>NC_065598.1:132009787-134829787 GCF_024542745.1 Macaca thibetana thibetana
AAAGGGGAAATTTGGATACAGGCATGTGTGTGGGGAGAACATCATGTGAACATGAGGACAGCCATCTATAAGCCAAGGGGAAAGTTCCGGAAGAGATCCTTCTCTCACAGCCCCTAGGAGAAACCAACTCTGCAGACAGTATGATCTCAGCCTTTTAGCCCCCAGAATTGTGAGATGATACTTTTCTGTTGTTTAAGTAACCTCTCTCAAAGTTTGTGGTGCTTCGTTATAGCAATCCTAGAAGACTAATGCAAGAGAGTATTACTATTAAGCCCACTCTACAGATGAATAAGCTGAGGTGCAGAAATGTAACTGACATGTGCAAGGTCACAAAGTAAATAAGGGCAAAGCTGAGATTTGAACCCAGTTCAGTCTCACCTGAGAACCTGCTCCCTTGTTGTCATGTCACCTATTTGCCTAGTCTCTGGCTAGCCCGCAAGACTAGCTTATTATTGTATTAATCCTAAAGAGTTAAATCACCAGCAAAACGTACCTCCTTGAATTTTGTAACTACACAGCAAAACAACAGTCACTTAAAAGCCATATTGAAATTATTTTTACGTTTAAGAATTTTTTTGGGGGGAGAGGCAGGGAAAAGGCATAGCTGGGAGATAGATGCAGTTATTACTGAGAAATTGTTCCTGGGGCACCCAGAGCAATATTTCTTAGCCTACAGCTGTCAAGTCAATATTGCCCAACAAATGGGCTTCTTTAGTCATTGTCGCTCCCTGCAATGTGGGGCTCTGAGACTCAGTTTAGTCATTTGCTGGGATACTTCTTGAGACTGGTTAGGCCAGCATAATCTGATTTCTTTCCTTTTGTTCATGCCGGAAAGTGATGGAAAGGCAGAACAAGCACTAAATCACTTCTGTTCTGTGTGTTCAAAGGCTGGTTTTAAGTTACTTTCTGTGAAACAGTTGAGCCTAAATTTACTTGATCTGGATACAAAAGTTTCTCTGTGGAAACATATTGGGCTTATTAGAGACTCTCCCAGGGTAGGACAGCAGTTTGGATTATGTAGCAAAACATTTTAAACCAAGTACTATGTGCTAATGGTTTATATACATGTGATGATAAGATAAAAGGGCCTTTTGGAGTTACGCTCGAAGACACTAATTAAATTCGCATCAACAAGTCAACATATTGGTCTCATATGGATTTGAGCACTTTGGAAATGCTTTTGTTTTGATACAATTAATTACATTCACACATTTTGCTGATATTGAATAGTCACCTTAAAACACAGATGGCAAAAATTGAAGCTTTGAACAGCACTTTTGAATGCATTTCTGTGTTGCTGAGTAAATTAGAATAGTTTTTCCTTTCAAGGAGCTAATTGACTCGAATTTTCAAAATTTCATGACAGATAGCGAACAGTTGATTCTTTCTCAACAAATTCAATCCAAATGATGCATGCTTTTACTTAACTGCTACAGGCTTAACTGCAGTTTTAAATTATTCTCAATGCAGAGGCAATAAAGCATTTCAGTAAATAAGTCTCAGAGGAGAATTTAAGAAGAAAAAGCACAAGTATTCCCAGTAACCACTCTTCAGGTCACTGTTTGAAACTACAAGGCACATGTCAAAGAATTATGACCTGCCATGAGCAGTATTTTTCAGTTAGGAGTTTATAAATATCTCAAGGGCCTGAAGAAGTGACTCCAAACAGAAAATGAGTAAACCCTACAGGAATACTTCATTTGAAAACTAAATATCTGTAGCCTTGTCTTGTCAATAAAATTGAATTTCTCTCTGTTATTATGTTGTTTCTACTTATGACTGCATCATAATGGAAATCTAGGGAGAAAAGCACATGTGTGGAGTCTTCAACATGGCTGTGCCTTAGCAACAGGAGCTACTTGCCAAAATGAAGGAGTTTGCGTCCTGACATTCCTTCTCCTTGTTCTTGGCTCCTTAAATTATGAGTTGCAAAAGGCCAAAAGGATTTGCTCATTTTGCCCAGCTTGAAAACGTAATCTGTGGTTTAGAACACTAAGATGGATAATTAAATTCGCTTCAGTAGATGTTGATCTAGTGATGATTGTGCATAAAGCCCTGCATTTGGTGCTGGCAAGCTGGTGGGAAAGAGGCAGGGTGGCAGAGGCGACAATGATAAAGAGATGAATGAGAGATGGTGTCTACCCTCTCGAATAATAGCTAACATTTAGTGAATACATCCTATGCTCCAGACACTGTGCTAAGCCCTTAAAACCCCTTACTTAATTTAATGACTCTGTAGGTGGGTGCTATTGGTTTACACATTATACAGATGATAAAACTGAGGCTCAGAGAAATTAAGCAACTGCTGCTGCTTCTCATTCACCTTTGCTGGCACATCTTCCTCTCCACCTGACTCTGCAGCACCCCAGGGCTTAGTATTTGGCTCTCTTCTTGGTCTATACTCACTCACCTCATGATCTTACTTAGTTTTATGGCTTTAGATACCACGTATATTTTTAATAGGCATCTCAGACTTTACAGGTCCTAAATAGAGATCCTGATCTTCCCCCTCCTTAAGAAGTGCTCCTTCCCTTGTCTTCCCAGTCTGAGCTGATGGAAACTTCATTCTTCCTCTTCTTAGGCTAAAAATATCTTTTTCTCACATCTTTTGAGTGTATCTAGAATCTGACTACTCTTCATCTTCAAGGCTACCATTTTGGCCTGAGCCACTGTCTTCTATTGCCTGAATGACTACTATAGCTTCCTAACAAGCCTCTCAGCTTCTTTCCTGACGGTTATTGCTGTGTAGTAAATTGCCACAAACTTAGCAGCTTAAAACACTCATGTATTATCTTGCAGTTTTGTAAATCAGAAGTCCAGAGGGCTCAGATGGGTTCTCTGCTTAGGGTTTCAAAAGGCTGAAGTCAAAGTGTCAGCCAGGCTGGACTCTTACTTGAAAGCTTTGGGGGCAAAATCCACTTCCAAGCTAATTTAGGCTGTAGGCAGAATCCAGATACCCATGGCTGTAGGTCTGAGGCATGTTTTCTTGCTGGCTGCTGGCTAGGGGTCACTCTGGAATGCTACAGGCTACACATATTTCTTCTCAAGCAGTCCTCTCCATCTTCAAAGCCAGCAATGGCATACCAAATTCCCCTTGTGCTTCAGATCCATCTAACTCCCTCTTTTCCTACCAACTGGAGAAAACCCTCTGCTTTTATTATTATTATTAAATTATACTTTAAGTTCTGGGGTACATGTGCAGAACATGCAGGTTTGTTATATAGGTATACACGTGCCATGGTGATTTGCTGCACCCATCAACCCATCATCTACATTAGGTATTTCTCCTAATGCTATTCTTCCCCCAGCCCCCCACCCCCTGACAGGCCCCGGTGTGTGATAGTCCCCTTCCTGTGTCCATGTGTTCTCATTGTTCAACTCCCACTTATGAGTGAGAACATGCGTTGTTTGGTTTTCTGTTCTTGTGATAGTTTGCTGAGAATGATGGTTTCCAGTTTCATCCGTGTCCCTGCAAAGGACATGAACTCATCCTTTTCATGGCTGCATAGTAGTAAATGGTGTGTATGTGCCACAGTTTCTTTATCCAGTCTATCACTGATGGGCATTTGCGTTGGTTCCAAGTCTTTGCTATTGTGAACAGCGCCGCAATAAACATACTTGTGCATGTGTCTTTATAGTAGAATAATTTATAATCCTTTGGATATATATCCAGTAATGGGATTGCTGGGTCAAATGGTATTTCTAGTTCTAGATCCTTGAGGAATCGCCACATTGTCTTCCACAATGGTTGAGCTAATTTACATTCCCACCAACAGTGTAAAAGCGTTCCTATTTCTCCACATCCTCTCCAGCATCTGTTGTTTCCTGACTTTTTAAGGATCGCCATTCTAACTGGTGTGAGATGGTATCTTATTGTGGTTTGATTTGCATTTCTCTAATGACCAGTGATGATGAGCTTTTTTTCATATGTCTGTTGGCTGCGTAAATGTCTTCTTTTGAGAAGTGTCTGTTCATATCCTTCACCCACTTTTTGATGGGGTTGTTTTTTCTTGTAAATTTGTTTAAGTTATTTATAGATTCTTGACATTAGCCCTTTGTCAGATGGATAGATTGCAAAATTTTTCTCCCATTCTGTAGGTTGCCTGTTCACTCTGATGATAGTTTCTTTTGCTGTGCAGAAGCTCTTTAGTTTAATTAGATCCCATTTGTCTATTTTGGCTTTTGTTCCCATTGCTTTTGGTGTTTTAGTCATGAAGTCTTAACCCTCTACTTTTGAAGGGCTCACTTGATTGGGTCAGGTCCAACCAAGTCATCTCCGTACCTTAAGGTCAACTGACTTGGAACTTTAATTATTTCTGTAAAATCTCTTCAGAGCTGTACCCAGATCAACATTTAGTTGAATAAACAGGAAACAAAAATTTGGGGGGCTGAGGTGGGGGTCCATATTTAGCATGCTGCCCATAAAATAAAAAAGAATTAATATAAGAGTGCTGCCTACCATACCTCCCTGCAGTTTTTTTCTCCACTCAGCAGCTAGTGTGATCCTGTTCAAATGTAAGCGAGATCCTGTCATTCCTGTACCCACAATCCTCTAGTGGCTCCTCACCTCCTTACCATGTCCAAAGTCAAACTCTTCATCATGTCCCACAAGGCCCTCATGATCTGGACTGTGCCCCTTATCACTCTGACTTCTTCTCCTACTTTCTCTCTCTCACTTACCCTTCTCCTCACTTGCTTTCCCTCTGGACATACTTGAGTGCTCCAAGCACGATCCCACTTCAGGGCCTTTGTATAAGCTGTTTGGTCAGCTTGGGATGACTTTCCCCTTGATAACGACTTACCTTAATATTTCTACTCAATTTTCACCCTCTCACTAAGGTCTTTTTTGACAACTTTTTTGAAGTTACACCCTATTCCATACTCCCTAAGCCCCCTTCTTGCTTCAGTTTCTTCCAGATCCTTTATTACTCTCTAACATAAAATATGTAAATACATAAAATATAGTTTACACTTTTATGTTGTTTATTGCCTTTCTCTTAGAATGTAAGACTCACAAGGGACTTTGTTCACTGATGTATCCCTAGCACCTAGTACAATGTCTGGAACAGAGCAGGCACTCAATAAATATGTGTTAAATGAATGAATCAGTGAGCTTGCCCAAAGTCACACACACTAGTAGTAAGTGACAGAGTTGGAATTTAACACATACCATGAAACACATACCACCTGTCTGGAGCTTAGAATCAAATGGTAAGGGTGAGAATAAACAAAGTTAGGACTATAGTACAAAATGCTCTAAGGAAAATGCTGCAGAGGAGATGCCAACCGAAGATTCTAGAATTTTCGAGGATAGAAAAGTCATACCTGGCTGTGGTGATCACAGATGAGACAGAAGGGGAAAAGACAGAGACACGGAGGATAAGCAATGTGGAAATGGAGGCAGAGATTGGGGTAATGAAGCTACAAACCAAGGAAAGACAAGGAATGCTAAGTAGCCACAGTGAGTGTGGCTTTGCTGACACCTTGGTTTCAAATTCTGGTCTTTATAACGTGATAGAATGAAGTTCTGTTGTTTTAAGTCGTCAAGTCTATGGTAATTTGTTATGGCAGCCCTGTGAAAGCACTGAAAGAGGTTTGAAGGATGAGTAGGATTGCTGTGGATTCTGTGCTGCACTCTTTCAATTCCCCGTCAGGTCCAAAAGATTTGTTCATCCAGCTCCTGGGGTTCTGTGGATTGCCAGTCTTCAGCTGTCAGCCCTTTATAGGAACTATTTCTGCTGAAGAGGGGACCTTGTCCATAGCAACGTCCCTGTCCTGCAGATAGTTTGCATCCAATGACTGTCCAAAATGGGGATAGTATTAGTTATCAGTTGATGCATAATTAATTATCACACACTTAATGGCTGAAAACAACACATATTTATTATCTCACAGTTTCTGTGGGTCAGGAGTCTGGACATAGCTTTACTGAGTTATCTGCTTAGGGTCTTACAAGGCTTTCAAGGTATAAGCCAGGCCACATTATCATCTGGAGGCCTGTCTGGGGCAGAATTCACTTCTAAACTCAGGTTGTTGGCAGAATTCATTTCCTTACTGTTGAAGGGCTGAGGCCTCTGGCTTCTGGCTTCTTGCTGATTATTGGTTGGAGGCTGCCCTTAGCTCCTGGAGGCCATCGGACAGTCCCATACCACATGGGCTTTCTCAACTTGGATATCTTATCAATCCAACAAGTAAAGTCTCTAAAGTGACTTTGGTAGCAAGACAGTCTTATACAGCATAATATAATCATAAAGCTGACATCCTATTTCCTTTGCTGTATTCTGTTGATTAGGAGCAAGTTACTAGGTCCAGTATGTGAACACCAGGAGGCAGGGATGACTGGGGGAGCATCTTAGAGTCTGTTTGCCACAGGAATATAAAGGCCTGATCCCCTCGTTTTCACTGGAGACAGCTGTGAAGGGCCATCCTGGGTTTTCATCTTTTTGTGGGCTTAGCTGTGGCATTGTGTGATCACACTATGGCCCAGATTTTCCCTCTGCCCACTCTGACTTCATTTCCTTCCATTCCGCAGGTTGATCCTGACAGCATTCCCTTATAAATGATCTTCACTCTCATTTCCAACTCAGAATCTGGGGAACCATATCTGTGGCAAGGATTTTCATACGTAGAAGTGAAGAGGCTCTCAGAGGGTATTCCAGGATGAGGGAATTTATTAAAATACTCAATAAAAATGTAGGGTCTGTGGGTGAGGGAAACAATGGGATATCCAATTAGAGTGGGTGAAAGAAAAGGATGGAATGTGAGGCTAGAAATTCAGGCTGGGGCCACTGTGTGGAGGACCCTGAATGGCATACTCAGAAGAGTGAGGTAGTGGGAAACCTTGGAGGATTTTGAGCACAAGACATTAGCACCAGGCTTTGATTATGATTCTGACAACAAACTGTTTCAAATACTTTAGGAGGGCCTTATATCTGTTAAAAGAATGATGTAGTAAAAATATGTAAAGTGGCTTCCAGGGGAGCTCTCTTATACATGTAGGCCTAGAGTTTTCTCTCTTAGGGACAAAATGAAGCCTGTGGCTGTTATGAGTTGAACTGGAATTCACATGTTGAAATCCTAACCCCCAGTACTTTGGAATGTGACTCTATTTGGAGATATGGTCTTTACGTAGGGATAATCAAGTTAAGATGATGTCAGCACACTTCTCAAAAGATGACATTTGTGCAGCCAACAAACATATGAAAAAAAGCTGAACATCACTGATCATTAGAGAAATGCAAATCTAAACCACAATGAGATAACATCTCATGCCAGTCAGAATAGCGATTATTACAAAGTCAAAAAGCAACCAATACTTCTGAGGTTGCAGAGAAAAAGGAATGCTTTTACACTGTTGGTGGGAGTATAAATTAGTTCAACCATGTGGAAGATGGATTGTGAGGAATTGTGAATCCCTCAAAGACCTGGAAACAGAAATTTAACCCAGCAATTCCATTACTAGGTATATACCCAAAGGAGCATAAATAATTCTATTACAAAGACGCATGCATGTGTATGGTCACTGTAGTAATACGCACAATAGCAAAGACATGGAATCAACCCAAATGCCCATCAGTGGTAGGCTGGATAAAGAAAATGTTGTACATACACACCATGGAATACTATGCAGCCATAAAAAGGAACAAGATCACGTCCTTTGCAGGGACATGGATGGAGCTGGAAGCTGTTATCTTCAGCAAACTGAGGCAGGTACAGTAAATGAAAACACTGCATATTCTCACTTTTAAGTGGGAGCTGAACAATGAGAACACATGGACACAGGGAGGGGAGCAACACACACTGGGGCCTGTTAGAGAGTGGGGGTGGAGGAAGGGAGAGCATCAGGAAGAATAGCTAATGAATGTTGGGCTTAATACCAAGGCGATGAATTGATCGATGCAGCAAACCACCATGGCTCACGCTTACCTGTGTACCAAACCTGCATATCTTGCACATATACTCTGGAACTTAGAATAAAGGTTGAAGGAAAAAAAAGATGAAGGCAGTAGTCTGGGCCCTAATCCAATATGACTGCTGTTGTTATAAAAAAGGGAAATTTGGTGTCCATCAATGGATAAAAAAAAAAATGTGGTACATATACACCATGGAATACTATGCAGCCATAAAAAGGAATGAGATCATATCATTTTCAGGGACATGAATGAAGCTGGAAGCCATCATCCTCAGCAAACTAACACCGAAAAAGAAAACCAAACACTGCATGTTCTCACTCATACATGGGAGTTGAACAATGAAAACACATGGACACAGGAGGGGAACAACACACACCGGGGCCAGTCGGGGGCTGGGGGCGAGGGGAGGAAGAGCATTGGGACAAATAGATAATGAATGCAGGACTTAAAACCCATATGATGGGTTGATATGTGCAGCAAACCACCATGGCACACATAACTATGTCACAAACCTACACGTTCTGCACTTGTATCCCGGAACTTAATATAAAATTTTAAAAAAGGGAAACTTGGATTTGTGGATGCACACACACGCCTACACACGCACAAGGAGAATACCATGTGAAGGTGAAGGCAGAGATTGGAATGATGAAGCTGCAAGCCGAGGAACACCAAGGATTGCTGGCCATCACCAGAAGCTAGGAGAGAGATACGGAACAGTCTTCCTCAGAGCTCTCAGAAGGAATCAAACCTGCCAACACCTTGGTTTCAGACTTCTAGCCTCCAGAACTGTGAAACGACAAATTCCCATTGTTTAAGCCACCCAGTTTGTGGCATTTAGTTATGGCAGCCCTAGCAAATTAGTACAATAGCTCTTTCTCCTCAGTTTCCTGGCTGTGAGCTCTGTGAGAAAGAGACCATGTCTGTGATTGCTCACTGTGTCAGTTAGGATGCTTCAGGCTTCAAGCAACAGAAAACTTAACTAAAAGTGGTTTGAAACATAACAACATTTATTATTTCACATGAGAATATCAGAGGTAGGGCTGTCCCAAAATGGATTAAATCAACAACGTAATGATGTCAGGGCTTAAGGTTAGCTACCTTGCTCTGGTTTCAGGGCTTGAGATCTTTGGGACCACTCAGATGATTCTAATGAGAGATAGAATCCACGTGAGGTATGGTTTATTTCCACTTCATGCTGCCTATTATCTCATCTTTTCAGGTCCTGACCCTAGATGATGGGGGGTTTTCAGGGCCCCCAACCTTCGCAGACCCTATATTCCACATTTGTTTTTATCATTCTGTATTCCACATTTTTTTTCTCTCTAATACTGTCAGAAATGTTGCTCAGCCTCTCAGTCACTTCTATATTGGCGAAAGCCCCATGGACAAAAGTGGATCAAATACCTCTCTTGGTTTCCTGATTCAGCTCTGTTTCTAGGCTTGGTAATTCTCCACTCTTTCATTATTTCTTTGATAGTTATAGAAATGTGTTCTTTTAAAAATATTGTCTTTTCTCATTTTTCTTTAGCAGAAAGGCAGGTCTGAATTAACTCATCTTTAATGATCAGAAACGGAATTCTATCTTTTTAGACTTTATCACTAAAACAAAAATTATACAAGCTACTTCAGTAGCCCCCCTCTCTCTCAAGAAGGAACCATTATTTTGAATTTAGTTTTTATAATTTCATACATTTGATACATAGGTGCATATCCTCAAACGATGCATGGTATTGTTTTTATAAATGACATTATACTGTATTCTTCTGCAGCTTTCTTTTTCTGTCCAGTATGTTTTTGATATTTATCCCATTTTGTTATGCTAGAGACATAGTATATTAATTATACTTGCCTCATAGTATTCCTTATATGATTGTACCACAATTACTCATTCATTCTCCTATTGATGAACATTGGGGCTATTTGCGTTTTAAAATATGCAGTCTGCTCAGGCCAAAATATTTGTATTTGACTCAACAAAGATGAGAAAGCGGTGCTTCTTAGACAATCAAAAGGCTTAGATGAAAGTTCCATGCTCAAAAATGTCCCAAGGGAAATTAAAAATTCTCAGTTGACAAATGAAGACCAGAACTTGATAACTCCACAAAATTCTTCGAGTAAAAATTTGATCAAATATGATGAAGGAAATGGGGGCCCCATCCTTATCCAAGGGTCCTAAGTGTCCATTGGTACAAAGTGCTGGGATAGACAAAGGACAGACTGGTCACATGGCTGTGGTACTAGATCCCCGGCAGGGCAGGGGAGGTGACTGTTGAGATGGCTTTGCTGCTGTAGGGTACACAGACCTTGGTTCCAGATATGGGCCATCATGCGTAAGTCTCTTTACCCCTGTTTCCTTACCCATATTGAAGTTGTGCAATCTTTTTATGGACTTAATCCTCTTTTTTTTATATTATACTTTAAGTTCCAGGGTACATATGCACAACGTGCAGGTTTGTTACATATGTATACATGTGCCATGTTGGTGTGCTGCACCCATTAACTCATCATTTACGTTAGGTATATCTCCTAATGGTATCCCTCCCTTCTCCCTGCTCCCCACAATAGGACCCAGTGTGTGATGTTCCCCTTCCTGTGTCCAAGTGACCTCATTGTTCAATTCCCACCTGTGAGTGAGAACATGCGGTATTTGGTTTTCTGTTCTTGTGATAGTTTGCTGAGAATGATGGTTTCCAGCTGCATTCATGTCCCTACAAAGGACACGAACTCATCCTTTTTTATGGCTGCATAGTATTCCATGGTGTATATGTGCCACATTTTCTTAATCCAGTCTGTCACTGATGGACATTTGGGTTGATTCCAAGTCTTTGCTATTGTGAATAGTGCCGCAATAAACATACGTGTGCATGTGTCTTTATAGCAGCATGACTTATAATTCTTTGGGTATATACCCAGTAATGGGATGGCTGGATCAAATGGTATTTCTCGTTCTAGATCCTTGAGGAATCTCCACACTGTTTTCCACAATGGTTGAACTAGTTTACAGTCCCACCAACAGTGTAAAAGTGTTCCTATTTCTCCACATCCACTCCAGCACCTGTTGCTTCCTGATTTTTTAATGATTGCCATTCTAACTGGTGTGAGATGGTATCTCATTGTGGTTTTGATTTGCATTTCTCTGATGGCCAGTGATGATGAGCATTTTTTCATGTGTCTGTTGGCTGTATGAATGTCTTCTTTTGAGAAGTGTCTGTTCATATCCTTTGCCCACTTTTTTGATCGGGTTGTTTGTTTTTTTCTTGTAAATTTGATTGAGTTCTTTATAGGTTCTGGATATAAGCCCTTTGTCAGATGAGCAGATTGCAAAAATTTTCTCCCATTCTGTAGGTTGTCTGTTCACTCTGATGGTAGTTTCTTTTGCTGTGCAGAAGCTCTTTAGTTTAATTAGATCCCATTTGTCAATTTTGGCTTGTGTTGCCATTGTTTTTGGTGTTTTAGACATGAAGTCCTTGCCCATGCCTATGTCCTGAATGGTATTACCTAGGTTTTCTTCTAGGGTTTTTATGGTTTTAAGTCTAACATTTAAGTCTCTAATCCATCTTGAATTAATTTTCGTATAAGGAGTAAGGAAAGGATCCAGTTTCAGCTTTCTACTTATGGCTAGTCAATTTTCCCAGTACCCTTTATTAAATAGGGAATCCTTTCCCCATTTCTTGTTTTTCTCAGGTTTGTCAAAGATCAGATGGCTGTAGATGTGTGGTATTATTTCTGAGGGCTCTGTTCTGTTCCATTGGTCTATATCTCTGTTTTGGTACCAGTACCATGCTGTTTTGGTTACTGTAGCCTTGTAGCATAGTTTGAAGTCAGGTAGCATGATGCCTCCAGCTTTGTTCTTTTGGCTTAGGATTGTCTTGGCAATGTGGGGTCTTTTTTGGTTCCATATGAACTTTAAAGCAGTTTTTTCCAATTCTGTGAAGAAACTCATTGGTAGCTTAATGGGGATGGCATTGAATCTATAAATTACCTTGGGCAGTATGGCCATTTTCACAATGTTGATTCTTCCTATCCATGAGCATGGTATGTTCTTCCATTTGTTTGTGTCCTCTTTTATTTCACTGAGCAGTGGTTTGTAGTTCTCCTTGAAGAGGTCCTTTACATCCCTTGTAAGTTGGATTCCTAGGTATTTTATTCTCTTTGAAGCAATTGTGAATGGGAGTTCATTCATGATTTGGCTCTCTGTTTGTCTGTTACTGGTGTATAAGAATGCTTGTGATTTTTGCACATTGATTTTGTATCCTGAGACTTTGCTGAAGTTGCTTATCAGCTTAAGGAGATTTTGGGCTGAGAAAATGGGGTTTTCTAAATATACAATCATGTCATCTGCAAACAGGGACAATTTGACTTCTTCTTTTCCTAACTGAATACCCTTTATTTCTTTCTCTTGCCTGAAGCCTTCTTCTCTCAACTTGTCAAAGTCATTCTCCATCCAGCTTTGTTCTGTTGCTGGCGATGAGCTGTGTTCCTTTGGCGGGGGAGATGTTCTCTGATTTTTTGAATTTCCAGCTTTTCTCCACTGCTTTCCCCCATCTTTGTGGTTTTATCTGCCTTTGGTCTTTGATGATGGTGACGTACGGATGGGGTTTTGTTGTGGGTGTCCTTTCTGTTTGTGAGTTTTCCTTCTAACAGTCAGGACCCTCAGCTGTAAGTCTGTTGGAGTTTGCTTGAGGTCCACTCCAGACCCTGTTTGCCTGGGTATCAGCTGCGGAAGCTACAGAAGATAGAATATTGCTGCACAGCAAGTGTTGCTGTCTGATTCTTGCTCTGGAAGCTTCATCTTAGGGGTGTACCCCGCTGTGTGAGGTGTGAGGTGTTGGTCTGCACCTAGTGGGGGATGTCTCCCAGTTAGGCTACTCAGGGGTCAGGGACCCACTTGAGCAGGCAGTCTGTCCGTTCTCAGATCTCAACCTCTGTGCTGGGAGATCCACTGTTCTCTTCAAAGCTGTCAGACAGGGACATTTACCTCTGCTGAGGTTTCTGCTGCTTTTTGTTTAGCTATGCCCTGTCCCCAGAGGAGGAGTCTACAGAGGCAGGCAGGCCGGCCTCCTTGAGCTGTGGTGGGCTCCACCCAATTTGAGCTTCCTGGCGGCTTTGTTTACCTACTTAAGCCTCAGCAATGACAGGCGCCCCTCCCCTAGCCTCGCTGCCACTTTGCAGTTAGATCTCAGCCTGCTGTGCTAGCAATGAGGGAGGCTCCGTGGGTGTGGGACCCTCTGGGCCAGGTGTGGAATATAATCTCCTGGTGTGCCGTTTGCTAAGACCCTTGGTAAAGTGCAGTATTAGGGTTGGAGTTACCCAATTTTCCAGGTGTTGTGTGTCTCAGTTTCCATTGGCTAGGGAAAGGAATTCCCTTCCCCCTTGTGCTTCCCAGGTGAGGCAATGCCTCACCCTGCTTCAGCTCTCACTGGTCGGGCTGCACCCACAGACCAGGGCCAACTGTCCAACATGCCTCAGTGAGATGAACCCAGTACCTCAGTTGAAAATGCAGAAATCACCCATCTTCTGTGTCACTCACGCTGGGAGCTGGAGGCTGGAGCTGTTCCTATTTGGCCATCTTGGACGCACCCCCTGACTTACTCCTTTTTGATAAACTTTAAAATCCTTTTCCTCCCTTCATATTGCTTTTCATCCTTTGCTTTTTTCCTAACGCTTTCTTATGAAAATTTTCAAACATCCAGCAAAGTTGAGAGAAATTTGCAATGAACAACCACATGGTACCATTGGATTTTACAATGATCATTTTCTTATTTTTGCTTCATTATCCATCTCTCCATCTGTTTATGTCTGTTCCCATTTATCCATCCATCTTATTTTTTTCTGATGCATTGGACAGCAGGTTGCAGACATTAGTGTACTTTACCTCTAAACCCTTCAGCATGAATATCATTAAGTTCAATATTTGTTATTTTTTAATTTAAGTAAAATTCACATACAATGAAATGCAGTGATCTTACGAGTACCATTCTATAAGGTCTGATAAATGCACACGTCATATAATTCTAACCCCTATCAAGATACAGACCATTGCCAACAGCCCAGAAAGCACCCCCATGCTCCTTCCAAGTCAATTTCTGCCTTCACCCTCCACAGGAAACCACTGTTCTGATTTTTCTACCATAGTTATTTTTAATAACTTTTATTTGGAAATAATTTCAAACTTAGAGAAAAGTTGCAAGAAAAATAACACTACAAAGGCCACCCAGATACTCTTCACCCAGATCCACCTCTCATTAACATTTAACTAATTTGTTTTGGCATTTGCTTTCTTTCTATGTATATAGATTTTTTTTAACCTGGCATGATGGCATGCACCTGTAATCCCAGCTATTCTGGAGGCTGAGGTGGGAAGGTTGCTTGAGCCCAGGACTTTGAGACTAGCCTGAGCAACATAGTGAAACTCCTACTTCTAAATTTTTTAAAAATAAAAATAAAAGATTTTTTTTTCCTGAAGCACTTGAGATTAAGTAGCATGCAACCATAGATTAATTTTGCCCCCTGTAGAAGTTCATAGAACTTCACACAGCATGACTTTCATTTTTAAATTTTTATGAAGGTAATATATTCACACAGTTAAAAGAATCAATAGTATGGAAGGCTTTAATGAAAAACAGCAGTCCCTTTTAACCATTCCCACCATTCTGTCCTGTCCTTAAGAGTCAATCTCTTTTTATTCTTTTAAATATTCCTTGTGGTAGTTACTTCCTTATTCCTAAAATAGTGTTATATTATTGTTTTTTGTTTCAGCAATTTTAGACATTATCTAGTCATTTTACATTATGATAGATCCATTCATTATTATTATTCACTTATTAATCTATTCATTCAACAAATATTTTTCTGGGTGAACACAAATTTTTATTTCACCTGAGTAAATAGCTAGAAGTGGGATTGCTGGGCCATATAGTCAGTGTATGTCTAACTTTGTAAGAAACTGATAAACTAATTTAGAAAGGATATGTGCTGTTTTGTGTTCTCATCGGTAATATATGAGAATTCCAGTTGCTCTGCCTCCTCACCAGGTATTGTCAACATTATCAATTTTAGGCATTCAAATAGGTGTGTGGTGATATCTCATTGTGGTATACATTTTCATATCTCCAATGACTAATGATGTTGAGTATGTTTTCAATGTGCTTATAGTCATCTCTAAATCATTTTTGGTGAAATGTCTATTCAAGTATTTTGCCCATTTAATTTTCTTATTGTTGAGTTTTAAGAGTTTATTGTACATTCTAGAAACAATTTCTTTGTCAGATGTGTGGTTTTCAAATATTTTCTCCCGGTCTGTGACTTGTCTTTTCAGTCTCTTAATGGTATCTTTTGCAGAGGAAAAGTTTATAATTTTAATGAAGTCCTATTTATTATTTTTTCTTGTATTGATAGTGCTTTTGCTGTTGTATTTTAAGACTAATTGCCAAACCCAAGGTCACAAAGACTTCTCTATGTTTTATTTTAAAAGTTTTTATAGCTTTTTGTTTCATATTTAGGTTTATGATCTATTTTGAGTTAATGTTGTATAAGGTGTGAGCTTCAGATGTAGGTTAATTTGTTTTTGCAAATGGATGCATGTGGTTCCTTTCGCCATTTAGTTTTTTTTTGAGTCCAAAATTAATTGGTCATATTTGTGTGAGTCTATTTCTGGTCTCTGCATTTTGTTCTGTATGTTCTATATGTTTTATCTACATGTTTCTCTCTGTTTCTTTTTTTTTTTTTTTGAGGTAACAAATATTACCCCTGTGTATCCATTCAGAGATATTCTATGTATATGTAACTATATATGTAAGTATATTTATTTGTTTTTCTTTTTGAGCTTACTGAAATAGTCACATAATTTAAACACAATTTTGCACTTTGTCTTTTAAAAAATTAGCTTTGTATCATAAAATGTGTCTATGTCAGTTCATTTCAATTAGAACTATCTCATTCATTTTAATGGTTGCATAAAATTCCTTTGTGTGGGTACATCATAATTAACTAATTTTTTGACACATCTGCCTCTGTTATTGGGTAATGATTTTAAAACAATTGTTTAGCTTGGATAATGTTTTAAAAATTTGTTTGTAGAGATGTGGTCTCACCATGTTGCCCAGGCTGGTCTGAAACTCCTGGGCTCAAGTATTCCTCCTGCCTCGGCTTACCAAAGTGCTGGGATTACAGGTGTGAGCCACCATGCTTGCCCTGCTTTTTATTTTTATAGCAGCCCTAGCAAACTAATACATTCACTATAATCAGGTTTTCTACAACTTGCTGCAAAAAAATAGTTCCAATTCATCTCATGGGCAAAGTTATACACACACACAAACACACACACACGCACACACACACACATATACTCTGTGTGTGTGCTTGCGTGTTTGTGTGCGTGTGTGTTGAGTATCCCTAAAATAAAATGCTCCAAAATCAAAAACTTTTTGAGCACTGACATGATGCTCAAAGGAAATGCTCATTGGAGTATCTTGGATTTTGGATTTTTTGGATTAAGAATGTTCAACCAATAAGTATAATGCAAATATTCCCAAATCTGAAAATATCCCAAATCCCAAACACTTCTGCTTCCAAGCATTTTGGATAAAGGATACTAAAGGATACTCAACCTTTACACACACACACACACACACACACACACACACACACACACACACACACTCTTTCACTCACTCTCACACACACTCACACACAGGCATATCCAACCTCATTCTTCTCCTTCTAGTGGTTTCTGGGCTGATGGTTTTCAGTGTGATTGCAGGGATATTGGATTTCAAGGCTACTCTTAAGCTGAGGAGACTGGTATGGGAATAAGGTCAGTTAAAATGCCTCAAAGCTCACTCTTTTACAGAAACTCAGCCATTTTTCTTGAATAAATACTCTCCAGATTTCTGAAGTCCCTTGGTTAATTTCCAGAGTTCTTAAAATGTTGATTCTGACAAATTATTTTCCAGTGTTCTCATTGCTTCTATGGGAAAAAGAATTTTTGGAGATCTTTATTCCACCATTCCTACTGATGTCACTTGGGAGATTTTCATAAAACAGATTTTTTCCTGCATATTTTATTCTTTCTAAGTTTGGGTTCCTTTATTTATTTATTTATATTATAAAGAATATATTTATTCTTTCTAAGTTTGGGTTTCCTTATTTCTGTTTGGTTTGTTTGCTTGTTTACTTTTGGAGGTCTTTCTCAAATTTATTCATTCATTCAACCAATATTGAGTGTCTAAAATGTGCCAGGTACTTCATGTGAAAAAAATTAAAACAAAGACCATACTGACATGGAGTTTACATTCTAGAGGAATGGTAATAATGTAATGTTAGATGATGTCTGCTGAGTGCTGTAAAGAAAAATAAGGCAAACTATCCAGAGCAAGAGAGAGATGCAGATATTTTTTATTGATAGAGTAGGTACAAAGGCATTGACATGAAAAGATATTTGATATAATTGAACAGCCAGGAGACCAGTGTACTGAGAGAAGGGAAGAGCAGTAAGAAGTGGATTTGGAAAGGAAAGGCCTTTGTGCACCTGGAAATGGACTTTGGCTTTTACTTTGATCAAGGCAGGAAACCACTGCAGGCTTTTTATAAAGAAGAGTGACATCGTTTGGGTATGTCTTAAAAGTCTAATTGATGATTCTATTGAGAATAGGCTGTAAGAGGGTGAGGGTGGAAGATGGGAAACCAGTTAGGAGACTGTTGCAACAATCCAGGTGAGAGATAAAGGTGGCCTAGGTGAGGGTGGTGGAAATGGAGGTGATGATAAATGGTGGGATTCAAATATCTCATGAACATTGGCTGTCTGTATATATTTAAGATTGAGGCACAGAAACATTTATTGAAAGCCTGTCTGTGGTTGAAGATTGTTGACTGGTAGTCTACAATGAAAAGTGGTTAGACAAGGAGGCAGACTTTTCCATTGGGACCCCCAAATCTCCTATGTAAGTATGTAGAAATCTTTTTTGCTCAGATAAGTCATTTTCTTCAACAATTATTCTTCCATATCTTGGAGCATGTTGGGATATAAGCTTGGCTGCTGTCAATTTTAAACCTAGCAGGGGAGAACTTGGGAGTAGGGGTGGGCGCAGTCTCACAGGTTCAGGAGCAGGTGTTTAAGACATCTCCTTGTTTCAGGCTATGAGACTTACCCCCTGCTCACCAGCATAGCTCGTGTCTTTTAAACCCTGGACATCTTCATTTAATATAAACTTCATTTAATGTTTCCAGAAATAACACCTCGTTTTTTGCCTGGATGCTTACGATGAGGATGGGAAACTCAGAGAGTATTTAGTCCATGTACAGATATTCAAACAATGTTCTATTTTCAGCTCTGTACTTCGGACCTGCCTTTTGGTGCCTTTCAGGCTTTAAAGAGCAAATCAGCTGGCTATGTTCTGCATCCTCCTCTGCAGGCATCTAAAGTTGTAGCATTCTCCTCTCTGTTCTACTTCCAAAAATTGTTGAAATTTTTCACCCGCTGATGTCTTCTATCCTAATCTTTTGGGTCCTTATATGTTTATGTCGTTTAAAAATTCATTTGCTGTCTTTTTGGGAGCACTTGGGAGGGAAAGGAGATAGATAACGTGCTGTCAACCAGCATATTTACCCAGTAAGTATACTTCTTTCACACTCCATATAACCCTCTGCAGATTTGGATTTCCTTTCCCTACACTGAGAACCATTGATATATTGAGCATCTGTCATCGAATTTTAGGGTTCTACTTTAGAGACAAACAGATATGAGTTTGATTTCTACTTACACTATTTACTAGTTGTGTGATCATGGAAAAATCACCTAAGTTACTTGGGCCTCAGTTTCTTCATGTTAAAAATAATATTACATTTTATGTGTGTGTGTGTATATATATATATATGTGTGTGTTAATTATTCACATCCATTTTAAACATGAAGAAACTGAGGGTTGTGGGGATCTGACGTACAGCACAATCATTATAGTTAATAATACTATATTGTTTGCTTGAAATTTGGTAAGAGAGCAGATCTTAAATGTTTTTAATACATACAGTGGCAACTACGTGTGGTGAATGATGTGTTAATTAGTTTGATTGGGATAGTCATTATACAATATATACATATATTAAATCATGTTGTATACCTTGAATCTATACCATTTTTATTTGTCAATTATACCTCAATTGAGTTGGAAAAAAGTTGGGATGATTATTATACCACATCAAATTGATGTTACAAATGCTTAATGAGCTAATCTATGTAAACCTCTTAGCACAGACTGATCCATGCTCAATAAATGGTATATATTTCACTTAGTATAATGACCTCCAGTTTCATTCATATTGTTGCAAGTGAAAGGCCCAGAAAGACAAACATGGCATGTTCTCACTTATTTGTAGATTCTAAAAATCAAAACAATTGAACTCATAGACATAGAGAGTAGAAGGATGGTTACCAGAGGCTGGGAAGGGTAGTGGGAAGGTTGAGGTGAAGTGGGGATGGTTAATGGGTACAAAAAAAATAGGAGGAGTGAATAAGATCTAGTATCTGGTAGAGCAACAAGGTGACTATAGTCAATAATAAATTAATTGTACATTTAAAAATAACTAAAAGAGTGTAATTGAATTGTCTGTAACACAAATTATAAATACTTTAGGGGATGGATACCCCATTTTATGGGACGTGATTATTATGCATTGCAGTCCTGTATCAAAACATTTCATGTACCCCATACATTTATATACCTGCAAAATTAAAAATTAAAATTAAGAAAATAAACTTCTTATCTAAACTGATCCTTCTGCTGGGAGGGAGAATAATTTGGTGGGTATGGGGCATGCTTACACTCCATAAGCTGTGATTCCTTAAATTGTATCTGTTGTTTGTAAATAAAAGAAGACCTTTTCAGTAGGAGGTATGAAGATTGCCCAGTTAATCTTACCACATAGTAAACACTCATCATCTTTATTCATTTGGTCATTCATTCTTTAATTCATTCATTTAACATTTGTTGAGCTCTTACCATATGTCAGGCACTATGATAGGGGGCTGGGAGACAGCACAGGCAAAACTCAGCAAAGCAGTTAAACAGGGTTCTCGACTTCAAGTATATAGCAGTCCAGGGGTGGATAGAAAAGGAAGGGCGATTTTGAAACAATGTAATTGTGCTATGATGCAACACACGTTGCTGTGATTAACTGATGTCTCTCTTGCACTATAAAAAGACCTCATCTATCTTGTTTATCACTGTTGTCCCAGTGTCTAGCATTGCGCCTGGCACATGAGAGGTGCTCAATAAAACTTTTTTATTGAAAAAACGATGTGTAATGAAAATCTTTCTTTGATAAGTTTACATAGAAAATGTATTTGAAAATTTTACCTTTAATTCTTAAGAGGAGAGCATTCCTGCAATGTATGTGTGTTCGGTGAGTGAGTGCATGACTGCATATTTGGCAAAGGGTGAGTCAAGGATAAGAAGAAGTACATCACAGTTCAACAAATATTTCCTGAGAGCCAACTCTGTGCCAGGCATAGTGTAGGGTATGGAGGATACAGAGATGAATAAGACATAGCTTTTGCCCTTAAGCATCTCCAAGTCTAGCCTGGAGACAGACATGTGAACTGTGAATTACAGTACAGTGTGATAAAGGCCATAAATAAAACTCAAATCAGATGTGAATCTTAAGCTTGAGGGCTTTGGGTAAGACTAGAGCCATTAAACATGATTCTGAAGACATGTTCCATTTTCTACAATAAGATGCAGTGGGAAAACAATTGCTCAGAGAATCTATTATATATTTCTCAGAGAAAGTATGGAAATCTCATTATTGTTAATGGCAATAGAATAGAGAAGAAAACAGAATGAAAAGCAATATCTAAATAAGCTATCATTATATATGAAATAGAGTCACTTAGTGGTTAAGTGATGTTTGTTAGGAAGTTATCTCGGCAGTTGCTTTTGGAAAAAGAAGATCAAAAACATACCAAGAATGCCAGTTAATGCCATCATTATTTACTTAGTATAAATTTACAGGAAAATACGTTCATGAAAATAAAATATCATCTAAAGAACTGAGTGTGATTTTCATCTTTATTGTTGTGTATCACTTTTCCTTTAAAAAGCAAACAAACCTATTTATAACTTTACTATAGGAAACAGTGACTGAGTTGATAAAGAAGGTATACTAGGTAAGAAAAATAAGTAACAATGGCTTAGAAGTCACCACTCCATCCAAACAACAAGTAGAAAACTGAAAAAACTGAAAAATCAACACGTCTTAGATCCATCAGAGAAGTGAGGTCATAGTGCAAAGCACTTCCACAAAAGTAGAAGAGACAAGCAGATACAGAGAATCATAATGTACCAGAGCAGAAACCCCAAAGGAGAAATCTCCCTAGAAACTAGTTCTGGGATAGGAGAGCCTTAATTGTAATTGAAAAATTGCTGGAGAGTCAGTGTGGACAACTCTCAGAGTTAAAAACTCCAGGGGGATCAAGTCATAGGAAGACCTGTATTTTGTAAATTTTACCTCCAGGAGTTCTACATGTCCTCACGGTGAATATCGGAGAAAAATCCCCTTGTTCTTCCAGCAGGTGTTAGGGGGAAAGAAACCATTTTAAGATAGAGCAGAGCATTCTGTTCTTCTTCACAAGTACAGCCCTCAGAAGAAACTATTTTTACCAATCTAACCTGCTGGGGTTATATCAAAGCCTAACCTACCTGGGGGAAGGGAAATAACCAACTCCAGCTCCAGCTCCCTCTAGCTTTCCTCATGAGAAAAAAGAAATACCCTACTCCAAGACCCCTCCAGCCATCTTGCCCCACCCAAGAGTTGCTGGGGGATGGTGGAAGGGAGAGGCATGACTGAAAAACAGTGGTGAAGTTCACAGTCCAGGGGCACAGGCACACCAAAAGACTGAGACCTAATCATAGGATTATAGAATGCTTTCCCTCCTCCCTCACCTTACCACCACTTACTAAAGGCCTGTTTACTGCTGTTCCTTTTACCCAGTACATCATGTCCACCTTTCACCAAAAAATTACAAGGCATACTCAAAGGCAAAACAAAAACAAAACCACAGTTTGAAGAGATTGAACCAACATCAGAACCAGGGTCAGATATGGCTAGAATGTTGGAATTATCAGATCAGGAATTTAAAAAATTAGACAACATGAAAGAACAGATGGATAATGTAAGCAGAGAGCCAGAAATTCTAAGAAGAAATTTAAAAATACTCAAGATCAAAAACACTATAACAGAAAGAAAAAAAGGATGCCTTTGATGGGATCATCACTAGACCGGACACGGTGAGGAAAAAATTTGCACTTGAGGACGTGGTAATAGAAACTTCCAAAACAGGAACAATGGCTGGGAAAAAAAGAGTACAAAATATCTAAAACATGTGAGACAATTACAAAAGGTATAATATACATAATAGAATACCAGAAGGAGAAGAAAAAGACAAAGGAACAGAAGAAATGTTAGAAGCAATAATGACTAAACAAAACAAAATAAAACAAGTCTACACCTAGGCATATCATATTCAAATTGCAGAAAATCAAAGACAAACCAAAAATCTCGAATGAAGCCAGAGAAACCACCTTATCTCTAGAGAGGCAAAGATAGTAATTATATCTGGCTTTTCCTCAGAAACCAGTGAAGCAAGAACAAGGTAAAATAAAATTAAACATTTAAAATGTTGAGAAAAAAAGACTCACCAACCTAGAATTCTTTGCCTTGCCAAAGTATCCTTCAAAAGTGGAGAATAAATGCTTTCTCAGAAAAACAAAAATTGAGAGAATTTATGTCAGTATACCTGTCTTGCAAGAAATGTTAAAAGTTATTCAGAGATGGAAAATGATATAGATCAGAAATGCAGGTCAATAAAAAAGAAATGAAGATCATCGGAGAAGGAATAAGTGAAAGTAAAATAAAACGTTTTATTTTCTTATTCTTAGTTGATCTAACAACAGTTTGTTCAAGGTAATAATAGCAACAATGTATTTGGTTGTGTGTGTGTGTGTGTGTGTGTGTGCATTTGCTAGGTATGTTTATATATAAGGGAAATGAATGACAGCGATGACACAAGGTACAGGAGGGGGTACTTAAGAACATTTTGTTATTGTAAGGTACTTGCCATATTCATGATACCCATTTGGGTGACAGATACTATGAAGTGTTATGCTGTTATTTGAAAGTAGATTTGGATTAGCTGCAAATATATATTGCAAATTCTAGGGTAACCACCAAAAATAGTTTAAAAATTATAAAACATAAGTTAAGAAAGGAGAGAACATGGAATGATATAAAATGCTCAATTAAAACCACAAGAGGCAGGAAAAGTATGAAAGACAAAAACAGGAACAATAAACAAGGGCAAGAAGTAGAAAACTATAGTAAATATGGTAGATATTATAATAATCCAACTATATCGATAATCACTTAAATGTCAATGGTCTAAATACACCAATTAAAACAGATTTCTGGCCAGCTGCAATGGCTGACACCTATAATCCCAGCACTTTGGTAGGCCAGGGTAGGAGGGTTGTTTGAGGCCAGGAGTTCAAGACCAACCTGGGCAATATAGTAAGATCCCATCTCTATAAAACATTTTTAAGTTAAACAGGCGTGGTGGTGTGTGCCTGTAATCCCAGATACTCAGGAGGCTGAGGCAAGAGGATCACTTGAGCCCAGAAGGTTAAGGCTGCAATGATCTGTGATCTGACACTGCACTCCAGCCTAGGTGATGGAGCAAGACACTGTCTTAAATAAATAAATAAATAAATGACGGATTTCACAGAAAGACAAATACCACATGTTCTCACTTATAAGTGGGAACTAAATAATGTATACACATGGATGTAGAGTGTGGAATGATAGACAATAGAGACTTGGAAAGATGAGGGGATGAGAGGTGGGTGGGTGATGAGAAATTACTTAATGAGTACAGTATACATTATTTGGGTGACAGATACCCTGTAAGCTCTAACTTCACCAATATGCAATCTATGCTTGTAACAAAATTGCACTTGTACTCCATAAATGTATACAAATAAAATAAAAGGATTCGTCAGAGTAGATTAAAAAAACCTATGTGTTGTCTACAATAAAACCACTTTAAATATAAAGACACATGTAGATTAAAAGTAAATAAAGATAAACTATGATAACACTAGTCAAAACAAAGCGGAAGACACTGTATTAATTTCAAACAGAGCAGACTTCAGGGCAAGGAAAGTTATCAGGGATAAAGAGGGGGCAATGCATAATGATAAAGAAGTTAATACTCAAGAAAGACACAATAATTCCTAATGTGTGTGCACCTAACAATAGAGAATCAAAATACGTGAAGCAAAAACTGATAGAATTATAAGGAGAAATAGATGAATTCAGTGTTATTGTTGGAGACCACTACCTCTTTATCAGAAATGAACAGATCCAGCAGGCAGAAAATTAGTAAGGACAAAGTTGAACTCAACAGCACCATCATTATGTAATATTCTAAATCCTCTGCTGTCATTTCAACAATGTTCATAGCATCTTCACTAGGAGTAGATCCCATAAACCACTTTCTTTGCTCATTCATAAGAAGCAACTCCTCATTCATTAAAGTTTTATCATGAGATTGTAGCAATTAGGCTCCCCTTCTAATTCTAGTTCTCTTACACTTTCTACCACATCTGCTGCTACTTCCACCACTGAAGCCTTGAACCTTTGAAAGTCATCCATAAGGGTTGGAATCAGCTTCTTCCAAATTAATGTTAATGTTGATATTTTGACCTCCACCATATTTGATCTCCACATATTTGACCTCCATTCAAGAATTGTGAATGTTGTTAATGACATGTAAGTGGTGAATCCTTTCCAGAAGGCTTTCAGTTTATTTTGCCCAGGTCCATCAGAGAAGTCAATATCTATGATAGCTATAGCCTTATGAAATGTATTTGTTAACTACTAAGACCTGAAAGTCAAAATTATTCCTTGATTTCAGGGCTCCATAATGGATGTTGTGTGTATTAGTCCATTTTTGCACTGCTCTAAAGAACTACCTGAGACTGGGTAGTTTATAAAGAAAAGAGGTTTAATTGACTCAGTGCCACATGGCTGGGGATACCTCAGGAAACTTACAATCATGGTGGAAGGTGACAGGAAAGCAAGACACGTCTTACATGGCAGCAGGGAGGTGGGGGGGCTGCTGCACACTTTTAAATCATCAGTTCTCGTGAGAACTCACTATTACAAGAATAGCATGGAGGAAGCTGTCCCCATGATCAAATTATCTCCCACCAGGTCCCTTCTCTGAGGTCCCAAGTGTCTTCCACTTTGTTTTGATTGGTGTTATCATACTTTATCTTTATTTACTTTTAATCTACATGTGTCTTTATATTTAAAGTGTCTTTATATTTAAACTCCCATCTCCCTGGGACAGAGCACCTGGGGGAAGGGGTGGCAGTGGACGCAGCTTTAGCAGACTTAAACAATTCTGCCTGCTGGCTCTGAAGAGAGCAGCAGATCTTCCAGCACAGCATTCAAGCTCTGCTAAGGGACAGACTGCCTCCTCGAGTGGGTCCCTGAACCCCGTCCTCCTGACTGGGAGACATCTCCCAGCAGGGGTTGACAGACACCTCATACAGGAGAGTTTTGGCTGGCATCTGGTGGGTGACCCTCTGGATGAGGCTTCCAGAGGAAGGAGCAGGCAGCAATCTTTGCTGTTCTGCAGCCTCCGCTGGTGATACTCAGGCAAACAGGGTTTGGAGTGGACCTCCAGCAAACTCTAGCAGACCTGCAGAAGAGGGGCCTGACTGTTAGAAGGAAAACTAACAAACAAAAAGCAATAATATCAACATTAAAAAAAAAAAGGACGTTCACGCAAAAACCCCATCCAAAGGTCACCAACATCAAAGACCAAAGGTAGATAAATTCACAAAGATGAGGAAAAACCAGTGCAAAAAGGCTGAAAATTCCAAAAACCAGAATGCCTCTTCTCCTCTGAAGGATCACAACTCCTTGCCAGCAAGGGAAAAAAACTGGATGGAGAATGAGTTAGACGAATTGACAGAAGTGGGCTTCAGAAGGTGGGTAATAACAAACTCCTCTGAGCTAAAGGAGCATGTTCTAACGGAATGCAAGAAAGCTAAGAACCTTGAGAAAAGGTTGCAGGAACTGCTAACTAGAATAACCAGTTTAGAGAAGATATAAATGACCTGATGGAGTTGAAAAACACAACATGAGAACTTCATGAAGCATACACTAGTATCAATGGCTGAATCACTGAAGCAGAAGAAAGGATATCAGAGATTGAAGATCAACTTAATGAAATAAAGTGTGAAGACAAGATTAGAGAAAAAAGAATGAAAAGGAACAAACAAAGCCTCCAAGAAATATGAGACTATGTGAAAAGACCAAACCTACGTTTGATTGGTGTATCTGAACGTGATGGGGAGAATAGAACCAAATTTGAAAACACTCTTCAAGATATTATCCAGGAGAACTTCCCCAACCCAGCAAGACAGGCCAACATTCAAATTCAGGAAATACAGAGAATACCACAAAGATACTCCTTGAGAAGAGCAACTCCAAGACACATAATCGTCAGAGTCACCAAGGTTGAAATGAAGGAAAAAATGTTAAGGGCAGGCAGAGAGAAAGGTCGGGTTACCCACAAAGGAAAGCTCATCCGACTAACAGTGGATCTCTCTGCAGAAACCCTACAAGCCAGAAGAGAGTGGGCCAATATTCAACATTCTTAAAGAAAAGATTTCTCAACCCAGAATGTCATATCCAGCCAAACTAAGCTTCATAAGTGAAGGAGAAATAAAATCCTTTACAGACAAGCAAATGCTGAGGGATTTTGTCACCACCAGGCCTGCCTTACAAGAACTCCTGAAGGAAGCACTAAATATGGAAAGGAAAAACTGGTACCAGCCACTGCAAAAACATATCAAAATGTAAAGACCATCAACACTATGCATCAACTAACAGGCAAAATAACCAGCTAGCATAATAATGACAGGATCAAATTCACACATAACAATATTAACCTTAAATGTAAACAGGCTAAATGCTCCAATTAAAAGAAACAGAAGAGCATATTGGATAAAGAGTCAGGACCCATTGGTGTGCTATATTCAGGAGACCCATCTCATGTGCAAAGACACACATAGGCTCAAAATAAAGGGATAGAGGAAGATTTACTAAGTCAATGGAAGGCAAAAAAAAAAAAAAAGCAGGGGTTTAAGGTTTAAGGGGTTGAAATACTAGTCTCTGATAAAACAGACTTTAAACCAACAAAAATCAAAAAACACAAAGAAGGGCATTACATAATGCTAAAGCGATCAATGCAACAAGAAGAGATAACCATCCTAAATAAATATGCACCCAATGCAGGAGCACCCAGATTCATAAAGCAAGTTCTTAGAGACTTACAAAGAGACTAAGACTCCCACACAACAACAGTGGGAGACTTCAACACCCACCCTGTTAATATTAGACAGATCAACAAGACAGAAAATTAACAAGAATCTTCAGGACTTGAACTCAGCTCTGGATCAAGCTGACCTAATAGACATCTGCAGAATTCTCTACCCTAAATCAACAGAATATACATTCTTCTCAGCACCACATCACACTTATTCTAAAATTGACCACATAATTGGAAATAAAACACTCCTCAGCAAATGCAAAAGATCGACAATCATAACAAACAGTCTCTCAGACCACAGTGCAATCAAATTAGAACTCAGGATTAACAAACTCACTCAAAACCGCACAACTACTTGGAAACTGAACAACCTGCTCCTGAATGACTACTGGGTAAATAATGAAATTAAGGCAGAAATAAATAAGTTCTTTGAAATCAATGAAAACAAAGACACAACATACCAGAATCTCTGGGACACAGCTAAAGCAGTGCTTAGAGGGAAATTTTTACCACTAAATGCCCACAGGAGAAAGTGGGAAAGATCTAAAATCAACACCCTAACATCACAATTAAAAGAACTAGAGAAGCAAGAGCAAACAAATGTAAAAGCTGGCAGAAGACAAGAAATAACTAAGGTTATAGCAGAACTAAAGGAGATAGAGACACGAAAATCCCTTCAAAAAATCAATGAATCCAGGAGCTTGTTTTTTGAAAAGATAAACAAAATAGATAGACTGCTAGGCACACTAATAAAGAAGAAAATAGAGAAGAATCAAATAGGCACAATAAAAAATGATAAAGGGGATATCAACACTGATCCCACAGAAATACAAACTACCATCAGAGAATATGATAAACACCCCTACACAAATAAACTTGAAAATCTAGAAGAAATGGATAAATTCCTGGACACATACACCCTGCCAATACTAACCCAGGAAGAAGTGGAATCCATGAACAGACCCATCACAAGTTCTGAAATTGAGGCAGTAATTAATGGCCTACCAACAACAACAACAACAACAAAAGCCCAGGACCAGTCGGATTCACAGCCTAATTGTACCAGAGGTACAAAGAGGAGCTGGTACCATTCCTTCTGCAACTATTCCAAAAAATAGAAAAAGAGGGAATCCTCCCTAACTCATTTTATGAGGCCAGCATCATCCTGATAGCAAAACCTGAGAGAGACACAACAAAAAAAGAAAATTTCTGGCCAATATCCCTGATGAACATTGATGCAAAAATCCTCAATAAAATACTGGCAAACCGAATCCAGCACCACATCAAAAAGCTTATCCACCATGATCAAGTTGACTTCATCCCTGGAATGCAAGGCTGGTTCAACATATGCAAATCAATAAATGTAATCCATCACATAAACAGAACCAATGACAAAAACCACAATAGATGCAGAAAAGACCTTTGACAAAATTCAACATCCCTTCATGCTAAGAACACTCAATAAACTAGGTATTGATGGAATGTATCTCAAAATAATAAGAGCTATTTATGGGAAACCCACATCCAATATGATACTGAATGGGCAAAACCTGGAAGCATTCCCTTTGAAAACTGGCACAAGGCAAGGATGCCATCTCTCATCACTCCTATTCAACACAGTATTGGAAGTTCTGGCCAGGGAAATCAGGCAAGAGAAAGAAATAAAGGGTATTCAAATAGGAAGAGAGGAAGTCAAATTGTCTCTGTTTGCAGATGACATGATTGTATATTTAGAAAACCCCATCGTCTCAGCCCCAAATCCCCTTAAGCTGATAAGCAACTTCAGCAAAGTCTCAGGATACAAAATCAATGTGCAAAAATCACAAGCATTCCTATACACCAGTAATAGATAAACAGCCAAATCATGAGTAAACTCCCATTCACAACTGCTACAAAGAGAATAAAATACCTAGGAATACAACTTGCAAGGGATGTGAAGGACCTCTTCAAGGAGAACTACAAACCACTGCTCAAGGAAATAAGAGAGGACACAAACAAATGGAAAAGTATTCCATGCTCATGGATAGAAAGAATCAATATCATGAAAATGGCCACATTGCCCAAAGCAATTTATAGAATCAAAGCTATCCCCGCCAAGCTACCACTGACTTTCTTCACAGAACTAGGAAAAAGCACTTTAAACTTCATAAGGAACCAAAAAAGAGCCTACATAGGCAAGACAATCCTGGGTAAGAAGAACAAAGTTGGAGGCATCACACTATCTGACTTCAAACTATACAACAAGGCTACAGTAACCAAAGCAACATGGTATTGGTACCAAAACAGATATATAGACCAATAGAAGAGAACAGAGGCCTCAGAAATAACATCACACATCTACAATCATCTGATCTTTGATAAACCTGACAAAAACAAGCAACGCGAAATGGATTCCCTATTTAATAAATGGTGTTGGGAAAACTGGCTAGCCATATGTAGGAAACTGAAACTGGGCCCCTTCCTTACACCTTATACAAAATTTAACTCAAGGTATATTAAAGCCTTAAACATAAGACCTAAAACCATAAAAATCCTGGAAGAAAACCTATGCAATACCATTCAGGACATAGGCATGGGCAAAGACTTCATGACTAAAACACCAAAAGCAATGGCAACAAAAGCCAAAATTGACAAATGGGATCTAATTAAACTAAAGAGCTTCTGCACTGCAAAAGAAACTATCATCGGAGTGAACAGGCAACCTACAGAATGGGAGAAAATTTTTGTAATCTATCCATCTGACAAAGGGCTAATATCCAGAATCTACAAGGAACTTAAACAAATTTACAAGAAAAAACAAGCAACTCCATCAAAAAGTGGGTGAAGAATATGAATAGACACTTCTGAAAAGAAGACATTTTTGTGGCCAACAAACATATGAAAAAAATCTCATCATCACTGGTCATTAGAGAAATGCAAATCAAAACCACAATGAGATACCATCTCACGCTGGTTAGAATGGTGAACATTAAAAAGTCAGGAAACAACAGACGCTGGAGATTATGTAGAGAAACAGGAACACTTTTAAACTGTTGGTGGGTGTGTAAATTAGTTCAACCATTGTGGAAGACAGTGTTGTGATTCCTCAAGGATCTAGAATAAGAAATACCATTTGGCCTAGCAATCCCATTGCTGGGTATATACCCAAAGGATTATAAATCATTCTACTATAAAGACACATGCACAAATATGTTTATTGTAGCACTATTCACAATAGCAAAGACTTGGAATCAACCCAAATGTCCGTCATTGATAGACTGGATAAAGAAAATGTGGAACATATACACCATGGAATACTATACAGCCATAAAAAGGATGAGTTCATGTCCTTTGTAGGGACATGGATGAAGCTGGAAACCATCATTCTCAGCAAACTAACACAGGAACAGAAAACCAAACGCCACGTGTTCTCACTCATAAGTGGGAGGTGAACAGTGAGAGCACATGGACACAAGGAGGGGAATATCTCACACTGGGGCCTATTGGGGGTGGGAGCTAAGGGAGGGATAGCATTAGGAGAAATACCTAATGTAGATGACGGGTTGATGGCTAAGGGAGGGATAGCATTAGGAGAAATACCTAATGTAGATGACGGGTTGATGGGTGCAATAAACCACCATGGCACATGTATGCCTATGTAACAAACTGGCACGTTCTGCACATGTATTCCAGAACTTAAAGTATAATAAAAAACCAAAAAATCAGTATTGGCTTCAACTTGAAGTCATCAGCTGCATTATCCCTGAGTGAGAGAGTCAAGCCTGTCCTTTGAAGCTTTGAAGCCAGATAGTGACTTCTGTCTAGCTATGAAAGCCCTAGATGGTGTCTGCTTCCAATGTAAGTCTGTTTTATCTACATCGAAAATCTGTTGGTGAATGTAGCCATCTTCATCAATGTTCTTATCTAGATCTTCTGGATAATCTGCTGCACGTTCTACATCAGCACCTGATTCTTCACTTTGCACTTTTATGTTATTGAGATAGCTTCTTTCCTTAAACCTCATGAACCAACCTCTTCTAGCTTCATACATTTATTTTGCAGCTTCCTAACCTCTCTCAGCCTTCATAGAATTGAAGAGAGTTAGGGTCTTACTCTGGATTAGGCTTTGGCTTAAGGGAATTTTGTGGCTGGTTTGATCTTCTATCCAGACCACTAAAATTTTCTCCATATCAGCAATAAGGCTTTTTTAAACTTTCTTATCACTTGTGCATTCCCTCGAGTAGCACTTTTAACTTCCTTCAAGAACTTTTCCTTTGCATTTACAATTTGGCTAACAATTTGGCAAAAGAGGCCTAGCTTCTGGTGTATTTTGGATTTTGACATGCTTTCCTCACTAACCTTAATCATTTCTAGCTTTTGATTTAAAGTGGGAAATGTGTGAGTCTTCCTTTCATTTGAACACGTAGAGGCCATTGTAAGGTTATTAATTGGCCCAATTTCAATACTGTTGTGTCTCAGGGAATAGGGAGAACTGAGAAGAGCGAGAGATACGGGAGAACAGCCAGTCGGTGGAGCAGTCAAAACATACACAATATTTAACAATTAAGTTTACTAACTTATATGGATGCAGTTCATGGAGCCCCAAAACAATTACAACAGCAACCTCAAAGACCACTGATCACAAATCACCATAACAGAGAGAATAATAATGAAAAAATTTGAAATAATGTGAGAATTACCAATATGTGACACAGAGACATGAAGTGAGCATATGCTATTGGGAAAATGTCACTGATAGACTTACTCAATGCAGGGTTGCTACAAACCTTCAATTTGTAAAAAAGCATAATATCTATGAAGCAAAATAAAGAAAATCACAATAAAATGAAGTTCGTTTGTACCAGAAATGAAAGCAAAAATATCAGCACAGTTTCTATGGATATTAAAGGATAACAATGGGATATTGTGAACAACTCTGGGCCCACAAATTTGATAACCTAGGTGAAATGGATAAATTCTTTAAAAGACATAATCTGCCAAAACTTATACAAGTAGAAATAGGCAATCTGAATAGGCCTATATCTATAAAATAAATTGAATCAATAGTTAACACCTTTGAAAACAAAAGGTACCAGCTCCAGTTGGGTTCACTGATAAATTCTACCAAACATTTAAGTGTGAAATCATACCAATTCTCTACAATCTCTTCTAGAAGATAGAAGCAAAGGGAATTCTTCCTAACTCATTCTGTGATGTCAGCTTTATGCTAACACTGAACCTGATAAAGACATTACAAGAAAAGAACACTACAGGCCAATATCTCTCATGAACATAGATGTAAACATCCTCAATAAAATATTAACAAATCAAATCCAAGAATATATAAAAAGAATTATACCCTACAACCAAGTGAGATTTATCGCAGGTATGCAAGATTGTTTAACATTTGAAAATCAATTAATGTAATCTATTATATCAACAAGCTAAAGAAGAAAAAAATCACCTGATCATATTAATAGATGCAGAAAACGCATTTAACAAAATCTAACACCTATTCATGATAAAACTCTCAGCAAACAAGGAATAGAGAAGAGCTTCTTCAACTTGATAAAGAACGTCTGCAAAACTCCCAGAGCTAACATCATACTTGATGGTAAGAAACTCAAAGCTCTCCCACTGAGATCAGAAACAAGGTTAAGATGTTCTCTCTCACCACTTCTTTTCAACATTGCACTGGAAGTCCTAGCTAATGCCATAAAACAAGAGAAGGAAATAAAAGGTACACAGACTAGGAGGGAGGAACTCAAACTCTCTTTTGTTTGCAGATGACGTAATTGTCTATGTAGAAAATCCAACATAACTGACCAAATAATTACTGAAACTAATAAGCAATTATGGCAAAATTGTGGGACACAAGCTTAATATACAAAAATCAATTGCTTTCTTATATATCAGAGCAAGTGGAATTTGAAATTAAAAACATATTAGCATTTACATTAGCACTCCCAATATGAAATATTTAGGTATAAATCCAACAAAGTATGTACAAGATCCATATTAAGAAAACTACGAAACTCTAATGAAAAATATGAAAGAGTGAAATAAATAAAGGAATATTCTATGCTCATAAATAGGAAGACTCAATATTATGAAGATATCAGTTCTTCTGATCTTGAGCTATAGAGTCAATGCAATTCCCATCAAAATCCTAGCAAGTCCAATTTTGCGGTTATCAATAAACTGATTCTAAAGGTTATTTGGTGAGGCAAAACACCCAGAACAGCCATCTGAATATTGAAAGATAAGAACAAAATTAGGGGACTGACACCACCCCACTTCAAGATTTACTATAAACCTACAGTAATCAAGACAGTGTAGTACTGGTAAAAGAACAAATCAGTGAAACATAATAGAGAGGCCAGAAATAGACCCATACATACAGTCAACTTATCTTTGACAAAGGAACAAAGGCAATGCAGTAAAGCAAATACGGTTTTTTCAACAATGGTGCTGGAACAACTGGACATGCACATGCAGAAAAATGAATGTAGACACAGACATTATACCCTTCATGAGAATTAACTAAAAATAGATTATAAACCTAAATGTAAAATGCAAAACTGAAGCTCCTAGAAGATACTACAGGAAAAAACCTAATTGACCTTAGGCATGGTGATGACTTTTTAGACACAACACCAAAGACACAATCCATGAAATAAATAGTTGATAAGCTAGATGTCATTAAAATGAACACTTCTGCTCTCCAAAAGACAAGGTCAAGAGAATGAGCAGACAAACCACAGACTGGCAGATAATATTTGCAAAAGACACAAGTGATAAAGTATTGTTATATAAGAGTCCTTAAAAAGAGTTCTTAAAACTCTACCATTAGAAAACAAACAACCCAATTAAAAATGGGCAAAAAAAAAAAAAAAAAAAAAAAAAACCAAAAACTTGAGCAGATGTATCACCAAAGAAAATATACACATGGCAATTATGCAAATGAAACAATGTCCAACATTATATGTGTTTAGGGAATTGTAAATTAAAACAACAATGAGATACCACTCCATACCAAAGAACCAAAGACACATGCATATGTATGTTTATTGCAGCACTATTCACATAGCAAAGACTTGGAACCAACCCAAATGTCCATCAAGGATAGACTGGATTAAGCAAATGTGGCACATATACACCATGGAATAGTATGCAGCCATAAAAAAGGATATCATGTCCTTTGTAGGGACATGGATGAAGCTGGAAACCATCATTCTGAGCAAACTATCCCAAGGACAGAAAACCAAAGCACTGCATGTTCTCACTCACAGGTGGAAATTGAACAATGAGAACACTTGGACACAGGGTAGGGAACATCACACACTGGGGCCTGTCTTGGGATGGGGGGAAGTGGGAGGGATAGCATCAGGAGATACACCTAATGTAAATGACGAGTTAATGGTTGCAGCACACCAACATGGCACATGTATACATACGTAACAAACCTGCATGTTGTGCACATGTACCCTAGAACTTAAAGTATATATATCTATATATCTATATATATATATAGATATATAGATAGATAGATAGATAGATAGAATGGCCAAAATCTAAAACACAAATAATACCAAATACTGGCAAGGATGTGGAGCAAAAGGAACTCTCATTTATAGCTGGTGGAAATGCAAAATGGTACAGCCACTTTGGAGGACACTTTGGCAGTTTTTTTTTTTACAAAACTGAACATACTCTTACCACAGGATCCAGTAATCATGCTCTTTGGTATTTATTCAAATGAATTGAAAGCTTATGTCCACACAAAAACCTGCACACAATGTTTATAGGAGATTTATCTATAATTGCCACAACTTGGAAGCAATCAACATGTCCCTCAGTAGGTGAGTGAATACACTGCAGTACATCTAGAAAATGGAATATTATTCAGCACTAAAAAGAAATGAACTGTCAAGCCATGAAAAGACATGGAAGAAACTTAAATGCATATTACTAAGAAAGAAGCCAATCTGGAAAGGCTACATACTGTACGATGCCAGTTACATGACATTCTGAAAAAGAGAAAAGTATGGGGGTAATAAAGGGATCAGTGGTTATCAGGTGTTAAGAGGGGGAGAGAGATGAGTAGACTGAGCACAAATGATTTTTAGGGCAGTGAAACTGTTCTGTATGATACGACAATGGTGGGCACATGTCATTATACATTTGTCCAAACCTATAGAATGTACAACTTCAAGAGTGAAACCTAATGTAAACTATGTGCTTTAGGTGATAATGATGTGTAGATTTATCGATTGTAAGAAATGTGCTACTGTGATGCAGGATGCTGATAGTACCAGGGAGGTTTTGTGTGTGTGTGTGTGTGTGTGTTTGTGTGTGTGTGTGTGTGTAGAGATGGTAGGTATATGGGAATTCTGTATTTTCCACTCAATTTGGCCTTATGCCTAAAGCCACTATAAAAATAAAGTTTATCAATTAAAATAAAGAAATATCATCTGAATAAAAGCTTTTTTCTTTTAAACAATGGTAGCCAATTACTTTAAAAATAATTTTAGACATAATTTACATATAATAACATTTACTTATTTTAGGTGAATCATTTAATGAATTTTGACAATTGAATACAGTCATGTCCCTATCATCACAGTGAAGATAAAGAATATTTCTATGCTTCTAAATAGTTCCTGTTAACTCCTTTGTGGTAGATTTTCTCTCCCCAGCCCCTGGCCCTAGGCAATCACGGCTCTACTTTGTCACTACAGTTTTGCCTGTTGAAGATTCCTCATAAATGGAATCATACAGTATGTAGCCTTTTATTTCTTGCTTTTTTCACTGAGTGTGTTTCTCTGGAGATCCATCGATGCTATTGCATGTATCATAGTTCTTTTTTTTTTTTTTTATAGTGGAATAGATTCCATTGTATGACTCTACCACCTACTGTTGGATATTTGGATTGTTTTCAAATATTTATTTGAGATAAATATTAGAAAACTGCTATGAACAGTCAGTCATGTGAAAGTCTTTGTATGGACATAGTTGTTCATTTCCCCTTGTTAAATACTTAGGAGGGACTGACAACTTTTCATCTTTGAAATACATTTTTGAAGAAAACAAAGCAGCCTAAGGGTTAATCTATACATCAGAACCAAAAGAGCTGTGTCTCGTGCTTCGTGTTCCTGCTGCCCAATAAAACACAAAGAAGCACCTCTGATTACAGACAGGTTAACTTTCAGCTGACTGTATCTAAAGTCCTATTCCCCACTAATTCGAACATGACACAGTGCAAGCAATCCCTAATGCCATTTGTTGAGAATGGATAAAGTTGATGTGTTTTTGCTCTGCCCAGAGATTTTTTTCCTACAAATGTACTAAATGTATGAAAATTAATAAACTAAAGGTTTATATTATTCTGTATGCTTAATTCAGCAATTGTTAATCTAATAAAAGGCTATTAAGCAGGTTGTTTTTTGCTTTCTTAATGAACATTTGCTTTCATAAAATTTGCTGCCCCCGTACACGCTCTGTATATTCTCATCTTTGTACCTTAACTCATGCTGTTCCCTGTTCCCAGACTTCCCTTCCCCTACATCTTGACATGTCCAAAGCCTATCCATTCTTTTACACCTACATCTGGCCTGAAACCCTTAACCTTCCATTTTATATTCTGAATGCTTTTGCCATATATTCTATGCTAACTTTGGGGCCTATTGAGAACAGGAGTAATATTGAATAACTTTGGATATGCTCAGAATACCTAGATCACGGATACAATTGGTACTTAGAATACATTTAGTCATGAGATTTTCATGGAGTGTTGACTATGTGCCAGGTATGGGGCCAGGTGCTGAGTGTGCAAAGGTAAATGACAGACTCTGCTCTCAAGGTGCTCTGATGTGGTAAGTTAGAGGTATCCATAGGGGACTGCGGAAATCCAGATGAGGTGGCTTAAGTGACTTTTATGGAAGAATAAATTAGGAGGGGCTTTCTGAAATGAGGTGATGCCTGAGATGAGACTTGAAGGTTTACTGGCAAGGTTAAGGGAGAGCATTCCAAGAAAAGGTGACGGTATGAACAAAGACCAAATCTCGTTGTGGCAAACTATACGGCATTCAAAGCTTTCTAGAAGCCAGCCCAAGTATCCTCAGAAAACTCCTTCGTCCTTCACCAACAGTTCAGTCCACAATTGCTCTAGCAAACCCACTGCTTTCCCGTCCCTGTACAGAAAATGTGAATTTCCTCTTCTATCCCTTCACCTAGGCATTCCTTCTACTCAGAACATCTTATCCTTTTTTTAACTCTTCTATACCATTTCTGGTATTTTACTTTCTTTACAACATTGTCTCAAGCTTTCTTCATCTAAGAAGTCTTCCCTGATTAATTCCAACCAACTCTTACTACCCTTTGCTCAGTTTCAATTGGAGCAGTTTTTGATATTAAGTACAGCGGATGAATTTGAGTCCTTGTCTTAGCTGTGAACCTTTCAGGTTGGTTGAGCTTAAGAAACTTCCTTGATGTTCTAATTATTAACATAACAGAGATATGCCTCTCAGAGAGTGGTGGTGATGGTCTAAAGAGGTCCAAGATGTAGGGTGCTTAGCACAGTGCCTGACAAAGAGTAAATCCTAAATAAAGGGTATTAGTAATTGTTGTCATTAATAATCATTGTTCTCAGCTTGTTTCAAGTGCACATATTTTAACTCCACAGTTGTTGCTCAGCCTCTTAAAAGCTGGGACTCAGTTTTTGTTCAGCATGATTTCACACTGTTTGGCACAGGATGTACTCCATAAATGTTAATTTCTTGCTTGCCTATGTGACCTAATTGGTTAAATTCAACACTCTATTTCTGATGACTTATATTTTTCAATCATTTAATCCAATTGTAATTTTGCTGATGGATGAGAATCTGCCATTTGAGCTGAAAGCCAATCCAACACAGACTTCTTACACGTCCAGCATTAAGGCAGGTGCTATTGGGGGATGTATATATTAATAACAACAGTGACCATTTAGGGCAGGAATTGCAATCCCAGCTGAAAGATGAAAAACATTAAGACTCAAGGAGGTCAAAATGTTGCTGATGATCACATCTTCTACAGTTAATGAAAAATAGAAATAAGATCAGAAGTCAGGTCTTCCACCCCTTTAGGTCTGTGCTCTTCCACATACCACATGACCTTTCTAGAGCCTTTCCTGACCCTCTGAAGGCTTCTAGGAGAGAGCAAAAACAATAGCAGCCAGGAGTGCCTTACTCTTTCACATCTATTACAACTTGTCAGAGAATCTGTAATGCTCAGTACATTCATTGCGCATCTCAATTGCCCACGCTGCTTCCTTAGTGCTGTCACTTACTCTAGGGGTCTCCAAGGAGACAATGCACATTCTGACAATCAGCTCTTGGCACCTCCACCTTGATATTTTTGCAAACATTTACATTACTGGATTCATTGCTTCAGTTTTGAGGTGTTGTTTTATATAAAGCTGTTTGGGCCTTCAATTCATGTTGACTGGAAATCGGTCTCCAGTTTCCCCAAACCATGATGCTTCCAGAGTTGGAGAACTGAAAACAAAGACAGTCTGAAGAAACACAGCCTTCATCCCTAAGGACAATTAAGAATTCTGGGGTCATATTAAATAGACACACAACCTATCAAACATCTTGGAGCTGTCTCTATCCACTACATCTTATTGAAAACCAAAGGGGAGAGTAGGGGAGCAGAGTTGGGGTGAGAAGGAAGTTGTTGGAGGCATAGTAGTAATTAAGAGTAAGACCAGCTAGGTGTGGTGGCTCGCACCTGTAATTCCAGCAATTTGGGAAGCTGAGGCGGGAGGATGGCTTCAGGCCAGGAGTTAGAGAGACCAGCGTGGACCACGTAGTGAGACTCTGTCTCTACCAAATAAAATAAAATAAAATAAAATAAAATAAAATAAAATAAAGAGTAAGGACCAAAGTGTTAGTATTAATCCTGCCTCTCCTTGGCATTGTGAATTTGGTCAGGTTCTAAGTCTCTCTGAATTTCAGTTTCCTTATCTGCAAAAATGCAAATTATTTTTGTTTGGTGGGAGGATGGGAAGAAGGTAACTACAGAATAAGACAGAGATGAAGTTTAGAAATCAGTCAAGATGAAAACATGGGGCCGGGCATGGTGGCTCACGCCTGTAATCTCAGCACCTAGTGGGAGGCCGAGGTGGGCAGATCACCTGAGGTCAGGAATTCGAGATCAGCCTGGCCAATATGGCGAAACCCTGTCTCTACTAAAAATACAAAAAATTAGCTGGGCGTGGTGGTGCGTGCTTGTAGTTCCAGCTACTCAGGGGGCTGAGGCACGAGAATTGCTTGAACCTGGGAGACGGAGGTTGCAGTGAGCCGAGATCATGTCATTGCACTCCAGCCTGGGCAACAGAGCAAGACTGTGTCTTAAAAAAAAAAAAAAGTGAAAACAAATGGTCCAAGAGGGTAGGAAGACACTGGGAGAGTTAGCAGGTGATGAAAGGCAAGGTAGCTGTAGTCTAGGAGCAAGTAGCTCCACAGCGAACAGAGGAAAATGCAGAAGTGACCTTTGGATTTGGCCAGGAGCAGGCCACTGGAGACCTCCAAGCAGTTTCCATGGAGTGCTTGGGAGAGAAACCAGATTTCATGGGCTTGAGAAGGTTGAAGGTGATGGAGAAATCAAACAGGGAGATTCCCCTTTGCCCCAGCATGAAAGATGGGACCTGAGAGAGTGGTGGCTGCTTGGTGTTGTGATGACTAGACACTGGGGAAGATGGCCCACTCCTTGCTTCCCAGTGCCACTTCTAGATCTTTATCCCCTTACCTCCTCATTCCCACTTCAGAGTCTCCATTTCCTCATGTGAAAAAGAGGAGCTTTCTATTATAGATTCCATAGGTTTTTGAGTATTGAAGGATATAATGTATGTAATATGCCTGGCCTACAGAATGAAATGACTCAATAAATACTGTCTACTTTTACTGTATTATTATTATTATTATTATTATTGTGCTTCAGAGTTATAGAGGGGCAGGTCAATTAAAAATAGCTCAAGAGAGTGGAGTCTGTTCAGGGGCATTGGTCCATGAAGAGGGAAGGCTTCCAGCTGAGAGAGTCTTCCTAAAAAGTCAAGGTGTATAAATTTTCAGTTACGAGACATAAATTCCCACTTGTTAAATGGATTGTTTAATGTTATTTTATATATCATTGATACCCAAAATATTTGTAATCATTTTCATTGTATACCTTTTGAATAAGTATGAAACTTTGTTTAGAGGTTTTGACATTTTGGATTTTTTGAGCATAATTTAAGAACAGATATTCATTCAGTGAGGAGGATATCAAAGGCACCACGACCAACAGGCTAAAATACAAATTCCAGTCTATGTTATTTACTGGCAACATTTTCCATATGTTTTTTTAAAAAATATTTTTATACATCCTTATGTTTAATATTTTGACTCTTGGGCATTACTAAGAAAAATGTCTCTCTAAATTATTCAGAACACTAAGATCTTATTAGAATGTTTGATATTGTATTGAAAAAATTGACAATAATAACCTCAAACTATAAATAGATGCATTCCAAAAATGTCCTCTGAATTCTTTTTCATGAGTGACATTGTCATAATTTTCCTCAGTTGATAATGAGCCACACTAATTGGTAAAACTTAAAGAAATAATAATGGTCATCATAAAGTTGCCTTGTTATATCGATAACTATGCATTTAAGAAGACATTAAAATTATAAATTGTAAAAAAAAAAAAAGTCAAGGTGTGGGTGGCTGAAGGGTGAGGAATGCAGGAGTCTGGGTGTCAAAACAGTGTCAAATTCTGTGCTGTATGGCATGCTATAAGGAGCAAGACAGAGAATGTCCCTGCCCTCACAGATTTTAGGAACTAGTTGGGGAAAACACAGATAAATGAGTAGTGCCAAGGAGGCTGTGGTGAGGGTTAGGACTGGAGAAGAACAGGGTGCTGTGCACCAAACTTGATTCAGGAGCTTAGTGAGAGAAATGAGGTTCTTTTCTGTCCCCAACCCCTGCCCAACCCTACCACCAACTTTGGAAGAAAGGCTCTGGATCCAGAAAGGAGTGTTGAGTCTACACCATGTCTGTTAGAGTTAGACTCTCTGATATGCATGGATTTCAAAATTCCTTCATTGGCAGATGCTGTAAACTGGCATTTGAGGAATGAGCCAGAGGCAGCTGAACCTACCTAATTTTTAAATGAACAAATCCTAATGCGAATGCTCTTTTCCCCCCAGTCTCTGAAACTTACTATGAGTAAAATCACTATAATAACAATATGGAGACATTTATAGCAAATCATTAAAGAAATTCCATTTTCTGTCAGCAAACACAATTTAAGCACTTAACAGCTAAGCTTCTTAAGATTCATAGCTGACTAGGGAGCAATTAGGACTGGGTTTTAATGAATACACATGAACTCAGGGGGTTCTTCCAGGAAGAAAGGCTAACTTAGTAAGTAGTGGAAACAGCTTTTGGATTTAATTCAGAATATCTCTCAGACATCTTCTTGGAATAGAACACAATTAAACAAATCCTTAACTTATGCACTAATTACAACATGCTATATTCATCTCTTCCTCATCCACAACACCCTCGTCATTCAGCCTGACAAGCAAAATGCTTGGGGGTGGGGAATAACTGCTGATTTTTAAATGACTATTAAACAGTTACACTTATCAGCTGTTCAACAGAAATAGGAACTCCCTACCCTCTAAATGAGATTGATTAATTAACTGTTGTGTTTGGTGAACTCTGTTCAATGGCAATTTGGAATGCAGGACCTTCAGCACCTGCATCTAAAGGGGAAAAAGCTAGAAGGGAAAGACCAAGGCACCGAATGCCCCTTGTACATGACCACTTTTCAGGGTTATAAGTCTTCTCCTTCCCAATTGCTTAGAACTTTTGTAACCCATTCTTGTTAGCTCTTAAGCTGAATGACTATTTCTGGATATCCACAGCTTGCAAAGTTCCATGTCTAATTATTTCTGGGAGTCTCCAGGAGTTCTTTGCTAAGAAACACAGTTCAGATTTGTGTGTCAGTTTGGATCCTCTGGGAAGCCAAGATAGAGTTTGAAAGGCAAGATACTTATTCGTGTAGCGCCCATGAAAGATAAAGGGGAGAGGGACCTGGATTAGGCAGGGAGAGCCTCCAGGCCACAAAGCTGGCCTAGCACCTGTGAGAGGAGAGGGGAACAAAGGAGGATTGGGTGTGAAGAAACTCAGACACTGATGTAGCTTGGAGAAAGTCTTGGCCAGCCCAAAGGGGACCTCTGGCACCAAGATTTCCTATAGAGGTGGGCCACGCTGGGCAGAGCTGGCCAGGGCCCTAACACCCTGCCATTCTCTGTCACTGGCCACGGGCAGCCTGGGAAGGGCATGGCCTCAGCTCAGTGCTGCAGCGGATCCCTATAGCACCACAGCAGCAAGACGCTCTCTGCTAACTGTACCCCTTGCAGGATCAGCCATTGCTTTCCTGAAGGGAGATCCCAGCAACACCCCTTCCCTCCATGGCTGCCAGTGAAATACATCTAGAGTGTGAGCAGTGGTCCTGCAAGGCGGTCACAGGTATCAATTTCGAGATTTGGTGTTTTAAATGACATACTTGCAAACAGATAGTCCCAGAGGCTTTAATACCCTGTAGGTGTGTATAGAACGCAGAACAAGGCTAGCAACTGGAATTTTGCCACTGAGAAAATTCCACTGTAGTCAGTTGTATTAAATGTGGAGTCCTACATTAAGATTTTAAGAGGATCAATTATTAAATATATAAATTGAAAACTTCAGGAGTAACTGAAATTACTTGCTTTATTTGAAACAGGCTTTGAAACCTCTGATACATAGAAACGCTTATGATATGCCACATTGCAGTCTTTTATCAGTTAAGTAGGTGATCCACTCTGCTAAAAACCAACAACTTTGTAAAGGAGTTTTCCTTTATTATGAAAATATCAAGTCTGACATACATGAAGAGATTTTTTGCTTGAGTAGACGATGATGATTATTACTATTTTATTTTTTGAGATGGCATCTTGCTCTGTTGCCCAGGCTGGAGTGCAGTGGCGTGATCTCAGGTCACTGCAACCTCCGCTTCCTGGCTTCAAGCAATTCTCCTGCCTCAGCCCCTCCAGTAGCTGGAACTACAGGCATGCATCACCATGCCGCACTAATTTTTGTATTTTTAGTGGAGACAGGGTTTCACTATGTTGGCCAGTGTGGTCTTGAACTCCCGACCTCAAGTGATCTGCTGCCTCAGCCTCCCAAAGTGCTGAGATTACAGGTGTGAGCCACTGCACCCAGCCTTAAGTAAATTATTGATAGATTATTGATAATACTTTAGTGTTTGGAATGGCTATTTTCCCTAAATTCTTTGTTGTTGTTGTTGTTGTTGTTGTTGTTTTCAAGACAGATTCTCTGTCACCCAGGCTGGAATGCAGTGGCACGAACTCGGCTCACTGCAATCTCCACTTCCTAGATTCAAGCAATTCTCCTGTCTTACTCAGCTTCCCGAATAGCTGGGATTATAGGCATGAGCCACCATGCCCAGCTAATTTTTGTATTTTTAGTAGAGACGCGGTTTTGGCACATTGGCCAGGCTAGTCATGAACTCTGGACCACAAGTGATTTGCCCACTTCGGCTTCCCAAAGTGCTGGGATTACAGGCGTGAGCCACCGAGCCCTATTTTCCCTGATTTCCTATGTGAAACCAGGCACAGATTTATTTTTCTGACTTGATGGGAATGTGGTTAATCAGCATATACACTACACTTTTCATGTTTTATTTCTTGTAACCCTCAAAACAGCCCCAGGAAGTAGATAGTTTTTCTATGTCCGTATTATCGACATGAAAACTGAGAGTGAGAATTTAAGTAGATGGCCCAGTTTTATTATGATGGAAAGTGGCAGAACTTAGGTCTGTCAGATTCTGGAAACTGCATGCCCAAAGGCTATACAGTACGACACTGCCTATCATGAGTTCAACAGCAAATTCCTCATTGATAGGAAATGAATCTGATAGTATCCACAATAATTTATGTCTGCTTAGAGCTCCTCTTTACTCTATTTTGCTGTTGATTTTAAGTAGGCTCATCTGTTTACCAAAACAAGCAAACTGTGGCCTGGCTAACTGCCTTAAATTGTACACTAAGTTTTATGTGTAAAGAGATTTTTTTTATTTTTAACCCAGGAGGAAATCTATAAATGCAACCAATTTCTAAAAGGAATTTGTCCCGTGGGTTATTTAGTTCTTTGGATTCCACTCATTTGGAGATTTTACTGTTATTTTTCTGTTATTGATTTGTAGTTTGATTCCATTCTTGTTGGACCACACAATCTGCATTATTTCAATTATTTTAACTTTGTTGAGGCTTACTTTATGTCCCAGGATATGATCTAGATTGACATTTTTTCCATGGACATTTGAAAAGAATGTATGTTCTGCTGTTGTTAAGTAGGGTGTTCTACACATGTTGATTAGATACTGTTAGTTGATAGTGTTACTATTTTTTAAAAACATTCTTGCTGCTTTTTTGGTCTAATTCTATCAACTGGTGTCAGAGGGTATCATTTTCTCTAATTATAATTGTATAGTGGTCTATTTATCTTTTTAGTTCTATCAGTTTTGGCCGGTGTATTTTGCAGCTCTGTTGTTCTATGTATACATTTAGGATTGTTATGTCCTCTTTGTGGATTGATAGTTTTTTGTTATATAATACCCTTTTGGTCTCTGGTAATTTTCTTTTCTGTAAAGTCTACTTTATCTGATATTAATAACGCCACTTCTACTCTCTTTTGCATGATATATCTTTTTTATCATTTTGCTTTCAACCTGCCTATATTATTATATTTGAGTGAATTTCTTACAGACCACATATATTTGGGTCATGGTTTTATTAATACACCGTCAATCTGTCTTTTAGTTGGCATATGTAGACCATATATATTTAATGTAATTAGTGATATGTTAGGGCTTAAGTCTGCTGTTTTATCTTTGTTTTCTGTTTGTTCTTTCTTCATTTCATTTTTGTTTCCCTTTCCCTACTTTCCTGTTTGTAACTTGGACACGTTTTCAAATTCCATTCTGATTTATCTATAGTATTTTTGAGTGTATTCATTTGTACGGCTTTTTTATTAGGGATTGCTATAGATATTACATTATATATACACATAACTTATTGCATCATTGATATCATCATTTACCAATTAGAGTGAAGTATAGATACTGTACCTTCCTTTACATCCGTTTGCCCTCTCCCATTTATAATATAATTGTCTTAAATATTTTCTCTACCTGCATTTAGAATCACATCAGACGTTGCTATAATTTTTGCTTCAACAATCAACATAATTTAGAAAAATCAAGAAAAGGAAAGGCTTTGTTTTCACCTACACTTTTGCTTCCTGTGTTCTTCCTTCCTTCATTCATTCCAAGGTTGCCTGTTTGTCATTTCCTTTTTGTTTAGAAAACTTCCTTTAGCTATACTTTTAAGGTAGATCTGCTGGTGAGAATATACTCTCAGCTTTCCTTTGTTGGAAAATGTCTTGATTTCCCCTTTATTCCAGAAGAATATTTTCTCTGGGTATAAGATTATGGTTTTACAGTTATTTCTGCACTTAAAAAAATGTGCCACTTCTGTCTGGCCTCCATGGCTTCTAATGAGAAGTCCATTGTCCAGATCTCTTGGCAGAAACTCTACAAGCCAGAAGAGAGTGGGGGCCAATATTCAACATTCTTAAAGAAAAGAATTTTAAACCCAGAATTTCATATCCAGCCAAACTAAGTTTCATAAGTGAAGGAGAAATAAAATCCTTTACACATAAGCAAATGCTTAGAGATTTTGTCACCACCAGGCCTGCCTTACAAGAGACCCTGAAGGAAGCACTAAACATGGAAAGGAACAACCGGTACCAGCCATTGCAAAAACATGCCAAAATGTAAAGACCATCGAGGCTAGGAAGAAACTGCATCAACTAATGAGCAAAATAACCAGTTAATATCATAATGGCAGGATCAAGTTCACACATAACAATCTTAACCTTAAATGTAAATGGACTAAATGCTCCAATTAAAAGACACAGACTGGCAAACTGGATAAAGAGTCAAGACCCATCAGTCTGCTGTATTCAGGAGACCAATCTCACATGCAGAGACATACATAGGCTCAAAATAAAGGGATGGAGGAAGATCTACCAAGCAAATGGAGAACAAAAAAAAGCAGGGGTTGCAATCCTAGTCTCTGATAAAACAGACTTTAAACCATCAAAGATCAAAAGAGACAAAGAAGGCCATTACATAATGGTAAAGGGATCAATTCAACAGGAAGAGCTAACTATCCTAAATATATATGCACCCAATACAGGAGCACCCAGATTCATAAAGCAAGTCCTTAGAGACTTACAAAGAGACTTAGACTCCCATACAATAATAATGGGAGACTAAAACACCCCGCTGTCAACATTAGACAGATCAACGAGACAGAAAGTTAACAAGGATATCGAGGAATTGAACTCATCTCTGCACCAAGTGGACCTAATAGACATCTACAGAACTGTCCACCCCAAATCAACAGAATATACATTCTTCTCAGCACCACATCACACTTATTCCAAAATTGACCACATAATTGGAAGTAAAGCACTCCTCAGCAAATGTACAAGAACGGAAATTATAACAAACTGTCTCTCCGACCACAGTGCAATCAAACTAGAACTCAGGACTAAGAAACTCAATCAAAACCGCTCAACTACATGGAAACTGAATAACCTGCTCCTGAATGACTACTGGGTACATAACGAAATGAAGGCAGAAATAAAGATGTTCTTTGAAACCAATGAGAACAAAGATACAACATACCAGAATCTCTGGGACACATTTAAAGCAGTGTGTAGAGGGAAATTTATAGCACTAAATGCCCACAAGAGAAAGCTGGAAAGATCTAAAATTGACACTCTAACATCACAATTAAAAGAACTAGAGAAGCAAGAGCAAACACATTCAAAAGCTAGCAGAAGGCAAGAAATAACTAAGATCAGAGCAGAACTGAAGGAGACAGAGACACAAAAAACCCTCCAAAAAATCAATGAATCCAGGAGTTGGTTTTTTGAAAAGATCAACAAAATTGATAGACCGCTAGCAAGACTAATAAAGAAGAAAAGAGAGAGGAATCAAATACACACAATAAAAAATGATAAAGGGGATATCACCACCGACCCCACAGAAATACAAACTACCATCAGAGAATACTATAAACACCTCTACGCAAATAAACTAGAAAATCTAGAAGAAATGGATAATTTCCTGGACACTTACACTCTCCCAAGACTAAACCAGGAAGAAGCTGAATCCCTGAATAGACCAATAGCAGGCTCTGAAATTGAGGCAATAATTAATAGCCTACCAACCAAAAAAAGTCCAGGACCAGATGGATTCACAGCTGAATTCTATCAGAGGTACAAGGAGGAGCTGGTACCATTCCTTCTGAAACTATTCCAAAAAATAGAAAAAGAGGGAATCCTCCCTAACTCATTTTATGAGGCCAGCATCATCCTGATACCAAAGCCTGGCAGAGACACAACAAAAAAAGAGAATTTTAGACCAATATCCCTGATGAACATACATGCAAAAATCCTCAATAAAATACTGGCAAACCGAATCCAGCAGCACATCAAAAAGCTTATCCACCATGATCAAGTGGGCTTCATCCCTGGGATGCAAGGCTGGTTCAACAGATGCAAATCAATAAACGTAATCCAGCATATAAGCAGAACCAAAGACAAAAACCACATGATTATCTCAATAGATGCAGAAAAGGCATTTGACAAAATTCAACAGCCCTTCATGCTAAAAACTCTCAATAAATTCGGTATTGATGGAACGTATCTCAAAATAATAAGAGCTATTTATGACAAACCCACAGCCAATATCATACTGAATGGGCAAAAACTGGAAAAATTCCCTTTGAAAACTGGCACAAGACAGGGATGCCCTCTCTCACCACTCCTATTCAACATAGTGTTGGAAGTTCTGGCTAGGGCAATCAGGCAAGAGAAAGAAATAAAGGGTATTCAGTTAGGAAAAGAAGAAGTCAAATTGTCCCTGTTTGCAGATGACATGGTTGTATATTTAGAAAATCCCATTGTCTCAGCCCCAAATCTCCTTAAGCTGATTAGCAACTTCAGCAAAGTCTCAGGATACAAAATTAATGTGCAAAAATCACAAGCATTCTTATACACCAGTAACAGACAAACAGAGAGCCAAATCATGAATGAACTTCCATTCACAATTGCTTCAAAGAGAATAAAATACCTAGGAATCCAACTTACAAGGGATGTAAAGGACCTCTTCAAGGAGAACTACAAACCACTGCTCAGTGAAATAAAAGAGGACATAAACAAATGGAAGAACACACCATGCTCATGGATAGGAAAATCAATATCATGAAAATGGCGATACTGCCCAAGGTAATTTATAGATTCAATGCCATCCCCATCAAGCTACCAATGAGTTTCTTCACAGAATTGGAAAAAACTGCTTTAAAGTTCATATGGAACCAAAAAAGAGCCCGCATCTCCAAGACAATCCTAAGTCAAAAGAACAAAGCTGGAGGCATCACGCTACCTGACTTCAAACTATACTATAAGGCCACAGTAACCAAAACAGCATGGTACTGGTACCAAAACAGAGATATAGACCAATGGAACAGAACAGAGTCCTCAGAAATAATACCACACATCTACAGCCATCTGATCTTTGATAAACCTGAGAAAAACAAGAAACGGGGAAAGGATTCCCTATTTAATAAATGGTGCTGGGAAAATTGGCTAGCCATAAGTAGAAAGCTGAAACTGGATCCTTTCCTTACTCCTTATACGAAAATTAATTCAAGATGGATTAGAGACTTAAATGTTAGACCTAATACCATAAAAACCCTAGAAGAAAACTTAGGTAATACCATTCAGGACATAGGCATGGGCAAGGACTTCATGTCTAAAACACCAAAAGCAACGGCAACAAAAGCCAAAATTGACAAATGGGATCTAATTAAACTAAAGAGCTTCTGCACAGCAAAAGAAACTACCATCAGAGTGAACAGGCAACCTACAGAATGGGAGAAAATTTTTACAATCTACTCATCTGACAAAGGGCTAATATCCAGAACCTACAAAGAACTCAATCAAAATTACAAGAAAAAAACAAATGACCCCATCAAAAAGTGGGCAAAGGATATGAACAGACATTTCTCAAAAGAAGACATTCATACAGCCAACAGACACATGAAAAAATGCTCATCATCACTTGCCATCGGAGAAATGCAAATCAAAACCACAATGAGATACCATTTCACACCAGTTAGAATGGCAATCATTAAAAAGTCAGGAAACAACAGGTGCTGGAGAGGATGTGGAGAAATAGGAACACTTTTACACTGTTGTTGGGATTGTAAACTAATTCAACCATTATGGAAAACAGTATGGCGATTCCTCAAGGAGCTAGAACTAGAAGTACCATATGACCCAGCCATCCCATTACTGGGTATATACCCAAAGAATTATAAATCATGCTGCTATAAAGACACATGCACATGTATGTTTATTGCAGCACTATTCACAATAGCAAAGACTTGGAATCAACCCAAATGTCCATCAGCGACAGACTGGATTAAGAAAATGTGGCACATATACACCATGGAATACTATGCAGCCATAAAAAAGGATGAGTTCGTGTCCTTTGTAGGGACATGGATGCAGCTGGAAACCATCATTCTCAGCAAACTATCGCAAGAACAGAAAACCAAACACCGCATGTTCTCACTCATAGGTGGGAACTGAACAATGAGATCACCTGGACTCGGGAAGGGGAACATCACACACCGGGGCCTATCACGGGGAGGGGGGAGAGGGGAGGGAATGCATTGGGAGTTATACCTGATGTAAATGACGAGTTGATGGGTGCTGACGAGTTGATGGGTGCAGCACACCAACATGGCACAAGTATACATATGTAACAAACCTGCACGTTATACACATGTAACCTAAAACTTAAAGTATAATAAAAATAAATAAATAAATAAATAATTGAAAAAAAAAAGAAGTCCATTGTCATTGTAATTGTTTTCCCCCTATAGGTTTGGTGTCATTTTCTCTGGCTGCTTTCAAGATATTTTTTTCTTTGTCTTTATTTTTCAGGTGTTTAATTATGAAATGTCTTGGTATGGATTTCTTTGGGTTAATTTTGTTTGGGGTTTTCTCAGCTTCTTTAATCTGCAGATTTATGTCTCTTCCCAAATTTGGAAAGTTTTCAGCCATTATTTCTTAGAGTATTTATTTAGCCTTGCCCTCTTACTATTCTCCTTCTGGGACTCTGATGACATGAATGTCAGCTATTGTGGTGTAGTCTCATAGGTTCCTGAGGTTCTATTTATTCTTTTTGGTTTAGTTTTTCTGTATTGTGTAGGTTGAGTAATTTCTATTGTTCTATCTTCAAGTTCACTGATTCTTTCCTCCCCTCCATTTTGCTATTAAGCCTATGCACTGAGCTTTTTATTTTTGTTATTATATTTTTCTCTTCCAAAATTTCCATTTGGTTCTTCTTAATATCTTTTATGTCTTTGCTAAGACTTCTGATTCTTTTCTGAGGCTTTTTTTTTTGTATGCTTTTTTTTCAAGAGTGTTTGCAATTGCTCCTTTAAACATTTTAGAATATGATTTATTTAAAATCTTTGTCATTCTGTTATTGGCATGTATTGATTGTTTTTTTAGATAGTTTGAGATCTTCCTGATTCTTGTTATGACCAGTGATTTTTTAAATTGAAAATTGATCATGTTTACATTATGAGGTCGCGGATTTTCTTTAAATTGCCTGTTTTAGTTGACATTTTCTGACACTGCTCTGGCAGGGAAAGGTGAGAGCATTGCCTCATTACTGCCAGGTGGAGGTAGAAGTCCAGGGCACCCACTCAGCTTTCATTGACACCTGAGGGGTAGGCTCTTTATTTGCTGTTAGGTCAAGGTAGGAGTTCCGGCTTCTCACATAGTCTCCACTGACACTGTGGTGGGGATGGCCTTGTAACTACTGGACAATGGTGAAAGTCTTGAGTCTCCACTAAGTCCCTTCTTACACTGACTGGCAAGGAATGGGAGAGACTTCCCATAACTTCCAGGTGGAGGTGGAAGTACAGGCTCTTGATGTGGTTTCCAGTGACACCGTGGGAATAGGGGATCATTACTGGCCAGCAGATTAAAGTTCTGGCTCCCTTCTTGACCTTAGTTGATAATACTCCTACAGGGTATTGCGTTGCCTTGTTTTTTGCCTTGTAATGATGGAAGTCTAGGCTCCTTATTTGGCGCTTACGGGTGTGGCTGGTGGTGGAACAACAAATTTTTATGTAACATATAGCTGGAGTAGAGTGGTTATTGTCTATTTTTTTTTTCTTTTTTGCTAGGCTGCCCCCTTCCTGCTCTTTTGGCTAGAGAGAGCAAGCTTGTGTTTTGTCTTCTTTTTCTGTCTGCTTCTGTCAGTCTTTCCAAGTTACCAGTTATTTTCAGCTCCATGTCTGGGATATATGAGGCAAAAAGAAACCCAGGGAACTTACTACCATGTCTTTCCTTGCGACTAAATATCCCTAAGCAATCTGGTTTATTTTCTACATGTTTCAGAGTCCTCTTATTGTTGCTTTACATATAATCACCAGGTGTCCCATGTTTTCATTGTATTTAGTAGTCGAAATAGGGAAAAGTATAAGGGAAAAGTGTATCTACTCCATCTTTCTAGAGGCAGAAGCCCAAAATTGTGTTTTTAAAAAGTTCTCATGAGCAGATGCTGTCATTCCCTTGGGATATCTGGGCTCCCCAAATATCTCCTATGGTACTATCTAGCATTTTTTGTTATGCTGCTTGAAGTTTCACAAATTAAAGTATCATTTAGGTTAACTAGGATTCTTTTGAAAAATTAGACATTTTTCAGATGTTCAAGGGGACACTGATTTTCTAAGCCACATTGAATAGGAGTTATCATGCGGGAAAGGGCAGAGATGGAGAACTGCATGTATTCTTGTAGTATGGAGCACTAATCCAGAGAGGACAGTTTAGTGGTGTCCCAGTGGGTATTTTAAAGCAGAGGTAAAGGCTGTGGGGACTCAGGGAGCTAGGCAACAGGAAGAAAATTCTAGGTGAAGAAAGGCAGATAGAAGGATATTAAAGATAAATGCTATTGATTTTTAAGTCTTGATTGAGGCCCGTTCTGTTCCTAAGAATAGTAATTATCCTTTATTTTCTATCAAGTGCCAGGCACTTCATGTACGTTATCTCACGAAACTCTATAATGACTCTGTGGAACAGGAATTATAATTCTCATTGCACAGAAGAAGAAGCTGGGGCATAGAATTTATGTGACTTCCCTAAGTTCTCATAGATAATAGATTAAAGGGTCCAGATGTAAACCAGATCTGTCTGACTTCAAAGTCCAGTTCTTTACCACTGCAAATTCACTCTTCTTCCTCTTCCCTCCAGCAGAATGTGAGTCCTTTCCCTTATACCAAGGTCTTGGGTTCATGAAGATAGTTCCTGAATGAGGGATGGTAGGCTTTTCAGGGGCAGCCTAAGGCTCCCCTCAGCCATGGAGCTTATTGTCTTTGTGGACAAATACATTCTAAATCCAAATAGCTGACTTATAAATGGCCCTTTGGAACACAACCCATTTGAAATGTTGGGGAAGCTTGTAATTTTCAGTCACATACAAGTGCTTTCTCTCTCTCTCTCTTTTTCTCTCAATGCTACATTTTCATGTAACTTAAAGAGACAATCAGTTTAGAATTTTTAAAATTTATCTTTCAGGTAATGACCCAGTATTTTCCTTTAGGCTCATACAAGCTCTGAGAACTATTGCAATAATTTATAAGATATTTTCATTGGCCAAGAAACATTTTTGTCTATATTCTGCCATGCAATCTAATAATAGGAGTAATTGATTTAATAATCACAATAGCAGGAACCTCAGGGGGCCATTTAAATGTGGCCTGTGTTGACATTGCTGAGGCCTTGTTGGAGGCAGGGCCATAAGAGATTGTGCTTTTCATTTTCATAAGCAAAAGTACACTTTTCTCCCTTGGTCTTGTATGCAAGAGGCTCCCAACACTTATACACACCTGGGGGATGGGAAGCCAGACAATTGCCATGCGATAGGGCGAAGGAAAAAAGAACTATTGAAATTTGATGAGTTGTGTTTTTATTTCAATTCTGTCAAAATACCCCAATGAAATTGAGGCGATATCAAATGAGCAATATAAATGCAAATCCAAGGGCTCTCAGTCTGCCAGCAGAGGTCACTCGCTGGGGTGCATTGTAGATATACAGAGGTCAATGTCTATAATAGTACTCAGGTTTACCTGAGATGGAAATCCAGGCTCTATGGTTTGACTTCATATCTAGGGAATTTCTTATGGGCACACAAGTCTTGAATACAGTTGTGGAGTTACTATTGACAGTTTTACAGTTGTAAAAATAACCACAATTTTTTACTAATCTGCTGGTTTTCAAAGGAACTTGAAAGAACACATAAAAATATTCAAACGAAGTTTAGCAGATGGGGGATAGCTGTGGGGAAGCTTAATGAATAGCATGATTGTCATAAGAGGACCTAGCTTTGAACTCCAGCTCTGGTGTTTACTAACAGAAACCTGGTTAAAGTAATTTAACCTCTTTAAATCTCAGTTCCTATACCTGTAAAATGGGATAACAATGCTCTCGGGGACTCTTTGAAAATTAAAATGAGAGGATACATGTAAAAGCACTGTTCTATCCACATGGCACAATTACTGTTATTGAGTGTGATTGTTATGAAAGAAAACTTGTATCTCAGGTCAGCTAGTTTGAAACTATATTCCATTAAAGGTTATTTACTATATTTCATAATGCTATATGCCAGGCATCTTGCCAGGTGCTTTACTGGATTACTAACTTAATCTACATCATAACCCTGTGAGAGGTACCATTATTTTATAGCTGAGAAATCTGAGGTTTATAGAGGCCAAGAACCAAAGCAACACAGTTGGCAGGTGGCTGAGCTAAGATTGTGACCTAGGTCATCTCACTCTCTAGCTTATTGGAAACGAATTCTCATTTCCTTTCTGAGTATGATAATTTCAATGTCATGTTAGGGTTGTTCACCTAGTGATAAGTTGTTTTAGCAAAAGTAGCTTTCTAATTGAACAAGTATAGCATATCTTTTCTTTTTTTGACAGTTGTTTCAGTTACAGTCATGACAAGAAATTGATGGCATGCTCAATATGGATGGATTGAGAAGAGTTTAATAAAGAGGCTATCTGAAAATGCATGGGTAGGGCTTAGAGAAACCAAAAAGTGATGGTGCAGTACCTTGGGGGTTAGCAAAAGTTGGGGGGCTGTTACCATTTCTAAGCCTGAAGGAGCAAAAGGAGGAGGCAGTTACTGGAACCAGTTGTATGGAAGAGCTGAAAGACAAGAGATACAGAAGGATACAGCAACACAGGTGACCTGGGATGGAATGGAGCTAAAGGAATAAATACATCAACCTTATTTTCCTCACACTCTCTGACTTCCTGCTGCTGCCCCTTGCCCACTGACTCAAACTTAATCAGAATCCAGAAGTCAAAGGCAATCCATACAGGTCAGTCTTCCTAAGCACAGAGCAGGATGGAGAAGGGTGAAGAGCGAAAAGTAAATCTGGAGGAGTAGAGAGAAAACATCCAGCACAATGTTAGTTGTTCTTATTTTTAGCGATTTATGCCATTGTAAAATAAAATTCAGAAAGCAAACACATGTGCAACGTCACCATTAACAGTTTGGTTATAATTCTTTCATGAATTTTTTTCTCTGTCTTCCCCTTCCCCCTGACACACACACACACACACACACACACACACACACACACACACACTCTATATCCATGCAATTTAGAGTAGGTTTACTTACTGTAACACAGAGACCCCAAGAGACAGTGACTCAAGACAATATAAATTTATTTTTTGATCATGTAACAGTCCTGGACAGGTGTTTAGTTTGATGGGGTTGCTACCCTCCACAAGGTCATTCAGGGATCCAGGTTTCTCCCATCTCAAGATTGATACATAGCTTAGGGTCTTGTTATTGTCTGCACCCAGGAAAGAACATAGAGGAGTACACAGACAGAGGTTTTATGAGCCATTTCTGTTCACGTCTATTGGCTAGAGTTGTTACATGGCCACACATAACTGCAGGTGTGGCTGGGAAATGCAATTCATCTGTATGTCCAGGAAGAAGGGGTGAATGAACTCTAGTGAAAAAATAGCTAGCACTCTCTGTGAAAGTGATGCACGCGTGTTTGTGTGTATATGTGAGTGATTTTTACATAAATTGAATCATATTCATACGGATTTTTAAGTACACAATTTTGTGCAGTCTTTTATGTTTATATTTCCCCTTCCACACTTTTCCTCTCCACCTGTATTAACATCTTCCCTTCCCACCCCACATACGCAACTCAGTTTGAGAACCTACTGTGCCAACACCCATGCATATTAAAACTTTAAAAAAACTAGGAAAGGAGAGGGAACTTCCTCAACTTCAAGAAGAGCATCTACAAAAACTTATAGCTAGCATCATACGTAATGGTTGGACTCTATTCCCCTAAGATCAGAAACAAGGCAAGGATGTTTTCTCTCACCACTCCTATTCGATGTCATATTAGAAATCCTGGCTAGTGTAGTAAGATAAGAAAATGAAATAAAAGGTATACCTATAGGGAAGGAAGAAATATAACCGTCTTTCTTCATAGATGACATGATTGTCTAGGGAGAAAAATCCCAAAGAAACTACAAAAAATGAAAACAAAACAAACAAACAAACAAAACTCCTGGAAGTAATAAACAATGATAGCAAGGTTAATATAAAAAAACCGATTGCTTCCCTATATATCAGCAATGAGCAATTAGAATTTGAAATTAAAAGAACAGACCCGATGCGGTGACTCACGCCTGTAATCCCAGCACCTTGGAAGGTTGAGGCGGGTGGATCACCTGAGGTCAGGAGATCAAGATCAGCCTGGTCAACACGGTGAAACCCAGTCTCTACTAAAAATACAAAAATTAGCTGGGCGTGGTGGTGGGTGCCTGTAATCCCAGCTGCTTGGGAGGCTGAGGCAGGAGAATCGCTTGAACCCAGGAGGTGGAGGTTGCAGTGAGCTGAGATCGTGCCACTGCACTCCAGCCTAGGTGACAGAGTGAGACTTCAAAAAAAAAAAAAAAAAAAAAAAAAGGAAGAAAGAAAGAAAGAAAGGAAAAGACATTAAAAGTGAAAGTACAATACCATTTACAATAGTACCCCCAAGAGAAATGTTTAGCTATGAATTTAATAAATAGAACCTACATATGGAAACTACAACATTCTGAGAAAAAATTAAAAATTTAAACAATGGAGAGATATTACACGTTCATGCATCAATATTGTTAAGATATAAATTCTTCCCAACCTAATCTATAGCTTCAACACAATGCCAAGCAAAATCCCAGCAAACTACTTTTTAGATATCAACAAACTGCTTTTAAAGTTCACATGGGAAGGCAAAAGACACACAATACTGAAGCCAACACAATGTGAAGAAGACAAAACAAAGTTTGAAGACTCATACTACCTGATTTCAAGAATTACCATAACGGTACAGTAATCAAGACAGCATAGTATGCGGGAAAGAATAGACAAAGATATCAAGGAAACAGAAAACAGAGTCCAGAAGTAGGCTAAAAAAAAAAAAATACAGTCAACTGATCTTTGATAAATTAATGAAGGCAATTCAATGGAGAAAGAATAGTTTTTTCAATAAATGGTAATGGAATAATTGTATGTTCATATGTTAAAAAAATAACTTAGACACAGATCTTACATCTTTAACAATAATGGATCATAGACCTAAGTGTAAAATTCAAATTATAACATTTTATAAGAAACTATAGTGAGCTGAGATCTGGCCACTGCACTCCAGCCTGGGTGACAGAGCGAGACTCCGTCTCAAAAAAAAAAAAAAAAAGAAACTATAGGAAAAATATATAGGTGACCTTGCACTTGATAAGTTTTTAGATACAACACTAAAAGCATGATCCATGAAAGAAACATTATGTAACTTTTGTTATTTTCTTAAAACTGACAATTTCTGCTCTGTAAAAAGACTTTGTTAAGAGAATAAAAAGACAAGCCACAGAAGAGGAGAAAATATTTGCAAAACACACATATAATAAAGACCTTCTGTTTAAAATATACAAAAAACCCTTAAAATTTGACAGTAAGAAAACAAACAATCCAATTTAAAAATGGACAAAAGATCTGAAGAGACACAATATCAAAGAAGATATGTGAATAAGCATATGAAAAAGTGCTCAAAATTATTTGTCATTAGGGATTTGCAAATTAAAACAACAATGGGATACTGCTCCCTATCCATTAAAAATGGCTAAAATCCAAAACACTGACAATACCAAATGCTGGTGAGGATACAAAACAATAAGAACTAATTGCTGGCCGGGTGCGATGGTTCACGCCTGTAATCCCAGCACTTTGGGAGGCCGAGGCTGGCGAATCATGAGGTCAGGAGATCAAGACCATCCTGGCTAACACGGTGAAACCCCGTCTCTATTAAAAATAAAAAAAAATTAGCCGGGCATGGTGGCGGGCGCCTGTAGTCCCAGCTACTCGGGAGGCTGAGGCAGGAGAATGGGGTGAACCTGGGAGGCGGAGCTTGCAGTGAGCCGAGATCGCGCCACTGCACTCCAGCCTGGGCGACAGAGAGACTCCGTCTCAAAACAACAACAACAACAACAACAACAACAACAACAAACTCGTTGCTAAGTCACTCATTGTTACTGGGAATGAAAATGCTACAGCCACTTTGGAAGGCAGTTCGACAGCTCCTTAAGAATTGAAACAGAGTCTTACCATACAGTCCAGCAGCCATGCCCCGAAGTACCTACCTAACGCCAGAAATAATGCTTCTAAAAACTTACCTGTTTAAAAAGCTTATGTCCACTTGAAAACCTGTGTACTAATGTTTACAGCAGCTTTATTCACAAGAACCAAAACTTGGAAACTACCAGATTGTCCTTCGATAGGTGAACAAATAGATAAGTAAATTGTAGTATATTCATACAACACAGTATTATTCAGTAATAAAAACAAATAAGCTACCGAGACATAAAATGGCATGGATGAATATTAAATGCTATTCCTAAAGAAAAGAAGCCAGTCTGAAAAGGCTACATACTGTGTGATTACAATTATACAACAATGTGGAAAAGGCGAATTATATAGTGCCAGTGGTTGCTGGAGGTACCGGAAGAGTAGAGGAAAGGTGGAATGGGTAAAACACAGAGGATGTTTTAGGGCAGCGAAACTATTCTATATTATACTGCAACTGTGAGTGCATGACACTATGTGTTTGCCAAAACCCATTGAACTTTACAGTGCATGAACCTTAGTGTATCCAAAAAATTTGAAAAGTAATTTAAGAGGTTGGAGAAATCCCAGGATAACAATCTAACTGTATTACAAATATGCGAAACAACCTCATTTAAGGAGGTTAAAGAAAAAGGTGTTGACTTAAATAACTTTGCTAATAAGTGGAATCAGTAAAACTAAAGATGAAAGGAACTGCACATAAGCATTGTACTCTAGTTGACAAAGTTGTTTCACTTGGAGGTACAAGTTAACAATTCTGATGCTGCCACAGATGTATACTGGAATGGAGCAGCTAAGTAAATGAATGTCAGACGGTGGGAACCAGATTTCTCCCTTTGTGGAGTGGGAGTTTACATATAAGCAAGGGGAGGAAGCTAGAATAATTCATATGGTGAAAATTAGAGTTGGAGACATCAATATAAACTCACGTTTAGCTTGATATGGATACAGATGGTTGCATATAGAAATATTTATATGTATGTATATATACATGAGTTAGTATACACACATATATATTTTTCCCTCTGTCAGCTGATAGGGCCTACAGGCAACAACATTCCAGTAGGAATGAATACAACTAGTGCCCATATCTTGGTTTCTAGTACTAATTTCCAATTAAAAAAACAAAAAACAAAAAACAAAAAACAAACAGGGGCCAGACGCCATGGCTCCTGGTCAGGAGATCAATCCGCCGAGGTGGGCGGATCACGAGGTCAAGAGATCAAGATCATCCTGGCCAACATGGTGAAACTAAAAATACAAAAATTAGCTGGGCCTGGTGGCACGTGTCTATAGTCCCAGCTACTCTGGAGGCTGAGGCAGGAGAATCGCTTGAACCCCGTGGGTGGAGGTTGCAGTGAGCCAAGATCACACCACTGCACTCCAGCCTGGCAACAGAGCAAGACTCTGTCAAAAAAAGGAAAAAAGAAAGGAAAAGAAAAGAAAAAAGAAAACAGTCTCCTAAGAGAAGTGGCTGATTCTAGGACTAGGGCAAGATACATATAAGATGACCTTGAAATATCTTATGATGTCAGGAAGTAAAGAAATGTTCAAAGATAAAAAAAAAAAAAAAAGTAGATCCACAAGGATGAGAGTATGACAAAGAGACTCTGGAGTCCACCAAAAGAGCTCCCAGTGGCCAAAACATGGAAAAATTTGGGCAATAAAATAAAAAAAGTAGTATTGGCTTATAATAAGTATAAATATCCATGAATCCATATTGGTAAATAAACAATTGGGTAAAAAACAAATGGGGAAAAGAGCCAAATGTCCTATAGAATAATTCCAAACAATTTATGTAGAAATCCTGCCTTGAAGAGGTGGAGCATAACTTTCCACTCCATAAGTGTGGGCTGCACGTAGTAACTTCTTTCCAAAGAGTATAGTATGGAAAATGGGGGAAAAGTGTAACTTTAAAATGGGAAAACCTGACAAATACTACCTCATCCAGGTGATCAAGGTCAGTATCAACAGTGATAAGTCATGTTGATGGCATGTGCCCTTGATATGATGTGATGAGAATGGCAATTTATCTCTATGGTCTTCCTCCCCAAAACCCATAACTCTAGTCTAATCATGATGAAAACAGCAGGTGAATCCCAGTAGAAGTACATTCTAAACAAATATATGACCATCTCCTAGAAACTGTGAAGGTCTTCAAAAACAAGCAAAGTTTGATAAACTGTCACAGCCAAGAGAGGTCTAAGGAAACATGAAAACTAAATGGAATGCAGTATTCTGTGTGGGATCCTAAAACAGAAAAAGGACATTAGGTAAAAATCTAAGGATGTCTGATTGAGCTATAGACTTTAGTTAATGACAGTGTGTCAATATTTTTTCATTAATTGTAACAAAGGTGTCATACTAATGTAAGTAGTTAGTAATCTGGAAAACAAGATTTGGGGCCTGTGGAACTTCTTCGCACTGTCTTTGCAACTGTTCTGTAATTCTATAGACGTATTCTAAAATAAAAAATTTATTTTCAAAAATTCTACTATATATCTTTTCATACTTTCCCCACAACCGTATAATCATACACACACAATCGCATGAACAGTATTTTTGGTTATTATTTTTGGAAAATGAAGTCATGTACATATAGTTCTGCATCTTGCTTTTCTTACTTTTCAATATCTCCAAGTCAACTGGTATAGCTTTTATTTTTTTCTCTCTCTCTCCCTCTCTCTCTCTCTCTTTCTCTCTCTCTCTCTCTCTCTCACACACACACAGTCTTTCTCTTTTCTGATATATGCATAATATGTTATGATATAAATGTAGATGTACCCAAATTAATTCTATCATTTCCCTATTGATAGGCATTAATTTGTCAAAAATTGCCACTAAACAATATTGCAATAAATATCTTCATATGTATATCATTATGTATTGGTGCTTTTATATTTACATTGTCTTTTCTAGAAGTGGAATTGCTGAGTAGAAGGGCACATGTAGTTTTAATTTTATAGTTACTTCCAAATTGTTTTATCAAAAGACCATAATTATTTTTATTTTAACACATTTGTAAGAATCATTGTTACCATACTTTAAATTGTTTCCAGTCTGATGGATATAATGTGTTATTCCTGTGTTACATTATTTTTCATTTCTCTGAGTATTATTGAATTTAAGCATTTTTAAATATTGTTTTCTGGCCCTTTGTATTTGCTCTTCTTAAATTGACTATTCATGTCTTTTGCCCATGTTTTATTGAATTGTCTGCCTTTTTTTTTTTCAAATTTCAAGCAGTCCTTACAAATGATGTCATGAACTCATTTGTCGTACTTGTTGCTGATATACTTTCCAAGTCTATTATATGCCTACAATATGGACTTTGTTCTATAGTGGGTTAAGCCTGTATGTTGGTGCTCTTAATTAATTTGGTATTTGTATTATTTGCTTTTGATAGTATGTTTGTAGGCTGTTTGTTTTTCTTTAGAAGACATTCTGATTGATTCGCATTGGGATTTTCTGATCCAGAGGCAGCTTTCTCTAAAAGCATATATTTTGCATGAAGATTTCCAAGTCCTACTTCCTTTGCAATCTAACTTACTGCATTCATTGAGTATAGGTTTGGCTGAATGTAAGTCATCCCAAAATAAAATGGGCTTAAAAGCAAGAGAAGTTTAGTTCTCTTACACATAAAGTTCTGCACTGTTTTGTTGGCCTTGCTCTGTGGTTCTGTCCAGGATCCAGGTTTTTTACTTCTTTTTGTATAGCTTTCCCAGGGTGTTATTATCATGCTCATAACTTTGTCTTTATTTCTACCAGACAGAAGGGGCAAAAGAAAGGAAGAGGTGCATCTTCCCTTCAAGGGCATAAACCGGAAGTTACAAAAATCACTTCTGTTTATGTCTAGTGGAGAGAACTTTATCATATAGCCTTAAGTTGCTGCACGGTAGTCTGGGAAATGCAGCTTTTATTCTAACTGGCCAGGTACTCAGATCAAAATTAGAGATTCTGATACTATAGCAGCTCAGGAGAGCTACTAGTCTCTGCACATTTATCAAGAACCATCTTAAGACAGAGACATTCCTAACCATAATTCTAGACTACCTTCCTGCCTCCTCCATAATCTATTATAGTCCCTTCCCTCTCTTGTACACACTTGATAACTGAGAATCCTAGGGAAAATATGGGAGGACTATCTAAGGAAATATATATATATATATTTTTTGAGACGGAGTCTTGCTCTGTCGCCCAGGCTGGGGTGCAGTGGCCGGATCTCAGCTCACTGCAAGCTCCGCCTCCCAGGTTTACGCCATTCTCCTACCTCAGCCTCCCGAGTAGCTGGGACTACAGGCGCCCGCCAACCCGCCCGGCTAGTTTTTTTGCATTTTTTAGTAGAGACGGGGTTTCACCGTGTTAGCGAGGATGGTCTCGATCTCCTGACCTTGTGATCCGCCCGTCTCGGCCTCCCAAAGTGCTGGGATTACAGGCTTGAGCCACCGCGCCCGGCCAGGAAATATTATTATTTTAAAACTCTTATAGTAGAAAATCTCCAAACTGTACAAAATTATATCGAATAGTATCATGAGCCTCCATATACCCATAATCCAGCTTCAACAATTACCAATTTTGTTTCACCTATAATTTACTCATTCTCCTTGAGATTATTTTGAAGCAAATACTGTGCATCATATAATTTTATGTAAACATAGTTATTTTGAATCTTTGTTTTTGAAAAACAGCTGACTAATAAACTAGAATAGAGAAAGTTGGAAGATCAGGAAAGGTAGTTATCAAGGACAAGCTTGGACTATCATTCACCCATAGCAATGGATTCACTTAAGCATATCTTTATGAAGTCCATATTCTTCACATGGCTAGCTCCAGGTCATTCTTTAGGTCTTAGTTAAATGTCACACTATCCTTTTCTTTTGTAGCACATATCGGTTTATTATTATTTTATTTGTTTGTTTATTTGTGTGTTTCTTCCAGAAAAATGTAAACTCCATGAGGACAGGGCCTATCATAACGCTTGGCACATAGTAGAGCATCAATATATATTTATGGAAGGCAGGCAGGCAGGCAGGAAGGAAGGAAGGAAAAGAAACTAAGAAAGGAAGAATTCAAAGCTCTTTATTAGTTGTAGGGTAGACTGATGCTATAGATATTACTATAATGTGAAGCCTGCCTGGAAGGGACTACCAGTTTGGTAAATAAGACAGCCAGCCAGGCAGGCAACTCTAGCACTCATTTGTTCATCCGTTAAGTGAACAGTTGCGCACATCCACTATGGGTGAGGCCCTGTGTTAGAAAGGTGGACTGTGATAACTGCTGAAACGGATACATAGACAGAGTGATGGACAGGAGAATTCCATCTCAGGGAGGCAGGACTCAGGTAGGCTTTGAAGAATGAGCAGGAAGAACATCAACAAAGGGAAAAGCATTATTGGAAGTGAGGATAGAGGGATAGAAAGAACAAAGGCCAAGAGGTTGGAAAGATTAGGACACATTCAAAGTCTTATGACATATAATCATTGGAGTAAAATTGTGCTCTTTATGCCCCTGTTTTAAAAAGATAGATAGTAGGAAGACATAGTGGGGGTTGCTGCCCTGGGATTAGAAATTTTTTAAAATGAAAAATTAAGAAATGAAGAAACTCTAACAACTTTTTACTGAGCATGGTCTCTTTTTCTCCAAAAATTCTCTCATAAACAGCTGCTTCTTTATTTAGATAATGGTTATATTGATAACAGCGTAATACCCCAGGAGAGAGTCATGGAAAATCAAAATGACTGGGACCTTCGCTAAGTGGAAGAGTTACTTCTGTTCCCATGTGTGGCGGAGTGAAAAATGGCCAACTATTTTGTGATATTTGTCCTGTCAAAAAGCAGGGTCTAATTCCTCTCTCCTTGAATCTGAGCTGGCCTTAGTGACTTACTTGACAAATAGAATATGGTAGAACTGAAGTTTTGGGACTTTTGTGGCTGTGTTATAAGAAGCCTTACAGTTTCCACCTGGGTTTCCTAGAACCAAACTACTCTGCTATAAAGAAGCCCCCCAAAGTCATGTGGAAATGCCCATAATGAAAAGCATCAAGACCCCTGGCCAACAGCCCCAGCTGAGCTCCCAGATGGCAGCTACTACCAATTTGCCAGACTTGTGAATATGTCACCTTGAAAGCAGATCCTCCAGTCCCGGTTGGGCTGCCTCAGCTAGTGCAACACGAGCAGTGACAGGCCATCTCTGCCAAGCCTTGCCCAAATTCCAGAACCATAAAAAATAAATGATCATGTTATTTAAGCCACTAAGTTTTGTGTAGTTTGTGTAGTTTGGTGTGCAAGCAGTTCTGGTGCAGTGGCTGCAGCTGGCAGGCCACTGTGTGGCTGAATCTTCTTCTTCTACCCTAGCCTCTTTCTGATATGGATTGTAAATCTTTAGAGTTCTTTTTAAAATATAAATTAAAAAGTAATGTAAGTTTCAAGTAGTAAAGTTAGGAAATATAGAGAAGGAAAACAAAATATTAAAATTACTCACTGTGCTACCTCCTAGGAATAACCACGGCTAGGTTAACCAATAGCCTAATGTCCCAGATTTATTTATTTCCTTCCTTCCTTCCTTCCTTCCTTCCTTCCTTCCTTCCTTCCTTCCTTCCTTCCTCCCTCCCTCCCTCCCTCCCTCCCTCCCTTCCTTCCTTTTCTTCTTCTTCTTCTTCTTCTTCTTCTTTTTCTTCTTCTTCTTCTTCTTCTTCTTCTTCTTCTTCTTCTTCTTCTTCTTCTTCTTCTTCTTTTTCTTCTTCTTTTCTTTCTTTCTTTCTTTCCTTCTTTCTTTCTTTCCTTCTTTCCTTCTTTCCTTCCTTCCTTCCTTCCTTCCTTCCTTCCTTCCTTCCTTCCTTCCTTCCTTCCTTCCTTCCTTCCTTCCTTCCTTCTTTTCTTTTTTTTTGACAGAGTCAAGCTCTGTCACCCAGGCTGGAGTGCAATGATGCTATCTTGGCTCACTGAAATCTCCACCTCCCAGGTTCAAGCGATTCTCCTGCCTCAGCCTCCCGAGTAGCTGGGACTACAGGTACGTGCCACCACGCCTGGCTAATTTTTGCATTTTTTTTGTTGGAGACGGGGTTTCATCATGTTGCCTAGGCTAGTCTTGAACTCCTGGCCTCAAGTGATCTTATTTTGTATGAACCATACAGGGCTCCTGTTGGAATGTGCAACTGAATGAAGGAAAAGATTGAAACCAGGAGCATTTTAGAAGTGTCAGTATGAAGTGTATGTTCACATGAATGGGTGAAATTTTAATTGAATCTAAATCCTCTGTATCAAATCGGAGAAGTCTATATTGCACCTCCCATGGATTCATGTCTGAGCACTTGAATGATGACCTCCAAAGAGTAGAGTGTTATCAAGTTTTGGCTAAAGGAGAGATTATATGCAGCAAGAACAAGCTCTCAGGTTCAGTGACCAAGGTGCTTTGCAAATTGAAATCATTTTGAGACTAAAATCATGTGTGCCCCATGAGGAGACTATCAACCCTGGCCAATGTCCTCTGAGAGAATCTGGGATTCAAGACAAGAAGTAGATGTGAGTAGCAGGTAAGGCCAAGGCACCAAACTGAGATAAAAGAGGAGCCTGAGAACTGAGTTTGAGAAAGAATTTTCAGGCCAGATTCCTCGCATCCCTCCGCTTTCAAAGAAGTCTGGGCTATTGGCCATGGCTGGCCTCCCCACATATGGCAACTGAACACAAGTTCTAGGAGGTATCATGCTGGAAAATGCATGCACACATGGTTGCAACCTCTACTCAGTTTGTAAAATCACTATTCTTGGTGATTTAGTCTAAGCCCTGAAGCCACATGAGCAAGGGGACATTTGCTCTGCCTTTTGATTTGACAACAGGATAACCTGTGTGATAAATTTCTAACCCTGGAGAACCATGACTGAGTCAAATCCTGTGGTGGCTAGATTTTCTTCTAGCTGTACTTCTCACTCCGTTGCAAATCAAGGGAATGTGAACTTTGCAAGGGGAATGGGACCATAGAACTATTAGGTTTTCCTCCAGCTTTGAGGTTTTGTGAGTTGCTGGGCATGTCTGCATATGACTTGATCATAAATGGAGAACATCCGGCAAGCTCAGGGCATCTCCATGGCAGTCAAGGAGATTTAGTGTGTGCATGAGGATGTTTATCCATTGATTGGAGGGGAAAGGCTTCCTCTTGAGGCTGGAAATTACTTTTTTCTTAGCAGAAAAGCAAAAAAGAGAAATGAAGGAGTCTGGAGGAAAAGGAATACTTGAGAGTTGGGGATGAGGGTTGGTGGGGAGAGCCTTTGCCCCCGACAAAATGAACTTAGTAATGGGAGATTTGGAGTTAGTGAGGTAGGCTGACTCACAGCTGGAACAGTTGGTGACCTCTATGTGGCCTCCAGATACCACAAAGAGATGGACCATTGAAGTTTTGAAGTGGGAAAGTCAGGAGGGCAGGCAGCAAAGGCAATAAAGCCAAAGTGGAGAGACTCTTGGCTCATAAGAACAGAAATGTGGCAGCATGCGGGTGGTGGGGAGCTTGCCAGCTTCATATACCAACTACTGAACAAATGTTGTTAAATATTGCTTGCTGTGAATTAAACTTCTCAGTATAACTCTTTGCCAAGAATGTTCCATAAGACATGGTGCATGGGCAAAGAATACCACTTGATTAATGTAATAGATATGCTCAGGTATAACACACACTAAATAAAATAGAATATTCATGAAATTCTTACTATGGATGCTTCATCCTAGTGAAAGACAGCTAAAGGGTGGGTGTGTGTGTGCACGCACATGTGTGTGTGTGTGTGTGTGTGTTGCTTCTCTAGAGGGTTATAGGCGTATGTTGGGAGAGCCTATGAACCCAAAGCTGAGGCTACAATTGAGAAGAGAAGTCAGGAATGTTTCCCAGTAATTAATGTTTACTTGAATCATTAATTCAAGTAATACTTGTTGTATATTTACAGTGTACCAAGTGCCACCCTGGGCTCCATATTTTATATAAATGAATAAGACCTGGTTTTTGGCCCCAGAGGAATGCACAGTTAGAGGAATGAAATAATGGCATACGATGTTATAAATACTGATAGAAGATAGCTCAAGTATTATGAGGGTTTAATCCACTCTAGAGAAAATGGAGTAAGGGAAGAATTCTCTGTGATGCTGGGGTAAATGAAAAGCTTTTAATGAACAGGTGATAGAACCCAATGAAAGGGGGACTAACTGGGTCAGCCACTAGGGGGCATGTGAGTACGGGTCTGCAACTGGGAAAGAGGATCCTGTTTTTGGCTTCTGGTAGCAGTGAGGAGACTGTTTCCCTTAAATAGGAAACCAGAGAGGAAAGGATAGTTTTTCTGCTCTTGTCTCTCCATTAAAGCAAATGGTTATTTTATAGGCAAACTGACAGGTATTTGGTAATTGAGGGGGAAATGCTGAGCTTGTTCCTGAGGTGGTGGGTCTCACCAGTATGGATCCCAGTAGATTTAGGCTAGGTACACATGGCTGGAAAACTTAGCAAGATGGGAGAGATGGCAGCAGGACACATGCTAGGGACCACAGGGAGCCCAGCACAAGAAGACTCCTGCTTCCCTAGTAACCAGAGGTCATGTGCAGAGTCAGGGTGATGAAGGGGATTTTGGCTTCCATGTGCAATACAATTTCTCTTAAAGTCATCGCATTTTATATCCTGATTTAGCTTTAATTTCTCCAGGCCTCTCCAGTGTGTGGGAATTCTCGGGACTGAATTAATAGGGATAATCTAAATGTCTTTAGCTGGTGCCTCCATCCACTCAGTGTGGCACCCAAGCCCCTAGATTCATCAAGTCTAGACACAGAAGTCCCCAGGGAGAATCATGGATACTCACAAACAGTCCTCTCATGGTTTTCTCCTTCAGGTCCTAAGCTGGGCCTTCTGCTAAAATTGTGTTAACAGTGTTCTGAAGAATAGGAGGATATTTTATTTAATTTTGCGTGTGTGATAATGGCAATGTGATTTTGTTTAAAAATAAATTCATATCCTGAAATATTTATGGATGAAATTAAATGATATATAGGATTTGCTTCAAAATAATATGTAAAGTATAGACAAAACAAGATTTTCCAACTGATAATGATTAAAGCTGCATGATAGGCACATAGGGGTTCATTACACCATTCTGTCTAATTTTATATGTATTGGAAAATCTTTGCAATAAAAAAGAGAGGATAATATCATATGAGTTGATAAGAATAACATTTATTCATATAGAGCTTGTTGGACCAACTGAATCAGGATTTCCAATTCCCTGTCTCCAATAGTAGCCTGAATGCTTTTATAGAATTTATTGAATGTAAGATGTATACCAAAGAAAAGTGAACACTAATCCTTAAAAGAAAGTAAGGGATACATTACATGTATCAGAAGTTGGGAAGACCAGTTGGAAGTTGGAAGACCATATATATATATGTGTGTGTGTGTGTGTGTGTGTGTGTGTGTGTGTATACATTTTCCATTAGTTCTGTCCCTCCAGAGAACCCTGACTAATACAAATGGCTAATTACAAGGGTATTTTATGTGTATACTGACAAGAAGACAGCCAGGGTAAACCTAAAGACTATTAAATTCACACATTTAGTTCTCACTACTAGAATGTTGATGACCAGGTGCAGTGCCCTAGGCAGCCTTCTTCAAATGTGATGGGGCCAAACCTTGCCTTGCTTGCTCTAGCACAAGTGGTAGTACTTCTCCCAGTATCTTTGGTAGATGGGGGATGGCCCAGGTTCAACATCAAGAGATTCCCTGAAAGCGGTTTCATGCCCATTGGGAGTTAAGATTGCAGATGTTTACATCATTAGTGTGATTTACTTGTCCAGTTCCCAAGAACGGCTGTGTGGGAGGTTGGCATGGTGAAGATGCGGCTGGATTCTGAAGCAATGTGTGTGATGAGAAAATATATTTCTAAAAATGCCAAACGGTTAGATAAAACCCTCCTTCTTTCTGTGGAACTGTGATCAATGCCACTTGATTTTCCTTTCTTCTTCCTCCATTGCTGACCTGGTTGCTCTCCCATGACATTTGGAACCTTTGAAGGGTAGTTCCCTGCATGTTTAGTGGCTGTTAAACAGGTTTTCCACAGTGACAGGCTGAGGCAAACCGAAATTTATAAAACTACTTGTTATAAATCAAGACCATGGAAAGAGCGTCAATACCCTAAACTGTCTAATTGTACACACATCTTCCCTCTTCAAGTTCCTTACAATAGCTGTGAAGCAAATTCTATTTGACATATTGGGCAAATCCCACCTGCATATCAGGGTGCAGTTTTACCTTCTGCAAGGTAGTTTCACAGAGGAAATATTCCAGGTCACAACGCATTATTCAAAACAATAGCCAGTAATATTTAAAACAGAAGATCACCAAAAGAGGAAGAATTTGGCAGAAAGGCCCCAGTTCTAAGATTCTTTCAGTTGACTGCCCAATTTCCTGGCTATTCTGCTCCATAAAACAGGGTTGTACAAGAAAGAGAAATGGTCATGTCACCTCTTGTGGTTGCTCAGGAGGCAACAGACAGCTGGTGAGGCAAGCAGGAGGTGGGAGTACCCACAAGGAGCTGACAGGAAGTCAGGACACTGAATCTCACTCCTGAGTAAAGAATTCTGAAAAGAGAAAACTGCTTCTCTTGGTTTCTTTCACTCATTTCAAAGTCTCATAAGCTTGTAAGGAAATTGTCAAATATGCTCTTATACAGGCTACTATCAATCAGATATAGAGTTAGTTCCTAGGAGTTCTAATGCCGACACTGGAGACCCACCTATAATCACCTTCTCTGAGTTCCCTCAGCACTCTCTACTCTTTACAACACTCGACAGGCGTATAATAATAATTCATTAAATGTTTTTCAGTGGATGGATGGATGGATGGATGGATGGATGGATGGATGGAATGAAATATAATGTCATTTTCTTCATTCAGTAGCTGGAGCTGGGAATGAGTAGATGAATTATTTCTGTTCGGGATCCAAGCTTCTCTACCATGGAAACCTAATAAATGTTCGGTTGAACTCAGCTAGCATATGAGCTCTTACTATGTATTAGGCAGTTCTAGAAACAGTGTGGGGGATTCTCAAGAAGTACAAGATGGTTCCTGTCCCCCAAACCACTTTCAAAGTCATTGAACATACAAAGTGATAAACCCATGAAATAATCAAGCAACAGAGAAAGTGGTGTTATAACCAAGGACCAGACGGTCGATAATAAGTTCTATAGAAGTTTATAGAAATGAGAGGAGAATATGGGCCAAAGTAGAACAACCACAACAAGAAGAGATGAGGGGAAGGAACAGAAGCAAATACAAGGTTATGAGCACTTATGGCATATCTGTGCAGCAATGCTCCCTTTTCCTGGTTACTGTCCCCTCTCTCCCTATCCACATGATTCTAGCAAAGTCTCTCACCTTACCTAGGAATATAGAATTCTTCCCCAGGGCATTTGAAACTAGAATTGATAGGTTCAGTGTTTGTCTGTGGGTAGAGATAGTAACAAGTAAAACTTAATAGGTGTCACTGGTCAGGAGATGTTGCTGGTCACGTTTTCCGCCACATAAAGGATTCTGATATGTAGTGAAAGAGAATAATGCAGAAGCAAAAGCAGAACTTGTGGTGAGAGAAAGAACAGGAGTGACGATGGCAAAGAGATAGTGTTTCCCTGGGTTCAGCTGATCTGGAGGTCCAGCTGCATCCCTGTCTTCCCTCAGCTTTTTCCAAGTCCCTTTCAGTAATTTCTCTTTTTTTGTCAAAACCACCCCAAGTTGATCTTCTGTTATGAGCACATTCAGAGTACACATTAATAGATGTACCACTCACTGAGGAATAGTATATTTTCAGAACAGTTTATAATTAGGTGTGGTGAGAGGCTAAAGTCTGGAAGTGGGTGGTGTGAATATTGAAGCAGTTAAGCAGAGACCCATGGTTAGACTTGTTCCTAAAGAGACTGCTGGTGGGAATGTGCATGATGAATTCCATGGAGAAAAACACTGGAAGTAGGGAGACCAGTTGACAGAGGAAGAGCCACCTCATGAGTCTTCAATTTTGCTTCATCAAGTAGGAATCAACTCTTAGAGAATAAAAACTGAGGTTATTTAAAAAAGAAACTTGGGAAACAAATTAAGCAAAATAAAATTGATTACTGTTACTGTGTACACTTCCAAAACACTAGACCTTTCTATGAACATCCTCCTGCTACTCTGTACCTTATCTTGGGTCATTTTTAAAATGTTCTTTGCAATGGCTCCTCTTAAAGCAGAATTAAGATCGAGCTCCCTCTCTTCCTCCTCTGTGTGTTTCCTGTTCTACCTCCCATATTCCTTTACTCTTCTTACCCTGGCTAACCCTGAACGAGGGTTACCAATTTAAGGTAAAACAGATTTGGGTCTCAAGAAAGAGAACTCCCCTCTCCATCATTGGGGTTTGTATGGAAATGTCATTGTAGATTTTTATGGCATAAAGCCCAGATCACCTACTATTTAACATCTAGAGTTGAATCACAAATATGGAAAGAGATCCAAGATTACTAATGAGCTGCCTTAGTCTGCCAAGAAGCTAACTCAATACCAGGAAAAAAAATCTATTGCATGGCATCTGTCTGTAATGCTAGCCAGAGAGGTGTATAATGGGCAGTCACAATTGAAAATGACCTTCATTATGCTGAATTCATTTCTCTAATGTGTCCATTTTTCCTCATCGTGCATCCCGACAGTAATAATAGACATGGAATAAATTCAAATTGTGATTCAAATTTCAGAATGTGAGATTCACAGGTGTGGTGGCTTTTCTCAGCCGAATGTGGGGGGTAGATGAGTAAGAAATCTAGGAGGATTTAACAGAGTGAGGAGCATTGTTCAGAAAATCAGACACGGACACAGCATGGGCAAGACTGTCTGTCTTACTCAAACAAGAATCTTTACATAATGTACCAAGAATTTAAGTAAGTGATTTGCAGTTCAGGAAGAAAAAGTTAACTCTTAGCATTACAGATAGGCCCCAAAATATCTTTGAGCACCTGTTTCTGCTTTCTCGGTGCTGTACCTGTGGTGCCACTGGGACCATAGATCCATTGGCCGTTGTTTGTTTATACTGGCTGTGTAGTTAGCAGAAAGAGTGCTGGACTCCAAGTCAGGAGATCTGGAGTGGATCCCTGGCTCTGCTACCTATTGTCTGTGCCATGACAAGGAGTCACTTAACCCCTGAGCTTTAGTTTCTGCAACTGCAAAAGGGGACTATAATCACTGCACATTATACCTTGCAGGTTTGTTAGGATCAAATGACATAATGGATGTGGAAGTGCTTTGTCAGTTGTAAAATATATTATTATTGTCATCACAGTGATTTGTCTCTGTTATTTCAGAGAACACTGAAATACCAGAAAATCAGTGTCAATTTCCACTCTGTTAAAATTTCCACTCACCCATAGCCTGATAATTTTATGCATAACGAGTCTTTCCTCCATCTCTGTCAGCGTTGTCCCTGAGAACTCTCAGGCTGGGTTGTAGCAGCTCTCTCTTGCTGCTAAAGTGTGTATGATGTACGATTTGATGAAGGGGCCTTGTGGTTGACTGAGAAATGCAGGGTAGGTCAACACAATACCAAATCTGGATGAATTCAGTGCACAAAATCATCAAGCCTCTTGGTTGGTCTTTCTATACGTACAGTCTCAATCTCGTAGCTTAAAAGATGGTGGCAAGCTCATGACCTTTGCTTAATGCAATGTTCTGCTACTCTCTACCATTCTGGATATCAAAGGAAGCTACCAAATCAACCTGAGAGAGTAATTTCTTAATGAGATTCTTCAAAACATAGATAAATGGACAGTGCTGTCTTTTCCATGAAAAACAGAAATGATAAAAGGAACTCTATTTCCTTTACATCATGAGTCATCCACTTGCTGGTGGGAGGGTTTTTTTTTTATGTTTTTTTGTTTTACTCTTTTGGAGAATAACCAAAAGGGTATTATTCTGTTATGCTTAACAGAATAATAACTGTCCTGTGCATTTTTAACAGAGCTTTCACATATATTATCTCATTTGAACTCATTTTATTTACAACCATCTCCTTGCTCTGTCCTTTCATCTAGCTTCCAGAGAGTATCTTGTCATTGTTGTATCTTCATAATTGCCTCCCAGTTGCTTTTCAGATTCTCTCCACATTGCCTGAAATTGTCTTGACCTGGCCATGACCAAATCCTATTTAACTGCTAACTCCAATGGTCTTTTCTTTGTTCTCATCCAATCCAAACTCTCAGTAGCATTTAGTTCTTTTGAGTTGCACCCTGGCTTCATGAAACTCAGCTCTGGAACATTCTTCTGCATCACTCTTTGCCAGTCTCCTTTGTGCATTCTTTCTCCCGTGCCCCTTGGAAACTCTTGTTCTTGAGGGCTCACTCTTGGCACTCTTTTCTTACTGTGTGCTTTCTCACTAAGCTATCCCAATACTGAAGTATTGGGGCTTCATTACCATTCTAGGTGCCCATGATTAAGTCCAATTCAGACTTTTCACTCCCTGTCTTCAAGCTATACACTCCTACTTCTAAAGATTTACTAGGCTTTGCTGCAAAGTTGGACTACAGGCATCTCAAACTCAACACGTCCCAAACAACATTACATTCTCATAAACCTCTTGTATTCCCTTTCCTGTTAATGATCCCACATTAGCCCAATTGTCTAAGGCAGAATCCTTTACTCCTTTCCTTTCCCCACAACATTGAATCAAACATTGTCTTCCCTATTCCTTCTAAACATCGCCCAAATTTGTCTTCTCTCCACAGTAGCTACCACTCTCTTAACTTTGTGTGATACCAACAAATAGCTTCCTACCTGTTTTAGCTGTTCTTTGTCTCTGCTTTCCTCAACTCATCCCCTACACTACTATTAGGGTTAGCTTTCTAAACACAGATAGGAGTTCAGGATTTCTTTTTCTTTCCTTTATTTTTTAATTTTTATTTATTTTTTATTTTTCTGAGATGGAGTCTCACTCTGTCACCCAGGCTGGAGTGCACTGACTTGATCTCAGATCACTGCAAGCTCTGCCTCCTGGGTTCAAGCAATTCTCCTGCCTCAGCCTCCCGAGTGGCTGGGGCTACACATGCGTGCCACCACAACGTGCTAATTTTTGTATTTTTAGTAGAGACAGGGTTTCATTATGTTGGCCAGGCTGGTCTTAAACTCCTGACCTCAGGCAATCTGCCCACCTCAACCTCTCAAAGTGCTGGGATTTAATTTGATGCAAGTATAATCATCATTCCCATTTTAAAGATATGAAAACAGAGGCATAGAGCTTTGCCAGTAGTAACACAGCTAGGACTGAGTTAACACTGAGCTAGGACTGGAACCTAGTTCTTATGACTATTCTGGCTTCTTTCCACACTGCCAGAAGAGGACTACAAGCTTAAAGGAACACACCAGTCGCACATTTCCTGTAAGACAGGAAGTCTTCCAAATGCATTGAATTAAGCCTTCTGTCTGATCCTTGCTGTTGCAGTGACCTGGAGTACTGGAATCCCCCTACTGATTGAAGCAAGCAGCTACAGTGCTACAAACATAACGACAACAGGTTTTATATGTAAAACACGTTAACTGAGAGAGGATATCATTTATCAATTAAATTTAAAACTGGTGCTACAACAACGCATACAGGTGCAATCTCCTAGCTTTCTTGCAATTGTGGGACCCTCACCTGCTGCTGTGCCAACAGACATAGGATCACTCCCCCATACCTGAACATGGATGGCCTGGGGATTACAGGGTTTGGTTTTATGTGCTGCTACCCTCTTCCCTTCAAAGGAGTTGTCAAAATAACCAGATGTTATTAGCCAGATATGTCTGGAAAGAGGCCAGTCAGTGATGTGGAAAATAGAAGAAAGTGTTAGGATTGAAAGTGTTAGATGAAAAATTAAAACTCTTTAGGTGCCTTGAGGCTGATGAAAAACTTTGCCAAACTACTAGGACTGTGAGGCTGACTGTTCCTAGAATGGAAACACTGTAGGAGGGGCTCACAAATCAGGAAGGGCTCACAAGTCCATGGCCAGCCAGATGTTTGCTTCTACTTATATTTTACTACTTTTGTTTTGGGACAAATTTGGGGTAACTGATAACATTTTGAAGTTTTGTTGTTAATATTCTGCTGTATTTTCTCAGAATATAAATAGACCTGTTTAGAAGATTTGCTGCATTTTGGACTGTGTTTGTCTTACGTTCAACTAAAATTTTCCCCTGGAGATCCAGGGGAAAATAGAAGTTATCAAGAAACTTTATTTTCTTGATGATCACTTTTAAACAAACTTTGCTGGAATGTGTCTGTTAGCTTTTACAAGAAACATCTGAAATTTTAAATAGAAGTTTTAGAATTCCTTTATTAAAAAATGCTTGTTGATCAATATTTGCAAATCATATATATGATAAGGAAACTGTACCTAGAATACATAAGAACTCTTACAACTCAATAATAAAAAGACAAACAGAACAATTTTAAAATGTACAAATAACTTGAATAGACATTTTCTCAAAGAAGATATACAAATGGCTAACAAGAACATGAAATGATGCTCAGCATCATTAGTCATCCGGGAAAAGAAAATCAAAACCATAGTGATACACCACTTCACATCCATTAGGATAGCTATAACCACAAGATCAGACAATAACAAGTGTTAGCAAGGGTGTGGAGCAATTGAAACCCCCATATATATTTGGTGAGAATGTAAAATTGTACTGCTACTGTGGAAAGCAGGCTGGCAGTTCCTTAAATAGTTAAACACAGAGTTATAAGATAACTCAATAATTCTACTTCTGGGAATATACCCAAAGCAATTCAAAGCAGAGACTCAAACAAATATTTGTACACCACTGTTCAGAGCAGCATTACATACAATAAGCAAAAGTTGGAAACAACCCAAGTGTTCATCTACTGATAAATGGATAAAATAATACGGCATATTCACACAATGGAATATTATTTGGCCATAAAGAGGAATAAAGTACTGACTCATATTACTTTTAAAAAAACTTTTAGTTCAGGGGTAACTGTGCAGGTTTGTTGTATAGGAAAATTACATGTCACATGGGTTTAATGTACAGATTATTTCATTGCCAGGTAAAAAGTATGGTACCTCATAGGTAGTTTTCCAATCCTCACCCTCCTCACACTCTATCTTCAAGTAGGCCCTGGCATCTATTGTTCCCTTTTTTGTTTCCACGTGTACTTACTGTTTAGCTCTCACTTGTAAGTGAGAACGTGAGGTATTTGGTTTTCTGTTCCTGCATTAGTTCACTTAGTATAATGGCCTCCAGCTCCATCCATGTTGCTGCAAAGGATATTACCTCATTCTTTTTTATAGCTGCATAGTATTCCATGTTGTATGTGTGCCAAATTTTCTTTATCCAATCCACTGTTGATGGGCATTTACGTTTATTCCATGTCTTTGCTATTGTGAATAGTGCTGTGATTAACATAATGTACACATGTGTCTTTATGGTAGAATAATTTATAACCTGCTCGGTATATACCCAGTAATGGGATTGTTGGGTTGAATGATAGTTCTGTTGTAATTACTTTGAAAAATATCCAAACTGCTATCTAGTTTTCTGCTATCCAGAAATTTCCAACTGCTACTTACAGTGTCTGAACTAATTTACATTCCCACCCGTAGTGTATAAGCATTTCCTTTTCTCTGCAACCTTGCCAGCATCTGTTTTTTTTTTTTTTTGACTTTGTAATAATAGGCATTCTGACCAGTATGAGATGTTATCTCATTGTGGTTTTTGACTTGCATTTCTTCAATGATCAGTGATGTTGAACATTTTTTCATATGCTTCTTGGCCACATATATATCTTCTTTTGAAAAGTGCTACAACATGGATAAACCTTGAAAACACTATGCTAAGTGAAAAGCCAGACACAAAAGACCACATATTCTATCTCTATGAAATGTCCAAAACAGGCAAATTTATAGAAAGAAGGTAAATTAATGGTTGCTAAGGCTTAGGGAAGTGGGCGGGTAATTGTAGAGTGATAGCTAGAGTATGGAGTTCATTTGTGAGGTGATGAAAATATTCCAAAACTGTGATGATTGTTGAATAATTCTGTGAATATACTAAAAACCATTACAATTAATGGGTGAATTGTATGGTATGTGAATTACATCTCAACAAAATTGTCACAAAGAAAATATTGCTGGCCATGTTCTTTGTGCCTTGTGCTGTATCAGGTGCTCGGGACAGGGGTGCAGATATAACTAAGAGTCAGAAGCCCCCAAGAAACTTATGATTTAAGGGGACAGATAGGAAAGAAAGCAACTATCAAGATAGGGTAAAAAAAAAAAAAGGTGCTTGGTGCTCCTAGTAGAATTAATGAATAGATATGACTGATGCATTTAAGAAATGCTTCAGCTAGGAGGCAGAATTTAATCTGGATCTTGAAGTGTGAACGTGAATTCAATTCAATAAACAAAGCCTCAAGATATTTTGGGGAGCATCGTTGGGGAAGAAAGTCATTCACAGTTGAGGGATCCAAGTAAGGATGGAATGGAGGCTATAAAGAAATGGAAGCCTGAAGTTATCTGGTGCAACCAAGGAGTAGCCAACAATTGGATGGTGCATAAGGGTTGTGGAGGGGTGCTGTGAGAGATAAATCTGGAAAGGTAGCCTGGGGTCAGATTTTTGAGGGCTTTGAATTTCTTGGAGCTTGGAACATTTCCTGATGTAGGGCTGCATTTCATAGAACAATAATGTGGTAAAGTTCTCAGTAGGAATCCTAAGGTGGTATCTGCTACCTCCTGACTGTGACCGTGGGCGAGTCACCTAACCTCTCTGGACCTCAATTTCCTTAACCTGAGAATGAAGATGAACATCCTATCCATAACGTTGTAGTAATGATCAAGTGAAAGGAGAATGTGGGAGACACTGTGGGCTGAGTAACCCAGCATCTATTCTCAGCCCGCTTCTCCCTTGCCTGCATCTATAGCAGAAGCTTGAAAACCCAAATACCTGCTCAGCTTCCTTCGGAGCTCTAGGTGGCCACATGACAGTGACATACTTATGGCTAATGATACATAAACAAAAGACTGCTAAGGGGCTTCTAGCAGAGTTTTTCTTTCCTGAAGAAAAGATACAGGCATTGCGAATTCTGTCTGCTTTTCCCTGGTTCCTGCCTTGAATGCAGACATGATACCTGGGGCTCTAATAGCCATCTTGCAGCTGAATTACTGGCAACAATGAAGGTGAAAAGCCAACACATTAAGGGTGGGTGGCAGTGCAGAGACTGTAAGATGGTCTGGTCTCTTGTTGGCAACAGTGAATGAATGCCAGCAACCACCTACCTCCGGACTTATGTAAGAAAAGTAGCCTTCTATTTGTATGAGTCATTGTTGTTGCAGGTTCTGTTACCTGAAGCCAAAAAGTGTTCTCCACTGATACCCAAAAAATTATTTACAAAAATAAAGAATAATTTCTAGAAAAGGAAAAATATATGACTTGAGTTACATTTTGATAGCAGGCTAAAAAATAAATTGATGAATTGTAGTAGGGAATGTTAGTGAGGTGGTGGTGACAAGAATGAAGACAATAAACAATGAAAGTGCAGTGGCAGTGAGGATGGGGACAAAAGGACAGATGCCAGAGAGAACATGTAGGGATAACTGATAGGACCAGACAACTGATTGGGCATCAGAAAGGGGGCAGAAATGGGAAGGTTTGAAAATGCTTTGAAAGATTTTAGCCCTGGTGACAGAAGGGGTGGTGGAACTGTAAACCTACATTTCTAATAAGGGAGTGCGTATAACTTTAAAGAGAAAGATAATTCGTTCAGTTTTGGACATAGTGACTTTGAATTGCCTGCAACACACCTGAGAGAGGTCCTGTAGGCAGTTGAAAATCTGGGAATTAAAGAACAGATGGAGATATGCATTTGGATGTCTTCAGTGTAAAAGTGGCAGCTAAAGCCATAGATGTGGGTGGTTTCACTCATTAGGAGTAGCGATGGTATAGGAGAAAATGGCAAGAGATGGAAACTCACGTGTGTAGGGGATGTCTACGTTTAAATATTAAGTGAAAATGAAGAGTCAGTAGAGAGGAGACCAAAAAGAAACTTTCTATAATTTAAAAATATTTATTGAGTGCCTACTATGTGCTAGACACTGGGCTCAAGACTGAGTAGTCACAAAAGCAGGAAGAGACCCAGAAGAATGTGAAGCTGTGGAGGGTGTGGAGCAGGAACGGCCCTGATCAACAATGTCAAATGCTGAAGAAAAGTCAAGTGGGATGAGAAATGAGGAACTCCTTTCCTCGGCCACATTCATCTAAATTCCTTTAACGGGAGTTATTGTTAACTGTAATAGCCTGTCTGGAAGACAAATGCTAAATTAATTTGGGAACTGACTTCTAAAACTCTCAAGTGGCCTAAATCATTTAAAACAGGTTCAAATTCTATTATGTGAGATTGAATTGGTTTCTGCAGGTGGTTGTGCAACATTCTCCCCTAGAGATCTGTATGTCAAATATGGTTTCTGTCCAGTTCCTCCTAGGAGCAAGAATAGTGGCGATGTGAGAGCAGAGCAACTCCATCAAGTCTCTCTGATGCCTTATTCTATGAATGTAAATTGGAGCTCCTTGCTTTGAACTCAAATAGACCCTAGTGCCTATGCTGTGCAGTATACACTTGATTAATATGATCTTTTTTTTCTTTACTTGTGTCATGGGTGTTAGGCTTGTCTCTCTAAATACACTGAAAGTCCCTTAAGGGTAGAGATTATGTCTTTTGGTTCTCTCCCATTTCCTACAGGGCTGGACAGAATAGGCATTAAATAAATATTTGATTATGTCATAGGAGTGTAGTCAAAGTGGTTTTATAGAATGCCAATGTACATTTTTAAAAATTAATGTTTTATAAAATGTACATTTTTAAAAATGTTATTTTAAATCTTAATATAAAAAAATCTAGCTATATAATTTTCTTGATACAGGACATAGTTTGGAAGAGTATAAAGAAAGTGCATGAGTGAACTAGCTGGCATGGATTGCATCTTGAGCTGGACAAGTAAGCAGAAGAGAAACAGATCTGGCTTGAATGAAACTCAGTATCACTTGACAGCAATCTACCAGCTCTCTGTGGGGAAGCCTGGGTTAATGCCAACAGGATGAAGGATATTTCAGGAATCCACTGCCATGTTTAAAGATCTATGCTTGGGATCTTTAAGGACCCAGTCAACAACAACAGGTGCATTAGAACATTTTTCATAACTTAATTCACTAAACGTTTATTGAGCCTATATCACAAGCAGGTACGTGTATCCAGCCACTAAATATTGCAGCTCCTCCAGTGTTCAATCCTTGGATATTTGTCTTTTCTTACTCTACACTTTCTCCTTAGGTGATTTCATTTTCGGCCTCTGCTTCAACTACCACCACCCACAGGCAGATGACTCACATGTTTGTATCTTCAGATTGGAGCTCTTCTCTGAGATCTAGACCTATACATCTAGCTGCCAGCTTGATAGCTCCTGTTGGATGGCTCCCAGAAATTACAAATGAAACAAATCTTAAAAAGAACTCATGCTCTTCTCTTTCTCTGCACCATCCCCTTCAACCAAACCTGCCTTTCTTCCAGTGTTCTCCATCTCAGCCGATGACACTTTCATCTATCTTGTTCCGTGAGCCAGAGACGTGGCACTCATCATTGACACATTCCACTTCTTCACCTTCATATCCAGTCTCTTAGGAAGTCCCTACCATCACTTCCACCTGCAAAATATAGCCACATCTGCACACTTCTCCCTATTGCCACTGCCACAACCCTGGTCTTAGACAAAATCAGTTCTCGCCTGGCTTAGACAATTGCAGCTTTCTTAATTGGCCTCTTTACTCCCATTTTTCTCTCCTTCTAGTTGGATCTCCACCCCATAGGAAGAGTGATTACTTTGATATACACATCAGATCATGTCACCCATTGCATGAAATTCTTCAATGACATACATACCCTTTTTCTTAGACTAAAGAACAAGATAGCTTATAAAGTCTGGAATGATTCCCTGTTTCTAACTTGGGCTTTCATTTAAGGCATAGTTTTGCAAGTGAACACAAATAGAATTTTGAAAGCAAACTTACGAATCTTTAGAATTACAATATATTTGGAAATTAGAGTGTTAATTTTCCCGATAATTTAAACTTGCTCCTTTAACCACTATATTCCATATTTATGTCTTTACTACACCGAACAAAAGTTAACTTTTTTATGATTTGGTGATTCTGGCTTCTCTCTTCCTGTTAACTTTACTTGTCAGTGTGTCAGCCTCAAGCATCCTCCTTCTTGTCTCCTTTTAAATGTATTTTTGAATGAAGTGTATATATATGTGAGCCTGCTTACATAATTGTGGAGGTTGACTGGAAAAGTCTGAAATTTGTAGGGTAAGCCATCAGGAGGAGCAGGCTAAACATTCTGGGGCAGAAGTTGCCCCTGTGGTTAATAGACAGAATTTCTTCTTCCTCAGAGAAACCTTAGTTTTGCTATTAGGGCCTCTTCAGCTGATTGGATATGACCCACCCACATGATCAAAGATAGTGTGCTTAAAGTCAATTGCCTGTAGATGTTAATCACATCTACAACAGACCTTCACAGCAACACCTAAGTTAGTGTTTTATGGAGTATAGGGATGGTATCTTAGCCATGTTGACACATAAAACTGAACATCACAATTGAGAAGTCAATATTTATAGTTGATACACATTCTCATCCACAGGCTGGACAGAAGCTTTAGATGGCTATGGCACTCAATGCTCATAGGCTTTCTCATTTCTTTCTGGGTTATACAGCCATGTTCCTGCTGCTGGAAGCCTAAACTCCAGATATCTGAAGTGGTTCTATATGATACTTGGAATTCACATATTAAATTTAATTTTGAAACAAAAATAATTAATGAATTATTTGACAAATACAATTCTAAATATGTAGATGATATGAAAAGGGCTGCAGGTTCTCAATTTAGATGGGGCCTAAAATGTACAACAAAGAATGCTTAGTACAAAAGGGACAAGAACAGGATATCCAGGAGAGAGGAGAAAATGCTGGAACTGGACTAAGGAGAACCTTAATACCAGGATGGGATTACAGTGTTTATAGGAAATCTTATGAGAAGTAATCCATCTTTGAGTTTTAGGTATCTATTCATACCACCATGAAGAAAGCACCCTATATCAATCTATGAATTTAGGCATGATGACATGATATTAAAGAAACATTAATAATAATAATAATCACCAAGTACTGTGCTAAATGCTTTGAATAAGGATTATCTCATTTCTTTCTGTACAAGATTCTGTAAAGGTAAGAATAAAAATCATACCACGATCCCGAGGCCAGAATCCCTTCTTAAGTTATACTGTAGATGGAAAGGAGGCCTCAGTTGAGTAGACAAAAGTAATTAACATATAATTAAACTAAAGATATGTTGATGTTTGTTTGGAAAATACAATATGGTTTAGAAATGTATGAGCTTCTTGCTACCAGGAAAACTGATGACTAAATTGTGTTAGGAAGGCATTTTGTTGGGGATAATGGTACGTGTTGGTGGGGAAATAGTAGAGAAGGGAATAAAATATAGTAAATTTGAGGCATATATCTCTAAGCATCTCAGAAAAGATGAGACCTTAAAGATAAACAATGCTCTATTCCGACAGCACAAGGAGCCTAATCCAGAGGCACCTCTGAGTCAGGTTTTGGGTTGCTGGGACTGAGGAATGAATGTGGGGTTCAGATTTAAAGGCTCTTGCTTCCCCAGTGCCCAAGGGAACTGGTGTTGGGCTATAATTGGGAGCAAGGATGGACTAGAAAGTGAAACAAGGAGAGATGATTTAGAGTCAAATCTAAAATTTACATAGCTTACATGTCGTTTGTGTTTCAGGATTTCTTCAGACAGTCCAGCCCCCATTTTCAAACTCCCAAATAAAAAAAAAATATTCCTTCCAGTTTCTCCTATGATGCTATCACCTGCGAGTCTCCTTTCCTTCCTATGCCATTTGGCATTCCTCTTCCTTATTAGCCATCCATCGGTAGCATAGATGATTGACATATACACTCATCTCCAGGCCCCATAAACATTGCCTCTTTTCCCCTCCCTCTCTATGGGAAGAACAGCAGCATTGTTCTCCTGATTTTCCCTTCCTCCAAATTTCCCCCTTTGGGGTCAATATCTTCATTTCAGTTCTTTCCCATCCTAGGTTCCAAGGAATGTGGCTCCATCTTTGGGGATGAAGTGGCAGGATGTGGTGGAAATAGCACTCGACTTTGACTGAGACTCTCTTGGATTTGTGTCCTAGCTCAATCTCTCTGAGTTCTGGTTTCCTTATCTGTAAAATGTGACTAGTAATACCTGCCTGACTTACCTCAAAGTGTTTTTGAGAGTAGCACAATCAAGCCGAGTTAATGGAGAAGAAAAGACTTTGTCAACTCTAAACACGTATATTCCCAGATCCTAAGTGGAGAAAGAAAAGCACAGAGCCCAAAACAAAGACACACTAAGAAACCCAGAAACTAGGAGGAAGAGAGTAAACAAAATGGATTAAGAAATTTTGCTTTGAGGCTTGGGGCAATTTTTTTGTTGTTTCTGAGTGAAAGCAATGTTCTTTTGTGAGCTGAAAACAATCCTGATCAAGGCTAGGTAAGAGCAGTGCCAGTGATGCATCTGTACCCATAAGCTTTGAAGTAAAATTAGACATTAAAAAAAAAAAACAAAAAACAAAAAACAGTGCCCTCGATCTCTAAAGGCCTGGAAAGCGACCTAAAGTCACCTTTAGTGTCTCCACAGATGTCTATGTCTACCTGCTTATTTTTCTTAATTAAATCTGATTTACCTTAAGTAGCAGTCTTGAAGATAAACAAACACCACTTACACAGGTATATACAGCATGTCGTTTACTAGTATTAGAACACCATAGAGAAGTGGTGCATACGTACTTTTAAGGTATTTAAATATGCCATTTTGAAATACAATTTTTGTTGTATAATATAAAAGTGGCTCCACAGTCACTTTTATTTTTCAAAACTCATTTTTCAAAACTTGCAAACCTAGGGTATTTTGGGCATATTACGGGTTACATAGGGTTTTGTGGGCTATGTCTTGGATCCTAACCAGGGAGACAGCATGTCAGTAATAGAACATAAAATTAAGAGTGAGAACACGGGTTAAGTCATACCTCTGTGATTTAATTGCTATGCAACCTTCATTTCTGTGAGGCTCAGTATTTGCTTCTATAAAGTGGAGATTAGACCTATCTTTCTGGGTTGTGATAATGACTAGAAATCATATATATTTAGTTTCCTATTTCTGCCATAACAAATTACCTTAAACTTGGTGTCTAAAAAGAGCACAAATGTATTCTCTTACAGTTCTGTAGAAGTCCAACCTGGGTCTCACTGGACTAAAAATCAAGATGTTGACACAGCTGTGTTCCGTTTTTGAGGCTTTAAGGGCAAATCTGTTTCTTTGCATTTTTTCAGCTTCTGAAGGCTTTCTCCATTCCTTAGCACTTTTCACTCTCTTCAAAGCTAGCAATGTTGCATCTTTTTGGCCATTCGTTCATAGTTACATCTCCCTTTGACTTTTTTTCTGCCTCCCTCTTCCACTTTTAAGGACCCTCGTGATTACACTGGATCTACCTAGATAATCCAGGATAATCCCTCCATTTAAAGACCAGTTTATTAGCAATCTTAATTCCACCTGCAACCTAATTCCCCTTTTCCATGTAATCTAACATATTCACAGGTTCTGAGGATGAGAAGGTAGACATTTTTGCACCTATTTGCAGAGGGAGGGAGCTTCTATAATGACTTGGAAAAGAATGTAGACATCTTTGGAGGGTCATTATTCTGCCCACCACCACCCCTCCATACACACATACACTAAACTTTTTAAAATTTTTGAACAATTTTCAATTTGGAGAAAATTTGTAAAGATAATACAGAGAGTTCCCATATGTCCCTTACCCATTTTCTCCTAATGTTGGCATCTTATTATCATGGTACATTTGTCACAATTAAGAAACCAACACTGATATATTACTATTAACCAAACTACAGACTTTATTAGGATTTTGTCAGTTTTTCTACTGATGTTGTTTCTGTGTTCCAGGATCTAATCCAGGATACCACATTGCATTTATAGAGTTATTACTGTTAATAGCAATCTTATTACTTCTATGACAAAATATATTCCTAATTCCAAGCAACTGATTTAATTCATCTTAAAATATCCCATAGAGACAAAGTAGAAAAAATGTACTTTGTACTTTAAACATTCTTTATTCCCCTTTCCTCCCTTAAATATATTTATTAAGCACCTACTGTGATCCAATTGTTCTTGTAGGCCCTGAGGATACAGAAGTGAATGAAACAGACAAACATCCCTGCCCTCAAGTAGTTACATTTTATTGAGGGGAAAAGAATGGGGTTGTGAAGGGAACAGACAATAAACAAGACAAGTAAGTAGAATATACAGTTTGTATCATGGTGATAGATGAAATGAAGAAAAATGAAGCAGTTAAATAAAGAAAAATAAAACAAGGAGGGAGACAGACAATGCTGGGTGTGTGTGGAGCAATTTAAAACAGTGTAGTTACGGATCCAAAGCCTGAAAGACATGAAGGAGTGAGCCACAGGGCTATCTGGGGGAAGATCACTCTAGGCAGAGAACATAGCTGGGACAAATCCCCTAAGACTCCATGATAGGTTGGAGAAAGAACAAAGAGACCAAGGCTTGTGGAAGAGAGTGAATGAAGTCAGAGAGATAATGAAAGGTGGTGCCCAATTATATAGAGCCTTACAAGTCATTGCAATGACTTTGGTTGTGACTTGACGGAGACGGGAAGTTATTGGAAAGTTTTGAGCAGAAGTGTGACATGATCTTATTTTGCATTTTAAGAAAATCAGTTCTGGATGCTGTGTTCAAAATAAACAGTAATGGGGCAAGTGTTTCAGGGAAACCTGTTGGGAGGCTATTGCAATCCATGCAAGAGATGATAGTGGTTTCAACCAAGGTGGTAGTAGGGAAGGCAGTGAGAAGGGGTTGGATTCTAGTTGTATTTTGGAAGAGAGTTAACAGAACGTACTGATAAATTAGCTGTGAAGTATGTGAGAGAGAAAGGCATCAAAAGTTATATCAAGGTTTTGGGCTTGAGTAACCGGAGGGATGGAGATGCCACTTACTGACATGGTGAAATCACAGGAGGAACAGGTTTTAACAGTGGGCATGGGTAGAGGAGCTATACCATAAGATGGGTTTTATACCTGTCAATCTTGACATGTCAAATATATATGCCAGTTGACCTCTAAAGTAGGCAGTTGGATACATGAGTGTGAAGTTCAGCGAAGGGGTGGAGTTGTCAGTGGTATTTAAAAGCCATGAGACTGGATGAGATCACTAAGTAAGTGAATGTAGAGAGAGAATAAAGGACCAAGAAATGAGCCCCAGAGAATTAAAATATATTAAAAGATGAGGGAGGTGAGGATGAAGAAGCAGTGGAGACTGAGGAGAGGCCAGTGAGGTGAAAGAGGACCAGGAGAGAGTGGAATCCTGGAGGCCGATCGAAGCAACTATTTCCAAAAGGAAGAAGTGATAATACAGTGTCAAATGCTACTGCCGAGTCAAGTACAATGAAGATTGAGAAGTGACTGTTGGAATCAGCAAGGTGGAGGTCATTGGTGATCTTGACAAGGGCAATTTCAGGGAAATGGTGGAGGAGAAAGCCTGATTAAGATGAATTTAAGAAAGACTTGATACAGAGGAATTGAAGATGACTATGGGCAATACCTTTGTGGAGTTTCTTTTTTAATAAAAAGAAAGAGAAATGAGTAGTAATTGGAGGGCAATCCAAGTTTAAAAGCGTAGTTTAAAATGGGAGAAATAGCAGCATGTTTGTATGCAGATGGAATTATCCAGTAAAGATGGAAAAATTGACGATATAGAAGAGAGACAAGAGAATTGCTGGAAAACTGTTCTGATGTTGGTAAAATGGGATGGGTTTGAGTGCACAAGCCGAGAATTGGCCTTTGTTAGGGGCACAGACCACTTATCTACGGTAACAGGAGGGAGGCCAGTGTGTGCACACAGATGGAGGTCAGCTGTTGTTGGGAGTGTGGGCAACAACTTCTCAGCTGATTGCTTCTACTTTCCAGATAAATAAACAGGGTGATCTGATAAGAACGAGGATGAGAGAGGTGCTGGAGGATGAGGAAGAAGGTAAGGTATTATTTGTTTAGAAGAGTGAGAGAATAAATGAATTAGTAAATGTAATAAAATTACTGAGTATCATTAAGGGACCACTTGAGGATAACGGTCATGAATTTAAAGTAAGACCAGTAGGCACATAGTATGTTTTCCCCAGGCACATTTAGCTGCACAGGTGCAGATTCAGAGGAGGCAGAAAATTTGATTAAAATAGAGTGGAGACATTGCCAGAGGGGTATGATGAAACAAGGCAAGGGGCAAGGGAGTCATTGGTATACACAAGAGAGAAATTATAACGATGGGTCATGGAAGCGAAGCTGTGTAATGAAGAAAGTAGTAAGGATTATTTCTTATCCCTTATCTGTGAGGGATAAGAAACAGTGAAAAGGTGATAGGCTCAATGAATTATAGGTCCTAATGAGATTGAAGGATTGCTGAAGATAGGGCAGTAGAGGGAGTCAGTGGAAAAATAAGAAGTGGTGGTGGGATAGTGGGAGGCATAAAATTCAGATAAAGGAAGGAATGCAGTTACTGGTAATGATCAGGTTTAGGATATGGCCATGGGAGTGAGCAACTGACGTTGGGGAGTGGGGAATGGACAATGTCACTCAAGGAAAAGAGGTTAAGGAACTGAAAGTCCAGGACACAGGTAGGATTCTCTATGTGTACTATTGAAATGACCAATAATTAAGGCAGATGTAGTGTTGGAGAAAGTGAAAGCATGCCAAGAACTAAAATACTCAGGAGATCAGGGGTCTGTGGATGACTGCAAAAAGGAGGGACTAGTAAGTGGTCTGATGGCATGAGATCAAAATGAGGGTGTTTTGGTGGAGGAAAGAAGAATGGTCGGGAAATGGCAATGGAAAAAAAAAGAAGGCCACCTACCCCACTTTCAAATCTAGCAGTATGAGGGTTTAACAGCCACCACTTAAGAAAGCAACAAGGGAAAGGGTATTGTTCCTAGAGGAGAACTGAATTTCAGTTAGAGCAAGAAAGAGAAAGAAATTTTCAGAGAACAGACTAAGATTATAGGAAAAACAGTTTAGGCAACGAGAAGGGGACATTGATATAAAAATATTGGGTTCATTGGGTGGTGGCAGGCAAATATTATGTCCTAGGCTATGTTTCCTAGGCTATGTTTCACATCATACAGTTTTCTTAGAGATTTGAAAAAGGAGTGCTGCAGAGTAACACATAGTCAGTGTGTCTCTAGCAGTAGCCAAGAGAGGGAACCCTGATCAGCCAACACAAGTCCTGGGATCTGCGAAGAAGGTCCGTCACCGCAGGAGAGAAGCAGGACTCATCAGACTGCCATAGCTGGGTAACTATCCTTTGAAGCCATTTAACAACTCTAGTCCTGATTTCTGCACTCTTCAAACAACCTTTGGACTTTAATTTCGTTTTCCAAGTTATCTTTTCTTCTGGCAGAGAATGTGCTGGCTGGCTGGCAGTTCCATTTCCCAGTGTAAATTAATCAGTTGGCATCCCATTTAATCAGTTGGTCTCCTGTAAATTTGGTTAGCATGAGTCAGTCCCCTGAAGCCTGATCACCTCTGCGTGAATGCCATAAAAATTAACTTCTGAATTTGTTAAGCTGAGGACCAGACACTGGCACTCATGATGACCCCAGTAATGTAGCCCAGCCTGAAGCAACTGTGTCTGCTTTCCCCACAGATTTACCTTAATTCTATTCTACTAAGAATGTGTCAAAAAGAGAGTGAGGCTTAACCCTTTGCAAATGTCCTGTTGTTTAAACAACAAAAAACTGCTGGAATCACATTATTTATTCTTATGCAAATATGACATGAAGCTCAAAGGAACAATGTGCTTTGTCATCTATTTTGGTGAAGTTCACATGCCTTTTCCTCATTTCCTCAAGAACACTGGCTAGGGCAGCAACATATCTTGCTGGCTTAACTTCAGAGAAGTAAAGCCCAGGTAGGTAAGATAATCAGTGCAGTGATGGATTAGACTTCTCAGTCCACAAATGTCTGGACCCATGTTCTGAAAAGAAGTGTTTCTGGTTTGAAGCATGACATGAGAACTAGCTAAGTCCCACCAAATGTTATAATGTGCATTAATGAGTATTTTGATCCTTTTGGGCCTAATATCCAGAGTGCTGTGATTAGGACATCTTGCTTTCTTTCCTTGTAAACAGACTGGCTTTATTCATTGTCTGAAGCATTAAAATTCAAAAAGTTAACAAACTCAGACACTTTAATTTCTCATAGTAATAAGGAAAGATGGTTATCTTTTTCTTTTAACTCCCCCCTTCCCGTGTGTGTGTGTGTGTGTGTGTGTGTGTGTGTGTGTAGAGCTTACATTGTTGTTGGGTTAAATATGAAATCATGGGGAAAAAGAGAACAAAATAAAGCAATAATGCTGGGGCCAAAATGAGGCTGAGTAGGAAAGAAATAACAGAAAGGAAACACCTATGATTCTTTCCCAAACATGCATTAGTTAGTGATGAAATTCAGGTCAAGGAAAAAAGAGCTATAAATGCTATTGGATTTGTCTGACCAAAACAAGCATTAACGGTAATAGCTAGAAAAGAGGTCATCAAACAATGCTCTGTAAGACAAGTTCGGCTCACTCCCTAATTTTAAATGGACAAGCTGGAATGATTTTTTACTTTTTTAAATGATTGAAACAAATGAAAAGAAGAATAGTATTTTATGGCACTTGAAAATTACATGAAATTCAACTGTTAGTGTCCTTAAGTAAAGTTTTATTGGAGCACAGTCACATCCATTTATGTACAAATAGTCTATGACTGCCTTCACACTACAACAGAGGCCATAAGGCCCACAAAACCATAAATTTGAATATCTGGCCCTTTGGTTTTTATCAGATGGCAACTGTTTATCAGCTCACATTATTATACCCAAAATTTAAAATGATTTGGAGAGGGATGAATGGATATTTAGGTATCTTTTCTATTAATTTATTCTTCAATAAAAATCTTTACCAGTGAATTTAACCTCAAGTATTTACTCCGCAACTTCTATTGCCTCTATCCCCAAAGAAGTCACAGAGGTGGAGTACCAGATAATAATTTGAAAGTTGAAATACAGAATTCAAAATATATCACTTGGTACTCTAGTTTTTGGTTCTGTCCAGTAATTTGACTATTAAATATTTATCTGGAGCAGAGTTGGGTAAGAGAAAGAGTTAAGAACCTGTTACAATATTGAATCCACAATCAGATAATAGGAAAGTATCTTTGGATATTAAAAATCTAACTACTAAAATTAAAAATTCAGCACAATAGTTGAATGATAGAATGGGTGTGGCTAAAAAAGGAATTAGTTATTGGAAACTTAGGTAGAGGAAATTTCCTGAAATTTTAAACCAAAAGACAAAGAGATGTAAAGTATCAGAGAAAAACTGAGGCATGGAAAATCAGCCTAGCTTCATCAAGTTATCAGCACTCAGGCTCCTTTTATCTTTCTCTTGCAACCAGTTTCAAGACATGACTTCCATCCTCAGTTACCTCACAGCTCAAGGTAGCTCCTGGGGCTCCAGCCATCTTATCCAAGTTCCAAGTAGTCAAATAAAGGAAGTGAGAGGAAGAGTAAAATGGACACCTCTCCCAGTTTTGTCAGTTCTCCTTAAGGAGGCTTCCTAGAACTCCTACATAGTATTTATTTTAACTTAATTGGCTAGAACTTGATCATGTGGCCACACTTGCCCAAAGAAAGACTAAAAAGTATTATGTTTATGCAAGGCCGTAGTGTACTCTGCTAAAAATTGAGGTTTAGTTCTTTAGGAAAGAGGGAAAACTGGACTTGGAATAGGCAATTAGTAGTCTCTTCCATAAATCCTGTTCTTAGGAAAACTGATATTCAAGGATGAGGGCAAATGCATATAAATAAATTTTAGTATTCATGGGCCCGCTCTAAAATACTCAAGGGCATACTAAAACTAAAAAGTAATGTAATAAAGAGAAAGACATGACATACAAGAAACAAGTGGTGTGTTGGTAAATGTTTAACAACCAACTCTGGGGGGAAAAGCTCTGATTTGTACCATGAAAATCACCCCCAACATGACTGACATCAAGCTACCAACATGATTTCACTGAACACGGAGTTGAAAAGAGATGCTAACAATTGGCTTTTATGATAAAAAAAAAAAAAAAGGGTTTAAAAAAGCATGATAAGGAATAGCAAAAGATGCGAGGGATAAGTTCAAATACATCAGTAATTCCAATAAATGTGAACAAATTAAATTCCACTATTATTTTCAGATTGTGTTCAAATATTTAGCATGTGCTGTTTATAAGTGACACATATGTAAAATAAAATGATAAAGAAAGTTTGATGGCTAAGACTTGGGAAAAATACAAGAGAAATACTATTTGGAATGGAATGAAACTAAAGGACCTATACATTAAAATCTTTGCTGGGTGGCTAAAACAGTACAGAAGAAAATGAAAGCTTTATGTGCTTATAAAAAAATCCTGAAAATTAATGGACTATGTATCTAACTCAAGACGTTAGGAGATTAATGGTAAAATAAACCCAAGAAATGTAGATGGAAGGAATTCATAATGATATAAGCATTACTAAAACAGAAAATAAGCAAAAGTAGGCCTGACTAATAAAACCTAAAGTTAATTCATTATAAAGACCAACACAGGCCTATAATCCCAGCATTTGGGGAGGCTGAGGTAGGCATATCACTTGAGCCTAGGAGTTCAAGACCAGCCTGGGAAACATGATGAACCCTGTCTCTACAAAAAAGACAAAAATTAGCCAGGTGTGGTGGTGTGCCCCTGTAGTCCCAGCTACTGGGGGGAGATACTAAGATGGAAGGATTGCTTGAGACCTGGAGTTCAAGGCTGCAGTGAGCCATGATTGCACCACTGCACTCCAGCCTGGATGACAGAGCAAGACCCTGTCTTAAAAAACAAACAAACAAAACAAACAAACAAACATCACAATTAAAAAGAAAAGCTTTGGCAAATCTAATTAAGAAACAAAAAGAGATTGAAATAAGCAAACTTTGAAATAAGGAGGACATAATAGACATGAAAAAATTAAAGCATTTTCAGAAACCAGAATATACCTTTATGTCATGTTTGCATATTCCATATTCAAAGTCATGTTTGCATTTTCCATATTCAAAAAGTGAAATCAAATCAGTAAGTCTGAGGAAACCCCTAAAATTGAATACAAGTGGAGACACATTAATTATATGTCAAATTGATAACATAACCAACCCAGAAATAAACAAAAACGAAACAGGTAATTTTTAACCATATACTCTCAATTTAAAGATAAAAAGAAATAAATCTTGAAGGTTTCTTATTAGATTTGTTGTTAGTAGTGGTGTCAGTATAGCAATGCTGAAACTATTTTGTGTATGTTTATAGGATTGGGCAAATGAGTGATTATATTATATGAATATTGTTGCAAGCCAGGGTTCTCACTGTAGGAGAAGGTACATCATTGGCATGGGATGAAGAGGAAGAATCCTATGGTATTCGATTGGAATTAGAGAAATCCAGTATGAGCTCATCCTTAACTCTGTTCACTGAAAAGGTCTAGAAGTGCTAACATCCCCGAATGAATGAGCACAGCTAGTGCTAAGATCTTGTTTTCTAAATACCATTCTCCAATAAAAGAAACCAGGGCCTTTTGGAGAAATAACTGGTTCTAGGGCTAGGGCAAGGGAAAGATAAGATAAACTGGGAATGTCTTGTGCTAAAAGGAAAGGCAGTGATTCAACACTGATGGCACATGCCTAAAGGACATAGGAGCCAGCTTGAAGGGTTTCTACAGCTGGACTGGGGACAATTTTACCATCAAAATGAAATCACGAAGGTAATACATTTACACATCAGATGGTTTTTGTGATATTGAAAACTTTCGTTTTTCATAAATCAAATTTATGAGTCCAAACTTATACTGAAAACCAAAGTCAGAAACAAAAACAAATCAATACATTAAAAAAGAAGGAGAAGTGAAAACTCTTTTTTATAATAATAGAAGGCTCACTAATAAATGTAGTGGGATGATAGAGTTTGAAGCCAGTATTTTGCAATTAACATAATAATACTTGATTTGGGCAAGACACCATAACCATTGAGTACATGAGTATTGAAAAGAATCAAAGGTATTTCCCCACAGATTACTTACTATAAACCACAAAGGGGAAAAGGGCCTCTTCATGATGGAGAAGCCTGGTAGATACTGCCTTAACCAAGTGATTAAAGTGAACATTCACAAAAAATGGGACAACCTGACATCATGTGCCTTCTGCTGTGATGCATTCAGAAGGGCAAAGCATCACTTCTGTTATTCCTGCCCACAATGCAGCACCTGAATATGATCATAAGGAAACATCACACAAAGCCAAGCTGATGGTCATTGTACAATGTAACTGATTTGTTATCTTCAAAAATGGCAATGTGATGAAAGATAAAGAAAGGCTGAGATAAAGATGAAGAAAAAGATAGGACAACTGAATGCAATGCATGACCCTAACTTGGAGCCCAGATTAGAAAATGAAAATGCTACAAAGAACTTAATCTGAATAACTGGTGAAATTAGAATTTGGGATATGCATTAGGTAATAGGATTTGACTGATGCTAAAGGTCCCAAATTTGATCATTTTCTTGTTACTGTGTAAGAAAAATCTTTATTTTTAGTAGACATATGCTGAGGTGCTTAGCGGTGGAGGGTCATTAACAACTGGTTACATGGTTCAGGAGAAACATAGTATATGTATATATTGATAAAGAAGTGAAGCGAATGTGGAAAACTGTTACAAAATTGTTTTTCCAAGACTACTCTTTACCACTTTGTGCCTATAAATTTTACAATCTAGTGATGAGTTTCTAGAAAAAAAATAGATTTCCAAAGTTTACTCCAGGAATGCTTTAAAGTCTGAATAGATCTATTACCATAGGAGAAATTTAGAAAACACTTAATTCCTTTCTTACATAAACTGTTCCAGAGCATAGGGAATAGAGGAAACAAATGCAGGTCTCATCCCAGCATAAGGAACCTACAGCGGTGTCCACTTTATGTGCAATAAACAGACAGCTGAGTGTAATAGACTGGCAGTCAGTGGACCAGGGTATGGTACTGACTGTGCCTCTCAGTGCAATAGGGATTTGAGCAAGTCACGTAACTTCTCTGAGCTTCCATTTCATCCTGTGAAATGCTAGACCCTATAAAATGGGGCTGGTGCTGTTTGCTTTTCATACCTCACAGATCTGTAGTAGGAATCAAGTAAGCTAACACTGTAGGAAATGAAAAGCCCTGGACACATATAAGAAATACTAGTCAAGAATTCAGGGAAGTCCGTGTGCATCTTGGGACTTGACTTGTATTTGTAATTCTTTTTCAACAAATGTCTGCTGTTAAAAATAGTTATATTTTGTCTAGTTTGTAATATTGAAAAAGGCCAGTGGTGGAATGTCCTAAACTTTTGTATGTCTGACATTCACTCTGCCTTGGAATAGTTTATGTAACCAAGGAATTGTCTCTTACTTAATGGGTTGGTGACTCACGTGGATGTGTAAATATATAATTACTTCTCAGCTTTAATGACACTTCCAAAAAGCTCTCTCGACTTTCCTGGACCAGGAGAGGACCTCTTCCCATAGCATTTGGTACTTATTCGTCTCATTAATCACCTCCTCCCTGCTAGATGTAAGTTCAACAGCTAGATCCACCTTGTTCATCACTGTCACCTCAGTGCCTACATAGTAAGCACTCAATAAATATTTGTTGAAAGGCAGCTCTTATTCAAGAAAGGTAAATGAATAAATATCCTTGCTGAAAGAAGAGTTGTCTTTTTTAGCAAATACTTTTGAGCATGTACGATATGCAGTACCCTTGGCTGAACAACATGGGGGCTACAGAGGTGATTCTGAGTCTTGCAGTTTCTGACGAGACCACTCAGCTACCAGACTGTCTGGAAGTGACTGTTTGCAGAGTCACTCTGCCACCTTTTGGCTATACCTAGGAATTGCACCTTTTCTGGCGTTCTCCTTATCGGGAGAGGACCTGCAACTCGCTCTACAGACCTAGGGCAGCAGCACCATTCATTCATCCATTCCGCAAACATTCACTGAATGCACACCTCATGCCAAGTTCTGTGCCACGAGCTGGAGAGATAGTGGTGGAAAAGCATACACAGTTCTTGCCCTCAAGGAGTTTACGGTCTGGTTTAGGGGGGAAAGAGGGCAATAAACGTGTAATTACATAAATAATAACTACAAATGTGTCCAGTGCTGTGGAGGAGAAATACAAGTTGCCATAAGAGTGTCCCATGTCTTTCCACTCCATTATCTTTCTGCAGCAAAAGCTCATAAAATGAGAGTATAACACATTTTGACACTCTAACCAGAAGCGCCGGAAAATAAATGCTCAGGCTAAAAAGGGAGCACAGAACCAAGATCAGATTGGCTGCAGTAAAGCGTGTGGCTTGGATTTTTTGCAACACCCAGGCTTGCCTTTTGCCCAAACCCAGACTGCTATCCAAACTATTCCATTTGCCAAAAAAGAAAAAAGAAAAAAAAAGAAAAAGAAATACTCTGGCTTTCCTTAGTAGTAATAATAGTTGACATTTTTTGAGAGCTTACTTTGTGTTAGGCACTGTTAGGCATTTTAAATGCAGCAGCTAGCACAACCTTCATAATAATCCTATGATATAGGTAGTATTAGTGTTCCTGTAATGACAGTAATGGTGGGAAGCACAGGGTCTGGAGTAGGATTACCCACCTTTGAACCTGATGTGCCATCTACCTGATGTGTGACTGGGCAATTTACCTACGTTCTTGGTGCCTCTGTTTTTCCATCTCTAAAATGGAGATTATAAAAGTAATCTACTTTATAGGGTTGATGTGAAGAGTAAATGACAATACATGTAAGTATTTAGAAGAGTGCCTGGCATATATATGTGTATATTTATGTGTGTGTGCGTGTGTGTGTGTGTGTATGTGTGTGTGTGTGTGTATATATATATATATAAACAGATGAGGGTATCTGAGCTTCAGTAACTCATCTAACCTCCCATATCTACTGAGTGGTGCAGATGAGAAGAGAGGTAATCTGATCCCTGAGCCTGGCCTGCACACTCGTCCACTACGCTATTCTGAATGCCCTGTTCCTGGATACCTTCTGTTTCTCTGGCAACAGAAGTCTCAATTGACTCTGCACAGTCATATTCTGGAATCATTTTGCTGAGCCTTGGTCTTAGCTGAACATTGGCAAAAGTAGCTTTTCACAGGCACCTGCGATTTCATTCCCCAGGGGAAGATCTTACAGGTACATTGTAGAAATAACCTCTCCTATTGATATTGATGGGAGCTCTGGAATAGGGCAGCTTTCAGCAACGTTATTGTTTGCATGTGATGTCTTTGGAACATGATGTAGTAATTGTGCAGAGAACAAGAGCCTTAAAGCCAACCAAATCTGTATCTAAATCTCAGCTCTACCACGTGACCTTGGACTAGGGTTTCCTTCTCTCTGATCCTTGATTTCCTCATGTTAGAAGTAAAAGAGATAACAACTACCCCATAGAGTTGACAAAAGAGAATAAAAGAGATTATATATAGACACACAAACATATATGTATATGTACATATACATATATACATGTTTATATATAAGTATATAATATATCTCAAAGTGTTAGGCAGTGTACCTGAGTTGAGGCTTACAAATGCCAGCTCTCTCCCATCAGGGGCTTAGTTATTGTGGCTACAAAAGTGTGAAGGGGCTGGGAAAAATCCAAATAGTAGGCAACCACAAAAAGTCAACACATGGGAAGAACAGAGGGAAAGGGGAAGAGAGGCGGAAGGGAGATGTGAGTAATTTCATTCTGGGCTTGAGCCCAAACTTCAGAGTGAGGAATGTCTTCTTAGCAAACAGTCAACCCCGATCTGTGATTTACTGGAGCCCACAGTCCCCACACTAACAGCACCATCTGTGATGAATGCACTGATTTGGAGCTGCAGCCCCGGCTGCTGCTCCTGCTCCCTGAGAGGAAGGTTAATGGGCAGAGTTCAAGGAAAAAGCAGGTGGAATGTGTCTCCTTAGCCCACTCCTCCTCTCACCTTAATGAATGCTAACTCCAAAGTCTCTCTGTTCCTGGAGCTGAGGGCCACTTGCCTTGGAAGCCAAATTGAGGTAAATTGATACTTTTTGGATGCTTTCCTGATCACTTAGTTATATGAAAAATTATCAGAGTGGGGCTGATTCTGGAGAAACCTTGCACTTTTCCCTGAGTCATGCTTTTACTGTTTAAGGCCTGATTAGGCCCCATGGCTGAGAACTCTGAGTGTGTTAGGAAGAGACTGGATTTTTATAAACTGGATTGGAGAAAAACTCCACATTTAGCCTGGAGGTTCAGGACTCAAGTTGCCCAATTTGGAATGGTGCATATGGGAGTTCAAATAAGATGAAAGTTATGGAGAGTTGGTACTATACCAGATGCAGAGCTGGGAGCCAAGACAGCCAGCTTTTAAGATGTCTTAGAGGTGGGGAATCTGCAATGTTTGTTTTCTGAGGTTTGCTATAAATGAACTGGAGGCTTCGGTTGTCACAGTAATGTCAGAGGCTCCATTTTGAAACTTCTAGGGAAAGCTTATCAAGTAAGCACAAGCCACTTCCCCGAGCAGGGAGTCAATGCCATGGTAGGAACATTTCTTGTAGTTCCTCTATGCAAACTGCACAGTCACAGAAACATGGCTTAGTGGTTTTCAAAATTGCCACTTGTATCTATGAATGGAGCAGGTGAGAAGTTATCTCAAATGAACTCAATGTTGGCAATCAAGCATTTGTTGAATACCTTCTATGTGCTGCACATTTCTATCAGGCATTGTAAGGGATCCAGAAGAAGCTATGACCTGACTTCTTCACTTCATCACCGAGCCTGTAAATCAAAGAAACTACCTTGCATGAAACAACCTATGAACAGTGAAGTGAAAAGCTAAGGAACCCAGTGGCATTCAGAGGGTGTGGTGGCTTGAAATAGTGGGTGCTTAGAGCTTGGTAGGGTTGGCTAAATAGCAAGGCACAAGACAATGAGAAGACCACCTGACTGCAGCACAAGATCTGGATCAAGAAGACATGATGGTGGGGTAGGTAGTGTGAGGATGACCAGGTACACCTCATAGTAGGGGCTGTGGACTCTGGACAATAGGCAGCAGGATAGATGGTAAAATGGTTGTGTTAGGAAGAATTGGCCCTTTCCTTCTCTCTGACCTCATCTTGCACCACACTCCTGGTATTGAGGTAAATAATACTAGCTGCTAAAGGGATCTCTCCCAAATTCTCCACTGATGGCTCTACTCCACATACTCAGGGACCAGATGCCTTTTGTCTTGTGGCTTTGAAAACTCAAGGGGGACTGGACATGGTGGCTCATGCCTGTAATCCCAGCAATTTGGGAAGCCAAAGCAGGTGGATCACCTGAGGTCAGCAGTTCGAGGCCAGCCTAGGCAACATGGTGAAACTCTGTCTCTACTAAAAATATAAAAATTAGTGAGGCATGGTGGTGTGCACCTGTAATCCCAGCTAGTCAGGAGGCTGAGGCAGGAGAATCACTTGAACCCAGGAGGCAGAGGTTGCAGTGAGCTGAGATCGAGCCACTGCATTCCAGCCTGGGCAACAAGTGTGAGACTCTCTCTCAAAAAGAAAAAAAAGAAATCTCGAGGGGTTTGGAATTATCTATTGATTCTTTTGTAGCCAATAAACCAATAAGAGAGAATCACATGTCGGAGGGTTTTATAGGCCAGTCCTGGGAGTGGTATATTTTGCCGTACCTACATTCCATTGGCCATAAGTCAGTCATATGGCCATGTGTAATGGCAAGGATGTCAGGGAAATGGAATTTGGCTGCATGTCCAGTAAGAGGAGGAGGACACATATAGTGTTGGACACTCTCCATCTCTGCCACATGTCTCTATTTGCACTATGATTCAGTCTCACTGATTTTCTGAGAGTTCTTTCAACATGCCAAGTTCCTCTTTCCCTCAGGGTTTTTACAATCTCTGTGCCTGTGTTTTTTATAAAGAGCCCCCTATGACTGGCTGATGAAAAGTCACCACCTCAGAAACGCTTTTCCTGATCATTCACAGGAAGAATCTCACTCTATCACATTTTACTCCTGTATCTTCTTCATAGCACTGCCAAAGCAGGTACAATACTTCTTGAAATTACTTTGTTTATTGTCTGTTTCCTCTTGCTTGAATGTAGCTCCAGGAAATCAAGGACATCGTGAATCTTGTTCGCTGCTATATTTTCAGTATCTAGGACAATTCCTAGCTTGTGATAGTTGATAAAAAAAAAAAATCAGTTAAAGGAGTAGAAAAAAAAAAGAAAGAAATTGTCTAGCAGCAGAATGTACTTGAGAGAGGGCACAGTAAGGCTGGAGGCAGGCGGATCCCCTGGTATGCTAGTCAGTTGCAGGAATAATAGTTAACACTTTTTTTTTTTTTTTTTTTTTTTGAGATAAGTCTCTCTCTGTCACCCAGGCTGGAGTGCAGTGGTGTGATCTTGGCTCACTGTAACCTCCACCTCCTGGGTTCAAGAGATTCTCCTGTATCAGCCTCCTGAGTAGCCGGGATACTCCTGAGTAGCTGGGATTCAGCCTCCTGAGTAGCTGAGTAACAGTTATGTGCCACCAAACCCAGCTATTTTTTATTTTTATTTTTTGTATTTTTAGTAGAGATGGGTTTTTGCCATGTTGGCCAGACTGGTCTTGAACTCCTGGACTCAAGTAATCCATTTGCCTCAGCCTCCCAAAATGCTCTGATTATAGGTGTGAGTCACCATGCCCGGCCCACTTACATAGTATTTACTACAAATCAGATAATGTTTAAGCACTTTATGTTATATACATTATCTCATTAAATTCTCACAAGAATCCTATGAAACTGACACAATTATTATTTCCATTTTACAAGTGAAAAAATTAAGGCCCAAAGAAGTTAACTTGTCCAAGGTTACACAACTACTAGGTGGTACAGGTAAAATTTAAGCCCAGGAATATCTGGCCCAGGATCCATGCTCTTAAGCCATTACATTATACTCCCCTTTACCTTGGGGGGTTGGTAGGAGCCTGGCTCAGGGTAGAGATGGGGGAAATGCAGACAGGACGGGAGAAATGAGCAAGACTTGGGGATCTGACATGTTTATCTGAGACTTGGTTTCCTATTTTGGTTAGGAAGGGAAAGAAGTCCCTGATCATAAATGTGTCCACAGATGCTCTACAGGTCCTTTTCAGCAAGGTATGGAAGGAACTCTGGTGCTCTTCCACTCCCTAACCCCAAAACTAGCTCACTTCTCTCTGTCTCTTCAGAAGGATGTTCTCGGACCCAGGGAGGGAAATGAGGACAGAGGCAGGAATGAGTTTTCAATTGGAGTATCATGAAAATGAAGCAGAACATTGTATTTCAGAAGAAGAGAACACCCATCAATCTGAAAGAGTTGATTTAATAAAAGTTGAATCATCTACAGTTGCCTCCCTAAATCAGTAACAAAACAAAATTAATGTAAAAATGGAAATTCTTCTGATTGTCAGTGGAACATCATGAGCAGTGAGGAAATGTGTGATGTGGACATCTCAGACAAAAACCACAGTGAATGTTGAACTCTAGTGGAGAAGTGAAATCACCTCTGCTGGCTCCTCCTCTGCTCAACCTCTAACTGCTGACGTGTCTTGGGACTTAGTGCTGATCCTTTTTTTTCCTCTGTCATCACTCTTGCCTTCTCCCTGGGTTATCCCATCTAGCCCCCTGGCTTCAATTACCATCTGTATGCTGATAACACCATAATTTATATCTCTAGTCTAGACTCCTCGCAGGAGCTCCACACTCCTAGGTGTACCTGCTCATTTGACATGTCAACTTGTCCAAAGAGCATCTCAAACTTAGCAAGATAAAAACAGAATTTTGAGTTTGGTATCCTCCCCTCCAAAGCTGCACCTTCCCTAGTCTTTCCTATCTCAGCAAATGGCATCACAGTGCATATATTTCCTTCAGACCTCCAATTCATGAATTGTCCTTGATCCTTCTATTTCCCTCATTCTCCTACCCCTACTTCATATCCAAACTACCATCAAAACCTGACAGCTCTACCTTCAAAGTCTGTCTGGAATCAGCTCCGTCTCCTCCTTGTTGCTTGTCACCATCCTAATTCAAACCTATATCATCTCTTGCCTAGATGACAACAGCCTAAACTTACCTCACTGCCTCCACTCTTGGAACAGTTAGTTATCCCTTTTTGTTATTGTTTTATAAAATATTTTTGGAATGATCTTTTAAAAATGTGACTCAGTGAGCCCTGTGGCAGTGTTTTAGTACAAACTCATGTTTAGTTTAATATAGATACAGATGGATAGCTATATAAATATTTATAGGTATGTGTATACATATGGGTTCGTTCACACAAATCATGTATATCCTAGCTATGTTAGCTGAGAGGGCCTAGAGGCAATGACACCTTGCTAGCAATTAGAACACTCAGTGCACAAATCTTGGTCTCTAATATTATTCTCTAACAAAAGGAGCCAGGGTCCTTAGAGAAATGGATGATTCTAGGACTGGGGAAGGAAAAACACAAGGTGAGCATATAGCATCTTGTAGTGGCAGAGAGTAAGACAGTGCTCAAAAGAAAGGATGTGGGGTATATCAAAGGAATATAGAAGCCAACTAGAAAGAGCTCCCACCAGCCAAAGCTAGAACAAATTGAACAATAAAATAAATAATGTAGTATTTGGATTATTACACAAAGTATGATATCAATATCTATGAGTTTGTACTAATATAAATAAATGTTTAAATAAAGAGATAAATGAGGAATAATGGACAAATCTTCCTTACAGAAGAATTCCAAATAATAGATGTGGCTATTCCCCTTTTCAGGAGATGCCGCTTAGTTCCCTTTACCCCATCTCCTTGAAGGTAGGGTAAACTTAGTGCCCTGCTTCTAAAGCATAAAATATGAAGAAGGAAAAATAGTAACTTTATAGTGGAGAAACCAGGCAAGCACTACCTGAACTAAGTGATGAAGGTTAACATCTCCTGTAATGGCATGTGGCTACCTATCAAGAACCCCTGATATGATATGATAAGAAGGACACATCACTTCTTGGGCAGTCTTTCAAAACACCCCTAATCTGAGTCTAAGCATGAGGGGAAAACATCAGAAAAACCCCAGATTGGGAATTTTTTACAGGGTAACTGTCCTCTTCAAAACTGTCAGGGACATGAAAAACAAAAGAAGACTGAGAAACTATCAGAGACCAGAGAAAACTAGGGTGATTTGATGACTAAATGCAATGTGGTAGCTGGGATTCGATCCTGGAACAGAAAAAGGAGATTAATGGAAAAACTGGTGAAATTCAAATAAAGCATTGAGTTTAGTTAGTATTCATGTACCATGGTATATTAAGATGCTAACAATGGTGGGAACTTGGTGAAAGTGTACAGAAACCCTCTGTACTATCTTTAAACTTTTCTGTAAATCTAAAATTATACCTAAATAAAAAGCTCATCTTAAAAACTATGATTCAGATCATGTGGCTGTCCCATTTAAAACTCTCCAAATGTTTCCCGTTGCACCTATAATAAAACCCAAACTCTTTATTAGGACCTCTGCAAATTCATCATGTACCACTCTCCTCTTGTCACTTCACTCCAGCAACACCCAGCTTCCGACATTTCCTTAAACATGCCCTCCTTCCTGCATCAGAAGCCATCCTTACCCCTCTATTTATTAAAAGCAAACTTCCCTTCCTCCTGGATCTCCCCTGTAGCCCAATTTTATTTCCTTCATAGCACTTCTAATAATTTGAAACTTCCTTATTTATTTATTTTATTGCAGCTAGACGGTGAGCTCTGTGAGGTCAGGTGCCTTACCTGTTTTGTTTATCACGCTTTCCCAACACAGGGTAGGCGCCAACTAAGTACCTGGGGGATAAGTTGATCTTTCTAGGCTTCTGAAAGTCCCATCTCCTTTGGGATCACCATAACAACTGTCCAGAGGCAGGAAAAGGCAGAAAGGCTGAGCAATTAGTCTCACCTGAGTTTGAGAAGAGTGGCAGACATCTTGCATGCTCTCTCTTACAGGCACATGTTGGGGAAAGGTGATCTTTAATTGGAAGAGAGAAGGTCTGATAACCTAAGGGTTTAGGATGTAGATCTTTTTTCCTCCCAATCAATATTTGTTTAATTACTAGATTGTCCATGCTAAAAATAGACTATAATTGATTTTCTGAGAAAAAGTCCCTATAATCTTGCTGTCAAAATTTTATGAGGCCTACAGTATGGCCAGTATATTTGGAGAATGGAAATGATTTTCTTAAAGCCAGAAAATTTCCTTTGTTTAGCTATGCTTAGCATTTGAAACCAATCACAAATGAACATGAACAGGAAGGTTCCCACCTCACCAATATCCCTGCTATTCCCTAACATCTATTCATCCATATCCTCCTCCCAGGCCCCATGAAACACCCACCAAATTTCCCTACCCCCTAAAGCAAACAAAACTCTTTTCCTCCCTTTCCATGCGAAACTGTTTATTAATTAAAAGCTATAATGCATGTACAGAGCCTTTCAAAAGCTAGCAATCCTGGTCCTCTCATTTTAACTAAATCAGAATCAGAGTTGGTTTCATGCGCATCCTGCCAGGGAGGCAGTTCCTTCTTTCAGATTTTCTTGTTACTAGAAACTAAAAAGCCTGGTAGATACCTTATGAGGGTTCAGGTGCCACTTTGGAGGCATTATATTTTGTCCTTTTAGTGTTTTCTCACTGTGTGGTTTGGCCCCATAACTGTAGCCCTTGTATTAGTCAGTTCTCACACTGCTATAAAGATACTATGTGAAACTGGGTAATTTATAAATAAAGGAGGTTTAATTGACTCACAGTTTCACAAGGCTGGGAGGCCTCAGGAAACTTAAACCACTGGGGAAGGCAAAGGGGAAGCAAGGTACATCTTATATGGCAGCAGGAGAGAGAGAGCAGGGGAATTGTCAGACATTTATCAAACAACTGAATTTCATGAACCCACTCTCATGAGAATAGCATGGGTGAAACCACCCCCATGATCCAATCACCTCCTATCAGGTCCCTCCCTTGACATGTGGGGATTACAATTCGGATTTACAATTTGAGATGAGACATGGGTGGGGACACAGCCAAATAATATCATTCCTTCCCTGGCCCCTCCCAAATCTCATGTCCTTTTCACATTTCAAAACCAATCATGCCTTCTCAACAATTCCCCAAAGTATGAACTCATTCCAGCATTAACTCAAAAGTCCAAGTCCAAAGTCTCATCTGAGGCAAGGCAAGACCCTTAGGTCTAGGAGCCTGTAAAATCAAAAACAAGTTAGTTACTTCCAAGATACAATGAGAGATCGGGCATTGAGTAAATCGTCCCATGCCAAATGGTAAAAATTGGCCAAAACAAAGGGGTCATGGGCCCTATGCAAGTCCAAAATCCAGCGGGGCAGTCATTAAATCTTAAAGCTCCAAAATGATCTCCATTGACTCCATGTCTCACATTTAGGGCACACTAATGCAAGGGGTAGACTCCCAAGGCCTTGAGCAGCTCTGCCCTTGTGGCTTTGTAGGGTACAGCATCCCTCCCAGCTGCTTTCATGGGCTGACGTTGAGTGTTTGCAACTTTTCCAGTCTCATGGTGCAAGCTGTCAGTCAGTGCGTCTACCATTCTGGGGTCTGGAGGACGGTGGCCCTCTTCTCACAGCTCCACCAGGAAGTGCCACAAAGGGGACTCTATGTGGGGGAGCCCACCCCACATTTCCCTTCCACATTGCCCTAGTAGAGGTTCTCCATGAGTGCCCTGCTCCTGCAGCAAGCCTCTGGCTGGATATCCAGGCATTTCCATACATCCTCTGAAATCTAGGCAGAGGTTCCCAAACCTCAATTCTTGACTTCTGTGCACCCACAGGCTCAACACCACATGGAAGCTGCCAAGGCTTGGGGCTTGCACCCTCTGAACCCATGGTACAAGCTGTACCGTGGCCCTTTTTAGCCATGACTGGGATACAGAGCACCAAGTCCCAAGACTGCACAAAGCAGCAAGGCCCTGGGCCTGGCCGACAACATTTTTTCCTCGTAGGTGTCTGGGCCTGTGATGAGAGAGGCTGTGAAGACCTCTGAGGTGCCTTGGAGACATTTTCCCCATTGTCTTGGCAATTAACATTCGGCTCCTTGTTACTTATGCAAATTTCTTCAGCAGGCTTGAATTCTCCCCAGAAAATGGGTTTTTCTTTCTTATTGCATTGTCAGGCTGCAAATTTTCCAAACTTTTATGCTCTTGCTTCCTTTTGAATGCTTTGCTACTTAGAAATTTATTCTGCCAGATACCCTTAATGATCTCTCTCAAGTCCAAAGTTCCACAGATCCCTAGGGCAGGGGCAAAATGCCACGAGTCTCTTTGCTAAAGCATAGCAAGAGTGACCTTTGCTCTAGTTCCCAGTGAGTTCTTCATCTCCATCTGAGACCACCTTGGCCTGGGCTTCCTTGTCCATATCACTATCAGCATTTTGGTCAAAACCATTCAACAAGTTTCTAGGAAGTTCCAAACTTCCCCACATCTTTCTCTTTTCTTCTGAGTCCTCTGAACTGCTGTTACCCAGTTCCAAAGTCACTTCCACATTTTCAGGTTATCTCTATAGCAGTACCCCACTACTGGTACCAATTCTCTGTATTAGTCCATTCTCACACTACTATAAGGATACTACCTGAGACTGGGTAATATATAAACAAAGAAGGTTTAATGGACTCACAGTTCTGCGTGGGAGGCCTCAGGAAACTTACAATCATGGTGGAAGACAAAGGGGAAGCAAGGCACATCTTACATGGCAACAGGAGAGAGAGAGAGCAGGGGAAGTGCCAGATACTTATCAAACAGCCAGATCTCATGAGAACTCACTCACTATCAGGGGAATAGCATGGGGGAAAACCACCTCCATGATCCAATCACCCTCCACCAGGTCCCTCCCTTGACATGTGGGTATTACAATTTGGATTACAGTTCGAGATGAGATTTGGGTGGGGACACAGCCAAACCATGTCAGCCCTGACCACATCATTCCAGCTGGCCTTTAACAGGACTGTGATGTACCAAAAAAGTCACTAAGGTAGCCCAGAGATTCGTAAGATTTACCCTTACCCCTCAAAGTTTTTTGAACAGATTGACTTGAACAGTGCTGGATTATGGCAATTTGCCTCAACCTCACCATAGTTATTATGAGAAGAAATATTGTTCTTCTAAGATTTTAAATTAGTTGCTTCAGTTATTATTATTTTATTTTAGAATCAAGGGGTACCTGTGCAGTTTTGTTATATGACTATACATTGCATGATCCTGAGGTTTTGGCGTCTATTGATCCTGTCACCCAAATAGTGAACATAGTGCCCAATAGGTAATTTTTCAACTCTTTCCCTTCTCCTCTCCTCTCCCCTTTTGGAGTCCCCATTATCTATCATTTCCATTTTTATGTCCATGTGTATCCATTGTTTAGCTCCTACTTATAAATGAAAGTGTATAATTTATAACTTGTGTGTTTATCACAGTTCTTATTTTTTAATGACCCGGATTGAATATCCTCTTTTAAGCTTCACTCCCTTGCTTCTACTATATATGCTCTGCAAGTATCTCTGTACAATTTTCAGTTAAGATTATAGAATGTAGATCTTAATCCTAGATGTCTCAGAATCACCTGGAAGGGCTTGTTAGAAATATGGATGCTAGGGCTGGGCGTGGTGGCTCATGCCTATAATCCCAGCACTTTGGGAGGCCAAAGTGAGCAGACTGCTGGAGCCAAGGAGTTTGAGATCAGCCTGGGCAACATGGCAAAACCCCATCTCTAAAAAAAATTTTTTTAAATAGAAAAATTATCTTGGTGTAGTGACACACACCTGTGGTCCCAGCTGCTTGAGAAGCTGAGGTCGGAGGATTGCTTGAGCCCAGGAATTCGAGGCTGTAGTGAGCTGTGATCATACCACTGCACTTCAGTCTGGGCAACAGAATGAGACTCTGCTTCCAAAAAAAGAAAAAAACTGATGCCCCTGGACCTGTGATTCTGAATTTTCTTGGAGGACACTCCAGCTACCAGGTCTGGGTTTGTACCTGGGGACATCTGTATTTTTAGCAGGCTCTCCCAGGGGACTTTGACATATACCCAGGATTGAGAACCACCATTTTAAGGGATGCTGGGGAAAGGAGAGAAAATAAGAAAAACTAATTGGCATGTGAGGAAATGGGTCTTTACGATTCCTAGGGATTTGCCTTGGGAAAAGGAAAAGTAGAGAATATTTTTTAGAGCTCTATGTACAAGGTTGTCCAGATCAGTTCACTAGGGTTGGAAGATAGTTAAAAGTAGGAGGCAGTTGTTCTAAGTCTTGGTTGAACCTCATGGTTGCCTGCAGTGTTGCCAGGGTAAGCAATTTTTGGAAATCAGAGAGTGGACCTACATACAGTATATAGGGCCCAGTGAATACTTAAATTATTTAGATATACGATGTGGTAACATTTTATAGTTGCGTTTCTTTTTTTTGATTATATTTTAAGTTCTGGGATACATGTGCAGAACGTGCAGGTTTGTTACATTGGTACACATGTGCCATGGTGGTTTGCTGCACCCATCAACCTGTTATCCACATTAGGTATTTCCCCTATGCTATCCCTCCCCCTGACCCCCACCCACCGACAGGCCCCGGTGTATGATGTTTCCCTTCCTGTGCCTATATGTTCTCATTGTTCAACTCCCACTTATGAGTGAAAACATGTGTTGTTTGCTCGTCTGTTCCTGTGTTAGTTTGCTGAGAATGATGGTTTCCAATTTCATCCATGTCCCTGCAAAGGACATGAACTCATTCTTTTTTATGTCTGCATAGTATTCCATGGTGTATATGTGCCACGTTTTCTTTCTTTATCCAGTCTAACACTGATGGGCATTTGGGTTGGTTCCAAGTCTTTGCTATTGTGAATAGTACTGCAATAAACATATGTGTGCATGTGTCTTCTCAAAGTGATGTCCTTGGTTGTCCTATTTAAAGACTGTGTGTGTGTGTGTGTGTTGAAGGACTGGTGTTTAAAATGTGGCTTCCCAGGTTCCAATTCCAACCTATCAGTGCTGGATAAAATTTAAGAATCAATGTTTTATAATATGAGGCTGAAAACATTTTTTTTTTTCTGTTGAAGAGCACCAATGTTCAGAAAAATGTTCACAAAAGTTAGAAAAATAAACTGTTAGGGTAATTATTTGAAATGAGTAATGATATTCTATTTTCAAAAGAGGAGGAAATCTAAAACCATTCAGTATATATAACAAATGAAAAATACACTCCAACTCTAAACTATAAACAATTAAAGAAGTTAAAGAGAGAAAGATAAACTCTGTAAACAGATGAGGGGAAAGATAAGTAAAAGGATGAATTACAATAAACAATGTCCTATCTCAGCTACTATTACGACTTATCATGGACTATAGATATTTTTAAAAAACAGATAAACTGTGCTAAATTTTACCCTTGAAACTGCTTTAATCGTCCAGTTCTATCCATGTTGTGAATGACAGAATTTTCTTTTTTAAGGCTATAGAGTATGTATATCTATCCATCTGTCTATATCTATCTATCTATCTATCTATCTATCTATCTATCTATCTATCCATCCATCCATCCATCCATCTATCTATCTATCTATCTATCTATCTATCTATCTATCTATCTATCTATCTATCTATCTATATCATTCTCTTTAGTCATTCATCCATTGATGGACACTTAGGTTGATTCCATATCTTGGCTACTGTGAATATGCTGCAATGAATATGGGAGTGCAGGTAGCTCTTTGATGCACCAGTTTTAATTGTTTTCGCTATATACCCAGAAGTGGGATTGCTGGATCATCAGGTAATTCTATTTTTAGCTTTTTGAGGACCCTCCATACTATGCTAAGTGAAATAAGCCAGGCACAAAAAGTCAAATACTGCATGATCTCACTTATATATGGAATCTAAAAAAGTTGAACTCATAGAAACAGAACAGAAAGGTGGTTACCAGAGGGAGGGATGTATAGAGACAGGGAAAGGGAAGATGTTGATAAAAGGACATAAAGTTTCAGTTAGACTGGAGGAATAAGTTTTAGTAATCTATTGTACTGCATGGTGACCACAGTTAATAATAATGTGTACTTGTCCCTCAGTGTCCTTGGAGGATTGGTTCCAGGGCTCTCCTGAATACCAAAATCCATGAATGCTCAAGTCCTTGATATGAAATGGCATTGTGTTTGCATGTAACCTATGCACATTCTCTTGTATTCTTTAAATCATCTCTAGATTACTTATAATACCTAATACAATATAAATGTTATATAAATAGTTATACTGCATTTTTAAGGTTTGTATTATTTTTATTGTTGTATTGTTATTTTTTCTGAATATTTTTGATTATCAGTTAGTCGAATCTGTGGATGCGGAATTCATAGATACCAAGGGCCGACAGTATTGCATATATCAAAATTGCTAAAAAAATAGACTTCTTAACATCTTAACCATTAACAAAATGCTAAGTTGGTGAGTTAAAGGATATACTGATTAGCTTGATTTAATCTTTCTACAATGTATACATAGATCAAAACATCACATTGTACCCCATAAAATATACACAATTATTGTCAATTAAAACAAATAAAAAATGTAAAAAAGAGAAAAATCCTAAAATGCTTTAATGCTATCTAAACTTTTTACCTTCTGATATTCTCAAAACTCTCTTTTCCCGGCCTTCCATTGAGAAAATTTCCAACATTCTACTCTGAAGAGAGAGAAGTCTTCAATCTCAGTGGAAGAGGACAGGTTCTGTTTTCATGGAGTAACATCCCTATCTGCTGGCCTTCCAAAATATTGCCACTGCAGACAAAGAGTTTCTGAGGCAGAAGCATGATGGCTCTACCTCCACTCCACCAACCCCTGCATCCTGAGCCAGCTAGGTCCAGAAGCAGGAGGCAGGCAAAGCCCCATGCTGGTCTCTCTCTCTCTAATCAAGAGCCTACTTCCCTGGGAGCCCTGACAAATTCCACTTCACAAGTCTATTATAGCCTAATCACACGTTGCCTTAGACTTATCCTGTGTAGCAGACTGACTTCCCCCTCTGAAGATAGGAATTATTTCTTATTATTATAGGGTCCTAAGTGCCATCACAGTGTCTGGCATATATTAGGCCATCAATAAAACATTGGCTGAACAAAAATTTACCGTAAAGGATAGAGCATCCTAAGTTGCTTAAAAGTGTGCATTAACTACCTGATGAGACTTCAGCTTGTGTCACAGCTGCTTTTGTGAAATAAAGGTTGTCTATTTCTTTTTATGATTATTTTAAAGCAGCTTTTAAAGCAGCTTTTATGCAGAGATACAAATGATTTTTTCTCATAGTGACAATGGTCTTGCTTTCATCCTTGAGCAGTAAAACTTTTAAAAATGACTTTGAATGCTTATGTGAAATTGTGATCACCTAATTATCAATGATAAAGAGAAAGCAGTGATGTGGTACACCAAATGCTATTTCAAGAATAAGAAGTAATTACATTCAGGGAAGCTCCCTTACTTTTCTGATGGGATCAACCATACATGTGTATTCTAGACATGTGGAAAGAGAATCCATTTGTGTAACAGTTATGGTCTTCAAAGTAGTTTAACATATGTGACTTCATTTTAGTCTCACAACCCCCTTTGGAGTTAGGCAGAGGAGCTTTCATTTCCATTTGCCAATCAGGACACTGCCACAGAAAGCTTTAGTAATAGGGCCAAGGTGAGCCTACAAATTAGTGCCAGAGCCAGGACGGAGCCATGTAGCTCCCTCCTCTTGTCCAGGATGCACAGGGGTTGGTGTTTCGTGCTTGGGCTGTATTAATTCTTTGGAGAGCAATATTAAGACAAAAACATCATATGCCAACATGTCAGAGCTTTATATGAACACAAAACCTCCATCCAAATGGGTTCGATTTTTTTTTTTTTTTTGAGAAAGGAAATCTTATGCCCATCAGTCACATTCTTCAAGGTTGATTAGTATTGTTTCTATTTCCAATGTTTGGAATTTAGATGGCTCTGACACTGCTCTTCCTGCCAGAAGTGATTTGTGCACGGAATGGCAGCCCAAGTTCCGTTGTCACCATTGTCCCACTTGCTGCTTTTGCAGTTTGCCCTACCTTTGTTTAAAATGATTGAAGAATGTTGTGAGGGCTGCTCTGAGGAAGCAGACAAGTGCATGCAACTCTTCTTATAGCGGCCTTTGGAGCTTCCAAAGGAGGAGAAGAACTAATAATCTTTTATTTGTTTAGGCTGTTTGTGTTTATAGAATCCAGTTCTCAGCAACTTTCATTTAGCTTTTATAAATCACACACATACCTTCTCAATTTATCAGAATACAGCAGCTTAACCATTTCTCACCTTTGCATTTTTTATCACTGGGCATAAAGTAATCCCAAATGAAAACAAAATAGGTGATAAAAATAGAATATGCTTTCAAAACTTTAGTAATTATCAGAAAAAAAGTAGAACTTCTAGACCAACTAAAGATGTACAGTCCTATGAATTTGTTAGGATTATTCTGTACTTTATTGAGTTTTAATCCATCTCACATATTAATTTAGTTCAGTCTCTCTCTTTTAGCTCTGGGGAAACTGGGTCCTCAAGAGAGTAAGCGATTTGTTCAAGGTCACACAAACAGTGGCAGAGCCAGGACTGCAATTGTAACTGCCTATGTTCATTCAGCCCAGTGCTCATTTCTTTGATTGCAGCTGAAGTCAGAGTCAGCTGTTTTCATATTTTCTTATAGTTAACACTATTAATACAAACAGCTAACCTCTACTGAGCACATGCTATGTTTTAAGCATTGTGCTAAGTGCTTTATATGCATTGTCTCTCATGTTTAAACCTGCTAAACCTGCTTCTTTTTCAAAACAAACCATAAACCAGTAATAATTTATTCTCTCTCTCTCTCTTCTGCTAAGAGGAAAACATGAAAACTTTAAACATCATTTTTTATGGCTCCTCTTGGGGTTTGGCTCTGTGGCGTGCTCTCCTTCAGAACTTGCTCAGTCTTTCTCTTTCACCAAGCGATCTCCATGGTTGGTACTAAGGCTTATCAATAAGAGAAAAAAATCCTGGCCTTTAAAATGTATCCCAATTGCCCTTTGAGCTGGGATTTTAATCTGTAGGTAAAATGCAGTCAAATTGTCAAATTTAATCATTTATTTATTTTCTTCTCATATAATGTCCCTTCATTTTATTTTGAGAATATTGTATTTCTTTAATAAATAGTATCTCTCCTAATCCCTGTAATTTCCATCTTTTGCTTTTGAACAGCATGCTAGAGAAGCGCTTTTTTTTTTTTTTTTTTTTCTTACAAACACAATGGCTTTGGTCTTTCTAGGGAAGACAAAGGGCTAAATTAAAGGCACAGCTGGCAGCTTGACACTCGCTGGGGGTGGAGAGACCTAGTTAGCATTCATTCATTTACCTCTGTCCAGTTGGCTAGCTTGCGTCTCTCTCCTTTCTCATCCCCTGAAGGCTGAGAGTAAAGAATCACCAGGTTCTTTATTATACTTCCAACAGCTGGACCTATAGCAATTGCCTGCGGGTATGTCTTCCCTTGGACAAAAGGTGAGTAAGCCTGTAACCAGGTTCTCAAGAACAGAGGAAATCCGAAATGTAAACATCACCTTTCAATTACACTTGCACATATTTTTCTCTTACAAATACCACACCTCATTTTTTTTAACCTTTCTGAATACATGATTTTGTTTCACTGAGAGATAATTCACATTTTGAATACATTGACACAACTCAGTTTAGTTGAAACGAAGTCCTTCATTTGTTCATCAATCCATTCATAGAACATTTGTTATGTTCTAGGCACTATACTAAATGCTTATGCAACCAAACATGAATCAAGCAGTCCCTGCCCTTGAGAAGCTACAGTTTCATGGAGGTGTCAAAGGCATTGGAACCAGAGCAACTCCATCTTGAATAGGAGCTGGGTAAAATGAGGCTGAAACCTACTCAGCTGCATTCCCAGATGGCTAAGGCATTCTAAGTCATAGGATGAGACTAAATGTACGCACAAAATACAGGTCGTAAAGACCTTGCTGATAAAACAGTTGCAGTGAAGAAGCCCGCCCAAACCCACCGAAACCAAGATGGTGACGAGAGTGACCTCTGGTCGTCCTCATTGCTACACTCCTACCAGCTCCATGACAGCTTACAAATGCCATGGCAATGTCAGGAAGTTACCCTATATGGTCCAAAAAGGAGGAAGCATGAATAATCCACCTTTTGTTTACCATATCATCAAGAAATAACCATAAAAATGGGCAACGAGAAGCCCCCGGGGCTGCTCTGTCTATGGAGTAGCCATTCTTTATTCCTTTACTTTCATAATAAACTTGCTTTTGCTTTGCACTGTGAACTCACCCTGAATTCTTTCTTGTGCAAGATCGAAGAACCCTCTCTCGGAGTCTGGATCGGAATCCCTTTCCTATAACAGAGGTGTGAAAGGAAAAGAAATATTGGGGCCCCCAAAAACACTAAACTAAAAGCAAAAGTCAAGCTGGAAACTGCGTGGGCCAATCTGCCTCCCATTCTATTCAGTCACCCCTCTGCTCACTGAGATAAATGTATATCTGATTGCCTCCTCTGGAGGAGCTTATCAGAAACTCAAAAGAATGCAACCATTTGTCTCTTACCTATCTATAATCTGGAAGCCCCCTCTCCGTTTCCAGTCTGTCCGCCTTTGCTTCGAGTTGTCCCGCCTTTCCAGACAGAACCAATGATCATCTTACATATGTTGAGTGATGTTTCATGTTTCCTTAAAATGTATAAAACCCAGCTGTGCTCTGACCACCTTCGGCACCTGTCGTCAGATCCTCCTGAGGTTGTATCACTGGTACGTGTCCTCAACCTTGGCAAAATAAACTTTCTAAATTAACTGAGACCTGTGTCAGATTTTCAGGGTTCACAGAGGCAATAGATATTTAATCAGGTTTTGATACGCTATGGTAAGTGCAGTGATAAAAAGTGCAAAGATGAGGAATGGTTGAACTGCTCTATTTTGACAAAGAATGTGTTTGTAAATGAAAGTTGCTGAGCATATTTAGGTAATCTCTTGCCTTCTTTCCCTTCTGTGCCTGCTCCCTTCAGGCTGTTTTGAAACAACCATATTTTATAGGAGGGATAATCTATCCTGAAATAGGCTTACCAATAGATTGGAAAATCAACACATTATTAGAAAAACTTTGTTACCATTTCAGAAAATGTTCAACTGTCTTCTTGGCACTCCAAAATGTTGGAGCCATATTTTCCTGGGTTACTGAGCAATATTTACAGTTTAAAGAAATACAGGATGAGGGCTGTTATGAATTTCCAGGTTATTAAAATTTGCATTATTGGCTTCCAGATTTCATTTAAGGTTGGCCTAAGGACTTCTAGATCCTGTAAAGTGCATGTGATATGGAGTGTTGAATAGGGTAGAGGAGGGGGCTGCTTTGGGAAACTATGGTCTCAGAATGGAGTTACGGGCATAAAGTAACCCCAAATAAAAACAAAATAGGTGATAAAAATAGAAAATGCTTTCAAAACTTTACTGATATCAGAAAAAAGTGGAACTTCTAGGCCACTTAATGGTGGTTAGCCCTATGAAGTTGTTAGCATTATTCTATTCTCTATTGGGTTTTAATTAATTAAAGAGTAATAGATATTATAATATATGCACATGGCATGTCAGCCACTTAGTGCTCCTTTCTTGAGGCAACTACCATGATTAATTTCTTATGTGTCTTCCTAGGGTTATTCTATTTATGTACAAGCACATTTGTGTGTATATATATAAGCACATATGATGAAATTATGGTGATTATTCTCCTATGGCTACCCAGTTATCCAAATACCTTTTACTAAAAAGTGCACAAGTTCCCCACTGATATAAAATAGCTTTATCAAATGTGAAGTTCTCACGTGTTTACATCTATTTTCAGATTCTACTCCATTTCATCAACGCCACTGTCAATTCATGTGACAGTGCTATACTGTCTTAATTACTGTAGACAGACTTATAATGCATTTTAATATACTTCAAGAGTAATTCCGCTTCATTGTTTCTCTTTTTCAGATATTTCAAGGCTATTCTGGGGGTTCTTTTTTAAACTCGTTTTTTATTCTTTGGCATTTCTTTTCTAGATTTGTAGAAACCTACCCAATTACATTACTATACCCTCTTGGTTTCTCTGCCACTGTGTTCACAGGCAGCAGGCATTGGTAAATGTGACCAACTTTAGATTTTATGTGAGTTACATATTGAGAGATGAAATGCATCATGATAATCTTTATAGTTCACATTCTTAAAGCAAACTAAATATGTCCTGAGAAGGACTCTGTAATTCTATATTTGAGTCTTTGGGGATAAACAGTATCCTAGCTTAATAGACAAAATTGAAAAGCGAACTTAATAGTATGCTCCTGTAACAATGGCTGAGTGTTGGCTAATCCCAGCAGCCATACTTCAACTACTCATAGACTGCTGAATGTTCAAACCACATTCAAATAAGGCAGATGACTAGCTGTGACCAATCTCACTATTTCTGTACCTCACTTCTGATTCCTGTACGTCACTTTACCTTTTTTGTCTATAAATTTGTTCTGACCACGAAGCAACCATGGAGTTTCTGTGAATCTGCTGTTATTCTGGGGGCTGCCCGATTCGCGAATCGTTCATTGCTCAGTTAAACTCTGTTAAATTTAATTCGGCTGAAGGTTTTCTTTTATTAGATGGTGTCACAAGTGGGATTCAAAGTAGAGCTTCTAGCCACCCCCAGGAGTGCTGAGTGAATATGCAAGGTGCCTGCAGGACCCACTTGTGTCCATTGATCTCTCAGAGCCACTGGGGGTCGTGGGTATGCTCCTTTTTGGATTTCGGAGCTCCATGGATTTGTGTTTTAAGCTCTCTGAGTTTCTTGGAGCAAATTTCTGATCCAAACTGGGTCTGGAGTCATGACAGAAACTAGACTGGGTTCAGGAATGGATTTGATCTGGGAATTAACTGGCTTGAATCCAGTTAGAGGCCTCTTACAGCTGACTGGGTTGGAAAGGAGCTGGAAGTAAGCCGTAATATTGCAGGGGTTATAAAATTTGACTTTTGAAAATTCACAGGAATTCTTGTGTTATACCACTTTGTTTCATGTTTCTTGCGTGTTTAGTTAGGAAAAATTATTGGCTAAGTTAATCAAGAGAACCTGAACATAAAGCCAATATTTTAGGTAAAATGAGATCCTTAATTTCTAGAAAAGTGAGTTCCTTCTGGCTTATACTTTAGGCCCAGGAGGCAGCAAAATCTTACAGAAATGGCAAAATCTTACTAAAGATAACTTACAGTAGAACGTTCCGAATGAACAACAATGCATTGAAGCACATTTAAAAATAAAAAAGTCCCTTTTGGCTAAGAATGGGTTTAGTACTACAGCATGTCAACTGCTATACTCTTTGGAATAATCCGCCTTGCATTCTTTGATGATGGCTGTGGGTGACAGGATTAGGCACATACAAGATGGTGGGACATGGGGAGCTTTCTCCTCCCTAAAAGGGGAAACTTGAGAGCTGATGGGACTACTGGAAAAGATCCCTCTGGTACTGAGAAGCAGTCGCCTGAACTTTTTAGTGGTGCTGCAATGGATGGGTCTTTCTCTGGCCTCCCTGAGCAGCTCACCTTCCCCACCCTGCCACAGGCAATGCTTTTCTCCCTCTACTTTTCCTGTCTTATATTTTCTATTACTCAGGGCGGCCATCTTGCTCAGAGACCACATGTTGAAACTCCTGGTTGGGGGTTGGATTAACGATCATGGGGCCTAAGCAGGGGCAAGTTTGAGCCTTGCCAGTTTGATATTGGGTGCTAATCAGAATGTCTATGTTTTGTCACATGTATTTTACTCTGGCCAGAACAAAAAAAGATAATTTTCCTTTATGACGCAGCTTGGTCCCAACGCAATGGTGCAGAGAGCTGAGTCACTAGGGCCACTCAGGGAAACAACCCAGAAGCCTGGGATGCTGGCAAAAGGGTAAGAATTTCTTTCTTACCAAGTCAGATTTCTTGCTTCTTTCTCTCTGTGCAAATGGTTGAATGAACAGTAAAAATTACTGTTTATCTCCATCTTGTTTTAATGTCCTTGGGAGCTTGGCCTTGTAACCACATGGCAATACTTTCTTGGTCTCTGCCTTCCAGAGAACAGGAATTTTAGGGTTTATGTCATAGTTAGCTCTAAAAATTATCTTGAGTAGTTAAAAGCCTTTGCAAACTCAAAATTGACGACTGTAGATTCCTTCTGGGAAGGGTAATGGAGACTACCCTGTGCTGTAGCTCAGTAGCTAAGGTTTCTCCTTTTCACACTGGCAGTCTGGGTTCAATTCCCTGCTTAGGCAATAAGTCCCCTTTGCTTTAATATCTGCATGACCTTGTTTAGCCTCTTCTCCATGGACTATCTTAAATTTTCTTTTCTCTGAGCACCTGGGAGGTTACGTTTGGTAAAGTTCAAAGGCCAGAAATATTGGCCGCTTGGCCTGGCTAAAATCGAGTAATAAAAATATTAAAAGGACTTTATTAGAGTGCTATGGTTAAAAGTCAGATTAATTAAAAGCAGATATTCAAGCTCTAACAGCCTGGACTCCTTGGGAAAAACAGGAGGCACCAGAAACTCCTTTCCTGGCCCTATTCTTCCAAGGGCTCCACCCTAAAGCCAATAACCAATTAAGAAACTTAAAAACTGGCAAACAAAAAATCTTACAACTACTGTAGTAATCTTCTGTCTGTCTGGGTAATTATATATGTGTTGTGTGTAATGTTTATATAAAAGAACTCTAATAGGCTTAAACAAAAACAAATGCTTAAATCAAATATTTTAAAAGCAAAATAAAAACAGCTTTAAAGATTATTGATAAAATAAAGACATTTTGTCTAAATTATGCAGGTCAGATATGAGGTTTGAAAATGCTTTAAAGTCATAAACTGATTTGACTTTTGAAAATTGTTCAATTTATTTTGGAGACATTAAATTCTAAATAGGCCTGGGGATATATGGAATTAACCATGCTCACTAGCTATGCAAAGAAGATTATAAAGAAAATAGATTTTATATAAGAAAGGATGTTGTATGGTAAATTCTTATCCTAAAGTAAAATGACTGGGTGTTTAAAAAGAGGGGTGTTTAGGACAAATCAGAATGTCTAAATGTGTTGTACATGGTCTGTGTAAGTCGTGAAAGAATTTATGAAAAAATATTTTTGCCAGAAATTATCTACAATTTAAAATTAGGCCTCATAAATGCTTCCTAAAGTGGCACTATGACTTTTAACTGTATAGTTTGCCTGTTTTACAGCCAGGTAAGGCCTGGTACACGCAGAGTTAGATGCCGGAAAGAGTCAGACCTTATCTGAATTTCTGTCTAGGTCCTAGGCTCCATACCTAGTACATAATTAAAATCCCTTACTTACCAAGGTTTTCGCCAAAAGTAAAAGTTGCTAAGAGTTAATATGTTAATATGTAATTGAGACTACTGAAAAAATAAGTTTACATACAAGGTGTGTAAGGGGAATAAAGTGTGTTTTCGTAAAAGGTTATAAAAGGTATGGAATGTAAATTTCTGTCTAGGTTAGAGGGTTAAAGGATTGTTTTAAATTAAATAAAGCTAAAAGTTTGAACAAGTTGTGGAAGGTTTATAAAAAAATTAATTGTAAAAAATTCTATGTGTGGACATATTGGCTAAAGTTAAAATGGCATTATTCAATTTTTTCCATAAATTGGACATTGGAATAAAAGCACAACAGAGTTTTCTTAAAACATTGCTCTGCTCTGAGAAAAAACAATTTAAAGGGTTATAAAAGGTTTATAAAACTCTTACCCTGTGGTCAAACTAATTAAAACTGAATAGGTTTATAAAATGTTATTTAAAAACTAGCTTTAACATCAAAAATACACTAATGGAAACATAAAATTTGGTTTTCTCTTTTAAAAAGTATTTTTATGTAATATCAAAAGATGAAGGTTTTTGTTTATCTTTTAAGTAACTACAAAGGACAAAGTGGGGAGGGGAAAGAAGGGAGACAGAGTCAGTTGTCCTCATGCTATCTTCATTGGGTCTTGTTTGGAAAGCTGAGTCTCTTCTCTATCAGAATAAGGTTTTTTCCTTTTAAAAATTTTTGAGTTATCATTTTGCTAAATAAATGACTAATGGTACCCTAAGATTTTATTTTGTAATATCCAATGTTTTTAAACCTTTGGTATTTAACAAACCTTTCAAAATCAAGCTCTAGATTATCATGCTAAATCAGCCAATACTAAAATCGTTTAAATATACAATTTGAATGAACTCCAAGGTCTAAGTCAAATTACCTTTGCTAACCCATTACTTATCAGTGCTATGCACCTAAATTGGAGAAACAATTGAAATGCAAAAGGACATAAGTCCAATGTTAAGCATGGACTCATGAATAATCAGGATGGCCACCTTATCTTTCCTGAGTCCTTAAAGCTTTTGTTATTAAAGGTTCTGCATTACATGAATCGTCATGAAAAAAAATAATCCAAATTGAATATATTGATGTGGTGATTTATAAATTGCAGAAATAGTTTAAAACCAGTGTTTGGTTCCATATTTCTGGGAAGACAATCAAAGCTTTAGGTACATTTGGCTACCTGATGGGCCATTTAAACATTTATAAAGGGATTTCATTCAATTGTCATTTTCAATTCATGTTTTCCGGTTGTATAAAAGCTTTCCCATGCAAGAGGGCTGATGTTATAACAGTAAATTATTATGCTACAGTGTATTTTCACCAGGTAAATAAAGCTTTTTAATGGCTCGCTGAGGACAATCCCTTCACAATCTAGAGCCCGAAGATTGGATCTTCTGAGAACATCAGAGAAAGACTGTACTTGCCATCCACATTACAGCAAAACTTTGGAGACTTGAACCTTGGGTTCATAATCTCATAACTGAGACGGCTCCCTCCACACTCCTGGAACTGTACACCCATTGGAACCCTTAAGGTAAAACTAACCAGGAAAGTTTCTCCCCAGAAGAAGATAACATCCTTGATGTGAACAGCTTTCCCCAAGATCACCGATCAAGACTTCTATTATGAGGAGACTCTTATATTTGAACATTTTTTCCTTGTTTATGCCTGTATGGATTTTGCAGCCAGCATTCTACATGAATAACCATATACTTTAATAGAGAAAAGATGAAGGCCCAATGTAGGTGAGAAATTTTGGTGGTACATGTGTTGCCTCATAATCAGTCAAAACTCCTCTTAACCCACATCATAGATTAAAGAGAACATTGCCAGGAGGCTTTCACTCTTCTAGAAGGACATCAATTGTTAGGTCCTTTGTCCATGGTTTAGAATAAAAGAGGCAATAATTAGAAATGTCACCCACACAATAGGCTTTACAGAAAATTCTACTTTAAAGGCTATCATTACACAACAGACTTTAAATTCTCTTGTGAAAATTATGCTAAATAATAGAATTGGCAAAACAGAAAAGTACCTGTGCAGCTGCTGACGCTCATGGCCTATGGAAAAATACATCAAATGTAGATTATAAAAATTCAGTTGTAGAGGATTAATGAAAAGGCCACTTAGTCAAGCAAGTAGACTCTTCATCTAGCTTATTCTTTACTTATTTAATTTTAGGTGGTTTGGTTTATGGGGACCCTGGGTAAGGAGCATACTCAAAACTCTTGGTATTATCCTCTGAATAGTCATAATAATAGTCTCCCTGGTGTGCTGTATTATCTGAAGGGATTTAAATGTTTTCATGCATCCATCTCTAGAACGTCATATGGTCTCTCTTCAACTAGAATGACAAAAGCTGAAAGAAATGTGTGACCATGATGACACCATAACCTATGAATGACGTGCTGAGACCAGAAACTCAAAATGATGGTAACTGAGAGTGGCAGTAAGGCCCTAAGTTTTGGTCACACTCTCACCTATGTGAGAACCTGGCCAAAAAGAGGAAATTTTTTTAAACAAAATTATAGGAGGCCATTATTTTGGACTGAGCTTATGCACTAGGCCCTAACAAACCAAACCAAACTAAAATGGAGTCACTTGTGCTAAATATGACATAATCAAGCTAAGGCTTTAAGAAAACACATAGATCCTAAAACAGACAAGGCTTTTTCTCCTGAAAACAGCATGTTCCAGTATAAGGAGGTATCCTCTACTCAGTCCTTATTACCTCTTTGCAAAACCCACTGTTCTACTTCTCCAGTGGGTTTTAAACCATATAAGTACATATACTATAGTGATAGTAACATCAGTGACAAGGAGTTTGGTCAATCTCTCAAAATTGAGAAAATGATCAAAACAGGGGAATTGTTAAGGCAAACTAAATATGGCCTGAGAAGGACTCCATACTTCTATATTTGAGTCCTTGTGGATGAATTTTAACCTAGCTTAATAGACAAAATTGAAAACCGAACTTCATAGTATTCCCCTGTAACAATGGCTGAGTGTTGGCCAATCCCAGCAGTCTTACTTCAACTACTCATAGACTGCTGAATGTTCAAACTGCGTTCAAATAAGGCAAACGTTGACCTGTAAGCAATCTCATTGTTTCTGTACCTCACTTCCAACTCTTGTATGTCACTTTACCTTTTTTGCCTATAAATTTGTTCTGACCACGAGGCACCCCTGGAATCTCTGTGAATCTGCTGTGATTCTGGGGACTGCCCAATGTGCAAATCATTCATTGCTCAGTTAAACTCTTTTAAATTTAATTCGGTTGAAGTTTTTATTTTATCAACATAAATGTTTATAAATCAAACATTAGTAGGCTTTTGTTGTACTTTGAGCCATGCCAGTTATTACGTGTGAGACCTTGGTTAAGTTACTTCACCCTCTCTAGGTTTCGGCTTTATTATTTGTAGAAAAAGCAATTGTAAAAAATCTTATAATGTAACAACCAAATGAGACAGCCAGGTGGGAGGGGTCCCTGGAGAAACACCAACCAGCCTGCCCGCTGAGGCAGAGCCTCGGGAAGTTCACGATGCTTGCAGCAGGGAGGAGTCTGGTCCTTCCTCTTCTTGTGTGGAACCTGGGATTCGAACTGCTGGGCTGGAAGCACTCTAGCAGAGGCTCTGGCTTTGCAGAGGATCCCTGTTTCCTCTTTTTTCCTTTTCACCCAATAAAACCCTGCTTCACTCACCCTTCAAACCATCTGCAAGTCTAAATTTTTGTGACCCTGGGACAGACAAGAACCCCGTTTTTATCTGTACTAAGGAAAAGTCCTGTGACACAAGTAATTAGTAAAAGGAAATAACAAAAAGTTCCCAGGGAAAAGGATTATTCAAAATGTTGAGATTACAATTCATTAATTCCAATAATTTAGTGTTTCAATTATCTTTCAATCTTTCTGATAAGAAGTAGGTTTCAATTAGGTGCTCCCATGTGGTTAACATCTCTCTGTCTTTCTAACACTTGCTAATCTTCCTTTTTAGCAAGCGAGAGCAAGCTTCAGCTCAGTGCCTCCAGCAGAAAATGGTCTTCGGCTAAAACTTAATGTTATTTTGTGGCCATATTTACTTTTATCATTACGTTCTATTTATAGGAAGAGATATTGCCTTTCCACTTACTATAGTGACCAAGTTTCCTTTTAAAAAATTATCCAAATATAAAAAGTGAGTCAACTTCTAGAAAATACTAATTAAATGATACAGCTGATTATTACGTATCGCAAATATCACAAAGGTGATTCTAGAATGATTAAAGTTTGGGAAACAATGGATTATGTGATTGAGGCAGAGACTGGTTAGGTGTTCATCAAATTCATTTTCTTTCATTGGACACATAGGAAGATTACATTTTCCAGCCTCCATTGCAGTAAGGTTGAGGCTAGGTGACTAAGTTCTGTTCTGTGGAATGTAGGTGGAAGTGTTGTGTATCACTTCCAGTTCTGGTTCACAAAACATCCCATGAGTTCCTTTGCAAAATAGCTAGTGTGGTGGCTCTAGAGGATGGTGAAACCAACTGAAGCATGGAGCCTAAATTCCTGAGTCCGCATTTGGAGGAGAGCTGCCAGGAACATCTGAATTGGACTTTGCTCAAAAGAGAAACTTTTACTGTATTAAGTCACTGAGACTTGGGGATTATTTGTTAGAGCTACAGCAGTTAACCAACCCTGATTAGCACAGCAATCCATGAGGACTTCAGTACTTAGCACAGTGACCTGTGTGTAGTAAGTGCTTAGTAAACAATTGTTGAATAAGTTAATTTTGCTCTCATTTTAATCTGTCTTTACTCACAATTGTCTGTTGATAATGTTATTAGGTATAGGATTTAGGTTTCAGCACAAGTCTCAACCTTTGTTTTATGACACATTAGACAGCTCCAGTAATCTTAAATGACCTTAGCATTTTCAAAATAAAATGAGTTTGAATTACTGTTTTAGAAAACATGCCTAAAAGACTTTTAGGACTGGGGTAAGTGGGGTTGAAAATAGGGTACCCTGTCACCCAAAAGATTTGAAATCTCTGCCTTAGAATATGATTATGAATTCAGTGTTCTGGCAAAGTTTTAAAGACATCAAATGATTTGGAGTCCACTCTAGACTAGATTATTCCTCTGTCTCCAGAGGAAACTGTTGTACATACTTGCAGATATTATAGTTGTTTGTACTTTATAACATAACAACAACAGCAAGCAAGGTGGGGTTTTCCTTAGGTATTGTAGTCTAAGGTCTTAGAACTTTCACATTCAGGATACTCTTCTTTGGGGAGGATCAAATAAAATAGTATATGTTAAAGTCTTTTGCAAAACATTAAAGTACTATACAACTATAACATTATTGTTAGCCATTGTTCTACCATTAAAGCCCATTTCCTTCTCTTTTGCTCTCTTAATCAGGTAATATAATTTTCTTTACTAATCAACCACTTAAAAGGACACCACTTGAAAGGCAAATTAGAAATATAGAACATAAAGTATAATAATAAAAAAAGAGAAATATCTACATTAGAGACAGAGTGAGACTCTGTCTCAAAAAAACAAAAAAGAAATATCTACAGTATAGATGTACGTATCTAAGTAGTTGAATTAGATGAATGTTATTTTCCTGGAATAAGTAATATAAATTAAAATGGGAAAATCAAAGCTAATTTTTCTATAGAAAATATGTCATTGGAAGTAGTATAGTGGAGTCATTTTCTAATCCGAAGCTTCATTTTCCTCATTTGGAATATGGGGGAAATAATAGTACCTATCACGTAGTGTTCTTGTCATGGTTGAATGAGGTAGTGTATGTGGTATACATTACACATGCGTGGTACCTAACCTGTGCTCAATAAACAGCATCTCTGACATTATCATGATGATCATCTACACAGACTCTGGAGCCAGACTGCTTAAGTTCAAGTCCTGGGTCTGCCATGTACTAGCTGGGTAATCCTAGAAAAGCTATTTCATATCTCTGTGCTTTACTTCTCTCATCTGTAAAATGGGGGAGATAATACCAGGGCCTACCTTAAAAGGTTGTTGTGAGGATGAAATGAGACAACATATGTAAAGTGCTTAGAAAAGGGTGCCTGGCACATCAGGAGAGCTCAATAAATAGTAGCTATTATTCTTGTCTATGAGAAACCATTCTGGAAGGTGAGAAAAGTGTAGCTTTAGTCTGCTGCCTGATGCTCACAACCTTCTCCGCTTCATTCAGCAGAGACTTTGGTATCAGGATTAGAGAATTCTTTTTCATCCTAAATCCTGCCATTCCCCTAAGGGGTGTCATAATTGACATGGACAGGCAGAACACCACTCTGACCTCTCAGTTCTTTGACCTCTTAAACTTCAGAGGTCTTTACTTCCATACCACTTCAGCTACCTACTCCCATGGGAAGGAATATTCTTAACTCTGAAGATGGAAGGTTGCAGAGAAGAATCTGAACCAACAAGCCTTGCTAAGTATCCCCCAGTTTATTACCATTAGATTATACCCACTTTGTTCAGTTCTGTTTCTCTATGATTATCCACTTCTTCATCAAATCTAGCATAAAAATCCACACGTTTCTAAAAAATACACAGGTTTAATGGTTCCTTCAGGTCTTCATTTCCCTAGGAAAGCTCCTGTGTCACATAAAATGTATATTAAATATACGTGTATGCTTTTCTCTGGTCAATCTGTCTTTTGTTATAGGGGCCATTAACCTATGATAGGGGAGAAAAAGGTATTTTTCCTTCCCTACACTAGTGGCTGAATATTTTGTGCCCCTAAAGTTTATATTTTGAAGCCCCTATCCCCAATGTGGTGGTATTTAGAGGTGGGGCCTTTAGGAATTAATTAGATTTAGATGATGTCATAAGGGTGGAGCCCCCATGATGAGATTAGTCCTTTTATAAGAAGAGGAAGAGACATGAGATCTTTCTTTCTCTCCACATGTGCACACCAAGGACTGGCCATATGAGGACATAATGAGAAGATGGCCATTTGCCAACCAGAAAGTGAGCCCTCACCAGACATCAAATCTGTCAGCCTTGATTATGGACTTTCCAGCCTCCAGATCTTTGAGAAATAGATGTTTTGACTAAGCCACCTGTGTTTCCCCCATCATTTATTCCTTTCCTCCTGTGATAGTAGAGCAGCATCTCGCCTCCCTTCTAAAGTTAATTTCCTCATCTGTCTGATCCCCATTTTCTTCATCTTCTATTCATTCACCTATGACAAGTGCTTTCTGTCTGTTTCTACTAGCTTCGTATCAGCAGCATCAAAATGTGTTCAAGTCATTCAAAACTTTAAAAATAAACAAATCAACAAGAAAATTTTATTGACCCAAGGTTCCCTTCTGTCTACTGCCTTAGTTCTTTCTCCCTATTCACAACCAAACCTCTTGAGAGTTGTCTCCACCTTGATCTCCTCTTCCTCACCTTTGAGCACTCCTCTGGAGATGCTCTTATCAAGGTCACAGGCAGCCTCATTGCAGGTAAACCCTGTGGACATTTTTAATCTATATCTTACCATACCTCTCTGCAGCCTCTGACCACTTGCTTTTGGAAATTCTATTTTGCTTGGCTTCTGTGATAACCACCCTATCTGGGTTTCTTTCTTCATCTCTTCTTTCTTCTCTTTGCTTAGCCCTCTTCCTCTGGCTGCCCCCTAAATGTCTGTGCTTCTTGGAAATCTGTTTAGGTCTCTTCTCATTCTACACACTCTCTTAAGGTAATCTCTCCTGCTCCTATGACTAATAATTCTCCTTCAGATCTGTTTCTTCATCAGATATATTGAGTTCAGACCCATATATATATTTTATATATATATATATATATACCTGTCATTTACACATTTACACTGAAAATCTGATAGACATCCAACTCAACATGTACAAAATTAAATGCATCACCCAACTCCCCCAACATTTCCTCAAACTTCTGTGTTCATAATTGCCCACAGCAGAAACCTTGGTTCAGAACTGTACCTTTTCCCTTACCTCATCCTCTCTTCAATATTTTTACCTGAAGAGGAGGTAAAATATAGTGGTTAAGATCAAGCACCTGCTGTTAGTTGAGGGATCTTGGATAAGTTACTTAATCCCTCTGAGGCTCAGTTTTCTCTGCAGTGACTATGTTATGGGGTTGTATGGATCAGGTGAGATAAAGCATGTGAAGTGCATGCTATAGAGCCTGACAAAAAAATAAACACTAGCTATTGTTATTCATTACATCCTTATATTCTCTGCTGTGGTCTGGTTTGTGTTACCCAAAATTTATATTTTCAATCCTAATCACCAAAGGGCTGGTATTAGGAGATGGAGCCTTTGGGAAGCGATTAAGTCATGAGGACTCTGCCTTCATCAAAATGGGATTAGTGCCCTTATCAAGGATGCCTGAGATAAATCCCTTGCCCTTTCCATCATGTGGGGACATGACAAGAAGGTGGCATCTATGAACCAGAAAACAGGCCCTCACCAGACACTGAATCTGCTGGCACCTTGATCTTGGACTTCCCAGCCTTCAGAATTGGGGAAATAAATTTCTGTTATCTCTAAGCTGTTCAGCTTATGGTATTTTATTAGAGCAGCCTGAATGGATTAAGATAATGTCTCCAATCTGTATACTTCTCCGTATCCTCCACTGCCACTTTTCTAGTTTAGGCCACCTTCATTGCTTACCTGCACTATGGTAATAGTCCTCTGGCTGATCACTCTGCCTCTCTTCTGGTCCTCTATCAATCTACCTTCCAAGGTGTAGCCAGAATATATTTCTGAAATGCAAGTTAGATAATATCTCTTCCCTGCTGAAAGTCATTCAATGACTCCCCACTGTTCTCAGAACAAAATTTCCAAATGCCCGAACTTCTCCAGTTTTATGTGTACATACAACATCCCTCTTTCTTATCAGGGTCTTTTCACATCCTTTGAGTAAACAACCTTTCTCCACTCTTCCTCCCCCTCCATTTGCCTGATGACTCTTAATAATCTTTTAAATCTCAGTTTCGATATCCCTTCTTCCCTTCCTGACCACTGGAGACATATTAGGTACCATTCTGTGCTCCCATAATGCCCCAGGGTCTTTCACTCCTTTGTCCACCTGTTGTGCTGAATTAGCATGGCCTATTTATATGCCTATTTCTCTAACACTCGAAGTCCCTGAGGGCAGGGAGTATGCTTTCTTCACCACTACATTTTCAGTGCTTAGCACAATTCCTTGCTCATTGTAAATGTTCAATAAATATTTGCTGGATGAATAAAATATTATCTAAAGGGCAACAGCCCAATTTAATCTATAAATAATGTCGTGTACCAGAATTTCTCGTTCAACTATAAGTCACACACCTGTTCACCTTAAAGCTTTTTAAAGCATATGTAAATCAATGTAAGAAGCCAATGTTAAAAAGATGTTCCTTCCTCTCCTAAAGGAGTTTTCTCATTGGCCACCAGTTGTCACTTTTGCACCACCGCCCCCCAACCCCAACACAAATATTGTTTTCTGGTTGTAAATATCAGATCTTAAATGACAGAAATTCAGTACCTAGCACAGTACTCGGGGAGAACTGTCATTTCGACTCTGGAGCCAGAGTCTATTGTTCCAGAGTACATTTAAAGCAAACTATCATAATGACATAATTTATACACTGCTTGCTATTAAAATGCTGTAAGAAATGTCATGGGTGTAGTTGGTTGAACCCTGGAAGAGAAAATCAGAGTAAAGTGAACTGCTGCAAAGTGAAGATTGGCTAGCCCATTCCCCCCATAAAAAAGAAAACGTTGATTGTTTCCATCTCCTTGCTTTGGTCATCACAATGTGATTGGTGGGATATATATTTGCCTGACTTTTTTTCTGTCTCTCCACTGTCTTTTGAAAAACATTTTCCTACCACCTCAGCAGTAGGAAGAATACTGAAAGCCAAGATTTTACAGGCCATACTGTGAAACTGGACATGTTTGTGATGTTTCATGCTTAGAGTATTTCCATTAAAGCTTGGTGAACTCATAACATATTTTTGTCTGTTGTGACATTATTTTGTATTTCAAAACTCTTAAGAAATAATACATGAGACACAGACTGTAGCTAAGAACTGGAAGAATCTTGGCCACATTTCAGAAAAGAGCCACCCAGCCAGAAGTATTCTAGGACTTGGGATCTGAACTGGACAGCTGGGATGTATGAATTCCCAGCTCCCAGGCCAGTTGGCCAGTTGGCACTTAAAGGCTGAGCTGTAACTATAGATAGCTGAGAAGGATGTGTGTGTGTGTGTGTGTGTGTGTGTGTATCTGTGTGTGTGAAGAAAAATATATGCTGATTAAAAGAACTCTCAGACAGCTATTGCCTCAAATTGTCAAGCCCTCATTTCTTTCAATAAACATTGTATGCTTTCTTTATACTGTGATAGACACTGAATTTCCTTCATTTTATTTTGTTTATTTATTTATTTTTTGAGATGAAGAATTGCTCTGTTGCCCGGGCTGGAGTGCAGTGGCACAATCTCAGCTCACTGCAACCTCCACCTCCCGGTTCAAGAGATTCTCTTGCCTCAGCCTCCCGAGTAGCTGGGACTACAGGTGCGTGCCACCATGCCTGACTAATTTTTGTACTTTTAAGAGAGACGGGGTTTTACTATGTTGGCCAGGCTGGTCTCAAACTCCTGACTTCAGGGGATCTGCCCACCTCGGCCTCCCGAAGTGCTGGGATTACAGGAGTGAGCCACTGCGCCCCACCTGAATTTCTTTCATTAATCTGATATTTATAGCCAGAAAAATAATAATTGTGAATCTGTGTGTGTGTTTGTGTATGTGTGTGTGTGTGTTCTGCAAAGCAGCAACTGGTGGTAAATAGAAAAACTCCTGGAACAGTTTGCCTCAGAATATAACCAAATGAATGTCAGATGGTGCGTCCCTGATTCCTCCTACTTTTGAAGGGTGATAAAATCAGGGCAGAAACAATGCCTGTCTTCCTTTCAATCTCATATCTCAGTTGTAATTCATGTCATGAACTACTCAAATTCCTTTCTGGAAAGAGTGTTGCTTGCTTCAAAACAGAAGTTTAGAGATCCCAGAAGCTCAACAGCTGTGGAATTGCATCTCTTACTCCTATCTATCCCAGCATCGCAGACTGGGCAAAGCAGTGCCGAGTACATCACAGGAAATAACCCTGTTCTTGGGAAGGGAGTCCAGTCCATGGGCTGGTGGAAAATGTGCTCTATCCTGGTGATACATTTTTTAGTCTTAGAGAAAGACATCCTATTTTATGCCAAAAGAAATTTAAGAGCTTAACATTATTGGAAGTCAAGGTTACATATGGCTTTTGAAATCCAAATCACAGGGAACTATTAGAACATTCAAGAAAATGTGGAACCATTATAGACTATACTTTCTGAACATTATTTCAGACTGGTTTTATTATTATTATTTTTTTAGAGACAGGTTCCTGCTCTATTGCCCATGTTGGAGTACACTGGCACAATCACGGCTCACTGCAGTCTTGACCTCCTGGGCTCAAGCAGTCCTCCCACTTCAGCCTCTCAAGTACCTGGGACTACAGGTATGCACCACCATGCCTAATTAAATTTTATTTTTTTGTAGAGATAGGGTCTCATTATGTTGTCCAGGCTAGTCTCGAACTCCTGGCCTAAAGTGATTCTCTTGCCACAACTGCCTAAAGTGCTGGGATGACAGGCATGAGCCACTGCGCCTAGCTATTGCAGATTTAAATTCTGATGAAGGTCATTTATGGCTAGACTTCTGTTTAGCTGACTTTAAAAAGGTCTTCAGTGCATGAGACATCTGTGTAACCTAGATTGGTGTTTATTGGCAGAGTTTCCTGACCAGGGATGAAACCAGGTTGTGTGGTGCCTAAAGTATTCATAATTTTGGGAGAAGGAGGGGCTTTCTAAGTAAAATAATACAAAAATATTTACTTTTACAAATTTTACAATGACACATGACCATGTGAACACATTGCTAGGGCCCTTCCCAGTGATGGGTCCTGAAACTCAAGCTACATTAGCTTCATGGCAGGTAAATCTGCCTATGTTTCCAGTATTCTGAAAGATGCTCACATGTTGACTAGGAAGGCTGTAGGGAAAGTGGAAAGAGAAATATTGGTGATGATGGAGGTCGCTGTATTAGAAACAAACAAACCTTGAGTTGTTTAAAGAAATTCGAAATCTTTGTAGTAAATGAAGAAGCACTAAATTTCTGGAAATGTTGAAAGCAAGTTGGGCTCTACCCACAGACAGTTCTGATTAGATCTGTTGTATGCTTTTGTTCTTCTAGTCTTCGAAATGCCTTTCTGTTTCTTTGTGATGCTCTACGGATAAAACTAGTATCCTGGATCACTGGTGCAATCCAAAATAGCCATTTAAGAAAATCTACCTCAGTGAGATGGAATATATCCACGCTAATGTTCATCTCTGTGAATGCTGCTGTCCTCGTAACCCCATGGATTCTACTTTTGACTGCTATTTGATTACCTAAAGGAGAGAAAATTGCTCATTCCTTAAAGCTTATTATTAACTGGCATTTTTAAAGGGTTAGAGAATTTAATAGTATTACATGAATTCTGATTCATGAAGCTACTAAAATGGTGCCCTTTTAAAGTTTAGATGTAACCCATGAAGTGGCTATATATACTTTTTAAAGGTCAATATTCCACAAATCATAACACAGTAAGCAGCTAATTATTTTGGAAAACTAGGGGACATTTTCAAATACATTTACTGAATGTGTAATCTGTGCACTGCTGGTACCATCATTTTCCAGGAACGGGAGTTATGTTGGGTTATTTAATCATGTAGCTTTTGTGGGAAGGAGCAATTTCTGGGGACAATTTCTTCCCTGAAAAGTTTCTAAAATATAAGTGACTGTTTCTTAAAAGAAACCTGATGTATGAAAATCCAAACTTTTTAAATGGGCAACTTAGGGGGTGATCAGTGACAAAATAAGTTATTCTTTTCTTAAAATGAGTAGTCCTGGGATTTCTCTACTGTACTTCAAATTTGGTAGGAAGAGGATTCTTCTAGCTATGGCCACCAGCTGGCTTTTGCCCTAGGAAAGCCTCTTCTTTGCCTCTCTTAGCCACCATTGTCTCTGGCACAATAAGGACTACTACCTCTTAGATTAGTTGTTTTGAGGATTTAATGAGATAATGTGTGGAAAAGTGACCAGCAGAGTGCCTGACATGTGACAGTTACTCCATGAATGCTTTTTGAATGTGCTGATTTGAAATATTTCTTTTAAAAACTTTTTTTAAAAGGCAGGGTCTTGCTCTGTTGCCCAGGATGGTCTTGAACTCTTGGGCTCAAGCAATCCTCTTGCCTCAGCCTCCTGAGTAGGTGAGGACTAGACGTGGATGCCACCATGTCTGGCTGTGTTTTTCTTATAGAGACAGGGTCTTGCTATGTTGACTAGGCTGGTCTTGAACTCCTGGCCTTAAGTGATCCTCCTGCCTTGGCATCCCAAAATGCTGGGATTACAGGTGTGAGGCACTGTGCATATCCTTATTTTCTTTATCCATTTAATCACTTGAATTTATCCACTTTTTCCTATCTCCACTGTCACCCTAACTCAAGTCATCATTATCTCTCACCTGTACTTAAAATTTTTTTTTCCGTTTAGGACAAATCTCACGTTTAATGTTTTCTTATGAAAACTTTAAAGCACACAGAAAGATAAAATAGTGTAATAAACACCCATGTATCTATCACTAGATTTAACCATTCTTAAGTTTTTGACTATTTACTTCATTTTTTTAAAGTAAATTACCAACATAAATGCCTCAATATGACTTTCTAAGAATTAGTTATTTTTCTACATAACCACAATGGCATTGTCATATCAAAAAATGACTAATAATTTCTTAATAATATCTAATGCTCGGTTCATATTCAGGCTTCCCTAATTGTCCTCAAAACATCATTGAAAGGTGATCAAACCAGGAAGAGCCCATCAAGAACCATGTATTGTAATTTCTTTTACTCTCTAGAACTTTAGCCTCCAAATTACCCTGTCTTGTTTTTGACATTAAGTTTTTGAAAAGAGCTAGTCAGTTGTCCCGAAGAATGTCTCACTTTTCTGCACTTTCTGATTGCTGCCTTGTGGTGGTGTTAAACTTGTTCCTCTAGCATCAGCATTTTCTGCAAACTGGAAGTTAGATCTAAAAGGATCACCTGGATTAAGGTTGAACCTTTTAACCTTGAAATAAAATTTCTGCCTTAAAATAGTAGGTAAGAATCCTTGTTATGGGCTGAACTGTATTTCCCGAAAATTCATATGGTGAAGTCCTAACCCTAGTAACTTGGAATGTGACTGTATTTGGTGATAGGGCCTTTAAAGAGGTGACTAAGTTAAAATGAGGCCTTCAGGATGGACCCTAATCTGACTGGTATCCTTATAAGAAGAGGATATTAGGACATAGAGAGACAACAAGGATGCACACACAGAGAGAAAAGGCCATGTGAGGACATAGTGAGAAGGTAGCTGTCCACGAGCCAAGGAGAGACGCCTGAGAAGACATCAACCCTACCAACACCTTGATCTTGGACTTTTAGCCTCCAGAACTTTGAGAAAATCAATTCTGGTTGTTAATAAAAAAAAATTAAAAAACTCAGTCTGTAGCATTTTGTTATGGCAACCCTAGCAGACTCTTACAATCCTCATAGGTAAAGTTGTATGCTCATATTACATCCCATCAGAAGGTACATCATGTGTGATTGTCCCACCATTAGAGATCCAACATTGATGGATCACTGAGGTCATGTGGGAACATCCGTTGGAAAGTTACACTTCTGCCTTGCAAGCAGGAGTTTGTTGGGCAATGTTTTGGCATCTTGCAAATATCAGATCTCCATGAATGTTTCAACCTCATGCTTTTAGCATAGCTTCCACTGATAATCTAGCCCAAAGCAATTGTTTATTATCGCCTGGACTACTTCAACAGCCTTCTCATTCATCTACTTCCTTTTAGTCTTACTCCCGGAGTCGTTACTAGCCTACATTGTGCCTTTGTATTAGTTAGAAAAAGAAACCCCCTTTGATTACACAAAACCCAAATCCTGGGCTAATGGCTGGATAAGAAGAGCTCAGGCTGGACTACAGCTTCCACTTACCTCTTAGTAAAGCCCCCTTATGCATGAGCAGCCTGCACAACTGCACGTGGCAGCCCTGCTTGCTCTGTTCCATTCCATTCTCCAAACAGCAGAGTGAACACCAGGAATATAATCACATCACTCACCTGCTTCAAGCCATTGCAAATCCCCACATTGAACCTAGAATGAAAAATCTGTAAATAACCTAAAATTAGGCCCTGCATGATGAACTACCATCCTGCTTATCTTCTAGCACTCTTGGCCTACCTCACTAAACTCCTGCCCCACCGTTCTCCTTGTAGTTTCTCAAATATGCCACAATTCTTTTCACTCAAACTTGTCTTTCCTTCTTCTGAAGAGCTCTTGCTGCTCCTCCCCTTTTACCTCCTTTCTTCATCCTAGACCAGATTAGAGGTCTGGGTCTACTTGGCTCTCACAGTGCCCTACTTTTTCTCTGTAGCACTTAGCATAACTGTAACTAAATAATTATGCATGTTATCATTTGTTTAATATCTGCTTCCCTAACTAGATTATAAGTTTCAGGAGATGGAGACTGTGTCTATATTGTTATCATTTTATCCTTAACAACTTACACTACCTAGAACATAGTAGATGCTAACTCAGTATTTGTTGAATGAACTAATGACAGAAAGCAGCATGGCATGGTATACCGCAAAATGGGCATACTGATGTGGACTTCAGTGTGTTATCCAGAGGATTAGATCAAAGAGTACCTACATGCCTAACACACAGTAGGTGCTGAGCACCTAAACTATTTATAGATTTGGTGAGGTATTTTTGTTGAATGTATTAGTTAGAGGGATGAAGTATGAGAAAGTACTGTATTAGACATGGAAAAGTTATTTGGTATTGTCAACTGTGGCATGCCAACATTTGTTCTGTCATGTGCATAAAAGCCGTTTCTTCTGACACTAGAAGCTTCCACTTAAACATAAACTCTTCTAGTCAATTTCCAGGTTCTGTGAGGGTACTTTATTTAAGGATCTCAGGAGTAGGCATCATGTCTGTTGGCTGTTTCATGGTTGAAATATATTTTGGAAGAACAAGATTCTAGTATGGGAGCTGATAGAATTTTTAAAAATCAGGATATTTAATAGTAGTTGAGTAAGAATCGAATTCCTATTTTAAGGTGTGGTAAGAATCTTTGAGATATAGGTAAAAACTTATAAAAATGGATGTTCTATGTAACCCACTAATCATTAGAGCCTAATGGGATCTGTAAAAAAATCTCGGAGAGCAGGCTTGGGGGAGTCACAGAGGAATATGACTGATCTGCATGCCTTTATGAGGAGCCCTTCATCAAAGTTTGCAGTTGCCTGAGCTTTGAATCCCTCCCTCCAGCCATCCAGTGATGCCACGCTGGTGGCGTTGACCTCAGGGTCATTCTTTTTTAAACAATTATGTTTAATTTGTGAATGCGATTTCCAAATGCAAAAGCTCCCCTGCCTTCCCCAGATTTCCCTCTGTGGAAGAATGTGTGAATTCACATGCATCCTGTCCTAACTGTGCCGGAGAAAATTCCAATCAGGGGACATTGTCTCACATCCTAGATATCTGAGAGAATAATGAACTGATAGCATAAAAGTAGATTTTCTAGCAACAGAGCTTCTCTTCTGAGTGTGAAAATTGCCAAAGTGTCTTAGGTTATCATCTACTTTACTTCTGGGTTTTGTTTCTCTGACCAGATTGGGCTAAAAGTAAAACAGGAGGTGAAAGCCCTTACTTCTGTTTGTTAATCTTTCTTCTTCTATCTTTTTTTAAAGCAGTCCTCTTTTTTCTCCCTCTCTTTGCCTCAATAGAAAGAAAAAAAGTTTTGTCAGCACTCCTGTTTCTTTTGTTGTTTTCTTTTTCTCAGAAGTCTTTTTCAGCTTTTATCCTAATCCCAGTCATGCATGAGAGAACAGTTGTGCTCTGTTGTTTGGCTGTTCTGCTAGTTTTGAATCAGTGGGACTCCCTCTTTGTTCTCTTTATTTTCTGAACACAGAAAGGTAAAAGAGTAGAAATAGGGATTGGAACTCTTAAGAAGAGAAACCTATATTTATTTAGATTTAATTCAGTTTTTGGACCATGTCAGTAATAATTAAGGAGTTGCAGTGAATAGAACAGGGATCTCAGTTTCCTTACCTAGAACATTTTGTTTAACTGGTATCTCTGGAAATAATCTATTTTAACCACGTTTCCAATTTTGATGATTGTTGGAATCTGCTTAATCATTTAATGTATGACTGTTTATTTCCCACTTGGGCTTGATACATCGTAGCAGTTACTTTATGATTCAAACACCACCTACCTGAAGTCACAGCCACATGGGGTTTAGTATGGACTTCATGATAAGACCATTTTAAAATCACACAAGAAGATCTGGCTGCATCTACCTTTTTCCAGAGCACCAAAGAAGCTCGTGTAGTTTTTCATATTTGCATTTTAATTTTTGTGATTTTTAAAAGGCATTCAGAAGTGAGACTTGAACTTAGGATGAATATGTGAGGGTTTCATCCTTACAAAACAGCCCCTTTCTGATGTGGTTATCCAACATGGGCTTGCTACGGGTTGTCATGGTGATAGTGTAGGCCTGAAAATTTTCACAGGCTCAAACTATGAAGTTTTTGAAAACTGTTTTGATTAATTTTTCCTCCACTCCAACTTCTCTCTCACTTCAACTGTTTTCTCTTTTGTTTCACACTTGATTTATGGCAGGTTGCTGTCATTTAAATAGATGTGCATTTTGAAATTCCTCCTTTCTTTGCTAATGCAAAGAAAAAAATAACCCATGCAAGTCATGCTCAAAGAGTTGGTTATTGTTGCTTGCTGGATTTCGACTCTCTGTGGTTGTCGGGCCTAATTCAAAGTAATTCAGGCTCCACAGTGGGGGCAGTGCATAGCTCCACAGGAAATTATGATAGCAAAAGTCTTCCTGTCGAGCTCTGCACTTGGCACTACAAAGTGCCTCAGGCTGCAGCTACCTGAATAGGGTTGAATTAGACCAGACAACCGCATCATCCCACTTCTTAATCTATTAGAGCGATATACAAGTGGCAATTGTTGATTGCAAAAATGGGATTAAGAGGCTCTTCAAGTGAATTGATTTTCTTGTGAGAACAAAAAGAGGAAAGAGAAGCCTTCGTTTGAATCACACAGCCAGAAAGTTTCATGAATGGGTTCCACTCCAAATGTTAGAATTAAAGCAATCAGTGAGTCCCCATGGGGTGTGCAGGTGAGAGAAATAAACTGCTCTAAAATAGCAAATTACGCGCAAAACCCAAGTTTAAGGCATCTATCTGCATTGAAAGACTGCCCAGAATAAAGCAGCCACTGGAAAGCTGCCTAATAAAGTGACACAGACAATGATTCGCAGTGGTTCCTCTGTAGATTTGCACACTAGTGTCAGCTTCAGTTGGAGTCAGGTGAGACTTGGACATTCTTCATGATTTAGTCTCTGCTTTGCCCCGATGACACTTCTTTCCCTAACAGGTCAGTAGTTCCGTGCTGTCTGTTGAAAAGTTTCCCTGTGGGCTAGGTCTCTTTTGAAGAGTCACTTAATGCCTAGGTTATTATTTTCCTTTGAAATGTCCTTAAACTTTTGACTTTGATTACTTTGGAAAATGTAAATAGATTCTTCCTAGTCAGATTAAAATTATTTTACCTTTTCCAAAGTGTCATTTAGTTAGGAAGGACGTTTATCACAGTAGTGTGTCTTCTCTGATGGCCAAATGGTACCGGCAGGCCTCTGCCACAGGGTGATTGTACAGGGTAGGACTTGAAAATATCAACTGTTGATTTAAACTCCTATTTTGCTCAAAGCTGCATAAACAACCATAAAAAACCTCAAGTTGATGGAAAGACCATCCGGATCCTAAAAGAAAAGATATAAAAGATACACACATGAGCTCTCATTTTCTAATTTCTAAAATGATAACTAAGGGTCACTCTAATGTTGGTTGTTTTCTATGGCATATCATGCATCACAAATGTATCTAGAGTGATCATTTATCTGGCAGCTTTAGCTGTCAGAAACACCAAGAGTGTGGAGAATAGAAATGACACCCTGATGCCAGCTGGGGAAAAGAAACTGACCAGAGCAGATGGGGTAAGCCTCCTATTACTTCTGCCTTTAGGACCATGCCCCATTCTAACCAGCAGCAAATAATTTGGAAAGCTCCAGCCCTTTGACAACACAATTGGCGACAAGCAGTTGAAATGTGTTAGAAGAGGCTCCTGTTTGGGAAGAGAAACATAACTCCAAGTGACAATGAACTCTCCACAGATCTGAGACTGCTCAGAAGAAAATCCTTGTTGATGAATGTAGGAAATGAAAGTGTCCGCCTTTCTCTCACCTATCAGCCTCAGGGATTAGGGAGGATGTGGCCATCTCTCTCCCGTCTTAAAAGGTTGCTTCAAAGATCCTTTGGAGAAATATGGCACAATTTAGACATTTGACATTCCTTATGCATACTGATGCTGTGACTTCAAAAGCTCTATTGACCAAGTTGGTTAGGAAGGTGTTATTTATTTACTTTTACCGGGAAATGTTGTTGCTGTTGTTGTTTTTTCTCCTGCTTGTTTTGTTTTCTTAACCTGTAGAGGCAGTAGCCAAAAGACACATCAGAAACGGCATGATGGAGTTGTTACTGTGTTGTGAGTCTGGAAAGACGGCTGAATCTCAGGTCCTGACCCGCAAGGGAGTACTATTTTTGGCAGTAATTTCCGAGGCAAGTTTGAGGGAAAGGGCAGAAATAAAAGGGAACCACAGCCAGAGGATTCCATACAGCCAGCAGCATATTGGCTGATGGTGTAGGTTTGTTCTGCCGTATTTGAGCAGCTCTCTGTTCAGTCTGTACCTTGGCAGGTGGAGTTTTTTTGTAAAGGGAAACCTTGTTTAGACAACGTTTGCACAGAAGCTTTGAATTCCCAAATTGTGAAACTCTACAAAGAAGAAAGAACATGTGCATTTACATGAAAATATAATTGATAGATTTCATGTCCTCCTTTCCGTGCATATTCAAATAATTCTCTTTCTGGGTGGATTTCACTTGCCACAGCCTTTATTTAAAACTTAATTCAGAGGAATCACAGTTTGTTAGGTCTTTTCTTTCCCTCTGGATTTTTCTCTAAACCTCGAAAGCAGAGGCATTGGCCTGCATATAACATAGCAAGTATGGGATACAGTAAGTAATAATTGGATATTTATCATAATGTTGCTTTCCCGGAACACTATTCATTAACTGCCCCATATTTAATTATGCTGAAATTAGCACAGGGGAGTCTTTGGCTAGTGTATTTGCACATGCTATCAATTATGTCCTAATAAATTAATTTGCTTTTCAGGATTCACCAGAGGCACCGGTTGGGCCTCTGCGCTCCTGCTTGACTGTTCTGACTTTGAACAGGTTTATTCAGCTGCTGTCTGCTAAGCCCTACAGAAAAGCACAATGGCTGCTGATCGGCCTTTTATGGTTTATTGGAAACTGGTGGTCCGCACTGCAGCTCTGGTCAGTGATTAACCCGCGAGAAAACAAACTACACAAGGCTAAGTTGATGTTGGAGGAGGAATGAGCTCACTTCATTAAGGCTTGAAGAGGAAACCTTTTCTCCTTCAGTGCTTGTTCAAAACTTTTCAGGTCTCTATTTAATCACGTAATTCTCTCTAAGTAGCAAGAGAAGTCTGCTGCACAGCAAGTGGTCTTTTGCCACATGACAACTTAGAAAGATAAATTATATATAAATATCTTCATGGTTTTGTGTGGTGAGGAAACCAATTTTAGTATTATTCTGTGAAACTAATTTACTTGTTTCTTGTTAAAAGAAATAGCTGGGTTCACTCTGTGCTGTTTCATGTGCACAGTGGCCTTCATATTTCTTCTGGGCTTCTCTTTCTTTGATACGGTTATTGAAAAATCAGGTGAAAGGTACCTCCCTTTCTGCCTACCCCCTTCCCCATGATTCTAAACAACGATTTGAAAGGGGCTGCAGAGGAAGAGAGTGAGAGAAAAACCTCAAATAATATAGATTATTGCAAAATTGAAAAAAAAAATCAATCTCTTTCCAGCTATAAGGTAGAACAGGGTCTGCACAGCCTGGCTGTCTTTCAGGAAGTATTATGTTTTCTGGCATCATCTAATCTCTCTCTTTCTCTCAACCAGCAACTTCAGCCTTGTAGTTGACGAGTAAAAATCATAGCAAATATAGGTGCTTCAGTTCTGGTTTTGGCAATTTTTCACTCTGGGAAAAAAGAAGATAATAAAAAATTCAACAAAGACATGCAATAGGTGAATGTCAAGGTATTTCGATGCTGCCTTCCAGTTCTGAATTTAAGGATGTAACTATCCCTGTGGTAATTTTGGGAATGTCTTACCCTATTCACTGGTCCATTTTTCCTATTAGATCTAGGGATAGGTACTTGATTGTCCACCCTTCTCCCCCATTCACATACACACAGGCACTCTTAAGACATTGTTATGGGAAGAGGTTTAATTCATCAAGAAAATCCATAATGAATTTGTGGATTAAATATCAAGGAGAAGAGTTTCGCAGAATCTCCATTATCATCAGATATATGTATATCTTCAGAAAACTCACAATCACTGGAGAGTAAATCAAGGAGAGGGAAAAGATTCTCCCATGCCAGAAGCCAGAGCCTCTGAGCCGTGTACTGCTGACTGCTTTTAACTGGGACCTTATTCATAAACCTTCCATAATCACTGATTTGCATCCCATTTACAATAAGTCTGCCAGCAGGACCGAGGTTCCAATTTTTTTACATCTTTCATCCTCTGTTATATTATCTATACTTCATTCTCGTCTCTCCATGCTTTCCCCTTCCCTTTTGTTGCAGTGAGAAGAGTTTTGCAAACCTCTCTGGCTTTTTGGCAGAACAAAACCTTTGGTTCAGGTGCTCTCTCAATAATCTTTCTTTACCACTCTCCTGGCTTCACTTTATGCAGTGACTCCACTCCATCATTATCTCTTCCGCACCCCCTCTAGTAACAACCAAAATGTGATTAACATCACCCACTTGCTGATTTATTGGGCAATTCATATTTAACTGTTTGCTTTTCTCTTATAATGTTACATTAGTGCGTCTCAAACTCTAATGTGCATCATGAATCACCTGAGGAATTGTGTTAAAATACAGGTTCTGAGTCAATAGGTCTAGGATGGGGCCTGATATTCTGCATTTTTAACGAACTCCCTGGTGATGCTGATGTTGCTGGTCCCAGATCACAGTTTTAAACTGGATCTTCCCATCCACACTTTGAAAAGCGAAGTGTATTCGTAGTAATGCTGGATTGTTAGAGAATCACACACTTTAATCAAGGCACAAAAATTTGAACAATGTTCTTGAGGATAGTTAAAAAGTGCCCCAGCATCAGGGCATATGTTAAAGTCTCGATGTTAACTAGATTCCTTTGCCAGTGAACACACATGCTTTTCATTTTTTTTTTTTTTTTAAATTAAACTCCATGATAACCACAGGCAAAGAAAATGTGCAGTTTGTGCTGAAGTCTACAATCGGGGGAACAAAATGGAGTTCAACAAATGACCTATCATTAAAGGATTTTGAAATGTTAAAGAAATTTACTACTAAATCACATCTTGGTAGTAGTGTTACTGTAAAGAAAATGTTCTCAGCTGGGTGAATATTTTAGCTCTATAATGGCATTTTAAAAAGTCTTTTGATATCACCATAGTACTTATTCCAATTCATTTCAGCTTCTACAATTTTCTGAGTATTGAGGTCTGTTAGAATGGATGCTGGACCAGTAGTATATCTTAATCTAAACTGCCGTTTTCTCCTTTTTAATTCCTACGACCTTTAGGGAAAGATTTTCTACAACCTCTCATAGCATTATTTTTTTGTAAAAATCAAAATCCTGATATTACTTATTTTTATTTTTAATTGACACATAATAATTTTATAGCTAAGCGATTTTTATGAAACTTAGTCATTGTTACTGTAGGATGTTGTTACTAAGTCTAACCATAGTAGTTTATGCTGCAATTTAGACCATTATTATTTTGTTTAGTCAACCACAAAATATTTATAACTTATCTACTATAGACCTGACATAGTTCTATGTGCCATGGAAGAGAGGAAGAATTTTAAGACATGGAGGACAATAGAGTACAAACAGTTGTATAAAATAATGAGGCATAGTCTATGAACTGATACAGTGTCATTTCCGGGATATATTATTAAGTGATAAGAGAAAAGTGTGGCATATTAGCATGTTACTTTTTGTATAACAACTAAGAACACACACATATCTATGACATATAGATAGATAGATGTAAATTGGTATGTTTACTTTTTCCTACAAAAACAAGTGGAGAAAGGCTAAGACAGAATCTATTGAGAGTTAGTAGAAACTGAGTAGATAGGATAGGAATAGAAGAATGACTACTCTGATGATAACATTTTAGATAGTTTTGACTGTTTTCCATTTTTTCCTTTTGAACTAAAAAGAGGGAGAAAAAAAACCAAGGGAGTTTTGACTTTTTAAACATGTAAATGTTTTACATATGTTTAAAGCTTAAAGAAATGAAAAATCAAATATTAAAACTTAATACAAATGGAAACAAATGAACCTAAGTATCACATTTGTAACAAATGACAGAGAAAAGCAAATTCAAATTTTTTTCAATATTTTGGACATATCTCTGACTATATACATCATTGCTGGAATACGAAGGGACTTCAAAAACTTTGTGGAAAATGGAATTAAAATATAACAATAAAATTGTAAACTTTATCTCTCAACATATGCTCCATCAAGGCCAAGGTATTTTGGTAAATGTAAATGATGATAACAGCCATTTATTCAACCCCTAAAGAACTGAGGGTCCTTGGAATTTAATCATGTCAACACAGTCTTTTACATTATTAACTGTAGAAAAATGGGTGATTTTTACAGATTTTTAAAGATTAGGAAACAAAAATAAAAAAATAAGTCAGAAGGAGCCAAATCAGGACTGTAAAGATGGATCCCAAATGATTTGCCATCAAAACCATCACAAAATTGCTCTTGCTTGATGAGAGGAATGATCAAGAGATTGTCGTAGTGAAGAAGGACTCTGGTGAAACTTTCTCAGGCATTTTTCTGCTAAAACTTTGGCTAACTTTCTCAAAACACTCTCATAATAAGCAGATGTTGTTGTTCTTTGGCCCACAAGAAAGTTAAGAAGCAAAATGCCTTGAGCATTCCAAAAAACCATTGCTATGACCTTTGCTTTTGATCAGATCACTTTTGCTTTGACTGGACCACTTCCATCCCTTGGTAGCCATTACTTTGATTGTGCTTTGTCTTCAGGATCATATTGGTAAAGCCATATTTCATCTCCTGTTACAAGTCTTCAAGGAAATGTTTCAGGATCTCAATCTTAACGTATTTAAAATTTCCATCAAAAGCTCTAGTCTCATCAGCAGCTAATCTGAGTGCAATGGTTTTGGCACCTTTCGAGTGGAAATTTCATCCAACTTTAATTCTTCAGTCATAATTTTGTAAGCTAGGCCATTTGAGATGCCTATGGTGTTGGCTATTGTTTATGCTGTTAATCATCAGTCCTCTTCAATTAGGGCACAAACAGATTAATTTCTTCCTCACAAGTTGATGTGGATGGTTACCTATTCTGCTGATTTCCTTGAGACATTGTCCCTACAAGTTTTCTTCTAAAGCATCAACAATTTCATCATTCTTCTACCCAAGCTTCACCATAAATTTGATGTTTGTCCTAACATCAATTTTAGCAGAATTCATGTTGCTCTGAGATGGGTCTTTTAAAATTGATGCCTTATCCTTCTTAGTGTCTCACACTAGATCCTGTTCAGCTATGTTATAATAAGTTAGGACAAATCTATTTTGGTGCAAAAAAAATTTGAAAAAATTGTTGAGTGAAAGGTAGTTTGGGCAACCAGGTAAAACTGTTGAGTGAAAGGTAGTTTGGGCAACCAGGTATTCCAGTAGTAAAACTGTTGAGTGAAAGGTAGTTTGGGCAACCAGGTATTCCAAATGTTCAAGGTATGATGTCAAGGTATCACCCATAAATTACTTACTAATTACAAAGAGAACAATGTAGTGTTACAGTGTGGAGCTATGATAGTCATCACTTTAAAAGCGATCAGTCTTAGTGTCACCAACATGACATGAAGTGCCTCCTGATGTGATACAATAACAACTACACAACAACACATATATAGTACATTTGCCTAGAGTGTTTTATCTAAATCTAATCACAGGCTATAATTAGAGACATCTAGAATATGGGATGTTTTATTCTGCAAGACAACTAGCCTAAACTCTTGGAAAAAAAAAGTGTCTAATGAAGAAAAACAAAAAGGGGGAAAAGATTGTTGTTAAATGCCATCAAGACAACAAATCTTGATCAGAACCTAAGCTGGGTGAAAGAAGATATAGAAGTCATTTTGGGAACAATTGGGGAAGCTTGCATATATACTGTAATTTGATGATTTTACAGACTGATTACTACATTTCTGGGGTTTGATAATGGTATTGTGGTTATGTAGGAGATTGTCCTTGTTCTTAGGAGATATGTACTCAAGTTTTTTTTCTCTCTCTCTCTTTCTTTTCTTTCTTTCTTTCTTTCTTTCTTTCTTTCTTTCTTTCTTTCTTTCTTTCTTTCTTTCTTTCTTTCTTTCTTTCCTTCTTTTTTCTTTCTTTCTTTCTTTTTTTTTTGAGACAGAGCCTCGCTCTTGTTGCCCAGGCTGGGGTTCAATGGCACTATCTCTGCTCACTGCAACCCTGCCTCCCAGGTTCAAGTGATTCTCCTGCCTCAGGCTCCTGAGTAGTTGGGATTACAGGCTCCTACCACCACACCTGGCTAATTTTTGCATTTTTAGTAGAGATGGGGTTTCACCTTGTTAGCCAGGCTGGTCTTGAACCCCTGACCTCAAGTGATCTGCCTGCCTTGGCCCCCCAAAGTGCTGGGATTACAGGCATGAGCCACTGCACTCAGCCTGTGCTCAAGTGTTTAGGGCTAAAATATCATGACATCTTCAATTGTTTTCAAATATATAATGTATAATATATGTGATATGTAATATACCTATATATGTATATATGTATATGTAGATGTATGTGTATATATATATGAAAGAGAGAAAGCAAATGTAGCAAGATATTAAGAAATTGGTAAATCCAAGCGAAAAGTACAGGATTTGAATTTACTATATATATGTATATATAGATATATGTGTGTATATATATATATATGAGAGAGAGAAAGCAAATGTAGAAAGATATTAATAAATTGGTAAATCCAAGTGAAAACTACAGGATTTGAATTTATTAATCTTTCACACTTCCAGAAGATTTTACATTTTTCATTATAAAAATCTATGGGCAGGGGGAGTACGTCATGTGCAGAATTGATGGAAAGGCAGGAGAACTAGATTCAGAAAATAGGAACAAGGGTGACTCTGCATCCAGAGCCACAGCCATAAACTTGTTACAAACACTATACAGTGAGCACACTCCTGCACAGATGCTATTGAGCCCTCAACTCCAGATTGCTGGCTCTAGTTGCTGGACAATGCTGTTGACTCCAGGATGGTTTTACCCCATCTCAGCTTCTGCCTGTCACTAGGTTCCATGCCTTTGATTAGCCATGCCTTCAGTTATGGGCCCACACCCTTGCTGCAGGAAGTATTGGGAAAAGCATTTTTAACTTCCATAGTGAGAGTCAAACTCCGCCTTACTCAGACTCATTTGGTGACAGATTCTTCAAACATAAAATCCATTTGAACATTAGAAGTGAGTTCAGAAGCTGTCTTCCTGACAGCCCTTAGTCTAGGGTAGAAATCATAATGAGCTAGACAGTGTAAATCACTGTAAAGTCACCTGTATCGTGTCACTCTCTTCATCATTACCTCTGATGGCCCATCGGTTCTAGTTCAAACCCTTAGCTGGGCTTTCGGGCCCTAATAATTACATTAATACTAACCCAGGTAGACCAGAACTGAGCCTTTGAAATTACAGAAAAGTTGAAACCTAAACAATAAACAGAGATGCAGGCCCCTTGTGATATTAACTTGGATCCACTTGTCACGAAGTAGAGTAAGTTATTTGGAGTAAATTATGTAGCCCAGGCTGTCCAATCTTTTGGCTTTCCTGGGCCACATTGAAAGATAAAGAATTGTCTAGGGCCACACATAAAATACACTAACACTAACCATAGCTGATGAGCTAAACAAAAGAATTGCAAAAAAACCTCATAATATTTTAAGTTTACAAATTTGTGTTGGGCCACATTCAAAGCCATCCTGGGTTGCATGTGGCCCACGGGCTGTGGGTTGGACAAGCTTAATGTTGCCCAAAGTGATTTGCATGGGAATAATGTGCCCCTAAATTCCATCAAGAAGCAAACAGTCTTAAATGAACTAAAGATTTAGAAGTCAGAGCATGTTATAAAGTTGGATGCCATGTGCTCAAATAGCTAAACGGGAGCACCAACATGGAGAAAAAAAGTACTGTGGCTTTAGTATAACACTGGGGGAGAGTGCCTTGTCAGGCTAATGTGAGTACTTCTATTTCCTTGATAAGTCTCTCTACAGTGTTGAGGGTGACTCACCAGGCTGCCATAGCTTGATGACATTATTCCTCAATTCAATTTTTTGTAATCATCATCAACAACAGTCAGTTATTGAACGCTTCTTATGTGCTCATTACTGCAAATATGAAGATGAATCAGGCCCTTGAGGAGCTTATAATCCACTTGGAAAGAAAGAAGATATACACTAAAGATAAATAACATTAAAAGGTAGCACACAAAGACTAAATAAGGAGTATAGACAAGTGCCGAAGAAGGTCAGAGGAGGGACAGAATACTGTTGGGTGGGATGGTAATAGCAGGCTTCCTTGAGAAAATGAACATTAGAGGAAGAGATCGATTCACATAAAAGCAGGGAGGTGGTTTGGGGTTATCATTACAGGTAGGCCTAAGAACGTGGGCCACAGTGTTTTAGGGCTCTGTGGATGGTGAGTGGTAAGGAAGCCAGTTTTCCTGGGACAAAAACATGCAGAGATTGTACATTGATTGCATAATGAGGTAAGCTTGGGGCTTTGAAGGACCTTGTTGCCAGAGCAAAATTTTGGAAGTTAGCTACTAGATTCTTTGAGCTCCTCAAAGCTCACCTCCCCATTTGTACTCTTGAGTCCATATTCTATCTGCTTGGAAATCTTGCTTTTTACTTTATCTTCTCTTTCCCCAAAATCTTATCTTCATGGACTCCTCCCCTTGTCTTCAAACACACATAGATTACTCCTTTCCCCTCCAATTTTATTGTCCCCCCCGCCACTCTTTGGTTATTTTGTGTTGTTTTGTATGTATTTTCCAATGTGAATCTTAACCAGAAGATCTTTTTTGACTCGGATGCTTCTTTTACTTACTTATTTCTCTCCTTCGCCATTATACTTCTAATTGCTCACCTACAAGTTACTTGTTAATCCCCTTGCACTATGATATGGTGGTCCCTTACTACTGAAACAGTAATTTCTAAGGTTTCCAGTGGCTTCTTTGCCATCAGATCAAGCAGTTTTCTCAATACTTATTTGCCTTGACACCTCTGTTTTGATGTTTGGTGCCACTTTGATAATGCCACTTTCCTGTTCAACAAAATTCATGGTTTTATTGATGTTTTCAGAGGAAATTTCAGTTCCTTAGACAAGGATCCAAGACCCTTCAAAGTCTGTCCTCAACTCCCCTTCCAGTTTTATAATAGCTACCATTTACTGAATGCTTCTTATGTGCCAGGCAAATATTTTCATGTGTAGTCCCATTTAATGCAAAACTCTGTGAGGCAGGTCCTATTAACCTCCATATTATATGCATTTAGAAACTGAAGCACAGCTTATAACTCCAGTTTCAGCCTCTCACATGAAGTTAATTCTTGTATATCAAAGTGCTACTTGACAGTTCCATTTATTTATTTATTTATTTGTTTATTTGACAAAGTCTTGCTCTGTTGCCCAGGCTGGAGTGCTGTGGCACGATCTCAGCTCACTGCAACCTCTGTCTCCCGGATTCAAGTGATTCTCCTGCCTCAGCCTCCCGAGTAGCTGGGATTACAGGCGTGTGCCACCACATCCTGCTAATTTTTGTGTTTCGGTAGAGGCAGGGTTTCACCATGTGGCCCAGGCTGGTCTCAAACTCCTGACCTCAAATGATCCACCCTACTCTGCCTCCCAAAGTTCTGGGATTACAGGCACGAGCCACCGTGTCCAACCAACATTTCCATTAGATGTATGTTGCTTATTTCAAGCTCAACATATTCAGAACTGAACTATTGATCTTCCACATCCCTAAATCTGCTCCTCCTGCAGTCTTTCCCCACTTTAGGGGATGATAACTCTGCTTTTCAAAGTTTTCAGGTCTAAAAGCTTAGCAATACTTCTGATTCCTTTCATCTTTTAAAACCGCACATCCAATCCATCAGCAGAAGTCTGTTGGCTCCACCATCAAAATATATTCAGAATGTGACCATTTGTCATCACCTCCATTACTATACCCCTGTTCTAATTCACCCATCTCCTCTCACCTAGATTATTGGCATAGTTTCCTACCTGATCTTTCCTCTTACACTATTGCCTCTACTTTAGTTTCTCAATACAGCAACCCCAGAAGGATGCTACTAAATATGCCATGTTGTATCATTCCTCTGCTCAGAAACTTTCTAATGGCTCCCATCTCATTCAGTATAAAATCTAAAGTTCAATCATGACCTATATAAAAAGGATGCTACGTCATGACCAAGTGAGGTTTGTCTGAAGAATGCAAGACTGGTTTACTATTTGAAAATCAATCAGTGTAATTCATCATATTCATCATATTAAAAGTATAAAATAATGAAAACATAAGACCATCTCAATAAATGCAGAAAAAGCATTTGAGAAAATTCAAAATTCACTCAACATAAAAGCTCTCAGCAAGCTAGGAATGGAAATTTTCCTCAACCTGATAATGGGCATCTATGAAAAACATTTAAGTAACAGCATACTTATTGGTGAGAGACTGAATGCTTTCCCCCAGGACAAAATATGAGGCAAGAACGTCTGCTCTTATTACTTCTATTCACCATTATACTGGAGCTGCTAACCAGTAAAATCAGGCAAGTGAAAAAAGAAAATGCATACTGTTTAGAATAGAAGAAATAAAACCATCTCTATTCATGATGACATGAATGTATACAGAGGAAATTCTAAACAGTCTACCAGAAAACTACTAGAACTGATAAGTGAATTTGGCAAGTTCAAATGATACAACATCAATGTATAAATTTCTATATACTTGCTATAAACAATTGGAAAATAAAATTTAAAAGAAGACCATTTTCAATAGCATCAAAAAAACAGAATACTTAGAGATAATTTAAACACATGTGCAAGACTTTTACAGTGAGAAGTGTAAAATATTGTTGAGGGAAATTAAAGAAGACCTAGTAAATGGATTGGAAGACTCAGGGGTGTTATTGTTAGAACATCAGCTCTTCCCAAAATGACCCGTAGGTTCAGAACACATCCAATTACATGTCAGCATAAATTTTTGAAGAAATTGACAATCTGACAAGGTACATAAAAATGCACAAAACCTAGGATAGTCAAAGCAATCTTGAAAAAGAAGAACAAAATTAAACGACTTACATTATTGGATTTCAATACTTTTTATGAAGCAATAGTAATCAAAGTGTGTGGTAATGCAATAGCAAAGACATGGAATCAAATCCAATGCCCATCAAGATAGATTGGATAAAAAAAATGTGGTACATATACACTATGGAACATTATGCACCCAAAAAGAATGAGATCATGTCCTTTGCAGGGACATGGATGGAGCTGGAGGCCATTATCCTTAGCAAACTAACGAAGCAACAGAAAATCAAATACTGCATGATGTCACTTATAAGTGGGAGCTAAATGATGAGAACACATGGACACATAGAGAGGAACAGCATACACTGGGACCTATCAGAGGGTGGAGGGTTGGAGGAGGGAGAGAATTAGGAAAATAATTAGGAAAAATAACTAATTGAAACTAGGCTTAATACCTGGGTGATGAAATAATATGTACAGCAGTCCCCCATGACACACATTTACCTACACACCTGCAAATCCTGCACATGCACCCCTGAACTTAAAAGTTAAAAAAAAGTGTGGTGCTGGAACAAAGATAGACATATAGAAAATGATAGAGTTCACAGGTAGCCCCACAAATATATGGTCAATTATCTTTTGCAAAGGTGCCAAGACACTTCAACTGGGGCAAGGACAGTATTTTCCACAAATGGTGTTGGAAAACCAGATATCCATATTTTTCAAAAATCCCAATCTTTACCTCATTTCACACACAAAAATTAACTCAAATGCATTACATACCAAAAGGTAAAAGTTAAAACTGTAAAACCTATAAGAAAGCATAGGAGAAAATCTTCACTATTTTGAGGTAAGCAAAGCTTTCTTAGGTGGAACACAAAAAGCATAAATCATAAAGTAAAAGCTTAATAAATTTGACTCCAAGATTTAAAACTTCTGATTTCTGAAATACATATTAAGAAAATGAAATGGTAAGTGACAGAATCAGAGAAAAATCTGCAATACATAAATCTGACAAAGGACTTGTGTCCAGAACATGTAGTGAACTCATAATTCATTAATAAGACAATAAACCCAATTAAATGAACAGGCGAAGGAGTTAAAAAGAAACATCACAAAAGTGATCTAAAAATTGCCAGTAGAAACACACAGAGATGTTTATCATCATTAGTCATCAGGGAACTACAAATTAAAATGGCAATCATGTACCACTACACGTCTAGTAGGATGGCTAAAGTTAAAAAGATAGTATGGATAATACTAGGTGTTGGCAAGGATGTGAAGCAATTAATACTCTCATGCATTGCTGGTGGAAACATCAAATGGTACGACAACTTTGGAAAACAGTTGACAGGTTTCTTATAAAGTTAACTATATATTTACTGTGTATTCTAGCTATCCCACTCTTAGGTAAATAAAGAGAAATAAAAACATAGGCCCACACATGGATGTTCATAGCAGTTTTATGCATAACAGCTCCAAACTGGAAACAACCTGAATGTCTAATAACAGATGAATGGACAAATAAAATGCGTGATATCCATATACTGATATACTACTCTGCAATAAAAAGGAACAGTTACTAATATACCCTAAAACATGGATGAATCTCAAAAACATTGTATGTTAAGTGAAAGAAGCCAGACACAAAGAGTTTATATTGTGTGATTCCATTTACATGAAATCCTAAAAATATCAAAACTACTCAATAATGATAGAAAGCATGTCAGTGGTTGCCTAGGGCTTGGTGTGACAGATCTGTCTGGAAAGGAGCATAAGAGAACTTTTTAGGGGTTTGAAAATTATCTGTATGCTGACCATGATAATTATTATATTGGTATAAGTGTTGGTTATAGCTCATAGGACTATACACTTAAAATGGGTGCATTTGAATTATGCTAATTATACCTCAAGAAGTTTAATATCAAACAGGCATGGAAGGTAGAATAAGAAAGTCCAACATACATCAAACAGAAACTCCAAAAGGAGTACATATAGAAAATTAAAGAGAATCAACATTTAAAGAGATAATGGCTGACAATTTTTCAGATGTGATGAAAAATACGAATTTTCAAATTCAGAAAGCAAATCTTGGTCAGGAAAAATAAAATAAATTCACATTTGGATACAAATTCATAAAATCTCAAATGACAAAAACTATGTGATGTTAAAATAGATCTAAGAAGAAAGGCAAATTACTTTCCAAGGAACAGCAATTAGATGGATAGCAGACTTAACAACAACAACTGAAACCAGAAGACAATGGAAAAATATAGAATACAGAAATTTCTAAGCCTTAAAATGCTGCAAGAAATTCCTGAAAAAGGTCAGAGGCATTTTTGACCAGTTAATAGATTTTCTATAACTTTTAGTTATAAAGAGCTACGATAAATACAGTGATATTACTGAGGGTGCTTCATCACAAAATATGAATTCAGACATTTGCAGTTGAAATAATATTAACAACAATAATAGGAATAGCAAATTTTTATTGAGGATTTTGTGTAGACCTTGCAGATTCTAAAATGTATATTAGGACTGGTGCAGTGGCTCATGCCTGTAATCTTAGCACTTTGGGAGGCCAAGGTGGGCGGATCACGAGGTCAGGAGCTCGAGAGCAGCCTGACCAACACGGTGAAACCCCATCTCTACTAAAAATATAAAAATTAGCCAGGTGTGCCAGGTGTGGTGGCGTGCGCCTATAATCCCAGCTACTCAGGAGGCTGAAGCAGGAGAATTACTTGAACCCAGGAGGCAGAGGTTGCAGTAAGCCAAGATCACGCCACTGCACTCCAGCCTGGGCGACAGAGTGAGACTCTGTCTCAAAAAATAAAAAATAAAATAAAATGTATATTAAACAGTGATAGCTTGATTGAGAAATCTGTTGGGAAGGATATTTCTTAATGAGAAGTCTACCTTCACAGTGTTAAAAGAAAAAAATTTAAAAGACAAAGGCTTATGAGGTGCTTATTATACAAGGCCTCATTTATTCCCATCTCAGGAGTAAGGTCTGTATTCCAGATTTACAGAATATAGAAATTTTTTTTTTTTTTTTTTTTTTTTTTTTTTTTTTTTGAGACGGAGTCTCGCTCTGTCGCCCAGCCCAGGCTGGAGTGCAGTGGCGCGATCTCGGCTCACTGCAAGCTCCGCCTCCCGGGTTCACGCCATTCTCCTGCCTCAGCCTCCCGAGTAGCTGGGACTACAGGCGCCCACAACCGCGCCCGGCTAATTTTTTGTCATTTTTAGTAGAGACGGGGTTTCACCGTGGTCTCGATCTCCTGACCTTGTGATCCGCCCGCCTCGGCCTCCCAAAGTGCTGGGATTACAGGCGTGAGCCACCGCGCCCGGCCCAGAATATAGAAATTTCTAAGCCTTAAAATGTTGCAAGAAATTTCTGAAAAAGGTCAGAGGCATTTTGGCCAGTTAATAGATTTTCTTATAACTTTTAGTTATAAAGAGCTACGATAAATACAGTGATATTATTGAGGCTGCTTCATCACAAAATATGAATTTACCAAAGAGTTACTTTAGAAGGAAGAATTTATCTAAAAAGGAAGGAGGGAGATTTAGCAATTGAGAGCAAAAATGGTAAGCAGGTGGATAAAACAAGGATTGACTCTATCAACAGCAATAATAATAATATCACATTTAATTGATTATATGACACACTTAAATCTTTTTAACATTTCTGAAATTGGGATGCATCTTATGTGTTGATGTGTCATGTAATTAGCAGCATTTTTTTCTTTGGAGTAGGTAAAATCATGGTGCATGATACAATTAATGATGCCTTTGATTCAGCAAAATGTAATCATAATTACTAATTTGGGAAACATAACAAAATGGAAACAAAATTATTTACAATGGGAAATTGACTGGGGTTAAAATGTTCTAAGATCCTCTTTAAGAAAGAGAGAAGAGACATTGAACAGATTTAGATTCTATTAAGTCAATTGTGACTATCAAAATTTAAGAGAATCCTAACTATACATCATAATCGCATAGGGAAAATAATTTATTTCAAGTGACTTAATTAATTTTTAATTTTTGTGGGTACATAGTAGGTATATATATTTATGAATTACATGAGTTATTTTGATACAGGCATGCAATGTGCAATAATCACATCAGGGTAAATGGGGTATCTGTCACCTCAAGCAGCATTTATCTTTAATGTTACAAACAATTGAATTATATTTCTTTATTTTAATATGTACACTTAAAATTATCTTTGACTATAGTCAACCTGTTGTGCTAGTAAATATAAGGTCTTATTCACTCTTTCTAACTAATTTTTGTACCCATCAACCATCCCCACTTCCCCCCAATACCCTCAACCCCTCATTACTCTTCTCAGCCTCTGGTAACCATCCTTCTATTCTCTGTCTCCATGAGTTCAACTGTTTTAATCCAAGTAACATTAAAACACACTCTTTAGACTGTACATTCCTAGTGGAATATATCTGATAAACAAAGAGAGCCATAAGAAATATTAGGTTGCATTAAGTAGTGTAGTTAGTAATAATAGTATTGTTATTTTAAAATTATCAAATACATAATGGGTTAATGTCATAAAGATCCAAGATTTTTAAGGGAGATAAAGTATATAATTGAATTAATTAAAAGCCCCCAATCTTATATATAAATTAAGAATATAATAAGACTTTATGATTTATTTTTTCTTAATGAAAAGATACATATTTTCTAGCTCTTTTCACTTAAAAGCCCTAGAAATAATGATATCCCAGTGACAATGAGCACCCTTAGCACCCATATTATCATCTCTAATTTTCCTGCTAGAAGGCATCAAGAGCTCCTTGGAGGAATAACTCATTTTATGTTTGGAGTCAGAAATTATCCTCATAGATCCTGTTGTGTCATAAAGCAAGTAAGCTATCAAAGATTAAAAGGGTCATGACAAAAGGATGCAGGACACAACTTGAAAATACTAGATTCTTGCTCACCATATAAGGGATTATTTACAAGAATAGTGACTGCAATGGATTGAAACTCATAAAATTTATTAAAACCCATGTGTTCATAATAGTAATTTAAAAAATACTGATCACCAGAGGCTGGAGAGAGATGAATGTGGAGTGACTGGTTAATTGTAAGGAATTTCCTTTTGAAGTGATGGAAATGTTTAGGAACTAAATAGAGGTGATGGTTACATAACATTGTGCGTGTACTAAATGCCACTGAATTGTACAGTTTAAAATAGTTAAACATATGAATTTTATCTCAGTAATAATATTGGATGATGAGTACATGGCAGTTTATTACCTGCTTTCTCTACTTTTGTGAATGTTTGAAAACTCCCATGAATCAAAGATAAAACAGTAATAGAAAATTAAGCTAAATCATAATGAAAATATTATCTATCAAAACTTATGGGATGCAGCTAAAGAAGTACTTAAAAGGGGGAATTTATAACCCTAAATGCTTACATAAGAAAAGGAGAAAGACAAAATTTGTGGGCTAAGAATCCGATTTAAGAAATTGGAGTGTGAACAAATGAATAAGTTGTAGCAGGAGTAAGAGTTAATAAAAAACATAAATTAATTAAATGGAAATTAAAGATATACTCATTAAATACAAACGGTGTTTCTTTGACTAATAAAATAGACAAACTTCTGGCAACATAAATATTGAGAAAATATAGAAAGCACAAATAAACAAGACTAGAAGTGGAAATAACTACAGTTACTTCAGAAATTAAACAGTAAGAGGTTATTGGAAACAACTTTATGCTAATCCATTTGAAAACATACATGAAACTGATAAATTCCTAGGAAAATATAGCTTACCAAAACAACGAATGAATAGAGAGCCTTAATTGTCTTCTAAATAATAAAAATCATCGTTCAAAAATTTTCTCTACAAAGATAACATCAGAACCAGATAGTTGTATAGAGGATTTCTGCAAAAAATTACTGGAAAGATAATGTTTATCTTATATACTCACTTTCCTGGGAAATTGGTACCAAAACAGAGATACAGACCAATAGAACAGAACAGAGGCCTCAGAAATAAAATCACACATCTACAACCAGCTGGTCTTTGACAAACCTGACAAAAACAAGAAATGGGGAAAGGATTCCCTACTTAATAAATGGTGTTGGGAAAACTGGTTAGCCATATGTAGAAAACTGAAACTGGATCCCTTTCTTACACCTTAAACAAAATTTAACTCAAGGTGTATTAAAGACTTAAATGTAAGACCTAAAACCGTAAAAATCCTAGAAGAAAACCTATGCAATACCATTCAGGACATAGGCATGGGCAAAGACTTCATGACTGAAATACCAAAAGCAATGGCAACAAAAGCCAAAATTGACAAATGGGATCTAATTAAACTAAAGAACTTCTGCACTGCAAAAGAAACTATCATCAGAGTGAACAGGCAACCTACAGAATGGGAGAAAATTTTTGTAATCTATCCATCTGACAAAGGGCTAATATGCAGAATCTACAAGGAACTTAAACAAATTTACAAGAAAAGACAAACAACCCCATCAAAAAGTGGGTGAAGAATATGAATAGACACTTCTGAAAACAAGACATTTATGTGGCCAACAAACATATGAAAAAAATCTCATCATCACTGGTCATTAGAGAAATGCAAATCAAAACCACAATGGGATACCATCTCACGCTAGTTAGAATGGTGATCATTAAAAAGTCAGGAAACAACAGACGCTGGAGAGTATGTGGAGAAATAGGAACACTTTTACACCATTGGTGGGAGTGTAAATCAGTTCAACCATTGTGGAAGACAGTGTGGCAATCCCTCAAAGACCTAGAGGCAAAAATACCGTTTGACCCAGCAATCTCATTACTGGTTATATACCCAAAGGAATATAAATCATTCTGTTATAAAGATACATGCATGTGTACGTTCATTGCAGCACTATTCATAATAGCAAAGACATGGAATCAACCTAAATGCCCATCAGTGATAGATTGGACAAAGAAAATGTACATGCACAAGACGGAATACTGTGCAGCCATGAAAAGGAAAGAGATCATGTCCTATGCAGGGATATGGATGGAGCTGGAAGCCATTTTCCTCAGCAAACTAATGCAGGAACAGAAAACCAAACACCACATATCTCACTTATAAGTGGGAGCTGAACAATGAGAACACATGGACATATTGAGGGGAACTCAAACTGGGGCCTGTTGAGCGGGAGGGAGAGCATCAGGAAGAATAGCTAATGGATGCTGGGCTTAATAACCTAGGTGATGGGTTGATCTGTGCAGCAAACCACCATGGCACACTTTACTTATGTAACAAAATTACACATCTTGCACATGTACCCCAGAACTTAAAAAAAAAGTTGAAGAAAAATAAATAAGTAAATAAGTAAATAAATAATAAACAGTATGAGAAAGGAAGTTATAGGCTGATCTCATTTGCAAACATTGGCATACAAATACAAAATGAGCTATCAGCAAACTGAATCCAGCTGGTATAAGAAGAAAAATATATCATGACCCATTTCTTTAAGCCATAAAAAAGGAAAAAGTTTAACGCTAAAAAAGTATTAATTTGATTCATTATATTAACAGCCTAAAGGAAAAAAACTCATCCTAATAGATGCAGAAAAAAATTTCACAAAATTCAACCCTTTTCCATGATTAGAAAAAACCAGCACTTTGGCAAATGAGAATAGAAAGGAACTTCTTTAACTTGATACGGAGTATCTACCCCCAAATACAGCAAACATCAATTTTAATGGTCCAACATTAGAAATATTCCCTTTAAATTCAGGAAGAAGACAAGAGTCTCTGCGTTCAATAATGTTTATTGAATAAATTAGTAGCTGCCTTGACAATTCATTGACTTTATAGCTTATAAATCTGTCTCTGTTGAATTCACAAATCCATTGTTAGATGTTTCCAGAGTTTATGGACCTGCCAAGCTATGATGAAGTGGCACCAGCCAGCCTTAAGGCCCAACCTGTTGCCAATTTTCATCTTTTTCAGCAGGCAGAGTGGACATTTAAGTAAATACCTGCTGAGTATTAAAATTCAGTCCCAGCAGAACCCCTGGTTTAAGAAACTTTGTATTGGATGTAATAAAGATAAATAAATTAATGACACATCCAAACCTGCTCTTCACATAGCTACTGTATTTGCAGGGGCATCCCCAACTGGTTTCTTCCTGCTTTGGCATAATTGCCCCTGTAGTCTGTTTTGTTGACTATTCACTATTCTAGTCACAGATCGTTGAACTAGGCACCATAATTAACTGCCAGTCAGCCAACAGCGCTGGATTCAGGGATTTTTGCTGCCTCTACAGTGGTTTGCTTGAATTCTGTCCTGTACAGGTGCTCTATGCCCAGTGTCATCAATCTAACATAATCACTGATTTTGTGAGAATAAAGCTGAGAGGCACAGGTCTAAGTAATGTTTAGTGATGGTCTTAGTTGCCTACGAAACTGGGGACACCTCCCAAAGCTGAGAGAATCAGGGCTTGGGGTGAGGATGCAGCTGGTGGGGTCTTTTCCCCTTCTGTATTATATTTCTGTATAGTCTTAAACATATATGGTTGCCATTATTCAGTAATCAACTCTTTCTTGTGACTCTATAAAGAATCTGAGCGGCTGAATCTGCAAACATCCAGAGCTTTGGTATTCTTTCCCCCTTAAATGTCATCTACCCACCTCATCCCTACCCTATCTTTCTCTTAGTTTTGTCCTTGCTTCATTGTTATCTATTTCCACTGAGAGATATTATCTTACAAGGCAGGAAGACTAGAGTTAGGGTAATTGATTTGGCAATTTCAGTGATGTCATGAAAACCTTGGGATTTTTCCATCACTGTTGCTCTGCCATTCTCAGAATAGGCTTTATTCTAAGGTTTGCAGCAAGATGGCTGCAACAGATATAGATATAATAACACCCAGAAGATGTACAGGGACCATATATTTATATGCCTCGTTTTTAGGAATGTGCAAAGTTTTCCCAGTAGCCACATAGCAGTTCTCACTTCAAATATAACTGGCCAGAATCAGGTCACAGGGCCATTCTTAACCCAATCACTAGCAAGGAATTATGGTCCCCTTAGGTCAATGGTTCTCATGCTTTAGCATGAATTAGTATCACTTGAAGAACTTGTTTTAAAATACAAAGTGCTAGTCTGCACCCACAGAGTTTTGTGTTCAGCAAGTTCACGGTGACCCAGGAATGTACATTCCTAGCATGTTATCAGGTGATGCTGATGCTGCTGATCTGGGGACGTCACTGCATTAGATCAATCAGACATACCTCTTTTTTTTAATTTTTAAATTTTTTAAAATTATACTTTATGTTCTAGGGTACATGTGCACAAAGTGCAGGTTTGTTACATATGTATACATGTGCCATGTTGGTGTGCTGCACCCATTAACTCGTCATTTACATTAGGTATTTCTCCTAATGCTATCCCTCTTCCCTCCCCCAACCCCACAACAGGCCCCGGTGTGATGTTCCCCTTCCTGTGTCCAAGTGATCTCATTGTTCAGTTGCCACCTATGAGTGAGAACATGTGGTGTTTGGTTTTCTGTTCTTGCGATAGTTTGCTGAGAATGATGGTTTCCAGCTGCATCCATGTCCCTACAAAGCACATGAACTCATCCTTTTTTATGGCTGCATAGTATTCCATGGTGTATATGTGCCACATTTTCTTAATCCTGTCTGTCACTGATGGACATTTGGGTTGGTTCCAAGTCTTTGCTATTGTGAATAGTGCCACAATAAACATACGTGTGCATGTGTCTTTATAGTAGCATGATTTATAATCCTTTGGGTATATACCAGTAATGGGATGGCTGGGTCAAATGGTATTTCTAGTTCTAGATCCTTGAGGAATCGCCACATTGTTTTCCACAATGGTTGAACTAGTTCAGGGTCCCACCAACAGTGTAAAAGTGTTCCTATTTCTCCACATCCTCTCCAGCACCTGTTGTTTCCTGATTTTTTAATGATTGCCATTCTAACTGGTGTGAGATGGTATCTCATTGTGGTTTTGATTTGCATTTCTCTGATGGCGAGTGATGATGAGCATTTTTTTTCATGTGTCTGTTGGCTGTATGAGTATCTTCTTTTGAGAAGTGTCTGTTCATATCCTTTGCCCACTTTTTGATGGGGTCGTTTGTTTCTTCTTGTAGATTTGTTTGAGTTCTTTGTAGGTTCTGGATATCAGCCCTTTGTCAGATGAGTAGATTGTAAAAATTTTCTCCCATTCTGTAGGTTGCCTGTTCACTCTGATGGTAGTTTCTTTTGCTGTGCAGAAGCTCTTTAGCTTAATTAGATCCCATTTGTCAATTTTGGCTTTTGTTGCTGTTGCTTTTGGTGTTTTAGACATGAAGTTCTTGCCCATGTCTATGTCCTGAATGGTATTACTTAGGTTTTCTTCTAGGGGTTTTATGGTATTAGGTCTAACATTTAAGTCTCTAATCTATCTTGTATTAATTTTCGTATAAGGAGTAAGGAAAGGATCCAGTTTCAGCTTTCTCCTCATGGCTAACCAATATTCCCAGCACCATTTATTAAATAGGAAATCCTTTCCCCATTTCTTGTTTTTGTCAGGTTTGTCAAAGATCAGATGGCTGTAGATGTGTGGTATTATTTCTGAGGGCTCTGTTCTGTTCCATTGGTCTATATCTCTGGAAAACCCTAAATTTAACACAGTAGGTATATATAGCTGAGATCATTCCTTCACCTATAAAATGATGACAAAAATCTGCTTTGCAAGGCTGTTGGAAGGGTTAGAAAGAATATATGTAAAGTGTCCTGCACATTGTAGACACTCAACAAGTGGCGACTACTATTCATTAGTATTGTGCCTTTTTTTCCAATTTGTGAATCTCACTATTAGATTTGTGGTTCTAGGAAGCAGCATCTTAGGAATCCTCAGCAGCATTTCAGGTCGAGCTTTTGGGACAATTTGAAAGTGAACATTCAAACCTGATGAACATCTCTGGCTTTTGAAATAGTTTTGATTGCTGATAAGCCACATATTCCTGGTACGTATAGGTCTGAATGGTGTTTTATTGATTCTTCCTCATGGTAAGAATATTAGAAAAATCCATATGTTGAATGTTTTAATGATACTCAGGGTTTGTGGCATTTTAAACCTAGAATAATAGAAATGAAAAGCCTTTAAATTTTAACAAACATTTAAAAAAATTAATACATGTTTTGAATTTGTGTGGGTATTTATGAAGGTCTACACCGTACAATTTTTCTGAAAAAGTGGCAGGTTGCCTTTTGGTAATAACCATTAGAGAGAGTACAACAAGGAGGTAACTTAGACTCATGTGTGATAGCGAAAGATATCTTCTAGGGTGTATTTTAAAATACTTTGATGAGTATCCGTTTTAAATATTTCAAATGGACTCTTAAAACTGTAGGGGTGAGGGGAAAGTTTGCCCTTTGCCTTCTGAAGTTTCACTGAAAAATTAACTGACAAAAGGCAGATTAATTAGAGAAAAGGCATGTAAACGTATTAATGTGTACACAGGGTAAAATTACAGAGTGATTGCCCCATATCTCAATGGGGCTTAAATACTTATATAGCCTTATTTTATAGGGGAAGAAGGAGACGGGGGATATAATTTTTTCGGGGCAATAATGATTACCAGAGAAAATAAATAGATCAAATGCCAGAGATTAACATAAAAGCTCTCTTTAAAAGTTAAATGACTCTGAGAGACAGACACTATGTTATAAATAAGTCTGTTCTGGTGTGGTTATGTTCTTAGCCTTTATTTTTCTATAAGAGACAATGAGATAACAGAAAAAAGCAGTTGTTCTTCTTGGTGGCTGTATCCAGTCTTTATATAAATAAAAATATTTCTTCTAACTTCTGTTAATCTCTAAGGGCCTTTACTTAAAAATACTCACTATACCAGAAAGCCTTATTTTGAGGTAAAGTTCCCCGTGCTCCTTCAAAACTCTAGGTTTTTTTAAAACTATGTTTGCTTTTGAAAAGTGTCTGTTGTGGTAGTTAGCTGTCTTCAGTTGCAAGCAACAGAAACTAATTTTGGCTAACAACCACAAAAAGAGGGATTTACTGCAAGAGTGCCGAGTGTCTCACAGAATTGGAGAAGCTTAATACCCAGGTCTCAAGAAAGACCATAACATGAGCGACCCTAGGGAATATGAGTAACATTGTGCTTGTGAATTGTTCCTCTATTGCAAGAGTTGGCAAACTACAGTCTATATGCCAAATCCAGTCTACTGCCTGCTTTTGTAAATAAAGTTTTATCGGAACACAATCATGCTCACTTGCTTACTCTCTGACTGCTTTCATCACACAATGACAGAATTTTCATAGTTGCAACAGACACGGTATGGCCCACAAAGCTTAAAATGTTTACTCTCTGACCTTTTACAGAAAAAGTTGCAGACTCTTGCTTTAGGGCATTGCTGTCAGAATGATATAGTGCCAACTGACTTCCATCTTCATAGTGCTACTTAACATTCAAAATTTTGGGAGAGGAGCTGTGATTCGTCCAAACTGGAATATGCTCACTCCTAAAAAAAAAAAAAAAAAAAAAAGTCTACTACCTGTATGCAATTATATCATACAAATTCAGAGATCCCTATATGATCACATAGTGTGCTGGATAGACTGAACAATGGCTTACGTGTTCTGTACTTTGCTTGTTAGAGTAGTTAATTCTTTTTCATTTTGACTTATAGTTGCTATTTATGTGCTATATATTTTAATCATTTGTCATGTAGATGGCAAATATTTTCCTATTTAAAAAATCTCCCTTCCAAGTTTGTTCATTCATGGTATTTTTTCTGATACAAAAGTTCCTCATTTTAATGTAAAAGACAATAGATTGACACAAATATTACAGGCTTTGGAGTCCAACAGACCTGGATCCAAATTCTTACTAGGTTTGTAATTTAGTTAGGTTGTTTACTCTCACTGAGCTTCAATTTTTCCATCTATAAAGTGAGGAAAATACCTGGCTTAATGGCTTGTTGTAAGGAATTAATAAGATATGAAATGTGCCCAGCAAGAGTAGGAACTGAAAGTCAATTTTTCAAGTCCACCAGTCTTAAAAGTTCACCCTCCCCTTTAAAACCAGCAACTGTAATTGGAGCTTGCATATTTCACGATTGTAGATAGTCTACTCATTTACTGGGTTCTCTTCCTCAAGTGTTTTTAGAATCCCCAGGGAAGAGTGACAAATATGTCCCAGTTGTTACTAGTCACCTCAGACTTCCATGCTCATAGGTCACACTGGCCACCCTCCCATACTCCATACTTGTAGGATTGAATCAATACCACAGGCCCTTCTCTTTACGGAAGGTTTGGAAAAACAAGGTGGAATTATAAGACTTTTGAAACATTATTTTAGATAATGAGGCTTCTAGAGTTCCAGTCCCCTTCCTCGTTCCACCCAAGAGGACTCCTACTAGCTTTATCTCTTAGCCCCTACTAGCTCCACCATCAGGTAGAGCCAGCCTACTTGTCTTCACTGGGAATGTCTTTGACTATATACTACAGTGAAGGCCCCAATATCCTCCACCTATACACCAGAGAAAAGGAGAACCTCTTTCCCCCCTCACTCTCATGTGAATATTATTGGAATTCTTAAAGAGATACAAACTTGTAATGAAGATAACTAACTTTTTACATTACTATGCAAAACTGTTTAACCCCCTACATTGTCCCAAATGTCTCCCCTCCAAAATAAGATTCTGGCTTTATATTTGCAGAGAGAAATTAATCATTTGTATTACCTATCTATTTCTGCAAAAGAAATTACCCCTCAAATTTAGTAGCTTACAACAAACAACACTTACAATCTCACAGATTTGGTGCATCAGGGATCCAGGAATGGCTTAGGTAGGTCCCTCTGGTTTATGGTCTCTCATGAGGCTGCAGTCAAGCTTTCAGTTGGGGCTGCAGTCTCATTTGAAGTCTTGACTGGAGGACTATCTGCTTTTAAAACTACACATGTGGTTAATAGTTCCGCACTGGCAAATTCCTTGCTATATGCTGTCTGGGTCTTCTCTTGACAGGACAACTGGCTTCCCCAAGAGTGAACAATCCAAGAGATATCAAGAGAAAGAGAGAACACAAAACAAAAGCCACTGTATTTTATGTCCATATTTTGGAAGTGACACACCATCACTTCTGCCATATTTTATAAATCACAACAACCAACCTTCGTACAGTGTAGGAGGAAACTACCCAAGGGTATGAATACCAGGAGGCAAGGATCACTGGGGTCATCTTGGAAGTCTGCTACCATAAAATCCAACTATTTTCTCCAAACAAGAAATGTGCATCCACTCATAGATAAACAAGAAGAAAACTGCTTCCAACTTTAGCCAGTTTGTCTCTTCTTTTGGTCATCATGATTTTAAAAATTATTAAGGTCCAGTCTCAGCAGTCTCAGAGAATTTCAACATATTTTATAATTTCTAATTCTAATCTTTCTTTGGTGAGAAAGAGCTATAAAACTAAAAGGGAAGTTTGCCTTGAATGAGTTATATTATTGTTTGAATATATGCTGTACTCATGTGGAAATTTAGCTAAAGTACAGAAAAGTACATTGTAAGTACACTAGCAGCTACAGATTGCCCCATATCGAATTATATTTTAGTCATAATCATTTGCATTTAATTTGTACTCTTTTCATCAATCATATTCACTTGAGGTTGTAACTACTTGTCATGTTATTTTCTGGCTATTGTTTTGTCCTTGTGCCAGGGCTCTGTAGAGAAAAATGCGACATCCATTCTCTTCTCACTGGAATCTATCCAGATCTACACTGTCATAACTAAATACTTTTTAGAAGTTAAACTCCCCTTTTGTCATATATAGTTTAATCCTCACAGCACCCTTGCCAAAAAAAAAATGTTGTTATTTCATTTTATCCATGAGGAAACTGAAACTGGAGAGGTTAAATAAGTTTCCTGAGATCACACAACTAAGAGAGTATGTGGGAATGCCAAGCTGTGAACCCATATCCTCTGATCTTCAACAGAACTTTTTTGAACTTTTTATTGAAGTACAATACCCACACATAAAAGTGCACGAGTCATAAGTGTATAACCCAATGGATGATGACAGAATGAACACAGTTGTGTAAGCAGAACCTGGGACAAGTAATGGAATCCTGCACCTGTGAAGTTTCCTTCTGCCTCTTGCAAGTCACTGCTTCTTCAAGGGAATCACTATCTTGATTTCTAATGGTATAAATAAGTTTAGCCTTGTGAAATCATCTACTAATACTATGAATTATGTCGTGTAGGGCTTCTTTCCTTGTCAGATTTATCCAGGCTGTTGGTTAGAGTTGTAGTTTATTGATTCTCATTGCTGTTATAGTATTTAACTATGAATATACTATGATGTATTTATCTGCTCTATTCTAAGGGAATTCTATTCTGATCCAAGAGAAACCTTCAACAGATGAATGAGAAAAACAAACTATGTGATGGCTAGTTTTATGTGTCAACTTGGCTAGCCTCCAGTAGCCAGATATTTAATTGAATACTAATCTAAGTGTTTCTGTGAAGGTCTTTCATAGATGTGATTAATATCTATAATAAGTTGACTTTAAGTAAAGAATATTAACCTCTATAATCTGGGTGGGCCTCATTCAATCAGTTGAAAGGTTTTAACAGCAAAATTGGTTTCCCTGAGAAAGAAGAAATTCCACCTGTGGTCTGCATGTCAACTCCTGTCTAAGAGTTTCCAGCCTGCTGACTTGCTCTATGAATTTTGGACTTGCCCAGCCAGACCCTACAATTGCCAATTCCTTGAAATACATACAGCCATCCCTTGGTATCTTACCTGTGGGTGATTAGTTCCAGGACCTCGTGTAGATACCTCAATCTGCAGATGCTGAAGTTCACTATATAAAATGACTTAGTATTTTTGCATCTAATCTATGAACATCTTGCTGCATGCTTCAAATCATCTCTAGATTAAACTACCTAATACAATCCAAGTGCTATGTAAGTAGTTGTTATACTGTACCTTTTAAAATTTTCGAGTTTTTGCATTTTTCATTGTTTTCTTAGAAATATTTTTGATCTGTGGTTGGTTGAATTCATGGATACAGAACTCGTGGGTATGGAGGTCCGACTGTGTGTGTGTGTGTGTGTGTGTGTGTGTGTGTGTACCGACTGTCTATGTGTGTGTGTGTGTACACACACACATATATATACACATATACACAAGTATAGATGCTACCAAAAACCAGAACCAGCAAGATATATATATCTTTATATTTTTTATTTTTTAATGTTTTATAAATACCATATATATTTATAAAATATATAAACTATAAATATATATTTAAGGTATGCATACATATATATTTATAAAGCATAGTGTATATACCATAAATATATATTATTGTAAATGTATATTTATGGTATATATACATATGTATTTATAAAACATATATAGTATATATACCATAAATATATATTATTATATATATTTATAAAATATAAAAGAATATATGGACAAAATATATAGCATATATATTTATAAAATGTATTTAAAAATAATACCAAAAAATACACCACACATATTTATAAAATATATTAAATATATATATACAAAATATATGTAAAGATGTATACATACACACATATATACACCATATATACACACACACACATTATGCAACAACATAGATGAGCCTTAAATGCATTTTGCTGAGTGAAAGAAGCCAGACTCAGAGGGCTGCATATTGTAACATTCCATTTATACGATATTACGGAAATGGTAAAACTGTAGGAATGGAAAGAAATTGGTTGTCAGGGGACAAGGATTGACTATTAAGGGGCCCCGTAGGGACTTTTTGGATTAATGGAAATGTTTCCTATGGTAGTAGAGTGGTAGATAAATAACACTGTTTTTGTCAAAATCCATGGAGTTGCACATCACAAAGAGAGAATTTTAGTGTGGGCACATTTTAAAAAAATTAACCATTGAATAACCAAAATCCAAAACTCTGGCAATACCACATACTGGTGAGAATGTGGAACGACAGTGACTATTACTTATCCTTGGTAGGAATGCAAAATGCTACAGCCACTTTCTAAGATAGTTTGGCAGTTTCTTACAAAACCAATCATATTCTTATACAATCTAGCAACCCTGCCCCTAGGTACTTACCCAAATGAGTTGAATGCTAAAGTCCACACAAAACTTTCCACCACAGATGTTTATAGCAGCTTTATTCATACTTGTCAAAACTTGGAAGCAACCAAGATGGTTTTCAGTAAGTGAATGGATAAATAAACTGTGGTACATCCAGACAATAGAATATTATTCAGCATTAAAAAGAAATGAGCTATCAAGTCATGAAAAAGACATTGAGGAGATTTGAATGCAAATCACTAAGTGAAAGAAGCCAATCTGAAAAGGCTACATTTTGTATAATTCCAACTACACGGCAATCTGGAAAAGGCAAAACAACAGGAATAATAAAAGGATCAGTGGTTATTAAGAGTTAAAGGAGAGGAAAGGATGAATAGGGAGAACACAGAGGATTTTTAGGGCAGTGAAACTATTCTGTATGAAATGACAGTGGTCGGTACATATTATGATACACATATCCAAACCCATGAATCTTCAAGACCAATAGCAGAACCCTAATGTAAATTATATACTTTGGGTGATGATGATGTTTCAATGTAGGTTTTCAATTGTAAAAGATGTATCACTCTGGTGAGGCTGTTGATAATGGGAGAGGCTATGCATGTGTAGGGGCAGGGAGTGTATGAGAACTGTGTACTTTCCACTCAATTTTTCTGTGTACCCAAAACTGCTCTAAAATGATAAAATTTATTAATTAAAGAAAGTCAAACAGGATTTCAGAGGATCCCAGGGTGTAGACTGAGCAGATGATGACAAACAAACCTATCTATGCTACAAATATAAGGGACAATCTCACAGAAAGAGATAAGAAAAAAGGAGCTCACATACATATCTTTGGAAAACAGTACTTTCCCTGAATATTGTAAGGCTAAAGACAAAAGGAGTTGTACATATTGTACATAAACACTATGCTGTGGTTGTTAAATTTGTTTCTCATAGAGATACAACTTAATAATTCTGAAGTTACTTAACATGTATTGTAGGGTTAAACAGAAAAGTAAATAAGTTAAACAGATATTGAGGGTCAGATTTCTCACTGTCAGGGGAAAAAAGTTACAAATAAACAAAGGAATGATGTCAAAATCAACACTGTGATGCTAGATTAGAGTTTGAAATATTATGAACCCATATTTATATACACACATATGTATTATTTATTTATACAGAAAGAGAAATACAGAAATATAGACACATGTGATACTTTGTTATATATACATATATTTTCTTGCTCTGTCCACTGAAATGGCCTAAAATTGACAGCCCCACAGCAACTAGCACCATTGATGTCCAAATATTGGTTTCTAAATATCATTCTCCACTAAAAGGAGCCTTTGGGAAAATAGCTCATTCTAGAACTCAGGAAAAAAATATAAGATTAACCTTGAGCATCATATAGTGCCAGAAAATGCTACAAATAAAGACAGAAAGACAAGAAGGAGGGAAGACAGGGAGGGAAGGGATGAGGGAAGGAGGCAAAGAGAAAGGATAATTCTTGGACCCTCTTTATGGAATGGTTCCTGGGGCTGTCATAACCAGGCTAATTTGTCTAAGACAGATGGGGCTGGGAAAGATGGTCTTAGCATTCTTGAAATAGAGGTCTCATGGGGTAGCAGAGCCCAAATGGTCAAAAGCAGCTGACTTAGGAGAAGTATGAGAACACAACACAGTGTGCAATCTTGGATTGAAAGGAAGCTTCTATAGATACCATTGGTAAAATCTGAATATGAACCATATATTAGATAATAATATTGTATAAGTGTGAATTCTCCCAGATTTGATCATTTAATGAGATTTATCTAAGATAATGTATTTGTTTCTAGTAGATTCACAGAAAAATATCTAAGCACAAAAGTTCAGAATATCTGGAACTTACTCCCAAACGGTCCAGCGAAAATAACAATAATAATGATAACAATACATGTGCACATATGTGTATGTATATGCATATTGCATGTGTGTAGAAAGAGAGAGAAAGTGAGGTGCTGGTGTGTCAGATGTGGCAAAATGTTAGTCATGAATAAATCTACATGAAGGATAAGAGTTCACTTTATGCTTGCAAGAACTGCAAGAAAAAAGCTGGCTTAGAAAGTCAGAAAACCTAGGTTTATGAAGGAAAGAGAAAGAGTCAAATGAAAACATGGAGGGGGTCTGGGGTCACTGCTCAGAGTAGGTGTTCTCCACTTGTCTTGAAGTATCAGGAAGTGAGATCAGTGTGAGTGAGAAAAGACTTAAGGCAATTCAGAATTAAATTGCTTGTGAGGGTGTAATTAGGTAGGTTGTCTCCTAGTCTGCCAGTGAGAGTAAAAATTGATCGATCTTTCCAAATTCCTTTCCAGAAAGGTAGTATCAGGAGGGTTAGCTTGTCTATGCCTTTTTAAAATGCAATTCTATTTGTCAATGTTGATATGTTTTGTCTATCTACATATATACAGCTCAAGACACATGCACAAACTCTTCCCAGGTATATAAGTTTGTATTTCTCTCTCTGTAGGTGATCATTAAAACCTAGAGTAGAAAGCAAAAAGATTAACGTACAGTCCATATTCAAATTTTACCAATGGTAGTAGCACCCTAAAACATCCAATAGCAAAGAAGTAGCCAACAAAGGAAGCTGAAAAGGAATCCTAAAGGGGTATGGAGAGAGAGTTGGCAACATAAAAGTCGAAGAAAAGAAAATGCTTCAAGAAGGGAGTGGCATACAGCTTAGAGATGCCTTGGCTGATATGGTAGACACTAACTATATGTGGCTACTGAAATTTAAATTCAACAAAGTTTAAACATTCAGTCCTCAGTCACATTGGCCACATTTCAAGTGCTCAATAACCACATAAGCCTAGTGGCTACCATATTGGACAGCACAGATACAGGCCGCTTCCATCATTGCAGAAACTTCTGTTGGCAACATTGGACTGAAAGTCAAGCAGGGTAGGAACCATAAAGTGTCCAGTGGAACTTAGCAACATGGAAGTCAGGGTAATCTTGATGAGAGTCATTTCAACGGAGCTGTGGGAGCAAATGCCAGAGTGGGAAGTTAGCAAAGACGAGGAAATGAAAGTAACAAGTTAGCTTCTTTGAAAATGTTGACTGTGTAAGTGAAAACTAGGTCTGGTGTCATTGCTGAAAAGGGAATCTGAATGGGAAGATCTTTAAGATGGAAGTTTTGAAACCCTATGGAAATTATATATTTAAGTGAGAGGGTAAATAATCATTAAAGTAAAGTTCCTGAGAAGCTAGAGAGGCTGGGACTCAGGGATTGGGTTGCAGGACTAGCCATACAAAGGAGGTATCCTCTTTCATTTTGATAGAAGGATGGGCAGAATTACAGGTCAGTCTGTAGATTTGGTAGTAGGAAGGTTAGGGAATCTGAAGTTTTCCACTTTTTAATATGAATTTGAAAGTGAGTTCATTTGCTTGGAGTGAAAGTTGGGGTGGCTGAAAGATAATGGAGTATGAATAGAATAAACATGTGAAGTAACTTCTTTGGAAAGTAGGTGAGAGCATTGGCTGGAGGTGTGGTTCTCAAACTTAAGCATGCATTAGAATCCCCTGGAGGGTTTGCTAAAATAGAGTGCTGGCCCCACCCAAAGGGGCTCTGATTCCGTAGGTCTAGGATGAGCTGAGAATTTGCATTTCTGACAAGCTCGTGGCTGATGCTGATGCTGCTGGTCCAGAGAACACACTTCAACAACCACTGGACTTGCCAAGTAGCACTGACATTGGAAATTATAAATATTGATAGTGATGGTAGGGCAAGGTATGAAGATGGTCAAGAAAGTTTGCAATTGTGGAGAATGTGAGAGAATTGACTAGAGGAACAATATAAGTAGTGTTAGTGTAACAAAAGTTAAAGTTTTGACTGAGGCATCAAGATACCATAGATATTGAAGCAATTAGTGAGACAGGCCACCCTGTATGAATTTCAAAGTAGCGAACCAATAACTGATTTCAAAACTCTTAAGCCCTTCACTCAGTATGGGTTTACAAAGCTCTTGTTGTTGGAGATTAGGAGCACCTGTAAGGAATATTATACTAAGAGGGCTGTTCTGTGAGCCCTCCTCCCCAAGATGGAAGGGTACAGAGTGCTTCTCTCTCTACATCAAGTGAGGAGAGAGGAATTTCAAGGGACTACTTAGCTTGATATGTGACTTCTGCAGTTGGACAGATATGGTGACATGGTGTCTGACTGTCACCTGGAAAATGTAAAAGACTGGCCAGTGCTCCAAGGGTGGGAGCAAAAATGTTGGTGCTGTGTTGAGATATGCCTGCTCTCCCAGAATCCGTCAGAGCAAGGGACACGTACGTGTACCCCAGGGATCAGACAAAAGCCACAAATGCATGAGAAATCTTCAGATTAATGGCTTTCTGCAATGTGGAGGTTTCAAAAGAAATCACAAAAGCATTCACGAAAGACATAGCTTTAAATACCTGAGGTCCCAGATTGTGAGAAGCTAACTTACAACAGTATCAGTCAAGAAATAACTTTTTCTATCTCCCTTACCTCTTTTTCTTCCCCTTGCTTTGCCGCTGAACTAGGGTGGCCAGATATAACAACAACAATGACAAAAATACAGGATTCTCAGTTAAATTGGAATTTGAAATAAACAGTGGAGACCTTTATAGCATTATCTACCATGCCATATGTGAGACCAATCATGCTCAAAAAATTATTCATTGCCTACTCCGAAGTTCAATTTAATTGGGCATCCTGTATATTTTATCTATTACTGTAAACAGGGTCAGTAATTGTAGTTAGTAAGATGGGGAGAATGGCTCAAAGTCTAAAGTAGGGAAAGAGAACAAGCGTGGTCCATTTGCCAGCTGCAGGCCCTTCACCTGTAGCAGGTTGCAGCTCAAGTAGGAAGAATAGCTCTAACTCTGGTTTTAGTTGAAAGCTTTATTCCATGGGATGGGAATTGTAAGTAACCATTTAACACAGTGTTTTATTACTAAAGAGACAGGTAAAGTGGAAGACACCATTGAAGGTGGTTTATGATTTCATTCCATGACTTCTGTCAGTTCAACTTATTGATTACATTTGGATATGTAAAATAAATAAGTCTGGAAACATGTATAACAAACTGCAAACAGTGCTTATTTCTGATACCACAGTGGACTTTTAATTACAGTTCTCTTCAATTTTGTTTAGTTTGAGTTACTATAAATATGGATTACTGTGATCCTTGAAATTAATAAATATTTTTTAAACTTGTTCTTTTTCCACTTAATATTTTCTGGTCATCTCTTCGTGTTAGTATTCTTCTAGAAGGTGGTTTCTATAGCTGCTTGATATCCCATTGTATGACTGCAGCATAATGTATTCAAGCCCCTGATTCAGGTTGTCTTATCTTTTATTAATACAAATAATTTTGCAATGAAATCCTTGCAGTTTAATCATTATGCACATCTTTAATTACTACCTTAGGATACATTACTAGAAATGCAATGTCTGAACCCAAGAGTTAAATGTGTGCTTTTAAGCTTTCAAAATTTCCTACTGAAAGGCTGACCAACTCCACTACAGGTAATTATCAATATGTATCTTATTGTTTTGATTGTCATTTCTTGATGAATATTTTTACAAGTGTTTCTTGGCCATTTGTATTTTCATATTAACTTGATAGTCTGATGGATGCTTAACAGATGGATATTAAATTGATGGATGTTAGCAGGTTTTGTTGACTTTTGTCTATGCTGGTACCCCATCATGTATGCACACACACACCCATTCTATGTGTTACACAAATAAATGCTGGTTGAATGAGTAAGTACATGTAATACTTAAGTATTTAAAGAATATGGTCAAAGGAAACTTCTTTTACTTACTTATTTTGCTATTGACAGTTTCATGATTTATTTATCCACTCAACAAACAATGTGGAGTGCCTAATGTGTACATAGCTCAATGTTGGGCCATTTAAAAATAATAAGCATTGGGAATAATTTCAGTCAATACAATAAAAGTAAAAATCACACGCATTCTAGGAATATCTCAGCTATATAGCACCTTCAGTGGAATGACCCTCTCTAGATTGGCGAATGCTCTTAGTACTTTGAGATTTACACGCTCACTTCAAATTTTTAAATGGTTGTTGGAAAAAATATTTCTACAAGATACCATATGCTTCTGTATTTTTATAAATATGGTACTTCATAGATGTAACTATACATGGATGGAATGAAGGAGAGCATGAATGAGTTTGTCACTCTGCTCTATATGTGGTAAATGTCCCCCTCTTTTCCAGATTGGGAAACGTAATTGATTGGGGTGCCCTGAGAGAGTTTTGAGCATTGTTTCTACCCACCTCTGTGGCTGCTGTTGTTGTCCTTGCCATCATGACTGTGGACTGTCCATACCTCCTTCTAAACTCTGCTATTTCTGCCGCCAGTGACTCTATCCATTTATTGTTTCTTCTCCCTTCTGTTGCTTCACTAGTGCCTCTTGACTTTCCAGTGTAAAAATACCTATATATATATATATATATATGCAGTTATATATATATGTATATGTATATATACATATATATGTATATGTGTACGTATATATGTATATGTGTGTGTGTGTATATATGTGTATATATATGTATATATGTGTATATATGTATATATATATGTGTATATATATGTGTGTATATATATATGTGTGTGTATGTGTATATATATATGTGTGTATGTATATATATAGCCAGTTATTAATAGTATCATTTTCCTTTTGGGTGACAACCCAAGTAGTCACCTTATCCTTGAAGTAATTCTGCAGGCTGCCTGTCTTGGCCTTGTTGTTTGATGCTGGATACCAATGGGCTGCTCTTTCACTATAAAAAAATGTTTTTGAGCTGTTCTATGTCCATAAACCTGAGGGTTCTGGAAGTCCAGATGCCAGATAACATCTGTATTGTAGAATTGCTGGCATCATATGAATATGAAGTTTTATACATGGAGACACCAACTATAGGGCTGGATCCACCAATAGCTCTTACAGGCTGGTTTGCTAGATTTCCAAGCCAGTTGTATCATGCTGTTGAGAGGACTTTCTAAAGAAAGCTACTTCTGACATCCCCTAATTCATGTTCTTTAGGAATTTTCTCATCAATATCTGAACCCATCAGCCCCACCAAGGGGTGAGAGCATCTCCTTGGTTCCCTGTCCTACTCTGGTGGTTATATGACTCCAAGGAAATAAATCCTAGGCTTCTCCACCACAAGTTTGGAGTGTGTTTTCTTAAGGCAGATGAGGAGGCTGCATTTTCTTATCGGTAAAGGGGTCTTGAACCTGGAGATGAAGTTGTAACTAGGAAAAAGAAAAGAACTAAAAGAATGTTATAGGTTGGTTCAGACACAGCTGACCTGAGTGGAGAGTAAAACTGCATTGTTAGAAGAAAATCCTCAAGTTTTAGGGTCTTTCTGCTTTTCACTGGGAATTCTGATAGAGAAAATTTGAGCATACTAAATTCCTAATGAAGTGCTTGATTTGTGCCAACTTTAACATCCCTCTGGTGTTGTGAAAACACCTCTTTCTTCTGACAATGTACTCAGTTGAGATGCAGGAGTGGGGGTGGGGGAACAATTCAGGGAATGCTGTGGAGGCTGTTGTGGGAAAATCCCAAGGGCTGAGATGAGTGAGGAAGGCCCAGGGATAAGAGGGAGGGGAGGGGCCTGCCCGGCCTGAGTGCTGCAGGCATAGGGCAGTGGTTGCAGAGATAAGAAGGGAGAAGCTTTCTGTCAACAACCACAACCACCATCAACACAACAAAGAGCAGTCTTTCCTAAGAGATGATTCCACCTGCCTTTTATACTGGGCACCACATATTGGGCTCTCTGGTATTTCATTGAAATGGCTGCCTGTGTGGAGTTCAGAGGGGAAAATAATGGAGTAGGTTTTGCCTCTTCCCTTTTACAGTAGTCCCCAAAAGAGTGTACATTTGATAAGGGCCAAAGTCTGTTTGTGAAAAGAAACCTCTGAGGGGAGGTACAGCACCTAAGACCAAAGACCTTAATTTTGCCTCAAATTTTGGCTATACTGTTTCTATAGAGACCAAAGGGAAGCTTTGGCTCCCCCACTCAGCTATTAAAGTTTAGTGCATTGAAAACTGTCTTCATGCTGTGATACCCTTTCAGGGAGGAGAATAGGGTCTGAACTAATCCATGAAAGTTGTCATGCTATGAACTAGTAGTCAAGCTTTTTCCTTTCAATTGAATCTAAAACTATACTGTACTTCACACTTGATTGGTCCTTCAGATGGAAGGATTCAATATCCCTGCTGGAAATCAGCTCGTCTTCTTCACACAGTGCTGTTGAACGTGGAAAGAACTTATTTCTGAGGCATAATTACCAGCTCTAACATATGAAAAGTTGTAAGGATATTTAATTTTTTTCCTTTTCTTAAATTTCAGTCAAACTCTTTAAAATGTTAACTTTTATTTCCCCCTGTGACAAAGCTTGTTTACTAGACTGTGTCTCCATGCTTGGACTTGCTGTTTGTCAATAGATGTTGGGATCTATACATGCTCACCAGCCTTTCTTTCCTCAGGATGATAGACAGACATGCAGCATAAATGTATCGAGGACAAAAAAATATATTCTGAATGCAGCCGTCAGCGAGCCATTGAATGTCCTGTAGCAAAGGTAACGGGTCACTTATTTACCATGAAGACTGGGACGAGAACTCAAGGAATCTGAGTAGTGCTATGCCAATTGTCTAAGGGAAAGGACGCTTTTCCTTTCCCACTCAAAGAGTTAGCTTTGTTTGTTTGCACATGTTTTAGATCAATAACTGGTAATAGTAAAGGCAGAACAAAAGCTCTAATAACCATAAGCCATCTGTAGTGTGAATTGACATTTTCCAAGTTAAACACTATGTCTTGTGAATGAATACATACAGTGTGTATGATTTTTTTAATTGGAAAAAAAAAAAAAAAAAGGCTTGATCTAGCTACACCAAAAGGGGGCACCAGGGTATTAAGGAAGTTATGATGGTTTCGGAGGCTAAAAATTAAATTAAGTGAAGTTTGAAGAGGTTTTTAGTATAATTATTATGTGCATGATTTTAAAAACGTGTTGTTTTAAAAGTCAGTTGGATGATTTCAAGTATTTTGATAACACTACTTTGATATCAGAATGGAATTTCCTACTAGCATGGGGCAATATTTCTGGAGTTGGTGGTATAAATGCTAAAAAATATTTGACAAAAAATTATATAAGAAAAAAATCACATATGCCTCCTCAGAGTGTTATTAATACTCATAGTATTTCTCATCAAAATTTTGGTATATTCTATCTTTTAAAATAGAAATTTGTCTCTTCTTTGTTGTATAAGACACTCCGTAAATGTAAGAATATTTGCCTATGTGTACCTGTGTCTAGATGAAAAAAATCAACTTTCTCTATTCGCTTTTCTGAGAGAGGATGCAGAAAGTGGGGACCTGTGGGTTATGGCAAATAGTACCTAATACTGTAGCTTCCAGAGTTCAAAAGGAATAAATAAAGAGAACAGACAGCATTTCCTGGAAAGATTTTCAAATTGTACATTTTGATTAATACTATCTAATTTCTGTGATTCTAGTAAAGGGAATTTAGTGAAAGAAAACAGAGACAAAATACTTTTTAATGGGGCTGTAAATATATGCAATGCAAGATGACTCTTCTGATTTAATATCACCTGTGAAGAGTAAAAACCAGTTCAATTTCTAATTTCATTAGTGATTGGCTAAGAGCTATTTGTGTTGTTTTTCTCATCATTCTGATACCCTGCCCCTTTCCCTCTCTTATGTGAAATAGAGACCTTTTATATGTAATCAAATCTTAAATGGTTGGCTAGCTAATAATTCCTCTAAAAAATGGAAATCAGTGGCTGCATGATCCTGTTTTCTCTGTATATCTACCGTTTCCAAAGATGGCTGCAATCTAAACAAAATGGGTTGTCTTTTCATGGAAAATATTTTCTCCTTTTACTTTTTGATGTCTGGTCATAGCTTCTTAAAAAATGATAAAATTATGAATTTAGTTGAAATTGTGTTTTATAGTTTAATTTTTATCCAGCCTTAGGTCTTGCCCGTTGTTTTATGTTTTGTGATGATTTATGGAATCATATATTATTCAATGCAAGGCAATTTACAAGCTGCTATTACATCCCTGTAACTTTTATGAAATATGTGACTAATTAGTATATTGTTTAACAGGGAGAATTAGATTAAAAAAAACAAATGTCTTTCAGGTTTATTTGAAGCATATGGACTTTATTCAACCAAAGTAATTATTCAGGTACAATAAATTGTTATGTGTAGTGCTGGAAGATAGCTGTAATCTTATTTTAAAATATGGCAATATCGAGAAGTTTTTATGACTGTTGTTTATTTGAAATAAAAACAGAATAGGATTATTGAATTTCATATCTTCTTTTTACTATCAACAGTGTAGTGATTTGTGGTGATTAACATGTACTGCAATGTCTATCTATTAAAGGCAGGGAAGGAAAGTTACTGTTGCTTTTAGTTTTTTGTGGTTCTCCTTAACATATATTGTAAAGGATGTTTGATGAGATTGTGAAATATTTAAAATGTAGTCAACAAAGTCTGTTTCATATAACTGGATATTTTCAAAATTATATTTTCTATTTTTTTAAAAAATTAGTAGTTGTTTAGTCAATAATAATAATTGCACTGTATTGCTTCTACTTTGAGGAACTGACGTTCCTTAGTGCCACTGAAAAAGAAAAATTCTTTTTTTTCAGGATAATGCTTTATAAATAATATATATAAAATATTGTATCAATATATAGATATTCATATAGATGTTTTATTTCTCTGTGTACTCTTCAGGTTCTGCCATTTTCACTAAGGGTCGATCTGACCGATAAAATCAGGTGTTGTACATTTTTGGAATAACAGAAAACCAGAATAGCCAAGATCTGAACATGCAATTAATCATGATGCTGATGATTAGTGTATTGTTTCAGCCACAATCTATGCTTTGGGAGGGCTTGCCTTGGATCTAAGACATTGTTCCATTTTAAGAAAATGTTCATATGGTGATATCCGAGGTCAGAACAGACAAAATAATAAGTAGATCAGATTTTGATTAAAGCTTTTTAGTTCTTTAGCCTGGCATTTCTTATGAAAAGATTTCACATCAATAGGTCACAAAGACTTTCTGGCTTTAATTTTTTTTTTTCAAAAAGTCAATTTACTCATGCTTAAAAGTCCATCCATCCACATGCTCAATGGCTTACTTTTGTGGTGTTTTCAAGTCACCTCTCCATGGAAGCAAATTAGTGGCCAAGTAGAGCTTATGAAAGAACCTGAAACACAGAAGGGTCTCCAAAGGGGCTATTCTCCTTTAAGGAAGCTATCTCCGGATTTAAAAAAAAAAAAAAAAAAAAAAAGAATCGAAATCACAGCTGCAAGGGTCCCTGATCTATTCCCTGGCATGATGTGTTCGTCAAAAACCCTGTATAGAGGAGTTTCACATTAGATATGTCATTGCTTTTTAACAGATCGATTTGCCTACACAGGGCACAATCTGTGGGAGTTTTCAATCACAGGTTTTATTTATTTTTTTTCCAAAATCCAGCTCCATCTCTGAATAAGAAGTGAAAGGAACATTTTGGCCTCTTTGATTATAAAGACAAGCAAGAAGCATAGAAAACCTGATGAAATTAAAGCAACAAGAGATTTCAAAGCAAGTAATCAAAAAGCAAATTTTTCTTTTCAAATGAAACACTATGTTATTGTAAAACCAGACATTCTACATAGGAAACTGACTAAAAAGAGATAATTTCAGAGACATAGAAAATAGATAGGCATCCTGACTAGATTCTTGCAGCACCTTCAAAAAGTTTGGTTTTTGGTGTTTGGGACAGTAAACTAAAACCACAGAATAGAATTTGATCCTAGAACAACCAGATAGAGTTACATGTTTTCTCTCTCTCTCTCTCTCTCTCTCTCTCTCTCTCTCTCTCTCTCTTAAATAGACAAGCAGAATAGCTGAGCTAAAACTTGAGGACTAGACATTCAGCAGAGCTGTAATCTCTAAATTCGTAATGGACTTTCCAGCTTAACTGGCCTTCGTGCAACTGTTTATTAGAAATTGCAGTGTTAATTTTCAGTGTTGCTCTAGTGGTGTGATTAGGAGTACAGATGACCAGAGTTAAATTAAAGAGGTGTTCTAACCCTCACAATTTAAAATATTTCCCTGAACTGATGTGGCGACAATCCCAATCTCTCTATTTATAAAATTCAGTTCTCTTGGTTTGAATAGTGAGAACAAAGGTGCTAATCTGTAGTTCTGAGAAAGGCCAATTATGCCCTCTGCATCAGACAGGGCTTAATATGATTTTAAATAATTGCCAAATTAGATGCATATGAATGTAGTTTTATTATTTACTCAAAACCCATTAACCCAGTGTCTATGTCATATGGAATTGGGTGCATTTGCAAGTAAATTCCCCTATATAGAAATGCTCCACCTCATCATACAAAAACACAAAGAGACATTTAGGATTTGCTTTAAACCATTGGTACTGTTCTGATTTAGAATGAGCTGGTTATACTAAGCAACTGAAGCTGGTGTGTCTCAGGCGTTCCATACTTTGTACTTCAAAAAATATTTTCTTAACTATTTTCACATTTTAAATTTTATTAGTTTCCTTATCATAGTCTGAGAAAGCGGACATTTATTCCCATTTTATAGTTGAAGAAACTAAAGCTCAGAGAAGGCAACTTTCACTAAGTCACATGGCCACTTAGTCATGAACACCCAGTCAGCACAACACTGTTAAAGCAGTCATTATAAGTTGACAGCCTGCACACTTCTGCAGTGGGCTCACAGATAATTCTTGTTTGGTCCTTGCACAGTGTTAAAATATATTTTTTAGATTAGTTGCTAACATTTAAAAGTTAAGAGAGATTTTGCATTAAAAAAAACTCAGGATTTCTGGATTTCTGGGGAGAATCAAAAGTTTTGGCAATCCTGGATCATCATTTCTACATGGCATGCATTCACTGAGACTGAGTCGTGGCTCCCTCATCCCACAGGGCAAACTCTCTCCACTTTGTCACAGTCTCCGCCAGGCCTGCCTTGTTACTTGCTTGGTCCTGTGAGCATTTGCGCTCAAAATCCCCGGCATGAAAACAATGACTATCAACCTTTCTTGAGCATGAGATCCCTGTTTAAACAGAAAAAAAAAAAAAAAAAAAAAAAAAGTTTACCAATCCCTAGTCATAATCTCTGTCTTCCTCGCCAGCCAAAAATCTTCAAGGGCAAACCCAGAGTATCATTCCTTTTTGGAGCCTCCCCAGATCATAGCACAATGACTAGCTCATAATGTGCCCTCAGGAAATTTCTAGGGTAAAGAGGTTCATGACAGCTGTTTATTATTAGAGTTAGTGCTACGTTGATCTGTAGAGAAGTTCTATGAATTGGGAATCAACTTCATTAGACTTCAGAATTGCAAATCCTATTAGCTCCTAACTGAATGGAAAATAAAAAATGTGTACCTATAAGATCCTAAACAACTGTGGGAAAAATGTGTCATTGAGCAGATGCTTTGAATATATGTGTAGATGTTTCTAGCTGTGTAGATACATGACTACTCCAGGGTGGACAAATTACTCAGAGTATGGGGCACTCACATGAGGTGCCTGCTTCCCTGTGACCATGATCTGAAAACTGCCATTTTCAATTCTCCAAGTTATTCCCTTTGGAAGTAATTTAGCAAAGGATGCCAGGTATGTGTTTGGGGGAATGGAGGAGTTTGGAGGATATATTCATCTATAGCAGCCTTTTCCCTCCTCTGAACTTTTCCAGCAGTTATTCTTTGTATTATTTCTGGGTTACTCACATTTGCAAAATTTAACAATATTACCCAATATCATATTGTGGATGTGGAATGGGGGTCCAGAGAGACTTGCCCAATATATCTGACTCCCTGTTTGTGAATTTCATGTGTCCTCATTGAATGACAAAGCTCCTTGAGGGCAAGGACTGAACCTTATTATGTTTGTACCAGTCCCGGAATCTAGATGGTGAGTCTTGTATGTACTGGGTGCTGAGTTAATTTGAGTTCTTGTGGGAGCTGTGACGTTTTCAGACTGACTTGGGATATAAAGAATACTTTGGTTTCCTTGTCAGGCTCTCATTTCAAGACGAGAGACCTTCAGCATAACTGCATATGAGGCTTTTCAACTGAGCCCAAGCCAACTACTCGGCAGCAAATAAAATGGCCACTGCAGAGATGCTTTTTGAAAAGAACTTGATTCTATTTTTAAGGGCTTTTTTTGGAGGTGTAGAGGAGACAAAATATTGCGCTTTTCTCTCTTGTTAGTGATCCTATAGGTGTTTAAGAAAATACTACACACAAAATTTGAAGGTTCCAAACTTATCTGACTCATTAGATTTAATGAAATCCAGGAGAGAGTACTTCTGGAGTTCTGAGGCCTTTCATATTATCCTTTACCTAATTCTTTACAAGTTATTTTTCAGCTAGTAAGTGCCAAAAATAGGCACATCTGCAGAAAGTGAGTACATTTTCCTCTACAATATGACAATGCTATCTGACAGCTATTAGAACTTGAAATTCAGGGGCTTGCAAAGTAATTCTTCAAGTGTAGCTCATTTCCAATGAAAGCATTCAGTGCTCTGTTTTCTTCATTTCATTGAAATTCATTTAAAATTTTTCTTTCACAGAAATGCTTCCGTGATTCTGTAGTCATTATGTACGTGCTATCTGGTCTTACACTTTGTTAATAATTTATTTTTATTATCCTAGGATATTTTTGTAAATTTAATGCTGAGACAACATAAACATGATATGTATAAATGTTGTTTTGTTTTTAAAAAGTGTCAGGAAACTATTGCATTTTTATTCTGCAGCACATTTGGTTTTTGGAGTTTCCCTCTCCAAACTGTTTCCTTTAGGAGCTGCTGAGAGATGCTGAGAATTGTGACTCACTGCCATAGTACATTCACAAATTAACTAGCTTCCAAAATTGCAACAATCACTAGAATCGAGAAAGTTATTGATTTTCCCCACAGGAAGCATCATTCTACTTTTAGTCAAATAAGCTTCCAGCTGTAGCTCTGCCTTTCAAACTACAGAGAATTTCAGAAGGTACTTATCTTCTCTAGGCCTCAGTGTCCTCATCTATGAAATGAAGAGTCAGAACAGGGACTTTATAGATGAGTCCTCTGTGTCCTCATCTATAAAATGAAGAATCAGAACAGGACTCTAACCCATATGATTATTGTGAACATTGAATGAGCAAATGCAGGTAAAGTGCTTTGCCCAGTGCCCAGAACAATAGATAGCATTTTAAAGTTATTATTATCAGCAATAATGTTTGATTCCTAGTTCAGGCCTAAGTGATGCTTGCAACTCTGATCCAAAAGGGCAGGGAGAAAAAGAAGTGGCTTCTCTGGCTGGCGCTATAAAAAGATACGAGGCTTTCGGAAGCAGTCAGTCCATAACCCACCTTTCTCATCCCCAGAGGAGTGACAAGAGACAAGCAAGACTGCATAAAACCATCCTTCATTGCTGCAAAACAAGCCTAAATAGCTCCAGGTTACGGCTACTGAAACTAACAGAGTGGTTGGTTACAGCAACAGCTGGCCTGCCTAGACTCCTCCTTCCCACTTTAGCTAACGATCTTTAAGGCAGCAAAGAGGTGGGACTCTTTCTGTAACCATAAAGCCATCAAGCACTCAGCATAAATGTTTTTCTGGGAAGAGATTATCTTGGGAACCAAAAGGGCTATCTTTGCCATTTATCATTTTGCTAAGCATCCTTGAAGATAAGGGAAACAGTTTTCTCTCAGGAGCTGGGAGGAACTTCAGCATATTTTCATTCTTAAGAATAAAAGTTATTTTAGAGTTTAAAAAGAATCTTCATTTTCCAGCCAATCAATACAAGAATAATTTTTGATTTAGAAAATATATGTTGCAATTGGAAGTGGCTTTGGTATGCCTGGGCATTTTGCCTCCCTGTCCTCATCTTGATGACTTCTGTAATTATATGTCTTTCAAATGCAAACTTGCACCTCTAGGCCTTGGAGTATAGTCTAGATGCCAAGCATATTTTGCCTGGAAAAAGAAAACAAGAGAAGTGGCAAAAAGGATAATTAAAGCTAATACTAGCAGCCATTCACTGGACATTTGTCTTGAGTCAGGTACTACAATAAATGGCTTTAATTAATTATTATTTAATTCTCCGAACAGCTGTATGTTCTAGGAACTAATATCTTCATTTTACAGATGAGAACACTGAGGCTTAGAGAGGTAAAATGACTTTCCCAAGGGTCATATGGCTAGTAAGTAATAGAAATGGAGATTAATACCCAGGCTAGTTGCACTCTTGTGCCCATGCTTTTAACAATTGTACCATATTCTTGTTTTGATAAATAAAAATGTTAGAAACATGGCCTCATGAAATTAGTTTACAGTTTTCATCTCTCATCTTTGTCTTAGAGTATGTTGACCTCACTTGTTTGAGTGAAGAGGGAGAAGGTGGTGAAAACTTGAGGCTAGAAGCCTTACTCAGGTCAGGCCAAGCAAACCCCCTTACTTTATCTCAGAACCTCTGAGTTGCTCTACTGGCTTCAAATGGCTTTAAATTGCTCTACTGGCTTCAAAATGAGGTTTTACAGAGAAACAGATTTAGTATTAAATCCTGCCTCACTACTTGATAACTTTGGGGGCCTCATTAAGCCTCCTGACCCACAGTCTTTTCTTCTGTAAAAGGGGTTACTTTCTGCTCCACAGGACTGGTGCAAAAATTTAAAAAGACACTGCACATAAGAGAGAGTATGGAGTACCCCTTAGAGACCAAACCACAGCGTTAGACAGTCTGAGTTTGAATCGCAACTTCCCTGACTTACCAGTTGCCCGACTTGAGCTTTCATTGCCTCATGTATAAAATAGGGTGTGTGTTGGGGGTGTTAATGATAACACCTACCTCATAGGTGCTGCTGTGAAGGCTAAGCAGGTTAATACAGGTAAAATCTTTAAACAGGGCCTGGCCCATAGTAAGTATCTTATAACTGTGCTGTTATGCAAGGTATAAATGACACACACAAAGGCAGCTCTTATTGCTACAGTGTTGGCCACCAGTCCCACTTATCTTCAGGAATAGTTCCAGCCTACACAGTTGAGAACTCCTTTAAACTAGACTCTTTAAATCTTGGCTTAGATTTTAAGTCGCAAGCAACTTGCTATAGTTTCCCCCAAGTAGGGAGCCATGGGCTTTATGCCCAGTAACATCCTATCATTATGCCCAGGCAGAAGGAGCAAGAAGAGAGAATGAGACTGTATCCCCAGGATTCTGATAGATGCTGGGGCAGAGGGGCAGGAAAAGATATTAAAGTCATCTTGGAGGAGCTCTCTCTGGAATTGTGGTGGTTTCCCATCCATAAGATTTCCAGAAACAGAGCTGTTTTAGCATCCTGGCACTTGTTTCCTTCCTCTCAGGCCTCCTGCAGGACCTGGGAAATGGTCCCTTTCTCCTAAAAGGCACAAGACGGGCCGCACAGAATGATCTGAAGGCTGTGTAACATTCACCCTAGACTGGATTCCCTGAATAGGGATGGAGTGGGGAGGAGTGCTGAGGATGACAGGGGCAACTTTTCATTCTGGTATAGAAATCTTTCAGAGGGATGCTTTATGGTTTCAGTCTGTGCCATGATGCTGCTGCCATGTTAGGTACTGACTGGCTGCCCACCTGGACAGATTGTAATCTCCATGAGTACAGAGACCGAGTCAGTTCAGCACCATACACCAAGGCCAGTGCTTGGCTCAAAGAAAATAAATGTTTATTGAATGAAAACTGTGTTCTCTTTCTCAGAAAGGCTGGGGAACCTATGAGGAGGGAATGGTTTGCAGGAATACTGTCACGGCACACACATTATTCCCCAAAACTGGGGGGGAGGAGGGCATTAAATTCCATGGTCCATTGGTTATCTTAGTGCCAACTTAGACAAAAATCTTTCCTCAAATCTTCCTTCTCTCTTCAGCTTTTCTGCCAGACAAAGACAATTTATAGCCACATTGTTGTTACAAGGTTTTTTTTTTTTTTTTGTCAATTTTCTTCTTCCTACAGAAATTTGATTGCAACTGGGTATAACATTTATGTAAATTTCAAGTGCCACTCCTATTTGTCTCTGGGTTAACCTAATGGTTTATGTTAATCTCAATCAGGTCTGCCACTCAGACCTCTTATCCCCTTCACCTTTCACCTAATTGCCAATTTTCCTTGAGGACCCGGCTATAGAAGTCCTGTCTATCTCTTCTTCCCCTTGCTTCATTCATTTCTTCACTGCTATATATTCCATCTGATTGTTCCCAGGAGCAGTGAGTGGATGATTTCATGTGTTCCTAACACATGATAACTACATGCAACTGCCATGAAACTGTGCTTCCCAAATGGTCTATGTACACGGTCACATGCAATAACAGGGACAGATCTCCCAAACCCAATGTTAAGTGAAAGAAGCCTGACACACAAAAAAGAGCATCCCACAAGATGCCATTTCTATGAAGTCCAAAACCAGGCAAAATTAATGTGATTAACCTGTGGGCAGTGTAGGGGGACAGGGGAGGCAGTGACTGGGAAGGGGAAGTGAAGGTGCCTCTGGAGTACCGGTCATGTTCTGTTTCTTGATCTGGGTGCTGGTTACAAGAATGTGTTCTATTTTTGAAAATTCATCAAACTGAACACTTATCATTTGTGCACATTTCTGTATGTAAGTTATACTTTAATGAATATTTCCCCAAAGAGGGGTCTATTGAGCCTTCACTATGTATGAATTCCCTTGCTGGGTGATATTAGGGATTATTTTCCCTTTCAAAGAGATTAAAAAAATAAAACCTGAAACAGGCAAAAGACTCTTTGGGTTTCTCTTTGATGGTTAGGGTGGCTACAGCCAAACCCTAGTTCATTTCTAGGCTTTTCTACAGACTCTTCCAAGCCCTTTTCAGCCCACCTCATCCTTCCTTGCTCAAATGCTTTCTTTTCCACTAAGTGTTGTTAAATATCCTCTCTTCCCTTGCATTGATATTTATCAATTTCTACTGAATTTGCCTTGACTCCTTAACTTCAAACTCTGAAAAAGCAAGAACTAAGTCGAGATATTTTGTTGTAAATACAGTATAGCATGACACAGGGCTGAGTACAAATGCCCAATTCATTGGGGTCTGTTTTGTCCTGCAGCTATGAATTGAGCATTTGTACACAGGATGGGGAGCATTTCCAGGACAAGGAGAGAGGGTTCTTCCATGATCAAGATAGATTTGATTTTCCTTACACTTCCATTTCTAGACCTACCCAATATATTCTCTGCTTTCACATGTAACTCATGACCAGTAGTTTTCCAAATTTCACACTGGCATAACGTGGTCTCTCCCTTGAATTCAATCCAGTAACTCAAATACCTGTCCAGATTTGGTGGGGCTGTCATTTTAAAGAATCAGTAGACCCTGGGCATTTTGGGATATAACATTCACAACTTCAACTGTGTATGAGTGGGTCTTAAAGGCTCATGACATGTAGAAATTTGTAATTTTGCTGAGGCATAAATTTGAATTGCACACACTTCAAGGCTGGTGTGATGGAGCAATTGGCTTTGTAAAAATGTGATGATTCTTAGGAGGAAAACAGAAGTTGTATGGAGGAAATTATATGCCGATTATGTAATTGCGGGATTTGTGAATTGGAGAGGAGTTGGAGATGAAGTTTTCTTTATGCCCTTCCTGAATGTCAGGGGTTCGTTGTACTTAATAGTCAGAGATCTGGTTCTTAGCTATTTGTTACTTTTTAATATTCATTTGGTTAAACCTTTCCTAAATGCATGGCATACAACTAAATACTTTTTGATAGGTGGAAAGAGATCCAGAAGAAAATAATCAGCTTTTTTATAAGGAGAGAGAGGGAAAGATAAAGCGAGAGAACGAGACGGAGAAGGAGAGCAAGAGAGAGTGAGAGAGAGCGAGAGAGAGAGAGAGAGAGACAGAGACAGACAGCAAGCAAGGAATGACATTGAGGGTCAAGAATTTTGGTTTTTAGTCCCACCTTTGCACTGAAATCTAGCTGAACTGACTAGCTTTGTGACTTTGGGCAGGTTATTTTCTTTCTCTAGTCCTTAGTTTTCCCATCTATAAAGTGAGGAGGTTGGAGCAGATTATCTCTTAGGGGCTTCCAGACATGACATTATAGAAATTTATGACCGAAAGCTGCATTTCTGTTTTCATTTCAAGCTCTGTTCTCAGTGATGCCCTCCAGAAGAGATTTATAAATGTCATTGCTGAGTACCCATTGAGATAAAGCCATCAGAACATGACGCTGCACTCACAAGCACTTTTTAACCCCAGAAAAGCTTTGGACAGCTCCTAAGGCAAAATTGCCTTTAAATACACAAACAACCAAATGAGCAAATGATTCACATATTTTCATCAATTTGGAATTGGAATCTTTTAAAAAATTATTTGGATTTTCTTTTGACTGCAAAAAGAGAAACATTTTTGTACTTGTTGTTATTTCTTCTGAGTTCTAATGTTTAGTTTCTAGAACCAGAAAAGCAGACCAAGGATCTGCTCTTTATATCAGGAGTCTCAGTGAATGGAGTGAAGTGGCCCAGAAAGGTTGCTGGCTCAGGAATTGGGTGTGGAAGGTGGGGATGTTGTCCAACTTGGAATCACAAATGAGATATAACTGGAGAAAATAATAGAACATTTTCTCTCACTAGATGGGGGGAAGAAATTGAAGTTTAAAAAAGAGAAGTGGCTTCTGTTCAACATTTATTTCAAAAATGTATATTGATACACAACCGAATACTATTAAGCCATAAAAATGAAGGAAATCCTGTCATTTGTGACAACATGGATGAACCTGGAGGAAATTATTCTAAGTGAAATAAGCCAGACACAAAAAGACAAGTACATCATAACCTCACTAATATATGGAGTCTTAAAACATTGATCTCATAGAAGTAGAGAGTAGAATCGTGGTTACCAGAGGCTGGGAAGCGGGGTAGAGGGGTTTTGGATAAATGTTTGTCAAAGGGCACAACATTTTAGTTAGATGGGAGAAACATGTTCAAGAGATCTATTGTATAACATAGTGAGTATAGTTAATAACAATATATTGTATTTTTGAAAAATGCTAACAGAGTAGATGTTAAGAGTTCTCACCACAAAAATGATAACTATGTGAGGTAATGCATATGATAATTAGCTAGATGTAGTCAATCTTCAATGTATATATACTTTAAAACATCGTGTTGTACATGATAAATACACACAATGTTATCTGTCAATTCAAAATAATAAATTGTTTAAAATATATATGTAGTTAGAGATAAATAGATAGAGATGGGGAGAGAGAGAGAGAGAGAAAGAGAGAGAGAGAGAGATAAGGTATCTAATACGTGCCAGGGGCTGGGGATAGAGCAGTGAACAAAATTCAACCTTATGGAACTGACATTACAGTGATTGAAAGAGACTAACATTAATAAGCCACACAAATAAATGTAACAAGACCTAGGAAGAAGAGATAAAACAGTGCCTTGGGGGCGTAAAATGTGGTGCTTGACCTGGTCAGAAAAATCAGCCGATGCCTCCCTGAGGGAGTGATGCTATGGTGAGAGCTGAAGAATGAATAGGAGCTATCCAGGTAACAAGTTGATAGCATGTTTAAAGGCTGTGGCAAGACAGAACACAGTCCAAGGAATTGAAAGTGGACCATTGTGACTAGAGAGGAGAACATTCAGGAAAGGGTAGTGCAAGATCAGGCTGCAGCTGTGGGCAGGAGTCAGGCTGTGCAGGATCTTTGTCCTAAGAGCAATAGAGTCATTGGAGGGTTTTGAGAATGGGAAAGACATGGTTAGATTTGTGCTTTTACTCTGGCTACTATGGGCCTGAAAAGGAGATGTGGTGAGAGACAAGGCTGGAGGGAGTGTGGGTCCAGCTATGAAAGGGCTTGAACAATAGGTTAAGAAATTTGACTTAGTTCTGCTGGCATTGGGGACTTACCAAAGGCAGAGCGAGTAACCTGGGTCCACACATGAGACCAATTGTAAGAAAGTATTGTGTGAACTCAACAAATATTATTAATATTTTGTAAATACCATAAAGGGGTAAATGAGAAATAGGTGCCCCGATCTTCACTCTCCATATTCTGAAATTGGTAGCTGACCTAGAGAACCACTTAACATTCTTGGCCTTCATTTAATAAGAAGTATGATGCTATTTCCCCCAAACACTTAACTCACTGGAGAATATAACAAAAATATAATTCACTTTTACATAACTCTAATTCCACAGGTATTTATGGAGCCCTGCTATGAGGCTAGTGGCTTGGTTCATAGTAGCAGTTATCTGATGCTGTATAGCAAATTATCCCAAAACTTAGCAGCTTAAGATAAAACCACATTTGTGATCTTACAGTTTTTTGGGTCAGAAATTCAGGCATGGCTTGCTGGGTCCTCTGCTTCAGGGTCTTTCATAGGCTGCAATCAAGGTGTGAACCAGGGCTGGGATCTTATTTGAAGGTTGGACTGGGAAGGGATTTGCTCCCAAGCTCATGACGTTGTTGGCAGAATTTGGTTTCTGGAGATTTATTGAACTGAGAGCCTCAGTTCCTTGCTGGCTGTTGGCTGGAGGCCAATCTCAGTTCCTTGCCCCGTGGGCCTCTCCATTATGGCAGCTTGCTTCATCAGGGTGTGGGAGCCAATGAAACAACAGGGAGACTCTTGACGCTTGCTCGCAGGAACTTTACAGTCTTCTTGTATGTAAGAAATAATTGGCAAACAAAATATATGACAGACTGTCATTAAATGTCCAAATGTATGATAATAGGCCACAGAGGATTCACCAAGCTTGGATGAGGCGGGTTAGTGACGCAGGGAGGGGGAAGGCATTCCAGATAACGGGTGTAGTGTGTGCAGTGATGTAAAGACAGGACAAGTATGGAGTTCAGAGAACAGTAAGGCCAATGGCCTGGGTGGTGGAGCAGAGTACATGTTTCTGGGTGTAATAAAAAGCAGTAGAAGCAAACAGCAGATTCCAAGTCTGCCTTCAAGATTTAAGAGTGAAACAGAGTTGTTTGAGAAAAGAATTATCATCTCTTCGATGATTGTCACTGTCTAAGAGCATGACCACGTGACTGGTCCTCAAAGGCATACATTTTGATGAACATATACTTTGACAAGAATTGTGATTTTTAACATTTGGAGTGTAATTTTATTTACGTAATCATTGCTACTTTAAGGATTATTTTAACACTCCCCTTTCAGAACAAAATAATTGAGTAGCAGGTCTTCCTTTTCTTACTTTACATTTCTTTTGTTCCCAAATATAAGCAGGGGAGCCTTATCTTGTTGTTGTATATGAATTCTATTTGAGGTCAATATTAGAATATCCTTCCCTCATGTCTGATCCCTTAACCCTAAGCAGGCTCACCCCACTTTGAATCCACAAGACTGTAAACTAATAAAAGAGCTATCATTAATAAATAGTTGAAAATTATGGAGTTGGTGCATTTTACTTGTAGTTCTTTATGGGGATTAAAAGTGATTTGGGGAGGTGATTTGCTTTTTCCAGACCCTAGCACAGTGACACATAGCATCTGATAAATGAACCTAACAGATAACTGACTGAGTGAAATACCAATGATTTTTAAATGTGACAAGGAATTTGACTTGGCCTGGCACAATTTTACCCAGTTCCTCGTGTAAAATGAAAAATCAATCCAGATATGGGTTGCATTTGTATCATTTAAAACTGCTCTGGGGGATCTCCACCTCCCAGGTAGAGGCTCCGTACAACAATAAGCCAGTTTATCAAAGATGGGATTTACTGCTCGTTGTTTTTCTATTAGGGAGGAATTACACTAAGCCCAGCAGCAGACATTTTGTGTTACCATGGCAGCCCATATTTCCTGCAGGGTTGTGACCCCTAATGACTACAGTGGGAAGGCAGGAAAAATAGAGACTCTTTGAAGATTAGTAAATAAATGCATTACTTATGCAAACCATCTCTGAGATGGCCCCACAGTACAGAGGAGAAATGAGGAAGCTCTTCAGATTGAGCAAATGGTTATATGTAAATACCTACGTTGGAAGAAAACAAATCACCTTTCATTTGATTATTTCTTTAAAAGTCTGGTTGGTCTGATAATGCAAGTAATATAAATTGGACTTCATACTGAGAAAATAGTATTATTGTGCATGAAAATACAAACAGATGTTGATGTTTTTCTTTCATTCCTAACAGCTATTTTTTCCCCCATTGGCTCTTTGGATGTAATATGGTTCCTGAAATGATTTTGCAATGTTTCTTGATGGATTACAGACAGAAAAAAATACTGAGCATATTCAACTTTATGTAAGCATTGGGAATGCAGTCCACCTTTTCTTGTTGAAAGCGGTTCAGTATTGTTTTCAATTGACTTGATTTTTCTTAATTGACCTGCTCCATTTTTGACAGACAATCAAATATTGATTTGGGTCTACTAGTTGTAAGGTATTTTCTCAGTATGTATTTCTCTTGACATCTCATCTGCATTTATCCATCCAGAAAATATTTATGTTTCTTGAGTATCTACTATACTATTACTGTTCAAGACATTGTTCAGGTGAAACTGGTTCTAAACTTGTATTATTTGGGTAGATCAAATACAAATGGATCGCATTTTCTTGCTATATCTCTATTGCTTTTTAAAAGAGTTTTATTGAGACCCATGAGGAGAAAAATACGATATAAAGTGGATTTGCCACACATCCACTTTATGTCATATTCTTTCACCGTGTATTTATATAATATATACATTGATATTTATATAAAATAAATATTTTATATATTTCTTTTTACCATGTATCTATATAAGAAACATTTATTTATTGGGAAGCTATCATGCGCTAGACAGAGCTCCAGCTATTGGGGATAGAGTTGTGGACTAAGACAGCCTTTGCCCTGAAGGCTAACATAATATAGCTATAGTTCCATTGGCTCACTTGGACTTGGAAGTTTGCCCTGCTGGTGTTCTAGCAATCAGAAGGTGCAGCATTTGGGAGAGTGTTTCCAGTGGTAAGGTTCATTCGTGCTGACCCATCAGTTCCTTCACCTGGTTCTCCTTGTATCAAGCGTATGAATCCAGGCTAGGCAATATTCACTTCCTTTTTATTACTCAGTCCTCCTGTAATATTTTTTTACTGTGTCTTCTGTGCATTCTTGCCAGTCAGGAAGATTTTTCAGCTATTTACACTCCATAGCAGATATTTTTTAAATCATAGGAATATTGTTATTTTATTCCACACATTACCTCTGTTGCCTTCTTCAGAGATTCTGATACATCCTTTCTTTGTGCTCCAATGCTGCCCCCCTCCCACTTCAAAATATTGAGACTTACTGGAAAAGCCAGTCTAGGTTCACAAACCAGCCCTCTTAGACTTCCATTCTTCAATTTTGGTTTTAATTGCTTTTAGCAGATCTAAAAGGAATCTGCTGGATGTATTAGCCAGTATTTAAAGTACCTTGGCCAAAGGTGCTAAACAAAATTTTAAATGTTACTACTCTAAGAGGTAGCATTTAACATGAAGCACGTATAGGAGGTAAATTTCACTCCCCAGACCTTTTTTTTTTTTTTTTTTAGAGAGGCAGGGTCTCTCACTCTGTCTTCCAAGTTGGAGTGCAGTAGTGTGATCATAGCTCATTACAGCCTGGAACTCCCGGGCTCAAGTGATCCTCCTGCCTCAGCCTGTCCAGTAGCTGGGACTACAGGCATGTGCCACCCTGCTAATTTTTGTTTTTAGAGAGAAGGTCTCACTGTGTTGCACAGGCTTGTCTCAAACTCCTGGGCTCAAGCAATCCTCCTGCCTTGGACTCCCAAAGCTCCAGGATTACAGGCATGCACCACCATGCCCAGCTCCAATTTCCTTTTTCATAAAAGAAACAAGAACACCAACCATGAACACAAATCACTACTGTTGTTACACCTTGGTGTAAAGTTATGAGGTTTCAGTTGAAACAATCAATTCTTTGTATGAACAAATCTATTCATACCAATTCCTTCTCCACATCATCCCCAGGGGTTGCTGGAGAAGAGAAGGAAGTTAAGACTAGACAAGACCATAGTGGGAGGGGAGTGTCTTGGAAAATGGGAGGGGTTGATTGGGCTGAACACTACTGAGAACTGATATTGTGTCTCCATGCTAACCAGCTGAAGGGTGGTAAACCTTGACTTGGATGACTTAGCTGCAGTTCATTGTGCTTGTAGATACTATTATGGCTATCTATCTCTTGGCCTCTGACGTAGCCTCCTACTGTCTAGCTGTAAGGCTGATAAACACTTCTATTTATCAGGTGAGGGCCCAACAGAGCATAACTCTGTTCCTATCTTTCAGAGACAGCAAATTAGCATCGTAAGTCGTGGTGCAAATATTTATGAAAGTGTTTTCCAACTTTAAGACTCTGATTCTATGATAAACTCTTTGACAGTAGCTTTTAGAAGAATTAACGTAATATTATGTCCCTTCTTGCCTTCTGGCTTCCCATAAAATAATTCCACAGAACCTTTCACACCACAGCCTGAACAGTAGCAGAGGGCATTTTTCTCTGCCCCTTTGCAAATTCTCTGAGATGACTAGGCTTAATTGCTCAGCAGCTGTGTAGCTGTCAAACACAGGGTTTGGAAAGTGCCAGGGACTGGCACCAGGGAGCGGGCATATGGAGGGAGATAGGCCAACAAGAGGAATGTCGTTGCCTCCACCTTGCTGCTACCTGTACCCTCCAGGTTCCAGGCAACTTTCCCAGACATACCAGTGAGGCTTGAAACCAGAGAAGCAGAATTGTTGAATGTGGATTGTTCTAGCCTGCAAAAGGAAATGGAGGAGGGGTACCCCACCTTCTGCACATGCCAATGCGTTTGCCTATGGAACCTGAGGTTGGTAACCCTCTTGTCTGTAGGTGTGGCATCACGTAGAACCAGGAGTGAGGCTTCAAATTTGTTACTGCCTCAGAAGTGAAGTATTAGCTGGAGGAGATAATGAGGAAATGAGCGAATACCCTTAGTGACTCACAGATTATAGAGAAAAATATTTCAAAATTATATATGGATGGACTTGTGAGTAGCCTTCTTTGGCTGGACTGGAAGAGCTCATAATGGAAAATAGACTTTAAGAATGTTTGTAGCATTCAAGAATTACTTTGCGGCAGTCTCCATGACAAGCCTGCTGGTAGAATCTGATGGCAATTCTAGGGGGAGGAAAGAAAAACAGAGCTGTTGAAAGAAATTGGGGCTCAGAAAACGTAAGAAGACTAGAGAGGCGACAGGATGATTGATGTAGCATGTGGAGCTACCTAGGGGCTCCCAGGAGAGGATTCCATTAACTGACCAGGGGTAAGTTCGCTGGCAAAAGCCTGAAATCGAGGAGCTGTTGTGAGGGGATATTTCTCTGGCTGGCCACTGGGGCCCAGGGAAGAGCTCTTTGGAAGTAATTCAGATGAGGACACAGTCACTGGATCAGGGCTGGAGTGGCTGGGGCTGAGACAGGTTTGCTTTACATAAAATCAAATTTTACTTCCTGATGTAAACTATGTTTACTATGGATGTAAACATGCTGATAGCAGGAATTTTAGGAAATACAGAATATTAAGCAGAAACTAAAAATAACTCATCGTACTACTACTCAGAGATAACCACTATTGATATTTGAAGTACATCCTTCTGGATGTTTTACTCTAAGCCCATATATAGAGAGAGTTCTTTACAAATTTGTAATTAGTATGTTTTATGACGTGTTTTTAGCCCTCACATAGTAACATGTTGTGATTGTTCTCCACCTCTTCACCTGCCTGAATCCTACTCACCTTTAAGGGCCTAACCTAAGCCTCATTCTCTCACAGCAATTTTCTCTGAACTCTAAGCAAGGTGTTGTCCTCACTCTCTGGGCTACTGTGGCACTGTGTTCTTGCCATTTGACAGCACTCGTCACACTTGTTCATTTCTTATCTCTTCTGTGTGAGTACAAGTCTGCCTTCATCACTGCTATATCCCTAGAGTCTAGCACATAATGGGCAAAATTTAAAAAAAAAAGTTTGTTACATACATGAATGAGAGCACTTCTGATCTGTAACATGGTGGACCTATAATTGAGGGCCAATATGAATGAATTACGGAATCCCAAACATGGGTTCTATGCTGTGATTAAGGAGAAGAATCACCAATGAGCGCTGGAGTGCTTGACTAATGGATGGTTTCTCTGTGCTAAGCTAGCTTCACTTACAAGGCTATGCACCCACAACTAACTCCATCTGAATATGGTTTGAACCCTAAAGGCTCCTTACTTTGCAGTCAAGTCACTCCCATTCTCCACTGGCTGATGAACCTGTGATGTGGGGAGACGGTTCCAGAATCATGATGCTGGAGTCGGGGAAATGTTATGGTCCAGAGGCCACTGTGATATAGGAGGGTTTCAGTTTCCCCTTCCTGTCCCCTTAAGTGGTAGTGGTGGTGGGAGGAATGGTAAAGTGTACCAAGAGTGAAAGCAGTGGGAGAGGCCTGGACACATGCATTCAGTAGGCTTTGCTCCAGTGTGGAGGGGATGCCAAAAAGCATTCAATGGGTCTTTAAGTCCCGAGGTAAAGAGCTGCTACGCACAGTCTGAAAGAAGCATGTCCAGTTGCTGAGAGGACTTCTGCAGCTCAAGTGCTTGCTGGAATGCTAGCAAACTTCATAGAAGAAGATTTTGATCTATCTCAGGAAAGTGAGACTGTGAGACCCAGTTCTTTGCTCATAGCAGAAGTGCTATTCTATATGTATATAAATAATCTAGTCACCAGCTAGTTTCTTCTCATACTTTTGATGAATCTGGAGAATAATAGACACTTTTGACTACAATTTCATTGAGAATAGTTTTTCTTAAAGTCCAGTAGAGTTTCACAGTCAATTTCTGTTATTAGTATTTAGTTCCTATATCAATGAAGTCAATGACACTTGTTAAAGCATGGTAAGGAAGACTTTATTTTAGGACCACCACGATAGGTATAGGGATCACTGCAATGGGACATTGTAGTAGGTGAGAGAAATTGGGCTCAACTCTGAATACAGCCTGGGTAAGTGGAAACTTGCAGTTAAGGAGTAGGATGGGGGTCAATGGATTAAAAAATTACAAAAACAAACAAACAAACAAACAAACAAAAAACCAACATCGGGGGAAGGGGGTTTCTGGCTGAACAGACCTAACAGGACATTTGCTGAAGACAGGCCAGGGTGATCAGACATCCCTTGGGTGATGGTGGGTGACGAGGAATCCAATCAGATATTGAGGGTGATCAGACATCAACGGAGGGGAGGGGTGTTCTTACTAAACTGCCTTATCAGTGTTCATTACTAAGACTGGATTTTACAACAAAGTGCACAGATGAGCCAAGGACAATATTCAGGAACACAGCTATAGTTTGGTCAAGCAAAGAATCCTTGTCAATATCTGATAACAAGAAAGAATTGTAAAGCGGAACTCCTAAGCGTTTGATCATCTCAAATGACTCTTCCCTGGCATTTAAAGACCAGCAATCTTTGCAGAAGTAGCAAAGCACCTTTAGCCTTCAAGCAGTATGTGTTTCTTGTACATTTCTACGGTTGATTGCCTCTTTTATTTTTTTCCTTAGAGACAGTGTCTCGTTCTGTCACCCAGACTGGAGTGCAGTGGCATGATCACAGTTCACTGCAACCTTGAACTCCTGGGCTCAATGATTCTCCTGCCTCAGCCTCCTGATTGGCTAGGACTACAGGCATGTGTCACCATGCCCAGCTAATTTTTTTTAATTTCATATAGTAACTACTTTTCTTGTTTTCATGTTTTCAACCAAGTTTAGGACTATGCTGAAATGTCCTGTAAATCTTGAATATAATTGCATTTAGAATTCTTTCTTTCTTTTTTTTTTTTTTTTTTGAGACGGAGTCTCGCTCTGTCGCCCAGGCTGGAGTGCAGTGGCCCGATCTCGGCTCACTGCAAGCTCCACCTCCCGGGTTCACGCCATTCTCTTGCCTCAGCCTCCCGAGTAGCTGGGACTACAGGCGCCCGCCACCACGCCCGGCTAATTTTTTGTATTTTTAGTAGAGACGGGGTTTCACCGTGTTAGCCAGGATGGTCTCGATCTCCTGACCTCGTGATCTGCCCACCTTGGCTTCCCAAAGTGCTGGGATTACAGGCATGAGCCACCATGCCCGGCCTAGAATTCTTTCTACAAAGATTAACTTTTCTAACGTCTACCACACATTACTTCACCCATTTAACATCCTACCACGTGTAAGCCCTGTGCTAGGAGCACAGTGACAGGTGCAGGAAGCAGAGCTTCTGAAGGCTTTAATGTCGAAACTCTTCTTCTTGGGTTTTAGCGACCCTTTGGATATATACCCAAAAGCTGGATTGCTGGATCATATTCTATTTTTGGTTTTCTGAAAAACCTCCATACTGTTTTTCATAATGGCTGTATTAATTTACATTCTCACCAACAATGCACAAGTGTTCCTTTTTCTTCACACCCTTGCCTGGTGAACATTTCTTGATAAAGTTCCAAACAAAATGAAGTATGGGCCGGGAGCGGTGACTCAGGCCTGTAATTCCAGCACTTTCGGAGGCCAAGGCCAGTGGATCACCTGAGGTCAGGAATTTGAGACCAGCCTGGCTAACATGGTGAAACCCCATTTCTACTAAAAATACAAAAAAAAAAAAAAAAAAAAAAAAAAAAATTAGCTGAGTGTGATGGTGCACGCCTGTAATCACAGCTACTTGGGAGCCTGAGGCAGGAGAATCGCTTGAACCCAGGAGGCAGAGGTTGCAATGAACTGAGATCATGCCACTGCACTCCAGCCTGGGCAACAGAGCGAGACTCTGTCTCAAAAAAAAAAAATGAATAAAGTATGATCTTTCCTGTCCCCCTGCCCTCCAAGCAGCATCCTCCAATCACTGGAACAATTAGAAAACTAAAAATACTCAGTTACATTTTCAAAATGCCCTCTAGGGAGCATTGATGATCCCCTGAGAACTATGGCTCAGCCCAAGGATCTTGCTTCTTTATGCAAAGTTTGTTCCTATCTCAGGACCTTTGCACTTGCTGTGGTTGTCTGTCTGGAAGGCTCTTCTGCTAAGCATTTGGATGACTCTTTCCATCTTCTCCCTCACATTTCTGCTCAAATGACGCTACTTTAGAGAGCCCTTTCCTGACCATTCTGTCTAAAATAGTATCCCTACCCCATCTACCTCTACCTTTTCACCTTCTTAAATTTTGTTCATGATACTGTAACTGTTGGTATCTGACATTATCTTATATATCAGTTTTATGGTGTGTTTATTGCTTGGCTCTTCCACTAGACGCTAGTGACTAGGAGGAAGTGTGCTAGAGGTGAGGGACTTCTTCTGTCTTTTATATGGCTGTATTTCCAGAATCTAATAAATAGTACCTGGCCCGTAGTAGGTACTTGATAAATATTTGTTGAAAGTATGTCTGATTATCGGTTGGGTGTGGTGGCTCACACCTGTAATCCTAGCATTTTGAGAGGCCAGGGCGGGTGGATGACTTGAGGTCAGGAGTTCAAGACCAACCTGACCGACATGGTGAAACCCCTGTCTGTATTAAAAATACAAGATTAGCCGGGCATGGAGGCACATGCCTATAATCTAGGTACTTGGGAGGCTGAGGCAGGGGAATCGCTGAAACCCAGGACATGGAGGTTGCAGTGAACCGAGATCACGCCATCACACTACAGCCTGGACAACAAGAGCAAAACTCAGTCTCAAAAAAAAAAAAAAAAAAAAAAAAAAAAAGAAAAGAAAAAAAGAAAGTATGTCTGATTATCAACTACTTCCCCTCTTTTTTTTTCTTTTTTGACGGAGTCTTGCTCTGTCGCCCAGGCTGGAGTGCAGTGGCGCATCTTGGCTCACTGTTAGTTCCGCCTCCTGGGTTCATTCTATTATCCTGCCTCAGCCTCCCAAGTAGCTAGGAATACAGGCGCCCGCCACCATGCCCGGCTAATTATTATTATTATTTTTTTTTTGTATTTTTAGTAGAGATGGGGTTTCACCATGTTAGCCAGGATGGTCTTGATCTCCTGACCTCGCGATCTGCCCGCCTTGGTCTCCTAAAGTGCTGAGATTGCAGGCGTGAGCCACCGTGCCCAGCCTGTTTCCCCTTTTGTGCACTCCCATGCAAGTTTGCCACATAGAGTTCAGCACTATTATGTGTTATGTGTGGCAGCAATGAGGTTGGCAACAGTTGTCTTCCCTGTGGCTTTCTTTATTATGAACAGGTACCTAAGCATCCAAATGCAGTCAGCTTACTAACTAGCCTGTTGCTTGTCCACGCCATACTTGTATTTGTCTTTTCCTTCTGTTTCCACCGAGGGCAAGCATTTCTAAATTAGCATTTGAATGTCACACAAAATGATGTTATTGCACTGCTTAGGTTTTTTTTTTTTCTTTTTCCTGGACAGGCTAAACGTTGTCCCTATGGTTTTAGGTAACTTTTGATGTACTTAGTAGTTCAACAAACTAATCAAAGTGATGTGCTGGTGTCAGATCTTCCATGTGGGAGAGGGGGTGTCCATCAAGTGGGGCGATTTGATCCCAAAGAAAGTGGCTTGGTGAAGTAAGGGGAAGGGGCTACCCAGAGTGGCAAGAGAGGAGCCAGAGTATGAATGCAGATTATATACAGAAGCAAGAACCAGGGATAAAGAGACACATAACCTTTTATTTGGTGAAAGGGGCAAATGGTGAAAGAGGAAATGAGAAAGAAACCTAAAGGGTTGGGAGTTGGACCAACACAGAAATAGAATGGTTGTTAAAGAGTGACTTAGAGCAACTTCTGCCTGGAAGACTCTTCCTTCAGGGAGCCACATAGCTTGGCCCCTCATTTCCTTCAGGTTTCGGTTTAAATGTCATCTCATCAGCTGGATCACCCCTGAATAAAATGGGACTTCTTCATCATCATGCCATATTCCCCTTAACCTGCCTCTTCTTTATAGCATTGTTACCATCTGACATTATATATTTATATTGCTATTTGTTTATTTTCTGTCTCCTGACCCACCCCACTTCCCAACTAGAATGTCAGAACTGTGGTCTGCACACAATACTCACTTAGTAAATATTTGTTGAATGAATTAAAGAACAAAGGTACTGAGGCATGACTGACCACAATACATTTTGATCTTGGCACTTCCAAGAGAACTCTGCTTGGTGTCTTGTGGGAAAGTGGTAATACCCTAATTCCTCTATCCTAGTGGGCTGCGAGAAGATCATGGGAAAAAAACATTTGGAGAAGGATGACCTCTGACTTTAATTAGAAGGGTAATCGGCAGAAATATTAATGGTAATGATTACTTTTTCTAAATGTATGTCTTTGTTCTCTTTCTTTCCTCTTTCACTCTAAGATAGATTGAAAAATCTCAGAAGGCAGTTACCAAAGGTAGCTTCTTGCCCCCAAATATTTCTGTGGCCTTGACCAGTGGTTCAGGATCAGAAACCCTGCAGAATTAGGAAATTAGAGTCCAGATCGAATTTTGCTGGACACCTAGTTTCTGCTCTGCTAGGAATTCATTTGGTTGTCAGGAGAGTTTATTAATAAATTCAGGTTGTCCTTATGATCCCAGGATGACAGTAACAACCATGAAATATTTATAGTAGATGCTACCGTATTTATTGAACAATTGTCATGTACCATGTGCTGTGCTGTTCTCACAACCACCCTACAAAGTAGCTGTTATTATCATCCCCATTTGGCAGAGGAGCAAATTGAGACCCAGATAGGTTTCTTCATTTGTTCAAGACCACAAAGGTGGTAAGAGACAGAGACCATGATTTTTCTATGACATTTTGCTATCAGTGGAAAGGGTAAGAGCAAATTACAAAGCTATCCTACTCCCAACACCTCTGCCAGCCGAGATCTAGAATGAAGACTGATATACAACCTGACACCTCTAAAGAGACACCCTGTGCGGTCCACCCTACAGAAATGTAAGCACACTTTATAACCACCAACGTTGGCTAGGGGCATCCATGGGCTCAAAACCAAATATCCTCCCCCAAACGTCTTTCCTATCTCTCTGCCTTATTATAACAAGGAAACAAAAAGAGTTGGGAAGGCTGACTTATCTGCATGGGTACTTCCTAAACAACTGTGTATTGTCTCCTACTCCTAAGTTATTCCAGCAAATGGATTTTGGTTGTTTTCAAATGTAACTTTCTGCTGTGTGTCACTGTTATTTGTATTAGGTTGGTGCAAAAGTAATTGAGGGTTTTGCCATTGAAAGTAGTGGCAAAATAAAAAAGGATGAGTTTGTGTTCTTTGTAGGGACATGGATGCAGCTGGAAACCATCATTCTCAGCAAACTATCGCAAGAACAGAAAACCAAACACCGCATGGTCTCACTCATAGGTGGGAACTGAACAATGAGATCACTTGGACTTGGGAAGGGGAACATCATACACCGGGGCCTGTTATGGGGAGGGGGGAGGGGGAGGGATTGCATTGGGAGTTATACCTGATGTAAATGACGAGTTGATGGGTGCTGACGAGTTGATGGGTGCAGCACGCCAACATGGCACAAGTATACATATGTAACAAACCTGCACGTTATCCACATGTACCCTAGAACTTAAAGTATAATAAAATAAATAAATTAATTAATTAAAAAATAAAAAAAAAGAAAGTAGTGGCAAAAACCACAATTAGTTTTGCATCAACCTAATAAATACATATCCTATATCCCCTACTCAGTTGAAGCCCCTAAAAGACATGGATCAAGTCTTAGTCATCTTGTATCCTCCTCCTTTGACCTTCAAACCAGACTCGTTATCCCATACCCAGTGGAGCCTTATACATCCCACTAGACAGTCCCCAGAATTCCAAATGGTGCCTAGCATGCAATAGGCACTCAGTGCATACTTCTGTGATTGCTGTATCTTGGTCCTCTTTGCAGCAAAACACTAAACCTTTCACTTTGTTTTTGCCCTTACTCATTCATTCTTTTATACAACTATCTCCTCCCTTGGGGTTCAGAGAGAGTAGGAATTTCTCTTTCTCAGTTTCCTCTAGTCTCATTCTTGTAGTCTGAGCTCTGGGGATGCACAGGTCCACTCCTTAGCATTATCAGTGTTTCCTGAGGAAGAAAGCCTTCCCCCAAAGGGTGGGACCTCCAGTTGGGGACAGCAACGATACCTGACATTTGAATTGCTATTATCAGTTTTTTAGGTACTTTTTTACCCCTCTTGTTTGCACATCACAACATCCCTATGAATTATGCATATATTATAAGAATTCTCATTCTATAGATGAACAAATAATCTTGGTGAATATTAATAATTTCTCCAAGGTCACACAGCAAGGTAAGTAGCAGAGCTGAGATTCAAATCTGGATTTTTGGATGTATACTTCAGAAGGTGCTTTTCCTGAGGCATGTTGGGGGAACAGAAGACCCTGGGGATAATTTTGCCTCCACACCCAAATCCAGCTTGCCACCCTCCATTACCTCACAGGAGTGAATAAATGAGAAGAACAGTTTCACTCTTCATTAGACCTCTGTTAGGCAGTGTCCAGTTTGCTTATTAGCTATAATTAGGAAACTGTTTCAAATCTCCCATGTAGAGATGTGCTTATATTCTCACCATGAATCTTACCTGAGACCAGCCTATCTGGACCACAATCCAGTCTGAGAGGCATTGCACTGGAACAGACTACAAGGGGCATCTGGCATTTGTTAAATGCCAAACCCACACTTTCTCAGACACCCACTCCTTCCATTCTAAGCTTCTTTTTTTTTTCTATTTGAAAATGGCCAATATTGTCAACATTCTGAAGTTCATTCCTATTCACTCCTGTTGGCAGTGTGTGTTATACTCAGCCTGTGTTGATCAAAGTAGGTGCCAGTCACAACTAAATTGACTTTGTTCCAGTTTGCCTCAACACACCTTCACAGCAGTCCCTGTGAAAAGTTGAGCATCAAAATCCTGCTTCCTGAAATACATTTTTTAAAAATCTAAATAAATGGGAGGATATTCTGTGTTCATGAATTGGAAGACTTAATGTTAAGATGATAATACTAGCCTAAGTGATTAACAGATACAACGCAATCCCTATGAAAATCCTAAAAGCCTTTTTTAAAGAACTGAAAAAGCTAATCCTGAAATTTATATGGAATTGCAGGGAACCCTGAATAACCAAAGAAAAATTCTGGAAAAAAATTGGAGGGCTCACACGCGCCAATTTTGAAATGTACTGCAAAGGTACAATACTCAAGACAATGTGGGACTGGCATAAGCATAGACATACAAATCAATAAAATATAACTGAGAGTCCAGAAATAAACCCATTCATCTACAGTCAATTGGTTTTTGAAAAGGGTGCCAATGCCTTACAATGGGGGAAATAAGTTTCCACAACCAATGGTACTGAAACAACTGAAGAACCACATGCAAAAGAATGAAATTGGGCCCCTATCTCACAGCATATACAAATGTTTAGTCAAAGTGGATCAAAGACCTAAACTTAAGGGCTAAAACTATAAAACTCTTACAAGAAAACATAGGAGTAAATCTTCATAACTTTCATTTGCCAGTGGATTCTTAGCTATGACACCAAAAGCACAAGCAATGAAAGAAAAAAACAGATAAGTTGGACTTTATCAAAATAAAATACTTTTTGCATCAAAGGACACTAACAAAAGAACAAAAAGATAACCTACAGAATGAGATAAAATATTTGTAAGTTTTATATCTAATAAGTCTAGTATTTAGAATATATAAAGAGCAAACCACTATAAAAATGGACAAAGAACTTGAGCAGACATTTCACTGAAGAAGATATATAAATGGTCAGCAAGTGCCTGAAAAATACATAACATCATTAGTCATTAAGAAAATGTAAATTGGCTGGGCGTGGTGGCTCACGCCTGTAATCCCAGCACTTTGGGAGGCTGAGATGGGCGGATCACGAGGTCAGGAGATCGAGATCATCCTGGCTGACACGGTGAAACCCCATCTCTACTAAAAATACAAAAAATTCAGTCTGTCACTGATGGACATTTGGGTTGATTCCAAGTCTTTGCTATTGTGAATAGTGCCACAATAAACATACGTGTGCATGTGTCTTTATAGCAGCATGATTTATAATCCTTTGGGTATATACCCAGTAATGGGATGGCTGGGTCATATGGTATTTCTAGTTCTAGATCCTTGAGGAATCGCCATACTGTTTTCCATAATGGTTGAACTAGTTTACCATCCCACCAACAGTGTAAAAGTGTTCCTGTTTCTCCACATCCTCTCCAGCACCTGTTGTTTCCTGACTTTTTAATGATCGCCATTCTAACTGGTGTGAGATGGTATCTCATTGTGGTTTTGATTTGCATTTCTCTGATGGCCAGTGATGATGAGCATTTTTTCATGTGTCTGTTGGCTGTATGAATGTCTTCTTTTGAGAAATGTCTGTTCATATCCTTTGCCCACTTTTTGATGAGGTTGTTTGTTTTTTTCTTGTAGATTTGTTTGAGTTCTTTGTAGGTTCTGGATATTAGCCCTTTGTCAGATGAGTAGATTGCAAAAATTTTCTCCCATTCTGTAGGTTGCCTGTTCACTCTGATGGTAGTTTCTCCATGGAATACTATGCAGCCATAAAAAAGGATGAGTTTGTGTCCTTTGTAGGGACATGGATGCAGCTGGAAACCATCATTCTTAGCAAAGTATCACAAGAACAGAAAACCAAACACCGCATGTTCTCACTCATAGGTGGGAACTGAACAATGAGATCACTTGGACTCGGGAAGGGGAACATCACACACCGGGGCCTATCATGGGGAGGGGGGAGGGGGGAGGGGGGAGGGATTGCATTGGGAGTTATACCTGATGTAAATGACGAGTTGATGGGTGCTGATGAGTTGATGGCTGCAGCACACCAACATGGCACAAGTATACATATGTAGCAAACCTGCACATTGTGCACATGTACCCTAGAACTCAAAGTATAATAAAAAAAATAAATAAAATAAAAATAAATGATTTCAGCAAAAAAAAAAAAAAAAATACAAAAAATTAGCCAGGCATGGTGGTGGGCGCCCATAGTCCCAGCTACTCAGGAGGCTGAGACAAGAGAATGGCGTGAACCCAGGAGGCAGAACTTGTAGTGAGCCGAGATCGTGCCACTGCACTCCAGCCTGGGCGACAGAGCAAGACTCTGTCTCAAAATAAAATAAAATAAAATAAAATAAAATAAAACGTAAATCAAAACCAGCAGTTCACAACCTCTAGGGTAGATATAATTTTTTAAAAAGGAAAACAACAAATGTTGGCAAGGTTGTGGAGGTGTGGAGGAAATGGAAACCCAATGCATTGCTGATGGGAATGTAAATGGTGCAGTCACTATGGAAGTCAGTTTGGTGGTTCCTCAAAAAGTTAAACATGGAATTACTATAGGACCCAGCAATTCCACTTCTAGGTATAGACCCTAAGGTATTGAAAACAGATATTCAAACATACCTGTATACAAATGTTTATAGCAGCACTATTCACAATAGCCAAAAGGTAGAAACAATTCAAATGCCCATCGACTAATGAACAGACAACAAAATGTGTTCTGTGCATCCAATGGAATGTTACTCAGTGAATAAAAGGAATGAAGTGTTGATACATGTTACAACATGAATGAACCTCAAAAACATGCTATTATGAAAGAAGCCAGATACAAAAGGTCATGCATTGTGTGATTCTATTTAAATGAAATATCCAAAATAGACAAATCCATAGAGATGGAAAGCATATTAGTGTCTGTCAGGAGCTAGGGGCAGGAGGGGAAGGGGCATAGAATGTGACTACTTAATGCATATAGGGTTTTTTTTGGGGGGTTATGAATTGTTTTGGGGCTATATAGAAGTGATGATTGTACACCATTGTGAATGTACTAAATGCCACTCAACTGTACACTTTAAAATGGTTAATTCTATTTTGTGTGAATTTTGCCCTGAAAAAAAGTCCTAGCTCCATCTTTATGCAACACTGTCACTAAGAGGGCCTCTCTCCAAGCACCAAGAAGTTTGGTGGTCCAGCAGGGGTCACATGAGTAGCTCTGCTTTCTTGGCCTTTTGTATTTTGTTAATGGGCTTAGCAGATTATTCATGATCTGAGTTTCTAACCGCCAGGTATCTTTGATTCAGGGACTGAATTCAATCATCACCACCCTGTGTGCATAAATGACGGTACTATTCATCCAGATGGAACATGTCATACTCTAAGTGCACATGTATCTCTGCCAGACTCACACATCACAGGTACCTGTGAGTAGCACAGCAAAGCTCCCATCCCCTTCTTCTGAAAACAGCTTTCAGGATTTGAAGTTGTCTCTCAGAAGACTCACTTTGCTACCTACTTTGGAGTTCGTGGGCTTGGGGGTGTCTTCCCTTTTTTGGAATCAGGATAGAGAACATTTTGTCTTCAACTACAAGGTCTCAGCTGAGCCTTCTTATGTCAGTGGAATCAGAGGTTCGTAAATGATCTTAATGTGTTGAAGATGAGAAATTGGATCTCAGCTTCAGTGAAGAATAATGTTTTTTACATACTAAAGAGCACTAGAAGAGATGGCAGCTCAAACAGAAGTTGTGTGAATATGTGTGTCATTAAAAATTGTAATTAAGCCAATTCCCTGAGGACCAATAATGAAACCTAGTGAAGTTGTTTGCAGGAGGGTTGGGTTACAATTCCACATTGTGAAGAGATCTGTGGCAGCATCTGAAATGGCAGCCGAAACACTGGTGTTGACCATGGCTCTTGGAGCAGTAAAAGCCGAGAGACCCGGTGACAGAGGGACTCACTTGTCTCCACCAAGGAGTTGGTAAGAGTGACACAGTGGCACAGATAAAAAATGATAGGAAATTCTCAGGAAGTTGCTGAAAGGGAGTGCAAATGTGCTTGGGGATCCCAGAAGTAATTTTCAAGGAACACAAAACAAATGGTGATGTTGACTGCTATTTTACTGTAAACAAAATTTTCATGGAGTGTTTGCCATGTGCAGGCACTATGTGGAGCTCTTTATGGGAATTATCTAGCTTAATTTTCAAACCCCTAACAGGTAAGTGTTGGCATTAGCTCAGATTTACAGATGCAGAAACTGAGACTCTGAAAAAGAATAAGCCACCTGCTCATGGCTATGCCACTCATAAATTACAGACCTGGGAATCACATCCAGGACTGCTGACTCCAGGGGAGACAAGTAGGGACTTATTTTAAGATCTTACTCAGGGTCTTTCTAGGGATGAGTGGGGGGAAAGGGTGGGAAATCAACCTTTAGTGATAACATAATTTGTGTCATTTAATCCTCACAACATCCCTGATGAAGTGAGCACTACAACTTCCACTTGATTCCCACTTGAGGAAACTGTTGAGTCCATCAGTGGCCAATTCTCGTGAAGAGGGTTATTCCTAAGGATGGATTTTTTTTTAACCTTAAGAAGTACCTTTAGGGCACTTCCACAGACCTCCACGGAATAGTTTCAGGCATAACCCTAGACTCCAGGGTCTCCATTGACCTTCCCTGTTGTTAATCTTCTGGTCTGTGCACATGTGCACATGATGCTCAGGGCATCACACATTAGTGGGTATGGGGCTCCATTATGAAGGCTCCACTACCCTCCAAGTGTGCATGTAGGGATACATCGTGCTCAAGTGATTGGCGTTTCCTGGGGGTTTCTGTTGTGTTTGCCTTTTTGTTAGGATCTTTGATATTCTAAGATCCAAACAGATGCTAGAAAATTAACTGCTGAGAGGCAAGGGCTGGGATCAGAATGGAGAAGTTCCTGAAACTGGAAATGGGGAATAATAAGGATCTGGGTGGTGAGTTCATGGAAACTACCACGTTCATTCCTCCCTTCTTCTTAGCCAAAATCCAAATTGCCATGGGAAACGCCATCAGCTGCCCTGCTTCCTGTGGTCCAGCTGTGCAGTGAGTGAGAAGGAAAACCCTGTTTGTAGTTATCTGACAAAACCATAAAAAGAAAAAAGACCATAGCTGCAGTAGCAGTCAACATAACTGAGCAGCACCCTCTGTTTCATGTGCTTAGTTGCTCGGGCATGGTCTGATTCAATCCTCACAGCAGCTCTATGCACCATTATGCCCCTGGATTTAACCTGCCCCATTTGTACTGATGATGTGCCTGAGGCCCAGAGAAGTCAAGTGACCTGCCCAAGGCCACAGAGCTAGTAAGTGGTAGAGCCAGGATTCAAATGCAAGCTGTTACTTCTGAACCAATGCTCTGAATCTGACGCTCTCCTGTCCCATGGGGAATGCAAGAATCAAACTGTCTTTTTGTAATTGCCCTCTACCCCTTTGGGGATCTTCTTGAGGCTCAAAGCCCTAAGACATTGCTCTGAGTGGGTCAAAGGACAGAACTCAGAGATACAGAGAGACAGATGCTGATATGGGTGGGGGAGGCTGGGGTGGGGAATCTGAACGAGGAGTGGTTACACAGTTTAAGCTGAAAATTGCCAGCTTCACAACTGCATCGGTAAGTGGAATTGGGGAGAATGAAAAGGGTGAATTAAATAAAATTGTTATTCATCTTCCCTATTTTTTTTTTCACTTTTGCCCTAAGAGGGCAATTAAAGAAACAAATGGTTTGTGGAGATTAGCTGACTGTAGCTTTGCATATTAATATAATGACACTTGGCTGTGCCAGGCTGACTTTCTATTTGAGGTAGTGCTGTCCTTTCAGGATGAAGAGCTGATTTCAGAGAATTAGGCCCCTGCAGATTAAAAATGAAATTAAATCAGTGTGCTCTCTGTCTCCACCCTGCTTGCAGCCCCACCAAGACTGTCTGCAGAAAGCAAAAAGGATGTGAACAGGCTGTGCACCCTTCTGCCAAGATTCACTGGAGTGCAACGGGTCCAGGGGAGGTGAGGCCTGAGGCCAGGTGAGGGTAGGTGTGGGTGTCATCACTTTTCAGGAGGGGCTCCACATTTGCAAGACACTGCAGATAAAGAGGTTAATGCTAGATCCCTTCTCTTGGAGGAGTGTCTCACCTAGTAGGGGAGAAGGACACATGATACATACTATAATTTTGTTTGGTAGGGGAGCATCAGGAGTTGACATGTGGCTCCGTCTAGAAGAATGAATAAGAATTGGACAGGCATGGTAGGAGACATAGTTTCTTTTTAGGAGCAGAAGATAGCGGCTTCAGTGTATGGCAATGTATGGTGGGCACTGTGATGCTCACAGTGTCTCCACGGAAACCTGAGCACTCCTGTGCTGCCTGCAGGAGGATCAATCCATTGGCAGTTTGGATGTCTGTGGCTTAGTCCATGAGCAAAATATCAGAATGGAAATGGAATCTTGCGTCAGGCCCACTCCCAGTCCACCTGCAGTATTTTCAGGGAGTGGCTTGGAAAGGGGTTAAGTACAAGAGCTTTTGAGTCAAACTGATCTGCCACTGCCAGGATGTGTGACTGTGGACAAGTCCTCTCTGAGCCTGAGTTGATTCAGTTTCTTCAGGTGAAAAGTAGAAATAAATAACAGTACCTTCCTTATAGGACTGTTGTGAGGATTAACTGATATCCTGCTCGTAGAATCCAGATATCAGCTGCTGAAGTCTTTTTACCTTTAAGACCTAGATAACATTGACTCAAACTCTTATTTCCCCTCCCCAAGATGTCTGCAAATTTCTATGGGGTTTTCAGTTATATGGTCACCTCTGTCTTTAGCTTTTTCCCACCTGTGAGTTCTTGTTCTCATAGTACAACCATTTATAATTCTGTAAACTTAAATTCAAACCCTTTCTATGATTTTGACAACAGCAACAACAACACTACTACCCCCAACATATTAGCAAAAGCAACAATTCGCAATGCCTGTATGTGCATAACATACTTTATTGAAGGCTTGGGGAAGTAGAGGAAGTTGTTGCAGCATGGTAAACAGCTTAAAATGGAAAATGTTCTTCAAAGTCCTCTGGCCATGCCTCCAAGTTGTTCAATTTGCCTTTCTCAGCCCTCTTCTCTGCTCCCTCTCTCTTGGAAACAAAGGAATCCAGTTTTTTCCACTTTATGATACAGAGCAATTCAACTGTCTTTAGCCCTTAACCCCCAAGCTTAGCACTGGGCTTTCCTTTCAATAAGCGAGGGTCTGGCTGAGGCTTGAAAATGTCTTCCTAAAATAATTTAATTAAGTGTTTAAATAAGTTGCCATCCACCTCCTTGTTTTTATGGTGTGGAGGGTGATTTTTTTTTTCCGTCATTATACATGTAAAGCATATCACAAAAAAACTCATCCATACTAAGGGTACATAAAATAACAGCTGTTGTTATTACAATAATTTTGATACTTTGGACTGATTTGGGCATAAATTAATAAATGTATTATACCTACATTAGTATAAGAGTCAAAAGAGATTATTTCTAGAAAAGCTCTTAGAGATCCAATGTTTCTCAACACTTGTTTTTGAAATACTATATTCACAGGCTGTTTATAGATTATCCAAGAAATAAGGGTTCTTTGCTTAAATGTATTAGATACTACACACTATATCCTACTCTTAGGAATGCAAAATTTACATTAGATTATTAAAGGCTCTGATAAGTCCTGCAAAAAGATTATCTATTTAACTTTGTTTAGCTGTGTGTTCTCCAGTCAGATTTGACCAAATAACAAACAAATGTTGCAATTAATATTTCATGAAATTTACTTTGTCCTGTGTTAACCTGGTTCCAACCCATCATTTTACAAATGACTAAAGTAAGATGCAAAGAGGGAAAGGGCCTGAACCAAAGGCCACCCAGCTAACTAGTAGTTTCTGAGTCTGATGTAGCAAGTGGAATGGAGACTATGATGAGTGTGTCAGAGAAGATCTAACGACAGTCAACAGTCTTTTCATGCTATTCACCTACCTCTGATACAGGCTGAAGGTCTTTATTGAAAAAGAGTCAACTGAAAGTGTTATGTCTATACCCCCTGTCTACCTCTTTTTATCTCCTGCAATCCAAACCAATCAGGCTTCAAATCCTACTGCTTAACTAAAATTGCTCTTATTGAAATCACTAATGCCCTCCATGTTAAATATCTGATGGTTACTTCTCTGTCCTCATCTTACATGATCTTTTGCCAACATGTGATGCAGTTGAACATTTCCTCTTTCTTGATTTCTTATAACACTGGAGTCTTCCGGTTTTCCATCAACTCCGCTTGCTAGAGTTTTTTGTTGCTCTTTATTGTGGTTGTTCTTGTTTGCTTTTTAGTGACTTTTCTGAAAAAATATTTAAAATCTTTAATTATTTGTCATGTGTGGCCACTGAAGTCTCTCTTTGGTTAGCCTGGTGGTCAGCTAATGATTGGATAGAGATTGCTTTAAATGTATAGAAACAACACCTCTCCCAGTCTTTGTTGAGGGGCTGTGTGTACATGTCAGTGCGTGCCTTCAACACTCTGTCAACTCTGTCTTACTCTTCACGTCCTGTTCACACAAAGCTTCAAGCTCAGCCAGAGGTGAGACATTAGGGCCTTCCCAGGACTTTCCTGAGTATGTGCACAATTTTGTGCATCTTCACAGTCCTACATATGTGTATGGCCTTCTAGATTCTCAGGAATATGTCAAAGCCTCTTATAGACATCTCATTTCCCAAGTTTTCCATTTAAGCTTTTTGGCTACTCTATTTTTTTTACCCCAAACTTTGTTCATTGCCTGAGGAAACTGTTTTGTTAAGCAACTGCTGCTGATTGTTTTTGACAAAGGCCTATGGGGAAAAGGCTGTTTGCATTAGGCAAAGGTGAGTCCAGCTGGTGCTTTATTTAATCTGTATCTTGAATTCCATTACTTCTCACTACTCCAACCATCATCACCCTGATCCAAGCCACCATCATCTCTCACCTAATTGCTGTCATAACCTCCTAACTATTCCCCCTTGATTCCATTCTTGTCCTTCCATAATCCATTTTCCCCATGGCAGATCCCTTAAAAAATGCCCTTCAAATGAAGTTATGCCACTGTTTAAACCCTTTAATGGCTTTCCTTTGGAGAAAATCCAAGCTCCTTCCCATGGTGTCCCAGACCTGACATGATGTGGCCCGTGCCTGCCCACTACCCTCAACGTGTACTTTTTCCCTGTTGCACCTTAAGCTAACAACTGTTGGTTTTCCATTGCTTGAATATATCAAGCTCTTTCCTACCACAGAGCCTTCACACTAAGGTTACTGGCTCGTCACAGCTTTCCTGGAACTTTACTGGTATTAGCACTAAAAGTCCCATGTCTCAGGAATCCCTTTGTCCTGGGACGACCAGGACAATTGGTCACCCTACTTTGTACATATGGTGAATTCTAGTTAGAATGCTGTTCTCTCTATTCTTCACCTAGATATATCTTACTTATCCCTAAATCTCAGCTTAAATATTGCTCCTTTGGGGAGGATTTCCCTGACCACACAATTAGCAGTAGAGCTTCCCTGTTTTTCTCTCCCATGATTCTGTACTTTTCTCCTTTGCACACTCACTATCATTTGTGATTATTGCATTTATTGCTTTGTTTACTTTTTCCTTGTCTCCTCCACTAGAGTGTAAACTCCATGGGGGTCTTATTCACTCATATGTTCCCAGCATCCTGCACAATATGTAGCAGTTATAGGAGCTTAGTAAATACTTCTTAAATGAATGAATGGATGGATGGGTGAATGTGACACTAACATAGATTGACCTACAACTCCTAAAAACACAAAGAACTCAGCAAGTTCAGTGGCAAACTGCTTATGACGCAACTCTGATCCGAGCAGAAACTAGCCTAGCCCATGCAGTTCCTTTGTGTGAATTAGAAAAAGGTGCCCCTCAATTTGGGCACAATCCTGAGGGAAAGTGGCTTGGTCAGCAGGGCACAGGATGCATTTCAGGCCCTTTGCCTCACTCTCCAGCCATGTGACCTTGTGCAGGTCATAGATTGCACAACTGAAGCCACGACCCTGACTTTGAAGGGAAATCTGTAAGCAAGGTGAGAGGAAGAGTGAAAAGGGAAAGCTACAGAGTCCCAGGAGATGCAGTGTCTGATTCTAGTGGAAACTGGGTTCTTTTGGAAGTGGTTTTAAAAAGCCATATGAGAAAAAGGAACAAAAAGTGACTGGCTCAGTCATCTCAACTGATAACAGCAGTGAAGCGTCAAGAGTGTGTGCTCTGGTATCCCACAGGCCTGAGTTTGCATTCTGGCTCTGCCTTTTACTAGCTGTGAAACCTTAGAGAAGTGCCTCTGTTTTCTCATATGTAAATGGCTTATAAGGTCAATGTGAATATTAAACAAAATAATGTATACAGGATATGCTTACTACAGTGTTTTCTATATAACAGGTCTTAAATAGTCATAACTAATATTGATAGATAATGTTACTTATATAAAATATACAAAATATTTGATTTCAAAGAAGTCAGAATGGGTTTCAAAGGTAGCTTTGAACAGGCAGCCCCTTCCCCCAGCAGCCAGCCTTGAGTTTGCAGTTTGGGCTTTTATTAAAAGATGAAATTGGAAAACTTCCCAGATTATACAGCTGGCCAGGTCCTAAGCCAGCGGGGTGACAGTGTAGGGTAATGAGCAAGGTGACTCACTAGTCCCAGTGGAGGCCTCATCTCCTGTGAAACAGCAGGGGTGGGGGTACGGGTGCTAAACAAGGTATAAATAAGGTCCCTGATATGGTTTGGATTTGTGTCCCCACCCAAATCTCATGTTGAATTGTAATCCCCAGTGTTGGAGGAGGGACCTGGTGGGAGGTGATTGGATCATGGGAGGCGCATTTCCTCCTTGCTGTTCTTGTGATAGTGAGTGAGCTCTCACTAGATCTGGTTGTTTAAAATTGTGTAGCAACTCCCCCTTCACTCTCTTCCTCCTGCTGCAGCCATGTAGGACGTGCCTGCTTCACCTTTGCCTTCCCCCATGATCGTAAGTTTCCCAAGGCCTCCCAAGCCATACTTCTTGTACAGCCTTTGGAACCGTGAGCCAATTAAACTTCTTTTCTTTATAAATTACTCAGTCTCAGGTAGTTCTTTATAGCAATGCAAGAACAGACTAATACAGCCTCCAAGTGCTATGACCATGCTAAATACCCAAGTGCTGTAGAAGTGGCTGGCTGCAGGCCTGTTCTTGGGCAGAAGGCACACAGACATCAGTATGACTTACCTCTCTTCAGGGGTCCAGGCTTCCAAGGCAACTCTTTGCCAGAAGGAGGCATAGCCCCAGGCCCTGTGTTACTCTGGATGATGTCTAAATGGGGGACTGGGTGGGCAGCAATAGTGGGTTGGGCCTGGAAAAGGCCAAAGAAAGGAAGAAGAGAGAGTCCACCCAGCACTTAAGCACCTCTGCATGACACCACTTTGTTTCCCACCCCTGAAGACATGGAACCTAGGGAAAATAGCTCAAATAAACAGCCATAAAGCCAATCTTGAAAGAGAAAGAAAGGATTGGGTACCAAGTACTAGGTCTTTTTGGGTTTTGACTGGAAAATTACCTCCTTTACCCAAGGTCATTCAGGCAGTGGAAATCTTCAGATTCAAGAAGGCTTTATAGTACAATGCATAATAACAATGTTAATAACAGTGGCAACAACAGCAAAAGTAGTGGCTGAACCCTACATCATGGCCTGGCCCTGCACTAAGTGTCTACACAGGCTACCTTGTTTCATCCTGCCAACAATTCTCTGAAGTAGGAACCATTGCCATCCTTATTTTATAGATGAAGAAACTGAGATTCAGAGCGCGTAAGTAGCTTAAGCCAAACAATGGAACCTGTATTTATATCAAGGTGCCTGTAACACAAAAGTTTCTAACACCAAAGCAGAATACATATATCCTCACATTACACAAACATTTGGTTCACCAGACTTCTCCAGGAAAAAAATCCAGGGCCTTTGATCATCCCTTGCACAGCCTGAGCCCTGAGCACTGAGAGGCCCAGTATTTTCCCTGTTTAGTTCTATCATTTACCTCAAGTAACTTACTAGCTGTGCAACCTTGAACAAGGGCTTAGCACAGTACCTGGCATGCCATAATGTCAGCGATATTGTTATTGCTTAGCCTCCCTGAGCCTGTTTCACCTGGATAAAATTGGGATAATAGAGCCCACACTATCTACCTCACAGGCCAACTGAGAAGTCAAATGAGATGATGGATAGAAAGGACTTTTTAAACTGAGAAGGTCAGTGTGAACATATTGTGCTATCATTAATGCATTTATTTGTTCCTTCAACAGACTTGTCTTGAATGCTTATTATGGCCTGGGGTAGACATGAAATTGAAAAACAAATAGAAACCCTGCCTTTGTACTATCACATTCTCCCTGAAGATTTTTAATAATTATTTCTTTGTGTACCACAGGGCAGGGATTTTCAGCACCATTTCACAGATCAGTTATATAATTTATCCCAAATCATATAGTAAGACATAATTAAAAATAACAGGCATCTGTGTGATCTTGGGCAAGTTATTTAACCTCTCTATGATGGGCTGAATCATGGCCCCCAAAATATCTAGGTCCTAATCCTGGACCTATAAATGTTACTGCATATAAAAAAAGGGATTTTGTAGATGCAATTAAGCTCAGGATCTTGAGATGGGGAGATTATCCTGGATTGGCCCTAAATGCAATCATGCGTATATATCCTTGTAAGAGAGAGACAGGGGGAGATTGGACACAGACAAAAGGGAAGACAATGTGATCATGGAGTAATCACAGATTAGAGTGATGTAACCTCAAGCCAAGGAATTCTGGGAGCCACTGAAGATGAAAGTAGCAAGGAATGGATTCTCCTCTAGAGCCCTCCAAGGGACTGTGGCTCTGCTGACACCTTTACTGCTATCCAGTTATAATGGTTTTGGACGTCTGGCCTCCAGAACTGGGAGGGAATAATTTTTTCTTGTTTTAAGCCAACAAGTTTGTGGTAATTTGTTACAATATCCGTAGGAGACTAATATACTCTCCATGCTTCCATGGAGAGTAGCCCATCCAATATTAACCCATCCAATAGGGCTAATAAGAAGACTCACTGATATGGTTTGGCTGCGTTCCCACCCAAATCTCATCTTGAATTGTAGCTCTCATAATTCTCACATGTTGTGGGAGGGACCCAGTGGGAGATAATTGAATCACGGGGGTGGATCTTTCCCATGTTTTTCTTGTGATAGTGAATAAGTCTCATGAGATCTGATTGTTTTATAAAGGGGTGTTTCCCTGCACAAACTCTTCTCTTGCTTGACACCATGTGAGACTTGCCTTTTGCCTTCTGCCATGATTGTGAGGCCTCCCCAGCCACATGGAACTGTGAGTCCATTAAACCTTTTTCTTTTGTAAATTTCCCAGTCTAGAGTATGTCACTATCAGCAGCATGAAAATGAACTGACACGCCCACTTAAAAAAAAAGAAAACTTTTATTTTAGGTTCGGGAGTACATGCACAGGTTTGTTATACAGGTAAACTCGTGTCATGGGGGTTTGTTATACAGATTATTTCATCACCCAGGTACAAAACATAGTACACAATAGTTACTTTTTCCGGTCCTCTCCCTCCTCCCACTCTGCACTCTCCAGTAGGCCCCAGTGTGTTGTTCCTTCTATGTGACCATGTGTTCTCATCATTTAGCTCCTACATGTAAGTGAGAGCATGTGGTATTTGGTTTTCTGTTCCTGTATTAGTTTGCTAAGGATCATGGCCTCCAGCTCCATCTGTTGCTCCTGTAAAGGACATGATCTCATTCTTTTTTATGGCTGCACAGTATTCCATGGTGTATATATATCACATATTCTTTATCCAGTCTACCACTCATTGGCATTTAGGTTCATTCCATGCTTTCATTATTGTGAATAGTGCTGCAATGAACATACGCGTGCATGTAAGCCCTACTTTGTAAGGTTTGGTGAAGATTCATAGGGTTAATACATGCAAAATTCTTTCAAACAGTGTCTCCTATGTTGTAATCACCATACAAGTGTTAGCTATTTTATCATTGTTGTTATTGTTGTTATCATTAGTGGAATGCTTACTATATGACAGGTCATATACTTAGGCCTTTAGGTACATTTCTTCTGGTAAGCAAAAGTGCTGGACCTATAGCTTGAGTTTTATGAATTTCTTTCTTTCTTTCTTTCTTTCTTTCTTTCTTTCTTTCTTTCTTTCTTTCTTTCTTTCTTTCTTTCTTTCTTTCTTTCTTTCATTTACTTGTAGTTACTATTATCACTCAAAAGTCCCATAAGAGAAGTTTGTCTCAAGCCCTCATAATAACTCTATTCTATACCCTTCCCTGAACCCACTAACCCAGAACCCAAGCTTCTTTGGCAGAAACTCTACCTTGGGAGGGCAGGTGATCCCGGGTGAGTCAGTTTAGCTCACCTCTGGCTCCAAGTTCCCTGCTAGAAATGCTGGAGTGGGGTGGAATGGAATGAAGCCTTACCCTCTCCTTGGATAGAAATACTATCTCCTATTAGTAGGACAAAGGGCATCATCACCTTTCTCATTTCTCCTCTGAGCATCTGCCACATATCGGCATTCCATCAGTATTTGGTAGGTTATTGAATATCCCTGGGATTAGTGAAGAACAAAATACCTTTACCCAAATAGAGATTTTTGAGACCCACAGGGATTGAGTGTATTCATTAAGGCACAGGCAGGAAAGAGATGGCCTACTCAAAGGTGTAATTTGAGGAGAGTTTAAGGAAAAGACTACTTACAAAGGTGTTTGTAGATTGGGTAAAGGGAACCAATTAGGGATGGTTAAACCAATTAGGGATGGAGCTAGTTGCAGCAGGGAGATATTACCACTTCTAGCCTAAAGGAGCAAGGGGAGGGAGTAGATATGGAATCCATTGAAAGATGTAGCTGTGGGAAGGAACTGCAACAGGAGATGTGGCTTTTGGTAAAGCAATATAGGCACTGGCAACCTACAGGCTTCCTGCCCAAGAAGCCTGTGGCCTAGACAGTAAGGGAGCCAGGAAAATCAATACACCACCCTCTCTTTCCTTCTACCCTTCAATCTTCTGCCAGTGCTTCTCATTGACTGAACCCAACTGGATGCCAGAGGACTAGGGAGCCCAGGTGATTGAGTCCACATAGTTCAGCCTCTTGGGGCACACAAGGGTGTAGGGTGGAGAAGGGTGGAAAGAAGATCCAGAGAGACAAATGGAGCCCATCCAACATGGCGATTGTCCCAAGATCATCCAGCAAGACCAGTGTTAAATTAAAAGTAGGACTTGTATTTGAGTCTAGACTCAATCTCTGAGACCTCATACTTCTAAACAACCTAGTCTCATGATGAATTTAGTATTTGACCAAGTGCTTGTTATCCTAATTTATCCTTACAACTTCTGACACAGTTTTTTTTTCTTTCCATTGTCAATGCATTTGAAAAGTAAAATCTCCCCAACATTGTTCAATTCCTTTGGTTTTTGTGACACGTCTTCCAACAGCCCATAAATGAATTAATACAGAAGATAAATAAATAAAATTTCTGTTGTGTTCCTTCAGGCAATGCTTACAAACTTATAAAAATAATTTGAACTAAAGTGTATAGATTTTTCTGAAAGTTTTGGTTGAGTATAAATTACAATTAGAAGTTAGAAAATTTCCTCCAGGAGATAGAACTTAGTTGCCTGGAGAAATGTTGGGTAAATAATTAAAGAATCCTGACATGTCTGTTGCAGGTATTACAGGCATCAAATCCTTGCTTGGCAAGGCTGGAAAGGTCTGGCCACTCCATCTCCGTGCCTTCAAGGTGATTGCTCACCAATGTATACTTGTCATACACCAATCCAAAAGATTGGCTGGTGGAAGCCTGGGCTCTGGGGTCAGCCAGATCTGAATTGGTTCTAAACTCTACCACTTCCTTGCTGTGTGGTTTTGGCTGAGTCATTTAATTTCCCTAAGACTCCGTTTCCCCTCTGAAAAAGTGGGGAAATGATGTGTTTACCTTTCAGACTTGTTGAGAGGGTGAAACGAGATCACACTGTAAACCCCTTAGTGTGCTACTTGGTGAAGAGTCAACACTCCATACAACACTCCAGCACTAAGCAGGGGTTCTGGGCTCAAGTCGCTCCCTCTCTTCCCCCACCTCTACTGGCTCCCAACTAGCTTGTGTTACATCCCATCTCCTGGTTCTGTACCCTCTAGACACATTCCTGGCATTTTGGCTCTGATGTCTCCTGAGCAGTTTTCAGCCTCGGTCTTTCTTTTGGACTCAGTACCCCTTGCCCTGTTGTCTCAAGTCAGGATTCCCTGCTATATCCTTGGCACCCCTAGAGCCCCACCTTCTAGCCAGATTAGCTTTGTGTCTCCAGGAACCAAGAGGAACGGGTTATGGGGTTCAGATGGAGTTTTCAGCAACCCCGCAGTCCAACCCAGCCCTTGAAAGACAGGATGGAGGGTTTGGCGAATAGCACTAGGGCTGGCATTGGTCAGATCTGGGTTTGAATCCCAGTTCTGCCACTTACTAGCTGTAGAACCTTACGCAAACCATTTAACATAGTTCTGCCTTGATTTCCTCATCTGAAAATGGGCTAAAGATAGCACCTACCTCATGGGGCAGTTGGAAGGAGCAAATGAGGTAGTTTGGAGAGTGCTTAGAGCAGGGCTTGATGGTGGTTAGTTCACCTCTGACCCCACTCATCAGTCCAACACAAAGGCACCCACACCAGACACTCTTGCTACAAAATTCCCTATGATAGCTCATTTTATATATCAACTCGACTGGCCACAGGATGTGCAGATATCTGGTTAAACATTATTTCTGAGTGTGTCTATGTGTTTATGGAAAAGATTACCATTTGAATCAATAGATCGAGTAAAGCCCATTTCCCTCCCCAATGTTGGGTGGGCCTCATCCAATCCATTGAGGACTTAAATAGAGCAAAATGGTTCAAAAGGATTCTCTTTCTTTCTGCCTGACTGCTTGAGCTGGGACACTGATCTTCTCTCACCTTCAGTGTTCTTGATTCTCGGGCTTTCAGACTTGGACTGGAACCTACACCACTGGCTATCTGGCTTTTCAACCTTTGAACTATACCACTGGCTTTCCTTGGACTCTAGCTTGCAGACAGCACAATACTGTAAACTAATACCTTATAATAAATCTCTGGATATATATACATATACATGTACACAGATATAGACATATAAAGAGAGAACAAATAGGAGGTTATAGATGTGTGTGTGTGTGTGTGTGTGTGTGTGTGTGTATATTTATATTTCTCCTATTGTTCTGTTTCTCTGGAGAACTCTGACTAATACATCCCCTCCATCTTTTGCATCCTCTTCTACCCTACTAGTGTTTTCACCTTCTACATCCCTTTCATTCCCATTTCCTACAATGGCAGCAGTTTGCATTTCCTAGGAGCTACAAGCCTCAGGATCAGTTACTGACTGACCAAGTATTTTACCTAGATTTTTAATCATTCCTTTCCTTTTTCAATCATTCCTTTAAATTATCTTTCTCATATTTACATGAGTGGACCCAATTCAGGCAGTGGCACTTCTTCGCATTTTTTTTAATAAGAAGATGGAATTATTTCCCACTTATTCTGCCTACAGAAGCAGATGAGAAACATTCACGGGCACTTGGCTGATCACCTCAGCAGAGTCAGCTGGCAGCCCAGCAGTTGGCAAATGGGTCTTCAAGCATAAAGGTTCTGTCCTTGCATTCTGAGTTTTCATACCATCAGCCCCTGGCTGCAGGCTCATCTTTGCATTATGCAACCCCATTATCTCTCTGCATTCAACCCCGAGAATTTCCTTGCAGTAGTCCTCCAGCTTTGTGGATCTGGAAGACCGAAAGAAACCCAGATAGCAGAAGTGAAGTAACTTGCCCAAGGTCTCCCAGCCACTCAGGTACCTTAAAAGTCTCAGGTGCTTCTTCTTCTAGGAGTCATTCATAACATGTAAGCAGTACTCAGTAGTTAAAAGTGAGCACTCTGACAGACAGGCATTCAAATCCCAGCACTACTGCTCATTATCTGGTTAATCTCAGGCAGAATACTGACTTCTCTTCCGTAAAATGGGAAGAATGGTTGCCTCTACCTCATACGGTTGTGAGAATTCCAATTAGTCAGGGCCTGAGTCGTAGTGTGTTTGTATGTGTAACCTGAAAGATCTTGAGCCTTCCTACCCTATGGATAAAAGAGAGGCCACAGGGCCACATTACACTGACCTGTTACCCCCAGACCTCTAACGTCCACCCCACCCTGTGCCAGACGGCCTAGAAGGTCACTCCAAGTCTACCTACATTTGTCCCTGCTGGCCTCCTTAGTGAAGCTTGCATGTGAGAGGGCTGTCAGTCCAGGTGCCAGCTCCCAGGTGAGAATGGCAGTGTCATTCTTTTAGTTCTCACTGCCCACACCAGGTTCTGTCCTCAGAAAAAGGGAAAATTATACCCGACTTTTACCAGGGGCCTGGATCTCATCTGTGCAACCACGTCAGGCAGCTACAAGCAGTTCTGATAGTATGTATATTCCCTGCCTCACCTCAACTTTGCTGAGGGACCCCTCAGTGCCATACCCTGTGTAAAGCAAGCAGCACTGAGTTCTTTGCTCTTCCTATACCTGCCAGCATGTTTCTGCCCCAGAGCCTTTGCACTTAGTTTCCTCTTCCTGGAATGCTCTTTCCCCAGACTTTCACATAGCTTGATCCTTCCCGTGCTTCAGATCATCTTTTCAGTAAAGGTTTGACTCTCCTGTTTAAAAGTGTTATCACTAATCACCACCAGAGTACTCTAGCCTTCTCCCATAAATACGTAGCATTTATCACTACCTAATATGTGTATTTTGCTTATTTATCTTGTTTATCTGTGTCCATGAAAGTCAAGAGCTTTGTCTCTTTGCTCTTTGTCATATTCTCAAAATGTAGCACCATGCCTGGTACATAGTAGCCACTCAATAAATGTTTGCTTAGTAAGTGAAGGACCCCATGAGGTAGATGCTATTTATGATCCCCATTTCATAGACAGAGGCACAGAGAATTAAAGTTAATTTGCCTTACGCCACACAGTTAGGATCCAAACACAAAGTATCTCTGATTTGAGAGTTCTAACACAAAACCACTACCCTGTGCTTCCTTTGGACACAGAGGCTTCTTGGCAAGCCAAAAGTAAACCCTCCAATCAGACCTGGCTGTGGAACTGGAAGCTTCCCTAACTATTCACCTGGTCCTACCTTCCAACTCTGGGGAAGCAAAGGGAGTGTCAACAGTCAGGGGAAAGTGCCCCCAGAATCTTGGACTGTAAAAGCCAGGGTTCAGAGTGACTTGGCTTCTAAACTGGGGATATGTGAGTGGGTAGCTCCAACCCTGCCTATCTAGCACCCCACGAGCCCTTCAGACAGACATCTCCCAGAGACAAAGAGAAGGCTCAAATCTGAGTCCTATTTTGTCTCTTACTCCCATTGAATAGAGCTATTGCTGCCTTGATACTGAGATTTGCTTAACTCTGTGCCCTGCCATCCAAAATTCTGGTCACCTTCAGCAGCCTCTGGAGCATGTACACTGCCTCTGGTCTCTAGGGCTTTGGCTTCTGGTTCATAGTCTTTCTGCCCTTGACTTTTGCCAGGGGACTTCCGTGTGTCTTTGTGATTTCCCTACAAACACCTGGGCCTCTGAGTTCCTTGACTTTTCTTCTCACTTTCATTGACAGTTATCTTCCCCTCATTTCAACTATGCTACCACATGAAAGTTTTCTCAGAACTGCTCTCACCACCTCTGTGACTCCAAACTCTGAAATTTCTCCCTGGTCATTCATGATCCTCTCTTTTCTTCCCACCTCTGCTACTGAAGCTATGCTTGGTGCACATCCCTTCCACTTCCCCACCTACCCTGCTTCCCCACTGGCCCCTGATTCTTCCAGACAGTGGATCAAACTTCTCCTGGCTTCAGCCATTTCAGCCTCACTGGCCAGGATTCTGGAAACCCTCTGTCTTAACTTCCAATGGGACAACCCTGCTTATTCAAACTCCATTGAACAGCCAGTGCCCAAGCTCCACTCTCCTATCGATATTTGCAGGCTGTGGAGTATTGTCAATGGAAGTTTTGACATGCTAGCCTTTTGGGGGTGTGGGGGTCCCTTGTCACCCAAGCTGCCTGGATGCACCTCTGTCCCTTGTGCAACTGCCCTTCTCTTTCCCTCCTGTGGATCCTGCAGCCCTCTTCCACATGACTCCTACTCTTTACCATTTGCAAACCACTGCACTGGACAATAGTAGGTAGGTGGAAAGCCACATGCTTAAAATACATAGAAACACCTGGGCTCCAACAGGTCACAGAGGCAGGAAATGTACGCTAGTCTAATTCGTAAATGGGTGTTTTCTCAATAAACTAAAAAAAAAAAAACTCTCTGAAAATGAATTGTATTGCAGTCTTTTGGAGGGAGTGGGGGCATGTGAATAGGAAATGAGTGAGGTTATTTTTCTGGATCTAGGTTTTTGTGAGGGAATATGCTAGAATGGCATTCTGGAATTTCTCTCTCAGAATAATGCAAGTTGGTAGCAGCATCCCCCATTATCATTTTTCAAGGTCCATCAATTGCTGGTACAACAAAACACCTATTAAACAATTAACATTTTATGTTCAAATGAAATGAGAAAAATGTACCTTGCAATATAGCCAAATGTCATAAAAAGAGTTGTAATATTTTTCAGCTGCTTTTTTCAGTCAGTGAGCAACTTACCTCCACTTCATTATTTCTTTCCACTTTTTGTTTATTTATTTATTTTTATTTATTTTTACTTTTTTTATTATTATACTTTTAAGTTCTAGGGTACAAGTGTACAAAGTGCAGGTTTGTTACATATGTACACATGTGCCATGCTGGTGTGTTGCACCCATTAACTCATCATTTACATTAGGTATTTCTCCTAATGCTATCCCTCCTCCCTCCCCCCACCCCATGACAGGCCCAGGTGTGTGATGTTCCCCTTCCTCTGTCCAAGCGTTCTCATTGTTCAATTCCCAACTATGAGTGAGAACATGCGGTGTTTGGTTTTCTGTTCTTGAGATAGTTTGCTGAGAATTATGGGTTCCAGCTTCATCTATGTCCCTATGGAGGGCATGAACTCATCCTTTTTCATGGCTGCATAGTATTCCATGGTATATAAGTGCCACATTTTCTTAATCCAGTCTATCATCAATGGGCATTTGGGTTGGTTCCAAGTCTTTGCTGTTGTGAATAGTGCCTCAATAAACATACGTGTGCATGTGTCTTTAGAGTAGAAGGATTTATAATCCTTTAGGTATATACCCAGTAATGGGATGACTGGGTCAAATAGTATTTCTAGTCCTACATCCTTGAGGAATCACCACACTGTCTTCCACAATGATTGAACTAGTTTAGAGTCTCACCAACACTGTAAAAGTGTTCCTATTCTCCACATCCTCTCCAGCACCTGTTGTTTCCTGACATTTTAACGATTGCCATTCTAACTGGTGTGAGATGGTATCTCATCGTGGTTTTGACTTGCATTTCTCTGATGGCCAGTGATGATGAGCTTTTTTTCATGTGTCTGTTGGCTGCATAAATGTCCTCTTTTGAGAAGTGTCTGTTCATATCCTTCACCCATTTTTTTTTTATTGGATAGGTTTTTAAAATTATTATTATACTTTAAGTTCTAGGGTACATGTGCACAACGTGCAGGTTTGTTACATATGTATACATGTGTCATGTTGGTGTGCTGCACCCATTAACTCGTCATTTACATTAGGTATTTCTCCTAATGCTATCCCTCTTCCCTCTCCCCACCCCACAACAGGCCCCAGTGTGTGACGTTCCCCTTCCTGTGTCCAAGTGATCTCATTGTTCAATTCCCACCTATGAGTGAGAACACGCGGTGTTTGGTTTTCTGTTGTTGTGATAGTTTGCTGAGAATGATGGTTTCCAGCTGCATCCATGTCCCTACAAAGGACACAAACTCATCCTTTTTTATGGCTGCATAGTATTCCATGGTGTATATGTGCCACATTTTCTTAATCCAGTCTGTCACTGATGGACATTTGGGTTGATTCCAAGTCTTTGCTATTGTGAATAGTGCCGCAATAAACATATGTGTGCATGTGTCTTTATAGCAGCATGATTTATAATCCTTTGGGTATATACCCAGTAATGGGATGGTTGGATCAAATGGTATTTCTAGTTCTAGATCCTTGAGGAATTGCCACACTTTTCCATAATGGTTGAACAAGTTTACAATCCCACCAACAGTGTAAAAGTGCTCCTATTTCTCCACATCCTCTCCAGCACCTGTTGTTTCCTGATTTTTTAATGATTGCCATTCTAACAGGTGTGAGATGGTATCTCATTGTGGTTTTGATTTGCATTTCTCTGATGGCCAGTGATGATGAGCATTTTTTCATGTGTCTGTTGGCTGTATGAATGTCTTCTTCTGAGAAATGTCTGTTCATATCCTTTGCCCACTTTTTGATGGGATTGTTTGTTTTTTTCTTGTTTTGTTTGAGTTCTTTGTAGGTTCTGGATATTAGCCCTTTGTCAGATGAGTAGATTGCAAAAATTTTCTCCCATTCTGTAGGTTGCCTGTTCACTCTGATGGTAGTTTCTTTTGCTGTGCAGAAGCTCTTTAGTTTAATTATATCCCATTTGTCAATTTTGACTTTTGTTGCCATTGCTTTTGGTATTTTAGACATGAAGTCCTTGCCCATGCCTATGTCCTGAATGGTATTGCCTAGGTTTTTTCTAGGGTTTTTTATGGTTTTAGCTCTAACATTTAAGTCTTTAATCCTTCTTGAATTAATTTTTGTATAAGGTGTAAGGGAGGGATCCAGTTTCAGCTTTCTACTTATGGCTAGCCAGTTTTCCCAGCACCATTTATTACATAGGGAATCCTTTCCCCATTTCTTGTTTTTTTTCAGGTTTGTCAAAGATCAGATGGTTGTAGATGTGTGGTATTATTTCTGAGGGCTCTGTTCTGTTTCATTGCTCTATATCTCTGTTTTTGGTACCATTACCATGCTGTTTTGGTTACTGTAGCCTTATAGTATAGTTTCAAGTCAGGTAGTGTGATGCCTCCAGCTTTGTTATTTTGGCTTAGGATTGTCTTCTCTATGCAGGCTCTTTTTTGGTTCCATATGAACTTTAAAGTAGTTTTTTTTCCAATTCTGTGAAGAAAGTAACTGGTAGCTTGATGGAGATGACACTGAATCTATAAATTACCTTGGGCAGTATGGCCATTTTCACAATATTGATTCTTCCTATCCATGAGCATGGTATGTTCTTCCATTTGTTTGTGTCCTCTTTTATTTCATTGAGCAGTGGTTCGTAGTTCTCCTTGAAGAGGTCCTTCACATCCCTTGTAAGTTGGATTCCCAGGTGTTTTATTCTCTTTGAAGCAGTCGTGAATGGGAGTTCACTCATGACTTGGCTCTCTGTTTGTCTGTTATTGCTGTATAGGAATGCTTGTGATTTTTGCACGTTGATTTCAATCCTGAGACTTTGCTGAAGTTGCTTATCAGCTTAAGGAGATTTTGGGCTGAGACGATAGGGTTTTCTAAATATACAATCATGTCATTGGCAAACAGGGACAACTTGACTTCCTCTTAACCTAATTGAATACACTTTATTTCTTTCTCCTGCCTGATTGCCCTGGCCAGAACTTCCAACACTTTATTCAATAGGAGTGGTGAGAGAGGGCATCCCTGTCTTGTGCCAGTTTTCAAAGGGAATGCTTCCAGTTTCTGCCCATTCAGTATGATATTGGCTGTGGGTCTGTCATAAATAGCTCTTATTATTTTGAGATACGTTCCATCAATACCGAATTTATCGAGAGTTTGTAGCATGAAGGGCTGTTGAATTTTGTCAAGGGCCTTTTCTGCATCTATTGAGATAATCATGTGGTTTTTGTCTTTGGTTCTGTTTATATGCTCGATTATGTTTATTGATTTGCATATGTTGAACCAGCCTTGCATCCCAGGGATGAAGCCCACTTGATAATGGTGGATAAGCTTTCTGATGGATGTGCTGCTGGATTCGGTTTGCCAGTATTTTATTGAGGATTTTTGCATGTATGTTCATCAGGGATATTGGTCTAAAATTCTCTTTTTTTGTCGTGTTTCTGCCAGGCTTTGGTATCAGGATGATGCTGACCTCATCAAATGAGTTAGGGAGGATTCCTTCTTTTTCTATTGATTGGAAGTTTCAGAAGGGATGGTACCAGCTCCTCCTTGTACCTCTGGTAGGATTCGGCTGTGAATCCACCTGGTCCTGGACTTTTTTTGGTTGGTAGGCTATTAATTATTGTCTCAATTTCAGAGCCTGTTATTGGTCTATTCAGGGATTCAACTTCTTCCTGGTTTAGTCTTGGGAGAGTGTATATGTCCAGGAAATTATCCACTTCTTCTAGGTTTTCTAGTTTATTTGTATAGATGTGTTTATAGTATTCTCTGATGGTAGTTTGTATTTCTGTGGAATCGGTGGTGATATCCGCTTTATCATTTTTTATTGCATCTATTCGATTCTTCTTTCTTTTCTTCTTTATTAGTCTTGCTAGCGGTCTATCAATTTTGTTGATCTTTTCAAAAAACCAGCTGTATTCAAATGGAAAACAACAGCAACAAAAAAAGCAGGGGTTGCAATCCTAATCTCTGATAAAACAGACTTTAAACCAACAAAGATCAAAAGAGACAAAGAAGGCCATTACGTAATGGTAAAGGGATCAATTCAACAAGAAGAGCTAACTATCCTAAATATATATGCACCCATACAGGAGCACCCAGATTCACACAGCAAGTCCTTAGAGACCTACAAAGAGACTTAGATTCCCATACAATAATAGTGGGAGACTTTAACACCCTACTGTCAACATTAGACAGATCAACGAGACAGAAAGTTAACAAGGATATCCAGGAATTGAACTCAGCTCTGCACCAAGACCAAGCAGACCTAATAGACATCTACAGAACTCTCCACCCCAAGTCAACAGAATATACATTTTTCTCAGCACCACATCGCACTTATTCCAAAATTGACCACATAGTTGGAAGTAAAGCACTCTTCAGCAGATGTAAAAGAACAGAAATTATAACAAACTGTCTCTCAGACCACAGTGCAATCAAACTAGAACTCAGGACTAAGAAACTTAATCAAAACCGCTCAAATACATGGAAACTGAATAACCTGCTCCTGAATGACTACTGGGTACATAACGAAATGAAGGCAGAAGTAAAGATGTTCTTTGAAACCAATGAGAACAAAGACACAACATACCAGAATCCCTGGGACACATTTAAAGCAGTGTGTAGAGGGAAATTTATAGCACTAAATGTCCACAAGAGGAAACAGGAAAGATCTAAAATTGACACCCTAACATCACAATTAAAAGAACTAGAGAAGCAAGAGCAAACACATTCAAAAGATAACAGAAGGCAAGAAATAACTAAGATCAGAGCAGAACTGAAGGAGATACAGACACAAAAAACCCTTCAAAAAATCAATGAACTCTTTCCACTTTTCTTCCCATATTCACTCTTGCTTCCCTATAGTCCATTCTCCACATAGTAGCCAGAAGAATCTTCAAAGAGTATAAACCAGGGCATGTCTCTGCCCCTTGTTCTCAATCTTCCAGCAGCTTCTAGCTGTGCTTAAAATAAAATCCAATGTTTTACCGTGGCCTAGAGGGCCCTACAGGCCCTGGTCTCTGTCCTCCTCTCCTACCTTATCCCCTTCTGTTCTCTTAGTCATTCAGTATGATCCATTCTCGTCTTGGCCATCATTATCTCACACCTCGCTGGCTGCCTTAACATCTTCACTGGTCTCCTTGCTTCCACTCTTGCTCCTTGTAGTCCATTCCCCACTCAGCAGACAGAATGAGGTTTTGAAAACATAAATCAGATCATTTAAACTTTCAACCCTTTAACAGCTTCTCCTTATAACTAGAAAGATCCGAACTCTTTGGTATGCAAGGCATACCATAATCCATAACTGCCCTTCTATTCTCCGAAATTATCAATCTTCCCCTAGTGAGTAGATTTTTTTAAATTACAAGAGAAGAAGCCAGTTTAAGGGATTTGGGAAGCCATTGAATCCTTTATTTAGCAAACATATCTTATGTTCCATCTATGTGCCATTATGGGGATCCAAAGTTGAAGCAAGTAATATCTTCCCTCAAGGCTTTTCCAGTCTAAGTTACCCCAACATAGATGAGGAGGGTCATGTCTCATTGTAAACATGGCAAAGTTTTTAGGTGACAGTGCAGACTCTTTGGCAGTCCTGGTACCTGACTTCACATTCCCATTGAAATGTGGAACCTTTCACTTTAAAAATATGTGCATAAGTCTGCATTCAGTTTTCTCTGGAAATGATATTGTTCTAGAATCACACAGTCCCTTGATAGAATCTATGTAGTGCTAAATTAATTTCACAAACCTTTTTGCTCAATATTCTTTCATGGGCTTAGGCCAGCACTCCTGACATTTATCTACCAATGCTGTCTGTGTCCAAGGAAACAAACTTAACAATGGCTCTGAAATAGCTACTCCTATTCAAGTGCTTACCAAAAGCAGACTTTTCTTTTTTAATCTAGTGACTCATGACTGTAAGATTATCTTTTCACACTGTATTGCAGTGGTTCTGAATATACTGGTGACAGGTTTGGTGAATCAGAATGACCTTTGGACATTTAGAAAAATAATATGCTTTGGGAACATTTCACATTAAAGGCGTATGCTCATTTCCAGCAGCACCACCTCCAGTTGAGTATCACAACTTTATTCCTATACATTTTTCTCTATTTTTCCTTTAAAATATTCCCTGAAGAACTATGGTTACGTATCTAGACCATCAGTTGCTTTCACCCCCTCACACATTTTCAGCATATGCCAAATCTTGGTCATTACTTATAAGTGTGGTTCATAGAGGCAACTTTGAAGGGGAGGGATACAGGGAGTCATGAGAGTCATTAAGTCAAGACATCTGAAGTCAGTGCAGCTCAAAGCACCACATATAATCCAATAGAGACCACAGGCAAGAACATGAATTCTCTGCCCTCACGGGCTCTCAATTTAATAGTTCAAAATCAGACTTTGCTCCTAATTTGCTCTATGACCCTGAGCCAGTCTATTGCTATACTTGTACTTCTGTTTCCTCATCTGTCGAGTGTGGGGGCTTAGACACCCGGCCTCTCAGGCCCTTTGCACTTCTACTGTAGTGAGACAATGTTTCCATGAAACTTTACCTCTTCATCTTGCATCATGGAACTTCCTTGGTCTACTCAGCAGCAGAAAAAACAAAAACAAAAAAACTGCAATGACAACTTTGTTCTTACCTATGCTCAGCTCCTGCTTTCTTCTTTTCTCCTTGGGAGGCTGAGGCAGGAAAATCACTGGAACCTGGGTGGCAGAGGTTGCAGTGAGCCAGGACCATGCCATTGCACTCCAGGCAGGGTGACAAGAGTGAAACTCCTTCTCAAAACAAAAAAAGTATGTGTTGTTGATTATGATTGTTATTAATAATAGTGACCTTTCAAGGTTTCATTTTTTGTTCAACTGGGAATTACCTTTATGATGCATTATACTATATATAAACTTTCCCCTAGGAATTTTGGTAACATGTCTTAGTCCATCCCTCAAGTACATATGAATTCCCTGAAATAATGAAGAAGATGCTGTTAGAAATATGTGGATGAGCATCATACTATACAGTTTGAAAATCTACTAAAAGCTACAGTAATCAAAACAGCATGGTACTGGCATAAAAACAGACACATGGACAGATGGGAAAGAACAAAGAGCCTGGTAATAAGTCTACATACTTATAGTCACTTGATTTTTGACAAAGACAAGAAGAACACACAGTGAATGCAACAAGAACACAAAGAGAGTGTGATCTCTTCAATAAATCGTGCTGGGAAACTGGATATCCACATTTAGAAGAATCATATCACATCATATATAAAATCAAATCAAAAAGGATTAAAGACTTAACATAAGACTTGAAACTGTAAAACTACTAGAAGAAAACATAAGGGAAAATCTCCTTGATGTTGGTCTGGGAAGTTGATACACAATGGAATACTATTCCGCCTTAAAAAAGGAAACAAGTGATGTCATTTGCAACAACATGGAGGAAACTGGAGGAAATTATGTTAGGTTGAATAAGCCAGACACAGAAATATAAATGCCACATGATCTCCCTTATACATGGAATATAAAAATGTTGAACTCATAGAAACAGAGAGCAAAATGGTGACTGCCAGAGGTTGGGGTGGGGATGATGGAGAGTGGAGAGATGTTGATCAAAGGACATAAAATTTCAGTTAGGAGGAATAAGTTCAGAAAATCTATTGTATATCATGGTGACTACATTTGACGACAATATATTGTATATTTAAAAACTGCTAAAAGAGTACTTTTTAAGTGTTCTCACGATAAAATAAAAATAAGTATGTGAGGTAATGCATATGTTAAGTAGTTTAATGTCGTCATTCTGCAAGATATACATATATTGAAAACATCATGTTGTACACTGTAAATATATACAATTTTTACCTGTCAATAAAAATATATGCATATGAGTGACTGTGAACACAGCCTCCTTTTCTGGTTTTCCACTTGAGGGAGGTTGGCTGTGTCTGTACTCTTTTATCACCACTGAAACCGCCATCTTGGTGCCTCTGCTGATTCTTTGTTTGTGGATTGAGTAGCTAAATAATATAGTGTCTTTAATATACCTGGGAAATTTTCCTGGCACATAGTAGTTCTTTTTGATAATTGAGGCATTCATCTACACTACTCCCTTTGCACACCTGCTTTGAGACAATCAAATAATATAGAGTTGAGACGTGGCCATGAATATAAGAGAAAAAATGAGAGGAAAAAGGAAGAAAATATGTAGGAATAAATAAAAGCCTGAGGGTCACCCCATTACTCCTCACCAAAACACACACACACACCCCCACATAAACAGGAGATGAAATGATAGCTTTTATCATGCAAACAAAAGAGGTCTTATTATTTTACCTTATTTACCTTAAAGAAGATAAACCCATGACTAAGAAATGAGACAATGTTTTTAACATGAAAATTGTCTGACAGAAGCAATGAATATATATCTCATACACACCTTCAAAGGGATGATGTCTTATTTTTATATTTACCATTTAGCATATTTTTTTCTAAAGAATTTTGCATCATTTCTTACTATCCATTCCCCAAACAACCTCTGAAGTCAACATAGCAAACTTTGACTGGGTTTCCAGGTCAAAGAATGCAGTGAGTAGAGGCCTGCCAGATGGGTCTTCCCAGAGGGCTGTGAGTTCCCCAGTAGCAGGATGGGCCCCTCCACTCTTCCTTACCCTGGCCACTATTCAACAGCAAAGCTATTGTTTTTAAGCAGTTGTTCAAACCAATAATTGAAATTATGGCTCCAGAGGTATTAAATAATTTGGGTGCCTCTGATAAAAACATGAAAAACTTCAATTGGAAAAGTTGATTAAACTTTATAATAGGCAAAATTCTAAGATGACCTCTGTAATTCTTACACTGTGGTAGAAACACCCTTACATAAACCCTTCTTCTTGCATGTAGGTGGAACCTGTTACTTGCATCTAAACGATAGAGCATGGCAAAGATTGTCGTATTTTATAGAAGTAAGATTCCCTAATCAGTTAACTTTGGATCAATCAAAAGGAAGATTATCTTGAGTAGGCTTGACCTAAGCACGTGAGCCCTCCAGTCCTGCCCCAAAAGAAGCAACTGGAAGAAGTCACTCTCTCACCTGCTAGCCTTGAAGAATAAACTTCCATGATTTCTACTGCTGCAAGAAAATGAATTCTGCCAACAACCACGTGAGCTTGGAAGAAGACTTCTAGCCTTGGAGTCCACTCTGGCCAATGTTTTGATTGTAGTCTTGTGAAACCTGAGCAGAGGACTCAGCCATAACTGTTTTCAGATTTTTGACCCATAAAAACTGTGAGATAATTAATTAATGGTGTGTGTGTGCACGTGTGTGTGTGTATGAGATGGAGTCTTGCTCTGTCACCCAGGCTGGAGTGCAGTTGTGCAATCTCAGCACACTGCAACCTCTGCCTCCTGGGCTCAAGAGATTCTCCCGCCTCAGCCTCCTCAGTAACTGGGACTACAGGTGCCCACCACCACACGCAGCTAATTTTTGTATTTGCAGTAGTGACAGGATTTTGCCATGTTGGCCAGACTGCTCTCAAATGCCTGACCTCGAGTAATGTGCCTGCCTCAGCCTCCCAAAGTGCTGATATTACAGGTGTGAGCCACCGTGCCCAGGCAATTAATGTTGTTTTAAGCTACTAAGTTTCTGGTAACTTGTTACACAGTAGTAGAAAACTGATATAAAGTTCACGAGCCTTACTCACGTTCTGTAAAAAAAAGGAAATGCTAACTAGTGACACCTCAATAAGAAGTCAAAAAGATTCAGCAATAAGTGCTTTAGCTATTTCAATATTATTGGGGTGGTGGCTAACAACCTGGACTTCAGAGTGAGATAGTCTTGGGTTCTGGGACCAGCCCTGACACTTAATAGCTATTTGAGTTTAGGTAAGTCACTGTATTTCTCTCAACCTCTGTTTTCCTACCTTTGATGCCATTTTCCATGACTGTGTTTCTGTTGCCATTTAACAACTGGAGACATGACGTTAAGGAGAGTTTGACTTTCTTACACAGACAAACAGGATATAATAGGGGTTAATCCACACCCTGAATTCTCCAGGCCAGGCTTTCAATGGGAAAAAGTTTTCATAAAATGAATTTCTGGGCCACTTTTGTTTTAGAAACAGTAGGAATGGTGAGGACTGGAATTGGCGTATACACATTTCTCAGTTTTTAGACTTCTAGAATCTAGCCTGGTGTTTGCTGGCTGCACTTGCTCCGTATTCTGTTGTCCAAAGGCAAATAAATAAATAAATTATCAAACGTTAGCAACAAGAAGTGGCTCGTCAAAGTCACAGATCCTACTAGTGTCAGAGTCAAGAACAGAATTCAAGTTCTCTGACCCTCTATGCTCTGCAACTATATCATCTTGCTCTTCCTGGAATTTCTCCTGATTTGCTGTGAGGCCCCTAGAAAATAATTTCCACACGTGGTTTCTTTCCTTGTTTTGCCCAAAGCCTGCATCCTTTGACTTGATTACATCTTGTCTTTCTGATAGAAAGTAATTTCAGCAAGTGCTTAACTGTAATAGTTACCTCCCCAGTGTGAAGAGGTCTCTGTTCTCTGAGAGAGCAGAGACCAATTTCTAGCACCCACTCACAAATTCCACAATGCACTTTATCTCCATGATTTTTTTGCTCCCTGCTCGCCCCGAGACGTAGAAGTGGCTCACATGCACTTTTTGTTGAAAAGTAAAAGTAGGGTAAAAAAGAGGTAGTGAAAAATATACTCCTATGGATTTTTTTTAAAAAATGAAAATTGAACTTAGTGGATTTCTTGGGAAACCAGTGTTGTTCCTCCTGACAAAATCCCCCTCATCTTTCAAGACCCAGCTTAGCTGACACTTCATCTAGGACTCATTCTCTGTTCCACCCCAGGCAGAGTTTCTCTCTTTCTTCCTCCTCCGTGTTCTCATTGCATTTTGACCAGAACTCTTCTTTGCTATTTATCACAGGTTGCCTTGTATTAAAGTTATTCTCCTCAGCACAGAGGCAGTACACTCTCAGAGAACAGAGACCAATTTTTACTTATCTTTGCATCATCCGCCCCTACTGCCATGCCTGGCAAAGAAGAGGCACTCAATCACTGTTTGCTGACTTGAATCTAAAATCAACTTTTAAAAATTTACTTTAAAATTTGTTGTAGCATACTTTAAAGTTGCTTTGGCAATGAATAAAACTGTTTACATTTATGGAGTTAAACCGGGAGTGGGTTGAGGGTGGCGGTGGGAATGATGAATTTTCCTATTACAGATTTTTACCAGAATCTCACATGGAAAAACTGGGTTTGTGAATCGACTTTTGGGTTTTTGTCTCCTCTACTTTGCACTCCATATTAAGGGAGTACATATGTTGGTATATCAGTCAGGGTTCAGGGCAACATACTGCAATAACTCAAGGTATACTAATCAGAAAGTATTTAATACAGAGAATCCATACTGAGAACTTATTTGAAGGGATGAAGGTGTGGGCTCTATGCTGAACATCAAAAAATGACTCCTAGAACGTGACAGGAATGACCCTCTTGAAGAACTACTATCTTCAAGGCCATTGATGGAACCACTAATTTTTTTTTTCTTGAGACAGGGTCTCATTCTGTTGCCCAGGCTGGAGTACAGTGGTGTGATCATGGTTTGCTGCAGCCTTGATATCCCAGGCTCAAGCGATTCTCCCACCTCAGCCTCCTGAGTAGCTAGGACTACAAGTACATGCGACGACGCCTAGCTATTTTTTTATTTTTGCATTTTTGTAGAGATGGAGTCTTCCTGTGTTGCCCCGGATGGTCTCTAATTCCTGGGCTCAAGAGATCTTCCTGCCTCTGCCTCCCAAAGTGCTGGGATTACAGACGTAAGCCACCACGTTTGGCTGAACCACCAAATTTAAGAATGCATTGCAATTGCTGTTATCCAGAAATCAGGAAAACAGAATTAAGAAGCCGTCACTGCCGCTATTCCTACCCCAGCTACCTCTTGGCCCCTACAAAGATGATGACTGAGTAATAAGACATAGACTCTGTCTAGTGTCTCTGCTACAACTTGCTTGTCAACATCCAGGAAGCTAGAGTATTGACATGGGGCACCAGTGCAAAAAACATCCCATGTCTCTAAGACCTAGCTTGCCAGAAGAAAACAACTAAAAGAAAAGAGAGATGGCCTACACTTTCCGTCTGACTTCAAAACTCCAAGCAAGTGCGTCTAGTTTGCTTCTTCAGCTACAGGAGAGAAGGGGAAATATAGTTTCTAGCTTTCCAATCTCAGTAGTATAGGAAGGTATGTCAAAAGGAAGATGAACTAGAGACTGAGTGAGATAATACACAATATTTCCACAGGCTAACTCAGGGACAGTCTGCTGGCCTTGCATGGCTGTGGCATTGAGGAGCTTTCTACCCTGTGGTCGGATAGACCCATTGTCCTAAAGACATCATTATACTAAAAATGCCAATCATTATTTGCCATGCCACAGCAGGAGAAGCTTCAAGAGAAACTACTTGTCCCATAGCCTTGTTGAATGGTCAGTGGATTATGTGCCCCAGCCTCCTGGCTGTACCTTATGTGATCATGGGTGGGCCCTTGGCCCAGTGGTGGCTCATATGTAGTTTAGCCAGGAACCTAAGTGGCTTGGATGATCTGGTCTGAAAAGGAGAGCTAAGCCAATAGACTTATGCCCTTATAAATTTAGTATGGTAGGCTGTGTACAAGGTGGAACTGTCACAAAATCAGATTTGTAGAGAGGTGAATGAAGCAAATGTGCAGGATGAAGCAGACATACCCAGGAGAAGAGACAGCATCCCCTGAGTGGGCCCCAAAGAAGATAGCTGTCTCCATTCTTAGTATCCTTTGAGGCTAGTTCCAATCCAAGCATGCCCTTGCAACACTCTTTCCATTTGCCTTGGGGATAACTTGAGTGGGCCTACCATGTAGCAAAAGGGCTTCGACTAAAACCAGGCCATAAAGGAAAGTGGATGGAAGACTCACTTGCTTTCACTGGTCATGTGGCCAATACAATGCTATGTTCACCACCATATTTCCCCTTCCTGAGCACCCACACCAGGAAGAGTCCATTTCCCAGTCTCTCTTGGAGGGCTACACTAAGTTCCTACCAGTGGGAATGTGAGCTGAAGTGATGTGTCATTTGCAGTCCAAGGCAGTTTAAAATGGTGGAATCCCGCCTCTTGCCCTCTGCATCTATGTGGCTGGAAGCTAAAATCTCTGACATGGAGGCCTGGAACTATAGAAGTAAACAGGATCTCTGAGCCTCTTGGAGGACAGTTGCCAAGGAGATTTGCTTAGCTCTTATCAGATTGTAATTTACCTTTCAGCAGATGGAAGCTACTTCTATTTACAGGAATCAAGGAGGAAAGAGTGTGGGCTTTTTAATTGGAGTCAATGGCAGTATTTCTATGTAACTCAGTGAATGACGGGGCCATATAAACTTCATAAGGAAGGGAACATGACTGCCTAATTCGCCACTGTATCTTTGGAACCAAGAACAGTGGCCATCGTAGATGTTCAATACATATTTTTTCAATGAATGAATGAGCTCAGATGAAGTCACGTTTTTACATCTTTGATTAGGATGCTATTTGAGTTTAAAATCATTTTAATGGACTTTCAGTTAGCCAAAAACTAACTATAAGTTGGTCCCAGGAGCATTTCTGGGTATTCATCAAAAGCTCATCAGAAGTATTCCTAATGGCCAGCCACGGTGGTTCATACCTGTAATCCAAGCACTTTGGGAGGCCAAGGCAAGTGGATCATTTGAGGTCAGGAGTTCGAGACCAGCCTGGCCAACATGGTGAAACCCCATCTCTACTAAAAATATAAAAACTAGCCGGGCAGTAGTGGCACACGCCTATAATCCCAGCTGCTTGGGAGGCTGAGGCAGGAGATCGCTTGAGCCTGAGAGGCAGAGGTTGTGGTGAGACAAGATCACACCACTGCATTCCAGTCTGGGCAACACAGTGAGACCCTGTGTCCAAAAAAAAAAAAAAAAGTATTCGTAAGTAATTACTACAGGCAACCCACTAAGTAGACATGAGGGATCTAGCCCTCTCAACAATTCTCCTGATTTTCTGTGTGAACTTATGCAAATAATTTCACTCAGCCTCAGTTTCCTCATTTACAAATGGAGATATAAATCTTTGTCCTGTCTGCCTCAGAGAGTTCTGAGGCTCAAATGACCCAATAGACGTGGAAGAGCTTTGTAAACTATTAGGTGTGTGCACACACACACATGCACACACACACACACACGTATAGCTAGGTGTGTATGTATGTATATAGAAAATAAATCATTAGGAGTCACATATGTTCCCTGCAGAACATAAAGCCCTATTTGTCCCACAGCATTTATACATTTATATTTCCCACTTTCTATGAATATCCTTAAATTCTATTTTAGTGCAAGTGAAATTGGCTGGCACCTCTGTGTAACTGTTGACAGATTAGGAAGATTAAGAGACACGGGTAATCTGCATGTCTCAGGATAATCAGTGAAGAAACGGAATGACTGAATCTATTATAGAAAAGCTTGTTTGGATTATGCAAATATTCCACCACCCAAGGTAAACCAAAGTGGGTCTAAGTGGCACAGAACGTGGAGCTGCCATTGCAGATTTGGGTACTGTTTGGACTCTGCAACACCAGCATACTTACAGATTGCCTCACTCTGCATAACAGTTGAATTATTATGACTACATGACTACCTGTGTAGGCATTCACTCACTTTAAGTGCAAGAGGTACTCTTAAAATTCATTCACTCAATCATTCATTCCCGGGAAGCACTTTTCCCGTCATTTGATACAGCAAGAATTACTTTTTAAAGTGAATGTTTACTCTCAGTTTTTGCCAACAGTCAACTTTCATCTATTGAGTGTTTTTTATTGTGTCAAGCCCTGCACAAAAGCATGGTGAGGGACATGGTGATGTATAAGGCATGGTCCCTGCTCTTAGAGGACCATAGCTATGCAAGTTAGTTAGGGAAAGCTCAGAAAAGATGGTGTATTAGTTTTCTATTACTGCATAACAAATTACCACAAACATGGAGGCTTAAAATCTCACCCATTTATTAGCTCACAATTCTGTTTGATATGGCTCAACTGGCTTCTCTGCTCAGGGTATCACAAAGTTGAAGTCAAGGTATTGGTCAGGCTGATGTCTCATCTAAAAGGTCTGGGAAAACTTGTTTACAAGCTCACTCAGGATGTTGGTTGAATTCAGCTCATTGAGATTGTAGGACTAAAGTCCTTGTTTCCTTGCTGGCTGTAAACCAGAGGTTATCTTCGGCTCTGAGGGCTGCCACGTTGCTTGCCATGTGGTCCCCTCCATCTTCAAAGCAGTAATAGTGTGCCAAATCCTTTCCAAGGTTTGAATTTCTGACTCCCTCCTTTACAACCAACTGGAGAAAACTCTGCTTTTAAAAGGCTCACTAGATTAGGTCAGTCTATTTAGGGTAATCACCCTATGCCATATCATGAAACATAATCATAGGAGTGATCTCTCATTACATTCACAGGTTCCACTCACACTTAAGGGGTTTATGCAGGGCATGTATCCCAGGGGGCAGAAATCTTGAAAGCCATCTCAGGATCTTGCCTACCACAGTTAAATGTCAGGATAGTCCCGGAGAATGGTAAGCTGTAAATGCTATATAACCAAGTTGGAGAGATTTGGAAGGCACAGTTTTCCAGTTTCCAGTCTCCTGTATCTGTTCCCTTCATTATTTTCTGATGATGGCTCTTCCTTCTTTGGATTACTAAATACCAAAGAAGATCATTTGGACCAATTAATGTCCACATGTGGCCTTTGGGTTCCAAATGACATCTGGTTTAGGAGTGGCTTTCTGTATGGAAAATTTGAGGAGTGCTTCTCTTTGTAAATTCCTAGAGGGTAGGCATTGCATTTTCCTTCAATACTCCCACCTCCAAACAAAACAAACCAAAACAACAAACTTCTCTGATCTTTATATTTTCTGAGACATTTCTCTTGAAAACTTTACAGCCAGGTTTGGGAAAGAATCACCTATGTTTTCCTTCTCTGTATCCTTGCCTACAAATCACTCCTCCACCCGCTGCAATCTAGCTGCCATTCCCACTGTTCCATTTGGTTTGACTCAAAAGAATAGACTCACTTGCATTCAAATACTGGCTTGATCACTGTGACGGTTGATTTTATGTATTAGCTTGACTGAGCTAAGAGATGCCCAGGTAGCCTGTAAAACATTATTTCTGTGAGGGTGTTTCCAGAAGAGATTAGCATTTCAATCAGTAGACTGAATAAAGAAGATCTGCTCTCACCAGTGTGGGTGGGCATCATCCAATCTTTCCAGGGCCTACATAGAACAAAAAAGCAGAGGAAAGGAGAATTCACTCTCTCTTCTTGAGCTGGGTCATCTATCTTCTTTTGCCCTTAGGCACAGGAGCTCCTGATTCTTAGGCCTTTGGACTCCAGGACTTGTAACAGCAGCAGCATATTATGGGACTTCTCTGCCTCCATAATCATATGAGGTAAATCCCATAACAAATCCTCTCATATACCAGGATTTATTATGGGATTTGGCACGCGCGCGCACACACACACACACACACACACACACACACCCCTCCTTGATTCCATTCATTTGGAGAACCCTGGCAAATACAATCACTCACCTGATGTGTGACTGTCTCAGCCTTAATTTGCTTTTCTATAAAAAGCGAATGACATTCATGCTGAAGTGTTTTGGTGAAGTAGTTGATGTAAAGCATCAACTACTGGCACTCTTACTCTTCTGTGACTCTAAGCACTTTGAGAACAGAAACCGTACTTTAAAGGGTCGCAGGACAGTCTGACGTCACCCTTTTGACAGTGGCATTTTGACAAAATAGCACCAAAATGCCCCCATGTTCAAATGGGCGTATGAAAGCATCCTTATTGAGAATTGTGCTTCCTTATCTCCCACATTTCCTAGCACAGTGCTTGACACACAATAGAAACTCCATCAATGTTTGTTACTGATAGAAATGATGAACTAGTTTATCTCTTTTCTTCATCTAAATTGTATGCTCATTGAGGGCAGATAATTTTTTTCTTATTACAAACATTCCACATGGTTTGTTCTTCCAATACTTGGCTATAGATAATTCTTTCACTCATTCAAATTCTCAGACTTAGATGAAACCCAAGGGAGGATTGAACTCATGCATCCTAGTAAGAAGATTAGCTCTTTAATGTTTAATAATCATCAGGGAAAAAGAGATTCCACAACCTTCCCCAATAACTTGTCTCAGAGTTAGATTAAATAGAAGGAAGACAATAAGGATTATTAAAATTCCTCATGCCCTATGTAAGTCTATTTGCAAATGCTAATGGGTTTCTCAGGAAGTCAAGCAACTTCCTTTCTTCCTTTCTCCCCTATCCTTGCTCTCTCTCTCTCTTTCTCTCTCTCTCTGTCTCTCTCATGTGTCTATAGGTTATTTGCCCCGCCTGAATTAGGGAAGAAAAATGGTCTCCTCCACAGAATCTGAATCAGATTTCCTATAGTGGAGTGGTTAAGGAACAGAGTTTAGGCTTTCAGAAAGATAGATTCTGTTACATATTCAAGCTCCACTGTCTGATTTTGGGGTAGCAAGTTCTTTAGCCCCTCTGAGCCTCAGTTTCTTCAGCAAGAAAATAGAGATGAAAATGGTAGTACCTCCCTCAAGGATGATCATTGAGATTTAAAGAGAGAATTCACATAAAGCCCTTAACACATGCTTAGCAGGTAATAATAAATGCTAGTTGTTTATCTCATAAGTAAAATTCTCTTTTAGCAATAATATTTTAATACCTAACTTGGCATAATGATCATCATGAAACAATTCCCCTTGTCTTTGTGAATAATCTATATAGTACTGTTTTGCCAATGAGAATGAGTGCTCCTGTAAGAACCACACTTCAAAGACCCTCTTTACTTGGCAGTTATTGGGATATAATTATCATCCTGTGAAATCAAAGGTAGGTCTGTATAAGAGCTGCATTTAGACACAGACTCCATATTAAATATAATGTTAGCTGTAATATGGTGCTTTTCCCTATGGATTAGTGATATTTTGGTTGGGTAGATTGGGAAAATAATTGTAAAAATTGTTTTTGGGTTTGTTTTAGGAATAAGCTCTTCTTAAAAGACTGAAAGACTCTTGGTCCTGGTGGAGTTTATATTTTGGGGCCTGATCCTAGAAATAATGAACCTCCTTCCTTTAGGGAAAAGGCAAAATCCAGGGCTGAACAGATGTTTAGCTCTGGATTATTCTGGGTTATTCAAAAGGTTTAGAACAGTGGTTTCCGATTCTGTGGATCTGGGATTCAGCCTGATAATTTGCATTTCTAACAAGTTTCCAGTTTATGCTAATAATTCCGGTCCAGGGACTGCACTTGGACAACCACTGCACTAGAAAGAAGTGAGGGAATAATAGTCCCTTCTGCCTATGTAGTATTTTTTACCATTGCTAATCCTATTCACATCCATTATCACATTGGAGCCTCATTGATGTCAGGTTAAGACAAGGAAAGTATTGTGAACATCAATTGTCCATGAGAAATAAGTTAAATAGAAACTTACAAACTTTGGATTCTGCAGTGTACTATGACTCATATCTTGTAAATGGTTTCCTATCTGGAGGAAAATAACAGGCTCTGAGGGCAAACTCTATAAAGGAGATGGCAAATGTCAGTCACCTACACTCTCCCTACTGCATTCATAAATGAATTACTAATCTGTCATAGCAGTCTTTCGCCCAGATTTCCCCTCAGAACCCTCCTGGTCATGTGCTTAAGGCAGCCACTACCAGTTAATCAGGGTTAGCACATACTGCTATTTTCCATTCATTCTCCAAAGGGAAATGAAGATGAACTAAGTAGGATGGAACTGGCTTTGTGGCTACAGAGATGAATCAGACACAGTTCTTGTATGGTGTAGGAGAGAAGACAAAGCATGTGTAAAACTAGCTACATCTTAGGGATAAATGCAGTAAAAGGCTGTCAAGAGGAACAAGTAAAGTGTAGAGAATGGAGATGTCACTTTCAGTTGTGACATTAAATCTTCCTCTGTTGGACCCACTTCTACCTCTACGTCACAAAGTGACAGAGAACATTAGAAGTTCACTCCCTACAACTTCTGCCCATCAATTATTGACCTCGGTCTGTTTCCTGCTATGTAAAATAGAGGTGATACTCAAACACATCCCATACAGTGGTTAGAAGGATTAATTGTCTCATACATGGTGTGCTCTTGCTCTATGAAAGGTACAATACCTTTCATAGAGCATTGTAATGCTCTCCACTGTAACTCCTCAGGCTCAACTTACTGTGAAGTCAATTCAGAGGATAGGTACACCCAGGTAGTTTGCAGAGGTTTCAGATCTTGTCCATTTAAATAGAATGAATCACTATACTGGCAAAACTACCATCTTCTCCTCTTAGTTTGGCAAATTCACAAAGATAACAACACTCTTCTTCACTCCTATCTTTTGTCTGCTTAATAGCCCTGACACTTCAGAGGAAGGCCTTATATGCACAGTTAAAACTATAAAAGATACATGTATTTGTATTAAGAATGGCATATTAGGTTTTCAACAGTACCCATGGAAGAAAGACAACACAGTCATCACATATATCTCCCCATGAGTTTCTACTTTGGGGTTAGCAAGGCAATTCCTTTTTGAATAATACACCTGTTCTTCCCCCACTTCTCTGAAAATAGACAGTACATTTATGTTTCAACTGGGTTGGAAAAATCATCATAATTTGAATGCTCTGATATCTCTTCAGACTTCTTAAAATAAGATTCCACTGCTGTGTATATGGATAATTGTTTTTGAAGCAGATATATAGTAATTGGCAGGTGAATATTAGCTCAAATCCCCACTTAACATTTACCATGAGTTTCATGATTTTGCTGCACCCATCTTTGCTTTTAGTAATGAGAACTCTGACTCTTAATATTTCCACAATTTAGGTCTGAAACAGAATTTGGGTGTGAGAAGGGATTTTTGGCAGTAATGGAAGAAAATGTCCCTCAAGAAAGAAACAAGCTCTGGAAGAAATGGACCATTTGTTATTTCTGAAGGCCAAAGGTGAAAAAATCTCTTTTTGACAGCCTGGAAAATGGTCTTCTGAAGTAATACTGTAGCACCAGGCCACATAAAACAAATGGTAGAGGCTTCAGGAGTGTTGTCAAAAACTCAATTATTGATAAAGTCCAGCTCCAAACTCTCTCTCTCGCTCTCTCTCTCTCTCTCTCTCTCTCACACACACACACACCCCAACTCAATGTTCGTATCTTTTTGTGTTGTATAATGGTGAGAGAGATGCTAGCATTGCTTTTAGAACCATATCAAACAGCATGAGGAATCACAAAGCCATGGAAACAACATGTCTGGTTATACGTAACTATAAAAAGAAATTGGATTTTGAAAACTAACAATAATAAACCAACTGGAGTTTTCTTATGAACTTTATTGGAATTGTATTACTGATTTATTTGTACTTCATTCCTTAGCTATACATATATATATATATATATATATATATATATAGAGAGAGAGAGAGAGAGAGAGAGAGAGAGAGAAAGCTTTATAGATAAATAGATAGATCTATATATAGAGAGAAGAGAAAGTTCTATCTCTCTCTATATATATCTATTTAGTTATATATAGAAGTGTGTATATATATGTGAATACATATACACACACACAAATATATATGGCCCTCCTAAAATAAGCTTTAATAGTTTTTCCCTCAATTTGAGATTTTATTCTTCTGCAAATTTTGCACATTTTTACATGTTAACAATCTCTTACACATGTACATCAAAACTCTTTCACATTTGTTATCTCACCATGTCCTAATACATTTGTGAGACATGTAAAGGCTTCCAGATTCAGATAAGAAAATTGAAGCTCTGAAAGATTAAGTGGCCTATCCAAAGTCACACAGCTACCAGGTATTGAAATCTGGACAGTGATCCCCATCCTCTGCCTCTAGAGTTCTTTGCACTCTACCACCCAGACGTGTGTGTCTGTCTCTGTCCCATTGAGTAAGTGGGACTCCTCCACTGGCCATTCAAACCTATTTTGTGTGATCTATGCTTTTTCCCTTCCCTGGATGAAAACCAGGACTAGTACCTGTGACTTTTCTGGTTATGTTCAGATAATATAACATTATCTTGTCACTTTGGGTAATTTTCAGTAAAGAGTCTAGTCCATTTATGAGTCAAAATCCCTATCTTCATTTGAAATGAAGGCTTCTCCATTTCTCCAACCAGGAACTGCAGTGGGAAAGGGGAGATGGTGGTGACCTTATTCTCAAGTTCCATACCTTGCACTTCTACTCCTCTTCCCTACCTGGCTAACTGTGGTTTCTGACTTCCTCAGTGGACAAAGCAGGGATGAAGAAAATAGGTAAGGGGCAAGACCTTGCCTGACTAGTGTGGCTGTGGTAAGTCAGCATCAGAACTCTGTGAATTAGGCCAGGTGTGGTGGCTCATGCCTGTAATCACTTGATGTCAGGAGTTTGAGACCAGCCTGGCCAACATGGCATAACTCTGTCTCTACTAAAAATAGAAAAAACAAAATTAGCCTGGAGTGGTGGCACACTCCTGTAGTTCCAGCTACTCAGGAGGCTGAGGCACAAGAATGGCTTGAACCCTGGAGGCAGAGGTTGCAGTTGCAGTGAGCCAAGATGGCACCACTGCACTCCAGCCTGGAGGTCAGAGTGAGACTCTGTCTCAAAAAAAGGAAAAAAAAGAAAAAGAATAAGAACTTTGGGGATTTAGCAGGTGTTTCAAGTTCACTCTTTCCCTCTGGGCTGCTTCATGGATTCCTCTTTTACACCCTCAATGTTGGAGATATTACTAATCAAAAGCCAATTTTTAATAATCTCCTTAGTCTTGGGGTTTCAGCTGCAACTGAGATAAAACTAGTTTTGTTGTAACATCCTGTTACATGTAACTGATTTATTCATTCACAATGTGAATAAAGATCATGAGCTTTGGAGTCAAAGAGACCTAACTATAAATCAAGGTACTGCCACTCACTAGTTGTATGACCTTGGAAAAACTTTTCGACCATCTCTTAGTCTCAGTTTTTTAATCCAGACATTACAATACTTATTTTACAGGCATTATAAGATTACTTGAGATAACATATGTTAATTGCCTGGGATAAAATCGACACTTAATAATTGGTAACAGAAGTGGCTGTTTGTGTTATATAGGTAAGCTGATCCTAATGAATATTTCCAGGTAGATAATATGTCCCTTTAGCATAGTACTACACCCTCTTTTGCCTCCCGATACCCTAAAGCTTACAGGGTTCTTCTCACTTTCTCACCGTGCTTGAAATCCTTCACTAGGTTATCCTACCTAAGCCTGCCAGCCCTGCAAATGGACTTTTTTCCCAGATTGTAAGGATTAAGTGGGATCATGCATTTAAGATGATTACCCAGAATCTGGCACTGGTAAGTGCTCAAGAAATGGGAGTTACTACTATTATTGGTTGTGTTATTGTTACGATCTTACCATATCCCTGTTTTTTTAAAAAATGTCCCTTTTATCCACAATCTCAACTTTGTCATTCTCAACAAATCAACTCCCTGAGAGTGACTACATACAGATACATTTTTTCTTTTTTTTATTTCTTTGTTTGTTTGTTTGTTTTAAACAGGGTCTCACTCTGTCGCCCAGGCTGGAGTGCAGTGGTGCAATCTCGGCTCACTGCAAGCTCCGCCTCCCAGGGGTTCATGCCATTCTCCTGCCTCAGCCTCCTGAGTAGCTGGGACTACAGGCACCCGCCACCACGCCAAGCTAATTTTTTGTATTTCTAGTAGAGATGGGGGTTTCACTGTGTTAGCCAGGATGGTATTGATCTCCTGACCTCATGATCTGCTCACCTTGGCCTCTAAAGTGCTGCAATTACAGACGTGAGCCACCACACCCGGCCAGATACTTTCTTCTCTAAAGAATCCCTTGAGACTCTTCCAAGTGACACAGTAGATTCGTTTTATTAAGAATGCAGGTTCTAGACACTTCTCAAAAGAAGACATTTATGCAGCCAACAGACACATGAAAAAATGCTCATCATCGCTGGCCATCAGAGAAATGCAAATCAAAACCACAATGAGATATCATCTCACACCAGTTAGACTGGCGATCATTAAAAAGTCAGGAAACAACAGGTGCTGGAGAGGATGTGGAGAATAGGAACACTTTTACACTGTTGGTGGGAGTGTAAACTAGTTCAACCATTGTGGAAGACAGTGTGGTGATTCCTCAAGGCTCTAGAACAAGAAATACCATTTGATCCAGCCATCCCGTTACTGGGTATATGCCCAAAGGATTATAAATCATGCTGCTATAAAGACACATGCACACATATGTTTATTGTGGCACTATTCACAATAGCAAAGACTTGGAACCAACCCAAATGTCCATCAATGATAGACTGGATTAAGAAAATATGGCTCATATACACCATGGAATATTATGCAGCCATAAAAAGGATGAGTTCATGTCCTTTGTAGGGACATAGATGAAGCTGGAAACCATCATTCTCAGCAAACTATAGCAAGGACAGAAAACCAAACACCACATGTTCTCACTCATAGGTGGAAATTGAACAATGGACTCAGGAAGGGGAACATCACACAGTGGGGCCTGTCGCGGAGTCTGGGGAGTGGGGAGGGATAGCATTATGAGATATACCTAATGTAAATGACGAGTTTATGGGTGCAGCACACCAACATGGCACATGTATACATATGTAACAAACTTGCACGTTGTACACATGTACCCTAGAACTTAAAGTATAATAATAAAAGAAAAGAATGCAGGTTCTACCATTGAAAAGTCGATAAATGGAAAACAAAGAATGCAGGTTCTAAAATCAATAGAGCTTTACTTCAAGCCACCACTCTGTGCTTTTCTAGTTGTGTGACCTTAAATAAGTCACTCAACCTCCTTGAACCTCAATTTTCTCATCTGTAAAATGGGGGACAATAATAGCGTGTACCTTGCAGGATTATTGTGAGGATTAAGTGAGATAATATATGTAAAGCACTTGGCGTGAATCCTAGAGCATAGTAAATACTCAGTAAATGTTGCCTATGATCACTTTTACTGTTATTCATGATTCATGCAACAATCATTTGTCAACTACCTACCATGAGGTCCTTGTTATGATAGAACTAGGGATAGAGAGATGAAAGGCAAAAACACAGTTCCAAAACTCACAAAATGTACAGTCTAAAGCAGTGGTTCTCAAATTTGCACATTAGATTCACTTAAGGAGCTTTTAAAACTCTCAATGCTGCATTCATAGCAATTAAGTCGGATCTAGAGCAGGGATTGGCAAATGTTCTCTGCAAAGGGCCAGAGAGTAAATATTTTAGACTTTGTGGGCCATATGTTCTCTATCACAACTACTGAACTCGGTGGTTAAAATTCAAAAACAGTCATAGACAATACATAAATGAATGGGCATGGTTGTATTCCAATACAACTTTATTTACAAAAACAGAAGGCAGGTCAGTTTCCTGACTCCTTATGTACAGTATGGAAGCAAATCAAAGATTACAATACAGCATGGAAGGTGCTGTGATAGGTCAAGAAGAGCATTCAAGAAACGGTGAAGCTTAAGCTGAGCCTTGAAGAGCATGTAAGAGCTAGTCAGGAAAAGCAAGACAAGGTAGTGGGGCAGGTGGAGAAAAGATCTTCCAAGGAGAAAGAAAGTGACAGCAATACTGTTAAATGAGCATGGAGAGTTGGTGGACCTGAAAATAGTTGGTATGGCTTGAGTATATATGAGATATTAGGGAAGAAGTGGTAGACTAACCTGGAGAGATACAGCAAATAGACAAGAGCCAGATCATGACAAACTTTATAAGTTGGGCAAAGGATTTTAAACTTTACCTTGAAGACCATGGGACACAGTGGCATTATCAGAGTCACATTTTCACAAGAACACTCTGGCAGGTAAGCGGGAGGGGTGCATTGGTGGTGCAGCAGACCAGTAACCATTAGGAAACAATTATAGTGATTATGTAAGGAGAAATGAGAGTATGAAGTAATGCAGTGATAAGAAGTGGGGGAATCCAAGTACACAAGGAAGGAGAACAGACAGTAGGAGGTGGACTGATTGAATTGAGAGGGAGTAGTTAGGAAGAGGAGGCCATCAAGAATGGAGCCCCGTTTTCAGGCTTGTGCAACTGAGAACACTTGAGATAAGGAGCACTAGAAGAGGGGCACTGATGGAAAGACTAAAGGAAAACCATGAGTGGGGTTTCAGACATGCGAAGTTTGCAGTGCCAGTAGGATATACATGTAGATATATCCAGTAAGCAGTCTTGAGCATAACAGTGAATTCGGGATAGGTGAGAGAGATGGGCAGTCAATGGCATATAAATTATAGTGAAAGCAGTTTTTATGAGTTCACATGCAGTGAACATGGCCTCCTTCACTATCCCTCTTCCTCTCTTCACAGACAAGGTCTCAATGGAGTTATCTACCCTTTAAAGCATTTTTTTTTCCTTTCTTACCTCCTATTTGCTCATTAACCAACTGTAGTCTGGCTCCTGACACATCTAAAGGATGCTCCTAAAATGTAAGGAGGAGGTAGTTTAAGGAGAAAGGAGAAGGTTTGAAATAACTTACATAGGGAAGGAAAGAGGGAGCTGACAAGGGTCACAAAGGATTGTGTGGCAGTGCTGAGACAACATCCCAGTGAGGCCAAAAGTTGTCATTATGTAGGATCAGAGGAAACAAAGGAATGGCTTGATCCATGGTCAGAATTTTGTCAAGGACCAAATGAGTTCAGAGTATTGGCAAAAAGAATAGTTGAAAAGCAAGCACACTTAGGAACGTGACTGGAGAAAGAAATCATGAAGCTAGTTGATTGCTGATAGACTGGGGTAAATGGATAATATAATGATTACATTTTCCCCTTACACAATCAAATAGTCATTTGAAAATGGTTTGTTTAAAGAGTTCAAACCTCTTCACATCTGTCACCCAGGCAGGGTACAGACTAGGATGAGGCAAGCAAAGTGCCTATGGTGCAAAATGTAAGGATCCCTCACTCTCAGGTGCCAACCCTAGGCCGAGTGCAGTGGCTCATACCTGTAATGCCAGCACTTTGGGAGGCCAAGGCAGGAGGATTCTTGAGCCCAGGATTCTTGAGACCAGTCTGAGTGACATAGCAAGATCCCATCTCTATAAAAAATTAAAAATTATCTGCAGGGGCACCCCCAAGATGGCCAAATAGGAACAGCTCCAGCCTCCAGCTCCCAGCATGAGTGACACAGAAGACGGGTGATTTCTGCATTTTCAACTGAGGTACAGGGTTCATCTCACTGGGGCATGTCAGACAGTTGGCGCTGGTCTGTGGGTACAGCCCAACCAGCGAGAGCCAAAGCAGGGCAAGGCATTGCCTCATCTGGGAAGCACAAGGGGGAAGGGAATTCCTTTTCCTAGCTGAAGGGAATTCCTTTTCCTTACCAAAGGAAATTGAGACACACAACACCTGGAAAATTGGGTAACTCCAACCCTAATACTGCGCTTTACCAAGGGTCTCAGCAAACGGCACACCAGGAGATTATATCCCACACCTGGCCCAGAGGGTCGCACACCCACGGAACCTCCCTCATTGCTAGCACAGCAGTCTGAGATCTAACTGCAAGGCAGCAGCGAGGCTGGGGGAGGAGTGCCCACCATTGCTGGGCTTAAGTAGGTAAACAAAGCTGCCAGGAAGCTCGAATTGGGTGGAGCCAACCACAGCTCAAGAAGGCTGGTCTGCCTCTGTAGAATCCTCCTCTGGGGACAGGACATAGCTAAACAAAAACCAACAGAAACCTTGGGAGAGGTAAATGTCCCTGTCTGACAGCTTTGAAGAGAGCAGTGGATCTCCCAGCATGGAGGTTGAGATCTGAGAATGGACAGACTGCCTGCTCAAGTGGGTCCCTGACCCCTGAGTAGCCTAACTGGGAGACATCCCCCACTAGGTGCAGACTGACACCTCACACCTCACACAGTGGGGTACACCCCTGAGACAAAAATTCCAGAGCAAGAATGGGACACCAACACTCACTGTTCAGCAATATTCTATCTTCTGCAGCCTCTGCAGCTGATACCCAGGCAAACAGGGTCTGCAGTGGACCTCAAGCAAACTTCAACAGACCTACAGCTGAGGGTCCTGACTGTTAGAAGGAAAACTAACAAACAGAAACAACACCCACACCAAAACCCCATCAGTACGTCACCATCATCAAAGAACAAAGGCAGATAAAACCACAAAGATGGGGAAAAAACACTGCAGAAAAGCTGGAAATTCAAAAAATCAGAGAACATCTCCCCCGCCAAAGGAACACAGCTCATTACCAGCAATGGAACAAAGCTGGACGGAGAATGACTTTGACGAGTTGAGAGAAGAAGGCTTCAGTCAATCAAACTTCTCAGATCTAAAGGAGAAACTATGTAACCAGTGCAAAGAAACTAAAAACCTTGAAAAAAGAATGGAAGAATGGATAACTAGAATAATCAATGCAGAGAAGACCTTAAAAGAACTGATAGAGGTGAAAACCATAACACGAGAACTACGTGACAAATGCACAAGCTTCAGTAACTGACTCGATCAACTGGAAGAAAGAGTATCAGCAATTGAAGATCAAATGAATGAAATGAAGCGAGAAAGGAAGTGTAGAGAAAAAAGAGTAAAAAGAAACGAGCAAAGCCTCCAAGAAATATGGGATTATGTGGAAAGACCAAATCTACGTCTGATTGGTGTGCCTGAAAGTGACGGGGAAAACGGAACCAAGTTGGAAAACACTCTGCAGGATATCATCCAGGAGAACTTCCCCAACCTAGTAAGGCAGGCCAACATTCAAATTCAGGAAATACAGAGAACGCCACAAAGATACTCCTCGAGAAGAGCAACTCCAAGACACATAATTGTCAGATTCACCAAAGTTGAAATGAAGAAAAAATGTTAAGGGCAGCCAGAGAGAAAGGTTGGGTTACCCACAAAGGGGAGCCCATCAGACTAACAGCAGATCTCTCGGCAGAAACTCTCCAAGCCAGAAGAGAGTGGGGGCCAATATTCAACATTCTTAAAGAAAAGAATTTTCAACCCAGAATTTCATATCCAGCCAAGCTAAGTTTCATAAGTGAAGGAGAAATAAAATCCTTTACAGACAAGCAAATGCTTAGAGATTTTGTCACCACCAGGCCTGCCCTACAAGATATCCTGAAGGAAGTACTAAACATGGAAAGGAACAACAGGTACCAGCCATTGCAAAAACATGTCAAAATGTAAAGTCCATCAGTGCTAGGAAGAAACTGCATCAACTAGCGAGCAAAATAACCAGCTAATATAATGACAGGATCAAGTTCACACATAACAATATTAACCTTAAATGTAAATGGACTAAATGGGCCAATTAAAAGACACAGATTGGCAAATTGGATAAAGAGTCAAGACCCATCAGTTTGCTGTATTTAGGAGACCCATCTCATATGCAGAGACACACATAGGCTCAAAATAAAGGGATGGAGGAAGATCTACCAAGCAAATGGAAAACTAAAAAAAGCAGGGGTTGCAATCCTAGTCCCTGTTAAAAAAGACTTTAAAGCATCAAAGATCAAAAGAGACAAAGAAGGCCATTACATAGTGGTAAAGGGATCAATTCATCAGGAAGAGCTAACTATCTTAAATATATATGCACCCAATACAGGAGCACCCAGATTCATAAAGCAAGTCCTTAGAGACTTACAAAGAGACTTAGACTCCCATACAATAATAATGGGAGACTTTAACACCTCACTGTCAACATTAGACATATCAACGAAACAGAAAGTTAACAAGGATATCCAGGAACTGAACTCAACTCTGCACCAAGCGGACCTAATAGACATCTACAGAACTCTCCACCCCAAATCAACAGAAAATACATTCTTCTCAGCACCACATCACACTTATTCCAAAAGTGACCACATAGTTGGAAGTAAAGCACTCCTCAGCAAATGTAAAAGGACAGAAATTATAGCAAACTGTCTCTCAGACCACAGTGCAATCAAACTAGAACTCAGGACTAAGAAACTCAATCAAAACCTATAAAGAACTCAATCAAATTTACAAGTAAAAAACAAACAACCCCATCAAAAAGTGGGCAAAGGATATGAACAGACACTTCTCAAAAGAAGACATTCATACAGCCAATAGACACATGAAAAAATGGTCATCATCACTTGCCATCAGAGAAATGCAAATCAAAACCACAATGAGATACCATCTCACACCAGTTAGAATGGCAATCATTAAAAAATCAGGAAACAAGAGGTGCTGCAGAGGGTGTGGAGAAATAGGAACACTTTTACACTGTTGGTGGGACTGTAAACTAGTTCAACCATTGTGGAAAACCGTGTGGCGATTCCTCAAGGATCTAGAACTAGAAATACCATTTGACCCAGCCATCCCATTACTGGGTATATACCCAAAGGATTATAAGTCATGCTGCTATAAAGACACATGCACACGTATGTTTATTGCAGCACTATTCACAATAGCAAAGACTTGGAATCAACCCAAATGTCCATCAGTGACAGACTGGATTAAGAAAATGTGGCACATATATACCATGGAATACTATGCAGCCATAAAAAAGGATGAGTTCATGTGCTTTGTAGGGACATGGATGCAGCTGGAAACCATCATTCTCAGCAAACTATCATAAGAACAGAAAACCAAATACCGCATGTTCTCACTCATAGGTGGGAATTGAACAATGAGATCATTTGGACACAGGAAGGGGAACATCACACACCAGGTCCTATTGTGGGGAGGTGGGGTGGAGGGATAGCATTAGGAGATATACCTGATGTAAATGATGAGTTGATGGGGCAGCACACCAACATGGCACATGTATACATATATAACAAACCTGCACGTTGTGCACATGTACCCTAGAACTTAAAGTATAATAAAAAAAAAATTAGCTGCATGTGGTGGTATATGCCTGTAGTCCCAACTACTCAGGAGGCTGAGTCAGGAGGATTGCTTGAGCCTGAGAGTCTGAGGCTGTGGTGAACCATGTTCATGTCACTGCACTCTAGCCTGGGCAACAGACTGAGACCCTGTATCAAAAAAAAAAAAAAAAAAATAGATGTTAACCCTGCATTTGCATGACTGTGAGAATGAAGGCCTCCTTAAACTTTGTACCCTGAATGCCTCACTTTCTGCCCCTAGCCCGGGCCCTGAACAAAGAGTTCTGATCCCAGAGACAATTATTAACATTTTGGTATATTTCCTCCCAGTCTCTTATCCTAATAATTTATCTATTTCACTAAGAAATAGTGAAATAGCTTATACAATTTTTTATTCAGCCTTATTTACTTGACATTATAATGAAATTGAATCTTTTTTAGCTCTACTTTTATTATGGCTCTGTTCACTGGTAATGCATATTCACCACAGCAAGCCAGACAGTACAGATAAGCAAAAAGAACAACAAAAAAATATCATCTGTAATCTCACCATCCAGAGACAATGACTGTCCTCACTTTGCTCCTTGCCGAGATTGATTCATAATACAAAAAGATATTTCTGAAGTAGAAATATACTGCCAGCTTGTGGAAGGCTGTGCAAAGACCATTTGCAGTTAATAAAGTGTGGTAAAGTTGGGAGAAGGGTTTTGGGAAGGAAAAGAAGGCACCAGGGCCACAACCTTGAGAGGTAACACAGTGATAAGGAGCGCTGGAAGAGGGGCACTGATGGAAAGTTCACCCTGTCTAAGGACCCTACATTTTAACCCTGCCTCCTCTGTCATCAAAGAGTCATTCTCCCATCCAAAGTGAAAAAGCTCAATCTATGGGGGAAATTATGTATTAAAAAGATAAAAAAGAAAAATCCTCTTAGTGTCAGTTCCTTGTAATAATTATTCGTTAGGCTTCTTAACACTCTGTAAGTTTGATTTTTTTTTTTTTTTTTAAGAAAATGTCCTGCAGTCCTCCAAGTGAAAGATACATGTCACATCTCCAGGTGAGAGACAAGATATCTGCTTATGGCTACACCAAATGCGATATGATCATCCTTAATAATAATGTGATTACCACTTAGAGAAGTATTTTAGATTCTAGTTTTCCATTAGAAAGCTTTGATAAATCTTGATGGCTTTTCCATTACCTAGGGAGGAAAAAAAAATAAAACCCTCCCTGTAATCTGGTTGCAGGCTAGTTTTTCAACATTTGCTCTTTCCCCTAATTCCTCCAGCACCATCACCACTACCATCATTACCACTGCCACCTTCTTTTCTGCTACTACCTCCTCTTTCTCTTCACCTATAATTGTAGCCAAATGGGATTACTCTTCCTGATCAAAATTCATTCCTGCTTTCCAGCTTATTTGTCTTGTTCTGTTCAGATTGCCTCTAAAGCGTTCCCTTTCCCCAGTCTCCATGGTGAATTCTGCTTTTCCAAAGATCCAACCTAATGACAATTCTACCATGAAGTTCTCCCAGATCTAGCCAACAAAAAGTGATTTTGAATTGGATTTCTAGTACTGGTAAGGTTCTTACTGAAATGGGGGCTATAGTTTTGAGTAGAATCAATGCATATTTTCTTGTTAGGATATTTAATATCAAGGTACAATAGGAAACTCTAATCAATAAGGTACAGTCTGAGGATATTCTGATAAATGACGGTGTTTATATGTGTAACCTAACTGGAGTTTCACTTCTAAGGGTTGACAGGTACTAAGGAAGCAAAGATCATATTTGTCATTGGGGTGGGTGGTATAGGACCAGTTAAATAAAACATGACAGGTGGGATTCAAACTTGAGGATGTGGCTGGAGAGATTAAGACTAAGATATATGAAAAGAGAGGATAATAATGGCTTATATCCCTTCCCTTCATTAATGGTGGGGTATAATAGCAAGCATATGAGGTTTGGAGGGAAGGAAGCTAAGAGCCGGGTCTGGGTCAGACCCTGTGCTCAGTGCTTTGCAAACACTGTCTCAGTCTCAAAAGCACACTTTGTTGGAATTGGCCAATGTAGACATGAGTCGTGGCTCTCTCACTCACTGACTTTGTTCATTTGGGCAAAAACTTTCAGCAAACTAGGACTGGAAGGTAACTTCCTCAACCAGATAAAAGTTATTTACAAAAAACCCACATCTAAAATCATACATAATGGTGAAAGACTAGAGGTTTTCCCCAAGATTGAGGAAAAAGATAAGGACATCTGCTCTCAACACTTCTAGTCAACATTTTACTAGAGGTTTTGGCCATTAAAATAAGGTGAGAAAAAGAAACAAAAGGCACTCAGATTGGAAAGGAGGAAGTAAAACTACCTCAATTTGCAAATGACACGATCTTGCATATAGAAAATCCTAAGGATTCCACTAAAACCATTAGAACTAATAGAGCAACACATTTTACAAAAGAAATGCAAGACCTACATACTAAAAACTGTGAGACATTACTGGGATAAATTAAAGAAAATCTAAATAAATGGAGATAATTATCTTATCAGTTGAAAGACAGTACTGTTGAGATGTAAATTCTGCCAACATGATCTACAGATTCAACACCATCCCAGTCAAAACTCCAGCAGGCTTTTGTTGAAACTGACATCAGATTCTTCATTTAATATAAAAGTTAAAAAAATAGAATAGCCACAAAGACCTTTGAAAAATAACAAAATTGGAGTATTTCAATTTTTCAGTAATCAGCTCAGTTTGGTATTGGTATCAAGACAGAAAAACAACAGAAGAGAGAGTTCAGAAATAGATGCATATGAATATGGACAACTGATTTTTTACAAAGGTGCAAATTAAATTCATTTAGAAAGGCTCATCTTTTTAATAAATGGTGTAGAACAATTGGATATCCATATACCAAAAAAGAACTTCAATCCATACCTTGCATTACATAAAAAATTAATTCAAAATGGATTATAGACCTAAATGTAAAACCTAAAAGTATAAAACTTACAAATGAAAACATAGGAGAAAAACTTTGCAACCTTGGATTAAGCAAACCTTTCTTAGGCATGACACCAAAAGCATGATCTATCAAAGAAAATAATTGACAAATTTAACTGCATCGAAACTAAACACTTATGCCCTTCGAAAAACACACATGAAAATAAAAAGGCAAGCCTCAGACTGGGTAAATACTAACCAAGCACATATATGATAAAGGACTTGCATCTTTTTTAGGTTGCTAATGTGGTGAATTGTACTGATTGAGTTTTAAATAATAAATGAAACTTGCATTCTAGGATAAAACCCACTTAGTCATACGTATTTCCTTTCTACATATTGTTGGGATTCATTTCTAAAATTTTGTGTGGAATTTTTCCATCTATACTCCTGAAGGATATTTTTGTTGTTGTTGTTGTTTAGAGAGACAAGGTCTCACTGTGTTACCCAGGCTGGAGTGCAGTGATGCAATTGTGGCTCACTGCAGTCTCAACCTCCCAGGCTCAAGCGATCCTCCCATCGCAGCCTCCTAAGTTGCTAAGACCAGAGGTGCATGTCATGCCTGGCTCATTTTTTTTTTTTTTTTTTTAACTTTTAAAGCTTTTTGTAGAGACGGGGTCTCGCTGTGTTGCCCAGGCTGGTCTGGAACTCCTGGCCTCAAGTGAGCCTGCCACCATGGCTTCTCAAAGTGTTGGGATTAAATGTATGAGCCAACACACCCAGCCGAGGATATTGGTCTGTCATTTTCTTTTGTTGTTGTTGTTTTTCTTGTAATGTCTTTAACTGGTTTTAGTATCAGGGTAATCTCGGCCTCCTAGAATGAGTCTGGAAGTGTTCCCTTCTCTTGTATACTTTGTTTTCATTAAAAATATATATAATATTTTCCACAAGTTATTGGAGCACAGGTGGTATTTGGTTACATGAGTAAGTTCTTTATTGGCGATTTGTGAGATTTTGGTGCACCCATCACCTGAGCAGTATACATTGCAACATATTTGTAGTCTTTTATCCCTCACTCCCCTCCCACACTTCCCCACAAGTCCCCACAGTCCACTGTATCCTTCTGATGCCTTTGTGTCCTCATAGCTTAGCTCTCACATCAGTGAGAACATACCTTGTTTGGTTTTCCCTTCCTGAGTTACTTCACTTAGAATAATACTCTCCAATCTCATCCAGCTAGCCGCAAATGCTGTTAATTCATTCCTTTTCATGGCTGAGTGGTATTCATTCATATATATACACCACAGTTCCCTTATCCACTTGTTGTCTTATGGGTATTTGGGTTGTTTCCACAATTTTGCAATTGTGAATTGTGTTGCTATAAACATGTGTGTGCAAATATCTTTTCCTTATAATGACTTCTTTTCCTCTGGATAGATATCCAGTAGTGGGATTGCTGGATCAAATGGTAGTTCTACTTTCAGTTCTTTAAGGAATTTCCACACTGTTTTCCATAGTGGCTGTACTAGTTTACATTCCCACCGGCAGTGTAGAAGTGTTCCCTAATCACTGCATCCATGCCAACATCTACTGTTTTTTTGATTTTTTGATTATGGACATTCTTGCAGGAGTAAGGTGGTATCACATTGTGGGTTTTGTTTGCGTTTCCCTGATCATTAGTGATGTTGAGTATGTTTTCACATGTTTGTTAGCCATTTGTGTATCTTCTTTTGAGAATTGTCTCTTCATGTCCTTAGCCCACTTTTTGATGGGATTGTTTGTTTTATTTTTCTTACTGATTTGTTTGAGTTCGTTGTAGGCTCTGGATATTAGTCCTTTGTCAGATGTATAGATTGTGAAGATTTTCTCCCACTCTGTGGGTTGTATGTTTACTCTGCGGACTGTTCCTTTTGGCTCTTTAGTTTAATTAAGTCCCAACTATTTATCTATAAATCACACAATCATTTCAATAGATGCAGAAAAGGCATTCGACAAAATCCAGCACCCCTTTATGATGAAAACGCTCAGCAAAATTGGCATACAAGGGACGTACCTCAAAGTAATAAAAGCCATCTATGACAAACCCACAGCCAACATAATCCTGAATGGGGAAAAGTTGGAAGCATTCCCTCTGAGAACTAGAACAAGACAAGGATGCCCATTGTCACCACTCCTCTTCAACATAGTACTGGAAGTCCTAGCCAGAGCAATCAGACAAGAGAAAGAAATAGAGGGCATCCAAATCAGTAAAGAGAAAGTCAAACTGTCACTGTTTGCTGACGATATGATCGTTTACCTTGAAAACCCTAAAGACTCCTTCAGAAAGCTCCTAGAACTGATAAAAGAATTCAGCAAAGTTTCCAGCTACAAGTTGAATGTACATAAATCAGTAGCTCTTCTATATACCAACAGTGACCAAACAGAGAATCAAAACAAGAACTCAACTCCTTTTACAATAGCTGCAAAATAAAATAAAATAAAATAAAATAAAATAAAATAAAATAAAATAAAATAAAATACTTTGGAATATACCTAACCAACGAGTCGAAAGACCTCTACAAGGAAAACTAAAAGACACTGCTGAAAGAAATCATAGATGACATAAAACAAATGGAAACACATCCCATGCTCATGGATGGGTAGAGTCAACATTGTGGAAATGAACATACTGCCAAAAACAATCTACAAATTCAATGCAATCCCCATCAAAATACTACCATCATTCTGCACAGAATTAGAAAAAAAAAAATTCTAAAATTCATATGGAACCAAAAAAGAGTTTGCAAAGCAAAACTAAGCAGAAAGAATGAATCTGGAGGCATCATACCATCTGATTTCAAACTATACTATAAGATCGTAGTCACCAAAACAGCATGGTACTGGTGAAAAATAGGCACATAAACCAATGGAACAGAATAGAGAACCCAGAAATAAACCCAAATACTTATAGCCAACTGATCTTCGACAAAGCAGACAAAAACGTAAAGTGGGGAAAGGAAACCCTATTCAACAAATGGTGCTGGGATAATTGGCTAGCCACATGTAGGAGAGTGAAACTGGATCTTCATCGCTCACGTTATACAAAAAATCAACTCAAGATGGATTAAGGACTCAAATCTAAGACCTGAAACTATAAAAAATCTAGAAGGTAACATTGGAAAAACCCTTCTTAGATATTGGCTTAGGGAAGGATTTCAAGACCAAGAACCTTCTTTTCTATCCTCTGAAAGAGTTCGTTTGCTAAGAGGGAGGCCAGCTTCCATGTGAGCACCCTATGGAGAAACCAATGTATCAAGGAACTGCCAGAGGACTATCTTTAACATTTTTTAGTGCATATCTTCTGGTGCTATTTTTTTTCCAGCTTTTGTATGTTTTAAGAAATCTTTATTTTGCTTTCATTTTTGAAAGATATTTTCACTAGTTACAGAATTTAGATCAATAGTTTTTTTTTCTTACTTTTCATACTTTAAAGTTGTTGCTCCACTGTCTTTTCACTTGCACTCGTTCTGATGAGAAATCTTCTGGAATGCTTATTTTTGTTGAGCAATTTGATTATGGTATTCCTTGATGTATTGCTATTTACGTTTTTTCTGCTTGGGGTTTGTTGAGCATCTGAGAGCTGTGGGTTCATAGTTTTTATCACATTTGGAAAATTTTCAGCCATTCTTTCTTCAAATTTTTTTCTGTCCCTTTCCTCCACTAGAGACCCTACACATATATTAGTTTGCTTGAAATTGTCCCATAGCTCTTAATGATGCTTTTTTCACTAATGTTTTCCTCTGGTGTTTCATTTTGGATAGTTTCTATTGTGGCCTTCTATTTGTTTTCCAATATTTCTATTTCTTTTCCAATATTTAATCTTCCATTAACGCCACCAGTGTATTTTTCATCTTAGACGTTGTTGGTTGTTTTTTTTTTTTTTTTTTTTTCTAAAAATCTCATTTGGGTCTTTTACATACCTTTCACGTGTCAATTTTTTTGAGAGTTTGCATCATGAATTAGTATGGAGGGTAGTCTCATTACCACTGGGTGGTGGTATCTCAGCTCCCCACTGGGTCTGGGTTGGGGTGCCTGGTGAAGGTGGAAGTCTAGGCTTCCCATTTGACCTTTGCTCAGGTGGAGGTCCACAGTTTTTTTCTGTGATGTTTGGCTGGAGTGCAGTTGTTATTGTCTAAAAGTTTCTGTCCTGTTGGGCTCTCCTTTTCCTGATCCTTTGGCTAGAGAGATTAAGCTTTCTTGGGACTTTAATTGTTTGTGCCTATTGGCATTTCAGGGTTGTCAGCTTCTCCAACACCCAGTCCTAGATACCTAAGGCACAAATAAAAAGTAAAAAACCCAGGATCACACACAACTGTGTTATTCCTTGGTTCCTGAAGTGTATAGTTGGTCCACCTTCGGTCCACCTTTCAGAGCCTTGCTATGTTTGTTTTCTACAGAATGTGCAAGGTTTTTAGGAGCCCTTGGCAAGTGGAATAGGGAAACAACATCAAAAAGGCTCAAGATCTCCAACTCTGGTCAACAAGGAATGAACATGTAGGAGTAGATTTGCAAAGTTTAGTCTCAAAAGACATGAAATTGTGATTTCAAAAAGTCTCCTCAGCAGTAAGTGTTTAGTGGCTTTGGAATGCAAAAACGCTGGAGGTAAGAAAGAGATTTGGGCAACAGTCCTAGCCATGAAGTGATTAGGGCATAAACAAGGTTTCTGGTAGTATTAAGAACTGTCATGAAGGAATGCATGTGAAAAATATTTGGAGAATATTGTTTGGGTAGAAAAGTTGAAAAGTAAATTTGAGGTGAAATTTTAGAGAACTTTGAGTACCTAGCTAAGAAGGTTTGACGTTGCAAAACTTACTAAGACCCTCCTTAACTTTTCTTACATCATATGACTGATGCCTATTAGGAGCTTGTATTAGTCTGTGCAGGCTACCATAACAAAATAGCACAGACTGTGATATGCTTCGGCTCTGTGTCCTCATCCAAATCTCATGTTGAACTGTAATCCCCAGTGTTGGGGGAAGGACCTGGTAGGAGGCAATTGGATCATGGGGGTGGATTTCCCCCTTGCTGTTTTCATGATAGTGAGTGAGTTCTCATAAGATCGATTGTTTGAAAGTGAGTGGCACTTCCCCACTCGCTCTCTCTCACTCTCCTGCTCTGTCATGGGAAGATGTGCCTTGCTTCCCCATAGCCTTCTGCCAAGATTGTAAGTTTCCTGAGGTCTTCCCAGCCATGCAGAACTGTCAGTCAATTAAACCTCCTTTCTTCATAAACTACCTGGTCTCCAGTAGTTCTTTATAGCAATGTGAGAGCAGACTACTAAAAACTGGATGACTCAAACAACAGAAATTTGTTTTCTCACAGTTCTGGAGGCTGGAAGTTCAGGATCTGGGTCACCAGCATGGTCAGTTTCTGGTGAGGGCTTGCCTCTTGGCTTGCAGATGGCCAGCTTCATATGGTCTTTCATTTGCGTGCACACATCCCTTGGTATTTCTTCCTCTCCTTATAAGGACAACAGTCCTATTGAATTAGGCCCATACCCTTATGACCCCTAATTTAACCTCAATTCCTTCATAAATGTTTTATCTCCAATAGAGTGACATTTGGGATTAAGGTTTCAACATAGGAATTTTGCAGGGACATAATCATTCAGTCCATAGCAGAGTGATTCCTAGAAATACTGCTAAAAAAGATTATGAGATTATGAAATGGTTTTATGGGCAAAGAATTATGTTCATGATAGATAATGATGATTATAACCTACGTTAACATGGATTATTGCTATTCCAAAAACTTTTCTAGTTATGGAGAGGTGTGCTAAATAAAATAATCTGTGTAGAAATTTAGGGAGTAGTTTAGCATCAATATCATCTTTTGGACTCTGAGACAGTAAACATAATAGAATCTATTGATTGCATTCCTTACTCAGATTTGTGTTTTTGAGATGAAAGAATTGTGCTTGATCAGTAATGCAGTCATTAATGTGTCCATGACTGCAGAAATCATTGAATTATTTCCAAAGTAAAATCTTTCACTGATGTGGCTAATGCTGCAGGAATCAAATTCATTGGAAGTGGACATTATCTGATGACTGACCCCCTTAATATATTAAACAGCTTTTACTTTACATGGAGACATCCTGAGCTCTGATTTGAGCTATTATTCTATAATATCAGCTTCACTGGGAATTAGTGCCTAATTATGAGACATTTGAGGCTAATACCACATTGTCATTAGTTGGTGAATTCTTGGAGAAAGAAGACTGATGTGCATGGGTTTCTCACATGCAGCCCTCAGCCTTCCATTCATCTCAGACACCTGACTTTTCCTCTAGCACTTTAAAAAGGCTGTTGCCCTGACTTTCTCTCAGAATCACTTCTACCTTACTATAATGCTCAAAATGCTGCCTCTGGGTACTTCTGGGATTATACACACCTGACTGAAACCAATTCTTCTTGAGGACTCTGAACAAGTGACTTCCAAGTCATTCCCATTGGTTCTGCTCATTAAATTGCTTCTTGTTAATTTCTTGCCCCAAAAGCAACCTGAACTCAGTTTTCTCTCCTCCCACCAGAGGCCTCAGTGACAAAGACAATGTCAAGTGCTGACTCCTCACCTTACAGACCAGGAGCTGGGAATCTAACTCCAGGCCCTTAGTCAGGTGGGTGCTTTCTGGGTTATTTTTTTATTATTATTATTATTTTTTGAGACGGAGTCTCGCTCTGTCGCCCAGGCTGGAGTGCAGTGGCGCAACCTCCACTCACTCCCGGGTTCACCCGGGAAGCTCCGCCTCCCAGGTTCACGCCATTCTTGCGCCTCAGCCTCCTCAGTAGTTGGGACTATAGGCACCCGCCTGTAGGATTAGCCATGCCTGGCTAATTTTTTGTATTTTTAGTAGAGATGGGGTTTCACCATTCACAGGATGGTCTCGATCTCTTGACCTTGTGATCCGCCCACCTCGGCCTTCCAAAGTGCTGGGATTACAGGCGTGAGCCACCGCGCCCGGCCTCTGGGTTACTTTTTACAGTTACTCTGTGAGGCTTTGAGAAAGGGAAAGCCTGAAACAAAAGAGGAGCAAGAAAATAAGGTAGCTACTGCAGCTGAGGGGATGGAGACAAGATTAGAAGTGTAATCAGCAGATAAATGAAGAATGGCCACAGGGATTTGGTTATTGACTGTGTCATCACCTCTGGTAGCTCCTAAGACAATGCAGAGACTATAAAAAGTGTTTGAGGAATTGTTGAGATCTAATAGCAAGGGCTTAAATCTTGAGAGCTCTGGTCTTGTCTCTGCCTTTTCATTTGCTGAAGGACCTTTGACTTCACCAATCTGCTCCCTTCCCCTTCAACCCCCTCCCCAACACAGATCATACCTTCATAGTGCCCTGGGGACAGTACGTTCTGCTAGCTGGAACATCCATTTCTGAGGGCTGGAATCCCACCATCTGCTGTACTTTTGGTCTACACTCAAAGTAAGTTATATACAGAGGTCTCTGAGCCTCACTTTCTCTCTATATGTATAACAGAATTATACCACAGAAGAATCTCCTGGAGCCAAGGGGTGTCTATCAGTACAGGATGTATATGAAAATTTACACATGTGTTGGTGTACTTGAAGTTGAGTGATACATGCCCCATCAGATTTTTTTTGTTTATTGTTTTGGGTTTTCTTTTATTTAAGTTGAATGAGAAAACGAGGAAATTTTTTGAGCATGTTTTCATTATATGCAGATCAACTCATGTTACATGGTTAATGAATTTTTAAAATGAGGGATGCTGGTTCCACATAAAAAAAGAATGTGGAAAATAGGAGAGCGCTTGGGGACATTGAGCCACAAGGAGAAGAAAACTAGCATATTTTCCGGCACTTGTTCTGTGCCTGGCACTCAGTGCACATTATTTCATTTAATCCTGTCATCAATTGTGGGAGGTAGGAGCTGCTATTTCACCCATTTTACACTGAGGAAACTGAAGCCTGAGATAGGTTAACCAATATGGCCAAGATCACACTGCTAGTAAATGTCTGAGCAGGGACCAGGAAGTCTAGAAGATTCCAAGGTTATTACACCATGCAGCCTCCAGAAAACCTGCTTTCTCTCTTTAACAACCTATTATTTTATTATGTGAACACCCTTGCTGCTTGTGGAAGCTATTTTGAAGTCTGAGCCTTGTTCACACCTCTGGAATAAAGAGCTGAAGTCACTGCAGGCTTAGAGCATCTTGGAAAATCTGCCAGGCCGATGGAGAAGTTCTCAGAGGCCCAGGCCGTCTCAGTGGGCCTGGGTTAGCAGCAATGTGACTGCCAGAGAGTGACTGGGTCTGATGGGGAAAGGTAAAGAGAAACTGAGTCAGAGCAGCTGACAGAACAGGACTCCAAACCCCAGAGGAACTAACAAGGGTGAGAGATTTCCCAGGATAAGTGGTAGCTAAGATGCAGGGGACCCAAAGACAGAAGTAGATAGACGAGTGGGGTGAATATTCCCCTCTGCAGAACTCTCTGGTGCTAAAGTGTGGGTGTGTGGGAGTGATGCAGGAAGTGAAACCCAGGTGGGGAAAATAAAGGAGACAGAGACAGAGAATACATAGGCAGAGAGAGACAGAGAGAATATATCCAGGAGCACTTTTGCAGCCCAATCAGGGCAGTACAGATATCACAGAACATGTCAATAGTTCCAGAAATGCCATAGTCCTCACTCTGAGAACTACTCCATTGCAGACACATACGTTAGAGTTTCCAGATCGCTCTAATCAGTCAAGTAGACTCTTCTGAGTTTCCTTCCACCATTTCTAGCCAAAAAGCCTGAACAGCAATGACAATAAGCTTCTCAATTACAGATACTAAGATGAAACATGAAATTTTCTCTTGCCACAAAAATGTCCTAGCTGAGCTCTTGTTTACCCAACTATCTAATTTTGCCACCTTCCAAAATAGCATCTCACAGCACCTGGTGTGGAAGCATCTGCGTGCTTGCGTGTGTGTGTGTGTGTGTGTGGGGTAGGATGGGAGACAAGAAGAAGGGGAAGAAGGTGGAGAGATGCGATGCACATTTGTATAGCTGACATCCCCCCTTAATAATTTCCCTCCATTGTCAGCACAATGCCCTTGCAACCGGAGGAGAGTAGAAGGACATGCAATTTACTTCACATTGTTTTTCTTCTTTGGATCTCAGCAAGTCAGCAGGTATTCCTGGAGATGACATCAGCGGAGACCGGATGTTGCCAAAGAAGAAAACAGGCACTGCCAAGCGCAAAAGGCAGCTAGTGCCGGTATAAGGATCCCCTCTCTCCCTCTCACATAGCTGGTAAGACAGGGCCTGTTCCTATCCCAAAGATGCTTTCCACTTGGGCTTTTGCTTTTGGGGGGCCTTATGCTATTCTTTTAAAACATATCTCCAGTCATTAGTTGACAATTATCTCAGAAATGGATGATTTGGGTTTCCCCAGTTTGGGAACGAGGCCCTAAATTCCCCCAAAATCTAGGCCTTCATGAAGTACAGTATTTCCTCACCTGCTCTTGACTTTTCAAAATGGCAGAATCTTAAACCAGGTGTTGGGTTTTCTTGGTGGTCAGATTTAACATTACTTTGTAACCGATGTTGAGAAAACTTCCTCCTACTCCTTGGAGTCAGAAATTATTATTTGCCAACTCATAAATGAACACAAACCCTCCTCAAATTTCAAAAGCCCAGAACTCAGCAAGGTTCTCTCCTTGTCAAAATATATTCGCCTCTTCTCTCTTCAAAAGGTGTGAGAGGCTTAATGGGCATTTTTGGGCTCTGCTCCTCCACATACAATTATCTTTAATAATAATAATGCTTGAATGGAAGCATAATGCGTTGGCCTGGAACACTAGAGTGGGTGTTTAATTGGCCCTGCCATTCTCAACACCTGAGATAAAAATAAGACTGCTTAAGAGGGCCCTTTCCAGCTGGGCACTGGGAGAAGTTGGTGTGCTGCCAACTCCTAAACAGCATTATGTGCCTATCTGTCAATCCTTAAATTAGTCCATTTTAAGCCCTTAGCTTCCTGAACTGATTCATTTCATAGAGGGCTATTCTTTTAGGCCAAATCTATTTTTTGTGGTGGCCTCACAGCTCTGAAATGTTTTTCCTTCTGAAAAAGCCCAGCACATTTTTGTTTTTCTTTGGCACAAATGTGCCCTTAATGTAATGTTTGCAGCTGGCAGGAAAACTTTAGAACAGTGGTTCTCCAAGTATGGGTTCTCAAAGTGGGATTGGAGGAACGTTGGGTGTTCCTGAGATGCTTTCTTTTTCTGACTCCATGTGTGTCTGTGACTGGTTTTCTTCATAGAACACATCCCTAACAACATAGCTGCAGATTGAATGCAGAAGCCTATCTGAGAATCCAGCTGTCCTTTATTAAGGCAGACATTAAAGAGATTTGTAAAAATGTTACACAATGCCACTCTGCTCACTGAATATTCTTTTGTTTGGGAAAATAAAGTTATTTTCCATCAAAATATTTTGGGGGTCATATGTATTGTCATGTACCATATTTGTTAAATAATTAATTAATAAATATTTTTACAGCTCTGTCTTAATTTATAATATGGTACATAGAAATAGATATGACTCACAAGAACAAAAACTCTTTGGAAGTTCTCCCAATTTTTTAAGAGTGTAAAGGGGTCCTTAGATAAAAATGTGCGAGAGCCATGGTTTTAAAGCATTTAAAAGAAATGCTGAGAAAAAGACCAAAGCATGTGTGTGTTGAAGTCCTAACAGGACTTCAATATGATGCTGAGGTGATACTCAGTGATACTGAGGTACGGCCCTTCAGCAGAGAGGCGGGAGTCCCTGTGTCCTTCCTTGGCTCCTGCCTCCAACCTTCTGGGCACTACAATTTTCTCTCTTCTGTTGGATATGCCTGGAGCACAGGGACATTTAGAACAGGTATCAGAGAGACTATGAAAAGACAACATGTACCCAACTTAAAGTAAGCATAACATTTTTCAGCATAGTGGCTACGAGCTCAGATTTTGGTCAAAATCCTATCCTTGCAATTTATTAGCTAATTGACTGTGAACATGTTACTAATCTCTCTGAGACTAGTTATTTCTTTACGTATAAAATTGGGATGCCTATTTCAAAGGGTTTTTATGAGAATTAAAGGAAATGATGCAAATGCAAAGTACCTGGCACATAGTGGGTGCTCAGCAGATGATAGCTACTGTCATCATTATTCCACATAGCATCTTAGGAGGGGACTGCAGCCTAAGGTGACATGTAAATACCAGCAATTCATGGTCCCCCAGAGCCCTTCCTTTAGACTCTTCTTACCAACTGCCACCCTCTACATGTGCATGCACTTGTGTATTTGCACATGCATGTACACACATAGATTTACTGGACAAATATTCACTGAATATTTTACTATGGGACAGGCACTATTGGGAGTGAGAATAACACAGTGAGCATAACAGACATGGTCCCTCACCTCAAAGAGCTTTTCTGTCAAGCTGGGAGCCAGAGGCATCAACAGGCAATTGCAGCATGGTGCTAGGACAGAGGTAAGATAGGTGACTATGGGAAGCTGGGAAGGGCACCTACCCAAGCCGAGAACAGCTCTCCAAGACACATTTGTCAGCCATGTCAGAGAAAATCTAACTGACATAAAATACAGGTCATAAAGATTCTCTCCCCTCAAAGAGCAGAAGACCTTCTAGTTTCTCTATAAGATTACAGGCCACTGGGGGCAGACGTGCTTCACTGTGGACATCACGTCAGGAAGAAAAATGTCCTCTGGACATACAAGTCAGCCCAGTCCATACCAGGCATTCTTATCTGTGGTTATCCTTTGATAAGAATTGTCTCCAAGCTCCTCAGGCTTTTTCCTTAAAGACTATGCATCAAGGGTAAGCAGACCAATTCAAAAATGAGCAAAGGACTTGAATCGGCTGTCTCCAAGGAAGATGTACAAATGACCAGTAAGCACATGAAAAGATGCACATCATTAGTCTTTAGGGAAATGCAAATCAAAACCACAATGAGATACCACTACACACCCAATAGGATGACTATAAGCAAAAACACAGAAAATAACAAGTGTTAGTGAAGATGTGAAGAAATTGGAACTCTTGTGCATTGCTGGTGGAAATGTAAAATGATGCAGCCATTGTGTAAAAAGTTTTGATGTTTCTCAAAAGGTTAAACCTGGAACTACTATGTGACCCAACATTTCCACTCCTACGTATACAGTGGGCCCTCTGTACCTGTTGGCTCCACATCTGCAAACTCAACTAACCATGGATCACAACTATGGTCTTCACAGGATGCAGAACCCTCAGATATGGAAGGCTGAATTTTCCTATCTGTGGGTTTCATGGGGCTGACTACAGAACTTGAACATCTGAGGGACAACTATATATCCAAAAGCAAGGAATAAAATAAATATTTGTACCCCAATATTCATCGCAGCATTATTCACAACAGCCAAAAGGTAGAAGCAACTCAAGTGTCCATCAGCAGATAAATGAGTAAACAAAATGAGATATGTATATCCATACAATGAAATATTACTCAGTCATAAAAGGAATGGCATTTTGATATATACTGCAACATAAGTGGACCTTAGAAACAATATGCAAAAGGAAATAAGCCAGATGCCAAAGGACAAATCTTGTAATTCCAGTTATATGAGGTACCCATATGAGAAAGTGAAATAGAGGCTACCAGAGGCTGAAGGGAAGAGGAAATGAGGAGCCATTGTTTAATGGGCACAGAGCTTTTGTTGGGGATGATGAAAACCTTTTGAGAAGAGATAGTGGTAATGGCTACACAACACAGTGAATGCATTGAATGTATTCACTTAATGTATTAATTTAAATTGTAGACTTCTGAATGGTTAAAATGATAATATTATGTTACATATACTTTTTGCCACGAATAAAAACAAAAAGGTAGGCAGAGAACATGACTGTTATGAGCACAAGCTTTGAAAGCAAAGAGATCTGCATTCGAGTCTCAGCTCTGCGATTTAATAAGCTGTGTGGTTTCATCACTCCACATCTGAACTGCCCCCTTAGCAAAATGGAAAGAATAACTGCAGCTTACCTCCTAAGGTTGTTGTGGGGTTTAAAGATTATGTATGACCAGTGCTTTGCACTGTGCCTGTAGAGCTCAATAGCTGTTAGCTTATATTATTATCTGCCCACAGCCTCCAGAGTGCTCCTTCCAAAACGTGAATCAGATCATGTTCCCCCAACCCCCATTCCCTTTGCTGCAGGTCCTCTACAGTTCCTCTTTGCCCTTAAAATAGGAGGTAAGATACCTGTACTAGCAAGGAAATCCGAGCTAGAAGAGAAGGTAATTCCAATAGAGACGTGCTTCACTTCCCTACTGAAGATTCTACAGGAAGAGAGACTCCTCAGCAGCAGGCAAACCGGAAAAATAAACTGGAATCAAGGCTTAAAAATCAGGTTCAGTCTACTGTGGCCTTCAACAACAGGGCTGCTCAATGGCTTCAAGGACAGCAGGAAATATATTCAATTAAGTTTCCCTCAGCCTGGTTTTCCAAGTGATCTATGAACCTGTTATGAGACAATGAGAAACCAAGGAGCATTTTTATGTTCAGGGCTCATAGTTATAGTTATGAGCTGTCTATGAGCTGTCTTCTGTTCAGGGCTCATTTGTTTTGCCCAAAGAACGTATTTAACTCATCTTCTATTTCTTTGTATTTGTCTCTAAAAAACAAAACAAAAAACTTTTGACTGCAAATTTGGGGATGAATAGGCAATGTTTGTGTATGCCCTGCTCTTCTGATGTGGCCCCTGACTACTTCTCCATCTTCATTTTGCATCTCTCTCCCTGTTACTCTGCATCACAACGTTGTTGGTCTCTTTTCAATTCTTCAAATGCACCAGGCTCTTTCCGGCCATGGGGCCCTCTCTCAGCAATATTCTTCCCCTCCACCTTTGCTTGGTTAAGGCCTATTCATTCTCAGATCTCAGCTTAAGCATTACTCCCTGATGGAAGGCTTCCTTCCCTGATTCCCTGGCCTTAACCAGATCTCATAAAGTCATGTGTTGTTTCCTCTCAGAGCACTGATCTCAGTGCATTATTACATTCATATGATGCTTGACTGAAGTCTGTCTTCCCCAGAGGACTGTAAGCTCCATGAGGACCGAAACCATGTGTCATTTTGTTCAGCACTGCCCATGACAGTGCCTCATTACATAATAGCTGCTCAATAAAAATGAGTTCAGTGGCAGAGTGAGTGTACAAATGTTTTTGCTTAACAATTTATGCTCTCAGCCTAGGCCACTTCCATTCTGTACCAGAGAAATCCAAACTCATATTCACTGCTGCATTTCCTCTAACTTCCCTGCCTGTCTGAAATGCCTGTTTTCCTTCCTCTGTCCAGTGGCTTCAGACCTGCAGAACCTGGCTCAGAAAATATTTGCCTATTAAATGAACAAGCAAAACCATCCCCAATCTTCTAGGCTTAGGCTCTCCCTGATTAACCCTTCTCTCTCCCAATTCAACTTATGTGCTACTGTATATTATTGAAGATTGTCTTTTCATAAACAGGTCTTGTTTCCTCTGAGAAGAGAAGGAGGCCTATTCCATATACATAGGGTCATGGCTAAGTGTCTGACTTTGAACTTGGACTCAAATTCTGGCTTTGTTACTTAGTAGTTGTGCAGCCTTGAGACGTCACTTCCCTTCTCTGGGCCTCAGACACCTCATATGTAATATTAGAGTGTTGGACAACTGACCTTTTAAGTTATTTCCCACTTTAAAGATTCTAGAAGCTTTATGAGATGCTAGATGAATGGTGCTACTTGAATGATGTGGAGTCTTTTTGTTAAAACAGCTTTTTGGAATATCATTTACATACACAAATTGTTTCTATTTAAGGAGTACAACCTGATTGATGTTTTGGCATATATACACACGTACTGTGAAATGATCGCCAAGATCAAGCTAATTAACATATCCACTTCTGCATAGTTACCATTGTAGGTATGTGTATGTGTATGTGTATGTGTATGTGTATGTGTATGTGTATGTGTATGTGTATGTGTATGTGTATGTGTATGTGTGGTGAGATTTAGGAACTATGCTCTTAGCAAACTATAATGGTGTTGTTAACTATTATCATCTTGCTGTACATTAGATCTCGAGGAATAGTTCATCCTGCATAACTGAAAGTTTGTACCCTTTGACCAATGTCCCCCCATTTTCCCCACTCCCTGGCCTCTGGCAACCACCATCCTACCCTCTGCTTTGCCGTGGAGTCTTAATATGCTGCTGCACCAGAAAGGGAAAAGTGGGGAAAGACAGACCCAGTCCAATGGACCACCAAAATCAAGGGGAAATAAGGCTATCCTAAAATAAATAATATACATAAAATAAAAGGTGGTATTTCCGGATGGGATTACAGGTGACTTTCATATTTTCTACATTTTCTGAGGTTGGCTTGCCACTCAGTAGTGGTTTCTTGCTGCTCCTTCTTACACTTATTAAAATCAAATCCCAAACCCAATCCTATTGCCTATTTTTCGATTCTGCACACATTTTGGGTCTGTTTGTAGTCTAACAAGTAGATATGTAAACAGCAATGCCCTGAGCTCCCATTGCAGGCCAGACCCTGTGTGGTTTTGGAAGAGTGAGAATGAGAGAGCAGCGTACTTCCCCAGGGAAGAAATGACCGAACTGCTCCATTCAGGGCAAAGGTTTTATACTTGTTCTGACACAACACGTCCAGATGCTGCTGCCTGACTGCTGAATGGACATCTCTCCACACAGGACTGAGGCATTTACCTTTTTGTTTTTAAACGGGGGTGTTTTGCCCAGTTTCTGAATTTGGTCTTCTTTTCCCCTGCTCTGCTTCCCTCTGTGGTGGGCTTTCTTCTTTTCTCTTCCTTTTTTCTTTATCTCTTTTATTTTTCAGTCCCAACAAAACAAAGAACAGCCAAAAGAAATGATTTCTCATTGACTTTACAGATCTGGCCTAGCCCCAATAACATTATTCCCCACCACTGAGGAACTGGAAGTCTGAAGTGAACTTGAACTCCTATATTGTGCTACTTGGTTTCCATGAAGTGTTATGAATAAAAATAAGCTGCTATTGTTGAGGTAAACCAGTTTCCAGCATACCATGGGTGCTCATTAAGTGTTAAATAATAATGTTTGGTGATGTAGTTAGCTTGATTTATACTCATTATTATTATTTTTGCTTTCTTTCTAATCCATGGAGTTGGATCATGTGGGTTGGGCCAGCCCATTGTTAGGGGAAATTAGTGACGGGCTGCACACATTTCTCCCCACCTAGCACACCACAATGACAATTTACCTGTCAGCCTTCCTGACACTAATCTTTGCCTGTGGCTCTTTCTGGTCTGACTTTCTAAATCCCCTTGTAGTTATTTAAATCTTTGAAGGCCGGTTCTTTAGGGAGATTGAGAAATGATGGTCATGGGCAATATATTATTTCAGGGGTGGAAAAAACAGCCTTTTCAGAGCTTTCTCTCACTTCCACCAGAGCTTGAACTATATTGTGCTTCTCCCAGGTATCAGCAAATATGTGGGTGGTTGCATGGAGGCCGCTTTATAGAGTGTGGGTAATTGCTTGGTCATGCCTATCAATCAGCCAAGGGCTGTACTTGAATTTCTCTGATTAGCTACAGACATTTTGGGGGAACAATCAACTTGTGACCAAGTTTTCAAGACACACACTTTCTCTAGAAGCTTATCTCCATATCTTAAAACATAACAATTAGCAAAGGACCTATTTGATGGTTTTCATCTGCTTAAATTGTCTAACTGTGGAGACTAAAAGGAGAAAGCAAAAGTTTATACCTTAAAAAAAAAAAAAAGCTTGTGAGTAGATGAGTTGGATTTGGTGCCTTCCCTTGGGTGAGCTCTCTCTGGGCCTCTGACTCCACAGTCCATGGATTTCAGACTGATTCCCCTCTCCCCTTCTTGGTACAGCTATACACAGTGTTGGTAACAGGCTTCTGCAGTCAGTTCATTGGGCTGTCATTGAATCTAGATGAGACCAAACATGAACTCTTCCAGGACAAAGACTGGGCCCCATCTTATCTCTTTCCTCTCCCCACATCACACCACAGGCTGACTGTCTAGCTCACAAGGGAAGACAATTATTAGGACTGGCAGACTGGATTTTACAGATCCTAAATTAGAGCATATCAGTCCAAGGGGCATAGGTTTGTGGACTAGGACTATAAGTCTGTGGACAAGAAGAAATTAGAACATATCAGGCTGAGGGACATAAATATGTAAGGAAGGACCAATGAGATGGTATAAAACAAGGATTAGCATGGAAATTCTAAGCCCTTGGGATCACCATATGCTCAGGCCAGTGACCTCCTAGTATTGTAATGCTCTGTTATCTTGAGAACTGATATGAATCTATCAAATCAACGTTTATATATAAAATCATGAATCAGGAGACAGAAGAGCCTGCCACATGAGTTTTGGGGTCACCTAGATCCAGATTCACATGCTGGATCTGTTGCTTACTAAATGGGTAATCTTGGACAGGGGATAACCTCGGAGCCTCTTAACTGTAAATGATGGTCACAACTTACTTTAGAATTATTGTGAGGATCAAATGAGATGATGTGGGTAATGCATGTAAAATAGTGTCTAACTCACAGAAAGGGCTAAGTAAATATAAGCTATTATGAACACTGTTCAATTGTATTAACTTTTTAAAAAAAAATTAAACAATCTGTGTCCACACAAGTGCTTCTGGTGAGATAAGTAGAGAGAAAAGTAGAAAAAGCTTGCCTAACCAAAAAGCTAACAGACTCCCAGGAGTCAAGGTATCAGGTCAGTGCACAAAAGAGTTACATTTTGAGACCGGGAAGGTACAGGAGTCTGTGTTTGATCTTACCCTTTTTCTCAGGCTGTTCCCAACAATTCCCATGCAGCCATGACATGCGGACTCTTCTGATAGCCATCTTGATACTGCGGATTAGAGAAGTGCTGGCCCACGCTAACAGTTATGTCACTCTTGTTGACACCATTCAGGGAAATTAATTTTGAAACTGGTGGACTTTTTTTAGACTTCACATGTAAGTGAACTATTTCTATAATGCCTACATAGATCAAAACATCACACTGTAATACACAAATATACATGATTATTATTTGTCAATTAAAAATAAATAAGAAAAAAAATTGAAGCTGGTGGCCTAATGTTTGGTCTCATCTAGATTCAATGACAGCCCAATGAATTGACTGCAGAAGCCTGCAAATGAGGGAGATTTTCAGGGTGTGATCAATATTAGTTTAGCCCCAAGACAAACTTGTGGTTGAATAAAAATTCACTTTTAACTTACTAAAAGAGGATATTTACCAATAGTTAATCTAATATTGTCATTACATTTAAATTAATATACAACACATTTTTGCTAGTCATCTTAAGACTATCATTTAAAACAACAGAAAAATGCAAAAAGGAAGGTGTTTATAGCAAAGCTCAAGCCCATGCCTGGCACTTTTGGATTGTTAGGCTGTCAATGTTTTAAATCCAAAAAGTTTGACATTCTAGTCTTAAACTTAAAATTAGGCTCTGATTCTGGGCTGAGAACTTCCACTTCTATGTTCCCTGTGCTTTCTGACACCTGCTTTCATCTTTCTCTTACCCTTATTTTAGCCTTGCACTTTCATGGCCAGTTTCCAAACTTCTCAAAGTCAGTGTTTTCCATCTCTGCACGTAGGTGTTCTCCAGCATAAAATGAGATCATTTGGCTGGGAGGGACCTGAGAGCCATCTCCGTGCTGGCACTCAGACAGGAAGCCTGGGCTTCAGAGACTGAGTTTGTTTTTGCTTGGCCTCTAGGGGCAGAAAAAAAAAGGGAAAAGATCCAGTATCCAAACATTCCAGGATCATAGTTGGATGCTAAACGTGTCCTTGAAGGAAAATACAATAAAATTAAAAGAAGTATAGGCATCTGCAGGTTTAAGGTGCATCAGCTTCAACATTTGAAATGCCACTGTAGTTGTGTTGAAGTGTGTTAACTTTTAAAATGATCACCTAACCTTTCAGGGCTTTGTCATGAGAGCATTTAATACAAATTCATATTGCAGTTGCATAATCAGAGTCCACTTCTCAGATATTTCTGGCCCAAGTCAAATAGTCACAGCACTATTTGAGAGTTTAGGTTTGCCGGATGGCTGAATCTAAGGAGATCTTCATTAAAGTCAATGGAGAAGAAAATTAAGTCATTTAAATTGCTGTTTCTGGAGTTGTGGAACTTGAAAGTGTCCAAACAAGAAATATTCCATTATTTATTATGGTGACTCAATTTGTGCCTATTGAAGTACTTAACTAGTGTTCTTCCATCTTTCCTACATGGTCTGTGCTGGTAGCATGTCCATGGAAGGCAAAGGTAGTACATAAAATAACAGTAGCTCTGGGGTCCAATACTAATTATTGTTAGTGCAAAGTGCAGAGTGATGTAAAGAGTTAAATGACTGATCATGGGCTGAAATTCTAAAACCATCTCTTGCCCAACAGGGGAGAAGACTTTTCTGGAGTTTCCTTCTTTCTTTCTTCTTCCTTATTAGAATAGCCCTTTGGACCCAGGAGGATTGCACGAGTGATGGTATCTCCTTTGTTGGAAACTGGGAGTTGTTTGGTAATGAAATGGTTGCTTGAGATTGATGGGCCCCATGTGCTGATAAGTAGGTTTAACGAGGTTCTGCTCCTTTCACTCAATATTTGTCAATTATACTTCAACAAAACAGGAAAACAACTACTGAGGTAAATACTGGAAAACTACTCTACTATCTCTTAAGATTTGGAATCCCCAGCTCATCTTTGTGATATCAATTGTAGTCTAACCTACATCCTCGATTGCAGAGGTTCTTAATCTGAGTTTAAGAGGCTCTTAATCTGAGTTTAAAGAGGTCTATAAATCCCTTGAAATTACATGGAGCCTTTTGTGGGTAGGTATACATCTGCTTCTTTCCTGGGAGAACACATAGCTTTCATTGGATTTCCAAAAGGGTCTGTGGCCTCAAACGGACTAACAGTAATTTCTCTGTCTGCAGAAATTTGAACTAACTTGTCATGTTTCCTTTCTGTTTCAATCGATTTGCATTAATCCAGGATGAATGCTACATAAACCATTTCTTTAGTTCTCACAAACTTCTTGTTTCTGAGAGCATCTCTCTTTCCACTTCCTCTGTTTGTGTTCTTTTCCTGACAGAGGCCTGGAGCAGTCAAGGCCAACTCCTTTGCTGCTTTTGACCCTTGCTTGTGTGCTCTGCTCTCCATGCCCAGACGCCACCTCTGGCTCTCTCCTGCTGTTCTGGTGCTGCTGGAGTTGAAAACCCAAGATCAGCCTCTGGCAACTAGAAGTGAGACTCCGGGAGACTCGTCATGATGGCAAGCTTCCTTGTGACTCACACTCAATAAAGAGAAGATGAGGGCCTTTTCCTCCCCTTCTGCATATCTCATCATTCCATGGAAAGCAGTGAGGTTGGCTTCCTGCCTCTGCCTAAATGCTTCTGCTGGCCCATCTGCTCAAATTCCTGTCTGTCCTAAGTTCACTCAGTATATAAGGGAAAGGAATATGATCTTTCTTCTTCTGTAGTTACCTGCCCCTATACCTTATACCTGCTGCCCAGAGCAACTGATGATGCCTGCCACAGCCACTCTGTTTTTAAATAGCTGCTTTAGGTCCCAAAGGGTGGATGGGTGGCTTTTCTAGGGAGGATAAGTGATCAGTATTTAACAATATTTTTATTTTCAGACAGACAAGGTCTCACTCTGTTGCCCAGGCTGTTGGAGTGCAGTGGTGCAATCATAGCTCACTGCAGCCTCAACATCCTGGGCTCAGTAATAGTTATTTTTAAAAACTACTACAAGTAATGGCTACCATATATTGAGTGCTTACTATGTGCCAGGTACTGTGTTGAGATCTTTCATGAATCCTCTCTTAGAATCCCCATAACAACCTTATGAAGTGTGGACTGCCTTTGCAGCCAGAACAGCTGGTGTTCAGAGTTGACGAGTACAATGGCTGAGATTCAAACCCAAACTCCAAAACTGATGGTTCTATTCTCTATACTCCTCATTGCCCTCCCTGTGAATCTAAAGTCTAAATGTGCTTCCAGAAATAAAATGGCAGCTGCTCCCTATGTGGCTAAAATCAGTATCTAATGCTCCTCTGCTAATGGATTTGTTGCCATCAGCCTCCACTTTCTGAGCTGATGCTGAAGTCTTATCTGTGGTTACTTTGCTCATTTCCATTTAAATTCTTTTTCCGGAGTCAATACTGATAGTCACAAAGGTTTCCACTACTAGATCTCGAGTGAGTGACTCATCCAAACACAATTATTATGCTATCCTATTTGCCCATCATAATTAGCTATCCATTTTAAACCTCCAAAATGCCTGTTTCAGTAGTTAATAGCAATGGAAAAATAAATTAAGACATATATGCCAGTGTGTATGTGTGGTCATTACCGCCCTATTATAGTGCATCAGCTCTATTGTCCACCTCAGAGCTGTAATCGCAGACAAGCTTCCTCTTCTCCCCAGCACACTCCAGCAGCCACCTGCTCCTGCTGTTCAGCCAGTGTGTGCTTAGTGAATGCAAATTAATATTAATATCAATCAGCCTAAGCCCAATCAGCCTCTCCTAAGTAGGGAAGTGAATCTGCATAAAATCAAATGAGATAATGTATGTGAAAGTACTCTGAAAATTATAAAGCACTATACAAATCAAGGTATTTTTATAATAAAATCATAATGTATCATAAAATCGAATGTGAATTATTTCTTAAAATGGCCTGCTATTTTAGATTAGCTGCACCATTAGCAAGTGCTCAATAAATATTTGTTCAATTGTATTGTTGAATTGAGATAATCAAGAGTTGACTGTACATGAAAACAAAGAATTCCATGAAAGATTTAACTAACTACAATAGGTTAGAGAGCATATAAAAAATGAAATTTAAAATAAGAATGACTTCAAATACAAAAGAAAATAATTTATGTTTTCATTTGAGGATAGAAGACTCTCTTGAAATTGCCTCCTTTTTTAGACAAGGTGATTACAGTTTACCTTGTTGTAAAAAATCTTTCACCAGTTACTATACAACAAGATCTTCACTGCATTTAAATTTGAAGCAAACTATGCAATTCTAATTAAACAATTTTTATTGCTATCCAAGATGAAAAGGATGTCAGTTGATGTCAAAATACTTTGGTGATGTAAGTCTAGTTTGTGTGAAGTTTTTTGGTGTCTCATCAATTTCTGTAATCCTCCATCATTTACTAATCTATAATTTTGAAACATGCTTAAAGAGAATTCTGGTTTCTTCAAACACATACCCTTTGGAGCAATGTTTAGATTTATTTAAATAAAACCAGTTACTTTCACAGCTAAAATAGCATCCATGAAAAATAAAGTGTAAATACATTATTAAGGCACCAATTTTCTTTGTCTTATGGTGTGTTTGCCCACCTTTTAAAAGGAAGACTGAAGATACCTGGATAATTGACTGAAATTCATCAGTGGGTAAACAGAACCTTGTGCCTGGCATTTGGAAAAGTTGAGTAGCTTGGTCTGTAGATGAGTCTTAAGCATTTGATTCCATATGTGAATTCTGAAACTTCTGTAGATCTTATTACTTGGAAGCTGTAAATGTAACCTGCTAACATTTGGAACGTTTAAGTTAGGCTTAAAGAAGCGAGCTAGGCAGCCTAGTGGAAAATGGTAACAACAGAAATAGATGAAAATTGCAAAACCCTTCCTGAGGCTTTATTTACTAAGCGGATAAACCAGTAGCTTACCAAACTTATGAACAAAGGAAATCCCAAGAGCAATTTCATGAGCTTCTGGAAATAAATTTTCTAATAATACATTTAAGATGAATCTTGAGAAATAATGGTCATGGGGAATTAATATTATATGTTCTTTTTAAGATTAAGCATGCATTTTCTATACATTTCTTTGATATTAATGTACAACTAGTGTCAAACAGAAAATGTAATGCTAAGCTAAGGATCCTATTCTTTCCCAACACAGCTAGATAATCACATTAGTGTATGAGTATAACCGAAGGCTTTAAAATAATTATATGTTTCCAGTGCTACCTTGAATTACACCATTTTCATTTACAGTGGAATGTTGAAAGAACTAATGTAAATCAATTATGGACACACACACACACACACACACACACATCCCAAACCAAATATCATTTGTGTTCCTGATTTGTAAATTAATGCCAAACATAATGTTAATTTTAAAATCAGTTTCCTACCAAGTCACAAAGAAAAGAAATGTGAAAAGTTTAAAAGCTTGTTTCCCCTCCCAATTCCCCCAAGTTCTGGTATTACCTGGTATGAAGAAGACATTTTATTTCTCTTTCTTATGCCAATTTATATTACTTCAACCTCAGTAGACTACCAGAATTATGACTGAGACCAGATGATGCTTTTGTTCCCTGAAGAATATGACACTTGGTTTACATATAAAAGACTGTGGCTTGCCTAAACCTGCAACCTAGAAGGAGCAAGTAGGTCAGTGAGAGGCTGTCATAGATCCCTTGTCTGCGTATGGTGGTCTCTCTGCTGTTTGACAAGTGTATGGAGAACACTTTTCTACATTATGCTTCCACAAGCTTTTGATTATTCAAACCCCTCTCTTCTAAAACACTCTCTTCTCCTGGCTTTAAGGACATACTCCTGTTTCTCTCCCCCTTTTTTCTCTTCCTACTTCAATTTGTGAGTGGATGGTCCTTGATGTTCACTCCTTGAACATCTATTCGCTCATCTCTTTACATTCTGTTTCAAAGTTTTCACCCACTCTTATGGTTCCAACTATCACCTCTCTAAAGAGGACTTCTTTAAACTCTATCTCCAGCCCTGACTTCTGGTGTCAATGTCACTGTTCTGTCTTCAGATGTCTAGTACATGATGCAACTCAAATATCCAGCCATTATCTCTAGGCAAGTTGACGTGCCTAAAACTGGAAGCATCTTGTTCCCAGATTACTCTCTTCTGCCCAATTCTGGCTCAACTTCCATATTTCTATTAAGGTTTGTGCTGTTCTTCTGATCTTGACATCTTGGATTAAAACCCTTAGGAAAGAACCTTATCATTTACTGGGAACTTACTTTGTATCAGATAGTATACATTTAATCTTTGCTTTTCTTTCTAACTTTTATTTTAGGTTCATTTAATCTTTGTAGCAGTTTTATGAGATAGGTATTCCAATTATTTTACAGGAGAGGACATTGAGGTTCAGAGAAACTGTCAGTGATAATTCTGGATGCATGTAAAACCAAAGCCTGAGAACTTAACTATACTGCAGGGGTCAAAAACTCAACTGCTTACAAGATACCAGACAGGTAGTGTAAATATATGAACAACAACAACAACAACAACAACAAAACAGTGCAATCTGTCCCTGTTGAGGAAACAACAGAAATTTTGGGTTCTGTAGTGCACCATTCAGCTCCAGCTGTCAGAGAAACCCTTCTTGCCAGATTGTGCCTTTTAAAGAGAAGACATATCTAGACTTTCATGGAAATTTTTCCAATTTTTAAATGTAGACAACCTACCAAATTGTCTACCTTCGTTTCATTTCCACTTTATCATAAAGCATTTCAAACATATACAGAAAAGTTGAAAGACTTTGATATTGACCGCTCATATACTCATCACCTAGATTCTACTGTTAATATTTTGCTGTTCTTGCTTTATCACATATCCATCCCTTAATCCATCTTTTAGATGCATTTCAAAGTCAGTTGTAGACATCAGGATTCTCCCCACTAAATAATTCACCATATGTATCATTTGAGTTAAGTATGTTTGTTCACAGTATTTTGTTTTTGTTACTGAGGTAAATTTCACAAACAATACAATTCAGAAATATTAAATACACCATTTGATGCATTTTGACAAATGTATGCACATGTATAAACCAAATGCTTATCAAGATGTAAAAACATTTCCACTACTTTTTGAGGAATGTTTCTTTGTGCCCCTTTCCAGTCAAATCCTACCTCTCTCCATCCAGGGTAACCACCGATCTGATCTGATTTTTTTTCCACCACAGATTAACTTTTATGTTCTAGAATTTTGCATATATAAAATTGGACAGCATGTACTCTTTTGTGTTAGGTTTCTTTCACTCAACAAAATGCTGTGGAGAGTCATCCATGTTATTGGGCAAACTATCAAATTTTAAAAATTATTGAATCAACCAAAAATTAAAACCCACATTTGCAATCCATGAGATGTCAAGACGTACCCATCGTACTGGACTTGAATGCCTGTTTTCTCTCCTCATACCCAAATGCTATAAAATTCATGTTTCTTTGAAACATCTTATCTCTCTTCCATTTACATTGCTACAATTCTCCCATCATTCTGTGATATTTGTGTTCTAGCAGGGCATTTGACAAAGGTTTGTTTGACATCCTAGAGAACAAGATCATGATATAAGGGCTGCATGGTGTTTTAGTTAGCTACAGCTACCACTGGTAGGGTGGCTATAACCAGAGTGTAGATTATAGGTGCTGATACCAGGTTATTGCTGACAACCTGGAGGGGCCTTTCTATGAAAATACAAAAGAGGTCTCTTCTTCATCTTGCACTGTTCAACATTTTTTCACACAACTTAGATGAAAATAGTCATACTTATCAAGTTTGTAAATGAAACAAAGATAGTAGAGAAAGTAAATACAGGGGATGACACAACTAAGTTTCAAAATCTTGATATGCTAAAAGGACAAGTCAAAACCAAGAAGATGAAATTGCAAGGATAAAGTGAAAGAACTGAATTTGGGTTTTAAAAAAGTCAATTGCCAAACTACATCATGAGGAATATTTGTTCTGACAGCACTCCAAGTGGAAAATATCTCAAGTACTGTATGAGTCACTGGTATTTCGATAAGAACAAAAACAAAAAGACTGAAGAAAAACTAATAATGCAGTGATAGCCCACACTAATAGAAGTGTACAAGGAAATAGCTCTAATTTAATACAGTGGTTAGAGGTATGGGTCTTAGAGTCAGAAAATACTGTTTTGCCACATTAAGTTAAATATGCCTATTAGACTTCCAGCTAGAGATGTGGAGTAGGTGGTTGGCTGTAAGATATGGTCCAGCTAGAGATACAAATTTAGGTCTTGTCAGCAAATAGATGGTATTTAGAGTCAAGGGACTAAATGAAATCAGAATAACAGTGAGTATAGATAAAACAGAGAAAAGGTCTATGAGTCTGCTGGGTCTGCTATAACAAAATCCAACAGACTAGGGGGCTTAAACAATAGAAATTAATGTTCTCACAGTTCTTGAGGGTGGAAGTCCAAGATCAAGGTGTTGACAGAGGTGGTTTCTTCTGAGACCACTCTCCTTGCCTTGCAGATACCCACTTTCTCCCTGTGTCTTCACATGGTGTTTCCTCTGTTCATGTGACCCTGGTGTCCCACTGTGGACCCACATTTCCTTTTCTTATAAGGACACCGGTCAGATTGGATTAAGGCCCGCTCTAAGGCCTCATTTTAACATAATCAACTCTTTAACAGCCCTGTGTATAAATACAATCACATTCTGAGGTACTTGGAGTTAGGGCTTCAACATATGAATTTGGCAGAACACAATTCAGCCCATAATAGTGTCCAAGAATTGAGACTTGGTTCTCCAAAATTTAGAAATCAGGCAAAGGGAAAAGAGATGTCAACAAAAAGGACAGAAGTGGCCAAATAAAATAAAAGCCAGGAGAACATGCAGTTTTTGAGACCTAAAGAAGAAAAAAGGTTTCAGAAGAGGGGAGTAATCAATCATGCCAAATACTGCTGAGAGATAAAGAAAGATAAGAACTGAGAATGACCAAAGGATTTGGCAAAGATAGAGGTCATTGTGAGCCTTGACAATAGCCATTTCAGTTGAGTGGTGGAACTGGGAGCCTGAGACAAAAGGAAGGGTGGTAAGGAAGTGAAGACAGCAACTAGAGGCAACTATTCTGAAGTTTTTCTGTGAATAGGGAGAAACTGATGAAAGGCAAGAAATATGAAAATTGCAGGAGCAAAGTTTTTAAAAGCGGTGAGATGGTATGGGATCTAGTCTTTGGGGTAAAAGAAAATATATTACCTATTGCAACAAGAAGGAAGGCAGATTAGGTGTATCTGGGTTGGTGGAACTGGTGTTGAAAGGATGAGGTAGTTCTGCTCTGATGGCTGATCTTGTCGCAACTGTATCATTTTTCCTGCTGTAACTTCTGCCTCATACTCTCCCTCCCTAACCAAATCTTCTCTATTCATCCAGGCTCAGCCTCTTTGCTTTGGAAAAAGTGCTACACCTGGAGACAGAAAACCTGACTTAAAGTCCTAGCTCTTCTAAATATAAGCTGCATGATTTCAAATAAGTCACTCACCTTCTCTGGTACCCATTTTTTCATCCATACACTTGGAACACAAATCTCTCTACATACAATCTATTATATATACATTATTTTAAAATGCAAAGATAAAAATGAAATATGTTCTAGTAAAGCCTACCTGCTCTAAGAAGCTTTTGTGTCCACGTTAGTCTTTTCAGAACCCCTTTGGGTTTTTACCACTCATCTGCTGTCTGATACCGTCACCTAAATGTTCTCAAGTGTATTCCTATTGATTCAATCACTCAATTATACATTTTTGAAGAGCAGGAAACGACTTTTCCAAGTATTATGTTGGGAGAGTGGGTGGGAAGAGGAATGGACTAATTTATTTAGCATCTGGTACTTGCCAGGGGATTGAGGTACATTATCTAATTTGATTCTTTCAACAATCTGGAGAAATAGACATTATTTTACGGGTGAATAAACTGAAGTCTGGAGAGATTCAGCAGCCTCCCTAAAGTCACACAGCTAATATGTGGTGGAACCATAATTTGAATTCTAAACTCCAAACTGACTATGCCTTCTTTTCACTACTGCATCCCACGCACTCTGATGCCAGGACATTTTGGCTGCATTTGGATTTCTTGCCAACGCTTTAATTACTGAGAGGAAATGACATTTTGATTAGCCCATGTTTTTGTAGTTATAATGTCAAACAAACAGCTTCTGCTTTTCTCAGAAATTTATGATAGTACTGGTTCATGTCCAACTCTCTGAAAATTGCTTATCTTGCTACCAAGAAGACTTTTTAAAATGTTTTTATTTTTTTATTTACATATTTATTTATTTTGAGATGGAGTTTTGCTCTTGTTGCCCAAGCTGGAGTACAGTAGTGCAATATCAGCTCACTGCCACCTCTGCCTCCTGGGTTCAAGTGATTCTCCTGCCCCAGCCTCCCAAGTAGCTGGGATTACAGGCATGCACCACCACGCCTGGCTAATTTTGTATTTTCAGTAGAGATGGGGTTTCACTATGTTGGACAGGCTAGTCTTGAACTCTTGATCTCAGGTGATCCACCTGCTTCGGCCTCCCAAAGTGCTGGCATTACAGGTGTGAGCCACCATGCTTGGCCTAATAAGACTATTTTTATTTCATTTGCTTTTCTTGTACCAACATCATAAGGAAATCAGAAATGATGAATCATAAATTGTTGACACTCAAAAGGGCCTCAGAGACCATCTAACCCAAGTCCTTTTTATAGATGAGGACACTGGGGCTCAGAATGGGCAGTTGGTTGACCTGTTGAAGATCACACAGTGAAAGAGGCAGAGCCAATATTGGCTCTTCTTCCCTCTCCATCTGACTGTCTTTCAGTCTACTCACTCTATTTTTCAAGCTATCCCTTCATCCCTAAAGCAGCAGCCCTGATGTCTCATGGATTTTCTCAGTTTTTGCATAGAGTTTGAAGGGCAGAACCTCAAAGCATACCTTGCTGGGTGAATGTCTGAAGAGGCTGAGAAAAAGAGTGGCAGGAAATCCAGGCAAATCCACCCTACTGACATTTATTTGTTTTGTTTCATATATATATATATTATTCTATGCCTCTAAGCAGTAACATTTAAGGAACATACAAACTCTTTGGAACCATGGTAACATTTACTTGTTTTAAGATTTCATCAATGAGTTTTTCTTCTCAAAACAGCCCTGAGAAATGGGCAGGCACAGTAGATTTGAAGGTTATTTTAAATCCAGCTCTCCTTCTTGGAATATGTGAACAACTCCCCTGATCAATTGCTTTGCTTTCAAGTTTATAAATGATGCTCAGGAAACATCTTCATGGAAGACTGAACCAAGAGGACATTTAGGTGAAGAATGGATGACGCCAAGGGCTCACTTACTGTTTCCATCTGTCTCAGGAGATGAGCTTTTTCCTGACTGCTTTCAGCCCTTGAATGAGGACCGATTAGTATTGGTTGAAGAGGCTTCCTTCCTTGGTTAGGACTTCCTATGGCTTTGCTGGCTCTATAGCTAGGCAGTGTGTGTGGCCCGGGGGTGGGGCCGAGGACTTCTATAACATCGTGAACTGGCAAAATGCACACCATAGCTTTTCCAACACCATATCATATCATAGGGTTAATTATCCCACACATTATTGTTGAAATGGAAGGATTTAATGTCTGGAACCAAGGACAACGTACCATCCACAGATCTGCTTGGAGCCACAATTGCCCAATGTGTGGAGAGAAAAAACCAGTAATAATGAAAAGAGCAAATAAAAAACACTTGCAAACCTGTTTCATTCAAAGAGCCTCATAACAGAGTATATAGCTTTTTTATGTCCTTTTTAATGTGTCTTAAGTTCTTCCAAAAGGGAGGGTCCAGTGCTTGAAACCTTGGTGGTATGAACCCAACTACCCACCGGTCATTGACTCAGCACACAATTATCAAGTACCTCCCTTATGCTATGATCTGTGCTTGGCAATGAGAAACTGTAAAACAGGGGCCAGGGGACAAACAGGAGAGCAAATCTGAGACAATGAATAACCATTAGATAATGGAACTGAAACCTAGCTCATTGATTGTTATTTGTGACCTGCGCCAACCTTGGATAAACCCAGCAACCAAGTGCTGCCTTCGGGCTTATAGGAAACTTGTATTCAAATCCATTCCAAAGAGCCTTACTCTGCCTTACTTAAATACGAACCAACATCCAAGCATCAAGAACAGCAGCACAAACACATTTTCTTATTTTGTAAAGATATTTTTTCTGGGCTTATTGAAAATTATTTCAAAACTCCACTTAGCTTTTTCCCAATAATGGATGTAGCAAGTAACCAGCTCCTAAAGCAGCCAGTGAACTCAAGTCTATTGAATCATCTGTGCAGAGACGCTGTTCCGTGCCCCCACTATCGATCTGCTTCCATTTGCCTGAATATGCCCATTATGTAGCAGCATACCCAGAAAGAGCTATTATAAGGGACAGAAGATTTTCTCTACTCCTTTTCTTTTTCTTTTTAATGAATAAGCTTTGCAAGAGAAAATCAAGATGACTTCCGGTTCTACTTTTGTTTCTAGGTCTTGTTGAAGAAAGAACTTTGATTCAACTGTCTGGAACATATTTTATTTCCCTGAAGATCTTAGAGGCTGGAAGCCATAAAAAGGGCACTGGATTAGGAGTCAGGAAGCTAGGGTTATAGCCCTGACTCTGCCACTAGGTAACTGTACAACTTAAAACATAGCTTATCATTTCTGGACCTCAGTTTCTGCTTCTTTAGAATTAGGGAAACAGTACAAAAGTTAAGAGGCAGAGCTTCCATCTACTAGTTGTGTGCATTTGAGAAAGCCACTTAACCTCTCTGGGCCTCAGTTTCCTCACTTGAAAAATGGAGTGGAGATAGTATCTACCTCATTGTGTTTTCAGAATATTAAATAAGAAAATACATGTGGATGGTTAGTACAGTGACTAGCATAGAGTGATCAAGAAATACAAACAATTCTTAGTGTTCTGGGTTAAAAGAAATCATGATGGCCTCCTTTGATTCCAAGTTTCTGTGAACCTTTAAGGTCAGTAAATATTTTAGCATCATTTTAAGTCAAAATTTTTCTTCATTTTTATTAATATAACATTTATTAACTAGCCAGAGCATGTTAAACAGTTGCCACAGGTTGATTGATAAGAAAGGTCACCAGTAGTAACCTCTTTTCTTTATTTCATAGTATTGTTTCTGACAAAAATTCTTCTTTCTGAAACTCAAAGACTAAAGAAGCAAAGATTTGATACTTTATGTTTACAGAAGAAATACCAGAAGACGGAGACCACTGATTCTCACATAAGCTTGTGCTTTAGTCCATATGAATGAAAAGAGTAAAGGATTTATTGCGTTTGTCAGAAATCTAAAGGTTTTTTTCTATAATGTTTGTAAATGTAAGATTGTAGAAATACACTTTGAACTGTGGTTATGTTTTATCAGGATTCAGTGAGCAACGTGCAGTTTGAGAGACATTTATCTTCTTACATGTGTGAGACAAGAGATTGAGGTAAGCCTACGGAACTTCCTAAAAGAAAAATTATCAAAATCCTCAGCACAAACCCATTATTGTTTTCTTACAATGCTTAGCCTCTGTATATATGTATATGTACTGAATGCAGGGTAACAATTCCTACATATACCTTTGGTAGTCAATATGCATAGAATAGAAAATAGAGCTGTGATAATTATTTTTTAATCCTGGTAACTAATTCAACCTGTATGAGAATACAAGACAGGTAGTCCCAGTCTTCCTTTGCATGAGATTTTTATGTCTTTTCCTTGTCAACAAAGCTGAAGTCAAAATGGCCATGTGAGACTGTATAAGAGTTTGACATGAAAAGATGGGATCTGAGGCTGGTGCTAGGAGAGTTCATTTTGCCCACCTAGGTGGGTGTTATTTAATCTGTGTCTCCTGAAAGAGGAAGCTGTGTGATAATTGTCTTTTCATCTGTTGATGAAAAGTTGCTTGCTCATGTTAATGTTCCCTAGGACAGAAGGGCCAGATCCAGTTTAGATACAGCTGTTTCTCGGCTTTCGTCCAACCTTAATAGCACTATCACATCATTTATCAGTGCACTCTGGCAAAACTGATTGCAGCACTCATCTTGCATGTCCATGTGTAGAGGTGTGAGGTGGGGTTGTCTCTTTTGACTGAATCTGTACGTAACAGCATTGCTAAAAGCTTTGCCTCTTTATCCCATCTACATCTTCTATTATATACACTGAGTTAGTGACAGTACAGGAGGTAATTGTCAGCCTGCCTGGAAGATCCAATTTGTACATTAAAATAATGCTGTCCTGATCTTGTAGCACCAGTTTGTTCATTGGTTTTTTGTGAAGTATTTTTTCCCACCAGTCCATAAACCCATACTCATCATATTGAGCTTATAATAGGGAGAGGTCGTCCTCTAAATTCAAAGAAAAAAAAAATGAAACTCCTTGTAAACTTAAAAAAAAAAAAAGCCCACAAAACTCCAGAAAGGTAAACCAGTGGTAGGAGTGATGGGGAAGATGACATGGTGTGAGATTAACTTATCAAGCTATTAGTGTACATATGCAATAAGTAATAACCTTACTGGACATGGGTCAGAACGCATCTGGAGCATCATGTTCAAATATAGGTATTTTAGGATCCTGAACCCTGAACTGATGGGAAAACATACCAAGAAGGTGACCAGGATAAGAAATCTAGAAACCATGACATACAAGAAAGGGTTGAAGTAATTGTATGTTTTGCCTGGAGAAAAGATGACTAAGCTAATTAATGCTAACTCTTAACAAGTTTTGAAATGGAAAAGTGAGTACATCTGTTTTGTATTGCTCCATAGGAAAAATCTACAACACGTAGATGGAAATTACAAAAAAAAAAAAAAAAAAAAGAAAGAAAGAAAGAAAGAAAGAAAAGCACATTTCAGATCAACAGGACAAATAAGTGAAACCTTATAAAAATGAAAACTATCCAATAATAGAATGCATTTAATCAGGAAGTAGAGCCTACTTCCTGGAGATATTCAAGCTAGCTGAGCCTCTAGTAGGGATGCTACAGAGAAGACATTTGTATCTTCTGGTCAGGTAATCTCAAAGCTATCTTTTCAATACTCTAAATTATTGTTTTCTATGTCCTGGTGCAGAACTAGGAAAATACAATCATATCCCTCCATTCATTTGTCCATCCAGGCATCCATTCATTCATTCATTCATTCAGCAAACATTTATTGAATGGCTACTATGTACCAGGTACTGTGCTAAGCAAAGGGACATAAGACACAGGAATGGAGGCTGAGGTGGGAAGATTGCTTGAGGCCAGTAGTTCAAGACTAGCCTGAGCAATGTAGCAAGACCCGATCTTTACAAAAAATACAAAAATTAGCCAGTCATGGTGGCTTGCACTTGTAGTGTAGCTATTCAAAAGGCTGAGGCAGGAGGATCACTTGAGCTCAGGAGTTTGAGGCTGTAGGGAGATATGATTGTTCCACTGTACTCCAGCCTTGGTGACAGAGTGACACCCTATTTCTAAATAAATTCATAAGTAAAATCTTAAAATTATAAAAAAGATTCAGAAATGTAGAATACAGAAATGTAGACAGATACTTACAATATAGGGTGATGTATGCTAAAACAGATATATGTACAAGTAACAGAAAGCATCACGGAGATGTTAGGGGAAATGTAATCCAAGAAGACCTGGCAGGCAGAAAGTCATCCTAAAGGATGAATTGTAGTTTGTCAGAAAGATAAGGTGGAGAAGGTGGGAAGACCATTCTAAATGAGGGGAACAATATGGTCAAAGACATGGAAATGTGACACTGTCTAGCAAGTCTGTAAAATTTTAACCAAGTTATTGAAGCATAGTCTACCAGGAAAAGGGGAGAGATGGAATGAGGTAAGAAGTGTGAAACTGGGCAGGGACATGAGGGGCTGCTCCAAGGATCCTGAACCCTTATGGAAGCCAGGAAGCTGGGCACTGATGTGCCTTCCTTTTATGTTTGCCCTTGGCTTTACAATTCTTGCATCTAACTTGGAAGCCATTGAGAGCAAAACAAAATTGAAAAGGAGGTCAGCTATTTTCTGCTGTCATAAGTCATCTTAATTTCCAGAATCACATTCCCTGACTACTCTGTTATCATTTTGATCCAAATGTAATGAAAAAATTAAACATAAAGGTTTTTTTTCATTTACTGCAAGTTGAACAAAATTATATAAGTTTTGCAAACTATTTCAAATGTTTGTGGACAGGAAATGAAACAACATATGTAGCTATTATGTCGTGGAAGCCCTGTCTCTCAGTTGATAGAATATGTTGTTTAAAAGTTAAAAACAAATGGAACCATTTTAAAAACAAAATACAGTCCTCCAAGATTTTAGTACTTTTTGTTCTGGTTTTTAAAGAAAAACTCTTATCTCTTTAGAGTAATACAATTCAAATGAGCTTTGATTTTTCTAAGACCCCTATAATTGGCCCTATTAATTAGATGGTCAGCCAGGTTTGGGGAGAACTCAGACTTATGAATTTTTTTTTAATAACTTGCCAAGTTATTACTTTCAAGTGTTGCACTTGAGAATCCTGTAAGTGCTTTAAAAAACAATCACATATTCCTGTTTGAATGCAAATGCTGCTGTGACAACAGTTCTTGAAAACAATTGGTCTGTGTTGGGTTTTAAATATTCATCTTTATTAATTTTATTCTGAGCACACATGAGGTATTCTGGATCAGAGAGAAATTATTATTATCTTGTTAAAAAGCAAATAATGAATTTGCTTTCCTGAACCCTGATTCTCACCCCTGCAGCGACACAATGTAAGCCAGGTCAAATCGCCTACAGATAGAAAGTCTGTATTACAGGTGAGGAATGGAGACAAATAGATTTTGTTTCTACTTTATATACAGGAGAAAAGGCACCTGTCTCCCCCTTTCTTCTCAAAAGGAAGGAATGAAACCTTTGCTCTTTGAAGACAAAATGGAAAGGATCCTGGGTTCTTACTCTAAACTTGTTTAATATAAATGCATCTTTCCAAGAACCAGATGTGTCTCCAACTTCTATGACCTAGAAATGTCTTCAAGGTCCCTGACATCATTTGTCCTTGAAATGTAAACATATACCTCTAGAGTCAGATAAATCTCTGTAGAGTTCTATCACCAACTATATACTTGTATATTACCTTACCAAATTTGGCTCTTAGCTCAAGATTCCAAGTTTCCTGCAAAATTTATTTAGGAAAACCTAAACTGCAAATACAAAAAAAAAAAAAAAATTATCTTTATACCTCAGAGTCAGCCTACATTATCAATGAGGTTAACATTTCTTTGTGGTAAGGACGCATGCTTGCTTAGCAAATATTTTTCCCATGCACAATAACAAAATTAACCTCAGCTCAGTATGTTCTCATTATAATAAATGTCAGTATAATTCATTCAATATATTCAACAAATATTGATTTTGTGCCTACTGTGTGGCAGGCCTTGTTCTAACAAGGTATTTCACTACAAGTAGACTTCTCCCAGAGTTAGGATTTTACTGTTGCTTATAAACCTTCCTCTTGAATTAGAATGACTCTTCTAAGATCAATTCATGTTCTATTTGATATTTCAAAAGTCCTAAGTGACCATGGTAACAAAAAAAAAATGAAGTCTGAAAATTTCTGAGCAAGATTTGGAACATTGTTCTCTGGGGACTATTAAATTCAATCATTTTTTCTTTGTACTTTGCCATTCTTCCTTATCACTTATAATCCTGACTGCTAATCTTTGAGACATTCCCATAGCTTCCTTCACTAAACTCAAGCACATTAATTTGCATGCTAGACTAACTCAAATGACTTCTCAGCTTTAAGCTAAAGAAAATTTTTCTTCAAAATGTTTCCAACTATCAAACAGTTTTGTTTGCCAAATTTTGAAGGCTTCTTTTACAACTAAGTCCATGGTAGCTTAAAAATATATGGGTTTTTCATAACCTGCTTCCCCTTTAATAAAACAAAATCAGAGAATTTATATTGACAGTATCATACGCACTAAAAATCAAAGTGATCCTTTACTAATTTATATTTCTGGGTCATTTCTTAAGGTAATATTAGAAAAAATAGTAGTTTAATGAGCAAAAAATTAAAACACACCAAAAAATTAGCTTAGTACAGTTAAAGGAGTAAACATTCAATTCTAAGAACAGCAAATCATAATAAATTATTTCTCCTAAAGTATTAAATTTACTCAAAAGAGGTTGGGGAAATTAGAAATTCATTAAAATATAGTTTTTATTACTTTACAGTTAATAAAACACATCAGAAATCTAATATAATTTTTAAAAATATTTTGGACATTTAATGAATCCACTTCTGTCTTTCCATTGTGGTACAGAGCAAGTAAATAAGCTATGCCAGAAAATAATCAATAATATAATGTGAGTTGTTATTTTTTTCCTTATCAATAAGTGACCATGAGTTTGAGCCCAGGCAGAGCCAGGGTATCTACACCTGGCCAAGTGTTGAAGATATGCCTCAACATGCACAGAGCCCTTTGGCAAAACTGAGAGACTTACTGATTCTAGGAATTTAAGGTACTCTCTAGCTCCATAATTTCTAATCTCCAATCATTAGTTGGCCACTACACTAATCACACAGTGACTTCAGTGACCACATGCAACAAAGAATGCAGACATTGCAGAATTCATTCAGAAACGTCACACACACACACACACACTCACACACACACACACACAAAACATCAAAAACAACAAACTACAACAACAAGAATTTCTATGGGGAAAATATTAGAGGAAATCTGATATCCAGACTTACCAGCTAATATTATGTAAAATGTCCAGTTTTTAACAAACAAAAATAAAGGCATTCAAAAAGACAAGAAAGCATGGCCCATACACAAGGAGGAAAAGGCCAATCAATAAAAATTGTCCATGAGGGAGCCAAGACATTGGACTTACTAGACAATGACTTTAAGTCAGCTATTTAAAACATGTTTAAAAAACTAAATAAAAGCAGGTATAAAGAAATAAAGCACAACAATGATGTCTCACCAAATAGAAAATACCAGTAACAAAATAGGTATTATAAAAAAGAACCAAATAGAAATTCCAGAGTTGAAAAGTGCAATAACTGAAATGAAAAGTGCCCTAAAGGAGTCCACCAGCAGATCTGAGCAGGCAAAAGAAAGAATCATACTAATATAGGCAATTAAGGTTATCCAGTGTAAGGAACAGAAAGAAAGGGGAATAAAGGAAAGTGAATAAAGCCTTAGTTTCCTATGGGATACCATCAAGCATATTATTATATGGGACTTCCAGAAGGAGAGGAAAGGAAAAGTCACAGAGTATTTGAAGAAATAAAGGCTGAAAATTCATATTTAAAGAAAAACAGTAATTTACACACCCAAGAAGCTTGATAAACTCAAAAGAGATTCGCATCTAGACACATGATGACCGAAATGTCAAAAAGATAAAGACAGAGAGAATCTTGAAAGCAATGAGGGAAATGGCTCATAATATAAAAGGGATCCACAATATTAAGAGCTGATTTCTCATCAGAAGCCATGGAGGTGAGGAGACAGTAGGATGATATAGTGAAAGTTACAAAAGTGCTAAAAGAATTCTATATGAAGAAAAACTAAGCCTTCAAAACTGAAGTAGAAATTAAGACATTCTTAAGTAAATAAAAACTGACAGAATTTTATGGTAGCAAACCTTCCTTACAAGAAATACTGAATGGCTATCTTCAGGCTGAAATGAAACGATAGTTACTTGAATCGACAGGGGGAGATAAAGAGCACTGGTGAAGGTAACTACCTAGATAAATATAAAAGAGAGAATAAATGAATATGTGTGTGTGTGTGTGTGTGTGTATATATATATATATATATATATATAAATATATAAATAAATAAATCATTAATTTTAGAGACAGGGTCTGTCAGTCCAGGCTGGAACGTAATGGTGCAAGCATAGCTCACTGCAGCATCAAACTCCTGGACTCAGGTGATCCTCCCACCTGAACCTCCTGAGTAGCTAAGGACAACAGGAATATGCCACCATGCCTTGCCTAAATATATTTTCGTTTGTAAATCTTTACTTCTCATATGTGATTTTTAAAGGCAACTGCATAAAGCAACAATTATACATCTGTGTTAATGGGCACACAATGTATAAATATGTAATTTACATGACAATATAGCACTAAAGAATGGAGTTATAAAGGAGCGAATATTTTTGCATACTATTGAAATCAAGTTGGTGTCAATCTGAACAAGATCACTGTGAGTTAAGATGTTAATTGTAACTCCCAGACAGACCATTAAGAAATTAATTAAAAAATGTATAATATCAAGAAAATTGAAACCAATAAATAAAATTATTTTTACTTGCAGATGACATGATCTTGTATATAGAAAATCCTAAGGAATTCACTAAAAAGCTATTAGGGCTAAATAAGTTCCACAAGATAGCAAGATACAAGATCAATATAAAAAATCAATTGTACAGTCATGCGTTGCTTGACAATGGCGATATGTTCTGAGAAATATGTCTTTAGGTGGTTTTGTCCTTGTGCAAACATCACAGAGTGTATGTACATAGATGGTATAGCCTACTACACATCTGGAATATATGGTATAATCTGCTGCTCCTAGGACAGCATGTTACCGTACTGAATACTATAGGCAATTGTAACACAATGCTAAGAATTTGTGTCTTTAAACATATCTAACCATAGAAAAGATATAGTAAAAATATGGTATTATAATCTCATGAAACCATCATCAAATATGCAGTCTGTTGTTGACTGAAACATTGTTATGCAGTACATGACTGTGTTTCCATATACCTGCAATAAACGATCTGAAAATGAAATTAAGAAAACAATTCCGCCCGAGACGGGCGGATCACGAGGTCAGGAGATAGAGACCATCCTGGCTAACACGGTGAAACCCCGTCTCTACTAAAAAAATACAAAAAACTAGCCGGGCGAGGTGGCGGGCGCCTGTAGTCCCAGCTACTCGGGAGGCTGAGGCAGGAGAATGGTGTAAACCCGGGAGGCAGAGCTTGCAGTGAGCTGAGATCCGGCCACTGCACTCCAGCCTGGGCGACAGAGCGAGACTCCATCTCAAAAAAAAAAAAAAAAAAAAAAAAAAAAAAAAAAAAAAAAAAAAAAAAAGAAAACAATTCCATTTGAAATAACATTAAAGGTAATAAAATATTTAGGGATATACTTAACAAAACAATTACAAAACTTACACCCTGAAAACAAGTAAAGATTGTTGACAGAAATCAGAGAATATCTAAATATAGGAAAAGGCATCTCATGTTTATTGACTGGAAAAATTAATACTGTTAATATAACGAAACTCCCTAAATTGATCTGCAGACTCAAAAGCCATCCCCACTGGAAAGCCAAGTGGCTTCTTTTTAGAAACTAACAATCCAATCCTAAAATTCATGTGGAAATTCAAGGCACCCCGAAAGTCCAAAGCAATATTGAAAAAGAAGAACAAAGTTGAAGGACTCATACTTTCCCATTTCAAAACTTAAAGCAATAGTAATCAAGACAATGTGGTAACTGGAATATAGATAGGTATATACTATAGAGCAATGGAATATAACTGAAAATCTAGAATAAAACCATGTATCCACAGTCAATTGATTTTTGACAAGAGTGCCAAGACCTTTTAATGGGGAAAATATGATCTTTCCAATGAATGGTGCTAAGACAATTGGATAGTCACATGCAAAAGAATGAAGTTGTACTTTTACCACACATTATATATAAAAATTAACTCAAAAATGGCTCAAATACCTAAATACTCTTAGCCTATATATAAAACTACTCAGAAAAACACGGGGTAAATTTTTGTGATTTTGGATTTGGCAATAGATTCTTTAAAAAGACACCAAAAACACAAGCAGCAAAAGAAAAATGGATAAATTTGACTCCATCTAAGCTAATAATTTTTACATTAAAGGGCGCTATTAAGAAAGTGCAAAATAAACTCAAAATTTAGTAGAAAATATTTGCAAATTGTGTATATATTAAAGGACTTGTACCTAGCATATAAGGAGCCATTACAACTCAATAAGAAAAAGACAACCCAATTAAAATTAGGCAAGGAATCTGAATAGACATTTCTACAAAGAAGATATGAAACTCGCATATGAAAGGATGCTAAACATCATTAGTCATGAGAGAAATGTAAGTGAAAATGACAATAAGATACTATCTCATGTGCACTAGAATAGGTATAATCAAAAAGTAAGATAATAAGTGTTGGAGAAATTGGAACCCTCATGCACTGCTGGTGGGTATGTAAAATGGAGCAGTCGCTATGGAAAACAGCTTGCAGTGTTTCAAAAAGTTAAGCATAGAGAAATGAAAAGACATCTCTACTCAGGAAAATTGTACCCAAATATTCATAGCAGCATTATTCATAATAGCCAAAAAGTGGCAACAGTCCAAATATCTATTAACTGATGAACAAGTCAAAAAATATAGTGTGTTTATACAATGGAATACTATTTGGTCATAAAAATGAATGAATTATTGATACATACGACACGTTGGATGAACCTTGAAAACATTATGCTAAGTGAAATAGACCAGATACAAAAGGCCATATACTATTTTATTCCATATATATGAAATATCCTGAGTAGGCAAACTGATAGAGACAGAAAGTACATAAGTGGTTCTCAGGGCATGGAGTATGGGGATGGGGGAATTGAGACTGACAAAGAATGCAGGATTTCTTCTTAGGATTATCAAAATATTCTGGAATTATATAGTGGTGGTGGTTGCACAATCTTGTGAATATACTAAAACCACTGAATTGTGCCCTTTAAAAGTGGTGAATTTTATGGTATGTGAATTATATCTCAATAAAAAAAAGTAATGGGAGGGAGAATAAAGAGAATGAGGTTTTGGTGTGTTCTCATTGGTTGGAGTCAAAAGTTTTAACAAAAAGTTAAACCATTAGTCCTTTTTATACCCTCCAGTATAAGAAGATATAAACTCTAGTAACATCACAGTATGACTTCTATTTCTAAAAGGAACAATATTTTTAAAGTTGCACAATAAAAGTTACACAAACTTGCATAAAACAGGATATATCAAATTTTGAGTTTACCACCTAGATCACAAGATCAATAGCTTTGTATCAGAGATGCATGTGTAAGGTAAAAATTCTAAGAGATCTACCTGAGCAAGTAAAAGTAACAAATAGAGTGACCAACTAACCTAGTTTGCCTGGGATTGAGGAGTTTCCTGGAAAACAGGACTTTCAGTGTTAAACCTGTAAATGTCTTGGGCAAACCAGGATAATGGGTTATCCTAGATAACAGAATGTGAACAGTTGGGCTTACTGCTCTGAATCTAGACCACACATGGACCAGCATATGCCTGAATCTGTCCAAAAAGCCTCTGGGTGTCTTCAAAGCATCAGAGACAAGAAGGGTACATCCTTGGTTTTCGTTAGTCAATAACTCTCTTATATCTCTACCCTACAAGAATGACAAGGAGGGGATCAATAAATGTTTTTATAAGATGGATTATTACATTAAGTGATACCCCGCCTCCTTGCAGTCATTTTCATGCCTTCTAATTAAAAAATGACCAATAGTACAAATGAAAGGGCAAGTTTTTATGCACACAAATGTGTACACTCTCCTTTTGAGGAACAGCTTCATTCAAAATGAAAGCGAAAAAAAAAAAAAGAAATAATATACTTACCACATGTAAAGCCCTGTTCAAAGCACTTCAAATATAAATTCACTATATCTTTTTATAACTTTATAAAGTAGGTACTATTATTATCTGCATTTTATGTATGAGGAAACTAGTACACAGCCAGGTTAAGTAGCTTACCCAAGGTCACATGGCTAATAGATAATGAAATAAAGGATTCGAACACTGACAGTGGCTCTGGAGTCTAAAGTCTCAGCCACTGTGTTAAGCTCTACATTTAAATGAGACGTATTGCCAGTGGACAAGAAGTGCTGACCTATAAGGGCAAAGCAAGTGATAAAGGGCTTGGAACTGTAGACAGAAATTTTAATAAATCAGGAAAATTACCTTATCAGTACTATATTGCTAATAAAGTCATAACCCATAGTCATACTCCACCTGAGGCAGGGATTAGAAGATTTTTGTGGGGATAATCTCCCTACAATTCTAATTGAAGTTGCCTACACTTTTGACCTCTATTGAAAAGGGAAGTATATAATTTCCAAAAAGATAAATTTGAATACTTCGGTCAAAATATTCGATATTATTCAGAAGGATTGCACCTTGCATTTATAGTTTGACTTGACTAGCATAAGTCAAAGCATAGTTCTGAAAATGGCATGGAAAAGGGTGGCAGGGATGGGGCTTTGAGAGTGAAGTACAGTACAGTGGGGATCAGTCAGTAAGCACATGAAAGGAAAACATAAAGGCTATTTCCAGCGGAATTCTCAGAAACACTATAGGAAATTAATATAAGCGACTGGCATAATCTCACCTAATAAAACCAGGAGCAGGTGTCTGCTAGTCCTACAGTCAAAACAAGTTAATAAGATTAGTCTACAGTACATAGAGGGCTTGGAGATTGCATGGCTTAGGATAAGTACGATTCAGTTTTCATTAAGGATATAGGAAAACAAGAAACTTTCTGTTACAACTGCAAATCCTTCATTCAATAAGCATTTACCTTGAATGCCTACTATGTGCCAGGGTCTGTACTAAGTGTTAAGGATGGAGAAATGAAAGAGACAGACACAATCTCTGCCTTCATACTCTTACAGTCTATAAAGTAGACATTTTTAACATCACAAATAAATACATAAATTCTGATAGGTGCTTGAAGGAAAAGAGTAGAGTTTTATGAAAAATGCTAAATATGAAGTCTAATTTAGATAGAAACTTTGGAGTCAGCTCCTCTGACTCAGCAAAACTTAAGCTGAATCCTGAAGGAAGAGTAGGAGTTGAACAGATTTGGAGGTGAGGTTGGAAGTGAACATCCAGGCAGAGAGTCGAGATGGGAGAGAGTTTGGTAACATTCTAGGAATTGAGAAGGCTTATGTGGCTACAGGGTAGTAAGCAATGGGTAGAGAGGCTCAGGATTAAGAATGAACAGGTGGGGAGGGACCATATCATATAAGTCATTGTAGACGGTGAAAAGAGTCTAGACTTTATTCTAAGTACAATGGGAAGTCACCGTAGAGGATTTTAACTGGGGGAAAGAGAAAGTGATACTAACCAATGTGTGGTTTAAACATCACCAAACTATATACAATCAAGTCCTGAATTAAGAAGCACATATTATTTCCTGATAGAATCAGTGTGAGCTACAGGAAAGGCATTAATCATGGTGATGGTGGTTGGTGGGTGGGAAGTGATCTTCAGCTGAGCCTTGATGGGCTGTATGAGGCAAAGCCATGCTGAACCAGAATGGTGCCAGTACAGTTAAATAGAATAAGGAAATCTGCAAGAAATGAAACAGGGTTTGGAGAGCTTTTGGACACTGGGTAAGAATATGGAACAGTTATTAAAATTTCCATGATTTGGAGCCATTGGACATGGAAAAAATGGTGACTATTCAGATAAATGAGATAAGAGAGATGAGGAAGTGGATTGCTAAAGAAAATTATCATTTCCATTTTTAAAATGCTGGTCATAAATGTCTGAGGACCAAAAGTGTAGATGCCATGCTGCTGATATAAAAGATTAGGCTGGAAATTTATCTGAGAATAAATGAAAGTGAAATGAAAACTGAAATTGAGGGAAAGGAGCAGGGTACATCAGGATGGAAGGAGAAAATGAAGTCGTGGAAGGAGACACCAAAAGAACACTCAGTGGAGTTGGTAAAGAATTCAGATAGATCATCGCCACAAATAGTCAAACACAGCCAAATCAAGATGATGCAAGTGAAGAGGAAGGAACACTGAATTTACCTACCTTACAGAAGCATCTATTGCGTGATGAGTACAGGCATTAAAGAAAAAAACAATACTGCACTTAGAATGACAACATTGGATCAGATTCACCCTTTACTCAACTGAGGAGTCACTAAGAACTGTGTAATGTCATGTTGATCATTCTTATGTCAACTTCCTATATCAGGGAAGAAAATTTTGTATTTTACTTTTGCCAATTCTTGAATAATTAATTACCTCAAAAACTCTACTTCCTGCTATATGAAGTGAGTGAAACTTACTTTAGTTAGCAAGAATGTCTTTATTTTAAATCTCAGGGGTACCCTTCTGCCCAATATTGTGGAATTCAGTAAACAAGTTTTGTCAAGGAAGAACCCCAACCTCATAGAAGATGGCAAGAAGTAACAAGACTCCAAAGGAGATTACTAAAGCAGCAGTTTGTCTTGTCATAGATGCCAAATGTAGACAATGAGACTCAATGGATCATAGCAAGAAAGTTGATTACTCACAGCACAGGAAAATCAGCAGCATCAACACGTAGCACTAGCACCTTTAAATCCAAGTCCCATGGGACCATGCAATGGGCCCAGATGGTCGCTATGTGCATAGCCAGTTGTGCCCTAGGCTGAGGGACCGAGAGTTAAAGGCTATGCTGCCTGGTAGCAAGAAATAAACAAACCAGTCCCCCAAACTCAAAGAGTGAGTAGTTCCGTAGTAGTCACTCTGAGATTGCCTCGACCTACTCAATTGCCTACATGAGTAGCTACAGAAACTACTCAGGGTCGGAAGACAATAAAACTTTGCAAAATGTCAGTCTCAGCAAGGGTGCATAGGAATGCTCAGAGCCCATGGCAGACTGCCTCTTCCAAAAAAGTGGAATTCACCTTATCTGTTAAGCATTCATAAATCAGATACATTTTGGTTATCAAAAGTCTCTTTTGGCCAGGCACAGTGACTCACGCCTGTAATCTCAGCACTTTGGGAGACCGAGGCGAGCAAACCACAAGGTCAAGGGATCGAGACCATCTTGGCCAACATGGTGAAACCCTGTCTCCACTAAAAATAAAAAATTGAAAATTAGCTGGGCATGGGGGCATGCGCCTGTAGTCCCAGCTATCCAGGAGGCTGAGGCAGGAGAATCACTTGAACCTGGGAGGTGGATATTGCAGTGAGCTGAGATTGCGCCACTGCACTCCAGCCTGGCGACAGAGTGAGACTCTGTCTCAAAAAAATAAAAAATGAAAAATAAAAAGTATCTTTTGTCTTTATTCTTTCCAAAATTAAAAATTCTAATCTTATAAGTCTATCCTCCTGTTGTTATTAGTACTCCCCTTCCCCTCAGTACCCAAAACACCCGAACATCTTAGTCATTTTAGTTCCTTCCTCTGGAATTTTTTCCATTTTTCTCAATCATCTCAATCATCTCTTTCTTTCCTATGGAATAATGACTGAATTTGTTCCCAGAATTTCATGTCTAGACGAACCGTAGTTTGGAGCAGGAGTCAGCAAAATTTTCCCTAAAGGGCCTGATAGTAAATATTTTAGACTTTGCAGGTCATATGGTTTCTGTCACAACTATTTAAATCTGCCACTGTAGTGTAAAAGCAGCCATAGACAAGAATACATAAATAAATGAGTGTGGCTGTATTCCAATAAAATTTTATTAATATTTACAAAAACAGACTGTGGGCTAGTTAGCATGCAGGCTAAGATGTTTTGTGCTTGTTACAAGAACAAAGTTGCAAACTAATAAGATGCAAATATTCTTCAAAATATGAGACTTTAACACCCCACTGTCAATTCTATCCATCTAACAAAGGGCTAATATCCAGAATCTACAAAGAACTTAAGCAAATTTAAAGAACAACCAAAAAAAAAAACATCAAAAAGTGGGTGAAGGATATGAACAGACACTTCTCAAAAGAAGACATTTATGCAGCCAACAAACATATGAAAAAAAGCTCATCACCACTGGTCATTAGAGAAATGCAAATCAAAACCACAATGAGATACCATCTCACACCAGTTAGAATGGCGATCATTAAAAAGTCAGGAAACAACAGATGCTGGAGAGGATTTGGAGAAATAGGAACACTTTTACACTGTTGGTGGTAGTGTAAATTAGTTCAACTATTGTGGAAGACAATGTGGTGATTCCTCAAGGATCTAGAACCAGAAATACCATTTGACCCAGCAATCCCGTTACTGAGTATAGACCCAAAGGATTATAAATCATTCTACTATAAAGACACATGCTAAAGACACATGCACACGTATGTTTATTGTGGCACTATTCACAATAGCAAAGACTTGGAATCAACCCAAATGTCCATCAATGACAGACTGGATTAAGAAAATGTGGCACATATACACCATGGAATACTATGCAGCCATAAAAAAGGATGAGTTTGTGTACTTTGTAGGGACATGGATGCAATTGGAGGAAACCATCATTCTCAGCAAACTGTCGCAAGAACAGGAAACCAAATACTGCATGTTCTCACTCGTAGGTGGGAACTGAACAATGAGATCACTTGGACACAGGAAGGGGAACATCACACACCGGAGCCTATTGTGGGGAGGGGGGAGGGGGGAGGAATAGCATTAGGAGATATACCTAATGTAAATGACGAGTTAATGGGTGCAGCACACCAACATGGCACATGTATACATATGTAACAAACCTGCACATTGTGCACATATACCCTAGAACTTAAAGTATAAAAAAAAAAAGACACATGCACATGTATGTTTATTGCGGCACTGTTCACAATAGCAAAGACTTGGAACCAACCCAAATGCCTATCAATGATAGACTGGATAAAGAAAATGTGGCACATATACACCATGGAATACTATGCAGCCATAAAAAGGGATGAGTTCATGTTCTTTGCAGGGACGTGGATGAAGCTGGAAACCATCATTCTTAGCAAACTAACACAAGAACAGAAAACCAAACACCACATATTCTCCTCATAAGTGGGAGTTGAACAATGAGAACACATGGACACAGGGAGGGGAACATCATGTACTGGGGCCTGTCAGGGGATCGGGGGCTAGGGGAGGATAGGATTAGGAGAAATACCTAATGTAGGTGGCGGATTGATGGGTGCAGCAAACCACCACAGCACATGTATATCCATGTAACAAACCTGTACATTCTGCACTTGTACCACAGAACTTAAAGTATAAATAATAATAATAATAATAATAATAATAATAATAATAATATGAGCAACTGAATCTAGCAACATATAGAAAAGGTTATATACCATGACCAAGTAGTTTATCCCAGGAATGCAAGGTTGATTTAACATTCAAATTAATGGATATTATTCACCATATTTACAGAATAAAGAAGAAAAACATAGAATCCTCTCAAAAGATAGAGAAAAAGCATTTGACAAAATTCAATATCCATTCACGATAAAAATTCCCAGCAAACTAGAACATACTAAAACTAATAAAAGTCATTTATGTAAAATCTATAGCAAATATACTTACTGATAAAAAGACTGAATATTTTTCCTTTAAGATCAGGAACATGGCAATCCTTGTCTCTGATCCCACCATTTTTATTCAACACTGCAGTGGATATTCTAGTCATTGTAAAGCAAGCAATGGAATGCATACCCACTGAAAATGAAAATGTAAAACTGGCTTTATTAGCACATGACATGGATGTGTATGTTTTAGAATATTCTGAAACATCTATAAAATGGTAGTAGAAATAATAAGTGAACTTAGAAAGATAATAGATTAGAAAGGCAATATAAAAACTATTTTTGAAATGAAAATTTGGAAATTGGATTTTTAAAATAATCCAATTTCAACAGTATCCAAAAACATGGCATACTTAGGAATAAGTTTAACAAAATATGAGCAAGACCAGCACACAGGAAACCATAAAACATTGCCAATAGAAATGGAAGAAAACCCATATAAATTGAGATATATATCATCCCTATGCCTCTAAATTGATAAAAATTGATCAATTTAGAGTTCTCCCAAAGTCGATTTATAGATTCAATACAATCCTAATAAAAACTCCAGCAGACTTTTTTGTAGAAACTGACAAGCTGAATCTGTAATATATAGGGAAATAAAACGACATAGACATTTCAAAACAATTTAAAAATTAAGCAAACAAACCAAATGAAGGTTAGAGGACTTAAACTATCTGATTTCAAGACTTACTATAAATGTACATTAATTAAAACGGGCAAATTAGCTGGGCGTGGTGGTGGGCGCCTATAATCCCAGCTACTCGGGAGGCTGAGGAATGAGAATCGCTTGAACCAGGGAGGCAGAGGTTGCAGTGAGCCGAGATGGAGCCACTGCACACCAGCCTAGGCGACAAGAGTGAAACTTCATCTCAAACAAACAAAACAAAACAAAAAGAGCAGGCATTTGGATGAATGGACTAGAAGAGAGAGTCAAAAAAGAAATCCACACATACTACCTGCTTGATTTTCAAAAAACTGCCTTGTAAATTCAACTGGGGAAAGGATAGTCTTTTCAACAAATGATGCTGGACCTACCAGACATCCCTATTCAGAAATAATCAGCATCAACCTTTATCTCACACCATATCCAAAAATTAGCTTAAAATGCATCACATAATTAAATATAAAAGCTAAAACCACAGAACTTCTAGAAGAAAACATACGAATAAATTGCATTATTGAATTAAGCACATATTTCTTATAAAGCACACAAAATATATAAACCATAAAAGAAAAACTTGATAAAATAAACTTGATAATAATTAAGAACTTATTGTCTTTGAAAGACACAGTTAAGAAAATAGAAAGGCAAACCATACACTGGAAGAAAACATGAGAAATATATATATATATATATATCTCTTAGGACTTGTATCAAGAATATATAAAGAATTCTTAAAGCTTAGTAATAAGATAAACACCCTCCCCACCACCAAATGGCTAAAAAGCATGAACAAAAAGCCAAAATGGAGATACGGCAATAACCATTAAGCAAATAAAAAACTGCTCAACATTATAGAAAGGCAAGTTAAAACCACACTGAGATACTGCTACACAACTTCTAGAATGGCTAAAATTAAAAGACTGACCATGCCAAGTACTGGTGAGGTTGTGAAACAAATGGACTTTCACGCATTGTTTTTGGGAATGTAAAATGTTGCAACCACTTTGAAAAGTTCTTCAGCAATCTCTTTATTTATTTATTTATTTATTTATTTATTTATTTATTTATATTTTCGTGAGTACATAGTAGATGTATATATTTCTTGGTTACATGAGATATACTGATACAGGCACGCAATGCCTAATAATCACATCAGGGTCAATGGGGTGTTTATTACCTCAAGCATTTATCCTTTGTGTTGCAAAGAATCCAATTATACTTTTAGTTATTTTAAAATATACAATTAAATTACTATTGACTATAGTCACCACGTTGTGCTATCAAATATTATGTCTTCTTCATTCTTTCTAGTTTTTGGATTCATTAACCATCCCCACTTCCCCACCCCCAACACTCACTAACCTTCCCAGCCTCTGGTAACCATCCTTCTATTCTCTATCTCCACGAATTCAATAGTTTTAGTTTTTAGCTCCCACAAATAAGCAAGAACATACCGAGTCGTCTTTCTGTGTCTGACTTATTTCACTTAACATAATGACCACCAGTTTCATCCATGTTGTTGCAAATGACAGGATCTCATGTTTTTCAATGGCTGAATAGTAAGTACTCCATTGTGTGTAGGCACCACATTCCTTTTCCATTCATCTGTTGATGGACACTTAGGTTGCTTCCAAATCTTGGCTACTGTGATGAGTGCTGCAATGAGCATGGGAGTGCAGATATCTCTTTGATATACTGATTTCCTTTCTTTCGGATATATACCTAGGAGTGGGATTGCCAGATCCTATGGAAACTCTATTTTTAGTTTTTTAAGGTACCTCCAAACTGTTCTCCATAGTAATTGTATTAATTAACTTTCCCATTTACAGTATATAAGGGTTCCCTTTCCTCCACATTCTTGCCAGCATTTGTTGTTGCCTGTCTTTCAGATAAAAGCCATTTTAACTTGAATAAGATGATATCTCCTTGTAGGTTTGATTTGCATTGATCTGATGATCAATGATATTGAGCACCTTTTCATATCCCATTTGCCTTTTGTATGTTTTCTTTTGAGAAATGTCTATTCAAATTTTTTGCCCATTTTTTAATCATATTAGATTTTTTCCTACAGAGTTGTTTGAGTTTCTTATATATTCTGGTCACATGGTTAATCCCTTATCACATGGTTAGTTTGCAAATATTTTCTCCCATTCTGTGGGTTGCCTCTTCACTTTGTTGTTTCCTTTTGTGTTAGTCCATTTTCACACTGCTGATAAAGACATATCTGAGACTGGATACTTTATACAGGAAAAGTGGTTTAAGGGACTTACAGTTCCACTTGGCTGGGGCAGCCTTACAATCATGGCAGAAGGCAAAGAGGAGCAAGTCACATCTTACATAGATGGCAGCAGGCAAAAAGCTTGTGCAGTGAAACTCCACCTTATAAAGCCATCAGATCTCATGAGACTTATTCACTTTCATGAGAACAGCATGGGAAAGACCTGTCCTCATTATTCAGTTACCTCCCACAGGTCCCTCCCACAACACGTGGGAATTCAAGATGAGATTTGGGTGGGGACACAGCCAAGCCATATCACTTTTGCTGTGCAGAAGCTTTTTAACTTGATGTGATAACATCCATCCCTTTTTGTTTTGGTGGCCTGTGCTTCTGGGATATTACTCAAGAAATCTTTGCCCTGACCAATGCCCTGGAGAGTTTCCCCAATGATCCCTTGTAGTAGTTTCATAGTTTGAGGTCTTAGATTTAAATCTTTAGTCCATTTTGCTTTGATTTTTGTATATGGTGAGAAATAGGCATCTAGTTTCATTCTTTTCTTATGGATATTCAGTTCCTCCAGCACATTGAAGAAACCATCCTTTCCCCAATGTATGTTTTTAGCACCTTTGTAAAAAATAAGCTCATGGTAGACATATGGATTTATCTCTGAATTCTCTATTCTGTTCTGCTGATCTTTGTGTTTGTTTTTATGCCAGCACCATGTCGTTTTGGTTACTATAGCTCTGTAGTATAATTTAGAGTATGGTAATGTGATTCATACAGTTTTGTTATTTTTGCTTAGAATAGCTTTGGGTATTCTGGGTCTTTGGTGGTTCCCTATAAATTTTAGAATTGTTTTTTCTATTTCTGTGAAGAATGTCATTGGTAGTTTGACAGGGATTGCTTTAAATCTGTAGATTGCTTTGGGTAGTACAGACATTTTAACAATATTGATTCTTCCAATCCATGAACGTGGAATATGTTTTCATTTTTTTGTGTGTTTTCTTCAATTTATTGCATCACTGTTTATAGTTTTCCTTGTAGGGATCTTTCACCTATTTGGTTAATTCTTAGGTATTGTATTTTACTTTTAGATATTGTAAATGGGATTACTTGATTTATTTTTCAGATTGTTCACTGTTGGCATATAGAAATGCCACTGATTTTTGTATGCTGATTTTATATTGTGCAACTTCACTGAATTTGTTTATAGGTTCCAACAGTTTTTTTGGTGGAGTCTTTAGGTTTTTCCAAATATAAGATTATATCATCTGCAAACAAGGATAATTTGACTTATTCATTTCCAATTTGGATGCCCTTTATGACTTTCTCTTGTCAGATTGCTATAGCTAGGACTTTCAGTACTATGTTGAATAACGGTGGTGACAGTGGGTATCCTTGTTGTGTTCCTGATTTTAGGAGAAAGGCTTTTAGTTTATCCCCATTCAATATGATACTAGTTTGGGTCTGTCGTTTACAGCTTTTATTTTGTTGAGTATGTTGTTTCTATACACGTTTTTTTCTGACGAGTTTTACCATGAAGGGATGTTGAATTTTGTAGAATGCTCTTTCAACATCAATTGAAATAATCATATGGTTTTTGTCCTTTGTTTTGTTGATATGATATATCACATTAATTGATTTATGTATGTTGAGCCACGCTTGCATCACTGGGATAAATCCCACTTGGTCATGATGAATGATATTTTTAATGTGTTGGTGAATTTGGTTTGTTAGTATTTTCTTGATGGTTTTTGCACCAATATTCATCAGTGATAGCGGTCTGTACTTTTCTGTTTTTTTTTTTTTTTTAATGTGTCTTTGTCTGGTTTAAGTAACAGTAATACTGGCCTTGTAGAATGAGTTGGGATGTATTTCCTCTTTCTCTGTTTTTTAGAATAGTTTGAGAAGGATTCCTTTAGTTCTCCTTTAAATATCTGATCTCTATCAAAAGTTCAGTAGTCAAGTCATGGGATCACAGGTTTTTCTTTGCTGGGAGACTTTTTATTATGGCTTTATTCTCATTACTATTATTGGTCTGTTCAGGTTTTGGATTGTTCATGGTTCAATCTTGGTAGGTTATATGTGTCTAGGAATTTATCCATTTCCTCTAGATTTTACAATTTGTTGGCATATATTTGCTCATAGTAGCCAGTAATGATCCTTTGAATTTCTGAAGTATTGGCTGTAATGTCTCCTTTTTCATCTCTGATTTTATTTATTTGGGTATTCTGTCTTTTATTCTTAGTCTGGCTAGAGGTTTGTCAATTGCGTGTATCTTTTCGAAGAAACAAGCTTTTGTTTCCTTGATCTTTTGCATTGTTTTCCTCAAGTTCATTTATTTCTACTCTGATTTTTATTGTTTCTTTGCTTCTGCCAATTTTGGATTTGGTTTGCTCTTGCTTTTCCAGTTCTTTAAGATGCATCATTAGGTTGTTTATTTGAAGTTTGTCTTCTTGTTTGATGTGGGAAGTTATAGCTATAAACTTCCCTCTTAGTATTGCTTTTGCTATATTCCATAAGTTTTGTTATGTTGTGTTTCCATTATCATTTGTTTCAAGAAATTTGTCAATTCCCTTAATTTCTTCATTGACCCACTGGTCATTCAGCAGCACATTGTTTAATTTCCGTGTATTTGTATAGTTTCCAAAATTCCTCTGGTTATTGATTTCTAGTTTATTTCATCGTGGTCAGAGAAGACAATATTATTTTAAGTATTATTTTAATTTTTTTAATGTTTTAAGACTTGTTTTGTGACCTAACATATGGTCTATCCTTGTGAATGATCCATGTGCTGAGGAAAAGAATGCATATTCTGCAACCAGTGAATGAAATATTCTGTAAATATGTATTAGTTTCATTTGTTTTACAATACAAATTAAGTCCAATGTTACTTTGTTGATTTTCTATCTGGAAGATCTGTCCAATGCTAAAAGTGGGGTGTTGAAGTCTCCAGCTATTATTGTCTTGAAGTTCATCTCTCTCTTTATCTCTGATATTTGCTGTATATATCTGGGTGCTCCAGTTTTGGGTGTCTAAATAGACAAAGAAGTGACCTTCTTTATCTCTTCCTATAGTTTTTGTCTTGAAATCTATTTTGTCTGATATAATTGAAGCTATTCCTTCCTGCTCTCGGTTTCCATTGGCATGGGATATCTTCTTCCATCCCTTTATTTTCAGTCTATGTGTATCAGGAAAAGTGAAACACCTATGAAGACAGGTAACACCTATTGGTAACAGATCATTGGGTCTCTCTTTTTTATCCATTCAGTCCCTCTGCGTCTTTTGACTGAAGAGTTTAACTTGCATTCAATATCATTATTGACAAGTAAGGACTTACTCCTGCCATTTTGTTATTTGTTTTCTGGGTTTTTTCCTTCCCTTCCTTCTTTCCTTTCTTCCTGTCTTCCTTTTAGTGAAGGTGATTTTCTCTGGTGGTATGATTTAATTTCTTGCTTTTTACTTTTTGTGTATCTGCTGTAGGTTTTTTGATTTGAGGTTACTATGAGGCTTGCAAATATCTTATAATCCATTATTTTAAGCTGATAACAACACTGTTTGAATAAACAATCAAGCTAAAAGAAAACTAATGAAAACTCTACACCTTAACTTCATCTCCTCATTTTAAATTTTTTGTTGTTTCTATTTATATCTTATGGTACTGTCTATGTTCTGAAAAGTTGTTGTAATTACTGTTTTTGATTGATTCATTGTTTCATCTTTCTACTTAGGATAAGAGTAGTTTACACACCACACTTACAGTGTTATAATATTCTGTGTTTGCCTGTGTACTTACTATTACTAGTGCGTTTTGTACCTTCAGATGATTTATTGCTCATTAATGTCCTTTTCTTTCTGATTGAATACTCCCTTTAGCATTTCTTGTAGGACAGGACTGGTATTAATGAAATCTCTCAGTGCTTGTTTATCTGGGAAAGTCTTTTTTTCTCCCTTAGGTTTGAAGGATATTTTCACTGGAAATACTATTTTAGGGTAATTTTTTTTTCTCCTCAGCATTTTAAATATGTCATGCCATTTTCTCCTTGCCTGTAAGGTTTCCAATGAAAAGTCTACTGCCAGATGTATTGGAGCTCCATTGTATGTTATTTGCTTCTTTTCTTTTGCTTCTTTTAGGATTCTTTCTGTATCCTTGACATTTGGGAGTTTGATTATTAAATGTCTTCAGTTAGTCTTTTTTGGGTTTAGTCTGCTTGCTCTTCTATAACCCTTTTGTACTTGGATATTGATTTTTTTTCCCAGGGTTTGGAAGTTCTTTTTTATTATCCCTTTGAATAAACCTTCTACCCCTATCTCGTTATCTACCTCCTCTTTAAGGCCAATAACTCTTAGATTTGCCATTTTGAAGCTATTTTCTAGATGCTGTAGGTGTGCTCCATTGTTTTTCATTCTTTTTTCTTTTGTCTCCTCTGTCTGCATTTTCAAATAGCCTGTCTTCAAGCTCACTAATACTTTCTTCTGCTTGATCAGTTCTGTTATTAAAAGACTCTGATGCATTCTTCAGTATGTCAATTGCATTTTTCAGGTCCAGAATTTATGCTTGATTTTTTAAAATTATTTTGATCTCTTTGTTAAATTCATTTGATAGTATTCGGAATTCCTTCTCTGTGTTATCTTGAATTTCTTTAAGTTTCCTCAAAACAGCTATTTTGAATTCTCTGTCTGAAAGGTCACATATCTCTGTTTCTTCAGGATTGGTATCTGGTGCTTTATTTAGTTTATTTGGTGAGGTCATGTTTTCTTGGGTGGCCTTGTGGATGTTAGTTTGTGTCTGGGCATTGATGAGTCAGGCATTTATTATAGTTTTCGCAGTTTGAGCTTGTTTGTTCCTGTTCTTCTTGGGAAGGTTTTCCAGGTATTCTAAAGGACTTGTGTGTTGTGATCCAAGCTCTATCTGTGTTGGGGGCACCCCAAACGTAGTAATGCTATAGTTCTTGTAGAGTCATAGAATCACCACCTTGATGGTCTTGGATAAGATCCAAAATTTTATATATTACCTGGCAGAGATTCTTGTTTTCTTCCCTTCTTTTCTCTCTCTGTTCTGAGCCACCTGGAGCTGGGGGCAAGGTGACACAAGCACCCCTGTGGCCACCAGCACTGGGACTATGCTGGGTCAGACCTGAAGCCAGCACAGCACTGGGTCTCACCCAAGGCCCACTTTAACCAATCCCTGATTACTGTCTATATTCACTCAAGGTTCTACAAGCAGCATGTGGTGAAGCCAGCCAGGCTTGCGTTCTTCCCTTAGGGGTAGCAAGTTCCCCCTTGCCCCAAGTGGGTCCAGAGGTGCCATCCAGAATCTAGAAACTAGAGTCAAACATAGATGATTCCCTTCTGGATAGGGTTGGTTTAAATTCTCCCTCTGTGGGCAGGTGTCAGCTGAGTTCAGCTGGGTTTTGCTTTCTGCTGTGGCAGAGCAGCAGTGTGTTCAATGCAATGTCTCACAGTTGCTGTGCTCTCCCTCTCTCAAGTGCACAGATACTTTCTCTGTACCACATGGCTACTTCTTGGGGATAGGGGTGGGGTGGCATCTGCAATTCAAGACTGTCTTTCCTACCCTCTTTAATGCCTCTGTCAGTGAAATGAAGTTAAAACCAAGTACTGTGAGTGCTCATCTGATTTTTTGGCTCTTATGAAGGTGCTTTTTTGTGTGTGTAGATAGTTGTCAAACTGGTGTCATTGCAGAAGGATAATAAGTAGAGCCTTCTTTTTGGCCATCTTATTCTGCACCTCTAGGTAATTTCTTTTAAAATTAAACGTTCGCTTAACATATGATATATAAACCCTACTTCTAGGTATTTACCCAAGGGAAATCAAAACTATGTCCACACAAAAACTCCTATACAAATTTTCATAGCATCTTTTTTTATAATAGCCACTGGAGTCCTGGTAAACTGGCTCCCTCATTAAAAATACCCTGATTTGTCAGTTTCTCTGGTGTAAATACTGCCACTATGGTTGATTTCAAGCTTCTAATTTGACATCACTGAACATGGAGTTGAAAAGAGATGTGCACAATCAGCTCCTGTATGCTGGTATGAGCCAGCTTCAGCAAACCACTTACATATTGCTCAAAACTGGAAATACCTCATATGTTCATCAAAAGGTGGATGGTAAAAGAAATTGTGGTATATTCAGTACAAAGGCATATCATTCAGCAATGAAAAGGAATAAACTCTGAATGCATGCTACAACATGGATGAATCTTAAAGACATTATGTTGAATGAAAGAAATCCATACACAAAAAAGTACATAATGTATGACTCCATGTATATGAAATTCTAGAAAAGAAAACTAAAACTAAATGACAGAAAAATAAATTGTTCTCAGAGTCTTGAAGTGGGGTTGGGGTGAAGGTGATTTTGATGGTAATTACGTGGGTGAATATAGTTATCAAAACTCACCAAACTGTATTCTTTAAAAATGGGTGAAGTCTATTATATGTGAATTATATCTCAATAAAGTTTATTTAAAACATTTATGTTTTCTAGCTTTCGTGCACTAACTAGTAAGATCTCCCTCTGGTTTATGTGCATTAATTTGACTTTTCATTACTGGAAGAACATAGTGTTATTTGTAAAAATAGAAAATTAAATATATATTCTTACTTTTAGAGCATTCATAAAGGCATTAAACAAGAGTAGTTCCAGCACCCTGGAAAAGCCCATTCTTAATACCTCTCAATCTAAAACAGTGTCCTTTAATCACTAATCTTTCTATGCTGCCTTTAAATTGGTTTCCTATTTGTCTTTCCTTTCCACCACCCATTCTCCATACTCAGGGCTGGTTCTCATGTGGTATATACAGAGTAGACATAATGTTCATCCTGTACCACCTGAAATGGTCAACTCTCACCCAATAATAATATCAGCTAGTAAATAACACCTGCTAATAAAGCTAGTAAAATAATTAATACAGAAAATACTTACGGCTGAGCGTGGTGGCTCATGCCTGTAATCCCAACACTTTGGTAGGCCGAGGTGGTCAGAGCACTTGAGGTCAGGAGTTTGAGACCAGCCTGGCCACTATGGCAAAACCTCATCTACTAAAAACACAAAAATTAGCCGAGCTTGGTGGCACATGCTTGTAATCCCAGCTACCCCGGAGGCTGAGGTGGGAGAATCGCTTGAACTTGGGATGTGGAGGTTGCAGTGAGCTGAAATCAGGACACTGCATTCCAGCCTGGGCAACAGAGCGAGATTTCATTTCAAGAAAGAAAGAAAGAAAAGAAAAGAAAAGAAAAGAAAAAAGAGAGAAAGAAAAAAAATACTTACATAGAACTTACTGTCAGGCATTGTTGTATGAACTTTATAATAAATTAATCCATTTGATCCTCACAACAGCTCTCTGAAGTAAATACACTATTATTATCCCCGTTTTACTACTGAGGAGACTGAAGCACAGAGTGACTAAGTATCTTGTCTAAGGTCACCCAACAAGTAAGTGTGAGAGGATTCAAATACTTTTGCTTACAAAGAACTTTGTTCTTCAAGTTACATAATTTTTTATAACAAACACAAAAATAAGTCACTGGGATGGGTGCAGTGGCCCATACCTGTAACCCCAGTGCTTTGAGAAGCTAAGGTGGGAGGAACACTTGAGGCCAGGGGTTTAAGGTCAGTCTGGGCAACATAGCAAGACTCCACCTCTACAAAAATTTAAAAATTAGCTAGGCATGGTGTCTTGTGTCTATAGTCCTAGCCACTTGGGAGGCTGAGGTGGGAAGATTGCTTGAGCCCAGGAATTCGAGACTGCAGTGAGCTGTGATTTTGCCACTGCACTCCAGCATGGTTGACAGAGCCAGACCCTGTCTCTAAAAGAAAAGGAGGTCAGTTCCATGGTAAACACAAAGTGGAAGACAACATTGTTCTTTTCATTGGAGTCATAGAAACCAACAATTTGAATAGTATGTACAATACAATCCCAATTTCATTACTGCATATTACACACACATATAGATACATACATAAAAATCCATGTAAGAGACTTCAAAGATAAAAACCAAAATGTTGTAGCTTATCTCTGTTTGGGGACATTATATACAAAATATTTTTTCCTTCTTCATGCATTTCTGTATTTACTAAATGTTGTGCAATAAATATGTATCACATTTATAATTTGAAAAAAGTCAGTATCTTTTCAACTGTGCACTGCTTCTGTTTTAAATATTCCCTGGCATACTATGGTATTGAATAATCTTTGCAGTAAATCAAAAGTTCTCTTCCCTCAAACAGTAAAGATCCAGGAACATTCAAGTTAGTCCTAGTGTGATACCTGTTTTATAGGATAATGTCATATACTATTTTATACCACTCATAATGGTTTGGCTTTGTGAATTTCAACACGGATGGCTTTTAAGCAAATGCTGCAAACAACATTATGACAATCAATTTGTTTTGCCATACACTTTGGAAAAGAGATAGATTAATTGAAAATGTATATGCAATAGCATGGGAGCAATTATATGTACTAAGCCAAATTTACTTATGATAATAGACATAATTGGAAAATTCTTTAATGTACGATTTTAATAAGGGCATTAAAAAATTGGGAAATTTGAAGAACATCTAATCATTTCTGAATTATAATTGTAAATGAGTGCAGATGACCTAATCTGCTTATATAAATGATAATTATTAATTTAGCAATTGTACAAATGAGCTCAAAACATGAACTACAATAATTACAATACAAACCAATAACTTCCTTGTCTGCCATTTGCACAAATGATTAAATTATGAGGAATGTTTCCTCTATACTTTAAAAGCTAATGTAAATTTAAGAACCCAGGGAAGTTATTAGTGTAATTAAAACTAATAGGTATACACAAATATGGAAAACAAACAGCTGGATTTATAAAGCTTGAAGAAAGGACATTTTATTTCTACTTTAAATGTTAATATCATGCATCTTTCATTGTAAGTGTAATAAATAATGTATCACTAGAAAAATAACACTTCCTGGCTGGGCACGGTGGCTCACCCCTGTAATCTCAGCACTTTGAGAGGCCGAGGTGGGCGGATCACGAGGTCAAGAGATTGAGTCCATCCTGGCCAACATGGTGAAACCCTGTCTCTACTAAAAATACAAGAATTAGCTGTGCGTGGTGGCATGTGCCTGTAGTCCCAGCTACTTGGGAGGCTGTGGCAGGAGAATCCCTTGAACCCGGGAGGTGAAGGTTGCAGTGAGCCGAGATCGTGCCACTGTACTCCAGCCTGGTGGCAGAGTGAGGCTCCATCTAAAAAAAGAAAAAGAAAAAGAAAAAAAAGTAACACTTCCCAGAGTAAGTTACTATCTATGGTACAGGTGTTTTTTTTTTTTTTTTTTTTTTTGTTTTTTTTTTTTTTTTCTCGAGACGGAGTTTCACTCTTGTTGCCCAGGCTGGAGTGCAATGGTGCAATCTTGGCTCACTGCAACCTCTGCCTCCTGGGTTCAAGCGGTTCTCCTCCCTCAGCCTCCTGAGTAGCTGGGACTACAGGTGCTTGTCACCATGCCCAGCTAATTTTTTTTTTTTTTTTTTTTTTAAGTAGAGACTGGGTTTCACCATGTTGGCCAGGCTGGTCTTGAACTCCTGACCTCATGATCTGCCTGCCTCAGCCTCCCAAAGTGCTGGGATTACAGGCATGAGCCACCGCACCCAGCCGTACAGGTTTTATAAAGCATCATACACTTAAGGTTTTCCTCAAGGACCATGTCCTCTTGCCATCTCACTGGAAATAATTTTACACTTTGAAAATAATGATACATATTTCAGTTAACCAAAGGCACTAAGTGGAAACCCAAGGTAATTTTCAAAACTTCTTTAAATGCCAAATGCATTTTATTATATTGTGATTCACCTTGACAGAGTTTGTACAAGAAAGAATGGGGGTGGGGAGGGCGAGAAATATCAGAAAAATGCAGCATTTTAGATCTATGTAGTGTGTGTGTGTGTGTGTGTGTGTGTGTGTGTGGTGGAGAGAAGATAAAGCACAAAAGCCTCTGTTAATTAAGTAGTGGTTGAGCCCAGGAAGTTCCAGAAATGAAGGTAGGCATGGGGGTAGTTGACTCTGGATGATAGAGGAGTCAGTTCTTCTGTGGGGCAAGGAGCCCCCACCGACTCTTGGCCAGTGCCCAGCTGCTCAGCATCGGCCTGTGCCTTTCACCAACCGCTCTTGCGTTCCTTTGCGAGTCCTAGTTTACCCCTGCAAATCGTCCTAGTTTGACCAGGGCACAGCCCGCCCGGCCCTGGGTGGGCGTGTGCTGTGGAGGGCCTGTGACTTCGGGTGACAGGCTCAGGCGAGTCCAAGGCTCCTTGTCACTTTCTCAGGTGTGTGTCCTTCCAAACCAAGCAGGGTAGGATGTAGGGGAACTCACTGGTAGGCCAAGCTGGCCATAACTGAGACACCCGCCCCTACATCCCTTGCAACCAAATGAGGGCAGCAGGCTGAACCTACTATAAAGAGGGAGGGACACTGGCAGCGCGGCCTGGAGGACTGGTCTGGCAGTGGCAAGTCCAAGGGTGGCCACTGGGGCCATTTACCCGGGCGCCACGGCGGCTCTGGTGGCCTGCTCCCTCGGTGTCCAGGGCAGCCTCCCACAGCCCCTCTTCCTGTTCCATCAACCCAACGATTCACTGGAGCTTTGGAATGCGAGTTTTGTATATTAACAGAAGTTCCTCAGATCCCGGACAGGCCGCCTGGTCTCTCTGCATCTCAGGTTATTTATTTGTAAAATGAAGGCAATAATGGAGCCTACTCTGAGGCTGCTTTAAGATTCAGGGAAGTAATATGTGTGTTTGGCACATAGATGTTAATTATTAGCATCTGTATCAGTATTATATGTATATGACTCTAGTTACAGCAGAGCTAGACAACTGTTGGGTCAATAGCCCGATGGAATCTGAAATACACTATTTTGTAAATGATGAGACATATTTCACCTTTAGAAAAAGTACCTAAAGCCTATGTACTTTAAAACACACAGGAATCACCCAGGGATCTACTGAAATGCAAGTCTGGGGTAAAGCCTGACATTCTGCTTTTCTAACAAACTCCCAAGGGATGGCAATGCTTCTGATAACAAGGGTGCAAATACAATACAGATTAAACATCCACGTAGTCACCATCCACATTAACAGAAATCATAGTGTCATATCAGAGAATCCATTGCCAAATCCAAGGTTCTGAATATCTGCCCCAAGTTTTCTTCTGAGTTTATGGCTTAGCGCTAATCTTTTGAGCCAATCATTATCATTTTGAGTTAATTTTGTATATGATATGAGTTAGGAATCAAAGTTCTTTCTTTTATTTATGGATATCCAGTTGTCCTAGAACTATTTCTAGGACAAGCAAGAGGTTGCTCTTTCCCCATGGAATGAACTTGGCATCTGTGTGGAAAATGAATTGACCATAGAGGTAAGGGGTTATTTCTGGACTCTCAATTCTGCTATATACACCAGCATCATACTTACAAAAAAAAAAATTATTTAGCTTTGAAGTAAGTTTTGAAATCAGGAAGTGTGAGACCTCCAACTTCTTTCTTTTTCAAGATTATTTTGGCTATTTGGGATCCCTTCCAATTACATATAAATTTGAAACTCAGCTTTTCCGTTACTTTAAAGAACGTGTTAAAAAAAAGAAGGTGTTTGAATTTTTTGACAAGGATTATGTTCAACCTATAGACTAGTTTGAGTTGTACTGACATCTTAACAATATTAAGTTTTCCTACCCATGAACATTGAATGTCTTTCCATTTATGTAGATCTTCTAAAATTTCTTTTAGCAGTGTTTTGTGGTTTTCCGTATAAAAGTATTTTATCTCCTTATTTAAATTTATTCGTACATATTTTATTTTTTTACACACTATTGTAAATTAAATTGCTTTCTTAACTTCCTTTTCAGATTGTTCATTGCAGGTGTACAAAAACACAACTGATTTGTGTGTTGATTTCATATCATGTAACTTTGCTGAATTTGTTCATCAGCTCTAGTAGCTTTCCTATGAATTGTTTGGAATTTTCTAGATTTTGTATCATTTCATCTGCAAATAAAGATACCTTTCTTTCTTTCCAGTTTGAATATATTTTATTATTTATTTTCGTTGTCTAATTATTGGGGCTAGAACTTTCAGTACAATGATGAATAGCAGTGGTGAAAGTAGGCATCCTTGTTATATTCCTAATTTTAGGGGGAAAGCTTTCAATCCTTCACTATTGAGTATGATGTTAGCCATGGGTTTTTTGTTGTTGTTGTTTGTTTACAAATGCCACTCATCTTGATGAGAAAGCTCCCTTTTATGCAGTTTTCTGAGTGTTCTTATCATGAAACGGTATGGGATTTTTGTCAAATGCCTGTTCTGCTTGAATTAAGTTAATCCTATGGGTGTTTTTTATTTTTATTTTTTCATTCCATTAGTGTGATGTGTTACATTGATTGATTTTTATCATGTGGAACCACACTTGCATTCCTGGGATAAATCCCACGTGGTTGTGTTTTATAATATTTTGAATGTGTTGTTAGGTTCATTTTGCTATGTTATGTTGAGGATTTTTGCATCTCTATTCATAAGGGATATTTGTCTGTAATTTTGTTGTTGTTGGGATATTTATCTGGCTTTGGTGTCAAGGTAATGTTGGCCTCATAGGATTAGTTAGGAAGTGTTCTCTCCTCTTCTATTTTTTGAAAGAACTTAATAAGCCTTGGTGTTAATCATTTTAAACGTGTTTGGAAGAATTCACCAGTGAAGCCATCTGGTCCTGGGCTTTTGATGGTTGGTAGGTTTTTGAATGCTGTTTCAATCTCTTTATGTGTTATAGTCTGTTGAGATTTTCTGTATCTTCTTGTGTCAGTTCAGATAATTTGTGTGTTTCTAGAAAATTTTCCATTTTATTTAGTTTATCTAATTTTGGGGGATACAGATGTTTATATTATTCTCTTGTAATCTCTTGTGTTTCTGCAAGGTTGGCAGGAATGTTTCCACTTTCATTTCATTTCTGATTTTAATTATTTCTGCATTCTGTCCTTTTGTCTTTGTCAATGTAGTTAAAAGTTTGTCAATTGTGGGCCAGGCGCGGTGGCTCACGCCCGTAATCCCAGCACTTTGGGAGGCCGAGGTGGGTGGATCACGAGGTCAGGAGATCAAGACCATCCTGGCTAACACTGTGAAACCCCATTTCTACTAAAAATACAAAAAATTAGCCTAGCGTGGTGGTGGGTGCCTGTAGTGGCAGCTACTCAGGAGGCTGAGGCAGGAGAATGGCATGAACTTGGGAGGCGGAGCTTGCAGTGAGCCGAGATCACACCACTGCACTCCAGCCTGGGCAACAGAGTGAGACTCTGTCTCAGAAAAAAAAAAAAAAAAAGTTTGTCAGTTGTGTTGATCTTTTCATAAAGCCAACTTCTGGTTTCCTTGATTCTCTCTATTGCTTTTCTCTTCCCTATTTTATTATCTCTAGTCTGATCTTTATGATTCCCATCCTTCTGCCAGCGTTGGATATAGTTTACTGTTTTTAGTTGTTCAAGGTGTAAAGTTTGTTTACTGATTTGAGATCTTTCTTCTTTTTTAATGTAGGTGTTTGTGCCATAAATTTCCCTCTGAGCACTGCTTTCACTTTCCCATAAGTTTTAGTATGCTGTGTTTTCATATGTATTTGTTTCCAGGTAATTTCTTTCTTCTTCTTCTTCTTTTTTTTTTTTTTTTTTAGACAGGGTCTTGCTCTGTCACCTAGACTGGAGTACAGTGGCAAAATCACAGCTCAGGGCAGCCTTGACCTCCTTGGTCTCAAGCAATGCTTCCAATTCAGCCTCCCAAATACTTGGACTACAGGTGTGTACCACCATGACCTGCTAAATTTTGTATTTTATATAGAGAGGGAGTTTCGCCATGTTGCCCAGGCTGATCTCCAACTCCTGTGCTCAAGTGATCTGCCCACCTGGGCCTCTCAAAGGGTTGGGATTACAGGCAGAAGCCACCATGCCCGGCCTTGTTTCTAAGTATTTTCTAATTTCTTTTGCAATTTCTTCTCTGACCATTTGGTTTTTTAGAGAGTGGGTTGTTTAATCACGACATATTTGTGAAGTTTTAGTTTTTCCTTCTGTCTTTGATTTACAGCTTCCTTCCATTGTGGCTGGAAAATATACCTTGAATTATTTCAATCTTTCAAAATTTGTTGAGACTTGTTTTGTGGCATAATATATGGTCTAGTTTTCCATGTGCACTTAAGAAGAATGTATTCTGCTGTTCGGTAGATAGTTCTATATAAGTCCATTAGTTCTTATTGGTTTATAGTGTTTTTCAAGTCCTCTATCTTCTTATTTCCTATGCCACATTTTAGCTACCCATTCTACTACTGCTGGACAATTATATTGGTCATAGTATTTTGCTATTATAAACAAAGCTTTATTAAAATGTCTCCTTGTGCACATGTTTCTCATACCTAGGAGTGGAATTGCTATGTGTAGGGTATGCACATGTTCAATTGAACTAGCCAATGTCTATTTTCCAAAGTGGCTATATCAATTTACATTCCCACCCTCAGTGTATAGTGAGAGTTCCCAGTACTCCATAGCTTGACAATGGTTGGTATTATGAGACTTCTTAGGTTTTGTCAACCTGGTGGTTATGTTACGATGTCTTATTGTGGATGCAATTTTTATTCCTTGACTACAGTAAGTTATATTTACCACTTTGTCCTTCTTTTGTTTCCTTTTGTTTCTCCTTCTTTCCCCTTCTTTCCCCTCCAACCATTGTCTTGATCCTCTCCCTCCCATAAAATTAGAAGAGAATCACACCAGTGGTTAAAAGTACATGTGTGGACTCAGACTTGGTTTCTAGTCCTGCACTGTCACTTTCTAACTGTGTGATGTCTGGCAAGGTACTTAATAGTACCTAGTCTAATCACTTAATAGATATTCACTATTATTATACAGCTTAACTTTAGACTCAGACAAACTGACATTCAAATTCCAGCTTTGCTTCCAACATTTTATTTAACAAACTTTTTAAAAACATTTTATTTTTAAGTAACTGTAGATTCACAGGAAGTTATTAAAAATGTACAGGAAGAGCCTGTGTTCCCTTCATCCAGTTTCTCCCAATGTTTATATCTTATGTAATTTTAGTACAATATCAAAACCAGAAGCTGACATTGAACAATGTATATATATGTTTCATTTTATGATGTGTAGATTCATAGAAGCATGACCACAATTAAGGCACAGAACTATTCCATTACCACAAAGACATCCCTCCTGCTACTACTTTATAATCACACCCATATCATTTCTCCCACCATTCCTAGCACCTGGCAACCACTAATCCATTCCCCATCTCTATAATTGTATTATTTCAAGAATGTTTTATGAATTGAATCATATAGTATGTGCTCTTTTGAGATTACCTTTTTTTTACTCAGTATAATTCCCTGGAGATATATCCAAGTTGCTGCTTGAATCAATAGTTCATTCCTTTTAATTGTTCAGTAATTCCATGTGATGGATGTACCACAGCTTCTTTAACCATATAACCATCTAAGGTCTTAGTTATCTCCAGTTTGGAGCTATTATAAATAAAGCATCTATGAACTTCTGTGTACAGATTTGTACGATAATATAAGTTTTCATTGGCAAGTACAAGGTCTGAGTCATATGGTAAGCCCACTTAAATTTTAAAAGGAACTGCCAAGTGATTTTCCAGAGCAGTTGTATGATTTTACATTCCCACATGTAATGTATGAGTGATCCAGTTTCTCAGCATTCTCATCAGCATTTGTTGTTGCCACAAGTTTTTATTTTAGCTCTCTTGATTTGTGTGTATTGATATCTCATTGTGGTTTTAATTTGAATTTCCCTAATGGCTAATGATGTTGAATGCCTTTTCATGCACTTTATTTGCCTTCACATGTCTTCTTTAGTGAGGTATCTGTTCAGATATTTTGCCTATTTTTTAATTGGGTTGTTTTCTCATTGTTGGGTTTTAGAAAATTTTTATGTAGTCTAGATACCTGTCCTTTTCCACTATGAGGTTTGCAAAGATTTTCTCCCACTATGTAGCTTGTCTTTTCGTGTTCTTAATAGAATATTCAATGTAGCAAAAGTATTTTATTTTTATGAGGTCAAAAATGTCAAACTTTTCAGTTAGGGATCATACTTTTGGTGTTAAGTCTAAAAACTCTTCACCTAGCCCTAGGTCCTAATGATTTTTTTATTTGGAAAAAAAAAAAGTTTTTATAGGTGCTAGCTCTTTAAATCTCCTGGAACTCAGCCAGAGGTGTAAAGGCTTGCAACAATGTGGAATGGATAAGATCTAGTATTTTGTAGCACAATAGGGTACTATAGTTAGCAATAATTTGTCGTATTTTAAAAAATGATTAAATGAGTCTCTGTAATCCAGCAGTCTAATTTCAGAATCCAAGTGCTCAATCATCACTTCATGTGAACTTTGAGCAATTTACGTTATTTCTTGGTTACTGCATTTCTTCATTTGTGAAATAGCGATGATTAATTCTTATTCATTGGGAAGATTAAATGAAATAATTCATGTGCCTGGTTTATGGTAAAAGTGATTGATGAATGTCAGCTGTGGTAGTTACTGTAGGCTTGCTATCAATTCTCAGGGCTGAAGAGGTCTGTGGTTTATAATCAAGTTTACAGACTTTTGGAAATAGGATGATCCTTTCTGGCTAAGCCACCTGTGAAATGGGTGACTGTATTCTAATTTAAGATTGTAGAGCATAAATGGTTATAGACAGCGAGAAATTAGAGAGCCCCTCACTCCTACAGTGAGGCTTTATGTAATATTTATATCCAGTATAGAAGCTCCAGGACTGGAAGGCACCTTACAGATCCCAGGATATACATAGAAAAGATGTAAGATATTTAATGAGAAGTTTAATATCATATGCATTTATTAAGTTCTCTTTTGTGCAAGGCAGGGCTTATAAGAAAAAAAAAATCAAATATTTTCCCTCCCAGTCTTCATACAAGTAGTTGTTCTTTTAGTAGGGATTGGAAGAGGTGTGGAGCAGGCTAGGTTTTTTTGTCTATAGATACATTTTTTTTCTGATTTGTTTTCAGGTATGGATCAGTTGTTACCTTTTTAAACTCAGGAAGCCAGATGACTGAGCAAAACAGCTTTCAGTGCTTTTAGTGAATCCCAGGTGGATGTTCAATGTTGCTAGAGGGGATTAACAGGCATACCGAGTGAGCAGTATTTCAGTCAAAGTACACAACTGGGCACTCAGAGTATAGCAGGGAAAAAAAGAAAAGCATAATGTGAATAGAAATCCTTTTTTCCCCCGCCAAAGGTGGTGGCCACTCAGACAGCAGCTCATATAACTGGGTTCCTGTGATGCTGCTTCTATCACAGCTGAGAGCAGGTTTTTGGACCTTTTGGTTTCCATCCTTTTTCAACTGTGCAGCTTTTCTTCTGTTTTATGCTACCACCACCTGCTGTCCTATTCCTACCACACAGAATCTCTTCTCTTTTCCAGAAAGAACTAATCAGACTGCAAGCCATGATAGGGACATTTCTCAAGAAGTTTAAGCAATGACACAACTTTGGAAGCCTTAATTTTAAAGCCACAGGCTTTTAAAAACAGAAATGTCTTGTTTTTAAATGCCTGTAGGCAAAGTATCTTCGTTTCTAGGCATGTAATAATAAAGCATGGAATACATGATTTTCACCATAGCAAGAGGAAACAATTGTATGGACAAACATTGTATTTATTTTTATTTAGCAACCACTTATCTAGCATTTATTGTGTACTAGGCAGGATTTTAAATGCTCTACGAGAATTAAGTCATTTTAATCCTCATATCAGCCCTATGAGGTAAGCTCTGTTATTATTTGCATTTTAACAATGAGAAAACCAAGGCACAAAAAGGTCAAGTGACATGCCCGAGGTCACTGTGGTGGATTATAATATTGTTCAAAATATTAGCTACTCCTCCCTATGGGAGGATTATACATCCCTGCCCTGTTGACATCAGCCTTAGCTGTGTGACTTACGCCCCTCCCTGTGGGAAGAGTCCTCTTCCCCTCCCCATTTGCATCCAGCTCAGTCATATAATTTGCTTTGTCCTATGACATATGAACAGAAGTAAAATGTTCTGAACAAAGGCCCTGAGAGTCAGCTCACGGTTCTCCACATTCCTTTCTCCATCCAGGAGACCAACAGTGTTCGTGAGAGGAGCTGTTCCTTCATATTGGATCCTAGACTGAAGACAAATGAAGAAGAATTTTAGTTCACCCAGATAGTACATGACTGATAATTAAAATTTTTGTGGTATAAACCACTAAAATGCTTGATTATTTGTTCCCGTGTTTGTCATCTTTGGCAGTGTAACAACCAACTACCAGATTTTAGTGGCATGCAATAACAAACATCTATTTATTGCTTTCAAGTTAGAAGATAATAAAGAAGCTCTGCTCCAGGTGTCTCATTTTAGGGCCCAGGATGAAAGACCAACAGCTATCAGTGGTGAGTTCTTCTCATGCAATGGCAAAACTATAAGAGGGAAAGTTCAACTGCCCAAGTGTATTCCAAACATCTACTGATAAAATATCCTCTAAAATCCCATTGGATAAAGCAAGTCACATGGCCAGGTCCAAAGTCAAGAGGTGAAAAAGTAAAAGCTATTCACTGTAATGCAATGGCAAGGGAGTGGATGTATAATAATATTATTGGTGTAATAAAGAATTGAGATCAACTACTGAACCTATCACAGTTACTTCCTTATAATGTAGGTAAGATGACAGTGTCAATAGCTGAAATTCAAATCCAGGCATTTTGGCTTTATATGTTTTTATGTACAAATTTTTCAAGATATAACTGCTATAACATAAAATTCACTATTTTGAAATACAGTTCAGTGATTTTTAGTATACTTACAGAACTGTGCAATTATCCTCTCTATTTAATCGCAGAACATTTTAATAGTCCCCTCAAAGAAACACCATACCTATTAGCAGTCACTCCCCATTGTCTCCTACTTCCAGCCCCTTGCAACCTCTAATCTGCTTTCTGTCTTTATGGATTTTCCCTTTTTTTTTTTTTGACAATTTACGTGAATAAAATAATACATGGCCTTTTGTGTCTGGATTTTTTCATCTAGCATAATGTTTTCAAGGTTCACTGATGCTGCAGCATGTATCAGCACTTCATTTGCTTTACTGGGCAAATAATATTCCATTGTATGTAGATACCACATTTTATTTATTCATTCATTAGTTGGATGGACCTCTGGGTTATTGCCACATCTGTTTCAATTCTCTTGGGTACGTACCTAGGAGTAGAATTTCTGGGTCATATGGTAGGTTATCTGATGTGTTGGCATACAATTGTTCATACTATTCCCTTATAATTATTTTTTATTTCATAAGGCCAGTAGTAATATATCCTATTTAATTCCTGATTTTAGGAATTTGAGTCTTTTCTCTTTTTTTCTTGGTCAATATTGCTAAAGGTTTATCAGTTTTGTTGGTCTTTTCAAAGAACCAATTTTTTGTTTTGTTGATTTTCTCTATTGTTTTTCTATTCTTTATTTCATGTATTTCCACTCTCTTCTTTATTATTGCCTTCCTTATGCTTGCCTTGGGTTTAGTTTGCTCTTATTTCTAGTTTCTTAAAGTTTAGGTTATGGATTTAAGACATTTTTATTTATTACGTTGATCATTATTAGGTTATTGATTTTAGATTCTTTTGGTAAATATATGTGGCCGCCGGGCATGGTGGCTCACTCCTGTAATCCCAGAACTTTGGGAGGTCGAGGCAGGTGGATCACCTGAGATCAGGAGTTTGAAACCAGCCTGGCCAACATAGTGAAACCCCGTCTCTACTAAAAATACAAAAAATTAGCTGGACGTGGTGGCGCATGCCTGTAATTCCAGCTACTCAGGAGGCTGAGGCAGGAGAATTGCTTGAACCTGGGAGGCGGAGGTTGCAGTGAGCTGAGATGGTGCTATTGCACTCCAACCTGGGCAACAAGAGTGAAACGCCATCTCAAAAAAATTAAAAAAATAAATATATGTGTTATGATTATAAGTTTCCCTCTTAGCATCATTATTACTACATCCTATAAATTTGCGTATGCTGTGTTTTTTCATTCATCTGAAAGTATTTTCCCATTTCCTTTGTAATTTCATCTTTGACCCTGTATTAGTTCTCACACTTCTATGAAGAAATACCTGAGACTGGGTGCAGTGGCTCACACCTGTAATCCCAGAACTTTGGGTGGCTGAGGCAGGCAGATCACCTGAGGAAGGGGGATCCAGACCAGTCTGGCCAATATGGAGAAACCCTATCTCCACTAAAAATACAAAAACTAGCCTGGCATAGTGGCAGGTGCCTGTAATCCCAGCTACTCAGGAGGTTGTATCAGGAGAATTTCTTGAACCCACAAGGCAGAAGTTGCAGTGAGCTGAGATCGCACCACTGCACTCTAGCCTGGGCAAGAGAGCAAGACTCCATCTCAAAAAAAAAAAAGGAAGGAAGGAAGGAAGGAAGGAAGAGAGAGAGAGAGAGAGAGAGAAAGAAAGAAAGAAAGAAAGAAAGAAAGAAAGAAAGAAAGAAAGAAAGAAAGAAAGAAAGAAAGAAAGACCTGACACTGTAATTTATAAAGAAAGGAGGTTTAATCCGCTCATGGTTCTGCAGGCTGTAAAGGAAGCATGATGCTGGCCATCTGCTCAGCTTCTGGGGAGGCCTCAAGAAACTTACAGTCATGGTGGAAGACAAAGGAGGAGCCAGCACTTCACGTGGCTGGAAGAGGAGGAAGGTGGGGAGAGGTGCTACACACTTTTAACAACCAGATCTCCTGAGAACTCTATCATGAGACAGTACCAGGGGAATGGTGCTAAACCATTAGAAACCACTCGCATGATCCATTCATCTTTCATCAGACCCTACCTCCAACATTGGGGATTACAATTATACATGGGATTTGGGTGAGGACAAAGATCCAAACCATATCAGACCCAGTGGTTATTTAGAAGTGTGTTCTTTGATTCACATGTTTTTGTGAATTTTCTTCTGTTATTTGTTTTGAATTTTATTCCACTGCGGTCAAAGCACATACGTGTTATGATTTCAACCCTTTTAAATTTACTATTTTATGTCCTAAAGTATGGTCTATCCTACACAAATCTTCTATGTGCACTTAAGAAGGATATGTGTTTTGCCATTCTTGCATGGGGCGTTGTCTAGATATATGATAGTTCTAGTTTGTGCAGTATTGTTCAAGTTTTCTATTTTCTTGTTGATCTTCTGTCTAGTTGTTCTATCAGTTATTGAATGTCGGTATTGAAGTCTTTTTGAATTGTATTTTCAGTTTGGAACTTTTTTCTCCTGTATAAAACAATAATTATGAATGTATTTTGATGGGCACACAATGGATAAAGTTGTAACTTGTATTTCAGTACCATCACAAAGGAGGAGGGAGAGAAAGGAGATATTTAAGAGCAGCATTTTTATGTATTATTGAAATGTTGTTGGTATTAATCTGAACTAGATTGTTACAGTAAGATATTAATTGAAATTCCCAAGACAACCACTAAGGAAAAAACTAAAAAAAAAAAATACCATAAAGGAAATGGCACAGGTATTAAAATAGCACAAAAGAAAATATCTATTTAACATAAAAGAAGGCACTAATAGAGGAATAAGCAACAAAATAGACACAAAATGCATAAAAAACAAATAGCAAAATGGTGCACATATATATATATATATATATATCCTGTCTTATCACTAATTTCACTGAATGTAAATCAATTAAGCACTCAAATTAAAAGGCAGATATTGTCACAATTGATTTCAAAAATATGATACAAGTATATGCTATTTACAAGAGACACACTTTAGATTCAAATACACAAATGGGTTGAAAGTAAAAGGATGCAAAAAGATATACCTTAAAATCAACAAGCAAAAAGGAGCTGGAAATCCCACAGCTCAAAATATGTCAAAAAGAAAGGAAATCAGTATGTCAAAGTGATATGTGCATGCCCATGTTTATTGCAGCACTGTTCGCAATTGCCAATATGTAGAATTAACCTAAGTGTCTATTAACAGATGAATGGATAAAGAAAATGGGGGTCGATATACACAATGGAATACTACACTGCCACGAAAAAGAATGGAATCCTGTCATTTGTAGCAACATGAATTGAACTGGAGGTCATTATGTTAAGTAAAATAAGCCAAACACAGAAAAATATTGTATGTTCCTACTCATATGTGGGAGCTAAAATAGTTGATCTTATAGAGACAAAAAATAGGATGGTGGTTACTTCTTAATTAAATTAGAAAGCTAATTTAATTAAATTAGTAAACTATTTTTAAAATTTAATTCTTTATTGTGTGCTGTTTCACTGCACCTACAAATACAGTGCTCTAAAAGGACCCAAACCGTGTATGCTTTTCGTTACTCATCAGTGGATCCTCAGTGCCTGGAACAGTGCCTGATGCATAATAGGGACTCAATATGTATTTGATGAATGAATTTTCTTTGTGCAAACTTTATAGAAAAAAATAAAAAATAGAAGACCTACTTTAATGGAGCAACATACTCTATTCATGGATGAGAAGACAATAATAAAGATAAGAAGTCCCTCTTCCAAATAATCTATAATTTAAATGAATTCCAAACATGGATTTTTCATAGAACTCAATAAGCTAATCTAAAATCCATATGAAAGAATAACAAACCAAGATAATTCCAAAAAAGGATATGGAGGAGAAAGCTGGAGGAGAATAGAACTTCAAGGAGAAATAAGTAAATCTACAATTGTGGTCAGAGATTTCAATAATCCTCTCTCAATAACTGATATAACAAGAAAAGAGAAAATCAGCAAGGATATAATAGATGAAACAATATTATAACTACCTTGACCTAACTGACATATATACTGTATTCCACCCAACAATAGCAGAATACACATTCTTTTCATGCACTTATGAAACTTTTACTAAGATAGACCACATTATAGGTCATAAAACAAGCATCGATAAATTTCAAATGAGTCAAGTAACATAAAATCTGGTTTCTGACTCAATAGTATTAAGACGGAAGATACACAACAGATAGTTAATTGGAAAAGCTCCAAAATTTTGAAAACTAAAAAACACAATTCTAGGTAACCCATGGGTCAAAGATAAAACCAAAAGAGAAATTAGAAAGTGTTTTACACAGAATGATAATGAAAACACAGCATATCAGAATTATGGGGATATCATTTAAAGCAGTAATTCCAGGGAAATGTATAGTGCCAAATACCTATATTAGAAAAAGAAGGTCTGAAACCAATTACCTCGGTTAGCATCATAAGAAACTAGAAAAACAAGACAAAAGTAAATCTAAAGTATGTAGAAGAAAGAAATCAAACAAACAACAACAAAAAAAAACACCAGAGAAGAAATTTTTAAAAAGAGAGAATAGAAAGCAATAGAGAAAATCAATTAAACCAAAAGATCATTAATTGGAAAGATCAATAACATTAATAAGCCTCTCCATACTAAAGAGGTTCAAGAAATGCCACCACAAAATATGCTACTTTAGACTTCAAACTGAGGGCACTTGGGAAATTACAAATGCAGGGAAGGGCTTTCTCTGAGCTCCCCTTATCTGCCTAAAGACAGATCTTTCAAAAGAAGTTCAATTGTCATGAATCCCCTCCCCAGCAATCTCATCAACCAGGGAGAATTAACTTGCATCACAGGAGAGGAAACTGGAGGCTGACACTGCCCAGACAGACTTTGTCACAGGCTACCACCTATTCTTCCAAGGGCCAATTTATCTTTTCCAAAAAGTCATTTACTCTCCCTTCTTAAATGGCCTACATGCCCTTCTTTTCTCCCCTATGAAATGGGTATACAGTCATTGCATAACAACATTTTGGTCAGTGATGAACCACAGGTACTACAGTGGTCCCATTAGTTTGTAACACCATATTTTTATTATAACTTTTTGTATGTTTAGATATATTTAGATACACAAATACTTACCATTGTGTTGCAATTGCCTACAGTACACATTACAGAAACATGCTGTACGGGATTGTAGCTTAGGAGCAGTAGGTGATACCGTATAACCTAGGTGCATAGTAGGCTATACCATCTAGGTTTGTGTAAGTGTAGTCTATGGTGTTCATGGAATGATGAAATCGCCTAGCAATGTATTTCTCAAACCTGTATTTAAGCAATGTGCGACTGTATATACTTCTAGATCTCACTGGATTTTGGGGTATTCACATTTCTTTCATGTGATGCCTCCATGTACATGATATATTTGTATACCTTTTCTCCTATTGATCTGTCTCACATCAATTTAATTTGTAGCCCATCCAAAAAACCTAAAAAGCTGGAGATAAACTATTTTTCCCTCTCCTGCAATAGATTGATCAGGGATTAAAAACAAAAAAAGAAGACACAAATTACCAATGGTGGGAATAAGACAGGAGACACTATTACAAATAGTGTCCTGGAAGTCAAGTGGAGGAAGTGAATTAAGGTAGAAAAAAGTGGCAAGCCTGTCAAATGCTGCTGATAAGTCAAGCAACATGATGATTCAAAAATCCCACTAATAGAATTAACTTGTGACCTTGATAAGGGCAGTTTTGGTGGTGGGGCTGGGGAGGGACAAAAGCCTCAGTGAATCAGGTACAAAACAGAATAAGAGGAGAAGAATTTGAGTCCTTGACTACAGGCAACTCTTTTAAGAATTTTGCTGGAGAAGGAAGTGGAGAAGTGGCGCAGTATCTAAAAGCAGAAGTAGGGTAGGGGAAAAGAGTGTATTTTTTAAGATAGGAGAAACAACAACACGATCGTATATTAATGAGAATGATATATTACAGAGAGAAAATTTGATGATATAGAAGGAAGGGGGGATAATTGTTAGGGCCATGTCTCTGAGTAGGCAAGGAGACTAGAATCTATTGCACATGAGGAGACATTGTCCTCAGCCAAAAGTATAGATAGTTCTTTCAGAACAACTGGAGAGAAGGCCAAGTATAGTGTTACAGAAGCTGCAGGTAAGTGCGTACATAAGGCACTAGGAACCTGTTGACAGTCTCTTCTGATTACTTCTATTGTCTCAAGAAAATAAGAAACAAAGTCATCAGGTGAGAGTAAAAATGGAAGAGGGGGTAATGGAGATTTGATGCGAAAGAGAAAGATGTCTAAAGTTCCTTTCAGTTTCAACATTCTGTGATCTTCAACCACAAGATAAAATACACAGAAATGTTCACTTTTTTCCTCCTTGGAGGAAAGAGCATGTTCTTTCTATAGAACTTGTTCTTATTTCTATCCTTCCCCCTTCCTCCCTTAAAAAAATCCCTCAGTTTTGAAGCTCATGAAATCAGACTAAACCCCTCTTGTTCCTCTTGTTCACAGACCGCCATGTTTTGCTGAAATAAATTGAGCATCATTCTATAGCTAAATGTAAACACCATGGAGCAGGTATTAAATCAATTTGTTTCTGTTGCAATCAAATAGGTTCCAGATCAGTGAAAAGAGGCAGGCAAAAGAAAGAAATAATATTCTCTTGTAACTGTTGTCAATATGCAAAAGTCACACATCTTACTTCATATTTCTGAGGGTTTTAAAGGACAGTATCACCATACAACAGAGTGAAAGCAGAGACACAGGATAGCAAATGATGAGGAACAAAACAGAATTGTTCTTTTCACACAGGAAGTTCTATATTATGAAATTTAAAAAGATATTATAAGGTATTATTGGAAGAATTTACCGAAAGTTATAAAACACTATTTAGTGAAAAAAACATCAATGGTGTGAAGCTAATGTTGCTTTTATTGCTGTATTTTAAAATTTTTCTAATATTCCTAGGACAATTATAGTTGTTGCTTTTATCCTTTCTACCATTTAAATGCATAAATAAGTTTAAGGATCAAGCACTCTTTGCAAGCATTTTAAATATATGAATTAAAAATGTAATGATGTAGCCAGTCATGGTGGCTCACGCCTATAATCCCAGCACTTTGGGAGCCTGAGGTTGGCAGATCGCTTGAGTCCAGGAGTTCAAGACCGGCATGACCAATATAGCGAAAGCCCTCTCTACTGAAAATACAAAAATTAGCCGGGTGTGGTGGGCACAGACCTGTAATCCCGCTACTGGGTTGGGGGAGGGGTGAAGTGGTGCTGAATCAGGAGGATTGCTTGAGCCTGAGAGGTCAAGATCAAGCCACTGCACTTCAAGCCTGGGTGATGGAGTGGGACCTTGTCTCAGAAAAGAAAGAAAGGAAAGAAAGAAGGGAGGAAGGAAGGAAGGAAGGAAGGAAGGAAGGAAGGAAGGAAGGAAAGAAAGAAAGAAAGAGAAAGAAAGAAAGAAAGAGAAAGAAAGAAAGAAAGAAAAAGAAAAAGAAAGAAAGAAAGAAAGAGAAAGAAGAAAGAAAAAAGAAAGGGAAATTTCTTTCTTTCAATAAAGAAATAGTTTTTAATGTAATGTGATGAACAATGAAAAAGGAGGAGGAAAAAGGAGAAAGAAAGAGGAGGAAGCAGAAAAAGACAAAGAGGATGAAAGGGCTGTGCTAAGGGGTTGTCTCTGCTTTAGAGAAGGAACTCAAGTGCACGATGAGGTAGTAATGTTGCAAAATGGACTTCTGGAGTAGATTTGCTTGCTTTCTTTTATTGTTTACACTGTCAAAGCTTTTTGAAGAATATGATACTACTTCTAGCTTGTAAATTCCTTGAGGGCACAGGCCGTGTCTTATAGATCTTTGTATCTCACATAGCATCTAGACAATTACTAGCCATGGTGGAGGTGCCCAATAAATATCTGTAGAAGGAATGACTACAGAAGTTGAAGCATATTAAATATTTTTAAAAGGAATACACAATGTAGTTTAATAAAATTTAAAATGCATCTTTCCAAATATTATTTTAGGTGAATTGTGAATCCACATATTTCAGAGTAAATTTAATTTATATTTTGCCAACTCATTTTTAATTTATATATTAACTTTTTAATTTTTTAATATGCATTGAAAATTTTATGGCTCATTAGAACTGTTATTTTTATGTTTCCCTAACTTTTTATTTTGAAAAATTTAACAGAATATAGCTTTCATCTACATTCATTTGTTGCTAATACTTGTCCACATTTATTTTATATAACTCTCAAAATAAAAATAAAAATGAATTATTTTAGAGCCACTTCAACAATGCAAATAATGTTGAAGTTTTTTTTGTAGGAATCAGATAGGATATTTTGTCAACTCTGATGACATCAAACTTCTAACATTTCTAAGATTTTAAGATTTTTATAAAAGAGATTGACAGATCTCTTTTAGTTAACAATTTTAAATCAACCTGAAAAAAGTGTAACTATAACAGTTCCTTTTAACATTCATATACTGCATAGATATATTTTTAATTGAAACAAGGACGTTTTGTTATAATTCTATGAATAATAGACATATGTTAGTCTTTATTTTCAATTTTTGAAGATAAATATTTGATTTATAATGGTATCTGTCACAAAAGCATTCCATGTTCTTTTTATTTTATCTATATTATAGAAGACAGTTAAATTTATACATCTAGACTTGAGTATGACATTTCTACTCTGCATGTCAAGGTTGAATTCTAGGCTAGGTAATAAACATTTGAAACCACAGCAAATATACCCTGGGAATTAGCAAAACATTTGAGCTAGTTTCCTGCAATGCAGTTGTCTTGGCTCACAATACATTTCTAGTTTTTCTTTCAGTAACAGAAGACTAAAATTTAGACATGTGCAATTTGTCTCCATTGAATTTTGGTGCTCCAGTTTTTCTGTGCAAATTAAAATAACTGATCATTAAGTGTCATATCAGGTTTAAGGAATAAAAATATTTCTCTAGTTCTTCCACAGTTCACCACGTATTTTCGCTAACATTACCTCATTTTTAATTCACAATATTCCTGTGAAGTCAGTGGTAGTGGGATCCTCATTTTATAGACAAGGAAACTAGATCACAGAGAGTTTAAGTGATTTTCCCTAAACATACTGCCACAAAGTAGAGGAGGATCTAGATCTAATTCCTAAGTCAGTGCTTTATCCACATCATGTCATGCCTAATTACTAAATTATAAAGGGTTGAGCATAAACCTGATAACCTTTTAGAATTGCTTAACTGATAAAATAGGCCTCATGTTCTGAGACAGCAGTAGAGTGGGCAAGGAAACACTTCCAATAAGCTAAAGATGTAGAGGGATCCAGAACAAATCAGAGAATTAGATGATTTTCAGAAGGGCAGATTCAGAAAAGTGAACATTCTTCACGTATGCTAAATGCTGCCTTGAGGGAAAGGAAGCATATTTATTACTGCTTCCAGGCTAGAACTAAAACTAATGGGTGAAAATTCATAGTAATAATGATCAATTTCAGTAGATACGATGTGCTGGGTACTTAATTAGCACTTTACATGTGTTTTTTCATTTAACAATGAAAAAGAGTACAACCATTTTACAGATAAGGAAACTGAAGCTTCAAGTGGTTCAGTAAATTGTCTAAGGTCATACAGATAATCAGTGGTGGTGCAGGGATTTGAATATGTGTCTGACTCCAGAGCCTGTGACCCCAACCTCCATGCTGTGCTTTTTATTCTTTAGGCCATACTGCCTATACATAGGAAATGGAGTTACCTGAAGGAATAATCCCAGAATGCTTTGAAGGTGAATGGAAGACTGTCTCAAGGGTGTTAACCTCTGGTGTTTGTCATGCAACCTAGCTCTGAACCAGGCATTTGTTCAAATTAAACACCGGAACTGAATGGGGAGAACCTGGATATTCTGAGCATTGTGAAAAATAGCATTGGCATTTGTCCTGGGAAGGAACAATTCAAAGGAAGGAAGAATTCAAAGGCTGAACAGTTCCTAGAAGTCAGAAAGACAAGATGGCAGCCAGAGTCCACATGAGTAAAGTGCAAGAAAGAACCTAGATACCACCATCCATCTGGTTGCTCAAACCCACACCTATCAGTAATCTTTGATTTGCTACTCTTTTTTTTTGTTTTCCACCTAACCTCCCTCACCTGGTTTACCAAGAGGGTCCCACCAACTCTACCTCCAACATATTTACTGATTCCCTTCATTTCTCTCCACTGTCATCATCCTAGTCCAGGTCTTCCCTATCTCCCACCTGAATGACTTCAATAACCACTAACTGGTCTTGCTGACTCTACCCTTGCCCCTTACAGTCTATTCTCTAAAAGAAGCCAGAGTGAGCTTGTGAAAATGTGAACAAAATTATATCATGCCTCTGCTAAAAATAGTTCAGGGGGTCCTCACTGCTCATAGGATAAAGAAAAACTCCTTCCCAGGCCTAAAAAGTCCTCACAGGGATTGGCTTCCATCTGCCTCCCCAGCCTCCTGTTGCCCCACACTTCTCTTTACTCTCTCCAAGCCCCAGGCCGTGCAGTGTCGTGCTAAGAGCCTAGATTCTGGAGCCAGACTGCCTGGACTTGAATTCTGGCTTGACCACTTAGTAGCTCTGTGATCTTGGGCAACTTAAGGTTCCTGTACCTCAATGTCCCCTATTAATAAAATAGAATAATAACAGTACCTAGTTCATAGGTACCAACTCAATTAAGTGAATTTGTATAAGACAAGTTCTTCAAATAGTGCTTGGAATACAGTGAGCATTGTTATTATAATGCCCAGCTCAGCCCTGCCTCAGGGCACTTGCACTTGCTGTTTCTTCTACCTGGAATGTTCACACACCAGGTCTTCATTAGACAAGCACTTTCTCATTCTTAAGACCTCAGCACAAATATCATTTGTGGCAAAAAGCACCCCTGACCCTCCCATCCCTATCCAGTCAACTCTATTACAATACCTGGTTTTATTGCCTTTGTGACACTCACAATTTGTTAAATAAATGAATAAATGTACCTGTCTTCTCAGGGACTGCATTAGGACGTAGTTAGAAGGAGGAGTGGAACCTTGTAAGGCTCTTTGCATCCTTTACTGGTGTTTAAAGATCAGAAACCTCTGTTTCAGAAATCTATTTTTATGCTGCTTGTTTATTCCATAATTGTTTCCTTTTATTTCCCCTTAGTGATTAGTAAAGTTCTCTTGGAAAATGTCAGTTGTCCCAGCTGTGCAAAGGCAAACACAGAAAGGGATTTTTGTACCTAACCGGTCCTGAGTCAGAGGAACTAGAAGGGGGAGCATGAGAGTGGCATTCAATATCCAAGAAAGAGACCCCCAGGAGAGTGAGGAAGAACCAAGGACTGAGGGCACGGCAACAGCCTAGCGGTGCTTCTTCGGAAAATCATCATGCTTTGCAGGTGATTGTTTTAATAAAGAAGGCTGAGCCCTTGCCACTCCCATCTGTCATGGCCATGGGACAGGAATCCCACAATGAAGAAGAGCGCTTCACACATTGCTTGGCGCACAGTAAGCATCTAGTAACTAAACATAGCACATGCTTATGACTTATCTACTGTGTGTGAAACACTGTGCTAAGCTCTAAGCATGCATTATCTTATTTAATCCTCATGTGGATCTTTTGAGGGTTTTTTACAGAAAAGGAAACCGAGGGTCACGGAGGATAAATGACACTTCTGAGGTCGCAGAGCTAGTATATGGGATTTAAACCCACGCTTTTGTTCTTAATAGCCTCCCTATTTGATGAATAATGAATCCCTGAGATCTTTGCTGATAATAAGATTATATGTTTTACAAAGTTCAACCAAAAATAAATAATTTGTATCAAAATCCAACATAACACTGTAGAACCATGGTTCTCAACCATGAACAATTTTGGCCCTGAGGAGACATTTGGTAATTTTCAAAGACATCTGCTGAGTGGGTAGAGGCCAGGAATGCTGTTAAACGTCCTAGAATGTACACGTTAGTTTGCCACAACAAAGAACAATGTAGTCCAAAATATCCATAATGACAAGGCTGAACAACTCTGCTGTAGAAAGAATGGTTAGGGCAAAGAGGAGAATATGTTTCATTTGTAAAAATGTATCAGAAGAAATGGAACAGTTGTGAATACCACTTTTTGTTTTCCCCTCATGATGCACTAGTCCAAAATTTAAATGTATTGTATATTTTAAATGATATTATCAATGAGAGTCAAAGTCAGCTAGCTCCTCTGAAAGCTATCATTCTCCAAATAGAATAAAGCAAAATGTTGAACTACAGAACTGACCACCCATGATTCTGCCCACCAATACATTCTTTACTCCTTTAATTCCACATTAATCCAAGGTTGGTAGATAGGGTTCAAAAATCTGACTGAGCTCATAACTCTGGGCCAATCCTGACCTCTTGTTGCCATCTTACAGAAATAGCTTCTCCAACTGCTTCAGACACTGTGGTCCTAGTTACATGAATGGTAGCTTCAATTTTGATTAAAATTCTTAAGCCACAGTTATATTTCCCTTTGTCTTTGTGGTGAACCTGTGTGAAATAAATGAATGCATCAGCACACACTGGAGCAAGGAGATGGGACTCTGACAATTCTAAGCTATTCACAAAGTTTTTCCATAATTGTGAATTCAGGGCACAGTTTGGATGGCCAGAAACAAATGGTTGCAACAACTCATCCTCGTACTCTTTTTTTTCTAAAAGGTTGACTATAACTATTGCTTTGTTAAACTTTATGAATTACATTTCAAAAGAGAAAATGCCACTCTAATCCACTTTCTATTGATGACAGCAAGATTAACTGTTGCCTCAAACTCATGTCCCTGCCACAATGTCTAGCAAAGTATTTGTAAGTGTTATCCAGGGATCCACCCGCTCATTAAAAAGACCCATGTTGCAAATACCAATCTGGAAACCTATTGGCTTCTAGAACAAATACAAATAAGCAGATTATGTCGTTTATCCCCTCTCTCTTTGTATCTGTAGCTAGATGTACGGAATAGAATGTGATAAAACAGGGTTTAAGGAAAGGGTAGCATACAGAAATTTTGCTGTTGAGGAAAATACTTGTTTTAAGAAATAAAAGCACCAGTACAAAAAGATTTGCCTGGGGCTAGGATGAGGGAAGAATGGAGAGTGACAAATTTATCGGGTAGAGGGTTTTATTTTGGGTTGAAGAACAGGTTTTGTAACTAAATAGTAGTGGCAGTTGCACAACATTGTGAGTGTGCTAAATACCACTTCTAAATGGTTAATTTTGTTATGTAAATTGCACTTATTTTTTTTTTTAAGATCTCTAAATAGAGCTAATGAGATGTATGGTTAGATAATGTACATTTGACTTGGTGTTCACAGGGTTAACCTGCATTTCCATCATCACAAAATGTCTAATGCATGTTTGCATATTTAAGGTGTTAATACATATTATAGTTTTCTCCCCCTTTTTGATAAGGGAGAATTTAAACTAATAAAGGTAACCAAATTACCGAGAAATACAATCTAAAAATATGTCATTGCATTTTAAATTATTGGTGAACTTAACGACTGAGAATGTAAGATGTGTTCAGAATGTTTAGGTTAATTCCAGTCCTTCAGCTCTGTAATGAACAGCAGTAGGTCTTTCACTCACTAAGACCAATGTGATTTTTTTTCCTACCTTGCATCTCTATTTCAGCTGAAAGAAAAAAGAAAAAAAAGAAATTATACAACAAATGGTCTTTCTCTTTATGGTAAATCACTTCCAAGTAGCTTTAGACAACTGGCTTTTTGTCCAGGTGTCTTGTTTATCTCTCCCTGTGTTATGGTGATAACCCAAGCATTCTGAAATCCCATCTGCAAAACCAGGTGGGAAACTAACACACCATTACTACATTCCTCTAGAGCCCATTTTAAAGAAGACTTTCACAGAAATAGATAAATCCTTTCTCCCTTCCAACTGAACTCAGGGCAGCGAGTTCAGACAAAAATTTCATTTATGGTTGGGTTGCCTCGCCCCATTCCCCTCTCCTAAAGGCCAGTATACCTCTTGAGTTGTTTGATGTTTTTTAGAGAGGTCCCTAAGTTGAGAGACAGGAATCAATTGTCTTATATACACATAACGCACACAGAGTCAGAGAAGTAAAAGAAGTAACTCAATGGGCCAGTGCTAAAATCTTGGCGAAGGAGATACAGGCACCCGCGAGCGCGCGCGCGCGCGCTCCCACACACACACACACACACACACACACACACACACACACACACACAAACACACACACAAATACGCAGCCAATCTATATGGCCTAGTGCCTTCCCTCAGGCTGTCTTTTTCTACTTTCTTTTTGCCTGGATCCACGTGTTGGGGGAGGGGACCAGAGACAAAGTTCCGCAGTACTTTCGTCCCCTGGCAACTCAGGCAAGAAGGTCGGGACTTCTCTTCCCCTCCCCCTCCCAGGAATGGCCCTAAGCATTTCTCCTCCAGCTAAATCCTCCTTCCTCACCCAGGTCCAATTGATGCTAACTAACGTCGAGTTCGTTCCTTTAAATGAGTTATCTTGCTACCAAGTGTGAGCCAGTCCATACCGGAGGTGGAGGGCGGGGGACGGGGAAAGGGGGACGGGGGCGGAAGGTGAGGAAACGGAGCTGGGAATGGCACCTCGCACCAAACAAAAACGATGATCGTTAGATTGTATTTAATTTCTAATTAATCCTCAAGAGAAATATAGCCGTTTTCCTTACCAATGGATCCCTGTTCATACTGTGGGTATCTCTCGCGCGCGAACGGTCCCCACCTCCCCCGAGCCTCGCAGCTCTAAGGAGAGCAAGGAGTCCCCAGATAACTATTTAGTATAAACAAACCGTGCGGCTTTAATGGAATTACCTCAGCCTGCTAGTAAATAATTTATAGTAGGCAGTAAATAAAATATGGTTCTACGTCTTTAAAAGAGTTGTCAAGTGGAAAACACCCACCAGAGGGACATAAACCCCGAAGATTGCCACGCTTAAAGACGCCGGTTGGGATGAGAGCCGGGTAGAAAGAAAACATGTTTTTCTACCCCGAAGGAGGACGTGGGTGCTGCCAGAGCCAGAGCGGGCAGCTCTCAAAGAAGGTTCCCGCATGGAGAAGGAGGAGAGACAGCCTGTCTTTGTCACTTAGCAGAGGGGCAAAGGATTAAAACGCAAAGGGAGGAGGTGCACTTTCATAATAGTACCTTCTACTTAAAAGCCTAGACGCTCTCAAATTCGTTATCACACTTAATCCTCGCCACCAGTCTTCCAGAAAGACCAGGCCAGAGCCGTGTTTCCCATTTTGCCGATGAGTAAAAATAAGGCTCAGAGGCTAAGGGACAGTGGCTGTGTATGCTTACTGGGCACGAAATGGGACGCGGGAATCCAGGTTTTTGCAGCTCTGGCCCGCGCAGTTCTTCACCCAAGTGCCCCCAGTAGTAACTTGCCTCCGACACACACACACACACACACACACACACGCAGTCCGGCCCAGCACACTCGCCCAGTTTTACAACACTTCGGCATGTCTTCTTTTTTCGGTGACCTGAGAACCCTCTAAATAAATTTTCTGCCTCCCTCTTCCACGAATCACGCCCCTGGAAGTCTCATCCCCAATTCAGAGAGGAAGAAAGATTTATGAGCCTCTCCTCAAGGTTACCCCCAAGACAACCTTGACCATGAAACTAGAGTCTTGAACACTTGACCTAAATTTCCAAGGGCATCTGTTTCCGTCTGTAATTGTCACCAGGCTTCATTTGAAATTCGATCCTGTGTCACTAATGGTATTAACAGGAGCTGAGGTCCAACCTTCCAACGGGAGACTGTTGCATATGATTTTACATCCAAACGAAAGTAAATCAGTTTCCATAAACCTGCAGCAACCCCCTCCCTGAGTACAATAAAACTGTTGTCGCAATTAATAAATCTCTGGTTTGGGGCAATGAAAATTAGATAACTGTTCTCTGTCTCTTTCTGTCTCTTCTCCCCACCCCCCCACCCCCATTAAGACAAAGCCACTATTCAAAGAACGGGGCGTCTTGTTAACCATTTCTGAAGTCCCTCGCTGTACCCGGCGCCTTTCAGACACGCACCTCTCAGTCATAGCAGAAAACCAGACGTTTAATTACGGTGACTTTTGTTCGATCATTACGGATAATAAAGGCAACCTTTTCGCTAGATACAATTATAACGCAAGCTGCTCCAACACCTGCACGGATCGCATTTGTCTCCAGCGTGTTTGTTTTGTTTTGTTTTTTGTTTTTGTTTTTTTGTGTTTTTTTTGTTTTTGTGTTTTTTTGTTTTTGTTTTTTTTACTTCTCTAAACTGCCTTTGAATTTCTCCTTCTCTTCTGACCAGAACATTTAATATGTTGCAAGAGATAGATTTCACGAAAACGCGTTGTCCCTTCTGTAGCTACATCTGCTCCGATCCATTAAGAAAAGTAAGACATTTTGATACTAATTGCAAATAAATTGTGATGTGTTCACCAAGTAATTGATTTAATGAAGTTCATATGAAACTCCTGAGATTGGCCAAGTGAAAGGCCCCCTGGTGCTTCTATTGTGGAGGGAAAGGAAGGTTGGTTTTTCGTTTTCTTTCTTTAAAAAAAAAAAAAAAAAAAAAAAAGAGGTGGCGTGGAGGGTGGAAGGGGTGGGGGAGGGGTGGGCACAGATGTTACCTCCGCAGAGGCAGCTCCGTGGCGGGAAGGAGCAGCCGGATAGTCCCTCCCTCCCGTCGGCGTCGGCCGCTAGCCGCCAGCCCAGCTAAACTAGGCTCAGGCTGCCGCTCCCAGCCTCCGGCCCCGGCAGTCGGATGAGCGCAATTCAGGGGCAAACGTGGGCCAAGGAGAGGATCAGTGCGCAGGCCACCCGCGTCCTCCGAGTTGCGAAAGTTACTCAGGGCGCTGCCGCCCGATCCTGTTTCCCCGCTTCCTGAAATGCTCGACGATGGCCTCTAAACCTCTTCATCCGGCCAGAGGCCCAGAGGCTAGGAGGGGCCCCCAGGCGGCTCTCTCCTGAGTCCCGGCGCCCAGGTCGCAGTTGAGGAGAGGGCTGCGGTAGCTAGCACGACGCCACTCCGCGTGCGGGCCAGGGTCTCCGAGGTTCGGGGACCGAGCTCTCCCCACAAGCAAGAATATATGGACAATGAAGTCGCCTTCGGCCTCACGGGGATTTTCCTTCTCAACCTTTCTGGCCAGCCACGTCGGCGAGTTAAAGGGCCGGGGAGGGCATGAAGGGTAGAGAGCGGGAATAAGACTTTTCTGAACACCTACTGTGTGCCAGAACCTGTGCTTCACAACAGTTCCCTTTCTCCAAGCAACGGTGGGAGGTATTATTGCTCCCTCTTAACAGATGTGGAAACTGAGATCGGAAGAACCCTTGACAGCAACGTGCCAACAATGCCCTGGCTACCCTGGGCCATCAACAAGCACGGCTCGTCGGGAAGGAGAAGGCAGATTCCCGCAAAACTGTCCCCAGTTTGCCCCAAAGCCCTCCAAATATTCCCCCCGGAACATAGGGATACAAGGCAGAAACTGCCGCAGGGCTCGGCCTATATCTCCGAGTTGGCGAAGCACAGTCTTCCGCTCGAGTTTGAAATTTTTGTTTCGTTTTGTTTTAAAGAAAGAAGACCTCGTTTGAATAATCAGAGCCCTAGCTGAGCTAGCGAGTGGCTCCAAGCTCCTTGGAGTTGCCCTGCAGATGAACTTTCCCTGAGTTCTTCCTCCCGGGTCGCGGGGGCCCCTAATCTGGGTCCCAAAGTGCCTGCAGGCAACAGCGGTGCAAGGGTGGTAGTGCTGACTCGGGTGTCGGACGCCGCCAGAATCCACAAGCCAGAGTGCTTGGGAACGAGGGCCGGAGGGATGGCCCTTCCACCCTGACAGCCCACTTCTGGGAGGCCGCACCCGCTCTGCGCCTCGAAGAGACCGCCCGCAGCGCGCAGGCGGGTCCTCACCCGAGGGTGAGGCGAAGCGCTTAACACCCAGGCAAATGCAAACGGTCAACGCTGGGGTCTGACCGAGGCCAAGTTCTCTCCCCGAGAGGAAAAAGGAGGCGCGAAAGAAGGCGAAGAGACCAGCCCCTCGCTTTCCGTTTCGACATTTGCAACTGTACAGCGCTCCACGCCCAGCCTAGGGTGGGGGGAGGGGGCCTGGGAAGCCAGCAGGGCCTGCCTGGGCCGGGCCGCCAGAATGCCACCTTGTTCTGGGTGGAAGCTGGGCACTAAGTGCCCAGCCTGCTTCTTCCAGGGAGCTCCGACACCACACTCCATCAGAACCTGTCCAGAGCTGGCCCACCCTTGCTGCTGCTCACGGCCAGCCGTATTCGTTGTTCGGCCCGAAGAACTTCTCCTTCTGCTTTGATGCGGGCTTTTCCTCTGTTTTTCGGGACTCAGAAAGATGAGGGGCTAGGCCACCTCGCCCTAGCACGGGGGAACCCAGCTAGATGTCCTTGACCCCAGGGTTAGCGTTTCTGGGACCCAAGAGGGTTCTCATGGATGTCTGGGCCTCTTTCCCCACCTCTGGGTCCTGGAGTAGATGAACTGGAAGCAACTCTCTCCCGCTCCATGTGACAAGTACACTTTCTTGGGTCGCGAGTCCGAGCCCTCCCCTCCTGTTAATCACAAACGGCGGCCGCAAGGGCCCGGGGCGTCGAGGAAGGGATGGGCTACAGCGCTGCGGGGTAGGGAGGCCAGGGGGCATGGGCCACAGGGATCTTTGGGATTGTTGAGGGAGGCGCCCGTAGGCAGAGAAAAGTTAGGATCTGAGCGGCTTGGCCAGCTGGGATTGTTTCAGGATGACCTTTTCTCCCCAATAAGTGGGCACCAGCTGCTGATAAGGGCGGGAGAGGGGCACGCAGCCTTTGTGAACACTTTCCACATTCCTGAGGCCAGGAGATTGACAGAGGCCTTAGAGTGTATGGAGGTCGCGGCGTCCCGCTTAGTTTGAAGTTGTAGCCTTCGCGCCCCAGGACTTTTCCCCTCCAGGGATCAGCTGCAACCCCAATCCAGACGGCCCGCTCCCCCTGCCGCAGCACCCCCTACGGTCTGGAGGTGGGCCCCGAAAGGTTCCGATGGGCGCGGAGCGCCTAGGAGTGGGGGTCGGGGAGGCCGAGGGAAGCTGATGTGCTCCGGTCCCCATCTGAGAAGCGCTCACCCGCCGGGGCTTGGCTTCTGAAAGTGCGATTTAGGTAGCTGGGATTGGAGATTTACGATCCTGGAGGACAGAGCGTGAAAGGGGTATCATCATCAGTTTTGACTGAAAGAAAGAAAACATATCTTTAACAAAAAGAAGGGCTCTTGCCATTCACCCGCGTTGTTAGGACAACGTGAACTATCCTTGAAATGATTAGTTCCACTTCAAAGGAATTTACATTCAACAGTGAAAACTCAGCCTCTTTTTATTTATTCGAAAAGACTTTTCACTACGGAGAGTCATATGTTCGGTCCTTCTATTTATTTTTCCGCGTTCACGGTGCACTTGTATTAAATCAACACAGAGCCGCGCAACGCACTCATTATGCGAACCAGTCCAGGGTTCCGGGGACCCAGGGCTACAGGTAGACAGAGCGGAGGAGGGGGTTGTTGGGGTTGGAGTTTGCACCACGCAGGTACCTGCCTGGCCCAGAGGATGGGGTGGGAAACAGTGGATCAGGTCTGGGGCCGTGAGGGGAATGCAACCGAAAAAACCTCACCCAAGCCCAGCCCAAGTGCAGTAATTAGAGATCTTGAACGCTGGCGATTCTCATAGCGCCTGGCACGCTCTACGTTATTTGTGGAGAAAGTGGACCTGAAGTTCCCCGGCGACACCTTAGGAACATCTGTTAAAAACTGATCAGATTGGCATAACTTCTCTGGGCAAAATTAAAGTCTATCTCCACAAATTGAGAAGACAAATCCCACCTCTTAGTAGCTTGGGACGTTTGCTCACACACTCTGTCTCAGGGCCCACACCTCCGCGCCCCACCCCCCACCCTCAGGTCGCCAATTGTCGCCAAGTCCAGGAAACCTCTACCCAAAGGAACAACAGCACTAAGTTTAGGAGCAGGGCGTCCTCTCGGGACGGGGGAGGGGGCTGGGGTGGGGATGGGGAGTTGGGGAATGCTACCCCTCTAACTGTCCCCGGAGTGCCTTGAGCTGTGGCCAGAATACTTCCCACCCCCTCCGGAAACGAGCAGCAGCAACCAACTCTCAGCTTCACCTCACACACCCAACCGCCCAACCCCATTCCCAACTCCTGCTGCAAAATCTTTTCTTCAACCCAAGGCTAAGTTTTTCTCACCAAGAACAATGATGTTAAGCTTTCCCTTGATGGTCTTTTCCAGCTTCTAATTAAATACGAAAAAAAATCTGGGTTAGACATCGGATTCAAGTTTTTCTACCATTCCCTAACATATCTGGATTCATACCTGGCAACTGGCCCCATGCCTTGAAATATTGTCAACATGAAGCGTAACAGTTGTCCTTTCTAACACAGTTTTTGGGCGGCTCCTCAGTAGGTTCAGAAGCAGTGACCACAGGGTGCTTGGCTAGGAGTTAAAGGTGGCCGCTGTTTGCGACCTGGTAACAAAGGTGTAAGTTGGAGCAGTGACTGGGGCAAGCCCTTATTCTCCTGTGTTTTAGGTTGAATAAGAACTCAGGTTTTGTTCACCATTCTGGCGCTACTCTCATGTTCTTTCTTCCTCCTGGATCTTCCTGGGCTTATTTCACCTTCTTGGTCTGAAGATTTCCTTTGTTTCTTCTCTTGCCCAAACCTAATCCTGAGGCATCCCCTGCTCCCTCTCTATCTCTATCCCCTGCTCCCTCCCTATCATCTCCTGTTCCTTCTCTATCTCCCTCCCTATCTCTCTAAATCTCTCTGGGACATTTCCTGTCCTTCATGAGGAATCAAACAACAGTTACACTTGAGTCAGAATCCCAAGCAGGAATGTGGATTTGCCAACTCTCCCAGGAGGTTGAAGAGAATGTGCAGACAATCATGAGATTCCAACCCCCATCCCGCCCCATTCCCAGCTAGATCTATGCCTTACTTCTAACACTGAGCTCCTGGAGACTTTCAAATGGGTTGATGTTTGTTCGTTAGTGGTATCTACTTTTCTCTGCAGGTGGCAAACAAATTTCAGTGTCAGCACCAAGGTCTGTCTTTGTGGGGTTGTATGTAGCTTTAGAGGTGCCTCTCTTGATCTCAGGCAATGAATAAAGAAAAAAAAGAAAAAGAAGAAAGAAAGGAAAGAAAGAAAGGGGAAAGAAAAAGAAAGAAAGAGAAAGAAAGGAAGGAGGGAGGGAAGGAAGAAAGGAAGGGAGAAAGAGAGAAAAAGAAAGAAAGAAAGAGAAACAAAGGAGGGAGGGAGGGAAGGAAGAACAAAGGAAGGAAGAGAAAGACAGCAAGGAAGAAGGAAGGAAGGAAAACAAAGAAAGAGAAAAAGAGCGAGAAGGAAGGAAAGATGAAAGATGAAGAAGAAGAGGAAAAGAAAGAAAGGAGGGAGGAAAGGCAGAAAAAAGGAAGGAGGGAGAAAGCGAAAGAAAGAAAGGAGGGAAGGAGAGAAGGAAGGAAAAGAAAGAAAGGAGGAGGGGAGGGAGGGAAGGAAGTGAAAGAAAGAAAGAGAGAGAAAGAAAGAAAGGAAAAAAAGAAAGAAAAAGAAAAAGAAGAAAGGAAAAGAGAAAGAGAGAAAAGAAATAAGAGAAAGAAAGAAAGAGAGGAGAAAGGGAGTGGGAGAGACCCTGATAGAAAGCAATGCTGGGAGAGTGCAGCAAGGCCTCCAGCTGAAAAGGCTTGAGAATCAGAGGCTTGCAGCTCCCAAGGCAGCTCTGGTGGGGGAGGGTAGGAAGAGGCGTGTGAGAAAAGTGACACATCCTAAAGCACACCCCAGGAGAGCTAGGGATCTAGGAAGGACTCAAAATGTATTTCTAATTACTTTTCATGCTCCCAGAAAACGGGCTCCTTTCAAGTTCTATTTTAAAAGCTTGTTATTGTACTGAGTTATAGTCCACATTTTAAAGCACTGTTTACATGTTTTAACTTTTTATGTAGAGTGGGAGGATGGTAAACGTTAGAAATGTAGTTTTCTGAAAAAATATGTAGAAAATCAGAACTTGGAAACTTCTTTAATAATAGCTTCTTTCCTCATTATGAGGACTAATACAAAGTATCAAAGACATTGATTTGCCATAAAATTTTAAGAATCTTTATAAGAGATAAATAAACTCTTGTTCCTGCCTTGGTTCCATGTAAGGTATCTCTCAGGTAGCTGAGGTTCTAAATGTGCAAGTATGAGTTGTGTGGACATGACTGCAGAGCAGACATCCAGTCAGCAGAGGGCACACTTGTCACTCTCAAACCCTATTTCCAAATTTGGAGGTGACAATGGTAGGTACAGGCACGAATGGTGGGCATAATCACATTGGAATAGGGCTCAAGTGGAGATCTAGAAAATGAGAATAGTCATTTTCTCCTGAAAGTAAGCACAAAGACAGCAAAAGAGGACACATTGGAATGTTTGACAACCATGTTGTCTCCCCAAAACAAAAGTGCCTCAGGACTGGAAAAATGGGCCTTTAAAAATCTTGATTTGGGTGGCTGGCAAGATGGCTGAAGAGGAACAGCTCAGGTCTGCAGCTCCCAGGGAGATCAACGCAGAAGGCGGGGGATTTCTGCATTTCCAACTGAGGTACCTGGAGCATCTTATTGGGACTGATTAGACAGTGGGTGCAACCCATGGAGGGTGAGCCAAGGCAGGGTGGAGCATCGCCTCACCCGGGAAGTGCAAAGGGTCTAGGAACTCCGTCCCCATAGCCAAGGGAAGCCGTGAGGGACTCTGCCAGGAGGGATGGTGCATTCCGGCCCAGATACCATGCTTTTCCCACAGTCTTCAGCCTGCAGACCAGGAGATTCCCTTGGGTGACTACACCACCAGTGCCCTGGGTTTCAAGCACAAAACTGGGCAGCCATTTGAGCACTGAACTAGCTGCAGGAGGTTTTTTTCATACCTCAGAGGCGCCTGGAGCACCAGCGAGACAGAACCATGTACACCCCTGGAAAAGGGGCTGAAACCAGGGAGCCAAGTGGTCTAGCTCACAGATCCCACCCCCACAGAACCCAGCAAGCTAAGATCCACTGGCTTGAAATTCTCGCTGCCAGCACAGTAGTCTGAAGTTGACCTGGGACACTTGAGCTTGGTGGGGGGAGGGGTGTTTGCCATTACTGAGGCTTGAGTAGGCAGTTTTCCCCTCACAGTGTAAACAAAGCTGCCAGGAAGTTTGAACTGGGCAGAGCCCACCGCAGCTTGGCAAAGCTGCTGTAGCCACACTGCCTCTCTAGATCCTCCTGTCTGGGCAGGGCATCTCTGAAAGAAAGGCAGCAGCCCCAGTCAGGGGCTTATAGATAAAACTCCCATCTCCTTGGGGCAGAGCACCTGGGGGAAGGGGCGGCTGTGGGTGCAGCTTCAGCAGACTTAAATGTTCCTGCCTGCTGGCTCTGAAGAGAGCAGCAGATCTCCCAGCACAGCCCTCGAGCTCTGCTAAGGGAGAGACTGCCTCCTCAAGTGGGTCCCTGACCCCCATGCCTCCTGACTGGGAGACACCTCCCAACAGGGGTCAACGGACACCTCATATGCTGGCATCTGGTGCATGCCACTCTGGGATGAAGCTTTCAGAGGAAGTAAGAGGCAGCAATCTTTGCTGTTCTGTAGCCTCTGCTGGTGATACCCAGGGAAACAGGGTCTGGAGTAGACCTCCAGCAAAATCCAGCAGACCTGCAGCAGAGGGGCCTGACTGTTAGAAGGAAAACTAACAAACAGAAAGGCATGGCATCAACATCAACAATAAGTATGTCCACACAGAAACCCCATCTGAAGGTCACCAACATCAAAGACCAAAGGTAGATAAATCTATGAAGATGAGGAAAAACCAGTGCAAAAAGGCTGAAAATTCCAAAAACCAGAATGCCTCTTCTCCAAAGGATCACAACTCCTTGCCAGCAAGGGAACAAAACTGGACAAAGAATTAGTTTGACGAATTGACAGAAGTAGGCTTCAGAAGGTGGGTAATAACAAACTCCTCCGAGCTAAAGGAGCATGTTCTAACCCAATGCAAGGAAGCCAAGAACCTAAAAAACGGTTAGAGGAATTGCTAACTAGAATAACCAGTTTAGAGAAGAACATAAATGACCTGAAGAAGCTGAAAAACACAGCACAAGAACTTCTTGAAGCACACACAGGTATCAATAGCTGAATTGATCAAGCAGAAGAAAGAATATCAGAGATTGAAGATCAACTTAATGAAATAAAGTGTGAAGACAAGATTAGAGAATAAAGAATGAAAAGGAGCAAACAAAGCCTCCAAGAAATATGAGACTATGCAAAAAGACCAAACCTACGTTTGACTGGTGTACCTGAAAGTGACAGGCCAACATTCAAATTCAGAAAATACAGAGAACACCATAAAGATACTCCTTGGGAAGAGCAACCCCAAGACAAACAATCGTCAGATTCACCAAGGCTGAAATGAAGTAAAAAATGTTAAGGGCAGCCAGAGAGACAGGTTGGGTTACCCACAAAGGGAAGCCCATCAGACTAACAGCAGATCTCTCTGCAGAAACCCTACAGCCCAGATGAGAGTGGGGGCCAATATTCAACATTCTTAAAGAAAAGAATTTTCAACCCAGACTTTCATATCCACCCACACTAGGCTTCATAAGTGAAGCAGAAATAAAATCCTTTATAGACAAGCAAATGCTGAGAGATTTTGTCACCACCAGGCCTGCCCTACAAGAGCTCCTAAAGGAAGCACTAAACATGGAAAGGAAAAACTGGTACCAGCTACTGCAAAAACATACCTAATTGTAAAAACCATTGACACTATGAAGAACCTGCATCAACTAACAGACAAAATAACCAGCTAGCATCATAATGACATGATTGAATTCACACATATCAATATTAACCTTAAATGTAAATGGGTAAAATGCCCCAATTAAAAGACACAGACTAGCAAACAGGATGAAGAGTCAAGACCCATCAGTGTGCTCTATTCAGGAGACCCATCTCATGTGCAAAGACACATGTAGGCTCAAAATAAAGGAATGAAGGAATATTTACCAAGCAAATGGAAAGAAAAAAAAAAAAAGCATGGGTTACAATGCTAGTTTCAGATAAAACAGACTTTAAACCAATAAAGATCAAAAAAGATAAAGAAGGGCATTACACCATGGTAAAGGGATCAATGCAACAAGAAGAGCTAACTATCTGAAATACATATGCACCCAATACAGGAGCACCCAGATTCATAAAGCAAGTTCTTAGAGACTTACAAAGAGACAGACTCCCACACAATAATAGTGGGAGACTTTAACATCCCACTGTCAATATTAGACAGATCAACCAAACAGAAAATTAACAAGGGTATTCAGGACTTGAACTCAGCTCTGGACCAAGTGGACCTAATAGACATCTGCAGAACAATCCACCCCAAATCCACAGAATATACGTTCTTCTCAGAACATCATTGCATTTATTCTAAAATTGACCACATAATTGGAAGTAAAACACTCCTCAGCAAATGCAAAAGAATGGAAATCATAACAAACAGTCTCTCAGACCACAGTGCAATCAAATTAGACCTCAGGATTAAAAAACACACTCAGAACCACACAACTACCTGGAAACTGAATAACCTGCTCCTGAATGACTACTGGGTAAATAACGAAATTAATGCAGAAATAAGTTCTTTGAAACCAATGAGAACTAAGAAACAATGTATCAGAATCTCTGGGACACAGCTAAAGCAGTGTTTAGAGGGAAATTGATAGCACTAAATGCCCAAAGGAGAAAGCAGGAAAGATCTAAAATCGACACCTAACATCACACTTAAAAGAATTAGAGAAGCAAGAGGAAACAAATTCAGTAGCTAGCAGAAGACAAGAAATAAGTAAGATCAGAGCAGAACTGAAGGAGATAAAGAGACAAAAAACCTTTCAAAATATCAACGAATCCAGGAGCTGGTTTTTTTAAAAAGATTAACAAAATAGATAGACTGCTAGCCAGGCTAATAAAGAAGAAAAGAGAGAAGAATCACAGAAACACAATAAAAAATGATAAAGGGGAGATCATCCCTGATCCCACAGAAATGCAAACTACCATCAGAGAATATTATAAACACATCCATGCAAATAAACTAGAAAATATAGAAGAAATGGATAAATTCCTGGGCACATACACCCTCCCAAGACTAAACCAGGAAGAAGTCAAATCCCTGAATAGACCAATAACTAGTTCTGAAATTGGGGCAGTAATTAATAGCCTACCAACAAAAAAATGCCCAGGACCAGACGGATTTACAGTTGACTTCTACCAGATACCATTCCTACTGAAACTATTCCAAACAATAGAAAAAGAGGGACTCCTCCGTAACTCATTTTATGAGGCCAGCATCATCCCGATACCAAAACCTGGCAGAGACACAACAAAAAAAGAAAATTTCAGGCCAATATCGCTGATGAACACCCATGTAAAGATCCTCAATAAAATACTGGCAAACCAAATCCAGCAGCACATCAAAAAGCTTATCCACCATGATCAAGTCAGCTTCATCCCTGGGATGCAAGGTTGGTTCAACATACACAAATCAATAAACGTAATCCATTACATAAACAGAACCAATGACAAAAACCACATGATTATCTCAATAGATGCAGAAAAGGCCTTTGATAAAATTCAACACCCCTTCATGCTAAAAACTCCCAATAAGCTAGGTATTGATGAAACGTATCTCAAAATAATAAGAGCTATTTATGACAAACCCATAGCCAATATACTGAATGAGCAAAAGCTGGAAGCATTCCCTTTGAAAACTGGCATAAGACAAGGATGCTCTCTCTCACCACTCCTATTCAACATAGTATTGGAAGTTCTGGCCAGGGCAATCAGGCAAGAGAAAGAAATAAAGGGTATTCAAATAGGAAGAGAGGAAGTCAAATTGTCTCCGTTTGCAGATGACATGATTGTATATTTAGAAAACCCAATTGTCGGCTGGGCATGGTGGCTCATGCCTGTAATCCCAGCACTTTAGGAGGCCGAGGAAGGTGGATCATCTGAGGTCAGGAGTTTCAGACCAGCCTGGCCAACCTGGTGAAACCCCGTCTCTACTAAAAATATGAAAATTAGCTGGGCGTGATGGCAGATGCTTGTAATCCCAGCTACTCGGGAGGCTGAGGCAGGAGAATCACTTGAACCCGAGAGGCAGAGGCTGCAGTGAGCTGAGATCATGCCATTGCACTCCAGTCTGGGTGACAGAGAGAAACTCCGTCTCAAAAAAGAAAAAAAAAAAGAAAACAAAAAAGAAAACCCAATGGTCTCAGCCCAAAATCTCGTTAAGCTGATAAGCAACTTCAGCAAAGTCTCAGGATACAAAATCAAGGTGCAAAAATCACAAGCATTCCTATACACCAATAACAGAGAAACAGAGAGCCAAATCATGAGTGAACTCCCATTCACAATTGCTACAAAGAGAATAAAACACCTAGGAATACAACTTACAAGGGATATGAAGGACCTCTTCAAGGAGAACTAGAAACCACTGCTCAAGGAAATAAGAGAGGACACAGACAAATGGAAAAACATTCCATGCTCGTGAATAGGAAGAATCAATATCATGAAAATGGCCATACTGCCCAAAGTAATTTATAGAGTCAATGCTATTCTCATCAAGCTACCTTTGACTTTCTTCACAGAATCATAAAAAACTACTTTTAATTTCATATGGAACCAAAAAAGAGCCCATATAGCCAAGACAATCCTAAGCAAAAAGAACAAAGCTGGAGGCTACCTGATTTCAAACTATACTACAAGTCTACAGTAACCAAAACAGCATGGTACTGGTACCAAAACAGATATATAGACCAATGGAACAGAACAGAGGCCACAGAAATAATACCACACATCTACAACCATCTGATCTTTGACAAACCTGACACAAACAAGCAATGGGGAAAGGATTCCCTATTTCATAAGTGGTGTTGGGAAAGCTGGCTGGCCATGTGCAGAAAACTGAAACTGGACCCCTTCCTTATACCTTACACAAAAATTAACTCAAGATGGATTAAAGACTTAAATGTCAGACCTACATGCATTAAAAACCCTAGAAGAAAACCTAGGTAATACCATTCAGTACATAGGCATGGGCAAAGACTTCATGACTAAAACCTAAAGCAATGGCAACAAAAGCCAAAATTGACAAATGGGATCTAATTCAACTAAAGAGCTTCTGCACAGCAAAAGATGCTATCATCAGAGTGAACAGGCAACCTACAGAATGGGAGAAAATTTTTGCAATGTATCCATCTGACAAAGGGCTAATATCCAGAATTTACAAGGAACTTAAACAAATTTACAAGAAAAAACCAACAACCCCATAAAAAAGTGGGTGAATGACACAAACAGATACTTCTCAAAAGAAGACATTTATGCGGCCAACAAACATATGCAACAAAGCTCATCATCACTGGTCACTAGAGAAATGCAAATCAAAACCACAATAAGATACCATCTTACACCAGTTAGAATGTCAATTATTAAAAAGTCAGGAAACAACAGATGCTGGAGGGGATGTGGAGAAATAGGAATGCTTTTACACTGTTAATGGGAGTGTAAATTAGTTCATCCATTGTGGAAGACAGTGTAGCAATTCCTCCAGGATCTAGAGCTGGAAATACCATTTGACCCAGCAATCCCATTACTGTGTATATACCCAAAGGTTTATAAATCTTTCTACTATAAAGACACATGCACATGTATGTTTATTGCAGCAGTATTCACAATAGCAAAGAGTTTGAGCCAACCTAAATGCCCATCAACTAGATAAAGAAAATGTGGCACATATATGCCTTGGAATACTACGCAGCCTTTAAAAAGGATGAGTTCATGTCCTTTGCAGGGACATGGATGAAGCTGGAAAACATCTCAGCAAGCTAACACAGGAACAGAAAACCAAACACCGCATGTTCTCATGAATAAGTGGGAGTTGAACAATGAGAACACATGGACACAAGGAGGAGAACATCACACACTGGGGCCTTTTGGGGGGTGGAGGGTTAGGGGAGGGATAGCATTAGAAGAAATACCTAATATAGATAATTGTTGATGGGTGCAGCAAACCACCACGGCACGTGTATACCTATGTAACAAACCTGCACGTTCGGCACATATATGCAGAACTTAAAGTATAATTTTAAAAAAAAATCTTGATTTGACTGGTTTGAGGTCAAAGTATTCACTGAATGGAGACATGATGTTTGCTGTTTGTCCATGATATCTTGAAACACATAGGCCTTCTTAGAACCAAGAGGAATGCCATAAAATTCACTGAACATGACACCGAAAGCCTTTGGTTCTAGGACCTTTTCTGTCAGTTCTCAGGCAAGTCAATTCCCCTCTCTAAGTTTCAGTTTCTTCATTTATAATATAAAAGAGTGGAAATGGAAGTAGATTATCTGTAAGGTCTCTTCTAACGGTATGTGATTCTGGGAACAAAATGAAATCTGAGCCCACTTAGAATTTATCCTCACATTCCAGAATCTCAAACTACAGTTCCTAGAAGAGTCATATGCAGGCAGGGTTATGAAAATAGCAAGCAATTCTGACTGCTTTGTGATGCTAACATTTTGTATTATCCAGCCTACAAGCTCTTTTGTGAATAACACTTGATATTGCAGGTGAAAATGATAGAAGCCGAGATGCTCTCAGGCTGGACACTGGCAGCAAATAGATTGTAAGTAGAAATACTTGAGGAGAAGAAAGCCAGAGACCAAGGCACTGCTCACACTGGGGAGGTTGAGGTATTAAGATAAGGCCAGAATATTAATGTTAGTAGACCCCTAACATTCTCCTGGGTTAGATCTGGAGACCATTGGGAACCCTCAGATTTAAGATTGTTACTTTCATTTCTGTCATATTTGTGTTCCTCAGGATATATATATTTCTTTCCTGTCGCCTAAGCTGGAGTTCAGTGGCACAATCTTGGTTCACTGCAACTTCTGCCTCCTGGGTTCAAGCGCTTCTCCAGCCTCAACCTCCTGAATAGCTGGGAGTACAGGTGCACGCCGCCACATCTGGCTAATTTTTTGTATTTCAGTTGAGACGGAGTTTCGCCTTGTTTCCCAGGCTTGTCTTGAACTCCTGAGCTCAGGCAATCCGCGGGCCTCGGTCTCCCAAGGTGCTGGATTACAGGTGTGAGCCACCTACCCGGCCTCTTCAGGCCTTTTTGAACGAAATTAAAGTTCTGGTTTTCCTCTGATGAGTAATTTTTTTTTTTTCATTTTAGGGCTAAATTTTAATAGAATGTGAGTCTGAACTCTTACATTTAGAACAAACAAAACCTAAAAGGTAATGATTGATTCAAAATGGTTTTATGGAAAAATTAATCTGTAACAAAAAGTTGGCATTGAGGGCAAAGGCTCCACTGTTTTTTGAGCAAAGCGAACAAAGGTTCCAAGGGACAGGACCAAGAATGAGGAGCTCAGACATTTACTACAGCAGGCATTTTCTCTTCTTCTTCACGGGATGTGGGCAGAGGACAGCTCGGATCGCTTTGTCAAACACTGTCTTGAGGCCTCGCTGTGTGAGCACCAAACACTCCAGGTATTTTGCAGCACCAATCTCCTTAGCCATGGCTAGACCCTGCGGATAGGTGATGGGAGTCAGCTTCTTCTCCTTCAGTTTCTCGACCGTGTCTTTATCATCCCTAAGATCAAGTTTAGTTCCTACTAGGATGATGGGAGTGTTGGGACAGTGGTGCCGCACCTCAGGATACCACTTTGCACGGACATTTTCAAATGATGCAGGACTCACAAGCGAAAAGCAAATTAAGAACACATCTGTTTGCGGATAGGATGGGGGCGTAATCTGTCATAATCGTCTTGTCCAGCTATATCCCATAAGCCCAGATTCACCGGTTTTCCATCTACCACAACATTGGCAGAATAATTGTCAGAGACAGTAGGGATATATTCTCCAGGAAATGCATTGATTGTGTAACTGATCAGTAGGCAAGTTTTACCTACAGCTCTGTCTCCCACCACCACACCCCTGATGGCCTGCATCTGGGCCGCTCGCTGGGCCGCGGCGGCGGCAGCAGGCGCTGAGACCGGAAGCGGCGGGCTAGGGGTGCAGCAGGCTGGCGCGAGACTTGCGGGCGGCGGGGCGCTGGGTGCCGGCGCCGCTGTCCACGCTGCCTTGCCTTCCGCGCACTGGAAGCCGAAGCCCGGCAGCTGCCACTACCCAAAGCTGAGGAGAACCCCTCTGATGAGTAATTTTATACTGATTTGAACACCTGAGGCAACTGCTTGAATTGGGGTTTCTTGTTGCTGGCTTAAAGTACATAACAAACAGACTTGTTTACCATGGAGAGTACAGCCACCACTGATTTTATTATTCCACTCTTTAATTGGCATGAAACTTCTAACATTGACAACAACAAAGCCATGTGCAGTTGTGTATGCTGCACTAGCTCACTGGCTGAACTGCTTAGGATATGTCGTGAATAGAAGAGACGATCAAATCCCGGAAGGCCTAAGGTCTACTGTATTCGGAACCTCCCTCCCTCTGTTCCCTCCACCTCACTTCCCAGCTGCTGTGACCTGAATGTGTCCCTTAAAATTCATGTGTTGGAAACTTAATCACCCCTAATGCAACAGTGTTGGGAGGTGGGACTTTCGAGAAGTGTTTAGGTCATAAGGGTTCTGCCCTCATAAATAGATTAATGCTACTCTAAGGGGGTTGCAGAGGTGGATTCTCTCCTTTTGCCATGTCAAGACATGGCATTCATCCCATCTGGATGATGCAGCCTTCAGGGACCTAGAATGGAAGCAGAGAAATCAGGCCCTAACCTGCCAGCATCTTCATCTTGCACTTCCCAGTCACAGTGTCTGTGAGAGAATAAATTCCTCTTCTTTATAACTTATCCAGTCTCAGGTATTCTGTTATAGCAGCACAAAACGGACTAAGACACCAACTTTATGTGGCCAAGCTGTGGGCTTATGGAGCTGCAGACTGGCCTGACATTTCACAAAGCTAGGTATTTGTGAGCAAGTGCTATCATTCATCTTGAGCCTGCATGGTCCAGTACCATGGTCACTAGTCACATGTGGCGATTGAGCAATTGAAATGTAGCTAATCCAAACTGAGGTATGCTGTAAGTGAGAAATACATACTGGATTTCCAAGACTTGGTACAAAAAAAAAGAATGCAAAGTATCTCATTAATAACTTCTATATTGATTACATGTGGAAATGATAACCTTTTTTGATATATTGGGCTAAATATAATATATCATTAAAATTAATTTCAGCTGTTTCTTTTTACCCTTTTTTATGAGTCTACTATAAAAATGAAAATTATATATGTAGTTCATATTTGTAACTCAAATTCTTTTTTAATTGGGCAGCACTGCCCTAGATTGTTGAGAAAGAGTTTCTGACCACATACTCTGTGCCCAGCGTTAGAACAGACTGTGGTTTCTTGCTCTTTGCCTCATCAGAGTCAATCACAGTACTTGACCTATAAGCAGGTGCTCTGTTCAGGAAATGTGGCTCCAAAATATGATGCTTTGGTATGTTCATTACTTTGAACTGAGGGCACTTGGGAAACAGCAGAGACAAGCAGAGGCTTTGTCTGAGCTCCCCTTATCTGTCTAAAAATGGATTCTCCAAAAGGAACAGAATTGTCAGGAATCCCCTCCCCTGGAATCTCATTAACCAGGGAAGATTAACTGGGATCACAGGAGAGGAGACTGGAGGTGGAGACCAAACCCAGATAATCACCTGTTCTTCAGAGGGCTGCTCCGAGACAACTTTTATTACCTAAGAGACTTTTTATCTGTGTAACAAGATGACCTTTATTTACCATACATTTCCTCCCCTCACCCTCCAATAACTTGTGTTGCCACCATCCCCCAGAAGCCAGAAACCCCTATTCCTTTCTGTACCTTCAATCATCTGACCCTTCCTCAAGTCTCACGTTTTTGTGAGACTCTTGTGCATATATACAGAATTAAATAAGGTTTTTCTTCTGTTAACCCGTCTTATGGCAATTTAACTTGTTGCCCAACCAAGGAACCTAGAAAGGTGGAGGGAAGCCATTTTTCACTCCCCAACATTGCTTTACTCTTGAATGAATGAATGTCTCTTCCAATATTCTAACCCTAGGATAGACTGAGTTTGGAAGAGACAGCCAGGGTGAAACCTCCCTGCTCCTAAGTAGGTCCACCTTGCCATTGCATGGTTGTGAGTGAAAAGAGCTTGGAAAATCAGAGGACATCTTACTTCAAGATTCAGCTCAGCACATTACTCATTTGCTGTGTGACCTTGAGCAAGTCATTGCTCTTCTGACTTTCTTTTCTTCCTCTGTGGAGTAAGGAGGTTGGGCCAGAGAGTTACTCTAGGCTCCTTCCAGGGCTTGTACCCCGAGTCAATGACCAGAGAGGGGCAGATAAACCTTTAAGAAGAGCTAATATTCCATTATTCAGAATCACCACCATGCCTGCCTCAAGTTCTCTTTTGGCTCCCTTTTGCCTGATTTACTTTTCCTCTTCACCTTTATCTGTTATACTCTGTGCTTTTGCCTATGCTTCTCCTCCCTGCCCCTCAAGCAATGCCAGTACTATCTGTCTCCTGATTTTCCATTGCTTTTCTTCTCCAGTTGTTGGGGATACAAAATGCAGAAGGAAAAATACATTCCAATCCTTGAAGTGACTATAGATTAGGTTTTGGGTGGAATAGGATTTCTTGTCCACGTTTGCTTTGGGCACTATGGCAGTGGTAAGGAATAGAGATGGCAAATGGCAGTCCCAAGATTTGGAGTAGTGGTGAGCTAGGACAAAATTCTAGCCCACACAGTTCATGGCAGCCATTATAATTTCAGCTTCCCTTGCTAACATTTGCTGGTCTGCCATCACTCTTACAATTTCCCTTGAAATTAGGGGTTCTGCAATGCCAGTTTGAAGCATTTGCTCTTCCAGTTGTTAAATGGGAATGAGAAGTCACTAGCTCAGGGGTGACAAACCCAAATGCCCACTCAGGGGTCAGGCACAGAATAGGGAACATGAGCAAGGTAGATGAGTGTAAGAAAATAAGGAACGGTGGGAGGTGTGGCAAACCAGAGAGTGTTTGTTCTAGCTTAAGGCATTCAAATTCTTCCTTTTTTTTTTTTGTTTTTGTTTTAGGTTTGTTGTTGTTGTTGTTGTTGTTGTTGTTGTTTTGCAGTGCTGACCAAACAAAACACATTTCTAGGCTGAGTTTGGCCCATATCCCATGGGCTTCAAAGTTTACCATTCTGCCTAGCCCATCTGCTGTCTCGGTTCTGATTATATACTTTCTAAATTCTACATTTTCTTTCATGATGATTGATGCCATACTAAGACAAATCACTTTAGAACTAGTGGTCTATGTTGAATGGAATCCTATCAACATATGCAAACCTTCCCTCTCTCCCCTTACTCTCCATTTCTAGAAACACCATCATCCCCACTCTGGAGGCCTCCATTCCTTTCATGGGTTGCTTGAGCATTGGTTATGTTAAACTTCAAACCAAAGCAAAGATTCTTCATGATATTTGCATCCTTTGAAATCTGATTATATATTGTCAGCAGATTTTCTCCCCAAATTGAAATACCCGTGCTTATTTACACATAAGCGGAGCCTCTCGATAACTTGGCATTTCTTCTAATGTGCAGGATTACTCTGAATGCATTCAAACTGTTGCAAAGTTGGAAAGATCTCAGAGGATATCTTGCCATGACACATCTGCCTCTCTAATGCACTCTTCCATCTGCTGAGGAGAAAGATGCCTTTTATACCCAAATGACCTAAATACAAAGAATCATCACTCCTCTGTCATCCTGCATTGCCACCCCCAGGAAACAATGAGCACCCTGAAGACAGAGTCTGTGTCTAAGCTGCCTTTGTAGCCCCAGCAGACAGTGCCAGGTCTGGGACATGGCTGGCACTCAAGGTTTGGAACTGAACTGTCCTTCGGGATAGTTATAGAACTGAACTGACTCCTTCTTCTCTAAATACAGTCATATGTCATTTAATGATGGGGATACATTCTGAGAAGTGCATCATTAGGTGTATTTTCTTATTGCGTGAACATCATAGGGTTTGTATACACAAACCTAGATGGTATAGCCTACTACACACCTAGGCTAGGTGATATAGCTTATTCCTCCTAGGCTACTAACCTGTGCAGTGTTAAAATATACTCCTGGCTGACAGACAAAATGGATTCCCCGTGGCTAAAATGAGACACACCAAGATGAAATCAAGCAGCCATAGCAAAGAGAGGAGTTGGTCACATACCCCTATATTACTGACTGCCATAACATCTTTTCTCCTGTAATTGGGCAGAAGCTCACCCTTTAAAAAAACTGTCAAAACATCTATAACTGGGAGTTTCCCAACTGATGCTTGGTGGACTGCCCGATACCTGCTGGCCTGACCCTGCTTTGTGGGCCTGCCAGCAACCCCGATTGGACAGCAGACTGACCTTGTAAACCTTTCCTGATAAACAGCACAGACCTCAAGCCAATTTCGCCGGCAAACAGAGACTGCACAAAACCTCTTTTATGCCCTGTAATTCACATTTTGACATCCTCATCCCCATTCCCCAAATAAACATAATATGTATGTGTATGTTTGCCTACTACACATGTGCTTGGCTTCCCTCATAAATATTCATAGATTTCCCCAAAACCTGCTAAATATACATGTGAGGCAGACCTGAAAGACGTAAATGCCAGTTTCCCTCTTCCCTCTTCAGAGTGTGTGCTTTTGATTTCCCTGGAGGCTACGTTTCCTGGTCTGCAGATTGTCTCTCTGAAAATAAAGTTTTCTCCTATTCCTTTCTCCATAGATCTCATGGTCATTTGTTAGCAACAGCATATTACTGTCTTGAATACTGTAGGTAATATAACACAATGGTAAATATTTGTGTGTTGAAACATAGAAAAGGACAGTAAAAATATGGCATTATAATCTTATGGGACCATAGTCACATATGTAGCCCGTCCTTGAATAAATGTTATGCAGCGCATGACTGTTGTCATTTTTTCCCATTAATTTATTTACCTAGCACACATCCATTACAGATATGTTTTCTGCCATGAAAATGGAAAGTGGGAAATGTTCAAGCAGATTCTTCCCTTGCAATTTTTTTCAAAGAAAGGCTTTCATCCTGGGTATTGTTTATTGAGTACCTACTATATGCCAGGCTTTGAGCTAGGTACTGAGCACACACTGATAAAATGATTTAGTCCTGCTGTAAGCAGAGCTTACAATTAAAAATGGCAAAGCCTGGGCTTTGGTGCAGCTCAGACATCCTTCCATAGCTTCTCATCCTTCTCACTCACTCCTCTTGTGCAGCTTGTACACCTCTGGCCACAACATTTGCTACTCCATATTTTAGTTGCCTGTCTATTTGAAGGTCTTCCGATCTGAACTCTGATCAGCTTATAGGCGAGGACACGCTTTGTCATTACTGCATAACCAGGGCATAACACATCCCCCACCACAGAAGTAACACACAATAAAAGTTTGCTGAATTAGAGGACAAAGAATTGAGAATTCTTATATATAAGTTGATAATGACAAATGAGACTCAAAGATATTGGGGTCAGAATAACTTGTTGTTTCATTAGTTTGGGGTAGAAAACAGTGGATTACTAGAGGACAAAAACAAGAGGCCGGACACGGTTGCTCACGCTTATAATCCCACCACTTTGGGAGGCCAAGGCGGGTGGATCTCAAGGTCAGAAGATCGAGACCATCATGGCCAACATGGTGAAACCCCGTCTCTGCTAAAAATACAAAAAATTAGCCAAGTGTGATGGCACGCGCCTATAGTCCCAGCTACTCAGGAGGCTGAGGCAGGAGAATCGCTTGAACCCAGGAGGCCAAGGTTGCAGTGAGCCGAGATTGTGCCACTGTACTCCAGCCTGGGTGACAGAGCGAGACTCCATCAAAAATAAAAAAATAAATAAATAAATAAATAAAAAGAGGATCTTGGTTCCAGGGTGACCAGGTTCCATGCTAAAACCTGCTCTTATCGCATTCATTTGAGCATTTCATTTTAAGGTGATACGAAACACACTAACATTGTTCAGTGGAAAGCCACTACATTTTGGAGGAGTTGATTTGAAACCGAAGTTTAAGAATTTCCTTGGAGTGGGTGGGCGCGGTGGCTCAAGCCTGTAATCCCAGCACTTTGGGAGGCCGAGACGGGTGGATCACGAGGTCAGGAGATCGAGACCATCCTGGCTAACATGGTGAAACCCCGTCTCTACTAAAAAATACAAAAAACTAGCCGGGTGAGTTGGTGGGCTCCTGTAATCCCAGCTACTCAGGAAGCTGAGGCAGGAGAATGGCGTAAACCCGGGAGGCGGAGCTTGCAGGGAGCTGAGATCCAGCCACTGCACTCCAGCCTGGGCGACAGAGCGAGACTCCGTCTCAAAAAAAAAAAAAAAAAAAAAAAAAAAAAAGAATTTCCTTGGAGTATATTTGTCTCACTCACTCATCCTCTTACATATGTAGAGTTAGAATCTAAGTTCACATTTATATTCCTATCCATTTTTCTATCTTCAATTTTCTTTTGCTCTTTAGATTTAAAAAATGCTATTGAACCTGAAGAAAAATGTGGGGAAAACTAAGTGGTCTGAGGTTAGAGCACAGGAGTGATTGCCTGCAAAACATGTACTTTTTGCTTCTTGGATTTGCCATTTTTTTGGCTTGACATTTTAAAAAAGTTAGAATGCAGCTTTTAAATTTAAAAGCAATTGTTAAGGAATTTGAGCAAGAGTTTTCCAGTTGTACTAGTATGAAATGTCAAGTCCGTTTTGATTCCTACAGTTACTGCTTTTGTGGTTTCTTTCTCATTCCTTTCTTTGCCTGTTGCACATCTATATTTTCCAAAATAGCACTCTCCTAACCTCAAATACAAAACACTTAGCATAAGAGACATTTTATGGAGCATCTTACACTTGGAAAAAGTTTGAAGCATCTCCTTTGTTTGCCCTAACATTTCTTGGGGAATTATCTTAAACAAAATGTACCCTAGTCCTATAGCCTTTCATATCTTGGTTCTTTCCTTATTAACATTTATTTAATAAGCTTCTAAAGGTGAATGATTTCACTTGGGCAGTGCAAAGTGTCCTGTAAACTACTGCCTGTTTTCTGTCCTGTATGCTTCCTTTTAATTGTTTTTCCAGAGCCCTTGATTTGGGGCTTAGACAAATTTCAGTCAGCATCAGCATCTCCCCAAATGTCTCAGTGTCTGCATTATGCCGCTCTGGTGCTGGGTAATCATGACACCCAGGCTCCCCACCTGCGTCCCTGCATGTCCCTTGCACACAGCATAGAGCCCCCACTGACTTCTAGTGAGAGCACTGCATGAAAAAGGGAGCCCTCTGAGTTGAGGTTTGGGGCCTTAGTGGGGAAGCTCCTTCTTCAGTGATCACAACTCACCTCATTAAGCATTCTTTTCTGCCCCATTTTCTCCAGCGAGGAGGCTTGGGTTCTGTCATGTTGGAGAGCAGCTGAGAATGGTATAGCTTCTGTCTGGACCTGCCCCATGATTCTCCTAGACATCTCAACCGAACCATGGGTTTGTTCCCACTTGACTGAGTTCCTGTTGTCTGAGGAATAAGTTTAAAGGAGCTCAAGTCTAAAGTTTAGTGGTTGGCTTGGCCCCAGTTGACAGGGTGCTCCCGTTATCAGCAACTGAGAGTGCTTCTGGCCATTCATCTACATCCTTCTCTCTTTTCCTTTCACTGGAATTTTCTTGGTTAGGGGAAATAGACAGGCAGTGTAATCATTTTTCCTGTTTGACCTCAACCAGGGGTAAACTAAAAGGACATGAGTCATTTCTAGTGGGTATGCAGTGACGTGGTGTGTGTGCATGTGCATGTGTGTGTGTGTGTGTGTGTGTGTGTGTGTGTTGGTAGGCTGGGGGCTAGGAGGAGGCAATATAAATCAATCGAAGATTTTCTGGCCTCATACTTTTATTGAAATATTTGAGGGAGAAAATCTGAAGAACTAATCACCCAGTTACTAACTTTGTTTTCCTCTTGGAGTTCTACAATCAAGGTAAAAACACCTAGTGTGTGTTCAACTTTGTGTCTGATATAGGAGAAAACTTAGAGGACAGAATCTTTGCCGTTGGTTTCTGGCCCATCTTACTTTGATTCTTTGAGTCCTTGGAAGAGTAGTCTATACTTGTAATCTCTACTTTTTTCCTTCACCCCATGTCTTAGGTTAGGTTCTCAGGGAAGCAGAATTTGAGACAGAGTTAGAAGGCAGGATATTAATTAATGAGTTCTCTGGAGATGCATGCCTATGGAAGCAGGGTTGGCCAGAAGGAGAAGATGCACTGTGACACAGGCCCTGTGATTGCTCAGCCAACCTCACAGGGCTCTCCAGAGTGAGACAGCCTTCCAGTGCTTCCGAGTTAGGTCGAAATGCTTAGACCTTTATACTCACCCAAGGTCACTCTCTTTTTCAGGGTAGCACCCATCTAATGACAGGGATCAGTCAATAGATGGGTGCTACCCTGAAAAGGGAAGTGACATTGGGTGAGATGACTCTCTGTGGTTGAGGCAATCTCTGAAGGGGCTGGTTGCTGAAGACCATATGTACATAACACTCTCAGCAATGGAGCAACAAATCTTTCATTGAAAGGAGATCTGAGTGGCTTATCACATTGGTTACCACACAATCCACTCTAAGTTAGCTTTTCAGAGCCAACTATATATTTCTTGCAAAGGCTACCAATGAACCCCATATTAGAAAGTTTAACAGCCTCATCTTGATCCTCTTATATGAATTTTCTGAGCTTTTGGTGAGTTGATCAACTATTCTAGCTTAACAATCTCGCTTGCTTCTGCTGTAGTTCACTTTTACCTTTCTAACAGCTCTTTAAAGTCATCTCTCCATCTTCCTCATTGAACCATCCAATTGTATGTGCCATTCCCTCTAACCCAGTTCCATGTAAGACCTTCTTCGCTTTTTTCTCCATATGCTCTTTCTCCCTGATTGTTTTGTCTCATCTAGCTGCAAATGCCAATGATCAAGTGACTTGCATCGTTACAACGTTCTTCTGAGCTCTAGGTGTATTTCAAGCTGTCCACTAGATATTCACAATATAAATGTCCTGCCGTCTCAAACTCAACTTGTCTGTATTACTCAGCTTGGGCTACCATAAAAGAAAACCACAGCCTGGGGGGCCTAAACAACACAAACTTATTTCCTCACAGTTCTGGAGGCTGGAAGTTCAAAATCAAAATGCTAGCAGGGTAGGTTATCTGGTAAGAGCTCTCCTCTTGGGCTGTGGATGGCCAACTTCTCCCTATGTCCTCACATGGGCTTTTCTCTATGCATGTGCAGAGAGAGAGAGGGAGAGGCAGAGAGAGAGATAGAGAGAGATAGATCTGCTGTCTCTTCTTATAAGGACACCAGTCATATAGAATTATGGCCCTACTGAGATGATTTCATTTAACCTTAATTAACCCCCTAAAGGCCTTATCTTCAAATACAGTTGCATTGGAAGTTAGGGCTTTAACATATGAACTTTTGGGGCAGAGATTTGGTTCATAATGTTCCACCACTGTCCTCACAGAATTCATTTCCTTCTGGCATGAAACATTAGCTCACTTCATTCCTCAAAACTCTTAGAAGTTTTAACTCATTCCAGCATCAATTCTAAGTCTGAAGCCTCATCTAAACATCGCCTAAATCAGGTACTGGTGACTCAAGGTATAATTTATTCTGAGGCAAAATTCTTCTCCAGCTGTGAATCTATGAAACCACAAAAGTCATGTGCTTCCAAAATACAATTGTGGGACATGCATAGAATAGACATTCCCATTCCAAAAGAATGAAATCAGAAGGAAGAAAGGGATGATGGGTCTCAGGCAAGTCCCAAACCTAGCAAAACAAATTCCATTAGATCTTAAGGCTTGAGAATAATCCTCTTTGGATGCCTGTCTTTCATGCTGCTGGGGTGGCAGCATCACTGATGGTCCTAGCCAGCAGACCTGACCCTTTGTTCTGTGTGGTGGCCCCACTCACATGGTGTTTTGCCGTGTTCCCACTCATGTAGCTCCTTGTGGAGGTGCTATCCCTGAGGCACTGGCCCACTGAAACGCAGAAGTCAGGTCCCCCCTCTGAAACCGAGGAGGAGGAAGCAGCCTTGCCCCCTGGGCCTGTGGTGGGAGTAGCAGTCATGGTTATCTTCAAATTGCCTTCAAGGTTATTCTTTTTTTTTTTTTTTTTCCTCAAAGGCTAAGTTATGCTTTCAGCCCAATAGCTCTATTGCCCAGTTGTAGAACTGCAGATGTCTGAAGATCTTCATTTATTTCATCTCATCTCTATTGTCTTTGATTCAAACTGGCAGTGTCTCTGCTACTATACTTCCATCTCTATTCCTGGTTTCTGCTGAAATGACTGACTAGAACCTTGTGTAATCTCCTTATGGAGTGATTGTCCATCCATACCCTTGGTTTTCTCTCCAGAACATGCTTTCTCATTTTTTGTAATACACATAGATTTTTAACATCTATATTTCTGCTAACAGGAAATCTAGGATTTTTCTAGTCTGCACCTCAAAACTTTTCCAGACTCTGCCAATCACCCAGTTGCAAAGCCACTTCTCCATTTTTACATATTTGTTCACTAGCACCCCAAATTTTGGTACCAAAATCTGTATTAGTTTTCTAGGACTGTTGTAACAGAATACCACAGACTGGGTGGCTTAAACAACAGAAATGTATTTCCTCACAGTCTTGGGGACTAGAAATTCAAGATCAAGGTGACTGCATGGTTGGTGTCTGGTGAAGGCTCTCTCCTTGGATTGCAGACAGCTGCCTTCTCACTGTGTCCTCACATAGCCTCTTTGTGCACACAAGGAGAGAGAGATGGAGACAAAGAGAAAGGGAGATCTGGTGTCTCTTCTTCTTATAAGGACACCAAGCCTATCAGATTAGGTTTCCATCCTTATGACTATTTAACCTTAATTACCTCTCTGAGGGCTTCAGCATATGAATTTTGGGCAGAGACATTCAGTCTATAACACTGCCCTAAAATAACCTCTTTATCTTACATCTCATCACTGTCCCTCAAACTTGCCCTTCCTCCTCTTCTTTCTTTTCGATAAGTCACACCATCCAGTGGCTCAAGCCAGAAACTTGGGAGTCGTCCTTAACTTACTGTTTTTCCTCACCTTCTATATCCAAGCTGTACTACTTATCTATTGCTGTGTATATCCCAAAACATAGCATCTTAGAACAATAAGCATTTATTATCTCACTCAGTTTCTGTGGGTGAGGAATTTAAGAACAGATTAGCTGGGTGGTTCTGGCTTAGAGTGTTTCATGAGGTTGCCATCAAAATGTCAGCTAAGGATTCAGTCATCTGAAGGTTAGATTGGACCTGCAGGATCATCATTCAAAATTGCCCACTTAGCCATTAGCAGGGCCTTTAGTTCCTCATCAGCTGTAGGTAAGAGGTCTTAATTCCTCACTACGTGGACCTCTCCATGGGGGTGCTTGAGTGACTTCATGACATGGCACCTAGCTTTCCCCAGAGTGGATGATCCAAGAGGCAGCAAGGAGGAAGCTACATGCCTCTTATGACCTAGTCTCAGAAGTTACACATCATCACTTCTACCACATTCTATTCAATATAAATGAGTTATTGAGTACAGCCCACACTCAGAGGAGAATTAAGCTCTACCTCTTAAAAGAAGTATCATATAATTTGTGGACATATGCTAAATCCTCCCAAACATATCTTATATCCACTGCATTTCCATCAATTTTTGGACTATTACACTGGCCTCCTAAATTGTCCCCTTGCTTTTAATATTTCTAAAACCCAGATACAACCATGTAAACCTTAGTGGCTCTCTGGAGCAGCAGACTGATGCCCATATCTTTAACATGGTGTTCAAGGCTTAAATTAAATTCTTAGTCTTATTACCTTCCTCTAAACAATCCATGTACTTTCATACCTCTGACTACACCTTTGATCATCCATTTGATCTCTCTGCCTGGAATTTCTGTAGTGCATTGTTCCAAATTATTCACCTTCCCTGTATCCTCATCCTTTGCCATGTGACTTTGCAGTTCCATTAGAGGCAGAATATACTTCACCCTTCAACTTTGGGCTCAACTAGGTGTCTTACTTTGACCAATAGGACGTTAGCAGATGTGATGCAAGCAAGGGCTTGAATGTTCTTGAATAGCTGGATATGTTCTCTTGCACTTCTGCCTCGGCCATGAGAAGAGTTTTCTTGGGGCAGTTGTTCTACAGCAAAATAAGTCCTATTAGAACATGAGAAAAGTTGGCTGTATCTCACACACACACACACACACACACACACACACACACACACACCCTGCAAGATTGAAGCCAAGCCCAGCAGAGCCCCGCCTAGATCAGTGGATCCCCAGACAACCCATAATTGTTCGTATGAGTAGGAATAAATTATTGCTGTTTAAAGTCATTTAGTTTTGGAGTAGTTTGTTACATAGCATGATTGTGGCAATAGTTTACTAATCTGTTCTTCTTTCCCACTTTCTTTGCTTGCCAAAATTCCACTTTTCCTTCAAACTTTAGCTTAGATGACACCTCTTATGAAACCTTCTCTGGTCTTTACAGTGAAAATTAATTGTACTAATTGCTTCCTCCTCTGTAATATCATGCTTTATGTGCATTTTGCTATATTAACATATTTTTTTGCTTTGTACTTTACATTTCCTGATGGATTTGTAAGCCTATTGAACACAGAGGTCAGATTTTGTCCTTATACTATTCTCTGAGCATTGGGCAGATAGTAGGCACCCAATAAGTGTTCAAGGACTAGGTGAATGACTGAAGATAGGTAGATAATTGACTACTATATTGGGAGGATACAAACCATAAGCATCATACATTTTCACAGAGTCAGTCACAATGGACCAGGATACTCCAGAGTTAGTCAGGTATTTAATTGCCTAATAGAATCTTAAAAAAGGAAAAGTTTATTTTAATTATGAGTCACTGGTTTCAAAGAACAGATACTCATTCAACCTAGCTCAAATAAAGGAGAACTTATTGAAAATAAATGACTCAGGAGATGACCACAGAACCCAAGGATAGTAAACAAAGTAAGCCAGGTCTTGAAGGGGCTGAAAAGCCATGAAGAAGTGATACTACACAGAGTCACACAGTCTCTCTTCCATGCCATTTCTGATCTAGTCTTTTCTCTTACTGCAGATGTGCTTTCTCAATTCACTTAACCTCTTGCCCATGAAGAATCACGACCACTCTCAAAAAACTTTTTCCCATAGCAAAATGGCACCATTTCTTGGGGCCTCAATTCCATATTCCTAAGAACAGGATTGGATTGTTTCAACTTGTGTTAGGTGGGTTCAATCAGCTCAGGGCAGAATGGAGGAGTTCACTTGGGCGGCTGAGTCTCATCTCTTCACCAAGGACTATAGGTGGGAAGCAGTACTCAGAGAAAGAGTGTGTGTTGGGGGACAGGGACCCTAAACTTGCCTACTAAGCGTTTATTACATCAAAGAGTCAAGAACATTTCTTAGAAGAGGGGAATTAATAGCTTTTTGTTTTATGGGCATACTCAGTAGCCTTAAAGTCCAAGATCATGAGAACTCATATAGCTTGCAGAAGCAGAATCTTACTGGCCTGTGCCTATTACTCTTCCATGGCACTCACAATAGACAGGTTTTGGAAAGAGCCTAGCACTGTGGCTAGGATATAACAAGCACTCAAATGTTAGTTATTGTATTTGTAGATGTTGGAAAAAGGCTGTATCATTGAATATTTGGATCTGTAGCATCCCAGATATGGAGATTTTTCTACAGAATCTTCAGGCCTAAGCACTGAGGGTGGGACTGAGGCCTGAAGGGAAACATCAACCTCTTAAGGGCCTTTGTGAAATGATTGTCTTGTAGTTATCATTGTTTCAAATACCTAACCTTCTTTGCCAACTATTTAGAAGAAAAGATATTTTCAATGCCATTGCTATGAACATAGATGAAAAACCCAGGAATCAATTATATACATGAGGTTGTTTACTGTGCACATTGCTTCTTAGAGATGTTTCAGGCCAGCCCTTCCCTGGGGTGATCACAGTGGATCTCAGCTCTCCACTGGTTGACGGGAAGCAGAAGGATGGCTATGCAGTTGTTCAGGTGTCATGCTGTTGAGCCATGATGATGTTTGACATAAGAGGAAGAAAATGTTCCAGAGATGAGAGCCTTCAGGTGATTGCCTGAGGAAGGGTGGCCCAACATAGGACATGAAAGCCCATAATCAAAGCAATTAGAAATTTGAGAGCTTTTAAAGTACCCCAAAGGCAAGAGGAATGTAGGTCTGGATAGAGGGGGAGATTTTGCTACTTTAGCAAGGTGCTCTGGACCTAAAAAGACATTGTGTTGGGCTGGCACTCAACTGTATGCTGCATTAAAGCCGGCCTTGGGTATGTCAGGTTCACCATTATATTCTGAGCACCTGGCACACAGTACTGGTTAAAGACTAACTGAGTTAGGTAGCATTTATTCATTGATTTGTTTGTTCATTCATTCATTTCATCATTAATTTATTCATTCATTTGGGAATGCATACCTTACAGGTTTTCTCAACCTTGGCACCATTGATATTTTGAGCCAGATTTTTGTTGTTGTTGTTGTTATGGGAAGTTGTCGTGTAAATTGTACAAAGTTTAGGGGATCCCCAGTCTCTACCCACTAGATGCTAATAGCGGCTCCTCCCACTGTGGCAACCAAAAATGTCTTCAGATATTGTCAAATGTGACCCTGGGCAACAAAATTGTCCCTGGCTGCAAACCACTTCTACCAGAATCCAGGAGTTTCACTGAGTATCCCTGAGAATGGCAGTTTCTATTTAAAATCAAGAGATGTGCCTGGTACTCAGTTTCTGCATGGATAGAGTGAGCTGAGAAAAATAACTCAAGTTTGTACTGGGAGGGTTCAGTGTAACAGAGTAGAAATTGTCAAGAAAGGACCCAAAGCAGGGGTATTCTATTTTTTTTGCTCAAGCGCCCCTCTAAAGTAATTTTAAAAATCATTGTACATTTTTAATTGATTTTAAGTTTAATTGATTTAAAATATTTTTTGTAAGTTTAAAGAGTTGCAAAGGATGTAATTTTTCAGAATAATGCAAATATTGTCATTTTTAATAAAACTTTTTCATATCTAAAGGAATCCAAACATACATATATAAGCTCTTTCTTAACAGCCAAAACTATTACACTGTTCCTTTATCTCCTTAAATTCACATTCTACTTCTCCTATAGAATTTTGCTGTAATGTATTTTTATGCTTGAAATTCTTACTGATCACCTATAATACTACCTGGCAACAAAAATATGTATAGAAATCAAAATTTAACATTTTTAAAGGTATGTATCCATAAAATTACTGGTGTCAAAATTTTATTTGATTTGGTTTTTATTAAAATTATCAGTAGCAAACAATTTATGAAAACATAAATATATTACAAATTTTGATAACTAACTATTACATTTTAAAAATAAGACTTTTTTTTAGACAGGATCCCACTCTGTTACCCAGGCTGGAGTGCAGTGGTGCAAGCAAAGCTCTTTGTAGCCTCGACTTCCTGGGTTCAAGGAATCCTCCCACCTCAGCCTCCCAAGTAGCTGTGACCACAGGCATGCACCACCACACCCACATAATTTTGTTTATATTTTGTAGAGATGAGATCTTATTGTGTTTCCCAGGCTGGTCTTGAACCCCTGAGTTCAAGCGATCCTCCTGTCTCGGCCTCTCAACATACTGGGATTGCAGATGTGAGCCACTGCGCCTGGCCCCAAAGTAAGATTTTTGTTGGGAAAACATGCCAGTGAAATGAATAAGGCTTTTCTGTTCAGTTAGTCCATGTACCTGAGATAACTATTACTGTGAGAATGAGACAAGATTCAACATTGATTTTATTTCTGTTTTTCATTTGTATAGATCCTAAATACAAAGAAATCTCAGTCACATAAATAAGTATATTGGATTGGAAGGAGGAGTAGAGCTTTGTTAGAGCAATGTCACTCGGTTTCTCAAAGTTCTTTTCATGTTGCATGCTCCAAAATCACATAATTATTATCATTGAGAAATATATATATATGTATATTTTTTGGCCAGGCGTGGTGGCTCATGGCTGTAATCCCAGCATTTTGGGAGGCCAAGGCGGGTGGATCATGAGGTCAGGAGTTCTAGAAGAGCCTGGCCAACATGGTGAAACCCCATGTCTACTAAAAAAAAAAAAAAAAAAAAAAAAAAAAATTAGCCAAGCGTGCTAGTGCACGTCTGTAATCCCAGCTACTTGGGAGGTTGAAGCAGGAGAATTGCTTGAACCCAGGAGGTGGAAGTTGCAGTGACCCGAGATCACACCACTGCACTCCAGTCTGGGCAAGAGAGCAAGACTCTGTCTCGAAAAAAATAAAAAAGAAAAAAAGAAATATATTTTTTACTATGGTAAAACATACAACACAAAATTTACCATTTTGGCCATTTAAGTGTAGAGTTTGGTGGCATTAAGTACATCCATACTGTCATGCAATCATTACCATCATCTATCTCTAGAACGTTTTTAACTTCCCCAAATGAAACTCCATACCCATTAAACATTAACTCCTCATTCTCCCCTCAGCTCTTAGAAACTATCATTTTATTTTCTGTCTATATGAATTTGTTTACTCTAGGTACCTCATAGAAGAGAAATCATATGATATTTGTTTTTTTTCTGTGACTGGCTTATTTTACTTGGACTAATCTCTTCAAGGTTCATTCATATGGCAGCATGTGTCAGAATTCCCTTTTTCATGGCTGAATAATATTCCATCATATGCTTATACCACATTTTGTTTCACGTCCATCCATTGATGGATACCTGGGTTGCTTCTGACTTTTGTCTGTTGTTAATAATGTTGCTACTAACATGGGTGTACAAATATCTCTTCAAGATCTTGTTTTGAAATTTTTGGATATGTACCCAGAATTGGAATTGTTGTGTCATAGAGTAATTTTATTTTTAACTTTTTGAGGAACTGATATACTGTCTTCCACAGAGGCTGAACCATTTTACTTCCCCATCAGCAGTGCACAAGAGTTCCATCAAAAATATTTTTAATGGTCAATCAGCTGACAATAAATACAACTAGGCACTTCTTCAATTTTGCTAAAAGCAAAGAATTAGAAGTCACCTACTTGCATAGAAATTTGTTACCTGGTCTTAATTAGAGTCATCCACTTTTTTGACACTAGCACAGTATTTCAAATTGCCTCTTTGTTTATTTTCCAAGAAGTGCTTACATTCCTGAGGCAATGTGCCATAGTGAGAGCCAGGGTGGGTGAGAGTTTCCCTCTCTTTAGTAAAGTGCAAGGAGATCAACGGTGAAAGGAGAGGTAGAAAAGTAAGACTGGCTTGCTGCCTCCACCATGGATACTTTCTCAAGCGGATACATTTTAGGAAGAAGTACATATTGAAGTTTGGGATCTCCAACTTGATTCTAAGCCATGTTGGCCAGGCTGGTCTCAAACTGCTGACCTCAGGTGATTCGTTCACCTTGGCCTTCCAAGTGCTGGAATTATAGGTGTGAGCCCTCTTACCTGTAAAATACAAAAATTAGCCAGACATATTGGCACATGCCTGTAATCACAGCTACTGGTTGGGGGCCGAGGCATGAGAATCACCTGAGCCTGGGAGGCAGAGGTTGCAGTGAATTGAGATCGCGCCACTGCACTCCAGTCTGGGTGACACAGAGAGACACCATCTCCAAAAAAAAAAAAAAAAAAAAAAAAAAAGTAATAACACGGTGTTAACTGAATCTGTCCCTCTTTTTCTGTGACCATAAGGCAAATGGGCATACATATTTAATGGGGAGTAATGACAAAAAAGATTTTAAATCTATTGATGATGTGGATGTGTAAGGTTCTATAATGTGCAGACAGCAACAAAAAAGAATCAAGCACATACCCTACTATCAAGAAGTGCCCAATTGCCTGTTCTCCCAGCACTTTGGGAGGCTGAGGCGAGTGGATCACTTGAGGTCAGGAGTTTGAGACCAGCCTGGCCAACATGGTGAAACCCCGTCTCTACCAAAAATACAAAAATTAGTCGAGTGTGGTGGCATGCACCTGTAGTCCCAGCTACTGGGGAGGGTGAAGCATGAGAATCACTTGAACCCGGGGGGCAGAGGCTGCAGTAAGCAGAGATCGCACCACTGTACTCCAGCCTGGGCGACAGAGTGAGACTCTGTCAAAAAAAAAAAAAAAGTACCCAGTCGAGTAGGAAAGAGTTTAGTGTGAACAGAAATACCTAGATAAAGTGCCCTATGATGGAGAAGTAAAGGAGTCTGGGAATTTACAGTAGGGAACTACTACCTTCAAGTCAGATTTGAAGGAAGGTGGACACTCAGGGAACCCTCTGTGGAGCCAATGTAATTTGAGCTAGGCCATGGAAGATAGGTAAGAGTTGACTATGTAGAACTAAGGTTAAGAATGGGGACAGAGAATTCCAGGCTGAAGTGAAAATGAGCAAGAACAAAGCCACTAAAGCAGGAAATCATGAGAGCTGTATGAGGAGCAGATAAGAGATTCCACACGATTGGAGCACACAGTGCATAAAAGGAGTAGGGGTCAAGAAGGGGACCAGATGATTGTGGAAGGCCTCGAATAACAGGCTAAGAAATTTGAACTGTATTACGTAATCAGTGGACAACCATTGATATTTGTTGGGTTTTGTTTGTTTGTTTGTTTATTTGTTTGTCTCACTCTGTCACCCAGGCTGGAGTGCAGTGTCACAATCATAGCTCAGTGCAGCTTCAATCTCCTGGGCTCCAGTGATCCTGCTGCCTCAGCCTTCTGAGTATTTGGGACTACAGGCATGCATCACCATGCCCAGATAATTTAATTTTTTTTTTTTTTTTTTTTTTTTTTTAGTAGATACAGGGTCTTGCTTTGTTGCCCAGGCTGGTCTCGAACTCCTGAGCTCAAGTGATCCTCCCGCCTTGGCCTCCTAAAGTGCTGGGATTACAGGCTTGAACAACCATGCCTGCCCCATTGATATTTAAACAAGAAGTGGAATGACCAGAGATGTGCTTCAGGAAGATTTATTTGAAAGGAATATATAGGATAAATGAGAGAGGATAGAGACTAATTATGAGGCAATTACAGTACTCAATGGGAACAGAGAAGAGAGGATAAATGATGCAGGATTAGAATAGAGAAGATATAGTAATAACTGGATGTGACAGCTAGGGGGGAAAGGCAAATCAAATATAGTGATTTTAGGTTTTAGGTCTGGGTGATGGGGTAAGTAGTAATATCAAAAATTGGGAATAAGGAAGGAGCAGGGTTCGATGAAGGTAGGGGAATGATTGGGGAAATATATGCTGCTTTTGAGGTCCCAGCACATTATCCTTTTAAGTGTTAAAGCAGTTAGAAAAACAGAAGTGGGGCTCAGAGAGACATCAAAGTTGCAGATTAAGATTTCAGACTGGCCAGGCATGGTGATTCATGCCTGTAATCCCAGCACATTAGGAGGATGAGGCAGGAGAATTGCTTGGGGCCAGGAATTCGAAACCAGCCTGGGCAACATAGCAAGACTCAATCTTTGCAAAAAAAAAAAAAAAAAAAAAGCTAGACATGGTGGCACATACCTATAGTACTAGCTATGGGGAGGCTGAGGTGGGAGGATCTCTTAAGCTCAGGAATTTGAGGCTGCAGTGAGTTAAGATTGCACCACTGTATTTCAGCCTGGGTGACAGAACAAGACCCTGTCTCAAAAAAAAAAAAAAAAAAAATTCAGTCTTAATTCCTTAGAAATGATAATTGAATGGATGTTATAAATGAGGGAGACAAAATGGAATTGTCATTGCAAAAACAATAGAAAGGAAAGATGAAGATATGAGAGCAAAAAACTGACCCTTGACAGCCACTTGTATTTATTCCATGAGCCTACAATTTTTTGTTAGTGTGCCTACTTTGAGTTAGGCTGCAGATTCAGTAGGCAAAAGGGGGAAGAAGAGCAGAGATAGAGAAAAGAGGCTGGGCAAGGTGGCTTATGTCTGTAATCTCAGCACTTTGGGAGGCCAAGGTGGAAGGATTATTTGAGTTCAGGAGTTTGAGACTAGCCTGGGCAACATAGGAAGATCTTATCTATATATATTTTAAAAAATTAAATTAGACAGGCATGAAGGAGCATGCCTGGGGTCCCAACTACTGGAAAGGCTGAGTCAGGAGGATCACTTGAGCCCAGGAGGTTGAGGCTACATTGTGTCATGATGGTGCCACTGCACTCCAGCCTGGGTGACAGAGCAAGACCCTGTCTCAAACGAGAGAGAGAGAGAAAGAGAGAGAGAGAAAAGAAAGAGTGGTAGAGAGGTGATAAAATAAAGTGCTGTGCAGTCGCAGTGAAGACAGAATTTCAATTTGGAGATAGTGCATAGATGAGAGGACCTAGAAAGGTCAGAAAGGAAGAAATATACCAAAGTTCATTGGACTTGGCAATGAAGCCTCAAGTGACCTGCATGTGATAAACAGATTTATAACTAAGATGGTCCCCAATTATACCCATCTCCAGGTATTAATGCCCTTGAGTCACCTCCTCCTTTTTAGTGTGTGCTGGACCTAGTGACTAGCTTCTAACAAATACAATACCTTCTAGTGAACAGATTACAGCAAAAGCGATGGGATATAATGTCTAAGGTTAAGTTTATTGGAAGATAACTTCCAGCTTACTCTCTCTTGCCTTCTTGCTTGCTTGCTCTGATAAATCCAGTTACTGGGGGTGGCGCCAAGGTGGCCAAATAGGAACAGCTCCAGTCTCCAGCTCCCAGTGTGAGCAACAGAGAAGAAGGGTGATTTCTGCATTTCCAACTGAGCTTTGAGGAGAGCAGTGGTTCTCCCAGCACAGAGTTTGAGATCTGAGAATGGACAGGCTGCCTGCTCAAGTGGGTCCCTGACTCCCAAGTAGCCTAACTGGGAAACATCCCCCACTAGGGGCAGACTGACACCTCACACCTCACATGGTCGGGTACACCTCTGAGACGTAGCTTCCAGAAGAAGGATCAGACATCAACATTTGCTGTTCAGCAATATTCACTCTTCTGCAGCCTCCACTGTTTATACCCAGGCAAACAGGGTCTGGAGTGGACCTCAAGCAAACTCCAACAGACCTGCAGCTGAGGGTCCTGACTATTAACAGGAAAACTAACAAACAGAAAGGAGATCCACACCAAAACCCCATCTGTACGTCACCATCACTAAAGACCAAAGGTAGATAAAACCACAAAGATGGGGAAAAAGCAGTGCAGAAAAGCTGAAAATTCTAAAAATCACAGCGCCTCTCCCCCTTCAAAGGAACGCAGCTCCTCGCCAGCAACGGAACAAAGCTGGACAGAAATGACTTTGACGAGTTGAGAGAAGAAGGCTTCAGAGGATCAAACTTCTCCAAGCTAAAGGAGGAAGTACGAACCCAGTGCAAAGGAACTAAAAACCTTGAAAAAAGATTTGACAAATAGCTAACTAGAATAACCAACATAGAGAAGTCCTTAAACGACCTGACAGAGATGAAAACCATGACATGAGAACTACGTGACAAATGCACAATCTTCAGTAACCGACTCGATCAACTGGAAGAAAGGGTATCAGTGATTGAAGATCAAATGAATGAAATGAAGTGAGAAGAGAAGTTTAGAGAAAAAAGAGTAAAAAGAAATGAACAAAGCCTCCAAGAAATATGGGACTAGGTGAAAAGACCAAATCTATATCTGATTGGTGTACCTGAAAGTGAGAGGGAGAATGGAACCAAGTTGGAAAACACTCTGCAGGATATTATCCAGGAGAACTTTCCCAACCTAGCAAGGCAGGCCAACATTCAAATTCAGGAAATACAGAGAATGCCACAAAGATACTCCTCGAGAAGAGCAACTCGAAGACACATAATCGTCAGATTCACCAAAGTTGAAATGAAGGAAAAAATGTTAAGGGCAGCCAGAGAGAAAGGTTGGGTTACCCACAAAGGGAAGCCCATCAGACTAACAGTGGATCTCTTGGCAGAAACTCTACAAGCCAAAAGAGAGTGGGGGCCAATATTCAACATTCTTAAAGAAAAGAATTTTCAACCTGGAATTTCATAACCAGCAAAAATTAAGTTTCATAAGTGAAGGAGAAATAAAATCCTTTACCGACAAGCAAATGCTTAGAGATTTTGTCACCACCAGGCCTGCCCTACAAGAGCTCCTGAAGGAAGCACTAAATATAGAAAGGAACAACCGGTACCAGCCATTGCAAAAACATGCCAAAATGTAAAGACCATCGATGCTAGGAAGAAACTGAATCAACTAGCGAGCAAAATAACCAGCTAATATCATAATGACAGGATCAAGTTCACACATAACAATACTAACCTTAAATGTAAATGGGCTAAATGCTGCAATTAAAAGACACAGACTGGCAAATTGGACCAAGAGTCAAGACCCATCAGTGTGCTGTATTTAGGCGACCCATCTCACGTGCAGAGACACACATAGGCTCAAAATAAAGGGATGGAGGAAGATCTACCAAGCAAATGGAAAACAAAAAAAACAGGGGTTACAATCATAGTCTCTGATAAAACAGACTTTAAACCATCAAAGATCAAAAGAGACAAAGAAGGCCATTATGTAATAGTAAAGGGATCAATTCAACAAGAAGAGCTAACAATCCTAAATATATATGTACCCAATACAGGAGCACCCAGATTCATAAAGCAAGTCCTTAGAGACTTAAAAAGAGACTTAGACTACCACACAATAATAATGGGAGACTTTAACACCCCAGTGTCAACATTAGACAGATCAACGAGACAGAAAGTTAACAAGGATATCCAGGAATTGAACTCAACTCTGCACCAAGCGGACCTAATAGACATCTACAGAACTCTCCACCACAAATCAACAGAATACACATTTTTCTCAGCACCACATCACACTTATTCCAAAATTGACCACATAATTGGAAGTAAAGCACTCCTCAGCAAATGTAAAAGAACAGAAATTATAACAAACTGTCTCTCAGACTACAGTGCAATCAAACTAGAACTCAGGGTTAAGAAACTCAATCAAAACTGCTTAACTACATGGAAACTGAACAACCTGCTCCTGAATGACTACTGGTACATAACAAAATGAAGGCAGAAATAAAGATATTCTTTGAAACCTATGAGAAAAAAGATACAACATACCAGAATCTCTGGGACACATTTAAAGCAGTGTGTAGAGGGAAATTTATAGCACTAAATGCCCACAAGAGAAAGCAGGAAAGATCTAAAATTGACACTCTAACATCACAATTAAAAGAACTAGAGAAGCAAGAGCAAACAAATTCAAAAGCTAGCAGAAGGCAAGAAATAACTAAGATCAGAGCAGAACTGAAGAAGATAGAGACACACAAAAAAAAACCTTCAAAAATCAATGAATCCAGGAGCTGGTTTTTTGAAAAGATCAACAAAATTGATAGACTGCTAGCAAGACTAATAAAGAAGAAAAGAGAGAAGAATCAAACAGATGCAATAAAAAATGATAAAGGGGATATCACCACCGACCCCACAGAAATACAAACTACCATCAGAGAATACTATAAACACCTCTATACAACTAAACTAGAAAACCTAGAAGAAATGGATAAATTCCTGGACACATACACTCTCCCAAGTAAACCAAGAAGAAGTTGAATCCCTGAATAGACCAATAACAGGCTCTGAAATTGAGGCAATAATTAACAGCCTACCAAGCAAAAAAAGTCCAGGACCAGATGGATTCACAGCTGAATTCTACCAGAGGTACAAGGAAGAGCTGGTACCATTCCTTCTGAAACTATTCCAATCAATAGAAAAAGAGGGAATCTTCCCTAACTCATTTTATGAGGCCAGCATCATCCTGATACCAGAGCCTGGCAGAAACACAACAAAAAAAGAGAATTTTAGACCAATATACTTGATGAACATCGATGCAAAAATCCTCAATAAAGTACTGGCAAACCCAATCCAGCAGCACATGAAAAAGCTTATCCACCATGATCAAGTGGGCTTCATCCCTGGGATGCAAGGCTGGTTCAACATACACAAATCAACAAACATAATCAAGCATATAAACAGAACCAAAGACAAGAACCACATGATTATCTCAATAGATGCAGAAAAGGCCTTTGACAACATTCAACATCCCTTCATGCTAAAGACTCTCAATAAATTTGGTATTGATGGAACGTATCTCAAAATAATAAGAGCTATCTATGACAAACTCACAGCCAATATCATACTGAATGGGCAAAAACTGTAAGCATTCCTCTTGAAAACTGGCACAAGACAGGGATGTCCTCTCTCACCACTCCTATTCAACATGGTGTTGGAAGTTCTGGCCAGGGCAATCAGGCAAGAGAAAGAAATAAAGTGTATTCAATTAGGAAAAGAGGAAGTCAAATTGTCCCTATTCGTAGATGACAAGATTGTGTATTTAGAAAACCCCATCGTCTCAGCCCAAAATCTCCTTAAGCTGATAAGCAACTTCAGCAAAGTCTCAGGATACAAAATCAATGTGCAAAAATCACAAGCATTCTTATACACCAATAACAAACAGAGAGTCAAATCATGAATGAACTCCCATTCACAATTGCTTCAAAGAGAATAAAATACCTAGGAATCCAACTTACAAGGGATGTGAAGGACCTCTTCAAGGAGAACTACAAACCACTTCTCGATGAAGTAAAAGAGGACACAAACAAATGGAAGAACATTCCATGCTCATGGATAGGAAGAATCAATATCGTGAAACGGCCATACTGCCCAAGGTAATTTATAGATTCAATGCCATCCCCATTAAGCTACCAATGACTTTCTTCACAGAATTGGAAACAACAACTGCTTTAAAGTCCATATGGAACCAACAAAGAGCCCGCATTGCCAAGACAATCCTAAGCCAAAAGAACAAAGCTGGAGGCATCACGCTACCTGACTTCAAACTATATTGCAAGGCTACACTAACCAAAACAGCCAAAACAGAGATATAGACCAAAGGAACAGAACAGAGCCCTCAGAAATAATACCACCCATCGACAACCATCTGATCTTTGGCAAACCTGACAAAAGCAAGAAATGGGGAAAGGATTCCCTATTTAATAAATGGTGCTGGGAAAATTGGCTAGCCATAAGTAGAAAGCTGAAACTGGATCCCTTCCTTACACCTCATAAATTCAAAAATTAATTCAAGATAAATTAGAGACTTAAATGTTAGACCTAAAACCATAAAAACACTAGAAGAAAACCTAGGCAATACCATTCAGGACATAGGCATGGGCTAGGACTTCATGTCTAAAACACCAAAAGCAATGGCAACAAAAGTCAAAATTGACAAATGGGATATAATTAAACTAAAGAGCTTCTGCACAGCAAAAGAAACTACCATCAGAGTGAACAGGCAACCTACAGAATGGGAGAAAATTTTGGCAATCTACTCATCTGACAAAGGGCTAATATCCAGAACCTATGAAGTACTCAAACAAATTTACAAGAAAAAAAAAACATCAAAAAGTGGGCAAAGGATATGAACAGACACTTCTCAAAAGAAGACATTTATGCAGCCAACAGACATGAAAAAATGCTCATCATCACTAGCCATCAGAGAAATGCAAATCAAAACCACAATGAGATGCCATCTCACACCAATTAGAATGGGGATCATTGAAAAGTCAGGAAACAACGGATGCTGGAGAGGATGTGGAGAAATAGGAACACTTTTACACTGTTGGTGGGAGTGTAAACTAGTTCAACCATTGTGGAAGACAGTGTGTCGATCCCTCAAGGATCTAGAACTAGAAATACCATTTGATCCAGCCATCCCATTACTGGGTATATACCCAAAGGATTATAAATCATGCTGCTATAAAGACACATGCACACATATGTTTATTGCGGCACTATTCACAATAGCAAAGACATGTAACCAACCCAAATGTCCATTAACGACAGACTGGATTAAGAAAATGTGGCACATATACACCATGAAATACTATGCAGCCATAAAAAAGGATGAGTTCATGTCCTTTGTAGGGACATGGATGCAGCTGGAAACCATCATTCTCAGCAAACTATCGCAAGAACAGAAAACCAAATACCACATTTTCTCACTCATAGGTGGGAATTGAATAACGAGAACACTTGGACACAGGGTGGGGAACATCACACACCAGGGCCTGTTGTGCGGTGGGGGGCAGGGGGAGGGATAGCAGTAGGAGATATACCTAATGTAAATGATGAGTTAATGGGTGCAGCACACCAACATGGCACATGTATACATATGTAAGAAACCTGTACGTTGTTCACATGTACCCTAGAACATAAAGTATAATTTAAAAAAAAAATCCAGTTACCTTGTTATAAGCCACTCTATGGAAAGGCCCATGTGACAAGGAACTGGAGGAAGCTTGTGGCCAACAACCAGCAAGAAACTGAGGCCTTTGGTTCGACTGCCTATGAAGAATTGCATCCTGCCAACAACCACATGATTGAGCTCGGAAATGAATCCTTCGCGGGTCAAGCTTTGAGAGACTACAACCCCCGCCGACATCTTAAACTGCAGTCTGTAAGAGACCTTGAGCCAGAGGACCCAGGTATGTCACATCCAGCTTCCTGACTCATGGAAACAGTGAGATAACAATGTATATTGTCTTCAGACACTACATATCAGGGTAATTTGTTATGCAACAATAGATAACTAACACACTGTACTTTGAGAAGAGTGGGGAAGGCAGGAACTAAATCACAAGGGATTACGGAGGAAGTAGAAAGAAATGCAGGCAAGAAATACAGGCAATTCTTCCAAGACTTGTGATGGCAAACGGAAAGAAAAGAAAGCAATATCTACTACCCTAAGGTAATTTTCAGGTGACTATAATAAAATATTATTTAGTGCTATTAAGATTACACAGACTTACTATAGCCTCAGGGCTCTTAAATTTTTAGAGATTAGAGTCTTTATTGAGTTCTGCTGAGAATCTACCAAGTAACAATATCAAAATCCTTTAAACTTGGATATCAGTGTATATCTGGTAACAGCCTCTCCTTATGCATTATCCTGTTGAATGCTCACACCCTATGAAGTAGACATGACAGGCACTAAAGAATCAAGATCCACCGGCACTACTATTCTTCTATCTTTGTAATTTGGTGAACTTGGTTCTGGCAACACAACTCTTACTATTGGCACAATAACACCTAGTTAAACAGAAGTTGCTATAAAGTAGAAAGCTAGTTACACATACCTTGCATGGTAAAGGTATGCAGAATCTCTGTGGGGGTGTGTGGTTGTGGAGGGAAAAGTGGGTGTCCCAGTGCAGGATGAATACTTCCTTACAAGCAAACGTATTGAGAGCTGCAGATCGTCATACTCATGAGAGTTAAGCTTTGCTTGATTATACAATTCACCCCCCTCCGCCAGCACAGAGTCCCCAGCTGTTGCTCTTAGCAAAGGGCTGACATTAACTAATACTTTATCATTTTTATGGGCAGAACACTCGATACCAGTGATATCTCTGCCAGCTTTGGGAAGAAAACTCTCTCAAGATCTTTGCATTTGAGTGACATCTGCAAAGGGCTACAATGGAGCTTACCCATTTGTGGGTGCACTTCAGCATGTGCCTTCCAAGCTTGACTTTCAGAGTCTGCCTAATTGTCCCAGTCAATTACTTGGCATGTAATTCCTCAGGCAACCAAGTGTTCCGGAAAAGCTGTGCAGAAGCTGCCAGCCAGCTCATCCATCCCAACCCTTCCTGCTGTGCTTCAGATGGTGACCTCCAATCTGACTCAACTTGGGAGGGCAAAAATCAAAACTTGGGGCCTTGTCCAATGGTTTCCAAAGGCTCACACCAAACTCATGAGTGTGCTGGAATTCACAGGGTCTTGGCCCAGTTGTGTCACCTTGGGAGTATATAAGCAAATAAAACAGGTGTTTCTTCATGCCATGCCATTAGTGGTGAACATGTTTCTTTCTCCTAAAGGTCTTGATAGTGGCAACAAAAAAATTTTACGTTTAGTGCTTTTATTTTTTCATTCCTTTCATTTTGATTCTTCCATGGTTTTAAAAATGCTTTTCTCTACTCAGTGGAAGGGTTTCTAAAATATTTCTTCCAAAGAGGTAAAAATGAGTTGATTAGTCACCAAAACCTATTTGCACAGATGAGTTTTCACATTTGTAAGCAATAATGTCAACAAAAAATACTTGTTCCCCCTCTGATTTGATCCCTATTATGTGACTGATAATTTACTTAAAAATAATTTCTAATTGGTAATGAGAGGTTCCCCCCCACCCCCTGTGTGTGCACTGTGAGAGAAAAATACAGTAAAGAGACCTGAGGTTTCATTTATAGGGTATTACTAATTTATCACTATTATTTTTGTTTGCATAAACAGTTCCTTCCATCATTCTGTTTTAATATTGAGGATTTCCATCGCTTATGTATTATTTAGCAGACACTTATATAGCGCATATTCTGTGCCAGTCACTGTTCTAAGCGTTTTACAAAGTAAGAACTCATCTATTCTTCCTAGTACACCCATAAGGCAGGTACCATGATCATTTCCCCCATTTTAGAGATGAAGAAACTGAGGCACAGAGAAGTTAAGAAACTTGTCCAAGGTTACACAGCTAGGAACAGTGAAGCTAGGACTTGTACCTAAGCAATCCATGCTCATGAGTACTATACTATTCTGTTTCTGTGAGTCACTTCATTATTTCTGCTTCTGAAGATTTTTAAAAATGCTATTTTAAGTCACTTCAAACTGCCAACCATAGAGTACACCAGAGCACCTCACAAATAGAAATGATGATAGCACAATCCATTCTTGGTGAATGAATTTCAGCCCAGCAGTGGTCCCTCAGGTGCTGGGGAGAGGTTGTCTGTGAGGTTGTGGCTCCTAGGCCGCTTTTTGAGAGGTGTTTCAATTCCTTCTTTTTCCATTTACTAAGCTTTTACTCATTCTTTAGGTCCCAGTTCAAATGTCTCTTCCTTTGAGACAGCCCCTGAAAAACCAGGCGGGCAGGACAAATTTATGGTGGATGTGCCAGAGGGCAGGCTGAGAGAATACCAAGAGGGGAATTTTTCACAAGGCTGGGCTTTAACAAGCTCCCAGGGGTCTGGGAAAAATTACAAACATTTTTACAGTTCTTACTACAGGTGCTCTTCAACTTACGACAGTGTTACATAAACCCATTGATTAACCAATCATAAATTGAAAATATTGTATGTCGAAAATGCATTTAAGGCCAGGTATGGTCGCTCATGCCTATAATCCCAGCACTTTGGGAGGCCGAGGAAGCCGGATCACTTGATGTCAGGAGTTCGAGACCAGCCTGGCCAACATGGCGAAACCCTGTCTCTATTAAAAATACAAAAATTAGCCAGGCATGGTGGTGTGCACCTGTAATATCAGTTACTGGTGAGGATGAGGCAGGATAATTGCTTGAACCCAGGAGACGGAGATTGCAGTGAGCCGAGATCACACCACTGCACTCCAGCCTGGGTGACAGAGTGAGACTCCATCTCAAAAAAGCAAAAAAAACAAACAAAAAAAGAAAATGCATTTAATACGCCTAGCCTACTGAACATCATAGCTTTGCCTAGCCAACGTTAGGTGTGCTCATAACACTTACATTAGCCTACAGCTGGGCGAACTCATCTATCACAAAGCCTATTTTGTAATAAAATGTTGAATATTTCATGGAATTTATGAACACTGCACTGACATTGAAAAGCAGAACGGCTGGCAGTTCGAGACCAGCCTGGCCAACATGATGAAACCCTGTCACTACTAAAAATACAAAAAATTAGCTGGGCATGGTGGCATGTGCCTGTAATCCCAGCTACTCGGGAGGCTGAGGCAGGAGAATCTCTTGAACCTGGGAGGCAGAGGTTGCAGTGAGCTGAGATCACACCACTGCACTCCAGCCCGGGTGACAGAGTAAGACTTTGTTAAAAAAAAAAAAAAAAGTACTGTTTCTACTGAATGCATATGGCTTTCACATCATCATAAAGTCAAAAAATCTAAGTTGAACCATCTTAAGTCGGAAACTGTCTGTGTGTGTCTGTGTCTGGGTGTTTGTGTTTCTGTGTGTATGCTAACTTAATCATCACAACAACCTTGTGATATAGGTACTCTTACTATTTTTTAATTTTTATTATACTTTAAGTGCTAGGGTACATGTGCACAATGTGCAGGTTTGTTACATATGTACACATGTGCCACGTTGGTGTGCTGCACCCATTAACTCATCATTTACATTAGGTGTATCTCTTAATGCTATCCCTCCCCCTTCCCCCCTCCCCACAATAGGCCCCGGTGTGTGATGTTCCCCTTCCTGTGTCCAAGTGATCTCATTGTTCAATTCCCATCAATGAGTGAGAACATGTGGTGTTTGGTTTTCTGTTCTTGCGATAGTTTGCTGAGAATGATGGTTTCCAGCTGCATCCATGTCCCTACAAAGGACACGAACTCATCCTTTTTTATGGCTGCATAGTATTCCACGATGTATATGTGCCACATTGTCTTAATCCAGTCTGTCACTGATGGACATTTGGGTTGATTCCAAGTCTTTGCTATTGTGAATAGTGCTGCAATAAACATACATGTGCATGTGTCTTTATAGCAGCATGATTTATAATCCTTTGGGTATATACCCAGTAATGGGATGGCTGGGTCAAACGGTATTTCTAGTTTTAGATCCTTGAGGAGTCACCACACTGTTTTCCACAATGGTTGAACTAGTTTACAGTCCCACCAACGGTGTAAAAGTGTTCCTATTTCTCCACAATTATCTCTATTTTACAGATGAGGAAACTGAGAGTCAGAGACGTTAAATAACTTGCCCAAGATCACACATTCAGTAAGTGGTAGAACCACAATTCAAACAAACATGGGCAATTTAGCTCCACTTACCCTACATTTAGCCACCACAGGATACTCCCCATGTGGGAAACCCAGCTCCATTGAAAGAGCTAGGGCAAATATAAAAGGAAGTTTCAAGAACCAACTGTGATGTAGACCTCTGGGCAGAACACCTGTCATCTTTGCAGAGGCTTTTGCAGTTTCCCATGAAGTGGCTCCTGAGGCTAGTTTTGCTTCGGTCCCAAGTATCGTCTCTTGGAGGGGAAAGAACATTAAGGCATTTTTAGAGGGGTAAAGGCAAATAAGTTTCCTGAGTATGAAATCTTTTTTTCCTAAAAGTTTATAACAACATTCAGTCATTCGACAACCCTTCGTGAAGTGCCTACCGTGTGCCAGCTACTCTTCTGGACCTGGAGACACAGGAGGAAGTAAATGTGAGCAAACTCCCTGCCCTTGTGTTTTTGGTCCAGATAATTCTATTCATTGCAACTACTGCCGTCCCTAAATGTTGTAAGACAATTATTTTATGAACAAATAAAATAAGCACATACACACATGTATAATTCACATGCACGCACACTTTTTTTGTTGAAAAGATACATTAAAAAAAAAAGAAAAGATACATTTATTTTATTTTATTTTTAAATCAAATTAAATTTAATTTTAAGTTCTGGGGTATATGTGCAGAATGTGCAGGTTTGTTACATAGATAAACCACACACACATTTTTAATGAGACACAGTTGAATGACAGCAGTGTGGTGCTGGCCTTTGGATTCCAGTTCAGCTCTGACTGTGGGAACTTGGCAAGTCCTGTCAGCTCCTGGATGAGTTTCCTCATCTGTCAAAGGATAGGGAGGTGCCCTCTGGCTCTCATATCATCTTTTATTCTGTGTAGCCTTATTTTGCTTAGCTATACAATGGGGATAATAATGCCTCACCCCTTTGCCTGCCCCAGTTTTCACTTAACTCCTGAGATAGATGTGAGATTTATGTAGGTAAGTGTGGGACTTTCAGTGCTGTCTTTGGGCACACCTTTTCCTCGTTCCTAGAACCTTCCCTCCCCCTCCTTTCTAACACATAGACTCAGTATCAGTCTCTCTGCCTCTCAGGCAACTAATTGTAAATAAAGGATATGTTTCAATAACATCATTTGAAATGCAAAATTATGTACTTCAAAAGATTTCAAACTTACAAAAAAGTTGCAAGAATAGTACTAATATTTTTTAATCATTTGATAGTAAGTTGTCAAGCTGATGCCCCATCACCCCTGAATGCTTTGGCGTGTATCTCCTGCAATCATTAAAAGGACATTACTAACATCTAACCCTCAAACTTCATTCAAGTTTCTCCAAAGGTCTCAATAATGTCCTTTATAGCAAAAAGATCCAATCCAGGATCACAGGTAGCATTTAATTTCCATGTCTCTTCAGGCTCCTTCAGTCTGAAACAGTTCCTTAGTCTTTCTTTGTTTTGCATGACCTTGACACTTTTTGAAGAGTACAGGCCATTTCTTGTGTTGAGTGCCCCTTAATTCAGGTTTGTCTGATGTCTCCTCGTGATTAGGTTCAAGTTATGCATCTTTTACTGGAACAGCACAGAAGCAATGCTGTGTTCTCATTGCATCCTATCAGGTGGCACATGATTTCAATTTGTCCCATTACTAATGATGTTCACTTTGATCACTTCATTAAGGTGGCAGTATCTGCCAGGCTCCTCCACTGTAAAGTTATTCCCTTTGTAATTAATAAGTATTCTGTGGGGAGGTACCCCAAGACTATGTCAATATCCCATTTCTCATCAAACTTTCACCCACTAATTTTAGCATCCATTGATGTTTCTTGGCTGAATTAATTATTACTATGATGGTTGCCAAATGGTGATTTTCTAATTCAATCATCCCTAAAACATTTATTAGTTGATTTTTTATGTAAGAGACAGCTTTTTCTTCTCCCCATTTATTTCCATATATAAGTATGTACCTATCAATTCCTATGTTTCTGTAAGATTTTACCAGCCTTTCTTCCCTGTTATTCTCAAATCTCCTACATAATCTGATACTTCTCCCTTCAGCAGAATGTGGAGCAGACAGAGGTTGAAAACTTAACCTATTCTCAGATATCTTGTCAATCACTCTAAGCCACAGAACCCTATTACACAAATTTTACCTCATTATAATATAAAGAGAATAATAACTACCTTTATTGAGCACTTAGACTGTGCACTAATTTTTTTGCATGCTGTATTAGTCAGGGTTTCCTAGAGAAACAGAACCAATAGGATACAGATATAGAGATAGATAAATATAAATATAGATGAGGGGATTTATTAGGGTCCTCCGATACGTTCTGCCATCCCAGCTTATAGGATGCCATTCTTTCCGGACCAACGTCCTCACTTTTTTTTTTTAAATTATACTTTAAGTTCTAGGGTACGTGTGCACAACACGCAGGTTTGTTACATATGTACACATGTGCCATGTGGCTGTGTGGCACCCATTAACTCATCGTTTACATTAGGTATTTCTCTTAATGCTATCCCTCTCCCCTTCTCCAACCCCACAACAGGCCCTGGTGTGTGATGTTCCCCACCCTGTGTCCAAGTGTCCTCATTGTTCAATTCCCACCTATGAGTGAGAACATGCAGTGTTTGGTTTTCTGTCCTTGCGATAGTTTGCTCCAGAATGATGGTTTCCAGCTTCATCCATGTCCCTACAAAGGACATGAACTCGTCCTTTTTATGGCTCCATAGTATTCCATGGTGTATATGTGCCACATTTTCTTAATCCAGTCTATCCTTGATGGACATTGGGTCGGTTCCAAGTCTTTGCTATTGTGAATAGTGCCACAATAAACATACATGTGCATGTGTCTTTATAGTAGCATGATCTATAATCCTTTGGGTATATCCCCAGTAATGGGATGGCTGGGTCAAATGGTATTTCTAGTTCTAGATCCTTGAAGAATTGCCACACTGTTTTCCATAATGGTTGAACTAGTTTACACTCCCACCAACAGTGTAAAAGTGTTCCTATTTCTCCATGTCCTCTCCAGCATCTGTTGTTTCCTGACTTTGTAATGATCACCATTCTAACTGGTGTGAGATGGTATCTCATTGTGGATTTGACTTGCATTTCTCTAATGACCAGTGATGATGAGCATTTTTTCATGTGTCTCTTGACTGCATAAATGTCTTCTTTTGAGAAGTGTCTGTTCATATCCTTTGCCCACTTTTTGATGGGGTTGTTTGATTTTTTCTTGTAAATTTGTTTAAGTTCTTTGTAGATTCTGGATATTAGCCCTTTGTCAGATGGATAGATGGCAAAAATTTTCTCCCATTCTGTAGGTTGCCTGTTCACTCTGATGGTAGTTTCTTTTGCTGTGCAGAAACAATAAACACCTTGCAAGGCTGAGAGTTCAAGTTTCATTGTAATTTAGCCAATTGTGTGACAAGGACCTACGCTTGATTTTCAGTGATTTGAGCCCTGTGGCTGTAGCAGAGAAGATTCTGGCTCAGGGCACACTTAGAGGCTCTTAGACTATTTATGCAAAGCTAAAGCCAGAAATTTGAAACTCTGAGTTTATCCTTTTCTTTCATCACTTTGTCCAGTGACCTTAGGAGCAACCAACCAATGTCATTATATTCCCTGCTTTTCTACCAAACAAGTTAAGAAAACTCATCCTTAAAGTTCTGTTCTTTTAGAAATGCTCCTGGCACCAAAATCTGTATTAGTCAAGGTTCTCCAGAGAGACAGAATTGATAGAACAGATAGATAGACAGACAGACAGAAAGAGATATATGAGAAAGAATTTATTAGGATAATTGGCTCATGCAATTATGGCAGCTGAAAAGTCCCTTGACAGATTGTCTGAAAGCTGGAGACCCTGAGATTCTCGTACCATGGCTCAGTTCAAGTCCAAAAATCTCAGAACCAAGGAAATCAATGTTGTAACTCTCAATCCAATGCCAAAGGCCTGAGAAGCTGGGAGACCACTGGTGTAAGTCCTAGAGTCCTAAGGCCAGACAGCCTGGAGTTCTTGTGTCCAAAGGCAGGAGGAGGAGAGTGTCTCCAGTCCAGAATAAAAAGGAAATCCTTTTTTTCCTTTTTTGTTCCATGGAGAGTGGGAGACCGGGCCTAGCCAGTTGTATGGTGCCCATTCACACTGATGGCAGATCTTCCCCACTTAGTCCACTGACTCACATGCCAATCTCCTCTAGAAACACTCTCACAGACAAACTCAGAAGTAATCCTTTACCCATTCTCTAGGTATCCCTTAATCCAGTTGACAACTAAAATTAACTATCACACATGTATTATTTGAATTCATCAATAGCCCAACTCTATGAAGTAAGTGTTTTCGTCATCTGCAATTTACATATAAGGAAACCAAGGCATTGAGAAGTTTATTTACTTGCCCAAGGACACACAGCCCATAAATAACAAAGGGAGGACCTCAGCCTGTAGGACTTCAAAGCTAGTGCCACTAACCACTTTGCAGTCCTGTCCCCAATTTACCTCTTTACAAATACAAAAGTCTGGGACCTGACTGAGTAATGATTTTCCAGTTTCTCCTTGATTTTATGTGTTTTCTGGGGCAAACAGCCAGCTTCTCCTTTAATCTGTCCTCCGGGTAAGTTTTCTTGAATTGTTCATGGGAACTAGGGTTGAACTAGCTTCCGGGATACAAAACAGAGATTGTGGAACTCTAGGTGTGAAAATCGCTAGACTTCAGACACACTGAATTCAATGACCAAATAAAATTGAAAGGAAAAAAATACCTTAACCCCCTTCCTCCCGCCTCCAGTGTTAGCTTCTATAAGACCTAAGGCTTTTGGTCTTAGGGTTCGGTTTCCCAGCGAATGCTCCTTTGGAGTTGGGCATGTGAAGTGTAGCAAGAGGTTCCATACTCTTCTGTGAGAGGGTTCCCGTTAATTTCTGAGACTCCAAGCTGCTTGGAGTTGAGCCCGTGAGGAACAGTCTTCTGGAGTTGCACAGTTTGCAATTCATCCTGGAAGTCTGAAATGTAAGTCCAATAAATGGCAAACCTTTGCTGAGTGTGGCTCAGAGACCAGTGCCTGGGAACCTCTTCCTCCCAATTCATTCATTCACCAAATATTTATTAAGCACCAGCTTATGCAGAACAAGGCAAGTAAGATTCTTGATTATAGAATTCTGAATCCTCTATTGGAAAACATAGACAAATAAATAGAATTCTAAAAGTGTGATCAATGCTAAAGGAATACAAACACAATCCCTCATCCAACTATTCTCAGAATTTCTCCCTACTTTCAAAATGTTCCACAATGATTATGCATTCCTATATTCATTCGTCCATTCATTCTTTTAGCAAATGATTATTTACTGACAATTGGGTCTGTGCTGGGCACTGAAAATAGGAGGGAGAGGAATAGCAGCCCTCAAAGAACTTGATGTTCAGGCCAAGAAATCATCAAATGATGAGACAATGAAAATTCCTGTTGGGAGAGACATAGGCTTCAGTAGGCACAGAGAAAGACCCTCCACCTTGTCTGGAGGAAAGTCAGGGAGAGCAAACAAGGCTTTAAAGGCTTTCTGGAAGAAGTGGCTTTGAAGCTCTGAGGGGAAGCCTGTCAGAAAACAGGATACTTAGGCTTTCCCCAAACCCAGAGGCCTCATGAGTGAGACAGCAGGTAGAATGAGGGCCACTAGAAGTTTGAGACTCAGGAAATATATGGTCCCAGGAGTCACGAGTCAGGGATGGAGTCCAGTCAATGGAGACTGAGTGGCAGCTTGATCTCAGGGAGTATCCTGTGATCAAACCTTGAAAAGCAGGCTAAGGGGAGAGGACCCTAGGCTCCCACTGCAGAGTACTGATCTACGATGCCCTATTTCTCACCACCAGCCAACAATCTCGAAAGTGTGCCAAATACACCTGAAGGAATCAAAATGTGCTAGCTACTTCAAGTAGTCACGGGATTCCTCTTATATAGCTGGTGAGACATAGGCAGCTCTTGTTCCTGCTCAAAAGAGTCCTACAGCGGAGATTTTAAACACACACACACACACACACACACACACACACACACACACACTTTTTGCTAAGTTTTTCATCTCTGCTGATACTGCTTACAAAGGCTTGTGCAACTTTCTAAGGGCAGCTACTGGCCAGGCCTCAGGTTGGTGACCATAATTGCCATGGCCTTGGCAGCTAGCCAAAAAGCCAAAATCACAAAATGTGTGGCTTTAAGAACAATTACTAGAAATACTGATATATTGCATTTAAAAGATGTTAAGGAGCCTCCAAAGACATTTGTTTGAGCCTGCTGTGGATTTCCTAGTGCATCAGTTTGCAGCGGCTCCGAGCTTAACCTCTTTGGGTCCTCAAGCTAGCTGTGGCCAACACCATGGGGTTGTTCTTCCCAGAAACTAAAGTGAGGACCCCAGCACTCTGCTGTCCTATTACACTGGAGCTGCAGAAGGAGGGGGTCTGGAGAGGGAAATGACACTCCTGAATTTCACCTCAAAAACCGAACGCTGAAGCACTCAGGACATTCAGTTTTGCATTATGCAAAGCACATAGGCAGACCTGGTAGATCCCAGCTGGACTACTTTCCACCACGTGACCTTGAGCATGTCCCACAACCTCTCTGAGCCTCAGCTTCCTCTTCATTAAAATAAGAATAAGTCAACCTCGAAATGTCACTGGGATGGTTAAATAAGATGATAGTTATAAAATCACACTGTATGTAAACTGAGAAATCATCATATAAATATTTCTGTTGCTATTTTCCCCTCTGCTCAAAGGAAAGACCTACGAAAGAGTAACCAGTTGGTTACCTACTCATGGTAGAGGTGGCAGTAGAAAGAGTTAGAGGGAGAAATTAGGAAAGGGCCCTTGGCAGAAAAGAGGCTTGCCTGGCAGAACTGAGTAACTGGCAAAGCAGACATTGGGAAACACGATCTTCTTTTGTCCTTAGGTGGAATGTGCCCTTCAGCTTGTCCTCCACTCTGATTTTCCTGGGTTGCCTTTTGAGACTGCCCAAGTGTCCATCACAGCCAGTGCCCGAGATAGCTTCTCTGTATTTATTATTCAGGATTGCTTTTCTCCAAGATTGCAGCACACGGGATGGGTATCTATCTTTACTCTCATGCCATACCTATAGGGAAGAACAATTATGATTAGCCTCATTTTACAGACAAAGAAATTGAAGCCTAGAGAGGTTCAAAGACATGCTCAACTCAGGCAATGTTATTTACCTTTCAGTATCCTAATTGATTCTCAAAACATATTTATTCAATAAACAAATATTTCTTGAACACCTATAAAATGCCTTACTTGTTCTAGGGGCTGGGGATACAAGGGTTAACAACAACAACAGCAGCAACAACAAAACCACCAAGATTCCTGCCCTCAGGGAGCTTACATTCTAGAGAGGGTTAAATCAAATTAACTTGCAAAGAAATTAATTAACAAGTTAATTTCCCATAGAGGTAAGTGCTAGAAAGACAATAAAAGAGGAAAGACTTTCTAAGAAGGGAATATTGAGCTGCGACCACCTGATGGATCAGAAAGAAGAGTCTCCAGGCAGAGGGAGTAGCAAGTTCACAAGCTCTAAGGCAGAACGGGACTCCCCATGATGGGGAAATGCTCAAAGGACCCTGTGACTGGAGGGTCCTGAATGATGGTGAAAACATGGAAGGAGATGAGATTCAAAGAGGTTGGCAAGGGCCAGATGTGGAGGACATTATAGATCAGGGTAGAGGGTTTGGATTTGATTCTCAGTGCCTTGGGAAATTATGGAGAACTAGTGGGAAATGAGAGGATCTGGCTAAAAGGTGAGGGATGGACAAGAGAGAGCAAGAGTGGCAAGAAGCAGGGAGACTGGTCAAGAGGTCATTGCAATGAGTTCAGACAGGAAAGGACTAGGGCGGGGACTAAAGCTGTGGCACTGAAGGTGGATGGGGCAGGCAGATTCAGGGTTTGCTGATGGATTGGATATGGGGGTGGTGCAAAGAGAGGGATCAAGGATGTCAGGAACTGTGGGTGGTGGAGCCATTACTGAGAAGGAGAAAACTGGGGAAGAAGTAGGTTGAGGAGGCAGGGGTAGGGGCGGTGGTGTGGAAATCCATGAGTTTGCTATAAACCATAGTGAGTTTGAGATTTCTGTTCTAGGCACTGAGGAAGAAATGATGGACAAAAATTGACCCAGTCCGTCTTCATTCTAGCTATGTTCTGTGGCTGATGGTTGCAACACACATCTCCAAAAGAGAGTCTTAAATGGGGTTTGTGGATGTGCTTAAGGAGAGTCTGTAGATCCCACCTCCCAAATTCTGTTCCCAGATGTTCCTCTTCCTGAATCCTTTTGAGGATGTGATAAAAAGTATTGATCTTCCTAGAAACATACACAAAGCACACAACTCACAGAATTATCAGATCCTTGAAGGCACCCCGGTATCCTCAGGGCTCAGCACAGTGCTTGGTGCACCACAAATGTTCAGCAACTATCTGTTGACTGGATGAATGATGCTCCCTGTCTCACCATTATATGCCAGTAGCACACTCAAAGGTGTGCACATCTGGCCCCAGACTACTTCAGCCTCACCTTCAGCTTTCTTGATAAGGGTCTTCACCTCTGGTAAAAGATGTCAACTCACTATCCCCCATACAGACTGTGTCCTTATCTGGCCTTCACCCTTTCCCTGGCCTCAGGTGGTTCCACTCCTTCCTGTATAGTTTAAATTCTAATACTATTGAACTTCACGCAGATTGCTGTGCTGACTCAGCTCCATGCCTTTGTTCATTCAGTCCTTTCCCCCAGAAGGACATCCCTTCATTTATTGCCCTTATTGCTTAACTAACCTCTAATCATACATTCTATCTCGGTGCCTTCCCTGGTTAGACTCCAGAGAATCAGCAATGAAGAATGCATACCTGGTCTGTGCCCTCCCTGAGCTTATGGTCCAGCAAGAAATATAGACACCTAACACTTAATGACAACACAGTGGATAAACGCCTTGAAGGAGAAGGGTAGTGTGCTATGGGAAGGTACAACTGGGGGATCTAATTTAATCAGCAGTGAGACTATGTCAGGGAAGATTTCCTGGGACAAGAGACCTATACATTGAGAAATGAAAGAGAAGGAGCAAGTGCGGTGGAGAGTAAGGAAGGAGAGAGTGTGTCTGGCAGAGGAGATAGCATGTGTAAAGACCTGGGGTGGCAAGCCATGGAGTAAAAGAGGTGAGAAAGCGCGAGGGCCTTATAGATTAGCGTAAAGGACTTGGATGACATTGATTGGTCTGAAGTGGGACAGTGACATGATCAGATTTATATTTGAGAAAGGGCATTTTGCTGAGTACAGTGTGAGTGTGGGGGTGGAGGAGCCAAGAGAGGAGACCAGGAAGCCATGTTCCTGTTGTAACCATCATAGGGGGAATGTTGCAGTGCTGTGGTCAGGTTGCTGGGCAGGAGGAACAACTTTTCTGCTTCTTTCCTCCCACTCTCAATGCTATGCCCATTTGAAACCATGGTCATTTATACCAACAGAAGATGGCTTGTTTTCCTCTCCCAGGAGACAAAGATTCATCCTTTCTTTACTGTATCTCATCCTTGCAGCGTAGGCCATCCAGGATATCTGATAGAGAAGAGAATGTGACCAACTGGGTGTGGTGGCTCACACCTGTAATCCCAGCACTTTGGAGGCTGAGGTGGGAGGACTGCTAGAGGCCAGGAGTTTAAGACCAGCCTGAGCAATACAGCAAGACCTCATTTCTACAAAAAAATGGAAAAAAAAAATTAGCCAGGCAAGGTGGCATGCCCCTGTAGTCCCAACCACTTGGGAGGCTGAGGCAAGAGGATCACTGGAGCCTAGAAGGTTAAGGCTGCTGTAAGCCTTGATTGTGCCACTGCACTCCAGACTGGGAGATAGAGTGAGACCCTGTCTCTAAAAATAAGTAAATAAATAGATAAATAATAAATAAAAAGAAAAAATAGAAGAGAATGTGTCTTTGGTCCATAAAAAAAAGACATCTGTTTAGATCACAACTTTCTGAGCCCTCTAAGCCTGTTCTATACCATGATATTCCAGATTGCTCTGTAAGCATTTACTGCCATCAGTGATGAGTGGCAGGGTTTGTAAGTCCCAATTCTTGGGCCACACTTCTATCAGCCTGACAGAAGGCAGAGAAATGTGGTGTTTGTAAGTTCAGAGTGAGGGTTGGAAGGGTGAGGTGAAGTGATGAAGTCAGATGGGGAGCTTGGATCTTCTTAAGTTGACTCAAGTTAACACAAAGGATTTCTCTCAAGACTGGGATATAAGAAGAATGTAGCATTTGATTTTGGTTTATAATTAACTCATGGAGTAGTAATGGGGTAGACTTTGGAGATAATGATGCTTTCAAAGTCCCTCCCATGGTCTCCTGCTTTAGGATTTATTAGTATCCAAAGGTTGGAGGCACTGGCCAGAACATGCTCAGGGCATTGAAAATACTTCTTGGCATCACATCCTTCTACCTGCAACGCATAGGTTTGAATGCATGCTCAAGAGTCAGACTGCCTGAATCCAAAACCTGACATTGCCACTTAGTTGTATGATCTCGAGTAACTGACTTAAACTCTCTGAGACTCAGTTTCCCGTCTTGAAAATCAAGATGCTCATGTCACCCCGTTTCACAGGATTGTTTGAGGGTAAAAATTTATGTATGGTACGTGTCAAGTACCTGATACATCACATTAGTAGTTAGCAGTTAGGGAATACCTACTGTTACCTGCAACCAAACCATCTGACAATTCAGACTCCCTCCCCACCCCTAAGCATTTGTTATCTTACTTCTTACTGCTACAAACAAATAATTCTAGAAACTTCCTTATATTCTCTGAAAAAGCATAGTTTCAAACAAGACTAGCCTAAAAACCAATACTTGGAGCTTTGAAATAATTCATTTGTTTTCTAATGTGATTGATTTTGTTCAGTAATAAGTAGCGGTAACCTAAGTAAACGCAAGAAGGTAGAGAAAAACAGTGAGATCAAATTTTACAGTTTGTATCGTAATACAGAAAAGAAGTAAACATTTTAAAAGACTGAAACATGCAGTTGACAATGAAACTAGAAAGCACAGCTATTAACAAATGTTGTGTCTGGATGATGCCATAAATGTTCTCTTCTTTCTATAGATCTGCATTTTCCAAATTTCCTTTAAGAAACTAGTATTACTTACACGCATTTCAAAAATCATAATTAAGAAAGGAAAAATCAGTGCAAGTGCTATTTCAAATTTCAGTCTGAATGTTCATAGCAGTGCAAAATAAGCTAGTTACAGCTTCAAAAAATTAACTAGTTTAATTCATGCTGTTTGTTCACTGTGAGTTAATTTAATATACTTATCCTAGAAAATAATGCATTATTCAGTTTAATCAATATTCATTTGTTCTTTGCATAATCATATTTGCAAAAGCATTTATTAACGATGCACCTACAGACTCACAGGGAAAGGCCATGCTATAAGTAGAGTAACATTTTTGAAATGAAAAAAAAAAAAAAACAATGAACTTACCAACATTAGACAAATGATTGATCCTAATATGCTGCACGTTTTCATTTAAAAGGCAGCCAGGAGTCTTTTGTATATGTGTCTTCGTTGGAAGTAGCAATAGATACACTGTCAAATTAATGAATATCATGTTAGTTTGGGAGGAAATTAAATCTGGGTTATTACTGAATAGTTGGCATCTCGGTGCATGTAACATTTGCTCTTTCTACATATCCTCAATTGACTGAAACAGTCAACGCTATGGATATTTGCAAATATTTGTTGTTGTGCTGAGAAATACATATTTTTCCATTTTAATCCAGATGCTTAGCATTATGTAGACACAGACAGAAACTCATGTTGGGCTTTTCAAACATGTGACTTAAAAGAAAGTCACCTTTTAAGAATAAAGAGAAGTTTCCTGTGAATGAACCCCATTTGCATTGTTACAATTTTTCTTTAAGATTTTATTTAGGTTGTGATTTGTATTTTTTATTGATTCATTTCCATAAGTAGCCCAGGCAAACTATGGTTTACAGTGCAACCCCAGGACCTAGGATGGTGAATTTTTCTTCTTAGTGATGTATGCCTACTTTATAGATGTCCGTTAGTCAGGACCCATCCTTGTCAATCAGGGGCACTATCTCTTATGCAGAGGAGCCCTTTTCCAGTTGAGGGGAAATTGTATTTCACGATATTTGAGAGCTCTAACTTTCCAGAAAAAAATTTAAGAAATGGATGTAGAGTATTGCTGATTAGCCTCCATAAGACACTCAGGAAAATACATCCTTTGGAGAAATGAGTAATGTTACAATAGTACCTACATTTCCATTTGGTTTAGATTTTTTAGCTGAAATATAGTTTTAATGATTTTTCTAAATAAAGTAACCAACTAAAGCTATTTTCAGCTGGGTTGGACACTTCCAGAAAAGTGTATCTTGGGCAGACTATCAGGGAGGCTAGTGTAAACCCTCAGGAGGGATATAGTATATTATTTTAACTTCCAGGTGGGGAACTAACCCTGAAGAAATTCACATGTTTATTCTCATGAAATACAACTTAAATATCACTTTGTTTTTATCCTAGGAAAAGTGTCAAAAGCCTTCAACTCCATTATTATTCAGAAATAACTATATGAACATGCCCACTACTACGATAATACCCAACAAATGGGGGCCGAATGAGAGGGAAAAGTAATAGTAAGAAAACCTCAATCGTAAGAATGCTCATTGATACTTTCCAAATATAGGTGGGTCCCACTTAAGTGGGATCTACAACTCATTATGTAGGATACACCCAGAGAAGTTAAAATTTATGGTAATTATCTTTCAGTTAGCATCCAATGCCTCAACTATGCAGAAAGATAAGGTGTTTTCTCCATACTGAACTTAAAAGGGTATTGAGAAAACATTGCAACTACCGAAAGCCTTGAACAGGAAGATTAAATAAATAAACAGTTTAGAGATTTCCTATATGATAAACCCTTTCACAGAAGGGGCAGCTAAATGCTTTGAGTTTTCAAAGAAAATATTTATATAGGGAAAGGTGAGCAATGGAATACATTTAACAACTGAGGCAACACACAGGATGTGCCTTCTCCTTCAGATGTAATCAGAGCAGTATTTCTAATTGTTTACTACGAAAGAATGCTTTAACTTGAAATATGTGATTTTTGAAAGCCGTGTCACTTTTTATATTGTGGGGAAAAAAAAAACCCTGTCACATTTTAAAATGTGATTAGTATTATTTCTTAGTAGCCAGAGAATCCTCATGAAAATAGCTATAACTTTATGACAGAGGTTGTTGAGGGAAATACGGTTTAACTTACAAAACCAGACATCACAGCCAACGTTTCTGGAAGACATCCATTCAGGAAAGGCAAGCACATCTGTGCCTGAAGTGGCTGGGTCCCAGCAGATTTGGCTACTCTCCAAAGGCAGCTGGCAGGCCACATCTCTGTTCAATGCAGTCAATGTCAGATCAATCATTTTAATCAATTGGCAGGGAGACAATGATTTTCCAAAGCCTGAGGATCATTTTCAAATATAAACTTAGACATAAGCTTTCCTTAATGCACTGAAGAGAAGTGTTTAAAGTTCCTAAGTTCTGTATCTCAGGGACTTCTCAGTTTGTGATTTTAGAAATGGCCCTTAATATCAGGAATAGTTCCAGGGACTAGCTTTGTTTTCCCCCTCCAGCACAGTCCTAGTAGTGTGTGAAGGAAAGACTTCATTTGAATATCCTGCTAGAATAGCACAGATACAGGTACAGTAGCACAGGTAAACAATTGTTTACAGCGCAACCCCAGGTCCCAGCATGGTGACTTTTTCTTGTTACAGATGCATGTCTACTTTAGATGCCCATTATTCAGGACCCCTCCTTGTCAATCAGGGGCACTATCTCTTATGCAGGGGAGACCTTTTCCAGTTGAAGGGAAATTGTATTGTGGGAAGTTGCAGAAGGCATCATCTCAAAGAAAAAAGCTCCCATAGGACACAGGCTTAGTTACTCAGGTGCCAGTAAACTCACCTAACAATCCATCTGTAGACTCCAGAGGGCCCCAGCTGTATAAACGAAGTTATGCTGTCATCTACAGAAAGGAATAATAATAATAATAATAAAAACCCTCTCCTAAATCCGAGAGGAAACAATGAGTTTTATAAGGAACCAAAGTAATGTACTCCACGTTGCCTAGAGAAGTTTGAACTTTTTCACACCTATGACAGTTTCTTGCCAAACTGAAGAACTGCCATGATATATTTACATATATACTTTTGTTTAAAAAAGGTATCTTTCCGATTAATTGCCCTGTGGTTTAATAGCTGCTATGGTACTATCATTGTATGCAAAGGTCAGGATACAGCTATAGCTGTCTCTGTCTCTTGCCAGTCTCAGTGTAATTGATTATTTAGCAAGATTTGGTATTTCCTGCCCCCACTTCACTCCTGTCAATATTGAAATGACATACTTCAATGTATACATTTTTTGCATCTGTATATCTCTAATAAGGCTTCACCTTTGTTTAAGATGAGTATCTCACTATGTTGCTCAGGCTGGACTCAAACTCCTGGGCTTGAGCGATCTTCCTACATTGGCCTCCCAAGTAGTTGAGACTACAGGCATGTACCACTGCACTCAGTTTTGACTATGTTTCTTTTTTTTTTTTTTCTTTTTAGAGACAGGTTCTTGCTATGTTTAGGCCAGGCTGGTCTCAAACTCCTGGTCTCAAGTGATCCTCCCACCTCAGTCTCCCAAAGTGCTGAGACTATAGATGTGAGCCATTGTGCCTGGCCTGGCTGCATCTAAGTGGGCTGGCTGTAGTGCTTGGCTTTGGGAACTGTTGATTAAAACACACAATAATGTGAAGTCATATAACATTAAACAATGCCGTTCTCAATTTCTTAAACTAGCCATTTCAAAGGCGCTGTCTCCAAAATCCTATCAATCTAATAAGAAAAAATATACCTGTGCTCAAATTAAGCCACTCATTTTTCACACTCTTTTTATTGGGAAAAATTTTAAAATATACAAAAATAGAGAAAATAGTACAGTGAAGCCCCATGGAGCCATCACATAGCCTGAACAGTAATTATGATTTTGCCATACTTCTTTCAATTATTCATTTGCTACTACTATTCCACTTGCCTCAGACTGCATCATACTAAAGCAAAGGCCAGAGCTGTGCCATTTCAACCCTATGTACTTCAGACACATCTTAAGAAGATATAGATATTTTGTTAGGTAGGCTGGACATCATTTTCTTTTTTTTTTTTTTTTTTTTTTTTTTTTGAGACTGAGTCTGGCTCTGTCGCCCAGGCTGGAGTGCAGTGGCCGGATCTCAGCTCACTGCAAGCTCCGCCTCCCGGGTTTACGCCATTCTCCTGCCTCAGCCTCCGGAGTAGCTGGGACCACAGGCGCCCGCCACCTCGCCCGGCTAGTTTTTTGTATTTTTTAGTAGAGACGGGGTTTCACCGTGTTAGCCAGGATGGTCTCGATCTCCTGACCTTGTGATCCGCCCGTCTCAGCCTCCCAAAGTGCTGGGATTACAGGCTTGAGCCACCGTGCCCGGCTTACATCATTTTCATAGCTAATCGAATTAACAATGATTCTTTGTCATCATGCAATACCCAGTTCATATTCACATTTTTCAGATTATCTCAAAAATTCAAACCACTCAGTGTGATCACTCCTCTACAGGAGCAAGTAGGAACATCAGGTTAGAGCTCCTTACCAACTTTTTTATGCAGAACGACCCTTCGAGTCTATGCCACGGGGCCCCACATTTGGTGATGGCTCAGTCAATGTTTGTTGGATCTGGCCTTTCTCTTATCTGAGGAAAGAAATCAAAAGTGACATAAGGAAGGTAGTTTTTTCAGGGCAGCTGCAGCTCTCAAGATTGAAGCTCGAGAAAACTGCTATTGATTTCTGTATCCTCCTACCCAAGTGTGGCAATGCTCCTAGTGAATATTGAAGGCATATTGAAAGGCCACTTTCCTGGCTGTCTCTGTTCTCTGTTCACTGTGTGCATCTGCAGTCAATTGAAAGGCATGGAATTATTTGGCTGATTAATCAACTAACCCAAATTGAATGGTTTTGTTGTGTCCTTTTTCATTTGATTCAGCTATAAAAGATTAAGTAAATGCATTTCCTCTCCTTCCCAAAGGTGCAAAATCTCGAATGCATGCCAGCTAACTGTTCTCTCCTATGACTAATTGATGTTTTGCACTCACAGCCTTGAAAACTAATCTTTTCCATGCCCGGTGCTAGTTGTAATGAGATATATTATGCTGACAGCTTGAACCTTTGCAAAGGTATGGAACTCAGCATGTAAATAATTGTGTCTGCAATTTTAAAATCTGATATAAATGGTGCACTGTTCGGGGTGAAGGCTGTGCTTGCCAGCACTTGGCCAGCTGTGCCCCAAAGTGCAACTCAGCCACTGTTTGGCCCTAGCAGCCTTTAACCAGCCATGTGTATCCTGGGCTGCTGCCTAACTCCCTGGCATAGCACCTAGCACAATGCTTGGCAAATGGGGATTAGTCAACAAATGTTTGTAGAATGATTGAATAAATGAACCAGTACAAAAAGAAATCATTCTAAATAGAATAAAAGTTTATTTCTCACTGAAAAAGAAAAACTAAATGAGACAGTTCCAGACAAGCCCACAGGAGGCTCTGACAGAACTCAATCCCCTGTGTGGTGACCATAGGCTATTGGTTGACTCACACTGGCTAGCCACAGGGTGCAAATGAAATCCTGCATTTTCAAATGAGTATTTAATGTGTGTGTGTGTTTTTTTTCTCAAAAAGATCTGGTCATCTCCCTAACACTCACTAATTAGTATTAGTATTTTAAATTCTGCATGAGAAAGTAAAAAATCATAGTGAAAAAATTCTCTAAAGCCATAAATAACAGTGTTTCAGTTATGAAAAGCATAAAAACAGGTCAACTCAACTGTAACTGTGGGGCAGTCTCCTGGATAGAAGATTTAGGCAGGAGCTGCTGAATGGTACGGAGGTCTATATAAGAGCTCTAAAACGATCCCTACCCTTTGACCTGGTAATCTCACTTATAGGAATATATCCCAAGGAAATAATCCAAACAACGAAAGGTAATTTTGTAAGGATATTTATAGCAAAGCCATTTATAGTAGGAGTAAACTGGAAACAACCCAAGTGCCCAACAGTAAGGAGACTGGCTAAGCCAAGAATATCATATCAACTCCGTGGTGCACTGCACAGACATTAGCGCATCGAGCAGGTGGTACGTTTCAATGTGTGGAAATGTCTACGTGAAATACTGTTAATTGAAAAAAGCGGAACGCCAACAATTATGTGTCCAGTGATTACAACTTTGTGAAAATGTACCTGGTATTTTGAAAAGGGTCAGGAAGGCATCGAGTGATGTAAACACAGCTGAAGGTTCATTGAATTCGTTTTCTGCATTGTGGATGGCTGTGTAAGTGCATAATGTATAAAAAAGACAGGAAGGACAGAAGAAAGAAAGAAAAAAAGAAACTACTGACTAAAAACCAGAGCTGCTATTTAAGACAATCTGTCATTTAGATGTTTATAGATTAAGAACACCAGAGAGAAATACAAGTGGGAAATCAGAAAGACCCAGGAACATCTAAATGGTAGTCTATATGCCTAATAGAAAGTCGAAATTCATTTGGAGCAAGATCCCTTCTGAATGCCTTGCAGCACTGGATCAACAATTGGAAGCCATAATGACAAGGATGTGCTCAGACTCCTACAGGGAAAGACAACTTCCCATGGCCAGCAATGTTTGTTCCCTAGCAAACCACTTCTCAAGTGATGATGTCATCATTAAGGAAAAAATCAACATTCGCAGAATTCACCATCATCCAGCAGAAAACAGCATGCCAAAACCTTTAGAATTGATTTCTGTGCATTTGCAGCACACCCTCTGGATTCTGTGGCTTAAATTAATCACTAATGAAAATTAGAAAGCATTAGTTTTGGATTGTACTTGCAGCATGGTCCCTGCAACTAAAGGGGAGAGGGTCTTGGAAAATAGGTAAAATAATTGCTTAGGACTTAGTTCTGAGGTTCACTGTAGGACATCTTCAAAGATGTTTTAAAAATTTTTTGTTCATGTTAAAAATTAGCCTCCATTATTGCTTTTATTTCTGCAGCATTTTTTACAAACGCAATTACAATTAAGAGGTGAGAATGCAATGTTTTGGAAGAAAGAGCATTACAGGCCCATGTCTGTTGGAACATTTTAAATATTACAGGACTGAATTGGAGGCAAAATCCCCTTAAAATTATTTGAGGTCTCAAGACATCCTATATCACCATGCAAGTTGGGAAGAAACCAAAGCTGACGACAGGCAGCTCAAATGTGTTTGATCTGAAAGTTTTCATTTATGCCACCATTTTATTGCTGCAAAGGGACCACAGCAAAATGGTGGCTGCCTATACTGTATTTCTTTAAAGAGAATATATGTAAAACAGCCACCCCCTGTGAGGTGGTTAATATGCCGCCTGAGCCTTGAAAGCCGTGCCCTTCCCGATACACAGACTGACTCTGGCATTTGTGCCGATATTGAAGTTGCAAAATTAAATATCAAGAAGCCATATTTTTTTCTCAAAAGACAACGATTTACCAGTTTAATTACACAGTGCGTCCCTCTTCTTTGCATCTCCCTGTCTTCCCTCTCCCATATCCTGCTGGGGAATAGAAAGAATTCTGGTGTCATATGAAACCTAGAGCTCCAAGGAGCCTAAGTGCTTTGATTGTATTTGTGAACATGAGTTCTACTTAAAGACAAGTGACTGGATTCTGTTTTCCCTCTTTAGCCATTGCTGGAGGTTCATATGTTATGATTTTCTCTTAGTTGTTGACAAGCAGTGATTCTATCCATTTTGTGATATTTTAAAATGAGGGACTAAGGGAGTAGACACTGATCATTCCCCTTTCCCTAAACAACATCCTGGTTTTTATTCTGTATCCTTTGTCTCCATCTCCTCTCACATTCTCAGATTCTAAAGTTGTTCATCACCTTAAATTTTTCATATGCACTGATTGTGGGTATGAAATCTTTTTGTACTGATTCTTTTATTCAATCATTCTACAAACATTTGTTGACTAATCCCCATTTGCCAAGCATTGTGCTAGGTGCTATGCCAGGGGCTTAGACAGCAGCCCAGGATACACATGGCTGGCAAAAGGCTGCTAGGGCCAAACAGTGGCTGAGCTGGACTTTGGGACACAGCTGGCCAAGTGCTGGCAAGCACAGCCTTCACCCTGAACAGTGTGTGTGTGTGTGTGTGTGTGTGTGTGTGTGTGTGTTCCATATATGGTAGATAAGTTTCCTTGGCTGTAAAATGGAGATTATGCTTCTTGTTTTACTTTACCTCCTAGAGTTCTTATGAGGATAAAATGAGATTCAGTATGTAAGAGTGCTTTGAAAAAAGTTGAAAGCCCACAACAATATGGAGTGGTTGCTATCACCATCTTTTCCTGCAAAATCTAGACAAGACAGTATACATGCCACAAGTAGAATGTTGAACTAAATAATTTCTAAATTTTGGTAATAATTTGCTAAAAGGTAAATACAGCAATTTGCCAAAGTTAAATCAATTTAACCAAAATTTGTAAAGTTTGTCCATTAGATTCTTATATTGTTCCCGAGTTGGCCACACTTTAAGCTCTGGGTTAGCTCTGTGCATCAGAGATGTGAAAATTGACCAAAGGGAGGCTGGGTGCGGTGGTTCACGCATTCAATCCCAGCACTTTGGGAGGCCAAGGCAGGTGAATCACTTGAGGCCAGGAGTTCGAGGCCAGCCTGGCCAACATGGTGAAACCCCGTCTCTACTAAACATACAAAAACTAGCTGGGCATGGTGGCATGCTCTTGTACTCCCAGCTACTTGGGAGGCTGAGGTGGGAAGATAGCTTGAACCCGGGAGGCAGAGGTGGCAGTAAGCCAAGATTGCACTACTGCACTTCAGAGGGAGACTCCCTCTCAAAAGGAAAGAAAGAAAGAAAGAAAGAAAGAAAGAAAGAAAGAAAGAAAGAAAGAAAAGAAAAGAAAAGAAAAGAAAAAAAAAAAGAAAAGCAAAAAAATTGACCAAAGGAACTCTCAAGTCAGCTTAGGCAAATGGGAGAGATGGGCAGGAGGAAGTGAAAAATGGGCTCTTTCATCACCAGTTACTTAGAGAAAAGTGTGCCAAGGGGAAAGGAAGCAGGCTTGGATGCCATTTTCTTTGGTAAAAGGTAATTAAATCAGTATTAATCTTTTTTCCAAAATCTTGTATAAAATTATTCTCCAGAGAAATAATATTATTAAAATATCCATACTACCCAAAGTGATCTCTATCAAAATTTCAATGCAATGGCATTCCTAGAAATAAATTTTTTAAATCCTAAAATTAATATGGTACCGTAAAAGTTCCTGAATAGCCAAAGCGATCTTAACTAAAAAGAACAAAGCTAGAAGAATTACATGCCTGGATTTCAAAGTACATTACAAAGTAGTAGTAATCAAAACAGCATGATATCGGCATAAAAATAGACACATTGACCAATGGAATGAGACAGAGAGCGCAGAAATAAACCTGTATATCTACAGTCAATTGATTTTTGACCAAAGTGCAAAGAACACACAATGGGGAAAAGACAGTCTCTTAAATAAATGATGTTGGGAAAACTGGATATTCATATACAGAAGAATGAAATTGAACCCTTATTTCATACCACATACAAATATTAATTCAAAATGGATTGAATAATTACATGTAAGACTTGAAACTATGAAACTACTAGAAGAAAATATAGGTGGCAAAGCTCCATGACATTGGTCTGGGCAGAGGCTTCTTGGATATGATCCCAAAAGCACGGACAATGAAAGCTAAAATAGACAAATGGGACTACATCAAGCTAAAAAGCTTCTGCACAACAAAGGAGACAATCACCAGAGTGTAGGGACAATATGCAGACTGGAAGAAAATATTTTAAAATCATACAATGGATAAGGGGCCAATATCCAAAATATACAAAGAACTCAAACTACTCAGTAACAAGAAAATAAATAACTTTATTGGAAATGGGCAATGGGAGACAGAGGTTGAAGTGAACTGAGATTGTGCCACTGCACTCCACTCTGGGTGACAGAATGAGACTCTGTCACAAAAAATAATGGGCAAATAATTTGAATAGACATTTCCCAAAAGAGGATATACAGGCCAGGTGCAGTGGCTCACACCTGTAATCCTAGCACTTTGGGAGGCCGAGGCAGGTGGATCACTTGAGGTCAGGAGTTCGAGACCAGCCTGGCCAATATGACGCAACCCCGTCTCTACTAAAAATACAAAAATTAGTTGGGTATGGTGGTGGGCACCTGTAATCCCAGCTACACAAGAGGCTGAGGCAGGAGAATTGCTTGAATCCAGTGGGCAGAGGTTGCAGTGAGTCAAGATCATGCCACTTCACTCCAGCCTGGGTGACAGAGTGAGACTCTATCGAAGAAGAAGAAGAAGAAGGAGAAGGAGAAGGAGGGGGAGGGGAAGGGGGAGGGGGAGGGGGAGGAGGGGGAGGAGATGTACAATTGGCAATAGATGATTTAAAAATACTCAACATTGGCTGGGCATGGTGGCTCACGCCTGTAGTCCCAGCACTTTGGGAGGCTGAGGCGGGCGGATCACCAGGTCAGGAGATCGAGACCAGTCTGGCTAAGATGGTGAAACCCCGTCTCTACTAAAAATACAAAAAATTAGCCAGGCATGGTGGTGGGTGCCTGTAGTCCCAGCTACTCAGGAGGCTGAGGCAGGAGAATGGCCTGAACCCGGGAGGCGGAGTTTGCAGTGAGCCGAGATCATGCCACTGCACTCCAGCCTGGGCGACAGAGCAAAACTCCGTCTCAAAAAAAAAAAAAAAAAAAACAAAAAAACAAAAAAACTCAACATCACTAATCATCAGAGAAATGCAAATGAAAACCCCAATGAGATATCACCTCACACTTGTTAGATTGGCTGTTATCAAAAAGATGAAAAATAACAAGTGTTGGTGAGCATATGGAGCAAAGAGAACTCTCACACACTGTTGGTAGTATTGTAAATTAGTACAGCCATTTTCAAAAACAGAATGGATGTTCTTCAAAAAACTAAAAATAGAGCTACCATATGGTCCAGCAATCCCAGTATTGGATATTTATCCAAAGGAAAGAATATTAGCATCTCATAGATATCGGCACTCCCATATTCATTGCAACATTATTCACAATAGCCAAGATATGGAATCAACCTAAATGTCCATCAATGGCTGAATGGATAAAGAAAATGTTGTACATATACATACAATAGAATATTACTCAACCATTTAAAAAAAAAACAAACAAACAGGAAATTCTACAAAAGCCAAAATAGACAAATGGGATCTAATTAAACTAAAGAGCTTCTGCACAGCAAAAGAAACTACCATCAGAGTGAACAGGCAACCTACAGAATGGAAGAAAATTCTCACAATCCACCCATCTGGCAGAGGGCTAATATCCAGAATCTACAAAGAACTTAAACAAATTTACAAGAAAAACTCAAACAACCCCATCAAAAAGTGGGTGAAGGCTATGAACAGACACTTCTCAAAAGAAGACATTCATACAGCCAACAGACATATGAAAAAATGCTCATCATCACTGGTCATTAGAGAAATGGAAATCAAAACCACAATGAGATACCATCTCACACCAATTAGAATGGTAATCATTAAAAAGTCAGGAAACAACAGGTGCTGGAGAAGATGTGGAGAAATAGGAACACTTTTACACTGTTGGTGGGACTGTAGACTAGTTCAACCATTGTGGAAGACAGTGTGGCAATTCTTCAAGGCTCTAGAACTAGAAATACCATTTGACCCAGCCATCCCATTACTGGGGATATACCCAAAAGATTATAAATCATGCTGCTATAAAGACACATGCACACGTATGTTTATTGCGGCACTATTCACAATAGCAAAGACTTGGAACCAACCCAAATGTCCATCAATGATACACTGGATTAAGAAAATGTGGCACATATACACCATGGAATACTATGTAGCCTTAAAAAGGATGAGTTCATGCCCTTTGTAGGGACATGGATGAAGCTGGAAACCATCATTCTGAGCAAACTATTGCAAGGACAGAAAACCAAACACTGCATGTTCTCATTCATAGGCAGGAATTGAACAATGAGAACACTTGGACACAGGGTGGGGAACATCACACACCAGGGCCTGTTGTGGGGTGGGGGGAGGGGGGAGGGATAGCATTAGGAGATATACCTAACGTAAATGACGAGTTAATGGGTGCAGCACACCAACATGGCACATGTGTACATATGTAACAAACCTGCACGTTGTGTACATGTACCCTAGAACTTAAAGTATTAAAAAAAAAAAAAACCTGCATGTTGTGCACATGTACCCTAGAACTTAAAGTATAATAATAAAATAAAATAAAATAAAATAAAATAAAATAAAATAAAATAAAAAGCAGGAAATTCTGTCACATGCTACAACATGGATGAACTTAGAGGACATTATGCTAAGTGAAATAAGCCAGGCGCAGAGAGACAAATATTGTATGATCTCACTTTTATGTGGAATCTCAAAAAGTAAAAAGAGAGTAAAATGGTGGTTACCAGAGTCTGGGAGGGTGAGGTGGACTAAAGTTCCAGTTACATAGGAGAAATAAGTTCTGGTGATCTATTGCACAGCACAGGGACTATAGTTAATAAGAATGTATTACACATTTAAAAATAGCTAAAAGAGAGGATTTTAAATGTTCTCACCACAATGAAGTGATAAATATTTGAGGTGATAGATATGTGAATTAGTCTGATTTGATCATTCCAGAATTATACATGTATCTCATTGTACCCGATGTGGGATATAATAACATCACATCATATCCCATAAATATATGCAATTATTATTTGTCAATTAAATATAAAATAAAATATTTTTTAAAATAAGGTTAAAACAGGGCAAAGAGGAAAATATATTCATTAGAAAGTGCTAGGGTGCCTATTGAACTGAGGCAGTTTGTAATTAAGATCCTGACCTCAAGCGGTTTCTACTAAGTTGCTAAAGGAGATCAACCACCTAAAGCTACATAAATCCACTCAAAATCAAAATGAAATGTTAGGCCTGCTTGGTAAAGCTTTATTCAAAAATGGCTGGCTGTGTTGTCCTGCAGTCTCAGGAATAGATTGTAACTTTTGAGAGAAGAGTACGGGTTTCCAAGGCACCAGACCTCTGGTGATCTCTATCTCTTATGGGAAATAGGAGTGCTTCCTCACCTTCACACATTCAGTGCTTTGTACATTCTACATTGATCCCCTAAACCTGCCATCACTACACTTACTGTGGACTACTAAACAGTCACTAAATGGGCATTTTGAGGTGTCACTTTTGGATACTACCTGTTTCAACAGCATTGCCTTCTTTGGTTACAGTGGTTCAAGTGATTTCTCTTTTTGCACTCAGTCTTTGTAAACGTGAATGGAGCCAGGTGTGGTGACTCACACCTGTAATCCCAGGACTTTGGGAGACCAAGGCAGGAGGATCGCTTGAACCCAGAAGTTCAAGACCAGCCTGGACAACATAGCGACACCTCATCTCTACTAAAAATAAAAAATTAACCAGGCATACATTCCCAGCTACTTGGGAGGCTGAGGCAAGAGGATCACTTGAGCTCAGAGAATCAAGGTTGCATTGAGCTATAATTGAGCCACTGCACTGCACTCCAGCTTGAATGACTTAGTGTCAAAAAAAAAAAAAAAAAAAGGAAATGGAAAGTAGAAAACAGAATAATAAAAGTGTTGGAACTAGTGAAAAGAAGCTCAAGTCTCTTAAACATAATATGATTAGGATAAAGATGGGAATCATTACATGGTCAAAATTAGGGACTCATTAATCTTAGTGTTTGGACCTCATTTTTGGACATGGGCCACTGGAGGCTCAATTGTGAAGGAGAAGAATGCAATTAGAGAACATGTACAAAATGCTGTGAATGTATCATTGCCGATTGATCTGGGCTTTTCAAGAAAATTTTCAGTTTTCTGGGAACACCCCCATCCTTTCTTCATATCATGGCAGACAGTTTTTCACACATTCAAACTTCTACATACGTTTTTAGGAATATATTAGGCATGAAAACAGGAGACCAGGAATTGTGGCATCAGTTGCAGTCTAGCTAGCTTTTCTCTGTCCCATAGACATAAAAATTCAGTCCTCAAATCATACTGTTTTGCTGTCTGGAATGCCCTTCCTCTCCCTTTTCCTGTGTAAATTCTTATCCCATATTCTAGCCCTATCTCCTACAGGTAAACTGACTTGGCCACACAGCCTGCATCCCTCATTCACTTTCCTGATGTACTCCCCACAGCAGAAGTTAGTGCTTAAAGACATACTGGCTTGGAACTTTAGTGATTGGTTTGTATTTTAGTTTCATTTCTACAACTGAATCATAAGCCCTCTGGGGCAAGAATGTAACCCTTGCCTCTTCTGTATCCCCCCACAACACAGAGGATGGAGTTGGGCACTGTAATGGACTGAATTGTGCCCACCTAATATTCGAATTTTGAAATTCCAATGCCTAGTATGTCAGGATGTAACCATATTTGAAGATAAGGTTTTTAAAGAAGTGCTTAAGTTAAAATAAGGCTGGTAAGATGAGGCTCTATTTCAATCTGACCGGTGTCCTTCCAAGAAAAGGAGTAGACACAAGGATGCACATGCACAGAGGGACGGCCATGTGAGGAGCAGCAATCTGCAAGCTAAAGAGAGGTGGTCTCAGAGGAGACCAACCCTGCTGGCACCTTAATCTTGGACATCAAGCCTCCAAAACTGTGAGAAAACAATTGTCTGTTGTTTAAGCTAACCAGCCTATGGTATTTTGTATGACAGCTCTGGCAAACTAATGCAGTTGAATAGTAGGAACTCTATAAATACTATAAATACTCCTAGGCTGTCTCTCTGGAGGAAAGGAGGAATAATAAGCAAAAGGATAGTGTTTAAGTCTGTTTTCATACTGCTGTGAAGAAATACCAGATACTCCAATAATGGCAATGGATTAGATGTTCGAGAGGCTAGGGGGTGGGGCAAGATGAAAAGGTAACACCGAGGTTTTGCAAATTTGTGAATGATAGTGCCATTTTTTGAAGTAAGCAATACTTGGTAAGGATCAGATTTGTTCACTTCCATCAAGTTGAGTCAGAACTTGCCCTGAAATATGTAAGACATGTCAAGTAGCATGTTACTATGATCTTTATGGTGATAATTTTTAATTACTGCATTTTGTTCCATTGATTGTATATACTACATTTTGTTTACAATTAAGAAATGCTGAACAATTAAACTCTGTTAATTTTTTTATTAAAATAAATATTGTTATGATTGAAAAAAAAAGAGAAATACCTGATACTCGGTAATTTACAAAGAAAAGACATTTAATGGACTCACAGTTTCTCATGACTGGGGAGGCCTCACAATCAAGGCTGAAGGCAAAGGAGGAGCACAGGCACAGCTTACCTGGCAGCAGGCAAGAGAGTATGTGCAGGGGAACTGCCCTTTATAAAACCATCAGATCTTGTGAGAGTTATTCACTATCACAAGAATAGCATGGGAAAAACCAACCCCCATAATTCAATTACCTCCCACTGGGTCCCTCCCATGACATGAGGGAATTATGGGAGCCACAATTTAAGATGACATTTATTGAGTATTTACTATGAGCTGGCACTGTTTATTCTGAAAGTGTTTTACATTGATTAACCTATTTAATTTCCACAACACTATGAAGGAAGTTCTATTATGGTACCCATTTTGCAGATGAAGAAACAGAGGCCTGGAGAGGTACAATAACTTGCCCAAGTTCACACAGCTAGTATGTGGAGATGTCAGGTTCCAAATGCAGGCAGTCTGACTTTAGGCAGATACTCTTATCCTGGCTGGAGTGCAGTGGCATGATCTTGGCTCACTACAACCTCTACCTCCTGGGTTCAAGCTATTCTCCTGCCTCAGCCTCCCAAGTAGCTGGGATTACAGGCACCTGCCACCATGCCCAGCAAATTTTTGTATTTTTAGTAGAGATGGGATTTTGCCATGTTGGCCAGGTTGGTCTCAAAATCCTGACCTCAGGTGATCTGCCCACCTTGGCCTCTCAAAGTTCTGGTATTACAGGCATGAGCCACCGTGCCCAGCCTGCAGCCTTGCTTTCTAAGACTTCTCTTCAGGCAGAACTCTCTCCAACACCTGAGGGACTCCATGTCCAGGAAACATAGTGGGGGACTTGAAGCTGTCATATGAACAATCTTGTCAGGCAACTTTCTTCCTTCTGGTTGGCAGGCACCTCTGTATCCTAAACTTGTCCCCCACCTTCTGGTTTATGCCAAGAATTCTACCATTGCCAATTAACTCTTTTGTCTTAACATTTTTTTTTTTCTCAGAAAAATTGCAGTTTCTTCAAGGAAAGGCCAGCCATAAGCCTTAGAGCAAATCAATGCAGGGTTCTTCAGCTGTTTCTCTGAAAATGGCTATGGAAGGAAGGGGGAAGGAAGGAGGTTCAGGAAGACTAAACTAGGAACTTTGAGTTTCTATCTTAAGTGAATGCAAGTGAATGAAACAAATATAAAATCTCACTTAGTAATAATAACAGCAAATATTTAAACACTGTTTGTCTCACATCGGCTCTATGAGGGAGGTAAAATGTTAGCCCCTTTATGGAAAAACTGAGGCCCTGAGAAGTTAGATAATTTGCCTAAGCTTGTTAAGCTAGTCAAGAAGAGAGCTAGGCTTTAAAGACAGGAAGTCTGGCCCTAGAGTTCAAGTTCATAACTACCAAGTCATGGTGCCCCTCCGTACATCACCTCTCATTCCCTCCATGAGTTTTTCCTGTTGGGAGTGAGAACAGTCCACAGAGCACAGGCAGCAAGTGGACATCAATAGAAAAGCTCCCTGAAGTAGCTACATGGTAGGTTCTCTGGACCTATTCCCTATGGGGAGGAGTATTGTCCCCACAAGGAGCCCATGGCAGAGTTAATGGGTGAATGGCAGATTTGGACTTCCCTCACCAATTTTTCTGTAAGGATCATTGCTATTTGAGTGGTGAAGTGCAGCTTGTTAAACCAGAGGGATTCAGGATCTACAGAAAAACTGATATGACAAAACAGTTTTGATTGTCAGCTGAATAGCAGCAAAGATTGGCTGATTTGTCTGGGTAGGCAAATAAGTCCACAGGCGAACTTAAGTACATCACAGAACCTCAAAAATAGATCAGACTTTAGAGAGTCATCTGGTCCAACCACTTATAAAACACTGGAATTGACTCTAATCAACCCCCAACCCTCCACAACACATATATATCACCAGCAAGCAATAGTCTAGTTTAAAAGCCTCCAGGAATGGAGAGCTCACTGCCTCCCAGAGCTGCCATTTTTGTCTGTTGAGTACAATTTAATCCAGTTGAATAAGAGTGGATTTTGTGTCTGACAAAAGCTCACCATTTAAGTGGCTGGGATGGAGAATTCCCAACACCTCTAACAAAGCCTCTGTCCCTGAGAGGTCACTGGCATTTAAGAGAAAAAAGGGTTCCAGATTTGTCCTAGGATGCAATAATGAAAAACCCCATTGGCTAAATGAGAAATCCCACATTCTTCCTGGAGTTCACTGATTGAGCAGGCTGCAGGGAGCTTCTGGGCTGAGCTTTTAAGGCATCTTCACTCTACCTCACTGCTCTTTGTCTGGACTCTGGGTCTCCCCCAGGATGGGACTCCTACAGTAAACCTGACAAAGGATTGCAAGTAAGGATATACTTGAAGTCCAACCTTAAATCACAGGGCTCTCTGGGACACAGCTGGGAATCACAAGCCAGGCAAACCAGCAGGTAGAAAGGGGACCTCCCTGCAGCAGCAAACACATTCCAGGGCCCCAAAGAGAACAGGTTACAAAGCAGAAAGAACTGTCTCAGAACCAGCACAAAAAGGATTTAGGCATCAGCCTCCTTAGTACAAACTCACCCTTCTCAGAGGCCTCAGCACCCCAAAGGTCACATTAGCCGATACCCTTAACTATAATAGTCAATACCAGTTATTGAGCACTTACTCTGCACCTGGCCAGGTGCCTTGTACTTCATTTGCATGATCTCCTTTAATTCCCACAATATCATTGAAAGGTAGATGTTATTGTTTTCCTCATTCTTTAGGCTCAGTGAGGTTAGATAATATACCTAAGGCCACACAGTTGGTAAATGGCAGGGCCAGAATTTTAACCAGAACTGGAACCGAGGCTTTCCTGACTCCAGAATCTATGTGCTAACTACTTTGTCAGGCTACTTGTACCAGTGAAGCTTCTACAGCCACCTTGAATCAATTTTTCACGTTGCCCTCAGAGCTACCATCTTGCTCAAATTTCCAGTTCTACTCAAAACATTCAGTGGTTCTGTTTTTGCTTTTACCACGAAGTTCAAGATCCTAAGAGTAGTATTTAAGGCCTCCTCAATCTGACCACAACTTACCTTTCAGATCTATTTTCTATTACTTGCATCATCTATCCATGTCCCACCCCACCTCCTTCTCATTCTTCTTTATCCACTGGCGTTTTGATTTGTATTTGTATTTTTTTTCTTACTCCCTTCTTCTTATGCTCCAGTCATGTTGGATGATTCATCATTCTATGAAAATGCCACACACACCTCATCCTATTTTTGCTTACACTGTGTACTCTGCTTGCAAATCTCTTTCTGAAGTACCCTTGTTTTTTACTTTATAATGTTTTCACACCCTCTTGTGTTACAGTTATTCCTGCAAGAGTGCCTCTCTCAAAACAGAAAACTATTGGAACCTACTGAAATAGTGTCAATTATAACTTGAGACCTAAGTGTCCAAAGAGAGGCTGATGGAAAATATAAGCCATAGGCCTTCTCAATCAGAACTCAAAGCCTTCTGTTGAAATCTGTGGCTGAATGAGGGGCATTGTAGGGCTAGAGATTGCTCAGCCCAAGGCCTTGCCTCCTAGCTATGGTCTCTGGCAGGCCTATGTAATAACAGTAAGTGTAATCCAGGAAAGGGAGGAAGAGAAGCCCAAGAGAGGCTCCAAGAGATCTGACAATCTTGTCTCATTCACTTCTGAATGTTCCCATCAGCTATTTCACTTCCTTTGTGGTTGCACCCATTCAAAATACCTCAGTCTTTCTCCAATCTTCTCAAAACCAAAGTTTACAAATATTTTAGGAAAATCTCTCTCTCTGTCTCCCTTTTTTTTTTTGAAAGAGTTTCACTCTTGTTACCCAGGCTAGATACAATGGCGTAATCTTGGCTCACTGCAACCTCTGCCTCCCAGGTTCAAGTGATTCTCCTGCCTCAACCTCCCAAGTAGCTGGGATTACAGGCACCAGCCACCATGCCCAGCTAATTTTTTTTTTTTTTTTTTGTATTTTTAGTAGTATTTCACCATGTTGACCAGGCTGGTCTCAAACTACTGACTGACCTCAGGTGATCCACCCGCCTTGGCCTCCCAAAGTGCTGGGATTAGAGGCATGAGCCACCACGCCCAGCCTTAGGAGAATCTCTTTGAAAGTAGATTGCATGCAACAGCCCAGAGGAATCTCAAAATTTTAATGCTGACCAAAAGAAGCCACATACAGAAGAATACATTCTGTATCATTTCATTCAGTGAAATTCAAGAACAGGGAAACTAATCTATGATTTGAGATGTCAAAATAGTAGTTTCCTTTGAGGGAATGTTGACTGGGTGGAAGCACTGAATGAACCTTCTGGGATGCTGGAAACCTTCTCTATCTTGATTTCAGCGGTGATTATATGGATATGCATATGTACGAAAGTTTACTGAGCTGTACACTTAATGTTGATGCACTTCATTATATGTGTGTTATAACTCAGTTTAAAAAATTAAAACTCACCGCTTTCTCTGTTCTTTCTCAAATCAAACTTTCGAAATCTTTTAAACGATTTTCCTGTGTGTCTTTTGAGGGCAGACTGTATCTCTAAATCACAAAAACAACAAAAACCTTCAAAAGAGAAACAATGATTCCTCTTTCAGATCCACATACAGCTTAAGACATGGTTGGTCAAGATGATTTGAAGCTTTTGATCCTGAAGATTAGAGTTACAGAAAACATTGAGTCCCACAGAAGCTCCAAGAGCGGGTAAGTTAAAAATCTTAAATTTGATAGGACCAGATGACCTCTCAGAAACACCAATCCCCATCTCTCCTCTGCTCCTACTCATCCTTAAGCTCAGCTGAAATGTCTCCCTTCTGCAATGCATTCTCTGATCTCTTTTGTTCCCCACACTCTAAAACAGAAGTAATCCCAACTAGTTAGTAGAAGATCATGGATTGGAGCCTTGGTACATCAAAGTGTAGTCTGCAGACAAGCAGCATAGTTATTACCTGGGAGCTTATTAGAAATGGAGGATCACTGACCCCACTCAGACCTACTAAATCAGAATCTGCATTTTAACTTGATTCCAGGGTGACTTTGATGCACAATAAAAATTAAGGAGCAGTCTAAGAGAGCTCTTACTCAAATTTAAAAGCACTTCCAAATCACCTGAGGCAATGCTTACAATTGCATCCTGGATCCTACCCTGGAGATTTTGATTCAAAAGTTCTAAGACCAGGTATCTGGATTGTGACAAAGCTGGATTTTAATGTTGACAGGAAAGTTGGCTCAAACTTGAAGAGCATTTGCTAACAGAGACAACCCCACAGATAGTAACTGAGTTCCTCACTAGTCCCCAGAAGACTAATGAATAAGTATGAATCATAATTTGAGACTTAGCTATCCAAAGAGAGGCTTATAGAAAAATTAAGTCATAGGCCTTCCCATTTGGGACTCAAAGATGCCCTTTGCTTATAGCTTGGGGTCCCCAGAGAATCCCATGTCAAGTTCTCATCTCCTTTTGGCACTTTCCATACATTTCAAACAGGAGAAAACCTACCTATCCCAGGATCTCAGCATCTCAGATCAGAGACTATTCCAATAAAGTTTTAATAACAAGTGCCCATGGTAAGGGCCAAAAGGAGTGAAAGAACACAGCCACCTGTTACTGTGGGCCAAATCTCCCTGGACAACTGAAGCCACCAGTGCCTGAAGACCTCTGCCATGCCTGGCATCCTGAAGTCTGAGAGCATGTAAAAGGCTCAACAGGAAATACTAGTCAATGTTAGGAGCCACTCACAGGCTGTTCAAAGTGGCAACACTCAGAATTCTCATCCATTGTTGATATCAAGTAAAGAATTTCACTAAGTATTCAACTAAAGTGGCCAGTTATCAGACTGACAAAAATGGAAATGAATACTAATGCCCAGAGTTGGTAAGAGATTTTTAAAAAGAAGACACACACAACTAGGGAGAGAATAAATCAGGATAGAGTTTTTGGAAGCCATTTTGACAATACATATGCTGAAAGGAAGGTACTAAAGTGGGGTACTTGGGGTATCTTGGAGAAATTCTGAAATGACTTAAAATCTGATTGAGAATAGACTCCCCTACGTTTTTGCCAATTATATTGGCTAAAGCTGTAAAGAATGAGAACTCATATCTTAGTTCCATTTGTGTTGCTATAACAGAATAGCACAGACAGGGTACTTTATAAAGAAAAGGAGTTTATTTGGCTCAAAGTTCTGCAGGCTGCAGAGTCCAAGAACATGGCACCAGCATTTGGCAAGGACCTTTGTGCTGCATCATTCCATGGAAGAATGTGGAATGCAAGGAAGTGCAAGAGAGAGCAAGAAAGTAAGAGAAGGCCAAACTCGATTATATAACAACTCACTCTCATTATGATATTAATTCATTCATGAGGGCAGAACCCTCATGGCCTAATAACCTTTCAACAGCCCCACCTCTTTATACCATCACAATGGCAATTAAATTTCAAAATGAGTTTTGGAAGGGACATTCAAATCATACCAACAGCCATTGCTGGTGACAGTATGAAGAAATAAGCACTTTTGTTTACTACTGATAGCATTGAAATTGGTACACCCGCTTCTGGAGAGTATTTGGGAAATAATTGTCAAGAGCCTTAAACATGAGTGTTCATGCTAATCTAGCAATTCCATTCTAAGAATTTATCCAAAGGAAATAATTTAAAAGGTATGAACAGATGTCTACACAAGGATGTTTGTAACAGTTTGTGTGTAATAGTGAAAAATGGAAATAATCCAGGCCGGGCATGGTGACTCATGCCTGTAATCCCAGCACGTTTGGGAGGCTGAGGTGGGTGGATCACCTGAGGTCAAGAGTTTGAGACCAGCCTGGCCAACATGGTGAAATCCCATCTCTCCTAAAAATACAAAAATTAGCTGGGTTTGGTGGCACATTCCTATAATTTCAGCTACTTGGGAGGTTGAGGCATTAGAATCACTTGAACTCAGGAGGTGGAAGTTGCAGTGAGCTAAGATCACGCCACTGCACTCCAGTCTGGTGAGACGTCAAAAAAAAAAGAGAGAGAAAAGAAAAAGAAATAATCCACATGGACAACAATAAAGAAATTATGACACACCCATATAGTAGGATCTCATGTAGCCATGGAAAATGTTATTTCAGTGAATTTTTATGAATATATAAAGATGTTCACAATGTATCTTTAAATGAAAAATTGGTGTGTATAGTAGGATACTGTTTTTCAAAATATCCGTACGACTTGTTAGCATAGGGACAAATCTGGTGTGATAGATGTCGACAGTGTTTAGTCCTTACATGGCAGATTTAGAGAGGACTTTAAAAATTATTTTTGCTTAACTAACATAGAAACAGAAAACCAAATGCCACAGGTTCTCACTTATAAGTGGGAGCTAAATGATGAGAACACATAGAGAGGAACAGCACACACTGTGGCTTATTGGAAGGTGGACAGTGGGAGGAGGGAGAGGATCAGGAAAAATAACTAATAGGTACTAGGCTTAATACTTAGGTGAGGAAATAATCTGTACAACAAACCTCCATGACACAAGTTTACCTATTAATAGACCTTCACCTGTACCGCTGAACTTAAAATAAAAGTTAAAAAATTACTGTTGCTTTCTTACATTTTCAAATTTTTCCAAAACAAACATGAAATTTTAGTAATATTTTAAAACAGTAATTCTAATTACCCTGGCTGATATTCCTTTAGTTTTTGAAAGAATTACTATTTTTTCATTACATATAAAAGCAGGAAACTGAGAGTGAAGTACAGTTAGTAGTCCTGTCACTTTTGTGGACACTTGTATTTAGATCTGATTCATACTTAGATGACATATCCTTCCACCCCAGTGACTCCCCCAACCATCAGATAAACTACTCACTGGGCTAGACCTCAGAGGTCCCAGACACAGCCTCAGAGATTACAGGGCAGGGCTGAAGAAAACATAAACAAATGGACATCTTTGGGAGTCAATAGAGATGCTGAGGGGACTTTATGAACTTGAGTCTCTGAAACCTATATGAAAAGCAATAATTCAGGAGTGGAGAGAGCTGCTGTCTCCCAGTAAGCCATGAAACACTCAGCCCCATGCACCCAGACTAGGGCAATGCAGAGAGGATGGCCAAAAAAGAGTATTGTCATCAATCATCCCCAGCATGACCCTTCTGTCACCTCCAATCTTACCAAGAGCTCTACTTTTTAAACTGCTGGTCATGATCCATGGGTGGGCCATGCAATTACATGTAGCATTTAAAAAAAAAATGCAATAGAAAGAAAAGAAATGGGTTGAGGTAGAGATAGGATAATACATGATAGAAAATGTAGGAGTGTCTCCCAGGTAGTAAAAGAGTAAGTATGTTGTGAGTGTGTGTGTACCAGTGGTGACGTTAAATGTATTACTCTGGGGCATGGTCACAAAGTTTGGAAGTTGAGAAACTGGAGATTTTGTATCTAGATGCTCCTGCCCACTATACTGCAAGGAGTTTTCACTTGAAGCCCCTAACCCAGATCTGTTCCCTGTCCTCCACTTTAGATTCATTGATCAGCCTCTTTATTCACCCAGGTATCTCTTGACTGATCCTGACTTTTTAAAAACAAAGACCATATGCCATAGATGTTTTTTTTCTGAGATGATCAAAAGCCTATGTAAAATACCTATTAAGTGCTCCCCATAATCAGGGAAGAATGCTTGAATTTAAGGTACATTTTTTCACAGTTATTTATGTACAAGGGATAGATGAATTTTATTACAAAAAATCATATTTACCATTTCATATGTACAAGGGATAGATGAATTTTATTACACAAAATCCTATTTATAAAATATTCACTTTTTTTAAAACATCTTGAATGATGATTATTACTAATAGTATGTTTGGCTTATAGAAAAGAAATTCGTTTATTAAGTTGCTAGTAGTTTTTAAAAACTAAAGATATAACTGGATCGAGAAGTATAAGAAAAATTAAGCTTAACAAAATATCTCCTGGGCTCAGTTTCTGAGCAATTGCCCTACAGTCTATAATTATGAATAAAATACCCTTTGAAAAGACCTCATTAGAATCAGAGAGAAATGAGAACAATAGGGTAGGTATTACAAAAGATTGGTTTTTCTCAGATAATTGTTTTTAATAAAATGGCAAAAGTGTAGAAAACACCAGGCAACTATAATTAGGATAATAATCTATTGTTCTACAGGAATATGTACCCTGTTGTCTTTTCTATGGGAAAGCAACAAAGAAAATGAAGTAAAATATGGGTGAATACATTTGAAGATAGTGACACATAGAACTGTAGAGGTCATTAATTAATCTTTCCTTTATGGCTGAACCAGCCAAATAACCGAGAGTGGACGTATCCTGTCTGCAGTCTCTGAGAGAACTTTACTTTTAGAGAGAAGCCCAAGGAGACTACAGAACTGCTTTCAGATACGATGATATATTTTCTGTTTGTTTCTATTCATGTGCTTAGATAGAATGATATTCAAATACTAAGTATCTTTTCTACACTTTTAAATTCTATTTTTTGTCAGTCGTTAAGTGTGTGATCCTATGATTCATTTCTTTAGTTGGGAGAAATTCCAGGAATGGTGGATCCATGAAGCTGGGTCTTAATTTGATCATGGCTTTGACAGAGATGTGTTTTCAAAACAGGATACTTAATGATATACAACACAACTCAGTGAAAGGATCTGATTTTCATTACCATTTTCCAGATTAAAAAAGAGGGGAGTAAATCAAGCTATCTCCCCAGCTCCGGGCTGGGAAAGAGAGGAGCACCTTCGCCCCCAGAGTTCCTATCCCCTGGCTGTTCTGGAAAAGAGGACAGCCAGACCTTTCCCTAGTACCTATGGAAGAGCATGCCCTTGTCTGTCCCAGAGACACTGCCACTGCGTGATGGACCTACAGGCCTGACATGAAGGTTATGCCAAACAAGTTTCAAAAGAGGTCCTTGCCTGCCAGGCCACAACTCTTTCTTCTCTCTTGAAGCTATAGACCCTCAAAAAGCAGTTTGCTTTCCTGGGTCCTGACCATCCTGATTTAAGTAAAAATTTAAGTATTGGCAGTATTGTTCAGTAGTTAATAGCACAGGCTCTGGAGCAGGACTGCGTAAGTTCATGTCCTCTGCTATCTACAGCTGTGGGATCTTGGTCAATCCTTTAACTTCTCTGAGCCTCAATTTATTCATCTGTAAAATGGGAGTGAACATAGTGAATATTTCAAAAAGCCGTGATGTGGATGAAATAATTAAATGTAGGTAGAATTATTAGCCTAAAACATAATGAGTATTTAATAAATATTAATTATTTTTATAATTGTCATCAACTAGTGGGAATAGTCATCTCCCTTCTTTTTCAGTTGAACAGGAGTGTTGGGACTTCATAAGGAAGAACTAAGTGACCATCACTCAAAAAGAAGTTACAGTGGTTGGTTTTCCATATCAACAGAATCTTCACTGCCTCTTACATTACGTGACTCCTGCCACAACAATGTGCACACAACACATACTCCTACATACACACACTCACCTGGTGGTACATTTAAACTATTAGGATGGTGCAAAAATAATTGCATGTTTTGCCATTTAAAAGTAATGGCAAAATCGCAATTACTTTTGCACCAACCTAATAATGTCAACTCAGTTTGCTATGAGGGCCTTGAATTGAGGGCAGGTATGTGTGTGTATACATATGAGTGTGTCTTTGTTTGCCAACGTTAAATAAATGGATCTTTGACTGGGCATGGTTGTTCATGCCTGTAATCCCTGCACTTGGCAAGGTTGAGGCAGGTGGATCATTTGAGGTCAGGAGTTGGAGACCAGTCTGGCCAGCACGGCGAAACCATGTCTCCACTAAAAATACAAAAATTAGCCACATGCCTGTAATCTCAGCTATTTGGGAGGCTGAGGTAGGAGGATTGCTTGACCCTGGAAAGCAGAGGCTGTAGTGAGCCGAGATCGCGTCACTGTACTCCAGCCTGGGCGACAGAGAGAGACTTTGACTCAAAAAAAAAAAAAAAAAAAAAAAAAAAAAAAAAAAAAGGAGCTTTGCTTTGAGGAGAGTCTTTTGAGCTTCTCCAAGTATGTTGGATTCCCTTCCACACCTTTGCTGCCAAATGGAGGCATTTCCATTTGAAGAAGAAGCATTTCACTTCTGCTTCAAACATTCCCAGAATGAACTCACTATGCCCTGAGGCAGCAAAATCTATCTTTAGCCAACTCTTATCGCTTTTAGATTTTGATCTAAAATCTGCTTTCTTCTAGCTACATTTAGATCTTAGGTTGGCCTCCTCAGGAGCCCTAACAGCACAGAGTAAAATAATGCCATTTACATCATGAACATTAGCAAGGAAAGTCTTATTCCTTCCAAAGGAAGGGATGGAATATTTCTGATACTGGTGCCTTGGATGGGCAACTGTTTATCTTGAACCCGAATCCCTGCTGGTCAGGGCAGCTCCCTTGGCTTTGTATCCCCTCTAGGAGCAATTTTCCACTTTATTGTTTTCCTGACTGCTCTAGGCCCAGCTTGGGTACACAACATCCTCTGCCTCACTTGACCTGACATGGGGTTTTCATTGTGGTCCCCTTAGAAATACAGGTTGTTGTGACTCACCTTGGGGTATAAATACTGATGGTCAAGAGCCTGGAAGCCTAGATTTTTCAAGAAGCAGCAGCATTACCTCTCATTCCCCTACCACACACACAGTTTGGCAGTGCCATATTCCCCAGACTGACCCACAAGCCGCTTGGGCTGCTCCCTCTTTAAGTGCTGTTGATTTGGTTTAAGCCCATTAGTGACCATTTGCCCATCACTGCTGGCAAATCCTAAAGCTGGTGGATTGCTGAGGAGGAGGGGAACACAAGTGTGTGCACATGTGTGTGTTTCAGTGGTGGACGGTATCACTTGCACCCATTAATGGCAGCTCTACTTCTGTATTTTATGTTCCCAATTACCTTCTAAACTGTAATTTCTTTTGATCTCCTATCAGTTATATATATATATTTATTCCACACCCTGCAAATTTATGAGGTCATTTTAGTTGCTTAAAATACAACATTATCACAAGCTTTCTTATCTATTATTTAATTAACACAATTATATAGCAGAACATTGGCCATTGCACACTATCAGCTCCTGCTGCCCTAGAAAGACTTCATAACCAAGTATTAAAGGCATTTTTCCATCTTTTCTACTTGCTGTGGAAAGGGAGCAAGTTTTCATGCAGCTCTCCAACTTTTAAACAGTAACTTTTTGGTTAAATAAAATAGTGTTTCTAAATAAACACTCAGCAATTTTGTTTTTTAAATTAAAGAAAGGGATGGAAAGGGGGACTAGAATGTATTGCATCTCAGTGATGTGCTAGACGTTTTACTTACATAAGTAGTAAAATGTCCAAGAAGAGGTTTGTCTAGTAAAAATAAAGGAATATTTTTATTTCCCAATGTTAAGAAAATAAAATACATTATTAAACCTCAGTTGTACTTAAAATCAATTTATACCATAATTTCTCAGGGTTGGTTTGGTGAACACTAGTACTTTTAAAAACTTTTTATTTTGGCTGGGTTCGGTGGCTCACGCCTGTAATCCCAGCACTTTGGGAGGCCGAGATGAGAGGATCACGAGGTCAGGAGATTGAGACCATCCTGGTTAACACGGTGAAACCCCATCTCTACTAAAAATACAAAAACAAAATAGCCAGGCGTGGTGGCGGGCGCCTGTAGTCCCAGCTACTCGGGAGGCTGAGGCGGGAGAATGGCCTGAACCTGGGAGGCAGAGGTTGCAGTGAGCGGAGATTGTGCCACTGCACTCCAGCCTGAGTGACAGAGTGAGACTCCGTCTCAAAAACAAAACAACAAAAAAACTTTTTATTTTGAGTTCATTTCCGATTTATAGAAGAATTGCAGAGTGCAGAGAATTTCTGCATATTGTTCAATTTACCCTCTCCTGATGTTAACATCTTACATAACCGGGGTAAATTTGTCAAAACTAAGAAATTAGCATTAGCAAAATGTAATTAACTCCAGACTTTACTTGGATTTCGCCAGTTTTTTCACTAACGTCCTTTTTTTCTTTTCCAGGCCCCAATCCAAGATCCTACATGGCATTGAGTCTCCAAAGCTTAATCTTCCAATCTGTAACAATTTCTAGGTCTTTCATTGTCTTTCATGACCTTGACACAGATGGATAATTTTTTTTTTTTTTTTAGACGGAGTTTCACTCTTGTCACCCAGGCTGGAGTGCAATGGCATGATCTCAGCTCACTGCAACCTCCATCTGCCCGGTTTAAATGATTCTCCTGCCTCAGCCTCCCAAGTAGCTGGAATTACAGGCATCCACCACCACGCCTGGCTAATTTTTGTATTTGTAGTAAAGACAGGGTTTCACCATGTTGGCCAGGCTGGTCTTGAGCTCCTGATCTCAGGCAATCCACCTGCCTCAGCCTCCCAAAGTGCTGGGATTACAGATGTGAGCCACCACGCCAGTCCTAATTTTTAAAAGTCTACTGTAAAGGAAAAAAGGAATTCTGTGGTCAATTATTTCTTTTTTCATTTCCTAAACACATGAAGGAAGTATAAATCAAAACCATATTGAGATATCACCTCATTCTTGTTAGAATGGCTATTATCAAAAAGATAAAAGATAGACAAAATGTGTTGACAAAGATGTGGAGAAAATGTAGCCCCTGCATACTGTTCATGGGAATGTAAATTAGTACAGCTATTAATGGAAAACAGTATGGAGGTTCTTCAGAAAAATTAAAATTGAACTATCATATGATCCAGCAATCCCTCTTCTCAGTATACATCCAAAGGAAATAAAATCAGCACCTCATAGAGATACCTGCACTCCCATGTTCATTGCAGTGTTATTCACAATAGCCAAGACATGAAAACAGTCTGTCCGTTGATGGACAAATGGATAAAGAAAATGTGATAAACATACACAATGGAATATTATTCAGTGTTACAAAAGAAGGAAATCCTGACATTTGTGGCAACATGGATGAACCTGGGGACATTAAGTGAAATAAGCCTGACATAGAAAGACAAATACCACATGATCTCACTTATATGTGGAATATAAAAAAGTTGATTTCATAGAAGTAGAGAGTAGAATTGGTGGTTACTAGAGGTTGGCATGGCTATGGAGGAGGGAAGGTTGGGGAGATGTTGCTCAATGGGTACGTAATCATAGATAGGAGGAGTAAGTTCGAGAGATCTATAGGACAGTATGGTGACTGTAGTTAATGGTGATATGTTGTATTCTTTAAAAAGGCTAAGAGAATGGATGTTAAATGTTGCCATAGCAAAAATTATAACTATGTGAGGCAATGAATTTGTTAATTGACCAGGTTGAACCATTCCACAACGTACATATATACACTTCAGAATATCATGCTGTACACAATACATACAATTTTATGTCAATTTTAAAAATAAAGAAATTTGAAAAAATAAAGACTTCCTAGAGACTAGAAGAATATGTTAATATGTGTTATAAACATTCAAGAGGGACCTACAATATGTAGCACTTCCTAAACATTTGGCCACAGAGGCCAGGCTTCACAGAGCCTGTCTTGGGACTAGGGCTCTGAGGAATCCATAAGGATTTTTTTTTTTTTTTTTTTTTTTGAGCGCTGTTGCCCAGGCTGGAGTGCAGTGGCGCGATCTCGGCTCACTGCAAGCTCTGCCTCCCGGGTTCCCGCCATTCTCCTGCCTCAGCCTCCTGAGTAGCTGGGACTACAGGCGCCCGCCACCGCGCCCGGCTAATTTTTTGTATTTTTAGTAGAGACGGGGTTTCACTGTGGTCTCGATCTCCTGACCTTGTGATCCGCCCGCCTCGGCCTCCCAAAGTGCTGGGATTACAGGCTTGAGCCACCGCGCCCGGCCTTCCATAAGGATTTTTATTAGAGTAATCTCCTGCCTGCTCTTCCTATCTCTAGTCCTGTACACATTCCTTCCATTCCCCAGTCAACCACTGCAATGAGCTTTCCAAAGTGCGAAACTGCTCCAAAAACTTTATGTAGCTTACCCTCAGTTACAGGACTGGAACTCAAATGCTGCAGCCGTGTGTGTCTTCCTGCAGTCCCCTCTAAACGTTGCTCTCCAGACACACTAAGTGCTCAGGTATCTCCCAAATCTGTCTCTGGTCTTTCAACACTCGCACTTTGCCTTTCATTACCCCACCTTTGGTCTATCAAAACCCATGTCATCCTTCAGGCTCATTATAAATGTTATCTCCTCTCTGAATCTTCCCTCCCTCTACCACTCCTCCAAGCCCAAGCTCAGAATGAATCTCTCCGCTCCTGGTTTTTATAATCATATCTACTTGCATCACCTACAGCACTCATCTCATATTGCCGCTTATAAGAGTTAGCTGCATGTGCAGGCCCTGCCCCGGGGTGTGAGCTCCCTGAAAGTAAGAAATGGACCTTGTTTGCCATTAATAGCTCACTCCTGATTTTGTCCTTTGCACAAAATAGGGGCTCATTAAGTGCTTGATGAATGACTGAACAAAAGTCTCTAACACTTTATACTTTATTTATTTATTTATTTATTTATTTATTTTGAGACAGTTTCTTGCTCTGATGTCCAGGCTGGAGTGAGTGGCTCAATCTCAGCTCACTGCAACCTCCACCTCCCAGGTTCAAGCAATTCTCGTGCCTTAGTCTCCTGAGTAGCTGAGACTACAGGCATGCACCACCAAGCCCGACTAATTTTTGAATTTTTTGTAGAGACAGGGTTTCGCCATGTTGTCCAGGCTGATCTTGAACTCCTGACCTCAAGTGATCCGCTTGCCTCAGCCTCCCAAAGTACTGGGATTACAGGTGTGAGCCACTGTGCCCGGCCAACACTTTACACTTTACAAGTCTCTCATTTAAGACTCACGATAACCCTGTGAAGAAGGAGTTATAATTATTTCCAGTTTACAGTTGAGGAAACTGAGACACAGATTGGTTAAGTGACTTGCCTGGGTGTCATGTAACTAATCAGGTATTGAGCAATATTTCCTGATTCCAGTCAGTAACTGTATTCCCTTTAACCTCTCCTTATGACCTTCTTGAGTAAGTGAGCAAGTGGACATCAAACATTACGCATCTACCGTGTACTAAATGAGAACTAGGATATGGGTGACCCAGAAATGAATAAGAATGGAGGAGCATTTATGTTAGAACAGATAAGAGTGGCATCTTTTATAGACAAAAACAGCCTGACCAGTGAAAGGCAGTAAGAAGTTAAGAGGATAAGAAACAGCTTAGAGGCAGCAATGAGTTGGTGGCAACCAGAGGAAGAGAGCTACTGGTTGTCAAAGATCAGGCAAGCTCGGAAGAGCTGTGTCAAACTGGAAATCTGTTCAGAGACAGTGATGAAGCCAACACTCTTTGATTGCCTAAAATTGGCTGTGCAGAAATGGATGGCAATGGAGACGTTTGCTACTGGGGAGAGAATATACTTTAAATTTAATGAGGACAACTCCAGAAGCCCCGCTGATTCCTGATTGATAAGTACCAAGGCGCCTCACTTAACTTGCAGGCACAGCTGTCTGCACTGAGCTTCGGTTGGGTATTGGGCAGCAGTTTGACCCACAAGGAAATAGTCTCTGCCTTTTTGCCTGTTTGCATTTTCACCTCCTGGATGGCAAGTGGGAAAAGGAGCAAGCCCACAGCCTTGCAACCTACCGAAAGGTTATTTTGTCCAAGGCAAATGTTGCCTATTGAATTCTCACCAGCCTGATTAGAAAGGATTATTCTGAAGGTCTGTGAAGCATCTAGTAACCAATCTTCCTATTTTTGAATAGCTATCGAATGGATAATTTCCATACCCATTATCAAAATGATATGCTGGAGGTGAAATTTAGCTGTATTGTATTTGATCAGTAATTGCAGAAATGTTTCCCTCAGATTTAATGCCTTATTGGCAGCAGGTCTCCCTACAGGCGCAAAAGACTTTGGGATACTTTTTGGTTGACACACATGCTTTATTATTGCAATATTTTTGTTGCAGTGGGAGGGAAAAACAGGATTTATTTGGGCATCTAAAAATTAACTGAAAGTTTCTTTATCCACCTCACGAGAGCAGCATTTGGCAACACAGCATTTTCCACTAGTAACAGTAAGTGAATAATATATCTCCTCATCACCCAAGCCTCAGTGCTCTGGAACAAGAGCAGACCCCGAGGCTCCCACTGGCCAGCAAGTCCGGTGACAACAGCCATTCATTCAGGTCCCTGTTACCAGAAATAAGTGGACAAGGAAATGAAGGTTGAGAGATTCGACTATGGAATGGTAGCTCAATTCCTGAGGTTCACTTCATGCCTCCGCATTGCAAGATTCTAGATCAGCCACTGCCAACAGATGTAAAATGCAAGCCACATAGGTAATTTTTATTTCTCCAGTAGTCTCGTTAAAAAAGGTAAAAAGAAACAGATGAGATCAATTTGAAAATACATTTTATTTAACAGAATATATCTAAAATATTATCACTTTAACATAAAAGCAATATAAAATTATTAATAAGAAAGCATCAGCTGTAGTAGATGTGGAGAGGGACAAGCAATGGGTGGGGCCCTAGGACTCCCAAGATTATATGCCCTTTGTCTTCAGCTACCAGAGAGGATAGGGAAGGACCATCAGGTGGGGACGGGGCTAGGCATGTCTGAGCTCAGACTCTCTTTGGGCGTGTCTTGCTTTGGCTGCTGAGGAGGATGGAGGTGAGAGTCCCAGGTCTCTGGAGTTGTGTACCTAGGACTACTATGGCTGCTTCTGCTGAGTCATGCAGGTTGTCAGGGAGGTCAGGGAAAGCAGGCAGTCACAGGCCTCACCTAGCTCCCACTCAAACCGAAGGACTGGTCCCACTCCCACCGCGTCCCCAACAGCCCTGAGTCTGTTTCCAGGCGGAGGCCGAGATGGGCTTGAAAACTTGCCGAGGCTTTCTGCCTCACAGCTGCAAAAGGAAAGGGCTTTAGTTCTTCCCCTGCCTGTGAAGTCTGCATGCTGGATTCACACCCTCCCTAGAGTTCTGGCCAGGAGGCTTCTCTCCCTACCCACTTGAATTGTTACAAAGTTCAGCTAGAGAATTCCTTCTCCCTGTGGAGTTTTACACCCTGCTCCTCTGGCCACTCTCCCGATGGATCCCTGTGGTGCCAGGTAGGAATGGTCTGCTTGGGGAACCAGCAAGCTCCCAGGGCATTTCTGCTGCTCCGTTTACCCCTGTATTTTGCTGGGCTTGGCTCTCTAACTTGACTCAGCTCCAGGTAAAGTGGGAAACTTCTCCTGCAAACAGATCTTCAGCTTCTTCAGTGGGGGTGCACGTTTAGGAGAGGAGGGTCTCCCTTTCCCACGTTCGCTGTTGGGTCACTAACAGTATTTGGGGTATCTCCCAGGTCCTGCAGGAGCAGTCCGCTTCCTTCAGAGGGTCTCTGGGTCCTCTCAGGATTGCTTATTTGTTCTTGCAGTTGATCTGAAGCTAAAATTCACAATGCGCACAACCTATCAAAACCTCTGGGATACAGCTAAGGTGGTGCTAAGAGGAAAGTTCATAGCCCTAAATGCCTACATCTAAAAGTCTGAAAGAGCACAAGCAGACAATCTAAGGTCACACCTAAAGGAATTAGAGAAACAAGAACAAACCAAACCCAAACTCAGCAGAAGAAAGGAAATAACAAAGTTCAGAGCAGAACTAAATGAAATTGAAACAAACAAACAAAAAATACAAAAGACAAATTAAACAAAAAGCTGGTTCTTTGAAAAGATAAATAAAATTGATAGACCATTAGCAAGATTAACCAAGAAAAGAAGAGAGAAAATCCAAATAACCTCACTAAGAAACGAAACAGAAGATATTACACCCGACACCACTGAAATACAAAAGATTATCCGAGGCTACTATAAATATTGTCACGCACATAAACTAGAATACCTAGAAGAGATTGATACATTCCTGGTAAAATACAACTCTCCTAGCTTAAATCAGGAAGAATTAGATACCCTGAACAGACCAAAACCAAGCAGCAAGATTGAAACAGTAATTTAAAAATTACCAACAAAAAAAGTGCAGCACCAGATGGATGCACAACAGAATTCTACCAGACATTCAAAGAAGAATTGGTACCAATCCTTTTGACACTATTCCACAAGGTAGAGAAAGAAGGAACCCTCCCTAATTCATTCTATGAAGCCAGCATCACCCTAATACCAAAACCAGGAAAGAACACAACCAAAAAAGAAAACTACAGACTGATATCCTTGATGAACATAGATGCTAAAATCCTTAACAAATACTAGCTAAACGAATCCAACAACATATCAAAAAGATAATACCATAATCAAGTGGGTTTCACAAAAGGGATGCAGGGATGGTTTAACATACACAAGTCAATAAATGTGATACACCACATAAACAGAATTAAAAACAAAAATCATATGAACATCTCAATAGATGCAGAAAAAACATTCAACAAAATCCAGCATCCCATTATGAGTAAAACTCTCAGCAAAATTGGCATACAAGGGACATACCTTAATGTAATAAAAGCCATCTATGACAAACCTACAGCCAACATAATACTGAAAGGGAAAAGCTGAAAGCATTCCCTCTGAGAAATTGAATGAGACAAAGATGTCCACTCTCACCACTCCTCTTCAACATAGTCCTGGAAGTCCTAGTCAGAGCAGTCAGACAAGAGAAAGAAATAAAGGGCATCCAAATCGGTAAAGAGGAAGTCAAAGTGTCACTGTGTGCTGATGATATGATCGTTTACCTTGAAAACCCAGAGGACTCTTCCAGAAAGCTCCTAGAACTGATAAAAGAATTCAGCAAAGTTTCCAGATACAAGATTAATGTACACAAATCAGTAGCCCTTCTATACACCAACAGTAACCAAGAGGAGAATCAAATCAAGAACTCAACCCCTTTTAAAATAGCTGCAAAATAAAATAAAATACTTAGGAATATACCTAACCAAGGAGTCAAAAGACCTGTACAAGGAAAATTACACAACACTGCTGAGAGAAATCATAGATGACAAAAACAAATGGAAACACATTCCATGTTCATGGACGGGTAGAACCAATATTGTGAAAATGATCATATTGCCAAAAGCAATCTATAAATTCAATGCAATCCCCATCAAAATACCACCATCATTCTTCACAGAGTTAGAAAACACAATTCTTTGTTGTGTTTTTTTTTTTTTTTTTTTTTTATAAGTTCTAGGGTACATGTGCATAACATGCAGGTTTGTTACATATGTATACTTGTGCCATGTTGGTGTGCTGCACCCATCAACTCATCAGCACCCATCAACTCGTCATTTACATCAGGTATAACTCCCAGTGCAATCCCTCCCCCATCCCCCTTCCCCATGATAGGCCCCGGTGTGTGATGTTCCCCTTCCCGAGTCCAAGTGATCTCATTGTTCAGTTCCCACCTAAGAGTGAGAACATGTGGTGTTTGGTTTTCTGTTCTTGTGATAGTTTGCTGAGAATGATGGTTTCCAGCTGCATCCATGTCCCTACAAAGGACACAAACTCATCCTTTTTTATGGCTGCATAGTATTCCATGGTGTATATGTGCCACATTTTCTTAATCCAGTCTGTCACTGATGGACATTTGGGTTGATGCCAAGTCTTTGCTATTGTGAATAGTGCCACAATGAACATACGTGTGCATGTGTCTTTATAGCAGCATGATTTATAATCCTTTGGGTATATACCCAGTAATGGGATGGCTGGGTCATATGGTACTTCTAGTTCTAGATCCTTGAGGAATCACCACACTGTTTTCCATAATGGTTGAACAAGTTTACAATCCCACCAACAGTGTAAAAGTGTTCCTGTTTCTCCACATCCTCTCCAGCACCTGTTGTTTCTTGACTTTTTAATGATTGCCACTCTAACTGGTGTGAGATGGTATCTCATTGTGGTTTTGATTTGCATTTCTCTGATGGCCAGTGATGATGAGCATTTTTTCATGTGTCTGTTGGCTGTATGAATGTCTTCTTTTGAGAAATGTCTGTTCATATCCTTTGCCCACTTTTTGATGGGGTCGTTTGTTTTTTTCTTGTAAATTTGTTTGAGTACTTTGTAGGTTCTGGATATTAGCCCTTTGTCAGATGAGTAGATTGCAAAAATTTTCTCCCATTCTGTAGGTTGCCTGTTCACTCTGATGGTAGTTTCTTTTGCTGTGCAGAAGCTCTTTAGCTTAATTAGATTCCATTTGTCAATTTTGGCTTTTGTTGCCATTGCTTTTGGTGTTTTAGACATGAAGTCCTAGCCCATGCCTATGTCCTGAATGGTATTGCCTAGGTTTTCTTCTAGGGTTTTGATGGTATTAGGTCTAACATTTAAGTCTCTAATCCATCTTGAATTAATTTTCATATAGGAGTAAGGAAAGGATCCAGTTTCAGCTTTCTACTTATGGCTAGCCAATTTTCCCAGCACCATTTATTAAATAGGGAATCCTTTCCCCATTTCTTGTTTTTCTCAGGTTTGTCAAAGATCAGATGGATGTAGATGTGTGGTATTATTTCTGAGGGCTCTGTTCTGTTCCATTGGTCTATATCTCTGTTTTGGTACGAGTACCATGCTGTTTTGGTTACTGTAGCCTTGTAGTATAGTTTGAAGTCAGGTAGCATGATGCCTCCAGCTATGTTCTTTTGACTTAGGATTGTCTTGGCAATGCGGGCTCTTTTTTCATTCCATATGAACTTTAAAGCAGTTTTTTCCAATTCTGTGAAGAAACTCATTGGTAGCTTGATGGGGATGGCATTGAATCTACAAATACCTTGGGCAATATGGCCATTTTCATGATATTGATTCTTCCTATCCATGAGCATGGTATGTTCTTCCATTTGTGTCCTCTTTTATTTCACTGAGCAGTGGTTTGTAGTTCTCCTTGAAGAGGTCCTTTACATCCCTTGTAAGTTGGATTCCTAGGTATTTTATTCTCTTTGAAGCAATTGCGAATGGAAGTTCATTCATGATTTGGCTCTCTGTTTGTCTGTTACTGGTGTATAAGAATGCTTGTGATTTTTGCACATTAATTTTGTATCCTGAGACTTTGCTGAAGTTGCTTATCAGCTTAAGGAGATTTTGGGCTGAGACAATGGGGTTTTCTAAATATACAATCATGTCATCTGCAAACAGAGACAATTTGACTTCTTCTTTTCCTAACTGAATACCCTTTATTTCTTTCTCTTGCCTGATTGTCCTAGCCAGAACTTCCAACACTATGTTGAATAGGAGTGGTGAGAGAGAGCATCCCTGTCTTGTGCCAGTTTTCAAAGGGAATTTTTCCAGTTTTTGCCCATTCAATATGATATTGGCTTTGGGTTTGTCATAAATAGCTCTTATTATTTTGAGATACGTTCCATCAATACTGAATTTATTGAGCGTTTTTAGCATGAAGGGCTGTTGAATGTTGTCAAAGGCCTTTTCTGCATCTATTGAGATAATCATGTGGTTTTTGTCTTTGGTTCTGTTTATATGCTGGATTATGTTTATTAATTTGCGTATGTTGAACCAGCCTTGCATCCCAGGGATGAAGCCCATTTGATCATGGTGGATAAGCTTTTTGATGCGCTGCTGGATCCGGTTTGCCAGTATTTTATTGAGGATTTTGCATAGATGTTCATCAGGGATATTGGTCTAAAATTCTCTTTTTTTGTTGTGTCTCTGCCAGGCTTTAGTATCAGGATGATGTTGGTCTCATAAAATGAGTTAGGGAGGATTCCCTCTTTTTCTATTGATTGGAATAGTGTCAGAAGGAATGGTACCAGCTCCTCCTTGTACCTCTAGTGGAATTCAGCTGTGACTCCATCTGGTCCTGGACTTTTTTTGGTTGGTAGGCTATTAATTATTGCCTCAATTTCAGAGCCTGCTATTGGTCTATTCGGGGATTCAGCTTCTTCCTGGTTTAGTCTTGGGAGAGTGTAAGTGTCCAGGAAATTATCCGTTTCTTCTAGATTTTCTAGTTTATTTGCGTGGAGGTGTTTATAGTATTCTCTGATGGTAGTTTGTATTTCTGTGGGGTCAGTGGTGATATCCCCTTTATCATTTTTTATTGCATCTATTTGATTCTTCTCTCTTTTCTTCTGTATTAGTCTTGCTAGCGGTCTATCAATTTTGTTGATCTTTTCAAAAAACCAACTCCTGGATTCATTGATTTTTTGGAGGGTTCTTTGTGTCTCCATCTCCTTCAGTTCTGCTCTGATCTTAGTTATTTCTTGCCTTCTGCTAGCTTTTGAATGTGTTTGCTCTTGCTTCTCTAGTTCTTTTAATTGTGATGTTAGAGTGTCAAATTTAGATCTTTCCAGCTTTCTCTTGTGGGCATTTAGTGCTATAAATTTCCCTCTACACACTGCTTTAAATGTGTCCCAGAGATTCTGGTATGTTGTATCTTTGTTCTCATTGGTTTCAAAGAACATCTTTATTTCTGCCTTCATTTCGTTATGTACCCAGTAGTCATTCAGGAGCAGGTTATTCAGTTTCCATGTAGTTGAGCGGTTTTGATTGAGTTTCTTAGTCCTGAGTTGTAGTTTGATTGCACTGTAGTCTGAGAGACAGTTTGTTATAATTTCCGTTCTTGTACATTTGCTGAGGAGTGCTTTACTTCCAATTATGTGGTCAATTTTGGAATAAGTGTGATGTGGTGCTGAGAAGAATGTATATTCTGTTGATTTGGGGTGGAGAGTTCTGTAGATGTCTAATAGGTCTGCTTGCTGCAGAGATGAGTTCAATTCCTCGATATCCTTGTTAACTTTCTGTCTCGTTGATCTGTCTAATGTTGACAGTGGGGTGTTTTAGTCTCCCATTATTATTGTATGGGAGTCTAAGTCTCTTTGTAAGTCTCTAAGGACTTGCTTTATGAATCTGAGTGCTCCTGTATTGGGTGCATATATATTTAGGATAGTTAGCTCTTCCTGTTGAATTGATCCCTTTACCATTATGTAATGGCCTTCTTTGTCTCTTTTGATCTTTGATGGCTTAAAGTCTGTTTTATCAGAGACTAGGATTGCAACCCCTGCTTTTTTTTGTTCTCCATTTGCTTGGTAGATCTTCCTCCATCCCTTTATTTTGAGCCTATGTATGTCTCTGCATGTGAGATGGGTCTCCTGAATACAGCAGACTGATGGGTCTTGACTCTTTATCCAGTTTGCCAGTCTGTGTCTTTTAATTGGAGCATTTAGTCCATTTACATTTAAAGTTAATATTGTTATGTGTGAACTTGATCCTGCCATTATGGTATTAACTGGTTATTTTGCTTGTTAGTTGATGCAGTTAGAAAACACAATTCTAACATTCATATGGAACCAAAAAAGAGCCCGCATAGCCAAAGCAAGACTAAGCAAAAAGAACAAATCTGGAGGCATCACACTACGTGATTTCACACTATATTGTAAGACCATAGTTACCAAAACAGTGTAGTAGTGGTATAAAAATAGGCGCATAGGCCAGTGGAACACAGTAGAAAACCCAGAAATAAATCCAAATCCTTACAGGTAACTGATTTTCGACAAAGCAAACAAAAACATAAAGTGGGGAAAGGACACCTTATTCAACAAATGGTGCTGGGATAATTGGCTAGCCACATGGAGGAGAATGAAACTGGATCCTCATCTCTCACCTTATACAAAAATCAACTCAAGATGGATTAAGGACTTAAACCTAAGACCTGAAACTATAAAATTCTAGTAGATAATATTGGAAAAACCCTTCTAGACATTGGCTTAGGCAAGGATTTCATGACCAAGAACCCAAAAGCAAATGCAATAAAAACAAAGATAAATAGCTGGGACCCAATTAAACTAAAGGGAACACTTCTACATTACTGGTGGGAGTGTAAACTAGTAGAGCCACTATGGAAAACAGTGTGGAGATTCCTTATATATATAACCAGTATATATATATATACACACACACACACACACACACACTCACACAATGGAATACTACACAGCCATAAAAAACAATGAATTAGCATTTGCAATGACCTGTATGAGACTGGAGACTATTATTCTAAATGAAGTAACTCAGGAATGGAAAACCAACCATGGTATGTTCTCACTGATATGGGGAGCTAAGCTATGAGGACGCAAAGGCATAAGAATTATACAATGGATTTTGGGGACTTGGGGGGAAGAGTGGGAGGGGGGCAAGGGATAAAAGACTACAAATATGAGACTGGGAGCAGTGGCTCACACCTGTAATTTCAGCACTTTGGAAGGCCGAGGTGGGCAGAGAATCACCTGAGGTCAGGAGTTCAAGACCAGCCTGGCCAACATAGTGAAACCCTGTTTCTACTAAAAATATAAAAATTTGCTGGGCATGGTGGCACACACCTGTAATTCCAACTATTGGGAGGCTGAAGCAGGAGAATCGCTTGAACCCGGGAGGCGGAGTTTGCAGTGAGTCGAGATCATGCCACTGAACTCCAGCCTGGGTGACAGAGCAAGACTCCGTCACACACACACACACTCAAAAAGGCTACAAATGTGATGCAGTGTATACTGCTCAGGTGATGGGTGCACCAAAATGTCACAAATCACCACTAAAAAACTTACTCATGTAACCAAATACCATCTGTATCCCATTAACTTATGGAAAAACAAAATAAAATAATTAATTAGATAACTTTCATCTTTTTTTAATACTAACTCTTTGAAATCAAGTGTGTATTTTACCCTTATAGCATATCTCAATACGAATTAGTCACATTTCAATTTGATGTGTCTACTTGGCATTAAAAACTCTTGGCTAATTTTTTCCACTGAATTGACTGAAAGAGCTGGTATTTTGGCCAGTATGAGACTAGTGGCCACTGTATTGCACATTGTGGGTCTAGCTCCAGTTACATACCAGGGATTGCAGTTTCCAATTACTCACTGATTTGAACTAGTCCGTATGGTTTGCTCTATCCCTAGGGAAAAGCTCAGATTGTCCTCACCTTTTATATGGGGCTCTGTCCCCATTCCATCCTATGCAGACCCTGTCAAGGCTGTCAAATCCAAGCGTCAAAATCATCTGCTGACAGTCAGGGCAAGTAACATTGCAAAATAATTATTTACGCAAGAAAGGAAAAGGCAGATCCCCACATCACTTTCAGCAGGAAAAGAAGATAGAAATCCAGGCAGCTATACAGCCTCCCAAGTCTAAACCAGGAAGAAGTCGAATCCCTGAATAAACCGATAACAAGTTCTGAAATTGAGGCAGTAATTAATAGCCTACCAACCAAAAAAAGTCCAGGACCAGATGGATTCACAGCCGAATTCTACCAGAGTCACAAAGAAGAGCTGGTACCATTCCTTCTGAAACTATTCCAAACAATAGAAAAAGAGGGACTCCTCCCTAACTCATTTTATGAGGCCAGCATCATCCTGATACCAAAATCTGGCAGAGACACAACAAAAAAAGAAAATTTTAGGCAAATATCGCTGATGAAGATCCATGAGAAAATCCTCAAAAAAATACTGGCAAATTGAATCCAGCAGCACATTAAAAAGCTTATCCACCATGATCAAGTTGGCTTCATCCCTGGGATGCAAGGCTGGTTCAACATACACAAATCAATAAACGTAATCCATCACATAAACAGAACCAATGACAAAAACCACAGGATTATCTCAATAGATGCAGAAAAGGTCTTTCACAAAATTCAACACCCCTTCATGCTAAAAACTCTCAATAAATTAGGTATTGATGGAACGTATCTCAAAATAATGAGAGCTACTTATGACAAACCCACAGCCAATATCATACTGAATGGGCAAAAACTGGAAGCATTCCCTTTGCAATTGGGCCCAAGACAAGGATGCCCTCTCTCACCACTCCTATTCAACATAGTATTGAAAGTTCTGACCAGGGCAATCAGGCAAGAGAAAGAAATAAAAGTATTCAAAAAGGAAGTTAAATTGTCTCTGTTTGCAGATGACATGATTGTCTATTTAGAAAACCCCATCATCTCAGCCCCAAATCTCCTTAAGCTGATAAACAACGTCAGCAAAGTCTCAGGATACAAAATCAATGTGCAAAAATAACAAGCATTCCTATACACCAATAACAGACAAACAGAGCCAAATCATGAGTGAACTCTCATTCACAATTGCTACAAAGAGAAAAAAAATACCTAGAAATATAACTTACAAGGGATGTGAAGGACCTCTTCAAAGAGAACTACAAACCACTGCTCAAGGAAATAAGAGAGGACATAAACAAATGGAAAAACATTCCATGCTCATGAATAGGAAAAATCACTATCATGAAAATGACCATATTTTCCAAAGTAATTTATAGATTCAATACTATCCCCATCAAGCTACCACTGACTTTCTTCACAGAACTGGAAAAAACTACTTTAAACTTCATACGGAACCAAAAAAGAGCCCACAAGCCAAGACAATCCTTGGCAAGAAGAACAAAGTAGGAGGCATCATGCTACCTGACTTCAAACTATACTACAAGGCTACAGTAACCAAAACAGTATGGTACTGGTACCAAAACAGATATATAGACCAATGGAGCAGAGCAGAGGCCTCAGAAATAACACCACACATCTACAACCATCTGTTCTTTGACAAACCTGACACAAACAAGCAATGGGAAAAGGATTCCCTGTTTAATAAATGGTGTTGGGAAGACTGGCTAGCCATATACACAAAACTGAAACTGGACCCCTTCCTTACATCTTATGCAAAAATCAACTCAAGATGGACCAAAGACTTAAATGTAAGACCAAGGACCATAAAAATCCTAGAAGAAATCCTGGGCAATACCATTCACCATTCGGGACATAAGCATGGGCAAAGATTTCATGTCTAAAACACCAAAAGCAATGGCAACAAAAGCCAAAATTGACAAATGGGATCTAAACTAAAGAGCTTCTGCACAGCAAAAGAAACTATCATCAGAGTAAACAGGTAACCCATAGAATGGGAGAAATTTTTTGCAATCTATCCGTCTGACAAAGGGCTAATATCCAGAATCTACAAAGAACTTAAACAAATTTGCAAGAAAAAAACAACCCCATCAAAAAGTGGGCACAGGATATGAACAGACACTTCTCAAAAGAAGACATTTATGCAGCCCACCGACATATGAAAAAATGCTCATCATCACTGGCCGTCAGAGAAATGCAAATCAAAACCACAATGAGATACCTACTCATGCCAGTTAGAATGGCAATCATTAAAAAGTCAGGAAACAACAGATGTTAGAGAGGATGTGCAGAAATAGGAATGCTTTTACACTGTTGGTGGGAGTGTAAATTAGTTCAACCATTGTGGAAGACAGTGTGGCAAGTCCTCAAAGATCTAGAACCAGAAATACCATTTGATCCAGCAATCCCATTACTGGGCATATACCAAAAGGATTATAAATCTTTCTACTATAAAGACACATGCACATGTACTTTTATTGTGGCACTATTCACAATGGCAAAGACTTGGAACCAACTCAAATGTCCATCAATCATAGACTGGATAAAGAAAATGTGGCACATATATACCATGGAATACTATGCAGCCATAAACAAGGATGAGTTCATGTCCTTTGCAGGGCCATAGATGAAGTTGGAAACTATCATTCTCAGCAAAATATCACAAGAACAGAAAACCAAACACTGCATGTTCTCACTAATAAGTGGGAGTTGAACAAGAGAACACATGGCCACAGGGAGGGGAACATCACACACCAGGACCTGTCGGCAAGTGGGGGACTAGGGGAGGGATAACATTAGAAGAAATATCTAATGTAGGTGATGAGTTGATGGGTGCAGCAAACCTCTATGGCACGTGTATACCTATGTAACAAAACTGCACATTCTGCACATGTACCCCAGAATTTAAAGTATAATAATAAAAATAAGTAAAATAATAAATAAATAAAAGAAAAAAGAAATCCAGGCAGCTTCCAAGTTGATACAAGTATGCTAAAATCCACCAAGACATCTTACCCTTGATTACCTTTCAGTATTGGACACTGCACCCTGGCTAGATTTGGATTTCCTATGATGTCTTTGGAACCAAATCCCAGCATAACAACAACAACAACAAAATGCCCAGCCAGGCATGGTGGCTCATGCCTGAAATCTCAGAACTTTGGGAGGCCAAGGCAGGTGGATCACCTGAGGTCGGGAGTTCGAGACCAGCCTGACCAACATGGAGAAACCCTGTCTCTACTAAAAATACAAAATTAGCTGGGCGTGGTGGCGCATACCTGTAATCCCAGCTACTTGGGAAGCTGAGGCAGGAGAATCACTTGAACCTGGGAGGCGGAGGTTGCGGTGAGCCGAGATCATGCCATTGCACTCCAGCCTGGGCAGCAAGAGTAAAACTCCGTCTCAAAACAAACAAAACAAAACAAAAAGCCCAATTAGGTTGGTTATATACTGCCATAATAAAATCCTGAATTGAATAGTAATGAAAATTGGCAGGCAAAATTGATTCATCTCAATTAAAGATCTTTTTAGTTACAGAATAATATTGTCATTTTAATTCTCATTGTTGCAATGGGTTTGGACCCATAGCTGTATATGCTAGGCACACTGAAGGAATCTTATTACATGGGAACATTCACGGCCACACTGTGGGCTACCATACTTTGGGGAGATATAATTTCAGTACAATGAGTTCTCTTTTTTCTTGTGCTGTGATCTAATCCTATCAGTCTCTAATTGTTTCATATGTATGAGATCTGTCTCTTTGGTAATACGGTTTAATTACCAGATGATAAAAATAATAATTTACATTCTACTGTTTCCCTCTCCTCCCCAACCAAGTCTAGCATAGTGCTGAGGATTTGATGCCATTAATGCTTGTGCACTTGACCTGATTCCAAGTTACTTCAGAGAAAGCTGTGGTAATTCTTCTGGGATGCTGAAAAATACTATTGCCTCTTACTTCTCTTCCCTGAATGACTTCATTTGGGTCTTTGAAATGCTGAGCAGCTAATGATGAGTTTCCATGCTGGAGCACAAATGTGAGCAGGTAAAAAACCCAGGCACCTAATTGATTCTGCATACTTGGCATTAAGAACTGTTGGCCAATTGTTTTCCACTGAATTGATTGAAAGATCAGTAGCATTTTCTACGATGCTGTAGTCTCCTTTCAATTCTTTAAGCATGTTATCAAATGCCTACTATGTGTTAAGCACTGTACTAGGTGCTAGGAATTCAGCAGAGAATAAGACAAGACAGATGATAAATCCCCTGCCTTCAAGTCACCCAAACAATAATGGAGGAGACAGAGAAGCACATAGAAAAGGCACTTACAAAATGGCAAGATAAGTGTTCCAGTGGGGGGATATAAACGTACTTTGGAGGAGCACCTAATTTTGACTTGGATGAGATGGGCAGGGTGAAGAAAGTTTCTGTGAGAGGGAGTCTTAAAGAATGAGTAGGAAGTGGGAGAAAGAGAAGAGGCTGATGAAGCAACCCAGGTGTGAAATGATGGTGGCCTAAAGTAAGGAGGTAGAAATGAAGACATTGACTAAAACATATTTTATTGAGGTAGGATCAATAGGACTTGTAACAGACTGGTAAAAGAAATAAGAGGAAAGAAGGGATCTCAGGTGACATCCAGGTTTCTGGCAAGAGTGATTGCATCATAATACAGTCATTACCCGATACAGAGAATCCACGAGAATAAACAGGTTGACGGGGAGCACTTTGGAGGGAATAAGCTCAGTCTGGGCCTGTATCATTTGAGGCACATCTGGGACAGCCAAATTTCTGGTAGGCAGCTGAACAAACAGACCTCAGGAGAAAGGTCTGGGCTGTTGATACAGCTGGCTTTTCACATCCGTATATTTGACTTTAGGAGCATGTTTTTGTATGCTGTTCACCAACAACCCTAAACCACTTAACTTCATTTTTTTTTTCCAATACGGCAACTTACTATGTTGCCCAGGCTGAACTTGAGCTCTTAGCCTCAAGCAATTTTCCTGCCTTAGCCTGCTGAGTAGCTGGGACTACAGGCGCAAGCCACCATGCCTGGCTTCTTTTTTCATATGCCAAATTCAGTGACAAACTAACATTCACTCTATAGCATGATGGCACTGTTTGCCAGTCAATGGTTTCAAAGACCTTGACCTATATGTTCACTAGTGTCTATTGAGCATCTATTGGAATATTTGGTTATATTTTTTATAGGAATTAATGAAAATCCAGAATTTAGAAAACCAAAAGCATTAATAATAATGACAAGAAACAGCATCTTAAACTTAAGATAGGCCGGGTGCGGTAGCTCACGCCTGTAATCCCAGCACTTTGGGAGGCCGAGGCGGGCAGATCACGAGATCAGGAGATCGAGACCATCCTGGCTAACACGGTGAAACCCCGTCTCTACTAAAAATACAAAAAATTAGCTGGGCATAGTGGCGGGCACCTGTAGTCCCAGCTACTCGGGAAGCTGAGGCAGGAGAATGGAGTGAACCCGGGAGGAGGAACTTGCAGTGAGCCGAGATTGCACCACTGCACTCCAGCCTGGGCTACAGAGCGAGACTTCATCTCAGAAAAAAAAAAAAAAAAAAGACTTAAGATAAACACAGAAATCATTGGTTGTGCTGTAACATGGCAAATATTTAGCTTCAAGTAGATGCTCATTGGGCTTACAGTATTTATATCTTCAATTGTGAAAAAAGAAATAAAGCTACAGAACATAAATTATGAAAATCTATTTTTGAAAATTGTGACTGGAAGGTAAAGTACAATTGGGGATTTTTACATTTCAGCTCTCTGAGAATCAGCTCCTTCCCATGTCCTCAGTAACATGTGAGTCTATCATTTGACTCTTATATGCTGGACTTTCACATGTATTTTCAGGATTGCTTTCTATAGGAAAGGAGGAAGCTACTTGCAGTTGTCTGCATCAAGATGGTAGTTGTGATGCTTAATTTTAGGTGTCAACTTGACTGGGTTGAGATATCCAGATAAAGCATTATTTCTGGATATGTCTGTGAAGGTGGTTCCAGAAGAGATCGGCATTTGAATCAGTGGACTCAGTAAAGATCTACCCTTGCCAATATGAGCAGGCACCATCCAATTGGCTGGGGTCCTAGATAGAACAAAAAGGCAGAGGAAGGGCAAATTCACTGTCTCTTCTGGAGCTGGGATATTCATCTTCGCCTGTCTTTGGACATTGGAACTCTAGGTTCTCTGACCTTCAGACTCCAGGACTTACACTATAGAGATACCTCAATTTCTCAGGCTTTTACCTTCGACTGAGAATTACACCATTTGCTTTCTTGGTCCTCAGGCTTTCAGACTCAGACTGAATCACACCATTGGCTTCCCTGATCCTTCAGTTTGCAGATGGCATACCATGGGACTTTTTGGCCTCTATAATCTCATGAGCTGATTCCCATAAGTCGTCCCTTTTTATACATCTATATCCATCTATCTATGTGTAGATGTCGGCAGATATCCTATTGGTCTTGTTTCTCTGGAGAATCCTGACTAATACAGTAGTTAAACCCTGGACTAACCACAGCAATTTTCTAAATGTCTCGCTGTTTGGTTGTTAGTCTGTTCTCAAGCTGCTACTAAAGATATACCCAAGACTGGACATTTATGAAGAAAAATAGATTTAATGGACTCACAGTTCCACATGGTTAAGGAGGCTTCACAACTATGACAGAAGGCAAAAGAGGAACAAAGCACACCTTACATGGAAGCAGGCAAGAGAACATGTATAGGGGAACTAACCTTTATACAACCATCAGATCTTGTGGGACTTACTCACTATCGTAATTCTTATGATATTCAGCATGGGAAAAACCCAATCCTATGATTCAGTTACCTCCCACTGTTTCCCTCCCATGACACGTGGAGATTATGGGAACTAAAATTAAAGATGAGATTTGGGTGGGGACACAACCAAACCATATCATGTTCTTATCAATATCTTATTCAGCCACGTTCTTTGGTTGACAAAATATATGCAAAACTTAGTCACTGGGAATGTTCTCACTTTTGAAAGTCACACGTTTCTAGTTTTCTCCAATTATTTTTCATTTTATACTGCTCAGGATTGATATGGACAGAGGATTAAGTAAAGTAGTAAAATAAATTAAAACAAAAGAGTAAATGAAAACTATGTTGCAAGCCTGCAAAGGTGGCTGCAAGGAAACAGCTTTTCCATAATGATAAAGTACTGGGTCTCCTAATATTTGAACATGCATTTTATATCCTGACTGATATCTTGAGTGGCAAAGGAAAAGTATAAGCCCATAAAATTTCCTTTTTAAGAATAGAAGTTATGCAATTTGGCTAAAAGAAGTGTTGCCAGTCACCTCCATCTATTTGGAAATTAGTCCCAGCAGGTGAACTATTATGTTCCTACCATGGGCTGGGAAAGATTTTTTAATATGTGCTGGGAGTCACCAGCTTCAAACTCTTGGAATTTATCTATCTATCTATTTATCTATCTATCTATCTATCTATCTATCTATCTATCTATCTATTTATTTTTTGAGACAGGGTTTCACTCCTGTCTCCCAGGTTGGAGTGCAATGGCTCGGTTAACTGCAACCTCTGCCTTCTAGCTCAAGTGATTCTCCTGCCTCAGCCTCCTGAGCAGCTGCACCCAGCTAATTTTAAATCTTGGAACTTATGTAAAATAACATACCTATATACTTTACAAACCGAAGGAATGCATTTAAAACATCATTTACGCTCTGCTTTTTCAAAAGAAATAAAACAAGAATGCATGTTTTTATTTTAGATAGTACCTCTTCTGCATATATAAACGGTCTGTTCTCTTCTCCATGCCAATATCTAAGGCAAGGATCGGGTGGTATGATTTTTTAAGTATTCATGTCCTATTGAGGATTTTCAAAAGTTGAATTTCATTTTCCCTTTTCCATTGTGGAATTCACTAAAATATTGCAAACAAAGACGTAGTCATAATCACAGTTGCAATGCTGAGGTCTATTAGTTAAGATGTACCTTAAGACAAACCAGGTCACAGCCTGTTGGGATGGCTTCCTGCTTTGTTGTGAAAGGAAGTACCTAGGATTGTGCATCTCACAGTGTAATGTGCGTAGAACTCATCCTGGGATCTTGTTAAAAATATATATTCTGATTCTGCGGGTCTAGGATGGGGTCTGAGATTGAGATTTCTTACAAGCTCCCAAGCGATGCTGATGCTGCTTGTCCACAGCTATGTTTATCCATTCAGGAATCCAAGCCGCCTTCCTTTACAGGATGCAAGATTCATTTGAGAAACAAATGTGTTTGTCCCTCTACATAAATCTTTATTTGGAGAGTATTCATTTTTGTGAAGGGAAGAAAGGAGAACGGAATTTCCTTGTCAAGTATGCAGTTATGTGCTAGGGACTGTTAAACATATTCATTTAATTCTGACAAATACTATGCAAGTTGGGTGGTATTTTCCCACTTTGCCAGTGAGGGGTAAAAAAGCTGAGAGTGATGTACTTGTCTAAGGTCAAAGCTTCTCTCCGTTGTATCATCCTGTCCCTAAGATTTTAATCTTATGACAGTGGCCAAAGATGCCATCTAATTCACCTCTTTATCGATGTAATTTCTGCAGTTCTCAAAAGAAACATAATTCAAGCTAAAATGTTTTACCACATTACATGAAGTGTAACAGAGCCACATGACAGCATAACTTGCTATTTCATAGCTCTGAATAGAATACTGATCACTTTGTGTCCCTGAAAATGCAGCAATTACACGCAGTAACAGCCTGATATCTCACCTTTAAGCGGGAAAGCAGGGGTTATTGTTGTTCTCTGACCCCACCAGGTCTGAAGTCACCTTAGTCGCTCACCTCTGGCCAGGCCTCCCGAATGCCAAAGAAAGCTAATCTACCAGTTTTTTGATCAAAATGATGCCAATAAATCAGTTGATATTCACCGTTAAACTGTCCTGCCGCTAAAGCTAAGTCAAAAGGACATGGAGATACTGTGTATGAAACACTTCAAACAGGCATTCAAAGAAATCACATTTTCAATTGGTTATGTATCCAAGATGACCCAAGTTCTATCAATAAACAAGTTTCTTTAAGAAAGAAAAAGGGAGCCGGAGACAGAAGGCAGTATATATACCCAACATTTCAAAGCAACTTTGTTTCTGCTGGATCATGAAAACAGATCTCATTCTGCCTGGGAATAAAGGAACTAATAAGAGGTAAACAGTACAATCCAGCTGTTCCACCAAATTCAACTCACTGGGCAATTACAGAACACCTGGTGCATGTACCATTTGGGGTACTGGGGACACTGAAAATAGTAAGAACTAAGCCCTTCCCTCAAGGCCCTCACAGGCAGGTGCACAAATGACTCCAGCAACGTCCAGTAAGATAAGGGCTAGAAAGAAAATACCAAGCAAGTCATATCAAGATTCAGGAGAGGGGAGAGACCATATCCTGTCAGGGGTATCAGGAAAGGCTTAATGGAGAAAGTGGCATTTGAGATGAGCTTTGCAGAATGGGTCAAATTTCCACATGTAGCCCTGAAGTGGGAAGTATCCAGGGAGAAACAGCATAAGTGAGGAAAGGCATAAAAACAGGAAAGTGTAGAATATATTCAGTGGACTCTGGTTTGGCTGGAATGTAGGACATACTTACTGCACAAATAGTAAAAGGGCAAGATAACGCCTGGCAAGTGGTTGGAAGCTAAATTGTAGAAGACCCTAAACATCCCATTTCAACAGGGATGCTCTTATTAAAGAGAAATACAATGATTTATATGAATCCTAAATTACACCCACAAAAATTACCCACTAAAATATCACCCAGCTTTGGTACAATGCTGTAAGAAAAACCATGCCAATGTTGTATATACAATCTAAAAACTTCAGTATCACTCTATCAGTTATTAAGGCATACTACAAAGCCAGAGTGATAAAAACAGTCTAGTATTGACCCAGAAAACAGACCAATAAATTGAGCACTCAGAAACAGTCATACATGCACACACACGTGCACGCACACACACACAGTTTCAGCTATGTATTGCTATGTAACTAACTACCCTTCCCTCTCTTAGTCTATGCTTTACAGAGTAGCCAGAATGATCCATTTAAAACTATAAATCAGATTACGTCACCCATGTGCTCAAAATCCTACAATGGTTTCTCAAAACACTCAGAAGGAAATCTAAAGCCCCTGGGATGGCCTATAAAAAGCATTCCATATTCTGGCACTTGGTGCCTCTCCAAACTCGTCTTTTAATACTTTCTCCTTTGTTCACTCAGCTCTAGCCACTTCCGTGTCCATCCTTTAACTCACTTAGCTATCTCAGGCAAACTACTGTGTCGCAGGCCTGAAATACAGTTCCCTGTATAGCCAGCCCTGTACAATAATGCCCACATTCCTAGACTGACATTCAAGGTCCTTTGTGCTCAGGTCCCAGCCTAAGTTTTCTACTCTTATCTCTGACTTTCCCTCACCGTGCAACCTATCAGTGCTCTGGTCCAGTTGTTTAAAATTTTTGTGCTTATCAGTTGAACACCTTTCTTTTTTCCCCAAAATGAAATCTTATATGGTACCCTAACGTAGAAAATAGATCAAGGCGGAGGTACTTTAGTTGAAATTGTGGTAGGTGTCCTGGGTTTCCTCCAATTTGACTTCCCTCCTTCTCTGCAGTATGCCCTGAAGTAACTCTAACAAATTCAATTTGAAAATTATATTTTAGCTAAGCTGAAATACTCTATGTCTTCCAGTGCCTCTGAACACCCTGTGTCACCCATCCTGAATGTCCTTCAAGACCATTTTTGCACATCCAAATCCTACCTAGACTCAAGGTTGACACCAGTCAAATATCACCTCCTCTATGATGTTTTCTTTGGTCTCATCAGACATGACACTTTTCCCCTCTGAACTTTGTTCATACATCTTCTATGACCGATACTTCCTCGTTTTCTGTATTAGGGAGACTGGCTTATAAATTGTTAATCTTACTAGGTTGAAAGCTTCTTTTTAAAAAGTGGGCAGCTAGTGTTTGCTGAGTGAATGATTCATCTTTGTAGCCCCAATAGTCCTAGTGCAATGTCTTGTACCCAGGAGGTGCTCAATACACATTTGTTTGTTGGATGAATGAGTGAGTGAATGAATGAATGAGTTTTTGACATTATATGAAACAAAACCAATTTTTTAGTTGAGCTTATTTAGGTTGTTACTTGTTTCTTCCTTTTTATGGTCATAAAATCAGACAATGCATCCAGTCCCCTGTGGCTCCTGAAGACTTCAGTAAGCTGCCAAATAACATTACTGAATTTATTATTGCATTAATGAAAAGCTTATAGCAAAATTATCCTAGTGAGGAAATGATCCTTTTGGGGACTTCAATTTCAACTGTTGAGGCAACATTAGTTTTAAATGAAATAAAACAGCTCATTGTGTAGGCTTCTCACAGCTGATAAATATGCCAGAAGGAGTTTGTCCCAGGGCACCTTGCAATAAATGCAAATAGGAAGAAACTCACCATGGCAAACTGAAGAAAAGGGAGGCATGCTGTGTGACCTCAGAAAAGTCTCTTCCCCTCTTGGGGCTTCCATTTCTCAGTTTTACAGTGTGTAAATGGAGTTTCATTTCAACGATCTCCAAGTTTCCCTCCAGTCCAAACCATCTATGGTTCTTTCAGATTTTAAGCAGGATACCAGTTTCCACTGGACAGAGTCTCAGATAGCTATCCCCCTTAAGAACATGACATTTGGTCCCAATCTTTATTGAGGACCCATTTATGGTAATGCTGCTAGGTCTGAGGGACATAGCTAGTTTTGAACCTGTCCCTTGCCAATGACCCACTAAATATATTTCCACAGCAGGATACTTTCCTTACTAGAGATCTGTCTACAAAAGAAGAGCCACGTTCACAAGCCATTCTACTGGATAAGTCACACCACTTGCCCCCAAATATCCAAGTGATTAAAAGATGTACGACCACTAGCCACAGCCTGTACCTGTTGCCACACTCATCACTGGGTTTTCTGAACCACATACTGCAGAAGCAAGAGACCTTGCTACATTCCATGATCCGTGGACACCATTATCTCCTGGGGCCTGTGCCATGGATCTGCGGGTAGTTGTTTGTCATTGCTCAGTGGGTAAAGCTGCCTCCCCATATTTGCATCTCCTTTCCCTACACAGGTATAAGGAGTCCATTCTCTGAGCACCATGCCTGAAAGCCCCACAGTGAGTATGGCTGAAGTAGTAGCTTTGTTCTCAGCAACTTATATATATTCCTATAGTTGGCACCAGAGAAATAGTAAACTTTCTGTTCAAGCAGTGTAGCAGGCATGGCTCTGCACCCAATAGACATGGGTTTGAAATCTAGTTTCATCAGTAACTAACTGCATGACCCTCATCAAGTTACTTTCCTTCTCTGCCCTTCAGTTTCCTCACATGTCAAATGTGGACGATCTTTTTTAATTTAAAATTTTAAACCGGTTTTATTGAAGTATGATTGACAAGTAAAACTTTTTTTTTTTTTTTAGACGGAGTTTTACTCTTGTCACCCAGTGGAGTGCAGTGATATGATCTTGGCTCACTGCAACCTCCGCCTCCCAGGTTCAAGCGATTCTCCTGCCTCAGCCTCCTGAGTACCTGAGATTATCGGCATCTGCCACCATGCCTGGCTAATTTTTGTATTTTTAGTAGAGACAGGGTCACCATGTTGGCCAGGCTGGTGTCGAACTCCTGACCTCAAGTGATCTGCCTGCCTCGGCCTCCCAAAGTGCTAGGATTGCAGGCATGAGCCACCATGCCAAGCCGATTTTTTTTTAACTTTTATCTTAGGTAGGTTCAGGGGTACATGTGCAGGTTTGTTATAAAGGTAAACTGCATGTCATGGGGTTTTTTTGTGTAAAAATGTTTTATCACCAAGGTAATAAGCATAGTACTTCATAGGTAGTTTTTTGATCCTCTTCCTCCTCCCAACCTCTATCCTTAAGTAGGCCCTAGTGTCTGTTGTTCCCTTCTTTGTGTCCATATGTACTCAAAGTTTTGCTCCCACTTATAAGTGAGAACACGTGGTATTTGGTTTTCTGTTCCTGTGTTATTAATAGTTTGCTTAGGATAATGATCTCCAGTTTCATCCATATTGATACAAAGGGCATGGTCTCATTTTTTTTATGGGTGTGTAGTATTCTGTGGTGTATATGTACATTTTCTTTACACATGTGGATGATTAATGGCACCTTCCTCAAAGGATGGATGTAAGGAATAAATGAGCTGATGCTTGTAATAAAAAATTTAGAACAGTACCTCACATATAATAATACGTTAACAAATATTTACTATTACCACTACTATTAACAATATAAAGTTTTCTCAGTACAGTGAAGCCCCACTAATTCTGATTAAGGTGTCAGTGAGTAATGTTTGGGAGGTAGAGAGATTCCTACCATAATTCATTACAAGGATATTAAAATCAGATGTATATAGGACTTATCATGTGCCCATTATAAGTATGTTACATACATTAATTCCCACATCTACCCTATGAAGTAGGTATCATTATTACTCTTATTATTGTCACCATGTTACAGAAACAAAGAGGTTAAGAAACTTATCCACAGTCACACAGTTAAGTGGAAAAGTTGGGGCATGATTGCAAGTCATCTGGTTCCAGGGCCTGCATACTTAACCCCATTGCTACATTGCCCTTACATAACTAACTGTTGATGGTGTGAATGGAAACGCAGCTTTGTTACCTCAGACTTCGGGTTGTAACTCTTCCAGTCACTTACGCTATCTTCTCCTGTAACAAATGGGCACTAATTAATTATAATTAGCACATTATTCCTGTGAAATCCTTGCAGGCAAACTGCTGCCACTAGAGGTAGAAAGTGACAAGAAATGTATTTGTTTCCTCTGATGAGAAGGGAAATGTTTCTTCTTCTATCCTGATTCACTGTGGCTGGGCTTATCCAATCCACCTTTCCATCAACGGTAGACTCCAGCTCAGCACACACAAAAGCAATGCTTCTATGAGAGATGACTCTTATCTACACACTTAATTAAGACTTGCTCATTAAAGTATTTACGAGATTCTCTGAAGCTGTTTCTCATGCACTTTCCCCCAAAAGCAACCAGTCTGCTCAGTTAATTCAGGAAAGAAATCACGTTGGCTTTATTTTCATTCAACAAGCAATTACAACATGCCAGGTGCTATTCTAAAAGCTTGACAAGCATCATCTCCTTTAATTCCCAATTCACCCCAGTAAGTTAGGTCCTATTATTATCTCCATTTTGAAAAAAAAAAAATTGAAAAGTTGTGACTTACTAGAAACCACACGGAGAGTAGCAAGGTGGGTGCTTGTCCTTGGTTTTGTGGTTGAGAGAGCTTTGCTCTGGCTGCACTCTAGCTGTGACCCTCCTACAGGTCAATAAATCTGCAGGGCCAAGGAAAAGTGTCCACCCAGAGACTCAGCTCCTTCTATCCGCTTTTAGAGCATAAATACCTGGGATCCCACATTTTCCTGCCCAAATGACTCCAAACCCACTTCCATGTAACCATCCTCTCAAGGGCAAACTAGTGTGGGCATCCCTTGGTCGTAAGGGTGACCAAGGGGTGGCTGTTTGTTGGGTTTTTTGATGATTTCAGGATGTGAGAGCTGAGGCTGGCATGTCCATGAAGGCTCCTATGGTGAGGAATAAAATCCAGGGTAGGAAGGGAAGAGAGAGAAGCTACAGGCCAGGGGATTGGGGCAAGGGACCACCTCTCCCCACGTGGCCATGTTCCAGAAGTCCAAATAAGTACAAGAATTTTAAATTTTAGCTTGACTTTTCAAATTGTTGTGAATGTGCATTTCAAACATAAAAAGAACATTTTATATGTCAGTTTGCCAGTTTGAGCAAACTCTCATCCTAGCTTTACAGATGTCAGGGTCAGGCTTGCACCCCCATGTCCACCAGACACAACTGTATGCTTCTTTAGGGATCAGCTCAAATCCCACTTCTTCCAGAAATTTCTTCCAGAGGACACCCACCAGAATTGTTTTTCCTCTCTCCTTCTCTTGTGGCAGCTTTTCTCCTGGCCTGCCTGGCCACACTTATCTAAGCTTCCGTCTGTCTTCCCTACGAGACTGTGGCCTAAGATCGGAGACTCATCCATCTGCTTGCCCCTCAGTGCACAGTAGAGTGCCTTGCCCAAAATGCATGTCTGAAGATGTTTGTTGATTGAAAATATGAGAAGGGAGAAAAGAGAGGCAGCACTTCTTGGAGAGAAAGGAAAGAATGTGAAGCAATCAGAAAAATCCTTGACATAGGGTCAGGTGAGCTGATAAGGAGTTTTTTCTTTTGTTGTTGTTGTTGTTTTCTTTTATTCATGGAAAATTTCCAACATATAAAAAGGTAGAAAATAGTGTAATGAACTTCCATGGGTCTTTTTCCAGCTGCAGCAATAACAAATGAACTCATAGACCATCTTGTTTCATCTCTACCTGCATTCACTTCTCCCATCTCAATCTTGGATTATTTCAAAGCTAGCCTGAAACATCATATTATTTCAATTGTAAGTATTTCAGTGTGAAAAGAAAGAGCTTGGCTGGGCGCAGTGGCTCACGCCTGTAATCCCAACACTTGGGGGCCAAGGCGGGAGGATCACCTGAGGTTTGGAGTTTGAGACCAGCCTGGCCAACATGGTGAAACCCTGTCTCTATTAAAAATACAACAATTAGCTGGGCATGGTGGCGGGTGCCTGTAATCCCAGCTACTTGGGATGCTGAGGCAGGAGAATCCCTTGATCCCAGGAAGCAGAGATTGCAGTGGGCCGAGATCATGCCACTGCACTCCAGCCTGGGGGACAGAGTGAGACTCCATCTCAAAAATAATAATAATTAAAAAAAAAGAAAGGAAAAGAAAGAAAATAGCTTGTTTATCAAGAATTTTGTATCACCAAGCCCAGCTGAGCAACCACTGGAAACTGACATGATCGGAGCAGAATCACTTCTGGCCGCTGCAGAGGCTTACAGGACAGAAGCTCATGCAGACTGGTAGCCTGTGTGTGAGCAGGGAAGGCAGGCTTTCTCCTTCCCACAGTGATCCTCAGGGGCAAGGAGCTGGGGAAGCATGCGGCCCATGGTGCTTCTCCCTGCGCTGGCCATCTTTCTTTGCTCATTTCAAACCCTGTACTTAGTGATTTTAGACACCTTTGTGCACATCCATACTGACTTGTCTTAATTCTGTCAAAGCCTTCTCTTTCTCCCCTGGAGCTGTCTGGGAATTCTGGTTCATTGTTGCTGGCCGTTTTTTACTTCCTTTGTGCTTAACTTGTTGAAATACTAAAGGAGTTGGACAGTGTCAGACAATATGGCCCCCGTCACGCCACATTTTACATTGAAATCATTTTTAAGGGCTTTGCTCCTTGACACAGATGGTCTCCATATCCTAGGAGATGGTCTTTTGGCACGAAAATGAAAAAGCTGTGCCCCCTGTGAATCAAGAAACTTTGTGAGTTTATTCTAGCCCAAGTCAAACGGACACTTCATTGTCCCAGGGCGTCTTAGTTTCTCCTCTTGTAGGGAGCATTTTTGACTCCTCTTGTTAAACACATGGATGAGTTTGAACTCCTCTTTCTAACCTCATGGTGGGCCCCTATTCACACTAAGGCTCCTCCCCTTTTCTAAGACAGAGAATGGCCTTCACCTTTAATACTGACACGGAGGATCAACTGCATGAAGCCACTCACTGCTTCTCCAAGCCCTCTCAAGAAAGGTCTATCTGGCTGAGTGCAGTGACTCATGCCTGTAATCCCAGCACTTTGGGAGGCTGAGGTGGGTGGATCACCTGAGGTCAGGAGTTTGAGACCAGTTTGGCCAACATGGTGAAACCTTGTCTCTACTACAAATCCAAAAATGAGCCGGGCGTGGTGGTGAGTGCCTGTAATCTCAGCTACTTGGGAGGCTGAGGCAGGAGAATTGCTTGAACCCGGGAGGCAGAGGTTGCAGTGAGCAGAGTTTGCGCCACTGCACTCCAGCCTGGGTGACAGAACGAAACTCCATCTCAAAAAAAAAAAAAAAAAAAAAAAAAAAAAAAAAGAAAAAGAAAAAAAGAAAAGAAAAGAAAGAAAGAAAACAAAAGAGAAAAAAGGAAAGGTCTATCTTTCAGAGCCTGCTGCTAATTGTTCCATTCTTTCCATTTTAGTCCTGTGATTGCCACCACTTGGAAGCCTGAATTTTTCCCCCCCTTTTTTCTTGGAGTCATCACTGGAATCACTTTGTTTTTAGTGACCTTTGGGCACTCTTAAACTCGTAATTAATATCTCTTACAGTAAGAGATGTAAGCAAAACTGTAATCACCCTTCCAATCTCTTTTCCTGACTTGTTTGATACTTCACTGACTGTGGTTCTGTGGCGTAGGTAGCACATCACTGTACTCATTCCATTTCGCCCTATTTAGTTCCCAGGAAGTCTTTGTTTTCCATCTCTCTTATGGATTTTGTACTCACTGGGCCAAACTGACATCAAACACAATTCTCATAGAAAACACTCCTTTTCCACTTCATTGATGTTTTCCACAGTTCTCCTTCACAGTACATATATCCAATCTGTTGAGTGACTGCAGTATTAAATATTTAGTAGTTATTCTCTTTCTCCTCACTACTAAGTTCCAGGACTGGGATGGCAACTGGGCAATAGTAAGCCCTCAATAAATATTAGAAAGGAAAGAAAGGAATGAATGAAATTCTGTTTTTTGACATAGCATTTCACTGTATTGCCAGGCTAAACTAGAAGTCCTGGGCTCAAGCAATTCTCCCACCTCAGCCTCCCAAGTAGCTGGCATTACAGGCACAGGTCACAACGCCTGGCTTGAATGAATATTCTTGAATGAATGAATTTCTGATGACATTTCTTTTATGGCTTCTAAAATCTGGTCTCCTTTTACTCTCTTTCAGTTTGTTTTCTTAATTATTACAAACCAAATCAATTGTTCCTTGGGAAAAACTCTTCTTGCTCCACAATTCCATATATTTCAAGCCAGACACTTTTTTTAAGCTAATATATATATATTATATATATAAAATATCTCTCTAATATATATTATATCTCTCTAATATATATAATATTATATATACATATATTTGTCTGTATGTGGCTTCTTAAATCTACAATTTTAGGAGATCAGTGGATTTTTGTTTTCATGGGAAATTTTTTTTCATCAGGCTTTAATTTGCATCACCCAAACTACAATGTAAAACATTCTCTATAAAAACCAATCAATATTAAATACTTTTTAATAGTGTCAATGACTTTGTAGGTACTGTCACATGGTGGCAGAAAATATTTCAGTGTGTGTAGGTATGTTATTGTGTATATGTGTGAGTTGCGTTTAACAATTATGAAAAATACAAGCAAATTCAAGGAGTTATATGGACCTGGCAGTAAAAGATATTTGAATTTCTCTTTCACTCTGTCTTTTTTAAAGATATTAAGTTGAACCTTCCAATAATAAGATATTCCAATAAGAGCAATTCTGATCTCAAAAGCATCTATTTCAAAGGCTTCCGAATAACAAAAACTTTAAGCATAGATGAATGGAATGCAACCATCGCATTTTATGTTCAAATGTAGTCAGACCTGGGTTAAAATCCCAGCTCTGCTAATCGTTAGCTGTATGAGACTGGGAAATTTACTTTACCTGTCTGCACCTCTAATCCTCTCTATTTTCTCATCTGTAAAACAGGATACACAGAGCCGGATGTGGTGACTTGCTCCTGTAATCCCAGCTACTACTCAGGAGGCTGCAGAGTTGCTTGAACCTAGGAGTTTGAGACCAGTCTTAGCAACATAGTGAAATTCTATTAAAAAAAAAAAAAATCTCGGCCGGGGTGCGGGCTCACTCTTTGTAATCCCAGCACTTTGGGAGGCCGAGGCTGGCAGATCACCTGAGCTCAGGAGTTCAAAACCAGCCTGGCTAAATGGTGAAACTCTGTCTCTACTAAAAATACAAAAATGAAGGCCGGGTGCAGTGGCTCACACCTGTAATCCCAGCACTTTGGGAGGCCGAGGCAGGCAGATCACCTGAGGTCAAGAGTTCAAGACCAGCCTGGCCAACATGGTGAAATCTCGTCTCTACAAAAATACAACAACAACAACAACAACAACAAAATAGCCAGGCATGATGGCGGGTGCCTGTAATCCTAACTACTCAGGAGGCTGAGGCAGGAGAATCTCTTGAACTTGGGAGGCAGAGGTTGCAGTGAGCAGAGATCACGCCACTGCACTCCAGCCTGGGTGACAGAGAGAGACTTCATCTCAATAAATAAATAAATAAATAAATAAAATACAAAAATGAGCCAGGTGTGGTGGTGCATGCCTGTAGTCCCAGCTACTAGGGAGGCTGAGGTGGGAGGATCACTTGAATCCGGGAGGCAGAGGTTGCAGTGAGCCAAGATGGTGCCACTGCACTCCAGCCTGGGCGATAGAGCAATACCCTGTTTCAAAAATATATAAATAAATAAGAAAGAAACAAAAAAATTTAAAAGGAAAAACAGGATAAACAACCTTGTTTATGTTATATGTATCAGTGCACATAACCGACACACATTAGTATCTAGACTATATAAAGATCTTCTTAAAATCAACTAAAAGAAAACTAACAACCCGGAAGAAATATGGGCAAAGTATATGATGAAGCAACTCAAAGAAAAGGAAACCTGAATGGTAAATAAACACATGAAACAATGTTAACTCTCTGCTATGGTCTGAATGTTTGTGTCCCTCCAAAATTCCTACGTTAAATCCTAATCCCCAATATGTTGGTATTAGGAAGTGGAAACTTTGGGAGGTGACTAGGTCATGAGAGCAAAGCTCTCATGAATGAAACTAGGAACCTTATAAAAGAGACCAGAGGGACTTAGCTACTCCCTTCCTTCATATGACGATTCAGCAGCAAGAAGGCACCATCTCTGAAGCAGAAAGCAAGCCCTCACCAGATGCTAAAACTGCCAGCAACTTAATGATGAATTTCTAGCCTCCAGAACTGGGAAAAATAAATGTCTGTTGTTTATAAATTGCCCTGTCTAAGGTATTTTGGTATAGCAGCCTGAACAGACTAAGACACTCTCCCTAGTTACTATGGAAATAAGAATTAAGACCATGAAAAATACATGATTGCCCATGATCCAACTGGCAAAAATATTAAAGTCCAGCAATGTAAAATATGGCAAGAAACTATGGAAAACACCGTGGAGATTTCTGAAAACATTAAAAATAGAATTACCAACTGACCCAGCAATCCTACTCCTGAGTATCTACTCAAAGAATAAGAAGTCAATATACTGAAGGAATACTTGCACTTACATTATTATTGCAGTACTATTCACAATAGCCAAGATATAGAATCAACAGATGAATGAAGAAAGAAAATGGGGTACATAATACACAATGGAGTACTATTCAGCCATAAGAAAGAATGAAATCCTGTCATTTGCAACAACATGGATGGAACTGGAGGTCATTATGTTAAGTGAAATAAGCCAGGCACAGAAAGACAAACTTCTCACATTCTCTCTTATATATGGGAGCTAAAAAATTTGGACACTTGGAGGTAGAAAGTGAAAAATGAGTAACAGAGACTGGAAAGGGTGAGTGACAGGGTGAGGGGAATGGGGAGAATGAAAAGTGGGCTAAAGGGTACAAACATAAAGCAAGATAGAAGGAATAAATTTAATATTTCATAGCAGAGTAGGGTGACTATACTTATCAGTGTATTGTATTCAGGTGATGGACACCCTAAATACCCTGACTTGATCACCACACATTACATACATGTAACAAAAATTTCTTATGTACCCCATTGATCTTCACAAATTTTGTAAAAGGCAAATCCAAACATGCTTTCTTAAAAATCAATCACTAAAATATGACAAGGAGATAGAGAAATACTCTTTCATACATTTAGATGGGGGTGTAAATATGAAGTCTGTTTTAGCAATATCTAGTAAAGTTGAGGATGTTCATACTTCATGACCCAACAATCCCACTTCTTGATATCTACAAGAAGACATGTGTAAGCGTGTCCACTATAACATTGCTTATAATAGCAAAGAACTGAAGGCAAAATGCCCACCAAGAGGGAGATGACTAAATAAATTGTAATATATATACACAATGGAATACTACATAGCAGTGAATATAAACAAACTAAAGCAACACACTGTAATATGAATGCATCTCAGAAATCTAACATTGACCAAAAACACACCTGCAATAGGAGACACATAGTATGTAAGCATCTCCATAAACTTAAAAACATGTTAAACAATATTATTTCTTTTTTAGAGATTCATACAAATATGTTGTACAAATACATGCCTGCAATAAAAATTTAAAGACCTGAATGGGAATGATAAACACCAAATTCTAGAAAGTGGTTACCTCTGTGGTGTAGGGGGAAAGGAGATCAATGTGATCATGGAGGAGTACACACGGGCTTCAACTACATTTCTTCTGTTATATTTCTTAAGCTGGAAGATGGATACACAATTGTGAATTATGCTATTATCTAAAGGTCTAAAATATTTAAGTTCAAAAACACCTATCTCACAGTATTGTTGTAAGGTTTAAATGAGGTAATGGGTTTAAAATATTCAGCACAGTGTTTGGTACCCAGCAAGTGCTCTGTAAGTATCAATTCCCTACTACTGTAACACACACACATCCACCTCTTCACCTGCCACCATGGCCTTTAAATTTATAAATGTCATCTGGTAGCTACATAAGACTCCAGACACCTAAGCCTGCTTTATGCATTCTTATCTTATCCTGCAGCTTCTCTCCTTTATATTCACTCTGTTGAGCTGGGCTAAGGAAGCTTGTCCCTTAGAGCTAACTAAACTGAGTCCCTCATGTTATAATTTCCACTAGTTTTCTCTTGTGCCTTGGTTGGAGATTGGAAGTTATAATCTACCTCTAAAGGTTTGCAACTATACACAACCCAGTCTTCCCAACATGGTCTGTGAAACGTTTCAGTTACCTATTGCTTTGTAACAGACCACCGGATACTTGGTGGCTTGCAACAGCGACTGCCTTATTTGCTCATGATTTTTCAATTTCAGCTGGGTTCATTTAGGTGCTTCTTCTGCTTGTCTTTTGTGTGGTGGCATTCAGCTGTTAGTGCAGCGAGGACCAGGCTCAGCTCAGATGTTGGCATAGCTGGGACACTCTCTCTCCATGTAATCTCAAAGCTTCTCCCTCTCTGTGTGGACTCTCCACATCTTTACTGCAGTAGAGTAACTGGACTTCTCACATGGTTGCTCAAAGTTCTCAAGAGCACAAAAACAAAAACAGTCAAGCCGTATTAAGGCTTAAGACCCAGAATGGACACAGTGTCATTTCTGCTGCATTTTACTGGTTAAATCAAGTCCCAGCCCAGATGCAAGGGGAGAGAAATATGCACCGATGTGAATACTTTCCTATTACCTCACTCACCAACCCTGTTGTTTCAAGAAAACAGAGGTGGCCTGGGCACTCTATTCTTGCCCTCTGGTTCATGGGAGAAGACAGACTGCCTGCAGCAATAAGCTGAGTCCTCGGGCATCAAAACTTCACCTGCTGCTGCATACACTCTCTCTCCCCGTCCCAGCCTCACTTACAAACATCGCTTGATTTAGAAACTCTCTTCCAATTTTGCATATGTAGATTGTATGACTACCAAGTACTAGGTACTATGCTATGTTCTGGGAACCTCGGAACAAATAGCAATGGTTTTGATCCTTGAGGATTTCACAGTGCAGCCAACAAAGAAGAGGGGTTAGAACCTATCTTCAAGCTGCCATGAGGTGGCCTCACAAACCAAATCAAAAGCTTGAAGACATCCAGGCTAGATGACAGCCACAACAGCCACTTGACCTAATAGGCTGAGCCCTTGGTCACAAAAGGGCATTTGATTAGTCTAAGAAGGCATAATTTTTTTAAGAACATGAAGCTGTTACCATATGTGGCTTCATTGTTTAGATCAACATTTTTGGATTCTAAAACTATAAGCTAGCTACCTGTACCCTGTGGGACCTAGTACCATTTGCCTTGTTCATAATAGGTGGCAAAGACACATTTATTTTCATGTTGAATTGAATTTACTCAGTGATTTTTTGAATGTTAAGGAAATGTTGTTTTACTACACATGATACTTAGAATACTACTATAAAAAATAACACCCGGTAGGCTTCCAAAGACACATAGATACACACAAATACGTACATATGTACATATATATATACACACACACACACACACAAATACATATATAACATAGCTATTCGTCCTAAATTATTTTAGTTTTATTTTAGCCAATTGCATTTTTTAAAGTTCCCAGACACTCCAAGAAGCAAATGGGCACCACTTACACTCTGCAGCCAATCACTTTTAATTCTTCCAGCAGTCATTTTGATAATATCAGGCATAATGAAATCACTTAACAGTAATGTGGGGTCTAATTCTCCCTATGCAAAATAGTCTATTTTAATTCAGGTTTGGAATCCCTGCCAGAGCTCTCAAGACTGCTCCTTCTACAGGGTCATTATTAAAGGAACTTTATTTTTATGATAATACATTCTTATATAAATAGATCTCACACAATAACACAGAATCCCAGCTAGACTCTCCCACCAGTTGTCACGAAATGCTATCATACTCTGTATTGCATGAGTAAATAAGAAGCTGGCAGTTTCTGAACTGCACCAAGTTTACTGATGGGGTTTATGAAGGTAACTCCCAGATCCCTGAAAATCTGTCATTGCAATAACATTTTAGATTGAATGGAATCTTATTAAATCAGATCTAAAGAAACTGAGGGCAGAACTGTTATTATCTCTCATGTAAATAAGGGTGGGAGCACATCATTTTTTAAGGCATGATTTTTCTTGATGGACTATGAGGCTTGTCTGACATCATTAAGTCCCTTTTTGTGGTTTTAATCTGCAGTTTGGACACTCGAGGTGTTGAGCTATTTTCACTCTTTAAAGTGACATGAGTTTGATTAATGGAAGAAAGAAAATGAACCCCTGAGGATCCTCAACTAAAAGCATTACTTATGGGAGAAATCAGTCTTCTATTTGGGTTGGCAAAAATCAGCTGAAGAGAGGTGCTGAGTGGCCAGGAAATGGAAAGGAAGTTGAAGAAAGGAAAATAGGAAGAGAATGAGTCAAAGCCATCCTCATGTTCTTCACCATTCTTCTTCACAATGGGATCCTTTTTCTTCTCCCAGCTCCTTCTTTCACGTATAGAGCCTGAGAGCCTAAAATTTCAGGAAGAAGAGTGGTGGTACTATTAACAGTTAAAGGAAAGAAATATCCAGGCCTGCCCCCAGATTAGCCAGGTACTCTCTCTTTCAGCATAAAACTTGAAAAATAAGAGCAAGCATGGTATGAAAAATGGCTTTGTCTTAAAGTATCTAAAGAGAAAAAAAGACCAAATCACAATGTTAAACTTACTGTGAAAGCATGCTTTATTCATTCCATTTTCCTACCTTGATACATCTCATCCTTACACATGGATTTGTGCTTCACTAGTTACTGTTTATGTTAGAATCCTTGGACCAAATTCATAGAAAAAGATTCAACCCTGACTCTGTTGAATATTTTTATTGTTGTTTAATGCAACCAGATCTGTGATTCATTAACTGCTTGTCATGTTTTGATATGTGGATCAGGAATTGATCAACAGCTGGCAAAATTTAATAAAAGGAGCTCATTTCTGGAGAAATGAGCTCGTTGCCATGCCAACTATCGATCTTCCCTGATGGAGGCTCCGCAGTCAGTCACAAAATGGGCCCTGTTAGGCAGGCCCTACAGTCTGCCCATAGGAAATCACTGGGTCGCCAACCTCAAATGAGTTCCTGAAAATGACTTCAGGTTCACAGTGGAGAGAACTGGGATACATGTGTTTGCAGGAAAGACTGACTCACAATTGTGTGGGACACATCTATTCCACTGAACACCTGAGAATCTTGACACATAGCTGGATATGGAATGCAACATTATTGAAATACACTGCATTCTGCTTGTGCAGTGCATAGCATATTATAGCCGTGAAGAGAGAATGAACAGCTTAATTTATTACTGTTTCATGTTTACGAAATATAAATGCAAAGAAATCTGTTTATTCTGTGTCATTATGTACTCACTTTTTAGGTGTGAGAAAGATTAATAGCAGCTTTATCAAAGAGAGATCTGGGTCTGTACTGTGTTGTATAACATAAAGGCCAGGGGAAAAAAAGAGAGAGAGAATAATAATCAAAGAACCCTTTGAACTTTTTGAAACTCTGAAAACTCCTTTAAAGTTAAGAAGTTATCAGAATATTTGAAAATGTCACAGATTCTAATTTGAAGAATTCCATTTGCTTTTATAGGAGCTGAGACATCTTTAAATGTAGAAATTACATTTCACTGTATTGTTACCAAGTGAATAGAGTGCTTTTAACATTTGCTCAACAAATACTATTTGAATGCCTATAATGCAGAAGGCAAAGCTCATGAATATAACTGCTACATGCACAACAATTTTTTTTAAAATCATACTGCCCTATGTATTGTGATGAAAGTTAAAGTCATCCTGTGTTAAGCCTTGTCTAGTAAACTTGAAACCTCTTGGACATGATTTCTTCCTCCCCTGTCAACTGGACTCAAGGTCATGAGGGGCCCACTCTCAAAATGGAATCAGCCCTCACATCTATAGTTAATTAATTTTTGACAAGGGTGCCAAAACCATTCAATGGGGAAAGGATAGTCTTCAACAAATAGTGCTGAGAAAGCTGTATACTCTCAGTAAAAGAATAAAACTGGATCCTTACTTAAATCTGTATATAAAAATTAACTCAAAATGAATCAAAATTATATAACATGATGTTTTGATATACATATACATAGTAAAGTGATTACCACCGTCCAGCAAATTAACATATTCATCACCTCATATAGTTACCTTCCTTTTTTTGGTTGTGAGAGCACTCAAACACTACTCTTTTAGCAAATAATCTAGTATACAATAAAATGTTATTAATTATAGTTCTCACACTCTATATTATATCTCTAGGCTTATACATTTTATACAGCTTTGTACCCTTTATACCCTTTGACCCATACTTGTTCATTTTCCTCCTCTTCTTGCCCATGGTTACCACTGTCACCTAGGCTGGAGTGCAGTGGTGCCATCTCAGCTCACTGTAACCTCTGCCTCCTGGGTTCAAGCAATTCCCTGCTTCAGCCTCCCGAGTAGCTGGGATTACAGGCGCCCACCACGACGCCTGGCTAATTTTTTGTATTTTTAGTAGAGACGAGGTTTCACCATCTTGGCCAGGCTGGTCTTGAATTCCTGACATCGTGATCCACCCGCCTTGGTCTCCCAAAGTGCTGGGATTACAGGTGTGAACCACTGCGCCTGGCCTCAAATGTTATATATATTTAAAAAATAACAAATTTTCAAAAAGACACATTAAAAATGTAAATAAAATAAAACTAGGCATTTTGTAAATGCTCTTTTATGACTTACATTTTCCATTTAACAATATATTTTAAGCATTTAAACACGTCACTGTTGTTATTAATATCACATTATTATTAAACATGAGTTTAATAACTAGAAAATAGATCAAAGGCCTAAATGTAAAACCTAAAACTATAAAGCTCTTTTTTGTTTTGTTTTGTTTTGTTTTGTTTTTTGAGACGGAGTCTCGCTTTGTCGCCCAGGCTGGAGTGCAGTGGCACCATCTCGGCTCACTGCAAGCTCCGCCTCCCGAGTTCACGCCATTCTCCTGCCTCAGCCTCCCGAGTAGCTGGGACTACAGGCACCCACCACCACGCCCGGCTAATTTTTTGTATTTTTAGTAGAGACGAGGTTTCACCGTGTTAGCCAGGATGGTCTCGATCCCCTGACCTCGTGATCCGCCCGCCTCGGCCTCCCAAAGTGCTGAGATTGCAGGCGTGAGCCACCATGCCGGGCACTATAAAGCTCTTAGAAGAAAACATTGGAAAAAATCTTCATGATATCTGATTTTGCAATGACTTCATGAATATGACATCAAAAGCACAGGCAACAAAAGAAAAAAAAAATAGATAAATTGGACTTCACCAAAATTAAGAATGTTTGTGCACCAAAGGATACTATCAAGAAAGTAAAAAGACATGTAATCCTAGCACTTTAGGAGACCAAGGCAGGTGGATCGCTTGAGGCCAGGAGTTCGAGACCAGTCTGGGCAACATGGTGAAATCCTGTCTCTACTAAAAATAAACAATGAGCCAGGCATGGTGGCACATGCCTGTAATCCCAGCTACTCAGGAGGCTGACGCAGGAGAATTGCTTGAACCCAGGAGGGAGAGGTTACAGTAAGCCGAGATCACACCATTGAACTCCAGCCTGGACGAAAGAGTGAGACCCTGTCTCAAAAAAAAAAAAGGAAGAAAGAAAGTAAAAAGACAATCTACTGAATGGGAGAAAATATTTGCAAATCATATATCATATATCTGATAAGGCATTAATATTCAGAATATATAAAGAATTCCTACAGTTCAATAATAAAAAACAAATAATCCAATTTATAACTGGGCAATGGACTTGAATAGATATTTCTGCAAAGAAGATACACAAATGGCCAATAGGCTCATGAAAAGATACTCAATATCATTGCTTCTCTAGAAATGCAAATCAAAACTACAATGAGATACCACTACTCACACACTAGGATGGTTGTAATTTAAAAACAAAACAAAACAACAACAATAAACAACCCAGAAAATAACAAGTGTTGGCAAGGTTGTGAAAAAATTGAACTTCTCATGTATTGCTGGTGAGAGTGTTAAAATGGTGTGGCCACCATAGAAGACAGTTTGGTGATTTCACAAATGTTAAATATAGAAGTCCATATGGCTTGGCAATTCTACTCCTAGATATTAATATATATTTAAAAGATTTGAAAGCAGAGGCTCAAAATAATCTTTGTACATAGCAGCATTATTGACAATAGCCAAAAGGTGGAAACAACCCAAGTGCCCACCAACCAATGAATAAACAAAATATTATATTTTATATGCATATATAGATATTACAATGAATTATTATTGTCTTAAAAAGGAAAGAAATTTGACATATGCTACCACATAGATGACACTTGAAACATTATGATACGAGAAATAAGGCAAAAAAACAAATATTGTATGATTCTGCTTATATGAGATACCTAGAAGAGTCAGAATACTGGTTAGAGACAGAAAGTAGAATAGTGGTTACCAGGGGCTTTGGGGAGAGGGGAATGGAAAATTACTTTTTAGTGGGTACAGAGTTTCTCTTTCAGATGATGAAAAAATTCTGGAGATAATTGATGGTGATGGTTACATAACAATGTGAATGTACTTAATGCCAGTGAACTGTACACTTAAAAAATAGTTAAAATAATAAATATTTTGTATGCAAATTTTACCACACTACAAAAATAAAGTTGAGAGATTTCCTAATTCTTTTTTATTTTCTTTTTTCTTTTTTATTTTTTTTGAGACGGAGTCTCACTCTGTCACCCAGGCTGGAGTGCAGTGGCGTGATCTTGGCTCACTGCAACCTCCACCTCCCAGGTTCAAGCGATTCTCGTGCCTCGGCCTCCTGAGCAGCTGGGACTACAGGCATGCCCCACCACACCTGGCTAACTTTTACATTTTTAGTAGAAACGGGGTTTCGCCATATTGGCCAGGCTGTTCTTGAACTCCTGACCTTGTGATCGGCCTGCCTCAGCCTCCCAAAGTGCTGGGATTACAGGCGTGACCCACCGCGCTTGGCTGTCCCTTTCTCTTTCTACCTTTAAAGATAGAAGCCCTTAAGATCTCACCTCCAGGTAGGTTTTCTCTCTCTGATTCTAAGAAAAACACACACACACACAGAACCAGAATTATCTACTATCACTCTCTTTCCTAATTAACACTCTCATCGAGGACTTATTTCTCCATTTTCATCTTAGCATCCCACAGTGTTACTATTTTCTGTTTCCTTCCATCTCCCCCACTGCTGTGAGCATCGTGAGGCCAGAGGCTGTCTTTTGTTTATGACAGCAGAATAGATGGGATTGCAAGCTTTGGATTTAGTTGGCCTTAGAGACCAACTCCAAATCTGCCACTAACTAGCCAGGGGACCTTAAGCAAGTGATTGCATCTCTCTACAACTCTGTTTCCTCAGCTGCAAATTAGGGAATGTTTTAAATGAGGTGATACATATAAAGTGTTCATAATCACAAGCACTAAAAAAAAATAGTTATAACATAAATAATTTTAATAATAAATATTAAATGTGTTTAATGTAAAAAATGAACTTTAGTAAATATAATGATTTATATTATAATTATAATTTTAATGCCCCATGCCTGACACATAAAGTGAAATAAGCCAGAAAAAGAGAGATAAATACTACATCTCCTCACTCATATTTGGAAGCTAAAAAAGTTGATCTTTAGAGAAATAGAGAGTAGAATACTGGTTACCAGAGCCTGGGAAGATGAGGTGGGGAGGACACAGGAAAGATTGGTTAACAGATACAAAATTACAGCTAGACAGGAGGAATAAATTCTAGTGTTCTATAGCACTGTAGGGTGACTACAATTAACAACAATTTATTATATATTATCAAATAGCTAGAAGAGAGGGTTTTGAATGTTCCCGATATAAGAAATGATAAGTCTTGGAGGTGATGGATATGCTTATCACCTTGATTTGATCACTATACATTGTATGTATGGAAACATCAGTGTGTACCACATAAATATGTACAATTATTATGTGTAAAATTTAGAACAAATTTAAATATTGAACACACATTCTAATTCCGATTTAAATCTTAGATGATAAAATTTATAGAATAAAATATCAAAAATAGCAAGGTAAACATATAAAATAAAGACAATGTAAAAATAGTAAACATTTTAAGATGAGATATTACTTCATCTATTTTTAAAAATGCAATCTTAAAAGACAATGTGCAACAGCGTGCATGCATTAAGATGTCAGTTCTTTTGTGCAAAACATTTTAAGCTTCAGTTAGAAATTATGATTCTTTGCTTATAAGTAGAGTGTTAAGGAAATAGTGCTATGACAATCAAAACATTTTTCTCTAACTCTTTCATCTTCAAATAATCCTACATCTTGTCTTATAATTTTAAGGAAATCTTTTTGAAGACTTTTATTTGGGGAGAGGGATCAGAGACTGAAATCTTTATATTGAGAGTGAGATGTTACTCTTGTTTAGAGAAAGCATTTCTAGTTTGTCTTCCTCTTTTTTAGTTTCGTTGTATATAGATGGAGATTTTGGTTTAGAATTACCGCGTTTTTGTTGTTGCTGTTGAGACAAGGTCTCACTCCTGTCTCTCTGGCTGGAGTGCAATTGGGCAATCTCAGCTGACTGCAGCCTCAACTTTCCGGGCTCAGGTGATCCTCCCATCTCAGCATCCTAAGTAGCTGGGACTACAGGTGCGCACCACCACACCCGGCTATTTTTTTATTTTATATTTTTATTTTTGCAGCGATGGGCTACAAAAAAAAAAAAAAAAGACCATGCTGCCCAGGCTGGTCTCCAACTCCTGGGCTCAAGCGATTGGCCCACCTGGGCCTCCCAAAGTGCTGGGATTATAGGCATGAGCCACCACATCCCACCACCTGCATCAATTTCTATATTATATTTCCTTTATACTTTGTTTGAAAGGTAGCCTAAAATACAATTGGTTCTTTCAATAGAAAAAAACATTAATTTTTTAATTCAAGATGGATTAAAGACTTAAATGTTAGACCTAAAACCATAAAAACCCTAGAAGAAAACCTAGGCAATACCATTCAGGACATAGGCATGGGCTAGGACTTCATGACTAAAACACCAAAAGCAATGACAACAAAAGCCAAAATTGGCAAATGGGATCTAATTAAACTAAAGAGCTTCTCACTACGATCAGAGTGAACAGGCAACCTACAGAATGGGAGAAAATTTTTGCAATCTACCCATCTGACAAAGGGCTAATATCCAGAATCTACAAAGAACTTAAACAAAGTCACAAGAAAAAATCAAACAACCCCATCAAAAAGTGGGCGAAGGATATGAACAGACACTTCTCAAAAGAAGACATTTATGCAGCCAACAGACACATGAAAAATGCTCATCATCACTGGTCATCAGAGAAATGCAAATCAAAACCACAATGAGATACCATCTCACACCAGTTAGAATGGGGATCATTACAAAGTCAGGAAACAACAGATGCTGGAGAGGATGTAGCGAAATAGGAACGCTTTTACACTGTTGATGGGAGTGTAAACTAGTTCAACCATTGTGGAAGACAGTGTGGCGATTCCTCAAGGATCTAGAACTAGAAACACCATTTGACCCAGTCATGCCATTACTGGGTATATACCCGAAGGATTATAAGTCATGCTGCTATGAAGACACACACACATGTATGTTTATTGGGGCACAATTCACAATAGCAAAGACTTGGAACCAACCTAAATGTCCATCAATGATAGACTGGATTAGGAAAATGTGGCACATATACACCATGGAATACTATGCAGCCAAAAAAAAAAGGATGAGTTCAACCTATACAGTAAATATTTGGGAAAATATAACAGACAATTTATCTAATAGTATTTATGAGTCTTGAAATAAAAAATTACCATTAAAAAAAGGAAGAGTTCGTGTCCTTTGTAGGGACATAGATGAAGCTGGAAATCATCATTCTGAGCAAACTATAGCAAGGACAGGAAACCAAACACCGCATGTTCTCATTCATAGGTGGGAATTGAACGATGAGAACACTTGGACACAGAATGGGGAGCATCACACACCGGGGCCTATTGTGGGGAGCGGGGAAGGGGACGCGATAGCGTTAGGAGATATACCTAATGAAAATGACGAGTTAATGGGTGCAGCACACCAACATGGCATGTGTATACATATGTAACAAACCTGCACATTGTGCACATGTACCCTAGAACTTAAAGTATAATTAAAAAAAGAAAAAACAGTAATTTTAATAATAAAGACTAAATTATTTTTAATGTAAAAAATAAATATTTTGAATAAATATAATGATTTACATTATAATTATTGTACCCAACACCTAATACCTAACTGGATAGCGACTAGTAAGTTACAGAGTATATGCATTTACCACACCATAATTGCCAACTGTAACTGACTTTTTCCTTGTCTGTCTCTCCCACTAGATTGGAAGTTCACTGACTGCTGAAGCAGTGTCTTAGTATCTGAAACATGGAGTATAGTACCTGGTATATAGGAGGAATTCAATACATGTGAATGGTATGAAAAAAATGAATTCATGGAGGACCAGTGGCATTGGGGGCCCAAGTGAGAGAAGCCCCAAAGCGAGGAGACATGAGGAAGGAGATGAAGCTTCTTGTGTTGTCATTTCCTCCTATTCTGGAACTTTTCCTAGAGCTGTCCTTAAGACTCAAAAAGTCCTGCGTCATTTTTAATGAGGAGTGACACTTTCTTGTTCATGCTTCCTAATTAGAATGTGGCAATGCAGAAAGTTGCCTTGTATTGCCTATTTACTTGTTTGCCTCCCACCTCTAGATTGTGAGCTCTAGGAAATGAGTGTTCATTCATCTTTGTGTCCCGGCACCTAGTGCAATGCCTGCCAGATAGTAGTTGGTACTCAGTGCATGTCCACTGCATGAAAGAATGCAGATAGAATTGGATCTGATGAGACGGGCGGATCATGAGGTCAGGAGATCGAGACAAACCTGGCCAACATGGCAAAACCCTGTCTCTACTAAAAATACAAGAATTAGCCGGGCATGGTGGCGGGCACCTGTAATCACAGCTACTTGGGAGGCTGAGGCAGGAGAATCGCTTGAACCTGGGAGGCAGAGGTTGCAGTGAACTGAGTTCATGCCATTGCACTCCAGCCTGGGTGACAAGAGCAAGACTCCGTCTAGGGAAAAAAAAAAAAAAACAAACCTCTCATGTGGGAGGAGGGGCAGTCTTGGCACAGTGATCCACATAGTCATTCAGTGAACACTTGAATGAATGAATGAATGAATGAATGAATGAATGAACCTTATTCCCTACTCAGATAGTCAACGTTTAGATTTTGGCTTTGTTTTCCTGAGGTCAACACGGTAGAACATTCCTTAATCAACATCTTTTAAGTGTGTTAAATGATCTGCTCTCCATGAATTTTGGCTTAAAAGTCTAAATCATGAACAATGAATAGGAATGCTCATGCTTTGAGGCTATTAGGAGGGAGGAAGTAGAAAATGGTAATGAATTGGGAGAATACAGCAGGGGAAATTATAGAAACCCAAGAATTTTATTTTCTTTCTTTTTGAGACAGAGTCTCACTCTGTCACCCAGGCTGGAGTGCAGTGGTGCGATCTGTGCTCACTGTAGCCTCCACCTCCCAGGCTCAAGCAATCCTCCCACCTCAGCCTCCTGAGTATCTGGAACCACAGGCACACACCACCATGTCTAGCTAATTTTTGTATTTTTAGTAGAGACGGGGTTTTACCCTGTTGCCCAGGCTGTTCCTGAACTCCTGAGCTCAAGAGATCTGCCACTGTCAGCCTGCCAAAGGGCTGGGATTACAGGTGTGAGCACCGTGTCTGGCCTGGCCAAAACCCAAGAATTTTCTATCTGAAGGACAGTAAAATGGCAGATAAAGAGAAAGAAAAAGAAAAAAAAAAAAAAAAGGAATGTAGGAGGGAGAAAATTCATGGATGTCTGTACCTTGCAATCTGGAGGGAAGAAATTAATAGAACATAAATTTTATCTAGAATAATAGTATTATCTTAACATGATGCTTCCTCCCCCATGCCCCGCATGTTCTTAGAAAACGATTTTTTGCTTACTGGCTAGTTCACATCCTCTCACTATTTTCAGTATGGGGAGTCTAAGTTAACAAGAATCCAGTAGCCAGTTGCAGTGGCTCAAGCCTATAATCCAGCACTTTCAGTGGTCAAAGTGGGATCACCTGAGGTCAGGAGTTCAAGACCAGCCTGGCCAACATGGTGAAACCCCATCTCTACAAAAATTTGCCTGGCATGATGGCGGGTGCCTATAATCCCAGCTACTCAGGAGGCTGAGGCAGGAGAATCACCTGAACCCGGAAGGTGGAGGTTGCAGTGAGGAGAGATCATGCCACTGCACTCCAGCCTGGGCGACAGAGCGAGATTCCATCTCAAAAAAAAAAAAAAAGGCCAGTGGGCCAGGTGCAGTGGCTCATGCCTGTAATCCCAGCACTTTCGGAGGCCAAAGTGGGTGGATCATTTGAGGTCAGCGGTTCGAGACCAGCCTGGCCAACATGGTAAAACCCCACCTCTATTAAAGATACAAAAATTAGCTGAGTATGGTGGCAGGTGCCTGTAGTCCCAGCTACTCGGGAGGCTGAGACAGGAGAATCACTTGAACCTGGGAGGTGGAGGTTGCAGTGAGCTGAGATCGTGCCACTGCACTCCAGCCTGGGTGACAGAGTGAGACTCTGTCTCAAAAAGAAAAAAGAAAAAATGACAAAAGAAAGAGTCCAATGACTTGACTCCATTTTGCATAATTGTCCCTGCTTTCTGAATTCTATATTGAGATCTCCTTTCTTTTAAAATATCATTACAAGATTACCTGGAGTCAATGTTTGTCCTAGAACATGCTTTATCATCAGGATGATGACTCACTTCATCTTGGAATATGTCTTAATCATGATGGCCAGTAAATACACCAATGTTTTGTGTAGCCAGGGAACAGTTTCAACCAGCAGTATTAAGTATTGGCCAAACCTGCTGCTCCTGGTTGCTTAGGGCGTCAACTGTGCCTACAAGGCATTCATTCTCTGTGGCTGCTCTGGCACTCCATCCACAATCCAGTCAAGCCTCACAGCGTCCCAGAATTTAGCTCCAGTAATAGGTCAAATCCTGCTACAACAAATTGTATGGGCAGATGTCAAATTCCTTTGCCATACAGAAATTCAGCTATAACAAATAGTGATTGAAATCCAGCCATCAGTGGACTTCCTGCCATATGGAGGTTTTATGTGATGGTGTTTCTTGTAACACAAGTTGACCTGGACTATTTGGGGCCCTGCTTTGCTTCTTTTCTAAGTACGAATGTCTTGAGATGGCTGGTTACTCAGGCCACTGCTTTGAATAGGTCCTTACATATTTACATATTTGGTAGCAAAGGTAGTATTAAAATACTCAACAACATGAAGTCTTCATTTCACAAAGAAGAGGTAAGTAACTCTAATTACAAAGGGCTAGATGGGCTTCAATTTGTGAAATATGCCAACAGGAAGACAATGATGCTAAAATATTTTGGGGATTTACAAAGAAATTGTATACATGGCATGCCTTTGTGTCTCATCATGCAGCCTCATCTTATCTGTAGACATGTCTTTCCAATTCCCTTTGAATTTTTGAGGACAGTTTGAAATTTTTCCACACACATCCAGGTGTACCCCATCCAAAAAGTCTTTCAGGACTGCTTGAGCCTATTGTTATTCTTTTCAGAATTCCCATAGTATATTAGATCTCATCTTCGCTATACGTAACTTGGCACCTAAACATAATCTCTTGTCCCAATAATAATAGTTCTTATATCATGAGTGCAAAATAAACACTGGGCTACATTTTGAAGATCCAATCAGAGGGACACAGTTCTTATCCTTTCTTAGGAACTCACAGGCTAATGAGAAAGCGAACTAAGGAGTTGTCATCTGTTGTGATTTGTGGTGCAGAGGGGCACACAAGTAGATACTTGAAACAGTAGATACTTGAAATTACTAATTGATTCATTTCCAGATACATAACCAAGCCAATAACAACACAAAGCCCAATCTATAGTTTTTCTTTTGCTTCCTGTATATACTTTTGCACTATTTCTTAAAAGTGAGGTTGAATACAGGTAGACCCCAACCCAGTAATGATTTGAACCAAAGCCTTCCTTGTGTTTTTAGTTCCTAATCTTAAATGTTTGAGGAGTTATTTTATAGACACGAGATATATTTTTAAAAAGAGTTTTAAGCATTTACTCAGCACTAAGTAGGTGCTAGACACAGTACCACAAATTTCCCTGTATTAACCCGTTAATCATCAACATAATTCTTTTTACAAATGAGAAAACTGAGTCTTAAGGAATTTAAATAGCCTGCCAATTTTAGGCAGCTATTAAGTGGCAGGACAGAGATTTGTGCCAGCACTTTCCGCTCCTTGTGAGCATGTAATGCTGCCTCTTTTACATAACTGTCGAGTTAACATAATTATGAATTCACGTTTCTCTTTCTATTACTGAGGCAGGACATCCCAGACTGGAATTTGAAATGCATTTTACCTAAGGAAATATGCTATAGATGGTATTTATGTGTGGTTGAAATGAGAAAGAAAATAGTCAGGAAATTAAATCACAGAGAAAGAGCCAAGTCAGAAACTACCGAACAATAGGTAAGATGTCCTCAGGGCCAGACCCACCAAAACAAATGGATTAATTTTTTATAAATGTGCAAAATCATCCAAGGTGTAAAGGATTATAAATATAAACTCTGGAAATTTAAAGAAGCTTTTTGCTTCTCTAGCCCAGAGAGAAAGAGAATGTTAACAGCAAAGTGCCATTTGTCCAAAATTATATTCAAAGCAGCTATCTGAGCATACACCATACAAGGCTATGGACACTAAACACATGGCCAAAGCCACATAATTCAACTTGCTCCCAGGACAAAACCATAACATTGTTAGAGCTATTTCCCTAACCATGCTGTTTCTTAGTCTCCTTAGAAAATCCAAAGAAGAGGAGAACCCAAGTGTGGCTATACTTCTCCTTATTCCAGTGGGCCTATCCAAATACCCTACTGTTTAATTGAACAGAAATATGAGCTGAACTGCAATCACCTAATGCCAAAACATTTTCGAATTCTCTTTCCTTTCTTCCATGTATGTTCAGACTCTTTGACACAAAGAAATGTAACAGCTATTGAAACTCAACTGAGGCTGGGTGCGGTGGCTCATGCCTGTAATCCCAGCACTTTGGGAGGCTGAGGCAGGCCGATCACCTGAGGTCAGGAATTCGAGACAAGCCTGGCCAATGTGGTGAAACTCTGTCTCTACTAAAAATACAAAAATTAGCCGGGCATGGTGGCAGGTGCCTGTAATCCCAGCTACTAGGGAGGCTGAGGCAGAAGAATCACTTGAACCTGGGAGGCGGAGGTTGCAGTGAGCCCAGATCGTCCCATTGCACTCCAGCCTAGGCGACAAGAGCAAAACTCTGTCAAAACAAACAAACAAATAAACAACGAAAAAGAAAGCCTCAACTGAAAACATGCTGTGAGTAAGCTGGGTGTGGTGGCACAATCCCAGCTACTCGGGAGGCTGAGGCAGGAGAATTGCTTGAATCTGGGAGGCAGAGGTTGCAGTGAGCTGAGATTGCGCCACTGCACTCCAGCCTGGGTGATAGAGCAAGACTCAGCCTTAAAAAAAAAAAAAAAAAAAAAAAAAAAAAAAAAAGGCTGGGCACGGTGGATCACGTTTGTAATACCAGCACTTTGGGAGGTCGAGGCGGGTGGATCACCTGAGGTCAGGAGTTCGAGAACAGCCTGGCTAACCCAGTGAAACCCCATCTCTACTAAAAATAAAAAAATTATCCAGGGTTGGTGGCACGCTCCTGTAGTCCCGGCCACTTGGGAGGCTGAGGCAGGAGAATCGCTTGAACCCGGGAGGTGGAGGTTGCAGTGAGCCAAGCTCATGCCACTGCATTCCAGCCTGGGCAACAGAGACTCCAGCCTGGATGACAGAGACTCTGTCCTATATATATATATAAATGTTTATATATATACACACACACACATATACACATACACATATACACATACACACACACACACACACACACACACATATATGCTGTGAGTCGAGTGACGATCTTTTAAAGTTAGGAAGTTATTGACTCAAGAATGAACTATTTGAAGTGCATCTTACTGAGACTTAATAAAAACTTAAATGGTACAAACCAAATCCCAACGTAAAAAGTACATTAACATATTTTTCTTCATTGAGAAATATTTTACCTAACCCATTACTTATATTTTAGGAGGTTATCCTTAATCATGACAATATTCCTTGTGGTTGATATACTCAGTTATGTGGATAAACATTTGGGGATCCCAGGGTTACTTTACACATAACTCATAAGCTGAAATGAATGTGATCTTGCCAGAGATGTCGGTTGGCTATGATTGTCAACCTGATCACTGTGGGATGCCTCTGGAAGTTCTGGGAGACAAATGTGCATTCTCTTGGAAAGGGTAGAGAGAAAAGATCCAATCTGATTTTTTACCAGTGAACTCCCTGGGGAACAAAAACCACTCTGTGCAGTGAGGCTAACCAAGCCCATGCAAAACCAGGAGAATTTAGAACAATTTTCCAGAAGCATGAAACACTAGCCAATAAAGGTGCAGCCAAGGTATATAGATGCTTCAACGACGGTTGACAGCTTCAGCTGGAACCTGGGATCATCATGACCCCAGGAAAAGAGGTCAGGGCATCCTCACTAGGTCACAGTAATCTACTTCTATTTGATCTGTTAGGCTGCATCTCCTCTTGATCTGGATTCTTGAAGTAATGAGTTATGGAGTTTTCTCATCTATTCCTTAGGAAGAATCCTCTGCTCAGAAATAATACAAAGAGACAAGAAATGATATGTCCATTCTACCAGGCCGCTTTTCACCTCTACTCCAAGCGATTCTCTCAATGCTGTCAAACTGCATCTCGACATTTTACATATGACTGAGGTTATAGATGTATAAATGTTTAGAAATGAAAGGGCTTATAGGGATCATCCGGTCCAGCTCTCTCTGATTTACACATGAGTTCAGTAGAAACCCAGATAGCATAAGTGACTTGTCCAAGGTCACTTGGCTAGTTAGGGTGCCCAGTATTTTGTTCACCCCCTTGCCCTCTTTATCCTGAGATCACATTTCCAGGACTCTCTTACTTACTGGCAGGACTCAGGCCCAGGGCTGACTCTAGGCATTATGAATCATTGCTATGCTTCTGGCTGTCTTGTTAGAGGAGAGAGTTAGGTTGAGCTGTTGAGAATTTGGCAGTGTTTAGGAAAGGAAAAACTGACAAAGTTGCAGGAATTCCACATATTTTCCCAACCTGTACCATGTGTGTAGTTCAAGGCCAGGCCAATGGGTCCTAGATCCCTACCTTCTACCTCCAATTCTTTAGGTTGCATTTTTTTTTTTTTTTTTAAATTTCTCCCACACATTCTGGGCTGCTACCCATAATCCTCTTACCTTCACTTTACCCACCAGAGAACACAATGGAAAGGAAATGAAGGGAAGGACAGAATCTTCCTGTTGGCCCACATCCCCTTGGGGCAGTCTTTGCATGCCCTCTGTAAAGATGAGTCACTGGATCAAGGAGGATTGGCCCTATTATAGAGAGGGGGTGCCAGTTTGGCCCTGGCTAAGACAGGACTTACAGGAGCTCAGTTAGGGCATCTCCAGGTGGCATTGGAATTGCTCTTTGGGGACCTGAGGGAATAAAAGCATCTGTCATCAGTTGGTATGGTGGCAGGTGGGATAAGATGCCATCAGCATGAACTCATGCTTTGAAGGGATTTAAAAAGTAGCTTCATCTAATATATTTCTCTCCAAGACTCCACAAATACAGTGAAGCACATTAACCACTTTGAGCCACTCTGCTTGCTTTGACACATTACAGAGGAAGCCACTTTACCAGAAATTGCTTTATTCATGTTAATAACTACCACTGAGTTGCTACTGTTTTGTGCTGCTTGCTCTATTTAATTTAATTCACCTGAAAACCGTAAAGACAGCCACCATTATTCACTTTCTTTTGAAGATGTGGAAACTGAGGTTTAGAGCTCTTAAGTAATTTGTCCCAGGTCAGGAAGCTAGTAAGTGGCAAGAAGTAGAGATTCAAACCCTCCTAAAATTGTTTGACAGAAAAGCCTGTGCATTGACCACATGACCTTTGAGAAAGTGAGAGAATGAGTAAGTGAATGAATGAATGAAGTGTGTGTAAGAGAGAGAGAGAAAGGTGTTTGTGGTAGGCTGGAGAGGTCAAACTGGAGTCCTCATAAGCTCAGCCTGGCACAGAGGGTGAGAGTCAGTTAAAACTTTGTAGGAATGGGGCATTTTGAGGTGGGGACAGGATGGGCCACTGTTCCCCATGCCCAGGTAGACTAACAGCTGAAGCTACTGTTTCCCCCAGAGTATTCTTGGGTTCTTGTCACAAAGCCCCTCAGGACACCCCAGACCAGCGCCAGACATGCATAAGTACTAGAGCAGTACTTCACTCACTCACTCACTCACTCACTGTCTCCTCAGCACCTTGCCTTGAGATGCTCCAGCGCTGGGCTTTTCCTGCTTTAACCTTTCCAAATCAAAAAAGGTGTGCTCATTCCTTCTCCTGCAGCTAGGGACCCTCAAGTCCAGACTGAATGCAGGCTGTTTCCGCGAAGAGACGGTGGAGGTGGTGCTAGCAGGCACATCGCAATTCTTTCCCAAACGTTCCTTGTGCCCAAGTCTTCCGGAATGGCTCCGGGAAACCCAGTCTAGGTACTACCTTATCTACACTTGACCTCGCCCTTTGAAGACCCAAGCTAGATGTGGACCCAAGCGCCCTCGAAATACCAATAATCATCGCCTGGAGCTCTGGAACATAAGGCATTTTCTGAACAGCCTAGGTCCCTCGGGTCGGCGACTCGCCAGCTGCCAGGTGCGTCCTGTAACTTTCCCACAGACTATGCGCGTTCCCCAGCTGGGCTACAGAGGGCTCCCGGACAGTGCCAGAGTCATGCTCTAGAGGCCGCCCGCAGGAGGTCAGGGGACCTTCCAGGAAGCTTGCCTCTCACCACGTAGGCTTGTAGCACCCCGGGGACAAGTTGGGTAAGGAAGCGACTTCGATCTGGCTGGAAGCAGATGTTAATGGTGTACAACTAGTTGAACATGGAAGTCTAGAAAAATTACAAGCACAAAGGGCAGAAGGGTCAGTTGGTACACTGGGCAAAGAGAACTGAGAGAGTGAGCGGATTGACTTTTTGAGGCCAAATTTGAAGATATAGATGGGGCAGGGGGACGTACTGGAGCCCTTGAGAGTCGGAAGGCCTCCTGTGCATAGCACTAAGTGTTTGCACCAAGCTTGCTCCTGGATCCTCGATCCTGGATCCTCGACCCCAAGGGGGGGAAGAGGACACGTTTCTCCCACCCGTCTCTTGGCTTGGGATGGAATGGGCAGTGCCGAGGCAGGAGAAAGCGACCCGAGAAATAGATGCGCGGCAGGAGGCGGCGGCGGGGACTGCCGCGCAACTGCCGGGTAGCTGGGAGCACTACCGCGCCAGAGGAACGTCCCGCCCGGCAGGGACTTAGGTTGCTGGAATCCTCACCTCCTGCCTCTTTCTGGCATGCAGAGCAGAAGGGGCCCAACTGAAGAAATGATCACGCTGCTCAGGAAAGAAACTACTTGTGTCTGGTGTTCTCGACCGTCACGGTTTCACAACCGGAGAGTGAGCTCTTAGCTCAACACTGGAAAGGCAGGCTGAGAGCTGTGCCCTCTCGCCCTTGGACCCCAGGAGCTGGCTGGATCCACCCTGGAGTCAGCCTCTGCTTTTTCGCAAGACCTTGGATCGCCTTATTTTTAAACATTTTAACGTTCCCACTTTTTGAAGAAGCAGTCCAAGAGTAAAGTGACCCTTTAGCACCCCCAAAGAGGGGGTGTGGTTGGCCCTTTTAAGTGAAAGCCCAGGGAAGGCCAGGTAGACCTTCCAGGGGGAAACTCTGGGTCCCCACCCCACCCCTGCAAAGAGGCCACTCCTGGCCTTTGGGATCGCTGGGCTTAGGGAGTAGAGGTGGAGTAGGTGGGGAGTCTACACCGCCAGGACCCCAGCAACTTCCAACTGCTGCTGGGGATAACTTACTGCATGGGCAAGGCTCTGGGGACAGAGGAGGTGGTAGGAGAGAAAGTCCGTTTAGAGGAACAGATGGGCTCAAAACAAGTTTTCAGACAAACCTGTGGAATGGGGGTAAAGAGGACAAGCAGGAGTCCCTGTATTTCCCAACAAAAGTAGGGTGAGTCCAAGTCTACGGCAGGAGACCAGTTACTGTGCAGAATGTACAGAATGTGCAGAACCAACTTGTAGGAGCGTAAGTGAGACTGGAAGCCAGCTCCGGATTCTAATTTGAATGATGTGTGACGCTGTCTCTTCCCTAAGGTAGACAGCATACACCTTCCGAGCTCCCTGGTCTCGGCCATAGTTGCCAGTTGCTCCTCTGGGTTGGGCCTAAGAGCAGCCGGCTCCCGGACCGCGGTGGCGCAGGCGGGCTCTGCGGCGAGCCGGGGAGAGCGCGGCTGCCGGAGAAACATGCTAATGGCGGCCTCTCCGGCACTGTCCTGGATTTGGTCTAGGCTTTCTGGCTTAGCCCTGGAACCCTCGGCAAGGACGGGGCGAGTACCCAAGCCGTGGAGAAAGCCCAGGAAGGGCACGTGATAGGGTCTCACATCTGGCCCGCGGCAGAGGCTGATCCGGTCAGACCTGGCGCCGGCGTTTCTTCCTGCTCTTCTGCCTGTGTTCAGGTGGCCACAGGCTTCCCAGAGGCCCGGAGCTGGTCGCCCATATGCGCGTGAGTGCTCATCTCCCAGTCACAACTGTTGGCAGACTGCCTACTACAGCCGTCGAGTTCACACTTGAACTGGCTTACGCCTGGAAATAGATACCTAAACGCTCTCACCCCATCCTACGGAGCCGCTAAGCAATATATAAGAAGGGTAACAACGTATTCTCTGGAGGCAACAAATAATTCCCCGCATTAAAATAACTGATTATTTTCAGAAATTTGTTTTTTACATAAATATATAAAACGAATTCACGCCGATCCCCACTGCACCCAGCATTTTAGAAATTTCCGAGTGATATGTAGCTCAGAGACAGACACCGGCGTGGTCCGAGAGTCACAGCAAAGTCTCAGGACCTGTAAACTTGCTACACTAAGACAAATGAAACCCCTCGTGCCTGCATCCGCTGGCGCACAAGCTTCTGCGGCCGGCCCCGGTCGCTTGCTCTGGAACTGCTAGCTCTGGGGCCACTTCCTTACTCGCAGACTTCGCCAAAGGCTATTGCAAAAACCTACCCTTTGTCTCATAAAACCGCAGAGCCACACAGCCAGAGGCAGGCTTTTCGGCAGGCTCCTCAACCCTCCCAGGAGATACCGGCGAGTGTCGGGTGCACCAGGCAGGAGCAAGTTTTCTCCTTACTGGGAATGGGGTGCGCCTCTCTTCCACCCGGTGGTCCTGTGCGCAGGAGTGTGCGGAGGAGACTCTAAAAAAGCTACTAACCGGCAGGGCCTGCTCTCCACCGAACAGTGCCATAGGGAGAAGATGAGGGGAGACCCTGGGAACAGAAGAACACCTGGCAGGGTTGGGATGGGGATTACAGATAGTCCACGACCCAACTACGGTGTGGACCTGGACTCGGAAGCTGGGCTGTAAGCGGAGCTAAGGTTTCTTCTCCTCCCTATAGGGCTAGCCTAAGGATGTAGTCATTACGGAAGCCACCTTTTGGGAATGAATCGGGATGGGCAGCGATTTCCGAGAGCGGGGGTGGGGGTCGGGGGGAGAGAGAGAGAGAGAGCGAGAGAGCCTGGGGGTAGGCGGGGGGGGGGGGGAGCAAAAATTCGGAGAGCTGAGTACTCCCCTCGCCCTCGGCTCCCATAAGGACCCACCCCTGTCAACAAATGGTAAGTCCTTTTGGGAATGCTAGAGAAAGAAACTGGCAGGTTGGAGATAAAGGTGCGCCTGGGCGCTGGGGATGGAGTGGGAGGGCGGGGAAGGGTTAGTGGTCATTGTCCCGTGGAAATCGTACATATGCTCGGAAGGCTTGTGTAATTGGAGGCCAAGGAGTGCTTGTATTAGTTTGCATGAGAGAGAGAGACATGAGACCAAGTAGCCGAATGGACTTGTGAGTCGCACTGGACGACAATTTCAAAATGCAGAGCTTGGCTTATTATACAAACGAATAAATCTCACACAGCTTCCACTTGTTCATCCCCTGCAGACCTTAGCAGTTTGCACTCTCCTGGTTCAAGTTCGAAGTGGAACGGGAAACAAAAGCAGGCAACGATTCCAGCGCTGCCTGAAAGGCGGACCACAAAGCCTCCTCCCTCGTCTCTCCTCCGGGAGGCTGGAAGCCAATGTGACGATCAAAAGCTTCCACATCACCCCGGCGGGGCGCGCCCTCAGCCATGTCGGGGAGGTGGGGAATCTGCAGAAATCTGGATCTGGAGGCTCCTGCCAATTTTTCCTTGGATCAGAGGAAGGCGCGGGTTATAGGGCCCTTTCTCCTGTGGGTTCACCGCTGCGCATTACCAAGTTTATATTTGGCCTTTCAGTGCCACCCGCGCCTGCCCTAAGGCTTCGTGGTCCCTTAGGCCAGTAATCTTCCCAACTGGGGAAATGTATGGTTGGCCTGGCCTGGGGGCACCGGTTCCGTCCTGCCTGTGGGCGTCTCTAGCTGGGCCTCTGGTTCAGGACTTTGAGCTCTGCCAAGACCCATGTCATTTCGTGGCCCCTCCGGGGTGGGGACGGCCTCTCTCGGAAGGGTGGGGAAGTCCCTCGAAACTATGAGTAGGGAGAGCGAAGAGAGAAGAGACCCGCTGCTTGTTGAAAACAGAGCCCTAACCTAAGCCAGGGCCAGGCAAGACAGAGACACGTCTTACATGGGAGTGACCGGCCCTGACTCCTCCCCGCCATAGCTCTGAAGAGGAGGTGCATCTTAAAGATGAGCCTCAGCTCCTGGTGGTCGAGGTGCAGTGTCAGGTTGCACCTGGTCTTGCCTTTCCCGGCAGGCGGGCCGGGAGAGCGGCTACTTAAGCCTCGCGGATCCAGGCCCTAGCGGCCAGGAAGAGGAGATCGTGCGGCCTTATAAGCCGGATCACCAGCAGTGACCCTCGTTGACGTCGGGGTAACCCCGCTAAGTGACCGCCACGTGAGAAAGTCTGGGCCGCGCACAATGTGCCGGCGCCTCGTTAGGGCCGGGCGGGCGCTCGGGGAGCCAGGCCAGCAGTGTCCGCGGCCTCATCATTCATTCCTCTGGACGTGCTGGTAAAAATGCATCAAAACAGGCTGCGGAGCGCGGTATAAAAGCACAGCGGGATGAGCTGCTTTCCAAAAAGGATCTCGGTGATTGGACCGAGCTCGGCGTGATTGACAAGAGCTTAGTTTGGTAAAGGGAAGACACGCAAGCTTTCACAGCAGGATCCCTTTTCTAAAATATATCACACTAGCCTTTGAAAAGCGCCGCACACTATAAGGAAATAGCGTTTCACGGCTTGCTTTATGGTGCGATGACATTTCTTTAAAACACAGGGAAGATCAAAAAAAGGAGAGAGAGAAATAAAATGTGTTGCAAACACAATGTTTTAATTAGTTTATTCTGCGCGTTGCTTTTATCTGTCGTATACATTGCGGGTTTTCCTTTAATTAAACAGTCCCTCTCGAGCGGTGGCAGGCGAAGAAGGCGAGGCGCTGCGCCCTTTCGTTCCCTTTTGGAAAAACAAGAAGATTGGCTGGCCTCAGAGCCCAGCTTGCAGGCTCCTGTGCCCTCGCGGCCAGGTTAGGCAGACTGAGGCGTTGGGGCTTCGGAAAGCGGCGGGACCTGAGCGCCCCACGGAGGCGGAGAAGGAGGGGACTAGGAGGAAAGGAAGGGGAGGAGGTTCTCCCCCGCGGAACCGAATGGGACCAAGGCAGGGCGAGTAGCTCGGGCATGGCGCCAACCTCAAATCCCCTCCCCCCGAGCTCCAGCCAGCAGCCAGTGTCCCCCCCGTCCCCCCGCCCCATCCAACCTGCACCACCTTCCCAAGCCCTCGCTGGTCGCCAGGGTGGTGGGGAGCGATAGGCACCAGGATGAGCCCTGCGGTTCTTGCCGTCTCCTCGGCTTTCGGGCTCCGATTTCCAGCTACTTAGCCCTCCTTGGATCCCAAAGTAGCGGATTCTCTGATTCCTGACCAACAGGAAGAAGAGACTACGCAAGCATCCGCTCGCTGAAAGCGCGGGCGCCGCAGGCGCTGTCAAAAGTGGCGCCTCAAGAAAGGCGAGAGTTAAGCTAATGGTGGAATGTGTTGTGGACCTAAGCCTGTTCTTACACACACACACACCCCACACTCTCACTTGTACTTACGACACGATTACTTCATGGAAACCTCTGCAGATTTCGGTTCTACCAATAACCACCCTCTCTGCTCCACACACCCCAGAGACCCGGCTTCAGCCTTAACCCAGCGCTTGAGCCTGGCATAGAGTCAGCGCATGCAGTACTCTCTCAACAGTATTTACTGCTCAGGCTAGTAGATAGTGATAGTAGGCAGGCTGTGGCCTGAAAATCAGAGGGCGTTGTTTTGTTAATTCTGCTGGTGAGATCTGAAGATAATATAAACCTGCAGAGTCTAGTGAGAAGGTGGAGTGGAGGTGTAGATAAGAGATGCAGATGTGGCCTCCTAAATGAACCACAGAACACAACCCAGTAAATTCATGGACTGGACATAAGCCTTTCTCTCCTGTTCAAATGTATTTCTTCTACTAAAACTGGGAATGGAGAGACTGAGTCAAGGTTTTTTGCCTAGTGTGTTTGCGGGGGGCGGCGGTGGGGAGAGTAGGGAGGGAGATGAGGACAACCACCATGTGACTGGGGTGCCTCCTTTCCACCTTTTGCTCAGAGGAAAGTTTTCTCCAGATGTCTTTCCTTTCAAGGCAATGAAACAGAAAGCAGGTTGAGCCGTGGGCTGCCTCTATGGCCTGTTTGACTGCCCGAAGAGGTCTGCAATGTTGCTTCTCCCACTAAATATTTTTTAACATTTTTGTTTAAACATTGAGATTTGTAGGCTGGGCGTGGTGGCTCACGCCTGTAATCCCAGCACTTTGGGAGGTTGAGGCAGGTGGATCACGAGGTCAAGAGATAGAGACCATCCTGGCTAACACGGTGAAACCTCGTCTCTACTAAAAATACAAAAAAAATTAGCCGGGCGTGGTGGTGGGCCCCTGTAGTCCCAGCTGTTCGGGAGGCTGAGGCAGGAGAATGGCGTGAACCCAGGAGGCGGAGCTGGTAGTGAGCCAAGATCAGGCCACTGCACTCTAGCCTGGGCCACAGAGCAAGACTTCACCTCAAAAAAAAAAAAAAAAAAGAAAAAAAAAAAAGACATTGAGATTTGTGTAAATGTTTGAAATTTTGAAATTATGCTCCTCAGGGTAATGGTCTCAAATTTATTTATTTATTTATTTATTTATTTATTTATTTATTTATTTAATGTTTCGGAGACAGGGACTCACTCTGTTGCCCAGGCTGGAATGCAATGGCGAGATCTCAGCTCACTGCAACCTCTGCCTCCCAGGTTCAAGCAATTCTCCTGTGTCAGCCACCAACGTAGCTGGGATTACAAGTGTGCGCCACCACATCTGGCTAATTTTTGTATTTTTAGTAGAGATGGAGTTTCATCATTTTGGCCAGGCTGGTCTTGAACTCCTGACCCCAAGTGAACAGACTCCATTTTATTTTATTTTTTATTTTTTATTTTTATTTTTGAGATGGAGCCTCACTCTGTCACCCAGGCTGGAGTGCAGTGGCATGATTTCAGCTCACTGCAACCTCTGTCTACTGGTTTCAAGTGATTCTCCTGCCTCAGCCTCCTGAGTAGCTGGGATTTCAGGAGCACACCACCATACCCAGCTAATTTGTTATGTATTTTTGGTAGAGGCAGGGTTTCACCATGTTGGCCAGGCTTGTCTTGAACTCCTGACCGCAAGTGATCTGCACGCCTTGGCCTTCCGAAGTGCTGGGATTATAGGCGTGAGCCACCATGCCCAGCCAGACTCCATTTTAAATCATATACACCCTCCCCATGTAATAGCAATAGCACACATAAGCAGCATATGATTATAACTGGATGGACCTTTAAAACAACTGCAAAGATCACTTGATAATAATCAAAATAAATCATTTAATATGTGGTTTCTATGAATCACAGAAGTCAATATTACAGGGCATATGCACAATATAGGCTCTCCATTGTATTATCCTTGGAGGGAACTTTTTCTTTAAATTATTTGTGATGTACCTATATTATAAAAGCAATCAACAAAAATTAAGTGACATGTGTGATGGCAAAGTAGTGCCAAGTCAACTCCCAAAGCAGTTTGCTTCCCAATTCATTTGAACATTACATTCAAAATAATGACTTAAACCCACCATGGCCACAGAATGAAACCATAGTTCAAGAAGTAAAGTTCGTGTATGGCACTGAGCTATAGAGTGCTTTTCCATAGCTAGCCTTCTCTCTCTCTCTCTCTCTCTCTCTCTCTCTCTCTCTCTCTGTGTGTGTGTGTGTGTGTGTGTGTGTGTGTGTGTGTGTGTTCTGGAGGAGTTACGGAATTGTGAAGTTAAAAATAATAATGAGTCTCAAAATTTTACCACATAATTTTAAAGTCTGTTTTAATGAGGAATATAAGGAATATTAAATGGACTTTCTCATCTTAAAGACTATATGTTGCAGCAGGAAAGGAAACAAATAGAATATAAAAGAAGGCACTTCCCAAGATAATGAATTCAATTTATTTCTTTTTTCCTCATGAAAACATGGACTCTTTTGTTGTTGTTGTTGCCCTGGCTGGAGCGCAGTGGCACAATCTTGGTTCACTGCAACCTTCACCTCCTGGGTTCAAGTGATTCTTGTGCCTCAACCTCCTGAGTAGCTGGGATTACAGGCATGTGTTACCACACCCGACTAATTTTGTTTTGTTTTGTTTTGCTTTGTTGTGTTTTTTTGAGATGGAGTTTTGCTCTTACTGCCCAGGCTGGAGTGCAATAGAGCAATCTTCGCTCACTGCAACCTCCACCTCCTGGGTTCAAGCGATTCTTCTACCTCAGCCTCCCAAGTAGCATGCGCCACCACGCCCGGCTAATTTTGTATTTTTAGTAGAGATGGGGTTTCACTATGTTGGTCAGGCTAGTCTCAAACTCCTGACCTCAGGTAATCCACCCACCTCGGCCTCCCAAAGTGCTGAGATTACAGGCATGAGTCACCACACCCGGGCTAACTTTTGTCCTTTTTTTTTTTTTTTTTTTTTTTTTTTTTTTTTTTAGTAGAGATGGGGTTTCACCATGTTGGCCATGGTCTTGAACTCCTGGCCTAAAGTGATCCACCCACCTCAGTCTCTCAAAGTGCTGGGATTATAGGCATGAGCCACCACACCCAGCGGACCCTTTTTATAATAGTTCCATTTGGGTATTTGTCCCAGCAACACATCTGAGTAGGAAAAGGCATAACCAAGAGAGGCATGTTTGAATAAAAATAAAGAAGCTCTATGGCCAGGCACAGTGGCTCATGCTTGTAATCCTAGCATTTTGGGAGGCTGAGGTGGGTGGATCGCTTGAGCCCAGGAGTTTGAGACCAACCTGGACAACATGGCAAAACTCTGTCTCTACAAAAAATACAAAAATTAGCCGGGCATGGTGGTGTGTGCCTGTAGTCTCCAGCTACTTGGGAGGCTGAGGCAGGAAGATCTCCTGAGCCCAGAAGGTTGAGGCTGCAGTGTGCCATGATTGCACCACTACATTCCAAATGAGTGACAGAGTGAGACCCTCCCTCAAAAAAAAAAAGAAAGAAAGAAAGAAGAAAGAAGAAAGAAAAGAAAGAACGAAAGAAAGAAGAAAGAAAAGAAAGAACGAAAGAAAGAAGAAAGAAAAGAAAGAAAGAAAGAAAGAAAGAAAGAAAGAAAGAAAGAAAGAAAGAAAGAAAGAAAGAAAGAAAGAAAGAAAGAAAGAAAGAAAGAAAAAGAGAAAGAAAAAGGCTGGGCGCAGTCGCTCACGCCTGTAATCCCAGCACTTTGGAAGGCCCAGGAGGGTGGATCACGAGGTCAGGAGATCGAGATCATCCTGGCTAACACAGTGAAATCCTGTCTCTACCTAACAATACAAAAAATTAGCCCGGCGTGGTGGCATGTGCCTGTAGTCCCAGCTACTCGGGAGGCTGAAGCAGGAGAATTGCTTGAACAGGGAGGCAGAGGTTGCAGTGAGCCGAGATGGCACCACTGCCTGGGCAACAGAGCAAGACTCTGTCGAAAAGGAAGGAAGGAAGGAAGGAGGCAAGGAAGGAGAGAAAAGGAGGGAGCGAGGAATGAAAGAAGGAAGAGTGAGAAAGAGAAGAAAGAGGGAAGGAAAGGGGAGGGAAGGGGGGGAGGGGAGGGGAGGGGAGGGGAGGGGAGAGAGAAAAGAGGCCAGGCGCAGTGGCTCAAGCCTGTAATCCCAGCACTTTGGGAGGCCGAGATGGGCGGATCATGAGGTCAGGAGATCGAGACCATCCTGGCTAACACGGTGAAACCCCGTCTCTACTAAAAAAAATACAAAAAACTAGCCGGGTGAGGTGGCGGGCGCCTGTAGTCCCAGCTACACGGGAGGCTGAGGCAGGAGAATGACGTAAACCTGGGAGGCGGAGCTTGCAGTGAGCTGAGATCCGGCCACTGCACTCCAGCCCGGGCGACAGAGCAAGACTCCGTCTCAAAAAAAAAAAAAAAAAAAAAAAGAAAAAAGAAAAGAAAAGAGAAAAGAAAAGAAAACCTCTGACAGTTACTCTAAAGTTTCAGGTAATCGGCATAGGATTATGAAATATTCGTTCTAAAACTGCTACGATGTTTTGCTAGCCCAGGTGCAAGACAGAATCTTGACATCATTTACTGGTATCTTCCCCCGCAGTAGCCCCAGGATGTCTTACATGTAGCAGGCAAGCTATAAACATTTTGAAGGGGCAGTCATGGTGGCTTGTACCTAAAATGCTAGCACTTAGGGAGGTCAAGGTGGGGATCGCTAGAGCCCAGGAGTTCAAGACCAGCCTGGGCAACATAGGGAGATACTGTCTCTATGAAAAATTAAAAAAAAAAAAAAATAGCTAGGCATAGTGGCATGCACCTGTGATCCCAGCGACTTGGGTGGCAGGAGGCAGGAGGATTGCTCGAGCCTGATAGGTCAAGGCTGCAGTGAGATGTGATCATGCCACTGCACTCCAGCCTGGGTGACAGAATGAGAACCCTGTCTCTAAAGATAAAATAAAATAATTTGAAGAGTGAAGCAGCTAATGTATTGCTTGTGTGAATAAAAAGTTTTTCCAAGGGGGAAAAAAGGGTTCAGTTTCAAGTTACTCTGCAACTTGCTTGCTCCCATCTCTCCCCACCTTCCACAACTTCTGGGAGCTGTCCTCAAAGCCTGAACCAAACTACATGATACCTGGACAGTTCTGGTTTTTGCAATCATCTAGAAATCGAGAGGCATAAGGTTACCCTCACCAGTTCTTGGGATTCCATCTAGGGTAAGGGGAGAAACAGCAAAGGAAATATCACTGGGGAACAATTCTTAATGAGATGGCATGCTCCCCATACCCACCCCACTTCTTCTAGAAGGAGGTCAGAAGTGGATCTGCTGAAATCGGGGAGAAGTAGAATTAGAACAGCCCTTTTCATCAAGTAGCTCCATCCCTCACTGTCTTACAGGGGAAATTTCATTCTGCAACAGCAAAAGTGTAGCCCTTTAGTTGAAATAAAATAAATGGTTCCAGGTCCACGAGCATATCATTTCTTTACCAGACCTTTATTTCTTCCACCTCATATCAGGACAAGGGTCATTTCTAAAAAGCAGGATGAATAACGTAGAAGTTGAAGGTGGGATTTTTCTTCATGGAAACATCTGGTAGGCAAAAGAAATAGATAGAGATAGCAGTCTGGAGTGGAAACCCCAAGTTTATTCTTAGAGCACTTCTAGTTGAAGCATTTTTCAGACCTTAGTGCTATTGCCAGGGCCAAGAATGTAAGCCTGGGAAGGCTGCAGGGTGGGAGCAAAGAGGCTCTAGATATTAACTAACTTTAACACAGTGGCTCCCTCATTAGAATCACCTGGGGAGCTTCAAAAATAGGGCCATGGCACCCTTCCCTAGACCAAGTGAGTCAGAAGCTCTGGGGTTGGTCTGGCCATCTGAATATTTCAAAGATTCCCAGGAAACTACAATGTGGGACTAGAGTTTCTGGTTCTACTCAATTGCTTCTGGAACAGAGGGCAGGCAACTTCTCCCCTCTCTCAAATCAAGGGAGGGGATGTGAAATTTAATAGCAGAAACTAAATATTGCAATATAACTCTCTAATTGAGAATCACAAAAACAAGATATCATGTGGGAGCTAGAGCTTTTAAGTGTGTGCATTAAGAAAATGGGTCCCCTTCTGCCAGGCGCAGTGGCTAACGCCTGTAATCCCAGCACATTGGGAGGCCAAGGAAGGCAGATCACCTGAGGTCAGGAGTTTGAGACCAGCCTGGCAAACGTGGTGAAACCCCGTCTTTACTAAAAATACAAAAAAAAAAAAAAAAAAAGCCAGATGTGGTGGCGGACGCCAGTAATCCCAGCTACTCTGGAGGCTGAGGCAGGAGAATCCCTTGAACCTGGGAGGCAGAGGTTGCAGTGAGTTGAGATTGCACCAAAGCACTGTAGCCTGGGTGACGAGAGCAAAACTCCATCAAAACACACACGCACAAACAAAACAAACAAACAAACAAACAGAAAGAAAAGAAAATGGGCTCCCTTCCATACCCAGGGGCATATTAGAAACTCAGGAGAAGCTGGGAGCAGTGGCTCACACCTGTAATCCCAGCACTTTTGGAGGCCGAGGTGAGTGGATCACCTGAGGCTAGGAGTTCGAGACCAACCTGGCCAACATGGTGAAACCTCGTCTCTACTACAAATACAAAACTTAGCTGGGTGTGGTGGTGGGCGCCTATATTCCAAGCTACTTGGGAGGCTGAGGCAGGAGAATCACTTCAACCCAGGAGGCGGAGGTTGCAGTGAGCCAAGATCGTGCCGTTGCACTCCAGCCTGGGTGACAAGAGCAAAACTGTCAAAAAAAGAAAGAGAGAGAGAGAGGGAGGGAGGGAGGGAGGGAAGGAAGGAAGGAAGGAAGGAAGGAAGGAAGGAAGGAAGGAAGGAAGGAAGGAAGGAAGGAAGGAAGGAAAACAGGCAAGTGTGTACAGATGTGCACTATGACTAGTGGTTATGGGCTACCAAAACTACCAAAAACTTCAGTTTGCATAAGTAGGCAGTGGAAGCTCCCTTGGCTCCAAACAAACTTAGAGCCTAAAACCACCTTAAAAAGGAGAAAGAGTTAAGAGGTAAGAACTAATGAGCTTTTCTAAAGTGGGACAGGAGTATTTAAGTGATGGGGGAGAGGCATCTCCTGGAATGATTTTGGGGCCACTGAGCTGCTGACAGGTTCAGCTCTTGGAACTTGTACTGATAGGAGTGAGGAAAAGGGCACTCTAGGCCATGTGTTTTTCCTCTTTCATTTAATGGGTAGATAGATAAGAGCTTCCATGGAGGAATGTGTGATGAGGGTGGGGAACAGGGGAAGAGGAGAACGGATGTCTGCTGATAAAACCTGCTAAACTCTGTCCTTGGTCCTCAGGAAAACTTGACCTTTAGCCCTAGATGGCTTGAGAGGGGTCTCTGCACAGCCCAGTGTGGACTGAAGTTTGTGCATCAAGGTTGGGAGGGCAGGGCTAAGCAGAGGGACCACAGGCTCTGGCTCTGAGGATTCCATCTGTTTATAGCCCTCAAGGGCCCATAGGGGCATTCTTGCTGAAATCAAGCTCTTCTGTCCTTGAAGACATCCCCATTAAAGTGAGGGAAAGAAGGACCAAGGGGCGGCAAGGCAAGGAGGATTTTTCAGGCTTGGTGAAACTTGAACCCTAGGGAGCAAAGGGAAGGGGGCCTCAGGCTCACACAACCTGAGCAAAATAGGAAAGAATATGCAAGGCAAACACCCATCTCAGGTCCTGCAGGGATGGCAGGAGGATCAGGTCAATGAATGGAACTTTGAGGCCTGTAGTGTGTGGGATCTTAAGGTCCCTAGCACACGAGCACTCAATGTCTGCAGTGTACCAGACCTCATGGTGAGTAGCGCAAGGGGCTTTCCTTCAGGGGATAGGACAGAAGCAGGCACAATTAGTCCCTGTTTGGGAACAGCACCCTGCTGCCAGTCCTGTGGTAACAATCTAGCCAGGGTAGCTCCTGGGCCTCTTGATGAGAAAGGACAGGCCCACTGAGCCAGAACAGAAATTTCAGCAGGGGCCTTTCTTGGGCCTTCAGGGCCACCCTGTCCCCAAGTTGATTTTCCCACAAATGGAGCCTTTGGAAAACCCTAGGGGGAGAAAGGAAAACTCTTGGCAAATGGCACAAGCTCAGGCTACACTTTGGTGAGAGCTCCATTGGGTGTGACAATTTAGCCTGTCTAGACCATACTCTTGAAAGTAGGATTGCCAGATACAATACATGATGTCCTATACATCTGAATTGCCAATAAAGAATATTTTAGTATAAGTATCTCCCAGGCAATAACTAGGACATACTTAAACTAAGAAAAAATTGTTTATTTGAAATTCAAATGTAACTGAGTGTCATGAGTTTTTGATGTGCTAAATTTGGCAACATTACTTGTGTGAGTGGCTATTTGGGTCTGAAAGAATTGTTTGCCAGTCTGGACCAGGTTCAAAAAGTGAAATATAATCTACTAAAGCTGAGTCTGAGGGGCAAGGGTTGAGAATTATGCAGCCTTAAAGAGAAATTTCTTTTTTTTCTTTTTTTTTCTTTCTTTTTTTTTTTTGAGACAGAATTTCGCTCTTTTTGCCCAGGCTGGAGTGCAATGGCGCGATCTCGGCTCACCGCAACCTCCGCCTCCCGAGTTCAAGCGATTCTCCTGCTTCAACCTCCCGAGTAGCTGGGATTACAGTCACATGCCACCACCCCGGCTAATTTTGTATTTTTAGTAGAGACGGGGTTTCTCCATATTGGTCAGGCTGGTCTTAAACTCCCGACCTCAGGTGATCCACCTGCCTCGGCCTCCCAAAGTGCTGGGATTACAAGCATGAGCCACCACGCCTGGCCCCGAGAAATTTCTAATAGGGCTGGAGTGGGAGGAAAGAAAAGGGAAAGGGGAGACATACCTAAGGGGACAAACTAAGGTAGTAGTTAGTAAGCTGGGTTGTTGGGAGCACCCTGGAATCTCTTTCTTGCTTTGTTTTGTTTTGTTTTTTTTAGAGGGAATCTTGCTCTGTCGCCCAGGCTGGAGTGTAGTGGCGTGATCTCAGCTCACTGCAACCTCCGTCTCCTGGGTTCAAGTGATTCTCTTGCCTCAGCCTCCCGAGTAGCTGGGATTACAGGTGCCTGCCACCATGCCCAGCTAATTTTTGTATTTTAGTAGAGATGGGGTTTCATCATGTTGGCCAGGCTGGTCTTGAACTCCTGACCTCAAGTGATCCACTCACCTCGGACTTCCAATGTGCTGGGATTACAGGCATGAGCCACCGTGCCTGGCCTACCCTGGAATCTTTATAATAACATATCTTTATAGTTTAAAGGGGAAGAGTGCAGAGAAGGAGCATAAATGTTTTGCCCAAGCCTGCCGGCTGATGGCATTTGTCCTGGGAAGAAAGGGAGGGGAGTGTTTCTGGGTGAGAAGGAGCTGGGTGAATTCTAGGCCCTCACTGAGGAGGGGCAGTTGAGTTGGGAGGGAGTTGATCTCTCTGTTCCTCCAACCCCCTCAGGCCTAGGGAATTGGGGTCACTTCCCTCAGGCTTCCTGGCCTCACTTGCCTGGCTTGGTTTGGAGCTGTCGTTGCCCCTGAGGGCTCAGTCACGCAGAAAGGGTCAATAAACTATGTATCTCTAGCCAAGGAAGAAAGACAATAAAACCACCCTCAGGGTCAGAGGTCACCTAGTCACTGATTGAGATATTCACAACTCTTTTTCCTCTCTTCTCATCCCCTCTTTCTCCTGATGACTCCTCCTCCCTTGACTACTTTTTCCCTTTCTCCAAAGTCAAAATTATCCCCCAAAATAACTGAGGTGTGGGGCTGGGGGAAAAAAAATCAAGCCATACGCAAAATGAAGCTGGAAATCTAGGAGGGTGATGGTGGATAAAATCTACTGGTCAAGAATACCTAGCCTCTACTGACACTACAGTCCAACCCCTAGTCAAGGGGTCAGCAATTTTTTTCTGTAAAGGGTCAGATATAAAATATTTCAGGCTTTTCAAACAACATTCAGTATTTGTAGCATAATTTCCTCCCCCACCTTCTTTTTTGTCTTTCTTCTTTTTCTACTTCTGCTCTCTAACCCTTTAAAGATGTTTTAAAAATAAAATAAAATAAAACCATTCTTGGCTCCTGGGGCCATACAAATACAACAGGCTCTGGGCCAGATTTGGCCTCCAGTTTGCAGACCATAGTCTGCCATTCACGTCCAAACCAGCAGTTAGTCTAATTTATCCCCACTCTATCTTGTTGGTGGGGAAAGAAAAAAGGGAGGAAACAGAGGCCCTATCCTTTGTTTTAATGTCAAAGCCCTCTCCTCCCATCCCCTCACTAGGAAAGGACTAGATGAAGAACCACAAACCAAGTGCAAATTGCAACAGGGAATTTGATTTTACAAAATGCAATTCCTGAACTACACAAAGTTCCTTGGAAGTGGAGACAGCATTTTTCCTAGGGATCAGGAATTCTTCCTCTCAGCTTGGACAAAAGAAAAGATAATTTAGGTAATGCAGCCTCTGCCCCTCAGCGAGGAAGGGAGAAAGAAGATGAAATGGTGGAATAGGTCTGGACTAAGGAAATGTAGCTTGGGGACAAATGGTTGGTGGGGGCTCCAGTTCTAGGCACTAAGGATGAGAGTTGCTGCCAGAAGCCATAATGTGGTCCAGAGATATCTTCCTATCACGTTTGCAGAAGGATTCTTTCTCAAAGCAAAGAAATGAATGAACAAATATCTCAGAATAGTCTAAGGCTTCTCTCCACTTGCCTTGAAGCTAATTTACATTTTAGAACTAGTACAGCATTTTGCAGCTACAAGGAACTTGGGGGTCCTGGGTAAATGTGTGCTCCAAAATGTCAGGCAAACTTGGCTCTCCAAATTGATTCTCCTTCCCCCATCTCTTCAGGTGTCTGGGGAAAGACCTGTGAACATAAATCAAATGTGTAATTGTGTATCTTGGCCTCTGCCTGCGTCTCCCTCTCCTCTTGCCGGGGCATTCCCCACCTACAAGGTGTTCTGATCTAGAAGGAAGGAAGAAGTCCTCTTTCAATGTGTCTTGCTCTCCTGGCACCTGGAGCCACTGCTAGTGCAGATGGGGACTAACACCTGCTCACCCCCAGAGCGATAAAGGTATTCCGTGGCAGCAGGACCCAGCAGGCCACAGCTCATCATAAGCCTTTCACTCAGATTTGCCTGAGGACCACGGCCTACCACCTGGGTGGGGCGGTTCACTGCATTTTCTATATTTCAGGGACTCCCTTTATAATTCCAAACTGGGTTCTGATAGTTCTAGTTCAACTCCCTGCCTCTCTTCTTCAAGTTCAGCCCTATTCACTTCAGCCTATGTCTCTGAAGTTCAAGTAGATATATGTATATATATCTGTCTGCACAGCCCTGATTGACAAGTACAATGAAAATGTCTCATTCCTGTCTGGTTTGCATTTCATTACATTGGGCAACAATATGCCTTGGATTTCAGAGGACAAAGGCAAAAAAAATGAAAAGGGGGGGGTTGATTAACAATATCTATTTGTTTATTCTCGATTGAATTTTAAAGGTATTTAGGGCTTATAAAATATGTGTCAAATGATAGGACCATAGTGAAAATTCTGATGTGGCCAATAAAATCTGGAGCTGTGTGATTTTTACACTCGCCAACCTGCAGACACACTCTGTTGGCGAGTGTGTCAGCAGGTCCTGGAAATCGATAGTTCAGCTTGGCCCCTGATGCCAATTAAGGGCTTTATCTTAGCATAAAAATAAAGAGAAGTTAAAAATGCATTCTTTTCCCAGCTTTCTTTCCCCTTCATTTTTTATTGCCACTTGCAGTTTTTCTTTTAAAAAGATCTGGGACTCTGAAGAGAGGGTGGGGATTTATGTAAAGAAAGTGTCATTTACCAGGAAAAAAGGCGAATAATGGTGAGTTTCAAGGACATGTTGCAATGAGAAACACTTTGTGCTCCACTAGGGAGAGACAGGGGCACCAAATTCAGCGTCTTGGAATAATTCCCTTCCTGGATTCAAAGATTCATTTATTGAAATAAATCAGGAAGCCTTGGCAGAACGGAAATCCGCTTGCTGGGTTTAAAGGGTCTTTAAAATGTTGCGAGTGTTAGATTGCAAGTCTTTTCTAAATACAAAACAGAAGAAAAGACCGCAGCGTTTCCCTTGGACTTAAGGAAATTACTAGGTCACTGAATCAGGATAATTTCATGTCCACCACATAAAATGTGTTTAGAAAGAAATGCTGCATGATAACACAATGTGCTGTATATGTTCTATTTTTTTGGAGGCTCGACGGAAGAGAAAAGTGCTATGGAGTTGGGCTCAAGAACCCTGTACTACCCTACTGCCCCTCAGGACGTTCTGTTTCCCTACGGCTTCTTCAAGATGGATCCTAAAAATCGGCCTCAAAAGCTTTGCTGGTTTAGAAGTGATCAGTTTCTCTGATTTTACTTCCTACTTTAGATTTGGGCATAAAAATGAATCTTTTTCCTATTTACCGTTTGAACTCAGTGTGAGGGAAAGGATCCCATTATATTTCCTATCCATGCAAACATGTGAATATTTAGACCGGACCACATACAACTGGGGGACACATAAAAGAGATTTATTGGTTCATTTACGTTGCCTACTACACATGTAAACCCTAGTAAGCCAAAGCTGCTGAGGGAGCCTCAGTTATAGAACCACGACGCCTGAGTTAGAGTTGTCCTCCCTGACTAGAGCTGTGACTCCTGTCTCCACCTGAAAAACGAAAACACGAGAGTTGTCTCCATCTCCTCACCTCTGCCTGTGTGTAGGAAAAACTTTTCTCCTCTTAGCTTTCCCTCTTCAGCCACCACTCTGTTCTCAGACTCAGCTCCCCAAAGCGCCCTGTTCCCCGAAGTTGTTCCCAGAGTCTCCTCTTGAAAATCAAGTTTGGGGAGGAGAGAAGCTCTAAGTTATAGGAAAAACTTCGCGCTCCCCCCTCGCCCCCAACAGCAGTGATTTGCTTTGTTGGGGGTGGGGGCTTCGTTTTCATGTGCAGTAACTAGCTTTATCTGGAGGGATTTTGCTTTCTACCCTCTTTTAAGGGTCAGGGGTCCTCCTCCCCAAATAAGGAAACTCCCACTCAAACCAACTGAAACCGAAGTAGAAATGGCCTACCTCTGCCCTGCTGTTCACAAAGCCCCCAGCCTCGTCCTTTTTCGCGCATCTGGGACCCCTGCGTCCCACACAGCAACGACACCCCCTCAGAACCGCATTCTCGGGATGGGCCCGGCTGTCCCGGGAAGGGCTCCATTGCCCGGGATTTTGGCCTGGCTGAATCGCCTCAGGTCTGCCCCTTAACAAGCATTCAACCCCCCGCCCCCACCTCCCCACTTCTCGGTTGATGATCTAATTGAATTATGCCTTTTTGTTCCAGAGACTACAGAGCACGTGCTGGAGGCAATTAATTATCGGAATGTGGCCGTATCAAAACGGACACTGGGCACCGGGTAGGTCAGCGGCGGCAACTTCCCCCTGCCCTGAGCTCGAGACCCCTTCCCAAATAGGGGCATGATGAGCTCCCTCGTCTGCCCCCCTTCTGAGCCTTTCACCCAGTTGCAATCGCGCAAGGCCCTCGGTTCTCGGGGTACCTGGCGGGACTCCCCGGAAACTCTCGCATCAGCGCTGGCTCGGCCAGAGCTCGACAGCCGCCCCTTCCCGGTCCCCCAGTCTCGAGAACCGCTGTCCGCGGGACCAGCTCAGTGAGGAAATCCAAACTTTTTTAAAGCAACTACTTGGCCAAGGGCTGTTGGGGTTAGTGGGAGGTGGAGAGAGGTAGAGGGAAAAGAGGAAATAAAGGAGAAAGTGAAAAGAAAGGGAGGGGGGAAGAAAGGCAATCCTCCTTTTTTTGTAAACCTGACTCCAGGGGATTCATTTGCATGATTTAAGCGTATTTGTTCTCTGAACACACCAGCGCCCCCCTACCCCCCAAAGAAACCCTCTGCTGAGAGGCACTGAAACCATTCTTGGAGAGCCTATGTTCGGCAGACGCAATAATTTAAGTCAGCAGTGAACTCACCTTCCAACCTGGGGAGAGAGCTCTGGATGTGGAGAGAGAATTGGGGCGAGTTTGATGGGAGGGGGTGAATACGGTAAGATGTGCTACCGGTAGGGTTTTCTCCCAGCAAACTGGCTAAGAAAGAAGGTGAAGTGTTGGCTGGGCCAGGCAGATTGGGGAGCAGGAAGGGAAAGGCTGCAGTTATAAAGCGCTGCTTGAGGCGGTCTCTCCTGGCGCCTCTGAACTTGATCAGATGTTCTGTTTCCTACAGAGAGATGGCGGCCAGGCTGTGAGGCTGCCTCAAGGCTCAGACTTTGGGGCTTGGCCCGGCTAGGGATGTGACAATCACAGCCATCTTTCTCTCTGCCTTTTCTTTCCACTCTCACTCTCCTGCATTCTTTGCAAATGCCTTGCAGGAAAAATGAGTGAATTTATAGCCTTGCCTGAACCTGGTCATTAAGTCTAGAAAGACCTCGCACCAGACAGAAGGCGGGAGGACTTTCACACGCACCCCTGGAAGTAAATCCTTAAGGGGTAAGCAGTCCCTGAGGTCACTACATGCTTTACCTTCTCCGGGTAGGAGTAGAAGAGAGTAAAGCCTTGGCTGTTCAGAGGAAAGAGAATTCCATGTCACAGTCCCCATTCAGCATCAGCACCCCCCAACACGACTTTTGCATTTGAAAATGTTGAGAATTCAAAGCTGATTAGCCTAGTGATTTGGAAACCACCCTGATACTGTGTGTCTAGTGTATTATGTGTTTAGTGTGTTGTGTGCATGTTTTGTGTACACGGGCTAAAAGTGCTCTTGGCATGTTTTGTATTTGTGGGTGTTTGCTGTTATGTGTATTTGCTCTATTGTGTTTAGTTGTGTGCCTGTGTTTATTGTGTCGTGCGTAGTTTATGTTACTGTGTTGTATGTGTTTACTTTCTTGTGTTGTGTGCGTATTTCATGTGTAGTGTTTGTTTCCTGTGGTGCGCTTGTGTTTACTGTGTTGTGTGCTTGTTTCTTGCTGTGTGCTTGTGTTTACTGCGTTGTATATGTTTGCTGTGTCGTGCCCGGTGTGTAATTCGGGAAGTGGGCAGCGGCGAGTACAGCCGCTGCTCACAAACTAAAGGGTCAACGCTTGGCGCAGACGGAAGTAAGGGAGATCAGCTCTAATTGTAATTTCTTCTCCTTTGGGTCTCGGACAGCTGTCGACAGGTTGGGGCACAAACGGCGAACTATCTGGGCCTGGGTCCAGGGTCTCGAGGCCATTAGAACTCGCAGTGATTGGGGGTGGACGCAGCGGCTGGGCCGGGAGCGCGAAAATGCTGGGCTCTCCCCAGGATCTGCGCCCTGAAGCTACAGAGGGGACATGTTCTCAAGGTGGTGAGGCAGCGGGGACCTAGGCGGAACTGGACGTTGGGCACCGCGTCTCCTCCGACGGCGCAACAGTGGGACCGATCCTCCCGGGGCAAAGAGTTTCTTTGGCCAAAGCGGGTAACGAGCGCGAGGGGTGGGGGGAGGCCCGCGAGAGGCCCGGCGGCGTCCCGCCGTTTGCCGGCTGGAGCCGGCCCCAGTTCCCCGCAGCCGCTCAAGCCCGGTGGAGCCCACTCGCGGCCGCCCGTCAGCCGCCGCCTCACCTGCCAGGCACCCGGCGGCTGCCCAATCAGCGGGGGTCGCTCGGCCACGGCTGCCATGTTCTCCGCTCCGCGCTGCCAATCAGCCTCGCGGCGGCCAATGGGCTGTCCGGCCGGGGGTCAGGTGACCGCGGGCCAGCTGGCTCCCCATTGGCGCGCGCCGCGCGCCTCCCGCTCGGTTTATGTGCGAGGAGTGAGTGATTGACTTTATCAGTCCAAGGACATTACTCTGGAGGCGAAGAGGCTGGGACTCGCGCGGCGAGCGGCAAGCGGCGAGTACCGAGCCTGCCTACTGCCCGCTGCCCGCCGGCCGGCCGCTAGCCGGTTCCGCCACTAGGCGCAGCCCAGCCCAGAGGCCGGTACCCAGGGAGCCTCCTGGCCCTGCGGTTCTGTGCACTCGGAGAGAGGAGGGGTGCCCGGGACAGGATTGGCAAACTCCGCCCTCTACTTACTATTTTGCTTATTTTTCTTTGTGCGCGCCTGTTAGTTTGTTAAACCAGATCTAGTCCCAGAGTCTTTTCTCCTCCCTCCTCCCCCCCCCAACACCCCCTCCCTGCTCTTTCTTCCCCTCCTCCCTCCTACCCCTCTGCAGGAGACTCGCAGTGACGGAAAGTTGCAGCCCCTGGTAGCGCCTTGGGGGTCTCCCGGCAGTGTCCAACCGCCGCCACCCCTTTCCGACTACGGCACTTCGGAGATCTCCTCCTTCGCCGATACCCTCTCTCACTTCGGCCGGATCGCCTGTGCCCAGAACGTCCCACCCATGACGATGCTCCTGGACGGAGGCCCGCAGTTCCCTGGGCTGGGAGTGGGCAGCTTCGGCGCGCCGCGCCACCACGAGATGCCCAACCGTGAGCCGGCAGGCATGGGGCTGAATCCCTTCGGGGACACAACCCACGCCGCCGCCGCTGCCGCCGCCGCTGCCTTCAAGCTGAGCCCTGCCGCGGCGCACGATCTATCTTCAGGCCAGAGCTCGGCTTTCACGCCGCAGGGTTCGGGCTACGCCAACGCCCTGGGCCACCATCACCACCACCACCACCATCACCACCACGCCAGCCAGGTGCCCAGCTACGGCGGCGCTGCCTCTGCTGCCTTCAACTCAACGCGCGACTTTCTGTTCCGCCAGCGCAGCTCCGGGCTCAGTGAGGCGGCCTCGGGTGGCGGGCAGCACGGGCTCTTCGCCGGCTCGGCGAGCAGCCTGCATGCTCCACCTGGCATCCCCGAGCCCCCTGGCTACTTGCTCTTTCCTGGGCTGCATGAGCAGGGCGCTGGGCACCCGTCGCCCACAGGGCACGTGGACAACAACCAGGTCCACCTGGGGCTGCGTGGGGAGCTGTTCGGCCGTGCTGACCCATACCGCCCAGTGGCCAGCCCGCGCACGGACCCCTACGCGGCCGGCGCGCAGTTTCCTAACTACAGCCCCATGAACATGAACATGGGCGTGAACGTGGCGGCCCACCACGGGCCCGGCGCCTTCTTCCGTTATATGCGGCAGCCCATCAAGCAGGAGCTGTCGTGCAAGTGGATCGACGAGGCTCAGCTGAGCCGGCCCAAGAAAAGCTGCGACCGGACCTTCAGCACCATGCATGAGCTGGTGACACATGTCACCATGGAGCATGTGGGGGGCCCGGAGCAGAACAACCACGTCTGCTACTGGGAGGAGTGCCCCCGGGAGGGCAAGTCTTTCAAGGCGAAGTACAAACTGGTCAACCACATCCGAGTGCACACGGGCGAGAAGCCCTTCCCATGCCCCTTCCCGGGCTGCGGGAAGATCTTTGCCCGTTCTGAGAACCTCAAGATCCATAAGAGAACCCACACAGGTAAGGGAAAAAGCAGGCGGGCGTGGGTTCCACTGGCGATACCCCGTCACGCAACGGACTTAACAGCGCGAGGGAGAGAGGTGGCGGCCAGGGAGAGAGGTGGCGGCCAGGGAAAGGGGCGACGCCCCGCAACGGCCGCTCGAAAAAGAAGCGCTGTCAGTGACCATCCACCCCTAGCCCTCCCCGTCCCGTGGCGCCTTTGCCGAGTTCTAACTTCCCGGGCAGACTGCTCTGCGGTCTCAGGAACTAATTGGGACCTTCTCGCGCCCAGGAACAAACTGGCGCCTCCTCTTTTTGTCTCCCTTTCTGGGTTACGGTGAAGGGACTCCGAATGTGTTGAGAGCATATTGCTTACAAGCGACTTAGCTCTCGGCACACATTCGTGGAAGGCAACCATAGAAATGCTAATGAAAACTAACTTTCGGTTACTTCCGCTCTTTTTTACACTTGATTGGCACATCTCCTAATTAAATGACTGATACTTTTGTCAAACTATTTTTATTTGGAGTTCCAGGTTCAATTCAGTCCTCCGGGAGGAAAGCTAAAGCAGTTTCGTGGGTTGTTCATAACATCTTGTAAAACTGTCTGGAGCCCCCTGGATTTTTTATATATATATATATATATATATATATATATATATATGTATATCCCCCCCCCCAAACATTAAGTACGACTACCCAGGCTTTTTAATACCGGGCTTAGCCAAACCACTGCATTTGAAAGAGGCAAATTAAAAGGTACAAAGAGGCTGAACGGGATTGTCCTGTCCGGGGCCCATTGTCCCGCCGGGCTCGGTTACATCGCCGAGGTGGTGGCGGAACGTGGCCGCGCATTGGGAGCCCTGGGTCGGGTGGGGTGGAAACACAACTTAGGGGAAACTTCGGAGGAGCCAGGGGCTTTCCCTCCTTGCAAGAACAAAGACGTGGTCAGGTTTTGGGCCTGCCCTGCCCCACCCCCGCCCCGACCACCACTCCCAAACCTAGCGGGCTCAACCTACGCTCTTCATTTATCTCCAGGGAAAATAGATTCTCAACAGCAGCCCCCAGTCGGCGCTCCCTCTCCGGGAAGACCGCCGGGAGCTCAGTCTCCTGCTGCTTGCCTCTGGGAAACTCCGGCACTGACCGTATTTTACCCCCTTTGGGTTTTTGCCTTTTGCAGGTGAGAAACCTTTCAAATGTGAATTTGAAGGCTGTGACAGACGCTTTGCCAACAGCAGCGACCGTAAGAAGCACATGCATGTGCATACCTCGGACAAGCCCTATATCTGCAAAGTGTGCGACAAGTCCTACACGCACCCGAGCTCCCTGCGCAAACACATGAAGGTAATTACCTCTTTATTAGCGGTCGGCGGTTTGTAAACACTCGGCCCGACGCCGGGCCGCGGAACGGAAGCGCCCGCGCTGCCCACCCTCTGTCCTCCACGTTAAATCCGATTTGCTCCAGCAGTGACACCTTGAACCCATTTTGGGGACCGGGCGGGGTGGGGGCGGGAGTGAGCAAAGTTGGGAGGGGGAGGAAGCGGAGGGAACAATCGGTTGTTTACTGGGAAGCTCTAGCCGAGCTCGCCTAGGCTTGCGGGACTGCCGTGGCCGCCTCTTCCCGACTCAGCCCGCGGTGGGAACCGAGAGTAGCCGCGCCGAACCCGGGGGTGGGTGGTTCATTCGCTCTTTGGCTTCGGATAAAACAATAGGGCCGAGGAGCGCGATCTGATTCCCACACATTTGTCTGCGACTTCGCAGCGCTCAGGGCCCCTGTGCCACCTTCTCTGTACCTGCTTTCCCAAGCCGAAACGGGCTTGATGAAACCTGGGCCCGGATTTAGTATTTTATAGGACCTCACAGTGTAACTGCTTACCCCACTCCATCCGTGGAGAAAGCATTTTTGAAGTGGCATGACCAAAACGGAGTGCTTTATTCCTTTTCCATAATACCAGTCTTCGGAGCAAAACTGGTTTTTAGCGAACATCTCCGGGTTTTCTAGACATCGGTAATATGGATTTTTTTTTTGAAGCAGCATTTTTCTTTTAAGTGGGTCACTGGGTGGTCTTGTTGTTACAGTGCTCGAATTCTGCTCTTGTTTTTGCTTGCACATTGCCAGTTGGAATTATATTCATTATAATATATACATGTTAATTTTAGGTTCATGAATCTCAAGGGTCAGATTCCTCCCCTGCTGCCAGTTCAGGCTATGAATCTTCCACTCCACCCGCTATAGCTTCTGCAAACAGTAAAGATACCACTAAAACCCCTTCTGCAGTTCAAACTAGCACCAGCCACAACCCTGGACTTCCTCCTAATTTTAACGAATGGTACGTCTGAGGACAAACACAAACCCTGTTAACTATAGAATGGACCAAATGCATTTTTAAAAGAAAACTGAGACCAATCAGATGGAAATGGAGTTTTAAGGCAAGAGGCCATTTATAGGGCTACATCTTGTTAATTGCAATTGTCCAGGAAGGTTTTGGGCAAGATCCAAAAGTAGCCATGCCCTTTTCTCAGGATTAGAAAATATGTTTTGGCATTTGAAGCATTTTTTACAAAATCTTTACACTGCTTTTTCTTCCCCTTCCTCTTGCTGTCTGCGACACCCCATTCTTAAACTCCTGCAATTCATTTTAACAGTTGTCCTGTTTCTCGAGAGGAAGTTATAGAAGGCTTGTTGGTGGTGGTGATGTTAAACTGATGGAAATTCTTTTTCGCCTTAGTGGTGATTGTTTAAACTCTCACAGTCTTAAACCGTGCCAAAGTCCTGTTATGTCTTGAACTTTTCCTCAAAGCATTACACTTGTGAATGTATTTTTGTCTAATAGGGTCGAAACTGTTGTTCAGTATTTTTTTCAGGCTGAGGATGTGATGTTACTCTACACAGATTGTGACGTTTAGTATACAGTTGCCTTTTGTAATAACTTTTTTTTTTGTAAATACATATCCATTGATGCCATATTTATCGTTTGTAATTTAATTATTGCTACAAGTGCCGGGAACTGAACAATATTTATGGATAAATGTTTTCTAACAAGTTCTGTACAGCTTTTGATTATAACTGCTTTAGCATTAAAATTTTATTGTTTTGAAAGAAGAACACAATTTACAATTTTGGAACCACTGACTCCTTTCTCTTGTTTTGTAACAGCCTTCTACAAAGAGGAGATGTGAGCAAATTAAATCTTGTTTGTTGGTATTTATAACTCACTCAGATCCCTTTTTTAATTGTTAAATTATTTTTCTATTACAGTATAAATTCCTTACAGTGTCAGTTTCCATCTGGGAAGACTCTCCTTTCCTTATCTCTATCTCAGATGGTTGTTTAACTGCGAGTTTAAATGTGTTTGTCCTGGATTTTCGGCATGCAAATCAAATATTACTGATCAATTCAGTTAGTGGCCATGACATCTCAATCTTGTACTTCAAAGACTGAGAAGCTGGATTTAATCATCCCTGCCCTACATATATAAACATAAGGTAACCTAATGAATTTTATGTCCCTTAGTTCTTTATTACCTTACATAAAAATGAAAATTGCGGCAGGATGCATGTCTGTGTTTTCTATCTAGAGATCACCCATATACCTATATATGTTTGTATCTATGACTTATCTAATCTGTCTATCAATCTATCTAGTAGCTATCTATATATTTTCAAAAGATAGCTTATGTCTGAAACAGTGGTGATGAGTAAGGCCAGTTGAGCATTGCTTACTTATGGTTAAAGTGCTTCTTAAAAGAACCATAGTCCATTTACAATTTGGGAAGGCAAAGGCTGATTTGTTTGCTGTATATAGTTCATAATTATCGCAATTATCCATAACATTTATATAGCGGTGTAATAACTGCAGCAGTTCTGAAATGATGCTATGGGAAAAAATTGCAAAATATGTATTTTTAAAGTTCATGATTTGTAGGCAAAGATGTTAAGAGCATTGTTTCCATTAAAATCAATAACAATGAAAAACGGTTGTTTGCTTTGTGATGAAATGTTAACAATCCATTTAATCTTCAGTGAAGCAACTCCTTTGGACAAACAGTTCTTTTACAATGGTTATATGGAAAAGAAATTGATTGCTATTTGGGGGGGCTGGAGTGGGTAGAGTATTGAGACCTTTTTTATTAGGGTGCTGTTTGTTATTGAGCCCAATCTCTGCATGAATAACAGAAAGGTGGAGATAAGGAATTGTAAAGTATTTAGAAATGTATTGAATAGGCTTAAGTACCTCCTTTAAGGGGCAATGCTCTAGGTTTTTGGTGGCAGTCAATTTGGTATTATATATGATCATTTTCAATTCTAGAATTTTGTTTATTGTTCTTTTTGAAGAAATAAAGTCTTGGCACATCTTATTTATGTTATAACATTTTTGTATTTGGTGCCTGATTTTTTTTCATGTTCAAATAAATCAATCTGAAATTGAAATGTTTATAGAACTTCTGATGATTAAAAGAAACTTTGATTCTGTGAATTCACGCAGTTGAAGCAATCTATTTTAAGTTATCTACTGATCTTTGTCAACAGACAATTATTGACAGTTTCTAATTGCAAATTGCTTTGGAGGCTATTTTTTGTTAGTGGAGAATAATGGGGTCTTTTGCATTTTCTTCCACCAATATCCAAGCCTGAATGCCATGAACGGAGATTGGGATGACTCCACATGTGACGAGCAGGTAACCTGGTCAGTCTATCACTCCCAACCCAGACATTCCGATCTTGACCTTGACATTGAGGGTGCTGGACCAGATTCCTATTTCAGGTTTTTTCCTTCACCTCAAACCAGAGACCATTTTAAATGCTCAGCAAGTTCTCAGAAAGTATATATTCATAAGACTGGCTCTAAGTGTGTTCCATTGTGAAGTCTAAATAGTATATTTTTCTTCTGAACTGTACAATGAATTTCCATAATTTATCACTTTCTCCATGAGTTCCCTCCCCCACCCTCAATCTAACCTAACTTTAAATGGAAGTAGAGCCCTGTGTTGGGTACAAGATTCCACCAAAAATTTGCCTCCGTTTCAATTAAATGTATTAAATATCTCCTTAAGAGAGAAAGAGCAGTTTGACCTTTTCTTACTTGAAATTATTCCACCATAAAAATTTACAGGAAAGTATTCTGAGTGTCCTAAAAGGGGAAGATATCAATTAAATGAAAAACAATTATGATAACCAATATTAGGAGAATATCAAGTTTTGCCCGTGTAGATCATTACATCTAATTTGGGTATAGCATCATATTTCTCAAAATCATGTCCTCCACCCTTGTCATTTGCGGTAAAGAAAACTCCTTATTTTGATAGAAAACTTTTCACAGATTTCCCCTCTATAATCTGGCTCTGGGAGTGCACAATTACATTCTTGAATATTCAGTAAACAACCTTAGAGAGTAAGTACCCCCCCCCCAAAAAAAAAAGAACTCATAAATGCTCAAGCCCGAGGCATGGGCCAGACTCTTAGTATAAATCAACTTGTTACTTTTCCTCTTGCACCTTGTAAGATCTTTGTTGAAAGTCCCTTTTTCAAAATGAGTGATTTTGCATAAGAAGATTTCCACTGTTAGGCAAAAGGGAGGTGGCTATTTCCATGCAAGACAGAAGTCTGGCCTTCATCCAGCTTCGGAAGGTTAAAGATCAGGACAGGGTCCACGCTAAGCAGGCCGGTCGATCTAAATTACTAAAGTTGGACATGAGTGAGCAGAGACCTCCACTCACAAAGCCTCCCAGGAAAAGTTGGAGTGTTCAGGACTTCCTCGCTCCTCCCCCTTCTCCCTTCTCCCAGCCTGATGTCTCTGCCTCTTCGCCCTGGCTCTCTCTCCCCCTTCAAAAAAGCTCCCTAAAACAGAGGAGCAAAGTCGAAGGGCCTCTTAACATGTAAGTTTGTGGAAGAATCGCCAGCAGCCTGCCCATCGCCTGAAGAGATTTTCCTGGCACCTAGACTGGTTTCCTCTCACAGGTTTCTGTCCCTCGAGTCCCAAGCCTCCAGTGGATCCTTGGCCCGGGCCGGGGCAGAGGCGGCGAGGCCAGGCGTTTCGGAAGTCGGGGCTCCAGCTCAGCTGTCCTCGGGCCCCTCGCGGGGGCTCCCAGGGTCCCTGTCCACACACCAAGTTCTTGCAAGTCTCTGTCGAGGCTCGGGCGGGGGGAAGGGACCTCATTTCCTAGGGTCAATTCTCTCGCGGTCTCTGCCCGCTGACCCTTTGACCTCCACCTACAGGGCCCTTGGCGGCCGTAAGCCGGCGGTCGCCCAGGCTCTGAGGACGCTTCGCGCCCCATCGCCTCCCGGCCTCATTAGGCCGGCGGGGCTGTAAAGCAGGAATCAGCCTCTGCCTAATCCGGACCTGGGGTCAATACGAGCCCAAACAATGGTGAGCTCCGAAGGCCACTGCGTAGCGCTGGCCGCAAACTTTGTGTTCAATTCAATTTTCTAAAGCGGTGGGGGTTGGGGGCAGGGAGGTATTCGTCCACCCGAAGGCCGCTTGCGGCTCCCGGGGGTCACCAGCGAACGTCCTCTCTCGCTCGGCCCCTCCGGCCTCTTCGCAGCGCGTGGGACAGTGGGGGCTGCGAGGCCCGGGAACTGGTTGTCTGCCCGCGCGGGTGCCCAGGGGCCGGCGCAAAAGGGGCCGCCCCCGTGCCGGGAACAGACTTTGAAGTGGGTTTTTAGCGCGCACGTGTGAGAGCCGGGCCAGGGCCGGAGCGGGGACCCGCTGAGAGGAAAGAGGAGGCTCCGGCCGGGACCCCAACCCCTCCCCCGCTTCCCCGTGGCTCCGGCCTTTTCAAGCCCCGGCCGGGGGCCCGTAGGCCTCCCACTCCCGCGCCCTCCCCGCGCCGCGCGCAGGCGCACACCTCGCAGCCGTCGAGTCGGATTTTGCTGCGAGGGGGTGGGGGGTAGAGTTGAAAGCGGCTTTGCAGTGCCGCGGCCTTGGTTGAGCTGGGAGGGAGGGGAGGAGAGGAGAGGGATGTGGGAAGGGGGGCTGGTTTTGGGGCGGCTTTCGAGTCGTGAACATGGCGGCCGGATGCGAACCCCCGCGGAGCGCAGCAAAGCGCAGACTACAGGCTGCCGAACTGTTATGTAGTTTAAACTCCGTTGTTATTCCTCAGCTCTGGGCGCCTCGCGGAGGAATGTAGGTTGTGGCGGTTGAGCGCAAAATTGTTAAAAAAACGGAAGCGAAGAAGTTCTTCCTGGGCGTTCTCCTGGGAAGTTGGCGTGTGCTTTTTGGGTTTGGGGTTCCCATGGGACTTGGACAAAAAACCCGCCAGAGGCCTCCCCACCCACCTGGCCCGACTTAAAACGCCCCCTCCCGGAGCTCCCATGGGTAGGGGATGCCATTTCGAGTTATCAGGCCCCGGTTGGGATTCCACAGAACCTTTGAGTCCCTAAAAATGCCCCAAGAGTGGATAGTATGTTCTCTTTCAGGACAGTGGCGAAGCCTATGAACACGTAGGCACCATTTTCCAAGAAAATGCCCCGGCTCTTCAACAGACAAGTGTGCCATTGCTAGTTCGACCCCTACACGTTGCCCAGGCTCCGTGTTCTGTATATCTCATTTAAACGTGAGCCTATGAAAATTGGCACTGTAGCTTTGGTGTGTGCCCTAACAGCTGGTGGTCTTATGTTAAGGGAAAAAAAGGCCAGAATTCCGAAAATTCAGCTTTTGCTTAACTGCCTTAATGCTGGCGTTGAAAGAACCCCTGGTAGCTCTGGGATCTCGAGCTCGTGTTTTCTCCGTAGAAAAATGCTGCAGATTCACCTTCAGATGTGTCTTTTGTGAGGGAAAAGAAAATGTAAGATTTTAAAAAGAGTAGTAATTGAACCTCAGCTCCTCTAGGAAAATAAACGGCTCGAACTCTTCCAGGTTGCGTCTTCGTGGAGACCAACGGCCAAACGGAAAAGTCAGCCCTCTTGGGGTTGTCCAGTGTCACGCATTTGGCTCCTGAAGGTGTGGGGCAGTTCCCGTGGGCCACCTTGGGAAGGGCCCCAGGTGGGTGGGCAGGTCATTAGCAAGGCTGGCCCAGATCTGGGGGGAAATCTGCAAAACAGTGCCTTTATCTGCAGAGAACAATTGATGGGGTTGTCTTTCCTCCTTTTCAGTGCACAAAGAAGACGGCTTTGGAGCAAGAATTTGGAATATGCATTTAAGTTGTCGTGCTTTGCATTGGAAACCCATGGGCAATTAAAATAAGCATGCCCTGTAGTATTTTCTGTCCTTTTCTTATGTGTGATTCCTGCAAGTCAGAGGGGGCCGGAGCCTCTTCAGTAGTTTGGAAACTTGTTTTGAAATTGCCACCAAGCCGATTTTTTTTTTTTTTTTTTTTTTTTTTTTTTCCTGTGGGTGAAGTTTCCTTCCCCGGTTCACTCACTCCCCCTTTCCCCACCCCCTCACTGGAATTGTATTGACATCTTTGAGAGATCAAAGGAAGTAAATGGTGCTTGCTGTATACTCTGTTTTTCCATACTGTAGTGTGAATCCTGAGATTTGAGCTTTTTTCTGGTTAAATCTCTTGGTACCAAAAGTGTGGAAAATAAAAAGTTCATTAACTTAAGGAAGCTTTAGCCAATGGTTAGACGGGGTTTGTCCCTTTAAGAGCTACAGAGCCCAGATTGTCTCTTAAATTGACTTTAAAGTTGAGCTAAGATGCATTGGTGGACTGTTTCCCCTGGATACCTGCGGTGTTCTTTGGGTCATTTGATATGGTAAAACCGGTTGATTTTCATAGGAGTTATGTGAATGGAATTTCTGCAAAACCGGGCTAGTGATAAATTGATAGAGCTCTTATATTTGTTTGGATGACGACTCCAAAGGGCACTGCTTTTTTACCGAGGTTTGGTTCTATCATAACCATTGAAATTTACAGCTTGGAAAACACTAACTTTGCTGGAAGCATTTGAAGCGGGGAGTGTTCAGAGTACTTGGACTAATGGTAACTTAACAGAGGAACATAAATCCTTTGAATATTAGAGAAACTCGTTTCAAAAAATCTGTTGAAACTGAAGCAAATCTCTTTCATTAACATTTAACAAACCAAGCAGTTTTGTATATTTTTAATCTGATGACAGTTCAACCTATTTACAAATCTGATGAATGGAGAGAAATGTAAGCTTTATAGTAACTATAACAATAGCTTTCACCAGATGGCAAGTTTATAATGTTTGATCTCTAATAGGGTGTGTGTCTTGTGTCATATGTTTTATTAAAATACAACCTGCGTCAACACCATTTGAATTTGAGGTGTTAAAAATAAAACATTCCATCGTGTTTTATTATAAACCAGAGTTTAAAAGAACATATCCATGTAACATTTTATGACATTTTTTCTAAGAGGAAATGTGGCCTGTTTTGACCTATCTGCAGTTCACTTTTTGTTTTTTTGCCAGTGTTGTCCTGCTTGGTATCCGGGACAGTCTCTAATTCCTGACGAAGAACTTGATACTGACGTTGGTATGCAGCAGCCAGCCCTCCATAACACTACCTATCCTAAATGCAGGGTTAATGCCGAACCTACTGTGCAAGAAATGATTTACTGATGAGGTTTCAAAGAAAACCACATCAATTTGGATGTCTGTTACCTTGAAGTGATCATTTTAAGAGTAGTAGCTTCTTCCCTAGGTATAAAAAGACTATTTTCTTCTTTTGGTGTATTTCATCCTGTGTTGAGCAATCATTTGTGAAATGAAAAAGCAAAAAAACTCCCCCCAATTTAGGATTTATAAATGGGAAGATGGAGGTGAAGTCTGGCCTAATTCATAACCCAGTATGCATTATCTCATACATTGTGTTGACCTTGTTGAAAATCTTTTTCAAATATCAGCATTCTATATGTAGAACTAAAGTGTTTAAAACTAGAAACATGAATTGTTGTTTTGTTAATTTCATGTTTGTGTTCAGAAAGCAATACCCAGGATCCCTTCAATTTTTGTTGGACTTAAATAAAACCATTTAAATTATTTTTGTGATTATTGTTTTATTAAAATGACAGTAGCCCCTAAATAACTTTGATTAACCTGTTGACTTGGGACAATTTATGTTCAATTCACATTTTTCACGATATAGCTGGGCTTTCACTAGGCAATAAATGGGGGTGGGGGGGGAACCCGCCGAACAAACCACAAACAACTGTTTTGAACTCACAGTGTTTTCCCAGAGGGGTTCAAGGCCAGGTACTGGGAAGACCAGGGGAAGAATTCAGAGTCAAGGATTGATAGGGGTGATTAGGAGGAATGAAAGGATGCAGGAGCTTGGAGGGAAAAAAAAGAGCATTTGAACACCAATATTTGGGTGAGAAAGAGAGGGAAAGATAAAGCTGAAGATAACCTGAAAGGTGAAAAGAGTGCCTCTGTGGCATCCAGGGAGGAGACACTGCAACATTACATGTATATTATTCAGAAGCGCTGAAGTGGTTTTTGGGGCAGACAACTTGGCACAACCATTGATTAGAACACTTAGAGAATCATGGAATATAGGTGTTATTAAAACACAAGTTGTCATTAATTAACTGTAATGTTAGAGAAGATGAAGGCACTACAGAAGAATTATTGGAACTCCAGATACTTGATTTCTCATTTTAAATTTAACATCTATAATCTAATGTAATCTGTGAATGACTATCATTCTATTTATTTGGCATGATTATGCGATGATGAAGTATTGTAAAATTGCAGCCTGATAGAGTATATTACTATTATTCTTTAGATCCAGTTTCATTGAAATTTTTGGTAAGTAGACTGATGATAGCATAATTTTTTAGTAGTAGGAAACATGCTCATCTCCCTGTGATTCCAATTGTTCATTTACATCAAGAATAATAGAAAAGGCCAGGACAAGGAAGCCTATGATTCTTTGACTCTCAGCTTCCTAACGCCTGACATTTTCTATGCCCCATAACAATGTTGGTAAAATTTTTGTGTTTTGTTTTGTTTTTAAGAACAAGAACTGTGTTCTTTCAGACAGGCAGTGGAGTATAATAATGGGATTGTTGAAAAAGCCCTAGGAAAGGTAAGCTACAGAGTTGTTCATGAGCCAGCTGCACTGTGATAATACCTCCTAGGGTTGTTCTATGGACTAAACAAGAAAATGTCCATAAAGAGCCTGTCACGGAGTAGTCCCTGAACAAATGATGCCTTCTTTCCCCCTTGCAGGTAGTTATTGTTTTGTTGCTTTGGGGTAGTTTCCTATTTTTACTATTATAGAATATTTTACTAAAAACATATAGTGGTTTGTACTGCATTGCAAATTTAATAGTTTTCAGAAAGTAGATGGAGATTTGTGGCATGTAAGAAATACTGCATTTCATAAGCATAATCACTAGATCAGGCATATGGGTTTATGAACATAGCTATGAATATTTAAACACATAAAATTAAAATGTTATTAAATGCCTGTTGTTCATTATCTTCCAATGAAAACACTTATTCTTAGATAAAAATAAGTTGTATACTTAAAATCTGTAAACATAGTAATTTAATGGTTTGGTTTTAATTGAATAAAATTTTTACTTTAGTCAACAGCTTGATTCTTATATTAAAATTCAGTGACAATTTTACAATGTGAAAGTTGATATTCACATATAACAAAAAGATTAAATCTATGTCTTAAATTATTCAGTTTCCCCTTACCAAATTTATGATCATATTATGTAGTTGTGACTATAGAGTAATGAGACTGATTTTCTCTGGAGCTTGGAAGCTAGCCCTGAACACAGTTCCCAGTGAGGAGTCCTGAAATGTTTTGACCAATGTCAGCATCCTTCAAATAAGTTTATGGATTCTATGGGTGATGGATTCACTTAAGATAACAACAACAACAAAACAGACAACAACCACTAGTCTTACTACTTTACAGCCATACTTTTGGTTTTATTATGTTGTAAAGGTTACTCTGATTTTATATTATGTTAATAAACTGAGGCTTGACTGAAAGACAGCATAGAAATGCTCTACTACAGCATTATAGAATTTTGTTTTCAATTGTAAGTCTATTTATACAGAAAAACAAAACAAAACCACCAACACACAGCTCTTCCTGAGTGAGCTATCTGAGTGGCAAGTGTTTCTTTCCTTCCCACTGATTTTGGAAACTTGGGGCTTCCCAGAGAAGCTGTACTGCTAAATAACATGGGCTGTTTTACGGAGGCCTGGGAGGCTTTTTTTCACTGGTTTATCGGCTTTGTCTAACTCTTTCTTCCTGACTCTCTCATATTTACCCTGCCCAATTAAACATGAAGGTCAGCCTTGTAAAATTTATTTTTCGAGGCTGAGTGTGGTGACTCACACCTGTAATCCCAGCACTTTGGGAGGCCAAGGCGGGTGGATCACCTGAGGTCAGGAGTTCGAGACCAGCCTGGGCAACATGGTGAAACCCTGTCTCTATGAAAAATGCAAAAAATTAGCTGGGTGTGGTGGTGCATGCCTTTAATCCCAGCTATTCAGGAGGCTGAGGCAGGAGAATCGATTGAACCCAGGAGGTGGAGGTTGCAGTGAGCCAAGATCGCACCACTGCAGTCCAGCATGGCGATAGAGCGAGACTCAAAAAAAAAAAAAAACAAAAAAAAAACCCCTTTTTAGATTTTTATTCATTTATTTTTATTTTTTGAGATGGAATTTCCCTCTTGTTCCTCAGGCTGGGGTGCAATAGGGCGATTTCGGCTCACCGCAACCTCTTCCTCCCAAGTTCAAGCAATTCTCCTGCCTCAGCCTCCTGAGTAGCTGGGATTACAGGCATGCGACATCATGGCCGGCTAATTTTGTATTTTTCGTAGATACAGGGTTTCTCCATGTTGGTCAGGCTGGTCTCAAACTCCCGACCTCAGGTGATCTGCCCGCCTCAGCCTCCCAAAGTGCTGGGATTACAGGCATGAGCCACCACTCCCAGCCAAAAGTCCTTTAAAAAAAAAAATTAGGTCATCAGAAACTTCATTGGTGAGGCCGGGCGCAGTGGCCCACACCTGTAATCCCAGCACTTTGGGAGACCAAGGTGGGCGGATCACGAGGTCAGGAGATCGAGACCATCCTGGCTAACACAGTGAAACCCCATCTCTACTAAAAATACAAAAAATTAGCCGGGCGTGGTGGCGGGTGCCTGTAGTCCCAGCTACTCAGGAGGCTGAAGCAGGAGAATGGCATGAACCCAGGAGGTGGAGCTTGCAGTGAGCCGAGATTGCGCCACTGCACTCCAGCCTGGGCGACAGAGCAAGACTCTGTCTCAGAAAAAAAAAAAAAGAAAGAAAGAAACTTCATTGGTGAAATAAGCAAAATGAGTATGCTAACAATTCCCTCTGTAATGTCCCAGAGTCAACCATAGAAGGCTATTTGTGGTACAAATAAATCAATGCATTGATATAAATCCAGTATAAATGAATTGTTTACAAATGATTCACTAATGTTACCCAGCCAGAACTTACACAGAAAAACTACACTCATATCTTTTTTGTGAAGCACCAAGAGAGTATGTAATTGGTTGGCCAGCTGATATTTCTTTGGAGACCTCACTATGCTTTACAAAAAATATTTAGCTACTCTGAGATGTGACGTCTTATTGGCCGTGATGATAACCAAAAACAGAAGGTGTTTCATTAACTTCTGGCCAATGACATATTAAATGAAGATGCTCAGTTGAGCAGCATCAGTGATTTCAATTGACTCATCAATCGCTAGTATCTAGCTGCTATCATGTTTCACTTTGCTAACAAGCTGATATCCCACATCTGATGCCAACAACTCAGGTCCTTCAAACAAATGACATGTTTGATAAAGAAATCTTTTCAAAATCATTATGCACTTCAGCATTTGTCTTTTCTTCTAGCACAGCATCTGTGCATCTGTTCCATCAGGCGTCTATTCCTTGATCATTTCTGAGCCTTCCATGATTTTTGAGCCTGATTTGCTGGTGTCTCAGGAATGAGAAATGAAGCTTCTTCCATTGAATATTATGTTATTGAACACTGAAACACAATCTTTATGTCCAAGGTTTTAGATTTAATCTTGTGGATGAGACTGCAGGGAAGCATTATCACAGGCTTTCTGATAAGACAATGTTGTGAAGGAAATTGAGTTGGGGGGAGAACAAAGTCCTAATTTAGGAATAACATTAAGGACATATTTTTGTTTGGTTGGTTTTGGTATGGATTCTTGAAACTTCACACCGCTTTCAGCACTGTAAAGCTTCCGAGTTTTAAAGCATCTCTGAAACATTGAAATGAAAAGTCACATGATCCAACTGGTAAAAATGGATACAATTCATTCTTTAGTGAGCCCTACTTAACTATATAATTTGCTCATATGCATTAAATTGAGGAAGTCTTCATCTCTAGTTTGCATATATCTGGATTGCATGCAACTGTCTCCACTAGATTCCTTGTAATTGCATACTGACTAATGGTGTGACACAGCTATTTTAACACTGAATTTAAGCTCAAATACTGCTATTAACAGTGTAATCACTTTGATTAAGTGAATAACTGAAATATAATACTTCAAAATCAGAATGCAGGACAATAACTACTTCCCTATTTTATTTTTATTTTTAATTTTTTTTTAAGATATGGGCTCTTGCTCTGTTGCCCAGGCTGGAATGCAGCAACCTGATCATAGCTCACTGCAGCTTCAAACTCCTGGGTTCAAGTGATCCTTCTACCTTAGCCTTCCAAGCAGCTGGGACTATAGGCATGTACCACTATGCCCAGCTACATTTCTAATTTTTTTGTAGAGAACGGGGTCTTGCTGTATTGCCCAGGCTGGTCTCAAACTCCTGGTCTCAAGCTCTCCTCCTGCCTTGGACTCCCAAAATGCTGGGATTCAAGGCGTGAGCCACTGCATCCGGCCCTCACTTCCCAATTTTTTTTTTTTTTAAAGAAAAGTCTAGGCATACCTTTGAATTCATAAATAAACCAGTATAGTTTTATATTGGGGAAACACTAAATCAGAAAATAAAATAAATTGTAATTGATAAATACCAAATCTTGATACCCAATAAATATTTTATCAAATCTATATTTCTTTCTTTAACACTTCTTTTAAGTGTTATAAATTTAGCATCCATATATAGTATAAATAGGTTAATTAAAATCAAATCACTGGCTAGGTGCGGTGGCTCACGCCTGTAATCACAGCACTTTGGGAGGCTGAGGCGGGCAGATCACAAAGTCAGGAGATCAAGACCATCTTGGCTAACACGGTGAAACCCCATCTCTACTAAAAATACAAACAATTAGCCGGGCGTGGTGGTGGGCGCCTGTAGTCCCAGCTACTCAGGAGGCTGAGGCAGGAGAATGAGGTGAACCCAGGAGGCGGAGCTTGCAGTGAGCCGAGATCGCGCCACTGCACTCCAGCCTGGGCGACAGAGAAGACTCCATCTCAAAAAATAAAATAAAATAAAATAAAATAAAATAAAATCACATTGGAAAGGTAATTGTGCAGTTTTTGTTTTGTTTTGTTTTTGAGTTGGAGTCTCACTCTATCGCCCAGGCTGTATAGTACAGTAGCACAATCTCAACTCACTGCAACCTCCGCCTCCTGGGTTCACGCGATTCTCCTACTTCAGCCTCCCAAGTAGCTGGGATTACAGGCATGCACCACCATGCCAGACTAATTTTTGTATTTTTTAGTAGAGACAGGGTTTCACCATGTTGGCCAGGCTGGTCTCGAACCCCTGACCTTAGGTGATCCACCCTCCTTGGCCTCCCAAAGTGCTAGCATTACAGGCATGAGCCACTGCGCCCAGCTGTGTGCAGCTGTTTTTAATTTGCATTCATTTCTTTCAATGTATGGCCTCTGGCATTTTTTTGTTGGGATTGGGAGAGAGTTGATTCTGTAGCTTGCACTAACTGAAACTTATTTGGTGCATATATAGTGTTCGATAAAGGACCTGCGGCTATGTGCGCACAAATATACATTAGTTTAGATTAAAAGTACATGTTAGGCAGGGCACGGTGGCTCATGCCTGTAATTTCAGCACTTTGGGAAGCCAAGGTGGGTGGATCACCTGAGGTCAGGAGTTGGAGATCAGCCTGACCAACATAGTGAAACCCTGTCTCTACTAAAAAAATACAAAATAAGCTGGGTGTGGTGGTGCATGCCTGTAATGCCAGCTACTCGAGAGGCTGAGACAGGAGAATCGCTTGAACCTGGTAGGCAGAGGTTGCAGTGAGCTGAGACTGTGCCACTGCACTCCAGCCTGGGCAACAGAGTGAAACTCCGTTCCCCCCGCTACTGCCCACCCCCAAAAAAGTACATGTTAACCACAGTCTGGCATTCAAAACTGGAGTCTATGGTAGAATCAGGAGAGAGGATTCCTGAGCTAAAGCAGACAATAAAACCCATTTCTTCAGTGCTAGAAAAATATTACAATTGCCATGCTAAGTGTATATTGAGTGACTCCAATATTTATGTCTGATCTAAACATGTGTTGTCTAGAATGAAAGAAGCAGAGATCCTCATTGATCCTCAAGTTGAACTTTAGCCTCAAGCTTGCATGGTGTGTAGGCCTATTTTTCTTTTCTGATGTCATGGACTTTCCCTGTCTCTTAAATGATTAAATTCATGGCACAACCTGAAAACTATTCCAGGAACTTCTTTAGTTTAAGCTTTGAGAATATTCTCAGGCAAGATTTTCACTGCATTCCTCTTTGACTTCATTAGGCATTCTAAAACTCAGAGGGTAGCTATATCTAATTGAATCCAAAACTTCAGTCATTTCAGAAAACATTGAATATTAATCATGAAGTTGTTGTGTATATTTCAACTAGTTAATTCATTCAATCGACTGGTTGTTCTGGTATTGTGTAGAGATAACTGTATTTCTATGGGCAAAACAAAGTAGAGAGTCAGGGAACTATTCAGATAGTTCGGTGTTAAAAAAAAAAAAAGTGTGAATTTCACACCGACTATGTGCCTGGTTTGTCATAATGTCCACCAATAAATGAGTGTTGAATAAATGCATAAATAACTCAAAGTTAGTTTTCATTCAATATACTATGTATTTTAATTGCCATTTTATTTTTGCTTATTTAGATATTTCCTCAGAATTATGATGGTCACAGTTTAGCTTGATGTATGGGTAGTGACTTGTAGCAAAATTTCTTAGACCCGGCTCAGTAGCAGGGCATGAGGATCTTCCTTTTATTAATTGATTTTTGTTTTTGAGATGGGGCCTTGCTATGTTGCCCAGGCTGGACTTTTTTTTGAGATGGAGTCTCGCTCTTTCACCCAGACTGGAGTGCAGTGGTACTATCTCTGCTCACTGCCATCTCCATCTACTCCCCAGGGTTCAAGCAATTCTCCTGCCTCAGCCTCCCAAGTAGCTTGAATTACAGGCGCCCACCACTACGCTTGGCTAATTTTTGTATTTTTAGTGGAGACGGGGTTTCACCATCTTGGCCAGGCTGGTCTCGAACTACTGATCTCGGGTGATCCGCCCCCCCTAGGCCTCCCAAAGTGCTGGGATTACAGGTGTGAGCCATCGCGCCCGGCTCCCAGGCTGGACTTTAACTCCTCCTCTCGAGCGATCCTCCTGCCTCAGCCTGCCAAGTAGCTGGGATTACAGGCATGTGCCACTGTGCCCAGCAGGATCTTCCTTTTCGATAATAGTTCCAGGTGAATCTGATATAGATATATGTTTTAGAATTGTTTTTTAGAGAATGACAAAAATAAAAACTCTTGATACTCTTTCCTACCAATGTATGTACTTGTTCACCCGTGGTCTTTTAAGACTCAGTATATAAAAATAGCCCGCTTAGTTAAAAAAAACCCAAATCACTTTTGTCTAAGGCAAAGTTGTTTTGTTTTGTTGTGTTTTGTTTTCCACTGTGGACATCTCAAGTCTCTTTACTTAATTTTGCCAACGTAGAGCTGCCAACAATTCAGAGACACATAGATGTAGATCTGAGGATAAATTCGTATCTACAAAGCAGGGGGTAGATTCCTCAGCATGTGTTTGTTTGATTTAACATTTAACTTAAATGCAAAACCCAAGCCTTTTTGTATTTCTGGTATTTCCCATTCATTATGCCAAAAGTCCTCCTTCAGGTTTCCACAGCTTTCTGTGTCGATGATCATGACATATTAAAAACGGTAACATTATAAATACTGTGCTGTCTTAAGAATTTCTAGCACTTCCTGAATCGGAAAATAATGCCCTTGCTTTTTGTATAATGAGAGAGAACAATAATTCTTTCACCTTCCCTATACTTCTATTAGACAGATATTACAACAACGTAAGTTGGAAGGAAAAACCAATTCTTATATTAAAGAAAATACCTGCTTGAATGCAGCAGGTAGAGATTCTTAGCTCATCTGCATTTTGTAAGCAATAGAGTGCTTTCTGCTGAGTCTTTTCAATACAGGCAGTTGCAACTAATAATGAATTATGTTCCAAAATTTCCTTTTTAAATTTTAGCTTATTGTAAACTCACCATTTATTTTTCCATAGAATCAGTGACAGTCAGGACTCCTGGATGACCTCACAGAAAGTTTATTTTATTCTTCTCTATTTTGACTTTAACTCACAAGGTAGTCAGATGATGGTATCACAATAAAGTGTTTGGTGAGTCAACTACAGATGCCAAGGTACACCTTGGCTCTCTCCTTCCCCAGATGCCCAGATGAAATGGGGACAGTAATGGTGGAGGTAGCAAAAGAGACCACCTCCTCTTCTTCTGTCTCTCCTTCTTTCTTAATATCCTTGGGGTTTGGATAAAACTGGGGAGAGCCCCAAAATAATTGTAGCATGCCTTGAACTGGGTTTTGACATAGAGTCCGGTTTGTAACTGCAGGCAGGGAGTGAAGAAAGGGAATCTTTTGGCATATCTGTTGGTATTTGTAAGGCAATGCCTTTGTAAGGCAGCATCTTCTCTTTTCCGAACCATCCGCTCCCTGCTCTTTTTCTATTTTGCTTTGAAAAGCTCTCTTATCTCAGTTTAAAGCTTTGGTCTCCAAGTCAGATGCAAAGTAAACCAACCAAATCTACCCAGTTACATAATAACGAAAGAGTGAGGGGAAAGTATTTCAGCAGCAATCAATTATTTTTCACTCCCAAAAAGGAAATGTACCCTTGACTTCGTTTTTATATTTTTAACACTAACCAATTATTTTTTTACTACCCAAACCAACAACTGTACCCTCAACTTTGTGTTTGTATTTTTGTCCCATGTGCTCTCAAAACATGCACATTTCCTGCAAACAGCATGTTAATTTATATCAAGCCTTTTCGATCTTGAGGACAAAGTACAATAATGTTTATATAAATAATGTTTGCAAAAAAGAATTGTATAAAATCAGAAAGAAAACCCTATTTTTGTCTCGGCTTCTGGCTTTTTTAGATCTTAAAAAAAGAGTTACCATTTCCTGAGAACTTTTTGAGTGCATTATTTACTTAAAAGTCAAGTTTGCTAAATCCAGCTCATCTAATAAATGAAGATCAACCTGTAACATTTTTAGTTGTGTGGTTCTTAATTTTAGGCTAATTCTGTAAATCTTCCAATTTGTTATACCCTTTTTAGTACTGAGTTTTGTGTTTTCCGAAATCAGATTTTCTCCTAAAGGTGTCAGAACAATTTTAATGAAGCAAATAATGAAATAAATAGAATAAATTTGCAACAAATTGCAGTAAATGTCATTTAACACCAACCTGATGATAGAACACAGGTATGACAAACCAAGGCCTTTCTAATAGCTTTGGAACACATCTTTAAATTCTTACAGATCAAGAATGCAGTTGAAAAGCCACCCTTCCAGTCTGCTGTTATGAAATCTGGTCACTTGGATTCTGGAGAGGATTAGGGAGGTAGCTGATTGCTAATATTGTAAACTGGCCCCCTTCTTAGTGGCACTGCCTCCATGTAGTTTTCATTGGCAGTTTGTGAACTTCCCTGAATTTTTAAAGACTCTCCTTATTGTTCCATAAAATGCAGTTTCCTTTGTCTTTTCAGTTCCTTTTCTGCTGTTTTCAGAATAGGGCTTAAAAGTAAGATAAAAGGCCTGATACTTTCCATCATAAAAAGTTGTAATGACAGGTCTCACTAATTAAAGTGTAACAATGGGAAGATTAGCCTTTCAGTTAGCTTTGTGTTGAATCTATACAGTATTTTCAAAAGCCCTAACTCGGAACATATTGGAGTATAGCATCTTTAAAATATAAACATTCACACATGGATTTGATTATAATACACACACCAAATAGAGGCACGGTACTGGTAGGGCTTCCAGAATGAAGGAAACTTCCCATTTCACTTTTTGTGGTGCTAACCATTCTACTACAGAAATAGGAAAGACCACAGGGAGAATTGGAGGGGCATATTGTGGAACCAGGCCTCTTGCTAATTATGAATGGTGGGGATTTCTTTGGATTCCTTAGTATCAGAGAATTTAAGTAGAATATATGTGCTTTTTAATGCCTGTGTTTTTTTCCCTTAATGGAAAAAAATGTCTTCAACCCTGTGTTAATAAAGTAATATTGCTTTCTGGTGGTGTCAGTACCACCACAATGTGCTTAATACATTATTGGATTGTTAATAATCTCAAAGGACCAAATATTTGAAGCTGTTAAAAGACACTTGATGTGTAAAACATGGTATATAGTGAGCCTTCATTATTGGGGGGTCATGATACAACATTGTCTGAATAGCATCTAACCATGCATTTTTCTGGAGATATAAATATAAAAGTAATCAAGAGAACTCTAGAAACATCCAGCTGGAGGATAGCTGAAGGGAAAGGTCAGAAAGTGAGTAGGAGAAAAATATTCTTATGTTTGCATCAGGTTGCAAAAAAAGTTTAATTTCGGTGTGTAGATAGTTTTAAATTAGTGATTAGTGCTTTGTTAAGAAAAAAATACATGCAGTTATTTTCTTTTTGTTTACACTTCCAGGTTTGGTCCAAATTCCTGACTTGAATATAAATTAAATATCTTATTTTCTATAGCATATGGCTTAAAAAAGAGGTTTTTGGTTCACACTTAGTCATCTTTAATTTCAATATTTCAGTTTTAGGCATTTATTCATGCTGAAGTGTGTGGCAGAAACAGTGGGCATGTTTTACTATATTTCAGCTCTGAAGACATGATATTGTGGCTCTGCTCCAAGTTGGAATAATCACAATTCTAACTTTTAAATGTTTGTGTTCTTTAGAAAAAAAAACACGTAACAGAAGAGTCCCATCTAAGGTGATTGTAGCTCAGTCACAAGGGGAGAAAGGAGGCAAGAACTAGAAGAGACAAGAGAAAAGGAGAAAAGGGATGCAAGTCAAAGTGTGTTCATTTTGTGTAACATTAAGAGATTATCCTTTTCTTTACTTCTCTGGCTCCAGAAATTTATGTGGAAGGATTGTGTTGACATTTCTTCTCAATATTTTTATAATCAGTCCCCTTCTCTCTTGTAGGTTCACCCCCTTCCTTCAAGTTCTAGTTACTGTTTTATCTGGACTATTGAAGGATTTCCCCCCTTCAGGTTCTCTCCATTCTCCTTATACCCTGCTGTCAGATTAATCTTCCTAACAGCAACACTGATCCTGTCATTTCTGTGCCCAAGAGCCTTCAAATGGCACCCCATTACTTACCAAATTAAGTACAAATTTCATAGCTTGATATGTAAGGCCCTCCTCACTTAAACTGGACCTTATTTTTGCCATATATCTTTTTTTTTTTTTTTTTTTTTTTTTGAGACGGAGTTTTGCTCTTGTTGCCTAGGCTGGAGTGCAATGGCCTGATCTCAACTCACTGAAACCTCCACCTCCCAGGTTCAAGTGATTCTTCTGCCTCAGCCTCCCAAGTAGCTGGGATAGCAGGCGTACGCCACTATTCCTGGCTATTTTTTGTATTTTTAGTAGAGACGGGGTTTCACCATGTTGGCCAGGCTGGTCTTGAACTCCCGATCTCAGGTGATCCGCCCTCCTCGGCCTCCCAAAGTGCTGGGATTACAGGCGTGAGCCACTGCGCCCAACTAACCACATATCTTTTCACTCATCTTAGGCTCTAGTGAAAATAAACTCCTTGGACTTGGGAAGTAGGTTTTTTGTTGTTGTTGTTTGTTTGCTTGTTTGTTTTTGAGACAGAGTTTCGCCCTTGTTACCCAGGCTGGAGTGCAACGATGCAATCTCACCTCACCGCAACCTGCGCCTCCCGGGTTCAAGCGATTCTCCTGCCTCAGCCTTCTAAGTAGCTGGGATTACAGGTGTGGGCCACCACACCCAGCTAATTTTTTTTAGTAGAGATGGGGTTTCTCCATGTTGGTCAGACTGGTCTTGAACTGCCGACCTCAGGTGATCCACCCACCTCAGCCTCCCAAAGGGCTGGGATTACAGGCGTGAGCCATCGTGCCCGGCCTCGCCTCGGGAAATAGTTCAAAATAACAGTTAAGAGAACATTCTTTGGAGTCAAACAGAATTGCATCTGTGTGATCCAGCTCTGTGGCCTCAGAGACTCTATTAAACCTTTCCGAATTGCTGTTTCCTCATCGATGTAAAGAAGATAATGTCAATGCCTTCCACCATAGGGATGTTGTGAGGATTGAACAAATGTTATAAAATTCACAAACATTTTTGCGAGCAGCAGGACATTTTAGATGATTTCTATCAATCACTCAGTGGTTTCTTGTGTGACAAGCACAGATAGAGCTAGTCCTGAGGGGAATACAGAACTGGCTCAGAGATGGTCTAAGGAAGCCTCCTAAGAGATGCTCTCGTTCACACTCCTTAAGTAGATGATGATGAAATGATGGTGGTGACACATATTTATTCCCAAAGTTAAATGATAAAAGAACTGAAAGTTCAGGGCAATAATATGAAAATTGTCTCAAGGCCAGGTATGAGCAATTGCCAGGTGAACAAGATAGATACTATCTGTTGGTATTCATTGGAAGGAGACATCCTGGTGGTCTGAGGTAATTGGCAAAGGCTTCCAGGAAGAAGAGGAGTTTGAGCTGGGTAGGTTTTAGATAGGAGGATAAGTGTGAAGGGGGCTGAAAGGGACATACTTCAAGGGTAGCAAGTCCTGGCTTTATTTTGGGGGGACTCCACCTCATTAAGCTCCTTTTGTCATAAAAGCCCTCAGTCTTTTTTCAAGAGGAAACTTGCTTCGGAGGAAGATGCTAATCAATCTGTTTGGTGATGTAAATTGGGTTTAAACAAACTATTCTCCTGTAGAATTAGAGAATTTTCCTTTTTCTAAAGATGGCTTAAGCTTGGATTTGTTTTGGGGAGATGGGTGTGCCTTTTTGCCCAGGAATTTTCTTCCGATAGACATAAATGCAATGGATCTGTGGCAAGAGAGGTGTGCCTTAAGTTGCAGGAAAGGCTGTGATAAGGAACTGAGCTGCACCTGGCTTAGTGCTGGCTAGACAGATGAAGGGTGGCCTCACTTGGTATCATTTGAGATTAAATAAGTCTGCCTTTGGGAAATGGACTGTGCACTCTGGTGATTATGTGTCTGGGTCATGGTATCTGGAGATTAGGAATGGGATTTCCCACAGAAGGAAATGGAGAATTTCAGCGTCAATCTCTCTCGAGTAGGAAAGCAGGCCAACTAACTTTAGATGGGCAGGAAGGGAGGAGTTTCTCTTTTTTCCTGGAGCCAAGGGAAGCTGGACATGGAATCACAGGCATGAGAATTCCTGAATATTCCTGTTAATGTGAATTTCGAGCTGACACCTGTTATGAGAATACTGCCAGGTGGTGGGCTAGAAATTGAACATAGATTGTAAAGTACAAGGGTAGTTTTAATATGATCCAGTAGTCTTCAGAAATGAAGACTAAGCTGGGCACGGTGGCTCATACCTGAATCCCAGCACTTTTGGTGGTCAAGAGAGGCAAATTGCTTGAGCCCAGGAGTTCAAGACTACCCTGGGCAATGTAGCAAGACCCCATCTCTACAAAAGAATACTAAAATTAGCTAGGCATAGTAGTGTATGCCTGTAGTCTTAGCTACTCAGGGGCTGAGGCGGGAGGATCGCTTGAGCCCAGGAGGTTGAGGCTGCAGTGAGCTGAGATCATGCCACTGCACTCCAGCCTGGGTGACAGAGACCCTGTCTGAAAAAAAAAAGGGATGGACAGTCGTGGGGATATGACTTAATGGTAGTAACCTGGGAGAACTTGGGAAGGCCTGTCTGTTCAGATTCTTCTTGGCTTCCCTGTGTAACATTCCTTTTCTCCTATTTCTGGCAGGACACGTGTCACATGAGGATCTTCAAAAGATAAGGTCAGAGAGAACTTTCTGCTTCTGTGGTTTTCTCAATTTCCTTTAGCTTACAATACTCAGTATGTCAAGGTGCCATATTTTGGGGTGTCACATTCTGAGACTTAGCATTTATTCCCAGAGATTCTGATTAAGTAGGTCGATTGTGGGTCCTGGAATCTATTTTTAGCATACTCAGGTAATTCTGAGACACAGTCAGATCTGGGGTACACCTTTCTAGGCTGAACATATTACTACCTTCCCTTACTGAGTTTTTAAAAAGTGAAATGTTAAAATACTTTTAACTTAATGGAGAGAAGTTGTGAAAATTATATGTTGAGTAAAGAGAGACTTCCATGTTAGACTTTAGATCGTGTTGATGTTTTACAACAAGCATATGCTCATGGTGTATTGAAAACAGCAACAATAACAACAGCAACAACAACAAGAAGATGAAATAGTATAAAGTAGAGGTGGAGAAATCTGTCCTGGTCACAGTGCTGCCATCACTAACTGAGAGGTAGATGGGAAGGGGTGAAGGCTTAAGCAGCACAATCTGTCACACAAATCTCAAGTGCTCTTGAAAGTTAAGCATTACTTTTATAATGCAAAAAGAATCTGTGGATGTGGGACTTAAAAAAATAAAAACAAGCAGGGCGTGGTAGCTCACGCCTGTAATCCCAATACTTCGAGAGGCCGAGGTAGGAGGATCACTTGGGTCCAGGAGTTCAAGACCATCCTGGGCAACGTGGTGAGACCCTGTCTCTAAAAAAAATTTTAAAAGTAGCCAAGCATGGTGGCACATGCTCGTAGTCACAGCTACTTGGGAGGTTGAGGTGGGGGAATCACTTTAGCCTAGGAGGTTGAGGCTGCAGTGAGCTGTGGTCACACCACTTCACTCCAGCCTGGGTGACAGAGTGAGACCCTGTCTCAAAAAATAACATGAAATTAAAAACATAAAAAAGAAAAGTGATGAGAAAATACACTTGTGTAAGTTGGATCTCATATTACATGCTGTACAGGGGATGAAAATCCTTTTGTTAGGCAAATAATCACTCTCTATTTCTCTTTTGTGTAGACACAATTATTTATGGTATTTTTCTTGAGTGAGACCCCTGTGATAGAACATATCCTAGAAATTCCAAAAATGTTTATATGAAAGTAGAGTTTGAGAAAATTTGACACCTACTACCTTTTAGAAACTTTTAATGTTATGTCCATTACTAAAGTGTCATGCATTTCAGCTTATCAGCTTTTTTCTTACATGTCACATCTTATCAATGACTAGTATAGGGGCCAAGATGTCATAGGAAGTTGTTAACCTAATTTGTATGGTCTGAAAGTACTTCTTTTACTAAGACTATTGAAGAATATGCAGAGTTACTTTTTGCCTTCTATAAGGATAGAGTATTTCCATATTCTTTCAGGTATTTTGAAAGAAACCCCAGATAGATTTCCTACCATTTGAACCTCTATTGTGAGCCTTTCACACCAACAGGTTTACTTGACCTTGGGTCTAGTGGATTGAAACCCCAAGTGTGAACACTTTTCTTTCCCAGGAGCTGTTAACTTCAAAGCCTCTGAGAACCATTTGAATGATAATATTGTTCAGCACCAGGCCTAAGAAACAAACACTCATAAAGTGTCTTCTGACTATCTTTCCTCCACACTTTTGCTTTAAGTGCATTTGTTCATTCATTCCTAACTGCATTTCCCTGTGCCACTCATTACAGGGAAAGCATTTCTTTGATTGTTTTACGTCCCCAATTCTCCCCTTGTGAGAATTGCATAAGGAAACTCTCTCTTTGGCTTAGCAGATGGACACAAAGCAACTTTGTTTGAGGTGTGACTTGAACTTTCCTGAAATTCGATATCAACTCCTACTTGGATTTGAACTTTGAAGACCCAAAGATAGGAAGTTTCCGTATAAGGATCAAAACATGTCAGAGCAAGACCCAGTGATTTGGGCTGGCAACCCTGGCAGGTAGGATTACTTTGCTCAACAGCTCAGGATGGTGTATGCTGTTCCCTGAAAAACCATTTCACAAATGTCTGTGTTGTCCCAAGGGTGACTGGAGAGAGCGTGAGGATAAATCAGTGCAACCTATCTCCACCACTGGAAAAGCAAATCAAAGCATGTCCTAGTGAATATCATCCTTCATTCAACAGCTAATGTCTGTGAGAGACTGTTAGGTTCACAGCAGTGTGGCAAGCACAAAGAAATATAATTGTAGTGGTGTCTGCAGGAGGTTGGTGCCTAGTGAACACGGTGGTATACAGTGGAACAGCCATGGTGCCCAGTGGGGGACATTGGTGCCTGGCAGGGGACAAGACCAGGAAATGAAGAAAGAAATGGTATATGCCACATGGTAGCAGAGCTGGACAGCTGACAGGGGCTTATTCATGACCACTGGTGAGATGCTGCTTGGAGACTCTCAGCAAAACTTGAGAGGTACTTTGCAGGAGGGCAGCGTTTCACAGAAGAAGATGAAGAGATGAAGACAAAAGTCATGGAGGCACAGATTCTGTGGCCCTGTTGTACTCATAGGCTGAAAAATCCTGAGGAAATTAAGGTTACAGAATCAATTGCTGTAAGAGACACGACTCCCACCCTTGGGGGCTTTCATACACATCTTAGGGACTTACTCACATGGCAATAAAATAAGGATTATAAAAAGTATAAATGAGGAGTTGGAGGAGTTTCATGAGGAAGTCATTGCTGGAAGAATAAGTGGGTCCTCATAGGGGTGCAGGTGGGTATTCAGGAATGAGTAGTGGTCTCAGAGCTGGAAAGGCAAAAAGGGCCTTCCAAGTGGGGATCCTCATGACCAGAGAAGGTCAGCCTCTCACCACGTGGGGTCCTGGAACTGCAGACTGGGCCAGGCTGTCGGAAGGGTGTCTGACTGCCCAACTTTCCTCTGAAGGAGCTGAGAGGTGTGTCACAGAACAGTAAGCCCTGAAGGCTTTCTGTGACAGAACTGCTGGGGATTAAGAGGACCCTCCTGGTATCCTGTCTAGGACAGAGGGAGAGTTTGTGGGCTGGGAAGAGAAACTCCAGGCAGGGAGATCCACTTAAAGGCAACTGCAATAACTGTCAGGTGCGGGGTGAGGAGTGATAAAGGTCTGGACTGCCCGATACAGAAAGTGGAAATAAAAAGAAAGGAAGAGAAAACCAAGAGAGATGGGGAGACAGAAATGACAGGACCGGCTGACAGATTGGGACGGGCTCCCAACTGGCTACCAAGAAAGAGGTCAGTCAGAATGAAGAGTTTGAGCTTAACCAACTGGAAGACAGACTGACGGAAAAACAGAGGAGTCCTTGGTATTGGAATTACATTTTTTAGTAAGACTTGACAACACATTTTGTTTGTCAAAACCTCTAAATAGCCAGGTGTGGTAGTGCATGCCTATAAGCAGGATGACTGCTTGAGCCCAGGAGTTCTGGGCTGTAGTGCAGCATGCCAATGGGGAGTCTGCACTACGTTCAGCATCAATATGGTGGCCTCTTGGGAGTGGGGGACCACCAGGTTGCCTGAAAAAAAGGTGAAAAGACTCAGGTCAGAAATGGAGCCAGTCAAAACTCCCATGCTGATCAATGATGGGATCACAACTGTGAATAGCTACTGTCCTCCAGCCCGGGCAATGTAATGAGACCCCATCTCAAAAGAAAAAAAGAGAGAGAGAGAGAGAGAAAAAAAAAAAGCAAAGAAGGAAAGAAAGAAAAAGAAAACTACTAAATAGAGTTCAGTCTTCCCTCCTACCTTTCTTTTTTCTCTTCTTCCCCTGCAACACTACAAATCTGGTCCTTGTTAAATTTCCACAATTTATAAACACACGTTGGTATTTCAGTTTTTACCACAAATGAGAGCATGATATACATACCGTCTTGCAACTTACTTTGATTAACAATATATCATGGATATCTTTCAGTATCATTTCATATAGATCTTCCTCATTTTTTAAAAAGAGCTATATAGTAGCCCATTGTACGGCTGTACCATCCTTTGTTTTACCAGTACTTCATCGGTACACATTTATGTTGTTTCTAAATATATCTTTTTATAACCAATGATCCCATTAACACCATATTCATACACTTGGGCAACTATTATAGGATAAATTCTTAGAAAAGCAACTGCTGGGTCAAAAGACATGCACAATTTAATATCATTTGATATATATTGCAAAACTGCTCTCTGGAATGTTTATCTGATTTAATTCTTCCACTAACAGGTTAATCAAGACCTCTTCGTGCATGTCTGTGGCAATTTGTCAACCTGCTCTTTCTACAACTGCAATAAATACTAGTTTGCCACATTGGAAGAGCTTATATTAGTCAACAGATCCTAATGAATGAAGGGTTTCTTAATTAAAATAACCAGAAAGTCATTACTTGTAAATATATAAACAAGTTGATTATAGCAAGAGGCTGAATACTTCTAATAAGCATGTGTGGATATTAAATTAACCATGGTTCACAAACCATCCATGGATGCATTGGATGCATGGTTGATTGGAAATAACCACTTCACAGTGGTTACCCGATTCCTGTCTGCCAACTGCCAAATGGCATTCCTGTTTGTAAGATTGTTATGGTTTGGCATAATTCATGATATTTCCTAACACATGTATGTGTCAAGTAAAATCGTTTTTTCCTCTCGTGGGTATTTAAGAAATTAAAATACTTAATGGAGGATTAGGAAACTATCTCTTCTTTTCTTTTTGATTCAGCAGATATTTCTTGAACATGTACAATATACTAGGAAGTTACCTTGTTAATTGCTTCAGATAATACATAGAGGAGTAAAACCCGATTTTTGCCCTCAAGGTGCTCATAGGGACAGACAAGAATATAGGATGAGTATGAAAATAAATATAAAAATGGCTATAAAACTGAGGCAGAAGGAGAACGGTGCTTAAAGATGAGCACAAAGAAACCATGATGAAAATTCAAAACAGAGAAAACGCATCTGGTTAATGGGAAAATAAGGAAAGGCTTCATTGAGGGAGATGCAAGTAAGAAGGGATTTCAAGAACGGGTAGGACTTGTTCACTTAAGCACTTTCTTTTGGAATGTTCAAGGCCAAGCTGTGGGAAGGTGAGGCAACAAAGAGAGTCCACATGTAGATGCTTCTGTCAATGGCCCAACAGAGCAGATCTTGCTAGTCAACCGAGCCCAGGTGGCAAATATGAGTGAAATTTCCGGCAGGGCAATTTCCAATGAGTGAAGATACCTCTGGATATGTCCAGCTTCCAGTCATTGAATCACCCCAGCCATTCAAGTCTTACCAGCTGAAGTCCTTGACATTGTAGAGCAGATATAAGTCATCCCTGCTACATGTCTGTATTTCTGACTCACAAGATTCATGAGGATTAAAAAATTGTTGTTTTATCTTTAAAAGTGGGTAGGATTCCACAGGTAAGCTGAAGATAGGGAGAACATTTCTAGCAAAAGAAACCACATAAGCTGAGGGGAAGCATAACTATGCCCACAGAACAAAAAACAATCCAGAACAGTCCAGGTGGGCTGGCATCAGGATTTGAGGAGGGGTAGAGTAAAAGATCAGACTAGATCTGAGAATAAAGAACATTACATGGCAAGTGAATATACTTTGTGTGTGTGTGTGACGGAGTCTCACTCTGTCACTCAGGCTGGAGTGCAGTGGTACAATCTCTGCTCACTGCAACCTCTGCCTCCCGGGTTCATGAGCCTCAGCCTCCCTAGTAGCTGGAATTACAGGTGCTGGACACCATGCCCAGCTAACTTTTTTGTATTTTTAATAGAGATGGAGTTTCACCACGATGGCAAGGCTGGTCTCGAACTCCTGACCTCAAGTGATCCGCCCGCCTTAGCCTCCCGAAGTGCTGAGATTACAGGTGTGAGCCACCATTCCTGGTGAATATACTCTTATTTGATAGGCAAGTGGAGTCTAGCCAAAGTTGGGCATCAGGCTGTTGTTTTTGAGGCAGGAAGAAAAACATATTGTTAGGGCTCAGAACATGATGCCCACAATATGGCACCTTGGCAATTGAGAAAAACAGAAGCAAGAAGGTCAGTCTGATCTTCTCCCACCTTTCTCCCCTAAAGCATTGTCATAAATTCTCTGACCTACCTTGCTTGAAATTGGGTCATAAGACCCTTAATCCAGAGGGATCCTGCCCTGTAACTAAAAGCCAAGAAGAATCTGAACAAACAGGCCTTGCTAAGTTCCCCCCAGTGTATTCACATTAGATCATAACCTCCTTTTGTCCAATCATACTCCTGCATGACTGTCCATTCTTCATAGAACCTAAGCATAAAAATACAGTTTTCCCACCAGGCGCAGTGGCTCACGCCTGTAATCACAGCACTTTGGGAGGCTAAGGCAAGTGGATCACCTGAGATCGGAAGTTCGAGACCAGCCTGACCAACATGGAGAAACCCTACTTCTACTAAAAATACAAAATTAGCTGGGTGTGGTGGCGCATGCCTGTAATCCCAGCTACTCAGGAGGCTGAGACAGGAGAATCGCTTGAACCCCAGAGGCAGAGGCTGCAGTGAGCTACATCACTATGCCTCGCTTATTTTTAAATTTTGTGTAGAGACAGTGTCTCATTATGTTGCCCAGGCTGCTCTTGAACTCCTGACCTCAAGCAATCCTCCTGCCTCAGTCTCCCAAAGTGCTGTGATTATAAGTGTGAGCCGCTGCACCCAGCCTCAGTCCATTTTTTTTTTTTTTTTAATTTGAGATGGAGTCTTGCTCTGTCGCCAGGCTGCAGTGCAGTGGCGAGATCTCAGCTCACTGCAACCTCCGCCTCCTGGGTTCAAGGGATTCTCCTGCCTCAGCCTCCCAAGTAGCTGGGACTGCAGGCACATGCCACCATGCCCAGCTATTTTTTTGTATTTTTAGTAGAGACGGGGTTTCACCATGTTGGCCAGGATGGCCTAGATCTCTTGACCTCGTGGTCCATCCGCCTTGGTCTCCCATAGTGCTGGGATTACAGGCGTGAGCCACCGCGCCTGGCACCTCAGTCCGTTTTAAAAGTGTAGTTAGAGTTTTCACTATTGGGATAAAATGTGCTATTTGACTACATTTCAAAAGAGGCTATGTGAAGATGCTTTGGAAATTATAAAAGCACTGTTCAAATGCAAATTGTTATTATTACTGAGTTGTATTGCAGAGGCATAGAGTTCAACTTTGTATTGCTTATATTTCTTCTTTAAATCACTCTGGAATTCAAGCCTTGCTAAAAAGAATATTGCCTCAAAATAAAAAATAAACATTCCCAGGGCTACATCTCAAAAAAGAATTAAACACATTCAGTGTAATCATAATAAATATGCAATAATTACAAAAATAAATGTTGATCAGTAGGATTCATACTTTGAAATGTAGTGCATGCAAATAAAATAGAGACCTACTCTATTCAGACTCTATACATTTGATCTGACAAAATTCAAATTAATTAATTCAGTAAGATATGTGTGTGCTTGTGCATATATGTATATATTATGTGGCTGTGTAAAGCACTTTTAGAACTTTTGTGCTAAAATTCAAAAATACATAATACATAAAATAGCATACTTGCAAATAATGATATAATGAATTTGAAATTTGTCCCAGAATAGCAAATTTTTTCCTTAAGTTAAAAAAATTCCGCTTCTGTTTATTAAGTATTTACTATTTCAATGTGCCAGGCACTGTGCTAAGTAATTTATATGCACTATCTAATTTGAAACTCACAGCAACCTCCGGAGGTAGGTTAGGTACTATTAACAGCAAAGTAAGGTCAAAGTCCTTTGAGTAATCTGCCCAGGGTCATCCAATTAGTAAGTTGGTTTCAAACAAAAACAGAGTCCCCAAAAGGCATCCTGAGCCTCAGGTACGGTGCTTTTTACCACTTTTAATTACTTAAAATCACAGCCTATCTTTGTGGGAAAGAACTTCAGAAGTATCTAATATAACTTAAACTAGAGAGACAGGTGTTAGTAAAATGACAGAAGGATGCTAAAGACAACTTTGTTTCTTAAAAATTCCTCTGCATTACTTGGTACCCTTTACCAAGCAATGCAGAGGAACTGTGTGGTCTCAAGAGTGTGGAGTGTATAAATATTACTATTTCTATCACTGCCCTACTTTTGATCCCATATGTAGACAATGGGGAATGTCACATCAGAACAGGAAAACAGATGCCCCAGCCTTCTGGCCAGAGGACTGTGAAGGAGGGCCCCAGAGAGCCAGAAAATTGTCCAGGAGATCACCAAGAGGACGGAGCTCAAGGGAAAGATCCTGTAAAGGGGTTTGTGACTGGGCACATCTCTGAGTTGCCAATCAAAGAAAGACTTTAAGAGCTAAACTATGGGCTAGACCATTGCTTAGTCACACACAGACTGGCGATTAGTAGTGTATATGCAGGACAGACCCAAATAACACATGAACACTGAAAATTAAACTGACACTGGAACCACAACTCACAGATATTCGGTTGGAATTTGCAGCCTAAACCTAACCAGATCTCTTACCTTCTACAGTAAACAACAACAACAACAACAACAACAACAACAAAAACACAGAGGGAATGTGGGAGCAAGATGGCTGAATAGAAGCCTATATCATTTGTCCTCCCCAAGGAAAATACGAAATGTTGAGAACTAACTGCACACAAAAAGCACCATTATAATAACCAAAAATTAGGTGACCAATCACAGTACCTAGTTTTAACTTCATATTGCTGAAAGAGACATTGAAGAGAGCAGGAAAGACAGTCTTGAATTGCCAATGTCACCCCTCCCCTATCCTGTGGCAGCAGCCCTGTGGCATGGACATTCTGTGTACTTGGGAGAGGGAGAGCACAAAGATTGTGAGGCTTTGCATTGAACTCAGTGGTGCGCTGTCACAGCGGAAAGTAGAACCAAGCAGTATTAGTTCGCATTTGCCCACAGAGGGAGAATTTGGACTGGCCCTAGACAGTGGGTAGTCACTGGTCAGAGCTTCAGTTTTGGCAAGCCTGAATGTGGTTTGGAGTGCTCTAGGACCCTAAGTGAATGTGAGGGGGCAGTCTAGTCTACAAAGATTCCAAGTCCTAGTGCTGAGCTGGGCTCAGAGCCAGTGGGCTGTGGGGGTGGGGACATGCAACCTACTGAGGCACCTGGGGCAGTTAAGGGAGTGTTTGGGCCACTCCTCACTTGGCAGCGGCCATGTGGAAAAATCTCTGCTTGGGAGACAGCTAGCAACTGGGGGACTTTACATTGAACTCAGTGCTGCCCAATTATAGCAGAGACCTGGCAGGGTTAATCAGCTGTTGACTAAAGAGCCCCTGAGCTCTGAATAACCAACAACAATGCCCAGGTAATATGCCGTGGGTGTTGAGCTCTGAGAAATGCTGGCTTCAGGTCTGACCAAGCACATTCCAAGATGTGGTGGCTGCAGTGAAACACTCCTTCTATTTGAGAAAAGCAGGGGATAAAGTAAAGGGGACACCATCTTGCACCTTAGGTACCAGCTCAGTCACAGTAGGGTAGAGCAGCAAATAGGCTCTTGGGGACTCTGAGTCCAGTCCATGTTTAGGCACTTAGTCAGCATTTGTGGACCTGCCCTGGGCCAGAGGGGAGCCCACTGCTCTGAAGGTTGAGTGCCAAGCCTGGCAGCATTAATCACCAGCTGACTTAAGGGCCCTGGGACTTTAAGTAATGTCGACAGTAGCCTGGCAAAACCCCTGTGTGTCGCTGTTTGTGGTGACCACAAGGAGTGGCTCCTCTGCCTGTGGAAATGGGAAGAAAGAGTGGAAAGGACCTTGTCTTGTGGTTTGAATGCCAACTTAGCTGCAGTAGATTAGAACACCAAGCAAATTTCTAAGGTTTTTGACTTCAATCCTTGGCTCCCAGACAGCATCTCTGGATTCACCTGGGGCCAAGAGGAACTCACTGTCCTGAAGGGAAGGATACAAACCTGGTAGGCTTTGCCCTCTGATGATCTTAAAACCTTAGGGCCTTGAGTGAACTTAGGTGGTAGCCAGGTAGTGGTTACAGTAAGCCTTGGGTGAGACCTAGTGCTGGACTGGCTTCTGGTCTGAACCAGTGCAGTCCCAGTGGTGGTGGCCACAGGAGTCTTTGTATCCCCCCACCTCCAGTTCCATGAGGTCCAGCACAGAGAGACTACATATATTTGGGAGAAAGTGAGGGAAAAGAACAAGTATCTTTGCATGATAATCCAGAAATTCTTTTGGACACTATCCAATGTCACCAAGGCAGTACCTATATGAATCAACCCAAGAGCCAGAGTTATTGGGATTGGGGCCCAAGTCCCTTAGAATACCTGGAAAGCCTTCCAAAGAAGGACAGGCATAAACAAGCCCAGACTGCAAAGACCACGATAAATACCGAATTCTTCAATGCCCAGACACTGTCAAACATCTGTAAGCGTTAAGATCACCCAGGAAAACACGACCTCACCAAACAAACCTAATAAGGCACCAGAGACCAATCCTAGAGAAACAAGAGATATGTGACCTTTCAGACAGACAATTCAGAATAGCCATTTTGAGGAAACTAAAATAAATTCAAGATAATGCAGAGAAGGAATTTGGAATTCTATCAGATAAATTTAATGAAGAGATTGATTTTTTTTTTTTTTTTTTTTTGAGATGGAGTCTCGCTCTGTCGCCCAGGCTGGAGTGCAGTGGTGTGATCTCAGCTCACTGCAGCCTCTGCCTCCCAGGTTCAAGCAATTCTCCTGCCTCAGCCACCACAGTTGACCCTTTTTAAATATTTCAATCTTGGCTGGGTGTAGTGGCTCACGCCTGTAATCTCAGCACTTTGGGATGCCGAGGCAGGCAGATCACTTGAGGTCGGGAGTTCAAGACCAGCCTGACCAACACAGTGAAACCCTGTCTCTACAAAAAATACAAAAATTAGCCAGACGTGGTAGCGTGCACCTGTAGTTCTAGCTACTTGGGAGGCTGAGGCAGGAGAATCACTTAAACCTGGGAGGTGGAGGTTGCAGTGAGCCAAGATCATGCCACTGCACTCCAGCCTGGGTGACAGAGCAAGATTCCATCTCAAAAAAAATATATATTAAAATTAAAATTAAAAACAATCAAGCAGAAATTCTAGAGTAGAAAAATGCAATTGACATGCTGAAGAATGCATCAGTCTCTTAATGGCAGAATTGATCTAGCCAAAGAAAGAATTATGAGCTTGAAGACAGGCTATTTGAAAATACGCAGTCAGAGGAGACATAAGAAAAAAGAACAAAAAACAATGAAGCATGGCCTACAAGTTCTAGGAAATAGCCCCAAAAGAGAAAATTTAAGAGTTATTGGCCTTAAATAGGAGGTAGAGAAGGTTATATGGGTAGAGAGTTTATTCAAAAGGATAACATCAGATAACTTCTCAAACCTAGAGAAATATATCAGCATTCAAGTACAAGAAGTTTATAGAATACCAAGCAGATTTAACCCAAAGAAGACTACTTCAAAACATTTAATAATCAAACTCCCAAAGGCCAAGGATAAAGAAACGATCCTAAAAACAGCAGGAGAAAAGAAACAAATAACATAAAATGGAGCTCCAATACGTCTGGTAGCAGACTTTTCAGTGGAAACCTTACAGGCCAGTAGAGAATGGCATGACATATTTAAAGTGCTGAAGGAAAATATTTTACCTTGTATGTCCAGATAAAATATCCTTTAAGCATGAAGAAATAGAGCCCTTCCCAGACAAACAAAAGCTGAGGGATTTCATCAAGACCAGACTTGTCCTGCCAGAAATGCTAAAGGGAATTCTCCAATCTGAAAAAGGACATCAATGAGCAATAAGAAATCATCTGAAGGTACAAAACTCACTGGTAATAATAGTAAGTACACACACACACAGAACACAGAATATTATAACACTGTAATTGTTGGGGTATAAAATACACTCCTTCCTTCCTTCGTTTCTTTCTTTTTCTTTGTTCTCTTTTATTCCTTTTTTTTTTTTTTTTGGAGACAGGGTCTCACTCTGTCGCCCAGGTTGGAGTGTAATGGCGTGATCATGGCTCACTGTAACTTCCACCTCCCAGGTTCAAGTGGTTCTCCCATCTCAGCCTGCCAGATAGCTGGGACTACAGGCATGCGCCACTAAGCCTGGCTAGTTTTTAGTAGAGATGGGCTTTCACCATGTTGGCCAGGCTGGTTTTGAACTCCTGACCTCAAGTGATCTGCCTGCCTTGGCCTCCCAGAGTGCTGGGATTACAGGCGTGAGCCACTGCTCCTGGCCCTAAAATATTCTTAAGTAGAAAGACTAAATGATGGACCAATAAAAAATAATGACTACAACAACCTTTTAAGACATAGACAATAAAATAGATATAAAGAGAACCATAAGAAGTTAAAAAGCAAGGGGAATGAAGTTAAGATGTAGGGTTTTTGTTAGTTTTCTTTTTGCTTTTTTTTTTTTTTGACACAGAATCTCGCTCTCTCACCCAGGCTGGAGTGCAGTGGCGTGATCTCTGCTCACGGCAAGCTCCACCTCCCAGGTTCACACCATTCTCCCGCCTCAGCCTCCCGAGTAGCTGGGACTACAGGTGCCCACCACCATGCCTGGCTAATTTTTTGTATTTTTAGTAGAGACGGGGTTTCACCGTGTTAGCCAGGATGGTCTCCATCTCCTGACCTGGTGATCCACCCGCCCTGGCCTCCCAAAGTTCTGGGATTACAGGCGTGAGCCACTGCACCTGGCCTAGTTTTCTTTTTGCTTGTTTGTTCATGCAATCAGTGTTAAGTTGTTATCAGTTTAAAACATGATAACCTCATAAGCCTCATGGTAACCTGAAATTGAAAAACATACAATGGATACACAAAAAATAAAAAGCAAGAAATTAAACCATACCACCAGAGAAAATCACCTTCACTAAAAGGAAGACAGTAAGGAAAGAAGAAAGAGAAGACAAAAAAAAAAAAAAAAAAAAAAAAAAAAGGACAACCAGAAAACAAATAACAAAATGGCGGAAGTAAGTCCTTAATTATCAATAACAACATTGACTGGAAATGAACTAAACTCTCCAATCAAAAGACATAGTGTAGCTAAGTGGATACAACACCACCACCCAATGATCTCTTGCTTACAAGAAACACATTTCAGTCAGGTGTGGTGGCTCATGCCTGTAATCCCAGCACTCTGGGAGGCTGAGGCAGGCGGATCAGAAGGTCAAGAGTTTGAGGCCAGCCTGGCCAATATGGTGAAACCCATCTCTACTAAAAATACAAAAATTAGACAGGTGTGATGGCATGCACCTGTAGTCCCAGCTATGTGGGAGGCTGAGACAGAAGAATCACTTGAAAAAAGAAACACATTTCACCTATAAAGATACACATAGACTGAAGATAAAGAAATGGAAAAAATGTTTCATGCCAATGGAAACAAAAAATAGCAGAAGTTAATAAATAATAAAGATTAGAGAAGAAACAAATTAATTTTTAATGAAACCAATATAAAAGATCAATGAGGCCAGGCGCGGTGGCTCACGCCTGTAATCCCAGCACTTTGGGAGGCCGAGGTGGGCGGATCACGAGGTCAGGAGATTGAGACCATCCTGGCTAACACAGTGAAACCCCATCTCTACTAAAAATACAAAAAAATTAGCCTGGCGTAGTGGCAGGCGCCTATAGTCCCAGCTACTCGGGAGGCTGAGGCAGGAGAATGGCATGAACGCGGGAGGCGGAGCTTGCAGTGAGCCGAGATGGCGCCACTGCACTCCAGCCTGGGCGGCAGAGCGAGACTCCGTCTCAAAAAAAAAAAAAGATCAATGAAATGAAAAGTTGTGTTTTTTTGAAAAGGTAAATAAAATTGACAAACCTTTAGCCATACTAAGAAAAAAAAGAGAGAATACCCAAATAAATAACATCAGAGATGAAAAACGTGACATTATGACTGATACTGTAGAAATTCAAAGGATCATTAGTGGCTACTATGAGCAACTATACGCCAGCAAGCTGGAAAAGCTAGAGGAAATGGATAAATTCCCAGATACATACAACCTACCATGACTGAACCATGAAGAAATCCAAAACCTGAACATAACAATAACAAGTAATGAGATCAAAGCCATAATAAAAATTATCTCAGTAAAGAAAAGCACAGGACTTGATGGCTTCACTGGTGAATTCTATCAAACATTTCAAGAAGAACTAACACCAATCCTACTCAAGCTATTCTGAAAAAATGCAAGAGAAGGGAATACTTCCAAACTCATTCTGCAAGGCCAGTATTACCTTGATACTAAAACCAGACAAAGACTCATCAAAAAAAAAAAAAAAAAAAACTAGAAAAGTAAACAAACTACAGGCCAATATCTCTGATGGATATTGATGCAAAAATCCTCAACAAAATACTAGCAAATCAAATTCAACAATACATTAAAAAGATCATTTATCATGACCAAGTGGGATTATCTCAGTGATACAAGAATGGCTCAACATATGTAAATCAATCAATGTGATACATATTAACAGAATGAAGGACAAAATCCGTATGATCATTTCCACTGATGATAGAAAAGCATTTGATAAAATTAAACATCCCTTCATGATAAAAACCCTCAAAAACCTTGCTGTATACTTGGTGGGAGGCTGAGACAGGAGAATTGCTTGAACCTAGGAGGTGGAGGTTGCAGTGAGCCGAGATCACGCCATTGCACTCCAGCCTGGGTGATAGAGTGAGACTCCATTTCAAATTAAAAACAAACAAAAAAACTGGATATGGATTGAATATATGTCAACATAATAAAAACCATAAAAAACAGATCCACAGCTAGTATATCATACTGAATGGGGAAAAACCTTTTCTCTAAGATTTGGAGCACCACAAGGATGTCCACTTTCCCCACTGTTATTCAACATAGTTTGGTAGTCCTAGGTAGAGCAATCAGACAAGAGAAGGAAATGGCATAAAATTTGGAAAGGTAAATGTCAAATTATGCTCGTTTGCAGATAATATGATATGATCTTATATTTGGAAAATCCTAAAGACTCCACCAAAAACCAGAAGTGATAAACAAATTCAGTAAAGTTGTGGGATAGGCCGGGTGCCATGGCTCACACCTGTAATCCTAGCACTTTGGGGGGCTGAGGTGGGTGGATCACCTGAGGTCAAGAGTTTGAGACAAGCCTGGCCAACATGGTGAAACCCTGTCTCTACTAAAAATACACAAATTAGCTGGGCGTGGTGGTGCACGCCTGTATTTCCAGCTACTCAGAAGGCTGAGGCAGGAGAATTGTTTGAACCCAGGAGGTGGAGGTTGTAGGGAGCCAAGACAGTGCCATTGCACTCCAGCCTGGGTGACAAGAGTGAAACTCCATCTAAAAAAAAAAAGTTGTGGGATATACAATATCAACATACAAAAATCAGTAGAATTTCTATATGCCAACAGCAAGCAATCTGAAAAACAAAATTTAAAAATCTCATTTACAATAGCCACAAAATTAAATACCTAGGAATTAGCTTAGCTAAAGAAGTGGAAGATTTCTACAATGAAAACTATAAAACACTGATGAAAGAAATTGAAGAGGACACAAAAAATTGAAAGATGCTCCATGTTCATAAATTGGAAGAATCAATATTGTTAAAATGTCCATACTACCCAAAGTAATCTACAAGTTCAATGCAATCCTTATCAAAATACCAATGACATTCTTTACAGAAATAGAAGAGACAATCTTAAAATTATATGGAACAACAAACGACCCAGAATAGCCAAAGGTATTCTAAGCAAAAAGAACAAAACTGGAAGAATCACATTACCTGTCTTCAAATTAGACTACAGAACTATTGTGACCAAGAAAGCATGGTACTGGAATAAAAACAGACACGTAGACTAATGGAACAGAACAGAGAACCTAGAAACATATCCACACAACTACAGTGAACTCATTTTCAACAAAAGTGCCAAGAACATACACTGGAGAAAGGATAGTCTCTTCAATAAATGATGTTCGAAAACTGAATATCCAGTCTGATATCCAGATGAACCTTGACCCCTATCTCTTATCATATACAAAAATCAAATCAAAATGAATTAAACACTTACATTTATGACCTTTAACTATTAAAATGCTACAATAAAACATTGGGGAAAGTCTCTAGGACATTGGTCTGTGCAAAAATTTATTGAGTAATACCCCGAGGAGTGCAGGTAACCAAAGCAAAAATGGACAAATGGGATCACATCAAGTTAAAAAGCTTCTGCACAGCAATGGAAACAATCAACAAAGTGAGGAGACTACCCACAAATGTGAGAAAAAATATTTGCAAAGTACCCATCCAAGAAGACATTGATAACCAGAACATATAAGGAGCTCAAACAAGTCTATAGGAAAAAAAATCCAATAATACAATTAAGAAATGGGCAAAATATTTGAATAGACATTTCTGAAAACAAGACATACAAATTCCAAATAGGCATATGAAAGGCTGCTTAACATAACTGGTCATCAGAGAAATGCAAATCAAAGCTACCATGAGATATCATCTCACCCCAGTTAAAATGGCTTTTTTTTTTTTTTTTTTTTTTTTTTTTTTTTGGCTTTTAGGCTGGGTGTGGTGGCTCACGCCTATAATCTCAGCACTTTGGGAGGCCGAGGCAGGCGGATTGCCTGAGGTCAGGAGTTCAAGACCAACCTGACCAACATGGAGAAACCCCGTCTCTACTAAAAATAAAAAAAATTAGCCAGGCATAGTGGCGCATACCTGTAATCCCAGCTGCTCGGGAGACTGAGGCAGGAGAATCGGTTGAACCCAGGAGACAGAGGTTGTGGTGAGCTGAGATCATGCCATTGTACTCCAGCCTGGGCAACAAGAGCAAAGCTCCGTCTCAAAAATAAATAAATAAATAAATAAAATAAAATAAAATAAATAAATAAATAAATAAATAGACGGCTTTTATCCAAAAGACAGTCAATAACAAGTACTGGAGAGAATGTGAAGAAAAGGGAACCCTTGTACACTGTTGGTAGGAATGTAAATGAGTACAGCCAGAACAGTTTGGAGGATACTCAAAAAACTAAAAATAGAGCTACATAAGATCCAGCAATCCCAGTCCTAGCTATATACCCCAAAGAAAGGAAATCAGAATATTGAAGAAATACCTGCACTCCTATGTTCGTTGCAGAACTATTCACAATAGCCAAGGTTTGGAAGCAAACTAAGTGTCCATCAACAGATGATTAGATAAAGAAAATGTGGTACATATACGCAATGGCATACTATACAGCCATAAAAACGTGTGATCCTGTCATTTGCAACAACATGTATGGAATTCGAGGTCATTATGTTGAGTAAAATAAGGCAGAGAAAGACAAGCTTCTCATGTTGTCAATTATCTGTGAGATTCAAAAATCAAAACGGTTGAACTCATGGAGATAGAGAGTAAAAGGATGTTTGCCAGAGGCTAGGAAGGTTAGTGGGGGGTGGGGGAGGTGGAAGGGAAGTGGAGATTGTTAATGGGTACAAAAATATAGTTAGAAAGAATGAATAAAAGCTAGTATTTGATAGCACAACAGGAAGACCATACTCAATAATTCTTTAATTGTACATTTAAAAATAAGCAGAAGAATTTAATTGGATTATTTGTAACACAAAGGATAAATGCCTGAGGGGATGGATATCCCATTTTCCATGATGTGATTATTGCCCATTTCATGCCTGTATCAAAACAACTCACACCATAAATATATGCACCTATTATCTACCTGCAAATATTTAAAAATAATAATAATTTAAAAAATAAAATAACTTGTTAATATGGAGGTAAAGAAACAACAACAACAAAAACAAAACAGAAACACACACACACACACATGCACACAAATACAACAGTTTCCTTAGAAATCAAAGGAGATCTAGAGTCTCATAATATATTTAGAATGTACAGGATGCAATTCAATATGACTTACTTAGCATGTAAAAAATTGAGAATTTCAATTTGCAAGTAAAAAAAGCAAAATAATTATCAGATTTCAACCCCAAGGTGACACAGATTTTAGAATTATGACAAGTACTTTGATGCATCTATTAGAACCATTGTCTAATAAATAAAAGCAAATACACTGTCTTCTCTTTTTCTGCCTTTTCTGGTTTTAATTATGCAGTTTATATGATTCCATTAGCTTCCCTCTCGTAGCATATCAATTATATATATTTTTTACTTTTTACATTGGTTGTCCTACAGTTTGCAATATACATTTACAGCTAACCCAATTTCAAATAGTGCTCTACCACTTCACAGGTGGTACTAGTATCTTATAGAGGAGTGTCTTAGTTTTCTGAGGCTGCTATAACAAAGTACCTTGGACTGGTTATTTATTTATTTGTTTATTTATTTATTGAGACAAATTCTCTGTTGCCCACACCATAGTGCAGTGGTGCAATCACAACTCACTGCAGCCTCAACCTCCGAGGCTCAAGCAATTCTCCTGTCTCAGCCTCCTGAGTAGCTGTGACCACAGGCACATGCCACCATGCCTGGCTAATTTTCTTTTTATTGTAGAGATGTGGTCTCGCTATGTTGCCCAGATTGGTCTAGAATTCCTGGCCTCAAGCCATTCTCCTGCCTTGGCATCCCAAAGTGTTGGCAATACAGATGTGAGCCATCCCACCTGGCCAGACTGGTAATTTATAAACAAAGAAAATTTATCTCTCACAGTTATGGAGGCTGGGAAATGCAACATCAAGATGCCAGCATATTCAGTGACTGGTGAGAGCTCATTTCTCAGAGATGGCACCTTCTGGCTGTGTCATATAGCACAAAGGCAAAAGGGGTTCCTCAAGCCTTTTTTGTTTTTTAGACAGTGTTGCACTCTGTCACCCAGGCGCCGAGTGCAGTGGTATGATCCCGGCTTACTGCACCTCTGTCTCCTAGGTTCAAGCGATATTTGTGCCTTAGCCTTCCAAGTACCTGGGACTATAGGCACACGCCACCATGCCTGGTTAATTTTTGTATTTTTAGTAGAGACAGAGCTTTGCCATGTTGGCCTGGTTGCTCTCAAACTCCTGGTCTCAATTGATCCATCAGCCTCAGCCTCCCAAAGTTCTGGGATTATAGGAGTGAGCCACCATGCCAGGCCTCAAGCCTATTTCATAAGGACATTAATGGTATGGATGAAGGCAGGGCCCTTATGACCTAATCATCTCCCAAATTACTTGCCTCTTAATACTATTACATTGCACGTTGTGTTTCAACATATGAATTGTGGAGGGATGCATTCAGACTATAGCACAGAGTATTCCCAATTCCTCCTTCCTGTCCCTTATAACATTGCTGCCATTCATTTCACTTATTGATAAGCCATAATCACCAAATACATTGCTGAAATTATTAGTTAGCTAACAGTTACATCAATTAAGAACAAGAAAAATAAAATATTTTAGTTTACCTTCATATATCACTTCTCTAATGTTCTTCTTTTATATAGATCTGAGTTTCTGATGCATACTATTTTCCTTTTCTCTGAATAACTTCTTTTAAAATTTATTGCAAGATAAGTCTACTGATGATAAATTAACCTCAGTTTTTCTGTCTGAAAAAGTAAAATATTCTTAAAAAAAGTGGAAAGAAAGAAAGCTTCATCAAAGAAATAGAAAATAAAAAGAACTAAATAAATAGTTCAGAACTGAAAAATACAGTAATCAAAGTAAAACATTTACTGGATGTGATCAATAGCAGAATGGAGTTTTAAGAGGAAAAGCTCAGTGTATTTGAACACAGATTAATACAAATTGTCTAAAATGACCAAATATAGAAAAATGTTTGAAAAAGTAATAAATAGAGACTCAGGGACCTATGAGACAATATCAAAAGGTCTATCATTTTCTTCATCATAATTCCAGAAAGAGAGGAGAACAAGTGTAGCACAGAAAGAATACTTGAAGAAATAATGGATGAAAACTTTCCAAATCCAGCAAAGGACATGAAGTGACATGTACAAGAATCTCAGTCAATCCCACCCAGGATCAACTCAAAAAATTCACATACAGACACATTATAATTAAGCTGCTTAAAATTAGGTACTAAGAAAAAATATTAAAAGTAGCCAGAGGAAAACACTACATTGCATACAGTGGAACAATGAGAGTAAATTTCTTATCATAAACCATGGAGGCAAGAAAGAAATGTCATTACATTTTAAAAGTGCTTATGGGAATAAACTGTTAATCCAGAATTGTACAGGCAATGAAAATATCCTTCTAGAATGTAGCTTGAATAAAGACATTCTCAAAGAAAGGGAAACTAAGAGAAATCACCACCAGAACAACTGTTCTAAAAGAAATGCTAAAGGAAATTCTTCAGATGGAAGGGAAACAATACCAGAGGTAAACTTGGAATAACAGAGATGGAGGAAGAGCAACAAAATGGTAAATATTTGCATAAATATAGTAAACTATCTCATATGGTTTGGCTCTGTGTCCCCACTCAAATCTCATCTCCAATTGTAATCCCCACCTGTTGAGAGAGGGACCCGTAATCCCCATGTGTCAAGGGAGGAAGGTGATGGGATCATAGGGGTGGTTTTCTCCATGCTGTTCTTATAATAGTGAGTGAGTTCTCATGAGATCTGATGGTTTTATAAGTATTTGGAAGTAACTCCTTCTTTCACTATCTCTCTTGCCGGCCACCATGTAAGACATGCCTGCTTCCCCTTCCACTGTGATTGTAAGTTTCCTAAGGCCTCCTCAGCCATGTGGAATTGTGAGTCAATTAAACCTCTTTTCTTTGTAAATTACCCATTTTGGGGTAGTATCTTTATAGCAGTGTGAGGATGGACTAATACACTGTCCTCTTAGTTTTTACAAATATATTGTGAAGGTTGAAAACAAAAATTATAACATTGGCTGATGGGGTTTTCAATGTATGTAGGTGAAATGTGTAAGACAAGTACAGCGTAAAGTGGGGAGGGTAAAGGGACCTATGTGGTGATAAAGCTTCTACACTGCACTTGAAGTAAAAAATCTTGATTTGGAGTAGACAGTGCCAAGTTAAGTACGTATGTGGTAACCCCTAGAGTAACCACTTAAATAGATATACAAAGAGATAGAGTAAAAAAAACCTCAGTGGATAAATTAAAAGGGAATACTAAACAATATTAAGCTAATCCAAAAGAAGGCAGTAAGGGAAAAATAGGAAATAAAGAGAAAAGACAAGTAATAAAATATTAGAGCTAATAGAAACATGTCAATAAATGTATTAGTAAAATTGGTCTAAAAACGCCAGTTAAAAAACATGGATTTTTAGAATGGATTTTTCAAAAGATTCAGTGGTATGCTGTCTACAAGAAAGCCTCTTAGAGTGTAAACAAATAGTCAATGTAAAATAAAAGAATGGGAAAATATATGTATCATGCAATCACTAACCAAAACAAACCTGTAGTGGCAATACTAATATCAGCCAAAATAGACTTAAGGGCATGGAAAATTACCAAGGATCAAGAGTGACATTACATAATTATAAAAGAGTCAAATTACCAAGAAAGCATAAATGTGGGCTGGGCACAGTGGCTCACTCAATCCCACACTTTAGGAGGCTGAGGTGAGCAGGTTGCTTAAACTCAGGAGTTTGAGACCAGTCTAGGCAAGTGAAACCCCATCTCTACAAATACTACAAAAATTAGGTGTGTGTGGTGGTGCATATCTGTGGTCCCAGCTACTCAGGAAGTTGAGGTGGGAGGATCACTTGAGCCCAGAAGGTGAAGGCTGCAGTGAGCTGTGATCACACCACTGTACTTCAGCTGGGTGACAGTGGAAGACCCTATCTCAAAAAAAAAAAAAAAAAAAAAGGAAAAAGGAAAAAAGAAAAAAAAAAGAAGCCTAAAAAAAGAATCCTAAATGTGTATTTAACTAACAACAGAATTTAAAAATATATGAAGCCAAAAATAATAAAACTGAAATGATAAATGGGCAAATCCACAATTATATTTAAAGTTTTAAACTCTTCTGTCTCAATAATAGATAGGACAAGTAGACATATTATCAGCAAGGACATAGGAGAACTGAGCAACATCATTAGCTAGTAGCCAATAGTACCTAATTGACATTTATAGAACACTCTATCAAATGACAGCAGAATACACATTCTTTTCCACTGAAAATGCAAGATTCACCAAGATAGAACAAATTAGTAAAACGGAAAACAGAAAAACAATAGAGAAATATGATGAAACCAAAAGCTCTTTTTATGCAAAGATAAATAAAATGGGCAAATGTCCAACTAACATAGGAAAAAAGGGGGGGGTGACACAAATATCATGAATAAAAGGAACTATTGCTATACACATCACTAACATGAAATAGATGGTAAGGGAATACCATCAATGACTATAGGCATAAATTTGATTACTTAGATGAGATGGATTAATCTGTAAAAATCTACAAACTATTAAAACTTATCCAAAATGAAATAGATAACCTGAATATTCCTATAATTATTAAATAAATTGAGTTCATAGTCAAATATCTTCCAAAAAAGAAATCTCCAGACCCAGGTAATTTCACTGGTAAATTCCATCAAACATTTCTTTTCTTTTCTTTTCTTTTTTTTTGAGACCAGGTCTTGCTCTGTTACCCAGGCTGGCTGGAGTGCAGTGGTGTGAACACAACTCACTGTCGCCTTGACTCCCTGGGATCAAATTATCCTTCCACCTCAGCCTCCCAAGTAGCTGGGACCACAGGTGCATGCCACCACACCTGGTTAATTTTTTAATATTTTGTTGAGATGAGGTCTCACCATCTTGCCCAGGCTGATCTCAAATTCCTGGGCTCAAGTAGTCCTCTCACCTCAGCCTCCCAAAGCCCTGAGATTACAGGAATGAGCCACCAATGCCTGACCTTTCATCAAACATTTGAAGAAGAAATAAAACTAACTCTACATGATCTTCTGGAAAATAGAAGAGGAGAGAACACTTTCAAACTCGTTTTATCAGGCCAGCATTCTCCTGTAGTCAAATCCAAAGATAGTACAAGCAAATAAAAATTTAGACCAAGATTTATAATAAAAGGGCAACATCTTCGACAAAATAACAAATTGAATATTGCAATATATGATAAAAAATAATGTGTCACAAATAAGTGAGGTTTATCCTGGGAATGCAAGGCCAATTCAATATTTGAAAGTCAATCCATGTATTCTACCATATTAACAGACTATAGAAGGAAAAAACTCACATGATCATAGCAATTAATAGAGAAAACATTTGACAACATTCAATATCCGTTCATGGTAATAAATCTCAATATATTAGGAATAGAAAAGAATTTCACTAACCTGATGAAGGGCAGCCACACAAAAAAACCCACAACCAACATTATTCATAATGGTGGAAGACTGAATAATTTTTTTCCCAAGATTAGGAACAAGTCAAGCATGCCACTCTTACCACTCCCATTCAAAGTCATACTGACTGTCCTATTGAATGTAATGAGGCAACAAACAGAATAAAAATCATATAGATTAGAAAAAAAGAAATAAAATTGTTCCTATTCACAGAGGACATGATGGTCTCCATAAAAGTCTTGAAGAATCCTTTTAAAAAGCTTCTAGAACTACATGAAATTCTCAAGTTCACAGCTTTTTAATGGAAAAACAAACCTCAACCTAAATCTCTTACCTTTACATAAAGTAACTCCAAATGTATTGCAGATCAGAGGTGATATTCATAAATGTTAATTTTTGATATCGTATAATGGAATATGTTAATACTTGTAAGATTTGCGTAGCTTGGTCAACCAATATTTTCCAAAGGTTAATACTCAAGTTTGAGAGATTGTCATGGCCAACAGGAACCTAAAGAGGCATGACAACTAAATAAAATGTGGTATGCTGGGTGGGATCTCAGTATAAAAAAAGACATTGCAGCCGGGCGTGGTGGCTCATGCCTGTAATTCCAACACTTTGGGAGGCCAAAGTGGGTGGATAACCTGAGGTCAGGAGTTTGAGACCAGCCTGGCCAACATAGTGGAACCCTGTCTCTACTAAAAATACAAAAATTAGCCAGGTGTAGTGGCTCATACCTGTAATCCCAGCTACTTGAGAGGCTGAGGCAGGAGAATCGCTTAAATCCCAGCTACTTGAGAGGCTGAGGCAGGAGATGGCAGTGAGCTGAAGGTTGCAGTGAGCCGAGATCGTGCCATTGCACTCCAACCTAGGCAACAGATCAAGACTCTGTCTCAAAAAGAAGAAAAAAAAAAAGTCATTGCATAAAAACTAAGGAAATCTGAGTAAAGTTAGTCTTTAGTTAATAATAATCTATAAATATTTGATCATTAATCATAATAAATGTACCATACTAATATAAGATATTAATTGGAGAAACTTGGGTGTGGGATATATAAGAACTCTCTACTAGCTTTGTAATTTTTCTGTAAATCTAAAATGATTTCAAAAAGTTATTAAAATATGAAAACTGAAAAATGAAAATCAGTAAATATTTTATATATTTAATTAAATATCTATAAAATAATGTGTCAAGTAGTCAACTATTAATACAACTCAGCTTATATAATACACAAATGCTATGGGTGCATTTTACTGACTACAGTTATTTTAATATATTTGGTATAATATGAGGTGGGACCTTTGAGATAAGAGCACCTAGGACCAAAGAAGATATTAAAACGTGCTAAAATGTAGATGCTGACTTGAGAACACAGATGCTTTTTTAAGGAAATAAGTATATAAAGAGAAGAACTGATGGTTGAGAATTGGCAAGAGAAAGAGGAGGAAGACAGAGTGAATGAAGCAGAAGATCATTTAGAGTTAGGCCTCATTTGTAGCAGAAGATCATTTCGAGGTAGGCCTCATCTGTAATAACATGGTAACAGACTTTCAGGAAGAATGAGGTGATCCCCTAATATTACCAATATTTAACATGGCACTGGATTGAGGTCTAGAGAAACTAGAATAGACTGAAGATCAAAGATTTGGCAATAACAAGGTGATGCCTAATCTTTGAAAGAGTACTTTTCATATGAAGTTGGAGCTGAAAGTCATTCTTGGAAGCGTGGGAGAGTATAAAAGAAATAGTAATAGCAGGCAGAATAACTTAAAGAAATATGGTAGTAGAGAGAAGAGAGGGGGAGGTGAGGGATGTAAATTGGACAAGATGTAGATTGGAAAAGATCTATTGTTAATTAAAGGCAAAGGGAAAGTAATATAAAGGAAGGAAGAGGGAGTTGTAGAGAAAAAAGGCTCATTGGAGAGAGTAAGATGTGTGCTTAATATGCCTCCTGTTCATAAGTCAGGTTTGCACCAACTGCATGGCAAGGCAGTGATTAAGTACTTTCTTCTTTTTTGAAACTTTAGCAATAGAACAGCAAGCCACCTCCCTTCCTATTTTTCATATATCCATCATAGGAATATGGCATCCATCATAGGAAGCAGCTTGGGGCAATGCAGCTAGTCCCAAACTTTCTGGTCTCAAGACCACTTTACACTTTAAAAATTGTCAAAAACCCAGGAGAACTTTGGTTCTTGTGGGTTATATCAATTGATATTTCTGATATTGGAAATTAAAACTAAGAAAATTTTGAAGTATTGATAATTGTAACATTAAATATAATATGTATATTATAATTAATAATTATAATATGCATAATTAGTATAATATATTAGTATCATGGTAGTTATGTATTATAAATATAATTATAAGCTGATTACATGTTAACAAAATTACGTATTTTAATAAAAAATAAGTTTTCTAAAGCAAAAAATAATTTAGTGAGACCAGTGGCATTGTTTTATATCTTTGCAGATCTCTTTAATGTCTGGTTTAATACAAGGCAGCCGTCTTCTCATAACTGCTTCTGCATTCAATCTATTGCAATAAATGGTTTGGTTGATGTATAGGAAGATAATATAGCCTAACACAGATATGAAGTTGGAAATGGAGGGGTGTTTTATTAGTATTTCCAGGTAATGATGAATATTTTTCTTTGATGCTACACCAAAACTTGCAAGGGTTAGTTTCTTAAAAGTAAGCTGCAATGGGGAATCCGAGATCATATAAACAAAATTTGTGTGCTCTGTCACATTAAAATCTATTGTATTTAGAGTATAATTTAATGTATCTATCACATTAAAATACCCACCATTTTATTATTCATTTATTTATTTATTTTTGCGATGGAGTTTCGCTCTTGTTGCCCAGGCTGGAGTGCAATGGTGTGATCTCGGCTCACAGAAACCTCCGCCTCCCAGATTCAAGTGATTCTCCTGCCTCAGCCTCCTGAGTAGCTGGAACTACAGGCATGTGCCACCACACCCAGCTGTTTTTTGTAGTTTTAGTAGAGATGGGGTTTCATCATGTTGGCCAGGCCGGTCTTGAACTGACCTCGAGTGATCTGCCCTCCTAGGCCTCCCAAAGTGCTGGGATTATAGGCATGATTATAGGCATGAGCCACCACGCCCAGCTGATAGTGGGGTTTTTTGAGCACTTCCTTACTTTTTGTCACTACAAGCTGCTCTGGGCTTATCTGGTATATTCTTTGTTCCAGCCCTAGAATTGGCCATTTCTCTAAGGAGTTTGTTTTATTGGAGAATGGTAGATCTGGAGTCTAGGTATGCTCATTGCTATAGAGGTGTCATTGCTTCTATATTGTCTTGGCTAAACAGCATGGAAATATATGTGTATACTAACCCACATATTTATTAGTTTTTTTTGTTTTTGTTTTTGTTTTTTTTTTGAGACAGAGTCTTGCTCTTGTCACCCAGGTTAAAGTACAGTGGCGCAATCTTGGCTCACTGCAACCTCTACCTCCTGGATTCAAGCAATTCTCCTGAGTAGCTGGGATTACAGGAGTGTGCCACCACACCTGGCTTATTTTGTATTTTTAGTAGAGATGGGGTTTCACCATGTTGGCCAGGCTCTTCTTGAACTCTTGACCTCAGGTTATCTGCCCACCTCAGTCTCCCAAAGTACTGGGATTACAGGCGTGAGCCACCGTGCCCGGCCACTTATTAATATTTCTATATTTATCTATGGGTATCTATACTAAGCTAAACATGAATTTAGTCTGATGGCTACAACTCTAGCCCATTATTACATGGATCATTTTAGCCACCCATTCTTGCTTATCTGTAATTTCCTTCATGGATAGTGAGAAACATGACTCCCAGCATGTACTGTCCATTAATGCATGTTTGTGTGTGGGTTTTAGGGATTTGTCTCAAAGAAGAGAGCCTCTGATTTTATAATATGAGCCTTTTCTCTGTTTGTTGTGCCTCCCCCATCAAGTGATCCTGATTCTCAGGAAACCTCCCTCTACTTCTACCCTAGGAATTGCTCTTGTCTCTGGGTTTTAAACAACCCATGAAGTTGAGGTGCAAAAGAATGCCTATTTGCCTATAGCTGTGGTTGTCTGCTTCTGATGACAGCTGGGCTTGAGTGCTGCCCAGATCTTACCCTGCATCTTCTGACTGGTTCTGTTCCTAATTGTTTTCTCCCCTGCAGTGGTGCCAGGATCAGGAAAGACCTTCCCAGAAGATGTTGGTGAGACTGAAAAGTCTAACTGGAAAGTTTATTTCCAGTCATTCCTGACTCTGTGATGGGTAGTTTTAGACTCAACCCCACCTCCACCCTCAGCAATGGGATCCATCCACTTTTTATGTCTCTAGGGATTCTCCACAGTTTTCTTGTTGCATTCTGGGATATCACAAACTTCCTTTTCTCAACACATACACATTTCTAGATCTCCAGGGTTGAGTTCAGAAGGGGCCAACAACCCATGTAAGTTCTCCATCATGTCATGAACTGGAAGGTCAATTGCCAACTTTAATTTCATTGCTATGAGTGGTTATTGTAAAAGAAAAGAAACCTTAGAAATTGTTTATGAGAAACTCCTAAGTTACAAAGTCAGAACCAGTGACCTGCTTGTTTATTGTGTTTCACTGGCAAATGCTTCAGGCTGTGCTATGGATGACTGACTAATGCTTACACCGTGAGGCATACTCTAATAACAATACATTGTTCTTTATTATCCCTAAAAATATTGAATCTACAAATCTGTATTTTTTTTTTTCTTGAGACAGAGTCTCACTCTGTTGCCCAGGCTGGAGTGCAGTGGTGCGATCTCGGCTCACTGCAAACTCTGCCTCCCGGGTTCAAGCCATTCTCCTGCCTCAGCCTCCCAAGTAGCTAGGACTACAGGCTCCCGCTACCACGCCCGGCTAATTTTTTGTACTTTTAGCAGAGACAGGGTTTCACTGTGTTAGCCAGGATGGCCTCGATCTCCTGACCTCGTGATCCGCCTGCCTTGGCCTCCCAAAGTGCTGGGATTACAGGCCTAAGCCGCTGTGCCCGGCCCAAATCTATATTTTTTAAGAGATTGGGTCTCACCATATTGCCCAGGCCACAGTGCTGTGGCTATTCACAGGTGTGGTCATAGTACTGTAGCCTCAAACTCATGGCCGCAAGAATCCTCCTGTCTAAGCTCCTGAGTAGCCTGGACTACAGTCGCGTGCCTGGCTTCAAATCTGTAGTTGTAAGACATCATTTTTAAAAAAAATCCAATTTCATATTTCAAATTTTTCTAAAGACTAAAATTGCTGCTAAGCAAAAGTTTCCGAGTTTATATTATGAGGTAATGATAAATAAAAATAAAATCAATAAACATTAATGGAAAAATGACTAAGCACAAGACTATCAACATACAAGATTTATTTTTTCTTCTCTTTTCTTTTCTTCTTTTTTTTTTTTTTTTTTTTTTTTTGAGACAGATTCTTGCGCTGATGACCAGGCTGGGGTGCACTGGTGCAAGCTCGGCTCACTGCATCCTCCCCCATGGTTCAAGTGATTCTCCTGCCTCAGCGTCCCAAGCAGCTGGGATTACAGGCACGTGCCACCACACCCAGCATTTTTTTTTTTTTTTTTTTTTTTTTTTTTTAGTAGAGATGGGGCTTTACCATGTTGGCCAGCCTGGTCTCGAACTCCTGGCCTCAAATGATCCGCCCACCTCGGCCTCCCAAAGTGCTGAGATTACAGGTGTGAGCCACCACCCCCAGCCAATATACAATATTTCATATCAGTGTGAATTCTCTCTTCATCCTTCTATAAATTGGGGTAGTTATAAAAAAGGATTTTAACTTTTAGGACTCTGCAGTCTAAAAATTATAAGCAGTTTTTTAAAATTTTTTTATTTTTGGAGACAGAGTTTCGCTCTTGTTGCCCAGACTGGAGTGCAATGGCGCGATCTCAGCTCACTGCAACTTCTGCCTCCAGGTTCAAGCGATTCTCCTGCCTCAGCCTTCTGAGTAGCTAGGCATGCGCCCCCACACCCAGCTAATTTTGTGTTTTTTGTATTTTTAGTAGAGACGGGGTTTCTCCGTGTTGGTCAGGCTGGTCTCAAACTCCCAACCTCAGGTGATCCACCTGCCTCGGCCTCCCAAAGTGCTGGGATTACAGGCGTGAGCCACCATGCCCAGCCTTAAAAGCAGTAATTTTAAGGAAATTTTATACTCATATATACACATAAAAGTCTCCCCAAGCTTAGATTTTATACCAAAAGTTTCAGATTATGGCAACTGTATACAGAATATTTAAATTTTAACCCTGGAAAACAGGCTGAATAGAATTCCTCACTGAGTTTAAGACACACCACTATAATTAAATTTGGGCAGCTGGTACATATTTGTAGTGTTCTCAAAGCTGCAAAATTCTAACGTAGATAAGGCATATGAAACCAAAGATGTTCTTATATTATCTTATTGAATGACTCAAGTAATAAATACAATGAGAAATACATCAACTTTTAATATTTGATTGGGGCTGGGTGCAGTGGCTCACAGCTGTATTTCCAGCATTTTGGGAGGCCGAGGTGGTCAGATCACTTGAGCCCAGGAATTCGAGACCAGTCTGGCCAACATAGCAGAACCCCATCTCTACAAAAAATTAGCCAGGCATGGTGGCACATGCCTGTGGTCACAGCTTCTTGGGAGGCTGAGGTGAGGGGATTGCTTGAGCTCGGGAGTTGAGGTTGTGGTGGGCCGAGATCGTGCCACTGAACTCTAGCCTGGATGACAGAGTGAGACCCTGTCACAAATCATATATATATATATGGAATTTAATGCCAAAACTAAAATGTCTGTATGCCCAATTAAATATATATATGTTTAATATATTATATATGTTTATAATATATAAATATATAATATATATTTAATATATTTTATATGAATATATAATATATATTTAATATATTTTATATGAATATATAATATATATTTAATATTTTATATGAATATATAATATATATTTAATATTTTATATGAATATATAATATATATATTTAATATTTTATATGAATATATGGTATATATTAATATATTATATGAATATATGGTATATATTAATATATTATATGAATATATGGTATATATTAATATATTATATGAATATATGGTATATATTAATATATTATATGAATATATGGTATATATTAATATATTATATGAATATATGGTATATATTAATATATTATATGAATATATGGTATATATTAATATATTATATGAATATATGGTATATATTAATATATTATATGAATATATGGTATATATTAATATATTATATGATATATGGTATATATTAATATATTATATGAATATATGGTATATATTAATATATTATATGAATATATGGTATATATTAATATATTATATGAATATATGGTATATATTTTTAATATATATTATATGAATATATAGTATATATTTAATATATATTATATGAATATATAGTATATATTTAATATATAATATGAATATATAGTATATATTTAATATATATATTATATGAATATATAGTATATATTTAATATATATTATATGAATATATAGTATATATTTAATATGTATTATATGAATATATAGTATATATTTAATATGTATTATATGAATATATAGTATATATTTAATATGTATTATATAAATATATAGTATATATTTAATATGTATTATATAAATATATAATATATATATAAATCTATACATATTTAATTGGGCATACAGACATTTTAGTCTTGGCATTAAATTCCATTACCAAAAAAGCCTTTACAATGAAACTCTTTATATAACAATACTTTTTAAAAATGTCTAAGACCCAGCCAGTGATCTACTTATTTCCAGAAATATTTCATGCAGAGAGATTCTGGTCTAGCTAACACACTTGGCTTGTACTGTTGTGCCATAGGTTTTGCACATCTCACTCTCAAAATTTAGTTTTATTGCAAGAGATCAACCATTCCTATTTCCTTCGTGCATCCAATTTGTGCAGTGCTTGAATATCCGATTGAGTTAGCTGTATAATAATTTTCTGGATGTGTTTGAGTAAGACATAAGCTCTGCTTCTATTAGAATTTGGATTTGATCATATGTCTTTAGAACACATGAGCATGCCCTGAGAAACATTGTAGATGGAAGGAAAGAGCTGATACGAGGAAATACTTGTTAAAAGACACCATTTCAGTAAGACAAGCTGAAGTGAAAAGACATAGACAAAGCTGAGGAGGCAGTGAGACAGGAGAGGGAATTGTAGAATTACATAGTAATCATTTTGGAAGTAGGCCATACTACAGGAGAAGAAAAGGAGTTAAATTTGAGAACTTGGTATAATGACTATCAAAGAAGAAGAAATTTGTTCCCAATGTTGTGTTTATGTTTATCATTTTTGGGTAACCTCTTGCTTCTAATAGAGTGATTGAAAAACCTGTCTTTAATCATACATTTGATTTCTAGTAAAAAGCTAAAATAGTACTTTTTATCAGCCCAGTTAAAATTTCTGTAAATATAGGTCAAAGCCAACTCCATTCAATTTATCTTGTAAATCTGCGTACATCTCCCAAACACATTCTGTTAATTAAGGGATTAAACTGTGATTCAGAATATGTCTGGATATCCATATAGCAAAATTAATCAGTTTGGTTGCAAACTTTGGTATGTGATGTACTTACGCAGTGTAATATTTTCTGTTTTTTTCCTGCAGCTATATACATGGAAAATGTTTTTTTCCTTACTATACTTTTGAAAACGAACTGTGTTAGTTGTGAATACAGCATTGTAGAAGGGTTGTTTTTAAAAGTTCTGGAATAAAACCTGTTAAATTACTTATTTTTGCACCTCTCTCATGGGCTAGATAAGATTGCTAAGAGAAAGGGTAAAAGTAAAAAGGCAAACTAGGACTGTATCTCGAAGAACATTTAATGGCTCTTATTTTAATAGCTGTATTCTCTACTAGTTGGGCCTCACTTCTCTACCTCCAGTCTCTTAAACTAGATTTTCCTAAGCTTAGCCATATTAAACCTGGAGAGGCATCTTATGTAAAGACTAAGAAGAGAGACTTCAGAGTCAAACAAACTTGAGTCTGAATCTTAGATTTCTACCTTTCCAGCTGTGTCACCTTTGAAAAGTTATTTTAAATCACTTAACCTCTATAAATGAGATAATTACAGTACCTGTTATATAGTTGCTGTAAACATGAAGTAAAATTATGCATGTAAAGTATTTAGTACAGCGTCTGGCAAATAGTAATAGCTCAATACATGGAAGTTAACTAAAGAAAGTAGCACCACAACTCACCCTCTAACCCCATGATAGGCAGTAGGCATGAGCATAACCAGGTTAACCCATGTCTTGTATCAGTATAATTGAAATCCAGCCCCTCTTTGGATACAATTTGTAAGCCCACCCAGCCAGAGTACACAGGTGCTTGGTATTCGGAGGCATGGGTTAATTTTGCCACCAAAAACTTGTTTCTTCCCATTCTGCCAGATTATTAGAGTGGCAGCTCCAGCCATACACTGCTCTGGCATTAACAACACTGCCATCCAGTTCAGACCACTGTAATAGTGGTCTTAATGATCTCTTTCTCAGGAATGCCTTCTCTGGCACATGTGTACCCTCCCACACCATCCTTGACCTAAGTCAGCCTCCTTTGTTATATTCCTTTGTTTTTATTCTTTTTCTTCCAAGTACTCATGTAGGTTTGATGATTGTTTAATGTCTGTTTCTCCTACCCGGCAGTATACTCATCAAGAATAGTGACTTTGCCTGTTTTGCCCATCGTTAGGTTCTCAGTGTCCAGCATGACTTACACATACTATAGTAGGTACTCAGTGAATACTAATTTAATAGAGGAATGGGTGAATAGATGGATAACGCAGAAAACATTCAGGAAAATGAAGATAGATTTGTCAAGTCAAGATCATCCCTTTCTTTATTTCCTCTCTCTTCCTCCCTTTTCTCTGGTTAAAAACAAATACATTAATAAGGGACATTTTTGAGATGATCTGCAATAAGCAACATAGTCTTGGATTTTGACATTGGACTATGCTACTTTGCTAATCATGAGGTGAAAAGGCATAGTCTTTCTTAGAGACTTTGGTATAAGACTTTGGGTGCCTTTGGCATAAAGATTAGAAGCTATGGCTTTAAGTCTAATTGAAATAATTGAAATGGTAATAGTGATGATGACCATCATTGGTGATAATTATGATAATAATATAGGATATGATCATAATTATGGTGACTGTGATTTACAGAAGAAGAAAGTGGGCCGGGCGCGGTGGCTCAAGCCTGTAATCCCAGCACTTTGGGAGGCCGAGGCGGGCGGATCACAAGGTCAGGAGATCGAGACCATCCTGGCTAACACGGTGAAACCCCGTCTCTACTAAAGAAAAAATACAAAAAACTAGCCGGGCGAGGTGGCGGGCGCCTGTAGTCCCAGCTACTCGGGAGGCTGAGGCAGGAGAATGGCGTGAACCCGGGAGGCGGAGGCTGCAGTGAGCTGAGATCCGGCCACTGCACTCCAGCCTGGGTGACAGAGCGAGACTCCATCTCAAAAAAAAAAAAAAAAGAGAGAAAGTGAAGCTCAGAGAGATTGAGTGACTTGCAATATGGTCATACAGTTATAATTAGTGGTGTGCTGGAACTGGCTCGAACTAGCTCCTGAGAACCAATTGTTAAATATTGAAGAATTTTGTGAGATGGTTGACACCATGTTGTGAACTTGGAATCAGCATGGTGGATCTATTTATCTCCCTCTCTCTTTTTTTTTTTTTTTGAGACGGAGTCTCGCTCTGTCACCCAGGCTGGAGTGCAGTGGCACAATCTTGGCTCACTGCAAGCTCCGCCTCCCGGGTTCATGCCATTCTCCTGCCTCAGCCTCCCGAGTAGCGGGGACCACAGGTGCCCGCCACCGTGCCCGGCTAATGTTTTGTAGTTTTAGTAGAGACAGGGTTTCACCGTGATAGCCAGGATGGTCTCGATCTCCTGACCTCGTGATCCGCCCGCCTCAGCCTCCTAAAGTGCTGGGATTATAGGCGTGAGCCACCGCGCCCGGCCGGTGGATCTATTTAAAGTGTGGAAAATCCACCCTCCACCCCCATCTATTTACCAGCACAACACTGGCTACATTTGTCTAATTTAACCATTATGCTTTATTATCTTTATATTAACCACTGCCTAATTATATCCTCACTTGTTTTATTTTTATGTTCCTCAGAGTTTTCTGACTCTAGCCATCTACCAAAAAGATCACTAAATGATAAGGGGACTGAGAAAACTAGTAGATAGTAGTTTCTTTCTGATGAACCTTCTCATTTCCAGGACGAACTATCTAATTATGATTTATTGTGCAGGCTCAGATTTGTCATAAATGAGATTAATGAATATTGGGTGGAGGTAGCTGCATCCCTCTGTCATCTAAGTTTGGGAATAAGTAGTGAACAGAAATATGTGTGTGTGCATGTGTGTGTGCTTGCACACGTGCATTATAGGGTAGGGAAGAATAGTATTTCATTATTTCACACATATCTCCTTGTAAAACATTTATGTTTCCTTTTTCTTGCTTCCTCTACTTTCTTGTCTGTACATCTAATCTCTCCTTTGTCCCTTCTCTTAAACGATGTTATTTTTAGGGTCACATAAAGGAACTAAACAAATGTCACTGGTGCAGAAACCATTCTCTTTGTTCATGCACATTCTGTTCTAGTCACCTTCATGGTCAGTATCAGCTCCTATTGCCATAGCACACAATCTACAGCATTTCTTGATTAAAGAAAATAAAAAAGAAAAGAAATTAAAAAGGAAAGAAAATATGAAAATAAAATAAAATATTTTAAAATGGAAATGTTGGTATTTTGCCACCAATACAAAAGGAATTCCTTATGGAACAACTCACCAAGTCATCGAGATTAATTTGTTATGGAATGATTACTAAATTCAATAGAAATGCTATTTCATAAAAAGCCATTTCCTTTATTCTGCTGAAACATATGGAATAATTTGGATCATTTGATTCACATCTGAAAGAGATTGATTTTAATATGTAGAAAAAAGCCGTATCTACTTATAATCCATATAATACAGTAGTCCCTCGACAATATTTTTATTATATATATGGATATAGTAGTAGAAAGAAGAATCTAATATTTATTAAGTACTACTATGTTCCTTACACTAGGCTGGGTGTTTTCATTTTTGTGAAGTAGGTGTTTATTTAATCTTTCATTTTAGAGATGAATAAACTGAGTCTCAGACTTTAAGGAACTCACCCAGGTAGTAAATGGTGGAGATATGACTTTTGGACTTGAATAGTCTGCCTCTGGAACCTTGCTTCTTCACTACTACATTCTCCCACCTCCCATTTCTATGGTTCATTCCTTTTAAAGTCTTAAGTCTTTCATTTACATTATTTCATTTATTCTCTTTTTTTTTTCCATTGAGATGTGTCTTCATTCCTATTTCATGCATATGGAAAGTTTGCCAGAAGTTTTTTAAATGAATTGCCTCCATGGTTAATTGGTAACATGCCTGACACACCCTTCTGCTGCTGCCTTCTGAAAGACAGACTTTGAATTCCCTTGAGAATTGAGTAGATGGGCTAAGAAGATGCATCTATACATGTGACTTAAGGGAGATAGTCTTCTTACTTTCTAGCCATGTCATATCTGTTGTCATTTTCCATACTGCACACAGCACCACCATCTCTTACTTGATGATACTTTGAGAATGAAAGTGTTCTGAACTATACATACATTGTTATCAGATATCTTGTTTCTGTTTAGTATCAATTTCAGAGAAATATGCTATTCCCTAGTTGTGCCCAAAGAAAAATATTTCATTACATATTATTTTGAGAATTCACACGGCTGCGTGTACATTTTCAATTACTTTACTCTTTCTTTTAGAATGATCTGTAGACTTTGGGAGGTGTGCAGTCTTTCCCTCCTAGGCAATTGATGTTTGTCTTTTCTTTTCTTTTTTTCTTTTCTTTTCTTTTCTTTTCTTTCTTTCTTTCTTTCTTTCTTTCTTTCTTCTTTCTTTCTTTCTTTCTTTTCTTTCTTTTTTTTTTTTTTTTTTTTTTTTTTGAGACTGAGTCTGGCTCTATTGGCAGGCTGAAGTGCAGTGGCATGATCTTGGCTCACTGCAACCTCTGCCTCCCGAATTCAAGCAATTCTCCTGCCTCAGCCTCCCAAGTAGCTGGGACTACAGGTGCGTGCCACCACGCCCAGCTAATTTTTGTATTTTTAGTAGAGACGGGGTTTCACCATGTTGGTCAGGATGGTCTCGATCTCTTGACCTCATGATCCACCGCCTTGGCCTCCCAAAGTGCTGGGATTACAGGCATGAGCCACCACGCCTGGCCAGTGATTGATGTTTTTCAGTAAAATTACTTGAGAGTGTTATCTTCTTGTGCATCCATCCTACTGAAATTTCCTTAATCTCTTCCTCTCTACTTCTTCATCCTGGCAAACATACAGAGGCATACGTAAATTCACATCTGATATAGTCTACCGTGTGTGTGTGTATGTGTGTGTGTGTGTATGTGTCTTTTCTGTGAATGAGCTATTCACTGATGATTGGTTAGTCAACTTTATATTGCTGTCATGCTACTGTTGTGTCTATCCAACACAAAAAATGAGAAAAGGTCTTTTCAGGTTTACTTAAAGCCAGATGGAAAAAGCCTTTCTACAATCAAAAACAGTTTTCTGAAGTATATGCTTTTCAATTACTATGTCTTTTTTTTTTTGGAATGGGAGGGAAATATCTGATGCTGGCTCAACTTTAGATTGGCTCCAGTCTACACTGTACAATCTCACATCTTCCCTGAATCTTGGTGTATTTTCTTTTTTTAAGACAGGGTCTCACTTTGTCATCCACGCTGGAGTGCAGTGGTGCAATCTCTGCTCACTGCAATCTGCCTCCCAGGCTCAAATGATCCACCTCAGCCTCCCGAGTAGCTGGGACTACAGGTGTGTGCCACGATACCCAGCTAAGTTTTGTATTTTTTTGTAGAGATGGGGTTTCACCATGTTGCCCAGGCTGGTCTCAAACTCCTGGGCTCAAGGGATCTTCCCACCTCGGCCCCTCATAGTACTAGGATTACAGGTGTGAGCCATTGTGCCTGGCCTCGGTGTATCTTTAATTGCATCAAAGTGATGGAAAAATAATATTAAATATCATCAGAAACATAATACTAGTGCTGGAATGGCATGTGATGGGGTGTGGGGCATGCTGTCCAAGTATGGCACCTTGGCATTTGAAAGAATAACAAGATCAGGAGGGTCACACTCACATTTCCCTCATCCCCTTTCCCCTGAAGTAGGCCATCAAACTTAGCTGACCTTCCCTGAATTAAGTCATGAGGCTCACTCCAGAGGTGCCCTCCTGAAACTCAGAAGAAATAAATGCCCTTGTCTCTGAGGACATAGGGATACAGGGAGGAATCTGAACAAACAGCCTTGCTGACTTCCTTCCAGTTGATTACCATTGGATCACATCCCTTTTGTCCAATTGTACTTCTGCACAACCATAAATGGGGATGCACAAGCTTTCCTATTTCTTTGGGTTTTCATTTCTGAGGCTCCCATGTCATGCCAAACTCATACGAAACCTACATTTTTATACTTTTCTCTGTTAATCTGTCTTTTGTTGTAGGTGTATAAGCCAGAAACCTTGTGATGGGTGAGGAAAAGATATTGCTTTTTCTCCTTTACACATGAGAATTATATTTTCTGCTTTCCACAATTTGCTAATTTGTTCAACCACTCATTTATTCATTCATTAGATATTTATTCAGTGTTTATTATGTGCAAGGGCATGTGTAAACCCTGAGGAATATGCAAAAATGCATAATGCAAAAGTGAAATGATGCACATTAAAAAAATAGACCAGAATGTACTGCAACACATCAATTGAGTCTATATTATTAATAAATTTTTATTCTTGGGCTTATCAAATCATAGTTGTCAAACTGATAGCAGGTGTCCTTTTCCTATTTTATCAATTGCACATAAGAAATAAAATAATTGACAGAAATGTCTCTGGCATAGGAACTTTTTAGTGGCACAGCACAATTAAACTGTACTGGGTACATAATCAACTATATTGTGGATATTTATTGTAGGTACTAGTATGTGCTTATATATTCTGTGTTGTCCACATACAGTGCCAGAACAACATATTTCTTATTATATTTGTTCATTTTCTCTCCTTGTTCTATATCCCAGTGTTTGAACAATTAATCCTCTCACCATTGAAGTCTTCGACACCATCATTGTACTATGAACATCGTCACTTGCTGCTGCTGCAGGTGCAGCTATTTCTGACAAGCTCAGCCCCTTCCTCCTTGTTGGTAGAGCCCCTCTTTTGTTTTGATGTGCTCTCTCCCATATGCTCAGGCAAAGTGACACCTTCCTCAGTCCCCAAGGGGGTGATTCAAGACAAATCCTAATAGATCATGCTCATTTCATCACCCTCCTAACCCCCCAGCTCCACCTCGGTAATTGCATGAGGCTGACACATTATCACAAACACCGAGTGAATATTTTATTTTATTTTTTGAGATAGGGTCTTGGTCTGTCACCCAGGATGGAATGCAGTGGGGCAATCACAGCTCACTGAGCCTCAACCTCCCTGGCTCAAGTGATTCTCCTACCTCTGCTTCCCCAGTACCTGGGACTACAGGCACACACTACTATGGCCAGCTAATTTTTAAATTTGTTTTGTAGAGATGGGGTTTCACTATGTTGACTGGGCTGGCCTCAAACTCCTGGGCTCAAGCGATCCTCCTACCTCAGGCTTCCAAAGCATTGGTATTACAGGCATGAGCCACCATGCCCAACTGGGAATTTTATTTTAATGGCATTATAATGTGGAGCTTTGGACAAGAAACATTGCTGCTCTCTCAGGAGTTTATTACTTAATTGGTAGATGAAACGTGTACATCAAAAATAAATAAAATATAAATCATTAATAATGCTAAATGCCAAATAAGGTTTATAAACAATAAGTTCCAGAGACATTCCAAGGAGGGAGAAGCTACTAATCCCTACTTTGTAGGCCCCCTGTGAAAATGTGTCCTTGATGCTGAAAATGATTATTTTTATCGCTATAGATAGAATGAAATTGATAGGCTCCAAATTGCAGTGAGCAAGGAATTATAGTTATGGAATAGATAGAGTCAGGATGTTTGAGGAGACCTGAAACCATGAATCACTACTACCTATCAGAAAACCAAAGGGGGTCCATAGAGGCCCTTGTAGTTGCCAAAAAAGTGACCTGGCCAGTAAATGCGTAGCTGTTTTCTCTATGATGTAAAGAAGCCATTTCTCTTTTAGAATTTAATTTTCCACTTAAACAACATACATACTCATAAAACATTAGAAAAGGAAAGTTGAAAGAAAGAAGACAATCATCTTTCATATTCCCAGTCTTAGGGCAACTACTTGTTTTTAGCAGTTCGATATTTATTTTTCTAGTTTATTGTATGTGTGTGTTGTTTTATTTTTCTTTTGAAAGTGTTTTGTGTAGCTCATGTATATATATTTAAACCTCTTTTATTTTATTTATTTATTTATTTAGTAAGCTAACGGTCCAGTACTGTTTTGTAAGAAACAAGTCTCATTACCTCATCCCTTGGTTCTTCTCTGAGCATCTGGCCCTCCCCTATACATCCAAGGAAGACAGTGCAGTAGAGATGAGAACAAGGCCACCTAATGAGATTTTGAGAGAATAGAATATGACATCTGGTTGCCAGAGAGACTTTTAGCATATGAAAATACCCTAAAGGAAATGAACATTAGAGTTAGGTCCTTTAAAATACAAAGTGCTGAAAACACCAATAATAGTAATTTAGTATTGAACCAACCGAAGCAGATATCTTGTGTATGTCAGATTGGCTGTCTACACCAAGGAAGTGGTTTTCCCTCGACTTAAACAAACTCACTCAAAAGCATGCATACTCACAAATGCACACACAAACATATTTAGTCATCCTTCTCTCAAGGGGTGCTTGTTCTCTCAGCAGTAGAAGGGTATGGTAAGTATGGGAAACATTTGTCGGGAATTAAAGCTAACTATAGGAGGGACTTCACAGCTTCGCTGGCTTTTAAAATTTTCTTTTCAAATTCGGGGGACTTGTCAGGGCAAACTAAATAAAAATGGACTCAAAGCAGTGTTAGAGGAGCATTCAAAACACTTAAAAGTCAGAAAGGTTCAAAACATAGTGTGAACTTGGCTGTTTTCTTATCTCAGAATTTTAGCTTCTTAAAAAAATAATTTTTAAACTGCCATGTAGACTAGGTAGGCCAAAGGAGTTGCACAGCTGAAAACTCAGTCGCTTGACATGGATTTACTAATAAGTATAGTTATGAAGCCAAAATACTGTTCCTACAGATCCATGGGCTAACCCTAACCCTAACCATAACCAGAGTATACATAACCACACATGATGCTTCTGTTTTATTTCCAGGAAATTTATTCTGAATTTTTCATTCACTTTTTCCTAGCACTTCACCTAGAGAAGACTAATTCGTTCTGATCAGTCTTGTGTAATCATTTTGTTGAGCAACTTTGGGGTTCGTATGCCAAAAAAAAGAATGTTGAGGGTCTGTGTATGATAGGCTTTGTGTTAATAGGCTTTTGTGTTATGTCTTTCTGACATATTTCAAACAGGTATTTGTCAGATAAAATATATAATTTAGCTTGGGAAAGTAGTCACTCCTTTAATTGCAAAGTTTGGAAATTTGACTTGATTTTAAAATGGTGGGAATTTCAGTCATATCCTGATATAAAATACCTTAAGACTCCAGGAACACACACATGAGGTAGAAATCCTTCAGTGTAGAGTGGAAAGATTTTATTGTTTAAGACTACTGCATAATTAGAAAAGTTAGCTGAGCCATGGTTCTCTGCACAAGTGAAGAGTTCTTAGTACAGGGAAAAGGCAGTCATGTTCTCTTTAATCTTTTACTCATCTGAAAGAAAAAGGGGGAGCAATTTGAGGTGTTGCTGTCTTCTTCACACTGTAATGTGTGCTTTGTATGCACCCACTTTCTCTTAGAACATGCATGCCTGAAACCGTGTGCCAGTGCTGTCTTCTCCAGGGTTATCTTTGTTACTTTTTTTCCTGGAGTGCAACTCTAGGTATAACATTGAACATTCCCTCTCAGGGTGTGTTTGAATCAGTGTCCTGGCTTTTTCCTTTACAAACACATCGTTAAATAACATTCAAATGTTTGACTGCGTTTGTAGGCTTGGAAGATTAAAGATCTTTTCTAAAACCCTGTGAAACTGAGGGAATCAACTGAGACGGTGAAAAACAAGTGGATGAAGTTAGGACAGTCAAACCCAAGAAAAATCCTTAAATAAGATTTCTTGACTGAATGAAAAGTGCTTTTGCTGTAATTTGAATCAAATACTGGTGTTCCAACTTTATAGTGTAAACCTTTAATAGTCTCAGGCCTGTTTCATCACCCAGTTTGCCCTTCAAAAGCCTACTCATTGCTCAATCACCTTAAAGTGCCAGCCAGACTGGGGTTTGAATCCAGACTGTACCATAAACTGGCTGGGTGATTTGGGACAAGTCATTCAATTTCCTTCAGCCTTTCTTCTCTTATCTCTAAAATGAAGATAGATTGCATGTACTTCATAAGGCTGCTTTTTATTTTTATTTTTATTTATTTATTTATTTTGAGGTGGAGTCTCACTCTGTTACCCAGGCTGGAGTGCAGTGGCGTGATCTCTGCTCACTGCAACCTCTACCTCCCGGGTTCAAGCGATTCTCCTGCCTCAGCCTCCCGAGTAGCTGGGATTACAGACGTGCGCCACCACACCTGGCTATTTTTGTATTTTCAGTGGAGACGTCACCATGTTGGCCAGGCTGGTCTTGAACTCCTGAACTCAGGTGATCTGCCCACCTTGGCCTCCCAAAGTGCTGGAATTACAGGCTCTAGCCACTGTGCCTGGAGGCTGATTTTAAAATTAATTGCAATATTAAAGAGCTAGTACAGTGGCAGAAGCATAGTAGGTATATCATAAATATTTGTCTCATTTATATTAACTCTCCGGATTAAGGTAATTTTTTTAAAGCTTCCAATGTAATGCAATGCTAATACAATTTACAAGAAAATATTGGTTTACCAGAAGTATAATGTATTAGTCAGGGTTCTCTTAGAAGACAGAACTAAAAGGAGATATATATATATATATATATATACATATATATATATAATTTCAGAATGGTGTGTGTACTTTAAATTCCATTCTTCCTTTAGTATATTTCTGAACACATGTGTCTCGTGGTTTAGAATATATATATATGTATATATCATATATATATATATATATAAAGGGGAGTCTATTAAGTATTAACTAACATGATCACAAGGTCCCACAATAGGCTTTCTGCAAGCTGAGGAGCAAGAAGAGCCAGTCCGGGTCTCAAAACTGAAGAACTTGGAGTCTGATGTTCGAGGGCAGGAAGCATCCAGCATGGGAGAAAGATGTAGACTGGGAGGCTAGGCCTGTCTCGCCTCTTCATGTTTTTCTGCCTGCTTTATATTCGCTAGAAGCTGATTAGATGGTGCCCACCTGATTAAGGGTGGGTCTGCCTTTCCCAGCCCACTGACTCAAATGTTGATCTTGTTTGGCAACACCCTCACAGACACACCCAGGATTAATATTGCATCCTTCAATCCAATCAAGTTGACACTCAGTATTAACCATCACATATGTAATATGGATCAAATGGTAAAAAGTTTCTAAATATTACCTTATTGATGGATCAGTATACCATAGATTGGAAAACTTAATCTAGATTTGGAGATTATGTATATGTATTATGTGTATACACACATACACACACATTATATCATAGTATAAAGAGCTACCCTTATAGTTCATTTTGAAGTAGCCTTAGGTACCTTTTATTTGGAAAGTATAAGTGAGACTTTTAGTATTATAATATTTCCACTGAGACTTTAAAACATTTTTGGTGGAAAATAGTATAAAGATTATTGTAATAAAGTTTTGCTTCAGAGCCCTTGTATTGGAATAATTTTAATCTCTGGGTTCGTTTTATATGCTGTTATGTGTGATCTGTCATATGACTATATGGAGAAGTTATACACTAAATCTAAATTACCACCTGTGTGCATTTGTTTTTCTGGGGGGAGGGGAAACTTAAAATACATTTCTAATTTTTAAAAGGTTTATTGAGTTATAATTTCTCTGCAGAAAAATTCACCCTTTTTAGTTCTATGAGTTTTGATTCCGATATAGAGCATTTCATCACCTCCCCAAACTCCCCCATATCTCTATATAGTCAACTGCTCCCTCTCCACCAATCTGTTTTCTAATCTATAGTTTTGTCTTTTCTAGATTAACATAGAAATGAAGTCTTAAAATATGTAGCCATTTGAGTCTAGCTGATCTCACTTAGCATAATGCTTAAAGATCCATCCATATTGCTTTCCTTCTTTTTTATTGCTGAGTTGTATTCCATTTTATAGATATACCACAGTTTATTTATCCATTCATGAGTTGAAGGACCATCAGAGGATTTTTGATAAAGTGTAATAGGTAATTTCGTGATGACTAGACAGAGGATTATGACATTTTATTTTTTCTCTAAGAGTAGATATTGAGGAATTTTAAGAGTAATATTTGAACATTTTACAACTTCAAATATTGATGGTCTCAATTTGAGGAATAACTTCAAGAGACTCTTGGTTGAAGGAAAATGTAATTTTTGAAAAACATTTCAGAATGGTGTGTGTACTTTAAATTATACTTTATCTAGGAATTTCTTGGCATCTAAGAATCTATTCTTCCTTTAGTATATTTCTGAACACATGTGTCTCATGGTTTGGAACATTCCTAATGCCCAGATACTGCTTCAGTAGAAGTGCAAAGGCAGAGGCAAAAGAGAAGCCTACCAGAAAGCTTACACAAAACCACTCTGTTTCCTTGACAACCTCCAGGGTTCTATACTTGGCTACAATCTACTGAACTTCTGAAGCTAATGTCTAAATCTGAAACTACTGCCTTGTTCTCTTTTTGTTATTATCTGGAAACATATTTTAATGAAATGGATCCTTTGAATAAAATCATTAAGAAGGCTTGCAAATAGAATAGCCATGGGTTGATTAGGAATTTGTTATAAACCATATACTTTGATAACTTTAAATATATCTCTATATTATATATTTCTAATCCAGGATCTATTTAATTGCTAAAGAAGCTGTAGTCTTTTATTTCAGGGGGTTTAGAAGATATCCTAAAGATGGATCAATTGTATTTTTTTATGGATTTGGCCTGGGGCAGAGAAAATCTGTTCTTTCAAATAGGTCTTTTGGCATGCTTATTGAAGTTGAGTCCAATGTAGCTTAAAAGCCTCAAAAGTGGAAGTACAATTTTATTTTCCATGGGGGGTACTGTTCTCCTTTACCCCCACACTCCTAAATAAGTAGCTAATTGTTAAAAGGAGCAGACTAAAGTGGTTAGGAAAAAAAAAAAAGGACTCAGTCTGCAAGACACTTCAAAACCAATTTTGAATTCCCTTCCTTCAAGGTGTGAAAAGTATGTCTGACAGCAACAGAAAGTAGACTTTGAACTTTTTCTTCAAAATGAACTGAGGAAAATTACAAGATTGGGAAAGTGAATTATCGTAGAGGGCATTCACTATTTAAGACAGTTGATCAGTCTGTTTGGAGAGAGATTATACTTTTGTGTTTTCATTTCTTTCTAGTAGAAGTATTTTTGGTCTTTTCCCAGTTTAATTACTCCCCAGGGCTCAACTTCTGGTTTGGCTTTTTCTGGGGTTAGCCACCTTTCATTAGCCTGTGTACTTTCAGGCTGGCTTACCCAATTTAAAACTCTTGGTCCCAGAGCCCAGACATCAAATTATCGATAGTTTATTTTCCTGTGTACTTTTCTGCATTCAAATTTAAAAAAGGAAAAGCAAAGCAAGTCCAAAAAATTTGATGTTTCTTGGTCTTTATTTTCTTCTTTCTGTAAAAGAATCCGGGCTCCAGTTGATTCCAGAAATAGAACAAAAATTGTGTACAGGACCAGGGGACTAGGAAACAAGGGTTTCTCATCCTTTTAGAGGAAACCCAGTAACCAAGAGAATTAGAAACCACATGTTTACTGCACAATTTAAACAAGATGTTTCCAGACAGCCCCTCCCCCCATGTCATTTAATTGGTTTTCATTTTGTCACTTTTTGTTGTAACTGAACCAAGTTCTTTGACTGCTGATGATAAAACATTGTGCGAAGAAGTAATTTCGAAGCTGTTCACATAAAGACATGCTGAAGCTATATTCTAGAATCCTTTTCCTTATAATATTTTCACAATCAGTTTGCTGATAATACAATATAATTCCTGGTCTTGGTTTCCAAATATTTTAGAATTTTAAATAGAGGCTACAGCAAAGTGCTCCTCCTATTTGCATTGCTTAATAATTACTCTGCATATTTGACAAAGGGAAAATCACTTTATGACATGTAAACGACTTGTAAACTGAAAAGAATTCTGAGTTTAGTTGCCTTTTAAAAAGAAGTATGAAATTTAAATAAGAAAGAAGAATATATTTGAGATCTATTTAATACACTAATGCGTTCCTATTCCTGTAAGACAAGTTTTGGTTTATCACCTAGAAAATAAGGATGATGCTCATCTCATAGGAATGTGGTAAGGATGAATTAATGATGTCTGCCAAGTGCTTTTTCCATTTTGAAGATGAAATTGTCTGTTGATTTTTACTACTATAGAGTGTACATTTCTCACAGTTTGAAGGGTTATGGAAACTTGGTGCCAAAGGAATGCGTAAACTAGACACGGGAGGAAAGAAATGGGTTGAGACCAGCCCTTGCAAGGCTGCTGCTTGCTGTTCACAAGCACTTTAAAAGCTGGAGAAGCCAGTGTTTTTCAGTTCTTAACAACAATCATCACCACCACCATGACATGCTGCATCTCAACCAAAATATAAAACAACTCTGACTCATGTGGTATATTTACTTCCTTTGAGGGTTTTATGTTTCCTATGCCTTTGAGACCACTTTGGCTCCAGGGGCTGGTTTTCATCCTTGTGGATACAGAAACACATTTTATTCTTGTGACCAAGGGGTGTTCTGGTTCCAGTGAATGAATTCACTCTTAAAATCCCCACAAGAGACTAAATGTAAATCAGAAAGTTGGTTAATTAGTTTACTATGAGAGTGGCCCCTAGGCCGATAAATGGGACCAGCTGGCTGATAGGCACCCCACTTGGTAATGTAATCTACCACTTGGAAGCTTCACGAACAGAGAATCACAGTAAAGGGAAAGACAAATTGGGTTTCTAGTATGTTTCTGTCAAGTTGTGGGGTCCTAAAGACTCCCTGTTCTTTACCCTTGGTACATTTCTGTCTAAACAACTAAAATTGCTACCTAGAACAGATCAGTCTCTCCTGATTATGCTGTAGAAACACTGAGAACTTCTTATTCTCTTACTCTATAAATTTCCTTTTTCTGGATTACATGTTGATGCTACAACTTTTAATTTCCATGTTTCTAACTCTTTTATGCCTTGACAATATATAATTTTAAGAAATCATTTTATGTTGTGCATATTTCATCTCCTTATTGTCTTAGGAAAAGCTTATTATAGTAACCTAACTCTATCTCTAGACTTGAAACTCTCAGTTAGACTTTTTGAGAATCAGACTCACAGAGTGTTAGAGTTGAACAAAATCTTAGCGATCATTTAATCTACCTTCCTTATCTGGTAAATGAGAAAACTATGGCCCAGAAACAAAAGGGACTTTTTGCTTAAGGTCAAAAAGTTAGTAGCAGAAATGGAACTCTAACTGGTTGGAGTTTAGCGCTTCAAATATAACATTCCTTGTTTATTTTACCTGCCATGTTATTTCACCTTTTTCCTAATTCCTGACATTGAACCCAAGATCCAACTTATTTTTACATCTGCTGAAATATTCGTCCAATTTGTATACTTTTAAAATATTTTTTTCTCATCAATAACTATGTTACTTGACCCAGAATATCATTTCTTTCTTTTCTTTTTTTTTTTTTTTTTTTTTTTTGAGACGGAGTCTGACTCTGTCGTCCAGGCTGGAGTGCAGTGGCCAGATCTCAGCTCACTGCAAGCTCCGCCTCCCGGGTTTACGCCATTCTCCTGCCTCAGCCTCCCGAGTAGCTGGGACTACAGGCGCCCGCCACCTCGCCTGGCTAGATTTTTGTATTTTTTAGTAGAGACGGGGTTTCACCGTGTTAGCCAGGATGGTCTCAATCTTCTGACCTCGTGATCCGCCCGTCTCGGCCTCCCAAAGTGCTGGGATTACAGGCTTGAGCCACCGTGCCCGGCCCAGAATATCATTTCTAACTAGAGAGTGGCTTGTTCTTTAAGGTTGTGTATTGCTAATAGGAATGCTAGTTAATAAATTGGACTTTAGAAAAGTTCTGGTTTACTTTTTGAGGGCTATCTTTTGCCCTCACAGTGATCATGAGTAGTACTAGCCACACAATAGACCCTCCATAAATATTTCTTAATAAATTCACTGGTTAAACCTTGACTAAGGAGGGTGAATCCAGCTGATTGGAACAAAATTAATCCTAGATGCTTTAGCACAGAAGTGATATGATTGACCCTTATTCTACAAACACCTCTTAATTGAAAGATATCCCCAAAACACTATTTTTGAGCTTCCAGGGTTCTCTATCTCTGTGTCATAACCAAAGAACTAGCAATTAATGTCCATACCTTGAAAAATATCCTTCATAGTTATTTTTTAAACCACATGCTTTGTATTTCATTCATCAAGTCCTGACATTTTTACCTCCAAAATGTAGTAAATCTGTATACTTTTTTTTTTTTTTTTTTTTACCACCTCCACTGCCACAACCCTCGTCTAAGCTATCATTATGTCTCACCTGGCCAACTCAATAAGCTTATTAACTGGTCCTCTTTCCACCATTATCTCCCTTTACCTGTACTTTAAACTGCAGCAAGAATGGTCTTTGAGAAAGTAGGTGAGATCATATTTCCCATCTAATTCTATCCTTATCTATACCCCTAGAATAAAGTTTTTTTTTCAGTTATTTTCTAATACTTCCACAGTGAAGACTGCCTCCATTACCATGCCAGTTTCCTTTGCTCCCACTTTCATCCTTGCTCACCAGTTTCCAGCAATACTGACCTCCTTTCAGCTCCAAGAACAAGCCAAACTCTATCCCATATTTGGACATTTGTCCACTCTGTTCTTTCTTGATGGTCCTTTTGGGAAACCCAAGGATGCTTCATGAAGTCAGCATTTGAGCTGGGACTTGACAGATAGGTAAGATTACTGCAGAGAGGGATGATTCATTTTAAGATTACTACATGTAATTTCCTAACTGCTCTGGGGAAGTGTTCAAATCTTATTTATTTATTTATTTATTTATTTATTTATTTTGAGATGGAGTCTTGCCCTGTCACCCAGGCTAGAGTGCTGTGGTGCGATCTCAGCTCACTACAACCTCCACCTCCCGGGTTCAAGCAATTCTCCTGCCTCAGACTCCTGAGTAATGGGGATTACAGGTGCATGCCACCGTGCCTGGCTAATTTTTGTATTTTTAGTAGAGATGGGGTTTCACCGTGTTGGCCAGTCAGTCTAGTCTTGAACTCCTGACCTCAAGTGATCCACCCACCCCCGCCTCCTAAATTACGGGGATTGCAGGCATGAGCCACTGCACTCAGTCATCAAATCATTAATTTGTAACTGGAAGCAGTTCATATTACTATTCACTCTGATTGATCATTTCAAAGTGTCTCATCCTCTTAATAAATGCTCTTTCCTGAATATTGAACCTTATCTACTCTACCAGTACTTTGTTCTTACTGTCACAGTTGAGCATGTAATCAGGCCCAAGTTATTAATATAAATCATTAAAATTTATAGTTAATAATTGCAAATTTATTTCTTTTCAGAAGCTTCATAATAGCATCCAGCCAATTAAACAATGAACCCAATATAGTATAAAATATTCCCTACCTATAGAAGTGATCACATGCTAATAGTTATTAACCTGGGAAGTTATTCCGCTGAGTAAACTGGCATTCTTGGAGAAACATTTCTTCATTAAGATGACCAGGGATGTGTTTAACGTACTGAAATAGTAATTTACAGAGTGGTACCTTATTGGCTTCAGAAATTTGAAACAACTCCCAGAGTGCCTGACACACTCATTTTGTTTTAATCACCTCATATACAAGCAAAACAATCCAGAGCCAAATGTTTGATCAGATTATAGAAGTTTTGCACAACATATTTGACATCCAATTAGTTTTTTTCATAGGTTAATGATAAAATTGGTTTGTATTGTTTGAGTTCACACCAATTAAGAGAAAACAGGTAAGGCGTGTGAGTGTGTATGTGTTGGGGCGGGAGTGGGTGGAAGGTTGGGGGAACAAGCAGAAAGCCAGTTTAGAGTTTCAAACCCTTTGTAGATAATCCATTGTTTGCATAATCCACATTTAGAACTGACTATAATAAGTAAAACCCTAATTTAATGCAGTGGGTTAGGACTGAGATCATTCATAAGAGAGGAATTTTTGTAGAAAGGAAAGGGCTGCCTTAATGTGCATACATATTGTAAGAGGTGGGTAAAAATTTGAAGATTGGGCCCGGTGTCTCAGGCCTGTAATGCCAGCACTTTGGGAGGCCGAGGTGGATGGATCACGAGGTCAAGAGATCGAGATCATCCTGGCCAACATGGTGAAACCCCGTCTCTACTAAAAACACAAAAATTAGCTGGGCGTGGGGGCGGGTGCCTGTTGTCCCAGCTACTTGGGAGGCTGAGGCAGGAGAATCGCTTGAACCTGGGAGGCAGAGGTTACAGTGAACCGAGATGGCACCACTGCACTCCAGCCTGGGCGACAGAGTGAGACTCCATCTCAAAAAAAAAAAAAAACAAAAAACAAAATTAAGGGTAGTTAAATTTCCATCAGAAAGTCAACTGAGACCTCAGAACTGCCCAGTTCCATGTCACCCACCTACCATCACCACCACCACTAGGACTATCACCTGTTCTGATTCAGGGCAGAGGAAGGCAAGAAGGAGAGAGAGAGAGAGAGATCAAGAAGGTGATAAGGTGATATAATAAGTAGGTTTCTTGGTGCCAAAGACACAATTGGGTTGATGAACGTGAGTCTTCTTTAGGGCCAGCCCAAGAAGGACAGAAGCTGAAGGACAGGACAGGAAGGCAATGCTTTCACAATCCTAGTGGGAGCAGGAGCATGTCTCTTATACTCCTCCAGCCACACTGTGGTGTGTTTACTAGAATTACAGTTGCCTAGCAAATGAAGTAGTAGGTTATGTACCCATAATCCTGCTCACTCACTGCTTAACAACCCTCCTTGTCAAGTTCATCACAGAGAACCAGAAATTTAACCAAAAGGCTCTGAGAAACCCAGGAAGAGATACAAATCTCTGCAATTAATGCTTAGCCATTTCTTTCATAGGTTCTCAATAGCTGGTTTCATTTTCTTTTGAATGCCTGAATTCATTGATAGATTGATAGGTTCGTTCATTCATTCATTCTTTTATTCCACATGCACAAGTGCACGTGCACACACACACACACATATACATACAGTCACACATTGCTTAATGATGGAGATACATTCTGAGAAATGTGTCATTAGGCAATTTTGTCATTCTGTGAACAACCTAGAGTGCACTTACACAAACCTAGATTATATAGCCCTACTACACACCTAGGCTATATAGTACAGCCTGTTGCTCCTAGGCTACAAACCTGTACAACATGTTACTGTACTAGATACTGTAGGCAACTGTAATACAGTGCTAAGTATTTGTGTATCTAAATATATCTAAACATAGAAAATGTATGGTAAAAATATGTTATAATCTTATGACTGTATGTATGTGTGTATATGTGTATGTGTGTATATATATGTGTGTATATATACACACATGTTTATATATACATGTGTGTATATACATATGTGTATATATGTGTGTATATATGTATATGTAGTATACTATATACCATACACACACACACATACACACATATAGCCATCCAGATCAGCCCAGTCAACCCTGGCAATCAATGAGGTGACAGATGTTGCAGCCAGATCACCCTCATATCCTCAATGAAAAAAGTAAGAAAGAAACAGTAATGTCTTTGGGGCTCTACCCAAGCCACTGCGATCAGCATAACAGGTCTTGTTGCCTGCTCAGCCCTGTGCAGCCTGTCCTGGGGTGTCAGTAGAGGGGCTGCACTGGGACCTTTTGGAAATGTTTTTCTGTTTAGTCCCAAATTACTTGGAAGCTTTTTGGCTTGTTTAGACTCTTTATAAAAAATAAAAAGGTGATCTCCACGACAAAATGGTGCATGTGTTTTTGAAAACGCTGCAGCAAGCCGTCAAGATGATTTAGCAGATTCAGAAGAGCCTGATAAATTCTTCATAGCAAGTATCAAGGGAGAGGTACCTTTGAGTTTTCAGCCTTATGTTACAGATGCTCTGAATGGTGAGCTTCCAAAGAAACTTTTGGAGTATCTAATATTTCTGAGAAAAGCATTCTGGTTCCCATTTTACAGCAACACAGAGGCAGCCTTAGCAACTAATGGATTTTACATCTGGAAAAGGAGAAAAGAACAAAATATTTGGCCAATGACTAAAATATTTCCACATCATCTAGCCTTCAAAAGATCACCTATGAGACACTTCAGTTTTAGAACTGTAGAAGTTAAATAAAGTAAGTAATTAACTCAAACTCTACTACTTTGGGAATTCTTTTCAATATTCTGCCTAGCACAGATTACGCCAGGGAAAATGTGGAGTTGAATCAGGTGGCTCACATAGGCTTGCCACTGGATCTGCTTTTTGAAAGAGAGAGGGGGAATTAATTTAATTTTAGAAAGGTCTCCCAGGGCTCCAGAAACAGTGGAGTAGAATGGTCTAGCACTTTTGTTCTTTTCTAAAGGATTTTAATGTATTTTCTCTTCTGAGATCCAAAGGGCCCTGAAATGCCCTCTGAAGCCCTTCGTGATCACCCTTTAAATCTTTGTGCTGCTTTTTTCTTCTAGGCTCCCAGAGAATGAAGATCTCAACAGAGTAAGCATGGAACATGATGATTTATATTGATGACTCTCTCTATATCTATCTATCTATCTATCTATCTATCTATCTATCTATCTATCTATCTGTGTGTGTGTGTGTGTGTGTGTGTGTGTGTGTATGTTAAGGAGCAAAACTGTATTGAAATAATTTATGTACAATTTTCTAACCACTAGGATTCGGCTGCACTATCAATCCTCATTCAGTGTGACCATTCCTTTTCAGGGTATTATTCATTTTCCCTTCAACAATGTTTTTGCTATCAAGTAGGAGGGTCCCAGATGGATTACCATCTGGGGACTAGCCCAAGGAGCAGAAAGATAGTCAGGGGAAGACATTTTTGACATTAACAATGTACCTGTGGGGGCTCTTAACCTGTGACTTGAGCCTGAATGAGATCTGATGAACAAGATACACCTCGTGAATGATTTTGAAACAGATTTATGAACTAGTTGAAGTTAACTTGACAATTTATTACATTTGTTCTCATCTTCTGTTTTCCTTTCATTTGTCTTTCTCCTTTCTTCTCATAGTTGCTGTAGGAAGCTTACAACCCCTTAATAATAATTATGAATGCTTACTAAGTGCCAGGCATCATCTTAAGTGTTTTAAACGCACTATATTATTTAATTTTCTAAAAACTCAATGATGTTGGTTCTATTTTTGTTTCCATTTAGCAGATGAGAAAACTGAGGTTTGGTGAACTTAAGCATTTTACTATACTAGTTATCTTTGCTTGGGTTACAAACAAATAATCCCAATATCTCTGGGCTTAAACTAGAGTCTGGCAATTTTTTTTAAAAAGGGCCCAGATAGTAAATATTTTAATCTTTGTAGGCCATACAGTCTGTGTCACAACTACTCAACTCTCCCATTGTGGCACAAAAGTGGCCATATATACTGTGTAAACAGATAAACATGACTGTGTACCAAAAAACTTGATTGATAAACACGTAAATGTGAATTTCATGGAACTTTCATGTGCCATGAAATATCGTTCTTCTTTTGATGTGTTTTCAACCTTTTTAAAATGTAAAGGTCATTTTTAGCTCACAGGCTGTACAAAAACAGTTGTGGGCCATATTTATCCTCATTGGCTGTAGTTTGTGGACCCTTAAGTTAAACTCCCATTTATTTCTTGTTTACATTATGTGAAGGCTGCAGTTCAGGTGTAGATCTGCTGGGCTCTCATTCAGTTTGGCTGTGCTTGGCCCCACAACTCTTCTCATTCTGGAATCCAGGCTGAAAGCATAGCCACTATGTGAGGCATGCTATTTTCATGGACAGGAATAAAAGGGGCAGAGTCAAATTATGCAAGCTCATTGTCTTAGTCTATTCAAGTTGCTCTAACAAAACTACCATAGACTGGGTGGTTATAAACAACAGAAATTTATTTTTCACAGTTCTGGAGGCTGGGAAGTCCAAGATCAAGGCTCTGGAAGATTCATTGTCTGGCAAGGGACTGTTTTTGGTTCATAGACAGTACCTTCTGGCTGTGTCCTCACATGTTGAAAAGGGTGAATGAACTCCCTTGGGGCCTCTTTTATTAAGACACTAATCTCATTCATGAAGGCTCTGCCCTCATGACTTAATCACCTCCCAAGGCTCCACCTCTTAGTACCATCACCTTCAGTGTTAGAATTTCAACATATGAATTTTTGGGGTACACATTCTAACCATGGCACCCATTTAAAACTTTCCCTTGCTTATATGTAGCATATGTGATGTCCACTCATATTCCTTTTACCATAGCAGGTTATATGGCCAAGTCCAAGGTAAATGGGACAGGAAGGGAAGACATGTTCAGGGAGGCAGTGTATCATTGAAAACTAGTAAGCTAGTAAACCAATTTGCCACTTGATCTAAGATTGCATGATGGGTCTTGAGATCCAGGGTTTTGTGCTCTGAAGTCTGTGCTCTTAACCACTTTGCTATGCTGGCTCTACTTTGTTAGGCCTTTGCTTCCCCCACACTCTCTTAACAGTGCTCTTTATTACCTGTTCAGCTTCTATCTGTTTTAGCTTTCCCATCTCCTTTCCTTCTGAGTTGGTCTGAATCTTTACTATGCTGTGTGGATTTCTGGGTACTTTCTGTTGTCCTCCAGACCAAGACAGCAGGACTCACTGCATCCCTCAGACCACGAACGCAGCCATCCAGGCTGCCTGGCCACACAGGTCACTATTTTCTCTCTCACTCTCTGCATGAATGATGGAAAGGGCTGTGCATTTCCCTCAGGAAGCCTGCTTGTTTCACTGAAAAAAGACCAACTTCCTGGTAGAGGACACCAGGAATAAACCCCAATTGCTCCCCTGACCTCTGGCCACCACTCCCCTTCTAGGAAACAATAGCTAACATTCGTATGAGGCTTTATAGTTTACAAAGCCCCTTCCCTGTATCATTCCAGTTGATCCTCATAACCACATTGAGAGGCAGACAAGATTATTACCATTCTACAGATCAAGAAACTGAGTCTGAGAGAAAGTCCAAAGTTTTCTTGATGATCATGGAGTTATTTATTTAATTATTTAGTTAGTTAGTAGTGGAGCTGGAACTCAAACCCAGCACTCTTTCCCCTTACCCAGAAACACACCCTGTCTTTGATGTTTCTTAGTTTCCTCCCTTTGAAGCATTCCTACTACTGCTATGAGGCAGGATTAGAGTCCTTCCTCCCCTGGGATTGCAAGAACCTTAAAAGGACTGGCAGAAGTGAGATTTAACTCTTTACTGCTCTTTGTGTGAAGACTACATCCGTCATTACTCAAAGGTCACAGTCACTTGAAGGTGGAAAATTGTGATTGCTAGTATGCTGTGGTCCTAAACTCCCTACTTCCTGAACCATTTCATTTTTCAGGATCTGGTTTAATGATACGTCCTATGTGAAGCACTTTTCCATCTCCCCCAAATGGAGGAAGGAGTCATCTTCTCTTCTGTGCCCCCACAGTCCCTGAGCTCCCTTCTCCCATAGACTATCACTCTGTATTGTAATTGTTTATTTGCTAGTACATATCTCCCACTAGGCCCTGAGCTCCCTGTGAGCACAGACTATATCAGCCTCACCTTTGTACCCCCTATCATAGCAGTTATCCCTCTGTCTTGCACTTAATCTGGTTGTTTGCCTATCTGCTCTACTGAACTTCATGAGTTCATGCTCATGCCACCTCTTTACTGCTGTACCTACATACTGGGCCAAACATGGTGCCTGGTATGTGGTAGATGCTTAGTAAATGGCCACTGAACTTTAGGATTTGGTTGCTTTCCAATTGGATCCATTCTTCTGAGATAGGGGCCAGTGGAAATTTTCTCTTGTGCTTGTAATCAGACACAGTGGAAACCACCTTCTCCTGCTCCAGTATTTTTAGAAGGTAATCAACTAAGCAAATTCAATGGACAGTTGGAAAGGTGGCACCATTGTTAAACCCAGCTAGTCTCAATCCAAAGGATATGATTAGAGATTGGAGGGGTGGAAGATATTGACTTCAGTTTCAGGGGTCCCACCCAAGCGTGTTTCTTCTCCCACACTGCACAGTCCTGTGAGGCCAGCAAGTGAAGCAGTTAGTAAAAGCTGAGAGGAGAGTGGAGAGAAAGAAGAACACCATTTTAATTCCTTTTTTTCCTTACTCGCATGCCAAACATCTGAGCAATATACTATTTAAAACCTTGAAAATTCACAACATAGCATTGGAAAGGTGAAAGAGGAAAGACCCTTTTATCAGCTCACTTCTCAATGATGTTCTCACCCCACAAGCATTTGAGTCCTGAAGCAAAACTCAGCATGATGTGAAAAAGTTCCAATCACTCTTATTTGCAACTTTTCTGGACAATGGAAAACTATTTGCTTGTCTGCGAAAGTCTGTTTTTTTCCTATCTAGACATGAACTCCACTTAAAATTATTAGGAAACTCTTTTAGCCTGCTGAGTGTAATCTATTCAAGCTCATGTTTTTCAGAACTTACTAGAAGCTTTGTGTCTTCTAATAGACCCTTAATATAATTCAATATGTGACGAACAAAGTCATGTTGTTCAGGCATGGCTAAAGTTAAGAGAGAGCAGCTTTTATCCAATATGGTCAAAAATGCATCTTACAGATGGAAGCTATGACGAAATGCTACTTTAAATAAGCAGCCTCTATATTGTGCAGAAACACCCACATCTACTCCCTCAAATCTCAATGCACTCCACTCACTCTGTATTTTGTCATCATGGGCAGACAGAAAAATTCAAGCCAAGATGCATGATTTAGCAGATGTTTTGCAAAAGGTTCCATTCTTCTGGTCATCAGCACATGTGGAGTTGTCAGGAGCCCTGTAAAGATTTTACAAGCCTTATAAGTCATAGTTTATTGAGCCTGGGATGGAATTTAATATATCATCATGGTTCTGGAAGTTCCCTCCTTTTTGTCTGATATAGTCTATAGCTTTATTTACCTTGAAACCAAAAATGCTGGATATAAAAATGAACAGGCAAAGCTCCCCATTGGTGCCCATGTCATCGCCTTCTAAGTGTGGCTCCTTGTTTACTGCATGATGGCAATACTCTCACTTTCTTCATCAGGACTGCTATCAGCAAGCTGAATCAGCATTTTGGCCAGCTTTTAGTTCATTTTATTTTCCTTTAGAGGAAATGTTTCCCAAAGTTTGTTAATGATCCTAAAGTCTTATAAAATTACCCAGCAATATCATTTTACCACAACTTCATGCAGTGTGAAGTTCCAGTCATGCCAAAAAGAGTTCAGATGCTCCAAGATCTTATAGCATTTATCAAAACTGGCCTAAAAAGCAACATACAAAGCTTTATGCAAAATCAAACATGCCAGGCAACTAGGATGCCTGGCCAACTTAGTACACATATATGTTGGACTTGCTTTGCTGAATTTGAAGTGTACGTGAGCAGATTCATTTGCAACACTGGGAAGAAAATAGAATAGAAATTGCAGCTGCCATTTGTGGAGCACATGTCTCTAAATAATTATGGAGATAGACTTCCTTGTTTTTAAGTCCTAATTTTACGGATGAGGAACTTTAGGCTTAGAGAGGTGAAGTACCAGGCCTAAGATAACACAAGTCTTTGACAGACTAGGACTTGTGTTTCTTGGCTTTTTAGTATGCCACAACTTTACACTTTAGCTATAGGAGGGATGGTCTGGCATAACTTTGGGAACAGTGAGACATTGAAGCCAGACAGACATGGGCTTAAACCCCCTCAGGCAGAAATGTTTTCCATGTCATTTCTTCCACTAGCAATATCCATCTTTCACTTAAAGTTTTTCCTGACCCTTCATTTTCTCTTTTGCCTTCTGTAACTACATGTGTTTCTGCCCTTCTTTGAATCCCTGAAATTATAATTACATTGTTTGTAATACTTTTGATCACAGATTACTGTACTTGAACTATAATAATTTGTTCATTCTTTGATTCTCTCTATAGCTATTATTGAGTTTCTTATATGCAAGACCATGTGCTCAATATTCTGAGGATTCACAGATAAATACATTTAGGTAGAGCCTACAAGGAGCTTATCTGCTAGTACAGGAGATAAAACATGTCATAAGAACATTAAGTGGTGCTCTTTATTGAATAACTACTACGTGCCTGGTCCCTTGTGAGGCACTTTACAAAAGTACCTTTCCAATTGACTCCTTTCAACAATCCTGTAAGATAGATATTATAAATCTCATTTTCTGGGTGAGGAAACTGAGGTCAAAGGAGGTTAAATGACTTATTCAAGGTCACCCAACTGCTCAAGTAGAGAAACTGGAATTTAAGGCCAAGTGTGGTTGGCAAGCTCCCTGCTTGCTACTTCACTACACTGCCTCTCTATAAAATAGCAGTTAGAAAATAAGTGAAAGTGCCAGAAAAGAGGTACAACAAATGTACTAAAATAAGTGAAAGTGCCAGAAAAGAGGTACAACAAATGTGCTAAGGGAGTTCTGAGGAGGAATGACGCTCTTATACTGGTCTTTTTTGCACCGTTCCTCTTCTCTTCTCCCTCCGTCCTCTAAACACAGGAACCGGGGACTCGAACATGGAAACTGTCTTTTTTTCACCTCTGTATCCTCAGTGACTGGCCCAGTGTTGTGAGCACATAGCAGGTGTTCAGAGATGTGGGTAGAGATGAATATAGTGACTGTTTGCAGGAAGGCGGGACAATTGGGGCTTGTACCACATCATGTTCCATTCACTCCCCAACTGCAAATTTGCTGGAGAGCTCTACTTGGGCTCCTTCCCTTGTGTGGCCTTGGGTAGGGATACAGTCACAAAGGCAAAGAGGAGATTGAATACACAACATTTCATTGTACGTTTTGCTATTTTTTCATTAGCTACATTTCTATAATTAGGGAGGGAGATCATAGAAATCTTTATGTATCAATAAAGGTGCTTGAGTAAGACTTTAGGGAAGTCATTTCCTTTTATATTTCTTTTGTGTGATAAATATTGGGCATTCTGTAGTGATTTTGACTTTTTTTTTTTTTTTTTTTTTTTGGATGAAGCCTCACTCTGTTGCCCAGGCTGGAGTGCAATGGCATGATCTTGGCTCACTGCAACCTCCACCTGCTGGGTTCAAGCAATCCTCGTGCCTCAGCCTCCTAAGCAACTGGGATTACAGGGACATGCCACCATGCCCAGCTAATTTTTGTAATTTTAGTAGAGACGGGGTTTCACCATGTTGCCCAGGTCTCGAACTCATGACCTCAAGTGATCTGCCTGACTCGGCCTCCCAAAGTGCTGGGATTACAGACATGAGCCACTGCGCCCAGCTGATTTTGACTTTTGAATGCAGTTATGAGGTAATGCAATGTAGTAGGGGTAGTACACCCCTGTGGTTAAACATGTAGGCTTCAGAATCAGATTGATTTGGGTTTGAATTTTAGCTTTGCCACTTAGCAAGTTTGGGACCTTGGGTAAGTCACTTTACTTCCCTGAACCTCAAGTTGTTTTATCTTTAAAATGGGGTTAATGATAAGAAAAAAGTGTGCAAATTACACACTTGATAAGGGGTTAATATCCAAAATATATAAGAAACTCAAAGAACTCAATAGCAAGAAACCGAATAACCCAATTAAAAAGTGGACAAAACATTTGAATAGGCATTTATCAAAAGGAGACATAGACTACCTAACAGCTATATGAAAAAGTGCTCAACATCACTAATCATCAGGGAAATGCAAATTAAAACCACAGTGAGATATCACCTCACACCTGTTAGAAGAGTATCTATCAAAAAGACAAAAGAGGTTAGGTGCAGTGGCTCATGCCTGCAATCCCAGCACGTCAGGAGGTCAAGGCTGGCAGATCCCCTGAGGTAAAGAGTTCAAGACCAGCCTGGTCAACATGGCAAAACTCTCTCTCTACTAAAAATACAAAAATTATCTGGGCATGGTGGCACGTGCCTGTAATTTCAGGTACTCGGGAGGCTGAGGCAGGAGAATCACTTGAACCTGGGACATGGAGGTTGCAGTGAGCCAAGATCGCACCACTGCACTCCAGCCTGGGCAACAGAGTGAGACTCTATCTCAAGAAAAAAAAAAAAAAAAGACAAAAAGTAACAAGTGTTGGCAAGGATGTGGAGAAAAGGGAACCCTTGCACACTGTTGGTAGAAATGCAAATTAGCACAGCTATTAAGGAAAACAGTATGGAGGATTCTCAAAAAATTAAAAATGGAACTACAATATGATCCAGCAATTTCATTTCTTGATATGTATCCAAAGGAAATGAAATCAGCATGTCAAAGAGTTATCTGCACTTTCGTGTTTGTTGCAGCACCATTCACAATAGCCAAGATATGGAATCAACCTAAGTGTCCATATATATATGTGTGTGTGTTGCATTTTCTTTATATGTTACATGCATGCACACACATATACACACACAATGGAATACTGTTCTTTATATGCTACACACACACACACACACACACACACACACACACACACACACACAAGGGAATACTATTCAGCCTTGGAAAATAAGAAAATCCTGTCCTTTTTGAGAACATGGATGAACCCGAAGAACATTATACTAAGTGAAAAAAGCGAGGCACAGAAAGACAAATACTGCATGATCTCAATTATATGTGAAATCTAAAAACTTCACACTCATAGAAGTAGAAAATAGAATGATAGTTACCACAGGCTGGGGTCTGGGTGTGAGAGAGGGAATGGGGAGATGCTGGTCAAAAGGTACAGAATTTCGGCTAGGAGAAATAAGTGCCAGAGATCTAATATACAGCATGGTGACTATACTTAATAATACTTTATTGTCTACTTGAAATTTGCTAAGAGAGTAAATCTTAAATGTTCTTATCACCAAAAAATGTTAAGTATATGATATGATGAATATGTTAATTAGCTTGATTTAATCATCCCACAATGCATACATATATCAAAATATCCCATTATACTCCATAAATATATATAATTTTTATTTACCATTTTAAAAAAGTAAAATATAAAAACAAAAGAATGGAGATGATGATAGTTCTTGTGAAGATTGATTGGAGTGATGCTTGTAAAATGACTAACACATATGAAACTCTCAATGAGTATTAAGGGTTATAATGACAGACCATTTTGACTTATTTTTACTATTTTCTGATAGTATTCAACCAATGTTTATTGCTCATACAGATGCATTCCTTCCTATACCCTTATTGTCAAATATGGTTTTCAAGGAATGCTAATGTAACATATGGAAAACACAATTCATTTCCATAATGGAAATGTGGTGCCAGAAAACACAAAAGAAGAACTTCTTTTTTTTCTTTTTTCATTTTTCTTAATTTCTCAACAGTGAGAGAAACAGCACTGTGAGAGTTGGGAAGGCCAGATGTACTGTTAAGTGTAAAATATGCAATCTTCTGGCTGGGTGCGGTGGCTCATGCCTGTAATCCCAGCACTTTGGGAGGCTGAGGCGGGTGGATCACCTGAGGTCAGGAGTTCGAGACCAGCCTGGCCAACATGGTGAAACCCCATCTCTACTAAAAATACAAAAATTAGCTGGGTGTGGTGGCACATGCCTGTAAACCCAGCTACTCGGGAGGCTGAAGCAGAAGAATCGCTTGAACCCTAGAGGTGGAGGTTGCAGTGAGCTGAGATCACACCGTTGCACTCCAGCCTTGGTGACAGAGCGAGACTTCATCTAAAAAAAAATATATATATATATATATATATGCAATCTTCTTAAAGTTACAATTGAGAGTGAAAGGGTACACTGCTGATAATCTGATAATTAGGCTGGGAAAACAGAAGTAAGCCACGATTTTTCAAGACAAACCTGGACATATGTGACCCTACATAGAGGTTATGAGCAAACTTTGGAATCAGACAGACTTGAGTTAATTGAGGATCTGTTTTGCTCTCTTTACGCTGCCTATTCTCTTATGTTTTTGGCATCCTGTAGTATTTTAAGAATACAGGCTCTGAAGTTCAAATAGATTTGGGGTCCAATCTTGCTCCAGCACTTACTGGCTGTGTGAAATTAGACAAGTTATTTAACCTCTCTGAGCCTCAGTTTCATCATGGTTAAAATGAATGTAATGATAATACCTCTATTATGGCATTTTAAAGATTGTGGTCAGGAAATATGAAAGACTTTCTAGGTAGGAATAAGTGAGAGACAGGTCTGATGCGATTGCACAGTGTGTCCTAGTGGATGAGTGAGAAAAATGACTATCTAGATAAGGTCTGTCCAGGTTATGGAGGGCTTTAAAAGTCAGATAGGATATCTGCACTCAATGTATTAGTAACAGTAGTACTAGCCCCATCTTCAGGACTTTTCTCAAATTTCACCTTCTCAGTGAAGTCTTCCCTGACAACCCCAGTGGTGAACAAAGCAGACAAAAATCCCTGTCCTCGTGGAACTTTCAGTCTAGGGTGAGAGTAGAAAGAAAACAGATACGTATAATATTGCAGATTGCCATGGTGTCATGAAGGAAGTGAAAAGGCCGCTGATGGGGACTAATGGTAGTGTTTCAGGGGGATGGAATGGGCTGCTTTATATTAAGTAATCAGGGAAGTCCTTTCTGAGGAGGTGAAACTTCGGCTGAGATCTGAAGATTGAGAAAGAGCCACATGAAGAGAAGGGGAAGGGCATTCCATGGAGAGTAAATACCATATGCAAAGACCCAGAGGCAGGAAGGAAAACAATCAAGAAGAGGCCATTTTGGCTAAAGAGTAGTGAGCTATGAAGATAATAAAAGAGGATGATGTGATAGGAAGTGACAGGGGTGGGGGAAGGGGCAAGTCTTTTAAATAAGGGGTCAGGGAAGGCCTCTCTGAGGATGAGACATTGAATTAAGACCTGAGCAGAGACAAGGAATCAGCCATGCAAAGATCAGGAGACAGAAATTTATAGACAGAAAGAATGGCCACTGCAAAGGCCCCTAGGTGCAACATGCTTGGCCTGTTGAACAGACAGCAAGGAGGCCATTGTGGCTGGAGTAGAGCCAGTGGGTACAGAATTGGGGGGAGATAAAGCTGGACAACTTGGAAGGAGCCTGATTGTACAGAGCCTTTCAAACCACGGTAAAGACATTGGATTTTACTCCAAGTGAGATGGGAAGCATTGGAAGGCCTTTAAGCCAGGGAATATTTCAGCCTCTGTCTCCTCTGGAGCCCTGCAGACCTTACTTTCTATACTGTTCATTGGCTTCCAGTGGGCACTAAGGTATCCTAAGCTATTGTTTGCTGAGTATATCCTATCTTGCAAACTGGACAGAGAGATCCACCTTGAGTCATGGACTGGGGCTTGGGCATTTTAGTATGAAGTGCTCAGCACAGTGACAGAGCCTCAGAGAGAGAGAGAGAGAGAGAGAGAGTGTGTGTGTGTGTGTGTGTGTGTGTGTGTGTAGGAACAGGAGGGGTGTAGCTGGGCATGGTGGCTCACGCCTGTAATCCCAGCACTTTGGGAGGCCGAGGTGGGTGGATCACAAGGTCAGGAATTCGAGACCAGCCTGGTCAATCTGGTGAAACCCCATCTCTACTAAAAAAAATACAAAAATTAGCCGGGCATGGTGGCAGGCTCCTGTAGTCCCAGCTACTTGGGAGGCTGAGGCAGGAGAATCGCTTGAACCCGGGAGGCGTAGGTTGCAGTGAGCTGAGATTGCGCCACTGCACTCCAGCCTGGGTGACAGAGCAAGATTCTGTCTCAAAAAAGGAAGAGGAGGGGTGTGTCTTGATGATGTTGATGAACACACAAGCTAGAAGTACAGCTGGAGAAGATAACATGTACTAATAGCATATTCCACATTTTAAGTGTTTTAGGGGTGATGCCAGGGCAAATTGACAGAAGTGTTTATTGAGTGTATATTTGGGTTGTGATAGCTGGAATAAATTGTGCTGGGACAGAACATTGCAGGCATCTCTATTTAAGGGGTGAAAAAAGCAGTGGCTTCCTTTTTGGATTTTCTAGGTCTAACCTTAATTTTCAAGTACAGCTATATTCAGACCCTGATTGGGTAAGATTTTCCTGGCTTCCTAGTGATAGTGATGTCTCAGAAACAAGTCTCTTTTCCTAAGGTGAGCTTTTAAGCAGTACATTTTCACCAGAAAGTCTTGAAGCCTTAATCATAATAATATTAATAGTTAATATTTCAGAGCACTTACTATATGCCAGGGATTGTGCTTTATCTGCATTAATTTATTTAAGCCTCAAAATAATCTTATGGATCAGGTAATCATATTATTAATATTACTATTTTACAGAAAGAAAGCAGATTCTGAGGGGTTGAATCATTTGCTTAAAGATTTCAGCTAGTTACTGGTATAGTGGGATCGGAACACATGTTTGACTGATCCCAGAGCCCCTCTTACCACTTTATGTTGCCTTTAAAGGTTGGTTTCAGCATCCACAATCCTCACTTATGTTGCAATCTGATTGGATTTGTTATGGTAGATCTGCTATCTTTCCGTGTTTTCCCTCTCTGGTGGTCATCTTCTATTTTGCTTTCATTATTAAAATCCCCCAATACAGAAGATTTTAGGGCTCAAACAGATGTCAGCTAATCCAGGCAGAAACAGTGAATAACTTCTCTGGATAAAAATTCATTTGTCATATTTCTTGAACGTAGAAATCATAACCTTACCTAGTTTTATATTCCCCTCAATATAAAGCACAGAATAGTCTTACAGCCTAGATGCTCAATAAATGTTGAATTGACTTGAACTCAATTTCTAAACCCTAAGATATTACATAATTACTCCCATTCCAGCCAGACAGGGCTATTCCAAGTTTCTACATAACATTTTTTTAGGGGGAGAGGGGGTGCAGAGGTTGGTTGGGTGGGGTCCATGTGTATGCTTGGGGCAGGTAAAGGGGAATAGCCATAAGTTTTCTAAGTCTTATGCCTGATGCAGGAAGGGAAATATAATCTCTATTTACCACCCACCTCCTTTACTTCATTCAGTAATATGTTGGTTTATGAAAATATGTAGTATTTTCTAAAAAGCAAGGGAGGCAAGAGAGAGCTTGATAATTTATACTTTGCCAGTTTCATCAGTGCCTTAACATAGCTCCCTATTCAGTCAGTGAAGGAGAACTGTATGTCCTTGTTGGGAATCTGGAGATATGCCAGTGGTTGCAAAGAGCTCAGCAGTTTTGCCTGTGTACTTAGATCTGGACTGACCAGTTTAGCATGTGGATCAGATCAGGGACTAGTAAATGTCATTTTGTTTTGACATTTGTATTGAAATTACGGGAAAGAGGTGCCTGTTTCATGAGAATAAAAAGAAAAGAATGCATTGGAAAAGTTTGAGCTTGATGTATTATTAAAAGAAGCAGCCGGGCACAGTTGGCTCACGCCTGTAATACCAGCACTTTGGGAGGCCGAGGTGGGCGATTCATGAGGTCAGGAGATGGAGACCATCCTGGCTAACACAGTGAAAACCCGTCTCTACTAAAAATACAAAAAAATTAGCCGGGCGTGGTGGCGGGCGCCTGTAATCCCAGCTACTCGGGAGGCTGAGGCAGGAGAATGGCGTGAACCCGGGAGGCGGAGCTTGCAGTGAGCCGAGATCACGCCACTGCACTCCAGCCTGGGTGAAAGTGCCAGACTCCGTCTCAAAAATAAATAAATAAATAAATAAATAAATAAATAAATAAATAAATAAAAAAGAAGAATATATGATCCATTCAGGCTGAGTTTAAAAACATCTCAAAACTAGAATCATCCTAAATCTGGCAATAGTTTAGTTATATAGTGATGTAAAAGACAGGATATGTACAGGAACCTAATACTAAGGGCAGTTCAGTTTCATATAGAGGTGTTTTTTTGTTTTTTGTTTTTTTTTTCGTGCAGATACAAATCCATTATGTAAAATAGATTTGTTTGCCAAAAAGTCTATTTTTGTCTATAATAACAATGCAGTTACCAATTATTGAGCAGGTTTTATATGTCAGGCATTGTGCTTAAACACTTTGCACGCATTGTCTAATTTAATTCTCACAAAACCCCTATGAAGGAGGTGAAATTATCTACTTGTTACTAATGTGGAAACTGAGAGACTCAGAGTGGTTATGTAACTTGCCCAAGGTCACACATATAATAAGGGGCAGAGCCAGAATTCTGAAGTGAATCCCTGGCCTGAGGGCTCTTAATAAGATTAGAATCAATACCTCTGAGGATAAAGACCTGGTCCAGTTTTTAAAATGTACGGTAAAATAATACATCCAAGGACTCTGTGGTATGAGTGTATGTGTGTGTGTAATATGCTTTAAGTTCTTTAGTAGAGAAACTAGGTAATTTTCATTGTGTTTCTTAAATAATGATTGCTTAATTGCCTTTAACACTTGCAGCCACTTAGTGGTTAAGTGATGTCTGTTAGAAAATTCTCTTGGCAGTTGCTTTTTGAGAAAGATGATCAAAAGCACACCAAGAATGCCAGTTAATGCCATCATTATTTACTTAGTATAAATTTACAATAACAGGAAAATATGTTCATAGAAATAAAATATCATCTAAAGTATTTAAAGAATTGAAAATGATTCCCATCTTTGTTGTTTGGCCTTACCTTCCTTTACAAAATAAACAAACCTGTTTATCACGTTGTTATAGGAAACAATGACCATGTTTATAAAAAAGAAGGTAAGCTTAGGTAGGAATAATAAATATCATCTTGGATGAAAAGCCTTTGTAAGAGCCTTTTTGATCCTTGAAATATTCTTTTGAAGAAAGGTATGTGGCTTAAGGGTTAACTGATAAATCAGACACCAAGGAACTGTACCTATGGCTACCAACTGCCAAAATAACATCAAAATGGGCAGATAAGTTGTTCTAAAATTAGGTTAACTTAGTTGTTTTCATTTTCTCCTCACATACCGTTTGCTCCAATTAAATCAGTTGATCCTCAGATACACCTTGTGCTTTTGTAACTTAGTGTCTTTCCTCATGCTGTTCTCTTTTCCTAGAATTACATATATCCAAATCCCAACCCATTCTTCCAAATTAGCTCAGATGTCACATCCTCTGTGAAGTGCCTCTGATCCCCTCACAGAAGCAGTATCTTTTGTGTCTCTCCATCTGCACCTTTCTTGCATTAGCAATCTTATAGAATTTTATTTTTATAGTTCTTGAGGCCCTCTTTCGCTTTCCACCTTGAAATTTTGTTTTTAATTCATTTATCTTACATCTTCTATTGGTCTCTAAGCTTCTTGCAGTCAAAACCTATTTTCACTCAGCTTTGGGTAGATCTCAAATACCAAGCACAGTGCTTTGAATACAAACGTCACTCAGAAACATCTATTCAGATTTGAGTGCTTACCACGTGCCGTATACTAGGCCTACAGGCTGACTAAAACAGTTTCTTCTCTCCAGGTACTCATGGGAAACAGATATATTAACAGACTTTCAATATGATCTAGTAAGTAATAAGGTAGAGTCATGAACAGAATGCATTGAAACCTGGAGAAAAGACTTGACCAAGGAGAAGGCCTAGACTGAAAGATGGGCAGTCTTGGTCAGAAAATTGAATGTATGAATCTATGACTTCAAGGTGAAGCCATTTTGGAAGGTGGCAATATCCAGGATGTGACCCTGAGAACCGTGCAGATGAAGGAATGTGAGTATAGGATGTGAAATAGCTCTTCCAACTGGACAATGGTGCCAGGAATTGAGGTAGAGAGGATGCCAGTAAGCCAGATACCAGAGTCCTCAGTGAATGAAGGAAAGTGTCCAAAAGCGAGGTAGATGATCATCCTGGGAAGGAGTAAAAGATGGCATCTGCAGATGGTGTGAACTTCATGGGCAGTGAGGCTTTTCATGAAGCTGGAGCAATGGCCTGGTAAGGGCAATGGGAAGGCAGGATGGTGCTGGTTCCCTATGCTACCTGACCCTATCCATCACAGAATTTGCTGTTTAGAGCTCAAGCAGCTTTAATTGGAGAGAGCTGCATGGTGAAGCTCATTGTCTTTGTAAAGAGCCAAGTCTTCTTCATTAGGGCAGGAAAGAGGTGTTCTGTGAAAACACAGAGGGTATAGAGGTGCTTATTTACAAGTTGAATGACCGTAGATAATGCTGATACAATGGGAGAGCTGAAAGTGGACTAGTCCACCTTTATCATTTTAAATTTGAATACTCTGAGGCCCAGTGAAAGGAAGTAACTTTTTTCCTCAGGCTTCCATAACTATGTTTAATTTCTTTTTTTCTAGCAGTTATTTTGATGCATAGATTTCTTAAACACAGATGCTTGAAACACATGAGTGGTCTATAAAGACCTCCAAGGTAGGTTGTGGGCTATTTCATAGTATAGCATTTCTAACATGATAATCCTATGAAAGCATACAAATAAGATGTTTTGACATGAAGAACCTGCATATGAAATTCAATAAACATATGTCACTGATATTTATCACAGTAGCATGTTCTTCCTATACATTTATGGATAATTTCTTTCCCCAGCTCTCCCAGCCCTAATACAATAGTGAGTCTTTTGTATGGTCCTTGAAACTTCCACCCACACCACTCTGCTAAAATAGTTCTCACTAAGGTCACCAATGACAATAAAGTCACTAAGTCTAACAAATAATTTTCAGTCCTTATCTTATTCAATCCCTCAGTAGCATTTGATACAGACAATCTTCCCTTCCTTCTTGAAGTACATTTTGCCCTTGCCTTTTATGAAACTGCAGTCCCTTTGTTTTATTTGCCCACTTTTGTATTGCTCCTTTGCAGATTTATCCTCCTTTACTTGATTATTAAGCATTGAAGTTCACAAGGGCACTGTTCTAGATATTTTTACCATCCCACTCCATACTCTTTCTCTGAATGATTTAATCTATTCCCATGGCTTACAATATCTTCATGCTCAGTGTGTCTCTGGAGCATAAATAAAGATTTATATCTCCAACCCAGGTTTCTCCCATGAACCTTAAACCCTTATGTCCAACTCAACATCTCCACTGGGATATCTCAAGGGCATCTGAAATTGAACTGGCCTAAGTGTGAACTTAGATTTCTTCTCTCAGACTTGCTCCTCCTCGTGTTTTGTATCAGAGTACCAAAACAGCTACTTACAGTTGTGTAAGCTAAGAATTTGAGTCATCCTCAATACTTTCCTTCCTCTCAACTTCCACATCAAATCCATCAACATGTCCTGTTGATTTTACCTTGAAAATACCTCTCAAATTCATCCACCTATCTCCATCTTTATTAGTAGCAACTCAGTCAAGCTATTGCAGTAGACTTTCTTTGGTAACAGCTTTACTGAGATTTAATTCAGGTATTATAAAACACAGCCATTTAAGTTGTACAATTCAATGGTTTTTAGTATAGTCATACCTCATTTTATTTGCTTCATTTCATTTTGTAGATTTTGCATTTTTTAAAATAAGTTGAAGTTTTGTGGAAATCCTGCATCAAGCAAGTCTATCAGCAATATTTTTCCTACAGCATGTGCTCACTTCATGTCTCTGTGTTACATTTTGGTAACTATCACAACAGACCAGGTGCAGTTGCTCATGCTTGTAATTCCAGCACTTTGGAAGGCTGTGGCAAGTAGATCACTTAAGGTCAGGAGTTCGGGACTAGCCTGGCCAACATGGTAAAACCCCATCTCTACTAAAAATACAAAAATTAGCCAGGCATGGTGGGAAGCACCTGTAATCCCAGCTACTTGGGAGACTGAGGCAGGAGAATCACTTGAACTCGGGAGGCGGAGGCTTCAGTGAGCTAAGATCATACCGCTGCATTCCAGCCTGGGTGACAGAGTAAGACTCCATCTCAAAAAAAGAAAAAATATTATAACAACACTTCACACTTTTTTATTATTGTTATATCTGTTATGAAGATCTGTGGTCAGTGATCTTAGATGTTACTATTTTAATTGTTTTGGTGCACCATAAAAAGTGCCCATATGGGACAACAAACTTAACCAATAAATGTTGTAGGTGTTCTGACTGCTCCACCAACTGGCCATTCTCTCCTCTCTGTCCATCTCCTCAGGGACTCCGTATTTCCTGAGACAGAACAATATTGAAATTAGCCCAATTAATGACCTTACGTCATTGCCTTGAAGTGTTCAAGTTAAAGGGAAGAGTCTCAAGTCTCTCACTTTAAGTCAAAATCTAAAAATGATTAAGCTTAGTGAGGAAGGCATGTTGAAAGCCGATATAGGCCAAAAGGAAATGCTTCTTGCATTAGCCAAATTGTGAATGCAAAGGAAAAGTTCTTGAAGGAAATTAAAAGTGCTACTCCCGTGAACGCACAAATGATAAGAAAGCAAAACAGCCTTATTGCTGATATAAAGAAAGTTTTAGTGGTCTGGATAGAAGATCAAACCAGCCACAACACTCCCTTAACCTAAAACCTAATCCAGGCCAAGGCCCTAACTCTCTTCAATTCTATGAAGTCTGAGAGAAGTGAGGAAGCTGCAGAAGAAAAGATGGAAGTTAGCAGACGTTGCTTCATGAAGTTTAAGGAAAGAAGCCATGTCCATAACATAAAAGTACAAAGTAAGCAACAAATGCTGATGTAGAAGCTGGAGCAAGTTATCCAGAAGATCTATCTAAGAAAACTGAGGAAGGTGACTACACTAAACAACAGATTTTCAATATAGATGGAACAGCCTTATATAGAAAGATGTCATCTAAGTCTTTCATAACTAGACAGTAGAAGTCAATGCCTCGTTTCAAAGCTTCAAAGGACAGGCTGACTCTTTTGTTAGAAACTAATGCAGCTGGTGACTTTAAGTTGAAGCCAATGCTCATTTACCATTTCAAAAATTCTGGAGCCCTTAAGAATCACATTAAATCAACTCTACCTGTACTGTATAAATGGAACAATAAAGCATGGATGACAGCACATTTGTTTACAGCATGGTTTACTGATTATTTTAAGTCCACTGTTGAGACCTACGGCTCAGAAAAAACAAGATTCCTTTCAAAATATTGTTGTTGTTCATTGACAATACACCCAAGAGCTCTGGTAGAGATGTACAAGAAGATGAATATTGTTTTACTGCCTGCTAACACAACATCCATTCTGTAGCCCATGGATCAAGGGGATATTTTGACTTTCAAGTCTTAAGAAATATATTTTATAAGGCTATATGTAGCTAGTATAGAGTGTGATTCCTGTGATGAATCTGGGTAAAGTAAAAGAAAAACCTCTGGTTTTCCTTATTCACCATTCTAGATACCATTAAGTAAATTTGTGATTCATGGGAGGAAGTTAAAATATTACATTAACTGGAGCTTTGAAGTAGCTGATTCTAATCACTATGGTTGACTGAGAGGGTGAAGAAGTCAGTGGACGAAGTAACTTGAGATGTGGTGGAAATAGCAAAAGAGATGTTGCTGATGCAGCCAAATTAACAATGAATGGAACTTCCTCTGCAGGAACCCTAGCTGTGTCACATGACCCAGTCAAGCCAGTAACTACCAGTCCTTTACCAGCAGAGATGGATATTCCTCTATTCTCAGGTCAGAAGTCCTGCTGGAAGTGCAGTGAGCCTTATTCCTGAAGATGGCCTTGTTCCTATTCTCATCTCCACTGGTGTAAAAGGAGACTATACTGTGGAAGAGAAACCATCACATTTATTTCAGTAATGCAGCAGTTGGAGGATGGTGGCCCTGACCCACCTGTATTTGTTTTAAATGCACATTTGTTGTCAATGCTTAAAATTGTAAATTATATGAACAGGAAGTGCTGGTGTTTTACAACCAAGGGAATGCATGCAGTGGGTCAGTCTGAGATAGTCATTCTTCTACAGTGTCTATCGGATGGAAAGTGTTTGCCAAAGGATGTCTTTAATCACTTTGTGTGACTTTATCAGGATGCTCTGGCAGGGAATATGGTGGGCAACTTGGGACACTCCTTCTTTAGTCAATGTTTCCTTGGCAGTAAAAAACATGGTGGATTCTTTTGTCTTCTTTTTTTTTGAGATGGAGTCTTGCTCTGTCACCCAGGCTGGAGTGTAGTGGTGTGATCTCGGCTCACTGCAAGGTCCGCCTCCCAGGTTCATGCCATTCTCCTGCCTCAACCTCCCGAGTAGCTGGGACTACAGGTGCCTGCCACCATGCCCGGCTAATTTTTTTTTTTTTTTGTATTTTTAGTAGAGACAGGGTTTCACTGTGTTAGCCAGGATGGTCTCGATCTCCTTACCTCGTGATCCGCCCGCCTCAGCCTCCCAAAGTGCTGGGATTACAGTCTTGAGCCACCGCACCCGGACATATGGTGGATTCTTATATGTGACATCTACCTACCAGTCATTGCAAGACCTAGTACTCCCAACCCCACCTTACTTCTTTGGGATTCTTATCCAGAAATGGCAAACTCCTAGGGCTAAAGTGTTTCCTATCCATCTGATGTTGAGACTTGGAGCTGAATATCTATTTTATCCATGCCCACTATTCAGTGTCAGATCTCAGAAGCCATTATTTGGAGAGATGGGGCATATCATCATGAATCTTCTTGCAGAGTTCAGAAATTAACAGTATACCTTGTCAGTTCAAGGTTGGTGGTTGATATGGAAGTTTAGAAAACCGGCATAAAAATTCCCAGCAACAGATAAAATGAGATGATGAAAGCCATGAACAAGTCCAATGAGCATGTCCTGGCAGGAGGTGCCTGCTTCAATGAAAAGGCAGATTCTTATCTTGTGTATGTGCAGAATGATGATGGAAATGATCAGACCCAGGCTATCAGTATTCACAATCAGCCCAGAAAAGTGACTGGTGCCAGTTTCTTTGTGTTCAGTGGCACTCTGAAATCCTCTTCTGGATACCTTGCCAAGTCCAGTATTATGGAAGACGGCGTTATGGTCCAGATCACTGCAGAGAACATGGATTCCTTGAGGCAGGCACTGCGAGAGATGAAGGACTTCAGCATCACCTGTGGGAAGGCGGACGCAGAGGATCCCCAGGAACACATCCACATCCAATGGGTGGATGATGACAAGAACGTTAGCAAGGGTGTCGTAAGTCCTATAGATGGGAAGTCCATGGAGACTATAACACATGTGAAGATATTCCATGGATCAGAATGTAAAGCAAATGGCAAAGTCATCAGATGGACAGAGGTGTTTTTCCTAGAAAATGATGACCAGCACAATTGCCTCAGTGATCCTGCAGATCACAGTAGATTGACTGAGCATGTTACCAAGGCTTTTTGCCTTGCTCTCTGTCCTCACCTGAAGCTTCTGAAGGAAGATGGAATGACCAAACTGGGACTACGTGTGACACTTGATTCAGATCAGGTCGGCTATCAAGCAGGGAGAAATGGCCAGCACCTTCCCTCGCAGTACATGAATGATCTGGACAGCGCCTTGGTGCCAGTGATCCATGGAGGGGCCTGCCAGCTCAGTGAGGGCTCTGTCGTCATGGAACTCATTGTTATTTTTAAAAGTTGCCACAGCCATCTCAACCATCAGCAACTAGCATCCTGATCAGTCAGCTGCAGTCAACATTGAGGCAACACCCTCCACCAGCAAAAAGATTATAACTCCCTGGAAGATACTGGTTTTTCTTTGCCTGGCTTATTTCACTTAGCATAATATACTTCAATTTCATCCATGTTATCACAAATGACAGGATTTCCTTATTTTGTAAGGCTTTGTGTGTGTGTGTGTGTGTGTGTGTGTGTATAAAATCTCACATTTTCTCAATCTATTCATCTGTTGACAGACATTGAGGTTAATTCCATACCTTGGCTATTGTAGATAATGCTGAAATAAGTATAAAAGTGCAGATATCCCATCAACATACTGGTTTCATTTCCTTTAGATATATGCCAAGTAGTGGAATTGCTGAATCATATTGTAGTTCTATTTTTAATTTTTTGAGAAGCCTTCATACTATTTTCCATAATGGCTCTACTAATTTACATTCCCATCAAAGTGTTCAAGGGTTCCCTTTTCTCTATATTCTCACCAATACTTATCTTTTATATTTTTAATAGAAGCCATTCTAACAGGTGTGAAGTGATATGTCACTGTGGTTTTAATTTACATTTTCCTGATGATTAGTTATGTTGAGTTTTTTATTTTTTCATATACCTGTTGGCCATTTTTATATCTTCTTTTGAGAAATGTCTATTTGGGTCCTTCGCCCTACTTCCAATTTGGTTGTTTTCTTGCTATTGAATTCTTTAAGTTTCCTATAAATTTTGGATATAAACCCCTTATCAGATACATGGTTTGCAAATTTTTCTCCCAGTTTGTAGATTGCCACTTTACTCTTTTGATTGTTTCCTTTCTGCACAGAAGCTTTTTAGTTTGACGCAATCCCATTTGTCTATTTTTGCTTTTGTTGTCTATGCTTTTTGGGTAATATAAAAAAAATGCTAAAACCAGCATCAAGAAGCTTTTTCTCTGTTTTCTTCAAGTAGTTTTATGGGTTCAGACCTTACCCTTTATGTCTTTAATTCATTTTGACTTGGTTTTTGTATGTGATGAGATATAAGGGTCCAATTTCATTCTTCTGCATGTGGATATCCAGCTTTCCCAGCACCACTTATTGAAGAGACTGTCTCTACCCCATTGTGTGTTCTTGGCACCTTTGTTGAAGATCAACTGACTGTAAATGTGAGGATTGATTTCTGAGCTATCTATTCTACTCCTTTGGTCTATTTGCCTGTTTTTATGCCAGTACTATGCTATTTTGATTATAATAGCTTTTTGGTATATTTTGGAATCAGGTAGTGTGACGCCTCTAGCTTTGCTCTTTTTATTTGCAATTGCTTTGGGTATTCGGGGTTTTTTTTGTTTGTGTGGTTTTATATGAATTTTAGGATTTTTTTTTCCTATTTCTTTGAAAAATATTATTTGAATTTTGCTGGAGATTGCATTGAATATGTAGGTTGCTTTGGGCACCAGGGACACTTTAACAGTATTAATTCTTCTGAATCACATATGTGGAATATTTGTCTTTTCTTCTATTTCTTTCATCAGTATTTTTATAGTTTTCAGTAGACAGAAATTTTACCTTGTTTCTTAAATGTATTTCTAAGTTTTTTAATGCTTTTGTAAATGGGGTTATTTTCTTATTTTTCAGGTATTTGTTGTTAATGTATGGAAACACTACTGATTTTTGTATGTTGATTTTGTATCCAGCAATTTTACCAAATTTTTAAATTTGTTCTAATCGTCTTTAAGTCTTCTGTATATAAGAGTGTATTATCTGCAAACCAAGAGAACTAAAGTTTTTGCTTTGCAATTTGGATGCCTTTTTCTTTTTTCTTTTTTTTTTTTTTTTTTTTTTTTTTTTTTTGCCTAATTGTTCTGGTGAGGACTTCCTATATTATATTGAATAGAATTAAGAGTGGGCATCCTTGTCTTGTTCCTGATCTTAGAGGAAAAGCTTTCAGCTTTTCTTTCTTCCTTCCTGCCTTTCTTTCTTTCTCTTTCTTTCTTTCTTTCTTTCTTTCTTTCTTTCTTTCTTTCTTTCTTTCTTTCTTTCTTTCTTTCTTTTCTTTCTTTCTTTCTTTCTTTCTTCTTCTTCTTTCTCTTCTTCTTCCCCTCCTCCTCTTCCTTCTCCTCCTCCTTCTTCTTCTTCTTTTCTCTTCTCCCTCCCCTCCCTCCCTCCCTTCCTTCCTTCCTTTCTTTCCTTCTTTCTTTTTTTGATGGAGTGTTGCTCTTGTTGCCAAGGCTGGAGTGCAATGGCATGGTCTTGGCTCACTGGAACCTCTGTCTCCTGAGTTCAAGTGATTCTCTTGCCTAGCCTTTCAAGTAGCTGGGATTACAGGCATGTACCATCATGCCCGGCTAATTTTGTATTTTTAGTAGAGATGGGGTTTCACCATGTTTGCCAGGCTGGTCTCAAACTCCTGACCTCAGGTGATCCACCCGCCTTGGCCTCCAAAAGTGCTGGAATTACAGGCGTGAGCCACTGCGCCCGGCCGCTTTCAGCTTTTCATGGTTAAGTATGATGTTAGCTGTGAAGACTAAAATCTGTAAGATATCATTGAAGTCTCTTAATAGCATTCTGCATTAATTAATTAATTACACACCTAAATGTAAAGTTTCAACTTTGACAAGTGGTACAACAAAATACCGTCACACGTGGACCATATATGTGGTGGTGGTTTCATAAGATGATAATGAAGCTGAAAAATTCCTGTAGTCTAGTGATAGCTTAGCTGTCATATTGTTATAGCACAATGCATTACATTTTTTTACGTTTAGAAATGTTTAGATACACAAATACCACTGTGTTACAACTGCCTACAGTATTCAGTGCAGTAACATGATGTACCGGTTCGTAGCCTAGGAGTCACACCATATACCATCTAGGTTTGCCTGAGGACACTCTGTGATATTCACACAATGACAAAAACTACCTAATGATGCATTTTTCAGAAGGTACTCCTGTCCTTAAGCGATGCATGACTGTGTATTATGAGAGTCTGAAAGTCTATAACAGATCAGTTTGACCCAGCCACAGGTCTTCTGCATGTGCTGTTTCTTTACCAGTAAAGAATGTGTTTATTTTGTTCACTACTGGATCCTCAGTTAAAACATTTATTTTTATTTATTTATTTTTTTTAGCTAGATCAAGACTCTAGATTCTAGTTTGCCTCTAAGTTTAATGCATTGTGAAGAACAAGGAAATTAACACTGGTTAGTTATAATATATTATGCAAAAGTAAACTGCTAAAAGTTAAGAGAGTCCATGTCTAACCATTGAGTCACAGGCATCTTGTAAAAGAATAAGTACTACAACCTAAGTCACAATAACAAAAGTTTGTCAAGGAAAAAATCAATTCCATATTTCATCCACATCTTAGGCACTTGGAGTCAAATGTTAAAAATAAACACGCATACCAGACTTCCAATCAAAGTATTTGGATTGGCTCTTGTTTAAGACTTGTATGGGAGGCATTCCTTTATTCTGGGACTCACTGAACCTTTCATGGTCAAACATATCTAGTAAATACACTCTACACTTTGCTTTCTAACAGTCTGACACATTTTATGATGTCTCAGATGGTCAGTTTAAGTTGCTTTTTGTAACTGCTGCTATTTACATGCACAAAAATAAAAATACAGGCCAGCCATATTTTGCCTATTATGTAACGTAGACATATTTTTGCTCTTTACGTTAAAGAGTATATATACACACACATATACATATATACACATACATATATACACACACATACACACACACCTATAAATGTATCTGAAGATATATATATATGTATATGTGTGTCTATATATATATATATATATCTCTCTCTCTGAAGACCTGTGATATGGAATGCAAGAGAGAATATTTAGAGAGCTGTAGACTGTATTAACTGAGTATAACCACAACATCTTAAAAAAGGAATATTTCCTTAGAAAACTCTGAAATCATAAAGGAAAGGATAACAACAACAACATTTACTTACTTAAGAAAATCTTTGTACAGTTTAAGCTTTCAGAAACTTGTATGCTTTTGGCTAGGCTCAGGATCATGTTTGGGAGGTTATTTTTGTTTTGTTTTCTTGGAACTTACTGGCTTTTCCTGGTTAGATCTTCTGGATATAGTTCTCAGACACTTCACAGAGAACTAGATGAACAGCCATGTTGAATATATAAGATATGAGGGAACAGATTTATCAGAACAGAGTTTCACAACAAGACAAAATATTTAAGGATCATAATACTTTACTTCATAGGTTAGTTGAACTTTTCTTTTATACATACAATTCCTAATGAGAAAATATTGTAAAATATCCTGGTGAAGAAAAAATTTTGTAAGTCAATAATTTTTTAGCAGAAAAATGGATTCCATTGCGACTCATTTTAATTTTAGTGTTTTCGACAGAATGAGGCAAGAAAGAGTAGAAAATGAACTTTTCCCTGACAATTTAAAAATAGTTGATCATGAAACTGAATTGTAATTCATTTGAAATAACTGAATATAAAACTGGATTTTAAAATTCCCGAATAACAAACATGTAACATGAAAAATCTTTAAATTTCAAGTTAGAGTACATCTGGAAACTCAACATGTAGAAGACAAATGCCTTTTTTTTTTGTCCAGAAGTTATTTACTACCTTTTGTTTTAAAGAGCAGGAGAAGTCTCTAGAGACCTTTTCATTAGCCAATCAAGAAATTTGGACTTGAAGAGTTTAATAACAAGTCATAGATCACAAAACTAGTTATTGGCAGACTTTGAATTTGAACTCATGTCTCTTCACTATCATTTTGCCTCCTTGAGACAAGATTCTATCATGGGTAAGGATAATGTGTACACAAAGACATATATTCTTAAAACACATATTCTCTATTTCTTTTATGATTTTAAAAGTAATCATTATAAAAATATTCAAACAACAGCCAGTGCAGAAAGCAGAGTGAATTTTGGCCTTCCATTCCAGTCAAAGGATAAGCATTTCACATACGTAAAAAGGAAGACAAGTCAGCTTAGTGTAGCTTAGAGCTTAAAGCTGAGAAAAGTCTAATTTTTTGAACTTATTCTTCCTTCCCATACCATAGGAAAGCATTCATTCAAAGTCTGTCATTACTGCAGGCCCAAATTTAGAAAGTTATGACTGTGATATTGCTACTCTTGAAGGAAGATATCTCACAGAGCAGTTTTGCAAAATGTTGTGAAATTGAGTGCTATGGAAACAGGACAGCACCCGATTCCCCTTTGGAACACATGAGGTAATCATTTGAATTATACCTTTGCAAAGGCATGTTAGAATGCATAGATCGCTGTTTGAAACGGTGATTAACATGACCCTTTTGGGGAGATTGGATCTGCTTGTCAGCTGCGTGGAAACACAACAGGCTGTAAAAGAGGGTTTATTATCAACTAATATAACTGAAAAGGCATGGTACATGCAAAAAGAGGAAGATAGATTTTGTTCTCTCTTGGTGTGTCTCAGATATTTATTAATCGAGATGGTATTTGCAGTGGCAAATCCCATTTCCCCTTTCACATTCCCTCTGGCTGGCATATGATGATAGCATTAGAGCTGATGCCACTTGGCTGATCATGCATTGCTGATCACCATTCAAGGCAACCAGAAGAGACAAAAGAAAAAGCCTTATCAGTCCCCAGAGTACTAATGTGAGGAGAAAATTGCTCATTTGAAATGTTTTAAAATTTCATTTCATTTCTAAACAGTAACAAACTGTATTACTCTCTTTTATTTTTATATGTTGTCAGATGGGATGCAGGCCATTATTTATGAACCACTTGCAAAGCTGCTCCTCCCATCTCTCCACCTCCCCTCCCACTGCTAGCTTCCAGTTCCCATCCTAAGTACCACACTATCTTATTTAGTATTCTTCCCTTTGTTCTACTCTATGCTTCTAGTTTAAATATGATAGAATTATGTGAGATTAATCACATTTGTAACATCAGGTGCCACAAAAAAAGAGAAAAGAAACAAAAATCCTATTTATAAATAGCTTTTGCATTCTGTGGGTTCCTCATGGTTTTACTAAACACTTTATTGCTTCATGTTTAGAATTCACTTGACTTCATTTAGAATTCATTGCTTTATATAATAAGGTGCTATATAAAAGATGCAATTAGACATTTTTCCCATTACTAGTTTCACTGTTTAAAGAGAGATAAAACACGTGGAAGGATGTGAGTCAGGACAGACTCTGGACCCACTTCCTCATTGATTGGAGTTTCTGATTAAGAATCATAAAAGTGGCTGGCACGGTGGCTCATGCCTGTAATCCCAGCACTTTGGGAGGCCGAGGCGGGCAGATCACAAGGTCAGGAGATCGAGACCATCCTGGCTAACACGGTGAAACCCCATCTCTACTAAAAATACAAAGTATTAGCTGGGAGTGGTGGCGGGCTCCTGTAGTCCCAGCTACTTGGGAGGCTGAGGCAGGAGAATGGCGTGAACCCGGGAGGCGGAGCCTGCAGTGAGCCGAGACTGCATCACTGCACTCTAGACTGGGTGACAGAGCGAGACTCCGTTTCAAAAAAAAAAAAAAAAAAAAAAAAAAAACGAAATCATAAAAGTACTACGTCTTAAGAAAGTCCTGGAAAGGTCTCTAATTGCTGTGAGGGCTCAATAAGTTCATGAGAAAATGAGAAAATCTCTAGTGTACAGTTTCAGCTTGGGTACTTTGCTTATTTTTATGCAATAATTACATCATAGACTCATTTTAACTATTATTGAATTAAGTCAAGATAAGAAGGAAATCTAAATATGAAACTGGGACTCAGAAAATACCACCTGTTCTTCTAGGCAATGGAGCAGAGCAGTAAACAAAATGGACAACAATCTCTTTGCTCTCACAGAGTTAGCATTCTTGTGAAAAAATACTAATTGGATGGACTTTATCATATACATATAAGCAGGAGGCTGATGTTATTATATCTGCTTTTGCAATGAGAAAACATGCGAGGTCAGTTTGTGCATAGTCCTCTAAAGACATTTAGTCCATCACTATCACGAGGACTCGACAGCTAACGTAAATGATTTGGAATAAGCGTTTTTATGAGACCCATACATCATGTAACATAATTCAGTTGCAAAAGATGTGGGAGGCGTCAGTCAATGACAAGTGGTATACATTTATGCCAGTTTTATTTTCTCCTATAGGTTTGGTCCAAGTGACTGCTCATGAACATACGGGATCTGGCTAAAGAATTGTTATTTTCTGTATACGTTCAGTATCAAAGTACACAATTTGAAGTTTTTTTCTAAATCTTTTTACTTCTGCCTTACACAGTCCTGAGGAAAGAATGGTGTCTTTCTTGGATGTCTATCCACCTGACGAGACATGGTGCAATGGAAAGAATACAGTCTTAATACAAGGCTGGGCGCGGTGGCTCATGCCCGTAATCCTAGCACTCTGGGAAGCTTAGGAGGGTGGATCACCAGAGGTCAGGAGTTCGAGACCAGCCTGGCCAATGTGGTGAAATCCCATCTCTATTAAAAATACAAAATTAGCCAGGCGTGGTGGCTCGCACCTGTAATCCCAACTACTTGGGAGGCTGAGGTGGGAGAATCACTTGAACCCAAGAGGCACAGGTTTCAGTGAGCCGAGATCCTGCCACTGCACTCCAGCCTGGGTGACAGAGTGAGACTCCATTAAAAAAAATCAAAAGATGAAAGTTACAGCCCTGGTGTTTTTCACAAACTATCTAAGTAAACTTGGACTATTTCTCCTATCTGGACCTCAATTTCTGCACCTATACAATGAAGGGCTTGGCAGATTGTCCTTAATAGCCGTTTCCACTAATATATTTCATGATTCTATGACTTGATGAGTAAGGGTCATATAGAAGATCCTTCCTTGATCACAAATATAAAGTTTAATTTCTCACTTCAAATCATATTTTTTTCTTGGAATTGATTTAACCACTTTCTTCAAAGCCAAAAAGACATATAGGCAATTTAGAAGAGCTATTTCATTTGATTGTCAAAATTTCAAGTAAAATAAAACAATTTTAAAAAATAACAAATCGATAGTATTTTATTTTATTTTATTATGTTCCAGAGTACATGCATAGGACGTGCAGGTTTATTACATAGGTAAACGTGTACCATGGTGGTTTGCTGCACCTATCAACCCATCACCTGGGTATTAAGCCCTGCATGCATTAGCTATTTGTCCTGATGTGATGCTCTCCCTCCCTCCACCCCTCTGAGAGGCACCAGTGTGTTGTTCCCCTCCCTGTGTCCGTGTGTTCTCAATGTTCAGCTCCCATTTATGAATGAGAACATGCAGTGTTTGAGACCGGCCTGGCCAACATGACAAAACCGCATCTCTACTAAAAATACAAAAAATTTGCTGTGCGTGAATGGTGCATGCCTGTAGTCCCAGCTACTCAGGAGGCTGAGGCAGGAGAATCGCTTGAACCTGGGGGGCAGAGGTTGCAGTGAGCCAAGATCACACCATTGCACCCCATCCTGGGTGCACGACTCTGTCTCAAAAAAACAAAACAAAACAAAACAAAACAAAAAAACAAGAGAGAAAGAAAAGAAACTATCATCAGAGCAAACAGTCAACCTATAGCATGGGAGAAAATTTTTACAATCTACCCATCTGACAAAGGTCTAATATCCAGAATCTATAAGCAACTTAAACTCGTCTGACAAAGGTCTAATATCCAGAATCTTCAAGGAACTTAAAGAAATTTACAAGAAAAAAACAAACAATCCCATCGAAAAGTGGGCAAAGGACATGAACAGACAGTTCGCAAAAGAAGACATTTATGTGGCCAACAAACATATGAAAAAGGCTCAATATCACTTATTAGAGAAATGCAAATCAAAACAACGATAAGATACCATCTCACGTCAGTCAGAATGGCGATTATTAAAAAGTCAAATAAAGAATTTCATGTATAAGGTGGGAGTTCATTTCTAATCACTCTTCCACTCTTACATATGTTTGCAAACTTTACCATAGAAGACTTTTTTTGAATTTAGTGGAAAGGAGTCAATGATGCACTGTATCGAAAATGGTTATCTATTTGCTTTCACATCAAACTATTTTGGGAAGATTAATAATGAATAATAATCACCTGTTCATGGCACTTTGACCTCATTCACAGTATATCACTTATTGAGTGACGTCAATGTCTGCAGCAATGTGCTAAACTCCTCACAAACCTCAAGTCACTTATAGCACTGAGATTTAGATATTATTGTGCCTATATTTGCAAATGAGTAAACTGAGAAACAAATAAGTAAGTTGATAAAGGTGACATATACAGTAAGTGGCAGAGCCTGGATTCAAGCCTAGGCCTCTCTGAGTGCAAATGTCTAGTGCTTTTATGTATATACTATACTACCTCATTTGATACCCACACCAATCATGTAAGATAGGTGAGGCATTATAAACCTCACTTTATTGATGAGAAAACAAAATCTAAGGGTTTATGTGACTGACTTACTTTGAAACACAATGCTAGTAAGTAGTGGAGCAGGGACTGGAGCCTGATGACCAATATCTAAACAAGTATAAGATTATATTAAGCAAAGGCCAGGCACAGTGGCTCACGCCTGTAATCCCAGCACTTTGGGAGGCCGAGGCAGGTGGATCACTAGGTCAGGAGTTCAAGACCAGCCTGGTCAAGATGGTGAAACCCAGTCTCTACTAAAAGCACAAAAAAAAAAAAAATTGCTGGGCATGGTAGCACGTGCCTGTAATCCCAGCTACTTTGGAGGCTGAGGCAGGAGAATCACTTGAACCTGGGCAGCAGAGGTTGTAGTGAGCTGAGATCGCGTCACTGCACTCCAGCCTAGGCGACAGTGTGAGCTTCCGTCTCAAAAAAAAAAAAAAAAAAAAAAAAAAAAAAAAAGATTATATTAAGCCAACATTTGCGAGACCAATTTAAGTATTCTGCCTATTCATGATATCAGTCATGTGACCATTTTAGGTTTTGGAGCAGTAGTTACGAAAAAATAGATTTAGGCTTAAACGTAATTGATAGAAGACATAAAAACAATGTGTGTTATAACCATTCTATCAACCAAGAAGTTTTCATGGAACATCTACTTTATGCACAGCATTCTCCCACAATCCATGTGAGCATAGAAAAATACATAACAGGCCAGGTGCAGTGGCTCACACCTATAATCCCAGCACTTTGGGAGGCTGAGGTGGGAGGATTGCTTGAGGCCAGGAGTTCAACTCCAGCCTGTGCAACAAAGAGAGACCCCCCCCGTGCTCCAATAATAATAATAATAATAACAACAATAATAACTGGGTGTGGTGGTGCGTGCCTGTAGTCCCAGCTACTGAGGTGGGAAGATCAACTGAGCTCAGGAATTCAAGGCTGCTGTGAGCCATTATTGCACCTCTGCACTCCAGCCTGGACAACGAAGTGACTCCTTCTCTCAAAAAAAAAAAAAAAAAAAAAGATATAACACAGTACCTATCTTCAAAGAGTTGGGAAGACAGAACTAAATGAAACCATTGCAGAAGAAATAAACACTAAGCAATAATGTGCGGGATGGAAACCAAAAAGAAATTAGAAGAAAGAATGTTCAATACAGGCCGGGTGCGGTGGCTCACACCTGTAATCCCAGCACTTTAGGAGCCTGAGGCGGGCAGATAACGAGGTCAGGAGTTTGAGACCAGCCTGACCAACATGGTGAAAACCCGTCTCTACTAAAAATACAAAAATTAGCCAGGTGTGGTGGCGCACACCTGTAATCCCAGCTACTCAGGAGGCTGAGGCAGGAGAATCACTTGAACCTGGGAGGCGGAGGTTGCAGTGAGCCAAAATTGTGCCACTGCACTCCAGCCTGGGTGACAGAGTGAGACTCGTCTATTTAAAAAAAAACGTTCAATATGAGCTGGAGAGGACTGTATGAATGGAGACTTGAGTTTGGCTCTCAAGGCAAATAGGAATTTGTTAGATTGGCTAAGTTGCAGGAGCAAATTTAGAGGTAGGAATGAGCTAGATGTTGCTGGGGACAGTGACTAGGTAATGGGTGGAAAAAGGGTTTCATTTTAAGTGCCAACTCTAGTCATTTTTTGGTGTTGTCTGGGGCATCATATTGGGAAGTATTCGGAGACTCAGCAGGTGTCATATGAATGATTATTCATGTCTATTATGATTGTGGGAGGGAGGTAATAAGAACATGAGGTCAACCTTTTGCCATCCTGGCCCAGAACAAACTGGCTAGGGCAGAGAGTTTTCTTGGCAGTACAGCAGGAGGTAATGTTGAAAAGAAAGGTTGGGAGTAGATTGTGGATGGTCTAGGAATGCTGTGCTTATTAGCTACATGTGCCTATTTAAACACTTGAAATGTGGCTGCTGCAAATTGCGATGGGCTGGAAGTGTGAAATACACACCAGATTTCTAAGACTTTGTCTCCTCGACAAAAAATATAAAATATCTTATTAATAATTTTTATATTGATTATATGTGAAACTAGTAATATTTTGTCTATAGATTAGTTCATAAATTAAGGATTTTTAAATATAAACTATGGTTGTGTAAAATGTTAACATGTGGGAAAGATGGGTGAAGGGTGTATGAAAACTCTATGAACTACTTTTGTGACTTTTTTGTAAGTCAGCAATTATTTCAAAATAAAATGTTAAAAAATATTAACTCATCACTCCTAAAACTTTGCGATTACTCCATTACTATCAGGGAGACCAAAATTCTCTCAGTCTTTCAGGTGAGAAACCATGAAACAGAGATTCTACTTTCTTCACCACCCTCTATATCCAGAAAATAACAAAGACCTGTTGGTATTTCCATCTAAATGTCTCTTGTATCTTTTGTCTCCAGCCCCATAGCCATGACCTTAGTCCGGAACCTCCCTCCTGGACTTTTGTAATGTGTTCTTCCTCCTGGCCACCTTCCAGGCCACAGCCAGACTAAATTCCCCAAAAAAACAATCTCACATTCCTACTCAAGGACCTACAACGGCTTCCGAGGATGAAGCACAAACTCCTTAGCTTGGATTTCTAGACCAGCTCTGTATATAGTTTAAAATTTTCGGCCGGGCACGGTGGCTCAAGCCTGTAATCCCAGCACTTTGGGAGGCCGAGACGGGCGGATCACGAGGTCAGGAGATCGAGACCAGCCTGGCTAACACGGTGAAACCCCGTCTCTACTAAAAATACAAAAAACTAGCCGGGCGAGGTGGCGGGCGCCTGTAGTCCCAGCTATTTGGGAGGCTGAGGCAGGAGAATGGCGTAAACCTGGGAGGCAGAGCTTGTAGTGAGCTGAGATCCGGCCACTGCACTCCAGCCTGGGTGACAGAGCGAGACTCTGTCTCAAAAAAAAAAAATAAAAAAAAAAAATAAAATAAAAAAATAAAATTTTCTACCAGCCATATTTTAAATAGTAAAATGAAACAGATGAAACTAATGTTAACAATATATTTCACATTCTTTTTAAAATGCTATGTTTTCAAAATCTGGTGTGTATTTTGCGTTTAGAGCATATCTCAATTTGGACTATCCACATTTCAAATGTTCAATAGCCACACACAGCTAGTGACCACTGTTATTTTGGACAGTGTAGGTTTTTGGTCCAGAGTAAGAACCCACATTGCGTTTGGTTGTCATGTCTCCTTGGTCTCCAATCTGGAACAGATAAATTTACTTCTGAATTAACTGAGGTATTAAGTCTTGGTGCTTAGAGACAAGACCTTGAAGTGCAGGTAAAACTGGTCTAAAACTCTTGGGGTCAAGTGATCCTCCTGCCTCAGCCTCCAGAGTAACTGTGGTTACAAGTGCCAGGCCCAGCTAGCGATTGAATTTAACATTAATAAAATCAGACTTTTTTTCACTTGAAATAATGTTTTAAAACAGTTGAGAGAAATGAACAAATTTGTAGTTACAAATATTTTCTCTACTACTTCTCTGCCTTTTCTTGACACTTTCACCATTCCCTCCTTTCTTCTGTCTTCTGGGTCCCCTCCCTTCCTTTTGGCTTTAGGTTGACTATTGGACAATTTGTTCAAAATTTATTAAACATCTACTGTTGATTATCTTGTTTATTCTTTAGTTCTTTAGTAATGATCATAACAGTGAACAAAGTGTCTTTTTTTTTTTTGGACAGAGTCTCACTGTGTCTCCTAGGCTTGGCACAGTCTTGACTGACTACAACCTCTGCCTCCTGGGTTCAAGTGATTCTCCTGCCTCAGCCTCCCAAGTAGCTGGGACTACAAGAATGCACCACCACGCCCAGCTAAGTTTTGTATTTTTAGCAGAGATGAGGTTTCACCATGTTGCCCAGGCTGGTCTCGAACTCCTGAGCTCAGGTGACCCTCCCACCTCGGCCTCCCAAAGTGCTGGGATTACAGGAGTGAGCCACTGAACTCGGCCCAAAATATCTTAATTCGCTCATATTTTAGTTAAATGTTTACTAGGAAATTAAGTCAAGATATATGAATGTTTTGGTTTATGCAAACTCAATGAAAGATGTTGCTATCATTTGATTTATATTTGTATTACAAAGATTTATAGAAAGTACTGTTGAGATTCTTAAATACTCATATTTATCTTGCCTGAATTATACATAACTGTAAGTGTGTTAAAATACCTCAAGCACTAGAATTAATTTAAATGTCAGATTCTAATTGACAGGAACGATTTAGTGAAATTTCTTTATACTACTTTTTTTCCCCCCCAGGGTAAGAAGGTTGACTTTATTCTGACCTTTATTTACCCTTGTTTCTTAAAAAAAAAAAAAAAAGTTTAATGAGAAAGACTTGGTGTCAGTTAACAAAAAAATGACTTCAGATTTAAATTCTTTTACCAATGGAATAAATGAACAAAGTTTGCAATTGAAAAGGCAGTTTACACCTTTTGTTGTTTGGGTTCGTAGAAATCCTATTATGCTTCATGCATAGCTCTGAAGAATGTGCAAACAAGTATTAGATCAATGACATTTCTTTGTAGTTTCTTTTATCAACATATTTAAAACTGAATATTCAAACCTTCATTCATATTTTAGATGCCTGTCTCATCAGTACACTTTATACCTGAGTATATTTCATTGCTATAGAATATTTTTACCGCTAAGATCCTAAATGCATTGAAAGATCCTAAATAGTAGAAGGTCAACAGTGTTCTGCAAAGGTGTTTGCAATTAAGCAGCCACTCCACTCACTGGTGGCTTTGAAATTAGTATTTGAAATTATAGTCTGTTATCTACCATCAATGATGATAGCATTCAAAGGAATTCATAGAAAGATATTCCACAAAAGCAGTTTATTTTAGTTTGGGGAGTAAAAACACATGAAAAAGCTTTATCGAATGTGATCAGATTGTTTGAAAATAAAGCTGAGTTTCCAAAAATTTTCACAATCTAGAGGAAAGGTTTCTCCCAGACCTCTGCAATATATACCTACTTTCTGCCTAACTTCTCTTTCATTAGTCTTTTTGATTCTGAGGAAATGCCCTGCATATGTATTGACAGTTCATCCTTGACCATTTTAACCACAATCTTTCATGGTGTAGAAATCCTAGAATGCACTTTTACAAGTAGGTCTAAGACAACCAATTTGTTTAGAAGCTCGATCCCAAAATTTGTACAGATAAGGCATTTTAGACAAAATTATAGAATATTTTAAACTAAGCACTAGGTGACAATATACGTTAATTTTTTTTAAAGCTTCCTCTTTGAGTATAAACCATATACATTATCTATTAAATGAGACCAAAGTTGTGTAAACCTTGGGTTTTATTACAATTCATTTGCATTTCAAATTGATGTTTTCCTTTGAAGTAGAAAACAAACTTCTGAGAAGTTTTCTAACAGACGTTTCTATTTTTCTCAACTCTAAAATTCCAGATTAATAAACTCTACTACTAATTGTAGTATATTTTATTGTGCAAAATGCAATATAAACACATGATGTAAAGTAATAAAAAGCATAAGGCAACTTTAAAATATTTTTAATGTAGTGATCATTGGGTAAGATCAGGTGCTTTAAAGTCACATTAGAAAGCTTTCTCAGGAGTAAATACGCAAATAAAATATTAAGTTAGTTGATGAATAAGCTGAATTGAAAAAAGCTAAGATAAAATATATAAAATATATGTTTAAGTATTGCCCATAGGGTTGAGTTAGAATGATTATACACATTCAATGTGAAACGATAAAATTATATTGCAACATAATTACATTTAACTATTGGTAGTTTTTTAACTCTGGGAAAGAAATTGCATTCCCAGCTGTTTCTCAACTCCTGTAATTTAAATAAGTAAACCTTTTGTTCTTAAAACTTACTTAGTTCCTTCTAATTCTGTTGATGGACATCCATTTCTACTGCCTTATTTTATGTTAATATCTAACAAAAGAATGCTGTTAGCCTCCTGCCAGTAAAAGCCCACCTCCTTTGTTGGAAGGGCAGAGAGGAGGGGGATTCTTTTTTAGCCTTTTACTTTACAGAAGACTTTAAACTTCCTCTCTCCACATCTAGTCAGGAAGAGCATTTCTACTTGAGCTAAAAATTCCTAGGAAAAGGCTATAGCCCCCAAGTGTGGAAGGTGGTTCTTAGCTGTCAATTCCCTTTTGTTATTCGCTCAAATGGAATTATGAAATGTTCGTGGCTTTGTAGGGCAGAACACATTTCTCCCGAGCAAATGCAAATGCATTAGGTGTGCCCAGGTAATTTGAAGTGCTCATGCTGGCAGCTTTTCTGCATGAGTAAAGCTGTTTAATTAATGCATTTTCCCCTTCCTTCTGATTAGTTGATTCTGATTTTCTTTGAATAAATTAAACTCTCTGTAATATGCTTCCTATAGCTTCTTGGGCTACCCAAGCCCTGATACCTCCCACCAGGAGGGCAGATGCAAAGAAATGAAATTATTCCTCTGCATATTTCTCACAGAGATTTTTCTCCTGTACAAAAGACTGATTTTCCTTGTAATATAGCTCAGGCGAGTGATGTGTTTAAAGAAGATCTTTGAGTTTCTGTTGATGTTGCTCGTTGGTAATTGTCCTTCCAACTTGAATTATGGAAATGGGTCGCAGATCCATTTAGTTTTGCTTTATTGAGATTTGGGGAGTAAACATTCAGCGAGGTTGGAGAGAAGTGGCATAAACACCTTCCCTAATAATAGTGCTCATGTTAACTGCCACTGCTTACCACAAGCGCCAGCATCTACAGATGGCATGGGAAGTTCACATTTTTTTCCCAGGGTGCCACAGGTTTCTAAAGGAAACCTTTGATTTGTGAAAAGAATTTCTTTGCATCAAAAAGGCAGAGTAGTGTAGTAGAAAGAAGGCTGGGAATGGAGTCAGGAAGAACTGTGTTTAAGCTCTAACTTTGCCACTAGCCAGTTTCTGTAAAGTCAAGATCTTGTAGCAGTCTCTTAAGTGGGACCCTCCCAGCCTGTATAGCCTCATTATTTTTACACATGAGGCATCTTAACAAGGGTTGAGATAAGGTCCCAAACTGTGGTCCCATTTTAAGTTTTGACTTCCAGACCAAAACAGAAATCCCTAAACATAATTTTCTTGTTCCTCTCCAACCTCCACAACCTGGTCTCATTCCACTTGGACACACTGCAGAGGTAATGCAACCATGTTCATGAGAAAATTCTTATATTGTTTTGAGACAAGGTCTTGCTCTGTCACCCAGGCTGGAGTGCAGTGGCACAATCATGACTCACTGCAGCCTCTAACTCCTGGCCTCAAATGATCCTCCCACCTCAACCTCCCAAATAACTGGAATTACAGGCATGCACCACCACGTCCAGCTATTTTTGTTGTTATTTTTTTGTGGAGACAGGGTTTTGCTATGTTGCCCAGTCTGATCTTGAACCCCTGGCATCAAGCAATCCTCCTGCCTCAGCCTCCCAAAGTGTTGGGACTACAGGTGTGAGCTACCACACCCAGCCTCATGAGAAAATTATTAATGAACATAATGACAATAGTCACAAGATCACTACCATAGTTGGTACTTTGTAGCCCTTTCCTTCTAAACATTTGAGAGTTCTCAGCAGCATGTTTTATTGACTTTTATATATTTATGTATTTAACAGAGCTCATTCTTTCTTCTTTTTTTTCTTAGACAGAAATTCACTCTGTCACTCAGACTGGAGTGCGGTAGCACAATCTCGGCTCACTGCAACCTCTGCCTCCCGAGTTCAAGCAATTCTCCTGCCTCAGCCTCCTGAGTAGCTGGGATTACAGGCACATGCCACCATGCCCGGCTAATTTTTGTATTTTTAGTAGAGACAGAGTTTTGCCATGTCGGCCAGGCTGGTCTCAAACTCCTTCGCCTCCCAAAGTGCTGGAATTACAGGCGTGAGCCACCACACCCGGTTGACTTCAAACTTTTTAAAACTCTCGTCAATGAACATTTCTTGCTTCTGAGGCCCTTTCAGGGTTTCTTTCAGCTCAAAATACTCTGCATGCCAAGGCACCATATTTGGGATATCATGTTTTGAGCCCTGACAAAAAAGAATGCCAATGCTACTCTTACAGTCACCTTCTCTATTTTTTATTCATGTCTCACCTGCCTCTATTGTTCACTTAATAAACCCGGTACCTCTGGCTCAGGGCTAATTGACATGGCTGATCAGTAGAAATCAGTATAGAGCTCACTTAATACTCTAGAAGTGTTCTTAGAGAAGTTCTGTATGATTAAGAACTGGTCAAGAGGGGAACAATACTCTTACACTGACCCTTATAATTACGTTAAAATCCTTCATGAATGGGTTTTCTTGACATCTCTTACTACTCAAAGTACTTAATGAGCTAGATGTAGTAGTATTTAAAGTAGACTTGTTTGATTAAGTAGACAACCCACTCCTTAATGTATTTTTTTTTCTTTTTCTTTCTAAAAAATATAAAATCCAGGCTGGGCACAGTGGCTCATGCCTGTAATCCCAGCACTTTGAGAGGCCGAGTGTGGTGGATCACCTGATGTCAGGAGTTCGAGACCAGCCTGACAAATATGGTGAAACCCCATCTCCGCTAAAATACAAAAATCAGCTGGGCACGGTGGCAGGTGCCTGTAATCCCAGCTACTTGGGAGGCTGAGGCAGGGGAATCACTTGAACCTGGGAGGCGGAGGTTGCAATGAGCTGAGACCGTGCCACTGCACTCCAGCCTGGGAGACAGAGCCAGACACTGGCTCAAAAAAAAATAAATAAATAAAAATACATATATATATAATGCTTCATGAATTTGTGTGTCATCCTTGACCAGGGACAATGCTAATCTCCGTATCATTCCAATTTTAGTATATGTGTTGCCAAAGTAAGCACTTAATATATTGTATATATTATTTTAACATGTGGATCCAGCTGTTTTGTTTTTACATTTTTCATTTTGAAGTAATTTCAAACTTACAGGAAAGTTGCAGGAAAAGTGAAAAGACCTCATATAGTTTTCACTCAGATTCCCCACTTATTTACATTTGCTTTATAATCTCTTTAAATATATATTTATATATAATATATGTAATTAATATTTCTATATATTATATGCTATTAATAGTTATATAAATATACATAATGCATTCTCCTCTTCCTTCTGATTAGTTGATTCCAATTTTCTTTGAATAAATTAAACTCTCTGTAATATGCTTTTTAAAATAATTCTTTTTAGGTAAATATATTAGTATTTTTTCTGAATTAATGGAAAGTTGCAGGCGTGATGCTCGCTGCCCCTAAATATGTCAGTGTGCATTTTCTACAAGATAAGGGTGCTCTCAGATATAGTCACAGTACTGCCATCAAAATCAGGAAATTAACATGTATACAATACCATCTAATCCACAGATCCCATTCGAATTTCACCATTGGTTCAATAATGGTCTTTATAGCAATCGATTAGTCAATACATAAAATACATTTTTTCATCTGGTCCAGAATCTGTCCAGGATCATGTGTCACATTTAACTGTTCTTTTTCTTCAGTTTTCTTCAATCTGGAACTAGTTCCTCAGTTATTCCTTGTCTTTCATGACGTGGACATTTTTAGACCACAGTTATTTTGTATAATGTCTCTCTCGGTTTATATTTGTCTGATATTCCATATGAGTAGATTCAGTAATGTATTTTTGGCAGGAGTATCACAGAACTGATATTGTGTTTTTGTCAGTGTATCATATCAGGAGACACTTTGAACTGTCTCATTACTGTTGATCTTAATTTTAATTGCTGGTTAAGTGGCATCTACCAGATTTTCCCACTGAAAAGTTTCTATTTTCCCTTTGTAATAAACAAGCATTTTGAGGGAAAATATATTGAGACTGTGTAAATATCCTGTTCCGCTGGTGATTTTCTAATATTATCTTTTTGTACGTTTATTAATTGGCATCCTACTGTATGAAAGAATTTTTCTTCCCTATCTATCAATCAATCAATCAAAACATAGTCCTATGAATTGTTATTTTGTAAAATTGATGCAGAAATAATGTTTTAGCAACTTTCTGGATATCTTTTATTCTAGTCAAGTTGACACCTAAAATTAACCATCACAGACAACATATCCAACTGCCTTAAAAACAGTATAATAGTATAAAAATGTTTATGGAGTGTTTTCTATTTTGCAAGCATTTTCCCCCTAATACTTCACATGTATTATCTCATTTCATTCCTCCCAACAGTTCTTTGAGATAGTTACTATTACTTTTTTGCTTTACAGCTCAGGATATTGACGCAGAGAAGTTAAGCAACTTGCCCATGGTCACACAGTTGGTCTCATTGGCACCTTGATAACAGACACTAGGCCTTTGACTACTACACTCTGCTGACAACTCGAGATACCCCAAACTTAATCATCTTCCCCTACAAGCCAGCACCCCTTCCAGTCTTCCAGATCTCAGAGAGAATGATGCTAGTAACCATCTAGTTATTCAAGTTGAAACCTAGTAAGAAATCATACTTGATTCCTTTCTAGCCTTTCATGAGTAGTTGTACTTCTCCCAGCATAGTATTTCCTATTTGCATTGTAATTGTTAATTTTCTTGTATCCTTCTTTAAATCCTTGAGAAAAGTGGTGATGTGATGTTCATAGTTGTATCCATAGTACCTAATATCCAGATGCTAGTACCTAGCACAGGACCTGGCACACATTCAGTACCTATTTGTTGAATCAATGAATGAATGAATGAATTGGTAGAATTAAACCTTTTATAAGCGAGCAGTTAGAATACAAAAATGAAGTGACTTACTCAAAGTTATACAATCAGGAGTGGCATATTTACCATAAAGCAAATGAGGCTTAAGCTTCAGGACCCATCACATAGATGGCCCCTCCCAAAGTCCTAGGATGGGCCTTAGGAATGTGTTCATTTTGTCTTGTTTTTGCAAAATTTGCAAATGGTTAAGGCCACTGTCTCTTTCCATTTAGACGTCTTCATCACACTCCTTCTTGTCGAATGGCATCTGAGTGGCTGCAGGAATATTGGGGATCAGGCTGAGGGGAATTTGAAATGGGGATACATTTAGCTAAAGTTTAGTGGAATATGTCTATGTTATTTGCAGTCACCTAGGGATATAAGTATGTTATTGTTACCTGTCAAGGATAGGAATGGCTGGCAGAAATTCTCTACCACTCACTGTGCCATTTCACCTGGCACATGTCATGGAATTGCTGGCCTAGAGCTTATATCCTGATATGAATGTGTCCCTTGGTGCTGTCATTGGAAGTATGTGAGTAATGAAGGAGAAACAAAGTTGAAATGTACAGAACCAGAAGCTGGTCTGTGGAGAATTCTTCTCAATATTGCAGGTTATATATGAAAGATACTTGATAATGTTCTTATTTTCATAAAAAATTACACGATATTAATAATAAAGAACTTTGATGTTGAAAAAAACTTTTCTAAACTGTCAGTAATAATAATAACATGATTAAAGATGCTAGAGGAAAGATTGAGTTATCTTTCTATTTTCTCTATGGAGATGTCTATTGTAAAATTATTGTTATAGGAAAAGGTAATCTAAGAATATGCAGCTTAAAAAGAAAGAAAAATGGACCCAGCATGGTGGTGCACACCTGTAATCCCAGCACTTCGGGAGGCCAAGGCGGGCAGATCATTGAGGCCAGGAGTACAAGACCAGCCTGGCCAACATGGTAAAGCCCCATCTCTTCAAAAAAATACAAAAATCAGCTGGGCACAGTGGTGCATGCCTGTACTCCCAGCTACTTGGGGGACTGAGTCAGGAGAACTGCTTGAGCCCAGGAGGCAGAGGTTGCAGTGAGCCGAGATCACGCCACTGCACTCTAGCCTGGGCGACAAGAGTAAAACTCTGTCTCAAAAAACAAAAACAAAAAGAAAAATGTTGTAGTAGATATGTGTGAAGCAGTTGATTAACATAAATATTATGTCATTTTAACGCATTTTCTAATATTTGTGGTATTTCAGCTTTTGAAAGTATGTACTTTGTTGTGTTTTCTAAATTCTAGGTAAATATTCATTTTGTTACTGAATTCTGTTTTTACATTTTTGGTATCATTTTTCTTAGTGACAGCCCTACAAATTGTATATGAATTTTGGGAGGTGGGCTGGTCAATTACAAAAGACAACAAATTTAAAGGTTAAAACTATTGGAATTTTAGGCAGAATAAAAGGTCCAGGAAACCTGAATCCAATATGACAAGGCATGCGGTAAGTGCTCTATAAATGTTTGTTGAGTGAGTGAATGAATGAGTAAAGAAAGCATCTTTTAGCCGGGCGCAGTGATTCAAGCCTGTAATCCCAGCACTTTGGGAGGCCGAGACGGGCGGATCACGAGATCAGGAGATCGAGACCATCTTGGCTAACACGGTGAAACCCCGTCTCTACTAAAAAAATACAAAAAACTAGCCGGGCGAGGTGGCGGGTGCCTGTAGTCCCAGCTACTCCGGAGGCTGAGGCAGGAGAATGGCGTAAACCCGGGAGGCGGAGCTTGCAGTGAGCTGAGATCCGGCCACTGCACTCCAGCCTGGACGACAGAGCGAGACTCCGTCTCAAAAAAAAAAAAAAAAAAAAAAAAAACATCTTTTAAATTTTTATTAAATTTATATTATATATATATATATATTTTAAAGACAGAGTCTCGCTCTATTGCCCAGGCTGGAGTGCAGTTGCTCAATGTCGGCTCACTACAACTTCCAGTCTCAAGCAATCCTCCTGTCTCAGCCACCCGATTACCTGGGATTACAGGTATGCACCACCAAACCCAGCTAATTTTTGTATTTTTAGTACAGACTGGGTTTTGCCATATTGTGCAAGCTGATCTCAAACTCCTAGCCTCAAGTGATCTATCTGCCTTGGCCTCCCAAAGTGCTGGGACTACAGGCGTGAGCCACCACTCCTGGCAAGAAAGCACCTTTTTACAGGGGCTTCCTGGGCATGGAAGGCACTCGGGGAAATACCAGTTGGTTTGCAGTTGGGTCAGGGTGGTGGCAACTAGGGAAAAGAGGTTCCCACCTGAGGTTTCTGATGGGTAGGGACCTGTGCTGAAGTAGAAGTTATCATCTCTTCTCCACCTTGTGAAGAGGCTGAGGATGTGCCAACTGGAGTTAGATGGAAAGTGGTCAATGGTTTGCAAGGGCATGACAGGGAGGTAATCTATATTCTGGACTCATTCCCTCATCCTGGATATTTTCTCTACCTTTGGTAATGAGGTTTTTAGCAACAAAATGTGGGACTGGCACATATCTCCCTTGTTAATAGATGTATTACCATATGACTCTTTTCAAATAGTAAATCACATTAAAAAGATTTGCATTTCTAGTTACTTGTAGTCTCAGCAGAGAAAAATAAAAGCCAAAAGTTTGTGCTACTCTAAGATCACAGAATCATGAAAAAAGATAGTGATAATTTAGAAAATGGAAATCATAAATCGTTGTCTTTTCTTTCTTTGTAATTAAACCACACTTCTTTTTCTTTTCTTTTTCCATTTTTTTTTTTTTTTTTTTTTTTTTTGAGATGGAGCTTCGCTTTGTCGCCCAGGCTGGAGTGCAGTGGCACGATCTCGGCTCACTGCAACCTCTGTCTCCCAGGTTCAAGCAATTCTCCTGCCTCAGCCTCTCGAGTAGCTGGGATTACAGGCATGAGCCACTACTCCCTATTACATTCAAAATTAGCCTGGCTAATTTTGCACATTTTTTAGTAGAGATGGGATTTCTCCATATTGGTCAGGCTGGTCTCAAACTCCTGACCTCAGGTGATCCACCCGCTGCGGCCTCCCAAAGTGCTGGGATTACAGGCATGAGCCACCGCACCCCGTCCCAAAAGCCACCACGCCCTGCCCTAAGCCACATTTCCTGTAATACTGAGAACAAATCATAATTTGATTTGGGCTTTGATCTTTTCAAAGACAGTCATGTTTGCTTCTATTTTTCATGTGGATTGTTTAAAGTCCTCAAGGGAAAAACAAACACAGAAAAATAGGCAAAAATTTTGCATCTTTCTTTTCTTTTTTTTTTATTATTATACTTTAAGGTCTAGGGTACATGTGCACAACGTGCAGGTTTGTTACATATGTACACATGTGCCATGTTGGTGTGCTGTACCCATTAACTCGTCATTTACATTAGGTATATCTCCTAATGCTATCCCTCCCTGCTACCCCCTCCCCACAATAGGACCCGGTGTGTGATGTTCCCCTTCCTGTGTCCAAGTGATCTCATTGTTCGATTCCCACCTATGAGTGAGAACATGCGGTATTTGGTTTTCTGTTCTTGCGATAGTTTGCTGAGAATGATGGTTTCCTCCAACTGCATCCATGTCCCTACAAAGGACACGAACTCATCCTTTTTTATGGCTGCCTAGTATTCCATGATGTATACGTGCCACATTTTCTTAATCTAGTCTGTCACTGATGGACATTTGGGTTGATTCCAAGTCTTTGCTATTGTGGCATCTTTATTTTCAATCACTTTGTTTATTTTTCAAAGATTGATAAATGTAAAATGTAAAAGTACTGCACAAACACTCAGCCCCCAGATACACTGAAAGAGAAGAGAATGTTGTTTTCCATGGTAGGTAAAGTAGAAGATTTTACAGTATATGTTTGACTAACTTATTATGATTTTTGCGTAAAATGAATCCATATAATCATCACATTGTATTTTCCAATTTAATACTGAGTTATCAGTCATTGGACATTTTTTAAATGGCAAAAATACTTCATTGGAATAATTGGAATAAATACAATGAACACAGATATCTCCCTTTTACATTCAAAATATAAGTAAAAGGATAATATAAAATATTCAGGACAATTTTGATGACAAGAAAACCACCCACAATCACCACAACCTATTAATAATATTTTAAATTTTGGTTCGTATCATGGAAGACTACTTATGCATATGCATATTTTTCCATGATTGCAACCATTAGATAAATAATATTGTATAGTCTGAATTTTCCTGTTGCATTCTGTCTTAAACATATGTGCTCCCATGTTTCTGCACAATCTTCAAAATGATCATGTTAATGGTTGGGTAACATCACAGTGAGTAGATGTGTGCTCCTTTATTAAGCCATTCTCCTATGGTGGTGTACAGTAGGTAATGCAAGCTATCATGATGGTGTGTCCCCTTCTGGAAGGTGAAGGAGAGGAGGGTGGGAAAGAAAGGATGGGGACATACCGAGAAAAATACTATTACTTTATGACTTGAATCTATTTCCCCCTGTTATAAAAGTAGTACACAGTAATTATGGGAAAACCAGGAAATCCCAGGGTATACAAATTTAAAAATTTTTGAAAACCAACTATAATGTGTCTATTGGGTGGTCATTCTAACCCCAACAGTAAGTATAGCCGAATCTTGATGATTTCAACAGCTAATATACTTTTGGATCATCATTTAATACTGTTTCTCTAGCTTTTTCCACATCTCAGCAAGTTTACATGCTGCAGGAGGGGAAAACAAAAGTTATCTTGTCATTTTTTAGACATATTTCCTTTGGACTCTAAACAGTGTCACCTAGCCTTATCTTTGGTGTTTGGAATGAGGTTTGAATATTTCCCAAATTTAAACCATCCCAAAAGCATGAATAATTGCTAGCTATTGAGAGAAATGAAAAAACAAAAGAAAACGAAACAAAACGACAAAAAAAAAAAACACAAAAAACAGAAAGCTGTAACAATCATTGGGGAGTAGACTGGTTAATTCCAAAAGAAAACCCTTTTTAAAGGTTAAAATTACCGCAAGTATATATGGAATACGAGCGCAGCTTCGCAAGGGGACTCTGTTCAAGAGGACAGCTCTCTTTTAGATGGGTGGATTGTGGTATATTTGCTAAATAGCTGCAGTTAGTTCCTTATGAGCAAAACTTATCCTTCAGCTTTTCAATGAAAGTACCCTTTTAAAGGTGGGTAAATAATTTTAGGAACCGTTGGCATTTTGGGTGGAACAATTGTTCATTGTGTGGGGCTATCCTGCTCATTGCGTTGTGTGATGGTTAATGTTAAGTGTCAGCTTGATCCGATTGAAAGATGCAAAGTATTGTTTCTGGGTGTGTCTGTTAGGGTGCTGCCAAAGGAGATTAACATTTGAGTCAGTGGACTAGGAGAGGCAGACCCACTCTCAATCTGGGTGGGCACAATCCCCTCCCCTGCCAGCACGGCTAGAAAAAGCAGACAGAAGAAGGTGGAATAAGCAGACTTGCAAGTCTGCTGGCCTTCACCTTTCTCTTGTGGTGCTGGATGCTTCCTGCCCTCGAACATTGCACTCCATGTTCTTCAGCTTTTGTACTCTTGGACTTACAACAGTGGTTCGCCAGGGGCTCTAGTGCCTTCAGCCACAGACTGAAGGCTTCACTATCAGCTTCCCTACTTTTGAGATTTTGGGACTTAGACTGGCTTCCTTGCTTCTCAGCTTGCAGACAGTCTGTTGTGGCACCTCACCTTGTGATCGTGTGTGTCAATACTCCTTAATAAACTCCCTTTCGTATATACACCTATCCTATTAGTTCTGTGCCTTTAAAGAACCCTGACTAATATACATGGCATTTAGCACTGGCCTTGCCCTCTTAGTGTCCCTGCTTCCGACAAACAAAAATGCCTTATATCCATTTCTACAAGGCCCTTGGGGTTAAAGTGGGATCAACTTTGGTTAAGGATCACAGATTTGGTTTCTAAAGTACTAGTCCCTACTTTGAGGAATGGGCAAGAATCTAAAAATATATCTTTTTCTCAATTAAAAACATTTTTTTAAGAGATGAGGGTCCTGCTATGTTGTCCCTGCTGGCCTCAACTCCTGGGCTCAAGTGATCCTCCCAACAGCCTCCTGAGTTGTGGAAATTTCAGGCATGAGCCACTGCACCCAGCTGAAAATCTTTTTAGTAAGCTCTTTCAGTGATGCTAATGTAGCCAGTCCTCAGAGAGGCTTTGAGGAATCAGAGGCTTACAGCAATAAATGACTCATTGCTCCCTCCCCCAAACCTCATCCATCCACCCTCTCCCCTTCTTCTCTATAAGGCTCTAAAACCTCATCTTTGCTTTAAAAACAAAAACAAAAACAAACAAACAAACATTTCCCTAGCTCCTGGAGAAAGGGGAAAGATTGTTTTGTTATATGCCCATCGGGGAGGGAACACTGTACATTCAACTTGACTTCAAAACTTGCCAGTATAACACAGTGTTTATATTTCCACTTTTACAGAAGAGAAAACTGAGGCTCAAAGAGGGCTGCTAATACTAATGGCCAGCTACTATGTACTATGTGTCTGCGTGTGCTTGATTCCTGACAACAGTTTTGTGAGATATGTACTCCTAATGTGTCCATTTTATAGATGAGCAAACTGAGACTCAAAGAATCTTGCAGAAAGTTCTGCAGCCGTAAGAGTAGCTGGTGGAGCTAGAATTCAAGTCTGGGCCTTCTCATCTCAGATCCTAAATTTGTTTCTGGGGCCCAGCACTGCCTCTGTGTCAGGGGGATACAGACCCTACCTGCTTTCTAAATGACCCCTTCAGGAAGTTGGAGGCTGAGCTGAAAATCAGGGCCAGGCAGGATTGGAATATTTGAATAGCAGTAATAAAAATGTGGTAGGAAATGAAGACAACTGGCTGCTAGTTTCATTAAAAATGCTCCCAGAACACAGGCTGAACTGAGATAGTTAATCAAAGACAACTGTAAATCTCAGACTGTGTCTTTTCACAGCATTCAGAGATCCAAAGAAACAGCATGAAAATTATGGGAGCTGTAATTCTAAATGACTTGAGGCAAGAGAACATGGGGTGGACTATTCTGAATACAAACTGTGTAATTGAACCTCTTGCCTTATTATTCTTTTCTTTAGTTAATTAATTTTTTTATCATACTTTAAGTTCTAGGGTACATGTGCACAGCATGCAGGTTTGTGACATATGTATACATGTGCCATGTTGGTGTGCTGCACCCATTAACTTGTCATTTACATTAGGTATATCTCCTAATGCTATCCCTCCCCCTCCCCCACCCCATGACAGGCCCCCATGTGTGATGTTCCCCTTCCTGTGTCCAAGTGTTCTCATTGTTCAATTCCCACCTGTGAGTGAGAACATGTGGTGTTTGGTTTTCTGTTCTTGCAATGGTTTGCTGAGAATGACGGTTTTCAGCTGCATTCATGTCCCTACAAAGGACACGAACTCATCCTTTTTTGTGGCTGCATAGTATTCCGTGGTATATATGTGCCACATTTTCTTAATCCAGTCTGTCACTGATGGACATTTGGGTTGGTTCCAAGTCTTTGCTATTGTGAATAGTGCTACAATAAACATATGTGTGCATGTGTCTTTATAGCAGCATGATTTATAATTATTTGGGTATATACCCAGTAATGGGATAGCTGGGTCAAATGGTATTTCTAGTTCTAGATCCTTGAGGAATTGCCACACAGTCTTCCACAATGGTTGAACTAGTTTACAGTCCCACCAACAGTGTAAAAGTATTCCTATTTCTCCACATCCTCTCCAGCACCTGTTGTTTCCTGACTTTTTAATGATCGCCATTCTAACTGGTGTGAGATGGTATCTCATTGTGGTTTTGATTTGCATTTCTCTGATGGCTAGTGATGATGAGCATTTTTTCATGCATCTGTTGCCTGCATAAATGTCTTCTTTTGAGAAGTGTCTGTTCATATCCTTTGCCCACTTTTTGATGGGGTTGTTTGTTTTTTTCTTGTAAATTTGTTTGAGTTCTTTGTAGGTTCTGGATATTAGTAGACTGCAAAAATTTTCTCCCATTCTGTAGGTTGCCTGTTCACTTTGATGGTAGTTTCTTTTGCTGTGCAGAAGCTCTTTAGTTTAATTAGATCCCATTTGTCAATTTTGGCTTTTGTTGCCATTGCATCTGTTGTTTTAGACATGAAGTCCTTGCCCATGCCTATGTCCTGAATGGTATTGCCTAGGTTTTCTTCTAGGGTTTTTACGATTTTAGGTCTAACATTTAAGTCTTTAATCCATCTTGAATTAATTTTTGTATAAGGTGTAAGGAAGGGATCCAGTTGCAGCTTTCTACATATGGATAGCCAGTTTTCCCAGCACCATTTATTAAATAGGGAATCCTTTCCCCATTTCTTGTTTTTCTCAGGTTTGTCAAAGATCAGATGGCTGTAGATGTGTGGTATTATTTCTGAGGGCTCTGTTCTGTTCCATTGGTCTATATCTCTGTTTTGGTACCAGTACCATGCTGTTTTGGTTACTGTAGCTTTGTAGTATATTTTGAAGTCAGGTAGTATGATGCCTCCAGCTTTGTTCTTTTGGCTTAGTATTGTCCTGGCAATGCGGGCTCTTTTTTGGTTCTATATGAACTTTAAAGTAGTCTTTTCCAATTCTGTGAAGAAAGTCATTGGTAGCTTAATGGGGATGGCATTGAATCTATAAATTACCTTGGGCAGTATGGCCACTTTCATGATATTGATTCTTCCTATCCATGAGCATGGAATATTCTTCCATTTGTTTGTGTCCTCTTTTATTTCACTGAGCAGTGGTTTGTAGTTCCCCTTGAAGAGGTCCTTCACATTCCTTGTAAATTGGATTCCTAGGTATTTTATTTTCTTTGAAGCAATTGTGAATGGGAGTTCACTCATGATTTGGCTCTCTGTTTGTCTGTTATTGGTGTAAAAGAATGCTTGTGATTTTTGCACATTGATTTTGTATCCTGAGACTTTGCTGAAGTTGCTTACCAGCTTAAGGAGATTTTGGGCTGAGATGATGGGGTTTTCTAAAGATACAATCATGTCATCTGCAAACAGGGACAATTTGACTTCCTCTTTTCCTAACTGAATACCCTTTATTTCTTTCTCCTGCCTGATTGCCCTGGCCAGCACTTCCAACACTATGTTGAATAGGAGTGGGGAGAGAGGGCATCCCTGCCTTGTGCCAGTTTTCAAAGGGAATGCTTACAGTTTTTGCCCATTCAGTATGATATTGGCCGTGGGTTTGTCATAAACAGCTCTTATTATTTTGAGATATGTCCATTAATACAGAATTTATTGAGAGTTTTTAGCATGAAGGGCTGTTGAATGGACTCTGCAGGATACTATCCAGGAGAAATTCCCCAACTTAGCAAGGCAGGCCAACATTCAATTTCAGGAAATACAGAGAATGCCACAAAGATACTCCTCAAGAAGAGCAACTCCAAGACACATAATTGTCAGATTCACCAAAGTAGAAATGAAGGAAAAAATGTTAAGGGCAGCCAGAGGAAAAGGTTGGGTTACCCACAAAGGGAAGCCCATCAGACAAACAGCAGATGTCTGGCAGAAACCGTACAAGACAGAAGAGAGTGGGGGCCAATATTCAACATTCTTTAAAAAAAGAGTTTTCAACCCAGAATTTCATATCCAGTCAAAGTAAGTTTCATAAGTGAAGGACAAATAAAATCCTTTACAGACAAGCAAATGCTGAGAGATTTTGTCACCAACAGGCTTGCCCTACAAGAGCTCCTGAAGAATGCTAGGAAGAAACCGCATCAACTAACGAGCAAAATAACCAGCTAACATCATAATGACAAGATCACGTTCACACATAACAATATTAACCTTAAATGTAAATGGACCAAATGCACCAATTAAAAGACACAGACTGGCAAATTGGTTAAAGAGTCAAGACCCATCAGCGTGCTGTATTCAGGAGACCCATCTCTTGTACAGAGACACACATAGGCTCAAAATAAAGGGATGGAGGAAGACCTACCAAGCAAATGGAAAACAAAGAAAGGCAGGGGTTGCAATCCCAGTCTCTGATAAAACATACTTTAAACCAAAAAAGATCAAAAGAGGCAAAGAAAGCCATTACATAATGGTAAAGGGATCAATTCAACAAGAAGAGCTAACCCTCCTAAATATATATGCACCCAATACAGGAGCACCCAGATTCATAAAGCAAGTCCTTAGAGACTTACAAAGAGACTTAGACTCCCACACAATAATAATGGGAGACTTTAACACCCCACTGTCAACATTAGACAGATCAATGAGACAGAAAGTTAACAAGGATATCCAGGAATTGAACTCAGCTCTGTACCAAGAGGACCTAATAGACATCTACAGAACTCTCCACCCTAAATCAACAGAATATACATTCTTCTCAGCACCACATCGCACTTATTTCAAAATTCACCACATACTTGGAAGTAAAGCACTCCTCAGCAAATGTACAAGAACAGAAATTATAACAAACTGTCTCTCAGACCACAGTGCAATCAAACTAGAACTCAGGACTAAGAAACTCAATCAAAACTGCTCAACTACATGGAAACTGAACAACCTGCTCCTGAATGACTACTGGGTACATAACGAAATGAAGGCAGAAATACAGATGTTCTCTGAAACCAATAAGAACAAAGATACAACATATCAGAATCTCTGGGACACATTTAAAGCAGTGTGTGGAGGGAAATTTATAGCACTAAATGCCCACAAGAGAAAGCAGGAAAGATTTAAAATCGACACCCTAACATCACAATTAAAAGAACTAGAGAAGCAGGAGCAAACACATTCAAAAGCTAGCAGAAGGCAAGAAATAACTAAGATCAGAGCAGAACTGAAGGAGATAGAGACACAAAAAACCCTTCAAAAAATCAATGAATCCAGGAGCTGGTTTTTTGAAAAGATCAACAAAATTGATAGACCTCTAGCAAGACTAATAAAGAAGAAAAGAGAGAAGAATCGAATAGATGCAGTAAAAAATGATAAAGGGGATATCACCACTGATCCCACAGAAATACAAATTACCATCAGAGAATACTATAAACACCTCTACGCAAATAAACTAGAAAACCTAGAAGAAATGGGTAAATTCCTGGACACATACACTCTCCCAAGACTAAACCAGGAAGAAGTTGAATCCCTGAATAGACCACTAACAGGCTCTGAAATTGAGGCAATTAATTAATAGCCTACCAACCAAAAAAAGTCCGGGACCAGATGGATTCACAGCCGAATTCTACCAGAGGTACAAGGAGGAGCTGGTACCATTCCTTCTGAAACTATTCCAATCAATAGAAAAAGAGGGAATCCTCCCTAACTCATTTTGTGAGGCCAACATCATCCTGATACCAAAGCCTGGCAGAGACACAATAAAAAAAAAGAGAGAATTTTAGACCAATATCCCTCATGAACATCATGCAAAAATCCTCAATAAAATACCGGCAAACCAAATCGAGCAGCACATCAAAAAGCTTATCCACCATGATCAAGTGGGCTTCATCCCTGGAATGCAAGGCTGGTTCAACATACACAAATCAATAAACGTAATCGAACGTATAAACAGAACCAAAGAGAAAAACCACATGATTATCTCAATAGATGCAGAAAAGGCCTTTGCTTTATTATTCTTTAAGCCAGGGATTCTTAACCTGGGATTCATCCACTTCCAAAGGATCCATGGATAAAATTTAGGGATTCTTGAAAAGTGTAGGCAAGAGACTACAATAATATTAGCAGTGCCTAGGACTTTGACACCAGTGGAAACCACAGATATTTTCATATCATATTAAGGGTGTTAAAGACACTTAAATATCATTTTGCTCATCACTACTTAGAAACTGTGGTTGTTATTACACTTGCTTTTAGGTCTTTAATTATCATTATATTTTATTTTTTGAGACAAAGTCTCACTCTGTCACCTGGGCTGGAGTGCAGTGGCAAGATCTTGGCTCACTGCAACCTCTGCCTCCCGGGTTCAAGTAATTCTCCTGCCTTAGCCTCCTGAGTACCTGGGATTACAGGTGCGTGCCACCACGCTTGGCTAATTTTTGTATTTTTAGTAGAGATGGGACTTCACCATGTTGGTCAGGCTGGTCTCGAACTCCTGACCTCATGGTCCACCTGCCTCAGCCTCCCAAAGTGCTGGGACTACAGGTGTGAACCACGATGCCCAGCCATAATTATCGTTATTTAATGTGTTACAAAAGAAGCACACATATTACTATATCATAAACTTGATTTTTAAAATAATTTTGATAAACTTTTTCATATAATCAGTTTCCTTCATAATTCTATTTATGTTACTCTATTCATTTATAAAGATTATTCTGAGAAGAAGTCTGCTATAGTCTGAATGTTTGTATCCTCCCCAAATTCATATTTAAACCTAATGCTCAATGCACTAACATTAACAGGTGGGGTTTTTAGGAGGTGTTCAGGTTGTGAGGGCAGAGCCCTCATGGATGGGATTAGTGGCCTTGTAAAAGAGGTCCCAGTGAGCTTGTTTGCCCCTTCTGCCATGTAAGGACACTAGAAGATACCATCTATGAAGCAGAGTGAACCCTCACCAGGCACCAAATCTCCTGGTGCCTTGTTCTTGACTTCTTAGCCTCCAGAACTGTAAGCAATAAATTTCTGTTGCTTATAAATTACCCACCAGGGCATGGTGGCTCACATCCATAATCCCAGCACTTTGGGAGGCTAAGGTGGGAGTATCACTTGAGCCTAGCAGTTAAAGACCAGCCTATGCAACACAGTGAGACTCCATCTGTAAGAAAAGAAAATTGCAAAATTAACCAGGTGTGGTGGCATGCACCTGTGGTCCCAGCTATTTGGGGGGAGGCTGAGATGGGAAGATCATTTGAGCCTGGGGGTTCAAGGTTACAGTGAGCTGTGATCGCACCGGTGCACCACTTCCACCTGGGTGACAGAGCAAGACCTTGTCTCAATAAAAAAAAAAAATATTACCCAATCTAAGATATTTTGTTATAGCAGCCCCAATGGACTAAAACAGGGTCAATGTACTTCACCAGAAGGCCAAAAGGGCTATGGCAAAAAAATCGCAGCAAAACAAATAAATGGGAATTCAATTGACCTAATGAAAAGAATATTTTATCTATACATATTTCTTTTAGCTCATGGATGCCCTCATTTCTTCTCCTTCGCTCAGGTTAGATCCCTAGAGATAAGAAGTGATGGCAGGGGCTGAGCAAAGGAGCAGAGACTGTTCTTAGGAGGACAAGGACTTAGTTCTTATTTGCAGCACTCATTCACCAATGACTGAGAAGTTCAAGGATAGAGTCTGCTGCTAAATCAGGTACTTCAGGGTAGAGAGAAAAAATTGAGGGCCTGGGACCTGGCTCTCTAAAAGCTTATAAGCTAACCTAGAGAAAGAACAGTACATTTCTGCATAGTATTATCTCAGTAGGGTAGAGAGGTAGAAGGGCAGTGTGGAATGATCATGGACATTAGGGGTCAAATTGTCCTGAATCTCAGCAAATCTGTTGTCTAGCTGTAGAAGTTTGGGCAAGCTTTGCTCAGCCTCAGTGTCTGCGTCTGTAAAATGAGGCTGACATCACCTAAATTAGATGATTTTCATCAGGATTAAGAAAGATGATGTTACTAACGTGCCTGCTACGTAGTAGGTACTCAATGAAAGATCCCAATTATTATTATATACAGAGTCTATGAATGCTCAGATAACCTCAAGACAAACTTGATGGTAGTTAATACGTAGGTGTGAAGACTGACATGTTCAGTCTTTCAATAAGTGATAGCTGTCTTTTTCAAAGTTTGAGCTGGCTGCTCTATCAGGAGGTTGCCAATATGAGTTTTTTGATTTCTTAGTTTTGTTTTATGAACCTCTGAATATGCCTTTTCTTTTTAGCTATTTTTACATTTCTACTTTCTGGAATCTGTTGAGTTACACGTGGCCCAAAGAAAAAAGTATCGTCTAACATTCTTTAGGTCATTAGTAATGGCCACCTAAAACAATTTAACTGTGAATCTTACAACCTTTTTCCCTCCCTAATTATGTTTCGAGAAGAAGGCATACAACTCTTGTATTTTTCAATGCCGTAAACACCATTCATTTCTGCAGCTTAGGTAAATGCATTCTGCAGCAAATGGTCCCGGAGCTGTCATGATGACATTTGTTGTTTAGTCTTCATGAGGCACCAGCCTAAGAACTTTTAGAACTTTTGATCATTCCCCAGTTATCTATCTGAAGTTACCTGACTTTCATCCCATCAAAGGATATACAGAAGGTGTACTCATCTATGACAGGGATGTGTTTAGAAGCAGATGCTAGGTGGTAGTCAAAGGTGTTGGAATGGGGACCCTTTGATCCTGTTCCAAAAGGGCACTCAAGGAAAAGTCCCAATTGTTAATAGGAACAGAGTATATGAGTGCTCCTGGGCCCCCTGAGTCTGTGTTTTAATTTAAGGACTTAAGCCTCTGGAGATTAATATGGTAATATCCTGAAAAGAGAAGATGAAGTTGGTCAAGTTCTGCTCCTGTAAGATATAGGCTCTTCAGAGTCAATGTCAAAAGAAGAATTATGGAAAAACAATTTTTCCCTCCAGTACAGTGGAACAAAAGTGAAATTGTACCTGAATATTAGGTCAATGGTCAACTTCTCAAAGGAGAAATGGGGTTTGCTCTAAATGGTGACAAAAGTAGATAGAATGAACTTCCAAGAAGAGGACCTCGAAAAGGCTAAAATGCTGCTTCCCAATGAATGAAATGAAAACATGAAAAATTACATTTTTTTTTTTTTTTTTTTTTTTTTTTTTTGAGATGGAGTCTTGCTGTGTCGCCCAGGCTGGAGTGCAGTGGCGCGATCTCGGCTCACTGCAAGCTCCGCCTCCCGGGTTCACGCCATTCTCCCGCCTCAGCCTCCGAATAGCTGGGACTACAGGCGCCCGCCACCACGGCCGGCTAGTTTTTTGTATTTTTAGTAGAGACGGGGTTTCACCATGTTAGCCAGGATGGTCTCGATCTCCTGACCTCGTGATCCACCCGCCTCGGCCTCCCAAAGTGCTGGGATTACAGGCTTGAGCCACCGCGCCCGGCGAAAAATTACATTCTTAAGGAAACCACCAAAAACACGGAAAGACCCTAGAGACCCTAGACTGGAAAACATGGAATAACCTCTTACATTGTTCTTACCTTGACTTTATTGGCTGTCTGCTTAGAGTAAAATGAGAATGATGGAGATGGAGAGAAGGGGATACATAGACATCTTAAACAGTTATTAATAAAGAGAATAGCTATGTTAATTGGTGGGCAAGGAATATAGTTATGCTTATATGTGTGTGTGTGTGTGTGTGTATATATATATATATATATTTTTTTTTTTTTTTTTTGAGATGGAGTCTTGCCCTGTCACCCAGGCTGGAGTGCAATGGCGTGATCTTGGCTCACTGCAACCTCCGCCTCCCGGGTTAAAGTGATTCTCCTATCTCAGCCTCCCCTAGTAGCTGGAACTACAGGCGTGTGCCACCATGCCAGCTAATTTTTTTGCATTTTTAGTAGAGACGGGGTTTCACCATGTTGGCCAGGCTGGTCTCGAACTCCTAACCTCAAAAGATCCACCCACCTTAGCCTCCCAAAGTGTTGGGATTACAGGCATGAGCCACTGAGCCCAGCCACAGGTGTATACATATATATGTGTGTGTGTGTGTGTGTGTGTGTGTGTGTGTGTGTGTGTGTATATATGACAAGATACATCACCTTGATGGACAGCTTTAAATAGTACAACTTCTAATCTTTCCAACAATAAGTTTTAGCAGCTTCTAATTTTGTCTCCAATAGAGGGGTCATGGCAAACCGCAATCTGATTGTGAGGAAGGAATATACCATGGCTCAAAAAATGTGCTGAGCAAAATCAGACAAGTCTATCACTGTGTGAACAAGCAGTGGAGATCTGATGCTTATTTTGTTTAGCACTGGAAAGACCTTTACTTTAGAGTAATAGTTTACTCTTATATAATGCTCTTTAGTTCAGAAAGTCCCTTTATTTCTGTTATCTGATTTAGTCTGGACTGTATCCCAGTAAGGACAATTATTATTTGAATTTTACAGATGAGGAAGCTAAAGCTCAGAAATTTTTAAATAGCTTGGCAAAGTCCCCATGGGTAGGAAGAGACAGAGCTGGCACTAGAACCCAGGCCTGCAAATTCCCAGACCAAGCCCGATTTGTCACATAATACCTCACCATACAGGTTCTAGCGTCAACATGAACAATATGGAGAGAGGCCAATGGACTAGGCACCAGGATGAAAATAAAGCAACAAAATATGGCTAGGGGCAGGAGGACTATTAAACCAAGAGAAGAAAAACACAGGGAGTTAACTCTATAGTGGCTTTAGTAATGAAAAGTGAATATTAAGAGAGTCTACTTCATTTTGAGTAATGATGAACTTAAAGGCTATGGACTGGAATTGCAAAAAAAAAAAAAAAAAGAAGGAAAAAAGAAAAGAAAAGAAAACAGAAGAAAACAAAACACACAATCACGTTTGGTATTCATAAAGCAGTTCTGGACAGGGAGGAGTGTTCAACACTGAGGAAGGTACCAAAAGGACTTGTGGGAACTTCTTTAGAAGCTTTCAAGACCAGCAGGATGTGTAGTTCATGAACATATGCATCCCATAGGGAGAAAGGCACTCATTGAAGTTTTCAGCATCTGTCAAACAACTGGACCATCTGGGAAACATGTCTCTTGTCCCACTAGAATTTTCCTTCTCTCTCCAATTCTGTGATTGTAGTAAAGAGGCTGAGGTGGCAATGTGCTGCTGTAGTTCCAGCTCAACACTAGAGTCCAGGGTGAGAGTGGGAGTTTGGGGCTGACAAGAAGCCCTTAGTGGAAGGAAAAAGGGAATTCCAGGCAGTGTTTGGCCCAGAAAGGGGAGAAATTGACACCTTCTATATTCTCCCCTTACACTTCGCTAGGGAGGGAAATTGGCTGGGAAAGGCTGGCCCCTCAGGGTTTTTTTGTTTTGTTTTGTTTTGTTTTTTTGTATACCTGCCAAGAGAGAAATCAACTGAAAGTGAAAGGAAGTGGCTCACAGCCTGTGAAATTCTGTGATTCCTGGGGCCAGGTGGAACATTCTTTCCTCTAGTCTCATTATGTAAATCTTCACCTGCGAAGTGGGCGCATATATTCTTCTTGTGTAGAGGCACCTGCAGCTTTAACTAGTTTCTCAAATTTGATTGGATTTGAGAATTGAAAGTTGTATTTTGAAAAGCACAATAAGGTTTATATAACTAATCACTAAGGAGAAGCAGATAAGAAGTGAGAAAAACAGTAATCCAGGAAACTACAAAATGGCAGAAAGCTGGGGAAATTCCCACACCTGCTCCCTCCTTTCTTACAGGACACCCAGAAGGCCCAAAACCCCTCTTAATCTCCATCCCTCTTCCCTAGCTCTCCACACTTCTCCAGAAACATTGGCCTCTGTGACTTTTCAACTTTTTATGTTCTTATTCCAGTTTTTGTTTGTTAGCTTCAATATTCTTGCATGCATTTATTCATGTTTCTTAAAATGTTACTTTTAATTACAAAGCATTTCAAACATTCAAACTAAATGTAATATAGCAGACACCTATGCAGTCCCAAGATAAAACAGATGTAAACATTTTGCCATACTTGCTTCTGATCTCTTTTTGTAAAGAAACTGAATGATGCGGATATATTTCCTTTTCCTTTCCTTCCCCAGAGGTAACCACTAATCCAGAAATCAGCGAGTATCATTCTCATGTATGTTTCCAATATATGCATGTGTCTCCACAAAACACAGAAGTCTGCCAACTTTTTCTGTAAAGGGCTAGATAGTAAACATTTTAGGCTTTGCAGGTCTCTGTTGAATATTCTGCTTTTAAAATTAGAAAAAATTTTATAACCCTTCAAAACTGTAAAAAGCATTCGTGGCTCTCTTGCCATACAAAGACAGGCTGAGGCCTGGATTTGGCCATTGAGGGTTAGTTTTCCCACCTCTGGATGTTTTTCTAGTCCTGTGGGTTCTAATAATTTGCATACAAATAGAATCATGCAGTTTGTATTTTTTCACAATTTAAGTTTTTCATTCAGTATGTTTATGAGATGTATGTACATTGATATGTGTTGATCTATTTCATATATATATATAGAGAGAGAGAGAGGAGAGAGAGAGAGAGAGGTGGAGTTTGGAGTTTTGCTCTTGTTGCCCAGGCTGGAATGCAGTGGCGCAAACTTGGCTCACCGCAACCTCCACTTCCTGGATTCAAGTGATTCTCCTGCCTCAGCTTCCTGAGTAGCTGGGATTACAGGTGCGTGCCACCACGCCCGGCTAATTTTTTTTTTTTTTTTGTATTTTTAGTAGATGGGGTTTCATCATGTTGGCCAGGCTGGTCTCAAACTCCTGACCTCAGGTGATATACCCACCTCGGCCTCCCAAAGTGCAGAGATTACAGGTGTGAGCCACCGTGCCTGGCCTATTTCATATATTTCAATAGGCTATATTGTAGTCCATTGTATGAATACACCACAGGTTCCTTTTCCTTTCTTTTACCAAGAAACAGTTAAGTTTGTTTCCCACTTTTCTTCATTGTAAATAGTGCTGCAATTTTACTGACATAAAATCCAGTTTGGCAGTCTCTGATCAGGATTGGCAGCACATGTTCAAGTTGACTTCTCAGAATGACTCCCATCATGGGAGGTATACTACCTCTGCCACAGTCAAGGTGGTGGAAAGAAAGGAGGGTGCCACTGGAAGTACTGAGCTCATGAAGTTACTGCTGTAGCCACAATATAGGGAACAGGAAATTTTTTGTTTTGTTTTGTTTTGTTTGAGATGGAGTCTTACCCTCTCGCCCACACTGGAGTGCAGTGGCACGACCTTCCGTTCACTGAAAACTCCACCTCCCGGGTTCACGCCATTCTCCTGCCTCAGTCTGCTGAGTAGCTGGGACTACAGGTGCTGGGGTTTCACCGTGTTAGCCAGGATGGTCTCGATCTCCTGACCTCGTGATCCACCTGCCTCGGCCTCCCAAAGTGCTGGGATTACAGGCGTGAGTCACCGCGCCCAGCCGGGAACAGGAAATCTTGATCATGAGGCTTTTACCACTGCTTCTGCTGCCTCTTAACACCTGTGAATTTGGTGACTGGGCATGAGGATGCTGACTCTTGCCATCACCACTCTAGTAGCTGCCTACAGTTACCAATAAGCAAGAGACTGGATACTGAAATGCGATTTGTGAGGACAACTCACATCTCCACAAGTGTGCTTGCAATAGCAGGCATATGGCTTCCACATCTCTTCTGCTTTCCAAATATAATGTGAGTGCATCAAATTGGCAGAACCCAGTTTGTATACAGAATGCTAGTGGCAAAGGTGTCTGGAAAACACAATAATTTTTTTCTTTCTTCTCATTTTTGCTTTTCATCTTCTGCTGTACAGGAAAGTACATTAGAGGAATGTAGGAATGAGTGCTGGCCTCTGGGCGTCAGTCAGCCTTGTCTACCCCCACACTTCTGGCTTGTTAACAGATTGTTTCATGTGTTTTAGTCTTATTCCCACAAGTAAATGTTTAGCTCTCCAAATCCCAAATCTGAATACGAGGATTCTACCTTGGCCCTAACACAGAGCTGAATACAATGTAACTTCTCTCTCTCTTTGTATATAGATTATATACATTTATTTTGTATTATATATAATATATATGTATTATATATAATATACATGTATGTATTATATATTATATGTGTGTGTGTATATATATGTATTTTTTATGAGACAGGGTCTTGCTCTGTCATCCAGGCTGTAGTGCAGTGGCACAACCATAGCTTACTCCAGCCTCGACCTCCCTGGGCTCAGGTGATCCTGCCACCTCAGTCTCCTAAGTTGCTGGGACCACATGCACATGCCACCACACCTGGCTAATTTTTTTTTTTTTTTTTTGTAGACACAGAGTCTCGCTATGTTGCCAGGGCTGGTCTTGAACTCCTTGCCTCATCCTCCCAAAGTGTTGGTACTATAGGTGTGAGCCACCACACCCAGCTCAATATTTTTTTATTGAAGTGAATAACATAGAAGTAACCATTTTAAAGTAAACAATTCAGTAGCATTTAGGACACTCATGATGTTATGCAACCATCATTTCCATCTAGATCCAAAACATTTTCATCCCCACAAAACAAATCTCATGCCCAAAAAGCAGTGGCTTTCATTCACCATTTAGTCTACCTCTGGCAACCACTATTGATTTTCTGCCTTTATGGATTTACTTATTCTCTATGGATTTATCTCATCTTGGTATTTTATGTACATGAAATCATGAAGATCTTGTTAAAATTTATATTCTGATTCAGTAGGTTGGGGTCGGGACTTGAGCTTCTGAATTACTGTCAAGCTCCTAAATGATGTCTATACTTCTGGGCCATAGAACACACTTTAAGGTAGTAAGGTCTTCGAGTATAGTCATTTAAGTTGATGACCATAATTTAGGTGCCAGTACATAGTAAAAATTAAAGGCAAACCCTCACTAAGATGACTAATAACAACAAGAGTTGTTGAAGATGTGGAGAAATTAGAGCCCTTATACTCCGCTGCTGGGAAAGTAAAATGTTATAGTCATTTGGAGAACAGTTTATCAGTTCTTCAAAAAGTTTAACATAGAGTTACCACATGACCCACTAATTCCACTCCTACGTATATACTCAAGAGAAATGAAAACACATATTCACACAAAAACTTTATGCAAATTCTTGTAGCAGCATTATTCATAATGGCCAAAAAGTGAAAACAACTTAAATGCCCATCAAATGATGAATGAATAAACAAAATGTTGACTATCTATTCAGCACAATATTCAGTAATAAAAAGTTAAGAAGCAATGATTTATGCCACGACATGAATGATCCTTAAAATCATAATGCTAAGTGAAAGAAGTCAGTCACAGAAAAGGCCAAAGAATTTTTCCAGAATAGAAAAATTCATAGTGACAGAAAGTATTATAGATTAGTGGTTGCTTATTGCTGGGGGGCAAGAATGGGGAGTGACTGTTTATTAGCACGGTACTTCATTTTTAGGGTGATGAAAATATTCTAAAATTGAGCTTTGGTTGCACAACTTTATGAATATACAAAAAACACTGAATTGCAAACTTTAAGTGTGTGAGGCATATGGTATGTGAATTATATTTCAACAAAGCCGTTGCAAAAAACGGAAAATAAAAAGTAATCATGACTTTATGGCATTACCCTGTGGCAAGCATTTCAAGTTGTGGTGAAACTAGATCACTGGTGCAATTTGGGCAGTTGCATGGCCTCCAAAGTAATTGGGGCATAAAAACAGTTCAGGAAATACTGAATTTGTTGACGACTCTAGAATTTCCATGTAGAAGTGGCTTTGGGAAGGGATCTGGTTGGAAGGGGGTAGGATATTAGATTTGAGGCTGTTTACATAATATGCACACTTTTTTCATAGATTCTGTCTTTTATTTACTTATTTTATTTTATTTTTGAGACAGTGTCTCACTGTATTGCCCAGGCTGGAGTGCAATGGCGCGATCTTGACTCACTGCCACCTCCGCCTCCTCCCTCAGCCTCCCAAGTAGCTGGGATTACAGGGATGTGCCACCATGCCCGGTTAATTTTTGTATTTTTAGTAGAGACGGGTTTTCACCATGATGGTCAGGCTGGCCGTAAACTCCAGACCTCAGGTGATCTGCCCGCCTCGGCCTCCCAAAGTGCTGGGATTACAGGCGTGAGCCACCGCACCGGGTCAGATCCTGTCTTGTCTTCTATTGGCACTGAGGGAAGGCTGACTGAGAGAGATTGTGAAAAGATTAGGCCCTTCTCTATCCCCAGCTGCAGTTCGTCTTCATCATCACCTGACCTCTAAACTGGGAGTTGGAATATGAGCCTGTTTGGGGTAGGGACTATGTTTTACTAGCTTACCACCATATCTCTTGTGCTTGCCATAAAATAGATTTGCAATACATGTTTGTTGAATGAATAAATGATGTTATCACTTATTAGAAGTTATATAAAAAGGAGAATGAAGTTGTGGGGGCTCCAATAAATAATTCATGTTATTTTTGGAAAAAAGTGAGCAAAGAGATGAAGAAGTTCCATTTAGAGATTAAAATGTCACCTTTATTTCTCACGAATGGTGAAGTCAGAAGACATGGCTTATATCTTGAAGGTGCAAATAACTATGGAATGACAAACCTCAGAACTAGATGTAGCCACTGTGCTAGATAGTTGTATCAGTAGCCCCAGTTTGCTCGTGCCTTCCTGGGTAGTCCACTCCTACACTGAATCTGGGCTTAGCCTTGTGGCTTGCTTCGGTCAGTGAGACATTAGAAAATGTGACATAAGGTAACATTTGGAAAATTATTGCACATTGACACTCTCTTCTAGGAAACTATCCATCACTGTGAGAACAATCCTGTGCTAGACTTTGAAAAGGTGAGAGATCATGTGGACAGAGGCCCTGGCTATGGAAGTCATCTTAACTGTCCCAGATAAGACCCCAGAAATGTGAATGAGGCTTTATTACACCATCCAGTCCCAGTTGAGCCCGCCTAGAATAGAATATCCCGTCCAGCTAACCAGCAGAATCATAAGAAATAATGTTTGCTGTTTAAGCCATTGTTGTGGGTTGAATTGTGTTTCTTAAACAGATATATTGACATCATAATCCCTGGTACCTCTGTTACCTGTGAATGTGATCATATTTGGAAATTGAGTCTTTGTCAATGTAATTAATATGTAGGGTAAGATGACATCATACTGTAGCAAGTTGGACCCTTAATCCAATACAACTGGTGTCATTATAAAATAAAAGGAGAGGAGGGATAGAGACAAACACACAGGGAGAATGCCATGTACCAATAGAGGCAGAGATTGGAGTGATGAGTTTACAAGGAAAACCAAGGATTGCTGGTGACATCAGAAGCTAAAAGGCATGCAACAGATTCTTCCCGGGAGCCTTCAAAGGGAACATATAATTTTAAGTTTGAAATTCTAACCTCCTGAACTGTGATAAAATAAATTTCTGATGTTTTAAGCCAACCAGTTTGTGCTACCGTGTTACAGCAGCCACAGGAAAGTAATACAGCCATTAAATTTTTGAGTGGTTTCTTACGTAGTAAAAGATAAACTATATACTTATCTGCTCATTTGTGGAAGAAACAGACCAGGGCGAGGATCCCAATATGCCTGCCCAGAGAAAACTTACATTATTCAAAGAGTGTGCTCTTAGAACGTGTCCTATAAAAGGGAAAAGAGAAAAGCTCTGGGCCTAATATACCTAGTTTATTCGCCTCAGATTCGTTAAACAGATTTCACCCCACCTATGCTTTAGTGGGATTTGTAAAGAAGTGGAAAGAATTTAGGAGTGTCACATTAATTAAACTCCCTCCTATAGAAGGAAACATCAGGAATTGAGAAGCATACCAGTTAACAAGAGTCATACAATGAATAGATGAAAAGCCAGATTTATTCCTAGTAAGACTTATAAAGAAAAACTGGTATGGTGTTCATCCAGGAAAATTGTGATTATGAGTGAGCTTCACACTTGCAACTTGAGGTGATATTCTACAAATGGCTGCAATGTTTTATTTTCCATCAGCTGAGTATGGATATGTGAAATCCAAGGCCATGCGTATTTATTTATTTTTTATTATATGTAAATAGATTATATATAAATAGATTTTGATATATAAAATATATTTTATTTTATATTCAATATATACTATAATATAATATAAATTATATATATTGCTCTGTCACCCTGGTTGGAGTGCAGTGGCGCTATCTCAGCTCACTGCAATCTCCACCTCCTGGGTTCAAGCGATTCTCTTGCCTCAGCATCCCAAGTGTCTGGGATTACAGGTGCACACCACCATGCCCAGCTACTTTTTGTATTTTTAGTAGAAACGGGGTTTCACCATGTTGCCCTGACTGGCCTCGAACTCCTGACCTCATGTGATCTGCTTGCCTCAACCTCCAAAAGTCCTGGGATTACAAGTGTGAGCCACTGCGCCCTGTCTATGCTTATTTACCTCTGTTTTCTTCCAAGGGTTTTTTTGTTTTAGTTGTTACATTTAGTTTATTGATCCATTTTAGTTAATTTTCTGCATATGGTATGAGATAGAAGTCCAACTGTACTCTTTATTCATTATCCAAAGGATAAAAACACATATAGTACGTTGTTTGAGATCTAATAGGACAGTGGAGCATCTAAAGTGGGTTACCGTTTAGAATAATTCCTGGATGTATTTAAAAATGCCTGAGGACACATCACGTTTTCCATAGAACTCACCTATTGGCCCAAATTCCCAAATAAATCAGTGCTTTTGGAAGTGATTTCAGAGTCTGTGAATTTTAACCAGTCATTTATTCAAATGTTAATGTAAAGTAATAACATTCTATAATCTTTGTGAAAATTGGAAATGATTATGCCACCTTGATGGATCCCATTGTATGACTTACTGAGTTCTGTAGTTTGAAGATGATCTTATAAACTCTATGATTAATTGTTTTGTTTACTGTAGGTCATAGGTCACATCCCCTTATTTATTATTATTGGTTTTGTGTGGAGAGTTCTCACTGAGTCAGAGGGACTCTGTGGGTAGAAGATCAAGAATTTCTGTACAGGTAAATAAGAGTCATCATTCATCCAACAGACAGTAGAGATGAAACCCCATCTCTACTAAAAATATGAAAAAAACTAGCTGGGCATGATGGCACACTCCTGTAATCCCAGCTACTCGGGAGACTGAGACAAGAGAATTGCTTGAACCCAGGAGATGGAGGTTGCAGTGGCAGTGAGCCAAGATCACGCCACTGCACTCCAGCCTGGGTGACAGAGCAAGACTCTGTCTAAAAAAAAAAAAAAAAAAAAAAAATTAGCTGGGCATGGTGGCTCATGCCTGTAATCCCAGCTATTTAGGAGGTTGAGCCCAGGAATTTGAGGCTACAGTGAGCTATGATTGCATCACTACACTCCAGCCCAGGTGACATGTTACTGCAAATGAGATTTCATTCTTTTTATGGCTAAATTCCATTATGTATCAACCGTTTTCTTTGTCCATCCATCTGTTGATGAGCACTTAGGTTGATTCCATATCTTGGCTACTGTGAATAGTGCTGCAATAAACATGACAGTGCATATATCCAGTTGATACACTGACTTCCCCTCCTTTGGATAAATACCCAGTGGATGGATTGCAGGATCATATTGTAGCTGTATTTTTAATTTTTTGAGAAATCCCCTTACTGTTTTTCATAATGGCTATACTAATTTACATTCCCCAAAGTCTATAACAGTTCCCTTTTCTATGTTGTTATTCTTTGCATTTTTCATAATAGCCATTCTAATGGAGGTGAGATGATCTCATTGTGGTTTAGATTTGCATTTTCTTGATAATTAGTGATGATGAGCATTTTTTCATATATGTATTGACCATTTGTATATCTTCTGAGAAATGTCTATTGAGATCCTTTACCCACTTTTTAATGGAATTATTTGTGGTTTTTTTGCTGTTGAGTTGTTTGAGTTCCCTGTATCTTCTAGATATTAGTTCCTTGTCAGATGAATAGTTTGCAAATATTTTCTCCCATTTAACAGGTTGTCTCTTCACTCTGTTGAATGTTTCCTTTACTGCAGAGAAGCTTTTTAGTTTAGTATAGTCCCATTTGTCTATTTTTGTTTTTGTTGCCTGTGCTTTTGAAGTCTTAGCCATAAAATCTTTGCCTAGACCAACGTCCTGCAGTATTTCTTCTGTGCTTTCTTTTGGTAGTTTTATAGTTTCAGGTTTTATGTTTAAGTCTTTAATCCATCTTGGGTTGATTTTTGTATATAATGAGAGAGAGAGGTCCAGTTTAATTCTTCTGCACATAGATATCCAGTTTTCCCAGCACCATTTATCGAAGAGAATCTCCATTCCCCACATATGATTTTGGTGCCTTTGTCAAAAATCTTAGTTGTAAACGCATGAATTTATTTATCAGTTCTATATTATGTGCCATAGGTTGATGTGTATATTTTTATACCAATACCATGCTATTTTGCTTGCTACAGCCTTGTAGTATATTTTGAAGTTGGGTAGCGTGATGCTTCCAGCTTTATTCTTTTTGGTAAATATTTCTTGAGCTATTTGGAGTCTTTTGTGGTTCCATATAAATTTTAGGATTATTTATTCTATTTCTGTGAAGAATGTCTCGGTATTTTCTTAAGGAATGCACTGACTCTATAGGTTGCTTTAGGGAATGCAGTTATTATAACAATATGAGATATCTTTTGATTTGTTTGTGTCCTTTTCATTTTTTGTCATCAGTGTTTTGTAGTTTTTGTTTCAGAGGTCTTTCACCTCCTTGGTATAATTTATTTCTAGGCATTTTATATAGCTATTGTAAATGGGATTGTTTCTTGATTTCTTTTTCAGATAGTTTGTTATTGATGTATAGAAACATTACTTAGTTTAGTATGCTGATTTTATATCCTGAAACTTTACTAAATTTGTTTGTCAGTTCTAACAGTTGTTCGTGGAGTCTGTAGGTTTTTCTGTATATAAGATTATGTTATCTGCAAAGAGGGACAATTTCACTTTCTCTTTTCCTATTTGGATGCCTTTTATTTCTTTTGGTTGACTGATTGCTCTGTAGGACTTCCAGTACTCTGTTGAGTAAGAATGGTAAAAGTTGGCATCCTTGTCTTGTTCCACTTCTTAGAGGAAGGACTTTCAGCTTTTCCCCATTCAAGATGAAGTTAATGGTGGGTTTTTCATATATATCCTTTAGTATGTTGAGGTATACTTCTTCTACACCTAGTTTGTTGAGAGTATTGTGAAGAGATGTTGAATCTTATTAAACGCTTTTTCTGCATTTATAAGATAATCTCATGATTTTTGTCCTTTGTTTTGCTAATACTATGTATACATTTGTTGATTTGCATATGTTGTACCATCCTTGCATCTCTGGGATAAATCACACTTCATCATGGTGAATGGTCTTTTTAATATGCTATTGAATTCAGTTTGCTGGTATTGTGTTGAGAATTTTGTGTCTGTATTCATCAGGGATTTTGGCCTATAATTTTTTCATTCTTGTTGTTATGTCCTTGTCTGGTTTTGGTAAGGGGGAATGCTAACATCATAGAGTTAGGGAGAATTCCCTTCTCTTCAATTCTTTGGAATAGTTTGAGAATAATTGTAGAATTCAGCAGTAAAGCCATTTGGTCCTAGGCGTTTCTTTTTTGGGAGACTTTTTATTACTGATTTAATCTCACTAATTGTTATTGGTCCATCCAGGTTTTCTGTGTCCTCTTGGTTCAATCTTTATAAGTTATATTTGTCCAGGAATTTATCTTTTTTTTCTCTAGGTTTTCAAATTTGTTAGCATATAGCTGTTTATAATGGTCTCTAATGATTATTTGCATTACTTGGTATCAGTTGTAATGCCTCCTTTTTCATTCATAATTTTACTGATTTGGATCATTTATCTTTTTTCTTGGTTAGTCTAACTAGCAGTTTATCAATTTTGTTTTCTTTTTTAAAACAAAACAAAACAAACACAACTTTTTGGCCAGGTGTGGTGGCTCATGCCTGTCATCCAGGAGGCCGAGGCAGGCAGATCACCTGAGGTCAGGAGTTTGAGACCAGCCTGGCCAACATGGTGAAACCCCATCTCTACTAAAAATCACAAAATTAGCTGGGTGTGGTGGCACACGCCTGTAATCCCAGCTACTCACAATCGCTTGAACCTGGGAGGTAGAGATTGCAGTGAGCCGAGGTTGCAGTGAGCCGAGATTGCACCACTGCGCTCCAGCCTGGGGAACAGAGCAAGACTTTGTCTAAAAAAAACCCACTTTTCACTTTATTGATCCTTGTTATTGTTTTTGTAGTCTTCAATTTTATTTAGTTTTGCTCTGATCTTTATTATTTATTTTCTTCTACTAACTTAAGGTTTGAGTTGTTCTTGCTTTTCTAGTTCCTTGAGGTGCACTGTTAGGTTGTTTGTTTCAGATCATTCTACTTAGTTTTTTTTTTTGGAGACAGAGTCTCACTCACTCACCCAGCCTCCTGAGTAGCTGGGACTACAGGCACATGCCACCTCGCCCAACTAATTATTTGTATTTTCAGTAGAGACGGGGTTTCACCATGTTGTCCAGGCTGGTGTCAAACTCCTGAGCTCAGGCAATCTGCCTACCTTGGCCTCCCAAAGTGCTAGGATTACAGGAGTGAGTCACTACACCTGGCGTCTACTTTTTTGATATAGGCTTTTATTGCTATAAACTTCCCTCGTAGCACTGTTTTTGTTGTGTCCCACAGGTTTTGGTATGTTGTATTTCCATGTTCATTTGTTTCACATTTTAAAAGATTTCCTTTATAATTTCTCCATTGATCAAATGACTTTTCAGGAGCATATTGTTTAATTTTTGTGTATTTGTACAATTTCCAAAGTTTCTCTTGTTACTTCTTCCTGGGTTTGTTCCACTGTGGCTTGATAATATACTTGATACAATTTTGATTTTTTAAAACTTGTTGAGACTTGTTTTGTGACCTAACATATGGTCAGTCCTGGAGAATGTTCCATGTGCTGATGAGAAGAATGTGCATTCTGCAGTAGTTGGATGAAATGTTCTGTGAATGTCTGTTAAGTCCATTTGGTCTAAAGTACATTTGAAATCTAGTGTTTCTTTGTTGATTTTCTATCTAGATGATCTGTCTAATGTTGACAGTGTAGTGTTGAAGTTCCCAACTATTATTTTGTTGGAGTCTATAGCTCCTTTTAGATCTAATAATATTAACTTTATATATCTGGGTGCTCAGTTGTGGGGTGCATATATGTTTAAAATTGTTATATCCTCTTGCTCAGTGGATCCTTTATCATTACATAGTGACCTTTTCTGTCTCATTTTAAAGTTTTTGACTTAAAGTCTGTTTTATCTGATAAAAGTATTACTAGTTTTGCTTGCTTTTGGTTTCTATTGGTGTGGAATATCTTTTTCCATATCTTCACTTTCAGCATATATGTGTCTTTACAGGTGAAGTGAATTTCGTGTAGGCAGCATATAGTTGGATCTTTTTTTTTTTTTTTTTTTGTCCTTTTGGTTAGTCTATATCTTTTATGTGAGGAATTTAACCCATTGACATTCAAGGTTATTATTGACAGATGAGAATGTATTTCCGTCATTTTATTTTTTTTCTGTTAGTTTTGTATATATTTTGTTCTTTTTTTCCTCTCTTATTAATTATCATTGTGGTTCAATGGTTTTCTGCAGTGGTGATATTTATCTCCTTTCTCCTTCTCTTTTGTGTATCTGCTTTATCAGTGAGTTTTATAGTTTCATAATGGTAGACTTTTTCCTTTCTGTTTTCAGTATAGGATTCCTTTAAACATTTTTTTTGCAGGGCCAGTGTAGTGGTGATGAATTTCCTCAGATTTTGCTTGTCTGGAAAAGTATTTCTTCTTCATTTTTTTAAGACTAGCTTTACTTGTTTTAGTATCCTTGGCTGACAGTTTTATTTTTTTCTTTCAGCACCTTGAAGATATCATGACATTCTCTCCTGGCAAAAGGTTTCTCCTAAGACATCCGTAATTAGTCTGATCAGGGTTCTCTTATATATGACTAGATGCTTTTCTCTTGCTGTTTTTTTTTTTTTTTTTTGAGACGGAGTCTCGCTGTGTCGCCCAGGCTGGAGTGCAGTGGCCGGATCTCAGCTCACTGCAAGCTCCGCCTCCCGGGTTTTTACGCCATTCTCCTGCCTCAGCCTCCCGAGTAGCCGGGACTACAGGCGCCCGCCACCTCGCCCGGCTAGTTTTTTGTATTTTTTAGTAGAGACGGGGTTTCACCGTGTTAGCCAGGATGGTCTCCATCTCCTGACCTCGTGATCCGCCCATCTCGGCCTCCCAAAGTGCTGGGATTACAGGCTTGAGCCACCGCGCCCGGCTTCTCTTGCTGTTTTTATAATTCTCTCCTTGTCTTTGACTTTTCACATTTCGACTTTTTTTTTCTTTTTTTTTTTTTTTTTTTATGGAGTCTTGCTCTGTCACCCAGGCTGGAGTGCAGTGGTACAATTTCAGCTCATTGCAACCTCCGCCTCTTGGGTTCAAGTCGTTCTCCTTCCTCAGCCTGCTGAGTAGCTGGGATTACAGGTGTCTGATACCATGCTCCCCTAATTTTTGTATTTTTAGTAGAGATGGGGTTTCGCCATGTTGACCAGGCTGGTCTCAAACTTCTGACCTCAGGTGATCCACCCATCTCAGCCTCCCAAAGTGCTGAGATTACAGGCATGAGCCACCGTGCCCAGCCTGGCAGTTTGAATTTTGTGTGCCATGGATAAAATCTTTTTGGCGGCTGGGCACAGTGGCTCACACCTGTAATCCCAACACTTTGTGAGGCTGAGGCAGGCAGATCAACTGAGGTCAGGAGTTTGAGATCAGCCTGGCCAACATGATGAAACCTTATCTCTACTAAAAATACAGAAAAATTCATGAGCTGTGGTGACTCATTCCTGTAATCCCAGCTACTCAGAAAGCTGATGCAGGAGAATGGCTTGAACCTGAGAGGCAGAGGCTGTGGTGAGCTGACATTGCACCATTGCACTTCAGCCTGCGCAACAGAGCGAGACTCCATCTCAGAAACAACAATAACAACAACAACAAAAAGAGGCGGGGCGCAGTGGCTCATGCCTGTAATCCCAGCACTTTGGGAGGCCAAGGTGGGTGGATCACTTGAGGTCAGGAGTTCGAGACCAGACTGGTCAACATGGTGAAACCCCATCTCTACTAAAAATACAAAAATTAGCCAGGCGTGGTGGCAGGTGCGTGTAATCCCAGCTACTCAGGAAGCTAAGGCAGGAGAATCACTTGAACCTGGGAGGTGGAGGTTGCAGTGAGCCAAGATTGCGCCATTGCACTCCAGCCTGGGGGACAGGAGCAAGACTTCGTCTAAAAAAGAAAGAAAGAAAGAAACAATACCTTTTGGGTTGTATCTATTTGGGGATTTCTGAGCTCTCTATGTCTGAATGTTTAAATCTCTTGCTAGACTTGGGCAATTTTCAGATATTGTTTCAGTAAATATGTTCTCTATGCCTTTGGCTTTCACTTCACCTTCTGGAACACCCACAATTTAGGTATTTAATTACCTTATGATGTGCCATATATCAGGCAGGTTTTATTTTTTCTCTTTCTTTGGTCTGACTGAATTCTTCCAAAAGACCCGTCTTCAAGTCCAGAAATTTTTTCATCTGCTTGATTTAGTCTATTGTTGAAACTATAATCATATTTTTAATTTCATTCACTGGATTTTCAGTTGTTGGATTTTTGTTTGATTCTCTTTTATTATATCTATCTCTTTTTAAATTTCTCATTCTGATCATGAGTTGTTTTTGTGTTTTTTTTGCATTGTTTATTTATGCTTTTTTGTATCTCACTGACCTCTAATATCATTATTTTGAATTGTTTTTCAGGCATTTCATAGATTTATATTTCATTGGAATCTGTTGCTGGAGAATTATTGTGTTCTCTTGGAGATGGCATGTCTCTGTGCTTTTTTATGTTTCTTGTGTCCTTATATTGATATCTGCACATCTGGTATAACAGTCACTCCAATTTTATTGCTTTGCTTTCACAGGAAAATACTTTTTCCCATGGATGTATCTATAGTGCTGATTCGGTAGGGTGGTTTGGCTTTGATTCCAGGTGGCCACAGTAGTGTTGTCTCCATATGATTTCTTTGGCTGTAATCAGCACCAGTGGCATCTGTGAGTTCATCAATAGCTTAGACTGTGGTTATTAGTGGACACAGTGGTAAGGCTTTACTGGGGACAGGAACTCCGGGCAGACTGGTCCTTAGGCACCAGTGATGGTAGTGTCAGAGGGATGGACCTGTCCTTATGCTTCCCCAGTAGTGTGCAGAAGTGCTGGCTGCAGCAAGTGGGGTGGTTCGACCTCCAGATTCCTGGATGGCATGCTTGGGTGCAGGTAGCTTTGATGATGGATGAGACAGGCTTTTCTTCAGGCCCTAGACAATGCCCACAGGCACTGGCAGTAGCAGTGGTGGGTGGGGCAGACCTGTCCTCAGGCCCCTGGATGATGCCTGCAGGCATCTGCAGTGGTGGACAAGACAGGTCAATCCCCAGGTCTCCAAATATCTGCGGTGGCTGGTCAGGCAGGTCAATCCCTAGACCCCTGGATGACATGCATGGCCACCAGTGGTGGGCTCACAGACTTATCTGCTGGTTTCCTCAATAGTGCACACAGTTGCTGGATGCAGCAGGAGGGGTGGGTCAATCCCCATTTCCTGAATGGCATGCTTGGGTGCAGGTGGTAGTAATGGTGGGTAGGCCAGTCCTGTCCTCAGGACGCTGGATGGTGTGTGCAGGTGCCTGTGCAGGACAGATAAGTCTCCACATCCCCAGATTACATGCCTATGTAAATAGTTTTAAGTTCTCTGGTTATTCAGGAAAGGGAGTGATTGTTTTCCCCATAGGCGATATAGTGTAGGGACAAGGGGTATGTAGGTAAGGTTCTATATGATTGTGGGTGTATAGATCTCTATCCTTATGCCTTATTGACCACCTCCCCCTTATCTAATAGCCAATAGACTTTTTGCCTATAGATACCATTTTGCATCTAATTATATTATGGCTGCTAATATTTGTTGAATGTGGCAGGTTTGCTGTTAAATTTGCTCTGTTAAAAGATAAACTTAGGTATATTACAATTTTAAACAGTTTATTTGAGCAGTCAACAATTCATGAATCAGGCAGCACCAGACCACAAGAGGTTCAGCACTCCACTAAGGCGCATGAGGTGACAACTTTTATAAGGTGTTTGGAGAAACAGGGCGAATAAAATATTTGATGGATTAAAGTGGAAAGTCTTTATTTAGAGGTTAGTTGGCAGTTTCTGATTGGTAAAGTCTAGTTTGAGGCTAACTGGTTGCTTCTAATTGGTTAAACTTAAGTTTCATTTTATAATTTACATTAAATTGGGTTTTGGTTTGCCAGAAACTCAAGGAGCTGGAGCTCTCTCAGCCTAACTGCCTCCCAATTAACTGTTTTTTGTTTGTTTGTTTGTTTTTGGTTTTGGTTTTTGTTTTTTTTTAAACAGCTAGTGATTTGTTGCCTCTTAAACTAGATGGTAAATTCTTGAGGCCAGGCCTAAACATTTCTTGTCATTGCACATAGGGTTTAGCCTGGATTGAGCACACAGCAGAGGTTCAGGAAATATGTATTGGTTGATTCCAAAATTAAACTAAGCTAATTTGAGATGATCAGCTGTTTGTGTTTGCTTTTCCTCTTCTCCTTATAATCAGTATTTAGATAATTAAGAAATTACTGTGAAAGTTAAAATTTCTGCCTGCTTTTCATTTAATGAGAAATGCATTTACTAAACTTGATCTCAATCATGTGTCTTGCTTTATTTCTTAAGAGCTAATTTCTGCTGATTCCTGGGCAGGTCAAAACTGTTGTATTTATAGTTTCAAATTGAGGAGATTTTTTAATTAAGATGTATACTTTAGCGAGGTTGTGATGCAAGTTAGAGTCTTCTACATAGTTCAAAATAAGAAAATTCAGGTATAAACAGATGCGTTTTACAGAAATTAGGCAGAGTAGATGCTGACAGGTAAGTGAACTGAGCTATTTCCAAGCAACAAAGGTAAAAAGGGAAATAGTTTCAGTTGCAGTTTTCCTTATATTAGAAGAGCTATTTTACAAAATTATGGGTGCACACAGTTTTTCTTTCCTGAGATTAAGCTCAAAAGGAAATTTATCTCACTACTTTGAATAACATTAAACAATATCTTCAGTGAGAGTTTTGCAGAAGGTACAGCAACTCTATTTAAATAAGTGGATTGTCTTTCAAATGCAAGATTGAAGGTAAAATGTTAAATTTTTTAACAGTGTAGACATTTCTCAAAGATATTCAAATGATATGATCTAGATATTTTACTTCGTGCTGCCCCATCTTTATAAGGTCTAGACTCTAGAAGTAAATAATGATTATTTTGAGCCAGTTCACTACAGGTGGTCAGGAGTTACCAATTCAGATTTGAGTACCTATAGTAAACATGACTTTTGTGGTTGATTAATGCCAAAGTGGCACTCATGATATTCTAAATGTGATAGGGAAAAGCCACTAATCAATTAGGAAAGTTTCACAACAGGATTGTGTTCCCACTTGGTGAGAAGACCAATTCATCTCCACAGGAGGGTGGATAGCAGCAGTATTCAAAAGAAGAGTCAGGAGTCTTTACAAGAAAGAACTTTTAATATTTTCAAACATTCAATATGCAGTTTATTATTTGAGACTCTAGTATCCTGTGCCTAATAGCTGGAAAACCTAGGACGTTTATTGAATAGTTTTTAGTAATGCACTAACAAGTGACTAGAATTAATGCATTGCAGCCTATAAATCTAGGCCTTTCAAAAAACGTTTGTGCAAAAATGCACATTTCCTCTAATCTAAAATATAACTGGAGAGCAAGTATAGGGAAATTTGGCACATATATGTGGACATAAAATATAAATTACATATTATGTAAAATATGCACATTATGTAATACATCACATATTAATAGATCGTTGGTAAATACATAAATAAAATAAAGTGGTCTCTTGGTATCCATGGGGGATTGATTTTAGGACTCCCTGTGGGTACCAAAATCCACAAATGTTCAAGTCCCTTATATAAAATGACATTGCATTTGTATGTAACCTATGCATATGCTCCTACATACTTCAAATAATCTCTAGATTATTTACAATACCTAACACAATGTAGATGCTATGTGCATAGTTGTTACATTGTTGATTTTTTTTTCTCCAGATGGAGTCTTGCTCTGTCGCCCAGGCTGGAGTGCAATGGTGTGATCTCAGCTCACTGCAACCTCCACCTCCTGGATTCAAGCGGTTCTCTTGCCTCAGCCTTCTGAGTAGCTGGGATTACAGGCACTCGCTACCATATCCAGCTAATTTTTTGTATTTTTAGTAGAGATGGGGTTTCACCATGTTAGCCAGGCTGGTCTTGAACTCCTATCCCCATGATCCACCCACCTCGGCCTCGCAACGTGCTGGGATTACAGGCGTGAGCAACTGTGCTCAGCCTGTTTTAAATTTTTTTTTAATTGTTGCTTTGTTATTTTTTTCGGAATATTTTTGATCCATGTTTGGTTAAATCCATGAATATGGAACTCATGATTATGGAGGGTCAACTGCTTGTATTTGACCATAGGGCCCACAAATGACCTCATCCCTTTCTACCTTTAAAGATACAAGCCCTTAAGATCTCACATCCAGGCCTGTTTTCTCTCTCTGTCAGTCTCGCTGTGTCTTTGTACCTGTCTCTTTCTCTCCTTTCTCGTGCTGAGCAAGGCTTTCAGTTCCCTCATTTATCCCATTGAACTAATGACTGAATATTCAGATGCTGGTGAGAGAATTTTTTTCTTGCCTCAAGGTCTTCCCATTTATTATGCCCACTGCAGAATACTCTTCTTGCTCCATCTCTTTTTGGTTTAGCTCCTACTCATCTTTCACAGCCCTATTTAAAATTCCCTTCAATCAAGAAGTCTTCCCTGAGAGTTACATTGAGACTGAGATTAAATCCCTTTCTTATATATTCCTCTAGCATCTCTTATTTAAGACATTTACTATTGTAAAAACATTTCAAACATATTCAAATGTAAAGAGAGCAATATAATGAGGACCCACTGAAGCATGCTTTCTAACTTTCAACAGTCTGGTAAATTCCTTTCTCAAAATTTGTCTTTCAATTTAAGTTTCATGACGTCAAGAACCATGGCTGACTTGCTATTGCTTTATCCTTAGTGCTTAGAACAGTACTGGATATACAGGAGCCATTTAATAAAGATGTGTTCAATAAAGGAATGCATCCATCAATCAGTGAGAGTGATAGCAAGGTTTGCTTTTATGGTTTTTTGTTGTTAACAAGAGAGTGATATAAACATCTTTACTACTTATAAGAAAATAAAAAGAAAGAGCTAAAAATACAACAGAGTGCAACATGGAGAGATGGGATTCCTGATGTCAAGGTAGGCCTACAGAGGTTAATACGGGATTTGCCTAGCTAATTGCCCTGCATGTCTCTGCTTGGATGTTGTAGAGCAAGCTTGTCCAACCTGGGGCCCACGTGGCCCAGGGAAGCCAAAAGATTGAACACACTGTTGTTGAGGCATCTCAAATTCAAATAATTCAAAATACGTTGCTCATCTTTTCTTCTAGATCTGTTCTCTCTATTTTTATTAGTGTTTCTATTGTGCCCTCAGGTGAGAATCAGGAGATCTTGATCCTAGTCCTGACTTCCCTACTTGTTTTCTGGATAAATCACTTGACTTCTCTCAGCCTCAGAGTTCTCACCTGTAGAGTCAGAGAACAAGACTAGATGACATCAAGGGCATTATCCAATGCTTAGATTCAGAGTCTAATCCTGAGCCATCTGAAATTCTTCTCTTTTCCTCATTTAACACATCCAACACAGTGGCAGGTTTGCTCAAATTTTGTTCAGAATCTCATCTCTCTTCTAGACTAGTGTACTGGCCTAGACTCATTGTGACTCCTTTACACAAATATGATCCAACCTTTCAGTATGCCCCTGGTATTTAATAAAGTCCCAACTGCTTAGCCTAGCATTTGTGATTCTCTAAAATCTAACCTGAACCAATCTCTCCAGCCTTGTTTCTTACTTCTACATGGACCTGACAATCCAGCAGTACTAAATTGCCCTCTTTTCCCCCATGAAAGGACTATGCATTCCCACCTTTCTGTCTTTGTCCATGCTAGTTTCTCCACCAAAAATGCATTTTATTCCATTACTGCATGTGTTGGGCCTCTTAATTCATTAAATGACAGCTCAAATGCCACTCCTCCATGAAGCTTCTTTTTATTCTTTTTAGCCAGAAATAGTCTCCCTGCTTTCTGAATACTTTGCATTTTATGGTACATATATCTTTCTGTCTTATATGAATTTCTCACAGATGTCTGACTAGACTGTAAATTCCTTGATGGACGGACCAATGTTTTGGTCACCCTTATTTAAGTAAGTTGCTCTGTGCCTAGCACATAGTGGACACATGATAAAGAGTTTAAATGTATGAATCTATTTCTAAAATTTATAAATTTTCTGTAGTCCATAATTTTTTTAGGTACTCCAAAACAGTATTAGTCAGGGTCTTTTAGAGAAATGGAACCAATAGGAATGGGCTCACATGATGATGGAGGCTGAGAAGTCCCAAGGTCTGCTGGAGACCCAGGAGAACCAATGATATAGTTTCAGTTGAAAAGCCAGCAGGTTTGAAGAAAAGCTGATTTTTTTTTTTTTTTTTTTTTTTTTTTTTTGAGACAGCGATCTCCCTCTGTAACTGGTGTCCAGTGGTACAATCATGGCTCACTGAAGCTTTGAACTCCTGGGCTCCAGCAATCTTCCCATCTCAGCCCCCAAAGTAGCTGGAACTACAGGCATGTGCCATTATGCCTGCTTAAATTTTTTATTTTTGAATTTTTTTGTAAAGACAGGATCTCACTATATTGCCCAGGCTGGTCTCAAATTCCTGGCCTCAAGCAACCCTCCTATGTTGGCTTGCCAAGGTACTGGGATAACAGGTGCAAGCAGCCATGCCCAGCCTAGAAAAGCTGATATTTCAGTTGGAGTCTGAATGTAGGAAACGACTAATGGTCCAGTTAGAAGGAAGTCAGGCAGAAGGAATTCTCTCTCTCTCTCTTATTCACCCTTTGTGTTTTATTCAGCCTTTCAGCAGATTGGATGACGCTTACCCACACTGGGTAGGACAATCTGCTTTACTCAGTCTACCAATTCAAATATTAACTTCATCCAGAAGCATCCTCATACGTACATAGATATTTAGGTGATGGGACACCCTGTGGCCAAGTCAAGTTGACACATAAAATTAACCATCCCACACACAAAAATCAGTGAAATTTTAATCAGTTTTTCTCTCACTTCAGCAATTGCAGCTATTGAATACTCTAAAGTGATATAATGTAGCAGGGCATTCTTTGTAAATAAGTTAATAAGCATAAATTATTTGTGAAACATTTGGGCATATCTATGCCAAAGCTCTATGCCTCTTTTTTACTTGATGCATAGGCCTTCTCAGGTTCAATTACAGCAACCAGGGTATTTTTCCAAATATCAGGGATAGAACCTAGGCACTGGTGTTCAACTTCCAAAAGGATTGGTATCTGAGTTATACACCTATAGGTTCTGGTGACCCATTGAGCTACACCCTAAGTGTGACAACTTTATGGTGGCATGGGTGTATCCTGGAATTGACCCTTGAGGACAACTATCTTTTGTTTGTTACTCTGCAGTAAACTTACTATATTATATAGCCCAGGGGCATGAGAACTTCTATAGACTGACTGTTTGTGTTCCCCTTGAATTCATATGTTGAAACGTAATTCCTAATATATTGATATTTGGAGGTGGAGTCTTTGAAAGGCGATAAGGTTACAAGGATGGAACTCTTGTTAATGGGATTAGTGCCCTTATAAATGAGGGCCCAGAGAACTCCTTCTGCCCTCCACTATGTGAGAACAGAGCATTAAGATAGCACCCTATGATTCAGGAAGTGGGCCTCACCAGATACTGAATCTGTTTTGATCTTGGACTTCTTAGCCTCCAGAGCTGTGAGAATAAATTTCTGCTGTTTATAAGCCACCAACTAGGTATTTTTGTTAGAACAGCCAGAATGGACTAAGGCAAAGACTGAGCATGACTTCACTGTTAGCTAATTTGTTTTGCTTTTGATCTGTGTTTAAACGATTCATATAAAGGAATTGTTTCAAATTATCCCTTTTCTTTTCTTTTTTAACTTTTTTTTTTTTTTTTTGAGACAGGGTCTCACTCTGTCACCCAGGCTGGAATGCAGTTGTGCAATCGCAGCTCACTGCAGCCTCAACCTCCTGAGCTCAAGTGATCCTCCCACCTCCACCTCCCAAGTAGCTGGGACCACAAATGCACACCTCCATGTCAGACTAATTTTTGTATTTTTTGTAGAGACAGGGTCTTACCATGTTACCCAGGCTGGTCTCAAAGTCCTGGGCTCAAGTGATCCATCCACTTCGGCCTCCCAAAGTGCTGGGATTACAGGTGTGAGCCACTGTGCCTGGCCTCAAATTATCCTTTTAAAGTCAGCCTGACTCTTTCGACATTGTCACATGACTTCATCATTAGGTGATTCTCTCCACTGGAACAAATACCATGCTGGAAAAAATCAAGGGTGAGAGCCATAGCTAGAGCAGCACAATAGTGTTAAATTTGTATAATTTTGTATAATTTGATGAGTTATTGATAAGTAAATGCTGACCCCCATCCTCATTATGATCACAAGGCCTGTGAAAGAAATGGGAAGGTGGGCCGAGCACAGTGGCTCACACCTATAATCCTAGCACATTGGGAGGCTGAGGTGGAAGGATTGCTTGAGCCCAGAAGTTCAAGACTAGCCTGAGCAACATAGTGAATCCTGTCTCTACAAAAAAATGCAAAACTTAGTGGGGCATAATGGCATGTGCCTCTAGTCCCAGCTATTCGGGAGGCTGAAGTGGGAGGATCACCTGAGGCTGGAGAGGTCAAGGCTGCAGTGAGCCATAATTGTACCACTTGACTTCAGCCTGGGTGACAGAGTGAAACCTCATCTCAAACAAAACGAAAGAAAATAAAACAAAAAGAAAAGAAATGGGAAGGTGATGTGGATTGCATTTGTCAGCCAAAAAACCCTGGTGACTCATGTAGGCGCAGAAATATTATCACTTATTACTTCTTCTCCAATTAGGAGAGCAGTTTGTCATCATAAGTGCATCTTAGGCAGGTCTGCAGAAATCCTTAACTCCTGACATGCATTCCATGAGGAAGTGCAGAGTGCATTGTCAAAAAGTCTTTGCTACATTGGAAGCAAGAGGGGCCAGGTTAAGCAGGACTGGGGAGCAAAACATTTGTGTATTTGTCCAGATTGATAACTAAATTATGGGCAGCTATGAGTCTATAGTGTCTCCTTGCAGTGGAGACTTATTTATTGATTTCGTGTCCATTTTTGTTGGGTGCATTTCTAGCATATTGTTGGATGCTCAGGTATCAATGACGGTCTACTTGTGGTAAATCATCCTCCTCATCAAAAAGTATTCTAATGACCAAGCAATAGCAAAGTCCACTTTCAAGAGCATACAATTTACAGAGTTAACAAGGACAAATTGAGATTCCCTAACTATCCAAACTACTGCAATCATTGTAATCACTGCAGGAGTCAAGTCTGCAATGTGGCACTTAGGATGTGCTCTTAACTTAAGGGTCTAAATTCATATGATTTGGGCTTGTTATTTGCTTATATGTCATGAAGGAAAAAACTGAAAGTAGATTGAGCAATAGAGTCACCTCATATTTTTAGCATGCAGGTTTCCAAAATCAAATTCTACAAATTTGATAAGAAGCTTGGTTTTAAGCCAGGGTCTTAAAGGCCTGCCCCTGCAGGCCTTTAGACTAGGACAGGAATGTAAATGAAAAAAGTGGGCTGAGGGAAGACTGGGACAAAGTGGAGACTATGTGTCCTATCTTCAAAGGCCAGAAATTCATTAACCCCAGCCCAGTGACTGCCTTTTGGGAATATGGGTCTTGTGTGGCCACTCTCTATCATTTTCAAAATATATATAGACTCCAAACAAAGGAGATCAGTATATTGAAGACATAGCTGCATTCCCATATTTATTGCAGCATTGTTCACAATAGCCAACATTTGGAAGCAGCCTAAATGTTCACCAGCAGATGAATGGATAAAGAAATGTGGTACACATACACAATGGAGTACTATTCAGCCATAAAAAAGAATGAGATCCTGTTATATACAACAACATGGATGAAACTAGAGGTCATTATGTTATGTGAAATATGTCAGACACAGAAAGACAAACTTTGCCTGTTCTTGCTTATTTCTGGGAGCTAAAAATTAAAACAATTAAACTCACAGAGATAGAGAGTAGAAGGATGGTTACTAGCAGCTGGGAAGGGTAGTGGGAAAGTGGGGGTGGTTAGTGGGTGCAAAAAAATAGAATGAATAAGACCTAGTATTTGCTAGCACCACAGGGTGGCTACAGTCAAAAATAATTGACTTATGCATTTAAAAATAACTACAAGAGCATAATTGGATTGTTTGTAACACAAAAGATACATGTTTGAGGGAATGGATACCCCATTTACCCTGGTGTGATTATTACACATTGCACACCTGTATCACAATACTTCATGTAACCTGTAAATACACACACCTATTATGTACCCACAAAAATTAAAAATTTACATGAAAAACCCTTGAAAATCCAGATTTTTTTTCTGAAAAACTTCCTGATCTTTAGGTGCTGGCAGTGCACGCTCAGAGGCTTGGTTTGGCTTGGAGATTACGAATCTCTAGTTTAGTAGCAAGAGCAGTAGACTAGAAATCAGAAGACCTGGGTTCAAGCATGCTATTCCCTATACCTGTGAGGTCTTTGACAAGTCACTTCATCTCTGTGGGCTCCTTTTTTTTCCCTTCAACTTTTATTTTAAGTTCTGGGGATACATGTGCAGGATGTGGAGGTTTGTTACACAGGTAAACGTGTGCCATGGTAGTTTACTGCACAGATCATCCCACCACCACCAAATGCAGCCAGGTTGTGTGTTTAAGGTATTAAGCCCAGAGTCAATTAGCTATTCTTCCTGATGCTCTCCCTGGCCCCACCTCACCTCCAACAGGACCCAGTGTGTGTTGTTCCCCACCCCGATGTGTCCATGTTTTCTTATCATCCAGCTCCCACTTATAAGTGAAAACATACAGGGCTTGGTTTTCTGTTCCTGTGCTAGTTTGCTGAGGATAATGGCTTCCAACTCCATCCATATCCCTGCAAAGGACATGATCTTGTTCCTTTTTATGGCTGCATAGTACTCCGTGGTGTATATGTACCACATTTTCTTTATCCAGTCTATCATTGATGGGCATTTAGGTTAATTCCATGTCTTTGCTGTTGTGAATAGCGCTGCAATGAACGTTCACGTGCATGTGTCTTTATAATAGCATGATTTATATTCCTTTGGGTATATACCTAGTAATGGGATTCCTGGGTCAAATAGTATTTCTGCCTCTAGGTCTTTGAGGAATCTCCACACTGTTTTCCCCAATAGTTGAACTAGTTTACACTCTGTGGGCTTCTTTTTCCCTCTCTGTAACACAGAGAAAAAAATGCCTACCATAATTGTGCCACAGAATTGTGTTAATGAGATGAATGATGGTGTATGTGAAAGACCTTTGACACAGGCCAAATGTTAGACAAATGTCTGAGTTGGTGAATGTTGCTTTGATACACATCAGGGATGATGGTAAAATGAACTATTTTTTCTGCCAGCTTTATTAGCCTAAGGAAAAGACTCAAGGAATTTTTGAAACTTTAAAGCCAAAAGACATTCACATTTGGGCAAAATGTTAGAAGGTTGTGTGCCAGGGCAGCATCCCCAGACTAAGGGCTGCATGTGCTTTAAAGAGAAGAGGTAGTCTTTTTAAAGTCAGTAGCTGTGGGCCATAAATTGATTCTTGAGCGGAGGTAGTGGTGCATGGTGGGAAGAACAATCCGATCATCTAACCAGGCACTCCTCAGCTTTGAGAGAGATCCCTTGAAGTCATTAGCTCTGGTAAGATGAGCAATGCAATTTATAGGTGTGAGTCCTGGCTTAAATTGTAAAAGATGCTTGCTGCTAGAGTCATTTGTCACGCAGAAGCTCAGGGAAGCCATAGGTTGCAGATTTCAGTTCAGCAACTGCATGAATAATTCACCAGTCATTTTGTCAGGTTACAGCAACCAGTTTTTCTCTCTCAGATTCTTAGACCTAGCTGTTAAGAATTAACTGACAAGAAGGTGAGCACTTGTACACTCTGCTTTAAGGCTCAGAAATGGCAGATGAAGAGATGTACCTTCTTGAACTTATTTTTCTAACTTACCTGCTGTTATTTTGTTCTGTCCTATTTAATTATATTTTCTTAGTTATTGATTAAGTAGATTGGATTTGAATAATTTACTCTATGAATAAGAGGGACAGTGTTGATTCTTAAAATCACTTTGCCATTCTTTTTTTTTTTTTTTTTTTTTTTTTGAGACGGAGTCTCGCTCTGTCACCCAGGCTGGAGTGCAGTGGCCGGATCTCAGCTCACTGCAAGCTCCGCCTCCCGGGTTCACGCCATTCTCCTGCCTCAGCCTCCGGAGTAGCTGGGACTACAGGCGCCGCCACCTCGCCCGGCTAGTTTTTTGTATTCTTTAGTAGAGACGGGGTTTCACCGTGTTAGCCAGGATGGTCTCGATCTCCTGACCTCGTGATCCGCCCGTCTCGGCCTCCCAAAGTGCTGGGATTACAGGCTTGAGCCACCGCGCCCGGCCACACTTTGCCATTCTTATAAAACTTGTCTTCTCATTCTTTTTGAAAACAAATCTTTAGGAAGTCAATATGATCCTGAAAAGTTGCTTGTACTGTATTTTGTGTGTATGTTTGTTTGTTTGTTTGAGACAGAGTTTCACTCTGTCACCCAGGCTGGAGTGCAGTGGTGCAATCTCAGCTCACTGCAACCTCCGCCTCCCGGATTAAAGTGATTCTCCTACCTTAGCCTCCTTAGTAGCTGGGATTACAGGCACAGGCCACCACACCCAGCTCGTTTTTGTATTTTTAGTAGAGACGAGGTTTCACCATGTTTGCCAGGTTGGTCTCCAACTCCTGACCTCAAGTGATCCACCCGCCTCAGCCTCCCACAGTGCTGGGATTATAGGCATGAGTCACCGCGACCGGCCTGTGCTGTTCTTTAGTTTAACTTTCAGCTAACAAGTGTAGGGTATTTACAGATAAAGGGCTATAATGTTTGGGATTTGCTTTAGCAAATTGAGCTATGTTGTGTGTTTAAGCATATGAGGGACCATGAATGAAATGCCAGTGGCCAGGAAGTGATCATTGTTGAAGTTGGATAGTGAACACATTAGGGTTCATGATACTATTCTCTAATATTTTATAAAAAGGAAAAAAATTGTGAATTACTTTGCGTGATGTATAGGCAATGTTTTATCAGCTTACCCTCACCCATGGGACTTCATTTGTCTTTACTTTTATTTATTTATTTATTTATTTATTTTTGAGACGGAATTTCTCTTTTGTTGCCCAGGCTGGAGTGCAATAGTGCGATCTCGGCTCACTGCAACCTCCACCTCCCGGGTTCAAGCGATTCTCCTTCGTCAGCCTCCTGAGTAGTTGGGATTACAGGCATGCGCCACCACACCCAGCTAATTTTGTATTTCTAGTAGAGACAGTGTTTCTCCGTGTTGGTCAGGCTGGTCTTGAACTCCTGACCTCAGGTGATCCACCCACCTCAGCATCCCAAAGTGCTGGGATTACAGGCGTGAGCCACCACACCCGGCTTTACTTTTAAATTATTAATTATAGAAGTAACACATGCTTATTATGAAAATATTCAAAGAATACGGAATATGTAAACAGTAAATGGTCCCCATTTACATCTCACTGTGACTTCTTCCTAATTTCACATGCTTTCTCAGAAGTAACAACAGTAAAAGTCAGGTGTGTATTATTTCAGAGCTTTCTTTGTGTACACATAGACATAAATAGAAATGAGTAGTTTTTAAAGAGAATTGCTATATTATAGAGGGCAATTTAATTTTATAGAAGGATCCATCCCCCCTCCGGTAAAACAGTCTCTAATCCTACGATGTAAATGAGTGGAAAAAATAGGTATCACTTAGCAGAATTTCATGTATTGGCAAATTTTGCTCTAACTATAAATAAATGTACTTCTTTTATTAATAGGCTAAGCTTTATTGAGATCAGAAAACAATATGATGTGTCCGAATTACTCCAATGTATAATGACTGATCACTTTAAGGTATGGCCATTGAAAGCAACTTGAAACAACTTAGATTAATCGATGATATATTTTATTTGCATACATTTCACGTGCATTTTGAGAGGAAAAATCAAACTCATTTAGGCCAAAGAAATCAGCTTGTGATTTTGGTTAATTTTTAAAGAGTGAAGAAAAAATGGATCATTTTGAAGTAAAGCTTATCTTGTGAGAACATTTAGATCCATTAGCTTTTACTGAATGGTGAGTAGTAGAAGTTCTCAATATATTTTGAAAGGATTCTCTCTCTTTTTTATTCTGGAACATCATTAGCCAACCCTCTCGGCCTCCCTCCTCTGTTCAGTTTTATGTAAACTTTTGAATATAGGCTCTGTTTCTCCCAGATGCTTCATATTTACTTCCAGCTATGCCAGGGACTGCAGATCTCAAGGGTGACCCTTCTTTGTTTTCTCTCTGATTCACTTTTAAGGCGCATGAAAAGCACTAGGCTGACAGCTCTGGAGGCTCAAGACCTGTTGATCTCTGCACCATGTGCAGCATGGACCTTCTCTGTCCCATTAGCAGTAGTTCTCCCCTTGCACCTGCAGGAACCAGCGTGGGGCAAAGGCCAGGCTGCTCCATCCTTGGTGCTTTTCCTGAAAGGAAACAATTAACCAGGATTCAGGGGTAGGCCCTTTCTGTTTCTTCTAACACTTCTTGCCTACTTCTCCTTTCCCCCGAATACACACACACGCACACACACACTCTCACACACACATACGTGCATACACACATACTCATTCATTCACAAACTCTCTAATTGGCTTATATGAACTGGTGCCTGGTATTGTGTACTACAGAGGCCCATTTATTTAGAAAGAATTTAGTAAATACTTGCCATGTGTAAAGCCTTGTACCAAACTCCAGTGGCAAAATCTGTGTTCTCATCACAGTGAATAATTGAGGCTATTATCCAGACATTTGAGATGTAACTTTTGTATTAACTTGAATTATCTCTATCCATGGTTCTCTATTGAGGGTAGGTGGGTGGTAGAGGTGGGAGGCAGGGATTCCGTATAAGTGCTCTACAAATTCATATGCAAATTGACTAAACAGTATATCTCATTTTCATACATAAATGTATTATGAATTCATAGTAGCTTCTTTTATTTGTTTTTTAAAATGGTGGTAAGACATATAATTTGGCATTTTAACCATTTTAAGGTGTACAATTCAGTGGCATTAATTGCATTTGCAATACTGTTCTGCCGTTTTCAAAACTTTTTTATCATTTCAAGTAGAAACTCTGTACCCATTAAACAACTCTCCACTTTTCCCTCCATTCAGCCTCTGGTAATCTCTTGTCTACTTACCATCTTTGTGAACTTGCTTATTTTAGATACTTCATGTAAGTAGAATACAGTATTTGTGTTTTTGTGTCTGGCTTATTTCATTTAAGATAGTGTTTTCAAGGATCATCCATGTTGCAGCATGTATCAGAATTTCATTCCTTTTTATGACTAAATAATATTCCATTGTGTGGAAAGGCCACATTTGTCTATCCATTTATCTGTTGAAGGACATTTGGAACGTTTCCACGTTTTGGCTATTGTAAATAATGCTGCTATGAACATTGGCATATAATTATTTTTTTGAGTCCCTGTTTTCTTTTTCTTTCTTTCTTTCTTTTTTTTTTTTCCTTTGAGACAGAGTCTCACTCAGTCAGCCAGGCCGGAGTCCAGTAGCACGAACACAGCTCACTGCAGCCTTGACCTCCTGGGCTCAAGTAATCCTCCCACCTCAGCCTCCTGAATAGCTGGGACCACAGATGCACACCACCATGTCCGGCTAATTTTTGTGTTTTTTTGTAGAAATGGGGTCTCATTATATTCCCCAAGCTGGTCTTGAACCCCTGGGCTCAAATGATCCTCTTGCTTTGGCCTCCCAAAGTGCTGGAATTACAGGCATGAGCCATCATGCCAAGCCTGAGTCTCTGTTTTCAATTCTTTGGGGGTATATACCTAGGAGCAGAATTGCTAGGTCATTTGGTAATTGCATATTGAACTTTCAGTAACCACCAAACTGCCTTCCACAGTGGCTGTACCATTTTACATTCACACCAACAATGTGTGAAGGTTCCAATTTCTCTACATACTCCTCAACACTTGTTATTTTTTCTTTTCTTTCTTTTTTTTTTTTCTTTGTAAGCCAACTTAGTAGGTGGGAGGTGCATAGTAGCTCTTTGTTGCATACTTTCTTACTATTCTCTGTGTGTAGGAGAGCAGGAGGCGGTTCCATAAAATATCCTCACATTCAAAAAGTATTCTCAAATTCCAAAGTTTGATAACCTCTAACCTAGATACATTTTTAAAAATCTCTTCACATTGACTGGGTGCAGTGGCTCATGCCTGTAATCCCAGCACTTTGGGAAGCCAAGTTGGGTGGAGCACCTGAGGTCAGGAGTTCGAGACCAGCTTGGCCAACATGGTGAAACCCTCTCTCTACTAAAAATACAAATTCAGCTGGGCATGGTGGTGCGTGCCTGTAACCCCAACTACTTGGGAGGCTGAGGCAGGATAATCTGTTACAACCTGGGAGGCAGAGGTTGCAGTGAGCTGAGATCACGCCATTGTACCCCAGCCTGGGCGATAGAGCAAGACTCTGTCAAAAAAAAAAAAAAAGAAAAGCTCTCTACATTGCATGTTTTAGAAACATTTTATATATCCGTCATAGTAATATTGTGAAGTATTATTATCCTCATAAGGGGAAACTGAGACTCTGAGAAGTTAAATAACTTACAGAAATAGATGCCATACTCAGTTTGTTCAGTTCCCAATTCTCAGGGAACTTTCCTCGGCATTCTCCTAACTGCCTTTCTGGACATGGACTGTTCAAGCTTGAAGGAAAGCAAGACATACACCTTTTTGTTTGTTTGTTTTAAACCTTCATGGATCTGTTCTCCCTGCCATGGCCCTACCTGTCTACTATGGTTTTATTCTTTACTCTCTGTCTATGTCAAATTCTCTTTTATTTTGATTGAGCCTTTCCTATGGTGGAAACATTAGGGAATATGAGAAATTGAAAAACAGAGACAAAAGCAATTCTGAATCATAATGCCGTGACATAGCTGCATACCATGTGCATTTATATACGTCTACACACACAAACATATGAATTTACATGTATACATATAAAGGTGTATATATGTGTGCGTGTGAGAGAGAAGTGTGAAAGTCTTTATCTTTTTATTTGGGACTCTCGCTGCTGGAAGTAGGCTTAAGTTGCAAGTAATACAGACCATTTCCTTGAAAAATCTTGCAGTTTGTTTCTTCTCTCCTTAGTGCTCCACAGAGAGCATAATAATGATGGTCTCACTGGGAGGAGGGCTCCGAAGGAGGTTGCTCACTCTCAGGTCACACTCTCAGAGCTGCTCCATGTGGTAGGGGTAGTAGAGGGAAGTTAAAATCCGGGTTCATAAGCACAAATACCAAAAATGGATCTCTTGCTTTATATGAACTGTAAAATAAAGTGCTTTCCAGCAGGGAAAGGCCCCCTCAGCAATGCTTGGTTGACATTTATACACTTTAGATAGGCGTTGGAACTGTGGAGACCACTGAGCCAGAGCTGCTCAGACTGTGCTCAGATTGACTCAACTGAACATGCAGTGACAGAGCCTGCTATTTATTCATTTATTCATTTGATCTTTTTTCTTTCATTTATTCTTCCAATGAAACCTTTATTGTCTCTGCTTTGGTTTCAGATTTTGAGCTAGGAGCTGGAGATACAGAGAAGAATGAGGAACATCACTGCCCCAGGGGAGATTGCAATGGAGTGGCATGGAGGAGATAGGCAGGAAAACAGATAATTACAGTGGGGAGACCTAAGTGCTCCAAGTGGCAACTGCTAGATAACTTGGGAGCACAGACAATGGAGAGGGCGGGATGGATGGCTTAGTGGGAATTCCTCTTGGATGATCAGCCCTGGAGCTCAGCACAGGGGTCTAAACGGAAAGAAAGTAACCACATTGGCAACTATTCATTAGTAACACTTAACTGAACACCTACCAGGACCCAGAGAGTGTTATAACATAATAATGATAGTAAGAAAATTTTAACTGACATTTATTGAATGTTTCTTAAGTGCCAGTCAGTATACTAATCATTTTAAAAATAGACTTCATTTTCTTTCTTTCTTTCTTTCTTTCTTTCTTTCTTTCTTTCTTTCTTTCTTTCTTTCTTTCTTTCTTTCTTTCTTTCTCTCTCTCTCTCTTTCTTTTTTGAGACAAAGTTTCTCTCTTGTTGCCTAGGATAGAGTGTAGTGACACGATCTTGGCTTACTACAACCTCCACCTCCCAGGTTCAAGCAATTCTCTTGCCTCAGCCTCCTGAGTAGCTGACATTACAGGCGCCTGCCGCCACATCCAGCTAATTTTTTGTATTTTTAGTAGAGATGCGGTTTCACCATGTTGGCCAGGCTGGTCTCGAACTCCTGACTTCAGCTGATCCACCTGCCTCGGCCTCCCAAAGTGCTGGGATTATAGGCACGAGCTACCACGCCTGCCCTAGACTTCATTTTTTAAAGTAGTTTCAGGTTCACAGCAAAATTGAGCAAAAAGAAGAGCTCTCATATATCCCATGCTGGACACATGCATAACCTCCTTCACTATCAACATCCTCCACTACAGTGGTACATTTGTTATGATCCATGCACTGACTTTGACTCATTATTGTCATCCAAAGTCTGTAGTTTACATTAAGGTTTACTCTTGGTATATGCTATAGTTTGGATATTTGTCCCCTCCAAATCCCATGTTGAAGTACCCGAGATTGTGCCACTGGACTCCACAGTCCAACCTGGGTGACAGAGAGAGAGACTCCGTCTCAGAAGAAGTCTGGTACCTCCCTCTTTTCTCACTCTCTTGCTCCATCTCCCACCATGTGACATGTTGGCTTCCCTTCATCTTCTGTCATGATTGTAAGCTTCCTGAAGCCTCACTAGGAAGCAGATGCTGGTGCCATGCTTCTTGTACAGCCTGCAGAACCATGTGCCAAATAAACTTCTTTTCTTTACAAATTACCCAGCCTCAGGTATTCCTTTACAGCAATGCAAACAGACTAAGACAGTGTGGTACATTCTATGAATTCAAACAAATGCATAATGGCATGTATCCACCATTACAGTGTTATATGAGTAGTTTCACTTAAAAAAACCTCTGTGCTCTGCATAGGTATTTTTAATATATTAACTTATTTAATTATCATACCAACCTTTTGAGGTAGAGACAATTATTACCATTTTTCAGATGGGAAAATTGACAGACACGGGTACAAAGAGAGCAAGAAACCTGCCCAATCAAGTATTCTGACTCTGAAGCCTTAGCACAGCTAATTTCATTTCTATCACTCTACAAATCTTTGTCTGCTTATTTACAGTTTATGCAGTTATAATCATGCTGAAATAATGTGCTCTTTTCATGTAATATATCAAAAGAATTTTAAAATAAATTAAATTTCTTATTCATACATAATATTTGTACATATTTGTCTGGTACTTGTGTGTGGTTTTTGTTTTTTTTTTTTTTTTTTTTTTTTTTTTTTTTGAGGCAGGGTCTCACTCTATCACTCAGGCTGGAGTGCAGTGGTGTGATCTCGGTGCACTGCAACCTCCGCCTCCCGGGTTCAAGTGATTCTCCTGCCTCAGCCTCCCCAGTAGCTGGGATTACAGGCGCACGCCACCGGGCAAAGCTAATTTTTGTATTTTTAGTAGAGTTGGGGTTTCACCATGTTGGTCAGGCTGGTCTCGAACTCCTGACTTCAAGTGATCCACCCACCTTGGCCTCCCAAAGTTCTGGGATTACAGGCATGAGCCACCGTGCCCGGCCTGTGGTAGTTTATTAACTGCACAGAGTGCATAATGATCATGTGAGGGTGTTTAGAACATCCATGACCTCAAGTATTTAGCATTTCTATGTTTTGAGAACATTTCAAGTCCTCTCTTTTAGCTAGTTTGAAATATCCAATACATGCTTTAAAAATTATAGTTACCCTATTCTGCTATGGAACATTAGAACTTACTTCTTCTTACTATTATGTGTGTACTCATTATCCAACCTCTCTTCATTGCCCTTCCAACCCACACACCCTTCCCAGCCTCTGGCATCTATCATTCTACTCTTCACCTCCATGTGATTCATTTTTTAGCTCCCACATATGAGTGAGAACATGTGATACTTGTCTTTCTGTGCCTGACTCATTTCACTTAACATATTGACCTTCAGTTCCATCTATGTCACTGCAAATAACAGGATTTCATTCTTTTTTATGGCCAAATAGTATTCCGTTGTGTATGTAATTACCACATTTTCTTTATCCATTTATCCGTTGATGGACACTTACATTTATTCTGTATCTCGGCTATTGTGAATATGACTGTGATAAACGTAGGAGTACAAGTATCCCTTTGATACACTTGATTTCCTTTCCTTTGAGTAAACATCCAGTAGTAGGATTGCTGGATCATATGGTAGTTCTAGTTTTAGTTTTCTATGAAATCTCCATATTGTTTTCTGTAGTGGCTGTACTGATTTACATTCTCACCAAAAATGCATAACAATTTCCTTTTTCTGCATCCTGGCCAGTATCTGTTATTTTTTGTCTTTTTGATAATAGCCATTCCAACTGGGGTAGGATGAGAACTCATTGTGGTTTTGATTTGCATTTCCCTGATGATTAGTGACATTGAACATTTTTTCATATACTTCCTGGCCATTTGTATGGCTTTATTTGAGAAATGTCTATTCAGATCCTTTGCCTACTTTTTAATGTTTTTTTTTTCTTTCTTTTTTTTTGTAACTGTTGAGTTGGTTGGGTTCCTTGTATATTCTGGGTATTAGTCACTTGTCAGATGAATAGTTTGCAAATATCTTCTCCTATTCAACAGGTTGTCTCTTCCCTCTATTAATTGTTTCCTTTGCTGAGCAGAAGCTTTTTAGTTTAATATGGTCCCATTTGTCTATTCCTGTTTTAGTTGCTTGTGCTTTTAAGGTCTTAGTCATAAAATCTTTGCCTAGACCAATGTCCTGAAGTATTTCTCCAATATTTTCTTTTAGTAGTTTTGGATCTTACATATAAATCTTTAATTCATCTTCAGTTGATTTTTGTATATGGCGAGAGACAGAGATTCAGTTTCATTCCCCTGCACATGGATATCCAGTTTTTCCAGCATCATTTACTAAAGAGGAGGTCCTTTTCCCCATGTATCTTCGTGGCGTCTTTGTTAAAAATCAATTCGCTGGCTGGGCATGGTGGCTCACTCCTGTAATCCCAGCACTTTGGGAGGCTGAGGTGGGCAGATCACTTGAGGTCAGGGGCTCAAGACCAGCCTGGCCAACATCATGAAACCCCGTCTCTACTAAAAATACAAAATACACAAAAAATTATCCAAGTATAGTCCCAGCTACTCGGGAGACTGAGACAGGAGAATCGCTTAAAACCAAGAGGCAGAGGTTGCAGTGAGCTGAGATCGTGCTACTGGACTCCAGCCTGGGCAACACAGTGAGACTCCATCTCAAAAGAAAGCAAACAAACAAACAAACCAGCGACAACAAAACACCAAACAATTAGCTGTAAACGTGAAGTGAATTTATTTCTCGGTTCTCTATTCTGTGCCATAGGTCTATGTTCCTATTTTTACCATGCTGTTTTTATTATGATAGCCTTCTAGCATATTTTGAAGTCAGATAATATGATGCTGCCATCTTTATTCTTTTTGCTTAGGATAGCTTTGGTTATTCAGGCTTATTTTTGGTTCCATACAAATTTTAGGATTTTTTTTTTCTATTTCTCAACAGCATTTTTTATGTTTCTACATGGAGTACTTAATACATTTAACCTTTTCAAAATTATTAAAGAATAAACATGTTAGAAAATATGTAAAACAAAACATACAATTTAAAATATCTTATAATCTTGACTTCTATACACTACTTAAAGCATTAGTATGTTTAATACTTATTTTTTAGTGTTTTTTTCCTTTGCTCACATTAAAAAGTTTTTTTTTTTTTTTTTTTTGCCTGTTGGACATTATGTTGTTGTTTTACAGGAAAGAGTGTGGAATCTGTTATTTGGTTCCCTTGCTTTGCTCAGTTCTGAACACATTGTAGAGCCTGAGTGAGGCTTTAAAGTCCCCATTCACCTTGCTCTTTTGCTCTTTGATTGGACTGGAAGCTCCATGAGACAATGGCCTTACTGGTTTTGCTCACTCCTTTTTCCCCAGGATGAAACATTGCCTGACACATACACAGTAGGTGCTCAATAAGTATCTAGTCCCTCAGATCTCTTTCTTGTCCCAGATTTATGTGCAGAAATAAGATTGTTGCCTGTAAAATTTAAATCAAATTGCATGCTGTCCTTGTAGGCCTTGATTGAGATTTAACTTTATTTTTAATTTTAACTTTATTTTTACCTTGAGAAAAGTTGGTGAGGGAGGAATTCAGAAACACATGTGGTAGGCTTTGCTTTGTACAGGAGGGGCATTTCCTCAGTTGTTGCAAGAGGAAAATATAGGGGCAGATGTAGTTCTGTTTCTAGGTTTGTAATAGAAAGAGAAGTCATTTTTGTTTGATGACTTCTATTTTGTCAATGAGTTAAGTAGCAAGGTTACAGCTGAGGGGGGTAGGATGTAGGAATAGGCATGAAATAGTTGTCTTGAAAAGTAGGAAGGAGATATTTCTAAAGTGATACAGTAGGGTTTCTGGGTAATGTTTGAGGGGTCATTAGAGGTCTTAGATCAGGAATTTTAAAGAAAACTTGCTGCCCAGAATAGGGGGGATTCTCTGTCCTAAGATACTTATAGTTATTTTTCTGTCTATTGCTCTTAAAGGAACTTTTTGTTTTAAACCTAAGGCCTGGCATCCTTGAAGCTACTTCAGGTGATCCAAAAATCCCCTGAACTTACATGCAAAAAAATATGCATATGTGTATTTTCCAGAGAAGGGGTCCTTAGCTCTCATTACATTATCAAAGAAGTGTCTGACCCCCAAAAGATTAAGAACCACTGTTGAAATGCTTGCCCTCCTAATTAGTACAGTCCTTTAGGACTGCACCACAGTCGCTCTCCTTTCTAGCCAGTACTCTCACTGGCTCATGAATTACCTAATATGGAGGCATGTTAGGTAACTCAGCAACTAAACCCCTAGTATGAACTTCAGGTACCCTACGTAATGTGGTCTTTTCACACCACCAACTCTGCCTCTCTTACCCCCAGCCATTCACCACAATGACTATAGAGAGAGGAGACAGTGTCATTGCTTAACAATGCAACGAACACTGTCACTTACAAGTATGGCTATTCCTGCCTTTATTTAATACCCCTCTTATTAGTACACATTGATGTTTCTCATCCTTGGATATGCTAGTTCAAAGAGCGTGTGCATAAAAAGAAATTTCCAAAGAGTTGTCAGCAATCTATACTCCCATCAGTGGCATGTGAACTTGCTTGTTTCTCCACACTGGGAATTATTGTGCCTTTTATTACTATTACCAATCTGATAATTGAAAATGGCACGTTGTTATCTTAAGCTGGCACTTGTTTTAAGTATGTCACCACAGGGATTTTTAACCTGGAGTTCTTAGATGGGCTGGGAACTCCCGGAAATTGCATGCAAATTGTTGTTTGCGTTTCTGTGCATTCTTTAGGGATGACAGAAGGGGTGAGAAGGGTTCTGTAGCCTTCCTCAGATTTTCCAAGGGAGTCTAGGCCTCCAAAATATTACAAAATAAAACTGGAAAGGTTTTATAGCAAATTACTTATGAAAAGTAGGTAAGCAAAAAATAACTAACTTGGGAAAGTTATAAAATTGCAGCAATCACGTAAGATGCCCATGGTCCCCAACTATAATTCTTGATACCCTTTTTTATGTTAAAAAATTCGATGATACTTACTAAAGCACCATAAGTAAGACTTTATTTAGGACCATGGCAACAGGTACACTACAACAGAGCCTTGAGGTGGAAGAGAGAGAATGGGCTCAACTCCAAATAGAGCATGGGCAAGTGGGAATAGCCAAGCAGCAGGGTGGAGGTGGTCACAGGATGGAAAATTGCTAAGAAGCCACAGCAGGGGCAGGGGTATTCTGGCTAAACCAACCCAACAGAATTCTTGCTGAAAGCAGGTCAGGGTGATAAGACATCCCTTGGGGAATGAGGGAGGATTGAGGACCCTGATCAGATAATCACTGAGGATAATCAGATATCAAGGATGGGGATTCTTGCTAAAGTGACTTAGCTAGTTTTCTGAAGCTAGGTTTTACAAGGAAATGCACAGATGGGCCTAGTAGAGGATTCCTGACCAAACTTTCACCAAGCAAATAATCTTTGTTTTTTTGTTTGTTTGTTTGCTTGTTTTTTTGAGACAGAGTCTCGCACTGTCGCCCTAGCTGAAGAGAAATGGCACGATCTGGGTTCACTGCAACCTCCGCCTCTCGGGTTCACGTGATTCCCCTGCCTCAGCCTCCCGAGTAGCTGGGATTACAGGCACACACCACCACACCCAGCTAATTTTTTGTGTTTTTAGTAGAGACAGTGTTTCACTGTGTTGGCCAGGCTGGTCTCGATCTCCTGACCTCGTGATCCGCCTGCCTTGGCCTCCCAAAGTGCTGGGATTACAGGCGTGAGCCACTGCACCCGGCCTCTTTGTCACTTTTGACACCTGAAATTCTCAGCCTCTCCTAGTTTCCTTCCTCTGGGATGCTCCTGCTCTCTGGCTCACAGTCTGGAAAAATCTTTTTTTTTTTTTTCTTCCAAAACATAGTCTTGCTCTGGCACCCAGGCTGGAATGTAGTGGTGCTATCTCAGCTCACTGCAACTTTTCTCTTCCTGGTTCAAGCGATATTCCTGCCCCCACCACAACGCCGGGCTAATTTTTCGTATTTTTAGTAGAGACGGGGGTTTCACCATGTTGGTCAGGCTGGTCTTGAACTCCTGACCTCAGGTGATCCACACGCCTTGGTCTCCCAAAGTGCTGGGATTACAGGCATGAGCCACTCTGCCCGGCTGGAAAAATCTTTTTTTGTAGGAAAACCATGAATGAGCTCTGTGGACCAGTCCATTGCTCCCTCATCTAAGTGGTTGAGTTAATCCTGATTCCTTTCTCAAAGTTCTCCTCTTGTTCTTAGGGAAAGGCCATTCTAGCACTTTACTTCCACAGGGTTCTCAAGGAAGTACCTTTGTGGGAAGCAGGATGTGCAAATCTGTTTTTCTGAGGGGGTCTTGGGGCCTTTTAAGAAGCTGCCAGCCAAAAAGCTTTGAATTTTATCTTTAAATTTCATGTAATTATTGCATTGTATTCCCTAGAATATTTTTGCATGTCTTAAAGTTAAAAAAAAAAAATTCTTACCAAAATATTGGTTTAAAATGGACATTCGGGGAAGTTGTCTTATGTTTGTCAGTGAATCCAAAGATCCCTCAGTTGGGTTCAAATGTGGCTGATTTTCTCTGTGTTTACTTTAAGGGTGTTAGGTACATATAAACTTAAAATAAAGCATGTTTTCAGGGCTGACTTTTCAGTTTATTTCATTTTGTAGGATTTTCTTTCTCAGAAAATTCTACTTTGGATCAAAAGAAGCTATGAATTCTATTTTCCAAAGATCTTCCATTTTGCAGAACACAATTTTAACCATCAGAAGTGTCGTTAGTTGAAATTATTTTTTCAACGTCTCAATTCAACTACCAAATGCCATTCTGTGTTCAGAAATGGTGTCTCCCCTGCCATCTTCGAGGAAGTGCATGGTTTGCCTTCTGTTCACCGTTACCCTTCTAATTTTGTCTCTGTCCATGAGGTAGGTGATGCAACCCTGACGACACAATGTCTATATGGGCTAAGGAAATTGAAGTAAAGGATTTGTCCCAGGACAATTGGTGATAAGGTGGGACAAGAAAGTTAATCTTCTGAGACCCATTATCTTTTTGTGAGGCAATGTTGTGTAGCATTGAGAATTCTCATGTGATGATAGGCCTTGGTTCTACCACTTACTAACTGGGAGACTTGTTGCAAGGTACATCACTTCTGTATAACTCAGTTTTCTCATCTATAAAATGGAGATAGTAATATTTACTTTGCAGGGTGGTGGTAAGGACTAAAGGAGATAATATCTGTAGTGTCTGGTGTATAGTAGGTAAAATGTAAAGATTAATTAACCTATCCCTCTATGCTTCTGGGAAAATTTCTTTGTGGAGAGAAGTAAGTCTTATGGAGATTCTATTGCGAACTTTATTTTGGCAATCCAATCATAGAATCTAAGATTCTCTGGAACTGGAAGAGCACTTAGAGATCGACTAGTTTAATTAGCTTGTGTTACATAGGAAGAAACAGGCCGAGAGAGGGTGATGACATGCTCAAGGTCACAAGATGATATAGAATCCCCGATAAAGACACTCATACTTAAGAGGGGAATATGTATTTTCAGGAACCTTTGTTTCAAAAGTGTATTAAAAAGAAGTCTTTCAAAGTAAAAATGCATTGTGCCCTAAAATAAGAATCCCCATGTCTAAAGCTCATCTGATAATGGATATAAATCAGTTATATTTAAAATGGTACCAAAGTAAAGTAAAACAGGTGGGCTTCTTTAAAATTAAAAGGTCATATGCATTTTAAAAACACAGTGATGTGTAGATAATGAACACATCAGCCTATATAGCCATTAAAATGTAAATCACCTTGCTAATCTCCCTCACAATTGAAAAAATAAATGGACTATCAAAATATTTAGGGGAATATCAGATGAAATTTTACTTAGATTATTTCTTCCAGACTTTTTATTCTTCACCCAAGATCACTTTGGTCTGTCTAACCATAAGAAGAAAAATAAGCTTAATACATAGATAAATGCTTGTCTTCCTAACACTACAAAAGAAACATTTGTTCTCCCAGATAACTCTTAAGTAAACTGCTGTCAAAACAATTAGTGTTATTTTTCTATTATCTTCCTATTTGAGAGTAAATAACCATTTCATGAATATGTTAATTATCTAGTAGGTGGAAAAGATAAGAAGGGCTCTATATCTCCAGAAGCACTGATAAATCATCGATTGTATACAAAAACACAAGAAAGGGTTATAAGCGGGATAGTCATATGTCTACATTTCACCTAGCCAAAGTGAAATCAGTTCAGTTTTCATAGTTGAAAGAGAACCAGGAAAGAAGTGACAATATTTTGATAGAATGAACCATGAATAATTCTTCATTTGTGCACTGTGGCTGCAATGAGACTGTCTTCTATCTCACCAAGTATTCAATAGTTTTATTGCTAAGAAAGCTATTTGATTTTCACGTAATTTAGAACACACTTTTTGGGATTGTGTAATTGTCATTGTAAAGAATTAGAGAAGTGAAGATAAACCCTTGAGTATGTTCCTCTCACTTAGAGAAGCCTAGTTGATGTTACGAGTGCTGTACAGAGACTTTTCTCTTATAAAATCACTTTTCAAAATATGTGATTGTGCTTACTTTAAGCTTCATCTACCTTTAGTAATCATGCCCAACTTTTGGCAGCTTTGAATGTGCCTTTTGAAATCTCCAGCACAGAATTCTTCACCATCCGCAGTGGTTAAATGTTTTGCTGAAAGGGAACACAGTTTGCAGGGGGAGAGGAGGCGGGGGTGGGGAGAAAATGCAGAAAAGTGCTTTCTCTTCCTATTTTGAAGGGGCAAGATGTATTTTTCCATATTAAATATTTTGAAAAAGTTGAATGCAGCATTGTGCCAGATAATTAAAATGTAAATTTCATTATCTATGCTTGCTTTGTGATTTTTTTTTTAATACATTTAAGTTAGTTGTCTTTTAAAACATGTGGTCAGCTGTTGTATTCACATATGGTCAAATGATCAAAGTCTGAACTCCTCTCTAATTGTCCCCCCGCTGCTCGTCTGCTCTGTCCGTGATCAAGGCCTCAGCAGGTGATGAGAAAGGCATGAGAACGAGCTGGAAGGAGAATGAGGCACCGAGAGGCCCAAGCTGAAAGAAATAAAGACTTCCAGTACATCACCCTGACAGTAAAGAGCGAAGGAAAAGTGACGTCTGGTTGGTAGTGCTTATATATTTTTTTGTTCGCCAATCTGCATACATTTTTTCCCTAGCTAAATGCAAATGGAGCCGAGCCTGCTGGCAGAGATGGAGCCCCACACATCAGCGCCACCGACGAAGTGTTGCATTTGTTTACTTGCCTGGGGAAGAAGCTGCTAAGTCCCACAGTTTATAGTATTTCACATGTTTGTGGAAATCATTGCAATTCTTCTCACTTCTGCTTGTCATTGTTTGCCTAGAGTTCACTTTGCCAGATGGCGCTTTATTGTCACTAGTGGTTACACCTCGCTATTGGATCAGTTCAAGACCAAATGGTGTGAAGAGCTTTCATACTTAGAGGATTTAGTCAAACATTCATTCTCTGCTATTCAGGCTGCTTGAGCACTAATTCATAAATGAGCCGGCTGACCTAGGAATGAAGGGAAGAGAAAATGGCCCAGGTCTTTTTTCACCGTAAATTATTAATTTGCTTTCTATGTACAGTCCAAATTGGGATGAATCATAATGAAGCAGGAGTATCTTGCAAAAATATAAATAAGATGCTAGCGGAGGGGCTGGGACAGAAAACAAGACATTGCATTATGTGAATACTACCAGAGCTTAAGGGTGGGGGAGATGCTAGTCCTCATGAAAATACAACCCATTATTTCCCCACAAGTCCTATTTTCCTGATGGTCTCTGGTCCCTTATCAATAAGCTAGTTCTATCAGCAAATGCCACAAATGATCACATCAAACATTTTTTTGAATGTGTATTTTTTAGTGAACGTTGTCAGATGTGAAGTGTTTTCAAATATGAACACATCTTCAAAGTTGAGAAGGAACTTCTAAAATCCAAGCTATTCCATTTATCTTTTGTAATTGTTAGCGGAGGTTTGGGAAGTCTGAACAAATTCTGGGTGGGTTCACTTTTCAGCTTTAGAAATTGGGTAATTTGGGGGCCTGAGATAAGCAGCTTCATATTGTGTGTGTGTGTGTGTGTGTTTAAAATTGATATGGTATTTGCCTGTTTTGAACCAAATCTATTAATGCATCTTTTGGCTGCTGCCTCAAGCTCTGGAACTTGTCTTCTTTATCAAATCTTTTGAAAAGACTGAAAAGATGGCGCAGTGAAACTAAAACAGGGGGAGCAGGGAAAGGGTTAAGCAAACAATGACTCAATGGCTCTGCCTAATTTTGTTTCTTATTAAATTGGAAGCCCTGTAGTTGTCGCCCTAGTTTTCTTTTTCCTTGGGATGGGAGTATAGCTTTACCTAACTATTCAAAGTCATGTTGAAAGGACAAAGAAAAGCGCCGAGGTGAAGAGGGAGGTTCTTTGGCAGAAGGCAGGTGCTAAGGGATTTGGAGGTTATTATTGAAAAAATCCTTGAAGCCCTTGGTGCACTGCCTTGCTGTAGTAAGAAAGGCAAACAGGATAATAGATTGTATCAACAGAGGGAGCGAACCCAAATCAAAAGACGTGATCTTGTTACTGTACAGACTGATATTGTCCCTCTACAAAGAGCTGGTTGGCGCTAATCAAACACTGCACTGCCAGCCTAATCACCTTGTCCTCAGAAGCCTATTGTCCTGAGTAAGGCCCAGTTCACAGAACGGCCAGGATGATACCCATTTTTCCATTGAAGGAAAGGGAAAAAGAGGTGTAGGTTTTCTCCTTCATACATTTTTTTTTTTTTGCATTGAGGTACAATGCAAAATTATGTAATAATAGTCTCCCTGGGTCCTGACCTAAACCCGGGGAAGCCACAGCAGAGGGGATTGCAGCTCCGCTTGGGAAGTAAGCACAGCTGGGAGGAACAAAGCACCAACTGGGGGTCCTCTGGTTTTTCCACACAACATTTCTGGACTTCAGCTCTTTGCTATGCTAAGTGGGCTGCCAAGTAATTGGACCTACCCTTATGGAGGGGAGGAGACAGAAAGCTGGAAGGCCACACTGAGAAAACAGGAACTGCTAAGCTGGGGATTTGGGTGGGGGTGGAGGTGGGAGTGAGGGTGGGGGCGGAGGGCTGAGGACTTTGCTTTCAAGCAGCTCCTTGAAACCAAACAATGAAGTAGGGAGAGTTAGTTTTAATATTAAACCAGACATCTTGGCATTTTCCCTTTGCAAGTGGGATAAAACTGGGTAAACAGCGTCTGGAGTTAGGAGGACAATTTTGTGCACTTTGTTCAGTCACTTCTTAGGGCTTCCGGTTTCCTCATCTGAAAAATTGAGAAGGTAGTGGGGAGGGTGTTCCACTTTGAATCAAAATTCTCTTCTAGCCTTAACATTCTGCGGGCTTGCATCTTCGTGATGTCTTGAGTTTATCTTTCACGAAGAGTCAGCGTACCAGGGGGCCAACAGATCCAGCTGTACTGAGGCTCTGAATGACTCAGGTCAGTTCAGGTACAGAATTAGATGAAAATACTGGATTTGCACTGTGCAGAGGGACCTCCTTTTGACAAGCCAACCTATGAAGAATGGCTGGCTAACAAGTACTTGCTTGTTTAGCCATCAGTTTAAGAAGGTTGGAATAGTTGGAGGTTTAGCTCTTTTGGAGGTTTACAGCCCTTTTTAGAAGCTGTCCCTTGCTATTCCTCGCTCCTTGTAAGGTTCAGAAACTCCTGTCTTTTGGGTTCATATGGCTGAGGCCAATCAAATGCTTTCATCAGCTTGCCATTGAATGTTGAGTGATATATTGCCACCGGTTAAAATGTGACCTACTCAATGACCCTCTTGCAAACATTAATTGTGCAGAACATCCTTCTTCTCCAACAAGAGTATCTTCTTGAAAAGGCCACTCATTTGCTTAAGGCCAGAGTTAGCCCAACTCATCCAAATTTGTTACAAAGCTTATCTTGTACTACTTGGTCCAAGGATTCCTGGAGAAAAGAATCACATAGGCCTAACATAAAGGTTAGAAAGAGATTATCTTCCTCAGCGACTTTCCAAACGATTACTAAAAAGGACTTTCTGGACTTCTATGAGATACTTACTTACCATAACAAAAACACAGCCCTAATCATCAGAGAATAGAAAGATGTATAACTAAGGATTTACTTTAACCGTGATGGATTTTGTACAAAACCTTTGAATTGCCATGGGAAAGGAACGGCAAATTTTAATGTGCAGAGAAATATTAAAACAGAATAAGCAATGATGGTCGTCTGGTTTTCAAACTGGTTGATGGATAAAGATAGGCTCTTTTTATTTCTGCAGAAACCAAACCACATTTAAAAAGTATTTCTTATCGTGGAGTCAATTGTATGCAATATTACAGATTTTCTTTAAAGCTTCTAGTTAATCTTGTTGTGTGCATTTGGAGGTATTAGGAAGGCATTGTCCTGAGATGAGTGAATATCTAAAAGGAGACTCTCTTTTTAATCAGTACAGAAGCTGCAAAACAAGGGAAAATTAAGAATTGTCTTTAAATTTAACTAAGCTAATCCAGCTAGCTGCAGAGATATTCTTTCTATTTTACTTGATCCACTTCATCCACCATTTTAGTAATACTTGTTTTTTAGGAAAATGGTGTTAAATTGATTTGGAAATCTTGAGACTGTGTCTGTTGCACTCATGCTGTGTTTTTGTGCATATTCCAACACAGCCAAGGCAGACATTTTTGTTGTTGTTGTTTTAGCTTTTCCTTCCTGGACTTACAAAGTTAAAAAGTTTCTTTGTTGGGCTTGTTTCTTCTTTCATCAAGTTTATGGGGAGTAATGAACACTGAACTCAAAGTCAGATGCATTTTGGTTTGAATCTCAGCTTCGTGCTTTGTAGCCGTGTGACCTTGGGCAAATCACTTAGCCTCTCAGAACTTCATCTATCTAATAAAAGGGTCAGAATTCCCACCTGCTTTTAGAATTTGTGAAATAAAAAGTTCACAAGCTCATCTCAGTAATTTTGTCAACAATCAGATACAAAATATCTTGGGGAAACTCAAGACTTATCTCCTCTAGGGGCAGGGCACAAGACTTCCTTCCCTGCTCCATCTTTGCCTTTCCAAGTTGGGAGAAGGCCTGGAAATAACTCTGCAGAAATTTTACCGAGGATGAAGATTTACTATCCACATTTCAGGAGGAAACTGAGGCCCAGCAAAGTTGTGGATTTTTTTCAATGTCTCATAGCTGTTAAGTGACCAAGTAAAGATTATATAACCCAGATCGTCTAACTCCTCATCCAGCCCTTTCCACTATGGTGTCTGTTTCGAAACAAACTGGGCCTTCTCATAGAGAGCTTTCAGTGAGAAATTAGCTTTATTTTGAAATGCATCTGCTAAAAGGAATTCTTCAAATCCTCTTCTAAAGGACACTTAGTGATTAATGTAAAATCTCCACCCAGGCGACTTTTACACACTAATCCAAGTCAGAGAGATACAGATCCAAGGTTCTCATGACAACATTTAGCCCCCTCTTTGAGTAAGTGCATTACTACAAGGCCCTTCATCAACCAATCCCCTAATACAGGGAAACCTTGAATACAAGACCCTGGAAACTCTAACCCTAACCTTCTCTTACTCTGAAAGAAAGGCAAACACTTTTTCCCCTTCTATTCTCTTTTTTCCTTTATGGAAAAGAAAGGAAAGAACTTTCCTTCTTCAATTTTCGTTTATTGACCATCCCCTGCCTTTGCCCTAACCCCACCTAGGACTTAATTTCTGTTACAATTTTCTTCTTTTCCAGTAGGGGTTACTTATCAGTGTTTTTTTTCAATGTGGGAAAAATAGATTAGGACTAAGGGGAGAGCTTCAATCCTTTCTTTTGCAATTGGGTGATGGTGGACACAGTAACCGCATAGCTGGATTCCTCTTTCCAGGTCCCAGGTTCATCTCCAGTTCTGTAGGGAGACTTACATTTAGGCCAATAATATAGACTGCAATCATGAGGAAAGAATCCCAGTTTCTTTACTTAGATGTGGGTTTGGGTCTTGTTTGACCTCAGGCATGGATGGAAAGGCTGGGAGGGGATGCCACATTTCTAGCAGGACTCAAATTGTCTCCTGGCAAAAGTGTCCTCAAAAGGCAAACTTACTTCATGATGAATATAAGCTGCTTTAGCTCACAGGTATTGTAAGTGTGAATCCCATTTTCACCTGCCCCTCTCTCCTTATCTTCCAGTCTAACAACTTAGGGGAAAAAAAATAGTGACTCACAGTAGCCTTTCTAATTTGGTGCATTGGTTACTTGGGTGTGAAATACTGGGCCGTGTCTGTATCCCTCTGCAAAGAAATTGGGAGTAACCAAGAGCCCTTTTTAGAAAACTCTGGAGAACTGTTTTCTGTCAACATAAACCCACTCTCATAGTATGGAGAAATGAGATTATTCATTGCTGTCCACAATTGTTGACTCCGTTTTCCAATAGTAACAAAGTCAGATTTAAGGAATCGTTTTTTTTCTTGGTCACAATACTTTTTTTTTTCAATTCACATAAAATACACTTCAGATTTTATTAGGCCAGTTATTTGCTTTCTTTTTTCTTTTTCTTTTTTTTGACACAATCTTGCTTTGTCACCCAGGCTGGAGTGCAGTGGCGCGGTCTCGGCTCACTACACCCTCCGTCTTCTGGGTTCAAGTGACTCCCCTTTTTCTTTTTCTTTTTCTTTTTTTCTTTCTCTCTCTTTTTTTTCTCTCTCTCTTTTTTTTCTTTCTTTCTTTCTTTCTTTCTTTTTTTTTTTTTGAGACACTGTCTTGCTTTGTCGCCCAGGCTGGAATGCAGTAGCGTGGTCTCGGCTCACTACAACCTCCGTCTTCTGGGTTCAAGCGATTCTCCTGCCTCAGCCTCCCCAGTAGCTGGGACTACAGGCAAGCACCACCACGCCCAGCTAATATTTTGTATCTTTAGTAGAGACAGGGTTTCACCATGTTGGTCAGGCTGGTCTTGAACTCTTGACCTCAGGTCACCTGCCCGCCTTGGCCTTCCAAAGTGCTGAGATTACAGACGAGAGTCACTGTGCCCAGCCTTAGCCCAGTTATTTTCAAACTGCTCTTTATCAGTGGGGTCTTTTTATTTTATATTTTATTTTTATTTTAAAAAATTGTGGTAAAATACACATAACATAAAACTTTCCATCTTAACCATTTTTAAGTGTATAGTTCTGTGGTATTAAGTGCATTCACATTGTTGTGCAATGATCACCACGATCCATCTCCAGAACTCTTCATCTTGCAAAACTGAAACTCAGTCCCCGTTCCCCAGACCCTGGTAACGACTATTCTACTTTCTGTCTCGATGAATTTGCCTACTCTAGATATTTCATATAAATAGAAAAATAAAATATTTGTCCTTTGTGTCTGGCTTATTTCACTTATCACAGTGTCTTCAAGGCTCATCCATGTTATAGCATGCATCAGAGTTTCATTCTTTTTATAGCTTAATGATATTCCATTGTATATGGATACCACATTTTGTTTATTCATTCTTCTGTTGATGGACACTTGGGCTGCTTCCATCTCTTGGCTATTGCAAATAATGCTGTTAGGAATATGAGTGTAGGGACTTTCAAATTCTTTTGCCATGAAATTTTGCAGATACCTACAGAGAAGCCTGATAAAAAGTGATAAGTAGATTCCCATTGTTTGGCAGAAAGTTTTTCGCTGTCAGGGCAGTATGAAAAGTAGTGGTCCATTCAACCCTCTGTTTTCCCAGGTGAGGAAGGTTCCATCCATAAAAGAAAAGACACGCAGTATTAGGAAGTTAAAGGCAGAGGCTCCATAAGAACCAAGGCTTCTAACCTCAGTCTGCTGCTATTTCCACTCTACTTGGTATTACCAATTCAGGAAACTATAGCATTCTTTCTTAATATCTGCATTGGGAATATAGAAAGCCTTAGTGTAATTCTGGGAAAGTACTTTGATAGAGAACATGATTTGTTTTCGGACTTTCACATTGCGGTAGTTATGAAGCTTTTTTTTTTTTTTTTTTTTTTTTGTATCATTTCATTTTGCTCCAGTAGTCAGTCCTCTAGTAACAGTATGTGGTTTCCAGAGTGGAACTGCTGACATCACTAACCAGCTACCTCATGATACTCTAGTTTAGGAATGTGGTATTTAATTATGAGATAATAGTTTCAGAGCCCTTTGAGCTGCTCAGAACAAAGGCATTGGATACATTCAAAGTGTTATTGTATGCAGTTATCTAAAGATAGACAGTTTACTAAATATTTCTAATTCAGTATTAATCTTCAGATGTCTGCAAACATTCATTTGCATTTACAGAATAATGCTTTAAACCTGGGAAAACAATTGGATATCATAGGATGTACTTGGCCTTACTGAGTATTTCAAGATAACTGAAAATAGTTGAAAATATTGGTACCATGGCGGCCGGGCACAGTGGCTCACACCTGTAATGCCAGCACTTTGGGAGGCCGAGGTGGCTGGATCACGAGGTCAGGAGATCAAGACCATCCTGGCTAGCACGGTGAAACCCCGTCTCTGCTAAAAACACAAAAAATTAGCCGAGCATGGTGGTGGGTGCCTGTAGTCCCAGCTACTCGGGAGGCTGAGGCAGGAGAATCGCTTGAACCCAGGAGGTGGAGCTTGCAGTGAGCCGAGATCGCGCCACTGCACTCCAGCCTGGGCAACAGAGCAAGACTCCATCTCAAAAAAAAAAAAAAAAAAAAAAAGAAACGAAAATGTTGGTACCATGGCAACAAAATGAAACAAAAATTTTTGAAACGTTTCTTTCCTAGGAAAGATCCTTTATTGAGTTTCATCTTTTTTCATCTTTAATTGACATGAGTTGCTTTTGACAATGTTAATTTTGATTAGTTCATCTCATCTAGAATCAGCACATTTAAGATCTGACTGGTCATGCATCAATTATCAAAAAGAAGGAAAATGCTAAGCATTCTTCATTACAGCATAATGAATTTCTGGATTTTCCTCATTTTTAAGAAGAGTCAGATTTTTTTAGGTCATCTTCACTTCTTGAAATTCCATACCTTTACTCTAAGGGCAATCAAAGTGAGTGACAGGGAAAGCAACGAATAAAAGGGAAAAGCAGATCATCTCGCAAGGTGGAGAAGTTCTCCTCCCCGGCTACTCATCAAGCAGTGTCCTTGGGGTTGGAAGTAACTACAAAGAAGAGGGTGCTCATGTCTGAGGCTGAAAAGGCAGGAAAGAAACGTACATTTACTAAGTTGCTATTAGGTGTCAGGCACTGGGCTTGGCCTATTCCTGAATATTATCTTGTTTCATCCTCATGACAATGCTGAGAAGTGGATCATATCTCTCTTTTTTGTTAATACTTGAGGTAACTGGGGTTCTGATTATGTAACTTGCTCCAGTAAATTGACTGAGCCAGAATTGGAACACAGGTTTTTTGTTTTGTTTTGTTTTGTTTTTGACAGAGTTTCACTCTTGTTGCCCAGGCTGGAGTGCAATGGTGTGATGTCAGCTAACCCAACCTCCGCCTCCCAGGTTCAAACGATTCTCCTGCCCCAGTCTCCCAAGTAGCTGGGATTACAGGCATGCCCCGCCACGCCCAGCTAATTTTTTTTTTTTTTTTTAGTAGAGACAGGTTTTCTCCATGTTGATCAGGCTGGTCTCGAATTCCTGACCTCAGGTGATCTGCCTGCCTCGGCCTCCCAAAGTGCTGGGATTACAGGTATGAGTCACCACGCCTGGTCACATCTACATATTTTAATCTCCAAATGCAAATTTCCAGGCTTGGGGGTGGGGAGTAAAGAGAGGACTTCAGCAGCAGGAAGAAAGCAGGCAATAGGAGATAAGAAAGTAAGAGGGGGCGGGGCGCGGTGGCTCAATCCTGTAATGCCAGCACTTTGGGAGGCCGAGACGGGCGGATCACAAGGTCAGGAGATCGAGACCATCCTGGCTAACCCGGTGAAACCCCGTCTCTACTAAAAAATACAAAAAACTAGCTGGGCGAGGTGGCAGGTGCCTGTAGTCCTAGCTACTCGGGAGACTGAGGCAGGAGAATGGCGTAAACCTGGGAGGCGGAGCTTGCAGTGAGCTGAGATCCGGCCACTGCACTCCAGCCCAGGCGACAGAGTGAGACTCCGTCTCAAAAAAAAAAAAAAAAAAAAAAAAAGAAAGAAAGAGGGTAGAGCTTAGTGTTTCAGGCTCAAATTTAAAGCCTCACCTCACCATTTCTTGCTGTGCACACCCAGGGAAAAAACTGTCTCCTTTAAGCTCAGTTTTGCCACCTGAAAAACAGGAGAAAAAATGCTCCTCACCTCACAGGGTGGTTGTGAGCTTTGCTGATAGTGCCAGAAATGTATTCAAGCATAGAGCTTTGCACTCAGAAAACATTTTCCGTGGTTGCTTTTATGTCTAGGGGACTCCATCTTCTAACATATTACTGGATGTTTCCAGCCAGAAGTGTGTATTCTTGATTGGCAAGGCAGCTGACAAGATTAGGCAATGTAAGTCAGAACATACAGTATGGCAGGAGGGCATTTACACTCAGGGCTCTCAAACTCTGCCCCTGAGGCTCCCTAAAGTTCCCAGAACTGGACTGAAATGTCAGTCACTCACTAAGAATAAAGGAAGGCTTTCCCAGTTTGCAGATTAATTTGATACATCTTTTCAACTATAATTTTTTCTCCCATAAATATTTATTAAATAATTTGGTGCCTGCTCCCAGTCCTTCATTCATTCAACATATAGCTTCTGAGTGCCTTCTCTGTACCAGGTACTGTTCTTGGCACTGAAACAGCAGTGGAAAAAAACAAAAAACAAAAAATCCCTGGCCTCATGGAGCTTATGTTCTAATTGGGGAAAGAGACAACAAATACGACAAATAGGTAAAATGTATGGTATGTCAGTGATGAAGGCTAACGAGAAAAAAGTGAGCAAAGGAACAAAGGGAATAGAAAGTATGAATGGGGTTTGGAATGTTTATTTGGTGGGGAAGCCATGGAAAACCCTACTGAGAAAGTGACATTTATTTGACCTGAAAGAAGTGATAATTCCAGATAGAGAAAAGAGGAAGTGCAAAGGCCCTGAGGATGAATGTTAGTAATGTTCTAGGAGTTAAAAGGAGGCCAGAGTGACTGATAGGGTTAATGAATGAGAGAGGGATAATGGAGCGGAATGGGGGCAGGAACAGGGAAAGCACCAGGTAAGGCCTTGTACAGATGATGGATTGTAGGTGAAAAACTAAGCAAGACACAAGCAATTGAGTGTAACAGAAAACTTAAAAATATTAACACATAATTTCTTAAATGTTCCAGATACTGATATTATTGTTGTTCCGATAAAGAGGCATGTACATAAATAAAAAACCAAACGTGTTTGGTGGTAAAAATAGATATCGCTATTTTTTTTTGGTTTGTTTGTTTGTTTTTGAGACGGAGGCTCACTCTGGCTCATCCTAGAGTGCAGTGGCGTGATCTCGGCTCGCAGCAACCTCTGCCTCCCAGGTTCAAGTGATTCTTCTGCCTCAGTTTCCCGAATATCTAGGATTACAGGCACCTGCTGCCACACCTGGCTAATTTTTGTGTTTTTAGTAGAGATGGGATTTCATCATGTTGGTCAAGCTGGTCTCAAACACCTGACCTCAGGTGATCTGCCTGCCTCAGCCTCCCAAAGTGCTGGGATTACAGGAGTGAGTCACCACGGCTGGCCAGATATCTCTATTTTATAGTATTCCACAAAGGTCCCCATGACTTCAAGGTCCTTGCTACCTAAACAAGTCGGAGAATCACAGCTAGTGAGTGGCAGTGCTAGACTTCTAGGCCAGGGCTCTTATGGCCCTGCTCCATGTTGGAGGCATGTCCTATAACAGAATCATTCAGTATCAGAACAGGAAGTGGCCTTGGAGGTCATCTAATTCAACTTCCTCCTTGTAGAGATGCGGATGGGAAACCCGAGTCATGGAGAACAAAAGTGACCTGCCAAGGGTTAGTTAGCATGTCAGTAACACAGCTAGAACTAGAGCTGAAATTGTTGCTCTTTATCTGAAATGTCATGGTAGTGTTTGCAGGCTGAATGGTGGGCTCACTTTCCAGTACTTAAGGCAAAGGTGGGCTCTACACCCAGCTGTTTTAGAGGAAGTGGTGGCAGATAATTCACCCCCTAACTCGGGACCAAGGAGATCTGAGACATAGGGGACAAAGCTGAGTTGATTTTAGGGTATGAGGTAACTACGGACTCTAGGCTGGTGGATTGTTGCAACCAAGGCAGGGCCTGGTGTTAATGGAATCCCGTGTCTTCCAGGGGTGGGAGTGAAGATAGACCTGGTGAGTTTATATCCTGAATGTTTTTGCACATCTTGAGAAGACCACCCATGAAGTTCATGTGTGTTCTTGTTGCTTTCTGTCTAGGTGCTGTGCAGATGTGTCTGGAAACTGTTTGAGAAAATACCATGTGGTGGCAAACGTTCTTGCTGTGTGGGCTGAGCTTGTTGCTTCTTGCTGCCACCGGCCTATTGCTGAGACTTTACTTATTTTATAACCAAGTTGGTCTGAGATGGGCACACAGCATAAAGAAGAACTTCCTAGTGACTATTTGAGGCAGCCTAGCTGTAAAGCCAGTATGTGCAACACAGAATCACTCAATAGCAGAACTGGAAGTTGCATTGGAGGTGATCTAATCCAACTTCCTCCTTGTAGAGATGAGAAAACTGAGTCACGGAGCAAAAGTGACCTGCCAAAGGTTAGCCAGCATGTCAGTGACATGTTAGAACTAGACCTCAGATCTCGTTTGCCCTATGTACCGGAAAACGTGTTGACCATCCAGCCTGCAGATGCCTCCATGACATTTCAGACGAGGAGCAAGGCCCATTGCTTATCATTTGCTTGTCATTAGAAATTGACAATTGATGAACTTCATCTCACAGGCAAGGAAATGGATCAGTTACTGTCCCAGGCTTTGCTGGGCATGGGCAATGATTAGTGTCAGGGCCGAACGGCTTTTGCTGATGACTTGGGGGCTTTGGAGAGCTAAGATTGGGATTTTGCAGGGATGGGATTGGGGCCAACATTGGTCAGTCAGACCCTGCTACCTTGGAGAACCTGATTAATGCCTAGCAGTGTGGGGTTTAGCCCAACCTGCTTCCTGGATATTCTTCCACCTGTGAGTGGGCACTTGTTGTAGCTGATGCCTATCGGTTCTTTTCTCTGTCTTGCTCTCTCTCACAGAAGCTTGAGAAACAGACATTACACAGCATGAAAAGCCCACATCTGCAGCGGAGGTGCTGAGAAGCCACTAGTGAGGCAGCTGTGAGTCCTCAGACATGTGTTAGGGCTGGTGGCTCAGGGCCAAGTGAAATCTCTGGCTCCAATCATGCGGCTACTCTCTGTAAAAGTTGGCTGTCTGAAAGAATGCAACAGGAAAATCAGAAACGCCTGCATGCGTTTCCCTGTTGCAGTTGGTGCAGAGCAGGAGTTCAATCCCACTCAAGTCCCAGTGATGTTACAGAGATCCTTTAATATCATCTGGAAACCCAGACACCTGGTTTTGCCATTTGTGAGCTCTCATGACTCATCGCCATGGTCCACTCACCTCTGAGATGAGAGTGGCTTTCCCAGCTGGAGGTTGTCTTTGTGTAGATGGTCGGTTGGCTACATTTCCAGAAGAGAGTAAAAAAAGGTGCATGACTTAGGTGTGATCTTGGACATCAGAACAAAAAGTGAAGAACAACACACCATTGCTCTGTGAAAACTGGCATGTAGTTATCTTGCTTCTGGGAAAATGTCACCTCCTGGTCGTCTACTGACCTAAAGCAAGGAGCAGGGGTATGTGAAATATGTTTGACACACACTTCAAACCCCCGCCCCCCCTTTTTTTTTGAGACAGAATCTCGCTCTGTCGCCCAGGCTGGAGTGCAGTGGCCGGATCTCAGCTCACTGCAAGCTCCGCCTCCCGGATTTACGCCATTCTCCTGCCTCACGCTCCCGAGTAGAGTAGCTGGGACTACAGGCACCCGCCACCTCGCCCGGCTAGTTTTTTTGTGTTTTTTAGTAGAGACGGGGTTTCACCGTGTTAGCCAGGATGGTCTCCATCTCCTGACCTCGTGATCCGCCCGTCTCGGCCTCCCAAAGTGCTGGGATTACAGGCTTGAGCCACCGCGCCCAGCCCAAACCCCTTTTCCGAGGCTGCAAGCTAGCTAGAAATACACACTCTGTTATACTGACATATCTTCTTGAAAAGTAATGGCATTTTAAAAAGGGAGGGGGGTGAAAGTGGGGAGGTGCTTGGAACTGATAATATTGCATTACTTTTGGAGAACTGCAATATGCTCTGCTTGGACAAAAGGAAGTTAGGCTGCGATAATATAATTCTGGATTCCATGGAATGTTGCAGCTCAGAGGGGCAAGAGATAAAAGACAGAGGCACAGCATAGTGGTAAGTTTCAGGTTTTTATTTTATACGAAAACCTCATTTTGTCATAAATATGGACTGAATGTAAGTAATAGAAGAGTATTAGATTTCTGTGCATCAAAGTGGAAACATGCTTACTTGGCTGTGCTTTGTATTCTCTGAAAAATACCAAGTGTGCCTCGTCAATAGTGTTTGTGCTAAAAGACTTGCAAAATAATTTCAGAAAAGGTGTTTTGGCAATTAACAGCTGTTTAACTAGAGGGAAATAAATAGCCTACTTGATGAAACTACCTGGGAAGCACCCTTGCTGGTGCAACATATGTCTATGCCCCATTGCTCTATGGCCAAGCGTGTTTCTTCAGTTATGGATCAGGGTGTGTAAGTTAGAGAACCATGGAGTCATAGGCGAGATATAATTTATGCAGATTTGCCCAAGTTTATATAGCACTTTGTTATTCAACACAAAAGCAGCCACCATAGCAACCTCAGGATCACAAAATCCTTATGGCACCTCTGAGAGATAGATCATCCTCTTGCAAAATGTGGAAGCATGCAAACGTTCCACAACCACATAGTTTATCTTTGCCCTGTGTGAACAGGGAGCTGGATGGCTAAAATGCTTTTTTCCTTTTGGTGTGATCTTAATGTCCCATTAGCGCACAGTCTGTGTTAAGTAAGCTAGCTAGTAGGTGGATTTTCTCCTCCCTCAGGGTTTGTTTTCATTTTCATTTCCTTAATGATTTGAAAAGTGCTTTTCAAAGGTTCCTAGGACAGAACCCAGTGGCACTATGCTGGGCATGGCTTCCTTTGCTGCCGAAGTGCAGACCCTCTGCAGCATAACAAAACAAGGCCTTTGAGCAGCTAGTGGGTAAGGGGTAGAGTAATGAGCTCCAGCTGTTGAGTTAAGCGCCAAGGAACTGAGGAGAGCCCAAATGGAGAGGCTCTGCCCTTACCTTTCCTGTTTTGGTATCCAGACCGTGGGTCCAAATTCAAGCCGATGTCCCCACTTCTGAACACCCCTAGTGATCTGCAAGTGTCCTTCTTGTGCTAGACATGGCAGACTCCCCAGCTCACAGGTCTTGGGTATTACCTGGAAAAGGATCCTAGGATGGAGTACAGATAAAGTGCATCTCTGAAAACAAATGAAAAGCCCTGATGTGTAGGGTCTGCATATTGTTATGGTGTAAATACTCCCATCGTAGCCCAAGTTCAAACTAGCAGCAGCTGAACAACCAGCTCACAAAACTCCTGAAAATCTAACAGCCGGCTCCAGGACAGTGGTGTCCCAGGTTATCTCATCTGCTACCCACAGCCAGTAGTCTCAGGGATAGGTTGGTGTCCTCAATCCCATTTAAGGGAAGCAGAAACAGGCCTAGAGGGCTTAAGGCAGTGATTCTCAAACGTTACTGTGCATATGAATCACCTGGGGATCTTGTTAAAAGGGGATCCTGTGATTCTGCATTTTTTTTTTTTTTTTTTTTTGCACCAGAAACATGTACACTTTATTGAATGCAGTTGTAGAAAAGTGTGTGAGGATAAAGGGCTGATACAGGACTCGGCTCTGGGGGCAGGGCGAGGAATGGAAGGTGGAGCACGTGGGACACAGGTTATGGGCAGAGCTCCTGGCCTGAATGATGTCTCCTGACCTATTGATGGGCTTGGAAGATCAATACTGGGACGACAATGAGCAGAATGGTCATGAGGATGCCCAAAATCAGGGCCCAGATGTTCAGGCACTTGGCGGTGGAGGCATAGGCCTGGGCCCCAGTCAGGTCGCCAACCATCTTCCTGTCCCTAGACTTCACGGAGTAGGCAAACGCTATGAAGCCCAGGCAGCAGGGGTTCATGAAGAGGGTGTTGAACAGGGACCAGACAACATGGTCAGGCACGGAGGTCTCGCTGCGGATATGGATCACGGTGGACGTCGGGGGAGCAGGGTTGTGGGGCGCCCCCATCATAGCCACATCGTGCTCTTCCTTGAGCATCTCATAGTTGGGAGGCTGGCCGCTGTTGACAGGAGAGAAGAAGGTTTGGACCGTGTGGTTCATGGTGTCCTGTGAAGGCCAGCGGTGGTCGGGTTAGTGGGATCGTTCTCAGTGGGCCCCCCCTTTCCCCAGTAGTTTCGATTTCTCCGATTCTGCATTTTTAACAAGCTCCCTTGTGACAAGTTTCCACAGTTAATTAAAGGTATAGTCAACCTTCTGGAAAAGGAGAGGAGGCTAAAAGATGGTGTCTCACAACTGACAAGTCATGCTCTGCCCACTTGTCCAAGCCACACTCTTTGATTCCCCAATCAATTCCACTCCTGGAATGCTCAGGGACCCTCATGGGCCCTCACAGCAGCCACTAGCAAAAGGCTGTAGGACACAACACAGACCGCCCTTTCAGGCAAAGGGGAAGCTGGGTCTTTTCTTTCCAATGCGCACAGGTTAGGGACAGGCTCAAAGAAGAACTTTCATGGATTCATGGCCGTATGATGGCCTTTTGCGTGACCCAATGGTAACCCTATAAAGCAACCCCTCTCCTTGAGTTTACTCATATTATGTGACTTTATGGTACTGCACCCTTAGGAATTTGCTCAAATTCTGTATTTCCCTCCTCTCTTGGTCTTAGAGGAAAAAATCTGTTGCTGCATATTGTAGAGGAGCTGAAAATTGAGGCTATTCTCTGTCTACCTGATAATTATAAACTCAGGGGCTAAGATCAGCCACCCAGAAAACAATTACAAATGAGCTAATGTGGGTCCTGTTTTCACTCAAGTTCGTCACCTTGTAATAAAGACTTAGAAGAACTGGAGAGATGACTGAATGGAGAAACCTAAGCTCAGGGGACTGTGTGTCTTGGACGATGCTAAATTCTGGGGAAAACAGGTAACAGTATTCCTGAGCTCAGATGGCCTGCAATCTACTGGGGATAACGCAGGCCCACGAAACACTGTATGAGAGAGTATATAGTAAAAGGTCCAGTTGGGCAGTGAGATTTAGATTATGTTTGTTGTACAGAATGCTGTAGTGTCTATGGGCAGGGCTACTTTCTAGACTGTCAGAGCACAATCTCCAAGGGAATGTCTGTTCTTCATTCTTGTCTTAAGAGTTTTCATTCAATTGTATAATCAAAAGATTCAACTGTATCCAAGATACTTTCTAGTTAATAGAATGCACGAGCAAGGGATTCTTTTCTTTTCCTTGGGAGATTGTCTCACAATCAAAACCATCTTTCTAGTAAAACAATTTTATCCTGACATTCAGCTCCAATTCTTTTTTCATTTTCTTCTCCTGAGTCTGGAGAAACCAAGTGAGTCATGATGATCCATTTATTTGCTGCCAAATGTATGTTTGCTGTTATAGAGACATAATCTTAACTGCGTCTCTCTGCTTTTCTTTATCACCCTAACAAATTTCATTCTGTGTCTGCCACAGGGATACTTTTGTGTTTATAGGACAAGAGAGTGCACAGTCACATACCTTATCCCTTCTCTGCCTATAGAAATCCTCCTCATCCCCTCAGGCCCAATTTGAAATGCCACATTATCTGGGAAGCCTTCCCCAATCCCCAGTTAGTTGGAAGGTATTTTATTTTTCTCTGGGTCTACAACCTTGTGTCCCCCTTCCCAATGCGAACACATACTTGACTCTGCTTTCCATTAGAGGTAATTATCTTATGGTCTTTCCCCCTTTCTTACCTTCACCCCAGCTAGAATGTAAGATTAAACCTGTAGGTTAATTAATAATTTTAATTATCAATTACTGAATACCTACTAAGTACCAGGCATTTTACAAGAGGGTGTTTTAAAAATACAAAATAACTCTTTATCAGAGGTGTCATCATCCTATTTCACTGAAGGTCAGACAGGTCAGCAACTTGCCTGGAATCTCCCAACAGCAATAGTTTAAACCTGACCCAAAGCCCACATTTTTTCATTCCACCCCCTACTGTATGCTCTCCTGGAGGATAGGGACTAAGGTATTCAGCCAGATTAATTGTTTAATCTTAAGTTGTCGAATGAATACATACAGGAAGCGGTATGTGTTACTCTGCTCATGGTATCAATAATGAGGTGCTAGAGAAGGGACTGCCACCCTGCTGGTGCCCCTCCTTGCATGGCCTCCCAGGGTACAGCACTCAGGTCTCCTTTCTTTCAATCTCTGTTTACTGTGCCATGTCCCCATTTGTCTGTTCCTTCCCATTCAGTCAACTAGTTAAGCTTATAAATGGATGCACTTTGATGCCATTGTATTAATGGATGCTAATAGGTATTTTCCTTCATTCAACATTTATATAACAAATATTTAATGTACGGTGTCAGGCACATAGGAGGAGTCTTATACATATCCATTGAATAAATGTGCTAGAGGCAGAATGGAGCTGTTTGTGACAATAAAGATAAAAATACAGACACAGTTAGGTTAGAGCTAATCTCTCTCCCTCTCTCTTTTTTGTTTTCTGTTTTTTGTTTTTTTGGGATGGAGTCTCTCTGTCACCCAGTCTGGAGTGCAATGGCACGATCACGGCTCACTGCAACCTCTGCCTCCTGGGTTCCAGTGATTCTTCTGCCTCAGTAGCTAGACTACAGGTGTGCACCACCACGCCCGGCTATTTTTTTGTATTTTTAGTAGAGATGGAGTTTCACCATGTTGGCCAGGCTGGCCTCAAACTCCTGACCTCAGGTAATCCAGCTGCCTCGGCCTCCCAAAGTGCTGGCATTACAGGCGTGAGCCACCATGCCCGGCCAAGTTAGAGCTAATGTCTAGCAAACACATCCAGGTGCCAAGGACTGTGCTGAACCAGGGACACCAAGATGACTAAGACTGGCATGGTATCTGCCCTCATTGAATTTACTCTCTAGTAGGTGATACATTGCAGTTTACACTACATCTACTTTAATTAATGTCCTAATCAAAAAGAGGAGGCTAAAAATATATTTTAGGGGAGGAGGTCATGAGAGATTAGAATGACCATGCAGGATTTTCTGCCATGGAACTTTACTATGAAGAATTGATTCTAGATAGCAAGTCTCTATGTGGACTTTCTCTTCCTTTCATGTTTTCTTTCAGTTAATTGTCAACTTGGCTTAGCCTCCCTCATAGCTGGGATTAAAGGCACACGCCACCGCCCTGGCTAATTTTTGTGTTTTTAGTAAAGATGGAATTTCTCCATGTTGGTTAGGCTGGTCTTGAACTCTCGACCTCAGGTGATCTGCCCACCTTGGCCTCCCAAAGTTCTGGGATTACAGGCATGAGCCACTGTGGCTGGCACACATTTTCTTATATAACCACAATGGTATTATTACACCTAACAAAATTAACAATAATTTCTTATTATCATCTAATATCCTGTCCATATTCAAATTTCCCAGGCTGCCTTGGAGACATTTAATTCAATTGAAGTACCAGCCAATGCAGATTCACTACATTTGTTTGTAATGTCCCTCAAATATCTTTTAAACTAGAGTAGTCTCCCCTCAATTATTCCCTCCCATTGCCTTCTTAAAAAGGCCACTTCTTCTTTTTTTTTTTTTGAGACGGAGTCTCGCTCTGCCGCCCAGGCTGGAGTGCAGTGGCCAGATCTCGGCTCACTGCAAGCTCCACATCCCGGGTTCACGCCATTCTCCTGCCTCAGCCTCCCAAGTATCTGGGACTACAGGCGCCCGCCACCTCGCCCGGCTAGTTTTTTGTATTTTTTAGTAGAGACGGGGTTTCACCGTGTCAGCCAGGATGGTCTCGATCTCCTGACCTCATGATCCGCCCGTCTCGGCCTCCCAAAGTGCTGGGATTACAGGCTTGAGCCACCGCGCCCGGCCGCCACTTCTTCTTATATTCTGGATTTTCTGATTGCTCTCTTGGGTTCCATTTAACTTTTTTCTCTATTCCCTATATTTTTTATTCACTTGACACTTGCTCTAAAAGTTTGATAGTGTTTATAGACATTTTTGGCAAGACTGTTTCATGGATACTTCTGTGTGCCTCCTGTTGGATCCCATAGGGAGGAACCCAAGGTCTGGTTTATCCTAGTCTTAGTGATGCTAACATTGATCAGCAGGATCAGGTGGTGACAATGGGTGTTACCCTTTTCAGAGGGTCATAGACAAATTGGAATATGATCAAATGTTGTAGACTTGATGGGAAGAGGATGAAAACGCTGTGGCGTCAGGAATATAAAGGAATTAGGAAGAGAAGACTTGGTGATCGTATTCGATTTCTATTGCTGCCATAACAAATTACTCAAACTTAGTGGCTTAAAACAACACTCATTACATCACAGTTCTGTAGGTCAGAAGTTTGGGTGGGCTTGGCTAGGTTCTCAGATTAGGGTCTTACAAGTCCGAAATCAAGGTTTTGGTGGGGTTATGTTCCTTATTGGAGGCTCTGGGGCAGAATCGACTTCTAAGTTCATTCAGGTTATTGGTAGAATTCAGTTCCTTGGGGTCGTAGGACTGAAGACCCAGTTTCCTTGCTGGCTGTCAAATGAGGGTTAGTCTTTGGAGTTAAATGTTGCCCTCGTTCCTTCTCATGCTTTCCAACTGGCCTTCCTTAAGCATCAACTGGTTGAATGCCTCTCAAGCTGTGAGTCTTTCTGACTTCTCTTGTTGCTACATCTGTCTTGCCTCCAGATGGAGAAAGTCCTCTATTTTTCAAGGACTCAAGTGATTAGATTCACCCACCTGGCCAATCGAGGTCAATCCCTCTAATTTTAAAGTCCCTAACCTTACTATAGTACATCTGCAAAACATCTTTTACTGTGTAATATAATCCCATGTTTTAGGAATTAGGATATGGACATCTTCAGTGGACCATTCTGCTTACCTCAGTGGAGTTGGGAGTGGTGAAATTTGCTAACTGACTTTAAACGTTTGCTTCATAGTTATAAGGAGGTAGACTTGGGTGCAATATGAGGCAGGACTCTGAAGATTTAAACTGTGCCAGAATAGAATGATCTGAACAGTGACAGCACGTAAGCAAAGGCTGGCCAGCCCCTGTAGAAGCTATGTGGGAGGCAAGTCTCTTGCATGTTTCATAAATAGAGAGTATAAAAACTGGGGTTAAGAGCACAAACTCTGGAGCCAGACAACCTAAGGTTTCAACCTGGGTGTAGTCAACCTCTCCATGCCTCAGTTTTCTCGTTTGTAATGTGGGGATTACAATCCTGCCTTTGACGGTTATTTTGAGGTTTGAATGAATTGCTACTGGGTTAAATGAGTTAATAAAACATGCAACATGTTAAGAAAAACAAGTCACTGGCATAGAATGAGCACTAATGTCAGGTATTATTTTCTTTTTCTTTTTTTTTTTTTTTTTTTTTTTTTTTGAGACAGAGTCTCGCTCTGTCGCCCAGGCTGGAGTGCAGTGGCGCGATCTCGGCTCACTGCAAGCTCCGCCTCCCGGGTTCACGCCATTCTCCTGCCTCAGCCTCCCGAGTAGCTGGGACTACAGGCGCCCACAACCGCACCCGGCTAATTTTTTGTATTTTTAGTAGAGACGGGGTTTCACCGTGGTCTCGATCTCCTGACCTTGTGATCCGCCCGCCTCGGCCTCCCAAAGTGCTGGGATTACACGCGTGAGCCACCGCGCCCGGCCCAGGTATTATTTTCGGAAAGGAATGAAAATTTGTGAGTCACTTGAAAGTTCAAATTCTTGTAGATATGGGCCGGGCCAGGTGGCTCATGCCTGTAATCCCAGCACTTTGGGAGGCTGAGGTGGGCAGATCATCTGAGGTTGGGAGTTCGAGACCAGCCTGACCAAAATGGAGAAACTCCGTCTCTACTAAAAATACAAAATTAGCTGGCATGGTGGCACATGCCTGTAATCCCAGCTACTCAGGAGGCTGAGGCAAGAGAATTGCTTGAACCTGGGAGGCGGAGGTTGCATTGAGCCAAGATCACACAATTGCACTCCACCCTGGGCAACAAGAGCGAAGCTCTGTCTCAAAAAAAAAAAAAAAAAAAGTTCCTGTAGATACGAAAGCAGTATTTCTCCATACCTCAATTTCCATCATTTCTGCAAGGCCATTTTACATGTTTGCCAAATATCTTTTTTTTTTTTTTTTTTTTTTTTTTTTGAGACGAGATCTCTCTCTGTCATCCAGGCTGAAGTACAGTGATGTGAACCCAGCTCACTGCAGCCTTGACTTCCTGGACTCAAACAATCCTCCCACCTCATCCTAGCTGGGAACACAGGCATGGTACACTGCCTTGGCTAATTAATAACTCTGTGTGTGTGTGTGTGTGTGTGTGTGTGTGTGTGTGTGTGTGTGTGTAGAAGTGGGGTCACACTGTGTTGCCCCAGCTGGTCTTAAACTCCTGGACTCAAGCAATCCTCCCGCTTCAGCCTCCCAAAGTGCTGGGATTACAGGTGTGAGCCTCCATGCCTGGCCCAAGATATCTTCTTAACACACAGGTTGATACGCTCTTGGCTCCCCAAAATGATTATAAGTGATCATACAGTAAAAACTAGATGAGTTTATTTCATATTTCACAAGAAACAGAAAAGGATCCAAAGACCTTTGCGTAATATACAAGGTCCAGTTTACCAGCCTAAGCTCATCCCGTACTGCAGCTTTTGTTCAGGCTATATTATCTCTGGGCCTTTGTTCATTTTATGTTCTCTTTGCCTGGAATACGTTTCTCTTCTCTTCTTTAACTGTCCTCTCCCAATACATTCTCCAGTACTTCATTTAAATGATTCCTTCTGGCTAGGTGCAGTGGCTCATGCCTGTAATCCCAGCACTTTGGGAGGCCAAGGCAGGCAGATCACAAGGTCAGGAGATTGAGACCATCCTGACTAACACGGTGAAACCCTGTCTCTACTAAAAATACAAAAAAATTAACCGGGCATGGTGGCACACACCTGTAGTCTCAGCTACTCGGGAGGCTGAGGCAGGAGAATGGTGTGAACCCCGGAGGCAGAGGTTGCAGTGAGCTAAGAGGGTGCCACTGCACTCCAGCCTGGGCGACAGAGCAAGACTCCATCATAAATAAATAAATAAATAAATAAATAAATAAATAAATAAATCCTTCTTTATAGAGCTTTTTCTTAGTTCCCAAAGTCAAAATCCATTTTTTTTTCTACATTTCTACTTGCATTTATACTTTGGTGTTTACATGTGTGTTTTTCCTATTAAACTAAAAGCTTATTAAGAGCAGGGACCTATTTATCTTTTTTTTTTTTTTTTTTTGTGAGCCAGAGTCTTGCTCTGTCACCCAGCTGGAGTGCAGTGGCATAATCTCGGCTCACTGCAAGCTCTGCCTCCCGGGTTCACGCCATTCTCCTGCCTCAGCCTCCTGAGTAGCTGGGACTACAGACGCCTGCCACCACGCCCAGCTAATTTTTTTTTTTTTTTTTTTTTTTGTATTTTTAGTAGAGAGGGAGTTTCACCGTGTTAGCCAGGATTGTCTCGATCTCCTGACCTTGTGATCCACCCGCCTCGGCCTCCCAAAGTGCTGGGGTTACAGGCGTGAGCCACCGTGCCCGGCTAATTTATCTTTGTAAGTCTATCCAGCACAGCTTTTTAATGCAATATAATTCAATAAATATTTGTTGACTGTAGTCTGCCAGAAAGACCATTAGACTTGGAGTCGGCAAAGTGTGACTTTGTGTCCTGGTTCTACTACTCCATAGCTGTGTAACCTTAGGGAAGTTATTTAACTTCTCTTTGCCTCAATTTCTCCATGTTAAAAATGAACATAATTATGCCTATCTTATACCTATCTCCACAGTACCTCTTTCACAGTCTTAATTGATATTCATGAGGAAGGACTTAATATTGTCTAGTATGATGTATGACACATAGAAACATAGAGTTTCTCCCCTCAACAGTGTATACTGTGTATTAGTCTGTTCTCACGTTGCTGTAAAGAACTAACAGAGACTGGGTAATTTATGAGGAAAAGAGGTTTAATTGGCTCATGGTTCCACGGGCTGTACAGGTAGCATGGCTGCGGAGGTCTCCAGAAACTTACAATCATGGCAGAAGGTGAAGGGGAAGCAGGCAAGTCTTACATGGCTGGAGAAGGAGGAAGAGAGTAAAGGTCGGAGGTGCTACACAGTTTTAAACAACCAGATCTCATGAGAACTCACTATCACGAGAACAGCAAGGGGGAAATCCACCCCCATGATCCAATCACCTCCCACCAGGCCCCACCTCTAACACTGGGGATTACAATTCAACATGAGATTTGGACAGGGACACAAATCCAAACCGTATCATTTGGTAAAGTGCTAAACTGTAATTTAATAACATTCAACATAAAGATTACAGCACTAAATTCAGGTTCTTCATTGCCTGATTGTGAGATCATTTACAGGTATTATTATTATTATTTTGTAGAGACAGGGGCTCACTTTGTTGCCCAGGCTGGTCTCGATCTCTTGGCTTCAGGGATCCTCCCACCTTGGCCTCCCAAAATGCTGGGATTATGGGTGTGAGCCATTGCACCTGGCCAGAAGTTTTAACATATTTTTCTCCACGGAGAAATCTCTTGCTGGGCTTGGTGGCTCAAACCCTGTCTCTACTAAAAATACAAAAATTAGCAGGGCATGGTGGCACGCACCTGTATTCCCAGCTACTTGGGAGCCTGAGGCAGGAGAATTGCTTGAATCCAGAAGGCGGAGGTTGTAGTGAGCTGAGATTGCGCCACTGCACTCCAGCCTGCCAATAGAGTGAGACTCCGTAAAAAAAAAAAAAAAAACAAAACAAAAAAAACCAGTCTGATCAATATGATGAAACCCCATCTCTAATGAAAATACGAAAATTAGCAGGGCATGGTGGCATGCGCCTGTAGTCCCAGCTATTTGGGAGACTGAAACAGGAGAATTGCTTGAACCTGGAAGGCGGAGGTTACAGTGAGCCGAGATAGCGCCACCGCACCCAAGCCTGGGCAACAGAGTGAGACCCCATCTCAAGAAAAAAAAAAAGAAATCTCTTTATAAATATTCCATTCAGAAGCTATACTCATAAATTAGTATATCATTAGAAGCCAATTTATTTAATATTTTCTAGAGGCTAACTTGACTGGGAAATTTAGATAGATAGGTAGATATAATGAAAGACAGATAAACCAGCCTTCAAAAGTTGTATGTTGTTAACTCTGTACAAAAATATGAAATTTCTGTATGATAAATATCATGAATAATGTTTTAAAAAATTCAACAAATGAGGCAAATATTTACAACACATACAACAGAGGAATAATTGTAAATTTACAAAGAGCTCCTAGAAATCAATATGAAAAGGTAATATAACCCAATGGGAGATACTAGGTAGAGCATATGAAGAGACAGTTCATAGAAAAAAACAAATATAAATTGACAATAAAGGTAGAAAAGATGCTCAATCTTTTTTATAATTAAGGACATTCAAATTGAAACAGCATTAAGGCAGTATTATTTTTCCTCATCAGACTGTCAAATACTAAGAAGTGGATTAATAGCTAGTATTAACTATGATATAGAAAAATAGCATCTCTCAAGCATTGATGGCAAGAGAGTAAGCTAGGCAGCCTTTTTATAGGATAATCTGGCAGGATTTATAAAAACTAAAGTGATTGACACTGACTCAGAAATTTCACTTCTCTTATTTTTTCTTAAAGACAATTGCATATATTCATTTATAACAAAATAAAAACAGACAAATTAACAAACTGGAAATAACACAAGTGTTCATCAAAAGAGGGCTGTTTAAATAAATTATGGTGCATCCATGCAGTGGAATACCTTTGCAGGCATTAAAATGAATACTCTTTGTGTGTTTAATAAATATCAAGCACACAATTAAGAGTAAAGTGTAATTTATTTACATATAGGGCATATATATCTATATACCGGTATATTTCTAGTACATTTCTTTTTTTCTTTTTTTTTTTTTTTTTTTTGAGATGGAGTCTCGCTCTGTCGCCCAGGCTGGAGTGCAGTGGCCGGATCTCAGCTCACTGCAAGCTCCGCCTCCCGGGTTCACGCCATTCTCCTGCCTCAGCCTCCCTAGTAGCTGGGACTACAGGCGCCCGCCACCTCGCCCGGCTAATTTTTTTTTTTTGTATTTTTTAGTAGAGACGGGGTTTCACCATGTTAGCCAGGATGGTCTCGATCTCCTGACCTCGTGATCCACCCGTCTCGGCCTCCCAAAGTGCTGGGATTACAGGCTTGAGCCACCGCGTCCGGCCTCTAGTACATTTCTTGAAGAAAGTCTTAAAAATAAGTTTTATAAGAAACTCTTGAAAATGGTTACTTCTGAGAAATAGAACAACTTTTAAGAAAGGGTGGAGAGAAGAGGTGGGAAAGCTGTAGTATTTAATGTCTCTCTCTCATTACTCTTTTTTTTTTTTTTTTTTGTGAGACTGAGTTTCGCTCTTGTTGCCCGGGCTGGAGTGCAATGGGGTGATCTTGGTTCACTGCAGCCTCTGCCTCCCGGGTTCAAGCGATTCTCCCACCTCAGCCTCCTGAGTAGCTGGGATTACAGGCGTGCACCACCACACCTGGCTAATTTTATATTTTTAGTAGAGATGGGGTTTCACCATGTTGGTCAGGCTGGTCTCAAACTCCTGACCTCAGGTGATCCGCCTGTCTCAGCCTCCCAAAGTGTTGGGATTACAGGGGTGAGCCACCACACCCAGCTGATATATCTATATAGATATCTATAGAGATATATATATTTGAGACGGAATCTTGCTCAGTCGCCCAGGCTGGAGTGCAGTGGAGCGATCTCAGTTCACTGCAAGCTTCACCTCCCAGGTTCACGCCATTCTCCTGCCTCAATCTCCCGAGTAGCTGGGACTACAGGTGCCCGCCACCACGCCCAGCTAATTTTTTGTATTTTTGGTAGAGACGGGATTTCACCGTGTTAGCCAGGATGGTCTCGATCTCCTGACCTCGTGATTCACCCGCCTCAGCCTCCCAAAGTGCTGGGATTACAGGCGTGAGCCACTGCGCCCGGCCTGATAGGTTTTTAAAAAGAAACAATTAGGAAGTAGATGACAAGCTCCTCAAATAGTGCTTAACATGTGATAAGTGCTCAGTAGATGTTAGCTATTGTCATTGTTATTAATCCTTAATTTCGATCTCTCTTCCACTAACTTGATGCATGATCTTAAACTATGTCACTTCCCTTCTCAGGGCCTCATTTTCTCCAGCTTCATAATAAATGGACCCGCACTAGACATTGTGATGTTCTGTGACTCTTTTGTATGGTTTTCTCCGTCCCCACTCTGCCCCACCCTCCTTGGCCGGAAAAGTAGAGGGTATGCTATAGATTACTTAGAAGATTTCTGGCTGCTTCTCGAGGAATCCATCCTGATTTTCAAGCAGCTCTAACACTGTGCTATGTAATGAAAGGCCCACGGTGTCTGGGTGTTATATTGGGGTCTGTTCTTGAAGATAAAAACAAAGACACTTTTTCACTTGAAGTGATGTGGAAAGACTTGTAAGGTTGTGTAAGTAAAAAGTTGCTTGGCTTTGGGGGACATGGTGAACTTACTTTCACTTACTGTGAGGAGAAGTGAGGGCAAAGGAGAAGAAATCTCCAAGTCCAAAAAGTGGGATACAATTCTCAGCGTTCTTTTTGTTGTAGGTTAATGCCTGGTGCGATTTAGCGCTGCCTACCAGCTTACCTCTTTTCTTTCTAAAAGTTGTAAACTCAGAGAATCTATTGAGGGGCTTTCCCTCACTATGAGAATGCATCTGTATGTTAAGAATGAATGTTACGGAATTCCATGCTATAAGAGACCTCAGAGGCCATAAGGAGCAGTGATTTTCATGATGAAACTCTACAACGCAGAGATATTTATGTGAGAAGATAGTTTAAATATTACCCACTTATTAAATTAAATGAAGAAATTCCGTTAAGCACTAGGAAGCTGGAATTCATTTCATTCCTTAGGGACACTCCCTTGATTCTATGGAAAAGGAGGGTCTATTTCTTCGCAGTCCTTCTTGGCCCTTCCCTTATATAAAGGACAATAGTACAAGAATATTTCTCAATGTATTTTAAAATTGTTTTGTTTACTTCTGTGATTTCAGAGTCATTTTTGGAGTATGTGTACATGAAAAGTGGCCATGAAAACAATCAAAAGCAAATGCAGGTTTCCTTTCTTTCTCTGGTTCAGCAGTCATCTCACTATGACTGTGAGTTGATGTCTCTATCAAATTTGAGAAATCTTTGCAATATCTGCCATGTAAATTAGACACAAATACCCATGACCTCACATGAACTAATGAGCGGCTCCCCCTGCAACAGAGCTCACCATGGGGACTTGTAGCAATTCATTATGTATTTCAATGGGGGAAATAAATTAAAGCAACCAAACAAAACTGCTGTTAAAGCAAGGAAATTTGTATTAAAATTCAGACCAACTGAGAGGAAAAATTCTATCTTTCTGTTCTTTTCTTTTCACTCTGTTTTCTTGTCCTACATGTGTCCCTCCCCCTTGGCAAAAGGCAGGTTAAAAATGTAGGGTGAAAAAAATAATCAGGATCTTGACATTTATGATAAGAACAAACCCTTCAATCAGTGGTACTAATGCCTTAAGCACCCAAGCACTCTATCATTAAACGGAGATGATTTTTTTTTTTTTTTTTAAGCAGGGAGTCAGGATGCTGGCCATACATTATTTAAGCAATAAAGAAGACAAAGGGTCCTTATTCCATGTCTAGTCATGTTTTCGATCATCTGCCCGCTCTCCCAGGTTACTCTAAGCATGGGAAGTTGCTCTTCCAAAATCGTGAGCTCTCTCTGAGCTTTATCTAAAAAATATTTTCATATAAAACAAGAATGAATATTGTAATACTACTAATCAATAGGAGTAACTTTCATTTGCTGTATAGGTGGCATGTTAGAAGCTTTCTATGGTATCTCATTTATTCCTCATATCAATCTTGGGAGCTTAGCTTATTTATTTCCATGTTACAGTTAGAGAAACTGAAATTCAAAAAAGTAAATTATCTTAACTGAGATCACTTCTCTATGCTAAATCTAGATGTGACCTTCTTAACCACTGTACAGGCTGCTGCTCCACAATCTCCACTGACTATACATGTGCATGTGTGCGTGTGTGTGTGTGTGCAAGATTTAAGGAAATGGCTTCGTTGAGCTTAACACCAATATCCATGAGACAGAAATTAATGGGACATCAGTATATAGCAAGCAAAATGAATACTGAATGCCCTAAATCTCCCTAGAAGAAATGAGAGCTGGCTGTCTTGCCTGCTGGCCACCTGTTGAAAATACCATCCTGAGATGGGCCCTTTCCTTAACTAATCGTAAGCCTTAGACAATGAACCCTCAAACCTCATTGCCAACCATGGGCTTCTACTTTTGCCAATTTTGGCCTCACTTGCCACTTACACTGGGCATTTCTCAGTGAGTTCAGGTATTTCTTACCATGTGAGCATCGCTACTCTTTCCTTTTCTAAATCTTCATTCTTCTTGGTTTCTCCCTAAATTGTGGTTCCAGTGGCTGCCATTTCTTTTTTCTTTTTCTTTCTTTCTTTTTTTTTTTGAGATGCAGTTTCGTTCTTGTCACCCAGGCTGGAGTGCAATGGCACGATTTCGGCTCACTGCAACCTCCAACTCCCGGGTTCAAGCGATTCTCCTGCCTCAGTCCCTAGAGTAGCTGGGATTACAGTCACGCACAACCACGCCCAGCAAATTTTTGTATTTTTAGTAAAGACGGGGTTTCACCATATTGGCCAGCTGGTCTCGAACTCCTGAACTCAGATAATCCACCTGCCTCAGCCTCCCAAAGTGCTGGGATTACAGGCGTGAGCCACTGTGCCCGGCCTAGTGGCTGCCATTTTTTATGTTTCTCTGTAGAAATTACCCTTGGCTGAGCATAGTGGCTCACACGTGTAATCCTAGTGCTTTGGGAGGCCAAGAAGGGAGGATAGATTGAGGCCAGGAATTTGACATCCACCTGGGCAACATAGCAAGACTCTTTCTCTTTAAAAAAAAAAAAAAAAGCTGGGCATGGTAGTGCATACCTATTGTTTGACCTACTTTATTGGCTAAGGCAGGAGGAACACTTGAGCCCAGGAGATAAAGGCCACAATGAGCTATGATTATGACATTGTACTCCAGTCTGGGTGAAAGAGGAAGACCCTATCTTTCAAAAAAAAAAAAAAAAATACTAATGACCTCTGTGAGGTATGAAAGCAAGTCCTTCTGGATAATTTCATTTGGACAAATGCAGTCTTCTTGACAAAGGAAGGCCATACAAAGCAATTCTAGATGTGTTTGCAAAACTGCCTCTTTGCTTGTGGCTTGGAGACCTAAGGCTTGTAAGCTTGTTTCTAGAGAGGGAGTGGTATGGGACCAAATAGCGTTGGGAATGGTTTTAAAACTTTATTAAAAATAAAAGTTCATAGGAAATTCTCAAAATATCTCAGTTTTCATTATAGACTTTACCCAAAAAAAAGGGTTTGTTTTTTTTTAATGAATCATTTAGTATAAGCAAAGAAAAAGTGGAGACAAAGAAAATTTTCCATTTAATTAGCTATGATAGGCAGAATTCTAAGATGGCCCCCAAGAATCTTGCCTCCTGATGGGCACACACTGTGAAATCTTCTGCCCTTCAATGTGCACAGAACTTGTGAACATGAGAGGTTTTCACTCCTGTAATTAGATTGTATTCTATGGCAAAGGTGAAGATATTTTGCAGATGTTATTAAAGTCTCAAATCATCTGACTTTGAATTAATCTAAAAGGAGATTATTCTTGGGGGGAGCCTGACTCAATCAGATGAGCCCTTTGAAGAAGGTCCCCAGGGCCGGGCATGGTGGTTCATGCCTGTAATTCCAGCACTTTGGAAGGCCAAGGTGGAAGGATTGCTTAAGGCCAGGAGTTCGAGATCAGCCTGGAAAACAAACAAAGACTTTGTCTCTAATAAAAATAAAAATAAATATTAGCCAGATGTGGTGTCACATGCCTGTGGTCCCAGCTTCTTGGGAGGCTGAGGGAGGAGGATCACCTGAGCTCAGAAAGTTGAGGCTGCAGTGAGCTGTGATCACACCATTGTACCCCAGCCTAGGTGACAGTGAGACTCTGTCTCAAAAATGATAATAATAATGAAAATACAAAACTAAAAAAATAAGGAAGATGTCAGACCTCCCTGGAAAGGAAGGGTAATTTTCTTATTAAACTAGGAATTTCCTTTGTTTTTTTGAGACAAGGTCTTGCTCTGTCACTCAGGCTGCAGTGTAGTGGCATGATCATGGCTCACTGCAACCTCAACGTCCTGGGCTCAGGCAATCCTCCCACTTCAGCTCCCTGAGTAGCTGGGAGCACAGGTGTGCACCACCATGTCCGACTATTTTTTTTTCTTTTCTTTTTTTTTTTTTTTAGAGAGACAGGGACTTGCTATGCTGCCCAAGCTGGTCTTAAAGTAGGGGTCTCAGGCTATCCTCCCACCTCTGCCTGTCAAAGTACTGGAATTACAGAAATGAACCACCGCAGTTGGCCAGAATGGGAGGATTGAAGCCAGAGAATTGTTTTTCTGCTGCTTAGAGAAAGTAAACTGTCTTCTTGTGAAGAGGACCACATGGCAGGAAATAGAAGGTAGCCTGTAGGATCAGAGGGTCTCACCTACAACCATAAGGAACTGAATTCTCTAATATCTAGTAAATTTGGAAGAGGACCTAGAGCCTCAAATGAGATCACAGTCTCTGCTAACACCTTATTTCTGCCTTGTGAGACTCTGAATAAAGAAGTTAGCTAAACCATACCTGGACTCCTGACCTAGGTGAACTATGAGGTATTAATAATATGTGGATGTTACTTTAAGCCATTAAGTTTGTGATAAATTGTTACTCAGCAATAGAAAACTAATACAGTAACTTTGCTTTTCCTCTTACTCTTTTTGGAAAGTATGTGCACATTCTGGTACAGGAGTATTTTGTATGTGCAAGTGGATGGGGCAACACAGTCTACAGCATTATTCAGATATGTGAATGGTATTCACTGTAAAGAGTAGTTCAGTGAATATAGAGTAAACTCAATGAAATGTTAAAGATTAATCACCTTGCTGAAGTAATGTCTGAGGAAAATTAGTAATCTGTGACTCACAACTCCTTTACTTTAAATCAAGAACTCATAATGTTTCAGGACTATACTACTACTGTATTCCGTCCTACTCCCTATCCATTCTGAAACCCAAGTTAAAAACAGGATTCCAACTTTTAAGTATTGATGTCTGTTTGGCATTATGGCTGCCCCCTCACATGCTCAACATTCTTTTGCCTCAACCTTGGCTTCATCTCTACCTCTTCTCTGGTTCTCCCAAAGATAAGCATTTTCCTTTCATTTATATAGCTATTATTTCAAATTCAGTTTCATGCCTGGGGCGTTTTGTCACTTTCTCTCCTAGAGTTGTAAAACTTATCTTTCTGCAAAAGAATTGTAGGGGAAATATGTTATATTTTAACATTCTAATAAGATGTTTTAGACTATCAGGCATAGTTTTGTAGTTACTGAGTCTGAAAAAAATAAGAAAATCTTTATTTTCTCAAATACCCATTCTCATTGGTTTCTCCCTAGAGTTTGGTTTTTGTGACTGCCATCTCATGTACTTTTCTATATAGAAAAGAACGCTTTGAGGTATGTAATCATGTCCTTCTGGAGAATTTTACCTAACCAAATGCAAACTCCTTGACCAAGAACGCATATAAAGTAAACTCTGGGTATATTTGCAAGATCGTCCTTTAATTTGTGCTCCAAAGACAGAAGATTATCCTATTCTGATGTGATGAGGCTTTAAAAGGTAAGCTGCCACATAAAAGTTATGCTGCCCTTATATGTTTCCAGTCAATGTATTTCTTTAAACATTTTTTGATTGTAAAAACTTAGGGGAAAAATCAAGTGTAGAAAGATGCATGTTGTTCAAAAACAACCTTTTTCCTTTTTTTTTTTTTTTTTATAGCTTCAAGACTAGTAAGGAAATGGAAATGTCAGAACACAGTAGCTGGGTTGCTAAGGTGTGTGGAACAAAATAAGACATCTACGCATTGAAAGGGAGATTGTCATCTAGAAAGACAATGGAATTCATCCCATTAATGGAAATATGTAATTAACAAGCTGCTGGTGTCAGTCTGTAGTGAGAACCCTGGCTTGGGCTCTTGCCTCCTATAGAGTGGCAGTCTTGTCAACGTCTTCTGGCTCCTTGTGGGGGTGGCACAGATACAAGTGCAAAGAGGAAATCAGCCTCCCCACTTTCATGGAATCTTAGATGTTTGAGACTACATTCCAAGGTATGTGAATAAGTAGACGAGCATGACATTTTCTTCTTGAAATGTAATCTTTTTGACTTCAATTAGTAACTACGAATCAGAGATAAATGGTTTATCAGTATACCTTATTGCTGTTAATTTTGCTACTACATAGTACATATGTATGATGATGCTTTCTCTAGCACTTGTGTAGCTTTTTATAGGATATATCTATATTGCTTCACATACATTATCTAATTTTGATTTTCATTCTCAAAACAACACTGCAAAGTTAATATAATCTGCAGGACAGGTATCCCAAATGAGGAAACTGAGGCTCACAAAAATTAAGTAGCTTGCATAAGGTCAGATGGCTGCCAACATTGAAGGAAGATAGATGTTTAGTCTTAATAAAGAATCTCAGTAATACATATATGCACCAATTTTCTCACATACTTGCATGTACATGTATATACCCCTTTCTTGCCTCTCGTTTGGCAAACTAAACACATTTCTTTTATGGCCTGGACTGAGGTCCAGATCAGATGAGAGCTTCCCGAGTTTCTTGACTTTTGTGTGAACCAATTTAGTACTGTTACCGAGATTCTACATACAGGAAAGAAGAAGCAAAATGAATCACTTCATTCTCCCATCATTCTCCTCAACCATGTAGCCATCCATTATCCAACCATTTCACTATGTTCTAAACACTGAGCTAAGAGCTGAAAACAAAACTTTAAAGAAAAACAACTGGATTCATGCTTCAGGGAACTTATAGTCGAGGGCTGCTTTTTTTTTTTTTTTTTTTCTAAATGAGCCTACAAGAAATAAGAGAGAAATATAATGATTTTGTGAATGATCTTCTGTGCATTTTCTACTTCCCAACAGAAGTATCCCTAACAGCTGAGCACTATAAACTCAACTCGTAAGGGTAAGGGGTGAGGCATTTCTTTGAAGACTCATGTTTTGACTTAAAGATTAATGCAAAAGCCGGGTGTGGTGGCTCACGCCTGTAATCCCAGCACTTTGGGAGGCTGAAGTGGGCGGATCACGAGGTCAGGAGATGGAGACCATCCTGGCTAACACGGTGAAACCCCGTCTCTACTACAAATACAAAAAACTAGCCGGGCATGGTAGCAGGTGCCTGTAGTCCCAGTTACTTGGGAGGCTGAGGCAGGAGAATGGCGTGAACGCGGGAGGCGGAGGTTGCAGTGAGCCGACATCACGCCACTACACTCCAGCCTGGGTGACAGAACAAGACTCCCTCTCAAAAAAAAAAAAAAGAAAAAGATTAATGCAAAAATATATATTCTATTCTATAATACGTATGTGCTTATTTTGATAACCATTTCCTCTCCCTCAGTATCTAATAAAATTGGTGATCCAGGAAGTTCTCTATGTTTATCCTATGGTGTCAAGTCATTTCCAGTGTATTTCTAGGGGTGCCTGTGCCTCAGCTTAAGTTGCTTCATAACTTACATCCCAGGTCACTTCTCATTGTAATCTTGTATGGGCCTTGTATGAGTAAAGTCCCAGGTTCTGGATCCATCACTATCTACTCTTGCCAGTATTTCTAACCAATCTCCATGTCCCACCCCTGTCCTGCTTATTTTTCACAAGAGGCAAACACAATTAGTTTTTTCTTTATTGTAAATAATAATAATGACTCTTAATTTAGCCCTTAGTATATGGCTGGTACTATGTACTCTGTGTTTCATACACATGTTTCCCTTAGTCTTAAAATCCAGCTCATGTGGTAAACACTATTATAATCTCTATCTTCCAGATGAGGAAAGTGAGATTTAGAGGTTAAGTACATTTTAGAATAAAGTAGGGCATTTCGATAAATGTTTCAAATGTGTGTCTGGTCTCTAAGGACTACACTCCCAGGCTGCTGGGGATACATAATACCCTTTCTTTACCATAGGAGCACTTGGGTAGAATATTTGCAGAAACAATAAACTGGCTGATATTTAAAGTTCTCTTCAGCTCTGACATTCTATAATTTCATTGACTCTCTTTGCATTTAATTATGTTGATTTTTCTTTCTACCCTTTGCTTAGCTAAAAAATATACCCCTTCTTTGTCCATGCACAGGAGATGGACGATTGAATAAAGAGCACCGTAACGCATCCTCGTGATTATTCAGATGTCACTCTAAAATATTTATCATCTTGGTAAGTCTAAAGCCATCGCAACAGCTCATATGCAACCATGAATATCATACTAACACCACTAAAACAGATATAGCTGAGAATGATGCTTGTTAAGCTCATAATGATTCCGTTCTCAAAGGACTTGCAATTCATCTCCTTTATGCCGCTTGATTGCCTACCACATCCTGCAGGTTTGGGTAGATTCCTCTTTGGTCTCATGTAATACATGATATTCACAAACTATGATGCAGCTCTCATCATGCCAATCAAGAATGCAAATGGGGAGCTAGCTGACTGTGTGATCTGAATTTTCAGCTTGTTTAGAAGGATATAAACATAGGGAGAATATGGATCTGCTGTGTAATGGCTTAAAAGTAATCAGACTTTTCATTCAAATTAAGTCAGAAAAGGTTATTTCAACGTTATCCTATGCTTTTTATTTAACAAGATTTTTCTTAAATTGGTAAGTCACTTACTGAAGAATACCTACAAATTTTTAAATGAAAAAGTGAATTAGAATTATTTTATTTGAAAACTTTCTAAACATAAGATTATAATAATTAGACAGTACTCTGACCTTTAATGATCTGTGCTATACATTCTGCAGAATGGCCATGGACACTGGTTCTCTTTTTAATGTTGAGTTAGCTAGGAAACTAGGAATAATGTTATTCCTAGATTATCAGTTGCCATGGACTTGGGAAAATGATGAAAATAACAAAATCTAAGCTAGGTTGAATAAAAAGTTATTTCTCTTTGGTGATTCAGCCTCATATGCTCATGTTGTAAATCTGAATTCTCTTTGTGTAGCAGATGTGGGATGTACTGACCCAATGACATGCCTGAAAGTTGCTTTTTAGAACAATCCCTGAGGATAGGTTTGTTTATGTGTCATTGGTCTCTCTCAGAAACAGAATGTATGATATCCAAATTGATAACCTCCTGGGCCACATAATGTGGGCGCCTGTCTGCAAATTTAATTATTGCCTCAAGGGCTAAAGCAGGACTTTGCCAAATTATTTGTTTCCTTCTTTCAGAATCTTCCTCTTCATATCCTTAGCTTGTCTTTTGACTCTCTAGTATTCAGAAACAATCTTTTTAATTTTTTTTAAATTTTTTTTTGTTGCATCCAGGTAATTTTCTGATGAAATCTCTACTATCTGTTTCTCTTACCTGGATCAACTTTGTTGTTTGGGCAATTTTTATAATTCACACTGTTGTGGTTTAAAATAAGAATTTACATTATTCTTTTTTATTTTTTCATATTTATTTTTATTTTTATTTTTTTTTGGAGACAGGGTCTCTTTCTGCCACCCAGGCTGGAGTGTAGTGGGGCGATCACGGCTCACTGCAGCCTCTGACTCCTGGGCTCCAGCAGTCTTCCCACCTCAGCTTCTCGAGTAAGTAGGTCTGTAGGTATGTGCCACTATTACCAGCTAATTTTTAATTTTTCATAGAGACAGTGACTTGCTATGGTTGCTCAGGCGAGTCTCAAACTCCTGACCTCATGTAATCTTTGCAAAGCACTGGGATTACAGGCATGAGCCACTGTGGCTGGCTTCAATCGGTTTTTGACAAAGGCATCTTTATCGCCTAATGACATACGGTGCCTTTATCTGAATTGGAAAAAGGCCTCCTCTCCACGGACGCATCCCCCTGCAAAGGCGCATGGCTTGGTGAATGGTGGAAGGACTGTGGATTTCAGCCTTCATTTGCCATCTCCACTAGTGTTCTTGTGCACTGAACCACCTGTGTGTTGTGTATGTATTAATTGTTAAGAGGTAAGTTGTGCTCTGTGCATTTAACACAAGTCCAGAGTTTTCACTAAGCCTTCACTAAGTGTTTCACTTTGAATAGAGATTCAGTCACCAGTAACAAAGAGAGAATGATCTCCTTTCTGCTCTCTTACAATTGAGTACTGAACACTTCAAATTTCTCATGAAATATTTTCTGCTAAGTATTTCACATTTTAAATAAAGCCCTGGCCCAAAGACTGAGTTCATGACTAGCAGGGAGATCATAATGATTGCTTCAGATGAGAAATATTCTCATTCTTTAGCACCACAACAGTTCTCTTTCTATAAACTTTTATTTTTATAAAACAGCCCCTTCTCTAAAGATGTTAAACATGAGAAACAATTTTTTAAAAACTCTGGGTTTATTCATTGAATTACATTTTTCATTATGAATATTAGGTAAATATGTAACACCTCAAAAAATCTGAAATTACTGTATGTTACAATCATCAAAGGTTTTAAGGTTTTATCCTATGTAAGTCTGCAGTGGCAGGAATGATCAACCCAACTTATTTTGGCCACATAGAATTCTCATCAATGGAATCATCTGTATCTGCTAGGGTAGCAGTTGACAAGCATAGTCCAGTTTCATCAACCTTCCAGGATAAACTAAGATAAGATGTTTTCAGGACTGACCACATTCAAGAATTGGACATCCTAGCCAATCACCAAAAAAAAAAAAAAAAGAAAACAAAAAGTCCCTAGGCTTTCTTTTGCTCTACTTCCAACTGATAGAACCACATACAGACACATACATGTTAGAATAATGGGGAAGAGCCTTAGAAGGCCGGGCGCGGTGGCTCAAGCCTGTAATCCCAGCACTTTGGGAGGCCGAGACGGGCGGATCACGAGGCCAGGAGATCGAGAGACGATCCCGGCTAACACGGTGAAACCCCGTCTCTACTAAAAAATACAAAAAAACTAGCCGGGCGAGGTGGCGGGTGCCTGTAGTCCCAGCTACTCGGGAGGCTGAGGCAGGAGAACGGCGTAAACCCGGGAGGCGGAGCTTGCAGTGAGCTGAGATCCGGCCACTGCACTCCAGCCTGGGTGACAGAGCAAGACTCCGTCTCAAAAAAAAAAAAAAAAAGATGGCTGAATAGGAACAGCTCCGGTCTGCAGCTCCCAGCAAGATCAATGCAGAAGGCGGGTGATTTCTATATTTTCAAATGAGGTACCCAGCTCATCTCATTGGGACTAGTTAGATAGTGGGTGCAGCACAGAAAGGGCGAGCTGAAAGAAGGTGGGGCATCCCCTCACCCAGGAAGTGCAAGGGGTCAAGGAACTCCCTCCCTTAGCCAAGGAAAGCCGTGAGGAACTGTGCCATGAGGAATGGTGCATTCCAGCCAAGACACTGTGCTTTTGCCACGGTCTTTACAACCCACAGACCAGGAGATTCCCTTGGGTGCCTACACCACTAGGGCCCTGGGTTTCAAGCACAAAACTGGGTGGACGTTTGGGCAGACACCAAGCTAGCTGCAGGAGTTTTTTTTTTTTCATATCCCAGTGGCCCCTGGAACACCAGTGAGACAGAACCACTCACTCCCCTGGAAAGGGGGCTGAAGCCAGGGAGCCAAGTTTTCTAGCTCAGTGGATTTCACCCCCATGGAGCCCAGCAAGCTAAGATCCACTGGCTTCAAATTCTTGCTGCAAGCACAGCAGTTTGAAGTCGACCTGGGAAGTTCGAGCTTGGTGGGGGGAGGGGCATCTGCCATTACTGAGGCTTGCATAGGCGGTTTTCCCCTCACAGCATAAACAAAGCCGCCTCAAAGTTCGAACTCGGTGGAGCCCACCGCAGCTCGCAAAGCTGCTGTAGCCAGACTGCCTCCAGATTCCTCATCTCTGGGCAGGGTATCTTGAAAGAAAGGCAGCAACCCCAGTCAGGGACTAATAGATAAAACTCCCATCTCCCTAGGACAGAGCACCTGAGGAAAGGGGCGGCTGTGGGTACAGCTTCAGCAGACATAAACATTACTGCCTGCTGGCTCTGAAGAGAGCAACAGATCTCCCAGCACAGTGCTTGAACTCTGCTAAGGGACAGACTGCCTCCTCAAGTGTGTCCCTGACCCCAGTGCCTCCTGACTGGGAGATGCCTCCAAGCAGGTGTCAACAAACACCTCATACAGGAGACATCTGGCCAGCATCTGGCAAATGCCCCTCTGGGATGAAGCTTCCAGAGGAAGGAGCAGGCAGCAATCTTTGCTGTTCTGCAGCCTCCGCTGGGGATACCCAGGCAAACAGCATCTGGAATGCACCTCCAGCAAATTCCAGCAGACCTGCAGGAGAGGGGCCTGCCTGACTGTTAGAAGGAAAACTAACAAACAGAAAGAAATAGCATTAACATCAACAAAAAGGACGTCCACACAAAAACCCCATTCTAAGGTCACCAACATCAAAGACCAAAGGTAGATAAATCCATGAAGATGAGGAAAAACCAGTGCAAAAAGGCTGAAAATTCCAAAAACCAGAATGCCTCTCCTCCTCCAAAGGATCACAACTCCTCGCCAGCAAGGGAACAAAACTGGACAGAGAATGAGATTGACAAATTGACAGAAGTAGGCTTCAGAAGGTAGGTAATAATAAACTTCTCCGAGCTAAAGTAGCATGTTCTAACCCAATGCAAGGAAGCTAAGAACCTTGAAAAAAGGTTAGAGGAATTGATAACTAGAATAACCAGTTTAGAGAAGAGCATAAATGACCTGATGGAACTGAAAAACACAGCACGAGAACTTTGTGAAGCATACACAAGTATCAATAGTCAAATGGATCAAGCGGAAGAAAGGATATCAGAGATTGAAGATCAACATAATGAAATAAACCATGAAGACAAGATTAGAGAAAAAAGAATGAAAAGGAATGAGCAAAGCCTCCAAGAAATATGGGACTATGTGAAAAGACCAAACCTATGTTTGATTGGTACCTGAAAGTGACAGGGAGAATGGAACCAAGTTGGAAAACACTCTTCAAGGTATTTTCCGGGAGAACTTTCCCAACCTAGAAAGATGGGCCAACATTCAAATTCAGGAAATACAGAGAATGCCACAAAGATACTCCTTGAGAAGAGCAACCACAAGGCACGTAATCATCAGATTCACCAAGGTTGAAATGAAGAAAAAAATGTTAAGGGCAACCAGAGAGAAAGGTCAGGTTACCCACAAAGGGAAGCCCATCAGACTAACAGTGGATTTCTCTGCAGAAACCCTAAAAGCCAGAAGACAGGGGGTTGGGGGGCAATATTCAACATTCTCAAAGAAAAGAATTTTCAACCCAGAATTTCATATACAGCCAAACTAAGTTTCATAAGTGAAGGAAAAATAAAATCCTTTACAGACAAGCAAATGCTGAGAGATTTTGTCACCACCAGGTCTGCCTTACAAGAGCTCCTGAAGGAAGCACTAAATATGGAAAGGAAAAACCTGTACCAGCCACTGCAAAAACATACCAAATTATAAAGTCCATTGACACTATGAAGAAATTGCATCAACTAAAAGACAAAATAACCAGAGAGCATTATAATGACAGGATCAAATTCACACATAACAATATTAACCTTAGAAATGGGCTAAATGCCCCACTTAAAAGACACAGACTGGCAAATTGGATAGAGTCAAGACCCATAGGTGTGCTGTATCCAGGAGACCCATCTCACGTGCAAAGACATACATAGGCTCAAAATAAAGGGATGGGGGATTATTTGCCAAGGAAATGGAAAGAAAAAAAAAAAAAAAAAAAAAAAAAAAAAGGGAGGGGGTTGCACTCCTAGTCTCTGATAAAACAGACTTTAAACTAACAAAGATAAAAAAAGACAAAGAAGGGCATTACATAATGGTAAAGGGATCAATTCAACCAGAAGAGCTAACTATCCTAAATACATATGCACCAAATACAGGAACACCCAGATTCATAAAGCAAGTTATTAGAGACCCACAAAGAGACTTAGACTCCCACACAATAATAATGGGAGACTTTAACATCCCACTGTCAATATTAGACAGATCAACAAGAGAGCAAATTAACAAGGATATTCAGGACTTGAACTCAGCTCTGGACCAAGCAGAACTAATAGACATCTGCAGAACTCTCCACCCCTAAATCAACAGAATATACATTCTTCTCAGCACCACATCACGCTTATTCTAAAATTGACCACATATTTGGAAGTAAAACACTTCTCAGCAAATGCAAAAGAACTGAAATCATAATGAACAGTCTCTCAGACCACAGTGCAATCAAATTAGAACTCAGGATTAAGAAACTCACTCAAAACCGCACAACTACATGGAAATTGAACAACCTGCTCCAGAATGACTACTGGGTAAATAACGAAATTAAGTCAGAAATAAGTTCTTTGAAACCAATGAGAACAAAGACACAATGTACCAGAATCACTGGGACACATCTAAAGCAGTGTTAAGAGGGAAATCTATAGCACTAAATGCCCACAGGAGAATGCTGGGAAGTTCTAAAATCAACACCCTAACATCATGATTAAAAGAACTAGAGGGCCGGGCATGGTGGATCATGCTTGTAATCTCAGCACCTTGGGAGGCTGAGGTGGGTGGATCATGAAGTCAGGAGTTTGAGACCAACCTGGCCAACACAGTGAAACCCCATCTCTACTAAAAATACAAAAATTAGCTGGGTGTGGTGGCGGGTGTCTGTAATCCCAGCTACTCGGGAGGCTAAGGGAGGAGAATCACTTGAACCCAGGAAGCAGAGGTTGCAATGAGCTGAGATCACGCCATTGCACTCCAGCCTGGGTGACAGAGCTAGACACCACTGCAAAACAAACAAACAAACAAAACAAACAAAAAAAAAACTAGAGAAGCAAGAGAAAACAAATTCAAAAGCTAGCAAAAGACAAGAAACAACTAAGATCGGAGCCAAACTGAAGGAGATAGAGACAAGAAAAATCTTCCAAAAAATCAATGAATCCAGGAGCTGGTTTTTTGAAGATTAACAAAATAGATAGTCTGATAGCCAGACTAATAAAGAAGAAAAGAGAGAAGAATCAAGTGGACACAATAAAAAATGATAAAGGGGAGATCACCACTGATCCCACAGAAATACAAATTACCATCAGGGAATACCATAAACACCTCTACACAAATAAACTAGAAAATCTAGAAGAAATGGATAAATTCCTGAACATATACAACCTCCCAAGACAAAACCAGGAAGAAGTCAAATCCCTGAATAGATCAATAAAAAGTTCTGAAATTGAGGCAGTAACTAATAGCCTACCAACCAAGAAAAGCCCAGTACCAGATGGATTCACAGCCAAATTCTACCAGAGGTACAAAGAGGAGCTTATACCATTCCTTCTGAAACTATTCCAAACAATAGAAAAAGAGAGACTTCTCCCTAACTCATTTTATGAGACCAGCATCTTCCCGATACCAAAACCTGGCAGAGACAAAATGAAAAAAGAAAATTTCAGGTCAATATCCCTGATGAACATCAATGCAAAACTCCTCAATAAAATACTGGCAAACCAAATCCAGCAGCACATCAAAAAGCTTATCCACGATGACCAAGTTGGCTTCAACATACACAATGCAAGGCTGGTTCAACATACACAAATCAATAAACGTAATCCATCACATAAACAGAACCAATGACAAAAACCACATGATTATCTCAATAGATACAGAAAAGGCATTTGATAAAATTCAACATCCCTTGATGCAAAAAACTCTCAATAAACTAGGTATTGATGGAATGTATCTCAAAATAATAAGAGCTATTTATGACAAACCCACAGCCAATATCATACTGAATGGGCAAACACTAGAAGCATTCCCTTTGAAAACCGGCAAGACAAGGATGTCCTCTCTCACCACTCCTATGCAACATAGTATTAGAAGTTCTGGCCAGGGCAAACAGGCAAGAGAAAGAAATAAAGGGTATTCAAATAGGAAGAGAGGAACTCACATTGTCTCTATTTGTAGATGACATGATTATATATTTAGAAAACCCCATTGTCTCAGTCCCAAATCTCCTTAAGTTGATAAGCAACTTCAGCAAAGTCTCAGGATACAAAACCAATGTGCAAAATTCACAAGCATTCCTATACACCAATAACAGACAAACAGAGAGCCAAATCATGAGTGAACTCCCATTCACAATTGCTACAAAGAGAATAAAATACCTAGGAAAACAACTTACAAGGGATGTGAAGGACCTGTTCAAGGAGAACTACAAACCACTGCTCAAGGAAATAAGAGAGGACACAAACAAATGGAAAAACATTCCATGCTCATGAATAGGAAGAATCAATATCGTGAAAATGGCCATACTGCCCAAAGTAATTTAGAGATTCAATGCTATTCCCATCAAGCTACCATTGACTTTCTTCACAGAATTAGAAAAAACTACTTTTAATTTCATGTGGAACCAAAAAAGAGCCCGTATAGCCAAGACAATCCTAAGCAAAAAGAACAAAACTGGAGGTATCATGCTACCTGACTCCAAAGTATGCTACAAGGCTACAGTATCCAAAACAGCATGGTACTGGTACCAAGACAGAGATATAGACCAATGGAACAGAATAGAGGCCTCAGAAATAACACCACACATCTACAAGTGTCTGATCTTTGACAAACCTGACAAAAACAAGAAATGGGGAAAGGATTCCCTATTTAATAAATGGTGTTGGGAAAACTGGTTAGCCATATGCAGAAAACTGAAACTGGAACCCTTCCTTATAACTTATACAAAAATTAACTCAAGATGGATTAAAGACTTAAATGTAAGACCTAAAACCATAAAATCCCTAAAAGAAAACCTAGGCAACACCATTCAGGACATAGGCATGGGCAGAGACTTCATGACTAAAGCACCAAAAGCAACGGCAACAGAAGCCAAAATTGACAAATGGGATCTAGTTAAATTAAAGAACTTCTGCACAGTGAAAGACACTATCGTCAGAGTGAACAGGCAACCTACAGAATGGGAGCAAATTTTTGCAACCTATACATCTGACAAAGGGCTAATATCCAGAATCTACAAGGAAGTTAAAAAATTTACAAGAAAAAAACAACCTCATCAAAAAGTGGGGAAAGGATATGAACAGTCACTTATCAAAAGAAGACATTTATGCGGCCAAGAAACATATGAAAAAAAGCTCATCATCACTGGTCATTAGAGAAATGCAAATTAAAATAACAATGAGATACCATCTCATGCCAGTTAGAATGGTGATCATTAAAAAGTCAGGAAACAACAGATGCTGGAGAGGATCTGGAGAAATAAGAATGCTTTTACACTGTTGGTGGGAGTGTAAATTAATTCAACCATTGTGGAAGACAGTGTGACTATTCTTCAAGGATTTAGAACCAGAAATACCATTTGACTCAGCAATCCCATTACTGGGTATATACTCAAAGGATTATAAATCATTCTACTATAAAGACACATGAACATGTATATTTATTGCAGCACTATTCACAATAGCAAAGACTTGGAGCCAACGCAAATGCCTATCAATGATAGACTGGGTAAAGAAAATGTGGCACATATACACCATGGAATACTATACAACCATAAAAAAGGATGAGTTCATGTCCTTTGCAGGGACATGGATGCAGCTGGAAACCATCATTCTCAGCAAATTAACAGAGGAACAGGCAACCAAACATTGAATGTTCTCAGTCATAAGTGGGAGTTGAACAATGAGAACACTATCAGGGGAACCTGCCCCCAATATTTCAACGTAGGTTCTTTCTATTTTCCCTAAGTGTTGACTGGCTGAGAAATAAAGAGAAAGAGTACAAAGAGAGGAATTTTACAGCTGGGCCTCTGGGGGTGACATCACATAACAGTCGCACCATGATGCCCACCTGAGCTGCAAAACCAGCAGGTTTTTATTAAGGACTTCAAAAGGAGAGGGGTGTATGAACAGGCAGTAGGTCACAAAGATCATGTGCTTCAAAGGGCAAAAAGGAGAACAAAGATCACATGCTTCTGAGGCCAATAAAGATCACAAGACAAAGGGCAATGCAAAGATCACAAGGCAAAGGGCAAAGTCAAAAACTCCTGATAAGGGTCTATGTTCAGCTGTGCACATTTTGTCTTGATAAACATCTTAGACAACAGAAAACAGGGTTCGAGAGCAGAGAACCGGTCTGACCTCAAATTCACCAGGGTAGGGCTTTTCCCCCACCCTAATAAGCCTGAGTGTACTGCAGGAGACCAGGGCATATTTCAATCCTTTTCTCAACCACACAAGACAGACACTCCCAGAGCAACCATTTATAGACCTCCCCCCAGGAATGCATTCCTTCCCCAGGGTATTAATTATTAATATTCCTTGCTGGGAAAAGAATTTTGCGATATCTTCCCTACTTGCACATCCATTTATAGGCTCTCTGCAAGAAGAAAAATATGGCTCTATTCTGTCTGACCCCACAGGCAGTCAAACCTTATGGTTGTCTTCCCTTGTTCCCTAAAATCGCTGTTATCCTGTTCTTTTTCAAGGTGCACTGATTTCATATTGTTCAAACACACATGTTTTACAATTTGTACAGTTAAATACAATTAACACAGTGGTCCTGAGGTGACGTATATCCTCAGCTTATGAAGATAACAGGATTAAGAGATTAAAGTAAGACAGGCATAAGAAATTATAAGAGTATTATTTGGGAACTGATAAAAGTCCATATTAAAATGAAATCTTCACAATTTATGTTCAGAGGTTGCAGTAAAGGCAGGCATAAGAAATTATAAAAGTACTAATTTTGGGAACTGATATGTGTCCATATTAAAATGAGATCTTTACAATTTATGTTCCTCTGCCGCGGCTCCAGCTGGTCCCTCCGTTTGGGGTCCCTGACTTCCTGCAACAGAACACAGGGACACAGGGAGGGGAACATCACACACTGTGGCCTGTTGGGGGGTGGGAGGAGTAGGGGAGGGATAGCATTTGGAAAAATACCTAATGCAGATGATTAGTTGATGGATGCAGCAAACCACCATGGCTCCAGTATACCTAGGTAACAAACCTGCACGTTCTGCAAATGTATCCCAAAATGTAAAGTATAATAATAATTTTAAAAATCCAAGTTAAGGACTAGTTTAACATCCTGGTTTAGTGGTGTTGCTAATGGGGTGGGAATTAGGAGAACGTTAGAGTCCTGTCCTATTCTTTGATATACATAATTGATATTTCTACAACTTCACAAAATTTTTAAACAAACTGTGCTCCATCTTTCCACTTCTCATCAGAATGCCACTCCCAAGCCCCTCCTATATAATAATTATAGTGCCATCCGAGCATCACAGTTCCTGGATTATCTCATTCTAAATTCCTCCCTATTTACTCTACCTTTGTTACTCATCAGTGTGCCTATACCCAGGGTTTCTCACCCTTGGCACTATTGACATATGGGGCTTGATATTTCTTTGCTGTTGGGGACTGCCCTGTGCATTTTAGGATATTTAGCAGCATCTCTGTCCTCTACCTACTAGGTGCCAGTAATACCTTCCTCCATCTCCAGACATTGCAAAATGTCCTCTGCAGGACCAAGTTCACCCTGACTGAGAACCACTGGGCTATACTTTATCATCTTAGGCCTGTCTGGGAATGAAGCCAATATTTTTTGTATATTCCAACTAGAAGTGTGTGTGTGTGCGCATGTGTGTTTGTGTGTGTGTGCACACGTGCATGTGACATGCATGCATACACAGGCATGTATGGCATGGCTTAAGGTTATTTGGGGTTCTGCTACTTTTAACCAAAATAGTCTTGACTAACATACTGCAAAGGGATAAAAATAATGAAAAAAATAATAATGAGTGCATAATGTTCCTAAACATTGAATTCTAACTTCTTTTGCCTTGTATGCTGTAGTATAAGGACTGTAAAATGATAACGAAGATATTTTCTTTGAATGCAAAAATTAAAAAGTTTTTTCTCTTTGGTGTATTTTAATTTTTTAATGGTAAGAATAAACTTGTTTCACGCATTATAAAAATAAAGATGGCAATTTGTCATTATTTGTCCACAGAAACTAAAATAAAAAACAGTTTTATGAAAATGGAAAATGAAAACCATGTGGTCTTATATTCAGGGACTCCCAAGAACACACGCTGATCTGTAAATAAAGATATGTGGAAACAAGAATGTCCTCTACGTAGAAAAATACACAAACCCACAATGAAAACAGATCGCTATTTCTCTTTCTGATCTAAATCTGATGAGCTTAAAAAGAAATATAAATGAGCAGACAGTATGTTTAAAGTAGACAGCTGCTAACAAATCGTGATGACACCAAGCTAACCCTAACTGCACCAGTTTTAGGGCCAAATTTATACATTTAAGGAAAAAAATATTCCAAGTCATTTTATAGATAGGACCTTACTTAAAACTTTTAAAATAGATTACTATTACAGGTTGTTATGAAGATGATTATGAAACCATAATCATGTTTCTCATAACATAGGTAAAAGCGAAATTGGAATTAATGATAATGAATTACTAGATAAAACTTTAAAAAATGTCTTTCTTTAGAAACTCTTAACACAACCTTGGTTTGAAGACCAACTCTGCCCTTATTGCTCTGAGGACTTGAGTAAAAATATATATTTTAAATGCATTTTTAAACTTTTACCTTTTTCCATCAAATGAAAGCACGTGCATGGGTTTAAAAACAAAATATTATTCAAAAGCTTGTAATGAGAAACAGCAGTTCCTTGCCCTATGCTTTCTCATTACCCAGTTTTATTTAGTATTTAAAACTTTTATTATGTCTAAAAAATTACACAAGTAATATAAGAATACATTCCCATTGGGAATGAGTCGTCATTCACAAGTACAGAAAGTAAAACGTTCAAGTGCTCCTTTTACATTTCAGTCCCCCATCTCACCCTCCTTCCTGAAATAATCATTGTCATCATTTTGATGTGAATGTTTACAAACTTTTCCCTATGGATTTACATATATATGTACCTACAGATTCGTTTGGTTACCTTATTGAAATCATATGATAAAAATGGTTTTGCTATTAATACTTTTTTTTAACATAATAATATGCTTTGGAGACCTTTCCATGTCAGTGCATATAGACCTACTTCATTTCTTTTAACCACAACCTAATGCAGATAAATCATTATTTAACAACTGATGAGCACTTAGATTGTTTCCAATTTTTTACAATTAAAAATAATGCAACAACAAATGTCTTTGTCCTTGCGTCTCTGTGTGTACACATATGCTAGGTCCAAACTTTGCATATTTTATATTTTGATAGCAACTAAGAAATATCCCACCAAAGAGGTCATATTATTTTATAGGCTTTAAGCAAAAGTGGAAATTTCTGTCAAATCAGACCAAAAAAACTACTATCCTTTTAATATTGCTTTCCCTGATAAGTAGTGAGTTTGTGTACATTTTCATACTTGTAGTTGCCTTTTAAATTTCTTCCTCTCTGAATCTCATAATCACATCATTTCTAACCCTCTCTTCATAATAGGTTCTTTGCCTTTTTCTTAAGATTTTTTTTCATATATTCTAGATCTGAATCTGTTATCATACATGTTGCAAATAATTCTCCCATTCTGTCACTTTCCTTCTTAGCTTACAACATCAATTAATTAACAATATAATTAAATTATATAATTTGTTATAAGATCTATCTATTACATAATTAAAATGTTCATTTTTTTCTTTACAAATCTTTTAAACTTTTAGTTTCAGGGGTACATGTGCAGATTTGTTATATAGGTAAACTGTGTGTCACTGAGGAGGGAGGTTTGCTGTGTGGATTATTTCATCACCCAGGTAATAAGAATAGTACCCAATAGCTGGGCCCGGTGGCTCAGGCCTGTAATCCCTGCACTTTGGGAGGCCGAGGCGGGCGGATCACGAGGTCAGGAGATCTAGACCATCCTGGCCAACACGGTGAAACCCCGTCTCTACTAAAAATACAAAAAAATTAGCTGGGCGTGGTGGCGGGTGCCTGTAGTCCCAGCTATTCGGGAGGCTGAGCCAGGAGAATGGCGCGAACCTGGGAGGCGGAGCTTGCAGTGAGCTGAGATCGTGCCACTGCACTCCAGCCTGGGTGACAGAGTGAGACTCCGTCTCAAAAAAAAAAAAAAAAAAAAAAAAAAAAGAATAGTACCCAATAGGTATTTTTTCTGATTTTCTCCTTCCTCTCACTCTCCACCCTCAAATAAGCCCTAGTGTCTGTTGTTCCCTTCTTGGTGTCCATGCGTTCTTGCTGTTTAGCTCCCACTTATAAGTGAGAACATGTGGTATTTGGTTTTCTGTTCCTGCATTAATTTGCTTAGGGTAATGGCCTCTAGCTGCATCCATGTAATGGCAAAGGACATGATCTCGTTCTTTTTTTTGGCTGCATAGTACTCCATGGTGTATAAGTACCACATTTTCTTTATCCAGTCTACCATTGATGGGCATTTGGGTTGATTCTGTGTCTTTACTATTGTGAATAGTGCTGTGATGAATATATGTGTGTATGTGTCTTTATGGTAGAATGATTTATATTCCTTTGGGTATATACCCAGTACTGGGATTGCTGGGTTGAATGGTAATTCTGTTTTAAGTTCTTTAATGTATTACTACGCTGATTTTCACAATGGCTGAACTAACATACATCCTATCAGCAGTGTATAAGTGTTCCCTTTCCTCCACAACCTCTCCAGCATCTGTTAATTTTTGGCTTTTTACTAATAGCCATTCTGACTGACATGAGATGGTATCTGATTGTGGTTTTGATTTGCATTTCTCTAATGATCAGTGATATTGCGCTTTTTTTAAAGGCTTTTTGGCTGCATGTACGTCTTTTGAAAAATGTTTGTTTATGTCCTTTCCCACTTTTTAATGGGGTTGTTTGATTTTTGCTTGTAAATTTATTTAAGTTCCTTATAGATTCTGGATACTAGACCTTTGTTGGATACATAGTTTGCAAGTATTTTCTCCATTCTGTAGGTTTTCTGTTTATTCTGTTGATAGTTTCTTTTGCATGCAGAAGCTTTTTAGTTAAATTAGATTCCACTTGTCAGTTTTTGTTTTGTTGCAATTGCTTTTGGCATCTTTGTTATGAAATCTTTGCCACTTTTTATGTCCAGAATGTTATTTCCTAAGTTATCTTCCCAAGTTTTTATAGTTTTAAGTTTCACTTTTAAGTCTTTAAATCTTTATGGATTCTTGATTTAAGTGTTGCTAAAGGTCTTCCTCATCCTATGATAAAAATATCCTTCTAAATGTTCTTCTTAGAACTGAATACAGTATTCAGTTATGTCATTGACACTGTGTTCTTTAATCCATCTGGAATTTATTTTTTGTGTGTGGTATCAATTAGAATGTGAACTTAATTTTTTTCTAATATGCAGTAAGTTATCTCAATATTACTTAATGCATTGTTTCCCTTATAATTTGAAGTGTCACTTTTTCCCTCTATTAGATGTCCTGACTCTGTTTTATCTTACTGATGTACTTGTCCATTTTAATTACTATAACCTATTTTAGCCTTATAGGATATTTTAATATCTGATGGCGCAACCTATCATTGTTCTTTTTTGTCCACTTAAAAATAATTTTTATGTATTTTTACTTTCTACGTTGAATATAAAATTAGTTTGCCAAGTTGCACAAAACATCCTGTTGAAATGATGTTTTTCATTGCACTGTATTTATAGGTTAATTTTGGGAGAAATGGCATCTCTAAAATATTGTTTTTCCAGCCCGTATCATTGTATAACTCTCTGTAGATTTTTTTTTCTTGTCATGTCCTTTATTAAAGTGTTACTGATATAAAATGTTTGCCTCTAGACTCTGCAATGCCAGTGGATTTCCTTCTTCTATGGGTCGAGGCTTTTGTCAAACAGTATATCATACATATCTAACATGACAACAATTTTAGAAGTTGTGACCAGGTGGGACATATGCAAACGATGACAGATATATCATTACTTGCCTATCAAATGTCCACTATAAAGTGCTGTTGGTTATAAAATTCTTTCTGATTTCAGAGATGTTAGAATGTGAAAAATAGACACATAGAATTAATGAAATATAATCAACAAATGAGTTATCTATTTTTTGCAGATTTGGTTGACTTCATTTGTGAAGCTATGTGGGTCTTAAGGCTTTTTTAAGGGCAAATATTTGACTAGGTTTTCAGCATCTTCTATGATTTGAGGATTATTCAGGATTTCTACCTTTGAGTCAATTTTCATAACTGTTGTGTTTCCCAGAAAGTGATCTATTTCATTTAAGTTCTCAAATCTATTTACATAAAGTTATACATAATAAGCTCCTAATATTTTTGATATTTCTCTTTGTATTGTTAGTTATGCCCTCTTTTATATTCTGATTTTTTTTTTTCTGGATGTGGCGTGGGATGGTGGTAGATTTTTTAGTACATTTGTTATCAATCAAACCAGTAATCAAATGCCACTATCCTTGGTATTTCCTGACATCATTCAGTAATTATTTCTTCTTTCTCAATTCTTCAGAGTTATTTTTAAATTTGAAATTATATTTTTACCAAGTAATATATGTATTTGATTTTTAAAAATTTTAAATTTATATATAATAGTTGTACATGTTTTTGGAATACGTGTGATATTCTGTAACTGTATACAATTTGTGATGATCAAATCTGGGTAATTTGGATATCCATCACCTCAAACACTTATCTTTTCCCTGTGTTGGGATTATTACAAATATCCTCTAGATATTTTGACATATACGATACATTACTGTTGATTATAGTTTCCCTAGTATACATTGAAATATTAGAACTTATTATTTCTATCTGACTGTATTTTTGTACCCCTTAAACGATTTCTCTTCATTCCTCTCCTCCCTCTCCTTTCCAGCCTCTGGTAACCACTATTCTACTCTCATACTCCATGGGATTCACCTTTTTAGTTCCCACATGTGAGTGAGAACATGCAATGTTTTGTTTTTCCGTGACTGACTTATTTCACTTACCATAAGGACCTGCAGTTTCATCCATGCTGTTGCAAATGAGAGGACCTCATTCTTTTTTATGGCTGAATAGTATTCCATTGTGTGTGTATAGATTATGTTTACTTTATCCACTGATCTGTTAATGGACACCTAGGTTGATTCCATATCTTGGCTATTGTGAATAGTGTTGCAATAAACATGGTAGTGCAGATATCTCTTTGATATATCGATTTCCTTTCTTTTGGAGATATACCCAGCAGTGGGATTGCTGGATCATATGATAGCTCTATTATTCGGTTTTTGGAGAACCTCTATACTGTTTTTCATGATGGATGTACTACCTTACACTCCCACCAACAGTGTATAAGACTTATCTTTTCTCCACATCCTTGCCAGTATTTGTTACTTTTTGTCTTTTTTATAATAACGATTCTAACTGGAGGGAGATGGCAGCCTGTTGTGGTTCAGATTTGTACTTCCTTGATGATTAGTGATGTTGAGGATTTTTTTCAGATACTTGTTAGCCATTTGTATGTCTTCTTTTAAGAAATGTCTATTCAGGTCTTTGCTTACATTTTAATCAGATTACTTGTTTGTTTACTATTAAGATGCTTGAGTGTCTTATGTATTATGATTACTAATCCCTTGTCGAATGGATAGTTTGCAAATATTTTCTCCCATTCTGTTGGTTATCTCTTCACTTTGTTAATTGTTTCTTTTGCTGTGCAGAAGCATTTTAGCTTGGACGAATCCCATTTGTCTATTTTAGCTTTGTTGCCTGTGCTTTTAATGTCTTACCAAATAAATCTTTGCCAAGACAAATATGCAAACATGGTTTCCTAAATTTTTCTTTTAGTAGTTTCATAGTGGTAGGCTTTACATTGAATCTTTAATCCATTTTGATTTGATTTTTGTATATGGTGAAAGATGGGGATCTAGTTTCATTATTCTGTGTATAGATATCCAGTTTTCTCAGCACCATTTATTAAAGAGACTGTCCTTTCCTCATGGTCTGATCTTGCCTTCTTTGTCAAAAATGAGTGTGCTGTAATTGCTTGGGTTTAATTCTGGGTTTTCTATTCTGTTCCATTGGTCTGTGTGTCTGGTTTTATGCCAGTACCATGCTATTTTGGTTACTATTGCCTTGTCATGTAATTTGAAATCGGGTAATGTGATGCCTCCAGCTTTGTACTGTTTGCTGAGGATTGCTTTAGCTATTTGGGGTCTTTTGTGGTTCCATATAAATTTTTGAATTGGCTTTTCTATTTCTGTAAAGAATGTCATTGGTGTTTTGATAGGGATTGCATTGCATCTATAAATTTCTTTGGCCACCCAAAGACATTTTAACCATATTCATTCTTCAAATCCATGAGCAAGGGATGTCATTGCATTTCTTTGTCTCCTCTTCAATTTCTTTCATCAATCAGTAGTTTTTTCACAGAGATATTTCTGTTCATTGGTTAAATTTATTTCTAGGTATTTTTTGTAGCTGTTGAAATGAGATTGATTTCTTCATTTCTTTTTTCGATTGATCGCTATTTTCATGTAGAAACACTACTGATATTTGCACATTGACTTTGTATTCTATAACTTACTGAATTCATATTTTCATTCTTTTTTTTTTTTTTTTTTTTTTTGAGATGAAGTTTCATTCTTGTCATCCAGGCTGGAGTGCAATGGCATGGTCTTGTCTCACTGCAACCTGCGCCTTCTGGGTTCAAGCGATTCTCGTGCCTCAACCTCCCAAGTAGCTGGGATTACAGGTGTGTACCACCACACCCAGCTAATTTTTGTTTTTAGTAGAGATGGAGTTTTGACATGTTGGCCAAGCTGGTCTCAAACTCCTGACCTCAGGTGATCCACCTGTCTCAGACTCCCAAAGTGCTGGTATTACAGGCATGAGCCACCTCACCCCACCTGCTTTGTCTTTTCGCATAGTTTTTGACTTAAAGCCTATTATATCTGATATAAACATATCTATTCCAGCTCACATTTTTGGTTTCCATTTCCATGGAATATTGGTTTTACCTTTACTTTCAGTCTATGTGTGTCTTTATAGGTAAAGTGAGATTTTTCTCAGCAGCATATAGTTGGGTCTTTTAAATAAATCCATTCAAGGCCGGGCATGGTGGCTCATGCCTGTAATCCCAGCACTTTGAGAGGCCAAGGCGGGCGTATCACGAGGTCAGGAGTTCAAGACCAGCCTGACCAACATGGTGAAACCTCATCTCTACTAAAATGCAAAAATTAGCCAGGTGTGGTGGCGCATGAGTGTAGTCGCAGCTACTCAAGAGGCTGAGGCGGCAGAATCGTTTGAACCCGGGATGCAGAGGAGGCAGTGAGCCAAGATCGTACCACTGCACTCCAGTCTGGGCGACAGAGTGAGACTCCCTCTCAAAACAAACAAACAAACAAATCCATTCATTGGTTCTATGTTTTAATTGGAGAATTTAGTCCGTTTACCTTCACTGGTATTATAGATAGATATGGACTTACTACTGCCACTTCATTACTTGTTTTCTAGTTGTTACATAAGTTATTTTTCTTGTCTTCTTTCTTTCTTTTTTTTGATAAAGGGTTTCGCTCTTTCCCCAGAGTGAGTGATTCAACAGACAGTGCAAGGAGGAAGCTGCAGTGCCTTTTTTGACCTAGTCTTGCAAGTCCCACACCTTCACTTCTGCTTTATTTTTTCTTTAGCAGTAAGTCACTAAGGCTGGGTACAGTGGCTCACACCTGTAATCCCAGCATTTTGGGAGGCAGAGGTGGGCGGATCGCTTGAGGTCAGGAGTTCAAGACCAGCCGGGCCAACGTGGGGAAACCCGGTCTCTCCTTAAATTATAAAACTTAGCCAGGTGTGGTGGTACATGCCTGTAGTCACAGCTACTCAGGAGATTGAGGCAGGAGAATCACTTGAACCTGGGAGGTGGAGGTTGCAGTGTGGGTGGTAGGGGACAGAATGAGATTCTCTCTCAATAAATAAATAAATAAATAAATGAATAAATAAATAAATAAATGAAGCAAGTCACTAAGCCCAGCCCACATTCAAGGGAAAGGGATTAGGTTCTACTTCTTGAAGGGAGACTATTAAAGAATTTGTGGACATACTTTAAAGTCACCACACATCAGTAAGCACCAAATCACTAATTCTTACTCGATGAAGTTTTATAAGCTTAAACCCTCCTTTGGATTCTTGAGACAGAGTTTCGCTCTTGTTGTCCAGGCTGAAGTGCAATTGTGCGATCTCGGGTCACTGCAACCTCTGCCTCCTGGGTTCAAGTGATTCTCCTGTCTCGGCCTCCCAAGTAGCTGGGAATACAGGTGCTCACCACTACACCCAGCTAATTTTTGTATTTTTAGTAGAGACAGGGTTTCACCATGTTGGCCAGGCTGGTCTCAAACTCCTAACCTCAGGTGATCCAGCCGCCTAAGCCTCCCAAAGTATTGGGATGACAGGAGTGAGCCACCATGCCCAGCCGACATAGTAGGTTTTTTAAGACTTTTTTTTTTTAATTTAAATTTTATAAAAATAAAAAAAATATTATCCATTTGTTGTCATTATTATCTGTGGGGAATTTGTGTGACCTTTTCTTCTGCTATCACAGGAAGTTCTCCCATTCTGAATTATTTTAATTGAGATAGAGACAGTATAAGGGGTAGTCTGAGTGTTGCCACCACAAGAGGAAGGAATTCAGCTATTTTTTGTTGATTTGTAGTAATAAGGTAAATCAGAGACATGGTATAGCTCAGCGTTGAGAAAAGAGCAGAATATACACAAAATGTGTAAGCAATAGTAGCATTAGAGAATCAGATTAAAGGGCAAATTTGGAATTAGAATCCAAGAGCTTAGGGTGCCGGACTATAAATAAGATTTGATAGAGTTAAGTGTACCGAGACAAAGGTAAATGGCCTAAGAATACCCATGGTAAGAGCCAGGTTGGGGAGAGAGTGCTGTTCATAAATTCTGACTCCTAAGCTGGAGTCACTGAGCTGTAGAGGCAGACACCTGGGAAGCATCTAGGAGAGGACCTTGGGGGTTCTTTAGCACCAGGCCTGACCTGGTGGCACCCCCTTTTCTTCCTGACCCAATGCTGCAAATTAATCTTTATGGTTGCTTCCATTACGTTTCTTAGCACCATCATTTTGAATCTCAATACAAGTCAGTCACTTGCATCCACTCACTTCAGTAAGCACTGGGCCAGACATAGAGGTTCTTTAAGAAATATCTTTGATTTCTATATGAAGCTTTGCCAGATGATCTAATATTTTTATGGGAAGAATATATCCCTGCTCAATAGCTTTAGCAGAATAATAATAGCCACTATGAGGTGCCAGGTATTGTTTAAGGCATTCTGTGATGTCCATCTATCCTATTGAAAACACTGCACACTTAACTTCTACTAAAATGACAACTGAATGCCGTAAATTCTGAAGCACAGACCTAAGAAACACAGCAGACTAGGACCCTAATATGTGCTCAATGCTAACCAATTTCCCCAGATACCTACAACCAACCAATCAATCATACACTCAACTTTCCTAGTATAGAACGGAGATAATTTGCAATTTTGGCTTTTTAAGAACCGTAACCCATTTCCATCCCTCTAGTGCAAACTCATGGAACATGACATCTGCCTAAGACTGAGGTTTTTGTCTAACAGTAAGACACTTACCACTCAGTCTTCGGCCTTTGAGTTCCTATTTTCTTTTTAACATGTTCAAAGCTCTTCCCAATCATAACTCATTTAATATTCACAGCAGTCCTGTGAGACAAGTATGCTGTACAATTATTATCCCAGATGAGGAAATCAAGATATAGAAAATTTAAATTACTTGCTTAAGTGACAGACTTGGCATTTCAAATCCAAGTAAGCTGGCTGCAGAGCCTGTGTGCTTAACCACAACACCAAACTCTCATAACTCCTGAGGAATCTGAGCAAATTCATTTCAGAATTCTGAAGACATTACACGGACAAAGTAAAATTGCACTATTGCATCAATATTTTCAAGCGCCTATTGAGACATAAGCATTAAATAAAATTTTCTTCCTGACTAGAAGAACACTGTGTGTTTCTCTCTTTTGCTTTTCATTCTAGGTATATTGGAAGCCATGGAATAGGATGGTTTCTGCTTCAGTTTACAGGAAACTCCCCTGGTTTTCTTTGTGCTATGTGACTTACACTACAAAGACCTGATGTTTCTTCTTTGTCTCTGGCAGAGACCCTTTCCTCCAAATTTATATGTAGATATGAGAGTAGCTGCTATCTGTCTGGAGCCAGAAGAACTAATAATTGAGTTGAAGATGTGTTATTGTTCTATGTTCACATTATCTGAGGTGAGACCATGGTCCTAGAGTGGTTGGAGAGGTCAAGTCTCAGGTAGTACAAAAGGGCTAGGTGGAGGGGAAGAGTTGCCAAAGGAATTGGGGCCTGGAGAGAATAAATAATTTAGATCTTGGAGCTTCTCAGAGATTGAATGGACTATGGGACTTAAGCAGCTGCCAGACTTGAGAAAAGAAAGAGATTGGCTCCTGTTTACTAAGCAGAGGAGGGTCCAGTTCAGAGAATTTCTCCAGGCATAGTCTAGGGAACACTGCTGACTTGGGATTCACAAAGCTTCAAGAAAAGCAATCAGAAAAGCAATCTCAGCTTGAAGGTGAGGGTGGGCCAGGGAACAGAATAGAAAGGCCTCTGCTTTTTCAGAGAAAACTCGCACAACCAAGGAGAGGCGGAATCATATGAATGAGCAATAAGGACAGGTAAATCAAAGGGTCAGCAGATGGAGAGTAGAATATAATAATGGTGAAACAGAGATGATCTGGGAGAGGCTAAAGAGCAGTTTTATCTCAAGATTGCACTGAAATGGAAGAAAAATAGCAAACACCCTACAACGGGCCATAGTGTTCTCTATTGCAGTCAGTGGTGCGGGGCAGGGAAACTATTGAAGAAATGAATGCCAAAGGGTGGACTTTAGAGACAAAATGGTGCTTTGTCCTCTCAATGGTGGTACTACAATGTCCAGAGACTGGGGGCAGAGGTGGAAGGCTGACACTGGAGCCTGTTCTGGAGTTACATCCTCCCATACTGCTCCTCTATTTCTTTTGAAAGTCTTCACTGCTCCATGTCTTATTTGAGATGGCCATCTCATAGGCGTTTGTTCTTCTGCTTGCTCCCTTTTAGCCCTTTCAACCCTGGCAATTTACCTTTTAGTAAATTGACTTGTCATAGACTAGTTGAATTTTGCTTTAACCTCATGTTTTAGATATATCTGAGTTTTCTCACTGCTTAGTTCAATTATTCAGTGTTTGATTTCTGATAAAAAAAAAGGCCTAATATTTATGTATGCTTTATGTATTTCAATAGGACCTTTTATGTGATATCTCATTAGTCATCAAAACGACCTGTGACTAAATCAGTCATTGTGCTGGCTGAAATTGGTGGCATGCTCAGCTGGAGTAATTAAGAGTTTAATAAAGTGACTGTTTACACAGATATGTCCCAGGTTAAAGGGAAACCAACAAGTCATGTTGAATCATTCTTAGATGCCAATTTAATCTAATCTAACCATTGCCAATGTTAAGCTTCTAGGCCCCTAGTCCCGAAGGGACAAGGGAAGAAAGTAGAGAACATAACTGGTGAGGGCCATTGGAAAGGCTGTGAAGGGATCTTTAGGAGAAAGGATATAGCCAACCCAAGATGACCTAGCAGGGAGGAAGCTGGGGAAATAAATTCCCTGACCTTATTCTCTTCATGACCTCTGACCTCTTGCCAGTGCCTCCCATTGAATGAACCCAAGTCGAAGTTAGAAATCAAGGAAGCCTATACAAGTTAGCTTCCTGGTCACAAAGCAGAGTGGAGAAGGAAGGAAGGGTCTGAAGTGGCAAATGAAAGCTTATCTAGCACATCTAGGTCAGCCCTATATTATTAGCTCTATTTTACCATTTCAGAAGAGTAAATGGAGACTCTGTGAGATTGAGTCATCAAAAGACTCTATATTAAATCCAAAGATCTGGCTCCTATTATGAAAGTATCTCCCATAATTTTTCAAAAAGCCTATTATCTCTTTAGCCACTGAAGAACTTGAGGCTGTATCAGGTAAACAATGATTAATAAATTTCTATAGATGGACTATGTAGAATGAGACCCTAAATACAGAAAATAATTGATTACTACTAGTCTTTTATCAAAGAACTAGATGAAATATCATGTTTTAATTTTTAAATCTATCTGCTTTGCAACATACATTATTTGCTATTATACCAGCTGTAATACTTTCATATACAGTGCTAGCACAGAATTACAAAGCAGGATCTCATTTGTGACTTAACTGGTAACTGGTCAATTAGAATGCATGGTACACTTGGAGAATACTTTCCTAATGTTTATGCCTGCCATCAATCAGTATTGTCCCTTCCTTCAGGGCTCACCGATACTGTGAAAAAAATTATATTTTCTGCATTAATAAATACTACATTCTAAACCAGAACATATACCATTTCATTGCTGTAAAATCACTTGCTTCCTGTTTCAAAAATATCATTAAAGGCAGCATTGAACTTTTTCTAGCTAATTAGGACATTTGTGTATTTATTTATTTCATTGATGAGATCTATAAATACGTTTTAGAAGATTCAGGAGGTCTTTTAGTACTATTCCTTAGAGGGATGGTGTAATAGAAATAATCATTCATAATGAAAATAATCATGATCAAAGCCATGCTTCTTTAATATTGAAAGGACAGCATGTTCCAATACTTTGAACAATCTGGTTCAGGGAATTCAAGTCTTTTTCTCTGATCTCAGAGGCATTTTCTCTGAACAGGAGTTCCTCACACACAAATTGTTTCTGTTGGAATTTAAAAGGTGTCTTCAGCATATGCATCCTCTGGACAAAACTCAACCTCATTTGCATGTGTTATATATGTAAATAGTTGTGTGGTGTCCTTCCCATACAGAGATGATAATGCTGACCAAAGTCACTCAGACATATTTTAAAAGATGTGCTGTCAATAGCAGGGTAAGTTTCTACTATTTAATCCACGCACCCTCCCTCTACTCTCCCTGTAATCAATGGGGCACAGGACCAGGTGGTTCAAATGAAGATTAAGTATCTGATTTTGGTTTCAGTGATATTATGATCTAATTGAGCTAACTGCTTCATCCTATATTATCTATCGCCGAAGAATTTCGAACAAGTTTGGGACATCAAGGTGAGGTGCAGAGATGAGAAGAGATAAAAATCACACTATGAATACAAGGTAGGAGAAGTTAAAAGAATGGATTGATCACTAAGCTGGGACAGAGTGTCACAAGCCAAACAAAATCACAGGTCTAAAAGCTACTAGTCAGTTAAGAGCAGTGGTGAACTCAGATAATAAAGGCAATAATAAATCTGTGGGTTGCATGTGAGTAGAAAAACTACAGTCAGATCATGCAAAGAATAAAGGTTAGAATTAATCATAGGGCAGAAGCCAAGTATAGAGAGAAGAACAAGCAGGATGGGAGGCCATTATCATAACTGAATTAGTGCAGAACCAGAAAAGCAAATACTGCATGTTCTTACTTATAAGTGGAAGCTAAACATTAGGTACACATGGATATAAAGGTGGGAGCAATAGACATTGGGTACTACCAGGGGCAGGAGGTGAGGTGGGGGCAGACGTTTGAAAACTGAGTTGTTTGGTACCATGCTCACTACCTGGGTCATGAGTTCAATTGTACTCTAAACCTTAGCATCACCCAATACACCTTTCTAACAAACCTGCACATGTACCCCATGAATCTAAAATGAAATAAGTGGAAAACAATAAAAATAGAACCAGCAGAATGAAGGCACCCAAAGGTAGAGAAAAATTGAAAGTGTGAAATTCAGGTAACTTGGAACCAGAAAATCTTCAGGAACTGAAGGGAAAAAAATTACTAAAGGACGGAGATAAAATGCCAGGAACAAGGAGGGACCTCAATCTAAGCCAGTTTTGGTGTTCTTAGTTCATAACTTTTACATACGTTTCTATTGGAGGGTATTGTATAAGAAGGTATATAGTTAGAGGGCCTAGTTAAGTACACAAACCCTGGCCCGGCCACCTTTTCTCTTTATAGGAGCTCCAAGGGATATATAGATGCAAATGAAAGCATGAAAAACAAAGTGATGGTTTATTATTACCTGGGATTTGAGCTGCATATGCCAGAGTAAAAGTTAAGTGAGCATGCTTGGAGCACTCAAGGCATTTATTTCCTTTTTCCTGTGCTAGAGTAATTTTTGTTTGTTTGTTTGTTTTTTACTTTAAGTTCCAGGGTACAAGTGCAGAATGTGTAGGTTTGTTACAAGGTGTATGTGTGCCATGGTGGTTTGCTGCACCTATTAACCCATCATATACGTTTTAAGCCCCACATGCACTAGCTATTTGTCCTAATGGTCTCCCTCCCCTCAACCACCTACCCTCTGACTGGCCCTGGTGTGTGATGTTCCCCTCTCTGTGTCCATGTGTTCTCATTGTTCAACTGCTACTTATGAGTGAGAACATGCAGTGTCTGGTTTTCTGTTCCTGTGTTAGTTTGCTGAAGATGATGGCTTCCAGCTTCATCCATGTCCCTGCAAAGGACATAATCTCATTCCTTTTTATGGCTACATAGTATTCCATGGTGTATATGTACCACATTTTCTTTATCCGGTCTATCATTGATGGGCATTTGGGTTGGTTCCTTGTCTTTGCTATTGTAAATAGTGCTGCAATAAACATATGTGTGCATGTGTTTTTGTAATAGAATAATTAATATTCCTTTGGCTATATCCCCAGTAATGAGACTGCTGGGTCAAATGCTACTTCTGGTTCTAGGTCTTTGAGGAATTGCCACATTGTTTTCCACAATGGTTGAAATAATTTACATTCCCACCAACAGCATAAAAGCCTTCCTATTTCTCCACACCCTCATCAGCATCTGTTGTTTCTTGGCTTTTTAATAATTGCCATTCTGACTGGCATGAGACGGCATTGCATTGTGGTTTTGATTTGCATTTCTCTAATGATCAGTGATGATGAGCTTTTTTTCATATGTTTGTTGGCCGCATAAATGTCTTCTTTTGAGAAGTGTTTGTTTATATACTTTGCCCACTTTTTAATGGGGTTGTTTGTTTTTTTCTTGTAAATTCTGTGCTAGAGTTTTAAGTGGCCCTCTTCCCTAAACACAAAGCTGCATATCGGAACGTTGCCTTTCAAATGAGACATTAAGCCATGCCAACTCGTTTTAGAGGAAATAGCAGAATATCGAGGCATTTGTTCGTCAGGCTCATGCTTGTTCATCTTTTTGAGACCTTATACACTAGAAAACAAGATCCAGTTAATGCCCAGGAATCTGATCAAACATATCACCGTTGCTTTTCTTTGGGTGGGTTGGGGGTGTCTTCTTCTGTTTTGTGCTGCTATAACAGAACACCTGAAACTGAGTAATTTATAAAAAACATAACTTTATTCTCTCACAGTTCTGGAGGCTGGGAAGTTTAAGATCATGGCACCAGCAAATTAGGACCAACTCTCTGTTTTTCCAAAACGACTCCTTGAAGCCTGATTGCTCCAGAGGAGGGGAATGTTGTGTCCTCACACAGCAGAAGAGCAAGAGAGAGAAACTAATCTTGCAAGCCCTCCCGCCTTTTTTTTTTTTTTTTTAACAGCATTAATCTATTAGAGAGGGCAGAGTTCCCATGACCTAAACACCTCCCATTGTGCCCCATCTCCCAGTGCTGTTGCATCGGGGATTGTGTTTCCAATGCATGAATTTTGGTGGAGACAACAACATTCACACCGTAGAAGGGGGAGTGGGAAAATAATGAGTGAAAGGAAAAAAATGTTGGTTTTGAACTCATTTCCTCAGAGGAAGTGTTTCAGACAAAAAGAAAATAATACCAAAAGAGCCCTCAGAAATAATACCACACATCTACAACCATCTGATCTTTGACAAACCTGACAAAAACAAGAAGTGGGGAAAGGATTCCCTATTTAATAAATGGTGCTGGGAAAACTGGCTAGCCATAAGTTGAAAGCTGAAGCTGGATCCCTTCCTTACACCTCATACAAAAATTAATTCAAGATGGATTAAAGACTTAAATGTTAGACCTAAAATCATAAAAACCCTAGAAGAAAACCTAGGCAATACCATTCAGGACATAGGCATGGGCAAGGACTTCATGTCTAAAACAACAGATGCAATGGCAACAAAAGCCAAAATTGACAAATGGGATCTAATTAAACTAAAGAGCTTCTGCACAGCAAAAGAAACTACCATCAGAGTGAACAGGCAACCTACAGAATGGGAGAGAATTTTTGCAATCTACTCATCTGACAAAGGGCTAATATCCAGAACCTACGAAGAACTCGAACAAATTTACAAGAAAAAATCAAACAACCCTATCAAAAAGTCGGCAAAGGATATGAACAGATACTTCTCAAAAAAAGACATTTATGCAGCCAACAGACACATGAAAAAATGCTCATCATCACTCGCCATCAGAGAAATGCAAATCAAAACCACAATGAGATACCATCTCACACCAGTTAGAATGGCGATCATTAAAAAGTCAGGAAACAACAGGTGCTGGAGAGGATGTGGAGAAATAGGAACACTTTTACACTGTTGGTGGGACTGTAAACTAGTTCAACCATTGTGGAAGACAATGTGGCAATTCCTCAAGGATCTAGAACTAGAAATACCATTTGACCCAGCCATCCCATTGCTGGGTATATACCCAAAGGATTATAAATCATGCTGCTATAAAGACACATGCACACGTATGTTTATTGCGGCACTATTCACAATAGCAAAGACTTGGAACCAACCCAAATGTCCATCAATGACAGACTGGATTAAGAAAATGTGGCACATATATACCATGGAATCCTATGCAGCCATAAAAAAGGATGAGTTCGTGTCCTTTGTAGGGACATGGATGAAGCTGGAAACCATCATTCTCAGCAAACTATCACAAGAACAGAAAACCAAACACCGCATGTTCTCACTCATAGGTGGGAATTGAATAATGAGATCACTTGGACACAGGAAGGGGAACATCACACACCAGGGCCTGTTGTGGGGGTGGGGGGAGGGGGGAGGGATAGCATTAGCAGATATACCCAATGTAAATGATGAGTTAATGGGTGCAGCACACCAACATGGCACATTTTCTCCAGGAAGAAAAATACTGAAGTGTGCTGCTCCTGGGAATAAATGGAGGATGGGGAGAGCTGGAATCTTGTATTCAGAAAGTGAGCGGATTCTCTGCTTTGTTGGGGAGAGAGGGAAGAGTCTTGGTTCACATTAACACAGAATTTTCAAAGATGTTAAATAAATATTTCTTCATTTTCTAATGGCTACTTCAGAAACCTTAAATAGAGGTTTAAAAAATTATCTTAATTTTGTGGGTACACAGTAGATATATATATTTATGGAGTACATAAGACATTTTGATACAGCCATGCAATGTATAATAATCTAATCTTGGAAAATGGGGTATCTATCCCCTCAAGAATTTATCCTTTGTGTTACAAACAATCCAATTACACTCTGCCTACTTTTAAAAAATATTGGATTGTGTATAATATTTAAAAACATATCAAGAATTACTATTAAATATATTTTAAAAATTTAAAAAGTTAAAAGAAACAATAATACACTAATACTTGAGAAGAGTTATTGATAAAACACAGAATTAAACTCTAAGCTTCCTGGCAGCATAAGCAAAAAGTAAACTATTAAAAGTAGCATGTATTTATCTGTGAATCTACTGATGTGTATTTAGGAGGAGTTACTCTCATGGATTTCTGGGACTATATGTTTGACTGTACTTTTGTGATAGGTGTAAAAATAATCTTCAAATGGCCAATTTTCAAGAGAAGATTGATTAGTTTAGCAAAAATAATAACACATGTTCATTTCAAATTTTTAAAAGCTTGAACAATGTAGAATTGTATAAGGTAAAATAAAAACAGCTCTTCCTCCATTTATTTTTACCTTTTACTTGAGAGAACCAGTGTTAAATGTATTGTTTTCTTCTAGACTTTTTGTACTCTGTGTGTGTGTATGCACTATACTTAATTTTTAAAATAAAAATCAATTCATGTTTTACAAACTGTTTTGAAACATAAGTGCATAACTTTTTTTTTTTTTCTTTTTTGAGACGGTGTTTCACTCTTTCACCCAGGCTGGAGTGAAGTGGCGCGATCTCAGCTGACTGCAACCTCTGCCTCACGGGTTCAGGCAATTCTCCTGCCTCAGCCTCCTGAGTACCTGGGATTACAAGCATGTGCCACCATGCCTGGCTAATTTTTGTGTTTTTAGTAGAGATGTGGTTTTGCCATGTTGTCCGGGCTGGTCTCAAACTCCTGACCTCAGCTGATCCTCCTGCCTCTGCCTTTCAAAGTGCTAGGATTACAGGCGTGAGCCACTGCGCCCCGCATAAGTGCATAATTTATAATCATAATTCATCAGTAGCATTTCTAAGGGTTCCAAGATACTATAGACTAGCTATGCTATTTTTATTTGAGGTAACATAACCTAAGAACATAGAAGAATGCGTAGCTACAATGTTGCTTAAAATGTCTGAAAAATCACACACTCGAATTAGAAATGAAAGTAATTAAAATAAAGGACAACTAATATTTACTCGGTAATTACCACATGTTAGTCATGGTGCCAAATACATGTATTATCACATTAAATCTTTCCCACCTTAAAATCTTCTCAATGCTCTTTTGATACCCTTTCTGAAAGAACCCCCTGCAATACGGGCTTTTCACCACAAGGCTCACCGGTCCATGAGTTTGCTGCTGAGGCCTCTGTGGAAATCAGCACCTATTCTAAAAAATTATTTCTATACTAAGTGGGAAAGATAAAATGTGAGAGTGAATCAGTGGCTTTTGGAGATAAAAGTGGTTTAGAAATTTTCTAGGTTTGTCCACAAAATACATCTTATTTTATTTCAGAGGGAAACCCATATATAGACTCCTCTGCAGCCACAGATTCAGAATTTGGCATGTAAAAAATTAAATGTGGTTTGGGGTTATTGATTAAGAAAACAATTTTCATTTTAATAAAAAACAACTAAAAATAGTAATTCTTTAGTGTGCCAGACACTGGGCTTAGCAATTTAATATGCATAGTGTCATCTAATATACAGATGAGAAAACTGAGGTGTACATGTATAGGTATATAGTTCATAAGTGACAGAACCAGAATTTGAACTCAGGGCTGTCTGATTCCAAAACCCATGTAATATACTACACTCTCTAACAAATAAGGCTCCAGTGGCCCAACAGTGGGCATAAGTTAAAAATAAACTTCTTAATTGTAATGATTCCAACAAAAAGAAACGATGAATGTTTAAGGTAATGGATGTCCCAGTTACTTTGATTTGATTATCACATATTGTTTACAGGTATCAAAATATCACACGTAGCCCGTGAATTTGTGCAAATATTATATATTAATAAAAATATAAAAGTAATTTTCTTTCCTATATTTTCCCTAGTATCTTAAACATTATTTAATTCAGTATGCTCCTGCACAAAACTGCAGGTTGGCAGATGGAGTTGGGAGGGAGAATGAAAGGTAGCAGAAGACAGAACCATTTCCTGAAGAGCTTATAATGTTGCTGGGGAAAAAAGAAAATTAAAGTACAGCATTCAACAATATTTATCCTAATGCTCACCTGTGCAGTAGAAACTATCAAGGCAAAGTTCCTAGACCCTACAGCAGCAGTCTCCAACCTTTTTGGAACCAGGGACTAGTTTTGTGGAAGACAATTTTTCCATGGGCCAGGATGAGGGTTGGGTGGATGATTTGGGGATGATTCAAGTGCATTACATTTATTGTAGACTTTATTTCTATTATTGTTACATTATAATATATAATAAAATAATTATGCAACTCACCATAATGTAGAATCAGTGGGAGCCCTGAGCTTGTTTTCCTGCAACTAGATGATACCATCTGGGGGTGATGGGAGACAGTGACAGATCGTCAGGCATTAGATTTTCATAAGGGGTGCACAACCTAGATCCCGCACATGCACAGTTCACAATAGGGTGAGCACTCCTATGAGAATCTAATGCTACCACTGATACGACAGGAGGCAGAGCTCAGACAGTAATGCAAGCAATGGGGAGTGACTATAAATACAGATGAAGCTCCCCTCTATCACCCACTGCTCACTTCCTGCTGTGCAGCCTGGGAGTTGGGGACCCTTGCCCTAGAAAGTTCGTAACATTACTGGGAAAGGCTTTGGGCAGGAGGCCAAAAGGGAAAAATAAGATTTGTAGACTAGAAGGTTAGTTTTTAAGGTTGGACCTAGGTTTCCCTCATCTCTTCTTTCCTGAACCATCATCACAGTGCCACTCATAATTGTTTGCCCTCCATCAGTATCAACTGTAATGGGATATGAGGATAGACTATGAGAGAAGAAAGAAAAAAATATGGAGTTAGGACTATAAACGTAGGTGTGGCAGAAGAGGTAGAGAAGGGAGACTCAGACTGTGGCAGAGGGTTTAGTTTGGCTAATGATGGTATGTATGTTTGGACAGGCAAGATGGTTTCTATTAAGCAAGTACCTTTAATGCCAGTAGGAAGCTTACACTTTCCATTTGCAAGCAACAGTAGTGGACTCTAACTAACCTGAACTCTACACACACACATGAACATCTATCTATCTATCTATCTGTCTGTCTATCTATCTATCTATCTATCTATCTATCTATCTATGTATCTATCTATGTATCTATCATCTATCTATCTATACACACACACACACACACACACACACGCACACCACTAGAAGGATATAGGGAAGCTTCTAGAACTTAAGAGAATGCACAACAACCAGGCTTTAGAAAGGACAAGAACTATACAGATCCAAAGCCACAGGAACTAAATTACAAGTTCTTCAGCATTCTGCTCTTACGGTGAACTAGATACCAATACATCCTTCAGGTCAAGATTTAAATTTCATGGGAAGTCTGATTGGCTTGGCCTGGCTTATACAACTGGCCTCTGACCAGAGGAAGGTGGGACATGATCCACTGGGGAAGGGATTGTTTTCTAAAGGAAAATTATGGTGCTGCTACCAAAAATGGGGGCATGTTTGTTATGCAATTAGAAACAACAGGTGCATATTATATGGCTGAAAGTGGAATTTAGAAAGAGCAAATTTCCAGAAGTATTCGTGATGAATTGGAGGAAGGAGGGAGGTGTATTAGGAAGCGAATTAGAAAAGTTTGTATCCGGTGGGTGACAGTGGAAGGGGAAGAATCCACTGATTTGACAGAATAAATGAGAACAGCAAAGGAGCTAGAAAAGCACCAGAAAAGCAAACAAAGTTATCATGTTATGAAGAGTGTTAAATACTCTAGTCAAGGAAAATGTAATTGAATAGAAAAATCAGATTCTTCTGGAAGTACTGTTCTATTCTTAATGTTACACATAAATAATATTCTTAACATGTGCCCTGCCTCCCAGTACACAATTAAAAACTGGTTCTCCTTTGCTTTCAGGATCAGGATCTGAAATCCTTAAAATGTGAAAAACCCTTTTATGATCTGTTTCCTTCTTCCCTCTCAAGCCAAATATCCTGTTATGCCATTTTATGCTCCAGCCATGTTGTACCTCGCCTCTGTGACTTTGTACCATGTCACTGATATTTCCCCTTCCCCTAAAAACCAGGTTAATATTCTATTCATGCTGCAAGACTCATGTTAAGTGTCATCTCCTCCAGGAAAACGTTTCTGATCAAGTCTGAGCTAGCACTACTCTTATGTGCCTCCATGACACACATTCTCTTGTGTTACACTGCAACATCTAGCACAGTACCTAACACATAGTATGTGCTCAAAAATATGTTCATTGAGTGAATAAATATATGAATTAACGAATGAATGGGCTTTGGTAGCCATGGAAAGCAGTTGCCTGAGTATGGTTCATACAAAAAATAGCTTGTTAATGAGAAATCAGAGACCAGTAGAGGCCAGGCATGATGGCTCACACCTGTAATTCCAGCACTTTGGGAGGCCAAGGTGGGCGGATTACCTGAGGTCAGAAATTCGAGACCAGCCTGGCCAACATTGTGAAACCCCATCTCTACTAAAAATACAAAAGTTAGCAGAGCAGGTGGCACATGCCTATAGTGTCAGCTACTCGGCAGGAGAACCGCTTGAACCTGGGAGACAGAGGTTGCAGTGAGCTGAGATCATGCAACTGTATTCCAGCCTGGGTGACAGAGTGAGACTCTGTCACAAAAAAACTAAATAAAATAATAAAGTAAATAAATAAATAAATAGAACAGCAGAGATTGGGTGTGGGAGTTACTTTGTAGCTGTGAAATGTATCAAAAGTTATTTAATCTTGGGTTAATCTGCAGGCTTCTTGGCAACTTTCAATGAGTCACTATACCCTCTAAACACTAGCTACAGGATGTCATTTGCTAAATTTCAAACTAACTGATTGCATTTTGTTACAATGCTAACTGTGACTCCGCATCTTCATCACACATAATTATGGTTAGTGTGCTGGCCCCTAGTATTGGTGGCCTCTACTTCACCATCATGTTGATTTCCCCAACCCATCCTCTCAGAAAAACTGCCAATGGTCAGTAGCTTCTAGTGTTTTGCTTTGGGGTCGATAGACTTTAATGTGTTCCAACAACTCCTGAAAAGGCAGTGAGTGATGAAAGCCTCTTGTCATGTTGGGCTTTTGTACATGTTCAACCATGAACTGCTCCTCTTAGCTTGTAATCGTAATTAGAGGATTTTTTTTAAAGTGCAGAGCGTGCATCTAGTTTTTAACGCACAGAATATTTTAGGCTTCTCTCTCTCAAATTTGGCTTCACGACCAGATTATTTCCAATGGCTCTATGATTTTCTTAAAAGGCCTATAAAACAAAAATAAGGTTATCATTTCACTTTAGGCTATTAAATATGCTTTATCTATTCCAGTCTGTTGCTGTGGAAATAGATACAACACAGGAGCCTTGGCAGTATGACAAGCAATTAAGACACCAAGATGTTTAGCCATGTATGAGTATTTTCTCACAGTGAGACCTCAAAGCTTAGCCTGCCACTGACATTGTTAGTCATTGAATCAATTACACAAGATGAGGTTGACAGGTGTAATTATATATTTCTATGGTGATTATGTATGGCCTGCCATAGAGACCAACAAGCCTGTTACTTTGCACTCATTTAAGCAATCACTTATATAGCAAAGTATTTGAGTTAGAGAGCCTCTTTGGAGTGAACGAAATCCAAAATAAAGTAAAAAATCCACGGCCAACTGTAACTAATGTCATTGGGTTGAGTCACACTGTCTTTGTCATTAGAATGATATCCAGCTGCCAGGTGATTATGCCCTCACACATTCTAGAAATATGTGTGGTTATGTGGGACTGGAGTGAAGACAACAATTGATAAGAAAAGTACCAGATATTTGACTGAAATCAAACCCAAGTTAGTAATCTATTCAGAAATGGAGAATAATCTTTCAAAAAATTCAAACTAGTTTGTATGTATAGACACAATTTGTGTGTGTTTCTTTCATCAATTCAAATAATTTAGATTCTACAGGAAGAAGAACACCACCAGCATAATTTTAGATATTAGTTGCTTTCTACATACCATGTTCCGGTTAGAATAGTTTAAATTTGCTTTGAGAAATTATTATTTTTGTATTCCCATTTTCCCCCAGCTGAGATTTTTTGAAAAGGTGGAATTGAACCAAACCAGCCTCAAAGTATCTCATGGAGAGCAACGGAGGTGATTTAAGAAGTGTAATTGTCTTTTTAATCTCCATCCTGTTTCACCAAAGCATCCCTCAAAGGCAGGATATTTTTGTCATTAATGAAATCTTAATTAGCATATGTCTAGATCACTGTTTGGTGCTGAATCTGGGTCAAAGGAACCTATAATGTGCCTGTGTTACCAGAGGGTTAAGTTGAGCTCTGCAAATTAGGTCTGTGCTCCGTGTGTGAGTATACTGGGAAATATCCAGCAGTGATTAGCAAATGCATAGATTGTACCCATGTTGTCACATCTGTTTTCAACCTAATTTTACAAATGTAAGTATGTTCGGGAATTCTGAAAACATGAAAGAAATATACAACAAACAAAAACTTGAAAACACAACAAATCTAGCCAAAATATGCCATTCATTAGTGTGCCAAGCTTCACCACATTTAAAATATATATGAAACATCCTTAATTAATAAGGTTGTATTTTTAAAGTTGTAATTTAAAAAGTTGTATTTATTGAGTACCTACTATTTGTCTAGCACTGCCATAGGTACTGAAGGAGAACATTGCTTAAAACATGGGCCTTCAGGGAACTGAGTTTACTTACAGAGAAGCGACATACATAAAACCACTCAACTTCCTGCTTGCTAAACTGAGGGATACAAATTAGAGGTGCTATTGGCCTCTATAGAAAGAGGAGATTAATGCAGCTAGAAGAGTCAAGAAAGGCCAATTAGAAGAAATAGAGCAGGAGTCCAAATTGATGAGCAAAGGAAAGGTAAAGGCATTCATTTCCTTTGAGAGGAACAGCATGAAGCAAGGATTGAAGTCAGCCGCAAGCAGTAAGCATATTGAGTCAGGGACCAATGAAGAAACCTTCTTGGCTGGAATGAAGTGTTTGTGTTTCTGATTGCTGAGAGGGAAGTTTGGAGAGAGAAGGTGACTGGAGCTTGCAGTGTTAGGTACTAGAGTCTGAACTTTATTGGGTAGGCAATTGTAAGCCTCTGAAAGTATTTGAGAAGAGTGATACAAACAAAGTAAGTGTTTTCAGATGGTTGCTTTAGTGGCTATACAGTATTTATTCTCCAAGTGTGGTCCTTGGGCTAGGAGTGTCAACAGAACCTGGGAACTTGTTATAAATGCCAATTCTTGACCCCCACCCCAAACCTACTGAATCAGAAACTCTGAGGGTGGGTCCCAAAAGTCTGTGGTTTAAAAAGCCCTACAGGTGATTCTGGTGGGTTCTCCAGTACGAGAAACGCTACTAAGGAAAGTCAAGCAGGAAGCTTTTGCAGAATTCAACCCCTGGGCAATAAGGGCCTAAACTAGAATCTTCATCTCACCAGTTAAATAAAAAAAATACTCACTGGAGAATATAATCTAATGATTTTTTCATCCTTAAAGTAATTAGCTGCTTGATGAACATAGGCAATGATTATATTCATTTTCATGCATACATTTTCAAAAATATGTTATAAGATAGGGTAGCCTGTGAATAGCATGATTTGGTGACTGAAATTTTTAGAGACCTTTTGAGTATCTCTGCATGCTCATCAGGTAGCTATTTATCTTATTGCTACATGTTCTCTGCTATCTATATCATTATAATACCATCCAGGTTCTTTTTTTAACAGGGTCTAGTCATGACTCATCAATATAACACAACTAGAGACTCTTGTCTCTCTGATAACCTGTTGTTAATTTCTCCAATGCCATTTTTATGTTTTCCATGTGTTTTGGATTTCCTCAAGGTTAAAGTCATGTTTATGGCATTTGGGAGTTTGAAGGGGAGTTCTCTGCACCTATGACACATAGACTGTGTCTGCATGGTACCAGACCAGCTGGTCATTTCAGTCAATAGAGAGCTGGAGACAGGACTGGAGAGAGAAACTTCATGATAGGGTTTGGATGCTTGTCCCCTCCAAATTTCATGTTAAAATGTAATACCCAGTGTTGGAGGGGACCTGGTGGGAGGTGATTTGGCCATGGACGTGGATCCCTCATGAATGACTTGGTGCCCTCCCTATGGTAATGAGTTGAATTCTCACTCTGGGTTCATGTGAGATTTTGTTGTTGTGGCAATCTCGGGAACACAGCAAAATGGCAGAATAGAAGCCTACATCATTTGTTCCTCCTGCTAGAACACCAAATTTTCACTACTATCTGCACACAAAAAAAGCACCCTCACAAGAACCAAAATTCAGGTGAGCAACCACAGCACCTGTTTTTAACTTCATATTGTAGAAAGAGGCATTGAGGATGGCAGGAGAGACAGTCCTTCTTGAATCACTAATGCCACCCCTCTTCCACCCCACAGCAGCAGCTATTGGATGCAGAGATAAAATCTGTGCACTTTGGGGAGGGAGAACACAGCAACTGAGAGACTTTACATTAAACTCAGTGTTGACTTGCCACAGCTGAGAGTAAAGCTGTGCAGTGCAAATGCCTCCAAGGCCAATATTGTCCTGATACCAAAACCAGACAGAAACATATCAAAAACAGGAAACTGCAGGCTAATATCTCTGATGAATATTGATGCAAAACTCCTCAAAAAAATACTAGCAAACCAAATTCAACAATACATGAAAAAGATCATTCATTATGACCACGTGAAATTTAACCCAGGGATACAAAAATGGTTCAATATACACAAATCAATGTGATACATCATATCAACAGAATGAAGGACAAAAACTACATGATCATTTTAATTGATGCTGAAAAGCATTCTATGAAGTTCAACATCCCTCAAACCATCAAATCCCAATTTTTTGATGATGATAAAACTGTCAAAAAACTGGACGTAGAGGGAACATACTTTAAGATAAGTAAAGCCATTAGCCAGGCGTGGTGCACATGCCTGTAATCGCAGTTACTCAGGAGGCTGAGGCAGGAGAATCGCTTGAACACGGGAGGCAGAAGTTGCAGTGAGCTGAGATAGCGCCATTGCACTCCAGCCTGGGCAACAAGAGTGAAACTCCGTCTAAAAAAAAAAGCCATATGGGGCAGACCCTCAGCAAGTATCATATTGAATATGGATGAATTGAAAGCCTTTCCTCTAACGTTAGGAACACAATAATGCCCACTTTCACTGCTGTTAGTCAACATAGTACTGGAAGTCTTGGCTGGAGTAATCAGACAAGAGAAAGAAATAAAAGACATCCAAATTAGAAAGGAAAAAGTCAAATTACCCTTTTTGCAGATGATATGATCTTACTTTAAAAAAAATTTTTTTTTTTTTCTTTTTTTTTGAGACAGAATCTTGCTCTGTCAGCCAGGCTGGAGTACAGTGGCACGATCTTGGCTCACTGCAACCTCCGTCTCCCGGGCTCAAGCAATTCTCCTGCCTCAGCCTCCTGAGTAGCTGGGTTTACAGGTGTGTGCCACCACGCCTGGCAAATTTTTATATATTTTTTAGTAGAGATGGGGTTTCACCATGTTGGCCAGACTGGTCTTGAACTTCTGACCTCAGGTAATCCACCTGCCTTGGCCTCCCGAAGTGCTGAGATTACAGGGGTGAGCCACCACGCCCAGCCAAATTTTTTTGTTTCAATAGTTTTTTGGGGAACAGGTGGCATTTGGTTACATGAATAAATTATTCAGTGGTGATTTCTGAGATTTTGGTACACCCATCACCCTAGCAGTACCCAGTGTGTAGTCTTTTATCCTCACCACCCCCTACTCTTTCCTCCAAGTCCCCAAAGTCCAATATATCATTCTTATGCCTTTGTATCCTCATAGTTAACTCACTGTATGAGTGAGAACGTAGAATGTTTGGATTTCCATTCCTGAGTTACTTCACTTAGAATAATAGTTTCCAATCCCATCCAGGTAGCTGCAAATGTCATTATTTAATTCCTCTTTATGGCTGAGTAGTATTCCATGGTGTATATATATATATATGTCACATTTTCTTTATCCAATTGTTGATTGATGGGCACTTAGGTTAGTTCCATATTTTTGCAATTGCAAATTGTGCTGCTATAAACGTGCATGTGCAAGTATCTTTTTTGTGTAATGACTTCCTTTCCTCTGGGTAGATACCCAGTAGTGGGATTGCGGTATCAAACAGTAGATCTACTTTTATTTCTTTAAGGAATCTCCACACTGTTTTCCATTTTTCCATAGTGGTTGTACTAGTTTACATCCCACCAACAGGTGGTTGTACTAGTTTACATCCCACCAACAGTGTAAAAGTGTTCCCTTTTCACTTTATCCATGCCAACATCTATTATTTTTTGATTTTTTGATTATGGCCATTCTTGCAGGAGTGAGGTGGTATTGCATTTTGGTTTTAATTTGCATTTCCCTGATCATTAGTGATGTTGAGCATTTTTCCATATGCTTGTTGGCCATTTGTATATCTTCTTTTGAGAATTATCTATTCATGTCCTTAGCCCACTTTTTGATGGGATTGTTTGATTTTTCTTGCTGATTTGTTTGAGTTCTTTGTAGATTCTGGACATTAGTCCTTTGTTGGATGTATAGATTGTGAAGACTTTCTCCCACTCTGTTGGTTGTCTGTTAACTCTGCTGATTATTTCTTTTGCTATGCGGAAGTTTTTTAGTTTAATTAAGTCCCATCTACTTATCTTTGTTTTTGTTGCATTTGCTTTTGGGTTCTTGGTCACAACGTTTTTGCCTAAGCCAAAAAAGGATTGTATTTTTCCAGGAATTTATCATCTCCTCTAGGTTTTCTAGTTTATGCATGTAAGGGTATTCATAGTAGCCTTGAATGCTCTTTTTTTTTTTTTTTTTTTTTTTTTTTTTTTTTAAATTTCTGTGGTATTGGTTGTAATATCTCTTGTTTTGTTTCTAATTGAGCTTATTTGGATCTTCTCTCTTCTTTCCTTTGTTAATCCTGCTAATAGTCTATCAATTGTATTTATCTTTTCAAAGAACTGGCTTTTTGTTTCATTTACCTTTTGCATTTTTTTAACTGCTGTTCCTTTAAAGTTTGTTTTGTCTGATATAAGAATAGCTACTCCTGCTCACTTTAGGTGTTTATTTGCATGGAATATCTTTTTCCACCCCTTTACCTTAAGTTTATGTGAGTCCTTATGTGTTAAGTGAGTCTCCTGAAGACAGCAGAAACTTGGTTGGTGAATTCTTATCCATACTGACATTCTATATTTTTTAAGGGGAGCATTTAGGCCATTTACCTTCAATGTTAGTATTGAGTTGTGAGGTACTATTATATTCATCATGTTATTTGTTGCCTGAATACCTTGTTTTTTTTTTTTTAATGTGTTATTATTATATAAGTCCTGTGAGATTTATGCTTTAAAGATGTTCTATTTTGGTGTATTTCGAGGATTTGTTTCAAGGTTTAGAGCTCCTTTTATCAGTTCTTGTAGTTCTGGCTTGGTAGTGGTGAATTCTCTCAGCATTTGTTTCTCTGGAAAAGACTGTATTTTTTTTTTTTTTTTCATTTATGAATCTTAGTTTTGCTGGACCCAAAATTCTTGGCTGATAATTGTTTTGTTTAAGGAGGCTAAAAATAGGACCCTGAACCCTTCTAGCTTGTAGGGTTTCTGCTGAGAAATCTGTTGTTAATCTGATAGGTTTTCTTTTTATAGGTTACCTGATGCTTTTGCTGCACAACCCTTTAGATTCTTTCATTTGTCTTGACATTAGATAACCTGATGACTTTGTGCCTGGGTGATTTGCAACTAATTTCCCAGGTGTTCTTTGAGCTTCTTGTATTTGGATGTTTAGGTCTCTAGCAAGGCCAGGGAAGTTTTCCTTGATTATTCCCTCAAATATGTTTTCCAAGCTTTTAGATTTATCTTATTCCTCAGGAACACCGATTATTCTTAAGTTTTGACTTTTAACATAGTCCCAAACTTCTTGGAGGCTTTGCTCATTTTTTTAAAATTCTTTTGTGTCTTTGACAGATTGGGTTAGTTTGAAAGACTTGCCTTTGAGCTCTAAGGTTCTTTCTTTTGCTTATTCAATTCTATTGCTGAGACTTTCCAGTGCATTTTGCATTTCTCTGTGTGTGTCTTTGATTTCCAGAAGTTGTGATTGTTTTTTATTTATGCTATCTCTTTCACTGGAGAGTTTTTCTTTCATATCCTATATCATGTTTTTTTTATTTATTTAAGTTGGACTTCACCTTTCTCTGGTGCCTACTTGATTAGCTTTACAATTGACCTTCTGAAATTGTTTTTCTGGTAATTCAGATATTTCCTCTTGATTTGGATCCATTGCTGGTGAGCTGGTATGATCTTTGAGGGTATTAAAGAACCTTGTTTTGTCATATTACCAGAATTGTCTTTCTGGTTTCTTCTCATTTGGGTAGACTATGTCAGGTGGAAGGTCTGGAATTCAAGGGCTGCTGTTCAGATTCTTTTGTCCCACAGGGTACTCCCTGGATTTGGTGTTCTCCTCCTTCCCCTAGGAATGGGGCTTCCTCAGAGCTGAAGTGTAGTGATTGCTTTTACTCTTCTGGGTCTAGTCACCCAGCAGAGCTACCATGCTGGCACTGGAGATGGTCTGCAATGAGTCCTGTGATGTGATCCATCTTCAGGTCTTGCAGCCGTGGATACCAGCATCTGCTCTGGTGGAGTTAGCAGGGGAGTGAAGTGCACTCTGTGAGAGTCTTTGGTTGTGTTTTTGTTTAGTGCACTGGTTTTGTGTTGGTTGGCCTCCAGCGAGGAGTTGGTGCTTTCAAGGAGGCATCAGCTGCAGTCCTATAGGGAGGATGCAAACTTGCCCTAGGGACACCTGGTTAAGTATTCAGGTTTCTCAGGCAGTGGCAGGGCCATAGAGTTCCCAAGAGATTATGACCTTTGTCTTCGGCTACCAGGCTACCAGGGCAGGTAGAGAAAGACCACCAGGTGGGGGCAGGGATAGGGGTGTCTGAGCTCAGCTTCTTCTTGAGTTGGACTTGCTGTGGCTACTGTGGGGGCTGGGAGTGTGGTTCCCAGTCCAATGGAATTATATCCCAAGGGGGATAATGATCCGATTAAAAAGTGGGCAAAAGATTAGACATTTCTCAAAAGAAGACACATGAATGTCAAACAGGCATATCAATAGGTGTTCAATATCATTGATCATTAGAGAAATGCAAATCAAAACTATAATGAGATATCATCTCATCCCAGTTAAAATGCCTTTTATCCAAATGTCAGGGAATAACAAATGCTGGAGAGGATATGGAGAAAAAGGATCCCTTGGGGACTGTTGGTTGGAGTGTACATGATTCGAACCACTATGGAGGAGAGTTTGGAGGTTCCTCAAAAAGCTAAAAATGGAACGACCATATAGTTTAGCAATTCCACTGCTGGATATATACCTAAAAGAAAGGAATTCAGTATACTGAAGAGATACCTGCACACTCATGCTTGTTGCAGCACTGTTCACAATAGCCAAGATTTGGAAGCAAGCTAAATGTCCATCAACAGATGAATGGATAAAGAAAATGTGGCACCATAGAGTACTATTCAGCCATAAAAAAGAATGAGATCTTGTCACTTGCAACAACATGGATGGAACTGGGGGTCATTATGTTAAGTGAAATAAGCCAGGCACAGAAAGGCAACTATCACATGTTCTCACATATTTGTGGGATGTAAAATTCAAAACAATTGAACTTGTGGAGATAGAGAGTAGAAGAATGGATACCACAGACTAGAAAGGATAGTAAGGGGCAGCAGGAGTGGGCATGGTTAATGAGTACAAAAATGTAGTTAGAATAATGGATGAGACCTAGTATTTGCTAGAACAACAAGGAGATTATAATCAATAATAATTTAATTGTACATTTTAAAATAACTGAAAAAACATAATTGGATTGTTTGTGACACAAAGGATAAATGCTTGAGGGGATGGATACTTCATTTTCCATGATGTGATTATTACCCATTGAATGACTATACCAAAATATCTCATGTTCCCCATAAATATACACACCTACTATATACCCACATAATTTTTAAAATATATTTTTAAATAAATTAATAAATAAACTATTGAAAAAAGGATGTGACACCTTCCCCATCTCTCACTGGATCCCTATCTCACCATGTGACATCCTGGTTTCCGCTTCACCTTCTGCCATGGTTGTAAGCTTCCTGAGTCCTCACCAGAAGCTTCCTGAGTTTTCACCAGAAGCTAGCATCATGCTTATACAGCCTGCAGAAACGTAAGCCAATTAAAACTGGTTTCTTTATAAATTACCCAGCTTCAGATATTTCTTTATAGCAATGCAAAAATGACCTAATACACTTCGGAACCTGGAAGATTAGCAGTGAGAAATAAAATCAGTTAAGTTGATGACTTCTCCTAGTAGTTCACTACATGGTTATTTTGCCAAAATGAAGGCAATATCAGTGTCTTCACACTTAAAAAGTAGTATATTGAACTTTGAGGTCGAAGAGCTGGGGTTTAAATTTGTACTTTACCAATTATTGAGATATGTGTCCTTGAGCAAGTTGCTTGCTTTCTCTGATCTTTAGTTTTCTTATTTGTGAAATTGAAAGTGGTGGTGTTTCAGAGGGGGTTGTATATAACCTTTGTAAACTATAGAGTGCTGTACAAAGGTAACCTGCTAGTATAATTGTTTACTGTAGTTTTAGTCATGTGGTACTTAAAGAGGCAGCAGAGCCTACCAGAATAATAGAGCTAATCCTTATTGGCTGTGGCTGTCAACCCGAACCACTCAAATAGTTCCGGTTAGCACCATTTTTCTCTGACCCTTGCTGTAAAGTCACTTGATGGTTAAGTAAATGTGGGGGTAGTTTGACTATATAGTGAAGGAGTAGTTTGACTATATAGTGAAGGGCTAGTTTGACTTTATAATGAATAGTCCTGGGAGTCCTGGCATTAATTGTTTTCCCTAACTTGGCTATAACCTCAAAATGTCTGATATTCAAAGATATTTGGATGATAGGCAAATAGAAATTTTTACTAGGTTCCAGATGAATAGCAACTGAAGGTATGGATGAATCACAGGGTACCCTGACTCAAATTTTTGCAGAGAAATTCCCATTCAGGGGGCAGTGTGGTATGGTAAAAAGAATAGTGGATTTAGAACAAAATGGGCTACAGTTTGAATCCTGTATTGATCTGCTATCTGAGGCTCAGTTTTTTCATCTGTAAAATGGGGGCTATATTAGGATCTACCTCATAGACTTTATGTGAAAATGAAATTGAAGAACACACGTACAAGGGTCACGTACAAGGGTCCTGCACAATGTCTGCAAATACTACTTTCTTTTCTCAAGGACACATTTCCCAGGTACAGCGTTGCCATATGTTTTCAGGACCTTTTCTTTTACAGGCCTCCAAGTCCTGTGGATTTTATAGTATTGGAAGCATTTGGAAGGTTCTGAGACTTACTGTAATAAAGAATACTGCTAAGAATAAAATACTTGAGAATCTGTGGACTCGGTTCCTGCTATACACTTTTTAAAAGTATAATGTTTGCAACCATATCTAGGCTACAAATTTTATACAATGCCTGAGACTGAAATTTGAGGTTTTTCCATGATCTGGCCCTACCTATCGTGAATTTGATTTTCCACTAATCCTCTGAATGGTATTCAGGTCAAACTGGTGTATTCATTGTTTCCAATCATGCTAAGCATGTTCCTACTTCTGCATCTTTGCTCAAGCTTTCCCCTACTCTTGAATTTCTTTCTTCTTCCTTTGTACTGTGTACAACCTTCAATCTTGAGACCTAGCTTCAGGATTGCCTACCTCATAGAGCCTTGCCTGACCACCTCATCCCCCAGGAGATCATTTGTGCCTCTGAACTCTTATAACATTATTATTACCTATGCTGGTTGAATGGAAGGGTTGGTTGGATGAATGGCCGATGTTTACACCAATCTAGAACCAACCTGAGTCTGTGGGCAAGAAAGTCTGCTGGAGGGGCAAGCCTTCTTTGTGTTTTATTCATAAGAAAATATAAACAAGATTTCCTCAGCTGGAGTATAAGTCTCCTGAGAGCAGAGGACGTATGCAAGCATACAGGAAAGGTGTAATGGTGTTGTGACAAAACTAACATATATGTCTTGTTGTTTAGATGAAAATGTACCTTTTGGCCGGGCGCGGTGGCTCAAGCCTGTAATCTCAGCACTTTGGGAGGCCGAGAGAGTCGGATCCCGAGGTCAGGAGATCGAGACCATCCTGGCTAACATGGTGAAACCCCGTCTCTACTAAAAAATACAAAAAACTAGCCGGGCGCGGTGGCAGGCACCTGTAGTCCCAGCTACTCGGGAGGCTGAGACAGGAGAATGGCATAAACCCGGGAGGCAGAGCTTGCAGTGAGCTGAGATCGGCCACTGCACTCCAGCCTGGGCCACAGAGTGAGACTCCGTCTCAAAAAAAAAAAAAAAAAAAAAAAGAAAATGTACCTTTTAAAACAATAGCACATATTTCTAAATTGGGTCCCAAACAATACCTTTTGTGTGAGGTTGATAGTCATCTTTTAGCAATAAATGCATGATGGCTTTCAAAGCATTTGCATTTAATTGTGTATGTAGAAGGAATGAACACACATATTCTGAGCATTTGTTGGCACCAAGTACTTTTCCAGGTAGCTTTACAAATTCTGTCACTGAAGTCCTTGCCATAGACTACTTTGAAATAGTTAAACTTGTGTTCTCGCCAGTGTTATTCATCTTTTTCTTCCTCCCAACATTTGGCACAGTGCCTGGTATATAGTAGGTGCTAAATAAATGTTGAACAAATGAATTCATGCATAAACGAATGAAATCATGCAAGGCTCAAAACGTAGCCTTTAATGTCTTCCAAGTTTTCTTCCATAAATGCACAGAGTAAGCCCCCATTTAACATTTTAGTCGTCAAAGACAAAAAGTCCCATATCTTTCAGCCAGTCATTGCAATGCCGTTTTGTGCTTGGCTTTATGAAGTTGTTAAAAAAAAAAAGTTTTCCTTGGAAAACTTTCACCAAGAAACTACCTAATGGGGGCCAGCTGCAGCTCCAGGTTTTATGAACACTTTGATAGAAACCACATTAAATAGCAACACTGGTTCACACATTAATTTTGCCATGTTAAATTCCAGCTTGGGCACATGGGGAATTCATGAGATATTGACTTTTCATCATCATCATTGCAGAAAATATGATTTTTTTTTTCTGGCTCAGCCATTAGCAGACATAATGAAGTAGAATAGTCTCAAAGTGCCTTAAAAAACTCAATCTGGTCACACGTTTTTCTGGCTTTGGAGTTCAGTGAAGCAGGTGAGGGTCAAGGATTACCAGAGAAATACTCAAATCGTTCCCTAAGTGGCAGTAGAAGTTGGACTCTTTCTCCTCATTGCAAACTTTGGTAGCTGTGTGGCCTCACTAGTACTGGTGGATTTTGTTTTTTCTTTTGCTGATTGCCACTGCTTTGTTATTTTCTTTTGGTGCAATCTCTGAACTTCATTGGCTCCAGATATCTCACCCTTTTGCTTCTATTGGCACCCAAGTCGGAGAGGGTACAAATGGCCCAGCCACCACTTAATAGACTCATATGAACAAAAAAAGGTGTATCATTTGAGCTGCAGAAACCTAGAGTAGTACCCTATTCTGCCATAGGCTAGTTGTGTGGTATAGGTAAATTGCTTAAGTTGGAAGAACTTCAGTTTCTTCATTTGTCAAAGTGGGTTGTCGATCTGGGTTGAACAGTGGATAAGAACACAGGTTTAGAGCCAAACAGTTCTGGATTTGTCTCTTAGCTCCATTTCCTACTAATTGTTTGACTCTCTCTAAACTTCAGAATTGTCATCTGTAAATTGGGGATGAATAGTTCACAGGGCTGTGGTGAGGATTAAATGAGAGAATGCATATGAAGTTTCTGACACATGGTAGGTACACAATAATGAGAGCTATTATGACTATTTTATAGGAAATACAAAACAGGGGAGGGTTATGGCTGACTGTGGCAGAAGTTTCTGATGAAAAAATAGCCCGATTCAGTGGTTTTCAATGAGGGGCAAGTTTGACTCCCTAGAGCACATTTGCCAATGTCCAGAGACATTTTTCATTTTCATTGCTTGGTGGAAGTGTTGTTGTTATACAGTGAAGACATGCCAGGGGTTTTGCTAAACATCTTACAATACACAGAGAAGCCCTTCACTACCCCCAACAAGTAATTATCCACTACAAAATGTTTTTTCTTGATTTCTAGCTTTTATTTTAAGTTCAGGAGTACATGTGCAGGATGTGCAGGTTTGTTACATAGGTAAACATGGGCTATGGTGGTGCACAGATCATCAACTAGGCATTAAGCCCAGCATCCATTAGCTATTCTTCCTGAAGCTCCCCGTCCTCCCCCCGTCCACCCTCTGACAGGTCCCAGTAGGTGTTGTTCCCCTCCCTGTGTCCATATGTTCTCGTCATTTAGTTCCCACTTATAAGTGAGAACATGCAGTGTTTGGTTTTCTGTTCCTACATTAGTTTGCTGAGGATAACAGCTCCATCTATGTCCCTGCAAAGGGCATGATCTTGTTCCTTTTTATGGCTGCATAGTATTCCATGGTGTACATATATGACATTTTCTTTATGCAGTCTATCATTGATGGACATTTAAGTTGATTCCATGTCTTTGCTATTGTGAATAGTGCTGCAGTGAACATACATATGCATGTATCTTTATAATATAATGATTTATATTCCTTTGGGTATATACCCAGTAATGGGATAGCTGGGTCAAATGGTCTTTCTGCCTCTAGGTCTTTGAGGAATCTCTACACTGTCTCCCCCGATGGTTGAACTAATTTATACTCCCATCAACAGTATAAAGGCATTCCTTTTTCTCTACCACCTCACCAGCATCTGTTGTTTGTTGACTTTTTAGTAATAGCCATTCTGAATGATATGAGATGGTATCTGAATGTGGTTTTTATTTGCATTTTTCTAATGATCAGGGATGTTGAGCTTTTTTTCATATGTTTGTTGGCTGCATGTATGACTTCTTTTGAGATATGTCTGTTCATGTCCTTTGCCCACTTTTTAATGGGGTTATGTTTTTTCTTCTGAATTTAAGTTGCTTGGAGATGCTGGATATTAGACCTTTGTCAGATAGATTGATTGCAAAACTTTTCTCCCATTTTGTAGATTGTCTGTTCATTCTGATGATAGTTTCTTTTGCTGTGCAGAAGCTCTTTAGTCTAATTAAATCCCATTTGTCAATTTTTGCTTTTGTTGCAACCGCTTTTGGTGGTTTCATCATGAAATCTTTGCTTGTGCCTATGTCCTGAATGGTATTTCCTAGATTTTCTTCTAGGGGTTTTATAGTTTGGGTTTTACATTTAAGTCTTTAATCCATCTTGAGTGGATTTTTGTATATGGTGTAAGGAAGGGTTCAAGTTTCCATTTTCTGCATATGGCTAGCCAGTTCTCCCAGCACCATTTATTAAATAGGGAATCCTTTCCCCCGTGCTTGTTTTTGTCAGGTTTGTCAAAGATCAGATTGTTATAGGTGTATGGCATTATTTCTGAGTTCTCTATTTTGTTCCATTGGTCTACGTATCTGTTTTTGTACCAGTATCGTGCTGTTTTGGTTACTGTAGTCTTGTAGCATAGTTTGAAGTCAGGTAGCGTGATGCCTCCAGTTTTGTTCTTTTTGCTTAGAATTGTCTTGGCTATTCAGGCTCTTTTTTGGTTCCATATGAATTTTAAAATAGTTTTTTCTAATTCTGTGAAGAATGTCAATGGCAGTTTAATGGGAATAGCATTGAATCTATAAACTGCTTTGGGCAGTACGGCCATTTTCATGATATTGATTCTTCCTATCCATGAGCATGGAATGTTTTTCATTTGTTTATGTTATCTCTGATTTCTTTGAGCAGTGATTTGTAGTTCTCCTTGAAGAGGTCCTTCACTTCTCTTGTTAGCTGTATTCCTACAAAATATTAATAGTGCTGAGGTTAGGCCTGGTAAGGTGGCACACGCCTATAATCCCAGGACTTTGCAAGGCCAAGGGAAGTTGATTACTTGAGCTCAGGAGTTTGAAACCAGCCTAGGAAACATGGAAAAACCCCATCTCTACCAAAGAAAAAAAATAAAAAATTAGCTGGGCATGTGCCTGTAGTCCCAGCTACTCGGGATGCTAAGGTGGGAGGATCACTTGAGTCAGGGTGGCCAAGGCTGCAGTGAACTGAGATTGCGCCACTGCACTCCAACCTGGCTGACAGAGTGAGACCCTGTCTCGAAAAAGAAATAGTGCTGAGGTTGAGAAACCCTGCCCTAATTTGAGAAACACAATTTACTAGGCTTATTGAGACTTTTGCAAAGTCATTTCACTTAGTGGTTAGCCTTATAAATTTATTTTTTCTCTCCCTTCCATTCATGAGGATTATGCACGTTAAAATTTCCAGTTCATCTGTGATCCTGGTTAAGTTTCTTTTCCAGTAGTATTGCCGAGGATGCCTCTTTGCCTTTCCCTGTCATATTCTGTTGTTCCAAGAATATAGATAATCAGATTATTTCTGAATTTGTAGTTTAACTCTTTTCACCTTGAATAAGATAAAAAAAGGTCCCTATACCTCTAAAAGCCATCCATACTCTGTCCAGTGACCCACGAGACTGTTTTCTTCTCTTTAAAGACAATAGAGGAATAAGTGAGAGACTGTAATGCTTTAGAACTGGGCATCATGGGAATGGACTAGATTCACTTTGTGGATATGGTTTGGCTCTACAAGTGAGTTTACCTTGAAAACAAAAGAATTTATAATAGCTATCAACATCAATATTTCCGAAGGATTCTAAAGCAGTTTAAAAGATAAAAATACACATATGAATATATGAGGACAGTTATAAATGAGAGAAGACTGGAGTTAGAAGCACAAGAAATTACACCTGGAAGGAGCAATATGATAGCTCCTGAAATAGAATGATAAATTTTGCTCTGAGCTTCCTAGTAGCTAAGGTAGAAATGAAAATATGATTCCACTTTGCCAAAAAAATGCTGGATAGGCAAAAGATAAATTTTCTGCCTCAAACCAGATTCTAAGCAGATCTTATCACATGAAGTATGATATAAAGAACACTGTATACAACATTCTGTTGTCTTCTGCAGATAATGACTTGTTTTAGATCAATTTTGAATGACAACTTAAGGCTTTATGAATGCATTCCCATACAGACCCAAGCTAAATCAGCCAAAATAAATGAGCTTCTGCTTATTTAATTTGCATAAAATTAGACCTAGGAGAGTCTAAAGGATTGGATGATCAATATGTCCTTCAGACTGCCTCTTCAATATTACTTATCTAAATCATGTTTCCCAGTTGGTAAAATAACTTTTTAGTCAAGATTAGACTCTTGACTAAAGTCTAATGACTAAGTTACAGCTCTCAGAATGAGAAAACTGTAGCCTTAGATTATGACTGTTACCAGTCAGAATAGGCTAGAATATGCTTTGAAAACAAACACCACCGGAAGCTTAGTAGTTGAATACAACAAAAACATTTTGTACATGTCCAGCATGGCTCAGTAGGTGGGTTGCTTCATGTAGTCACTCTATAGCACCTCATGACCTCATCTCGATCAACACTGTACTACAGGGTTTACCAGACCAGGGAAAGAAAGCCCTGGAAGTTCTGGCAATTAAATGCTCCTACCCAGAAGTAACACATAGCACTTTCACTCACAGTTCATTGGCCAAAGCAAGTGACGTGGCTGTGCCTACCTTCAAAGGGACTGGGTTTGCTTTCCTCAGGTATGCCCACCTCTTCATCTAGAAATTGTTTAGCAGTTGTAATGCTTACCACACTTGACAGCCAGCCAGGTAGCAGGGTTGACATTTTGTTTTGTAAATTAAGGAGGGCTCCTGGTGCTCTCACACAGATGGAGGACCTTCCCACTTCTGCACCAGACTGGATATCAGGGATATCTTCAGACAGGACCACATTTCTTAATCACCTCTTTTGAAATCTGCTACTCAAAACAGTTTAATTAGTCTCTGTGACATGCTGTTTCCATTCCCACCGGTTTAGAAATGGGGATCTGCTTTCAGTGCCTGAACTACCATTCATGTTTCTTCCATGTCTAATGTCTTAGGAAGGAATGTTCTTTGGACAGTCAAGCAGGCCCCTGAGGTCGGGTGACTTTCTGAGGGCTTCTTAGATCCTGGTAGCAGAGTCAGACTTGGAACTCACAGGTCCTGTAGTTTTGTGCTTTGCAATCTTACTTGTTACAGGCATCTGATTTAAAAATGCAAGGATTAGTCTCCTTAATCTGTAATGCAAGTTGGTGCTGTTGCTGTGAACATGTTGGAATGAAATGAGAGGGGACTGGATTCCTGTGATGGTCTGGAGTAAGCCCCAGATAGACAGCATTGGAACCTCCTTTCCTTTTCCTGCTACCAGCCTCCAGATTGCAGAAAATTGGAGCTAGAATCCTGACCATATCCCAACACACTAACAGGTGTGCCATATTAATATTGGAAGTATTGACAGTACTAGATTCTGAAAGGGATGACATTACAATTGTTATTCTTTGTTACTCAATTTATTTGTTGACATACCATGAGCCACATTGTTTATTGATGTACAAAAAGGATTTAATATTAGTGCATTAGTTATACAACATAGTACAGGACAGCTGCAGCTAGCTGTCAGCTTTCCAAATTTTCCAGTTGGTTCCGGCACAGTTGTTCTTCCTCCTTCTGTAATCAGAATTGTCTGGGAATGCTTGTTTTGGAGGGAACTTGAAGGGAAAAGGAACCAGAACCTTAAGAAGTGAGATCCATTGGGAGCTCAAGAATTATCAGACTTTCCAGGAAAATGCATGGGGTAGGGGGGCAGTGACACGGGTGTGGAGACATGGAAAGGAACGGTTAGGAGCAAAGGGACCTATAGGCCAGAAAGAAATGTAAGCAAAAAAATATCTTGCAGAGATGTGAAAAGGAACTTTCAATAAAGACTTACTCTATAACCCATTCTGTAAATCTAATTTGCTGGAGCAACTGCCCCCACCACACAACCTTCTACCTTCCCCCGTCCTTTTTTTTTTTTTTTTTTTTTTTTTTTTTTATAACTGCTACCAAATGGCTGCAGTTTTTAATTCTTTACTTTCCTTTTTATGGCCTACAGCTTCATACAAAAGTGTGAGTGCCCTCTCCAGATGGACTGTGCACCTCATTTGGGAAGAAGGGCAGCCGATTTTCATCATCTGGGCCTTTAAGAACTCTCTAGGTAGCCCTAAAATACATAAAAGTACAAATGGTGGACAGGAAATTTAGCAATGTCTCTTGCTGAACAGAGTATGGATTTTAGTCAGTTCGTTTTTCTTTTACTGTTGGTTAGAACTACCAGCCTTGCAGGCAAGCTAGACTATGGGGGAGGGGGCGCATGCGCAGAACACAAGTCTTTCTTGCTAGGTGACACTTTTTATTCTGAAATTGCTTTCACTGCAGACATTCCCAGTGATCCTGGGAGCTTCATTTCGTTTTTGGCCATATGGCTCTGCTCACGAAATTCCTCAGGCTCTTCCAACTGATGTTTTCCCACCACGTGGCCACAAATTGACTACTCGCTTTGCCTAGAGCTTTTAATTGGTTTAAATAATAAACTCCCCAAGTCTTTGTTTGTTGGCACACAGAACTGAGCACACAATTGCAAATGAGTTGGGCAACCTGCTTTGATTCGGTGATTAGTCATTGCTCTTAATTGTTTTTACAATTTCCACCTGAGCGATCAGGAAATGAAGCGCCGCCTCACACTTCCAGCAAGTTGCAAAGAGCCTAACTATGGTATTTCCTTATTGACTGTTTCCTTGCCTGGGAGGAGGCTGCACTAAGATGTTGTGGCTTGGGAGGTGGGCGCTGCAGGGCTAAAGTCAAGTCTTGGCTTTTTAAGCTGATTCCCGTCTGACTTTGGGAAGTGATGGAGACAGATTAAGCCATGAAGCATAAAAAGGCCCCCAACAGGACACTAGGCCCCGGTCACACCATAGCATAAACACAGAAAACATGAATGTGGCTTTGGGAGACAGGGCTTTCCTCCTGTCTCAAAAGAGGTCTTTTTTGTTTAAGGCGTTTTTGTTTTGTTTTGCTTTGCTTAGCTCTCTTGGTTTATTTTCCTACATCATTGGTGCAGATGACAGATTAGCAATGCCTTTGGATTTTTTTGTTGTTGTTGTTTGGTTCTGTTGTGTTTTCTTCTGGTGGTCAAGTCTCTGAACTTCTGAAACAGAACTATCAGCAACTGTAATATAGATTTTTTTTTTTTTGGAAGTTTGTTTTTTCATTTAAAAAGTTTTATGAAAATTCCCATATGGACAATATTTCCTGTGTCAGGAATGTACTCCACACCCACCAAGCACCTACTGCCTACTCCTTGTGTCCTTGGTCACTCTTATCAGGACTCAGTTCAAGGGGCTACTCTTCTGTAATATTTCCCTGACCAGCCCTCCACTCCACATGCTAAGCTGACATGGTAACATTTTCTCTCCTTCAAGTTCCACTGTACCTTGAACAAACGTGGAGCATAACTATATTTGAGTTATTTGTTACTAAGTTTCTTCCTCACTATTAGAGTGTGTACCCCCCAGACAGGGGCCAGAAGGCACTGAGCACAGGCTTATTGAGATCTGTGGTCAACTGGAGGGAGCAAAGAGTACAGATTTTGGAGTCAGTCTGACCTTAGCTGTAATCTCAGCTCTGCAAGCTAATATACTAAGTGACCTTAGGCAATTTACACTATCTCTCTGAACCTCAAGGTCAGTGTCTTAGTCTGCAAAGTGAGAATCATGAGATCTACCTTATGAGACTGTTGGGATGGTTCAGTGAAATATTGTGTATTAAGCGCACAGCACTGTGTCTGGCACAGAGAAAATGCCCTAAAAATGTCTAATCCTATGAATATGTAAGATATTATCATTAAGGGACGCTGGGTAAAAGGGATGAGGGAATTCTCTGTACCATTTTTGCACATTTATTAAGTCTAAACTTACTTCAAAATAAAATGTTAGAAAATACATGTATCTAATAACACGCACACACAAAATAAAACCAAATAAAAATAAAAATGGCTAATCCTCCAGGAAACCACCCCTGCTCCCCTTTCAGAGAAGGGCTTGTTCTTATCTGATTCATTCACTCTCTAGCCTCCCCTTCCTTCACTCTCACAAAATCCAAGATAACGTGTATGACTTTTGCCACGTCCACCTTGCCAACCACCTTGTTGGGAGAAATCCTTTGCAACCTTTTCTGCTTCCATTTTGATGTTCCTTGCCTAATAGTATGATTAGATACATTCATCTACAACTTACATTGAACTTACATGGCCTCTTTCATTATGATGAGCTTAAAGTGCTTTGTAGATATATTAAGTTATGGCAGGGAGAGATGGTGATGAAAAGGTTTCCTTCTCAAGTATCTTCAGGGTGACAGTGCATCCTCTAGCTCCCTCCTGGAGATTCACACTGCATCTTCACATCCTTTGATGGGCCCTGTAGTAAGGAAACGTGTTAAACTTTATTTAGTGCTACAATTTCCAAGTTGGTTTCACAGTATGCCTACTAACTTCCTCAAGAACTTTGTTTCTCCAGATCAAGCTTTGGAAAATGCTAGCTTATGGAAATAATATTTCTCTTTTTCAATGGAACCTTAGGATTCTGAGAAGGAAAACAACTCATGTAAGGCCTTGAAGAGAGTGCAAGGTGGTCAATCTGGCTCTGCTTTCCCCACAACACACCTTAATGACAAACACCAGCTTCCTTGGTTTGGTCCAATTCCAAAATTGGTCTTGGATTCTATTTTCCTGCCCTTGATTCCTGCAGTTCTTGATCTCTTGCCTGGTTCCCTGGCCATGGCCTCACTTACCAGATACGGTAGTGGCTTAGCTTTCCTCTTTAATTCAGGTTGGCATTCAGCCCTTGAACTAGTTCTTCCTCTGGCCATTAAAGATAGCAAGCCCTTGCAATCTCAGCACTTTAGGAAGGAAACCAGACAAGTCATTGGGTCATCCCAGAGACATTATGGTAGTAGCAAACACTTAACATTTACTTTGTGTTAAGAGGTATATTTACAGCGTCTAACTCTTAAGCCCATGTGAATCTGCTTCTCTTTACTAAGTAGTAGCAGATACAATTACCCTTCCCAGTGATCTTACATTTAAGCTGAGGCCACCAGACAAGATTGGTGGAACAGATCATTATGGCACAGGACATTATGCGATTAGGTGTCACACCACATGGAGCAAAGCTCTGGAAATTTGTGTGGAGAGAAAAGTGGGCTCCATCAAAAAAATTAAAAAAAAAAAAAAAAATCAAGCAAAAAGTGACCAGAAGCAGGGACAAGCTGCTATTTAAGGCTGCCAGCAGCTTCTTACCTTTGCTTTGAGAGTTCATTGCTGAGAAAATATTGCTCTTTTCTTTTGGGAAAAATCACTTCAATGGACCATTAATTTTGAAAAGCTCTAACTTACATTCTGTTCTAGAATGAAGAGGTTGTCAAAATAAAGAGTTAAACTGCCCTGTAGAAGAGTGTACATGGTGGGCTTCCTGGGGATAGAGTTGGATATCTGTAGAGATTATGATGCTTTCCACTGGAAGCAAGGATGGCTTTCCTTCTCTCTTTGGGTCTTGAAGGAGAAGGTCACGGGGTGACCTCTGGACAGTGTGGATAAGGTGGAAGATGCTTTTCTCCATGTGAGCTATGCTAAACTTTCACCATGGCAGTAGATGCTGAGACTAAGGAAAGAACCTGCTAATGTGGACCCTTGTGGACAGACCTGACTGATAGAGCCTATGCAACATGATAATGAACAACCAACATTGAGGTTTTTTTTTTTTTTTCCTGCTCTGTAATTCCCATCTGTGGTCCCCAAGCCTTCAGTAAAATTCTTTTAAACTCCATAGCCAGGTCTTAACTCTGTCATTATTTGCCACGACATTGTTTGGAAAAACAGCAGCAGCCCAGGGAAAGTTAGTTACATGGAGGCAAGAAGTGACCAGTAAGGAAATGTGGGACAGAGGTCTAAATCTAAAGGTGATGAATGACAACCAGAATCAACTTATAAACTGCAGGCATCTCTTAATGATTCCCAGGAAATCTAGGCAAAGGAAACCTGATAAAAAGATGAGTTTTTCTGCAAATTAGGCCATACATCAGTTAGGCAAGGCTAGGTTAGACTGAAGTAACAATCCTAAAATTTCAGTGGCTTTAAAAAACAACAGAATTTGTCCATTGCGGGTTGGCTGGCTCTTCTTCTGGTCCTCACTCTGGGTGTCAGGCTCAGGGAAGTTACATCTCCATGCTTCCGTGATTGCCTAGGCATAGAAAAGTTCTTAAAGCTTCTGGTCACATTTCATTGGCTAAGGGACATCACAGTGCCACACCTAACTTTAAAAGGAGTGGGGAGGTGCGGTCTGCCATGTGCCTGGAAAGCAGAGAGTTGAAAATATTTGTTGAGTGGCACTAATGATTGCTAGGCTACGGAGGGGATTGGGAGCGTGGACTCTTATTTGTGTGTTTGAAGACTGGAGAAGTTGAAGACATCCGGGTTGTAGCTTAGGATAGCAAACTGAGCACTGTCTGAATGCCTGAATTCAACAAATATTTCTCGAGCACCCTCTATGTGCCAGGTGCTGTTTTAAGAATTGGGGATAAATTCTTGTACAAAAAGACATGCTTTCTGTGCTTAAGGAGCTTACACTCTAGTGGGAAGAGGTAGGTAGACAGTAGACCCTTCTCCCTGGGAAAAGCATTGCTTGTATTAGTACCCTATCTGACGGCTCCTCACATGCTGTAAGATGATACCTAAAGGTGAGTGGCTGTGGCCTTCTAACTGCTGCTTGGTATGCTAGAGCATTTGCTAGCTTTTCATGATTCCCTTTCTGAGTACAACAATCAATCGCCTGGGCCCATTAACCATTTCTCTGAGCATTCTGATTTCTTGCTCTTGTTTCTTTTGTTTTTCGCTCTCAGCACTTTTAGGGCTTAGCTTCCAGCAAGCAGTGTCTATGCTGAGTCCTCTATTGGCTTTTATGAGGCTTTGTATTCTTGCAAAAACCAGCTCCCTTGGAGATCTCTGCGATATCCATAGTACTACCCTATTAGTTACATTCAGCTCTAGTCTTTTGGGTACTCAGCAAAGACCCGGGGTTTCTGATTCTCTTGCTGATACATGCAGTATGGTACAGTGGTTAAGGACAGTAGCTTTGGCCTCAGACAAACCCGGATTTAAATACCAGCTCTGCGATTTACTAAACCTCAGTTTTCTCATCTATAAAGTGGTGAAAATAATAGACTCTACTTCATGGGGTTGATTGATAATTAAATTAGTTATACTTAAAGTACTTAACGCAGTGCAATATTAAGTGTTCAATATAAGCTAGCTGTTTTAATTTACTGATGGTTGAATAATCCATAATCATTTGTTGATTGTTAGATGACAGAGTCAGCTCTCATGCTCTTAAAGCAAGGCTCCTCAAATTAATGTAATCAATAGAGTCAGTACCAATTCCAAATCTCTCCTAGTATATTCCTCTTAAGACACAGAGCCACATATGCAAACCAAAACCTAGGAGCAGCTTGGCGAAGAGACATTCCTAAGAAATATGCAATGTAAACTGTAACAATGATAGTGTTCTCTAGCTTCATGTCCACATTTGTCTATCTTCCTGTTTTTCTCATCTCTCTGGATCCCTTCTTGCTGTAAGATTCTGTAATTTTCACATGTACTTCTAGTTTAACTGTGAGCCCATCCAGATAGTCTGTATTTCAGAATGCATTTTTTTTTTTGGCAAGAAAATAAAGAAAATAACACACTACTTTTGTCATCAAGAATGTGCTTGTGAACTTCCCTAAAACAGATGTCAAACAGTTGACGCTTTCAAAATATTGCACATCTTTTTACAGTATGGCTCTGACCGGAATAGATGAAACAGGAAGACATTTCTCATTTTGTGGCTTCTCTGACCTAGGATCAACATGTATGGTCCAAGCAGGTTTTTCTTACCAGCCATCACTGGCCTCATGCCTTAACTGTGTGCAGAGTGATGTCATATGGCAAAATTGTTGGCTCTGAATATACACGAAAACTAGGAAGACAACAAACGAGACCCCAAGAAGTCAAAACAACTTTTATTTCACCCAAAATATAAACATGTTTGACTGTCTTCATTCTACCAGCATTTATCAAGCGCCTACTACCTGAAAAGTACAGTGCTGGACACTGCTCTCCAAGCTCATAGGAATAAAAAAAAAAAAAAAAAAGAAGAACAGTATTTGCAGGCTTATTAACAAGAAAGGAGACTGAAAATCCCCAGTAAGAAAGCCCCAAAATACCAAAAATGCAGAAGGCTGATACTACTTTAGTGTGGGATAATGTAGCCCTGCCCATTTCAGTAGCCTTAAAGACATTGTTCATAATGTACATAATGTCAGCACTAAGGTTGCTCTTTCCGGACTGTGATGGCAAGTCATCCAGAAAAGTTTACAATATTTTCAATGTCTTCCCTTTAAAAAGACAGAGAAAAGTCTAATATACCTTAGTTGGCTTTTTATCTATCACACGTGGTTAAAATAAGCTTTTTGTTTGTTTGTTTTATTCAGGCATTCTCGTACCCTGAGAAATCTCCCGAGCTTCTAGCTGGCTGAGCTATTACTACAGATTGCTTAGCACTTTTGTCAATCTCACTGTAGATGAATGATCAGATTTCTCTAGAAATAGTGGTTTTTCTGGCTGTCTTAGTTTGTTTTGTGCTGTTACAACAGAATACCATAGATTGGGCAATTTATCAAGAAGAGAAATTTATTTCTCACAATTTTGAGACTGAGAAGTCCAAGATCAAGTCACTAGCAGGTTCAGTTGTCTGATGAGGTTCTATTCTCTGCTTTTAAGATGATTCCTTGAACATAGCATCCTCCCGAGGGGAGGAACACTGTGTCTTCACATGGAAGAAGAGTAGAAGAGAGTGAACTCACTCCTCCAAGTCCTTTTCATAGCAGCGTTAATCCATTCTCCCTCAGGATCAAAACGCTTCCCATTAGGCCCCACCTCCTGACACTGTTGCATTGGAGATTAAGTTTCCAACACACAAACTTCAGGGCATACATTAAGACCATAGCACTAGCATTCCGTAGAAAGTTGAGAGAAGTGAATCCTACAAACCAGATGCTAGCCTGAGAAGAAATAAAGTACAGAATACCACCTACTTCTTCAGCCAGATTGCCAGCCTTATCGCAAGTTAAAATCAAAGTTTGATGACTTCTCAGCTATCATTTCTTACCCAGCCTCCTAACTGATCTTTAGCTTCTGGCCTGGAAATCTAGTGTCCAATCTCAACACAATAGTCTGTGTGATCCTTTAAAATAAAATGATTGTACACTCATGTTAATAGAAGCATTGTTTACAAATAGCCAAGGGGTGAAAACACCCGAAATGTTCGTTGACAGATGAATGAACGCAATGTGATACTGTGTGTGTGTGTGGGTATATGTATAATCATATATATAATCTATATACTATGGAATATTATTCAGCCTTAAAAAGGAAGAATAGCCTCTCAGATGCTACATGAATGAACCTTGAAGACACTATGCTAAGTGAAATAAGCCAGTCGTAACAAGAATGAATACTGTATGACTTATATTAGATTTCTAGAGTAGTCAAATTCATAGAGATAGAAATTGGAAAGCTGGTTACCAGAACCTGGGGGAAGTAGAAAATGTAATGTGGAATTATTGTTTAGTGGGTATGGAGTTTCAGTTGGGAAAGATGAAAAAGTTATTCATCTTTTGGAGATGGATGGTGATGATGATTGCACAATATGGTGAACATATTTAATGCCACTGAACTATCCACTTAAAAATTGTTAAGATGGGCAATTTTATGTTATATATATTTTAATACAATTCAAAATAACTAAAATTCCATTACAAATAAAAATATCTGAGCCAGGCGCAGTGGCTCACGCCTGTAATCCCAGCACTTTGGGAGGCTGAGGTGGGTGGATCACCTGAGGTCAGGAGTTTGAGACCAGCCTGGCCAACATGATGAAAACCTATCTCTACTAAAAATACAAAAATTGACCAGGTGTGGTGGCACATGCCTGTAATCCCAGCTACTCGGGAGGCCAAGGGAGGAGAATCACTTGAACCTGGGAGGTGGAGGTTGCAGTGGGCTGAGATCGCGCCACTGGAGGATACAGCGAGACTCTGTCCCCCTCCAAAAAATCTGATTCTGTCACTACTCAGAACCCTTCTATAGCTTCCCATCAGGCCTCCTAATAAAATGTAAAGTACTTACATTGGCCTCCAAGCTGTCCCTTATCTGGCTTCTGGCTACCTCCCTACCTTGTTTCTTCCAGTCCGTTGCCCCACTCATTCTGCTGTGGGTTGATTCTTGAACAACCCAAACTGTTTTCTGCCTCAATGGCCTTTGTCCTTGCTATTTCTTCCGCCTACCACACTCTTCTCCTAGATAACCACGTCGCTTATCAGTCACTTCTTTCAGCCACCTGCTCAGATGTCAGCTCCTCAGAGGTGACACTAGCCTATTTAAGATACCTGCCATCCCAATCCTGCCCTGGGACCTCTTCATCCTCTCACATTGTTTTATTTTTCTCCATAGCACTCTAGATGAGATACTTATTCGTGTGTCAGTTGTCTGTCTCAGACCCCTGAAGGATAAGCTCCATGAGGGCTAGAACTTTGTTGCTCAACACCATATTACCAGCACCAAGAGAAGTGTCAGGAACCTAGCATGTGCTCAGTAAACATTTGCCAAATGAATGAATAATACCCCAGGACTCTGTTTAAAACTCTCACCTCACAGAATGAGGTCCCTTCACCACATCAACTGAGGTCCATCAGACCTCAGAAGAAGGCAGCAGTGACAGCCACTGCCATCTCGATATGACACCCAAGTGGTTTGCTCTCTTTTATTGAATTCTGTCAAGTTTATGTGGTAGCATCCAACACGGGTTTACTCCAGTGATTTAGAAATTAGATTGATTTAGTGTAATCATAGCACTCTGCTGTTTGGATGATTTTTAAACACTAATGTGACTCTTCATGCTCACTGCTAGATAGCAATTATGGCGTTTCAGAATGATTTTCACAGACCACAGTGTTATGCCCAGCCTCCTCTTCACATGGAAAGCTACAGGGAACCTTCTCTCAAGTGAGGGCTGCTGCCAGCTGCAGACTTTCTCTTGAACTTTAGTGGGCATGATGGTGACCTCTACAGACCCCTAGGAGAGGAGGACTTCTACCAGTAAATCCAGGCTGGGAAGGGCTGGCACAAGACAACTGTCGGAAATAAGAGGCCTCCCTTTTCTGTGCCTTTACCCAGCCTCAGTACCCAGTGCTCTCCCTGGGAACTTTTACTCATAGGAAGGAAAGTCTGTAACAAACCTCAGCCGGAAAATAGTTTCACAGATTCCTCCTCAAAAACACATTTGCATTTCCGAAGAGAAGTGTCCTTGAAGAATCGTGAAGCATTACAATAGTAGCTCAAACTCTTTAGCACTTACTGTGGACCAGTCCCTGTGCTAAGAATTTAACATTTCATATCAGGAATGCACTTCATCCTTACTGTCTTGCTGTGAGGTAGTTGCTATCATTTCCTCCATTTTACAAGTGAGGAAAGCAAGACTCAGGAAATAAGTTACCCATGGTCATGCAGCCGGCTAGTGGTGGCTGGGCCGTTCAGGGAAGGTTTCATGAGAGAGGTCTAGTGAATTAATGTCCTTGCTCAGAGTAATATTCAACAAATATTTGTTTCATTATGTTTTATAATAAGGAGTTTAGACTTTATTTTATAGACAATAGAGAGTTACTAAAGGTTTTATTTTTCTTTCAGAAAGTCAGATAAATTTCCATGAGGGCTGGAACTACGTTATTTTCATATTTGTACCCCAAGTGTACAACACAGCATCTGGCACCTAGTAAATGCCCAGTAAATGTTGCATCAACAACAGAATTCATCACTGCATATGTTTGGATAAACTATGCCAAACAAACTTCCTGGAAATACAACTACATACAATATATTCCTAACACAACATGGTTAAAGCCATAACACAGATATAATGGTCTTGCCTACAACCACTGTAGTAAAAATTTCCACTATAACAATTGCAATTCTTAGGAAAATGGCTTGGGTATATTTAAAATCAGGATAATTGTTCATTTTGAGCACTAAAGCTTGAGTTCTGATAACCCCACTTGGCTTTTATCCTCTCACATCTTTTATTATTTAAGGCTTTTAGTGACATGATCAGACCTGTGTTTTTAGAAAGCTCTGTCGTGGTGGATGTAGAGGACTGATTACAGAGGGAGGAAACAGGAGGCTGGGGGCCAGTGGAGAAGCTGCTCAATGCAGGGGGTGGAGCAGGGGGCGGGGGTGGAGAGATGTGGTGGTGTGCGGTGAGGGCCAGGACAAGGAAACTGCTGAGAATGGAAAGGAGGGAAGAGATTAGAAAAAGACTGAGGAAGTTGAATTTAGTAAGATTTACCAAGAAGTAGTGACAAATGATGGAATGCATTTTAAAAGGGTTAGGAAATTGCCAGGGATACCTCTGAAGATTTGTGTGGGAATGTGGATAGAAATAGGGAAATCAGGAGCCAAGCCCTTTTTCAGGGGGTCAAGTATAAATAATGACTTTGGTTTAGAGCACTTTAAGTTCATTGTGCCAGAGGATATCCAGAGGGAGACATCTAGCAGACATTTAGAAATTGTAATCCATTAACAATTCATTCTCCTTTTTCTCCCCTCAGCTTGCAAAGACTAATCACCATTTGAAAAAATCAGGTTCTACAAATGACAGAGTGCCCAATATTTAGATGTCCTACAGGCACCTGTATTACAAAGGCTGGTGCTATAGAAAGCAGTATTTTAAGGCTAGGTTTTTTGGCTGTTGTTTTGTTTTGGTGGAGGGCAAGTGTGAAGATGGTGTTGTAGGGCAGAGTTGGAGAGACAGTGAGCTACTTTGCCTATTTAGGAAGCCGTGTGTGCTTCCACTTCTCCTGACTCTCAGAGGCAGGCTAGTGAGTGGTGATTTTCAAGAATGATAAGGCACTTAAATACTTAAGTACTTGGTAAGTAAGATTCTATATGAGCAATCAGTTGAAGAAGCAAATAAGATTCCGAGGGGAGCATTAATCATCTCTGTGTCTAATGGGTCTTCCCTAAGGCCACATCTACACAAGTGTGGAATTTTAAATAGGCTTTATTTCTGTAGACTTGCAAAAGGACAAGAAGACAAGAATATATTTTGTTTTTAAAAACCAGGTATTTTCTGGTAACTCTTTTTACATGAAAATGAACTTTAGAGCAAAGGTCCTTGTACTCTTGTCCCTAAAACTGAACAAGTTTTCAACTTGACAAATTTGCTAGAACATATGTGGAGCTCTGTGAAGTCGGAAGGCTTCCAAACCTAATCAAAAAGGGTCTTGCAGTTCAGATGCTTCTTCCTGAAAGCATTTGTCTGTCAACCACACTTTGCTTACCAAAGTAGACTTAGCCCAGCATATCACATCTTCGTGACTGAATAAATTATAAAGCCTGATTTTTTTTTTCTTAGGATTTGGAGCTGTTTCACTTTCTTTGATATAAGGACTGAAAACATATTGGCAGATGTTAAGAGTTACCTTTGTTTCATCTCCTGAAATGTAGCTTACTTCAAAAATTTAGAGGCTGTAATATACTCATGCCTCTCTGACGAGAAATCCACCAGGGAGACTGTTTCCTCCTTTCCCCTGAATGACAGAAACATGGAGAATTGTTAATAAAAGTTGGCAGCATTGAAATTCTGAAAATGACTTGAAAGGAGAATTTGCATGGGACACCGCCACCCAAACTCACTCCAGGTGTGACTACTTTCCCTGGCTCCCTGACCGGAAGGGGAGGGCGTATGGGGATCTGCTGTGATTCTTAAGAGAAATACTGAAAAGGAGGTGTGACTGTCTCCTTAGAGGTTATCTTTTGGTCCAGGGAGGAATATTGATTACTATGTTTTGTCCCAATATCTAAATTCGAAGTTTAAGCAAGACTTACATGATCTCAACTACATTCCTAGGCTTTATGAAGCATAAAGCCTATGTGGGGCAAGGCAGCCAAGTTTTGATCACCATGACCTTCTATTTCTTCCTCTGCTATATGGCTAGTGAGGGTATGGGTCAAATTTCTTAAAACCGTCTTTCTGTGAGAATATGGTTCTGATATAATTTTGTGTTCTGATGCGCTTTTATATTTTGCAAGGAAAAACCCACTGCAGGCAAATTCATCCAAAAGGTTTTATTAGAGTGTGAATCATATCTGAGGAGCCCTAGGAAACATTTATCTAAGCTGTGCCCTAAACTCACTTTCAAAAGCCTGGGAACATTCAAATAACACTGAGAAAACAGACATTTTTTATGGGCACCATAACCCTTGGAATACTAAAAAAAAAAAAATACCTACCAGTTTGAAATGTATGCCAAATATGTGTCCAAATGAATAATCCATCCTACTTGAGAACAAATGATGATGATGATGGTAATGATGATTATGCTAATAATCATCATCATAATAGTAGCTGCCATCACTAAGCAATTACTGTGTATAAGGCACTATATTAAACTGTTCGTGTGTGTTTTTCTTATTTATCCTCATAACAATACTGAGGAGTAAGTATATAATTATCCCCGTTATAGAGATGAGAAAGTGAGGCTCAGAAAGATTTAAGTAATGCTCCCAAGATCCCACAAGTAGTTAGTGGCAGACTTGAGATTCAAAGCTAGGTCAATCTGATTCCAAGGCCCATGTAATAAACTACTACATTATATTTCCTATATAGTACATATAGAAATGCCCGTAAAATCGAGACAATATTCTCAGATGACTTTAACAAAACCTGAGTAGCTATTATGTGCCAGGAACCTGAGTATGTTATGTGAAAACAACGTATATGACTCTCTACTATTTTCCTCAATCTCAATTGATTTTAAAAACCCACAAATGCTATCTTTGTTTTTATGTAAATGAACCATCAAGTGTGTAAACACAATCTTTTTTGCCTAAAATTACAGAATGTCATAAAATATCAGGAGTGCCAGTCATATTACGTAGACCAGTGCTTCTCAAGGTTGAAGTGCACCAGAGTCTCCTGGAGGGCTTGTTAAAATGCTGCTGAGCTCCACCTCTATAAAGTTTCTGATTCAGTAGAAGTGGGGTGGGCCCAGGAATTGACGTTTCTAACAAGGTACCACTGATGCTGATACTGCTGGTCAGGGAAGATTAGATTGAGAGCCACTGATCTAATGATGTGAAAGCTAAGGTGAAAAATACATCTATGAAAGGCAGCTAGTCAATGGCCTTATACTGGGGTCTAGCCCAGGTTCTTTTGCTCTTTTGTTAACCAGCAGTGGGATCCTTGGGGAGTAACTTCTTCTTATGGACTTGGCTATTTTTTCTTCAGTAAAATAAGGGAGTTGGATTAGATGAACATTTAAGTTTTTGTTTGTTTGTTTTGTTTTTTGTTTTTTTAGTTGCAGGATTCTTTTTTTTTTTTTTTTTTTTGAGACGGAGTCTTGCTGTGTCGCCCAGGTGGAGTGCAGTGGCCGGATCTCAGCTCACTGCAAGCTCCGCCTTTTGGGTTCACGCCATTTTCCTGCCTCAGCCTCCCGAGTAGCTGGGACTACAGGCGCCTGCCACCTCGCCCGGCTAGTTTTTTGTATTTTTTAGTAGAGACGGGGTTTCACCAGGTTAGACAGGATGGTCTCGATCTCCTGACCTTGTGATCCGCCCATCTCGGCCTCCCAAAGTGCTAGGATTACAGGCTTGAGCCACCGCGCCCGGCCTAGTTCCAGCATTCTATGAGGAAGGATTGAAGGATACCAGATAAATAAAGCCCATTGAAATTAAAACCATGCTCTTTAGGGTCTAGAAACTTAAATCTATTCATAGTGACACCAAGTATCATACAGATACATATCACATAGCTAGCTTGAATCTAAAATTTATTATTTTCATTCATTCAACGTATTTATTGAGCACCTACTATAAGCTGGGTACTATTTTAGGTACTAGGATGCAGTGGTGAATGAAACGACATGATTCTTACCTTCGTAGAGATTATAGGCCATACTAGCTAACTGCAGACATTCTAGATAAAAGTAAAAAATAAACATTAATAGAAGTTCCAGCATGTCATTTTTTTCTTTCTTTCTTTCTTTCTTTCTTTCTTTCTTTCTTTCTTTCTTTCTTTCTTTCTTTCTTTCTTTCTTTCTTTCTTTTTCTTTCTTTCTTTCTTTTATTATACTTTAAGTTCTAGGGTACATGTGCACAACGTGCAGGTTTGTTACATATGTATACATGTGCCATGTTGGTGTGCTGCACCCATTAACTCGTCATTTACATTAGGTATATCTCCTAATGCTATCCCTCCCCTATCCCCCCACCCCACGACAGGCCGCGGTGTGTGGTGTTCCCCTTCCTGTGTCCAAGTGTTCTCATTGTTCAATTCCCACCTATGAGTGAGAACACAGCATGTCATTTTCCTATCTAAATGGACCATGTTACATACTCCTGATTTCATGATTCAACAACTAGCTACACAAATGTTAAGTATTTGTGTGATTGATGGTATCAAATATATATTTTAGGACAAATTCAGGCTAAAACAAATTATAAAGCTAAGAGCTACTTAAAACCGTATCAGTTTACAAACAAAAGGAAGTAAACTGCAAATTCTATCCTCTATTCGTTTTTTTAGTTTCCTCCATTCATTTTTCCATATTTAATATATTTTTATAAACTAGTTTTTTTCTTTACAGATTTGTTTTTAAATTTACATATTCTAACATCTATCCTATAATCTTTAATAAACAAGCTCAGTTTAAAATCTAGCTTAAAATTTTTATGCTTAAAAGTATGGTGATATACTTTATCCAGAAGTAAATAAAAATGTTTTATTTTGTGTGTTTTTTTCTGTACATATATCCATGTGCACAGCAAGAGTAAAAGGTATGTTTGTGGCATGATTTTATTAACAATACTATAGAGTGGAAGATGTGCTGGGGCAGTCATCAGGATACCTGTGTTCAACAATGAGCTCCACTACCAATAGTAACTTACAGTAAGTCATTGACACTTTAAGGGCCTTGGTGTCTCCATTTGAAAATAAAAAAATTGAAAATAAGAAGATTGCATAAGGCGTTTCATGATATCTTTCCCTTTCAGCCTGAGCAGTTTATTAAGAGGAAGATACTATATTTCCACTCCCTCTCTAAAAAATAAGTATTTATTCTATTAAATTAAGTATATAATTTCAAGTGTTGAAATCTTACAATACGATGTGTTTTATTTTTTTTTTTAATCTAATATTACTCCACTGTCTTGGAAAGCAAACTGGTCACATCAAACACTTCCTTTTAGATGGTAATTTCACAAAGGGATACATAAACACAGTGGGTCTAGCAAGCCTGCTACTAGAGACAGCCATGGGCTGGTTTAGCTGTAAGGTTCCCTCTCATTTATGTGCTTACTGCCCAACTGGTTATAATAATAAGAAAAGAACCATGGTGGTGATTCTTCCTGCACTGGACTTTTCAGTTTCTGTGATTAGTATCTATGATTTTAGTCCAACTGTGTTGGTGTTAGAAACTTCAAAGCAAATCCAAAACCCAGTATTTAGGGGAATATATTTTAAAGGAATACTCACTACCAATTAGCCTAGGCGGTAATGAAAATCATCATATATTTTCAATGATGAAAGATCCCAGTAGGAGGGCTCCTAATGGATGACAGGTGCCAGAGTGAGAGAAGTCCAGCCAGAGGAGGGCAAAGCTTATTTCTCAGTCAGCTTAGGAGAGCACAGCACGCCCTTTAAGCTGGACTCAGAACACATACGGCGTGCAACCCACAATTTCTTGTTGGATTTCATTCAGGACACTGCTGCTTAGACTCAAATCACCTGAAACCTAGGAAGACAAGACAGGTGACCATGAGTCGACTGTCTCTTCTGGTGTCTTGGCTGCTGCTGATCACATAAAACAAACCATGACATAATCTAATCAATGTGGATTTAGGTTTTGAAGATTCCATATATTTCCTTCAAAGGACTATTACACTCAGTGCTGATAGGATATGCCTCCAATTAGAATGTGATTGCTACAAGGGCAGTAGTATGTGTTTTCTTCACGATGTGTCCCAGGCATTTAGAATGGCGCCTGTCTCATGAGGGTTGTTCAAGAAATATTTATTGAATGAATAAAGCAATGCTATCATTATAAGAATAATTTTTTTGTCTGGCTCTCTCTTTTTTTTTTTCTATTTTTCTTCTGAAACAGTTATTCCAAGATGTTCAACCACCTTATTTCTGTCTTTTGCCCCATTCCTATTTGCCCCACCAAAACCTCTTTTATTCAGTATCTTTATTGGTATTGTGCTTTATTAAACTTATTAAAGAAGTGTAACATATATGAGAAAAGTGAAAAAATTGTGTTGGCTTGATGACATTTCAAAAACTAAACATGCATACCAGTGTAACCAGCACCCAAATGAAGAAATACAATCTGAATAGCACCTAGAAGACTCCCTCAGTCACTACCTCCTCCTCCCAAGGGTAATCACTAACCTGACTTTGAACACCATAGATTGGTTTAGCCTCTGTTTATATTTTATGTCAACAAAATAATACAGCATATCTTCATTGATGATGGCTTATTTTGCTTGACATTGTGTTTTTATAATTCACGCCTATTGTTGGGTGTAGTTGTGCTTCGTTCATACCCATCGCTGTATAATACTTGAATATACTGCAATTTATTTATTCATTTTAGTGTTAATAGGCATTTGGGTTGCTTCCAGTTTGGGGAAATTATGAACAAGGCTGCTGTTCACATGTTTGCAACTGTCTTTTGGTATACTTATGCATGCATTTTGGGGGGGTGTATACCTAGGTTTGCCCCATTTTTAGTGATGTGCATCTTATTCCTCCTCTGCATTTCTTTTCCATTAGGTTTCTTGCCATGTTAGGGAGGATTAGCCTTGCCAGTTTCCATAAAAGCAGCCCTTTTAATGGGAATTGAAGACTCTGCAATTAGATCAGACTGAAAAGTCCTGGCTATTTCCTGTTATATGGCTGATATTCCCACTGTTAACATCCATTCCTGAGGTTTTTCTGAGAATCATGTACTTTGGATGTCATGTACATTTTACTGGTTAAAGCATTGGTTTATCTAGGTGGTAATACATGAACTAATCTTAATTGACTCATTACCACTCATTGAACCCTAGGTGAAAGTGGGATCTTGAAAAATGGGGACACAGAACAGAAAACTTTTGAATGGGGTTTCCAGGGAAGAGGTTTTTGGGTGGTTTGTAGAACCAGTGCAACCTGCAGAGCTAGGACACAGCATAAGATTTGGAAGGGCAAGAGAGAGACCTGCTTCAAGATGAGAATGAAAGTGCCATTATGTGAAGTGGAGGGAGCCAGAAATCCAGTAACTTTGTTGGTTTTGCAGCCTTGCCCAGGGCTTATGCTCATTCCAGGGTGCACTCTGTCCACAGTGACCTATCTGATGAGGTCATACAGAGGTCAAATTAAAAATTTTTTTGAAAGTACCTCTCCACACAGCAGGAAAGAAAATCAGGAGCAAATGAGTGATTTGGTAGTAGTATAGGCAGACACTTTATATGCTAATGATCTAGCAACCTATAAGTACTAAAGTTTAGTACTTAAGTATACAACCTGATGCCAGGACTGTATTTACATGGTCTTGTTTTCTGTTTAGAAAGAGCGTTTTTACTGCCACAACTGTCAGTCAGCTTTGAGTACAAACCCACCAGGTAGCAATCATGGGAGCTTAGGTCAAAGGGGGTAGAAATGGTCAAACCAGCTGACTCTGAACGTTTTTAGACACAAACAAGGTTGAGGTGATGGATGAATTCTGTCAAGGCTGAAATTGAGCAGTTTGAGTCTCTTAAATGGCATCCACTGAAATGCTGATACAATTATTTAAAAAGTCGGCAGGATTTAATTATTTTTATAAATGAATGTGATTTTATTTGAGGTTTAGTAAAAAGCACTATATATGTATTTCTTTCTAGCAGATCCCCTTTAGCTGATATCCTGCCTTAGGCAGTGTTTGGGCTAATAATGACATTTCTGACAGAGAAACATGGTCGTGAACCATGCTTACTTTTATTATACAGCTTTATCCTTTCAGGTATTTCATGTCAAGCCACGTGTTCTATTGGTTTGCCAACCTTTGTCACGTCATGTACTACAGCACCTAGCTTGGATTCACTCATTCATATGAGTGTATATTGAGCATCAGTGAGCTAGGCAGTGCTAGGCACTGTTGGGGAAACTGAAAGTGTATAAAATCTGCTCTGTGCCCTCAAAGAGTTTACAGACTAGTAGGGGAGCTGAGGCAGGATTATGATTCTAATATAAGGGGGAATGGGAGAAGTGCCAACAGGGAAGTACAAAGGGCAATGGTGTTCAAAGGAGAGTGCGATCATTTCCAGATGGAAAGATCAAAGAAGGCTTCATGCAAGAAGTGGTATTTGTGCTGAGCCTTAAAGGGTAAGATTTCTGCTGAAGGAGATGAGTGAAAGGAAAGGGAAGCATTGTAGGTTTAGGGCTAGCGAGAGTTGAACTGCAGGAGTGGGTAAATGTGGCTGAACTGGGCAAATATCTGTCCCTGAAAGGACTGGAGGCCTTGCAGAAGATTCTGCTAACATTTGTTAAGCAATCCTTATTACAACCCAGGGTTGTAGAAATACCAGCACACACTAGAAAACCATTACTGTTGACCAGAAGCTTTGACAGAGAGGTTCTGAGAAACATCCAGGCGAGGTGTGGTGGCTCATGCCTGTAATCCCAGCACTTTGAGAGGCCGAGGCAGGTGGATCACCTGAGGTCAGGAGTTCGAGACCATCCTCGCCAACATAGTGAAACCTCGTCTCTATTAAAAATAATAATAATTTTAAAAATTAGCTGGGTGTGGTGGCACGTGCCTGTAGTCCCAGCTACTCAGGAGGCTGAGGCAGGAGAATTGCTTGAACCCAGGAGACAGAGGTTGCAGTGAGCTGAGATCGCGCCACTGCACTCCAGCTTGGGTGACAGAGTGAGACTCTGTTTAAAAAAAAAATAGAAAAAGAAACATCCAAACATGTATCATTCATTCATTGTCCATTAATTTATTATTTAAACAGTACTAAGTTTCTACTTTGCTCAATGTCCTGGGTCACGTACCAAAGGGAGAGGGGTCATACAATGCTAAAATATATGATTCTGGGCCGGGTGCTGTGTGGCTCACACCTGCAATCCCAACACTTTTGGAGGCTGAGGAGGGTGGATCATTTGAGGTCAGGAGTTTGAGACCAGCCTGGCCAACATGGTGAAATCTCGTCTTTACTAAAAATACAAAAATTAGCCAGGTATGGTTGTACGCACCTGTAATCCCAGGTACTCAGGAGGCTGAGGTAGGAGGATCGCTTGAACCTGAAAGGCAGAGGTTGCAGTAAGCCAAGATTATGCCACTGCACTCCAGCCTGGGCAACAGAGCGAGACTCTGTCTTTAAAAATAATATTAAACAAAATATATGATTCTGGTCCTTTAGGGCCTTACAATACTTATATGTTCCTTTTCTTTTGGTGAAGGTAATTAAATGAAAATCAAAATAGCCCAGAACTTTTGATAAAGTTCAGGTCCTGGTCAGGTTCAGAAGCTAAAACATCCCCACAGTCTTCCTGGATGACAACAAACACCAATACTAATAGCTACCACTTATGAGCTCCATATTTGTGCTAAGCATTTTATATTCATGACCTTTAAATTTCCCATCAGCCCTACGAAGTAAGGATTCCCACTTCACAGTTCTGCCTCAGTTTTTTGGGGGTAAGTACTGTTGGGGTAGACAATTTCATGCTAAAGTGTGTGTGTGTATGTGTGTGTGTTGGGGGGCAGTGCTAGTGAGCAATGGGACAGGGTGAAGCTTGCTTAGCAGTATAGGACACGTTTTTCTTACTGCCCGGAGCTCGAGGAAGTCAGAGAGTGCCCCTTCATCTGCTGTACCAGCAACATTTAGGACCACACCCCAGAATAAACAAATCCTTACAAACTGTCAAAAAGCCACATTGTATGAGGTAGATTTGATTGTGATGGGCTCCAAGCCCCAATATTGCGTTTGACATGATTATTGAGGCAAATTCCATGCCCCAAACCCTTTACATGAGTACTGATTCTGCAGACAGACTATACTAGGTACTTTTACATGTGTGAATTTAATCCTCATGAGAGTCTTGGAAGATAGTATTATCATTTTTCAGAGGAAACTGAGTCTCAGAGAGGCTGGGAAATTTCCCTAAGAGTACACAGTCAATATGAAACAGAACCAGAACCCGTAATCCCGTATTTTGTCCATATTTATTCTTTGTGATTCTATGAATGAGGGTGCCATATTTGAACCCACTATAAGGGCATCTAAGCATCTGAACATTTGACATACCATTAGCCACAGAAACCTAACCTGAAAGCCAAGAAGGTAACAACTATTTCCCTTATGAGCTGCCTGTTTGAAATGAGAGAGAGAGAGAGAGAGTGAGAGAGAGAGAAGAGAAGAGATGAGAGGAGAAGAGAAGAAAGGAAGGAAGAGAGAGAGGGAGAGAGATTGAAAGGGAAAGGAGAGGGGCAGAGGAAGGGAAGAGGGAGACAGGGAGAGGTATCAAGAAAGAGATCCTGCAAAAGGTTCTTCATAGGTTACGCTGAAGTAGGGCATCAGGCTGAGGGGGCACAGTCAAGGCTGTGATAGGAAGATTCAGGTTTGTTGACCCAGAGGTCGGCTTTTATCTTACTTCGTTTTGTTCCTCACTTCAGAAACGTCTTGCTTTTGCCTTCAGTCTCCATTCTGCGTGGGGTTAGATGACTCTCCATGGAGATTTACATTTTGGTCACCAGTCATCTTTTCTGTGCCCTCCTAACTATGATAGCTTTGAGCAACTATGAACCTCAGGTTGCTCATCTTTCAAACAGGGATGATATCAATAATAATTGTAATGATAGCAACGACAACAATAATAAATATGTGTTTCATAGAGTTGTGGTTATGAGACTTACAGTTTGCAAACGTTAGTTTTGTTACTACTTCTCCATTCCATGCAAAGGCATCCTTGCTGAAGGAATTCCACTGTCTAAGTATCAATCAGTATTCCACCTCAGAACCACACCATGAGAGGATCTATAAATTCTTTGTCCACAGGTTCAGGAGATGTTATCAGCTGCTCTGTTCCTGTTATAAGTTAGCTAACTCAACTACTTCTCAAAGAGTGAAACATGCTTCTGATGTGTTGGTCTTTATTTTATTTTATATCTTAAAACTTTTTCATCAAGGGAAAAACACAGAGGAAACAAGGCTGTTAAAAATTATTTCAGATGATTAATTAGTACCCATTCGTCCTCAGAAGGTCGGTAGTGATTTGCTTAGAGCTCATCTTTGATTTTTTGTAAGATTTGACTTTGAAACAAAACATCCATATCTTACTAGAATTCACATTTTCTCTCACATCTCTACTCAAAATCTCTTCACTATCCTGTGTGAACTCCACTTATATTTTCTAAGGACTTATCACTAAAGTGGTAAAGTTATTAATATTTTTACAACTTCCTTTGGAATATTCCAATTGTTTAAATTTATTTTGTTAGTATAGTTAGCTTCGCAGAAAACAAATAAATTAGCACGGAATTATCTTTAAGGTAATTAAGTGTGTCATTGGCTAAAACAGCAGCACCCAAAACAATAAGGACTTACAAGAACAAATTAGTTTTTATTCAGATAACTGAGTATGCATAGCAAGTGATCTTCAACACGACAAAACAAAAAAAAATCTCAGACATAACTCCAAATTTCTCTAAGCTAGGGACAATGGTTTTGCCTGTTTTTAATAAAATATAGAGCTTGAAAAATCTCACTGAAAATATCAAAAGACTTCTTTTGACATCAAATACCTCTTAAGAAATAATACTTGGAGCATTTTAGTGTAAATGAATCACAAGCATGTGGATTAAATTTCCCACAAAATATGCACGGCTCAAAAATTAAGTGAAAAATTAAGGGAAAGTATTTCAAAGAAATGTGTTGAGTTATATTAACTAAAATGATGGTCTAATTAGAGAAATCCTTAAGATGTCCCATGCACAGTAAATTGTTTTGTTTCAATTCCTATAAACGGCTGTACACACTTCTAAATCAGACACACTCTTCCATTTACTAAGTTCATGAATTTGAACAAGTTATTTTACTTTCTCTGAGCTTCAATTTCCTCATCTGTGCAATGGAATTAGCAATACTTAACTCATAATGTTGTGTGGATTCAATAAGAGTGGCTCACTTATGCATACCAGTTACTTGATATGTATGTATGTGTATTTTTGAGTGTGTTTAAATGTGTACATATGTTTTAAGTATGAATGTACATGTGTGTGTGAGCATGCAGAAGTTTTATCAATGTGTGTCCATGTGTATGAGAGTGTGTATATAAGTGTGTGTGCATGTGAATGAGACTGTGTGGGTGGTGTGTGGATGTGTGTGATTGTGCAAATGTGTGTAAGCATCTGAGTATGCACATGTATGTGTATGTATATCTATGTACTCATGGGCTTGGTGTCTTTTTTCTCCATAGAAGCAATAGGTTATGGATTATAAATCAGTGTAACAAAATGTACAATGAAGTTTACTTAGGACGTTTCAGAAAGCCGACATTTAGTGAATTCATTTCTGACAGTGTGATGATTTTTTTTTGAGACAGAGTCTCACTCTTGTCACCAAGGCTGGAATGTAATGGCACGATCTTGGCTCACTGCAACCTCCACCTCCTGGATTCAAGCAATTCTTCTGCCTCAGCCTCCTGAGTAACTGGGATTACAGGCGTGCACCACCACACCTGGCTAGTTTTTGTATTTTTAGCAGAGATGGGGTTTTGTCATGTTGGCCAGGCTGGTCTCAAACTCCTAACCCCAGGCAATTTGCCTGTCTTGGCCTCCCAAAGTGCTGGGATTACAGGCTTGAGCCACTGCTCCCGGCCAGAATGTGATGATTTCTAATGCACTTGGTGCATTCGTAACCTAAAGATAAGGATGCTATAAGATGCTATGTACTGTGTATAAAATCATTTTATATATTTTAAATAAGGGATTTTACAAACTCTAAATTATAATAAAGGTTTGACAAAGAGCAGGATATGTATATCTGAATAAAAGTATAGTTACTTCTTACAATACATATATGCGCTTATCTTTTAGGATGCTAAATTTACCGGGGCAAAAAAAATAAGCGCCAACCCACTTATTTGACGTGGTGTTAGCAAGTACTCCCTAGTACTTTTTGGGCTGGAGATGATCTGCTGTAGTCGTCACTCTCAGTCTTTGGTGCATCCTAGCCTGAGGCTCCAACCAGAAACCTTTTCATATAAAGAAATACGCTCCAACAAGAAATATGCTCCCTGATCTCTTTGGTAGGCTCTTGATAGCAGCCGTGAGGCCTTCAGCAGCTCCTGAACAGTTCCCAGGTCTCCTTCAGGATGCTTACCCTGCTGGAGAGCTTACTCCATGGCTACAGCTATCCCAAGTACATAGTTTTCCCAACTTTCCCAGGACCCAATTTTCCACTGGAAAGGATTAGGTCCACTGTTCCAGGACAGTCTATCTACTGGTGAGGATTCAAGCACAACGTTCAAAGGTGGTTTCTTTGCTTCAGCTGACTGCTTTGAGTTGGCTTGGCTACTAGGCTAGGGAGGACTGCCTACCTGCTCTTTGTGGGATGTACTTCTCTCTTTGAGAGGCTTACCCACCCCCCTGGTGTGGTTGTTTCAGTAGTCTGTGCTAAGATCTTTTGGTGCCACTGCTGTGATCTCCTTGCTTTTTGTGTAGTCTTCTTTTCTCTGGTTTGGTCTGCTTTGTGCTCTCTACTGGCACTCTTCCTACGTAACGACTTTGGGTCTTCCCTTAGCTGTTGGATTCTTGCAGGCACGGCAGCCTTTGCTGAGCACCCTCCTGATTTAGTCTGGGGTTTCAGTCCATTTTCCCACCCTCCGCTGCTGTGCTTACAGCTATAGAAATCTATAAGACTGTCTGTCGAGAGCTTTTTCTCTCCATTTTCTCTCTGTATCCCTGGGCCATCCCTTTGTTCCCAGGTACGTGGCTCCTGAACACAAAGATGAATCTAAGAGCAGGGGTTAACACAGCATCCTTTCCTCTGGAGCTCACGCTTGTCCAACTCTTGACCTCCTTGATTAGGTCTCAATCTGCTTCTGTAAGGTACTGGAACTAATTATGCAGATGAAGAGCTTGCACGCAAATTCGAATAATCACCATGGGTTAGAGTAACAGGAAATTCAAGGGGGTTTTAGTACAGGTCAAATCCTTTACATTAAGCTTCCAACACCCTGTCCATATTCTTTTTTGTTCAAAAGAAACTATTTTAAATATTTCTTGAATTTGTGATAAAGTTGCTAGGATTTGGTTTCTTTTTTGTAATAAAGAAATTTTGGTTATAATAGAAGATGGCCTAGGGCATTTTGATAACCATATATACTACGATTGGTCAGCAAAGTCAACTCAATTTTTATTTCCATCTCCATCCATTAGCGGTCTTTATGAGAGAAGGGAAAAATCATTTTCAAGATTTTATAGTTCTTGCAACAATTTGTCAAGTTAGGTGGAAATCATAAAAGAATGGTCGTTACAGAGTTGGCACAGACCTCGAGAAGTTCTCTATTGCATGTTTTACCTGCATCCAATACAAGTGCAGCTTTCGATTTGTGTACCAGCTCTGCTACTTACCAGCTGTGTGGTCATGAAGATTGATTTAACTTCTCTGAGCCTTAGTTTCCTAATTTGTAAAATTGTTTAGTTATGCACAGAGTTGTTTTTACTACTAATAATGGCAGCTTATATTTACTAAGCCTTTAAATAGCAGGCACCATGCTGAATTGCTTTACATGCGTTATCTCGTTTCATTCTCATAATAGCTCTTAAGGCATGTATTATTAGATGCTAATTTTACAAGTGAGAAAAATGAGACTCATACAAATGAAGTGGTTTGCCCAAAGTCACCTAGCTGGTAACTCAACTCATGGTTCAGTTGAGACTTGAACCCAGATAATGGTGTGAAGATTTCCAATGCACTTTGTTCTTAACCACTATAAGATGAGGCTACGAGGACCAAATGAAATATAATTGCAGTAGTATAACAAACGACCAGGCACTATATAATTATTTATTATTGTTATGGCCATGATTACCTCTATGAGGTAATCAAAAAATTGTTTTTTTTTTTTTCTCTTAAGCTCCTTAAAGCAATAGGTTATGAAAGCACAGGAAGAGTCATGTAAACATGAAAGGGTTATAAAATATGACTACAGAGCCAAGACCTTGACTCCACTGATTCTAAGATTTGTGCTCCCATTTGATATTCCCAAGTGATAGAGTACACTAAACATTCACTGCCATTTTGAGGGGGGCTTAATGCAGACAGGATCTGTTTTTGCTTTGTTTGAGAGTCACTGTTAGCTGCTTTTCTAATTATATTGTTGTTTTCCTTAACTTTGGTGATTCCAGACTCTATTTTGGAAGCTATTCCCAAGGAGTCTACACTTATCCCCAAAATAGTCATGAAATTATCAAAAAGTATAAAATGCAAGTAATATTTCATTTAAAAAGTGATTATAGGCTTGTTAAAGAGTAGAAAAGAAGTTATGAAATAAAACAAGGTCCACTAAAGCCTTCTGGTTAGGAACACAGACTTGGTATACAAGCCTGAACTCTTTTGCTTATTAGCTGCGTAACCTTGAGCAAAATACTCAATGCCATCAAATCTAAGATGTCATCAATTGTATGATGCATTATTATTTTATGGACCACTAAGAAAGAAAAACAATTCCAATGAAACAGTGATATGCTTTTTAGCAATATTGCTGTGCAATGTGCAAGTTGGCTACATAGACCTCTCATTACAAGCCTTGAAATTTTTTGCATATATATAGTGAGATTTGACAATTTCTCCTGCCTTCAGTCACTTTGTTTGGCAATTCTTTTGGATACATAAGTTAACACAACATAACAAAGCTTTCTTTTTGTTGACATCTTTCTTTCTTAGGTCTTGCAAATCACTTAATTGTCACTTTGCAAGAAAATAAGGACTTGCATGCATTCCTCCAACGATATATGTTTGTTTCACGAATACCCAATTGCTACCCTGCTACTGTGTTTTCAGTGCTTTTCAGCATACACAGTACCTTTTCCTTTCAATGTCAATTCGGAGTGAATACTCTTGAAAACATTTAAAACGGAAATAAAACTCACCATGTCTGGTACTAACGTTGTATATAAATGCAAAGGAAGTGACAACAATATCAACAACTATGACCAAGTGTGCACACACGCAGGTAATAGCTACTATGCCAGGCTATCATCTGGGCAATAGTGATTGTAAGATGTCATTGATTACAAGACACATACTGACTTTGGAAATGTAAACTGTGTATCTTATTATCAATGAAATACAGTCATTCAGCTTTAACAGCTTGTTTCCTTATTTGAAAAAAACTGACACTAGTAATGGTATTTGCCTCTGAGGGATAACATGAGAATATAGTTAAATCCCTTAGCGCAGTGTTGGGCATTATAGTAAGTGTTCAAAGATACTAAAAAACAACAGCCAAACTACCCCTAAAGTGGACAGCGCCGTGAAAAACCAAACATAAGGCAGAAGATACAAGGACATCTATAAGAATATCTTAGCCAAGTGCTAATTTCATCATGGAGGAAAAACCATAAAAAATTATTTGCAGACAGAGGCCATGACTTCTCAATGCCACAGTGGCAACTTGTAAAGCAAAATGGTTGGCTTCTTTTAAAATAATTAATCAGTTGTTTTAATGCCAGTGAAAAGCAAACTTAACTCATCTTTAATGGACTATTTTAAATCACTCTTAGGATCCCAAAATATCTAGTTTACCAAAGCCCCACATATAAACTTCTAAGCATTGTTTTCTCATTTTAAATCATTTATATATTGTAACATGGTGCAGCTACTATAGAAAGCAGTATGGAGGTTGCTCGAAAAATTAAAAACAGAATTACCATATGATTCAGCAATCTCATTTCTGGGTACATATCCAGAAAAGAAATTGAAAGCAAGATCTCAAAGAGATAGTTGTACACCTATGTTCATAACAGTGTTATTCACAATAGCCAAATGTTGGAAAAAATCTAGATGTCCATGGATGGATGAATGCATTAACAAAGTGTGGTATATGCATACAATGGAATATTATTTAATTTTAAAAAGGAAGGAAATGGTGTCACATACTACAGTATGGATAAATGTTGAGTACATTATGTTAAGTGAAATAAGCTAGTCACAAAGGACAAATACTGTATGATTTCACTTATATGAGATAGCTAAAGTAGTCAGACTTATAGAAACAAAAAATAAAATGGTGCTTGCCAGGGACTGGGGGAAGGGACCAAAGGGGGAATTGTTATTTAGTAGGCATAGAGTTTCAGATTTGCAAGATGAAAAAATTCTGGAGATAGTTTTACAATAATGAGAATGTACTTATCACTATGGAACTTTACATTTAAAAATGGCTAAGATTATAAATTTTATGCTATATTTTTCACCACAATAAAAAATTATATGTTCTCAGCACATCCTTTTTTGTTTTTGGAAAGGACTAGTACATTTCAAAAACATTATTTGTTTTTCTTCCAAAATGTCTTTTTGTCTTTCCTCTGACAGTGAGAAGATACTGTTCTGAACAGAAAGTATAAATGCATGTGTCAAAACAATGATGTTCTATTCAACTCAGAGCACCTTAGGGATAAAGTGTGATTTAAAATCAGGAAATAATCCCATTTTGTACTTCTCTGATTACACTGGAGTTAAGCTAAAGATAATATATATATATATATATATGTAGAAAATTATGTGCTTGAAAATTAGGAAATAATTCTTTATAATGAACTCATGAATCACAAAAGCAAATATTAAACTAAATATAACATATTTAGCACTAAAATTACTGGAATACGTATAAAAACTCAGGAGTTACAGCTAAAATAGTGCTTAGAGGGAAATTTGTAATCTTAAATGCTTATATCAGTGTAGACTAAATATTCGTGAGCTAAGCATCCAACTTAAGAAATTAGAAAAAGAATGACAGACTAAATCCAAAGAAAGTGGAATGAATGAAAGACTAAAGATAAGAGTGGAGACCAATAAAATAGAAAATAGACGTTTACTAGAAGCAATCAATAAAGCCAAAAATTGGTACCTTGAAAAGACTGATGAAATTGGTATACTTTTGGCAAGAATGATCAAGAAAAAAAGATGTAAGTAACAAATATATCAGGAATAAAAAAGAGAATAATTATGAATGTTTCAGAAATTAGCAAATTTATAAAATAATAAATATTGAATAACCTTAATAAAACATGCAGATGCAGTGGAAAAATTTATATTGAGTTTTAACAAACATTCAAGTAACAAATAATTCAGATTTTACACAGATTATTTCAGATTTCGGAAAAAGAGGGACCACTAACAAACTCATTTCACAACACTAGCATAATGTTGATAACAAACAAGAACAGAGATAAGAAAATTACAAGCCAATTTTATTATGAATATAGAATTCAAAAATTTTAAACAAAATATTAAACCAAATCTAGCAGTGCATGAAAGGATAATACATCATTACAAAGTTGATTTATTTCCAGAATACAGGAATGGTTTAAATTTTTAAGATTAATTAGTGAAATTCCCCACTTTATGTAATTAAAGAAAAAACAGTATGATTATTTCAATATAATCAGAAAGCCCATTTGGTAAAATTAAACATCTATTCATGCTAAAACTCTTAGTAAACAAGGAAAAAAAGAGGACATCTAAACCTGCTGAATGAGAAAAAACATACTACACGCATCATATTTATGGTAAAACATTGAAAGTATTAAATTTACATTTGTGAAAAAGGCAAGGTTGTCTGCTATCACAGTTTCTACTCAACATTGAGCTGGCAATCACAGCCGGTTAAATAAGAAAAGAAAGAAAAATAGTTTGAGTATTTCAAAAGAAGAAATAAAAATATTGTTATTCACAAATCATATGATGGTGTACACAGAAAAATTAAAAAGTGTACAGATAAGTTACTAGGATTAATAAGAGTGTTTGACCAAGGTGTTTGGATATAAAGGTAATATAGAAGTTGAATTTCTACATACCAGCAGAGTAAATGTGAATGGCTAATAAGTACATAAAGAGTTTCTCAGTTTCGTTAATAATCAGAGAGGTGTAAATTGAAATCACAATGAGGTAAGTATTCCACAGCTATCAGACTAACAGAATGAGTAACAAGTCTTCCTGAAGATATGCATCAACTGCAATTTGGCATTATCTAGTAAAGTGGAAAATGTGTATTTTCTTTCCTGGGAATTCACCCTAAATTTGGCCACTTTTATACTGTGAGACATGTACAAAAATATTTATAATGGCACTATTGTACTGTGAAAATAAAATCGAGTGACATAAATATCTAAGGATATGTAGAGACTGTATGAATATGAATACATTTTGGTATACACATGAATAGAATACTGTGCTTCAATGAAAGTAGTGTATTAGTCTGTTCTCATACAGGTATAAAGAAACACCTGAGACTGGGTAATTTATAAAGGATGTTAAATTGGCTCACAGTTCCACACGCTGCACAGTAAACATGGCTGGGAGTCCTCAGGAAGCTTACAATTATAGCAGAAGGCAAAGGGGAAGCAGGCACATCTTATATGGCTGGAGCAGGAGTCAGAGAGAGGGGCGAGTCACTACACACTTTTAAACAACCAGATCTTGCAAGAACTCTCTCACTATCAGGAGAACAGTCCAAAGGGGAAATCCACCCCTATGATCCAGTCACCTCCTACCAAGCCCTGCCTGCAACATTGGGGATTACAATTTGACATGAGATTTGGGTGGAGACACAGATCCAAACCATATCAAGTAGTTTAATTCAAGTTACATGCTACAACATGGATAGACCTTGGAAGCATAATACTAAAAAATGCAGAAGGATACATTAAGAATTATTTTATTTTATAGAGCTCAAAATATGCAAAATCCAGCAATATATTGTTAGGAGATACAAATGTATATAGTAAACACTATAAAAAAGAGCAAGTGAGTAATAAACACAAATTCAGAACAGTACCCCTAGGTGCAGAGGGAAGGATGTAGAGTTGTGGAGGGGCTAATGGGACTGCCAATGTAATGGTAATTTTTTTTAATCTATGATAACTTAAATATATTTTATACATATTCTTTACATACATGTTCTTTTGCATACGATTTAATAAAAACCCAACTCTGTCTCCCTATTCTAGATACACAGTTTCCCCCCTCTATTAATATTAAGTTATTTTTAAAAAGACCAGTTAACATTCTTCTTGATATTCCATCTGAATGAGGGAGGAAATGGAAATATTTTCAGGCAACGATCATCTCTGAAGCCCTGGAGTGGGATGCTTGGGGCTAAGGGAAGTCCATGATAAGAACGGAGGAAGTGGGGTGAGGGAGAGTATATTGGGAATATAAACAAATCCACTTACAGAATCCAGTTGTTTTCTCAGGTAATTGTCGATAGTTCAAAACACATTTTTGTTCAACAACTTTTAAGAGCTGCAAACAGACTTACTGGCAGATTTTCTGATCTATTATGGCAATGGAAACCAGCTGATGCCTGTTTTCAAATGTGTTTGCAGACGGCCAGAACTTATGACTCAATTAATATAACAAACGTGTCTATGAACTTAATGTAATCCTTTTGACCTTAATAAAGTCTTAAATCCTGAGTAAATCTGTTTTAAGATTGAAAAATGTACACAAACATGAAACATTCCCTACACTTGTGCTGAAGTTTATGACCCTTGCCTTCTACCACTGCTCCCTCGCTAACTTAGTGCCATTTAAAGTGCTTCCTTTGGTGGTAGCAAATTATAAATCCATATCTTTGTTAGACGCTCTCATCAGCCCACAGGCTTGTACATAAGTGAGCACGTGCACACACACACACACACACAGTTTTCTCTTGGCATTGATTTGTTTGGCAGGTTGAAAAATGACTGAGGACTTTCTGTTCTAATTCCAAATATCATTGTTTGTAATGGTAATATACTGTTCCCTTTCTTGAATTTTCCACCATGGAAATGCTAGACACATTACAATACAATATATTCTTATGCAAATAATCCAGAGTTTTTTTTAACCCCCAGAAGTAACGTCTGAAAGAACGTTCTGTCAAAAGCAAAATACTAGACTGAGGTTTCTCAATAGGCCACTATGTACCATTCTTTCACTGAGCTGTTAAGTCTCTAAGTTATTATATTATGACTGAATTGAAAGAATACAATAATACTGGATAGTCAGTCCCTAACCCCTCCCATACATAGCAATTACAACTGCAGCTGAAAATGACTGAAATTTTATCACATCAAAGAAGACACCAGTCAACCATGGCCTCACAAAAGCCATTCTGGAGTTTTGAGTTAAATTCAAAAGGGAGTTGTTTGGCATACTCTTCTATTGTTTTAGAGGTCCCTGTCAATCAACACAGCAGTTAGTGGGGAACTGTACTACTTGCTACCATCAGCCAATAGACAAACTAGTTTGGCCTTTTTAACCTAGCTGGTTATCAAATTTATTTTTATTATGAAAGAAGAGTAGAGTCAGTGGATTTGATCAAGACTGAAACTCAACGTGAATGTTTTAATGGCAAGCAAATTATTGCTTATGCTCTCTGCATTCAAACCTGTTTTTCATAATTATGTTGGTGGGGAAAGGAAGAAATATCCCTAAATTTGGATTAAGGAAACCACAAGTTCTATTCTCCCCATGAGTTCTACTTCCTGCTGAAGATGCTTTGCAAAACCTTGAGGATCCTGTCTTCATTTGGGGAGTTGGTAGTACTTTTGTCATAGAAGGAAAATTAATCCTTACTTCGACAAGTCAATATAGCAGCATTGAAGTTGAGAAAACAAATGGGTCTCTTATGTCACATTTGGTATTATCTAAACTCTACCTTATCTCATTCTGGCATCTCTAATCTTGATGGTAAGAAGCTTAAACAGACATCTGAATGCAAGTCAGTCTGAAAACTCTCTTTTAGGTAGTCATTTTGTTCAAAGTTCAAACTCTTTCTCAAGGCTGTTTCAAGGGGTTTTCGCTTTCCTTTTTCCCCAAAATAGTATCTGTATGCAGAGGAAGGCCTATGCATAGTGGCGGCAGCAGCGGGACAGAAAAGGTTTGTTGGTTTCTCCTGGAATATTCCTCATCCTGCTAGGTTACGGCACATCTATCCAGTGTTAATGTCTGCTGTGGTATGCCTGTTTGCCTGTAGTATCCACTGCAATGATCCAGGGCTTCTTTGCTCTTGAGGTCTCTTTACCTCTTCATCCTGCACCAGACTTCTTCCAATTCATTAGTTCTCTCAGTTTATCCCTTCCTCTGCTACTCACAGACTGTGTGGGCCATTGGAAGTGCTATCTCAGATCCATTCACACAGGTGCCTTTCCTGCTGATGCTGCCTCACTTCATGTTTCCAGTATATCATAATTACTCTTTCCATTTTATAACACGGCCATGAAAGTAGACCACCACCCAGTATGTTCTGGATTCTCTCAGTATATCTAGTTGTTTTGTTGTTTGACCTCAGGGGTGAGGCATCTTCTCCTTTGTCTCAGCTGTTCAAAATGTATTCGTCCACCAACTCTTCCTCTCAACACAAGAAGAGTTTTTCCCTTTTTGAGTGACAAATTCTTTTTGTGACATATCCTTCATGCTCTTTTACATTGTGGCTAATAATAAATCTTTATTCTCAGACCTCCAAGTTTAACTTTTGCTATATAATGGGATTTAAACAGAGATTTAGAAATCCTTCAGTTTCTCAGCTGAACCCGGCTTTTAAGATCATTGTCTTGTTATGGAATTAGAAAAATGTAGTTTGAAATCCAAGCTGACTGATTATTTCTTTGTTCTAAGTTGTACCAGGAGCACTCCCTCTCCTTACCCTGCCATGTCTCTCACCCTAAACAATGAATGTCATTGGTTCAATGGGTAAGAAAAATACTTATGGAGAATGAAATATACATTCTTTCAACATTTTCATATATCTGATCTGCTTTGGCTGTGTCCCCACCCAAATCTCATCTTGAATTGTAGCTCCCATAATTCCCACATGTTGCAGGAGGGACCCAGTGGGAGATAATTGAATCATGGGGGCAGTTTTCCCCATACTGTTCTCATGGTACTGAATAAGTCTCACTAAATCTAATGGTCTGATAAGGGGTTTCCCTTTTCTTTGGGTTCTCATTCTCTCTTGCCTGCCACCATGTAAGACATGCCTTTTGCCTTCTGTCATGATTGTGAGGCCTCCCCAGTCACTTGGAACTGAGTTCATTAAGGCTCTTTTTCTTTATAAATTACCCACTTTTGGGTATGTCTTTATCAGCAGCATGAAAAAGAACTAATACATTATTCCATTATATAAATACATCTTTTCCCTTCAAATGTTTTTTAAACTGGGATCTCGCTATGTCACCCAGGCCAGACTGGAACTTCTGGACTCAAGTAATCCTTCTGCCTCAGCCTCCTGAGTAGTGGGAGTACAGGTGCACGCAACCATGCCCAGTGTTTCTCTTCAACTGTGGTCTTCAAATGTGTCTTCAAATGTGGTCAACAAAATATTGACCACATTTTACAGCATAAGTTTGATGCACTACACTGCCTACTAGGGAGCCAATGGTTTTCAGAGACCCAATATGGAGAATGTTAAGAAGAATAAAACCTTTGTTTATCAAGTAAGATTTTTTTAATTGAAGAGAGAGATTCAGAGTATCTTGGGATTAGTAGCCCCTACGTGTGTGGTTGAGCATGTGTACTATCTCAAAGTGCTAGTGCATTAGATGATGCAATTGTATTTGAGAAGACATTGGAAAAGGCATGTGGAGCAACCCCTTAAGGTGTTTGTTTGATGAAGAATGTTGAAACTATATCTGGAAGGAGATGCATTGAATCAAATTTATTGTTAATTTATCACTCAAGCTTCTTCTGAGTTGATCTTATCATTAAGGATCCAGAACCCCAGTAGCAGTGTTTGAGGACAGGGGAAAGTAACATAACAACTTTACACTTGATCCACAAACATGTTTTAATTTGCTATATTTCAAAATTCATTGCCTTCAAACAATATTTACTGCTATAGTTAATAAATCTTATTTTTCTTATTTTACAAGTTAGAAATTGAGTCCCAAGGAGGGAAAAACGACTTTCCAAGGATGTACCTCAATTCATTACTGTCTATTTTGCAGTATCTGTACTACACTCCTGCACAAATTTTAATCACAAAATAAGCATCTACATAAAACTTTTGTGTTTCGGCTGGGCATGGTGGCTCACACTTGTAATCCCAGCACTTTAAGAGGCCAAGGCAGGTGGATCACTTGCAGTCAGAAGTTCAAGATCAGCCTGGCCAACGTGGTGAAATGCTGTCTCTACAAATAATAGAAAAATTATCTGGGCGTGGTAGCTCACGCCTGTAATCCCAGCTACTAGGGAGACTGAGGCAGGAGAATTGCTTGAACCCTGGAGGCTGAGGTTGCAGCAAGCTGAGATCATGCTATGCATTCCAGCCTGGGTGACAGAGTGAGACTCCGTCTGAAACAACAACAACAACAACAACAACAACAACATTTGTGTTTCACAGTTGCAGCGTCATAAGGTCATAATACAGCCACACTTTGTAGAGAGCAGAGAGTTCAGATCAAATATGGTGGAAGAAAAAAAGCTAAGAAAGTGTGGAGAAAGTTCAAATAATTTTGAGATTAGTTTTCAGCTTTGGGAGCTTCAAAGTATAAATAATGCTTTTATATCAATCCAGATGCCAAGTTAAGTTTATTGCAAAACTTTTTTTGTGAACTAGAGGATCTTGGTCCTAGGCACTGCAACATCAACAAAATAGACTGATTGATTTGATCCAAGTTAGTCAACTTCTGGACCTCCAGTTTCCTTATGGGTGAAACAGGAGTACTTAACTGGATAATCTCCAAGTTCTCCTCTAACATTCAGTCAGTCTGTGTGGATTCCACATCCCACAGATACATCATTTTTTTTTTTTTTTCAGTCTGCAGGTCCAATCAACCACCAAGTTCTGCTATCTTCTAAATATTATTTGAATATTTCCCTGCCCTTCTATTTCAGCTGCATTCTTCTTGCTGTGAGCCTCAGTATCTTTCATCAGCCTCCTAACTAGTCTCCCTGACTCTCTTGACTCCTTGCAGAATCTCTTCTTTGACGGTGCCGAGGTGATTTTTCTAAAACATTAATTTGATCACATCACACTCCGTGTTATAAGTCTTCTGTAATTCCTCAATTGCTGTAGTATAAAAGATGGCTTTCATGATCTGGCCCTGTATCTTTGTCTCTTCTGTCCTCCTCATCTTTAATGATTGGGCCGAGCTGTTTCTGTCACTCCCCTGCTTAAAAATGACAGAAACTGTGTCTGTAGTCTCAGTGCCTAGTCCAGGGCCTACCATGTGGTAAGGGCTCAATAAGTTTGTGGACGGTACTGCATAAATTCAATTATAAGCTTGGCTCTACAATGGGTATGTGTCAGGAAAATTGCTCACTCTCGGGTTCTTCATCCAGAACACCTCCTATGGGTTAGGTGCCCTTCCTCTGTGCTTCATCAGCCCCCTCTGCTGACCTCTGTAACAGCACTCATCACACTGGACCACTATTGTCTGCTTGCTCTTCTGTCTATTCCAATAGATAGTGGGCAACTAGGGAGCAGGGCCTAAGTCTGAGTCAGCATTTTATTCTTAATGCCTACATATGACAGGCATTCAACAATTGAATGACTGAATGAATGAATGGATACATGTCACAGAAAGAGGACTCAGTTATATTGATAAACACTTCTTTGTAGCACACTGATTGCTACATTTGTCATATAAGTAATTAACAGCATGGTACTGATACAAAAACAGGCACATAGACCAATGGAACAGAATAGAAACTCCAGAAGTAAGGCCACACACTTACGGCCATCTGATCTTTGGCAAAGCTGATAAAAGCAAGCAATGCAAAAAGGCTCCCTATTCAATAAATGGTGCTGGGATAACCGGCTAGCCAATTATGCAGAAGATTGAAACTGGACCCCTTCCTTATACCATATACAAAAATCAACTCAAGATGAATTAAAGATTCATATTTAAAACCTAAAATCATAAAAATCCTGGAAAATAACCTAAGAAATACCACTTTGGATATAGACCCTGGCAAAGATTTCATGTCAAAGACGCCAAAAGCAACTGCAACAAAAATAAAAATGGACAAATGGGACCTCATTAAACTAAAGAGCTTATGCACAGCAAAAGAAGCTATTAACAGAGTAAACAGACAACTTACAGAATGTGAGAAAATATTTGTAAACTATGCATCTGACAATGTCTAATATCCAGCATCTGTAAGGAACTTAAACAAACTTAGAAAAACAAACATCATCATAAAAAAGTGAGCAAAGGACATGAACAGACACTGTTCCAAAGAAGACATACATGAGGCCAACAAGCATATAAAAAAAAGCTCAACATCCCTGATCATTAGAAAAATGCAAATGAAAACCACAATGAGATACTGTCTCACAGATGTGGAGAAACAGGAATGCTTTTACACTGTTGGTGGGAGTGTAAACTAGTTCAACCATTGTGGAAGACAGTGTGGCGATTCCTCAAGGATCCAGAACTAGAAATACCATTTGACCCAGCCATCCCATTACTGGGGATATACCCAAAGGATTATAAATCATGCTACTATAAAGACACAAGCACATGTATGTTTATTGCGGCACTATTCACAATAGCAAAGACTTGGAACCAACCCAAATGTCCATCAATGATAGACTGGATTAAGAAAATGTGGCATATACACACCATGGAATACTATGCAGCCGTAAAAAAGGATGAGTTCATGTCCTTTGCAGGGACATGGATGCAGCTGGAAACCATCATTCTGAGCAAACTATCACAAGGACAGAAAACCAAACACTGCATGTTCTCACTCATAGGTGGAAATTGAACAATGAGAACACTTGGACACAGGGCGGGAAATATCACACACAGGGGCCTGCTGTGGGGTAGGGGGCAGGATAGCATTAGGAGAAATACCTAATGTAAATGACGAGTTAATGGGTGCAGCACACCAACATGGCACATGTATACATATGTAACAAACCTGCACATTGTGCACATGTACCCTAGAACTTAAAGTACATATTAAAAAAAAAATTGGAGATACCATCTCACACCAGTCAGAATGGCTATTATTAAAAAGTCAAAAAATAACAGATGCTGGTGAGATTGTGGAGACAAGTAAACACTTACATATTGTTGTTTGGGAGTATAAATTGGTTCAACCATTGTGGAAATCAGTATGGTGATTCCTCAAAGAGCTAAAAACAGAGCTACCATTCAACCCAGCAATCCCATTACTGTGTATATACCCAGAGAAATATAAATAATTCTATCATAAAGGCAAATGCCTGCAAATGTTTATTGCAGCACTATTCACAACAGCAAAGACATAGAATCAACCTAAATGACCATCAGTGACAGATTGGATAAAGAAAATATGGTACATATATGCCATGGAATACTATGCAGCCATGAAAAAGAATGAGATCATGTCTTTTGTGGAAACATGGGTGGAGATGGAGGCTATTATCCTTAGCAAACTAATGCAGAAACAGAAGACCAAATATCACATGTTCTCACTTTTAAGTGGGAACTAAATGATGAGAACTCATGAACGCATAGAAGGGACAACAGACACTGTGGCCTACTGGAAGGTGGAGGGTAACAGGAGAGAGAGGAGCAGAAAAAATAACTATTGTGTAGCAGGCTTTGTACCTGGGTGATAAAATAATCTGTATAGCAAACTCCTGTGACATGAGTTTACCTATATAACAAACCTGCACACGTGCCCCGAGCCTAAAATAAAAGTTAAAAAAAAAAACAAAAACAAATAAAGAAGAAAGAGACTATCTTAATAGCAAATGTCCAGAAGAATGGGTTCTTCTGGCTCTCAAAACTCTGACTTTTGCCAGCTGACCCACTGAATTGTTGATAGAAGTGCAATTGTTGGCCACTATGGGTGACTGCATCCTTGGGGTAGGAAAAGGAAAAGCAATCCTTAAGAGGTAAAGGACAGCTGGAACTGTGAGGATGGTGCAGGCACCTTGGGAAAGAAAGACAAATCACTAGGAATAATCAGGCAGCAATGACTGAGGATTAGTTTCCATTGTGTGATTGTGTTGATATTTGAAAATAAGAAGGTATTTATTTTACACGCTGCGGTAATTAAGCAAACAAAAACGTATACGACCAAAAAGTGAAGATTGATACATGCGTTCATTGAGAGCAGGGAAAATTACACTCGCAGAGGAAAAGATTCCATATGTTCTCCAATACCTAGGCACAACTGGGTGCCGCTTTAATGACTTTCCAAATGCACCCCGTTGCTCTTAGGTATTGAAGAACATATGGCACGTTTCCCCTTTAACTGTGAATTTCCTTGCTTTTGTCAGTTGGTGTCTCAAGCTTAATGTATTTTAATGCAGCTTTTGTGGGTGTGAATACAGTCCGAACTTGTTATTAGAGAGGCCATGTTAATAGTATACGCAGATGTTATCTCTTAGTCTTCCCCAAATATGCTGCGAAAATCTAAATATACAGGTCTAACTTTGAAATTGTTAATAAAGGCCCTCAAGAGTTTCCAAATCATTCTTCTGAGCTCCAAACTTAGCATGGATGATAAATGACCATTTAGTTGCCAATATAGCACAATATTTCAATTTCCTGCCTTCCCAAAGGTATTTGAAAGGTTGTATGAAGTTCATACTCACAGTATGTGTTGTCTACAATGCTGTGATCTCCGACTGGCTAACTTTAACCAAAACCTTTTCAATTAACTCAACACATTCCTGGATAAAACCAGCCCACTCTAGGCTCTGTACAAATATGTCTTTATTGATTTTCTTGGCAAAGACTCCCTAAATTATGGTGAAATCTGTTCTTTCAGGTGATATAGAAAAGGGAACATTGGCAGTATAAGGCAAACGCTAAATGAACAGAAGATGATCAACATTTTACATCCGAAAATACAGATTTAACTGTCTTGTGTTTTTTGTACAAGCAGCCTCTGAGAATGTTAATGAATCTCTAAAGGAAAGGAAAAACAAATCCTCATTCATAGTCCTGCCACCCCCTGCAAATCAAATTGTTTTCATTTTTTCCTCATCCCCGTCTAGTCCTTGTCAATATGCATACATAATTTTTACATAATTACACTTCCAGTGTAGAAGAAATTTTGTAATCTGCTTTTTTTTTTTCTTGTTTAAAATTATAGCAATAGGGTTCTAAGGAAAGCTATATAGCACATTCTTGTGGACAAATAGAGCAGAGCCCATAGCAGAAAACTGAAACTCATATACTGAGGTTTGCTGGGCAAATAAAGCCCAGCATTTCAAAGTATAGAAAGTTCCCTGAGTAGACTAGGTTGGCTCATTGTTTTGAATCCTCATTGTAAGTGGGGGAGCCAAAAGAGGGCTGCATAAGATTGTCCCATTATTCTGAGAGCCAGGCCGCCCAGAGAAAGGAGCCCAGTGCAGGCCAGTCGACAACTCCATTGGGGGCTTAATATCATCCTAATAAAAGGAAACAAGGCTGATTTCTGGTGATCCACCAGAAGGCTGATTACAGAACGAGCATTTTTGAAGTGTGTCACTTACAAAAAATCTATTCCTTTCTGTTGACTGAGGACCTTAAGCTCACTGCATTGAGGCCAAGGCTGTGAGGCTAAGGCTTATTTTAGGCATACTGAATATCAACAAACACACTGATTCCTGTTGCAGATGGAAATTATGATCAAAAAGTGATTGGAGTGACAGAATTCCTAAATAAAGGTTTATACATACAGCTAAACCTACAGTTAGTGGATGTAACACTTTTAAAAAAGGATATAGTTATACAAGTTTAAAAAATCATGTGTTTCAGTTAAAACTCAAGCTTTGCTTAATATTTATTGGTTGGCTAAGTCAAGCAGTAGTTCACTTGAGGCAGAGCAAGAAATTTCTAATGTTTTCATAGAATTGGGAATATGAGAGGAATAATTAGAATACAAGTTTGCAGATTCTTTCTGCAAGTCCACATCACTGAACCAATTCTCTCTGTTCTCATTGCAAGATTTAACATCAAGTAATCCCTTCTGGATAATAACATATCCCGTCAGCTAACTATGATGTTAGCCAGAATGTAGATGGCAGCTGTTGGGCTGTGATTATTACCAGGGCTATGATTATTACCAATGTCTGGAATATCAGATTTGGTAGTCATTGCTTAAAGAAATGTAGCCTGTATACTATTTTTTCCAATCTTGATTAAAAGTCTAACTTACTCCAGATTTATAAGCAAAAGCTAGCTGACAAGACTATTGTTTGTGAAGTCATGACAGACTGAAATGTACATAAGAATTTAGTGAAACTTTCGAACAAGATGGAATAACCCTATCTGGGACATAATATTGCAGAGTTTCTTAAACTCCCCCTCCCCAAGTGTCCATAACAACAGAGGAGTGTGAACACTCCAGGGGCTCAGAAGCTGTCTGTTAAAAGCTTGAAATTTCTTTGAAGATTCTGTTTTATCTTAAAACATCACGGGCCTTTGCATACTACTTCATGATATGTTCATGTTTGTTTTGATTTTCAAAAATATTTTACATTGTCACGCAAATTATATAACTTTTCCTTCCCAATCTTTAAGGAAAATAGATGTTCGAGGAAGGTGTATTATGTTTATTCTACGGCTCAAACTGGTTGCATGTGTCTGTTGAAAAGCATAACAGAACTATTTTAAGATCTTATTTTTCAACCATTAAAAGTCACTTTAGAATTCATTAAATACCAGGGAGCAATTGTCTGAAGCATTTTACCACTGAACTTCAGTCCGCCGGATTACTAATATGAGATAATACATGAGAAAATTATTTCAAACAGTCCTTGGTGCTGTATTTGTGTTAGGTTCTAGCATTTGTTGATTTCTTCTTGCTCTCTCTAGAGCTGTGTACTTCAAGCTTCCCCAGCTAATGCATTTGCCTCTGTGAAGTTTTCATGTTAGGGTTTTAAAATGCACTTTGAAGTGAAACAGGCCTACATTCAGATCACACCTCTGCCGTTTCATAGCCTTGTCAAGTGGGAATCACAGTATCCATTTTTGAGGGTTGTTGTGAGGATTAAATGAGGCAATGTATTTAAAGAGCATAGTATGTAGAAGGGGTCCCAATAATGCTAGTTCCCCTTCCTATGTACCTGATTGTCTTATAGTACATGTGAGCTGGATTTACTAACAACTCTTGTTCCTGATCTCTGTGAGTTGGTATAGTTGGGTGGGGAAAAATACTCTAGGTTCTGCTAGCATTTTCATTGCTCTCCTGTCTCAATGAGCGGTGTAGGATACTTTGTTATTTGACAGCAACTCAGATATCTGCACCTTTTTCATTCAAAAAACAAAGGCAATCTAGGTAAGAGATGTATCTTCCTAACCACATTCTGTGCCATTTTGAAATTCTCAAGATTCTAGGATTTTCTTTGGTTGATGAATTTTTTATATTAGAATATTAAATGTTCCTTATCGGATCAGATTTTGATAATTTCTTCAGAAAATGTAGATTATTTGCTTGAGATGGATTTAAAGATTTCATTTGCAGTCCAAAAATACTTGAATCACATAATAATATCAAACACTGACATTGTCCTAGACACTGTTCGAAATTTCCTATGAGGCAGATGGTCTTACGTGTATGTGTATGTGCATGTGTGTATGCTCACACGTACTATTTTTTGAACTATCTATTTTTCCATGTATCCATTTGCAGTAATGTCCTAGGTAAATGGTCTCTTTGTTTTCTCTTTTTCTTAGTGTAACATCTGGTGTCATGCTGTCAGTGTTCAAATCCCAGCTCCATTATTACTTAGCTTCACCTCAGTTTTCTCATTTATAGAATGTGGACAATAAGAGTGCCTACTTTTGCCAGCCAGGTTTCTTGGTTGCAAGCAACAGCAACCAACTACAGTTAGCATGTTCAAAACAGAAATTTCTTGGAAAGATATTAGGAAGGCTGGCAAAACAGGTTTCAAAAATGGTACAAAACAAAGGAACCTGCAAAGGCCAGTTTAGGTACTAGACTCTGGAGGCTATTTTTGGTACCACGACCACTGATCACTCTGATCACTTGATGTTCCTACTGGTGAAAGGCATCACTTGTTTCAGATGCCAAGTCCTCGATGGGAGTATTCAATTGGCCAACTTTAGGGCACTAGCTCATGATCACTACAGTAGCAGGATCTGGCTTTTGGAATGGGAGGTAGGACCCTGCCTTCCATAAAGATTCACACAGTGGGTTGGATGCAGTGGCTCACACCTGTAATTCCATAACTTTGGGAAGCTGAGGCAGGAGGATTGGTTGAGCCCAGGAGTGCGAGTTCAGCCTGGGCAACACAGTGAGATTCTGCCACTACAAATAATAATAATAATAATGATAATAATAATTAGCTAGGTGTGATGGTGCATACCTTTGGCCTCAGCTACTATGGAGGCTGAGGTGGGAGGATCACTCGAGCCTGAGAGGTCAAGGTTGCAGTAAGCCATGATGGCACCACTGCATTCCAGCTTGGGTGACAGAGTGAGACCCTGTCTCAAAAAAAAAAAAAGAAAAAAAGACTCACACTGTGGTGGAATTTTCAAACAAGGGAAGAATGTTCAGGTACTAGACTACCATAAAGCAAGTCAAAACACAGTGAAACAAACACACATTACTGGGAAAAAAGTCTACAATCCATCTCACAGGTTGTTGTACAGATGAAATGAGTGGCACATAGTTAAGAACCCTCTAAATTTTACCTATTATGATTACGTAGGGGAGAAAAAATATCTTTTCCCTTCTACCTTTCTAAGTTCTCAGCTGGGGCACCTGTAACAAAAGACAGATTAACAAGAGAAAAGCATACAAACTTATTTAATATAATTTTTATATGGCAAGATAGCCTTCATAAAGAAATGAAAACACTAAGAAATGGTTAAACCTGAGCATGTTTATGAGGAGGGAGAAACTGGGAAAATTTGATGGAACAAACAGGTATGAGCTAAGAGTAGTAAACTGGGGAAAACTTAGCAGGGCCTGTTCATTCATTCAGATTCCTCTCCACATCCCTCTGCCTTGGGAGATAAGGGTGTTCCTTTCGTGTGGGTATAGGGAGGGCACATCTCATATAAGGGTCTTATGACCAGCTTCAGGGAAAGATCAGAGAGTCTTAAGTACACCTGCCATTTCTCAAATACCTTCAGCTTAAAATATTCAACTTGCCAAGTTGCCATATTTGGGGGTAGAGTGTCCTGAGCCCCATAAATTTTTCTCATATACTATTTTGTAGTAGGTTGTAGTATAGGACTCTCTTTTCACATGTGAGTTTCTGCCTTCTGGTTCAGTGGTTTTCTGTGATCATTTCTAATGTCCTTAAAACATTTTTATATTTGATCCTAATCTTACAAGTAAAAATAGTTCTAATAAGAAAAGTAATGGTGTTATATTTATATAGTTCAAAATTGTTTAAATTTATAGCATCTCATTTAATCATCACAACAGCCATATGAGAAACACTGTAACAGCCCACTGTAACACTGTAACTGTTACAATTGAGGTCAATTCTAACAGCCCCAAAACTCCTCCTATAGTTCAACATTGTTAGTACCACGTAACTATGCTTTTCCAAAATCTTTTGTGTGGTTATCAGTTAGATTGTAAACTTCTTGAGGATTGTGATTAGTTTCCCACAATGACTAGCACAGGGCCATGAAAGCACATAATAGTGGCTTAATTAATGCTTGTCAATTAATTTCCCTGGATCATTCAGAGGAAAGGCCAATAAAAATTGCTGAATGATACTCAACAACAAGAAAACAAACAACTATACCAAAAAAATGTTCAAGAACCTTAACAGATGCCTCATCAAAGATGATATACAAATGACAAATAAGTATATGCAAAGATGTTTTATATCATGTCATCAGGGAAATGCAAATTAAACAACAATGAGATACCTACACACTTATTAGAATGGTAAGTCCAGAACACTAACAACACCAAATGCTGGCAAGAATGTGGATAAACAGAAACTCTCATTCATTGCTGGTGGGAATGGAAAATGGTACGGCCACTTTGGAACTCAGTTTGGCAGTTTCTTACAAAACTAAACATATTCTTAACATATGATCCAGTAATTGTGCATCTTGGTATTTACCCCACGGAGTTGAAAACTTATGTCCACACAAAAACCTGGACATATATATTTATATTTATATCAGCTTTATTCAGAATTCCCAAAATTTGGAAGCAACCAAGATATATCCCTTTGTGAGTGAATGTATAAACTGTGGCACATCTAGATGACGGGGTATTATTGAGTGCTAAAAAAAAAAGTTATTGAGCCATGAAAACATGTGGAGGAATCCTAAATATATGGTACTGAATGAAAGAAGCCAATCTGAAAAGGCTACATTCAGTAGTATTCCAACTATATGACATTCGGGAAAAGGCAAAACTGTGGAGACAGTAAAAAGATCAGTGTTTTTCAGGGGTTGGGGCATAGAGGGGAAAGGAATGAATAGGTGGAGTATAGAGGAGATTTTAGGGCAGTGAAACCACTCTGTGTGATATTACAGTGGTGGGTATATGTGATTATGCATTTGTCCAAACCCATAGAATATACAACATGAAGAGTGAACCCTGATGTAAACTGTGAATTTTGGGTGGTAATGATATGTCAATGTAGGTTCATTAACTGCAACAAATGTACCACTATGATGGGGGATATTGATAATGGGGGAGGCTGTGCATGTGTGGAGACAAGGGGTAAATGGTAAATCTCTGTACAGTCCAATTATGTTGTGAACCTAAAACTGCTCTAAAAAATAAATACATTTTAAAAAGGACAAAAATATTTCTGTGTAATAATACCATATTTTGGCCTATTTTTCAAAGCCCCTTCAAAGTGTAATGTTATGATAATCATATTACCCCCTGTGAGGAAGGCATAGAGTGTTTTCAGTTACGTTTTAATGACTGCAGAAACAGCGAGAAACGGCTTTCTTGTTTTTATTCCATTCTGCTGTGCTTCTGGTGGGTTTGTATTACCAACTTCCCGTGCTGAAATTTCCCTAGGAATAGACCTGGTTCTAACTACGCAAACAGAGAAAATGTGATCATATGGTCTTTAATTAGCATTATATGTAAAAGGGCAGGGCCTAGTGTTGAAGGAGTCCTGGAAGTGAAGGATCTGTAAGTACCTTCAGCAATAATTCTGAGCCTCAGTCTCCTTTTGCGTAATGGAGAAGATCTTTAAAAACATTTTCAGATCTGCTCTTCTGTGACTTGGGCAGTGTATTATTTAAGATAGTACTAGCTGCTATAACCAATAGGTCCCAAAATTCAGTGCTGTATTAGTCCATTCTCACACTGCTATAAAGAACTACCTGAGGACGGGCGCAGTGGCTCACGCCTATAATCCCAGCGCTTTGGGAGGCCGAGGCGGGCAGATCACCTGAGGTCGGGAGTTCGAGACCACCCTGAACAACATGGAGAAACCCTGTCTCTACCAAAAATAGAAAGTTAGCCAGGTGTGATGTCGCATGCCTGTAAATCCCAACTACTTGGGAGGCTGAGGCAGGAGAATTGCTTGAACCTGTGAGGCAGAGGTTGCGGTGAGCCGAAATCTCGCCATTGCACTCCAGCCTGGGCAACAAGAATAAAACTCCATCTGAAAAAACAAACAAACAAACAAAAAACAACAAAAAAAACTGAGATTGGGTAATTTATAAAGGAAGGAGGTTTAACTGACTCATAGTTCTGCATGTCTTGGGAAGCCTCAGGAAACTTACAATCATGGAGGAAGGCAAAAGGGAAGCAAGCACCCTTCTTCACATGGTAGCAGGAGAGAGACAGAGAGAAAGAGAAGGTCCCACACAGTTTTAAACAATCAGATCTCATGAGAACTCTATCATGAGCCAGTACTAGGGGGATGGTGCTAAACCATTAGAAACCACCCCCATGAGCCAATCACCTCCAACCAGGCTCCACTTCCAACACTAAGGATTACAATTCAATGTGAGATTTGGGTGGGGACACAGAGCCAAACCATATCAAGTGCCTTAACACAACAGAAGTTTATTTATTGGTTATGTAATGGTCCAATATAGGTATTCCCAGTCTGTGGTAATAATGATAGGGCTCTGTTTTATGTAGTCATTTTAGTGACCCTGGTTGCCCTTCAACACAGGGTATCCAAGGTTGTCCTAGGGGTCAGCATCTGGCAAACGGGAGGGGAAAGAGCATATAAGATTGTGTTTTAAAGGCCTGGAAGTGGTGCACATAACTTTTGTTCATTTTTTATTAGCCAGACATGACTACAATTAATTACACGGGAAATTTGGAAACATACTGTAGCTGGGTGCCCAGGAAAAAGAGGAGAACATGGATATTGATGAATTAGTCTCTGCACACACAGTAATAACAATTATCATAAGTAACATTTTAGAACACTTATTCTGTGCCAGGTTCTATGCAATGTGCATTTACATACATTATCTTATTTAATCTTTTCAACCTTAATGAGGTGAGCACTATTTTTGAGGGGAGCCCAGTTTTTCAGATGAAGAAATGGAGGTTCACATAATCCAGCAAGTCAACTCTAAAGCTATGCTTTAAACCTGGGTCTACTTGGCCTCAGAGTTGGATCCCTTAACGTCTATACACTTATAACTGCCCTATATGATTGTTTAATGTTGGAATATATTCTATTGAGTTCCAGCCTAATGGAAACACAGATCATTTAGTAAAACGCTTTCTTTAGCTCTTTGGGTGTTTATATCATGTTATAGCTGGCCAATGTCCCAGTCATATTTTAGCTCTCCACAGGTGAGCTTTCAGAATATGTCCATAGATAAAATATACTGCCTCAATCAGATTCTTATCCACAGTTTCTCTTGGAATGTTGTTCACACGTGGTATATGAAGTGTTTATGAACGTAGGGAATGATGATTGGAAATGAGGTTGGAAATCTCAGGAGCTACTTCTCTGATGAGGTTTCCAGTTCCCTTTGAGTCATGTGGGACATTGATCTAACTGTACTCTTGTGGTACTGGGAGAGTTCTGCTTTGGGTCTTGGCCATCATCAGAAGGGTTGGGAAGTGAAGCATTCAGGGATGCAAATTAGCATGGATCTGTGGCCAAGGCTATAAAGAATCCAGACTGCCTGAGGTCAGAAACCTTACACACTGAAAGCAACGGGCCTTTCAGGTGCATATTTTGCGCGGGAGGAGAATGGCACCTGGAGAAAGCAGAGACCGGGGTATGGCAAACTCCATGCTCTGTGAAGGGTGGAGGTTGCAATCAGTCATACCGATTGAGGAGAGATGGTGGCCTGACTGAAGAAGTTTAAAAGCCTGCTATGAGGCTAACCAATGTGTAGAGGACTATGTGCTCGCAAACGAGGCGTTCCCAATAAGTCCTGCTCTTGCAAACGAAGCAGGGCGTTCCTGATAAGTCCTGCTCTTGCAAACGAAGCAGGGCGTTGGGGGCTTGTTTATGTGTAAACATCTTGAAAATCCAGAAAGTCAGGGAAAGGTCAGAAAAACAACAATGTGTCTTGTGACTTGGCAACATTCCACAAACGACTGTATAAAATAAAGCAGAGCACGCCATTCGAGGCGGCCGCCATGTTTGTCTTGTCTTGTGTTGTCTTGTGTGTCCTTTGTTTAGGAAACACGCGGACGCCAATACCAATGTTGGAGAAAAATATATAAACTACACATAATGGAATATTTGAGTGTTTGATTTTCAACTTGTTGTTTTGATATCTTGTAAATGCACTGGTTTTCCTTACGTATTTTTACTCACTCAGGCTTTAAATTCTGAGAAACACTACTCTTTCAATTAGGTTATGTGACCCAGCCATAAGATGCAATTTAAGCTATTCCTCCACTCTCTGTCCCCACCTACTTCCCTCTTAAGTTGGTTGTGATAACTAGAGGTAGGAATTTTTTGTTTGCCTTGCAAAACAGGGAAAACAAAACAATGTTTAGCATACATGTTCACAGTAGTTCCTCAACACAGGCAGCAAGGGGCACAGCAAATTCTGGTGCCGTGCAGATAGCTTCATTTCAAAGGACTTCAGGCCTTTTGCTCTAACCATTTGCTAAGTAATGGTTTGCAATTAGTCAAAGGATATCTGCAAGAAAGCCTCGGGCAATGTACTAGGCTTTGAATACCCAGAAACAAAATAGACATTGCTCTTGGCCTCAAGGAGCTCACAGTCTAGTGGGGGACAAGACAATGTGATAAAGGTTAGACTGGAAGAAGGAAAGGACTGGCAATAGTAGCAAAAGGGGTTGCCCTTAGGCATTGGAGATTGTGATGTTTAATATTGAGTGTCAACTTGATTGGTTTGAAGGATGCTGTTCCTGGGTGTGTCTGTGAGGGTGTCTCCAAAGGAGATTACCATTTGAGTCAGTGGACTGGGAGAAGCAGACCCACCTTCAATCTGGGTGGACACCATCTAATCAGCTGCCAGTGCGGCTAAGATAAAGGCAGGCAGAGGAACATAGAAGGACTAGACTGGCTAAGCCTTCTGGCCTCCATCTTTCTCCTGTGCTGAATGTTTCCTGCCCTCGAACATCAGACTCCAAGTTCTTCAGCTTTTGGACTCTTGGACTTACACCAGTGATTTTCCAGGAGCTCTCGGGCCTTCGGCCACAGACTGATGGCTGCTCTGTCCGCTTCCCTACTTTTGAGGTTTTGGGACCCAGACTGGCTTCCTGGCTGCTCAGCTTGCAGGCGGCCTATTATGGGACTTCACCTTGTGAACGTGTGAGTCAGTTCTCCAAATAAACTCCCTTTCATATATACACCTATCCTATTCGTTCTGTCTCTTTAGAGAACCCTGACTAATACAGAGACCTAGGCTGTTAAAAGTACTAACACTAAGGTGACCTATGGTAGCGAGTCTTATAGAGCCAAGCCCCTCCACTAATTCTCAAGCAAACTTATAAAAACTGTATTTTGCACAGTTGGAAAATGAGTTTCTTCCTCCTTTTCTTCACCAAGAAATGCTTTCCATCCCTTTTATAAATACTGGCTTGATACGTACCATGGGCCAGACACTGTTCAAGGGCTATAAAGATCTGTGACATTAATAGGGATTGGACGTAGAGGACAGAGGGCTAAACAAATAATATGGCACATAGAATGCTAGAGATATGCACAGGGGATTATGGGAGCACAGAAGAGAGGTGCCTAAATCTAGCCTAAGTATAGAGGAGGGAAACCTGGTGGTCTGTCAAGGTTTTGTGGAGATGTGCGCCTGAGCAGAATCTTCGGGAATAAACAGGAATTAGCCAGGAGAGATAAGAAAGGGCATAGCAGGGGGGTGGCACATGGCACCCCGGTAGAGGCAATAGTGCAAGTATGAAGGTCAGATTTTAATATGATACAAAAATCACTATAACCATTCAATTTTGTTAAATGGATTTTCAATTAATATATGTTTCTGATAAATGTATTATTATAAAGATAAAACAGCCTTTTGTGTCAAATTTGAGAATTACAGACATACTCTAAGAGAAAAGTAGAAATTATTCCGAATGCCCTCATTGTGAGGGCACCGCCATTAATATTTTGCAAACTGTTTTCTTCCACATAAGTTATGGTAATTTTCTCAAATCGTTAAATAATCTTTTAGGTCATGATTATTGGTGTCTGCATAGTATTCCATTGGATTTACTTAAGCGAGCCCCTATTGGCATGTGTTTATGTTATTTACACTTGTACACAAATATAAATCCTGCTGTACCTGGTATCCTTTCATAGATATCATGGCATAGGGGTTAAGAGTAAAGACTGTTGGGTTTAGATTCTAGCTCTGCCACTTATAAGCTCTGTAAATCTTTGGCTAACTACTTAGCTTCCATGTGCTTCCATGTTCCCATATATAAAATAGAGATAAAATAGTAGCAGTCTCAGAAAGTTGAGAGAATTAAATGAGTTAATGCTAGTAGAATTCTTACACAAAGCCTAATACCAAGTAAGCACTTGTAATATTTACTATTATTGTTAAATGTATGCCTCTCTGATCATTTACTGAGGGTAAAATCTTGCAGGTAGAATGGCAGGGTTAAGGAGTACGTCTATATTTAATATGCTTAATGCTTCTTTTAAAATTCCTCGGCAGAAGGGGTATACCAATTTACTGTCCTACCAGTGGTGCATGACAGTGCCTTTTGTCTGAAGCTCTCTTACCACTTTTCCTTCTCCATCTCCATCTGAACACTTACGAAACAAAGCCCATGTCTAATTCACCAGCACTTATTACTTAATGCAGTGCCTGATAAGTAATAGTTGCTGCAAAAATATTTCTAGAATTAAGAAAAATATGCCAACTTGGTATTTTTGTTTTAAAAGAGTGGCTTATTTTAAAGCATATATTTTCTCTAAGTTTATTATTTGCCTCCTAATTTTGTTTATGGAATTATTTTTTAAATTTCAACTTTTATTTCAGATTTAGGGGGTACATGTGCAAATGTGTTACATGGGTGTATTACATGATGCTGAAGTTTGGGGTATGATTGATCCTGTCACGCAGGTAGTAAGCATACTAACCAATAGGTAGTTTCTAAGCCCTTGCTCCCCTCCCTTCCACCTCTAGTAGTCCCCAGTTTCTATTGCTGCCATCTTTATGTCCATTAGTATTGCTTAGCTCCTGCTTACAAGTGAAAATATGAGGTATTTGGTTTCCTGTTCCTGTATTAATTCTCTTAAGATAATGGCCTCCAGCTGCATCCATGCTGCTGCAAAGGACATGATTTCATTGTTTTTATGGCTGCATAGTATTCCATGGTGTATATGTGCCACATTTTCTTTATCCAATCCACCATTGATTAATACCTGGGTTGATTCCATGTCTTTGATATTGTGAACAGTGCTGCGATGAACATGTGAGTAAATGTGTCTTTTTGGTAGAATGATTTCTTTTCCCTTGTGTATGTAACTAGTAGTGGGATTGCTGGGTCAAATGGTAGTTCTATTTTTAGTTCTCTGAAAAATTTCTGAACTGCTTTCCACAGTGGCTGAATGAATTTACATTCCCACCAACAACGTGTAAGTGTTTTCCTTTTCCCTGCAGCCTCACCAACATCTGTTATTTTTTGACTTTTTAATAATAGCCTTTCTGACTGGTGTGAGATGGTATCTCATTGTAGTTTTTATTTGCATTTCTCTGATGATTAGAGATGTGGAGCATTCTTTAATATGTTTCTTGGTCACATGTATGTCTTCTTTTGAGAAGTGTCTGTTAATGTCCTTTGCTCACTTCTTAATGGTGTTATCTGTTTTTTGTTTGCTGAATTAAGTTTCTTATAGATTCTGTGTATTACACCTTTGTCAGATGCACAGTTTGCAAACATTTTCTTACATTCTGTAGGCTGTCTGTTTACACTATTGATAATTTCCTTACTTTAATTAGGACTCACTTGTCAATTTTTGGTTTTGTTGCCATTGCTTTTGAGGACTTAGTCATAAATTCTTTGCCAAGGCTAATATACAAAATGATATTTCCTATGTTTTCTTCCAGAATTTTTATAGTTTTGGGTCTTACATTAAAGTATTTAATCCATCCTGAGTTAATTTTTGTATATGGTATAAGGAAGGGGTCCAGTTTTATTCTTTTGCATATGGCTTGCCAGTTATCACAGCATCATTTATTGAATAGGGATATGTCATTATTTTAATGTGCAATTATCTGAGTAGTAATGAGACAGAACATAATTTTCTCATGTTTCTTGGAAATTTCGTGTGTGTGTGTGTGTGTGTGTGTGTGAGAATTGTGTGCTCATATCATTTGTTTATGTTTCCAATAAGGTGTTTATCCTCTTTTGATTTTAAGTATTTTCTGTGTATTATATAGTCTTTTTCATATATGGCGTAATTCTATCTTTGATTTTGTTATTTGTCTGTTAATTTTGTTTATGAAATTATTTTGACATGCAGAGTATTTTAATATTTTATAGTCAAATTGTTTAATCTGTATAGTTTTGTCTTTACTACCATGCCTAGAATGCCTTCTTTCCTCCAAGATGGTATTTTCTCCTAGGTTTTATGACTTCAGCGTTTACATTTAACTCTTTAATTCATCTGGAATTAATGTTGGCTCAATTTACTCCCAAGGAGCTAATAATTGTCCCAGCATTTTCCTTTCCCCCATGGATTTGAAATATCATCTTTACCATATACTAAATTTATATGTCCATCCGGAACAGTTTCTGTGCTTTCTTTCCTTATCTGTTAATATTGCCAGTCTATTCCTATACTAGTATAATATTGTTTTCATTATTGTTGCTTTAAGAGATAATTTAAGTATTTGGCAGGGCAAGCTCTTCTTCCTTATTCTTTTTTCTTTTTTTTTCTTGAGACAGAGTCTTGCTCTGTTGCCAAGGCTAGAGTGCATTGGCACGATGTTTTGGCTCACTGCAACCTCCACCACCTCCACCGTTCAAGCAATTCTCTGCCTCCGCCTCCTGAGTATCTGGGATTACAGGTGCCCGCCACCATGCCCAGCTAATTTTTGTATTTTTAGTAGAGACAGAGTTTCACCATCTTGGCCAGGCTGGTCTTGAACTCCTGACCTCGTGATCCACCCACCTCGGCCTCCCAAAGTGCTGGGATTACAGGCGTGAGCCACCGCGTCCAGCCTACTCATTTTGTTTTAAAAAATATCTTGGTTATTAAATAAATAAGTAATTATGTATATATCTTCAGAGATTCACAATTCCCCAAAATACACTTCTTTTTTTTTTTCTTCAAAATAATGCAGATATTTTTATAGATGGTGGTCCTAGAAGGCTGCTATACTTGAGGTATATATTTTTTTCTCTCTAGGAAAACATTTACAGTCCCTTATTCTGCATAATATTGCAGATTTTAAGCTAGCAGTCACCTTCAAGATTGTGTAGTCCAGCTACCTTATTTCACAAATGAGACACTGAAACTTCAGCAGTCAGGCAGCTAGTTTAAGGCAGGGGTAGGGAGAGAATGAATGGTCCCTGACTCTTCATTCTGGAACACTAGCACAAAAAAGATAGTAATGAATAGTTATCATATCATCTCATGCAGTAACATCCATGAGAGCATTTAACATGTACCCTTTGACACAAAATTCTCTTGAAATTAGTTTTTTTTTCCCTTCTCTTCCCCACACCCCAATTGAAATATCTAAACAAATCTCTTTCTGCCTCCATCATAGACTTTACAAATATAAATGTTGTATGTAGTACATGGTATTTTACAGAAAACTACAATAAGATAAATTTAGACTATGGTTTGAGCATATAATTATAGCATGCCATGAAACAAAGAGAGTTAAAAATACAAAACTAAGCCCACAGCAAATAAATATTGTATAAGACACTCACTGCTTTATGGAAATTCAAAAGAATTTGTAAAATCTCTTTTTGAAGCACTTCACTCAAATTTGTAGTGCAGACTCATCAAATTGAGCTATGCTTTTGGATATTCCCAGATTTTACCTATTAAAGTAAGTGTCAGCAAGTAAGGAGGTTAGATTGCAGGACTTTGGGAATAGATATGTAGCCTAAATATTTAGCTTTCTTGACCTAAATCATCTCTGACCAGCAAAGACCAAAAATTAACTTCACCTCAAATGTACATGTTGGCCTTATGAGAAATGTTTGGATTGTAACATTTACTACCCTGAGTCCAAGTCATATGGTCAGACTCCAACAACCTGCAGACTCAGAAATAAAGATCTTTGATGGAAGTTCCTGCCAAGAAGTCAATATTGAATAGGCAGAGATCATGCGAAGTTGAGAAGTAATTACGTAGCCAGGATTTAAATTGAAGTAGAAGATTTGAAAGAGGATGGGGACCTATGATTCTATTCCTGTTTGGAAAGATCTGATACCTAAGTGCACATCAGCATTCAAGAATGTTTTACATCTCTCACAAGGGGAACTGTTTGTAGTAATGGATGAGGGAGACCCCTGCCAATCTTGGAAAAGAAATTGCCTTAATGGAAGAAAGTCATGCACCACTGAATTCCTACTATTGGGTTATATTAAAACGTTATGCCCCTCATTCTCATCAGTAAATAATTGAACTCCCTTTGGGTGTGTGCCATGCCACAAAGCATGATGAAAGCTTACGGATTTGGGACTAGTCTCCAGGACGCAATGGAAAGAAGTTAGGCAAAGTGAGTTTTACTTCCAGTTCAGCCACTATGTGTCTGAGCAAATTACTTTCCCGCCTTGGGCCTCAATTTCCCCAAATGTTATACTTCTTGAGTCATGGACACCCCTGAGAACCTGATGAATGTTATGGATTGCTTCAGAGAAATGCACACACATACATACACCACTGCCCCAACACACACACCAGGTTCGGAATCTCTGATTGATGTGATAGCCAGATCTCTTTCTAGTCTACAAGAACCTCTGCTCAAAAAGCTACATTTACAAAGAAATTATAGGTGTAAATTCATAAAAAAATGAGGTTGGTCTTGAGTTCATAAAAGTGAAAAATATTCTCTTAGTAGTTACATTTTTAATGGTAGGCTTTTCCACACTGTGTGTATGTACACATGCATACATGTGCATATGCAAAATGGCAAATGACCAATATGAAGTACTTAGCAACCTCTCACTAAAACCACCACTATCCTCTCATTTTAGGTAACTTTGGTAGTTGGTCTTTATTTAGAAAGAAGGTATATAAATGACTTAAGTCCAATTGTGAGATTCCTATGGTGCATCACTTTTGAAATATCCTGTTTTTGCCAGTATTATATAGATATACATTTGTTAATGAGGGATACAGTATATCTGCTGTTGAATTATATTTAATTGGGGAAGTCTCTAGGTTTCTTGTTTCTTCATTAATTTATCCATTTTGAAATATGGTAATTAATAGGAAAGCTGAAATACATCTAGATTTTTAGGGGCCTGAGATAAGACTAGGGTTTTAATCCTGGTTCTAACTCTCAGTTTCCACCTATCACATAGTTGCCTCTATTTTCAGCCACAAATTTTCCTACATAATGTCTTCCTGAAAATTTAGGTGACAGTCCAATATGCAGAAGTCAAACAATTCATTTGGATGCTCTAAGTGTGGTTCTGTTCTTGGAAAGCTAAAATATATTTATTTGATAATTATTTTTGCCTTTCAGACATAATCTTCAATGTTTAATATGGCCAGAATTTTCCACATATTTCTAAATTGAATTTTAAAGTCATCAAGTGAACCTGCAGTTGGTCAATTTAAGCCTAATAAACATCACAAGGAAGTTAAATATTTGTTACTTTGGGCATGATCTTTGTCACAATTAGGTTATGGTTATGAGACTCATTTCTATTTACAGTCATTTTTATAAAATAACAGAACAAAATGCAATAACACATTCGAATGATTGCAAAAGCACTGATGGCCGTACAAAGATGGTGAATCAGCTAAAAATGGATAAAATCTAACATAGGAAAGTCCAAAAGCACATTTAAGTTGTAGTGAAATCTAACCTTTGGCAAAAATCAACACTCATAATTAACCCCTGCATAGCCCTAGCAAGAAACCCTAATAAATAGATATACTCCACTATTTTAAAAAATATATGTATTTTAAAATCAAAATGTGTACAATAAGATTTTTAAAGTCCAAAATGCTAAAAGTCCTTTAATAAAAAACATCAGTTCCTTGATTTAACCTGCTCAACTTCATTCCCTAGTGGCAACCTCTTTCAAATCTGTAACTATTTTATCTGATATTTATGTCTATTTTCCAAAATGTTCAAAACACACACACACACACATACAAAGGGTTATTGGATCAAGTTTAGACATTGTCTATTGAGTATTATTATGTCAAATCTGGAGTTTTGCTCACATACATACTCTTCTCTATTCCATCCCACATCCTTCCAATATGTCTTACTTTTTTGTGGAAATAGGTATTATAAATTTACTACTGTGTCTATGCAGTATAATTCAATGTTGAGCCAATTAGTCAACTATGAATACATTTACTTTCTTTTTCAATTTGCTTTTATTCCTAGAGTTACTTATTAACTAACTTTTGTGTTACTTTTTTTTTTTTTTTGTTCTGAGATGGATTCTAGTTCTGTCACCCAGGCTGGAGTGCAGTGGCACGATTCGGCTCACTGCAAGCTCCGCCTCCTGGGTTCACGCCATTCTCCTGCCTCAGCCTCCGGAGTAGCTGGGACTACAAGGCACCTGCCACCATGCCTGGCTAATTTTTTGTATTTTTAGTAGAGATGGGGTTTCACCATGTTAGCCAGGATGATCTCGATCTCCTGACCTCGTGATCCGCCCGCCTCAGCCTCCCGAAGTGCTGGGTTACAGGTGTGAGCCACCACACCTGCCCATTTTGTTTTACATCTGATGAAGTCTTCTAACATAGTTCAATAGTTCTGTAAAGAGATTTATAACAATTTTCCATACCTTGTCAGATGACATAAATTTTAAGTTTCAGTAGAAGGTAAATTTCAAGAGGGCAGAAACTTAATTTTGTTCATAAGTATAGCCTGAGTGCCTCTAACAGGCTCTAAAGCATAGTATGTTCTCCATAGATAGCTGTTGCATGGAAAATGAAAAGAATAATTTGTCATTTTTATTTTTCCCTGGAAGCATTCCCTCTGAAACCTTCCAATCTTTTGCTCCAACCTGGACTGATTGCTTGCTTCATAGCTGACATCCTGGGACTTACCTTCAAGTATTATGTGGTTGTTTTTTTTTTTTTTTCCTGGATCCTATGTCTTCTATTTTCTTGGTTTGCACCCTCACTTCATAGAATATATCCTTCAGAAGCTTCTTGAGTATGAAAGTTTTTATGGAAGATAAATATTGCACTTGCACATCTAAAATTATTTTTGCCATATACTTGCTTGATAATTTAGTTGCATATCAAATTAAAATTTGAAAATGGTTTTTATGCAGACTTTTGAAGCATTTCTCTATTGTCTTCTATCTTCCAGTATTGATTACCATTCCATCACCCTTTGCAGACACTTGAAAATCCAGAAACAAACTCATATGATATATGGTCTGGCTCTGTGTCCCACACAAATCTCATCTTGAATTGTAATGCAAATTGTAATCCCCACGTGTTGGGGAAGGGACATTGTGGGGGGTGATTAGATCATGGGGGTCCCCCCATGCTGTTCTTATGATAGTGAGTTCTCACGAGCGATCTGATGGTTTTATACCTTCACGCTGCACTTCTCTCTCCTGCCACCTTGAGAAAAAGGATGTGTTGGCTTTCCCTTCCACCATGATTGAAGTTTCCTGAGGCATACCCAGCCATGCAAAACTGTGAGTCAAATCTTTTTCCTTTATAAATTACCCATCCTTGGGTATGTCCTTATAGCAGCATGAGAACAGAATAATACAGTAAATTGGTACTGCAGAAGTGGGGTACTGCTATAAAGATACCCAAAAATGTGAAAGCAGCCTTAGAACTGGGTAACAGCCAGAGGTTGGAACAGTTTGAAGGTCTCAGAAGAAGACAGAAAAATGTGGGAAAGTTGGGAACTTCCTAGAGACTTGTTGAATGGCTTTGACCAACATATTGATAGTGATATGTACAATAATGTCCAGGTTGAGGTAGTCTCAGATAGAGATGAGGACCTTGTTGGGAACTGGAGTAAAGGTCACTCTTGCTATGCAGAGAGACTGGCATCATTTTGCCCTTGCCCTAGAGATCTGTGGAACTGTGACCTTAAGAGAGATTATTTAAGGTATCTGGCAGAAGAAATTTCTAAGCAACAAAGCATTCAAAAGGAAGCAGAGCATAAAAGTTTGGAAAAATTGCAGTCTAAAGATGAAGTAGAAAAGAAAAACCCATTTTCTGAGGAGAAATTCAAGTTGGCTGCAGAAATTTGCAAAAGTAACAAGGATCCAAATGTTAATCACCAAGAAAATGGGGGAAATGTCTCTAGGGCATGTCACAGACCTTCACGGTAGCCCCTCCCATCACAGGCCTGGAGGCCTAGGAGGGAAAAATGGTTTCCTATGATGGGCCCAGGGCCCCCCTGCTCTATGCAGCCTTGAGACATGGTGCCCTGTGTCCCAGCTGCCTCAGCTCTAGCCATGGTTAAAAGGGGCCAAGGTAGAGCTCAGGCCATTGCTTCAGAGGTGCAAGCCCCAAGTCTTTGGGGCTAACACATGGTGTTGGGCCTCCGGGTGCACAGAAGTCAAGAATTGAGATTGGGGAACCTCTGCCTGGATTTCAGAGGATGTGTGGAAATGCCTGGATGTCTAGGCAGAAGTTTGCTATGGGTTGGAGCCCTCATGGAGAACCTCTACTAAGGCAGTATAGAAAGAAAATGTGGGGTTGGAGCCCCGACAGAGAGTACCCACTGGGGTACTGCCTAGGGGAGCTATGAGAAGAGGGCCACCATCCTCCAGACCCCAGAATGGTAGATCCACCTACAGCTTGCATCGTGTGCCAGGAAAAGCCATAGACACTCAATGCCAGCCACTGAAAAAAGCCAGGATGGGCTGTAGAGGTAGAGCTGCCCAAGGCCATGGGAGCCCACCTCTTGCATCAGCATGACCTGGATGTGAGACATGGAGTCAAAGGAGATCATTTTGGAACTTTAAGGTTTAATGACTGCCCTATTGGATTTTGGAGTTGCATGAGGCCCTTTGTTTTGGCCATTTTTCTCCTATTTGGAACAGGTGTACTTACCCAATGCCTATACCCCCATTGTATCTAGAAAGGAACTAACTTGCTTTTGATTTTACAGGCTCATAGGCAGAAGGGACTTGCCTTGTCTTAGACAAGACTTTGGACTTGGACTTTTGGGTTAATGCTGAAATGAGTTAAGACTATGGGCAACTGTTGGGAAGGCATAATTGTGTTTTAACATGTGAGAAAGATGAAATTTGAGAGGGCCCTGGGGCAGAATAATATGGTCTGGCTCTGTGTCCCACCCAAATCTCATGTTGAATTGTAATCCAAATTATAATCCCCATGTGTTGGGGGAGAGCCCTCATGGGAGGTGATTAGATCACGGAGGTGGTCCCTCCATGCTGTTTTCATGATAGTGAATGAGTTCTCATGAGATCTGATGGTTTTATAAGGGACTTTTCCCCACTTTGCTCTGCACTTCTCTCTCCTGCCACCTTGTGAAGAAGGACATGTTTGCTTTCCCTTCTGCCATGATTTTAAGTTTCCTGAGGCCTTCCCAGTCATGCAGAACTGTGAGTCAATTAAACGTCTTTCCTTTAAAAATTACCCAGTCTTGGGTATATCCTTATAGCAGCATGAGAATGAACTAATACACCATACATATGTGGTTAACCGATTTTTGACAAGGATTCCAAGACCATTCAATGAGGAAAGAGTAGTCTATTCAACAAATGGCATTGAGACAACTGAATAACTACATGCAAAAGAATGAAATTGAACCCTTGCCTCACACCAAATATAAAAATGAACTAAAAATGTATCAAAGGCCTAAATGCAAGAGTGAAAACTACAATAAGATCCTTAGAAGAAAACATAGGGGTAAATCTTCATTATCTTGGATTTGGCAATGAATTATTAGATATGATACCAAAAGCATACATGCAAAAAGAAAACATAAATGAATTTAACTTCATCAAAATTTAAAACTTTTGTGCTTCAAAGGACACTATCAAGAAAGTAAAAGACAATCCACAGGAGAAAATATTTGTAATTTATATATTTAATAAGGGCCTTGTATCTAGAATGTATAAAGTACACTTACAACTCAATAAAAAAAACAAAGACAACCTAATTTGAAAATGGGAAAACAATCTGAATAGACATTTCCCCAGGGAAGATATAGAAATGACAAATAAACACATAAAATGATGCTCAACATCATTAATTATCAGGGAAATGCAAATCAAAACTACAATGAGACATTAATGTATATCCACTAGGATGGCTAGAATAAAAAAGATCAATAAAAAGATAATTGCTGACAATGTGGAAAAACTTTGTCACTTTCATGCACTGCTGGTGGGCATGTAAAATTGTACAACTGCTTTGGAAAACAGTCTGGCAGCTTCTCCCAAAATTTAACATAGTGGTACCATATAACTCAGCAATTTTATCCCAAGGAATCTACCTGAGAGATTTGAAAATATATGTTAACACAAAACTTGTACATTTGTAGGCATATATTATTTGTAATAGCCAAAACGTGAAAACAACCAAAATGTCCAACTGACAAATTATTAAAATATGATATGTCTATATAATAGAATATCATTCAGTCATAAAAAGTAATGACATTCTGATAAATGCTACAACATGGATAAATCTTGAATACATTATGCCAAGCAAAAGACACGAGTTTAAAAAAACTCGCACATTATATAATTCCATTCATGTGAAAGTCCAGAATAGGGAAATTTACAGAGACAGAAAGTAGATTGTTGGTTTCTTGGGACTGAGGTGGAGTGGGGGAATAGTCTTGTAACGGCTAAAGGATTCACTATTTCTTTTCAGGTGATGAAAATGTTCTAAAACGGATTGTGGTGATTGTTGCCCATATCTGTGAATATACTAAAAACTACTGTATTGTACACTTTAAATGGGCAAATTGTAGAGTATGTGAATTATATCTCAATAACGCTGCTTAAAAAAGAGGCCAGAGACTGACTTCATCCATGAAATAGTAGTTGCAGTTGTACATTCCCACTGGAGATATTCAAGAAACTCAATAAAGCACACCAAAAGAGAGAGACTCAGCTCTGGGAGCACACCCTAGTCAGGGGATACCAAAAACAATTTGTAACCAGTCAGCTGTGAAAGACTGGGCTTTTCTCCTCATTCCCCCTTAACCTTGGGTCTGACCTTTGATGCAACATTCATGTGGATATCTGAGGGAAGTGTTTTTTAGGCAGAGGGAACACTATGTACAAAGTCATAAGATGGGGACATATATGCTGTGTGTATGGAGTGGAGCGAGTGAAGGGGATAAGGGTGGGAAATGAAGTGGAGAGGGGCAGTGAGGTCAATATTAAAAAATGACCATGAATTATTCTGCTTTATGCATCCCTGCCCTTGCAATTGCATGTAATCCATGCAATAGCAAATGTAATCCATGCCATTTCAGTTCTTCCCATCAAAAGACAGACTCTATTTCTTCACTCCTGAAATTTGCCCTGTGACTTGCTTTGGCCTATAGGACATTAACAAACATGACACAAATAGAGTTTTGAAAAACACTTGGGCATTGGAGCTTACTTTCTTGCTGCTCTTAGAATCCCAGGCAGCCATGTGAAGAAACCCAGGCTAGCTGTGTAGATAATTAGAGATGCATGAACCAGTTCCCTTTGTTATTTGAGCTGACACCCAGCCAACCATCAGACATGGCTATTGACTATAGTTAATAACAGGTGCATGGATTAGCCTAGCCAAGACCAGCAAAAGAACCACCCAGCTGAACCCAGTCCAAATCACTGACCCACAGAATTGTGAGCTACATAGCTATTGTTTTTAGCCATTACACTTTGGGGTGGTTTGTTACATAGCAAAATCTAGCTGATACAGTAAACATAAAGGAGGCTTCTGAGGCACACCTCTGCCCCATGCTCAAAGCTAAAGGGGGAAGAGGGGTTTCAGATTTTCATGTCCTAAAGCCCAGCTCACAGGATTTGGGGCTCAACTCCCAACGAACAATAATAGGTTCGTGTTTTCTTGGAGTGTTTTTTGTGCTGCATGGTCTCCTTGGAGACCAAACATAGATTAAGTGGGAAGCACCCGAAGTAATATGTGGATTACAGCCTTTCCCCTGGGAGAGGGTGGATTCTAACAATGAAAATGACATCAGCTGCCATTTCTTGAGGTTCTGGTATAACCTGGGGGCTTCCATTTGCATTATCTCCTTGAATCCTCATAATCACCACGGAAGGTAGGCATTATTGTTCTTCTCATTTTACAGACTGAGATTCAGAGAAATTAAGTGACTTGTCCAAGGTCACACAGCTGGGAGGGCTAGGATTCAAATCCTGATCTGCCTGACTCAATAACCCAAACACCTAAGCACAATACTACACTGTCACTCGGTTGAGACATAACAAGCTCACCCTGAAGTGTGCAATTGCTGACCTGGTTTACTTCCTGGGAGACATCAGGCTGGATGATGGCCAGTAGATGAGCCCACTCCATGCACTGCAATTCAGCCCCATGCCTTGTTCACTCATTTCTACCTTTGTATCATCTGCAGCTGGCCTAGGTCCTCCCATTTCCGCAGCAGTGGAACAGCTGGATTAACCCTTTCCTTCAGTAGGGGATCTCGGGGGAGAGTATGAGCCAAGGGTTTCTCCTGGAGAGGCCTGGCAATGCTTTTACTCTTCATTAAAAGTTTATGTGCATTATACACTTCATTATATGCAATTGGGTTTCTTATATGGCACTCCAGTGCATAAATGACTCCCTAGACACATTTGTGAGTTTCCATTGTTATAATATAAATGCTGGCCAAGTCACAAGGCAGACATGTTTTAAACTATTCAATTATTCTTGGTATAATAACCAAATCCGGGGGAGGTTTTACTTTACAATCCCTCTACAGGATTGCTTGCTGGACAGCATCAGTATTTCTATTGGTCAAAATCTTTCAGTTTTGATTCTGAGTAGTCAGGAAAATGGGAAAGGCCATGTGTAGAAAATTACGCTCATTTCCAATTTATTGTGAATTCAATTTATTGTGAATTGACTTATGTGGTGGGCTACTTTATAAAACATAAATGTAGATTCTAGAAAGGCTAATATTTTTATATTGAGAAAATAATGAATCTATGAGTATTGTGTAGCTTTAAGAGCTCGTAAAGAGATACACATACATTCATTCATTCACTCACTCATTTTTTTTCAACTGACATTTACCAAGCATTTATTGTATACCTAGCACACACAGCTAGGCACTAGCTGTGTAGAGATGAATATAAGACACGGTGTTCACTCTGAAAGAACTTACCTTCTAGTAGAATGACAGATAAATGTACAATTTTAGTGTAGTATAATAACTGTTATGAGAGATATATGCCCAGAGTACTGTGGGAAACCAGATTAGAGAGTGGTACATGAAGAGAAAATGACTGTCGAATAGAGTTCTTAGCAGAAAGGTATGTGGCTTCACAGAAGAGGGTTTTCAACTTGCTGGAGTGGGGATAGCTCCCAGAACAACATGGAAACTCACATGTTGCAGATTGCAGAGCCACTTGTCAGTCTGATGCCCTCCATGGAGGATGGCTGATCTGCCTGTTTCTCCAGGTGTTCACTGCTATGTGAGGCAGAAACAAACTTCTCCTTCAAAGAGGTTTGAACCATTATGCACTTCAGAATTTGCTTGTTATAGTAGTTAGCCCATCCTTGCCCAATACAGTCACAATGTCCTGCCTGTTTTCATATCTCAATTCTGGCCCTTCCTCTCTGTTATCGCTGCCACCATTTAGGTCCTCAGTGTGTCCCTCCTGGACCACAGCAACAGCCTTCTAATTGCTTTCCCTCCTTTGCCTTCAGCTCTCTTTGCTAAGTGGAAGGATAATATGTTTTACAGAACATGCTTTGAAGAAACAATACTTTAGGCCAGAGGAATAATATTAAAGAAAGATCTGCCAGAGTGGTGGTGGTGAGGAACTCTTCCAGTGATAGGCATCCCTCAGATGTTCATTATATGCAGGCAGCCCCCTCCTCTGCCTCTGCTCAGGATAGTTCTTATAAAAGCCCATAAGCTGGATGCCAGCAAAAATGGCTCTGCTTTTCTCTATTTTAGGAATGTCTTATAACATTTGGTGTTAGACACCAGAGGAATAGATCTGAGAGTATGAATGGTTCAGGAAGATTCATCTCTATTACTAGCAAGAGAGCTCAAGGCATCATGGCTCCTGATTTGGTGGGAGGGTCAGGGTGAATGATATTTTCATTTCATCTCGACCACTTGTTAGTTGTTGAAAACTTGGGCAAGTTACTTGACTCTAACTTCAATCCTTTTCAGCTGTACTATGGGAATAAATAAAAAATTGAATTAAATTGAAAAACAAAATGAAAAATTAAAATGATAAAAAGAATCTCAAAGAGTTGTGAGATGATGAGATGATAAATACAATGCCCTTGGAATAGTGTCTGGCACCTCATAAATTCTTAAATGTTTTTATTATTATTGCTTTTAACATTAAGTAGAAAATAGAGTAGTTATCATTAATGCTATTTTCTGATGTATTTTTAAAAACAATTATTTCCATATTAAATATTTCTAGTAATGTTTTAGAAAAATAAAGTTATCAAGTAGCCAAAGACTTCCATGCAGGGTACAAATTCTTCCTGACTTGGAAACACAGCTCATTGTATTGCTAATATACTTAAATGTGTTTCCAAATGACTTTCAGTTATGGCAAGCTCTTTCCCAGAGTTTGATCATATTTAGAAATGTAATACAGTATTTTCCCTTTCTTTCCACAGCTGAGGAACAGACATAAACAGATATTGAGGACAGTTTTCAGGGAATTCTCTTTAAAGCTCTGTTAGCTGAGGCTGTGGCCAAAGGGAATATTGAGGCTTCTGAGGATGTTTTAGATCCAACACAAAGTGGTGTATTTTGTGTCAGGTTCTCTCAGAGGACTCCTACCTTGGATATTATTTGTTTTGTGTCCTCTGAAGCTTCTTCATCACCTGCACTTTCTACTAGAAGTGATTCATGTTTTTTGGTGTGCCTTTCAGATCTGAGAGGGAGGCATTCTGATTCTCCTATCTCCCTTTTTCTAAAACAAGGGCAGGATGAGTAAGGGCACAAAACATAAGCTGAAGTCGCCTCTGGGATTTCTGGGTAAGGAAGATGGGAAACAGCCACTGCCTCATTTTTATGGACCCACCTCTGGTGAATTGATGGTGAATAGATGCTGAGACAAGTTTAGCTAAAGACAGGAAACCACCAGACCTTCAAAATATGAATACAACTAGCTCCAAAGAAAGAATAGTGTGGCCCAATTAGAAGTCTGCAATACAAAACCTTAGAACACAGGCCAGCAAACTTTTCCTGTAAAAGGCTAAATAACCAAATATTTTAAGCCATTATGAGCCATATGATTTCTGTCAGAACTACTCAACTCCACTACTGTAGTGGGAAAGCAGTTATAAGCTGTACATAAACAAATAGGGATGACTGCATGCTAATAAAACTTTATTTACAAAAAAAAAAAGGATTTGGTCCAAGGGCTATCTATAGTTTGCTTACCTCTGGTTTACAGATTAATGGAAGTCCAGGCTAGGACAAGGAAATGAGCCAGCGGTCTTGCTTGGACCTAACTGAGCTAAGCCAATCTAGGATTCATATTGTTTCTAGTTCCATGAAACTGGGACAGGCGTAAGACTCCTTCAGGTCCCAAGGCGGAGAGGTGAGGGGCACTAGCATGACCCTTCAGTGAAATCCACAGAGAGATGAAGGGAGTAAGGACAGAGTCTGTGGGTTCCCATTCCTTACAAACTTTAAAGAGATGTGGGTAGGGTGAGGGGAGGGGCATTCTGGCTAATCCATGATGATTTACACTTTGGTATGTCATCAGAAGGGTTCAACTCAAGGTGAGGTAATGGAACTACCATGACCTATTGACCTTGTTATGTCATCAAAAGGAACAGCTTTTGACCAGAAAATGGTGGGTTTCTTCCTAGTGATTCACATATTACCCAGAAGCCTCTAGCTTGTTGTAGTATTTCATAAAATTCCAAATATGTCAAAAATAATTTGATAATGCCACAGTTTGTGTGTGTCTGTGTGTTTAAGCTAGCACTTTGACCAATTCCTCTCTTTGTTGCCTTGGGACCCGATTATAGATTTGTCAATGGGAAGGGGGCAAGTTTGTCTTAAATGTTGTGGTCATTAGTGTGCATCCATTTGCACAAAGGAGGCCAACACCCAAGTGGGAATGACTGAAAAGGAATCTGATGTCTCATGTTTTTGGATGAAATTCAAAATGCAAACCTTTGCCCATAGTTGTTGGGAGAAGCTAAACAATGTAATACCCTGAGTGTTGCCTACTTTCTGAGGGGGTGGGGAGAGACACCATGTATTTTGCAGAGGCAGACCTTTATTTAATTAGCCCTGATGTAAAGATTTCTTGTCTTTTGCAGCTACACAGCTTTAAGAGAGTGCTGGGTACCTGAAGGCCAGCTCCTACTGGGACTAATTCCATCCAGACAGCTCCAAGTATGTTCATTAGGCGCTGATTAGGTTTCACACAGGTGGGGAAGGTTAGGGGCACAGATAGAGAGGCGGTGCTGATTGTGTTAAGCATAAAACACCATCTGTTTCCCAAGTAAGAAAAGGAACTGCATCCACACTTCTGGAGAGATCACCAGGCCACTGCTGAAGTTGCTGCTCCCTCCTTCCATTTCTTTTATTCTCCAGCTACATTTACAGGTCTTAAAACAAGTTGGTAAAAAATAATGAAAAACAAAATAATATATCTGAAAGCTGTTGAAGAAGATGCTAACTAATTATCACATTCAAGCTTGCTGATTAGAACGAACAGGGAGAATTTTTCCCCCGATGCAGGCGTTGTACTTGGCATGAAAATAGAATACTACATTGCCTCCTTTTCATACTAAGGACTTTTTCTTCCCCAAGGCAAGCAGCCTGTCCAGTTAGCCCGGCTCTTCAATGCACTTTAATATGGTTTTGTTTGGGACCAAAGAATGCAAATGAGCTGACATGCAGATCCCCCTTTTCTAACAGAAAATAAACAGCCTGGAGGCGCATGGGGGAGGAGAGGCAGCAGTTGGTGGAGTGAGCTGATAAGCACTTGAGTTCACCTGATAAGGGCTCCGAGCTACTGTTCTGCTCGCCCACACAGAACCAGAGGCTCACAATGCTGTCGTCATTCCATCCAGCCTCCCAGAGCAAACCACCCCACCACCTGGCCTCTCCCCATTCACCATTCCTCTTTCCTGCCAAGAAAACTTTCCTACCCAGCAGGTGGTGGCAGGCAGGGCAGTGGGGGGGTGGGAGGAATCCAGAGCAGGGTGCAGAGCTTGTCCCCCTCCTAGTCTTCAATTAATGACCTCACTGGTAAAGAGTCCCATTTTTATTATTGTTAGAGCTCAGCAAAGCCAGCTGGAAGCCAATCAGTGTGACTCCTGTCCCCCACCCCAGGCACATGAAGGAGCAGGAGGCTTTACCCTATAGCCATGGCCAGCAAACCATTCTGGGGCGCTTGCAGTAGACTTCAGTTCTGTGGGTGCAGTGTGAGATGCGCAGCCTGGAGCTGGGTGATGCCTACTTTCACTGGATTCTCTGGGGTAGCTTTGTTGGAATTGTGGGGGAGTCAGGCCCCAGCATGCAGTGAGGATAGCTCCTGTGGGGGAAGGGCAACCTATCACTGCTGTCAGACACAAAGGGCCCAAAGACTTCCCAACTCCGGAAGCTAATGCAGGATAACTAAACTCCTTCCTTCCTTCAGCCCAGTAGTCCTGACTGCTGCTTTTTAGTGGGCACTTTATATATATGAAAAGCATGGCCTCAGCAGAGATGTCTCCTAAATTGGAAGTCAGTTTCCTGTAAGGGGACCCCACTGACTGCTCTTTGCCAATGACTAGTAATGTTAATTTTAACTGGGCACTCAAGGCCCTCCACCATCCAACATTCATCCAACCCCCAATACCTGATCTCAGAGGGATCCAGACTGAGTGCCTGGCTCTCCACTGTGCTGAGAGCATGCTCCCACCCCAACATTTGCACAGATGTCATTTTTCCTGACTAGAATGACCACTTTCTGTTCTTCTTTCTATTGTGTCTCTACGTATTCTTCAAAGGGCATTGGAGCTTTCCCCAATTTTGTCAGTCCATTTAGACCTATTTCTCTTCTGAATACTTCTGGCGATTACTGTATGTCTTCTGGGATTCTTAATGTGTGTCTCTCATGGTTTTCTTGCCTCTACCAGTAGTTTGTAAGCTCTCTGAATGCAGAGCCTTTTGCTTCTATTCCTCCATCTCCCCTATAAAATGTAGCACAGAGCTTGGCAAATAGTAAAATTTACTTGGCTTAGTAAATGTGAATTCATTTGACAATTTGTCGATTGACAACCCGTGATAGCGTTGGAGCTCAGAAAACTACACCCCAAAATATGGTGTCATTCCTGTCCCTCAAGCCTCTGTCTTTCTCAAAGCATAGGATGAGACTGTTCTCTGAAGTACCTTTTTCTACCTAGTAACCAGGCCCCCAAAGAGGAATTGCCTTAGATCCCTTCCCTGAAATTTTGTTAAACAGAGAAGATTAAAACTTGTATCACAGAGGAAAAGACTGAAAATTAACCACCACATCTAGAGCACAATGAACTTCAAACTTTGTCCCAAACCATTGTTTGTTCTCCAGTCCTATTCGATTTCCAAATAGAATCACTCACAAGATAATGTCTGCTTCCCAGGTCCATTCATTGTCCCCTAAAAATCATTTACTCCTACACTCCCATCTCCCTTACCCTATGAAGAAGGGTATATAAGCATCTGGACCTCATTGGGGTATTGGATAATCATTCCCCTGCAACGTTAACTAACTTTGTATACCTTTTCTCCTATTAATCTGCCTATTGGTTCATTTTCAGTGGACCTTCAGAGGGCAGAAGGGAAGTTTTCTCTTAGTTTTTACAATAGCATGGGTTAATGTTTTTTTGTTTGTTTGTTTGTTTGTTTTTTTACACCGGGCCTGTGCCTATGCTAAAAGAAGAAGAGAAACTAAGGTTTTTGTGTGTCTAATGTATGGTATATGTGTATCTATGTACATGTGTGTAGGTACATGTGTACATAGGTACATGTGTGTCATATTATTTCCTTCAACAATTTTGTGAGAGTTGTTATCCCAATTGTATAGACAAGGAAAACTGAGGCTCAGAGAGCAAAATGATTTGCCTAGATTTACACTTTCAAGAAGTTACATTGTTAAATTTGAGCTCAGCATGGTTTATCTTCAAAGTCAAAGTGTTTTTCATTATTATTCTGCCTCCTCACCTCTCCAGTGCCAGGGCCCCAGTGGGGTGTGAGCTGGGGGGATTGTGGTCTAGAAATAATGGGTTTAAATTTTTCATTAATCAACTGAATGTATTCAATAAGCACTTAATATTTAGTAAAACATTTCATACATACCGTTTTGGATGCTGTGGGGATAGAGAGAAGATCAAGAGAAAGTCCCTGACTGCTAGGAGTTCACAATCTCATAGATGAAAAAATACCCATTGAACCAAATTCTGATTAAAAAAAAAATTTATCTGGCAAAGATCTGTATAGGTTTTTGAGGAAAGAAGATACAGATTGATTCTGACTGAAATTGTTGGAGAGGTCATTGTGGAGAATGTGTAATTTTAGTTGGGTTTCAATGGGAGGATCAGATATTTACAAGTAAACACATAGATAAAGAACCCTCCAGGCTAGGGGAAAGAGACAGGTGGGAGAACCCCGTATGTATGTGTGGAAGGGATTTTCTTTGGAGCCCAGCACCATTGGCTGAGTAGTGTTTTGCTCACAACATTCTGTTTAGAGAGGTGCTGTCTTGGTCTCATACTATGCCTGGAGTACAAACCATCCATAAATGAGTAAGACTCTCGGGCTCAGTGATGTCAGTACTTGGAGCCTTCAACTTTTGTGATCAAAAGCTCATGGCAGTGGCCCATAGACCTCTTCCCTTTTGACTCAATGGATTGTCACAGGCTCATGATTCAATAAAGACACTATGTATCTTTTTTGTGCCATCTTGATTGCCATTGAGAATGGTTATGAAAGGTAAAACACACAATTAGAAGTCATTCAACAAGGCAGAGTACATAATTCCACAATTGATTTTCTTGAAAGTTCATGGAAAATGTTCTTTGGGGTAAATATGTATGTGCCCAAACATTTCATATCATCAACAGAAGTCTCTGAGCAAAGGTCAACATGAAGGAAAAGAGATCTGGCTTGTTTAGATAAAAAAAATTCTGATTGCTCTTTTAACTGCCTCTCTAGAGACAATAGGATGCTCTGGAAAGAGCACAGGCTTTGGAATCATTCAGCCATGTGTTTAAATTACAGCTATGCAAGTTAGTATCTCTGTGATCTTGAACAAGCTGCTTTACCTCTCTGAGCCTCCTTTTCTTCATCTGTAAAATGAGGATAGTAAGACCCACTTGCTAGGTTACTGTGAGAATTAAAATAGATAACACATACATGATATCTGGATCTGTGCAAGTCACATAGTAAATCCTCCACATATAATATTGTTATTTTGATGATATTTAATCAAATTTTTCAGCAGAAAAATGTCCCCCCCCATTTGATTGTAATGTACATGAAACCTAGAGACCATGCTTATGTTATCTAGCACCTAACATATTGCATTGATATAGTGAGTACTCAGTTAAAATTTGTTGGATGGATATAGATGGACAGATCAATGGAAAAAACAGCATTTAGCAAAGTGCCTGACACCAAGTTGTCACGTCATATTTAATTGTTAAATTGACTTGCAACTAGCCTGATTGGGTAAGAGAGAGGGAAGCAGAGGGTCCAGAACTTTCAAGTATCCTTAAGAATCATATTAGATCTTTTCTTCATCAATCTTTGTGAATACAGGGTTATGAGTTTGCCCTCTCCATCTTTTAGTGTCCTGGTCCATAGTCCTGTCCAAAACAGAAGTTAAACAAAGAGTCAAAGGCTAAATCCTCAATTGACAGAGTAAAAACTGGCCGCAAGGTTTTCCCTTTAAAGGCAATTGCTTGCTGCCAAGCTCTTAAAAGGAGCATCTCCTGGGAGGCAGAGAGGCTAAGTTGCTCACTGGTTACACTAAGCCTCAAATATAGCTTTGGTCAGATCATGAGAGACCTGAAACTTGCTTGTTGTCCAACAGAGAGGAAAGGATAATCTTGTGTTCCAACAGAGAAAAAAGGATAGTGTTTAATTTGTTTTAAATGAAAATATAAATCTCTACTTCGGAGGCTGTTTCTTTCCCTTTGCCCTTTCTATAGTTTGAAACCAAATCCTTACCACTTACTTTATGCTCACTGTACCAGCTAATATTTGCATAAAAGGTTCAGCCTTCCATAAGACCTAGCTTTTTGTTTTCATTTAGCACATATTTACTGAGCAGCCTCCTAGGACCTAGCAGTCTTCTACTGGCTCACACAAGTTTGCTGAATGTATCTTTCTGGCTAAATGGCATCACAGTCTTTGTGTATTAAATTTGACTCCAAGATTTGTAGAGATGTTTCCATCTTATTCATGTAAGAGTGGGCAGCTGCTTCAATAGCTGCATTAGAGGACATGAAAAACAGATTTACTCTAAGACACTTCTTTTTCCATTCTCATGCTCAAAATCTCTATCCTTAACATCACCAACACAGCAGTAAGGCCATTAGCAAAGGAGGAAGCATTATCTTCCTTTTAGAAGGCCCCAGTTGACAAAAATATATTTTATCATTCCTATTGGCATAGTGGCCAAGGTTCTCTGGTCTACCGAGCTGGGTGGAAGCTTGGGCTTTGGAGGGCTTACCTTCAGTAGGGCAAGATGGTTCATGCCATCTTAGTGGGGAGCTGGAGGATAGAATACTTGAGTGAGCTACTGTGAGATAAAGGAATGAAAAAGATGCTCATAGGGTGGAGCCAGAGACAAATATGCTCTGCTCCATAATTTTGCCTCCAGATGACCCTGTGGATGAGTTCCTCTTGCAGAAAGGCAAAATGTAGTCTGCATAACTTCATGCCAAAATTTAATGAAATTCATGTCTTGGAACCATTGTCTGATATTTTGTTTGAATTAATTTTTTGTTACTGTTGTTTGCTTGCTTGTTAATGATGTAAGTGGATTAGTGGTGCTCTCCTTACAGAGATCATCAGCATTATCCCCTAAACTTAGGTTCAGAGGTCAGCGTATCCCTAATACACAATATATATAAAACTCTGCTAAACATCTTCTCAGGTCTAGAAGAACCTCTCTCTCAAAGTTCTAGGGAGAAAATTTTCCTTAATCTTGGATTCATCTGTATAAACTGAGAGACTGAAAATGGGCATGATTTACCCTCTATTATCAACCTGTCCGCCTTATCCCATCTTCCTTGTCACAGCTTTAAGGGGTATAAAAAGGTCAGAGTACAGGACAGAGAAAGGTAGAGAAAGCCAGGAGAGAGAGGGAGTAGGGAAAGAGAGACAGAGACAGAGTAAAGGGACAAGATAAGGAGTGAGAACCAAGAAAATGAGGAGAACTATGAAACTATATATGCCAGGCTTTGTTAAAGGTTCAAATGACATAGCCATGAACAAACAAAATAGGCACAACCCCTGCCATCACAGAGCGCACAGTACAGTGGAAGAAGATAGACAGTCAGCAAGGTCATGGAGTGAAACACATAATAAGTCACTGTTAACTGCAATGGCAAAAAATAAATTTGGCCAGGGGAATAACAAGCATTGAACAAGGGCTTGTTCTTTTAGGTATAGTCAACAATGAAGGTGTCCCCGAGAAAGGGATATTTGAGTCACTTTCTCAGTCATTTCTTAACTCATAGTTGTTGATCAGGGTGATGGCCTGAAATTCACTGTGGTGGCATAAAATTCTAGGATGTGAGTTGATGAGGCCCATGGAAACAAAAATTCCTATGATGACAAGGGTCCTGAGGGGTCATTTCCACCAGTCTCTGCATTTGCATATGGTGGTAAGTGACTTGCCCAAGCACATAGGCAAGTAAGGAACAAAGCTAAGAAAAGAAACCAACTTTTCTGACTCCCAATTCAGTGTCTTTTCCATCTACTTAGGGGTACGAGGACACAGATATGTTTTCTTATGCCCTTCAAAAATGAAAAATATGGATATTGCTCCCAAAGTCAATTGTTCTCAACCTTGAAGATGTGAGTGAATCTCCTGGGAAGTATGCTATAAATAAAGATACCAGGGTTCACCTCTAGAAAATTCTGATGCAGATAGCCCATGGGTCTCACGTTGAGAACCGAAACTAGGCCATTGAGCAGAGAAGTAGGGTTTTATCAGAGTTTTGTCTTGACTTCTTCAGATCTCAATTCCCTGCCAAAAGTTAGTTTTAAGTCATTCCGTTTATCCAGTGAGTCTTGTCATATTTTGTTTAAACAAGTCACCATTCTTCTAATCTCTTCTAATCTGTGTTCTCTTAGAATATTTTCTCTTCATTGGGCATGTGAGTATCCAGTTTAGAAATGTCTAGAGCAGGCCGGGCACGGTGGCTCAAGCCTGTAATCCCAGCACTTTGGGAGGCCGAGACCGGCGGATCACGAGGTCAGGAGATCGAGACCATCCTGGCTAACCCAGTGAAACCCCGTCTCTACTAAAAAATACAAAAAACTAGCCGGGCGAGGCGGCGGGTGCCTGTAGTCCCAGCTACTCGGGAGGCTGAGGCAGGAGAATGGCGTGAACCCGGGAGGCAGAGCTTGCAGTGAGCTGAGATCCGGCCACTGCACTCACTCCAGCCTGGGCGACAGAGTCAGACTCCGTCTCAAAAAAAAAAAAAAAAAAAAAAAAGAAATGTCTAGAGCATAGGGACTGTGAAAAAATATGTAGATGAAACCTAAAAAGAGATTCAGAGGTGATAGATGATAGAGGAAATTTAAGGCCAGGCCAAGAAATTCAGATTTGGGCCTATAGAAAATGAACATTATTTGTAGACTTTTCAAGAGAGAGGTGATGTTATCAGACTTGTTTTTTGGGAGACAATAAGTCAGGTAAGATTGTGTAGGATAGATGATAGTGAGAAACTGGCGGCAGGAGGAAAGTAATTTTAGGAGGATATTTTAAGATTGCAGGCAAGAGGAGAAATGGGACTGTGGCTGTGGATGTAAGGATGAAAACAGAAGGGGCATAGGTATGCAAACCATTGGAGACGTTTAAATCCACAGGACTTGATGACTGATTGGCTTTGCATGGTGAATAAAATAAAGGAGTCAAAATGACTTCAAACTTTCTTCTGAGCTAGGAACAATTGCAGGAAGAGCAAGTTTGGCACATGCAGATGTAATGACTTTGGTTTGGGCCACCTTAAGTTTGAAGTGTTGGTAAAATAACCATAAGAATGTGTGTATTCAAGAGAAAGATTAAGTGTAGAGATCTAGATATAGCACTGATTATTTCATAACTGATAGTTCCTTTATTCCACAAAATTTATTGAACACTTACTATGTTCCAGGTATCAATCCAGAGGCTTAATGTATGTGAGTGTACAGATAAAATTCCCTGCTTTCATGGGGCTGACATTCTTGCAGGGATGAAGTAGGGAGTGGGTAGACACCAATAAACATAATAAATAAGTAAAATATAAGTTAGAACATAATAAGCGTTACAGAGAAAACTGGTATCAAGGGAATGCCAATGATAGCCCAGAAAGAAAGAGATAAAAGTGTAAAATCCAGAGAGAGGGCTAAGGGCAAACTCTTTGGAGCATTGACATTAAGAATTTGATAGAGATATAACAGTGATTAATCAGCAGAAGAAATAAAAAGTGAAATACGAAGGCTGAGAGAACCAGGGTGATAGGAGGAAAATGTTTCTGTTGGAGACTGAGCATAGGTGTCAAATGTTGCCAAGGGGTGAAATACACTGAGGGCATCTATAAGGCTATTGAGATTGAAAACTAAATATTTAGTGGAGTTGCAGAGGCAGCTCCTAAGTGTGACATTTACTTTATATTAGGATACACACTTATAGGGAATTAATAAGAGAATGGATGATTTACAAAGTAGCAACGATGAATAAGGGAATTATTTTTAATGTTTATAAAATAAAAAATAAGGTTGAGATTATATCTAGAGTGAATAAGAAATAACATTATGAAGAGCATTTTTTGTTGAGGGTTGATGATTAGTAAGGGAAACATGAGAGTGTGTGTTGGCTGAGAGAAAGGACCCAATGGGAAAGAAAAGCGTTACAATTTAAGAAAATGGAAAATTGATGCATCAAGGTCGAATGAAGAGCATAACAGAGATTTATACTCTAAGGTTAATAAAATTGTTGGGATTAATTTTGAAATGAAGATATAACAGGAAAAAAGGAAAACAGATTGGATGAAGATCTGGAAAGACTTTGTGATGGGAAGGAATGGGAACTGAGGACATTTATGTTTTATAACATGACAGTTTGAGAAGCAAAGAAAGGGTCAGAAAAGCATTTGTCAGGAAAGAAATAAGAGCATTGAGCAGCAGTGTTGCAGGCCCAACTGAAGGTGGATATGTGAGTATATAGTGGGGCCACTCAGAAGGATGAGTTGTGTGTGTGTGCTCACTAGGATCTTTATAGATGGGGAGGAGTAAAACAATAACTATGGGTGCACCCAGGATTGAGTTTAGCACAGTAGTCTCAGAAAAAGATGACATTAGAGAAAATGTATTATTATTGAATTTAGAAGTGATTAACCATGGTCTCCTGAATGGGTAGAGATAGAGGTGAAAGCACCTGGTGGCAAGAATAGGGAGGTATACAAGGAGGGGAAAGTCCAATGTCCAGTGGGGGTAGGAGCGTATGTTTAGTGGGACTGAGGAAAAAGAGAGCTTGGAGTCTCTTGCAGACTGAAGTAAGAGAGGGAAATTTTGAGGTTTAAGAATTTAGGGTAAGAACAGTTTCAGATGACAATAAGGTCATGATATAGCCACTAAGATGATTGGTAAGATAGAATACAGATGAGGGTCATTGGAAGAAAGGGGATCAAGGCCAGTGTCATGAATTAGTTATCTACATGAAGGTTGGAGTTGTTCAGGAGGTAAGAGGGGATCTGGTGGAAAAAAGATGGTAATCTGGGTTTCAGAATGTTTAGTGAATGAAGTGGAAAGCCTGGCAGAGAGATCTGAAGGTGACTCTGAAAATTTTATCAGTCAAATAATGAGGGCTTCAAAAGAAGAGGGGTTATTGATGAAAATAAGCCTAGAAGAGTCTGGAATGGGGAGTCTGGAAACTCTTGTCAGTCTTTTTACCCCAGGATGTATGGAGTGTGGATGAATGAAGGAACTTTAGAGCTTTGCTAACTGAAGTGCGGGTGTAACAGCACCCAGGATCATCTGGGAGTTCATTAGAAATACAGACTCTCAGGTTAAACCCCTGACGCACTGAATCAGAATCTGCATTTTATCAAGATTTGCAGGTGACACATCTACACATTAAAGTTCAAAAAACACTGCTAAAGTGGTTATGAAGGAAGTGTCCCTATCAGAAGAAAACTAAATTTTAATGAAGGGGTAATAGAAACTTTACAAGAGATGTGTTAACAAGGCCTAGGGGTGGGTGGAGCTGAACAGAGTAGAGAACTAACCAGTTATAACTGGAACTAAGGTGTGAACCTAAACTGCTTAAGAGTGGAATTGGGTGTGGTACATTCAGGCAGGTGATCTTTGTCTTGGTCTAGCTTCATGTGGTGGAGAAAACTGGGTTGGCTGTGGCTGTTCAGGTGGTTGATGAATCTTTCTGAAAGGCTCTTCTTAAGTAAGAAGAACATCTGTGCTCATTGTCTATAGCTTGGGTTGTGGCTCATGCCTGGTGGAATTGCTTATAATAACGAGGCTTCTTGCTGTGAAATTGAATTCATGTTGAAAGGCAATGTGAACATTTCCTGTTAGTTGATGAGATGGAGTAAATCCTTCATGAGGCGATGTGTTTCGAGACCATAGCATGCAAGCTAAGTGTGCAGTGGTGTTGTCAACCAAAATCTTTAAAGGATTTTTGCCCCAGATATTTTGAGTTGGGCCTGGGAAAAAGTTGACGATGTCAACAAATGCCAGAAGACAAAGGAGCTTCAAGCTGAAAACTCGGCAAAGTTGCCTTTAGCTTTTCAGAGTTTCGTTCACTGCTTTGTCTTTCTGTATTTATTTTACTAGCCTTACGATTTCGCCTTCCAAATAAGAGGTGAATATTAATCTAGGCAATATTAATTAAAATAACCTGAAAGCTTAAAGCCATGGCTATAACATATACTGGCTGAACATATGTGCATGTAATAGTATCAATATTGAAAGCCCCTGCTGTGAAAAGCCATAGCAAAGAATTTTTAGCAGACTTACTTCTGGGATCACTAATGATTAATTAGTGTGTATCATAATGTAAAGCAAATGTCACCCTAGCTACCTGGGGTTGCTGTCATTTGAGAGTGGAGCAATTTCCTGTTGATCACCAACAGTAAAATGAAAACTGCCTGCCATCTTGTGGAAGATGGTAGGTATCTCATGCCCAGGGAAAAAAGCGAGTGAGCCTTCTAGACCCTTCTTGCATGTTCTCTTGGAAGTTTTCATAAATGCATTGTCTCTTGCAGAGAAACGTAATAAGAATTAAAATGGAAATGAGCACATTTCAATTAAAAATGCACAATTACGTTTTCTTTCTCATTATACATTTCAAAATTAAGGCATCTAAGTCTAAACAGTAAACAGAGTCTTTTCATCAGGTGGCTGTTTCTTGAAGAATTGTGATTTGGCCTGACCTGCTCAGTTTATTGGCTAGCCCCAAGAGAAATTGTAGCTGAATAAGTATTTCAGATCACTACCTGAGAAGCAAAGTGCAGGCTATGAAATGGTGAACTGAATGCCAAACCAGCAGTTCATGGATTTTTTGATTTAAGCAGGATTCTTAGAGCACTCAGGAGTTTAACCTGCTCCTCGGTAGCCTTTAAATGGTTCTGCCCAGGGCAGCCATCAGCCCAGTTGATTACTGTTACTCCCTCAATCCCAGGAAAATTTGTGTCCTGGGGAACAAATAGTTATTTCCTAACTCCAATCACAATTGAGAAAACAATTGAACCAGTAAAGGGCTGCTTAGAGGAGACAGGTGAGTACAGCAGTAGAGGGAATTGTTGTTTGGAAAGATCAGGAAAATAAGACTGTCTCCAAGTTCCTTAACAGGTGGTTTTGGTCAAATTGAGGTAGGGGGAGTTAAGTGGCTATTTCATTAAATTGACTGGTCAATTTAGTCAAAATGGACAATTTGGTAAGCTTGTATAGACCCAGTCAGAGTCTTTTTCGGAGGCTCTTTAACAACGCGGATCCAATCCAGTCCATGTGTCCAGTCCCCAGTAGTGAGTGTATTTTCTTTTTTTCTCTCTCTGTATCTAAGTATCATTTTATGTGTCTATCTGTGTATTGACTTTAGATATCAAATTTGACTTCTTGGTTTCAAGTACATATATATATTTCTCACTTTCTTGCCATAGTACAGGAGCTCATTTAGTGAGATCAAAATTTACTTTAAAAATATGGTCTCCCCCGACAACCACGCTTGACTAGCTTCGCGTTTACAGCTGGGCGCAGTGGCTCACACCTGTAATCCCAGCACTTTAGGAGGCCAAGGCAGGTGGACCACGAGGTCAGGAGTTCAAGACCAGCCTGACCCATATGGTGAAACCCTGTCTTTACTAAAAATACAAAAATTAGCTAGGTGTGGTGGTGTGTGCCTGTAGTCCCAGCTACTCGGGAGACTGAGGAAGGAAAATCACTTGAACCCAGGAGGTGGAGGTTGCAGTGAGCAGAGATGGTGCCACTGCACTCCAGCATGGGCAACAGAGCGAGACTCTGTCTCAAAAAAAAAAAAAAAAAAAAAAAAAAAGGAAGAAGACTATGCATTTAAAATAAAAATAATACATATCTGTTGATGGATGACTTAGAAAAGTTTTCAAGATAACTTAAAATGGTCTTTGCTATTTTGCAGCATATATTTTAATTGAAGGGCATCCATGCACACTTTCCATAACAAATAATTATAGAGTGGTCAAACACAATAGAACACTCAAACATTTATTATTCAGTAACCAGGTTATATACGAACAGGAAGCCAAAACTTCTCCAGTGGTTAGCTACTTGTAACTCTATAATTAGGTACATTCTACAATTTCATATAGCACCTAGTTACTGAGTAAATATTCATGCAAGTGTTCAATTATTTTTGAATCGCCCTATATTGTCACAGTTACATGATCAAAAATGAATCAAAAATACTACATGCAAGCAGTAGAAAATAGATCATGTAGTGGCCTTTCCTTCATACTTTTATTTCATTTCTTGTGAGAATTCCAAAATGTATCCTCTTCTTGTAAATTCTGATTCAAGCATTCTTTTTTTTTTTTTTTTTTGAGACGGAGTCTCGCTCTGTCACCCAGGCTGGAGTACAGTGGCCCGATCTCAGCTCACTGCAAGCTCCGCTTCCCGGGTTTACGCCATTCTCCTGCCTCAGCCTCCCCAGTAGCTGGGACTACAGGTGCCCGCCACCACGCCCAGCTAATTTTTTGTATTTTTAGTAGAGACGGGGTTTCACCGTGTTAGCCCAGATGGTCTCGATCTTCTGACCTCGTGATCCACCCGCCTCGGCCTCCCAAAGTGCTCGGATTACAGGCTTGAGCCACTGCGCCCGGCGTGATTCAAGCATTCTTATACCTACTAGTTAACCAGAACTGAAAACTACAACTCCCAAGAAGCTCAGCAGCATCCTAATAAAATGACAGCTGGCAGTAAAGAAAACAGTTTAAATATTTTGTAGTGATATTATTCTCTCTTTGGATATGTGGCACAATAGTACATTTTTTTTCGTTACATAGTAAGCATAAAACCTGATAAGCAAGCTGAAATCAAACCAATAAAGGAAAGTTCTCATTTTCAATTATGCTCTTGACAAGATGTGTTTTATTTTGCTTTTTAATCATTTATTTATTTTTTAAGGATGTGAGTTTTAAATGTACACTCTTTTAAAATATGAATGTAACCATGTATTTTACCTGTAATAATAAATGTCACCCACGAGCATTTCAATTTTTTAAAGGCACTTAGAATTTCACAAAGAGTTGGAATTTTGAATACCAAAATAAGAATTCATGTTTTCCAGCTGAGATAAAGCTTTCTGATGGGTGGAATATATTACAGGACCAAAAAATGCAGTGGCGAGAATAAATAAAATAGATTGCTTCCCAACTGCTGTCTTAGTGTTCTTTCCCCCAGCATTAGATGGTATGCATCGTTTAATAAGAGCAAGCCCGTTAAGTGTTTTTGCTCTTTGTAATATCAGGCTGCTGGTGATGGACAGAACTGTGTTATAAATATGGAGTAGATGTGGAAGCTGTTGTTATAAAATCACTTTTTCTCCACTCATTGGAAAATAAGTTCACTTACAGTTGTGCTACCATGGGGTAGTTAAACTTTTAACTCATGGAAACATTCTATTAGACCTGACAATATTATGCATTTTATTTGTTTCTTAACATAGTGTTTAAAACTACATGTTTGTTACTAAAGATTACACGCCAAACAAGAGAGATACAGAAATAGCCTCCTTCTATATGTGAAGGATGAGAGATGACAAATCCATCTGCAATTTAAATTTTCTTCTATAGGTATTATCTCAGGTCCTCTTTGTGTGTTTTCTCCTATTTTTCTTTGTGTTAGCTCTATCTTTCTTTGTTTTAGCTGGCTTGTGCAATGTGAAGACTCTGCCTTGCTTATAGCCCCTCAGTGGAGGCAGCCTTAATAACATCAGTGCATTTTGTTTCTCCTCCTGATGTGCCTTTGTTTGATAGGCAGTTTCATTTGGTGTCATTGTTTAGCTTAAGCAGTTGGCACCTGGGAAAGTCTATGGAAACCTTCAATTCATCAAATCAGGACTGACTGGCAAAAATATTGCTTGCTGATACAGACAGTCCCATATTTGGTTACTCAAAAATTAAACATGTATTTCAGTCTTGATTGGAAAGGAAGTCTTTGGAAGACATGCAGCTGCCAAGGTAGGGGGGAGGTGCAGAGATTGGCTGGAGAGGTTTAGGTGGGGAAATCTTCAAACAGGGATGACTTAAGGTATCCAATATTTGTAATCTTTAAAAAGGGGGCATTTGAGAAGTGACAAAGAGCTTGATACCTTATGGGAAAAGTGGACACTGATTATACAGAGCCCTGATTATATAAGTCCTAAAAAATTGACTCAATCCGTTGAGTATTTTCAATTCATGACATCAAACAACTGATCTGACCATCTCCACCCCACCTCAAACCCTAAGGTGATGAAAAGGAGTGGTTGTATATACAAACTTTTATCCCACTGTTCTCAGGTTTTATGCCACCAGCCACAGGTCAGGACATGGATGTAATTGCATCTAGCGACATCAATGTGCTTTTTGATTTATTTGGTTTTTGTTTATTTGTTTACTTTGTCAATTCAGACAAAAGATTCAGCAACTGAGCAGGAAAAAATAACCACTCAAACCAATCATTTGAGACTGTTGACTTCTTTCCATTTCCTGGCAAGTTGCACAAAACCAACAGCTCCAGCAACACTACATAGACATAGCTTGATTGTGCCACAGGTGGCAGGCACAAAGACAGGAACAGGAACTGGAATTTCATATTTGTTAGCAACAAATATTGACAACATGACTCAGTTGGCAGAGACTCTAAGGTTGATTTAGGTTCAATTTTTCATTCATTCAGCCACAATATCTCATCAGCATATACTATGTGGCAGTCACTCTGCTAAAGAGGAACAAGAAAGATCAATTCCTGGAATATAGAGGCATTAAAGAAGAACATTTCAACACAGTGTAATAAAAGAAAAAGTGTGACTCTGCTTTCCACCATGTGAAAAACTGCTTCCCTTCTTTAACCCCTGTTTTCTCTGGCAGGAGGGTTAGTGCTTGCTTTCTACACCTTCTCCCATCAGGCGATGCTTTGAAATTCCAAAATGTTCCAACAGTAGCACTTCTATGCTATGTATCTGCACTTCACATCAACTTGAAACTGCCACCGAGTCTGGGAGCATACATGAAGGATTTCTCTGTGGCTAGTTCCACAAAGGAAATCAATTGTGCTCCAGCTCTGCACCTGTGGGATGGCTTTGCTTGCAGAATATCCTCCTGCCTGTGAAGTGCAAAAGGACCTCTAATGGGCAGGCTTTCTAGCCACAGATGGGGAGATAGGTTTGCTCTTTCTCTTCTCCTGCATCTGCACAATGCATGCAGATACCCCAGCCATGTCTCCCCATTAAGCACAGCTTGAGACACTGTAACAATCATTGCTACTTCAGAAGTCACCAAGTGGGTGTGCCCTAGTTTGTGTTGAAGTGTCACCTCCAGGGGCAGTTTGACAAAGCAAAGACCTCCTCAATTCAGTCAATCAAAACAGAAATATTATCTTTGGCCAATTGTAGAAGTAAATTGTCAACGGGATCATCTTCAATAAGATAAATTGCTCTCTTTATCTCTGTATCTCTGTACTCTGTCTCACACACACACACACACACACACACACTGGCACACACATAAACACACTCAGATTTTTCCTTGAAGACTGTGAAACCTTCCTGATTTGGCCCTCAGTAATCTCTTCCTCTGACCCATTTATTGTCCAAGTCACTACTAGACAGTTTGACTCTAGTTATAATGTTGCTAATACAAGTCCCCTTTTCCTCTGGCATCCTACATCTAATCTGTAAGTAAATTCTTTTGGCTCTACCTTCAAAATATATTCAGAGTTTGACAACTTCACACTATCTCTGCAGCTACAATCCTGGTCAAAGCCACCATCACCTCCCCTGAATTACTGAAATAATTTCCTAACTGGCATTACTGTTTCTATTCTTGACCCTTTATAATACATTTTATAAACAGCCTCCAGAATTATTCTTTTACAACATAAAGTAGATTATGTTATTCCTTGCTCGGAATGTGCTATTGCCTTCTCCTTGTTCTTAGACATAAATTATTAACTATGGCCTCCAGGACCCAATGTAATTTGTCCATGCCTAGTTTCTCATCCAATTTTGTATGATTTCCTCTCTGTCACTAAACTCCATCCAGCCTTGTTGGTCTTCTTTTGGTTTCTCAGGGCCTTTGTACTGGTTATTTTTCATGTCATTCTGAAACTCACTGCCCTCAGATTTTCTCAAGGCTTATTTTCTTGCTTTACTTTCATATCAGCTCAAATGAACCATATCCTTCTCATCATACAGGTTGCAGTTCAAGAAACACCTCCTCAGAAAAGTTTACCCTGACTGCCCTATGTATGGTAAATTTCCTCTTCAATCTACAAATCATAAAAGCCAATTACTTGTTATCCCATTACTATTTTATTATCATTACATTACTTATAACTGTGTGAAATTTTCTTGTTTATTTATTCCTTATTTATTGTCTCCCTGGCCATTTTCTACTATGTGCATTTCATGAATATAAAGATTATGTCTACTTTGTTAATTACTGTATCCCTAACACCTAGAACAGTTCATGGCATACAGTAGGTATGCAGTCAGTAGTGTTCAGTGAATAAATAGATGCAATGTAGAAAGCACAATTATGCATAGAATTGATGTTTAAAAAATTAGATTAATAAATAATTTGAACAATGTTTATGGAAATGTTTCAAAGTGAGAATTTCCTTCTGTTTTGCTAAAGTATAGCAGAAAAAGCCATAAGATGAACTGCAGTGGGTCACCACTGATACAGTTTGGATTTTTGTTCCCTCCATGTCTCATGCTAAAATGTAATCCCCAATGTTGCAGGTGGGGCCTGGTGGCAGTTATTGGATCACGGGATCAAACCCCTCATTAATGTCTTCGTTCCATCCACTTGGTGATGAATGAGTTCTTGCTCAGTTCATTCACATGAGCTCTGCTTGCTTATTTATTTATTTATTTATTGTTCCTTTATTTATTTATTTATTTTTGAGATGAAGTTTCGCTCTTGTTGCCCAGGTTGGAGCGCAATGACGGGATCTCGGCTCACTGCAACCTCTGTCTCTCGGGTTCAAGTGATTCTCCTGCCTCAGCCTCCCGAGTAGCTGGGATTACAGGTGCCTGCCACCATGCCTGGCTAATTTTTGTATTTTTAGTAGAGATGGGGTTTCACGATGTTGACCAGGCTGTTGACCTCAGCTGATCCACCTGCCTTGGCCTCCCAAAGTGCTGGGATTACAGGCATGAGCCACTATGCCTGGCCTTTATTTTTATTTTTTAATTTTTTATTTCCATAGGTTTTTGGAGAACAGGTGGAGTTGGGTTACGTGAATAAGTTCCTTAGTGGTGATTTCTAAGATTTGGGTGCACCCATCACCCAAGCAGTATACACTGTACCCAATTTGTAGTCTTTTACCCCTCACCACCCTCCCATCCTTTCCCCCCGAGTTCCCAAAATCCATTGTATCATTCTTATGCCTTTGCATCCTCACAGGTTAGCTCCTACTTATGAGTGAGAACATACAGTATTTGGTTTTCCATTCCTAAGTCACTTCACTTAGAAAAATGGTCCCCAATTCCATCCAGGTACCTGCGAATGACATTATTTAATTCCTTTTCATAGCTGAGTAGTATTCCATGGTATGTATATACCACAATTTCTTTATCCACTCATTGATTGATGGGCATTTGGGCTGGTTTCATATTTTTGCAATAGTGAATTGTGCTGCTATAAAAATGCATGTGTAGGCTGGGCACAGTGGCTCATGCCTGTAATCCTAGCACTTTGGGAGGCTGAGGTGGGTGGATCACCTGAGGTCAGGTGTTAAGGCCAGCTTGGCAGCTGTCTTGGAGACCGGTAGTCACCTGAGGTCAGAAGTTCAAGACCAGCCTGGCCAACATGGTGAAACCCCAGCTCTACTAAATATACAAAAATTAGGCAGGTGTGGTGATGTGTGCCTGTAATCCCAGCTACTCGGGAGGCTGAGGCAGGAGAATCGCTTGAACCCAGGAGTTGGAGGTTGCAGTGAGCCGAGATCGCGCCACTGCACTCCAGCCTGCGTGACAGAAAGAGACTCCATTTCAAGAAAAAAAAAAAAAAGAAGAAAAACTGCATGTGTAAGTATTCTTTTCACATAATGACTTATTTTCCTCTGGATAGATATCTGGTAGTGGGATTGCTGGATCAAATGGTACTTCTACTTTTAGTTCTTTAAGGAATCTCCATACTGTTTTTCATAGTGTTTGTACTAGTTTACATTCCCACCAGCAGTGTAAAAGTGTTCCCTTTTCACCACATCCCCAATGACATGGTTTGGCTGTGTCCCCACTCAAATGTCATCTTGAATTTAACTCCCACAGTTCCCATGTTATGGGGGTGAGTCTTTCCTTCACTGTTCTCATGATAGTGAATGAGTCTCAAGAGGTCTGATGATTTTAGAAACGGGAGTTTCTCTGTGCAAGCTCTTTCTTTGGCATCCATGTAAGATGTGACTTGCTCCTTTTTCTACCATGATTGTGAGGCTTCCCCAGCCATATGGAACTGTAAGTCCATTAAACCTCTTTATCATCCCAGTCTCATGTATGTCTTTATCAGCAGTGTGAAAATGGACTAATACAGTAAATTGTACCAGGAGTGGGGTGCTGCTGAAAAGATACCTGAAAATGTGGAAGTGACTTTGAAACTGGGTAGCAGGCAGAGGTTCAAACAGTTTGCAGGGCTCAGAAGACAGGAAAATGTGGGAAAGTTTAGAACTCCCTAAGGAGTCTAAGCTGAGGTGGTCTCAGATGGAGATGAAGAACTTGTTGGGAACTGGAGCAAAGGTGACCCTTGTTATGTTTTGGCAAACAGACTGGTGGTATTTTGACCCTGCCCTAGAGATTTGTGGAACTTTGAACTTGAGAGTGATGATTTAGGGTATTTGGCAGAAGAAATTTCTAAGCAGCAAAGCATTCAAAGGGTAACTAGGGTGCTGTTAAAGGCATTCAGTTTTATAAGGGGAGGACAGCATGAAAGTTTGGAAAATTTGCAGCCTGAGAATGTGATAGAGAAGAAAATCCCATTTTCTGAGGAGAAATTCAGCCCAGCTGCAGAAATTTGCATAAGTAACGAGGAGTCAAATGTTAATCTCTAAGACAATGGGGGAAATGTCTCCACGAGGTCTTCATAGCAGCCCCTCCTATCACAGGCCCTGAGGCCTAGGAGGAAAATATGGCTTCGTGGGCCAGGCTCAGGTTGCCCATGCTGTGTGCAGTCTAGGGACTTGGTGTCCTGTGTCCCAGCCACTCCAGCCATGACTAAAAGGGGCCAAGGCACAACTCAGACCATGGCTTTAGAAGGTGCAAGCCCCAACCCTTGGCAGTTTCCATGTGATGTTGAGCCTGCAGGTGCACAGAACGATATGGTTTACCTGTGTCCCCACCACCCAAATCTCATCTTGAATTGTAACTCCCTCAATTCCCACATTTCATGGGAGTAAGCCAGTAGGAGGTGATTGAATTATGGAGTTGGGTCTTTCACGCACTGTTCTTGTGATAGTGAATGAGTCTCACAAAACACTGCACAAGCTCTCTCTTTACCTGCCACCATCCAAGTAAGACGTGACTTGCTTCTCCTTGCCTTCCACCATGATTGTGAGGTCTCCCCAGCCATGTGGAATTGTAAGTCTATTAAACCTCTTTTTGTTCCCAGTCTCGGGCATGTCTTTATCAGCAGCACGAAAACAGACTAATACACTTGCCATATGATTGTATACCTAGAAAACCCTAAAGACTCCTCCAAAATGCTCCTAGAACTGATAAATGAATTCTGCAAAGTTTCAGAGTATAAAATTAATGTAGACAAATCAGTAGCTCTGCTATACAACAACAGTGACCAAGCAGCGAATCAAATCAAGAACTCAACCCCTTTCACAATAGCTGCAAAAAACACAAAAATATTTAGGAATATACCTAACCAAGGATGTGAAAGACCTCTACAAGTAAAACTACAAAACACTGCTGAAAGAAATCATAGATGACACAAACAAATGGAAACATCTCATGCTCATAGATGAGTAGAATCCATATTGTGAAAATGACCATACAGCCAAAAGCAATTTTCAAATTCAATGCAATTTCCATCAAAATACCACAATCATTCTTCAAAGAACTCGAAAAAAATCTGAAAATTCATAAGAAACCAAAAAAGAGCCTGCATAGCCAAAGCAAGACTAAGCAAAAAGAACAAATCGAGAGGCATCACATTACCTGACTTCAAACTATACTACAAGGCCATAGTCGTCAAACCAACATGGTATTGGTATAAAAATAGGCACATAGACCAATAGAACACAATAGAGAACCCAGAAATAAAGCCAAATACTTACAGCCAACTGATCTTTGACAAAGCAGACAAAAACATAAAGTGAGGAAAGGACAGTCTATTCAACATATGGTGCTGGGGTAATTGGCAAACCACATGTAGAAGAATGAGACTGGATCCTCATCTCTCACCTTATACAAAAATCAAGTCAAGATGGATCAAAGACTTAAACCTTAGACCTGAAATGATAAAGATTCTACAAGATAACATAGGAAGAACCCTTCTAGACATTGGCTTAGGCAAAGACTTTATGACCAAGAACCCCAAATCAAATGCAACAAAAATAAAGGTAAATAGATGGGACTTAATTAAACTAAAAAGCTTCTTCACAGCAAAAGAAACAGTCTTAAACTAAAAAGCTTCTTTACAGCCAAAGAAGCAATCAGTAGCGTTAATAAACAACCCACAGATTGGGAGAAAATTTTTGCAATCTACATATCTGACAAAGGACTAATATCTAGAATCTACAAGGAACTCAAACAAGTGAGCAAGAAAAAAACAACTCCATCAAAAAGTGAGCTAAGTACATGAATAGACAATTCTCAAAAGAAGATATACAAATGGCCAACAAACATATGAAAAAATGCTCAATATCACTAATGATCAGGGAAATGCAAATCAAAATCACAATGTGATACCACCTTACTCCTGCAAGAATGACCATAATAAAAAAATGAAAGGTATGGTTATTTAAAAGAGTGTGTCGGCCAGGCGCGATGGCTCATGCCTGTAATCCCAGCACTTTGGGAGGCCGAGCCTGAGGTGGGCGTATCACAAGGTCAGGAGATCGAGACCATCCTGGCTCACAAGGGGAAACCCCGTATCCACTAAAAATACAAAAAAAAAAAAAAAAATTAGCCGGTCCTGGTGGCAGGCGCCTGTAGGCCCAGCTACTTGGGAAGCTGAGGCAGGAGAATGGCATGAACCCGAGAGGTGGAGCTTGCAGTGAGCTGAGATCACACCACTGCACTCCAGCCTGGGCGACAGAGCGAGACTTCCGTCTCAAAAAAAAAAAAAAAAAAAAAAAAAAAAAAAAAGACTGTGGCACCTCCTGCCCTACTCTCTCCTTTTCTTTCTCTAACCATGTGACATGTTGGCTCCCTGTTGCCTTCTGCCGTGATTGTAAGATTCCTGAGGCCTCATCAGAAGCAGATGCTAACACCATGCTTCCTATAAAGCCTGCAGAACAATGAACCAATTAAACTTTTTTTCTTTACACAGGCTGTTATTTCTTTATAGCAATGCAAGAACAGACTGACACAGAAAACAAGGAAGGGGACATTGCTATAAAGATACCTGAAGATGTGGAAGCTGCTTTAGAGCTAGGTAATGGACAGAGTTTAGAAGAGTTTGGAAGCCTCAGAAGAAGACAGGACAATGGGGGAAAGTTTAAAACTTCTTAGAGACTGGTTAAATTGTTGTGACCAAAATGCTGATAGAAATATGGGTTGGGCATGGTGGCTCACGCCTGTAATCTCAGCACTTTGGGAGGCTGAGGTGGGTGGATCACCTGAGGTCAGGAGTTCAAGACCAGCCTGGCTAACATGGTGAAACATGATTTCTACTAAAAATACAAATAATTAGCCAGGCATGGTAGCATGCACCTGTAATCCCAGCTACTCAGGAGGCTGAGGCAGGAGAATCACTTGAACCCAGGAGGCGGAGGGTGCAGTGAGTCAAGATCATACCATTGCACTCCAGCCTGGGCAACAGAGTAAGACTTGGTAAGAAAGAAAAAAAGAAAAGGAAGGAAGGGAGGGAGGGAGGGAGGGAGGGAGGAAGGAAGGAAGCCAGGCTGACAAGGTCTCAGATGGAAGTGGGGAAGCTATTGAGAAATGGAGTAAATGTTATCCATGTTATGCTGTAGCAAAGAACTTTGCTGCATTGTGTCCATGCCCTAGGGAATCAGTGGAAGTTTGAACTTAAGAGGGATGACCTAGAGTATCTGGCAGAAGAAATTTCCAAGCAGCAAAACACTGAAGAAGTGACATGGCTGCTTCTAACAACCTACAATCAGAGACAGGAGCAAATAAATGACTTAAAGTTGAAACTTATATTTAAAAGGGAGGCAGAGCATAAAAGTTTAGAAAATTTGCAGCCTAGCCATGTGGAAGAGAAAGAAAAAAGCATTTTCAGGAAAAAAATTCAAGCAGGCTATGGAGCAACCACTTGCTACAGTGATGGGAGGGGCTGCTGCAAGGGTGTCTGAAATGCCTTCAAGGCATTTTCCCTGTTTTCTTGGCTATCAGCACTGGATTCCCTTTTAGTTATACTGGATCCCTGTTGCCTTCTGCCATGATTGTAAGTTCTCTGAGGCCTCATCAGAAGCTGAGCAGATGCTGGTACCATGCTTCCTGTACAGACTGCAAAACTGTAAGCCAAGTAAACCTCTTTTCTTTATAAATTACCCAGCCTCAGGTATTTCTTTATAGCAATGCAAGAACAAACTGACACAACCACTGATAATAATGTTAAGAATTTCACTGTGACAGCATGCCAAAAGCTATTGGTATTCTACCTACCATCAATTAAATGGTCCCTACAAAGTGGTAAGTTCCCTAAGGAGAACCGTGAAACTTTTCCCCAGTGCCCACTTTTCTACCTCTTCTGAGACTGAGCTCACTTCTCTGTAAGTGCCAAGTTCTAAAGACAGACATGGCATGACATAACAGAATAATTTGTTGTGGGAAAACCCCCTCCAGTTAAGCCCCATATTTACTACTCCTTTGTCTTAATTCCACATTACCATCACAATAAAGCCAAAAAGGAGGGAGATTATAGTGGGTGCTGTCACCCAAATTCTCCATTCAGTACTGAAGGAATCATTTTCACTACTGCTGAGAATGTTGGCTGTTAATAACTCACCGCTGAGTCCCTCTCTGGGAGCTGGCCTCATCTGAAGAGAACAAGCTCACCCAGAGTTGTATCCTCTCTCTGAAAAGGAGTCCACATCTAGTGACTGTGATGTAGGACTACAGCTCCTGGCTTCCTTGCATCAGTTTAGGACAAATTTGAAGGGTTATCCCAACTCCAAAACCCCCTAAGGAACTGGCTGAAGCCTCTGCTGCAACTACATGTTAGTTCAAAACTTCTCTGTATCTAAATATTCTTTCCTGATTACCTTAGAAATCTTATTTCTGAGAGGACTTCCTGAAGAAATCTCCTCATTCAGATATTCATTTTAGAGGGTATTTCCTGAGGAATATGACTTAAGACTGGGTTCTAGGAGTAGACCTAGAAAGAAAACTCTATAGTGGCATTTTGGAGGTGGATTATCCATCAGCCAGCTTGGAGTGGGAACCATTTCACTGGGGGCAGATGGAATACTAACTGCTTTTGGCATTCTGTAGGCAGTGATATTGTTTATGCATTTTTTGGCAGTGAACTGGGATGGAATACCAGAGAAAGAGAACACGTTGGCAAGTACAACATCTTGTATGTTTGAGCATTTGGGTGGAGTAGTAATTATAAGGACTAGGGATTGAATGGCTTTTGCTAGATGCTGTTCATGCTTTGGACAAAAACAATGAAAGGATAAGGAGGTCTAGTAATTGATTTAAGATGGAGTGTGAATGGCAAATATCTTTGCCAACATACAAAGAGGCACTCATTTCTTTCAGCTGGAAGGCAGAAAAACCTGGTGATCAGGCCCAGGACTTAAATATAAAGCATCTCAGAGTCCAGAGAAGGTTGAATTTTCAACCATGGTTAGTCAGCTCTGCCAAGGTCAGGGTATTGATTGGGAAGAAATGGGACCTGAGGCATGGGATAGGTGCATCTGGGTCAATGGACTCTAAAATCTTGATTTTCAAGATTCTCCTGATCTCTCTAGGGCTGCAAAAGTTAAAATCCTCCTCCTTGCTAAAATCTAATGCTCTATCCTGTTTGGAAGATGTTAGATATTTCTGCTTTGGAAAAAAAGGTATCCTTGCTGGGCATGGCAGCTCACTCCTGTAAGCTCTTTGGGAGGCTGAAGTGAGAGGATCACTTTAGCCCTGGAGTTTGAGGCTGCAGTGAACTACAATGTGCAACTGTACTCCAGCCTGGGCAACAGAGCAAGACTCTTTCTCAAAAGAAAAAAATATACTCTTCCTACCACAGAAAACATGTATCATCTTTCAGAATCCTCACTTCACTTCCTTGCCATGAGACCCCAAACTAAAATCAAGTAACAACATTACCCAGTTAGGGAAGTGCTGGGCCTCTTAAGAGAGGAAAGGGACTATGTACCAAAGTAGTGGCAGGATCTAGTCAACATGATTAATTGGAGCCAGAACAGTATATATAAAACGGGATCCTGTGTGTGCTGGATCAAAAAAACAAAACATGAAGTTGGATAAATGTGAATTTTCTTAATACGGATTACTTTCCCATGATATAGGATTTACTTGGTCGAGGACCCTGGAAGATAGGGCTAATATGCTTCTAAGGTTGTTTTTGGAATCTTGGGAAAATGATCATCCACAAAAAGTGAAGTAAAAACTGCTAGAAATTGTGTGAAAGATGATGGAGAAATAAATCAGAACTCTCCAGAATTGGTCATGCTGGGGAAAGGACACACTGCAACTGGAAAATCTGCCAGCCAAATATTTTCTGAAGAAAGGCTCAGAGGACATTCTATTTAACTAAAGCAATAAAGAATGATGTGCTGGCAAGAGAGACACATCCATTACTGAGAAACTTACTGTCCTATACAGATCAGGGATAACACTGGGAAATGCTATAATAAAACTGGGCTACTTGATGGCAAAGGTGATGATAGGATCTGGAAATAATAGAGGCCAGATGTCAATGATTTACTATCAGGAGCAAAGTGGGCACAATTATTGTAGTGAACAGCAGGGTCAGAGTGGCAGCCAAGGGGTCCTGACCTGCAGAGAACTATGCAGATCGTTAATAGAACATAGTTTTCTAGGAGCAAGATAGATGGGAACCCAACAAGATTTTTGCCTAATTGACACAACCAAAAAAAAAAAAAAAAAAAAAAAAAAAATCAAAGATGGATGATCAGAAAGGGCAGCTTTCCCAATAAAATATATGATCTCTTGCCCAATTTCTATTCCTAAGCCTGTTGTCATATCCAACACCAAAGCAAGCTGAAAAGCTTTCTCCAGTCTCTCCCTGAAGTGACTTAAGATTATCTGCTTGAGTAACTATACACTGGGATAAAGGAAATACCTAAGTATTTTGAAGTTTGTTAGGATCAGTTGACATTGCTAACAGGACACCAGAAGTGTTATTGTGGCTTCTCTGTTGGAGTGGCAGTATATATAAGCCAGTTAATAAGTGGAGTCCTGGCTCAGGTTTAGCTCACAGTAGGTCCACTACATCTATAGATTCACCTTGGGGTCGCTACCCCAGCCGACAAATGTATAATTAGAATGGTTATACATGATACTTGGAAGAATCCTAACATCAGATCTCTGTTCTGTGGAGTAAAAGCTATCATAGTGGGAAGGCTAAGTGCAAGCCTCTGGATAACTCCCTCCTTCTCTTATGCCCAGTCAAGACAGTAAATCAAAAATAAAATTACATCCTGGAAGAATGACAGAGATTATTGCCTCCCTTAAAACTCTGAAGGATGCAGAAATGGGAGTCCTTACCATATTCTCATTGATTTACCATTCTGGCTTCTATAAAACCAACTACATACTGGAGGACTAAAGTGGATTATGGTAAACTCAATTAGGTAGTATCCCCAATGACAACTGCTGATCTAGATATTGGGGTATTTTTACTAGAGCATATTAACGTAACTTGAGGTACATGGTATAGGGGAAAATTTGGAACTCCCTAGAGACTTGTTGAATGGCTTTGACCAAAATGCTGATAATGATATGGACAATGAAATGCAGGCTGAGGTGGTCTCAGATGGAGATGAGAAACTTGTTGGGAACTAGAGCAAAAGTCACTCTCTTGTTATGTTTTAGCAAGGAGACTGGTGACATTTTGCCCCTGCACTAGAGATTTGTGGAACTCTAAACTTGAGAGAGATGATTTGGGGTATCTGGCAGTAGATATTGCTAAGCAGCAAAGCATTCAAAAGGTGACTTGGGTGCTGTTAAAGGCATTCAATTTTATAAGGGAAGCAGAGCATAAAAGTTTGGAGAATTTGCAGTTTGAGAATGTGATAGAAAAGAAAATTCCATTTTCTGAGGAGCAATTCAAGCCAGCTGCAGAAATTTGCATAAGTAACGAGGAACTGAATGTTAATCCCCAAGACAATGGGAAACTGTCTCCAGGGCATGTCAGAGGTCTTCATGGCAGCCTCTCCCATCATAGGCCTGGAGGCCTAGGAGAAAAAAATGGTTTCATGGGCAAGGCTCAGGGTCCCCATGCTGTGTTCAGTCTAGGGACTTGGTGTCCTGCCTCCCAGCCACTCCAGCCATGACTGAAAGGGGCCAACATGGAGCTCAGGCCATGGCTTCAGAGGGTGCAAGCTCCAAGCCTTGGCAGCTTCCATGTGGTATTGAGCATGTGAATGCACAGAAGTCAAGAATTGGCATTTGGGAATCTCCACCTAGATTTCAGAGGATGTATGGAAACACCTGGATGCCCAGGTAGAAGTATGCTGCAGGGGTGGGGCCCTCATGAAGAACCTCTACTAGGGCAGTATGGAAGAGAAATGTGGGGTTGGTGCCCCCACACAGAGTCCCTACTGGACAATGCCTAGTGTAGCTATGAGAAGAGGGCAACTGTCCTCCAGAGCCCAGAATGGTAGATCCACTGACAGCTTGCACTGTGAGCCTGGAAAAGCCACAAACACTCAACACCAGCCTGTGATAGCAGCTGGGAGGGAGGCTGTACCCTACTGAGCCACAGGGGCAGAGCTGCCCAAGACCATGCAAATCCACCTTTTGTATCAGCGTAACCTGGATATGAGACATGGAGTCAAAGGTGATCATTTTGAAGCTTTAAGATTTGACTGCTCTGCTGGATTTCAGACTTGCATGGGGCCTGTAGCTCCTTTATTTTAGCTAATTTCTCCCTTTTGGAATGGCTGTATTTATCTAATACCTGTATCCCCATTGTATCTAGGAAGTAACTAATAAACTAATAAAAAAATTTGACTTACAATCTCAGGTGCTGTGGTTGAATTGAGCTGCTCCATGAAAATTATTTCTTTCATATTTAAGTATGAAATTAGTATTCTCAGACATTTGTTTTTCAGATAGTATTTTTTAATTTAATGTAATTTGCAAAATAACAACTTGCTTCTGGTTTCAAAGAAGATGTTTCCATGTGTCTTTTATTCTAACAAAAATAAGAGAAAATTTTTATTATAAGCCTGCCTGTAACTTGCTGGATGATTTTACCAAATTATATTTATCTTCTGTGCTTGATATTACCTCTCTTTATAATGAAAATAGCAGAGAGGCAGAGGACTTTAGGAATACTTACAGAGAAACTTTAATTTCCAAAAGCATCTGAGGATAAATTCAAAGACTATTATAAACCCAAGATTCTAGAACAGAAACTAAAAAGACAGATAGTCATCTATAGATGACAGCATGTTGAAGCAAATATCAACCCTTTACATAAATATAGTGCTTTATAGATTATAAAAAGTGTTTATATACCAGTGATTGGCTAGGTGGATGCTATAATCATTCCTCTTTTACAAACAGGAAGGCTGAAGCTGAGAGAGGTTAAGGTGAAACCCCGTCTCTACTAAAAAATACAAAAAACTAGCCGGGCGAGGTGGCGGGCGCCTGTAGTCCCAGATACTCGGGAGGCTGAGGCAGGAGAATGGCGTGAACCCGGGATGTGGAGCTTGCAGTGAGCCGAGATCTGGCCACTGCACTCCAGCCTGGGCGGCAGAGCGAGACTCCGTCTCCAAAAAAAAAAAAAAAAAAAAAAAAGATTCTTAATCAATATCTCCTGGGTAATAAAAACATAACTGGGAACCTAGGTTTTCTGATTAGAAAGTTCAGCAATGTTTTCACTACACTAAAATTGTCTTTTGAAATGCAAGCAGGAAAGGTAAGTTTCAGTTAAGTTTCTTCAACATAAGTGAGTTAAGGAACATTTCAGAAAACAATAGGGAAGAAGAAAAATATCTAAACATATTTTCAGAAATGAATGTAGTTTTGAAATGTTTTTCTCCTTTAAAAATGTTAGCTGACATTTATAAAATGATTTGATCATCCTAAATTCTTTTTTCAGAAAATCCAAGGCAACAGAGAAGTAATATTTATTGGGAGCCCACTTTGTGTCCAACACTGTGCAAGTTACTTTACAGAGTAAGTGTATGCAATTGTCATAGTCACCCTATTATTTTACAGATAGGAAAATTGAGGTTCAGAGAGAATAAATTACTTGCCTAAAGTTCCAAAGTTTATAAGGAGCAGCACTGAGATTTCAGCCCAGGTTGTCTGACTCCAAAGCCCCTGTTAAAATTATGAATCAATCATTTAATCCAGAAGTATTTAAGGGGCACTAATTATGAGCTCAGCATTTTGAGGATCAACATAAGAAATATAAGATAGAATCCCAGTCCTCAGAAAATTGACAGCTTATCTGGAGAGAAAAAAAGGGATTAGAACAAATTGTTGAATTATGTAGTATAGACTTGTACTAAAAAATATGGTCCCTGCCACCAAGTAGCGTGGCTCATGCCTGTAATTTCAGCACTTTAGGAGGTCAAGGCAGGTGGATCTCTTGAGCCCAGGAGTTCGAGACCAACTTGGGCAACATAACCAGACTCTTTCTCAACAAAAAATACATTAAAAAATAACTGGGTGTGGTGGCATGCACCTGTAGTCCCAGCTACCCAGGAGGCTGAGGTGGGAAGATCACCTGAGCCTGGGAGGTTGAGGCTGCAGTGAGCTGTGATCATACCACTGCACTTCAGCCTGGGTGACAGAAAGAGACCCTGTCTCAAAAACAAAAACCAACCAACCAACCAACCAACCAAACAAACAAACAAAAATATAGTCCACGGATCACCTGCAGCAATTTTATCAGCTGGAAGCCCAATAGAAATACAGAATCTTAGGCCCTCTGCTCAGGTCTACCCAATTAGAGTCTGCATTTTAATAAGAACCTTGAGTAACTTGTATGCAAAGTAAAGTTCGAGAAGTTTGTGTATGAATTATCAATTCCTGCCTAGGGAATAGGCAAGAAAGACGTCAAGAAAGAGAGGCTGCAACTGGGCTTTGAAGGCAGGTGTGATGTGACTCTCCTTATCTCCTTCAAGTTGTCTCATCTCCAGTGGGTCTGGCAAGGCTACTCTGAGAGTAGTGATAGGGGAGAGAAGGGAAGGTAGTGAAGGATTCCAGGGAAGTAGTATAAGCAACTGAAAAGTGAAGGAGTTGGTGACGATAATCAGGGAGTTCAGTTTCCACCAATAGGAAGAGAGAATGTAAAGGTATTATTTACACCCTTATCCCACATCACTCCTCATCCTCTCCTCAGGTGGTAGGTTGGAGGCAGTCTGGTTTGTGTGTTGCTGTATGTCATTGGATGTGTAAATACATACATAAACCTCCACCTCAGGACTTCTTTAATGCTATAGGCCTAATTGGTGCATTTCAACAATAAAGTCTTTTTTCAAATAAACTCATATCCTAAAGCTGTCTTTTCTTTTGTAAAGCTCAGCCACAACTGGTCCTCGATAAAATTTACATTTGCTCTAGGGACTAAGAACATTAAATGTCTTTCTCTTAACTGAGCACCATTCTAATTAGGGAGAAATTGCATTAGGGAGCCATGTGACTATCTGAGAAGAACACATTCATTCCTTATTTTGATATTTTAAAATATAGCAGATTGCAGAAATGCAGATTACGATGTGGATATAGTGTTAAAATTGCTTTTGCCATTATAAGGATAAAAATAGCTCTTGGCTCAAATTTCCTGCTGCTTCTTTCTAAATGAAGGAGTTAAATACTGAAAGGCAGGTGGATGCTGACGCTTCTTTAGAAAGAGATGAATAGGGTTGATGGCAGGAGCTACAGGGAAGCTATTGAGGCTGCAGATGCATATGCTGCCCTTACTTCCCACAAAGTTCAAAGTGGGGTGAAGCTGCCTGGGTAATTGGCTATGAAATAGCAAGCCCTCTGGATGAAAATGGCCCTTGTACTTAATTGCCCACATTCTGGGCAGTGGGTAGCCACCTGGTTGATTAGTGACCCTACCTATATTTACAACCACCCAAGTTTAAGTGCGAGTATGATTGTTAAGACACTGGCACCAAGTTCAATTGGGGGCCTTGGAATTTCAATCAGTTCTGACCACTTCAGGTCCAAGTCCTTCACCTTCCAGACCCAAGCAGATGGTCCTACAAAGCCCTAAGGTAAAAGCCCATTTTACAATTGAACAGAATGAGGACATGCATATTTGTAAAATAGCAAGTACAATAGCAACAACTATGATGAGAAAGAGGCATTTTATTTGTATAGCACTTAGCAATTTGCCAAGCACTTTTCTTGACATTCTTATTCTGGTCTTTATAAAAAGCTTGTAATGGAGGGTTTATTGTGTCCATTTTTTAGATGGATAAATTAAGATCCAGTGAAGCTAAGTGAGTTTTGCAAGGCTGCACAACTAGTAGGCAACATAACTGGCACTCATATTTGGATCTTTTGACACAAAACCCAATCTCTTTTTGACAGCAGTAATTTACCTTAACTGTATCCACCCTCACTGTTCTGCAGGATCTAATTTATGTCTGCTTTAGCCACAGAACACCTTTGGGTAGGAGATACCCACGTGTGAAACATACACAGGTTTACATTGGCTTCTGGTGAACTGGCCAGTCACAATGCCTGCCTTGTATTCCCTAATAGTCAAGTTCTATAGCCCATTCTAAAGTAGTAACAATGGCTAATACTTACTGTGTGCTGAGTGTTGTGCTAAACACTTCACATTTATTAACTCATTTAAAGCTTTACCTTACAACAACCCTACAAGGTAGGTATTGTTTTGTATCCACATTTCACAATTGAGGAATCTGACGCAGAGAGAGGTTAAGTAATTTGTTCGTAGTGGAACTCCCTAGTGTGGCCCGAATCTATGCTTTCAGCACTATACAAAATCATCTGTCTATGGCAGAATTCAGAAATCCATGGGTACAAGACATTCACACTCCCAGATCTTCTCCAAATCAATCCTGCTAATGCCCCAGAGCTGTGCATTCCCTTTATTGAACTGGGAGTGGAAAGTGTGAGGCTAGATGGCTAGGTAATTGCTATGCCGAAGTGAAAGGAAGAGAAGAAACTAAAATTACAAAAAGAAAAACAAAACCCATTTAAAATGGCACCTCTATGGTACCAGGTACTATATTAGTCAATTCACTAATGTTTTCTTCTTTCATTTTTACCAAACTATTATAAAACCTATTTTTCAGGTGAGGAAATAGGCTCAGTGAGGTTAAGTTGCCTAACACAACCTGTAGCTCCATAACTGCATCCCAGACAGTCCAATATCAGAGCTTGAACACTGAACCACTCTATCAAAATTACATAATGACAACCATCAAACATTACCACTTAATGGGCACATACCACGTGCCAGGCACTGCCTTAAATGCTTTCTCTATAATGGGTCACTTAATTCTCAGGACAACCCTATGAGGCTGGTCTTATAATTATCCCCATTTCAAAGAAAGACAACCAACTCATACCCACTAAGCGTTGAAACCAGGATTTGAACCCACTTCTCTTTGTTATCAAAGCTCTTTCCAATATAGGGGAAATGGAGAAAGCCGAGCTTTGCGCATCACACGGGAATGTACTCCCTGTTTAGATTGGTCAGAGATGCTGCTGGCTATTTGCCTAACTGATCCCGAGGCTTCAAGGGAAGACTTGAAAAGCAGAGGCTTGGATTTTTTCCATAATGTATGGCTTAGAAAAAAAGCAGGGGCTACTACTTCAACATAACCCTCCTATTGACACATGACAACTCACCTTGTACCCATCTCTGGGTCCTCATGGCATCTGAGAAATCTTTGCATCCATGGGTATAATAAAATTTATAAATATAGACATATAAGTGAAAGTGGGCATACATTACTCTTATCTGGTCCTTAAAGCAGATCTAAGGATTTCTACTTACTAGTTTTATTTTATTTTGTGTAATTAAAGAAATTAAGCTTATTCTCTACATAGCAGAACAAAACAATACTTTCAAAGTCAATCTTTTGATTGATTCAGTCAAATCCCTGCATAATTAGTAAGATTTTTCTGTATTTTGCTTTGTTTTGTGTATAATGTATGCTAAAGTTTACATTTAAAATTAAAGCACCATCAACGTGGAAACCTGGAAATACAATAGCAGTGTTTCCAACAGTTTAAAGTTAAGACATACGTCCTAGAACCAGATTTTCCAGCTTCAAATCCCAGCTCTGCCATTAGCTGGATGACATTGGACTGGTTACCTAACCTTTCTGTGCCTCAGCTACCCATCTATAAAATGAAAATAATGACATACTGGCCTTATAGTGTTGTTATAAGTATTGAATGAGTACTTATAGAGTGCTGTAAACAGTGCTTTGATGATCAATATGTGTTACCTATTATTTTATTGGTAGAGGCCACAGGAAAGAACAATTTGAGAGGTCCTAAAGTACTGGATCAATGATGTTTTCCTTTGATGGAGGACAGGTGAGGGTAGGTTGAAGACAATGAAGAGGGGTAGATGGGTTAAGATGGGGCTTGGCTAGGTTGAGATAAAAAGTTGATCTGTTATGTCTCTTAGATGGGAGAATGGCCTTAAGGTGCCAGTCACTGTCTAGGAAGAATGCTACGTTCTAGAATAGTTGCATCAGGGTTATTGACTTTGCTGTTGACCAAAGAATTGTGAGACCTGAGATCTAGCATAGGTTCTGACACAGACTAACTGCACATTACATCGTGAATGAGTGATTGCATTATACCTACAATTTATTTAAACACATCAGTTAATAAATCAGAGTACATATTTTATTTTTTACTAATCTCAACATCATGAAAAATACTCAGTCTCTATCTAACATACCATCTATCTAATTGAGAAAATGACAGGCTTATAGAATTTAAGCCAAATCCCAAGATGAATTTTTAAAATTTTTTAATTTTTAATTTTTGTGGGTACATACTAGGTGTGTGTATTTGTGGAGTACAGGAGATATTTTGATACAGGCATGCAAGGCACAATAATCACATCATGGAAAATGGGGGTATCTATGCCCTCAAGAATTTATCCTTTGTGTTACAATCAATTTTACTTATTTTGTCATTTTAAAATGCACAAATAAATTATTTTTGACTCTGGTAACCCTATTGTGCTATCAAATACTAAGTGTTATTTATTTATTTATTTTTTACTCATTAACCATCCCCAATTCCCCCAACTCCCAAACTCCAACTACCCTTCCCAGCCTCTGGTAACCATCCTTCTACTCTCTGTCTGCATGTTTTCAATTGTCTTGATTTTTAGATCCCACAAATAAGTGAGAATATTCAATGTTTATCTTTCTGTGCCTGGCTGTTTCACTTAACATAAGACCGCTAATCCCATGCACGTTGTAAATGACAGAATCTCATTCTTTTTTATGGCTGAGTAGTACACCATTGTGTATGTGTACCATATTTTCTTTATTCATCCTTCGATGGATGGACACTTAGGTTGTTTCCAAATATTAGCCATTGTAAACAGTGCTGCTACAAATATAGGAGTGCAGATATCTGTTCAATATACTGAAACCCTTTATTTTGGGTATATACCCAGCAATGGGATTGCTAGATTGCACGGTACCTCTATTATTAGTGTTTGGAGGAACCTCCAAACTCTTCTCCCTAGTGGTTGTACTAATTTACATTCCCACCAACAGTGTACGAGGGTTCCCTTTTCTTCACATCATTGCTAGCATTTGTTATTGCCAGTCTTTTGGATACAAGCCATTTTAACTAGGGTGAGATTATCTCATTGTAGCATTGATTTGCATTTCTCTGATGATTAATTATGTTGAGCACCTTTGTTTAACTTTTATTTCAAGTTCGGGGTGCATGTGCAGGTTTGTTACATAGGTAAACTTGTGTCATGAGGGTTTGTTGTACAGATTATTTAATCACCCAGGCATTAAGCCTAGTACCCATTAGTTGTTTTTTCTGATCCTCTCCCTCCTCCCAACTCCACTCTTTGAAAGGCCCCAGTGTGTGTTGTTCCCCTCTATGTGTCCATGTGTTCTTATCATTTAGCTCTCCTTATAAGTGAGAACATGTGGTATTTTGTTTTCTGTTCCTGTGTTAGTTTGCTAAGGATAATGGCCTCCAGCTCCATCCATGTGGCTGCAAAGGACATGAGCTCATTCTTTTTTATGGCTGCATAGTATTACATGGTGTATATGTATCACATTTTCTTTATCCGGTCTATCATTGATGGGCATTTAGGTTCATTTCATGTCTTTGCTATTGTGAGTAGTGTTGCTATGAACATACGCATACATGTCTCTTTATTGTAGAATGATTCATATTCTTTCGAATGGTATTTCTGTCTTTAGGTATTTGAGTAATCACAACACTGTCTTCCACAATGGTTGAACTAATTTCACTCTCACAGTGTATAAGTATTCTTCTTTCTCCAGAACCATGTCAGCATCTATTAATTTTTGACTTTTTCATAATAGCCATTCTGACTAGTGTGAGATGGTATCTCTTTGTGGTTTTGATTTACATTTCTCTAATGATCAGTGACGTTAAGTTTTTTTTTCGTATGATTGTTGGCCATATTTATGTCTTCTTTTGAAAAGTGTCTCTTCATGTTTTTTGGCCCCCTTTTTTATGGTTTTTTTTTTTTTTTTTTTTTCTGGTGAGTTTGTTTAAGTTCCTTATTGATGCTGGATACTAGACCTTTGTTGGATGCAGAGCTTGCAGAACTTTTCTCCCACTCTGTAGGTTGTCTGTTTACTCTGTTGATAACTTTTGCTGTGCAGAAACTTTTTAGCTTAATTAGGTTTCATTTATCAATTTTTGCTTTTGTAGCAATTGCTTTTGGCATCTTCGTCATGAAATCTTTTCCTGTGCCTGTGTCCTGAATGGTATTGCTTAGGTTGTCTTCCAGGGTTTTTATAGTTTTGGGTTTTACATTTAAGTTTTTAACCCATCTTGAGTGAATTTTTGTATATGGTATATAGAAGGGGTTCAGTTTTCATCTGCAGATGGCTAGCCAGTTATCCCAGCACCATTTATTGAATGGGAAATCTTTTTCCCATTGCTTGATTTTGTCAGATTTGTTGAAGTTCAGATAGTTGTAGGTGTTTAGTCTTATTTCTGGGTTCTCTATTCTGTTTCATTGGTCTGTGTGACTGTTTCTGTACCAGTACCATGCCGTTTTGGTTTGGTAGCCCCCAAACTATATGGTAGTATAGTTTGAAGTTAGGTAGCATGATGCCTCCAGCTTTGTTCTGTTTGCTTATGATTGCCTTGGCTATTCGGGATATTTCTTGATTCCATATGAAATTTTAAAGTAGTTTTATTATAGTTTTTTGAAGAATGTCATTGATAGTTTGATAGCAATAGCATTGAATCTATAAATTGGGCAGTATGGCCATTTTAACAATATTGATACTTTGTATCCACGAGCATGGAATATTTTTCCATTTGTTTGTGATATCTCTGATTTATTTGAACAGTGGTTTGCAGTTCTTTTTTTTTTTTTTTTTTTTTGAGACGGAATCTCGCTCTGTCGCCCAGGCTGGAGTGTAGTGGCCGGATCTCAGCTCACTGCAAGCTCCGCCTCCTGGGTTCACGCCATTCTCCTGCCTCAGCCTCCCGAGTAGCTGGGACTACAGGCTCCCGCCACCTCGCCCGGCTAGTATTTTTTTGTATTTCTTAGTAGAGACAGGGTTTCACCGTGTTAGCCAGGATGGTCTCGATCTTCTGACCTCGTGATCCGCCCGTCTCGGCCTCCCAAAGTGCTGGGATTACAGGTGTGAGCCACCGCGCCCGGCCGGTTTGCAGTTCTTGTAGAGATCTTTCATCTCCCTAGTTAGTTGTATTTCTAGGTATTTTACTCTTTTTGTGGTAATTGTGAATGGAAGTTCATTCCTGATTTTGCCCTCAGCTTAACTGTTGTTGGTGTACAGGAATGCTAGTGATTTTTGCACATTGGTTTTGTATTCTGAGACTTTGCTGAAGTATTTTATCATTTGAAGAAGATTTTGGGCTGAGACTATGGGGTTTTCTAAATATAGGATTATGTCATCTGCAAACTAGAATACTTTGACTTCCTCTCTTCCTATTTGGATGCCCTTTATTTATTTCTCTGGCCTGATTGCTCTAGCCAGAACTTCCAATACTATGTTGAATAAGAGGGGTAAGAGAGGGCATCCTTATCTTGTGCTGGTTTTCAAGGGGAATGCTTTCAGCTTTTGCTCATTCAGTATGATGTTTGCTGTGGGTTTGTCATATATGGCTCTTGTTATTTTGAGGTATGTTCCTTCAACACCTAGCTTATTGAGAGTTTTAAATATGAATGGATATTGAATTTTATTGAAAGCTTTTTCTCCATCTACTGAGATTGTCATGTGGTTTTTGTCTTCAGTTCTACTTATGTGATGAATCCCATTTATTAATTTGCATATGTTGGACCAACCTTGTATTCCAAGGAAAAAGCCTACTTGATTGTGGTAGATTAGCTTTTTGGTGGAGCATCTTTTTGTATCCCTGCTTGCCATTTGTATGTCTTCTTTTGAAAAATGCCTATTCAGGTCTTTTGTCCATTTTTAGCTGGATTATTACATTTATTTCCTATAGAGCTGTTTGAGCTCCTAATATATTCTAGTTATTAATCTCCTATCTGATGGGTAGTTTGCAAATATTTTCTTCCATTCTGTGGGTTGTCTCTTCACTTTGTTGATTGTATCCTTTGCTGTGCAGACGCTTTTTACCTTGATGTGATCTATTTGTCAATTTTTGCTATGGTTGCCTGTGCTTGTGGGCTATTACCCAATACATTTTTGCCCAGACCAATGTCCTGGAGAGTTTCCCAAATGTTTTCTTGTAATAGTTTCATAGTTTGAAGTCTTAAATTTAATTCTGCAATCCATTTTGGTTTGAGTTTTGTATATGGCAAGAGATGGGGGCAAGGTTCATTCTTATGCATATGGATGTCCAGTTTTCCCAGCACAATTCATTGAAGAGACTATATTTTTTCCAATGTATGTTCTTGGCACTTTTGTAAAATATGAGTTCACTGTAGATGTGTGGATTTGGTTCCGGGTTCTCTGTTCTGTTCTATTGGCCTATATGTCTGTTTTTATGCCAGCCCCATGTTGTTTTTGTTACTGTAGTTCTATGGTATAATTTTAAATGAGGTAATGTGATTTCTCCAGTTTCATTCTTTTTGCTCAGTAAAGCTTTGGCTATCCTGGGTCTTCTGTGGTTCTGTATACATTTCATAATTGTTTTTCTAATTCTGTGAAAAATGTCATTTTTTTGACTAATGAAGTTATTCTGTCTTAAAATCTTTTTAAATTTTTAGTTTTTACTTTTTTGGGGTACATAGTAGGTATATATATTTATGAGGTATATGAGATGTTTTGATACAGGCATGCAATGCATAAGAATTACATCATGAAAGATGGGGCATTCATCCCCTCAATCACTTTTTCTCTGTGTTACAATCAATTGAATTATACTCCTTTAATTATTTAAAAATGTACAATTAAATTATTATTATTGACTACAGTCACTCTGTTATGCTATCAAATACTAGGCCTTGTTCATTTATTCTAACTATTTTTTGTACCTACTAATAATCTTCACCTCCCCCTCATTTCCACTGCAATACCTTTCCCAGTCTTTGGTAAACATCCTTCTGCTCTCTTTCTTGATGATTTAAATTGTTTTGATTTTTAGATCCCACAAATACCTGAGAACATGTGATGTTTGTCTTTCTGCGCCTGGCTTATTTCACTTAACATAATGACCCCTAGTTCCATCCATGTTGTTGCAAGTGATAGAATCTCATTCTTTTTTATGGCTGAATAGTACTCCACCGTGTATAAGTACCACATTTTCTTTATCCATTCATATGTTGATGCACATTTAGGTTGCTTCCAAATCTTAGCTATTGTGAACAGTGCTGCAACAAGAATGAGAATGCAGATATCTCTTCAATATACTGAATTTCTTTATTTTAGGTATATACCCAGTGGTGGAATTGCTGGATTTTGTGGTAGCTCTATTTTTAGTATTTTGAGGAAACTCCAAACTCTTCTCCATAATGGTTGGACTAATTTACATTCCAAACAACAATGTATGAGGGTTCCCTTTTCTCCACATCCTCTCCAGCATTTATTATTGCCTGAAATTTGGATAAAAGCCATTTTAACTGGGGTGAGATGAGATCTCATTGTAGTTTTGATTTGTATTTTTCTGATGATCAATGATGTTGAACACCTATTCATATGCTTGTTTGCAATTTGTATGTCTTCTTTTGAGAAACTTCTATTCAAGTATTTTGCCTATTTTTAATCAGATTATTAGATTTTTTTTCCTATAGAGTTGTTTGAGCTCTTTATATATTCTGGTTATTAATCCCTTGTCAGATGAGTAGTTTGCAAATATTTTCTTCCATTCTGTGGATTGCCTCTTCACTTTGTTGATTGTTTCCTTTGTTGTGCTAAAACTTTTTAACTTGATATGATCCCATTTGTACATTTTTCTTTGGTTGCCTGTGCTTGTGGGGTATTACTCAAGAAATTTTTGCCCAGACTGATGTCCTGGAGAGTTTCCCCAATGTTTTTTGTAGTAGTTTTATATTTTGAGATCTTAGATTTAATTCTTTAATTTATTTTGATTTGATTTTTATATATGACGAGACAGGGGTCTAACTTTATTCTGCTGCATATGGATATTAAGTATTTCCAGCACCATTTATTGGCGCCTTTGTCGAAAATGAGTTCACTATAGGTGTGCGGATTTGTTTCTATGTTCTCTATTCTGTTCCTTTGGTCTAAGTCTCTGTTTTTATGCCAGTAACATGCTTTTTTGGTTACAATCACTCTGTAGTATAATTTGAAATCAAGTAATGTAATTCCTCCAGTTTTATTCTTCTTGTGTAGGATAGCCTTGGCTATTCTGGGACTTTTGTGGTTTCATACAGATTTTAGGATTGTTTTTTCTATTTCTGTGAAATTGGCATTTTGATAGGGATTGCATTGCATCTATAGATTGCTTTGGGTAGTATGGGTATGTTAACAATATTAAATCTTGCAATCCATGAACATAGAATATCTTTTCAACTTTTGTGTCCTCTTCAATTTCTTTCATCAGTGTTTTATAGTTTTCATTGTAGAGATCTTTCATTTCTTTGATTAAGTTAATTCCTAGGTATTTAATTTTATTTGTGGCTATTATAAATGGGATTATTTTAAAAATTTGTTTTTCGTATTGCTAACTGTTGGCATATAGAAATGCTACTTATTTTTGTATGTTGATCTTGTGTCCTGCAGCTTTACTGAATTTGTAAATTCAGTAAATTTTTTCTGTAGAGTGTTTAGGTTCTTCAAATATAAAATCATATCATCTGCAAACAAGCATGATTTGGCTTCTTCCTTTCCAATTTGGATGCCCTTTATTTGTTTCTCTTGTTTTATTGATTTAGCTAGGACTTCTATTACTATGTTGAATAACAGTGGTAAAAGTGGGCATTCTTTTTGCATTCCAGATATTAGAGGAAAGGCTTTCAGTTTTTCCCCATTCAGTATGATACTAACTGTGGGTCTTTAGTATATGGCTTTTATTACGTTGAGATATGTCCCTCAACACCCGCGTACACTGTTGTTTGGAATGTAAATTAGTCCAACCACTATGGAGAAGAGTTTGGAGGTTCCTCAAAAAAATAAAACAGAGCTACTATACAAATCCAGCAATTCCACTACTGGGTATATACCTAAAAGAAAGTTTTGTGAGGGTCTTTATCATGAAGGGCTGTTGAATTTTATCAAATGCTTTTTCAGCATTGATTGAAATGAACATATGGCTATTATCTTTCATTCTGTTTATATGATTTATCACATTGATTGATTTGCATATGTTAAACCACCCTTGTATCCCTGGGATAAATTCTACTTGGTTATGATGAATAATCTTTTTAATGTATTGTTGAATACAGTTTACTACTGTTCTGTTGAGGATTTTTGCATCAATATTCATCAGAGATATTGGCCTGTAGTTTTCTTTTATTTTAATGTGCCTGTGTCCAAGACAATTCTTATGCCAGAATCAGTGTCAGTGCTCTGCCCACATCTACTCAGGATTCATCTCTATATGTTGGAAGTATTACTATTTTCTTTGTTGCCAAGGGAGGAGGCTCAGACTGCTGGCAGTGCAAACCAGAAGTGGTACAGAGTGAAAACCCTTGGAAACTGCCCCCAAACAATGACAAATGGGGAGTCAGTGGATATATACTGCACCTTCTTGTCCCTCAGTTGGCATAACTCTGAAGAGTATTCTACGCTGTTTCCCAAAGTTCTCCAGATGGACTGAGTTGTAATTGCACACAGTGGTAACTTGTTTGATAATGCAAATTTTATTGACTTTCTTTCCTTTACTGTTTCAGCTGCCCACTTTCCCATGAATGCTTACTGGGATCACTTTCCACAAAACTAATTACCCCGGAATCCTCATTTCAGGGTCTGCTTTTGTGAGCAGAACTCAAACCAAGATAAAAGAATAACATGTGCTGGAAAATACTTAGAAACTATTTAACTGATACGTGAAAATAAAATATTGATTTCTCTCCCTAAACTCTTTATCCTCCTGTAAAATACAACTGGAGTGTAGCTCTCTCTACATATTGTTTTTTCATTGTTCTTTTCCCCTGTTTCTTGCTCTCTCATTCCTCAGTAGCAAATAAGGCAAGACTTCAAGATTCCAGGCAGCTAGGCAGTTTTCTGGGTGACAGGCTTCTAGTTTTTCATGTCTACTTCCATTTTCCTTGTGGAAGATGCAGAAAAGTTCATTATGTCACTTGGGTCAAATATTATCGTGCACAAACCCACGTTTATGCTTAAGTGCATTTGAGGTTCTCCTAGACAAGAACACTGAGATCCAGATATATTTTGGTGAGCAGGTACTTCATCACCATTACACTTACAGTTTTCCCTCAAACACTTAGCTGATTCTGGCACAAAACTCACCTTGGGATTTGGCCTAAATTTCATAAGATTTGTTGCTTCTTCAAGTTGACCCTCAAGTTAAGTGAGGGTTATTTTTGATGCTAGGTTATTTAGGTAATGAAATGAAGCATTTTGTAATGATGTAGGCATTAGTAATTATTTACATATGTAGTCCAAATACACACAGTCCTGCTCTTCCCAGCTCACATGATAGAAGCACAGTCCCTAAATCTTGGGCTCCCTTGACAAGTTATTTTTTTCTGTCATAAGACGTAGGCATTGAAAACACAGCACAACATTCATGTTTTCCACTTTTCTTCCACTCATTTTCAAAGAATCAATTCTAAATGTATTCCAGTGCATGAGGAAAGGGAGATTAACAGTGATTCCATTGTGCAGCTTCACAAATCTAGTGAAGTTTTCAGCTATTTAGAAGCTGTAGCAACTTACCTTGTATTAATAGAGTCAGGGGGTTCAGCTGTGTCCGTGTATCAAGGGGTGCTGTGTTTCTCCTAAGGCTGTCATATGGAAGAAAGGAAGTACAGATCTATTTTATCTTGGGCTCATAGGTCTGAGAAGGAAATAACTTACCAAATTTGGCTTGCTTTTTATTAGGCTTGTGACTTGCTACCTTTCATATTCCCTGGTATGTTCGAGTAGATTTCATTGATTAAAGTCAGGATTTCTCAGTGCTGGGAAGGGCTTTGGATGAGAAAGTGTCTCATGTCCTTCTGAGAAGACAATATGTGGAAACTCAGAGATTTCACCAGTCATTTACATAGGCTTTATGAGCATCTAGAACTCTGTATTTATGAGTCAACTCCCACTCCTTTAATTTACCCAGTCTGAAAGGATTAAAGAAAGGAAAACCATTGCTCCCTTTTCTTCACTTTACTTCAAAGCTGAAGATAAATGATCAATCAAATGTTTTTTAGCTAATCAGTAACTTCTGCTTATTTCTAATTCTACAGTGTACTTGTTTCAGTGTGGAATGTTGAAAAAAAGGAAAAATTAGTTGATGTTTTGTAGAAGTCTGAGAATGCTTTTGAAAACAAATTGAAAAAGCAATCTTTTAACAATGAAGGAAAAATATTACTGGAAAATACAAAAAAAAATTGCAGAATTTCAGTAACTTAGCATTGAAAGTAAACCTAGAAGTCAGCCAACTCAATGTCTTAGCCCATGCAGGAATCTTCTCTTAGCATTCTGCTTGTTTACTTTCGGTGATGCCATCTTTACCACTTCCTCAAAGTAGCCCACTCCATTTCTGGATAGCTCTAACAGGCAATTATTCCTTATATTGAGTCATTTTTCACATTAATGCACATGAAAATGATAGAAAAACAATCAAGTAAGCAATTTGCTAACATAAGATTCCAAGGAACTGTCTTTATGATGAGCAACTCATGTTAAACCAATTTAATTTCCTTCTGTGACAGAACTGCAGGTCTTGAATAAAGAGGAGAGCAATCAATGTAGGATACATCTGGACTTCACTAAAGTTTTGTGGATCTGCAAGGCATTTTCATTAGTGAGCCAAGAAGATCAGGCCTGGACTGTACCATTACATGAGTTATATTCCAAGGGCATTAAACAATGCTTTGGGAGAAACCTAGTACAACATGTTCCAGAGATCACATAGTTTTGTCCCAGAGCTTTTCATTTTTCTTTCCTACAGGATCTAGAATGAGAGAAATGTATATATTCCTACTAAATTTGTGGATGACACCACATTGGGAAATGGAGCTGGAGGGTGGGGGAATTAAAAGCTGAAAATTTCTTGTGAGACAAGAGCAGAATCCAAGGTGACCCTGACCAATTAGAAAAATGATCTGTCAAAAAAGGCTGACATTTGATGTTCAACAGGGACAGTGCTGGGCAATCCATGTGCTCCCCAAATCCAAACCACATGAATACCTGCTGAGGAATGGCTGGTGAAACCATCATTCTGAATCACACCTTGAGTAAATGGAAACAATACAGAACCATTGTTTAAAAGGCTGGCATAGGCCTGGGTTTTGTGAACAGGGCTATTAATGTACAAAAGCCAGGACATAATTCTTCTACTCTATATTCTGCATCAATGTAGACTTTATTAGATACACTCAGGCATTCAGCACGTTGGTCTGCATATAAAATATGGAAGTAGAAAAACTGGAGAGACTATCAAGGTAAAAAGGGGTAAAAAGCAGTCTTCCTGGAGAATATGTGAAAAAAGCTGAAATGACTACATTCATTAGAAGATTCAGTGTTGACTCCTTACTTGCCTTCCTTTCATCCGATTTCCCGACATCCACCTAATTATAATACCTCTTCTCCACATTACTTGTGAAGTTCTATCTAAAGCTATTGTTGTCCAGACCTGTTCATCAAGATATTCCATGTCTGGCTTAAACTGTTTCTTAAGTTTGGTCACATGCCATGTAGATAAGCCAGATTGGCAGAAAACATTTAGTGCTAAATGACATGCTTTGGCCATAACACTATCATAGCAATCATCACATTGATAAATAATCTATCCTGGCATACATGAGGTACCTTATGACCTATACATTGTGTGAAGGAATGGGAGAAGGGATTTACCTAATTGGTTATTATTTTTTTTAAATCTGGACTTCTTTCTGTCAAAGTGAAGTTAATATAAGAATGTTGTGAGGAAGTGTACAATTAATTATGAGCCAAAAGTTGCCTAAGACATTCAGAGGAATCTCTGGAAGGGCACTTAGAATGAAGTAAGGGAAATGTAAGTCAATGGCAGCATTATTGATGTCTCTAAGTAGTGACATGCTAATATGATATAAAATGGTTATTTGTTTTCATAATAACTCTTTAATTAACCTGTCTAAATTTGTCTAAAGCATCTTGCATGGTACCTGGTACACACTAGATGCCAGATACATACTAGTTATCATTCTGTGAATTTTTGAATATTTCTTAACTTAAGCCAATTATACCTATATTGATTTCCCTGACTTAGCACTGGCATTGCATGCTGTGCTTTTAACTCTCTGAAAACATACTGTAAGAGCTTACTCAACTCCTCTCCAAAGAATAAAATTTAATGACTATCCAGTTAAGCCATTCTTGCACTGCTGTAAAGAAATAGCTGAGGAATCGTTCCAAGATGGCTGAATAGGAAGAGCTCCGGTCTGCAGCTCCCAGCAGGATCCACTCAGAAGACAGGTGATTTCTGCATTTCCAGCTGAGGTACCTGGTTCATCTCACTGGGACTGGTTGGGCAGTGGATGCAGCCCACAGAGGGTGAGCCGAAGCAGGGAGAGGCATTGCCTCACCCGGGAAGTGCAAGGCGTCGGGGGATTTCCCTTTCCTAGCCAAGGGAAGCTGTGACAGATGGTACCTGCAAAATTGGGACACTCCCACCCTAATACTGCGCTTTTCCAATGGTCTTAGCAAACAGCACACCAGGAGATTATATCTCGCACCTGGCTTGATGGGTCCCATGCCCACAGAGCCTTGCTCACAGCTAGTGCAGCAGTTTGAGATCAAACTGCAAGGTGGCAACCTGGGCTGGGGGAGGGGCGTCCAGCATTGCTGACTTTTGAGTAGGTAAACAAAGTGGCCGGGAAGTTCAAACTGTCGGAAGCCCACCGCAGCTCAGCAAGGCCTACCTTCCTCTGTAGACTTCACCTCTGGGGGCAGGGCATAGCTGAACAAAAGGCAGCAGAAGCTTCTGCAGAGTTAAACGCCCCTGTCTGACAGATCTGAAGAGAGCAGTGGTTCTCCCAGCATGGAGTCTGAGCTCTGAGAATGGACAGACTGCCTCCCCAAGTGGGTCCCTGACCCCTGTGTAGCCTAACTGGGAGATATCTCCCAGTAGGGGCCAACTGACACCTCATACAGCCGGGTGCCCCTCTGAGATGAAGCTTTTAGAGGAAGGATCAGGAAGCAATATTTGCTGTTCTGCAGCCTCCCCTGGTGATACTCAGGCCAACAGGGTCTGGAGTGGACCTCCAGCAAACTCCAACAGACCTGCAGCTGAGGGTCCTGACTATTAGAAGGAAAACTAACAAACAGAAAGGAATAGCCTCATCATCAACAAAAAGAACATCCACACCAAAACCCCATCTGTAGGTCACCATCATCAAAGACCCAAGGTAGATAAAACCACAAAGATGGGGAGAAACCAGAGTGGAAAAGCTAAAAATTCTAAAAACCCGAATGTCTCTTCTCCTCCAAACAATTCCAGATCCTCACCAGCAATGGAACAAAGCTAGATGGAGAATGACTTTGACAAGTTAACAGAAATAGGCTTCAGAAGGTCGGTAATAACAAAATTCTCCGAGCTAAAGGAGGATGTTTGAACCCATCGCAAGGTAGCTAAAAACCTTGAAAAAAGAGTAGACCAATGGCTAACTGGAATAAAAAGCATAGAGAAGACCTTAAATGACCTGATGGAGCTGAAAACCATGGCACAAGAACTATGTGATGCATGCACAAGTTTCAGTAGCCGATTTGATCAAGTGGAAGAAAGAGTATCAGTTATTGAAGATCAAATGAATGAAATGAAGTGAGAGGAGAAGTTTAGAGAAAAAAGAGTAAAGAGAAGTGAACAAAGCCAACAAGAAATATGGGACTATATGAAAAGACCAAATCTACATTTGATTGGTGTGCCTGAAAGTGACAGGGAGAATGGAACCAAGTTGGAAAACATTCTTTAGGGTATTATCCAGGAGAACTTCCCCAACCTAGAAAGGCAGGCCAACATTCAAATTCAGGAAATACAGAGAACACCACAAAGATACTCCTCGAGAAGAGCAACTCCAAGACACATAATTGTCAAATTCACCAAAGTTGAAATGAAGGAAAAAATGTTAAGGGCAGCCAGAGAGAAAGGTCAGGTTACCCACAAAGGGAAGCCCATCAGACTAACAGCGGATCTCTCGGCAGAAACCCTACAAGCCAGAAGAGAGTGGGGGACAATATCCAACATTCTTAAAGAAAAGAATTTTCAACTCAGAATTTCATATCCAGCCAAACTAAGCTTCATAAGTGAAGGAGAAATAAAATCCTTTACAGACAAGCATATGCTGAGAGATTTTGTCACCACCAGGCCTGCCTTATAAGAGCTCTTGAAGGAAGCACTAAACATGGAAAGGAACAACAGGTACCAGCCACTGCAAAAACATGCCAAATTGTAAAGATCATCAATGCCAGGGAGAAACTGCATCAACTAATGAGAAAAATAACCAGCTATCGTCATAATGACAGGATCAAATTCACACAGAACAATATTAACCTTAAATATAGATAGGCTAAATGCTCCAATTAAAAGACACAGACTGCCAAACTGGATAAAGAGTCAAGACCCATCGGTGTGCTGTATTCAGGAGACCCATCTCATGTGCAGAGACACACATAGGCTTAAAATAAAGGGATAGAGGAAGATCTAACAATCAAATGGAAAACAAAAAAAGCAGGGGTTACAATCCTAGTCTCTGATAGAACAGACTTTAAACCAACAAAGATCAAAAGAGACAAAGAAGGCCATTACATAATGGTAAAGGGATCAATTCAACAAGAAGAGCAAACTATCCTAAATATATATGCACCCAACAGAGGAGCACCCAAATTCATAAGGCAAGTCCTTAAGACCTACAAGAGACTTAGACTCCCACACAATAATAAAGGGAGACTTTAACACCCCACTGTCAATATTAGACAGATTGGTGAGACAGAAGGTTAACAAGGACATCCAGGACTTGAACTCAGCTCTGCCCCAAGCAGACCTAATAGACATCTACAGACATCTATAGATTCAATGCTATCCCCATCAAGGTACCACTGACTTTCTTCACAGAATTGGAAAAAACTACTTTGAATTTCATATGGAACCCAAAAAGAGCCCGCATTGTGAAGACAACGTTAAGCAAAAAGAACAAAGCTGGAGGCATCACGCCACCTGACTTCAAACTATACTACAAGGCTACAGTAACCAAAACAGCATGTTACTGGTACCAAAACAGAGATATAGACCAATGGAACAGCAAAGAGGCCTCAGAAATAACACCACACGTCTACAACCATCTGATGCTTGACAAACCTGACAAAACAAGCAATGGGGAAAGGATTCTCTTTTTAATAAACGGTGCTGCAAAAACTGGCTAGCTATATGTAGAAAGCTGAAACTGCATCCCTTCCTTCCACCTTATACAAAAATTAATTCAAGAATGATTAAAGACTTAAATGTTATACACGAAACCATAAAAACCCTAGAGGAAAACCTAGGCAATACCATTCAGGAGATAGGCATGGGCAAGGACTTTATGACTAAAACACCAAAAGCAATGGCAGCAAAATCTAAAAGAGACAAATGGGATCTAATTAACCTAAAGAGCTTCTGCACAACAAAAGAAACCACCATCAGAGTGAACAGGCAACCTACAGAATGGGAGAAAATTTTTGCAATCTACCCACCTGACATAGGGCTAATATCCAGAATCTACAAAGAACTTAAACAAATTTACAAGAAAAAAAAATCAAACAACCCCATCAAAAAGTGGGCAAAGGATATGAACAGACACTTTTCAAAAAAAGACGTTTATGCAGCCAAGAACACATGAAAAAATGCTCATCGTCACTGGTCATCAGAGAAATGCAGATCAAAACCACAATGAGATACCATCTTACACCAGTAAGAATGGCAATCATCAAAAAGTCAGGAAAAAACAGGTGCTGGAGAGGATGTGGAGAAACAGGAATGCTTTTACACTGTTGGTGGGAGTGTAAACTAGTTCAACCATTGTGGAAGACAGTGTGGCAATTCCTCAAGGATCTAGAACTAGAAATATCATTTGACCCAGTGATCCCATTACTGGGTATATACCCAAAGGATTATAAATCATGCTGCTATAAAGACACATGCACACATATGTTTATTGCGGCACTATTCACAATAGAAAAGACTTGGAACCAACCCAAATGTCCATCAATGACAGACTGGATTAAGAAAATGTGCCACATATACACCATGAAGTACTATGCAGCCACAAAAAAGGATGAGTTCATGTCCTTTGTAGGGACATGGATGAAGCTGGAAACCATCATTCTTAGCAAACTATCACAGGGACAGAAAACCAAATACCACATGTTCTCACTCATAGGTGGGAATTGAATAATGAGAACACTTGGACACAGGGCAGGGAACATCACACACCAGGGCCTGTCATGGGGTGGGGGGTGTGGGGAGGGGTAGCATTAAGAGAAATACCTAATGTAAATGACGAGTTAATGGGTGCAGCACACCAACATGGCCCATGTATATATATGTCGGAAACCTGCATGTTGTGCACATATACCCTAGAACTTAAAGTACAATAATAAAAATAAAAAAATAATAAAACAAATAGCTGAGACTGGGTAATGTATTTTTTAAAAGAGGTTTAATTGGCTTATAGTTCTGTAGGGTGTACAGGAAGCATAGTGGCATCTCTTTCTGGGGAGTCCTCAGGAAGCTTACAAGCGTGGCAGAAAGCAAAGGAGGAGCAGGCACATCAGATGACCAGAGCAAGAGAGAGAGTGAGGTGGGAGGTGCCACACACTTTTAAACAGCCAGATCTCAGGAGAACTCACTCACTATTGTGAGGGCAGCACTAAGGGGATGGTGCTACACCGTTCACAAGAAATTTAACCCCATGATCCAATCACCTCCCACCAGGTCCTACCTCTGACATTGGGGATTACAATACAACAGGAGATTTGGGCAGGGACACAGATCCAAATTACATCAGTTTAACCCTTGAGAACTATTCAACTTGAAAATCTACTGAGACTAAGATTCCCTGAGCCAACTTCAGGGAACCTCATCATTAATCTTTCTCAAACAATGGAAGTCAATACCTTCTTCACATTTCTAATATTAGAAGATACTAGAACTTTTGCATATAGTAGTAATCTTTAACTAAAGAACTTTCTGATATTTTTATAACTATCTTGGGTGCCTGTGATAAAGGTACTCATTCAAGGTAAGGCTTTCCATTGATGATAATGTAAATCAGTAAGTGATATTTTTAGTTGAAATTTTAAAAAGATTGGATGTTTAGTAATGTAAATTTCAACTAAATTGAGTCCCATAGTTTTTTTGACACTTGTGTGAAGTTGTTTAATTGTGCATGCAAATAAATATGAGCAGATGATTGCAGATGTAAATGGCCAATCAGTACGAAAGATTCATTTCCTCTACCACCACATCCTCCCAGATCTGGGAGGCTGGGTGAAATTTGGCTCAGTTTATTTCCAGAAAAAGGAAAGTTCCTTGATCAGTGGTGGAATTATGCTCTGCCAATAAAGCTCCAGATGAGAAATCAGAAGAGGGGATTTCTGTTTTTGATATGCCACTTTTTCATTCTGATACAAGAAGCAAAATCTTCAGATGCCCTGCATTTTCAAATATTTGTAATTGATCACTATCCCTGGGAAGTTCTGAGCAGAATGAGTATGACATTTAAAAACTTCATCAAAAGACATCACAGTGTACGTTCTCGAAAAGAAACTTTTATTTTTTATAATTTCAACTTGTATTTTACTTTCAGGGAGCACATGTACAGGTTTGTTACATGGATATAGTGTGTGATGCTGAAGTTTGAGATATGAATGATCCCATCACCCAAGTAGTGAGCATAGTACCCAACAGTTAGTTTTTCAACCCTCACTCCCACCCTTCAAGTAGTCCCCAGTGTCTACTGTTACCATCTCTATGTCTGCAAATACCTAATATTTAGCCTTCACTTATAAGTGAGAATATGCAGTATTTGGTTTTCTGTTCCTGTGTTAATTCGCTTAGGATGATGGCCTCTAGCAGCATCCATTTTGCTGCAAAGGACATGATCTCATCCTCTTTTCTTTTTTTTGTGACAGAGTCTTTCTCTGTCATCCAGGCCGGAGTGCAGTGGTATGATCTTGGCTCACTGCAACCTCTGCCTCCTGGGTTCAAGCAATTCTCCTGCCTCAGTCTCCCGAGTAGCTGGGATTACAGGTGTGGACCACCATGCCAGGCTAATTTTTGTATTTTTAGTAGAGACAGGGTTTCACCATATTGGCCAGGCTTGTCTTGAACTTCTGACCTCATGATTTCTTCACCTTGGCCTCCCAAAGTGCTGAGATCACAGGCATGAGCCACCATGCCCAGCTGATCTCATTCTTTTTCAATGGCTTTGTAGTATTCCATGGTGTATATGCACTACATTTTCTTTATCCGGTCTATCACTGATGGGCTCCTGGGTTGATTCCATGTTTTTGCTATTGTGAATAGTGCTACAGTGAGCATACAAGTGCTTCTCTCTCTTTTTGCACATTTTGCAATAAGTCTCTCAATATAATGATTTATTTTCTTTTGGATATATACCCAGTAATAGGATTGATGCATTGAGTGGTAGTTATTTTTTAAGTTCTCAAAAGAGACATTTTGAAATGGAATTCTACTGTGCTACTCAGGGTGACCACTCATCCAGGATTCCTCTGCACTGTCCCAGATTTAGAACTGAAAATACTGCCTCCTGAGAAGCTCCTCATTCCTAGGCAAACCAGGACAGTTGGTCATCCTGTGTGTTCATGAATGAACCTATTTCTACTGACTTTCTCAAAGCGTGGTCCTGGCCACTTGCATCAAAATCTTTTTTTTTTTTTCTTTTTCTTTTTTTTTTTTTAAAGCAGTTTCCCTGGTGATTCTTAGACACACTATAAAGTTCAGGACAGTATCAAGAATTTAACTCAAGAATGCCTTGGAAGTCTGTATATATGGTATGCTCTCATTATCTCGGAGTATTTGCATAAGCACTTTCTTCATATCTGACACCCTTTCTTTGACTGAGTCCTCCCTACTCCCAAGGCAGGATCTGGTGCCCCATTTTTGTGCTCCCATCCTACCCATCTCCACAACCCTTTATTGTGGCACTCACTGTACTAGATTATTTATGTATCTGCTTTCCACACTTGACCTCCTTGAGGTTGGGGTCTTTCATTTCTGTACATCTATAGAAGATACATAGTAGGCCCTGTAATTAGTTTCAGGAACAAATTAGTAAATGAGTCGTATCATCAACACTCATTTACAAAAATATTAAAGTACTAATATTGATCCTGAACTTCTACCATTTACACTTTTCCACTATTTGTGCCTCCTATCCTATTCTAAATTTCTTATTATTACTGATAATTTGCATTTATTCTATAGATATTCTTTCCTCTAATAACTTATTAGAGATTTTTAAAAGATAGCCTATTAAAAGGACGTTTTTGAAATGTTTATTGTTGCATTAGTTCTAAATATTAAATAGGAAAAGTAACTTTGACTTGTGGCCAGAAAACAATCAAAGTCCTCCTTTTTGATGATTTGTGTGTGCTCTTATATTGGTTCCTACAACAATCTAGATTTGAGTTGGTGACAGCAGACCTCAAATAAAGGATACAGGGATGGAATCTCAGAGAAAGATTATATTAGCAGCAATTTCCAACTCTATGGCAAAGTGCATAAATTCATGGACTGGCAAGGAAAATTGTCTCCCTTGACTCTTTTGTGGTATAATGAGGACCTTCTACTTATTTTTAAAATGAAACTGTTAGAAGCTAGCAACAAAAATGGATCATTTATATTTTTATGAACTGTTTTAAATCATTTTTCCAAGTTGGAGAAGATTTTAATATTTTTGCAGCTTCAGTTTTCAGTCTTCTCTGAAGTAGATGTGCTGTTCTCTGTGAATTAAAGGGAGGTATATAAATGCAAATGTTGCAGATCATAAAATTGTACAAAAGGACTGTCTGCTAAATTGATTTCAAGGCTATATGGGACATTGTATGCTTAGACAAAAGAGAATTGGAAGTTAACAAAAAGAAGAGAGATTTAATTAAAGAACTTAATGCAGAGAAGTGGGAATAGGTATGTAGCTTAATAAAAATGGATTTGTGTAGAACTCAGACATCAGATTATTCAATTTAATTATCTGCTATCCTTAGTAATTTTTACTGTCAAATTGCACCAACTATATAAAATATCATTCTTTATTTCAAATGTGGGACAGTGTGAGTGATAGTAATGCAGAATAAAGTATAACAGAACTCCATGGTATACATATTACATTAAGAGCACATTCAGTGTTGATGAGGGTATATATACTGATTTGAAAGTTCTACATATTCAAATCAATCCTGTGCTGTTAGAATTATTAAGATTATGCTGATAGAGAAGTATCATTTAAAAACTTGTCAGAGGTCTCATTTGAAGGCAGAAGGTGAAAACATGGATTAAAAAGAAGAGTGATTAGTTTCAGGGAGTCCTGATAAGGTTTAGAAAGACAGTGAATATCAGTTTATCTAGAATCTGGATGCTTTAGTTTCAAATTGTCCTCCCTCTTCCTTCTCCCTATCATCAGTGTTCTGGAAAGAGGTATTTGGTTCATTTGTACTCTCTCTTTTCATTTATAAATGGGAACCCAATGTGGGATCTAGACTTGAAGCATTTTGAAATGTGAGAGTAATCATTTGAACTGAAAGCTGAAGACAAGTTATTTCTCCTGGCAGCAGATTACACAACCAACTCAAACCCATCAGCTCGCCATTTGCCAAATGGAGAGTTCCTCATAAGAGAACACATATGTTTTGGAAGAAACCTATATTAGAAAACATTACCCAAAGTTCATGTCCTGATGGGAGTCAGTAGCACCATCAGAAGTAATGATCATGATGAGCAATTATCACATAAAAAGCACTACACTAGCTGGCACTACACAGGCAGAGGACACTGGAATGAATGAGACAACTGCCCTCAAAGGGGTTAACAGCAATATATAGAGGAAGACATGTTTCAGACTTTTATGATGGAGTGAGTTGAGTTTGAGGAGGGAAGAGAAGTATGAATTTATTGTGGAACGAAACTTCCAATACCCAAAGTGAAATATTGGTGGGGTGGTATGCTCTAAGCATTGGTGTCAGGATTGTTCTAACTCCTCCCAATACCAGTGTAAATTGGCTGTATACTGTGAAAAAATGATATCCTCAGATGCCTCTTAGTAATGTTGATAGTCGAGTCTCTTTGTCAAACTAGAGAAACACAATTCATGTTTGGTTGGGAGTGAGTCATAGTAAAGTTCCTCTCTGGAACAATGGAAATGTACTAGGAAGCCCTGGGACTATATATTTCTTTCTCCATTTCAAGTGTAGGTTAATAGCCAATAATCCAGAAGATTTTTTATTTCTTTCAAATAGTAACTTCCACACCCACAGATTTTTCTTGTGGTTTTGTATTCAGCTAGCCTCCCCATCTTCATATTGTAGCCAGAAAATGTCACAAAGAGATTCAGACGTATTTATTAGCTTATTAAGCCAATATGACTACAGAGGCACATTTTCTAAGAACTTAGAAATGCCTGGAGTTGATTCCAAGATGGCCGAATAAGAACAGTTCCAGTCTACAGCTCCCAGTGAAATCAATGCAGAAGATGGGTGATCTCTGCATTTCTAACTGAGGTACCTGGTCCATCTCATTGGGACTGGTTGGACAGTGGGTGCAGCTTATGGAGGGCTAGGCAAAGCAGGACAGTGCGTTGCCTCACCTGCAAAGCACAAGGGGTCAGGGGATATCCCTTTCCTAGCCAAGGGAAGCCATGAGTGACTGTACCTAGAGGAATGGTACACTCTGCCCAAATACAGCACTTTCCCCATGGTCTTCACAACCTGCAGACCGAGAGATTCCCTACCATGCCTAGCTCAGCAGGTCCCACGCCCACGGAGCCTCGCTCGCTGCTAGCGCAGCAGTCTGAGATCCAGCTGGGATGCTGAAGCTTGGCTGGGGGACGGGTGTCCACCATTGCTGAGGCTTGAGTAGGGGGTTCTATGCTCACAGTGTAAACAAAGTGGCAGAGGAGCTCGAACTGGGCGGAGCCTACCACAGTTCACCAAGGCCTACTGCCTCTCTAGATCCCACCTCCGGGAGCAGGAAATAGCTGAACAAAGGCAGAAGACAGCTTCTGCAGACTTCAACCACCCTACCTGACAGCTCTGAAGAGGGCAGAGGTTCTCCCAGCATGGTATTTGAGCTCCAATAATGAACAGACCACCTCGCCAAGTGGATCCCTGAACACTGTGTAGCCTGACTGGGAGACACCTCCCAGTAGGGGCCAACAGACACCTCATACAGGCAGATGCCCCTCTGGGATGAAGCTTCCAGAGTAAGGATCAGGCGGCAATATTTGCTGTTCCACAGCCTCTGCTGGTGATACCTAGACAAACAGGGTCTGGAGTGGACCTCCAGCAAACTCCAACAGATGTGCTGCTGAGGGGCCTGCCTATTGAAAGGAAAACTAACAAACAGAAAGGAATAGCATCAACATCAACAACAACAACAAAAAAGTCCACAGCAAAACCCCATCCATAGGTCACCAACATCAAAGACCAAAGGTAGATAAAACCACAAAGATGGGGAGAAACCAGAGCAGAAAGGCTGAAAATTCCCAAAACTGGACCGACTCTTCTCCTCCAAAGGAACATAACTCCTTGCCAGCAAGGAAACAAAACTGGACCGAGAATGAGTTTGACCAGTTGGCAGAAGTGGTCTCAAGAAGGTCGGTAATAACAAACTTCAGCAAGCTAAAGAAGCATGTTCTAACCCATCGCAAGGAAGCTAAAAACTTTGAAAAAAGGTTAGATGAAAGGCTAACTAGAATAAACAGTTTAGAGAAGACCTTAAATGACCTGATGGAGATGAAAACTACAGTACCAGAACTTCATGAAACACACACAAGCTTCAATAGCCAATTTGATCAAGTGGAAGAAAGGGTATCAGTGATTGAAGATCAAACTAATAAAGTGAGAGGACAAGATTGAGAAAAAAAGTGAAAAGAAACGAACAAAGCATGCAAGAAATATGAGACTATGTGAAAAGACCAAATGTACGTCTGATTGGTATAACTGAAAGTGACGGGGAGAATGGAACCAAGTTAGAAAACACTCTTCAGGATATTATCCAGGAGAACTTCCCCAACCTAGAAAGGCAGGTCAACATTCAAATTCAGAAGATACAGAGAACACCACAAAGATACTCCTTGAGAAGAGCAACCCCAAGACACATAATTGCCAGATTTACCAAGGTTGAAATGGAGGAAAAAGTGTTAAGGGCAGCCAGAGAGAAAGGTCAGGCTACCCACAAAGGGAAGCCCATCAGACTAACAGTGGATCTCCCGGCAGAAACCCTACAAGCCAGAAGAGAGTGGGGGCCAATAGTCAACATTCTTAAAGAAAAGAATTTTCTTTTCTGTAGAAATTTCATATCCAGAATTTCATATCCAGCCAAGCTAAGCTTCACAACTGAAGGAGAAATAAAATCCTTTACAGACAAGCACTTGCTGAGAGATTTTGTCACCACCAGGCCTGCCTTACAAGAACTCCTGAAGGAAGCACTAAACATGGGAAGGAACAACAGGTACCAGCCACTGCAAAAACATGCCAAATTGTAAAGACCATCAATGCCAGGAAGAAACTGCATCCAGTAATGAGCAAAATAACCAGCTAACATCATAATGACAGGATCAAATTCACAAATAACAATATTAACCTTAAATGTAAATGGACTAAATGCACCAATTAAAAGACACAGACTGGCAAACTGGATAAAGAGTCAAGACCCATCGGTGTGCTGTATTCAGAAGACTCATCTCACATGCAGAGACACACATAGGCTCAAAATAAAGGGATGGAGGAAGATCTAACAAGTAAATGGAAAGCAAATAAAAGCATGGGTTGCAATCCTGGTCACTGATAGAACAGACTTTAAATCAACAAAGATCAAAAGAGACAAAGAAGGTCATTACGTAATGGTAAAGGGATCAATTCAACAAGAAGAGCTAACTATTCTAAATATATATGAAACTGATGCAGGAGCACCCAGATTCATAAAGCAAGTTCTTAGAGAACTACAAAGAGACTTAGACTCCCACACAATAATAATAGGAGATTTGAACACCCCACTGTCCATATTAGACAGATTAATGAGACAGAAGGTTAACAAGGATATCCAGGACTTGAACTCAGCTCTGCACCAAGCAGACCTAATGGACATCTACAGAACTCTCCACCCCAAATCAACAGAATATACATTCTTCTCAGCACCACATCACACTTATTCCAAAACTGACCACATAGTTGGAAGTAAAGCACTCCTCAGCAAATGTAAAAGTGTAGAAATAACAACAAACTGTCTCTCAGATCACAGTGCAATCAAATTAGAACTCAGGATTAAGAAACTCTCTCAAAACCTCACAACTACATGGAAACTGAACAACCTGCTCCTGAATGACTACTGGGTAAAAAATGAAATGAAGGCGGAAATAAAGATGTTCTTTGAAACCAACAAGAACAAAGACACAATGTGCCAGAATCTCTGGGAGACATGTAAAGCAGTGTTAAGAGGGAAATCTATAGCACTAAATGCCCACAAGAGAAAGCAGGAAAGATGCAAAATCAAAATCCTAACATCACAATTAAAATAACTAGAGAAGCAAGAGCAAATACATTCAAAAGCTAACAGAAGACAAGAAATAATTCAACATCAGAGGAGAACTGAAGGAGATAGAGACACAAAAATCCCTTCAAAAAATCAATGAATCCAGGAGCTGGTTTGTTGAAATCAACAAAATAGATAGACTGCTAGCAAGACTAATAAAGAAGAAAAGAGAGAAGAATCAAATAGATGCAATAAAAAATGATAAAGAGGATATCACCACTGATTCCACAGAAATACAAACTACCATCAGAGAATACTGTAAACACCTCTATGCAAATAAACTAGAAAATCTAGAAGAAATGGATAAATTCTTGGACACATACACCCTCCCAAGTCTAAACCAGGAAGAATTTGAATCTCTGAAGACACCAATAACAGGTTCTCAAATTGAGGCAATAATTAATAGCCTACTGACCAAAAATAGTCCAGGACTAGATGGATACACAGCTGAATTCTATCAGAGCTACAAAGAGGAGTTGGTGCCATTCCTTCTGAAACTATTCCAATCAAAAAAAAAAAAAAGAAGGAATCCTCCCTAACTCATTTTATGAGGCCAGGATCATCCTGATACCAAAGCCTGGTAGAGACACAACAACAAAAGAGAATTTTAGACCAATATCCTGATGAACACTGATGCAAAAAACCTCAATAAAATAGTGGCAAACCGAATCCAGCAGCACATCAAAAAGTTTATCCACCACGATCAAGTCAGCTTCATCCCTGGGATGCAAGGCTGGTTCAACATATGGAAATCAATAAAAGTAATCCATTACATAAACAGAACCAAAGACAAAAAGCACATGATTAGCTCAATAGTTGCAGAAAAGGCATTCCACAAAATTCAACAGCCTTTCATGCTAAAAACTCTCAATAAACTAGGTATTGATGGAATGTATCTTAAAATAATAAGAGCTATTTATGACAAATCCACAGCCAATATCATAGTGAATGGGCAAAAACTGGAAGTATTCCCTTTGAAAACCAGCACAAGACAAGGATGCCCTCTGTCACCACTCCTATTCAACATAGTATTGGAAGTTCTGGCCAGGGCAAACAGGCAAGAGAAAGAAATAAAGGGTATTCAATTAGGAAAAGAGGAAGTCAAATTGTCTCTGCAGATGACCCCATCATCTCAGCCCAAAATCTCGTTAAGCTGATAAGCAACTTCAGCAAAGTCTCAGGATACAAAATCAATGTGTAAAAATCACAAGCATTCTTATACAGCAAGAACAGACAAATAGAGAGCCAAATCATGAGTGAACTCCCATTCACAATTACTACAAAGATAATAAAATACCCAGGAATCCAACTTACAAGGGATGTGAAAGACCTCTTCAAGGAGAACTACAACCCACTGCTCAATGAAATAAAAGAGGACATAAACAACTGGAAGAACATTCCATGCTCATGGATAGGAAGAATCAATATTGTAAAAATGGCCATACTCTCCAAGGTAATTTATAGATTCAATGCTATCCCCATCAAGGTACCACTGACTTTCTTCACAGAATTGGAAAACACTACTTTAAATTTCATATGGAACCAAAAAAGAGCCTGCATAGCCAAGACAATCCTAACCAAAAACCATAAAGCTGGAGGCATCACGCTACCTGACTTCAAACTATACTACAAGGCTACAGTAATCAAAACAGCATGGTACTGGTACCAAAACAGAGATATAGACCAATGGAACAGAACAGAGGCCTCAACACGTCTACAACTATCTGATCTTTGACAAACCTGACAAAAACAAGCAGTGGGGAAAAGATTCCCTATTTAATAAATGGTGCTGGGAAAATTGGCTAGACATATGTGGAAAGCCGAAACTGGATCCCTTCCTTTATACAAAAATTAACTCAAGATGGATTAAAGGCTTAAATGTTAGACATGAAACCATAAAAACCCTAGAAGAAAACCTAGGCAATACCATTCAGGACATAGGCATAGGCAAAGACTTCATGACTAAAACACTAAAAGCAATGGCAACAAAAGCCAAAATAGACAATGGGATTTAATTAAACTAAGGAGCATCTGCACAGCAAAAGAAACTCTCATCAGAGTGAACAGGCAACCTACAGAATGGGAGAAAATTTTTGCAATGTATCCATCTAACACAGGGCTAATATCCAGAATCTACAAACAACTTAAACAACTTTACAAGAAAAAAAACCACCCCATCAAAAAGTGGGCAAAGGATATGAACAGACACTTCTCAAAAGAAGATATTTATGTAGCCAGCAGACACATGAAAAAATGCTCATGATCGCTGGTCATCAGAGAAATGCAAATCAAAACCACAATGAGATACCATCTCACACCAGTTAGAATGGTGATCATTAAAAAGTCAGGAAACAACAAATGCTGGAGAGGATTTGGAGAAATAGGAATGCTTTTACACTGTTGGTGGGAGTGTAAACTAGTTCAACCATTGTGGAAGACAGGGTGGCGATTCCTCAAGGATCTAGTACTAGAAATACCATTTGACCCAGCAACCCCATTACTGGGTATATACCCAAAGGATTATAAATCATGCTACTATAAAGGCACATGCACACGTATGTTTATAGTGGCACTATTCACAATAGCAAAGACTTGGAACCAACCCAAATGTCTATCAATAATAGACTGGATAAAGAAAATGTGGCACATATACACCATGGAATATTATGCAGTTATAAAAAAGGATGAGTTAATGTCCTTTGTAGGGACATGGATGAAGCTGGAAACCATCATTCTCAGCAAAATTTCACAAGGACAGAAAACCAAACACCACATGTTCTCACTCATAAGTGGGAGTTGAACACTGAGAACACATGGACACAGGGAGGGGAACATCACACACTGGGGCCTGTTGGGGAGTGGGGGCCTGGGGGAGGTATAGTGTTTAGTAAAATACCTAAATGATGAGTTGATGGGTGCAGCAAACCAACATGGCACATGTATACATATGTAACAAACCAGCATGTTGTGCACATGTACCCTAGAACTTAAAGTATAATAATAATAATAATAAAAGAAACTCCTGCAAGCTTTGGGAACCCACAGAATGCATGGCAGGATTTCAACTTTTCAGCTAATGGCACTGTAAATATCACTGATTATTCTCTTTGTTTATAAAAGAGCAGTATTAATGACTCAATCAACCAACTAACTGAAAGGAGAAGTGATAGAATGGGTGACTTGCTGCATTGTTAAAGCTCTGCATAGTGGCTCAGAACATGTTCAGAGAACACTTTTCCTAATGAGCAAAGTGTCAAACCCTAATAGCTGGTTGGTTTTGATATGATAATCAGAACTGAAATAATTAAAGGAATTGTTAATTTAAAAAACCCTGATTAAGGGTCAGGATAAGACTTGGAAGAGATCTGTAATGACAGTGTGCTTTTGGGCAATGTGCGTGCCTAACATAATGGGTTATCTATTAGTTGCCATTGTCACACTTCCTTTGGTGTTGGAAGTGCATAGTGACTTCAATATTTAAAAAACAGAAGGATACTATTTGTCAATTAAATAACAGATAACCTTTTTAAAGTGTTAATTTCAGGAGTATGTTGGGGGGTTGTGGTGCGGGAGCAGTGGCAAGACATAACAGTATGGCATATGGAAGTAAGTCTTTTGTTCCAGAGTGATCTTGCCCTGAACATGCTTCCTAATTAACTTTCCTATCCTGTTTGACCCATTTGGCAGGAACACCACACACATATGTCAAAGCTAATCTAGAAAGAAGGAGGACTAAGAGAGGCATTTTACTACTTAACAAGAGTGATTCTTCAATTTTTGGGGGAAAGGGTAAGAAAAGCACGCTTTCTATTTCTCTTGTCTTTCAGTGAGTTTTGCTGGTTTTCCTAGTCAGTCTCTGGAAGCAGTTTATTTAAAGCTGTGCTTAATACAGTGCATGCCACACAGTAGGAATCAAGAAAATTTGCTGAGAAAATGAAGGTGGTATGAAATGTACAATAAGACAAATGGTCTATGGACTTATCTGAAATGAAGAAAATCAATGGGAAGTCCATGGTATCTCATCCTGCATTCATATGTTTTCAAGATACGTATGTGAACAGCGCTATTTGTCTAGAAAAACTGCAGTCTAGGCATGGTACCTATAGCTATCACCTGCTAGGGTAAATGGAACTGGTCATATGAGTAATGTAGTGTTTTTTGGCTCGTGTGGGACACTGGACCTATTTCATTAAAATGTTAATCACCAGACCCTTTGAAATAACCCATCTTGGGCTCATTTGTTTTTTGGGAAATTGATCCATTTAAAAAATAGCATAGATTCTTAGTTTCAAATCATAGACTTTCTGTCATATATAAAGGTAGATATAACCAATTCATCACCATATCAGTTCAATCATCCATTCATTTACTCAACATACACTAGACATCTACAATGATGAGTTATTGTGCTAAGAGCAGTGGGATAGTTTCCTAAGGGCAGAAGCATTGTTTAGTTTTTCTACATTGCATCCCTAACATCTAGCATTGTAGCAGGACGAGCCACAGACAAAACTCCTCAGACACCGAGTTAAAGAAGGAAGGGGTTTATTAGGACGGGGGCATCGGCAAGACTCCTGTCTCAAGAACTGAGCTCCCCAAGTGAGCAATTCCTGTCCCTTTTAAGGGCTCACATCTCTAAGGGGGTGCGCATGAGAGTGTCATGATTGATTGAGCAAGCAGAGGGTACGTGACTGGGGGCTGCATGCACCGGTAATTAGATTGGAACAAAACAGGATAAGGATTTTCACAGTGCTTTTCTATACAATGTCTGTAATCTATAGATAACATAACTGACTAGGTCAGGTGTCGATCTTTAACTACCAGGCCCAGGGTGTGGCACTGGGCTGTCTGCTTGTGGATTTCATTTCTGCCTTTTAGTTTTTACTTTTTCTTTCTTTGGAGGCAGAAATTGGGCATAAGACAATATGAGGGGTGTTCTCCTCCCTTATTCCCCCCCTTTGAGACTCTCACTCAATAGTGGGAGTTCTCACTTTCATTTTTACTACCCATGTCTTCTTGCAAGACAGATCGATAGTGATTCATATAGTACACTTGTGCTGAAGCATTTTGGTGAACTAAGGTAACGATGAAGCTTTTTATCATTTGAAGAAGTACAGGTAGCAAACAAGGGAGCAGTAAGCAAGTTCTTATTACTATTATAACTCTTATTATAAGAGTTTTAAATCCTCTTAGCACTGGGAACCATTTTCTAAACATGGCCCCAGGATTAAATCCATGCCACACTTGCATGGGCACATGTGCCAGTTTTGTCATATCTCTAACTATGTCTTCAACTATTTGCCCTTGATTATCTATGTGTAGGCAGCAATTAGTAAGGTTACATTTTCTACAGACCTTTCCTTCAGCTGCTAGCAAGTAGTTGAGAGCTAATCTATTTTGATAGATAGCATTTCTCATCTGAGTTTCTTGCCGGGCCAGAATAGTCAAGGCGTTTCCAGTTTTATTAGTGATTATTTTTAAGACAGCTTGTAACCGTATGATTTGGTTGATCATATAAATGGGGGTCCGGTATCCCCATGAGCCATCTTGTGCCTAAGTAGCAGGCCTATAATATTGCATGATTCTCTTAGGGGGCCATTTATAATTTTTTCAATTTCCTATAGCTATGCTTCTCTTTTCGCAGGAAGCATAGACAGGGAAGCCTAGGAGTTCGCCTGTTTTTATGGGCAGTAGGAAGAAAGATGGTTTAATAGTGCCAATAACACAACTACCTGCCTACTGGTCAGGTAATTTGGTGTAAGCTCTATGCCTACATATCCAGTATAATCCAGTGGGGGCTGTCCAGTCCTGATGGGACTCTGGGTGAGTCCACATGGTTTGCGACTTTGGGAATTTACTAAATGGATTTCTCTCTGTGTGATTTGAACTCCACCAAGTGACTGTTTTTGTGGTACCATTATACAGTTTCTGTCTCAGACAACTAAGTCTTCCTACGGGATGAGTGAATAATTTCCTTCTCTAGTTATGCAATATTGTCTAATAATTGAGGCCATTAGGACACAGAAATTGTCAGGGTGATTCTTTTCAGCAGGGAATTCATCAGGAACTGGGTCTGTAGGTATTAATTCTCAGGTTTCCTATGGCCATTGATCTCTTATTATAGTTCCTCCACATACATAACATGAAGTGATATTGAGAGACTGGGCTACATGCTTGGCTAATTGCAAAAACAAATTTCTTGTTTTTCCTGGAACTTCTGGTACTACCACATTTAGTTCATCATAGAAAGTTTGAAACACTGGCTCAGGAGAGTGTTTGCAAACTTTTCCTTGAACCAAGATATTTACTCGAGGATCCAGTCCGGCCCTGTCAATTCCTAAGGTCATGTGCTCCTCTTTTTTCCAGCGAGGGTCAAGGGGATTTGTTATTACTAACTCTAAGGGGTTACATTGTCCTTTAGTACAAGAAGGGCCATTTTTTTCTTTTCTGAAGGTGGACTGGATCCTTTTCATTTTTTTTTTTTTTTATCCAAGTGGCCTAAATGACACAAGACCAGTATTTACATTTATTTCCACACAGTCCTAATTTATGACAGATGTATTTATTTTCTGCCATATAGCCTCTTTTCTAATTAAGAGAACCATACCTTATTCCTAACTTATTACTATTAATGACAGCACAGGCATCAAATTTTAAGGTGACTTGTTTGGGCACCTCTTTTTCTTCTGTTTTGGCTAACACTTTACTCGTATCATTTATGAACCCCCACCAGTCCTCAGTCTTTAATCTTATTTTAAAAACTGTAGTCATGGAAGGCTCAGATGGGTCATAACACACACATCAGGTTGGTCATTTCCTGGGCTACATACCTTGTGTAGAATAACATTATACAAACAAGTTCTTTTTAGAGTTCCAGTACACTTACAATAACCATAAAATAATAGGACTGTAGCAGCTTTTTGTCCTACCTCAGTGACTTGATGTATACACTGGGAACAGTCCTCAGTCTGAGGAAGGTCTGTTGAAGTCCTTACTGTAAAAGTCTAAATTTTAAGGAAAATGAGTCCTGTGATGAGTTTTCTCATGCTTTGGCCGTGAGTGGACCAGTCAGCTTCCGGGTGTGACTGGAGCAGGGCTTGTCATCTTCTTCAGAGTCACTCTGCAGGGGTTGGCGAAGCTGCTCCGGTCCATGTACTGCTCACAGTCTACTGATGTTTAAGGATGTCTCGGAGGTTGAGCCTGCTAGAATAAACTGAGTCCAACACCTCTACACAGTTACATTCAACTGGGCTCTGGTGGTGCAAGGTGGGAGCAAGGTGGTGGGGTTTAGGGTGTTGCAAACTTCAATGGTTACGTGGGGATTTTCACATAACAAGCTTTGGTACTTGGTTAATCTAGTATTTGTTAACCAATGACATCCTTTGGTATTTATTAAAGTTATCGCAGCATGGGGGGCCTTTATATTCAGGTTTTGCCTAAGGGTTAGTTTATCTGCTTCTTGTGCTAACAGGGCCATTGCTGCTAGTACCCTTAGACCTGCGGGCCAGCCTTTGGAAACCCTGTCTATTGTTTTGAGAGATAGGCCACTGGCCTTGGCCAGGCCCCACAGTCTGGGTTAAAACTCCGACGCCATTTTTTCTCTGTCTGACACATGGAGTATAAAGAGTTTTGTCAGGTCAGGTAGCCTCAGGGTTGAGGCCGACATGAGTTTTTCTTTTAACTCATGAAAACCTCGTTGCTGTTGGTTGTAATAGATGTAGTTTATCTATTCTACATTTTTATTAACTGTCACCCACCAAAATATTGACTTAAATCCTGCAGTTATTTGATTTCAAGCTTTAAATTGATCTGGTATTCCTCATGGGACTCCAATTGGGTCTAAATAGACATAAGAGTCAAAAGACCCATAAGGGCCTTCTCTCGCTTTACGATGTCTTTTTTTTTTTCCTTCTGGTTGATGAAATGCCAGGGTGAAAGGGATAGCCAATTGCATTAAAGTACAAGTGCCACTCCAGTTATTCAGCAGAATGCCCAGTAAAGGTCCATCACAATACCACCACACATCCGCTCGGGGATGAACAAGGGCTGACTGATTGATAAGCTCTTGAAAATTCTTAAGCTCATCGCATCCCTTCAGGTCTCCAAGGAATGCTAAGTTTCCTCCCTGTCGTGAGAGACACGAAGTGAACTTAGTGTTGGGAGACGGAAGCTGGATGGCCCTCGGGGGCTGACCCGCAGGGTGCCGGATTTTGGGATATAGCAGAGAGAGCTTGGCATGACTTATTACTCTAGGCTGTAGAATCCTGGAAAAGAGCTACCATGCAGCCTATGCCTGGTCGACTGGAGGACCACCTTAGTGGAAAGGGGACAGTCTGGGCCTCTGGCCGGCCATGTGCACAAGCATAACAATTGCTTTTGTTTAACGTGCAGATGGAATATTTGATCCATTTTAACCAGGCATTTGTATCTTGGTATCCTGTCTTAATTGCTAAAGTTTGTTTTAAGTCTTTAACTTCTATTATCCCCTAGTAAAATGAATGTATGGTTTTAGGAAATTACAAAAACCAGTTGGGGCAGTCTATCCTTGCTCTTTAGTGGTCCACAGAACGTTGGACCAACTATAGCATGAAAGCTCTACATCGGGGGGCAACACTCCTGGTTGGCATTGGGATCTTTATTGGAATCTCCCTGAATTAAAAGGTCCTAGTTTACTAATGCCCAGTCTGAGGAGAGTCAGGAGGGACGGAAGTACTTTTCTGAAGTAGAGAGCTGTCTTTGACTTGTCAAGTCCTCACAGGGTATAACAAGGCAAGCATTAAAAGCAATAGTTTGAGGCAAAATTGACTTGGTCGTGTTAATAACTAGATGGTCAGCAATAGAACGAGGAAAGAAGAAAGAGTAATAGAATAGATGAAAAGAGTTAAATTTTTCTTAGCTTTAGTTCCGTTGGGTTTCCCTCTGGGATATGGCCCACAACTCTGGAGGGGGTGGCACTTTCTTGACTCAGGTGTGATGAGTCCATCCTTTTTTGCTGTACAAACAGTAGTCTTAGTGGTTAGCAGCACAAGGTAGGGTCCTTCTCAGGCTGGCTTAAGTTTTTCTTTCTTCCACCTTTCGATGAGACTGTGATCTTCAGGCTGGTGCTGGTTTACCGGAAATTCTAGGGGTGGTACATGTGCTAAAAGACTTTTAGTTTTTGAGAGAAAGGAAATTGGAAGATAAACTAAGTATATAATTTCTAAGAAATTGACCTTTTGCTTTAAATGTGGGGACCTTGGCAGTGGACTTTATAGTCCTTAGTGCCTTTTTACTGAGAAATTTCCTTTAGCACCTATTTTTATTAGTTTTTAGACCAAAGAAAGCTAAACACTATTTTATATTTAATAATGCTTTTTGCATGATTTTTGTACCAGATAAGCTAAATTTTATCTTTATCTTAGTGTGTTGTTAATGTTAAACCTAATTTTAATAAAACCTTGTAGACATATTTATCTAATTTTTAATGTTTGACTATAAGGCAAGATTTTATAGACTCTTTTTAACCTTTTATAATTTTTGCTAAAGAGCAGGTTGGTGCTTTAAGTAAAACTTGTTATGCTTTTACTTTAATGTTCAGTTCATAGAAAACTGGATGATACTTCTTTAACTTTAGCTAATATGTTTACACACATAATTTTCTTTACAATTAACAATTTAAAATTTGCTTAAACCTTCAAAGCAATAATTTTTTTAACTTTTTAATGTAGGTAAAAATGTACATTTTTATGCCTCCTTATAATCCTCTTACTAAAGGTATATTTTACTTTTAAATTATACATTTTTTGCATAAATTCTTTTTTTAACACACGCTTTTTATAACTTTTTTTTTTCTTTTCATGACTTTTGCAGGCAATTTTTCGACATGCCTTAACTTTCTGACTTATTACAAACAGTTCTTTCTTTAAACAACCAGTTAATTTATTTCAGGACAAGAATTTCCCATATAACACTTTTTTATATAAATTCTGCCCCCTCCTTTCTTTCCCCCTTTTTTTTTTTGAAGAGGATAATCGTTCTTTTCCAAAGCGAACCCTTTTTTATGTCTGTGGACTAGACTGTCTAAGGCCACAATAATAGAAGTTACTATAATACATGTTACACTGTTAACTTTCAGCAAACTTTACTTTTGTTGAAAACCTTGTAAGTTTGGCATTTTAATTATCCTTTGCTATTAATAACGCCTTGTTTTGTCCAAATTAGAATTGATATAGATGGCTTTCTTTTTTTTGTTTTTTTTAATTACCCAGGAGGAACCATCGATTGTCCTGTCCTGAAGGGAGTTCCTCTTAGGTCTGGTCAGACCTTCGTATGGTAATTAAGATTTAGATCTCCTGTTAGGAAACCTGCTGGGTTAAGGGAATTTTCAGTGGTTAATGTTAAATCATCTTTCTTTCTTTCTCTCTTTGACTTTGTCTCTCTCTTTGACTTTCCTTTTGCCTCGGTCTCTTTCCCTCTCTCTCTCTGCCTCTCTCTTTCTTTCTCTCTCTGTTTTCTCTCTCTCTCTCCTTGACTACCTCTTTGTCTGTCTCTTCCTCTCTGTCTCTTCCTCTCTCTTTTTGCCTCTTTTCCTCTCTGTCTCTTTCTTTTCTCTCTGCTGGTCTTTCCTTGCCTCTGTCAGCCGCTTATGCTGCTGTTCTCTCAACCACTGTGTGTTCGGGGCAGGGGGTCTAAAACCAGCTGTAACCAAGTGTCTATGTACAGGATCTGGTCTGGGTGCCTTGACTTACAGGTTGCCTTGTGCCATACCTTTGAAACAGGGGACCTGTCCAGGCTTCTTTCTAATGGCCAACCTACCTCTAATGCTGCCAGTCTATCTTACACAAAGTTTTAAGTTTTTCTGGTGTCATAGTACTCCATAGTCTCCCTTAAATCCTTTTTTTTGAAAATTTTCAACATAGTTCCTAGTGGGGTGGGCTTACTTTGTGCCTCACCCATGTTTACTCGAGACAAAACACCACGCTCACACCACACACACCACAAAACAAAGAACGGGTAAAAAGGGCACACACACGCTTTTGCAGTTTGCACCAAACTAAAATCAAAACTAAAATCAGAGTATCCAGAAATCCAAGCCAGGTCAAAACTAAAACCAAAGTATCAAGCAATCCAAATCAAGTCAAAAAACGAAAACCAAAGTGAGGGTACAGATACACCGTGGGTGATCAGGCCACGCTTCCACTCAAATGGAGTAGGCAAGTTCCCAAGACCAATCGTGTCATGCAATTCAAACCAAGCCAAAACCAAAACCAAAGTGCTGATAAAGGCACGCCATGGGTGATCAGGCCACGCTTCCGCTCAAATGGAGTGGGCAAGTTCCCAAGACCGGTCCTGTCAAGCAATTCAAACCAAGTCAAATCCAAAACCAAAACCAAAGTGCCCATAAACGCACGCCATGGGTGATCAGGCCACGCTTTCACTCAAACGGAGTGGGCAAGTTTCAAAGACTAGTCTTACCAAGTTTTAGAGGTCCAGATTCCAAGTGCCCATTCCTTCCCGGTGTTCAGCCACTGTGCTGATCCTCCACAGGGGCCTGCCACACACTGCTCTGGTGAGGTGTCCCACTGGGGCAAATGCCTACCCGGAGCGCTGTCAGGATCCGCCCCACTCGGGCTGGTCGGAGTTCCCGGCAGGGATATTCCACAGGGCAGGCTCAAGCCGCCTAAGGAGCTGCCTCAACCACAGCCAATCACCTCGCTTCAGGGTCAGGGAACCAAGAAATGTAGCAGGATGAGCGGCAGACTAAACTCCTCAGACAGCGAGTTAAAGAAGGAAGGGGTTTATTGGTGGTGGTGGAGGGGGCGGGGGCATTGGCAAGACTCCTGTCTCAAGAGCTCCCCGAGTGAGCAATTCCTGTCCCTTTTAAGGGCTCACAACTCTAAGGGGGTGCGCGTGAGAGGGTTGTGATTGATTGAGCAAGCAGGGGGTACGTGACTGAGGGCTGCATGCACCGGTAATTAGATCGGAACAAAACAGGATAGGGATTTTCACAGTGCTTTTCTATACAATGTCTGTAATCTATAGATAACGTAACTGATTAGGTCAGGGATCGATCTTTAACTACCAGGCCCAGGGTGTGGCGCTGAGCTGTCTGCTTGTGGATTTCATTTCTGCCTTTTAGTTTTTACTTCTTCTTTCTTTGGAGGCAGAAATTGGGCATAAGACAATATGAGGGGTGGTCTCCTCCCTCAGCATAATATATAGAATATATAGCATATACTTAATTGATTCTTGATGACAAATGAATGAATAAATAAGAGAGAAGACAGATACATACAGAAGTAATTATGCCAGACAAAGTAAAATAAGTGGTATAATCTACGTATTGTGAGCACCAAGGGAAAGATGCAATTAACTCCCCCTTAGGTGACATTGGTCAAGAAAGGCTTCCGGTAGAAGATAACTTTTGAATTAGTACACACACAGTAGGGAGGGCACTCCAGGCTATAGTAGTAACATCACACAGGTTGTAGCAGTGTTAAGATGCATGCCATGTTTTGGGAATGGTGAGAGTGCGGGGTGATTAGAAGAGCGTGGTGATGGATGGGGCTCAAAAAGAGGAGCAATGGCAAATCACAGAATGCTCCAAATGTCCTAGTAAGATGATTGTGGACCATTGAAGGTTTTAGAATGATAAGATTCAATCTACTAACCAAGGCTTTATTAAGCATCCATTAAGTGCCTATATTGTATTGTAAGGAGGACATCCCTTTACATAATACGGTTTGGATTTGCAGATAACTGTCATTTCCTTTAGCAAGGGTTTCCTGCCCTAAGTCCATAGCACTCTATATTTTCCTTATCATAACATTTATTACAGCGTAATGTAATTGCTTGTTTAGTTTTTACTTTTCTCCACTGGGCTGAGAGCTTACTGAGGGCTGGAACAGTATCTAACCTGTTCATCATTTAATTCCAGTGCCCAGAACAGTCTCTGGCATGTATAATAGTAGGTATTCAGTGAACACATGTTGAATAAACAAATAAATGAACAAGTAAATGAGTCGTATGGTTAGTTTGATGTATCTACAAAATACAGAGGGTCTCTTTATTGAACATTTCTACTGTTAGATGGAGAGAATTTATTTATGAGATTGGGGAGTCTGTGTCTGTTAAAGATAAAAGGTCCTGAGAAAGTACACGTTTCTGTGCATCTGTGCAGTACTGGGAATTTAGTTACAAGTCAAGAATTTCTATGTATTTAGTGTTAGGATTTCTCCAGGATCCTTTTTTTTTTTTTTTTTTTTTTGAGACAGGATCTTAGTCTGTCACCCAGGCTGGAGTGCAGTGGCACAATCATGGCTCACTGTAGCCTCAGACTCCGTCTGGGATTCTTTAAGTCACAGGGTGGGCAGAGGAGACTTTAGTGGATATGTGTTTATCTCTAAGATGGTGAGATGATGTCATGAGAACAAGATTTGCAGTCTTTCAGGAAGTTATTTTTTGAGGATAGATTTTTTTGGCAAGTTACAAAGGACAATTCAATTGGACTAATGTAACTTTGAAGTATGGTGCATCAATGCAATCGTGACCTATGCAAAGTATAGGAGCCCCATAAATATTTGTAGAACCAGTGAATATTTGTTGAATGCCTATGTTAATGTATTGTGGCAGATTGTATTTTGCAGGATGGTCCCATCCACCTATTTATTGCATCATTTTGGTCATTGGAGAGGTACAGTCTCTGTTCTTTCATCTTGAAACTGAGTGAATCTTTGTAACTGCCTTCACCAGTAAAATACAGTAGAAATGAAGCTATGTGAATTCTGGCTAGGTCAGAAAAGATGACAATAAGGCTTCTCTCTCTCTCTCTCTCTCTCTCTCTCTCTCTCTCTCTCTCTTCCTCGCTTTCAGAAGGATCATTTGTTGAACTCAGTCACTGTGCTGTGAAAAAAGCCAACATTTCCAATGAAGAGACCACATGGAGAAACATGTAGAGAGGAACCAAGGCCCCTAGCTGATAGCCAGCATTAGCCATCAAGCATGTGAATGAATGAACCTTCAGATGATTCCTGCTCTCTGTCATTGAGTCTTCCATTTGTGACCCCAGACATGGTAGAGGAGATACAAGCCATCTTCACCGTGCCTATTTGGATTCCTGAGTCACAGAAGTTGTGAAAGATAAGTGATTATTGTTGCTTTAAGTCACTATGTTTTGTGGTAATTTGTTACTCAGTGATAGATAATGAATACACTTGTACTTGGTAGACTGGAGCAGTGACTTGTAATGTATATATTTTTAAATCATAGATTCATTAGAAAATTTGATGAAAACTGAAGTGACCTCCATGACCCCCACATTCTGGTGTTCATACCCATGTATAATCTCCTTCTCTTAGGTGTGGGCAGGACATTTGGCTTGCTTATAACCAATAGAATATGGCAAAGGCTTTGAGCTGTCACTTCAGTGATTATGTTAGCTTATATAAGACTTTCTCTTGCTAGCAGACTCACTCTAGGGTCTTGCTTTCCTGGTTTGTTTTGATGAACCAAGCTGCCATGAATCTTACAACCACAAGGAAATGAATTCTGCCAACACCCAGAGTGAACTTGTAAGCAGACCCCAGTTGAGCCTGAAGATGAGAACAGAGGCCTAGCTCACACCTTGATGGCAACGTCACAGAGAACATTGCTAAGCCATGCATAGACTTACTGACCCACATCAACTGTGAGATAATAAATGTATGTGTTGTTTTAAGCCATCACATTCATGCTAATTTGTTATACAGCATAGAAAACTAACACAAAAGTGATGGATCCTCTCCAAGAAAAATGTAGAGACTTACATATACCTAGAAATCTTATGCAATATTTTTGGATGTTGATGGACCCCTGATTTCCATGAATGGTGCCTAGTTTAAGAACCACTGCTCTAGAATGTTTGTCCTGCAGTAACATGCAGAAGAGTGCAATGCCTAGAAAATTTCCTTTGTGATGTTTTGTATTAAATATTTTATTTACCTGCTTAATTGTTCAATATCTTATCACTGAATATTTTCCACTTGAAAATTGAATTTCTCTTCTGCATCTTTGGAGGTAGATCATTGGAAGAGCGTCATATTATTTTTCCAGTCATAGAAGTAATCCACTCTCAGTCACTTTCCCCACCTCCCACTCCTCTCTTTCAGGAGAAAAAACTAGGTGGAAGATCAGCAGACATCAGTAAACAGCAGACAAACAGGAACAGTAGATAGAGTGATGCTAGTGAGTTAATTATTGCATGGATACTAATGAATACAATTCAGTAAATGGTTTACATTTTTTTCTATTTTTCTTTGGAAAGTTAAACTTAAGATACAACAGTTAATTCTTTTGATCATAATTGAAATGCAATGCAAATGAAAATCTTTCTTCCAACCTCACTGTTAAAGCAAGTGTTTTCTTTACTGTCGTTTTTCATTAATAATTGCTGTGCTCTAATAAAATTAGAGGATATAGAAAATAATACTTATTATGAATTCTTTAACACTGGCATGCAAACATCCTCATTAAAGCCAGTGATCTATGTTTTGTTGCTTGGATAAATGTCTGTATTCTTGTCTTTTATTCTTACAATCCATTTCTTTGCTGAAGAAGCACAATAAAGCTCTGACAGCGTCAACTCCCGTTTTTGATGATACTTAAAGGAAGGACACATTTCTCTCTAAGGGCCAAATGGGATTGTAATGGGAGCTCCAAAGTAGATAGAGGCATAATACATAATGACTTTCTGCCTTCACATACCCTTCATTTATTTTGTGAACATTAACTCAGGGAAGGTGACAAGCAAGTATCTATATGGCTCCCTGGAACCAGCTTCCGCACTAGGAATATCTAACTTGTGGAGATATCCATGTCTGCCCCACACATAGGGAAGGCAACTTGCATCTCAGCAAAGTGTGGATGGCATAGAAGAGTTCACTTGCTTGCTTGGTAAATGACAGTGACACAAGTCGCATGCAGGCATGCCAACTGACTTAATCTTTCTCTACCTTCCCAATCACAATTTGGCTTTGCCTATTTATTTTTGTAGATACCATTAAAAGGAATACCATAGCTGATGTTATATCAGACCCAATTACCCTAGTGAACTGCTTCTATTTTTTTTTTTCTTTCATGCTGTGGCATTTCCTTTTCCCTGAAAACACTCTTTCACTCAGTCTAGCAATTAACTGCTTGAACAGTATAATAAGGAAGCAATTAAGAGGTGACAGAGAAAAATTAACACTCCATTTCACATTAAAGACTAAGTGAGTATCCTTGCCATTGTGAGTTAAATGTGTCTTTGAAAACCTGTAGTTTGGATGTATTTTCCTTTTGAATAAGGCGCCCAGCTCCATGTTTTTTGTCTAGCATCCCAATCTGAAAATGGATGATAACTAATTGGGTGCTGTCTGCTTAAACAGGCTATATTAATTGCAGTTTGTTCTCCTGTAAGTGTCAAGGAAAACAAAATCTTTGTAATGTGTAGGCATAATGTACGGCTGCCTTCATTTGAATATTCAGGCCATGTCCTAGTGCAAATAAAGCAAACTCCTAGATGCAATGTTGCCATGGCAGGCAACATTTGCATAATAAATAACAGCTATCATGAGACTTTCTTTATGAAGTTCTCTGTTGTGTTGTCAGCTGTAAGGACCTCTACTAAAGCAGCCAATATTGAGGAAGTAGAGTGTGTTTTGCTTGCAAATGCAACACCCCAACCCAAGTCACTGTCAAGAATACATTATTTTAGTGTTGCTGGCTAAATGGGATGGATTGTGTTAAGTACGTACATGGAATACATGGTGAACTATATCAACACACATCCACAGGATGACAAGAATATGACTTAACCCCAAGACATTTGGTTGGATTAAGTCAGGAACATATTAGTAGCTTACTCTATGTGCCACGGTCTTTCAGCACAATAGTGGTATGTGCGATCTCATCCTCTGTCACTTAAGCATGGGTCAAACGAGTTAGAAAATTCCTCTTATTTCTGGCTGTAGGGATTGGAATCTCATTTATAGTGGAGGTGGTTTTCAAAAGCTTTATGCTGTGAGGTTTATTCTCACAGTATCTTAAGGCTACTAGAACTTTTCTGATGATTATTTGGAGGCTTTCTTGAGGGCACTAGGTGAATTTACTTTTAGTTAGTATTAGCACAGGAGACTGGCAAAAAAGTCAGGTTATTTTCACATTGACTGTTATTTTTTTCTTTCCTTTCCCACTTTCAGAAACCCTTCTTCACTGCGTATTCTCTGGGTCTCAGAAGGATGGAAGTTTAATTGTGTGTAGGCGTGTGTGTGTATGATTCCCAATCTTTAACTGCCGTTCATGGAATGAGATTAATAAGAGCCTTGACTTGCATGAATTTACACATCCTACATATTTCTTTGGCCCAGATGAGATGCTATAGTTTTATTCCTGATGGGGTTAAGAACATTCTCCCCAAAATATGACATCTTGGCATTTTGAATATTTTAAGCTGAAGGAATTTGAGAAATGGCAGGTGCAATTAGGACTCTGACCTTCCCCTGAAGTAGGTCAGAAGACCCTCACGTGATAAGTGCCCTTCTTATACCCGGAGGAAAGGAACATATTTTTCTCCCAAGACAGAGGGAAACAGAAGAATTTGCATGAACAGGCCTTGTTAAGTTTTCCTAAGTTTAGTACTCTTAGCTCATACGTCTTTCTGTTGGATCACATTTTTCCATGACTCTATACTCTTCATCAAACCCAGCATAAAAATGCTCAAGTTTAACTTTTTCCTTAGGTCTTCATTTCCTTATGAAAGTTCTTAATTAGGTAAAACTTATATTAAACATAATTGTGTGCCTTTCTCTTGTTACTCAGCCTTTTGTTACAGCGACCCAGCCAAGAACCAAAAAGAATGGGATTGGATTTTTCTTCCCCTACATTCCCATGGAAAGAAATCACAGCCACCACCATCACTTTTGCTACTACTTATTGTGCACCTACTAGGCACCTGACACTGTGTTTAAATGATTTTGTGTACCTTATCTCATTTACCTTTACAATTCTCATAGTTTTTATTTTAAGCCTGAGAAAACTGAGGTTCAAGGTCCTTCAGTAACTTAGTAAGGGTTGGAAAGCTTGGCGGAGCCAGGATTTGAATGTTGTGCTATTTCACTGCAAATCTTGTGCTCTTTTTCGCCACACTTAGTGCCCATGCCCCAAGGGTAGGATTTTAAGAACCGAGCATTAATGAAACTGTCTTTAAACAATGCTATTTTAATGACTGCAAGAAGCACCGTACTTTTTTTTCGCTCAAGCCAGTGAAAACAGCAATATTCATGACTATAAAAGAAAGGTGCAACAAATCTGGAGCTGATTCTCACCTCTTTATAGCCTGACTTATGAGGGCAAATAAGTTAGAAAGAACCCTGCTCTAGATGGAGGCATAATAGGTTGTCTTTTATTTCCTCCAGAAAAGAGAAAAAAACAACAGCAAAACTTCAACAACTCATTTTCAACTTTTAAGAGCTCAGAAAGGTAGTCTAAGCTATTAACGATTATTTATTATCTTTTAAAAAAATTTTATCACCTTAAAATTTCCTTGCTCATATGAGAACTTGCTGTTCAGGTGTCTTTATAGAGCAATTTCTTTCGCCAAGTTAGACGTCTTAAAATAATGACTATAATGGAAACTGAGCGTGAGTTGGCTACAGCATTAGCTAAAGATCACCATTAGAATATGCTGTATTATAGAAAATAAGCACTTGGGCACTTCAGCTTTTAAAATTAAATCCTTAAAAGCAAGGTGTCTGTGGCAAATGCAGTAATAATAATAATTGTGGAGAGAGTGGTGAAAATGGCAAAAATGACCAAGCGTTTGGAGAACCTGAAAAGGTTATGTAGTTAAGATCTGTCCATCTTCCAGAAGGATTTAGGTATGAAAAATAATTTCCTGCAGCTTAGTTTTCTTTACCTTCTTTGTAGTTCTCATTATTTCTGATCTGCTGTCTTGTGAACCATGGGTTGGGAGGCAAGGTTTTACTTCTTTTTGATATTTCTCTTAAATGAACGTGTCCTTCAAGTTACATCATTGCCTATTAATCAAGTCATTCTTGGATTATTCGAGTTTCTCTACTCTGCCCATTGATGGAGTTGTATTACCAAAGAGCCTTAACTATTCTTTTACTCTTGAAAGTAAATCTTTGCAAAAATAAAATCACTATTCTTTTTTCATTGCTCTGACAACAGGTCAGTTTTTTTTTTTTTTTTTTTTTTTTTTTTTGGTGTGAAGCAGTAACAAATTCACTTAATTATTAGTATATACCTGTGCTCTTTTACCGTTAGTGGACTGCGAAGCATTTTCTCAAGTCTACATAATGCCTACATTCTGGGCTCTCTCACAACCACGTCTCAATAAATTCTTCAGAAAAGTAATTACAGTAGTACTCATTTGGTACCACTGCTACCTTATAAGGAACTTGCACAGAGAAGTTCTTCATCTGTTCACCAAGAGGATAAGTGGAAGTAGGGAGGATGAAAGAGAAAGCTTATGTAACATATTTCAAGTAACCTCACTCATGTCAGAGACCCAAGTGCTGTGTGTATATGGATCTTTAAAAGTATGTACATAATTACTTTCCTTCAGCAAGCATGGGAATTGTGCAAAATTTTCAAAGGAGAGACAAAGGCCAGGATTCTGTGACAAGGTTGCTTCCATGAATTCCAAAAGATGGGAGCTGATGGGACATGACTTTTTGTGTATCCTAATGCTCTCTAAATGGGAGAGACTTTCTTTTTGGTATTTTTTCCTGTTTACTCTCCAATCTGCTGCTCATGGCAATACAGACAGCTCCTGAGTCTCTCAGTCCTTTTCACCTTCTCTGCCTGACTCTGGAGATACCGGGCTTTCTAAAGTTCATCACATCCATCACCCCAGAAAAAGAAACAATAGGTTCTCCAAGAAATTCTGTCCACCAGCATCTCTAAATGTTTCTTAATTTGTCAAAAACATTGCAGCCAATGCACTAAGGCAATCATTTACCAAGGCATTTTCTGCTAAACAGGTCCATTGCTGCTACCTAAGACATAAAAACAGAGTTCCCAAACATTTCCGGAATGAAGTTCTCTTTTTGGAAATGTCAGGTGATCTGGAGATCGATAAAGTACAAAACAACTAAACACAACCATAAGTCAAGAGTGTTTTTAGCTGGAATTTTGTTTTATGACTTGCAAAGGGATAGACATTGATTTGAGAAATGAAAAACGTGGCAAATAGCGATGCATATGTCTGTGAGACACATTATATATATGTCTGCATATTAACGCATGATGAGTATTTCTTCCAAAGTCCCTGGTTCTTAGACTCAGGATCATTAGATTAAAGGAGTTTTCCTCTTTAGTAGAAAACTGGGAGGCGCTCTTATCCTTTTGTTCTCCTGAATGCCACTCACCTCTAGTGGTCAATATCCCTTGTATCTCTACAGCCGTTTACAGAAAAAAAACTGTACTTCAGGGCATGGTGACCGTTGTCAAACCCAAATATAATATAGATGGATACATTTGTAATTTATCAATCTGTGATATTAGAGTCCAATTTTCTATGGCTGGATTTAAAAAAAATTGACTTCTCGATTTCTATTTTCCTCAGCTATGAGTAGAAAGAAGAAGTCAGATCCTTTCTACTGACTTTCTCCATAGTCATCTACCTGCCTTACTTACTTAACCCACCTCCCTCTGTACCCTGCATCCCGCACCCATGCTGGTAACTTTCTTTCCTAAATCCCACACTCTTTAGCTTGTGCCCAGCCCGTGACGAGTTCCATGACCTTTTTTACCCCATGACTTTCCAGACAGAGCTTAATCCTTTCAGACACTCCTCTTTCTTAATCAGATACCTTAAAAAGTGCCTCTCGGCTGGGTGTGGTGGCTCACGCTTGTAATCCCAGCACTTTGGGAGGCTGAGGCGGGTGGATCACTTGAGGTCGGGAGTTCGAGACCAGCCTGACCAACGTGGAGAAACCCCCTCTCTACTAAAAATACAAAATTAGCTGGGCGTGGTGGCACCTGCCTGTAATCCCAGCTACTCGGGAGGCTGAGGCAGGAGAATCGCTTGAACCTGGGAGGTGGAGGTTGCAGTGATGTGAGATTGCGCCACTGTACTCCAGCCTGGGCAACAAGAGTGAAACTCTGTCAAAAAGAAAAAAAAAAGGAAGAAAGAAAGTGCCTCTCACTCATTGTACTGGAAACACCTCTGTTCAGTCCCCGTGGGATGAGGGTGAGAGGGCAATATAAGGCAGAGGAAAAAGCCTTCATACTTCTACCGTAGAGCCATCTTTCTAACCCTCAGATGTCTTCTTCCCCTTTGTTCTCTTTCCTGCCACTCAAATTCTATCTCATTAAAGATGAATGTTTCCATGTGCCCACATTTACATATAACATCTATAAGACAACTTTCGTTGTCTACTAGAAAAATGGAGGATAATTACTTTTCACATATAATTGAAAATCGGGGTTGTTCATCACACACGTGAAAACCTCAATCAATTATTTGTAATTTGTCTTTGGTCCTCACATCATGACCTTGCTGAAGCCCTGCATTGAATGTGAACATCACTTACCTTGTCAAATAACTTTCTGGTGATGTTTTTGTATTCATTACGTAATCACTGGGACCAGTATAGAATATTTAGCTTTCTAATTCTGATGCTTCCAGTAAAGCCTCATAGGGAGCTAAAGCAGAATTAAAAACACAAGTAGTAAAGACCTCAGATACGAAAGGCAAAAAGCCAAGAGGAAAACCAGAGTTAACTGGCCTCTGTGCCCTTACTGAATCCTATGTTGTGTTATCACAGAGCTTGAGAATATCTTCGCATTTTAGAGCTGGGTGAAACTGAGATCATATAGTCTCATATTCTAATTTTGCAAGTGGAGAAACTGAGGCCTGGAGAAAGAAAACTCACCTCAAGTCATATGCTAGTCAGTGGCAAAAGGAGGATGCAATTCGCAGATATCAGTCTCTGGACTGTAAGGATGTAGGGGCCTTTTCCCTACTGTCATGAAAATGCAGGAAACAAGGTACTAAATATAGCTAAAAATTAACACTAGAGATGTGGGTAAAATTACAAAATTAATTTCAACACTCTTACTGTCCCAACACAGCAAAACTAAAGAACACAGAAGGGAAAAATATACATAGCAGATTTGTTACTTACAGTCACTAATATTTGCTTCTATGCAAAAGTGTTTCTTTAGATTTGTAACCCCAGATCTAATCCAGAAGCACAGCATGTGTCAGTTTGCACTGCGTCGTGTGACATAAAGCTTCTTAATATAACCTGAGCCAGAGTGACATTTCTATTGCTCTGTACTGCAGTAGAAAGAAATAACGATTCTTTCTCAAGTGGGTAATTATCTCTGTCAGTTGATATTGTTTTGCTATTTGCAGGTAGAAATGGAAAGTAGGTATGTTCTTGAGAGTGCATCTTTAAGACAAATACCAAGATAAGAAACTTGTGGGAAATCTATTTGATAGGGTCACAGGAGTTCAGGCAACATAAATGAAAGAAAATATTATGTTTAACGAAAGATATAGGTTTACATTGAGAAGCAGTCTGATTGGATGGCAAAGAACAAAAAACTTATATAGGAAACAACCTTAATAAAGTGAGATTGTAATTGCAAGCTAAGAAGAGCTAGTTGAAAGTAAAGGGCAAATTTCTAAGCCTTCCTTATAAAGATATACATAAGGAAGTTACTGGAACATAGAAAGATAAATGGTTTGACAGGAAAAAAAGTCATTAATATTAATATCACACACTTACTTATAGTGTAAACATTACTTTAAGCACTTTATGTGTCTTAAGTCTTTTATTCATCACAACTACACTATGAGGAAGTTACCATTTTTTTTTCTCGAGACGGAGTCTTGCTCTGTCGCACAGGCTGGAGTGCTGCAGTGGCGTAATCTCGGCTCACTGCAACCTCCGCCTCCCGGGTTCAAGCGATTCTCCTGCCTCAGCCTCCTGAGTAACTGGGATTACAGGCATGTGCCACCATGCTCAGCTAATTTTTTGTATTTTTAGTAGAGACAGAGTTTCAGTGTTAGCCAGGATGGTCTCGATCTCCTGACGTCGTGATCTGCTCGCCTCGGCCTCCCAAAGTGCTGGGATTACAGGCGTGAGCCACCACGCCGGGCCAAGGCAGCTACTATTATACTAATTTTACAGATGAGGAAGCTGAAGCCTGAGAGGTTAGGCTTCTTAGTTTGCAGGGCTGCTGTAACAAAGTACCACAAACTGGGTGGGCTACATAATGGGAATTTATTGCCTCACAGTCTTTCAGTCTAAAAGTCTGTGATCAAGGGACTGGCAGAGTAGGTTTCTCCACAAAATTATGAGGAAAGGATCTGTTTCAAGCCTGTATCCTTGGCTTGCAGATAGCCATCTTTTTTCTATATCTCTTCACATTGTCTTCCTTCCATGCATGTCTGTCTCTGTCCCTAAATTTCTCCTTTTTATGAGGATATCAGTCATATTGGATTAGAGCTCACTATAACTTTAACCTGATTATCTCTGTAAATATCCCATCTCCAAATAAAGTCACACTTCAAGGTACTGGGAGTTAGGATTTCAAAATATGAATTGGGAAGTGGGTGCAACTCAACCCATAACACTGAGTCATGGGCCTAAAGTCACTAGTAAGAGGAGAAGCTGCAATTTGAAACCAGGCAGTCTGCTCCAAACCAGTACTTTACAGCATCACTCAATTTTGACATCAATATCAATATCAGTTTTATGCCAAGTGGAAAAAAAATCTTGAGAAATCTGTGAGGTCCGATGATGTAAACATGTTTCCTTTTAATCCACAAGTGACTTAAGTAAGATTGAAACAAGGCAATGGTCATGCCTAGAACAATACCTGATGAAAATGATCACCTGGGAGTCAAGAGACTGACTTTGCTTCCCTGATTATCTCCCATTATCTACTACACAAAGTTGTCATTCTAAACATAATAATTGCCTCGCCCTGAACACTTTTACCAGCACGTTTCCATTTTTTTCCTAGCCCATTTGTGATGCTGTAACAAAATACTCCAGACTGGGCAATTTATGAACAATAGAAATGTATTCTTTCCCAGATCTAGAGTCTGGAAAGTCCAAGATCAAGGGGCCAACAGGTTTGTTGTCTGATGAGGACCCCATCTCTGCTTCTAAGATGACGACTTGAACACTGCATCCTCAAATGCTGTGTTCTCACATGGCAGAAGGAACAGAAAGGCAAGAGAGGACAAATGCTGTGACTTCACATAGCAGAAAAGCAGAAGGGCAAAATAGGACTAGTTAGTTCCCTGTAGCCCTTTTATAAGGTCACTAAACCTACTCATGAGGGCTCTGCTATAATGACTAAATTACCTCATAAAGGCTCCACTTTTTAATACTATGACATTGGGGTTTAAGGTTCAACATGTAAATTTTGGAGGGATGCATACATTCAAACCACAGCACACCTCTAGGTTTTTACCTCTGCTGTTCTTTCTATTTTGAACGCTTTCAACATCCACTGGTGAACTTTTTGGATCCTTTGGAGCCTATCTCAAACCTCATTTATCTCTTGGGATTCGCAACCATATGTGATCCTTCCCTCTTTTGAACTCAGAAAGCTATCGTAGCACTTCATATCATATAATGCTTCTTAAGACGCTTACTTTTATTAACTGAATGTTCATGTCTCCCTAAAATTCATATGTTGAAATCCTACAACATGATGGTGTCTAGAAGTGGGGCCTTTGAGAGATATTAGGTAGTGAGGATGAAGCCCTCATGAATGAGATTGTAAGAAGAGATATGGGAGCTTGCTGTCACTCTTTGCTTTCCACCATGTGAGGACACAGCAAGAAGATAGTCAAATATGAACTTGGAAGGTGCTCACCTGACACCAAATCTGCCAGGACCTTGATCTTGGACTCCTCAGCCTCCAGAACTGTGAGAAATAAATATTGATGTTTTAGCCACCCAGTCTATGGTATTTTTGTTATAGCAGCCTGAGCTGAATAAGACACTTAACATATCTGTGCATCTTAACCTTTTAATCTTGCCTTCATTCCGTCCACACATTCCTACCATAACATGTTTCATCACCCCTGGTGATTCTGATGTGAAGATGAAAGGTCTGTGCCCCTCTAAACAGTATGTTAAAATTGTCATGTATAAATGACACTGGAAGGGTAAACAGTGTCATTTCAAAGTCCTTATCCTAAACTAAATATCCCTCATTATCATGTGGCTTGATTATTTCAAATAGTGCACATTATAAACTTGAAATATTTTCTTTGTAACAATAACAAATGGCATCAGCAATGAACTCCTTCATTCCAAATATCCTAAAAGCCTTTCTTAGGAGGAGGATATCTTCTGGTTGATAAGCCCTGTAAACTTTGAATTATCTCTTCACTTGATTTATTCAACATCAGTCTTGGAGCTCCTTGAGAGAATAATATTCCCTCCCCCCCTTTTTTTTTAAGCATTTATGTCATTTACAGTTACCAGCATAGGGCCTTGCACATAATAAGTGTTGAAGAAATGTTGGTTGAACATTTGACACATCATCCTTAGATTTCCTGATGAGGAGCTATAATTTTTATAGTTCCTCATCAAGAAATCTAAGGATGGTATGTCAAAAAATCCCTAATGTATTATTTCCTATAAATAGAATGGTTTAAATTCACAGTGGCATGCATTGACACTTCCCTGAGGCAAAACTTACAACTCCACATGTTCACACTTGCTTAAATAACTGAGGTTAAAAACTGAATGAAGCTACTCTGGAGGGTGAGGCAGGAGAAAAGCTTGAACCTGGGAGGTGGAGGTTGCAGTGAGCTGAGATCACTCCATTGCACTCCAGCCTGGGTGACAGAGCAAGGCGCCATCTCAAAAACAAACAAATGAACAAACAAAACAAAAGAAACTGGAACAAGGCATGAACCAAAATAACAACTTGTGTTTGAATTCGTCAGTCAGGTCTAGCCTAGTCATTTAAGTCATATATTGCAATGTCTTCCAGAGGAATGGTCAGGACTGGCTGTGTTTAACTACAAGTACATGGAACATGGTCAAACCAATACATTCATCTGTTGATTGAGTCAATGGTTGATTGATTCTTAGGCAGCTGTCAGTATGTCGGGGATAAAGGTGGGGTTATGGGAGGACTATTAGAGTGACCTGTGGAGCATTGCAAGTTAAACCCACATCCAGACGTGTTCTGCTCTTTTAGAGCATGCCATACTGCAGGATGAGAATGCCCTAGAGAAGTATATCAGAATTTTGAGAGCAGGAGCTAGGGTTTCATAGCCCAGATGAAAAGGCTGAAAAAGTTTCCCATGGATTCTGATACCATCCTCACTGCATGCTTCCTGTTGAGGACCACTGTTGTAAGACAAGCTGAGGAGTGACTGCTGTACCAATGGATTGTTTGCCCAGACTCTACAAGAATTAGGCTGTTGTTTGTTTTGGCCCACCCATACATATCATCTGGGCCACAAACAGGGGAGCTGCATATGTTTGTGCAGGTACTCACTGCACAAGGGCTTCAAGTGAAGGTGGTGAATGGGGGCTGAAATTTAGTCCATGCTCTACACTGTTTATTCTACATTGTGTCTAGATCTCTATGCCTTTAGACCGAATGGTGGTCTAACTCACTTCCAAGAGGAAGTATTTAGGTTCTGGTGTTTATTTGTTTGTTTATTCATTCATAATTTTTATATCTCTAGAGGTTGTGTGAAGTCCAAATACTTTTTTTCATAGCATCTTGAAATTCCTAATAAAGAGCATATTTGCAGTGAATCAGAATGTTCATTTAATTATATATCAGACTCTGTATTGAATATTGAGGGTAAGATGCAGTCCCAGCTCTCAAGGAACTTCTAAACCAATGAAGAAAGCAGAGAAATAATCACACCACGGTAGGAAGTGTAACAAGTGCCAAGACAAAGAGCTAACATGGAGGTTTTGAGAGCATCAGGGAAGAGCCCCAACCCTGTCTGTTTCTGGTGTGTATGGCATGCATATATGCATGCTGGGGAAAGGACTGTGAGGCTTCCCTGATGGAAGGGGAGGATTGAGTTGAGTCTTGAAGGAGGAGGAGGAGTTCAAGTAACCCTTCAAATATAAAAGTAAGGTGGAGAGGAGCCTTCCAAGCCGGAGAGATCTACAATTGGCCTTCCATATCCATGGGTATGAGTACTTCAACCATGGATCAAAAATACTTGAAGCTGACGCGGTGCCTTGCACCTGTAGTCCCAACTACTTAGAGGCTGAAGAGAGAGGATCACTTCAGTTTGAGGCTGCAGTGACCTATGATTGTGCCACTGTACTCCAGCCAAGGCAATAGAGAGAGATCCTGTATCTAAAAAAGTATATTTATATATGTACATATATATTAAAAATAACAATACAACAATAAAATACAACTAAAAATATAGCCTAAAGCATTCACATTGTACTAGACATAAGTAATCTAGAAATGATTTATGTATATGGGAGGTAATGTATAGGTTATATACAAATACTACACCATTTTATATAAGGTCCTTGAGCATTTGTGGATTTTGGTATCTGAGGAGGGGTCCTAGAACCAATCGCCCACAAATACCAAGGGATGAATATATCTGAAAACAGGAAGACCTTACAGAATCTAAAGAGTGTATGTGTGTGCATGTGCATGCATATGTGTGTGCATTGGAAGGGAGTTGTTGGGGATTGATGATGAGAGTCAAACTTGAAGAGGTTTGTGAGGGTGTGAAGGGATAGGGAACTACGGCAGGGTTATAAGCAGGGGGAAGAGGGAACTTTGCTACTGCTTCTCTGTGGGTGGTGGATTAGAGAGAAAAGTCTGAAGGTAAGGAGATGGGTTAGAGGGTTGTAAGAGTAATCCAGGTGACAGCCAATGAAAGCTTCCATTAGAGCAGGGGTCAGCAAACTCCAGCCCATGGGCTAAATCTGGCCCACCATCTGATTTTGTAAATAAGGTTTGATTGGAACACAGCCATTCCCATTCATTTATGCATTATCAATGGTAGCTTTTGCTTTACAACAGCAGAGTTGAGTAGTTGTCACAGAGACCATATGGCCCACATAATCTAAAATATTTACAACCTGGGGCTTTACAGGAAAAATCGGCCAACCTCTAAAACAGAGCAATTATTAGGAATAAAGTGAAGTAGATGATTCTAGGCATATAATGGATGGACTATTTTCCTTGTATTTATTTACTTCTTATTTATTAAAATTTTCAAATGCAGAAAAAGAGCGAGAATAGTATAGTGAGTATCCATCATCTAAATTTATCATTCATTTATATTTTTCTATATATGCATCATCTGTTTTTCCCTGAGGGACATAATATACATTACAGATATTTAACCCATAAATACTTCCATATGAATCTCTAAAAATATTTAAGAGTATTTACTCATATAATAATAATCTACTTTATACATCTAACAAAATTAATATTAATTTTCTGATATCATTTAATAATCACCAATTTTCAATTTTCTGAGTTCCATAAATGCTTTTTCTAGCTTGTTTGCTTAAACCAGGTTGAGAATCTAATTTAATAAGAAAAATAGGCCAAGTGCAGTGGTTCACACCTGTAATCCCAGCTCTTTGGGAGGCTGGGGGCATGGATCACGAGATTAGGAGTTCGAGACCAGCTTGGCCAGCACAATGAAATCCTGTCTCTACTAAAAAAAATACAAAAATTTAGATGAGCATGGTGGCACGCACCTGTAATATCAGCTACTCTGGAGGCTGAGGTAGGAGAATTGCTTGAACCCGGGAGGTGGCAGTTGCAGTGAGCCGAGATTGCACCACTGCACTCCAGCCAGGGCAACAGAGCAAAACTCTCTCTCTATATATAGAAATATATATATTTCTCTCTCTCTCTATATATAGAAATATATATATTTCTATATGAAATATATATATACACACACACATATATAGAAAAAATATATATGTGTGTGTGTATATAGATATACATGAAGGAAAGCAAACCTATATAGAACTTTTATTAATTTTCTTATGTAAGACTCATGATGCAAATGGGTTTCAAGAACTAGCTCCTTGAAGACACGTATCAACCTTGAGAAATATATATTAATATCTTTTCCATTTTATAGACATAAACTTCAGTACTCAGATAAGTTTCTTTCTTTAAATTACATGGCTGGTAAATAGCAGAGCCTAGATTTGCACCCAGGGTTGTCTTTTTCTAAGTACTATGCATTATACCGTATGCTTAAAAAAAACTTTGTGCCTAATTGTGAGTTGTGAAGGAGAGAGTAGAAATTAAAGATGAAGTCCACAGTTTTGGATTAGAGACTCAACAAAAGAGGTAATTCAGAAAAAAAGAGCAGTTTTGAGGGCCAATGATGGGTTCAGTTTTGAAACATTTGAGTTTGAAGTGCAGATGTGATATTAATATAAGTTTTAGAAGGAGCTCTTAGGGGCAGGATGAGAACAAATTGTAGGACAGCAAAGACGGAAGTAAGGAGACTAGCTAGGAGGCCACTACTGTGCTCATAATGACAAATGGTGGGCTCTGGACTAGTAGGGTAGAGTTGGAGAGAAATGGATGGCATCTGCATGGCACTGTAGTTCCATTTGCTTAGATGGGGAACACTGGGAGAAGAAAATCAAGACAAAGTGAGAGTGAGCAGGGTGTGAAGCATGAAGCAGAGGGTGACGAAAGAAGAGGCTGGGGAAATTGCAATAGCAGTCATGAGTTTAGACTTTGTTATAAGGACAGTCGGAAGGTATTGACAGGTTTTAAGGAAGGATTTATGGTTTTACAGATTCACCCTGGCTTCTATACGAAAAGCTGATAAGACAGGGCGGGAGTGGAGGCAGATAGACCATTTAAGTAATGGTTGCAGTGCTCCAAGTAAGAAAAGACAAGGCCCTGAACTAGAGTAATGCCAGAGCATGTGGAGAGGAAGGAACAGTTACAAGAGGTGTTAAGGCGTTATAAACAAAAGGGGCCATGAAAGAGGACTGTGGCAGTTGAACAAAATGGCCACAATTCTTGGACACTTCTCTCATTGATAGGTGGGATCCTCTCCTTAAATCTAGGCGTGCTTGTGGCTACTTTGATCCATACAGTATGACAGAGGTGATACTAGGTCACTTCTGAGACTTGATCATAAAAGACCAAACCGCTCTATCTTGTTCTCTGAAGCACTTGCTCTTGGAGTGCTGTGCTGCCGTGTGAAAAGACAGACTACCCTGAGACCAATATGCTGAAGAGGACTCAGGTAGCCTTTCTTAGGGATAGCCCCAGCTGAACCTGTCCGACAACCATTTCAACCCAGGCTTAAGACATGTGAGTGATGAAGCCATCTTGGAAGTGAACCCTCTGGCCCTCAGGGGCTGTAGCCCCCAGCTGTTCATGTTACCTCTCCAGTCAGTTGAATCAAGGAGCTGAGCCTCCAGCCTCATGAAGTAGAGAAGAGGTGACCCTGCTGTGTCTGTTCCAAATTCTGGATGCGCAGAATCCATGACCATAAGAAAATGGTTGCTGTTTAATGCCACTAAATCATGAGATTGTTAGCAGCACAGCTATCAATAATTAGAACATAGCTGAATGTAAGATATATAAGAGATGGTCTTTGCCTCCTAAGAGTTTATAATCTAAGAGGGGACATGAGAAAAATACACACAAAAAAATTCTTAGAAACATGTTAATGTTTGCATAAGGCATGTGTGATAAAAATGCTGGGCAAAAGCAATTAAGAATAACAATGGTTAAATTTATGTTAGTGTTCTGTAGGTATTTTATATATTAAATGAATAAGGTCTCATGCATTTACTCCTCAAAATAGGCCTATGAGACATAGCCACTTATTGAGCCTGCTTTCAGATAAGAAAAGCTAAGCCTGATAGAGAGGATAAGTAACTTACTGTACTTAACAACTTGCACACATATACTTGGCTTCCAGAGTTTTTCTTATAGTAACTCTAAGGCCTGTCACTGTTTTTAGCCATGGGATATTAGTCACTGGCTAACAGGGGAAGCTGAGAACATGTGTTCATAGCCCATGCTATCTCCTATAGAAAAGTTTAGATTGGTCTTTCATTGACAGGCTATTATGGAAAAATTCAATCTTCAATGTGATTTCATTAATTATACCAAGTCACCCAAATGCTTTCTTTCTTCTTTTATGTGGCATGGATTGCCTCTTCTCATTTCTTGTCTGTCTTTAGTTAAAACTCCATGTTTTCTTTCAGAACAAACTTCATCTGGTGGCCCTCAGATTCTGCACTGATGCAGAAAACGAATGGAGGGTTTTCCTGAGACCAGAATCCTGCAGCTACAAAGCAGCAGCAGCAGCAGCATCTTGTGGATCTTAAAGTGAAAGGCACTTTGAGATTATTCCATGCATCTCCTCTTGCTGGATTCTGTCCACTAACCTGCCTTTCTAGAACATTGGTCCCTGATCTTGAAATTGATTCTTATTCTTGGCCTAAAAATACTGCTCAACCTGAGCAGACTCATTACTTTATTGCCGTTGCTGCTCAACAATCTTTTACTTTATTGAATTGGTTGTCCTAGGACACTCCTGCCAGTAACCATTTTAAACTCTCCTGCTGTCTCACACGTGTAATTCCACCCCTCATCTCCTTCTGTATGATGACACGACCTTCCTCTTTCACCACTTCAATATGTCTCTCCACCTCCCTGGCCTCTCTTTGCTTCCCACTCATCTCAGAGGAAGACGTGATTCTGCTCTCAGAGGTTCCCTATCCCCCTGGTGCTCCTAAAGCCCTTGTGTTTCACCACTTACAAAATCATGCTTCTCCAGTGACCTCCTTTGTCAGCTACCTTCAGTCCCTCCTGAAAAAAGAAAGAACAGGTCTCCTCTTTTTTTTTTTTTTTTTTTCCAGCCCCCTGCCCCAAACCCAGGTCTTCTCTTTTTTGAAGAAGACAAACAAATCACATTTTCCTTTGATCCCACTCCCCAAGTTAGTCATAGGTTTATTTTTCTCATTCTCTCTCAACCCCTTTTAGCCTATGTTGCCTGTTTATTCCCTCCCGCTCCATACCCCCTTACGACATGATTCCTGAGCACTCTCCTCTATTTGTACAATCTGAGTTACCATGACCTCCCAAACTCCAGTTACAGCAGTCCTTACTGCCTTGAGCCATCAGCTACTAAAGCACTGGTGCCCTCACCTGAAAACTCTGCCTTTTCTTACAAATCTGGGACTTAGAAGAAGACTGATTCTCCTTCTGTGTCAATGACATCTCCTTCTGTGTCAATGACATCACCTTCTGAAGTACTTCCTTTGCTGCCTTTTCTCTGCTCTTAGATACACCTAACTGTGGCCATTTCCTGAGATTCCATTCTAGGCCCTCTGTAGATGATATAGAACCTGTCTTCCCGAGGGACATTTTCACTTGAGTGGTTCCCTCTATATCAACTCCAACTCAACATGTGTGAAACATTGTCCTCCCTTAAACTACTTCTCTTCTTAAAAATGACTCTGAACTTTAGAGTCACCTTTGACTTTTTCCTCTTTCTGCCACCAATTATGTACTTGAGGTATAGAAACCCATGCTAATATTAGCATAAGAAAAAGTAATTAGGAGGGCACACCTGCCACACATACACACAAGTCATGTAGTGCATTTTCAGAACCAAATATAAGTGATTTGGTGGTTATTTACTGTTACAGCATAATACATGCTCAGGCTTAGATTATTGAGAGTGTACATTAACAGCCCCTTCCAGAATTATTGCCTGGCATCCTAATAGGGTTACATTGTGGAACAGCCATTTTATTTAATGGTTTAAAATTTGGGATCCTCCTTTCTTTTAACCCAGAAGAAAGCAATGATCAAACCATGTTAATTGATGTGTTTTGATCAAGAAGAAACCAAGGTTAGTATGAGGCTTATTTCCGTAGTGACTAAGTGGAAGAGTCAACACATCAGTCTTTTCGAGCCCACCACAGAACTCTCATTTCCATTCTTCTATCCAACAACTGACACTCTAAGTAGCTCAGATTCAAATGCAAATGCAAGCACAAGAATGCAGACACACTTTGAAATCAATAACATCGTTTTGTCAGGCAATTCATTTAGTATTTCTAAAAACCAGTGAAGTTTCAAAAACAAGGGAGTTGAAAGCTTACTCTCCTGTTCCTCAAGTTTTAATGAGCCTATTCCTCACTCTGGGGCAGAGAAGCCCTCATTATAACTTGTCAATAGAACATTAGCACCCAAGATGGAGGGAGCCCTATGATCCTAGTTAATTTTCTTTTTGTTTTTCCATCTGGATATAGTTGAAAAATCTTCTAATAGGAAAACTATCCATTTATTTGAACACTTTTCTAAATCATAGATTTAGCTACTTAAGAATAGGATGTGACTCTTACCATGTTGGTAAAGACGTTTTTGACTGAGACTTTCTCTTCTGGGATATTGTGCATTCATAAATGATATGCAGTCCTTGCTTCTCTCAAATGAGCTCCATGGGATGGCTTAGAGACATTGCAGGCTGCACACTGAGCACTCTGTGATGCCTGGGCACTTTTGTGCCCCCTCTCTCCCATACTGTACCTTAGCCTTCAAAATGAGAAAATCAGATTCACGTTTCCCCCGTTTTAAGAGGAGGCTTTTGGAGCTAGAGATAAACACAGGGGGAGAATCAGTGGGGGTAGTAACTTGACTTCCCCTTTGTATAACTGCATCTGTTTCACTTGATGCAGCAGGCCCTTGAAACCATGAGCAAATGGTGAGACAAAGAAAAGTGCCAGTCACCCTTGTTTTCTTTGCTGTGCCTGATAGGTGGCCTCATATGCCGCCATGTTATCCAAGTCAGGTTTTGTTGTTTTTAATTACCTGGTCTCATTGATCATTATGTATTGTCAAGATGTAAAGTTTTAGAAAAAAATACGTTACTGCTTTTTGTTTCCATCTTCAGTACAGCCCCCAATTCAGGTCAATCTATTGCATGTAATAAACCCTTTAATCAGATAATACTCTTTCACTCCCCAGATCCTTCAGTGCACTTCCAAGAGTCGAACCTCGTTTCAAATCTGCATGAATCAGGTTCTGATTCAGTCTCTTCAGGAGAATTGTCTGAGAGATCTCTAGAACCTGAACTGCATTTCGTTATTTATTTCCAAAAGTTGTTCATAGTAGTAAACAGTTCCAGAGACTTGAACTTTCATGGTCTTTCAGATTCTACCAACAGCCCTATTTGGTTTCATTTCTAGGATGGTTATAAAATCCAATAGATTTGACTACAGTGCATTTATTTCAGCACACAAATATTCTGTTCCACAGACCTTTTTGTTAACACCCATATGCATCAAGCATTGTGCTTGGCACAAGGGATACAAAGAGAAAATACAGATTCTTTAGGAAAATTGTATTCTGCCTAAAAGGAAATATTCGTGAACAAAAAAATTAAACACTGAAATATGGTAAGTACTCAAACAGAAGGAAAAACTGAAAAGCTGAGTGACTAACAAACAACACAGGGCTGTCTTCTCTCAAATTATTTTCTTTTCCTTTAGTTCTTTTTATCTTCATTGATTTTAGGCAATTTCAGGTCAGAACACTTTACAACTTGTGTCTTGGCAACAGAAATCTCTGTGTAACAAAAAGATCATCACGCTTCATGCAACTAGCCTGCTTAGTGATACGATATCCTGCACTACAAAATTGGATTCTGTTTGTTACATAGGCAGAGGTTCTTTGGTCCTAAGGAGAACCCAGGCTCAGCAAGGTGCTCTCTATTAAAGTTTAAAATACAGCCTGGCGGGATACTTAAGAACACGCTCTTGACTTGGTACTTTCTTCTTCTTTGCCTCATTCTAGAAGCAGGATGACAAAGGGGCTTTATAGTCAGACAGCTCTGAGTTAGAATTCTGACTCTGATTCTTTCTACTGTGCAGCTCTGAACAAGTTACTTTGTCCATCAGTTTCTGACTCAGTAAAATAGAAATAATGATAGTCCATAATTTCCAAGGATATTGTGAGATTTAAATGAGCCAATGTATGTAGAGAGTTTAGCATACTAAGTGCCCAGCATATATTAGCTCTTATATTCATCATTCAGTGTCCTTGCTTAAGAAAATATACAAATGAAAATAGTGTCTAGGTTCCAGTCCTGGCTATGGAGCTAGCTAGCCCCATGACTTTGAGTAAGCTGCTAGGGCTCATGTTTCCATCTGCATAATAATGGAAGTTTTAGTAGATGACTTTCAGTGTTTCTTTTAGTGCTAAGAGTCTATGTTTGGCTTGTTGCTTGGAGTGACATTGTGAGCTCCTGGACATGACAGTCATACTGGATGTCCTGCAGGGTCCAGAAGCACCCTACTTCCTGTGCAGTATAAAGATAATGCTCTGCTTCCAAAAAGAGGTACCAAAGGCAGTAAAAATGTCCCTGAAGATCTGGTAATGATTTGTTACCCAGAGTTTTAAATGGAATATGTAACTGCTGAGGAGTCCAAGTCTTCTATTAACCCCATAGGGGTTCTCTTAACTGTGTAGAACTAAAGAGATTGTCATTCAAAAGAGGTCTTAATTCTAGGGTTTATTCAGTTATGCTTCTTTTTTCTCTAGCATAGATGTTGAAAATGGAAAAAAAAAAAAAAGATCAAGCATTTTGTCATTACTGTTCAAAATTTCTGTGAACTTGTTAACCCTGTGGTATTCTCAGAAGCATTTCAGTGCTCATTACAAAACTACTTTGCATTTTTATTACACCTTGAATATAAGCAACTCTAAACTCTTTACAGGCATTATGAAATGTCACCCTATCTCTGAGCAATTTCTCTGCAAAGAAGCCAGCACCGTGTCATCCACGAGTTAAATTAGCCACTTTATTCTACTAGCCATAATGGATCCCATCCCAATCATACTTATCTCCTTATTGCCAACACTACTTGATGTTGTTGGAATTTCCATGAGGTCTGAGGCAAAGAGTATTGTACATTAGGAATCTATTTGATGGCACTCCTCTGCAGGATTCCTTCTATCTGCCAAAGTCAGGGTGAGCTAACCTTTATTTGGCTTTTTAAAGGACATACATGAAACAAGAACTGGGTAGGGTCTGAGGGCCCCCAAGGGAATTATATTATCCTACTTTCACAATTCATCCCATGGAGATGGCTTCCACACAGTGGTGTTCATATAGTGAAATGAACAACTGAGTGGTTGTGTGAGAACAGCTCTGGAAGGATACTAGTTTCAAACTGGTTATTCCAAAGCTGTGTCCTGTGTATACATCCCGTCTGACTGAATTCAGTTTTATTTCTATTTTTTTTCAAAACTACTTCCAGCTAACAACCAGGATCTCATGATCAAATGGTTGTAACAGCCTCATGATTCAGCTTAGCCTACCATTTCACTTTCTCCCTAGCCATGCCCCATACTCACACTCCATCCCCTAAGTGGACTGAACTTTTGGTTTCTAGAATAAGTTATGTTTTCTAAACAACTCGGGACACACACCCACACACACACATGCACATACACATGCACACTCCATGAATACTTATAGTTTAGGTCTCAACTTAAATGCCACTCCAGGAAATCTTTCTTTCCCATAATCCTGGTTAACTAGTCTGGTCTGTGCTCTCAGGGCACCCTGTCCTTTTACCAAACTTAGCACTTACCACACTGTGTAATCAATCACTTTATTGTTTCTTCCATTTGACATGCAAGCACTCTGAAAGTAAGGATGTGGTTTACTCACTTTCTGTTGTGCCACTCATGCTTAGTAAAAACGTGCCACAGTTGTTTGTTGAACAAATGAGTAAACTGATTGGACATTTTAATTTCAAATGTTTATTCTGGCATTTCACAGCCTCATCAAATATCACAAGCTTTGCTAGATAATAGCCCATACGTGTGTAATTGAGTCTTTTATAAATCATACCTACAGAATCTTGGTCTTTCGGGGCCTTTATATTCTAATCGCATTACCATGAATGTATAGTACAAATATTTTGATTTTTATTCCTTGTACTTCAAGGTTGAAACGTATCCTCTGTTTAAATGGTAATAATACTAAATGGTTGCATATCTACTTTAGATTCCAACTAATTTGCCAGGGAAATAATAGAAATTATCCACTAAATGTCTTGTATTATGTAAACATATCTCCCTATATAACAAATGCATATGAACATTAATAAATTCCTCACTTCGCTACTGTTACCACTGCATGCTTTCTGATGAATGTAAAGATGCTTGTATTTATATGATGATAAGCTGTATTTACTATTAGCTTTGTTGTCTTGGAGTTGACTCCTGAATTTCTAGAATGAAGACATATTGAACTTGTTTCCAAATCTAAAGGAATATCTGCTCATCGAATTGTTACAAATATCTGTGTTTGTGAATATTGGGGGCAGTTATAATTTCAATGGAGAAAATGTAAATAGAAATGGATAAAAATATAAACTCTGAACCATATGCTTGTCATCCATCCAAACCAGTCCACGCAAGAGAGGAAAGAATATCTGCCTTGCTTTCTGCTCAGCTGGACGAACAGACCTGACTTTCTATGCCTGTTACTCCTCATTTAAACCTATTAAAATTCTATCTTTTAAAGTTATATCAAATGTATCTGCACTAACAGCCCCCACCACCACCATGGAAAGAGATGTCAGTTTCACAAAGCAGTTCCGAGCTCACCTAATTCTGTGGTTCTCAACTTTACTGACATGTTAGAATCACCCAGGGCACTTTATAGAAAATACTAAAGCCTAGGCCTGAGTTGAAATCAATTTAATCAGAATCTCTTGGTCTGAGGTACATCAGCGTGTTTCAAACTGTGCCAGGTGATTTTGAGGTGCAACCAAAGTTGATAGTAACTGCCCCAAAAGTTCAGTGTGGCTGGAGCATAGAGGGTGAGGGCTAGGGGTGGTGGCAAGGAGAAGAAGCTAGAAATATTGGTAAGGCTCAGCTTTGCAGGCCTTATAATCCATCCCAAAGAGTTTGGCTTTTATCCTAGAGGCCATGAGAGTCAAAAAGGGGTTTTGCCTGGGAAGCAACATAATCCGTTTGGTGTTCAAGAAATTAAAGTTCCTTCATTTCGTGGGGCTTTCTTTTAATCATCTGCATCTCTTTGAGAATTTGAAGAAGGCCATAGGCCACTCTTGACTTCTGCAATGATGGGAATATTCCATGTTTTCACCATCCAATAAGATAGCCACACCTGGATATCATTAGTCACCTATAAAGTGCAGTGAGTGGACTAGATGACTTCCAATATCCCTTCTCATGTAACGGAAAATTATTGGCACAGTCATCATTTCTAACCTAGAATGCTTACTATAAACAGAGGCTTTACATCTTTCCCTAAATATAGGCCTTTGCAGAAGATAGTATTTCTTTTAGAGGGCAGGCTCTCTGAGGGGATTTTTAGAGGGGATGCCTGCTAACGACCAGCTTCTACCTCACAGAGGAACTGACCTTGATGGAATGGAGGGCCTGTTAATTAGCAGACAAAGCCTTGCAGGCCAAAGCTAACAGAAATGTTTTTCCTTACTCTGGAAAGAGAGACTGGCAGCTGTGGGAAACTAGGCCCAGACCGTTCCCTGCCCTTACAAGTATGGGTCAGGAGTCCAACATGGATATTTGTTGAATTGAATTGAACACTGCTTGTTAAAATTATACTTGAAATAATTGTAAGGGGACAGGTCTTTATTTTCTGACTCTCTAGTTCTTGGTTATATCATGGGTAAATGAGGCTCCCAGAAATGTGACCTCTGGATGCAGCATACAGTAAATCTGCATACACCTAGCTATATTTAGAAAGACATTTAGCCATTTATTATTTTGATTTTTCAAAGGGCTAAGGAAACATTACCATCTGAAACAGTGTAAACTGAATCTGGTTGAGCTGTTTTCAGTGGCATTGCTGGTCACTATTCTTTATTGTAATAATGCCCATCATTGCCTTACATTGCAGAAAATAGTCTGCTTCATAGGCATCAGTGGTGCTCGTCAGCCACTGCTTGGGCATGGGCAGACTTCCTCTTGATACAGAAGGAGACATGTATGTGGACCCAGCTTAGAACGTGTTCCAGAAATCCACACCATACGCATTTAAGGGCTGGAATCCTATCTTCCCTTCTCCAGCCAGTGTCAGCTTCTTTATCCTCTTTCTGATTCATGGAAAACCAGCACATCTGTTTGAAATTGTATTTACTTTGCATTGTCATTTGGAAGAAAAGCTTACTGCTAATGAAGCTGGTGAATTAATATGGATTACTTGGGAGTGAATATGATGGATACTCTCAACAAACACCTGCACCATTAAAAGCAATTTTCCGAGACCAAATGCTGTTTTAGGGGAGATAGAAGCTACTGTAATTGAAGTCTTGGGGAAATGTCACCCCTTATGCCTTCCCTTGCACAGAAATCATCACATGTTGTTATGTTGAGGTAAGCATAAAATTTCAATTACATTTTGGAACCTGAAAATGAGAATGCCCTACTTTGCCCCCACTTAATTCTCTGGCCATATCAGCTGTTTACCCCTTCCTTTCCTCGGCAAGAAAGAATTAGGGATTTAAAAAAAAAAGAAATCACCAAAAGCAAGAAATCTTAATCCATGTAATTACTCTAATTGGCTAATAGGAGTCTTTTCTCAACAGCAGATAATTCTTTGCAGTTTACAGACATGTGTGTACATGTTACAAAGATTCAGCAAATGGAGTTCACTGTCCTGTCTCTCACAACGTGGATGGGCAGGAAACATGGCTCAAATTCTTGGCAAAGAGATGCACCTGAAATTTTCCTCCAAACAACTTATTTTTTTAAGTTTTCCTTCACTTGTTTGTTGAGATGATGGTTAATAAAGTATTCATTGACAGTAGTGTCACTAATAAAACATAAATCAAATTGGGCTTTACATACGATTCATATGCTTGAAGGAGGCAGCAGTGTGAGCTGGTGCGTGTTTCCAGCTGTTTTCTTGTCATTAGCTTTTAATTTCAACAGCTACCTACTTGGGCCACCCCTCTCTTTTCTCAGCTCAGGTATTTGTGCTGTTAGTGTGATTGTCAGTCCTGTTCTGCTTGAAAGGTTTCAGTGTATGTTGCTATGGTTACAGGTGCCAGAACTGGAAAGAAATGAAGGGGGTATCGGAGGTTTGACGTAGCTGTGATGAAGGCTTAGTGCTAAAATGTTAGCTATTACTTCGGCAGATTCTATGTTATTTGACAATGAATCCATTTTAATAGAATATTTAAATGCATTCTTGAATATATGGCACATGAAAATGGAAATATGGGTAACTGGATTTAAAGTAAATAAATATTTTAAAACAGTTCTGAGTACAAACCCTATGGGACACTTGGGAACTAAGTGAACACTGTTAGTGTAATATGCAGTATCACCTGAGTAAGTGATATGGGCAATTTTATTAGATCTCTGTGTCTTCTCTGAATGTTAGTGTCTTCTTGTTTTCTCTTTATTTGTTCTCTTATTTTCCTCAACAGCAGAATGAAATTCTATAAATTCGGTAATAAGGAGATGAGTGCTTTAGTTGTTGAGGTGACGGGGAAGACAGGGCTGGTTCTGAGGTTTCCCACAATTCCCCTTCTTGTTTTCTGCTGGAAATATTAGAGGATAGGCCTGGGGGATTGGCTGTCTCACCCTTTCCAATGGGGGACAGTCAGGGAAACTGATTATACAGAGGCCACCTTTGGCAATGCTCTAATACTTTCTCTATGTGCCTATCTAGCTGCTCAAGATGGTCAATCCCCCTTAAAGAAATTGTAGACGCTGCCATTCCTGGTTTCAACCCCCTCTCCTGCATCCTTTGCTCTCCAGAGCACTGCTCCTTTTCTCTTTGGTTCTGCGATCTCCAAGGCTGGAGATCCAGATGAGTCACTCCAAGCTTTGACCTGCTCATTGTGCTTAGGATCCTCCTCTTTTCACTCAGTAACTTGAGGGAATAAAGACACTTGTTTCTTTTTTAAAAAATAAATTTGATTTTGATAAGTCTTGAGGTGACCTTTCTGTCTTCTTAGCACTCTCCACATCAGGAAAGACCCTCTGTTTCCACTGTTGATGTCTACACCGTCCTTGGAATAGAGCATTGTGGTTAATAACATGGACAGGACACTGGAATCCAAATGCATGGATTCAAATCCCAGCTCTGCCACTTACCAGCTCTGTCATTTTGGGTGTATTATTACCTAACTTCTATGGGCTTCAGTATCCTCATTTGTAAACTGGATTAATTGCAATTAGTCCACAGAGTTTTGTGATACATATATGGAGAGAGAGAGAGGGGGAGAGAGAGAGAGAGAGAGAGAGAGAGAGAGAGAAAGAAAGTCTCAGAATATTAGGCAAGCATATCTATTAGGTACTACATAAGTGTTTGCTTTTATTCAACATATATTTGTTTTCTACTCTGTGCCAACCTCTATGAATGGCCCTGAAAGTAGAGCTGGAAACAAAATAGATGTGATCCTTGCTCTCATAAAGTTTATCTGCAGTGGAGAAGACAAGCAGTAAGAAAGTAATTACAATAATGGATGATGAGAGCTAAAAATTCTTGCAACCCACAGTTTTCAGAGCTGTCTAAATATGTAATCTCATGAAAAACACCTGTATAGCCATGACAAGGAATTCCCTGCTGTCTGAAGTGTTTTGGGTCTACCCAGGCAGATCTGTGAATGAGGAAAGGTAGTTGGCCTTTCAAGAGCTCCCACAGAGGGCTCAGACTGGAGGGACCGTGTGACTGACAGCAATAAAAGTTTCACTTCAGCCAGAGTCTGGCCGGGACTTTCTCGCTTTTACAAACAACACAAAGGATCTAATTCTCTCTAATAAGCAGAGCTACCAACAGCAGTCTGTACAATAACTTTTAGAAGCCTGACCTTGTGACCCAGAGGCCATCCTGAAACCCCTGCACCCGTTTCCCCCCTCTTCCCCATCACTCAATAAACGTCCAGGCTGATCTATTGTCCCAGGGAAGAGAAGGCCCATGAAATAATTAACAATCCCCTCTCTGTTCTGCAATACTTACTCCAAACGTTGAGCATTCAGAGGCTCTGGAAAGACTAAGCAAAGATGAGGTTCTTACCAGGTGATTAGATGACAAAGAGCCCACTGCCAGTCTTCCGGAACACTGTTGAATGCAGACCATGCCTCAGCATTCCTGGAAGTAGCATAATTAAGAGCTTGCCCTTGTTAAAGGACTAACTTCTTCCCACCCTAGCGGCTTGTCTGGTTACAACGGGACGACTAAGAAGGGAATTGGGACTTTGACTTGTTTTGAGTCTCATTTATTAAAATATTTAAAATTGAGTTGTGCTAATACTTCTAGTTGCAAGGGAATTGTTTATCAGTCAACACACCACTATGTTAACTTTTTTTGGAAGAAGAATAAGCCTTATTGTGTAGGTTAGTGGAACTTTTTGCTTTTAACTTGTTCTTGCAGAAATTTCTGAGCAGCAATTTGATGGGTGGGAAATAGCAGGAGCTGAAGTTCAGAGTTCTAAAACGGATGACTTGAGCTTTGGTCCTGAGTGCCTACATGGGGTAAAACCACATGGACCGTGGCCAGAGTGTGATGGTAAAACAGCTGAGTTGGACTGGGAACTTCCTAGAGCAGCAGAATACAGCTGAACAGCAGCAGGAACCACAGGCAATGATCACCAAGACGACAACCATCTTCAGAGACATAGTCAAGTGTGAGACCACAGTGAAGAGTTGAGGCAAGAGGTCAGCAGTTGAGGATGGAGGGACAAGGAGACAGAAGAAACAATGATTAAGACCATGTCCTCCAGAGACAGGCTTCCTGGGTGGTTGTAAATCCTGACTTTGCCACTTCTTTGCTGTGTGACCTTGGTCAGTTACTTAACTGATCTGTGTTTGTTTCCTCATCTGAAAAATGTGGTGGAAAAGGGCAATGTTACCCACATATGCCATCAATTCACCTGTTTTGTCTTAGATTGATTTTCCACCTGCCCCCTGCTCTCCCTGTATGGCAGGAGAACTGTCTCTGTAGGCTGTTTCCCAGTCACCTGTGTCAGCAGGCTTCCCACAGCGTTGGGCCAATGAGAGGTATGGGTGGGAGATTCAAAAGGAGGAAGAAAGGAGAAACCAGGGAATTTCCCCCTATCTACCACAAATAGGTGCCTGGTAGCTCAGACAGGTTACTGGCAGCAGCTGTGGTTCCTACTGGAGCGTGCCTTCCCTCACGGTCCTAGCCCTCACCATAATTCCAGCCCAGTGTGGTCCAATAGAAATATAATGAGAGTCACATATATAAATTTAAATTTTCTAGTAGCCATATTAGAAATATATAAGAAATGAGTAAAATCAGTTTAATAGTTTTAGTTAACCCAATATATTATGATTTCAATATGTCATCAATATAAACATTAATGAGATATGTATTTTTCTACTAGTACTTGAATTCTGGTGTGTGTTGTCCACTTACAGCACATCTCAATGAGGACTAGACACATTCAAATGCTCAATAGCCACATGTGGCTAGTGGCCACCACATTGGACAGTGTAGATATGGACCCTGCTGGCTGGTCCTAGCTCCATATTCTGTCTTACCATTTCTTGTTACTGTCCCTCTTGATCTAGGGAAAGTTGGAACTCCTTGCTTTTGTTAATCACCAAATTGCATAATTGTCCTCTATTTGGCCTCTCAGATCTTTAACTGGTCATATTACCAACTTCTTGCATTAAATTCTCTTTTCGAAATACCTAGAATGTTGTCTGTTTCCTCACAGGCCCTGACTAATCCACTGCCTTACAGGATTATTGGGAGGACCAATGAAACTTTTGCACATAAAGCCTTTGGAATAGTGCAGACACGGAGTAAGTGTTCAATATGTGGTGGCACTTGAAAAGTAAAGGTCTGAAAAAGAAGTGTAAGACTTCTGTGTAAGCTGTGAGCCAAACGATGTGAGCAAATATGATTATGAGATGAAAGATGGGGCGACAATGACATTGTTCCCCACTACCTCTAGGACCATGTTCAAACAGCCCTCTGAGCAGACGTCCTCATGGCCTGCAGGTGTACCTTTCTACTGCTGCCTCACAGAGAAGAGCCTGGACAGAAAGGAAGAGATGGTTCTACAAAGTCCCCAGCTTCTACGAGTCAGGCCTTTGCCTCTCGCTTTTTGGAGGGTACCACCATCACCCTCTCACTGGGAGAGCACATAACTGGTACAGGCAGCAATCCAAAAACATTTTACCACAGGAGATATGTGCTTTGAACAAATTATGTGATGTAATACTGAGTAGACGGCATGCCTCTTTAAATTAGACAGAACAGGATTCATATCCCTGCACTGCCACTTTCTGGCCATATAACCACTGGCAAGTCATACATGCTCTCTGCCCCTCGATTTCCTCATCTTTAAAATGAGTGATAATAATGCTCACTGGGTTGTTGTGAGGATTAAATAAAATGTATGCATAAAGAAACTGGTACATTGCTTGACTTAGAATCAGTGCTTAACAAATGCTAGTTTCTAGCACTCTTTCTTCTAGGTAAACGACGCATGATTTTATAACCTCATTCAACTCGGGTTATTTAATGTGGGCTAAAATATCACGCATTCTTTTCAGTTCTCCCGTTGTTTTATCTGTTGGCCACTTGGTTTTTCTTGCTGGTTTACCTCCTTGTCCAGGACTAAGTTGTTTAGCACATCTACTTGGACCTTTGGCAAAGGGCACTCCTTTTTGGTCTGTGCTCTGACTGAGTGTGATCTAAATCATCATGTACAGAGAGCAAAAGTAAACTTGGGCCCATCCAGGCCAGTGTTACTGCCCAAGGAGGCCCAGTAGGGCACAGCAGCAGGAATTCCAGTCACTGTTGACTCTTGAAACGAGAAGACAGGGCAGTAAAGTAGTGCAAGTGAGTCTGATTTAGCTGGAGCAGGACCCCAGACCGTAGCTGGAAAACCTGGAATAGAGTCCGCCCTCTTGGGATGAAGGCTAACAAGGGCATGGCCAGGTGTTTTGGCTTTAGCTAAGTGAGCTACAGGTCAAGATAGGCCACACTGCCCAGCAAGACTGTACAAATTGATAACTGAGATGGTTACATTGATTTATGGATTGGGAATACGTGGCAGTGGGTGGGATTTAGGCATGGCAGTGTCTGAGCTTAGGGCAGCAAGCCCTGCCTAATACTAAGCCCTGCCAACTGGTAAGGCTAAGCCTTCTGGGGGCCTTCCAAGTCCAGGGGCTGTGTGGGTGGTGCCTATAGTTGCAAGAGCTGGAGGAAAACTTTTAATTTAATTTTATTTTTAATTTCCAAATAGTATAGTGATTGTATATATTTGTGGGGTAAAATGTGATGGTGTATATATATTTACATTGTGAACTGATTAAATCGAACTAATTAATATATTCATCACCTCAAATACTTTTTTCTTTTCGTGATGAGGACCATCATTCATTAGACCAACCAATAGCCTATGAGGTAGCCTGGCATGTGTATTCGTGTTGAGTAGACAGTTCTATTAAATTCTATTGAATAGAACTGTCTACTCAGAATGAACAAGATTGACCAGTCAGGCTCTTGCTATGGAAAATATAAAGACAACTAGATACCAGAGGGAATCTAAGGTGTGAAAGGTGCAAGTAGAAGCTGTCATGAGGGCCCATGAGCAAGCTGAAGTCACAAGGAAGCAGAAACTCAAAGTAGGCTATAGCTATGTCATGGAAAAAGAAATTAAGCTGGGCCCAGTTGTTCATGCCTGTAATCCCAACATTTTGAGAGGCTGAGGTGGGAGGATCACTGGAGACCGGGAGTTCAAGACTAGCCTGGGCAACATAGTGAGGCTTGTCTCTACAAAAATTTGGAAAAAAAAAATTAGAGAGGCGTGGTAGTGCATGCCTGTAGTCCTAGCTACTCGGAAGGCTGAAGTGGGAGGATCACCTGAGCCTCTTGAGTTTGAGGCTGCAGTGTGCTATGATTGTGCCATTGCACTCCAGCCTGGGCGACAGAACAAAATCCTTTAAAAAAAAAAAATGGAAAGGGGAGGGAAGCCAGATAAGAAGAGAGAAGTGAGAAAGAACCCAAAGAAAGAGCAGGTTATATTATATTGCACTATAAAATAAAAACGTCTTATTTTTGTCTCTGGATGTATTAGTTAAGTGATGGCTGCCTGGTGTAATAAATCAACCTGCATTCTTAGTGGCTTAACACAATATTTCTCACACACCTCACAGTCTAGTACAGCTGCTTCCATAGAAGTACCCTTTCACATGTAGTCATTCAAGGACTCAGGTTTTCTCCTTTTTGTGGCTCTGCACTCTTCTAGGTCCTTGGAGTCTTTCTCTATTCAGCTGGTGGATGGGAAAATAGACATTGAGAAAGGGACATCTGCTTTTTCTTTTTTGAGACGGAGTTTCACTCTTTTTGCCCAGGCTAAAGTGCAATGGCGCAATCTCAGCTCACTGCACCCTCTGTCTCCCGGGTTCAAGTGATTCTCCTGCCTCAGCCTCCCGAGTAGCTGGGATTACAGGGATGTGCCACCATGCCCGGCTAATTTTGTATTTTTAGTAGAGACGGGGTTTCTCCATGTTGGTCAGGCTGGTCTCAAACTCCTGACCTCAGGTAATCTGCCCGCCTCGGCCTCCCAAAGCGCTGGGATTACAGGCGTGAGCCACCGTGCCCGGCTGGACATCTGCTTTTTAGCCACTTTTTTCCTGTAAATGACGCACAGCAGTTCTCCCACATTCCATTTATGAAAATTAGTTTCAGGGCTTTACTGGGTCAAGTAGGATGGGAAATATATTTCCTGGCTTGGCAACCACACTCCACGATATTCTACACTATGGAAAAGGAAGGCCAATCCTTGTCAGCTGATTTTCCCTACCACAGACTTCTTGGATTCCCTTGAACTCTCTGTCTCCTGTATTGCTCCATATCTATAAGATCTCCTTTCCCTACAGCCCTTACATAAGCTAGGCTGAATAAGTCACTCTTCTTCACAACTGATGAGATAAGTTAAAACAGGTGCCTTTGGAGGAGAGCACGTCTTTCCCTCTGTCAGTGGAAGACTATCTACATATTGTTAGTGACTGCAGAAGAATGTTACTGAGCAAGGAACGTGTTCTATTGGCTAGGTTCCTTGTCATTAGAACTGAAGAGGGCAAATGATGTTGTCTCTCACTTCTTGGGCTCTTCTGGGACCTTGGGTCCTGGATTTCATTCTTCCTTTTTGTCTGCAAGTTAGAAACCCACCAACTCTTGAGAGATCTTTCACAAAACCTGAGTTCTTCCAGGGTACCCACAGCAGGAAGGGGAGTTTCTCTCAAGGCCAAAGAGTGGCATTGCCATGTGTATGGGGGTGCTGTCATTCCAAGTTCCTCCTCAACCTATCAAGCTAAGTTTATGCTCTGGGATATGCTAACTTACTTGGGAAAAGTCTAAGGAAGAAGGCTCTTAATCAGAGTCTTCTGAAACAGAGTATTCTTCAACAAGAATATTATTGGGGTCACTTTTAGTTTCATGTTGATATTGAGAGTCTCTCCACCAATTGTATCCTAGTTTTGTAAACCAGGCCAATGCTGGATGGGAAGAAGAAAGGGGAAGGCAAAGGAAAAACCATAAAGTTGAGATTACCCACATGAAGTGGGGTAAAACTGGATCAGAGATCAAGTAGCATAATGATTTTTAACTTTTTTTTTTGACAAAACTAAAAGTTTTCACTTTCAATTTTTTAAAGAGTATCAGTTCAACACTATCCCATTCATTGAAATGTCAACAAAATAGAACAGCCAATATAAACCAGAAATAAAAGGTGATAAAAAAAATAAGCAGTTTTATCACAGATCTCCTTCAGGAAATATAGGACTATGCCTTCTCTAATATGTGTATTTCCAGTTTTAATGACTTGAAAAAAGTTTTAAGAAGTCTCCTGTTGCATTTCAAATGGCAACCCTGTTTTTATACTCAAAGTCTCTCCTTGCAAAACAGCATTACTTCCCATAAACTTCCCTCCTGTGGTCACACCAGAGCTGTCCCACTTCAGTTGGTTATGTATTTAGATTTTCTGTCAGTTGTGAACTGAACATATGGGCATGTGCAAGGCAGTGATATGCGGTAATCCCAGAGCAGTGCAGGCACCATTGATTAGAATTTCTGAACGCTACTTTTGAGGGCACCTGGGATGGGCTAAGTCAGGATTACAGCCAAGTAGGACAAGCTTAGCATTTGTTTCTTGAAGGGCTGGTGCCAGGGCAGGGCCCTATTTGAGGTTTCTGGGAGTGGAAAGAATCATAGGGTGAGTCAAAGCCAAAGTCCTTAGTGGCTACAGGGGGTCAAGTCAGAAAAACTAGGTACCAGATGCTAAGTCTACAGGGGTAATAGTAGGGCTGTAAGCCAGAGACCAAGCTGAATCAGAATCCTTGTGAAAATAAAAGAAGAATAAATTCAGCCTGGCAGGGAAATAAGGAGGGGCCTGGGCAAGTCTTGGGATTCATTTATTTATTCAATCATTTATTTCTCAAATATTTACTAAGCATCTATTATGTACCAGGAATTTGTATGTGACCTGATTGGTGGTTGTTTACATAATCAGCCTCATTTAAAATTGTAGATTTAAGCAAGACAAAGTGACTGTAAATTCTGGCTTAGCAACTTACTAACCACATAACATTAAACAAGTTAGATAACTTTTTTGTGTGTCCGCTTCCCATCTATAAAATGCTACATAGTAAGAGAAACCTACCTTATAGGGTTGCAATGAAAATTCAAAGAAAATTCTTGTAAAGCACTTAACACCTGATATATGACATATATACGTAAATGTTTGTTAACTAAAATAGAGTTGGAGAGGATACCCTGTTATCAATCTTGAGACTGAGCATCAAGTTGAGGGTGGGGTGGAGATTAGGCTAAAGAATTATTTTGTATTATATGAAGAAGGGATTTGAAAAGCCAATTGAGTGACATACAAAAAATTTTAGAAATAATTTTCTACCCAGAAACTGAACATAATAATTTTATTTTATTTATACACATGTTTTGTGCCTTGCTTTTTGGCCACAAAGTGCTTTAAGTGGCTTACAACAAAACAGTAGTCACACTGAACTAATAACTAAGAAGATAAAAATTGAAAATCCAGTTTAAGAAAGGAAAAAAATCCCTCAAATATTTCAATCGTGAGGTCAGTATAATTGTTATGGTTTAGCTTCATACTGAGTTCTAAACTTTTGAGTGGTAAAAGGCATAGAAGGAAACACAATCAATTGGGTAACTCTTGATATCACTAAATCAGAAGCATACCCATTCCTTATTGGAAACCAAATATGGTCCTGCAATCTTTCTAAAATATATTTTTCCTATCAGATTGTATATGATGAATGTGGAATTGAACATAGTTTTGGAATCAAGCAGATCTGACTTCAAATTCCAGCTCCATTACTTACTAGCTTTGTGATCTGGGGCATGTAACTTAAATTGTTTGAGACACTAACTTACCTGTAAAATGGGCATAATAATATCTCCTATATCTGAGGACTTCGATGAGAATTAAATGAGATATAAAGTATTTAATATAGTGCCTGGAACATACTAATCCCTCAATAAATGGAAGCTCTTCTTTTCCCTCTCCACTTCCTTCTCTTCCTCCTCTTTGTCCTATTTCTCTTTTTCTCCTTTTCTTCTTCCTCTTTTTAATCTCTCCATCCTCCTCCTCCTCCTCCTCCTCCTCCTCCTCCTCCTCCTCCTCTTCATATCCCCACTACCTGATATGTTATATTTGGCAACATCACTTCAATATTCATTCTGTGTTCAATATTCATTCTGCATTCATTCAATATTCAATATTCATTCATTTTGTCATTATATGACATTGTATGACATTGTAACAGCTATATAGCACTTACTATGTGCCAGACATTATTCTAAACACTTTACTTTCCTTGATTCATTTAATCTTCAATTAATTTTTGAAAAAATCTAGGCCAATTATGTGCAAGGGTAAAAGCTATGAGGATTATTTAAAGGAAAGTTGTATTAAAATTCAATGAGATATCAGAAAATAGATGGTGTCAACTGAGTTGCAGGACTTATTGGGTATATTTTCTTAACAGGTAAATGGACTTATTCTCATATGCTTATCTTTCTTTTTGCTAAAAGGTAGAGTAGGAGCCCCAAAAAGAAAGGATTCCTGGCATTGATGGTATAGGCCAATTGAGATCTAAGCCTTATATATAAGGGTTCTCACTTTCCTTGGCTCTGCCTTCACTTGTAGACTGTCTTACTCAATCACAAGCATCAGACTCAGAGGCTTAATCAAGAATATTATTCTAATAGCAGTTTGTACCCTAGGAACAATTTACAAGACCCCCTTGGTGTCTATGCATGGGCTTCAAGGGGCCTGGGAACCTTGTGAAATTGTATGTATTAGCCTGTGTTTATATGTCTATCTTCCTGGGGGTGGTCGCTAATGTATTTCACTAGATTCTTCAAGGGATCTATGCTCCCTCAATGTCAGAAACTACTACTGTAAAATACAAAAAAAAATTAGCCGGTCGTGGTGGTGGGTGCCTGTAGTCCCAGCTACTCGGGAGACTGAGGCAGGAGACTGGCATGAACCTGGGAGGTGGAGCTTGCAGTGAGCCGAGATGGTGCCACTGCACTCCAGCCTGGGCGACAGAGTGACACTCCATCTCAAAAAAAAAAAAAAAAAAAAAAAAAAAAAAGAAAGAAAAAGAAAAAGACAAGGAGAAGACTCATATGTAGTGCAGATCAGCTCACCATAGTTGGATCACTTTTTGATGTGGAAATTTTGGGGGAGAGATTTTGAAACCTTACATTGTATGTCCTAAGAAATTATAGCAATGATATGTGGCTAGACAGTAAGTCAAGGATATCAGCATTTGGGGATTCTGAGATCTTAATGAGGCCACTACTCTCAATACTGACAGGAATACATAGGTGGCAGTTGAAGCTATGGATGTGAAATGGTGACTTAGAGACACTCAATAGATGAAAAAGAGCAAAGAGCCAAAGAAGAATCTTCAGGGGACCACAAATGTTAAAAGATAGGTGAAGGAATAAAAATAGTAGCATATAGTATGTTTCAGATACTACTTTAAATATTTATCTTTATTAAGAAACTTAATGTCAGAAAAATTTTATGAGGTACGTATCACTATTCTGCCCATTTTACGGAAGAGGAAACTGGAACACAGAGAAGTTAAGTAATTTAATTAAAGTCACACAGTTGGTAAATGCCATGACTGGGATTCAATCCCAGGCAGTCAGTGTGACTCCAGGGCTCACGCTCTTAACCATTAAACTGTATTGCTTCATTCACTTGGCCATTAGAACATACTGTTTCATTGATACCTGTCTCCAGTGAGTATGTCTTGGATCATAAAGATGCAGATTAACCTTCACATATCTTTTGGGTTCCTCTCTGGACATAGCACAATGTATGTGCTAATAGGTCCATAACAAATACTTGTTGAATGAGTGGCCTGGGGCACAGACCCACTGGGTAGCTATGGAGTCATTGTAAGTAGCCTGTGACCCCATGAAAAGGCACTGAGCATTGTCTGGTGATGAAATCAATAGGGTATTAATTACACATATTGTAATTTTTTCACAGATATGCAGATCCTCTTATTATTCCTAAAATACAAATTCATTTAAAAGCATCTTAGAGCTCCTAGTAGCTTTGTGTTATGATGAATTACCTTCATCAATGGCAACCTTAAGCACACCTACTATTATTTGTGATTTTTTTTACAAAAGAGTCATATTCAAAGAGTAACCACTGAATTGACACCATGATAGAAAAAACATGTATTAGTTATGATATGCTGAGTTATGTTGGGGTAACAAACATACCCCAAATCTTTGTGATTTCAAACAACAAAGATCTCTTTATTGCTGACAGCACATGTCACAAGGCAGCTGGAGTGTCTGTTCCACGTCATCTCACTCCAGGACACAAGATGATGCAACAGCAACCATTTGGAACTTTGCCGGTTATTGTAGCACAGAAAAAAAGAAGGGAATTTATAATTTCTGCTAGCAAGTACCACACAGTACTTCGATTACATTTTACTGACCAAAGTAAGTTTCTTTCCCACGTTTGAGTTTAGATCTGGAGGGAAGTGTCATCCTATCAGGTGCCTAGAAAAACCACTAGAAATATTTGGTAAGCAGAGCCAATAACTCTCACACATGTGAGTTTTACTTTGTACCATGACTGGGTGAAAAGCAAGTTGATGTCGTCGTCTTCCAGATGATTCAGGAGTGTTTACTTTTTGAGAGAATCCCAATAGTTCGTTAATTTTGTAATAAAGCAAAGGCCCAACTCACAATGCAAATAATCAAGTCCATCATTCCATCCTCTCTTAAATATAGACTTTTTTGTAGTTTATGCCCATATACAAGTTTTTAACAGATGATGTGGCAAGACCTCCAGAGAAAAAGTCATCAAGAAGGAGAAAAATGAGGACTAGGAGAATCAAGTAAAGGCAAAAGTGGTATCACTTATTATGCCTTCTACTAATGTCACCACAGAATGACGTTTGACTCTATCCAGAGAAGGCTGGCCAGATTGTCTGTGTTTGGAAGGATCACCTTTCTTGGCCTCAGACCATCTGTGTAATATGGGTTAAACTTTTTGAATATTACTCTGTGTCTCTGCTAATAACCATAAGAAACTGTGAGGCCAGGTGCAGTGGCTCACACCTGCAATCCGAGCACTTTGAGAGGCTGAAGCAGGTGGATCATGAGGTCAGGAGTTTGAGATCAGCCTGGACAACATGGCGAAACCCCATCTCTACTAAAAATACAAAAATTAGCCAGGCATGGTGGGCACCTGTAATCCCAGCTACTCGGGAGGCTGAGGCAGGAGAACTGCTTGAACCCAGGAGGCAGAGGTTGCAGTGAGCCGAGATTATGCCATTGCACTCCAACCTGGGCAACAAGAGCAAGACTCTGTCTCAAAACAAACAAACAAACAAACAAACAAACACTATGAGGTATGAATCTATTTTTTATGCCAGATATTTAAAAGTTGAGAGGGAAATTCATTTGATGTTAAATTAATCATTTAAAAATGAATAAATTAGTGGCATCCAGTACATTCAAAGTGCTGTGCAAACACCATTTCTATCTGGTTCCAAAACATTTTCATCACCCAAAAATGAAGCTCTGTACCCATTAAGCAGTAAATCCTTGTTCCCTCTACCCTTCATTCCCTGGAAACCAGAAATGTGCTTTCTGATTCTTTGTATTTACTTGGATATGTCATATAAATGGAGTAATATAATATATGACCTTTTGTGTCTGCCTTCTTTCACTTAGGATTATGTTTTCAAGGCTTTTCTATATTGCAGCATTCACAGATACATTCCGTTTTATGACTGAATAATATTCCTATATATATCTCACAACTTGTTTATCCATTCATCTGTTGATGGGCATTTGGTTGCTTTCACACTTTGACACTTTGGCTAGAGTGAATAGTGCTGCTATGGATATGTGGGCACATGTATTTGAGTATCTATCTTCAATTCTTTTGGATATACAAATTGGAGTGGAATTTCTGGGTCTCATGATAACTTTCTAAGGAACTGTCAAATTGTTTTCCACAGTTGCTGAACCATTTTTGCATTCCCAGCAACAATGTACATATATTCCATTTTTTCCACATCCTCACCAATATGTGTTAATTTCCATTTTTTAAATTGTAGCCTTCCTAGTAGGTGTGAAGTGGTAACTCATCGTGGTTTTTATTTGCATCTGCCTAATTACTAATGATGTGGAGGATCTTTTGTTGTGTCTGAGGTCTTTTGTAAATCTTCTTTGGGGAAATGTCTAAGTCCTTTGTTCATTCATTTATTGGGTATTTGTCTTTGTGTTGTTGAATTGCAGGAGTTCTTTATATATTCTGGATACAAGATTTTTATCAGGTATGTAATTTCCAAATATTTTCTCCCATTCTGTAGGTTGTATTTTTACTTGATTATGTACATTGTTTTTAGAGACAAGGTCTTGCTCTGTCACCCAGGCTGGAATGCACGGGACAATCATAGCTCACTGCAGCCATGAATTCCTGGACTCGAGCAATGTTCCCACCTCAGCCTCCCAAATAGCTAGGACTACAAGCACATACCGCCACATCCAACTAACTTTTAAATTTTTTTGTAGAGACAGGATCTGCTATGATTGCCCAGTCTGGTCTCAAACTCCTGGCCTTAAACAATGCTTCTACCTCAGCTTCCCAAAGCACAGACATTACAGGCGTAAACCACCATGCCTGGCCTTGATTATATCCTTTGCTCCACAGAGATTTTCTTGACTGTCAGGAGTTAAGAGAGAATGAATGAAAAAGAGAGAGAGAGAAAGAAGAGGAAGAGAAGGAGAAGGAGGAGGATGAGGAGAAAGAGAAGGAGGAAAGAAAAAAGTAACAACACCTCTACCAGTCTTTGCAGATTAGCTCTGTGCTGGCCACTCTGTCAACACTTAACCAGGCTGTTTACAACTCTGACTTACTTTCATTTCTTTGCATTAAGCCTAGAAATCACCCAGAGTTGAAAGCTTAAGATATTCTCAGGTCTTCCCTGAGCATCTGAGCATACATTGTGCCCTGGGCATGCTTGTGACTTTCTAAATTCCCCAGGACTATCACTGGGACTTTTAAATACCTTAATATCCCCCCCCCACCCCGAAAAGAAACCTCTCTTCCCCAGCTGTTCCTCCCAGGCTTCTGGTGGCTTATTGTTTGCCTTTGTCATAATCTTTTTCCTCAGGCAGCTGTGGGTTATTCATTGGCCTTACAATGTTTTCCAGCAATGCCCACTGTTTTTAGCCCTGAATGAGTTCCATGTTAGGTGAAGGAAAGACAAGCACTCTGCATCAGTATTTCACGGAACCCCCAGACATGGTAGAATAGATAAATGCAGTTCTTTGAGAACAAGGTCTGCTCTGCTTTTCCTGTATCCAGGCCCCAGCGTTCCACACTGGGAAAATGAGCTGCTGTCTTCAAAACTGCCGCAAATCCAAGGAGGCATATAGGGCAAGGAGAAAGCAAAAATGTCACAAAACTTTTCTACTCTTCTAAAGTTGCCTCTTTTCTTGATTCAGCATTAGCTTGGTTGCTGTGCCTTTGACTATTTTGCAGAATTTCTCCAAAGTTGATCATGACAGTTTTTGCTTGATTTTTCAGTTTCTGTGGAGGAATGAGCCTTTGAAGCTACTTACTCTGTTATTTTCCCTGATGCCATTTAGATCTATGCTTTTTATCTCTTTCTTAATTCTTAAGGTTAAAAAGATACCAAAAAAATAAATAAATAAAATGAGTGGGTGGGTGACTTCAGTCTAATGAAATTTGAGGCCTTTTTGGTAAAGGATAACTTGTTAGAAAATACGAAGATGAAACTCACTTAACTGTCTTTTGTACAGCCTTATTTTCCAATATCATTGTTGTGATTTGTAAGGAAGGCATTATTGCATGATGGTTAAGAGCATGGTCTTGAATTAGAAGATATGGGATTGAATATTGACTGTTATTTAACAACCATATGACTTTGGGCAAGTCACTTAATTCTTAATCTCTCTAAGCCTCAGTTTCCTTATCCGTAAAACGTGAAAACTAAATTCTTACCTCATTAGGCTATAGTAGAGATTGAGTTAATGCATATGAAAGTTGATGGCACATACCAAATTGTGCTTGACATTCCTTATTTTTTCTCTAGATCTACTCTACATCATTCTCTGACCCTCTTTGTGTCCTGGAAAACACCCACATGGACTATATCAATTGGCTCCCTTGCCCTCTGGCTTCTGATTGGGTTTGGCCAATGTGGGCACCATTAGGAAATTAGAGGGGGAAATGAGAGAGAGTGTTTCAGGTATTTATTTTTCCATTTTCCTCCCTACTGGGGTGCAGTTTGTCAGTGACTGTGTTCCTCTACCTTAGTCCACAATTGCTGTCAGGCAGTCATTTTTCCTTATCTCTAGCTTTCTCCTTTACTGAGTGCTTTACTGGTTGATATCACGACAGCCCACAGAAACCCTTGGATTAAACTCTCTTCAATTACTCCTTTTGACTATACCACCTGTTTTCCCATTGGAGCCCTGCCTCTTCATATGGGTGCTCATGAATTGTTCTTTTGGTGTACTTTTCAAAGCAAAAACAGTTAATGTGGCCATTACATGGCATTTTCAAGGTGAAATGGATGGAGACTGATATCATCATGGTAGAAGTAAGAGCTAAGGTCTCATATGAGTCAGGGAATAAGAGTTGGAACAGTTAGTAGTTACCATAAGCATCACTGAGTACTGAGTAAGTACCAAGGAACACCTAAGTATAAGAGAGACAAGTTGCAGTTCAAAGTCATGATTAGTTTATATTTCAAAGTCAACTGGAACAAAATGGATATAAAGAAGTATAATGTATTGACCAAAAGCATTAACTTGAAACCAGGTGATTTACATTGTAATCTTTGCTGTACCCCTAAAAACTGTGTGATCTTGGATAAGTTGCATAATGCTGCTGTGCATGGGTTTCCTAATCTATAAAATGGGAGAAAATATTAGTACCTACCTCATAGGGTCAAAGTGAGGATTCAATGAATGTAAAGTGCCTAGAAGAGTTCTTAACACCTGATAAGTACAGTACATATCTTTACTAAAATAATTGAAAGTCATATGGTTGAGGATTATTTTAGAGTAGATCCTTGGCAGAGTATGAAATCCTACTATGGATAAAAAGCCCTTGTTTGAGTGTGTCTGCTTCTATAGATGTAGTACCATAGCTCTGGGGTTTGGTTGGGTCTATAATGACTGCATTGGCCCTGAAAAAGAGAACCTTTGGGTCTTCCCAGGTGGCTCCTTGATCAAGGCTTTATGATATATGTTTACATGGCGGCAAATGCTAGGCCTCTGGAAGTCCTAACAGATTTGGCAGAGGGTTTTATAGAGACTGTATGTCCACCAAGAGAGACTTTGTGACAGAGAGTACTTGAACACAAGTGCTTCCAGCAAGAATGTGTGGATGACATAGTATCCCTCCTTGGTGCAGTCTGAGGAATGCAGAGAAGTCAGTGAAGGATCTCTCGGGCTTTGAAGGCAGGGGAGTGTCTTTTCTGAAGCTGTTGGAAAAAGTGTACACTCTATATTTTGTTCCATGGCCCTTTATAAGCCATGTAGATAAGGGAGGAGGCATTATTAACCAATTTTATAAACAAGAAAACTGAGGCCTACAGTGACGCATCTTGGAAGTGGAGGAACTAATAATCTGAACCAGATTTGTCTGACTCTTCGTCCAATTTTCTTTGGACCCCATAATGCTGTGCAGTTCTCTAACAGGGTTTCTATGATATGACTTTCTGTGTATACAGAAAAAGTCAAAGGCAGAGAAGATAGCACTAGTTTAACATACCAAGGCAAAAGAGCATGATATACTAAGCTTTTCAATGACTGGATAAATGAATTCAGAATGTAGAGAGAGAGGAAACTATGTACATCTAACACATCAATAAAAAAGTGCAGAAAGACCAGACAGATTCCATCTACCAGGGAGAACAAAAGTTAACCAATGAAGATAACTTCGGAACTATATTGGCCTGGAGATGGTACCAGAAGAATCTACATTAACAAACATTAGTAATTAGTCTTTATCTGCCATTTATTTGCCTTCCTCGAAGTTGCCACCTGTGGCGATTCAGTCTTTTACCTTTGTCTTGTTACTTTTCTAAAAATGTGCTGTTCCTGGGGGCAGGGGCAAGATGGCCAAATGGACACAGCCGGGAAATGCCTCTCCCACTGAGAGAAACCAAAATATTGAGTAAACCATGACACTTCAAACAGATCTTTTGAGAGAAAACACTGAAATCCAATAAACAGTCAATGCAGACAGTGAGGTTGAAGAGGGAGGAAGCTGGAAAGCATGCATGGAGTTGTCAAGTGCCAGGACTAGCATGAATGGGTCCTAAGAAAAGGAAAAGTAAAGGAATTCTGGGGCACCACACTCCTGCTGCAGACCTCTGGGATCCCAGCAACAAGAGATTCTATGACCCCTCATCGACATTTGAATTGGCAGGGGGAGCCACCTGGAGAGTAGACAGAGGCAGCGCTCAAACCTGTGTGGAACCCAGAGTGGGTTGCTCATGCGGCAGGTGCAGCAAAACATGACAGTAGGCATCCATCCCCTAAGGCTCTCCATTTTTTTCTGAGTGACTCTAGCCCACACTGAGTGCTGGGCCAGGAGACAGTAGAACTGCCTTTTCTGTGGGACCGAGGCACAGCTGATCTGCATGCTCCCTTGTCTGCTGGCCTCTCCCAAGGCCCGTACCTGGCTGCTTCTGAGAGGGTGAACACAGTACAGCCTCCACTGCACCATCTGAGGCCAGCAGCCTGGGAGCACTTTGCCGGTCCCCCAGCAGAGCCGGTGCTCAAAACTGTGGGGACAGAGAACAAAGCTACAGGCCCATTTCTAATCTCCCAGTGTTAGAGCCCAAAACTCAGGAATATCGAGCTGAGATTGTGGCGAGAGCTCAAGCACAGGAGGAGTCCCCACTCTCGGAACACTGAGAGGAGTGAGCTGTGATTTTGTGTGCCGATGTGGGCGCTGGGCATCCCTCCCTCCACAACACAGGTCCAGGAAGGGTGTAGCCTATTGGCCAGGCACAGCTTCTGCTTTAGAAAGCCCATGGCCTGGGACAGATGAAAAAGCCCAGCAATCTGGACATGGAAGGCCAGGGAAAAAACCCAGCTGCTGGGCCTGCTTCTGGAGCAGACACCAGAGGAAGATCCAGTTGGGTGAGTGCAAGCTGTGTGGTCTACACAGTCATCTTCTGGGGAAATAACAACAACAACAACAACAAAAACAGGCCATGGGTACCAATGGTCTGCCTGGGGATCCTCTGCTCTTGACCCTCTGCATCACCAGACCATCTACAGACATACCACACAACCCACTTTGACTCTGCCAAGCTCAGAGGATCAGTGGGTACCTGGGGAGTTGAAGGTATCCTGGTAACCTAACCTTCATCTTGGGTTGCCCCTAAAGGGGGGATAGTGCAACCTACCAGGGTCCCCCTTGGGGCTAAGGAAATGTGAGCACAATATCAGTGATTGTAGGGAGTCCCCCAATGCCCAGGAACAGACTTAGTGAGAGTTTATCTCTTGCCACCTTTCCCCAAGTCTCCCCCTCTCCAGAGTACTGCTGCGGACACATTGAAATAAAAAAGAGATGCACAGCTGAGTAGTAGCCTATCTGAAGGCACTTACTGTTAAGTGCCATCTACTGGATTACAGCCCAAATTACACTACCAACAAAAATTAATTCAGTATACATCGCCTGTGAAACCCAATGCAGGAAACTAAGAAACCTGTACAGAGCCTTGGTCCTCTGAAAACACCCAGAAACAAAGACAAGTGACTATAGACAACATACACCACAGTGAAATCCTCAAGGAAAAAAAAAAGAATGTAAAGGCAAAAATCTTCATCCAAATGAAAGCAACTTCAGAAAGATAAACAAACTCTAGCCCTTCCAGATGACAAGGAACCAGTGCAAGTGCCAGAGGCATTTGAACCAGAGCAACTCCATCTTGAATAAGGGCTGGGTAAAATAAGGCTAAGGCCTTCTGGGTTACATTCTTGGATGGTTAGGCATTTTAAGTCACAGGATGAGATAGGAGTTCAGCACAAGATACAGGTCATACAGACCTTGCTGATAAAATAGGTTGCAGTAAAGAAGCCGGCTAAAACCCACCAAAACCAAGATGGTGATGAGAGTGACCTCTGGTCATCCTCACTGCTACACTTCCACCAGTGCCATGACAGTATACAAAGGCCATGGCAACATCAGGAAGTCACCCTATATGATCTAAAAAGAGGAGGCATGAATAATCCACCTCCCCTTTTTTAGCATATAATGAAGAGATAGCCACAAAAATGGGCAACCAGCAGCCCTCGGGGCTGATCTGCCTATGGAGTAGTCATTCTTTTGTTTCTTCTCTAATAGACTTGCTTTCACTTTACTGTATGGACTCCCTGAGTTCTTTCTTGTGCAAGATCCAAGAACCCTCTCTTGGGATCTGAATTGGGACCACTTTCTGGTAACACAAGAACTCTAAAATTCAAAAACTCAGAGTGTTTCTTTATCTCCAAAGGATTTAACTAGCTCCTAGCAAGGGATCCTAAACAGATTGAAATATTTGAAAAGACATAGAATTCAGAATCTGGATGGCAAGGAAACTGAACAAGATTCAAGAGAAAGTTGAAGTTCAATACAAGGAAACCAGTAAAATGATCCAGCAGTTGGAAGATGATATAGCCATTTTAAGAAAAAAAAGGCCAGGTGCAGTGTTTCATGCCTGTAATCCCAGCACTTTGGGAGGCCGAGGCGGGCAGATCATGAGGTCAGGAGTTCAAGACCAGCCTGGCCGACATGGGGAAACCCCGTCTCAACTAAAAAATGCAAAAATTAGCCGGGCGTGATGGCGCGCGCCTGTAATCCCAGCTACTGGGGAGGCTGAGCCATGAGAATTGCTTGAACCCAGGAGGTGGAGGTTGCAGTGAGCCGAGATCGCGTCACTGCACTCCAGCCTGGGCGACAGAGCAAGACTCTGTCTCAAAGTAAATAAAAAAAAAATTAAAGAAAAAACAAACTGAACTTCTGGAATTGAAAAATTCACTGCAGGGAATTTTCAAATACAGTTGGAAGACTTAACAATAGGTGAGAACAAGCTGAGGAAAGAATTTCAGAGCTTTAAGATTAGTCTGAATCAACCCAGTCAGACAAAAATAAAGAAAAAATAATTTATAAAGATAAACAAAACTTCTGAGAAATATGAGTTTATGTAAAGAGATAAAACCTGTGACTTACTGATATTCCTGAGAGAGAAAGAGAGAGAGTAAGCAACTTGGAAAGCATATTTGAGGATATAGTCCACATCGATTTTCCCAATATAGGTAGAGGTTGACATGCAAATTCAAGAAATTCAGAGAACCCCTGTGAGATACTATACCAGACAACCATCCCTAAGCCACATAGTAATCAGACATTCTGAGGTCAATGTGAAAGAAAAATAAAAGACACAGCTACAGAAAAGGGTCAGGTCACTCACAAAGGGCAACCCATCAGACTAACAGTGGACTTCTTAGCAGAAATCTTACAAGCCAGGAGAGATTGGGGGCCTATTTTTAACATCCTTAAAGAAAAGAAATTCCAACCAATAATTTTATATCCCACCAAAATAAGCTTCATAAGCAAAGGAGAAATAAAATATTTTTCAGAATAGCAAACACTAAGGGAAATCATTACCCTAGACCAGCCTCACAAGAAACCTTTAAGGGAGTTTGACACAGGGAAATGAAAGAATGATACCTGCTTCAACAGAAACACACTTAAGTACCTAGCCCACAGATCCTATAAAGCAACTAAACAATCAAGACTACAAAGGAACGAGCTAACAATATCATGACAGTATTAAAAGCTCACATATCAATATTTACCTTGGATGTAAATGGTCTAAACACCCCACTGAAAAGGCAGAGTGGCAAATTGAAAAAAAAAAAAAAAAAGAAAACACACAAGACCCAAATGTCTCCTGTTTTCAAGAGACCAATTTCACATGTAACGACATTCATGGGCTCAAAGTAAAGGGATGGAAAAATCTAGCATGCTAATGGAAAACAAAAAAAAGAGCAGAGATTTCTATTTTTATATCAGATAAAACAGACTTTAAACCAGTAACAGTCAAAAAAGGACAAAGAAAGGCATTATACAATGATAAAGGCTTGAATTCAACAAGAAGAGTTAACTATCCTAAATATATATGCACCCAATATTGGAACAGGCAGACTCATAAAACAAATACTTCTAGACCTGTGAAAAGACTTAGACAGCCACTCAATAATAGTGGGGGACTTCAACACCCCAGTGACAGGGTTAGACAGATTATCAAGGCAGAAAACTAACAAAGTAATTCTGGACTTAAATTCGACACTTGAACAATTGAACCTAATAGAATACTCCACTCAACATCCACAGAATACTCATTCCTCTAACTTGCACACAGAAAATCCTCTAAGATTGACCACGTTCTTGTCCATAAAACATGTATCAATAAACTAAAAAATTCAAAATTATACCAAGCATAATCTCAGACCACAGTGGAATAAAAATAGAAATCAATACCAAGAAGATCTCTCAAAATCACACAATGACATGAAAATTAAACAGCTTCCTCCTGAAATAAATTGGGGTAAACAGTAACATTAAGGGTGAAATTTAAAAATTATTTGAAACAAATTAAAACAGAGGCACAACATACCAAAATCTCTGGGGTGCAGTTAAAGTAGTGTTAAGAGGAAAAATTATATTGCTAAATGCCTACATCAAGAAGTAAGAAAGATCTCAAATTAACCATCTAACATTGCACCTAGAGGAACTAGAAAAACAAGAACAAAATAACCTCAAAGCTATCAGAAGAAAACAAGTAAGTGAAATCAGAGCAGAACTGAATGAAACTGAGATGCAAAAATCCATAAAAAGGATGAACAAAACCAAAAGTTGGTTATTTGAAAGGATAAACAAGAATAATAAATAGCTAGCTAGATTAACAAAAAATAAGAGAGAAGATCCGAATAAAAAATCAGAAATGACAAAAGTGTCATTATAACCAATTCCACAAAATACAAAAGATCCTCAGAGACTATTATGAACACCTCTCTACACACAAACTAGAAAATCTAGAGAAAATGGATAAATTACTGGAAACGCACAGCCTCCCAAGACTGAATCAAGAAGAAATTGAAACCGTGAACAGGCCACCAGTAATGAGTTCCAAAATTGAATCAGTAATAAAACCCCTACTGACAAAAAAACAAAACAAAACCAAACAAAACCCTGGACCAGATGGATTCAAAAGCGAATTTTGCCAGATGTAAAAAGAAGAGCTGTTAGCAATCCCACTGGAAATATTCCAAAAAATCAAAAAATCGAAGAGGAGGGGCTCCCCTTAATTCTTTCTTTGTAGCAACATCATTCTGATACCAAAATCTGGCAAAGACACAACAGAAAAATAAAATTACAGGACAATATCCCTGATGAATACAGACACAAAAATTTCAACAAAATATTAGTAAACCAAATCATCAACACATTAAAAATTAATTTACCAAAATCTAGTAGGCTTTATTCTGGGGATGCAAAGTCAGTTCGACATACACAAATCAAAAAATGTGATTCATCACATAAACAAAAAACATATGACTATATGAATAGACATAGAAAAAGCTTTCAATAAAATCCAAGATCCCTTCTTTATTGAAAATGCTCAATAAATTAGCTATTGAAGGAATACCTCAAAATAGTAAGAGCCATCTATAACAAATCCACAGCCAACATCATACTGAATGAACAAAAGTTGGAAGCATTCCTCTTGAGAGCTGGAACAAGATAAGGATGCCCATTCTCACCACCCCTATTCAACATAGTACTGGAAGGCCTAGCCAGAACGATAGGCAAGAGAGGAAAATAAAAGGCATCCAAATAAGAAAAGAAGTCAAACTCACTGATGGTAAGATTCTATATGTAGAAGACTCTGACAAAAGGCTCTGAGAACTGGTAAACGACTTCAGAAAAGTTTCAGGATACATAATCAATGTACAAAAATCATGAACATTTTTATACACTAAAAATGTGTAATAAAATATCTAGGAATACCTCTAACCAAGGAGGTAAAAGATCTTTACAAGGAGAACCACAGAACACTGCTGAAAGAAATCATAGATGACACAAAAACTGAAAAAACATTCTATGTTTATGGATTAGAAGAATCAATATTATTAAAATGTCCATACTGCCCAAAGCAATCTACAGATTCAGTGCTATTTCTATCAAACTACCAAGGTCATTTTTGATAGAATTAGAAAAAGCTATTATAAAATTATATGGAACCAAAAAAGAGCCAGCATAGCCAGGGCAATCCTAAGGAAAAAAATAAATAAATAAAGCTGGAGACACTGACTTCAAAGTATACTAGAAGGCAAAGTTAACCAAAACAACATGGTACTAGCACAAAAACAGACACATAGACCAATGGAACAGAACAGAGAACCCAGAAATAAAGCTGCACAACTACAACCATTTGATCTTTGACAAAGTCGACAAAAATAAGCAATGGGGAAACGACACCCTATTCAATAAATGGTGCTGGGATAAACTGGCTAGCCATATGCAGAAGAATAAAACTGGACTCCTACCTTTCACCATATACAAATATTAACTCAATGTAGATCAAAGACTGCAAACTATAAAAATCCTAGAAGAAAACTTAAGAAATACACTTCTTGGCATTGGGTTTGGCAAAGAATTTATTTTGTATATATAATATAATATAATATAATTATATATAATATATATCAAAATTAATTGCAACAAAAACAAAAATTGACAAGTTGGACCTAATTAAACTAAAGAGCTTCTGCACATCAAAAGAAACTCCCAACGGAGTAAACAACCTACAGAATGGCAGGAAATATTTACAAACTATGCATCTGATAAAGGTATAATATCCAGAACCTATAAGAAAATTAAACAAATCAATAATCAAAAATCAAATAACTCCATTAAAAAATGGGCAAAGGACATGGAAACTTCTCAAAAGAAGACATATGAGCAGCCAATAAATATCAAAAAATGCTCATCATGATGAATCATCAGATAAATGCAAATAAAAACCACAATGAGATACCATTACATACCAGTCAGAATGGCTATTAATGAAAAGTAAAGAAGTAATAGATGTTGGTGGGGCTGTGGAGAAAAGGGAATGCTTATATACTGTTGGTGGGAATGTAAATTCATTCAGCCACTGTGGAAAGTACTTTGGAGATTTCTCAAACAACTAAAAATGGAAATAACATTTGACCTAGCAATTTCATTAGTGGTTATATACTGAAAGGAAAACAAATTGTTCTACCAAAAAGACATATGCACCAATATATTCACAGCAGTACTATTCAAAATGGCAAAGACATGGAATCAATCTAGGTTCCCATCAATGATGAATTAGATAAAGAAAATGTGGTACATATATATTATGGAATACTACACAGGCAAAAAAGGGAATGGCATTATATCCTTTGCATCAACATGGATGCAGCTGGAGGCCATTATTGTAAGTGAACTGACACAAAAACAGAAACCCAAGTACCATATTTTCTTACTTATAAGTGGGAGCTGAATATTGGGTATATGTAGACATGAAGATAGGAATGATAGATACTGAGGACTACTACATGTGGGATGCAGGGAGGGGGGCAAGAGTTGAAAAACTACCTACCAGGTACTATGCTCAGTGCCTGGGTGACAGGTTCAGTCATACCCCAAACCTCAGCATCACGTAATATATCTGTGTAACAAACCTGCATAAGCACCCCCTGAATCTAAAACAAAAGTTGCAAAAACATTTACTATTCTTTGTTGAAAATGATTGATATGGTTTGGCTGTGTCCCCAGCTAAATCTCAGTTTGATTTATAGTTCCCATAATCCCAATGTGTCATGCCAGGGACCCAGCGGGAGGTAATTGAATCAGGGGGTCGATTATCTCCATGCTGTTCTCGTGATAGTGAGTGAGTCTCACGAGATCTGATGGTTATAAAGGGCAGTTCCCCTGCACAGGTTCTCTTGCCTGTTACCATGTGAGACATGCCTTTGCTCCTCTTTCGCCTTCTGCCATGCTTGTCAGGCCTCCCTAGCCATGTGGAACTGTGAGTCCATTAAGCCCCTTTTTCTTTATAAATTACCCAGTCTCAGGTATGTCCTTATAGCATTGTGAGAACAGACCAATACAATGCAATATAAGCTGAATTTCAAAACCACATCTTTGAGAATTACCCATTCCCTGGGTGTCTCACATGTATACATGAAATATACATGTAAATAAACTCAAGTTTCTTTTTCTCCTGTTAATCTTTGTCTTCTTACAAGGGTGCCTTTCAACTCAGAACATATGACAGTTATTCTTCCCCTAACATATACCATGTGCTTTGTTAGGGGCTGGGAATCTAATGATGAGCAAAAAACACACACTCAACGTTTTCTTCGTGAAACTTACGTACTAGAAAGAGAAAGAGGCATCATTAACTAATCATTGATTGCTGCTGCCCATGCTCATTTGAAAGCATAAGACTCTGGCGGAACCCTCTGTTTGTGGCTTCTTTTAGGAGATGGATATAAAAGTAGATTTACTGACAGCTTCTTTGTACCAGGCACTATACTAGGCCTCTTGCCTACAGTATCTCATTTATTTCTTGTAATAAACTTACTAGGAAAGTATTATTTATTTCCACTCTTATAGATGAGAAAATGGAGGATCAGAGAAGTCTAGCAACCTACTCAAAGTCAGGCAGCAAGTAATCAGAATTGGAATTTATTTCTGGATTTCATTCCAGTACTTCTTACAGTACCTCTATTAAAAAAAAAAAAAAAAAAAAAAACCCGCTACCTCCAAAGTTATGAAATGATTGCTAGCACACCATCACAATAGCTCAGATAATTAAATAATGTTGGAATAATGTTGGATTCTCTTTATAGAAATTCTTATAATCTATATGATGAGTTCAGAATTTTATTCATTAAAATGAAATAAATTATACATTAGTAAAATTTATTCATTGTCTTTTGACCCGAATTCTCGTCACAAGCTCACCTTTAAATGATAGCTTTTTATTGTCTACTTTTCAGTATTTTGGTTGAATCTTGATGAAAAGGTTAACAATATTCTCAAATTAAAGAGGTCTGAAGAAAAGGAAATTGGAAAAGTGGAAAATATTTTTTTTTCTTGAAATGAAAGCATTGATTTCCCTGTGGAATAGAATAGTGTTTTGTAGTTTAGTTATGCCATTAGCCATTAAGCAGTGCTTCCCTGCTGTAAAAATATTCTTCCTAAGCGATGTAAGTCTAGCTGTTTCTAACTTTGTTATTCTAAATATGATTGACATAAACATTTATTAGCTTGTTATATAGTGAACAAATAGGATTGTACAAAGATTGTCGCTGTCTTAATTTTGGTTTTATATTTCCATTCATGTCTCCTCTTTTGCCTCCTCACCATCCCATCAGAATAGCTTTAAGTTTGGAAGCTCAACAGTGTCCACTAGTGGACAAACAAAAGTATAACTATGTGATTACAAAGGAAAACCTATTAGATTAAAAAAGTAGAGACTTTCTCCAGACTACTGTATGCATGTGTGTATATATATATATAAAATATACATACTGTATATATAAATATATATACATACTATATATAAAAATATATATACATACTATATATATACACACATACATACAGTATATATATATAAAATCAAAATAACATTTCTCTGTAATATCCAGATTTTATAACAGATTAAAAATTAAGATTTGGGGAAAAACTTTCCATTCCACATTTGCTTAATGAAGAAACCCTAATTCAATGTAGAATTCAAGTAACAATATTAGACAGTTTAAAAATTCTTAAACCTTTTGATTTTTCACTATTTAAATATTGTTAGCCAACACCACCTCTCCCTTATCCCCTGGCAGAAGCTGCATGGCGAGGAGAGAGTATTTGTGCACTTAGGAGAGGGAGAACATAGGAATTGTGAGACATTACATTGAACTCAGTGCTGCCCTGTTACAGCAGAAAGCAAAACCAGGCTGAACTCAGCTAAAGGCTGACCATGGAGGGAGTATTTAAATCAGCCCTAGTCAGAGAAGAATCACCCTTCCCAGTGGTCAGAATTTGAGTTCCAGTAAGCCTCAGCACCACGGGCTAAGTGCTTTGGGGCCCAAACTAAACTTGAAAGGTTGTCTGGGCCACGAGGATGGTAAATACTAGGCGAGTCCTAGTGTTAAACTGGGCTCAGAGCTAGTGGTCTTGGAGGACATGTGACCTACTGAGATACCAGCCAGGGATGCTAAGGGAGGAATGCTTGTGCCACCCCCCACCCCAACCCCAGCCTGCACAGCTCACAACTCTAAAAGAGACACCTACATTCTTTTTGAGGAGAGAAGAGGCAAGAGTAAAGAGGACTTCGTCTTGCATCTTGGATACCAGCTGAGCCACAGCAGGATAACCCAACAGTCAGAGTCATGAGGCCTCCTTTCCAGTACCTAGCTCCTGGATGACATTTATAGTAACACCCTGGGCGAGAAGGAAACTGACTGCCATGAAGGCAAGGACCCCATACAAGCAGGATCTATCACCTGATGACTATGGAGCCAATGGCCCCTGAATAACCAGTAGCGATACCCAGGTAGTATGCCGTAGGTCTTGGGTGAAGCTAGCTGGCTTCACGTGACACTCAGCACATTCCAAGTTGTGGTGGCTATGAGGAGAGACTCCTTCTGCTTGAGAAAAGCAGAGGAAAAAGCAAAGGGTACTTTGTCTTGAACCTTAGGTACCAGCATGCCCATGGGGTCAGGTAGAGCAACTAGTGGGCTCTTGGGGTCCCTGATTCTAGGCTTTGGCACTTGGATGGCATTTCTGGACTTTCCCTGGGCCAGAGGGAAGCCCACTTCCCTAAAGGGTGAGTCTCAGGCCAGGCAGCATTTACCAAAACATGACTGAAGAGCCCTTGAGAATTAAGGAAACATCAGTCATAGCCTGGCAGTACTGCCTGTGGGACTGTGGTGGTAGTGGCCATGAGCTGAAGCTCCTTCATCTATGGAAAGAAGAGGGAAGAGTGGGAGGGACTGCATCTTGTAGTTTCAGTGTCAGCTCAGTCACAGTACAATAGAACAACAGGTAGACTTCTAAGGTTTTTTACTGAGTCCCTGGCTTCCAGATGGTACCTCTGGACCTGCCCATGGCTTAGGGCAACTTGTCACACAGAAGGTAATGACACAAACCAGGGTGACTTGGTGACCTGCTGATTGTAGAGCTCCAGGGCCTTGAGCAAACATAGGTGATAGCCAGGTAGTGGTTAGAGTGACCCTTGGGTGAAAACTAGTGCTGTGCTGGCTTCATATTTAAGCCAGTGAAGTTGCAGTGGTGGTAAGCACAGGGATGCTTGTGTTACTCCACTTCCAGTTTCAGATGGCTCATGAGAGAGAGAGCGAGAGCGAGCGAGTGAGCGAGAGAGAGAGAGAGAGAGAGAGAGAAAGACTTGGTTAGTTTGAGAGAAAGTAGGGAAAGAGAACAGGAATCTCTTCATGGTAATCCAGAGAATTCATCTGGATCTAATTCAAGACAACCAAGATGGTACCCCTATAAATTTGCAAGAACCATTGTGTTAATGGACTTGAGGGGCCCTCTAATGCAGATAGAGGTTGTATCATACTACCAAAGTTCTTTACAATACTTGGAAAGCCTTCCCAGGAGTGATAAGTCCAAACAAGCCCAGACTGCAATGACTACAATGAATACCTAACTCTTCGATGCCTAAACACAGACAAATATCCACAAGCTTCAATACCATCCAGGAAAACATGAACTCACCAAATGAACTACATAAGGCATCAGAGGCCAATCCTGGAGAAACAGAGATATGTGTTTTTTTCAGACAGAGAATTCAAAATAGCTGTGCTGAGGAAATTAAAAATAAATTCAAAATTGTTAGAGAAGTAATCCAGAATTCTATCAGATAGATTCAACAAAGAGATCAAAATAATTAAGAAAAATGAAGCAGAAATTCTAGAGTTGAGAAATCAACTGACACACTGAATAATGTATCCGTCTTTTCAATAGTAGAATTGATCAAGCAAAAGAATTAGTGTTCTTGAAAAGAGGCTATTTGAAAATATGCAGTCAGAAGAGATTAAAAATAAAAAAAACAATGAAGCACACATGCTAAAATAGCCTCCAAAGGGCAAATCTAAGAGTTATTGGCCTTAAAGAAGAGGTAGAGAAAGAGATAGGAGTAGAAAGTTTGTTAAAAGGGATAATAACAGAGTACTTTCCAAACCTTGAGAAAGAAGACAACTTCAAGAAAGAAGTAGACTACTTGAAGAAAGACTACTTCAAGAAAGAAGACTACTTCAAGGCATTTGATAATCAAACTCCCAAAGGTCAAGTATAAAGAAAGTATTCTAAAAGCAACAAGAGAAAAGAAACAAATAACATATAAGGAAGCTCCAATACAGTTGGCAGCAGACTTTTTAGTGACAACCTTACAGGTCAGGAGAGAGTAGCAAGACATATTTAGAGTTTTGAAGAAAAAAACCTTCTACCCTAGAAAAGTATATCTGGTGAAAATATCCTTCAAAGCTAAAGGAGAAGTAAAGATTTTCTGAGACAAACAAAAGCTGAGGAATTTCATAAACACCAGACCCTGTCTTTCAAGAAGTGCTAAAGAGAGTTCTTCAGAAAACAAGGACGTTAATGAGCAAAAAGTAATTGTCTGAAGGTACAAAACTCACTAATAGTAGTAAGTACACAGTAAAACACAGAATATTATAACATTGTAACTGTGGTGTGTAAACTGCTCTTAAGTAGAAAGACTAAATGATGAACAAAAAAAACATAACTAGAAAGAATTTCTGTAACAGTACAGTAAGATATAATTGGAAGAAAAAGATAAAAAGTGAGGAGATGAAATTAAGGTATAGAGTTTTTATTGGCTTTGTTTTTGCTTGGTTGCTTTTTGTTTATGCAAACAATCTTACTTTTTTTTCAGCTTAAAATGGTATGTTATAAGATAGTATGTGCAAGCCTCATGGAAACCTCAAATCAAAAAACATACAACAGATACAGAAAAAAATAAAAAGCAAGACATTAAATCATACCACCTGAAAAACATCACAACAAAAACATACTGAAGTACAGAGACCAGTGACACTATGAAGCAACTACATCAAGAAGTCTGCAAAATAACCATCCAGCATCATGATGACAGGATCAAATTTACAAATAACAATATTAACCTTAAATGTGAATGGGCTAAATACCCCAGTTAAAGTATACAGAATGGTAAGCTGGATAATGAGCCAAGACCCATTGGTGTGCTGTATTGAAGAGACCCATCTCATGTGCAGAGACACACATAGGCTCAATAAAGGGATGGAGGAAAATTTGCCAAGCAAATGGAAGGCAGAAAAAAAGCAGGGGTCACAATCCTAGTTTCTGACAAAACAGACTTTAAACCAACAAAGATCAAAAAGACAAAGAAGGATATTACATAATGGTAAATGGTTCAATTCAACAAGAAGAGCTAACAATTCTAAATCTGTGCACCCAATACAGGAGCACCCAGATTCATAATGCAAGTTCTGAAAGACCTACAAAGAGACTTAGACTCACACACAATAATAGTGGGAGACTCTAACACCCCACTGACAATATTATATCACTGAGACAGAAAATTAACAAAGATATTCAGGACCAGAATTCAGCTCTGGATCAAGTGGACTTGATAGATATCTACAGAACTCTCCACATAAAAACAACAGAATATACATTCTTCTTATTGCCACATGGCACTTACTCTAAAATTGATCACATAATTGGAAGTAAAACACTCCTCCACAAATGCAAAATAACTGAAATCATAACAAACAGTTTTTCAGACCACAGAGCAATCAAATTAGAAATCAAGATTAAGAAACTCACTCAAAACCACATAACTACATGAAAATTTAACAATCTGCTCCTGAATGACTCCTGGGTAAATAACGAAATTAGGGCAGAAATAAAAAAGTTTTTTGAAACCAATGAGAACAAGCAGATGCAGCAGAATATCTGGGATGCAGCTAAAGCAGTGTTAAGAGGGAAATTTATAGCACTAAATGCCCACATCAAAAAGCTACAAAGATCTCAACTTAGCAACCTACCATCACAACTAAAAGAACTAGAGAGTCAAAAAAAAACCCAAAGCTAGCAGAAGACAAGAAATAACCAAGATCAAAGGAGAACTGAAGGAGATAGAGACACGAAAATCCCTTCAAAAAATCAATGAATCCTGGAGCTGTCATTTCGAAAAAATTAATAAAATAGACAGATTGCTGGCTAGACCAATAAAAAAGAAAAGAGAAAAGAGTCAAGTAAACACAATCAGAAATAATAAGGATATCACCATTGTCCCCACAGAAATACAAACAACCATCAAAGAATACTATAAACACCTCGATGCACATTAACTAGAAAATTTCGAAGAAATGGATAAATTCCTGGACACACACACCCTCCCAAGACTGAACCAGGAATAAATTGAGTCCCTGAACAGACCAATAATGAGTTCTGAAATTGAGATAGTAATACATAGCCTACTAACCAGAACAGGCTCAGGACCAGATGGATTTACAGCTGAATTCTACCAGAGGTACAAAGAAAAGGTGTACCATTTATACTGAAACTATTCCAAAAAATTAAAAAGGAGGGACACTTCCCTAACTTGTTCTATGAGGCCAAGATCATGCTAATATCAAAACCTGGCAGAGATACAACAATAACAACAACAAAAAACTGCTGGGCATGGTGGCTTATGCCTGTAATCCCAGCACTTTTGGAGGCCGTGGCAGGTGGATCACCTGAGGTCAGGAGTTTGAGACCAGCATGACCAACATGGAGAAACCCCATCTCTACTAAAAATACAAAATTAGCTGGGCGTGGTGGTGCATGCCTGTAATCCCAGCTACTTGGGAGGCTGAGACAGGAGAATCGCTTGAACCCGGGAGGCAGAGGTTGTGGTGAGCTGAGGTTGTGCCATTGCACTCCAGCCTGGGCAACAAGAGTAAATCTCCAAAAAAAACCCACGAACGAATAAACGAACAAACGAACGAAAGAAAGAAAGAGAGAGAGAGAGAGAGAGAAATAAAAGAGAGAATGAGAGAAAGAGAGAGAGAGAGAGAGAGAGGGAGGGAAGGAGCAATGGAGGAAGGAAGGAAGGAAGGAAGGAAGGAAGGAAGGAAGGAAGGAAGGAAGGAAGGAAGGAAGGAAGGAAAAGAGCAGAAAAGAAAAGAAAACTTCAGGCCAATACCTTTGATGAACATCAATGCAAAAATCCTCAACAGGATACTGGCAAACTGAATCCTGCAGCACATCCAAAAGCTTATCCACCACAATCAAGTATTGATTGATCCAAGGCTTTATCCCTGAGATGCAAGGCTGGTTCAACATATAGAAATTGATAAATATGATTTATCACATAAAACCAAAGACAAAAATGACATATCTCAATAGATGCAGAAAAGGCCTTTGATGAAATTCAACGTCACTTTATGTTAAAAACTCTCAATAAACTAGGTATTGAAGAAATCTACCTCAAAATAATAAGAGCCATATATGACAAACCCACAGCCAATATCATACTGAATGGGCAAAAGCTGGAAGCATTCCCTTTGAAAATCAGAACAAGACAATGATGACCTCTCTCATCATTCCTATTCAACACAATATTGGAAATCCTGGCCAGGGCAATTGGGCAAGGTGAAGAAATAAAGGGTATTTAAATATGAAGAGAGGAAGTTAAATTAATTTTGTTTGCAGATGACATGATCCTATAGCTAGAAAACCCTGTCATCTCAGCCCAAAAGCTTCTTAAGCTGATAAGCAACTTCAGCAAAATCTCAGGATACAAAATCCATGTGCAAAAATCACAAGCATTCCTATATACCAAAAATAGGCAAGCAGAAAGCCAAATCATGAATGAACTCCCATTCACAATTGCTACAAAAAGAACAAAATACTTAGGAAGACAGCTAACAAGGGAAGTGAAGGACCCCTTCAAGGAGAACTACAAGCACTGCCCAAATAAATCAGAAGACACAAGCAAATGAATAACATTCCATGCTCATGGATTGGGAGAATCAATATCATGAAAATGGCCATACTGCTCAAAGTAATTTACAGATTCAATGCTATTTCTATGAAACTACCAATGACATTTTTCACAGAACTATTTCTCAAAGCTTTTAAAAATTCAAAAAAGAGCCCAAATAGCCAAGGCAATCCTAAGCCAAAAGAACAAAACTGAAGGCATCACATTACCTGACTTCAAACAATACTACAGGGTTATAATAACTAAAACAGCATGGTACTAGCAACAAACAAACAAACAAAAAACAAGCACATAGACCAATGGAACAGACTAGAGAGCCTAGAAATAAGGCCACACACCTATGACCATCTGATTTTCAGCAAAGCTGACAAAAATAAGCAATAGGAAAAAGACTCCATATTCAATAAATGGTGCTGGGATAACTGACTATATGCAGAAGATTGATACTGGACTCTTTCCTTACAGCATATAAAAAAAATCAACTCAAGATGGATTAAAGACTGAAATATAAAACCCAAAACAATAAAATTACTGGAAGACAACCTAGGTAATACCATCCTGGACATAGAAACAGGAAAAGATTTCACGAGGAAAGACATGAAAAGAATCATGACAAAAGCAAAAATTGACAAGTGGGATCTAATTAAACTTAAGAGCTTCTGCACAGCAAAATAAACTATCAACAGAGTCAACAAACAACCTACAGAATGGGAGAAAATTTTTGCAAACTATTCATCTAACAAAGGTCTAATATCCAGTATCTATAAGGAACTTAAAAATTTTATAAGAAAAAAATAATCTTATTAAAAAGTGGGCAAAAGACATGAACAGATACTTTTTCAAAAGAAGACATACATGTGACCAAAAGGATATGAAAATATACTCCACATCAATAAACAAAATAGAAATGCAAAGCAAAACCACAATAAGATACCATCTCACATCACTCAAAATGGCTACTACTAAAATGTTAAAATATAACACATGTTGGCAAAGTTGTGGAGAAAAAGGAGCACTTATACACTGTTGGTGGGAATGTAAATTAATTCAACCATTGTGGAAAGCAGTAGGGCAATTCCTCAAAGAGCTAAAAGCAGAACTATCATTTGGCCCAGCAATCCTATGACTGTACATGATACCAAGAAGAATATAAATCATCCTACCATAAGTACATATGCATGTAAATGTTCATTGCAGCACTATTCACAATATCAAAGACATGAAATACACCTACATTTCCATCAATAGCAGATTGGATGAAGAAAATGTGGTACATATATACCACGGAATACTATTCAGCCATAAAAAAGAACAAGATTATGTCTTTTGCAGGAACATGAATGGAGCTGGAGGCTTTTATCCCTAGCAAACTAAACAGGAATATAAAACCAAATACTGCTTGGTCTCACTTATAAGTTGGACCTAATGATGAGAACTTATGAACACAAAGAAGGAAACAACAAACACTGGGATCTACTTGAGGATGGAGGGTGGGAGAAAGGAGAGGGTCAGATAAGATAACTATTGGGTAATGGGCTTAATACCTGGGTGACGAAATAATCTGTACATCAAATCCACAGGACACAAGTTAATCTACGTAACAAACCTTCACATGTACCCCAGAATCTAAAATAAATGTTAAAAAAGAAGAACTCAAGCAGAACTTTATTAATCAGATAGGCCTAAGGACGATAGTGTATGTTATTCTTGGCCCCATCAGGTTGTACTTGGGAATAGAATGAACAAGCAGGAGCTATGGGATGACTTTTGGCTCCCCTGGGAATATATGATTGATTTATTTGAATAATTTCCCATGCTGGAAGAGAGGTGAAATCCATTAGTTTGAGACTTTTAGGAAAATCGTCCAGATGGTAAGCCTTTGCCACTGGGTGGAGGTCACTGGTGAAAGCAGTAGAATTCGTGGTTAGGACATTGGTGTCCCGTGAGGCTTGAAGATATGGAGGAAGGAAACACATGAAATATTAGGCCTTACTACATGAAGACTTGTATTGTTACAGAAATCCAAGTAATTATTATTTCCTGTATGAAAAAAATAAGAACTTCCCTAAAGCTTCTCTAAGGGTTAGCTCCTTCTCTTCCCACCTATAGATGGGAATAGAAATTGAGAACCTTTCAAACTACTTTTTAGGTACAAGTTTTAAAAATTTGCTAAGAGAGAAGATCTAATGTTAAATGTTCTTATGATATTCAATCAATCAATCCAAAATAAAAGAAAATATCTATTTTGAAAGTCTAAGCTAAATTTTGTTCAACATTTTTTTCCTCAGTGAAGGTCTTCCCTCCCCCACCCCCAGTAACAGCAGATATAGAAAGTAGCTATTGCTATTGTTACACTTGGTGTACCTCGTTTGTTTTAATAGGCCTACCCACACTCTTTCTTGCCTACTCTAATTACTACCACATAAGAATAGGCCTTCATAGCACTTCTACTCTTCACAGTTGACTTGTACCAATTGTGCCTTCTGCTTCCTGACAGATTACTGAGCTGTATTATTATTAATATATAGTGAGAAAACTGAGGTTGGACATAATCATAATATCTACCTTGCATAATTTTTGTGGGGATTAAATAAAAATAATAATATCTGTAAAGTGCTTAGCATAGTGCTTGGTAGGTGGTGAGCAATTGTTAGCAATCATTATTATTAACAGTGTCCATTTTTGACCTAAGTAACACACAAATTGCTTTCTTTCCAGTTCCTTGCTCCACACCAAAGCATGTCTTCTAGGTATCCATAATGAGTTGAGGCTGTTTAAAATAATAGAGTCGGTTTAACTATGCTGCCCCTATTTTCCTTTCTACAGAAAAGTAGGAGGGCAGAACTGAGAATGCTTCAGCCCCCGCCAGCACAGGGTAAACAGCTTTACCTCTCTTCCCTCAATTGAGGAAAGAGGGTCAGCACAAGTTTCAGAGTCTGTGTTTTTCTTGGTCACTGCCATGTTCATCAGGCCAAGGATTAGAAGGCAGCTGCCAATTTATCCTTGTTGCTATGATGACAAGAATTCCTGGGGAATCTCATTCATAGAAAAATGTCCAAATTTCTTTCTCACAAAGGATAAGGCCAGTTGACCAGCCAGTGGTTTTGGGCCAAGATGAAAGCCTGAGAGCCTGATTAGGGTCTGGAACAGGGAAAGTCAGTGGTGTAATAACCACTGCAAAAACATGCAAAGAGTATCTCTTGGCCAGGCACACCAGAGAACAGATATAAATTCTCCTGTTCAAAGTGGCAGGTGTCAAATTGTAAACAGAGGAGGAAGCTGCCAGGACTGTCAACAAGCAGGGGACTGCTGACAATCTGTCAACAGGAACAAAGGGACTGGAATTCCAGCTGTGCCACTTAAGAGCTGTGTGAACTTGCACAAGTCATTTAACTTTTCTGTGTTTCAGTTTCCTCATCTGTAATATGAGAATAAGAATATTATTTATCTCACAGGGTTATTTTGAGGTTATTACATGCAAAGCACTTAGAACAGTGCCTATCATATATTAAGAACCACAAAAGTGTTTTCTCTTATTATTTTAATTATTATTTTCAAGTTCAAATTCTTTAGTATGACACACAGGGACTTCCAGATGAGGTCCTCTTGCCTACCTTCCCAGCTCACACCCTTTCCTAAATGCACACTCTCCCTATACATACTGTGATACATACAGATGCTAGAGCCCACCTGGCTGCTTTACGACTCCTGCCTCTGCTCACTCTGCTGCCTCTGCCAACAGAGTCTGTCATGTGACCTTCTACTCAACTTCCAAAACTTGCTTCCAAAAAGTCCTGTCTCTAAAACTTCATCTAAAATGTGCTGGCTCTTTTGTGTTGCTATTCCCTGCATGGACAGCTGTCAACATACATAAGACATTCTTTTGCCTGTCTTTGTGCACATATCCATCTATTTACTAAAATATGAGTCATTTAGGAACAAGGTCAAAATTTGTCTCTGCATTGCAGTACTTAGCATGGTACTTGGCACATATTAGATACTCAATGCATGTGTATTAAATAAATGAATGAATGAGTGAATAAATGAATGAGGGAATGAGTATATATCATGGATGTGGCTAAGACAGTGCTGAGATGACTGAATGAAAACTCTGTTCCTTTAATAGAGAACCTTAGTGGACATGGTCTTCCACAGGAAGATTTTCTTTTCTGCAGAAAGGGCTTACCTCTATTGAGATAAGGAGAGAGCTCCTCAGACTCCTTCTTGATGATGCCTAGAGGACCTGAGAGATCTTCAGGCTTCTAGAGTTTGTAGTGCCTGGACAGGCTTGTAAGCATCTCATCTCACTGTCAGAGTGCCACATGCAGCAGACAGCAGCTGCCAACGCATGGACTGCCACCAATATTCCTGGACATCATGGGATGCATTAAGTGACTGAATATTATGGGGCTATTGTCATCACTAACCTTGCTCAATGGCAGTACTTTTCTTGGATGAGCTTTTTAATAAATTCAAGGTGAAAATTTTTTTCATCCTTTTAGTGAAGAAGAAAAAATATTTAGCACTTTTGTTGTATAAGGAACAGTGCCTAAGGCAGGTACTTATACTCCTGACCTCAGCACCACTCACTCTGATTTTATAAAGCTATAGGACATAGCAGAGTTGGAACTGGAAAGTACGGTAGAAAATAACACATAAGTTGGAGGGGAACAGTGGGATGCAGAAAGAATGACATCAGTCACATGTGTCCCACTCAAATACTTTTAGTCCCTGCAGTATAAGAAAGATGCCAACCAAGTCTCTACACTGGCTGGGGATCCTGCCATGGATGCAGGAGAAAATATTCAATCAAAGGGAGTAAGTAACAACAAAGAGAAAAGTCTGATCCACAGCTATACTGGAACAATCCAGAAAGAAGAAGGGGAGTACCAGATTTTGCTATTTGTGTTACACAAGCTAGAAAAACCCTACCTCTCCCATTGGGGAGGCAATCTATATTTCACCCATTTCCTTGCCTTACCAAGATGAAATTTTATGTAAACTAGATAATAGTATGATTTGAGCCTATTCCTTAATGGGTGGACCCAAAGTGACAGGTACATTCATATTGTTAGATTTGTATTCTGTGTCATTTGAAGATTGTATTAGATTGCAAGCCAAGATGTTCACCTAGACACAGCCAGGAAGAACATCTCCCACCGAGAGACTAGACCATCTGGAAGACTGGCACACACTGAGCAGATCTTCTGAGGGTAGGCCTTGAGAGTGGATTGAGGGAAGACATAGACCCTAGGCTAAATGGATAGGAAGCTGAGAATCCTACACAGGGTTGTTGAGCACTGGGACACATTCCTGGTCCCCACCAGCTTCTAGGGAAAAGGTGAGTTAAACAGATGAGGAGTAGCCTGCTTTCATCACAGACCTCCAGAATCCTAGCTGCAGGAGACCCCACAACCCCTATGGACAGATGAGCTGGCAGGGAGAGCTGTTTGGAGAGGTGACAGAGAAAGGGTTCCAGCCTGTGCAGAGCTCAGAGGGTTTGGCATGGGAATGGTTGCATTGGAGCATAGTCATGGACACCCATTACCCCAAGGCTTGCCATGCTCCTCTAGGTGGCTTTGGCCTTTGGTGACTGTTAGACTAGACTAGACAGAACATGGTTGTCTTGCCCATGGGATGGAGCCAGTCCATTCTGAGCAAACCCCTCTCTGCCAATCTCTCCCGGAGCCCCAGCCTAGCCATACCCACTTGTAGTGTAGCCTCAGATGCCCAACCAGAGTACTTCCTAGGGGTCATCATTATAACTGCTTCAGCAGCAGACTGCACATAATTGTCGGAGAGCTCCAGCAGAATGGCCCCCATTGGTGCACACCCACTGACCCACATCTTCCCCCAACTGTAGCCTTCCCCTGCCACTTGCTGGTGCACACTCATCCATGGTGCACCTCCCCACTGCTTTACTGGCACCCACAACCACATCTGTCCCATAACTGGCGTGAACATGAATGCATGGATGTTGCTGCCTCACCCCTGCTGCTGTCCCGTCGCCGCCAATGCATGTGCACCCTGCTGCACCATTACTGCTATTGGCACACACGTAGGAGCATGGATCCTTCTGTCACTGACCCTACAAAGAGCTTTGGCTGGCACCTCCCCATCACCACCATCAGAGTGTTGCTACCAGTGGATCGGGAACACCTCAGTCCCTGCAGTGCAGCAGGTTCCTAACCTCAAGGGGCCAGAGATCAAAGCCCAGGGCCCATTACTAGTCCCCTAAGGTTACAACACATATTCTAGCAGTGATGAACTCAAGCTTGGCTTCCTGAAATTTTACAGAAACAAAGCCAGTGAACTGAACTCATGTTATACGACAATAAAACTCTCAAGGGCATCAAGTAATATAAAAGTAAAATACTCTATCTAAAGGGCAGCAACTTCAATGATGAGAGGAACATCATTCCACACAGATGAAAAAGATCCAGGAAAAGAACTCCGGCAACTCAAAAGTCTAGAGTGTCTTCTTACCTCCTAATGACCATGCTAGTTTCCCATGCAATGGTTCTGAACCAGGCTGAAAGGGCTGAAATGACAGACATAGAATTCAGCATTTGTATAGGAACAAAGATAATTGAGATTCAAGAGAAATGAAACCCAGTCCCAATTCAGGAATCTAAGGAATCCAATTAGATAATACAAGAGCTGAAAGACGAGATAGTCATTTTAAGGAAGAACCAAATTGATCTGATAGAGGTTAAAAAAAAACTCACTACAAGAATTTAATAATACAATCACAAGTATTAATAGCAGAATAGACCGAGCTGAGGAAAGAATCTCAGAGCTCAAAGATAGGTTTTTCAAATCAACGCAGTCAGACAAAAATAAAGAAAAAATAATAAAAATGAATGAAAAACCTCCAAGAAATGTGAAATTATATGAAGAGATGAAACCTATGACTCATTGGTGTCCCTGAAGACAGGGAGAGAAAGCAAGCAACGTGGAAAACATATTTGAGGATACTGACCCAAACATTTCTCCAAGCTCATTAGAGAGGACAACATTCAGATTCAGGAAATGCATAGAAACCCTGTGAGATACCATACAAGATGACAATCCCTGAGTTAAATAGTCACCAGACTCTCCAAGGTTGAAATGAAAGAAAAAATGTTAAAACCACCTACAAAGGGAAGCCCATCAGGCTAACAGTGGTCCTTTCAGCAGAAACTCTACAAGCCAGAAGAGATTGGGGGGCTATATTCAGCATTCTTAAGTAAGAGAAATTCCAACCAAGAATAAGATCCTTTTCAGACAAGCAAATTCAAAGGGATTTCATTATCACCAGACCTGCCTTACAAGAGCTCCTGAAGGGAGTGCTAAATATGGAAAGGAAAGACTATTACTGGCTAACACAAAAACCACATTTAAGTGCATAGACAATTGACACTGTAAAGCAACGACACAATCAAGTCTTCATAATAACAAGCTAACAGCACAATGACAGGATCAAATCTGCACATATCAACATTAACCTTGAATATAAACAGGCTAAATGCCCCCACTTAAAAGGCACAGAGTGGTAAGCTGAATAAAGAAGCAAGGCCCAAGTGTTTGTTATCTTCAAGATACCCATATCACATGCAATGACACTCATATGCTCAAAGCAACGGGATAGAGAAAAATCTGCCAAGCAAAAAGAAAACAAAAAATAGCACGACTCACTATTCTTATATCAGAAAAAAACAGACTTTAAACAAATAACAATTAAGGACAAAGAAGGGCATTACATAATGGCAAAGAGTTCAACGAGAAGACCTAACTACCCTAAATATATATGTACCCAGCAAAGGAGCACCCAGGTTCATAAAACAAGTTCTTAGAGACCTATGAAGAGATTTAGATAACCACACAATAATAGTGAGAGACTTTAACACACCACTGAAGCATTAGAAAGATCATCAAGGCAAAAAACACACAAAGATATTTGGGACCTAAACTTGACACGACCAAATCGACCTAATAGACATCTACAGAACTCTCCACTCAAAAACAACAGAATATACATTCTTCCCATCCGCACATGGAACATACTCTAAAATCAACCACACAATCATCCACAAAGCAATTCTCAGCAAATTCAAAGAAAAGAAAAAAAAAATTATACCAACCATACTCTTGGACCACAGTGCAATAAAAACAGAAATCAATACTAAGAAGATCACCCAAAACCATACATTTACACAGAAATTAAACAATTTGCTCCTGAATGACTTTTGGGTAAACAATGACATTAAGGCAGCAATCAAGAAAGTGTTTGAAACTAATGAAAACAAAGAGACAACTTACCAGAATCTCTGGGACACAACTAAAGCAGTGTTAAGAGGAAATATTATAGCGCTAAACCTCCACATCAAAAGTTAAAAAAATCTCAAGTTAACAACCTAACATCACACATAGAGGAACTAGAAAAACAAGAGCAAACCAACCCCAAAGCTAGCAGAAGATAAAAAATAAACAAAATCAGAGTTGAATGGAATGAAACTGAGATGAGAAAAACCATACAAAAGATCAATGAAACCATAACTTGGTTCACTGAAAGAATAAATAAGATTGATAAACCACTAGCTAGAGTAATAAAGAAAAAAGAGGCCAGGCGTGGTGGCTCATGCCTGTAATCCCAACACTTTGGGAGGCTGAGGTGGGTGGACCTCTTGAGGTCAGGAGTTTGAGACCAGTCTGGCCAACATGGTGAAACCCCATCTCTACTAAAAGTACAAAAATTAGCTGGGTGTGGTGGCGCATGCCTGTAATCCCAGCTACTCAGAAGCCTGAGACAGGAGAATCACTTGAACCCAGGAGATGAAGTTTGCAGTGAGCCGAGGTCATGCCACTGCACTCCATCCTAAGCAACAGAGCGAGACTCTGTCTCAAAAGAAAAAAAAAAAAAAACAGAGAGAGAGAGAGAAGATCCAAATAAACACAATCAGAAGTGACAAAGGATTTACCACGGTCTCCACAGTAATACAAAAAACTCTCAGAGACTATTAGAAACACCTCTATGCACAGAAACTCGAAAACCTAGAAGAAATGGATACATTCCTGGAAACACACAAACTCCCAAGATTGAACCAGGAAGAAACTGAAATCTTGAACAGACCAATAACGAGTTCCAAAATAGATCCAGTAATGACAGTCTTGCCAACCACAAAAACTCCTGAACCAGATGGATTCACAGCCAAATGACAGATACATAAAGAAGAGTGGGTACCATTTCTACTGAAACTATTCGAAAAAATTGAGGAGGAAACATTCCTCCTTAATGCATTCTATGAGGCCAGCATCATTCTGATACCAAAACCTGGCAGAGACACAACAAAAAAAGAAAACTTCAGGCCAATATCTTGATGAATGTAGATGCAAAATTCCTCACAAAATTCTTTAAAAACGAAATCCAGCAGCACAACAAAAAGCTAATCCACCAGCCAGGCGCAGTGGCTCATGCCTGTAATCCCAGCACTTTGGGAGGCTGAGGCAGGTGGATCACCTGAGGTCAGGACTTCAAGACCAGCCTGGCCAATATGGTGAAACCCTGTCTCTACTAAAAACACAAAAATTAGCTGGGCTTGGTGGCAGGCGCCTGTAATCCCAGCTACTTGGTAGGCTGGGGCAGGAATATCTCCTGAACCCAGGAGGCGGAGGTTGCAGTGAGTCGAGATCATGCCATTGCACTCCAGCCTGGGTGACAAGAGTGAAACTCTGTCTAACAAACAAACAAGCAAACAAAAATAAAAAACAAAAAAACCAAAGAAACCCTAATTCACCATGATCAAGTAGGCTTTATCACTAGGATGCAAGGTTAGTTCAACATATGCAAATCAATATATGTGATCCATCACATAAACAGAAGAAAAAACAAAAACCACATGACCATCTCAATAAATGCAGAAGCTTTTTGAAAAAATATTAACAGCCCTTCATATTAACAAACTTCAACAAATTAGGCATTGAAAGGATATACCTCAAAATAGTAAGAGCCATCGCTGACAAATTAACAGCCAACATCATACTGAATGGACAAAAGCTGAAAGCATTCCCCTTGAGAACTGGAAAAAGACAAGGATGCCCACTCTCACCACTCCTATTCAACATAGTACTGGAAGTCCTTGCCAGAGCAATCAGGCAAGAGAAAGAAATAAAAGGCATCCAAAAAGGAAGAGACGAAGTCAAACCATCTCTGTTTGCAGATGATATGATTCCATACCTGGAGAATGGTATGGTCTCTGACCAAAAGTTTCTAGATCTGATAAACAACTTCAACAAAGTTTATGTACAAAAATTAGTAATATTTCTATACACCAACAATGTCCAAGCTGAGAGCCAAATCAAAAATGCAATTCCATTCACAATATCCACAAACAAATCAAATACCTAGGAATACAGCTAACCAGAGACATGTAAAATATCTACAAACAGAATTAGAAAACACTGCTGAAATAAGTCAGAGATGACACAAACAAATAAAAAAAAATTTCCATGCTCATGGATAGGAAGAATCAATACTATTAAAATGTCCATTCTGCCCAAAGCAATTTACAGAATCAATGCTATTCTTATCAAACTAGCAACAAAGTTTTACACAGAATTAGAAAAAAACTTTCTACAATTCATGTGGAACAAAAATAGAGCCCAAATAGCCAAAACAATTCTAAGCAAAAAGATCAAAGCTGGAGATCTCACATTACTGGACTTCAAACTTATACTACAAGGCTACAGTATCCAAAACAGCATGGCGCTGCTACAAAAACAGACACATAGATCAATGAAACAGAATGGAGGACTCAGAAATAAAACTACACACCTACAATCATCTGACCTTCAACAAAGTTGGCAAAAACAGGCAATGGGAAAAGGACTCCATGTTTAATAAATGGTGCTGGGATAACTGGTTAGCCATATGCAGAAAATTGAAACTGAACCCTTTCGTTTCACCATATACAAAAATCAACTCAAGATAAGGACTTGAATGCAAAACATAAAACTATAAAAACCTTGACTAAAACCTATGAAATACCATTCTGAACATAGCCCCTGGCAAAGATTTCATGACAAAGATGCCAAAAGCAGTTACAACCAAACCAAAAATTTACAAATGGTACCTAATTAAACTAAAGAGCTTCTGCACAGCAAAAGAAACTATTAATAGAGTAAACAGATAACCTACAGAATGGGAGAAAATATTTGCAGACTATCCATCTGACAAAGGTCTAGTAGGCAGCATCTATAAGGAATTCAAATGAATGAACAAGCAAAAAATAACACCATAACAGAGTGGGCAAAGGACATTAACAGACACTTTTTGAGAGAAGACATACAGTCGGTCAACAAGCATATGAAAATATGCTCCACATCACCCAACATTAGAGAAATGCAAATCAAAACCACAATGAGACACTTACTGCCTCACACCAGTCACAATGGCTACCATTGAGCAGGCAAAAAATAACAGAGCTGGCAAAGTTGTGGAGAAAAGGGAATGCTTGTACACTGCTGGCATGAATATTAATTAGTTCAGCCACTGTTTAAAGCAGTTTGATAATTTCTCAAAGAACTTGAAATAGAACTACCATTCTAACCAGCAATTTCATTATTAGGTATATACTCAAAGGAATATAAATTGTTCTACCACAAAGACACATGCATGTGTATGTTCATCACAGCACTATTCACAATAGGAAAGACATGGAATCAACCTAAATGCCCACAAATGATAGACTGCATTAAGATAATGTGGTACATATACTCAATGGAATACTACACAGCCATAAAAAGAATTAGATCATGTCCTTCGTAGCAATATGGATGGAGCTGGAAGCCATTATCCTAAGCAAGCAAACACAGAAGCAGAAAACCAAATACAAGTTCTCACTCATAAGGGGGAGTTAAACATTGAGTACACATGGACACAAAGAAGGGAAAAATAGATACTACAGCCTACTTGTGGGTGGAAGGTGGAAGGAGGGTGAGAACAGCAAAAAAATAAAAACAAAAAAAAAACAAAAAACAAAACAAAACAAAAAAACCTGCCTATTGGGCACTATGCTTATTACCTGCATGATGAAATAATCTGTACGACAAACCCCATGACACAAATTTACCTATGTAACAAACTTGTACATGTACCCCTGAACCTAAAAGTTTTAAAAAGTAAATTAATTTTAAAAAATGTTGTATCATCTGGGAAACAAAGGACACAATCAAAGAGTTTAGTTGCAAATCATTGAAGAGACTAGTTACAAATTTATGGTCAGGGTTAAGGAAACATCACAGGATGCCAAAGCACTAGGAATCTGTAACCGTGAGAAACCTTTCCTTCCCTAAGCGTGAAGGTGAAGGAAATGGAATTATGGGAATCTTGAGAGAACTTGGAGCCACAGAAGAGAGGCTACCAGGCAGGATTTGTGGCCAGTGATGAATATAGTCACTGCCAGAACCATGAGGGTAAGGGATAAGTGACTGGCTTCTTTTTCCTTCCACTCTTAGATCCTATTTTACTACTTCCCATTGAACAAACTAAAACACAAGCCAGGGGAAAAGGGAGCCCAAGATTTGCAACTGTGGTCAGCCTCCAGGGCATAGAGCTGGATGTCCTGAGAATGGAGAGTATATAGGGAAGGGAGGACTGAAGTAGAGTAGACAGATTTAGCAAATACAAATACAGGGCATGCAGTTGAGTTTGAATTTCAGATAAACAAGAATAAATTTTTAGTATAAGTGTGTATCAAGTATTCCATGGAACATGCTTACACTAAGCAGTTTTCATTGTTTCTGTGATATCCAAATTTCATTCAGTATGCTGTATTTTATCTGGCAACTCAGCTAGAGAATAATCAGCACAGAGGTGTTTCTATTATTTGGGCTTGTGACTAGACCAGGACTTTATTACTTTAAACACTTCTGTGTGTATCTCAGCAAGAATGGAATTATATTTTTCTATGTATCAGAAGAAATGATCTCTGATCCCTATCCGCATCCCATTCCCAGATAAGCTCACTGGATCAACTGAGGTGAATAGCAGCCTCTCAGAAGTAACTTGCTAGATTTCAGTGGGTACGAGTAGGATGCCACATACATGGCATTTCAGTCAAATAGCGAATAGGTGGCAGTCTTCATCAATTTATCAAAGGGAATAACATTTTCTCTTTGAAAATAAAATTGTGACAGTGTAGGAAAAAATGCAGATAGCTGAATATTATAGAAGACATTTTGATTAATTTTGATATGATTTAGGATTGAAACATAGTACTATAGTGAGATTCATTTGTGTTTTAATGAGTTTTTTTCCCTTTTCTGAGTTATTTAAAAAATTAGAACCAAATTTATTCTTGAACTTCCAAGCAGTTGTGCTTAAAACTGTAGGATAATGGTGAGCCATTGGTAGAAGAACTGTGTGCTTGACCCTGCAGGGTAACTTCACCCTGGCTTCACAATAGGGCAGAGTGGGAAAGGAGAGGAAGCCTGACCAATCATGTGTAATTCACTCAATAAATATAAGTGCCTACCAAGGCCAGGCATTTGAACTGGGTATGTGGGATGCATAGGAGAATCAGGCTCAGTAACTTTCATCAGGAAGTTTACAATATTATGTGAGAAAGTGGCATCGATTAAGCTAGCAGCTGCCGTACATGTATTATTTCATTTAATCTTCACAGCAATCCTGTTGGTAGATATTATGATTGTCCCATTTTTCAAATGAGAACACTGAGGCTAAAAGAGGCTAAGTGACTTGTCCAAGCTCACACAGCTAGCCAGTGGCATCCATACACTTATATAAACAATAGGATGTACTAGTGTAAGTGTTTTCTTAGTAGTATTACAATGTGCTTCAGATCAAATGGGAAAGTAATCCCTTTCATCAGGTGTTATTAGGCAAGTGCTTCATGGAGGACGAAGTATTTCAGCTGTGTTTTCCTGAGCAAAGAACAGATTTAGCACAACCATGGAGGCACTAAGGTTCAAGCAAAATGGAGATTAGCAAGTGGACTCATTTGATTCCAGTATGACAATCATGTAAATTGGGGGAAGGAGAGACTCAAAAGAAAATTAGGTTAGGGCCTGAGTGGGATGGGCATTGAATGCCATAGTGAGAAATTTTTATGTACATTTTAAAGAAAGCTATTGTCACTCTGAGCAGTGCAGTAACATGAGTGAATCTATGCTTTAGGAATCATACAGGATGAATCCGAAAGAGAAGACAACATAGATAGGAATGAGAACCTGTTAAGAGGCCATTGCTACAGTTCAAACAAGGGGACTGGAAGTAGGGTATTAGGGAAGACAATGTATTAAATGCATGAAAAAGATATAAATAGCCTGCATGATATGTGCACTGAAATGAGTACAAATGAGAGTTGTTCTGATTGATGGGCATTATACAGCAGAAAGCAGCTTAGTAAATAGAAATTGCTTTGTAACACAGTACCATTATCCGTGATCTATAAGACTCAAGTCCAAAATACTATTTTACATTGAATCCTATTCTCTGCAACAGCATTTACAATGTGGATTCATCCGACATACTCTTCCAAAAACAAATAGTTTTTTTTTTCCGTATGTTTCGGTAACCCCACTTCTGGTTATATATCTAAAGGAAATAAAGTCAGTGTATGGAAGAGATATTTACACCTGCCATATTCATTACAGCACTATTCACAACAGCCAGTTATGGACTCAACCTATGTGCTCATCAGTAGATGGTGGGATAAAGAAAATGTGGCACATATACACAATGGAATACTATTCAACCTTTTAAAAAAGTGAAATCCTATCATTTGCAGCAACATGGATGGAACTGGAGGTCATTATGTTAAGTGAAATAAGTCAGGCACGGAAAGTCTAATATTGCATGATTTTACATATATGTGGAATATGAAAAAGTAGAACTAATGGAAGCAGAGAGTAAAATGGTGGTTACAAGGGGCTGGGATGGAGGGAGGAGGATGAGGAGATGTTGAAACAAAGTTTCAGTTACATGGGAGGAATAAGTTCTGGACATCTACTGGATAGCATAGTGATGAGGTAATAATAATAAATATTTGAAAATTGCTAAGTGAGTATATACATATGTATACACTGTATATATACTTCTTTTTAATATACAGATAAAAAATCAGAAAAAGAAGAGGTTTCTCTATGTTTACCAGGCTGGTCTCAAGCTCCTGTCCTCAAGTGATCAAGTGATCCTCCTGCCTCAGCCTCTGAAAGTGTTGGTATTACAGCATGAGCCACCGTGCCTGGCGCTCAGTGAGTAGATTTTGACTGTCTCACCACAAAAAGGTGCTAAGTATGAGGTGATAGATATGTTAATTAGCTTGATTTAATCATTTTACAACATATATATCAAAACATCATATTATACAACATAGATATTTTGTTAGCTAGAAATATTTAAAAACCCAACCAAACATAAACAGAGGGTTCTGAGGTCAAATAAGTGTGGAAAACACTGTATATTTAAGCCCCTTCTTAAAGGGTCACAACACACATTCACCTAGGGAAGGCTCTGAGAATTCCTTCAGCAAAGATACTAGTTGAATCTTGTTAGCTAATAATTTCCTAAACTTATTTAAACCTAGAACTCTTTAAAATGTTGAAACCTAGTAAGACCTGCAAAGATTGTGTTTTGTGAAATTCATTTTAATGTTATTCTCTTCATCTGCAATGCATTCCCTCTGGTGGACTCTAGAGTGCAGTCCCTTCTTTCAAACACAGTTGAAATAAAATGGAATCCCAATGTTTGGTGGACACCTGCCAGCAGTGACCTCTGCTACAGCAAGTATTGATCCTGCTGTCGATAGCTGGTGTCAAATACTTTTTTTTTTTAAAGCAGGGATGATGGTGATGTTGCAAGGGTAGCTGTCGGTCACCAGCCCAAGAGCTCAGCTCACTGAAGTTGTCCCGTTCTCCTTAAAGTTGTTTTCATCAGTTTGTTGTTCATCTGAATAAACTTTTATGGCTTTCTCTTTGTTCTCCTGACCCCAGTAGCCTTAGTGATGGTGGAAAAGTCGTTTCTTAGTAATTTTGAAGTGTCTACGTCTAGTAATAAAACCCAAGCTATCTAGTTAACTCCATCATCCCCTTGCTCAAAATCTCCCCCAGATACCCATCACCTACAGAAACGAAGATTCAAATTATGTGTGTGGCATCATGACTCTCCATGCTCTGACCCCAGCACACATGCACACATGGTTGCATGAGAACGCCGACACACAAATCACTGTTTATTATTTGTTTATTATTATTTTCTAATAAGAAGCCTGCTCTTTATTGCTTCCTATGGTTACTCTACTCTCTGTAATTGAAGGGCCCTTTCTCTTCAATGTCAAAAATCTCAATTAGCCGCAAAGGTACACATCAAGTGCTTTCTTCTCCTAGTAGCTCTCCTAGACACCGTAGACACCTCCCGTTGGAATGATTCCCAATTGCTGTCTTTTACTTTTTACTTATCTTTAATCAGTTTATTCTGGGTGCAAACTAGCTTTGTATGAGTCAATATTCCCCACTGGATGCCAGTGTCTTAAAGGTAGAGAATGTTTTACTAATCTCAGTCACCTCTCTAATCAATCAATCCATCAACAAATATTTGAGTGCCTACTCTGAGCCAGGCACAACATCCTGCACACAGTAGGGGCTCCTATTGATGTTTGTATACTTTCAAAGCACAATCCCTAGAAGTGGAAGTGGGTTCTCTGAATCAAAACCTCAGGAAGTGATTAATGTCACCACCATTAACATGATGAATAGGACCACAGGCTAAGTGTTGTTGGGACCACCCTAGATGTGACTTTGTCATGAGAAGCCTTGGATTTCCAGGGAGGCATCCAAGACAAGCCAGTGATTCTGCTGACATGCTGTCAATTCTAAGTGAACCAAAGAGAGAGGGGGCATTTGCAATTATTTTTTTGAAGTTTCTGGCATAAGTCAGCTAAGATAAGCTCCCGACGGGAAAGCCCTTGCCTTGTTTCTGTACTTACTTGCATTGGTATCATTGCACTACCACCATCTCTAGACAATCAGACCTCTTGGATTTGGCCCTTTTTCTCCTCATCCGTGGAATATCTGACCCCAATTCAATAATTATAACCACCCTAGCGGAACAGATGCTGTACACACCATATCTCGATGAACTGTCATAACAACCCTAAGACATTATTATAAATACAATATTCATTTTGATAAACTAGGAAATTGTAGCTCAGAGACCAGAAGTGCTCTGACACATTCATCAAGGAAAAGCAAACATATTAATGAGCCAGTCACTTTGTGTTTGAATTCTGTGGATCTTTTCACTTTCAGCTGGTTGTTATTAATAATATCTGGCATATATGAATGCATGCTATATTCCAAACATTCTAATAAGTATTATTTTACTGAATCCTACAAATAATCCTTTGGGGTTTCTTGAATTTAAAGAAACATTAGGTCCAGAGAAGGTAAACAGCTAGTCTATGGTCACAAAAGAGGTAAAGCAGGGCCAGGATATAGATTCAAGTCTGTTGGACTCCAGACCTGCCACCCATTCACTATACTACATAACCTCCTCTTGTAATGCAGTGGGCAGTCTAGGAGCTGCTGCCTGAAGAGATCGTATATCCTAAGTAGACTCTCAGGTCTTCTAAACAGAAATGTTCCACGTTAGTGACTCAGTCTCAAACTTTACTTTTGCTCCTCCAAGCCCTCCCCATTTTCCCTTTGGACTGGTTGACCCCTCTTTTAACCTCATCTTCAGGGTCAGTCGAGCTTTCTTGCCATGGTTCAGTCCAGAGGCAGAATAATTCCTTTTAGCATCGTTAGTGTCTAGGAAAACAAATCTCTTTCTCAGGTTTCTCATCAGTTTCCTGGAACAGAATTACTGTGCTGTCCACGTACTGAATTTGTCTCATCTTCTCTGGGCACATAGCTCTGTGCTTAGCTTTCTTTAGCTGCTACTAATGGTAACAGTTCTTTAAGACAGGGCAGTCTTTCTGCCTTAGATGATTTCTAAACCTCAAGTTTTTCCTTAGCTCATATTCCTACGTTTCCTTTATCTTTTTGACTTTGTCTCTTTTGTCTAGTAAATATTAACAGGTTCTATTTAATATTTAGGAGGTGTGCATTTGGGCCCCAGATCAACCTCTGACTTGGTTTTTGACCTTGGGCAAGTTACTTCCTCTTTTAGGCCTCAGTGTCTTTATATGTAAAAGGTGACAGTGGGAAGATGCCCAAGGCTCCTTGTACCTCTGACATTCTATGTCTCAAGCTTCAATGTCAAAGGGCAATACTGTATGAAGACAGTCTGAAAATTTTTCCCATCTTCATTTGACTGCCTAGAAAGGTGATTTGGCTACAGAGAAATAAACTCATCTACTGACCTTCTACTTATCTGTACCCAAGTTTACGAATGTGTACCACAAAGGGAAAAAATAATTATTTCAATTTAAAGTATTTATGACCCAAGTTTTTCGTATTGTCCAAAGTTTAAACAGTGTTCTCATTGAGAACCTCAGTCCCACCTCTGACAAAGTGAATACAGAAACCACTTTTTCAAATCCCAAATCAACACACAAGTTTATGAGTGGGCAGATACTTGAAAAGAGGATTCTTCTAAAATTTCCAGGATTCATGGTCTTCCCTCAGTAAATGATAGAATTTCAGAATTTTCATGGTAGGGTATAAACTGGACAACCAGGCCCAAGGCCAGAGAAGAGTTTAGTTACATGAATGCTGCTGCAGCTGCTGCTTGTCACCTTCTGTTACTCCAAAGGAAGTCTATAGCTTTGGGTTGGCCTAGTGGGAGAATTAGGAGGGAATGATAGTCTTTTCATTCCATCTGCATTTAGCATAGCCACCAAAGGGCAAGTTAGCAACTTCAAACAACACCTTGACAATGACAAACAGTGAAGTTAATGCAGGCTCTGACAACTCCAGAGCACACTCTGACTAAAACAAAGGGCTCTGGCTCAAAAGGGGGTCCCCCAAGCCAAATGAAAAAGAAGTTTCCAAACGGATAGCAAAATTCAGAGGAAGGAGGAGAGATGAAGGGTGGAAGATGAGGCTGTTTACTTAGAATTTGATTGTTCACACTAAGCCCAGCAACCCCTGTGGTCTTGAGCTTGCTTTGAAAACACGATGTCGCTAAAAAGATCAGGATTCGATGGGAACATTCACACTTGAACATTTGCCCAGCTCTTCAGGGAAGTGCTGAAATCAGTGGGAGGGTCTTTAGCACCTCTGTGATTGCAATCATGGCCAAGCTCAGGCGCTGCAGTTGTGCAGCACAAAATACTGCCCAAGACAATTCTTTCAAAACAAAGTGCAGTTAAAACACCTCTCTTTCTTTAGGGTTACGTAAAGACTAAAACATATCAAGCTCAAGGACTTAAACTTGTTTTGGCCAAGCCTAAGGAACCCAAAGTTATTCAGGCCTATGATATCATATCAAGGTCATAGTTTACAGAGAAACCAAAGTAGTGGTGGGAAAGATTTGAATTTAGTTGTTTACTAAATTCTACATGAACAGTGTTTGACCAAGTTTCTTATATAGAAAGGACTTGATGTTTACCCTGAAAAGGTGGTTAGAAACAAATAATAACAACAAAAAGTCTGCTTTCACATCTTAGTGTTTTTAACTTCTGATATGAAAAATACAGGATGGTGATAAAGTTGGAAGTCTCCCAAAAGATGATGTCATTCAAACTTCTCATTTTATGGTTAAGCCAACAGAAACCACAGAAGACAAAGGACTTGCTTATGTCCCAAAGCTAGTGAGTGACAGAATTAAGAACAGAACCCAGACCTTCTGACTTCTCATCTTGGGTTCTCTTTGAGTTGTCTGTATATAGCACATGGATGAAAACCAAGCCCTTGGCTAGCTAGTGTCCACTGCTTCCTTTTAGCATCCTCCAGTGATGTGGGTGGAAATGGTGTTGATTACACTTCCAGAAGAATACTGGGACTGAAATTTCTTAACAATGGTCTACTTTATCAAACTCCTTCCTTTCTAGGCTTCCAGGTTCTACCGAAGGGCATCTCACACTCTTCACCCACACTGAATTTCTCCTCCCTGGCGGGATGTAGTTCAGTTCTCTCTCCTTGATCGCCTTGTCATCTAAATAGCACTGCTACCATCACCTTCACCTTTGCCTTGGTTCCCTTCTCTTCTGTGCATGTGAAGGAAAAGTTAGATGTGAGTCCATAGGTTTATTTTGTGGCTTTAATATTAGGCTCTAAATTCACCAAAAATATATAAAAGGCTCATAATACATCTCAGTAACATTTAAAAACCCAGCTCCTTAAATATACAAGAATCTTATTCCTTTGTCTTGAAAGCTAAAACAAAAAGAAACAAAGTAGAATGATAATGATGTTTAAGAGTAAGTTCCAAAAACAAACTGCATCAGATATAGATCAGTAGAAAACAAACAACTCTCAATCAAAGGAATTTCTGGGTCCATGTGGATATGATTCGACTAAAAATAGATCCTTTAGAACAAGAAGACAAAATATATAGAAATCACAATGACCTGTTTCAGTTTATATCAGTGCTTTAAGGCAGTGGCCATACTGAATTGTGACTTGACATTTAATAAATCACAACTTGTAAACTGCATAGAAATAAAAATAACTAATATTACTGTATTGATCACCTACTATGTGTTCCAGGTGCTCTATGCTAGATTCTTTGCAAATTACATCCCATTTGCTTTCGTTTTTTTTTTTTTTTTTTTTTTTGATGACTCTAAAGTATAGGTGGTGTTTCCCCCATTTCTTACATTTCTTACAAAAGAAACTGAGTTCTCACGGAAAGGTGGAATGGTTTTGTTAGTGTCAGACAGCTAATAAGAACAGAGCTGGGACTTAAGTGTTAATACCTGGGACAGAAACTCTTTTACAAATGAGAATGGAAAATGACCCACAGACATGTGATTTCTGCTAGAATAATAACCCTAAAAGAAGAAAAAGGGTGTTGTTTTTTTAAAGTGACAACCGAATCAGTGTTTTATTTTATCAGAACTTACAAAACTGATCTTAAAGTTTCAGAATTTGTGATAAAGAGTTATAATTGGGATAGAATTCCAATGCAGTTCATTGAAGCTCTGAACCTTAGAAAGCAATGCCCATAGCCAAGTGGTAATTGCTTTTCAGGAGATTATGTCCATCTTGGTGAAGCAGTTGAGAGCTCACCCTATGCAAGTATACAAAGCACAAACATACCTGCATTAGACTCAAGTGTTTATATGAGCATATTTATAGTGTTCGGTTGTTACCTTGACTTTAAACAACAACAGCAGATAATATATAGTCTTTTCAGAAGCTTGGTTACACGCAGAGTAGCAGGAAACAGTTTGAAATCAATGTTTAATGCAAGTTTATTGACTTTTTTAAAACTGGAGAATGCTATCATAAGCACTTTTAAACCACATGTGGTTCATATAGTGTTTATGCTCGCAGTGTTTCCAGAGAAAAGTTCAGGCTGCTCCAACAAACACTTCTTTGGGGATAGTTTTGATACAGCAAAAGAATGTGTGGGAAACCAAATTCCAATATTGGCAAGGCTGTCACCAAATAAAGATGGAATCAGTTATCTTTAGGGCAGTAGTGGTTATGGATGGCTCCTAAGGACATTAACCAGGAGAAGAGAGAAGGTCAGATTGAAGAACACCAATGCTAATAGTTCCTATTCCCAGCTCCATCATTCTGGGCAGCTCCCCCTTCAGACAGAATGAAGTATATTGTAGAGATAGCTAAAGCCTCAGATCATGTATAGGACAGATGTGGTCTTTAAGCAATCTACAAGACTGGAGATGGCTGAGCTTTCCAGCACATATCATCTTGGTGTGTTCCAAGTGCCATAGTCATGCCACTGGGTTTGGAGCAGAAATCACATGGACCTTGGGGTCAGGAGGCAGAGCATTTGAGCAAGGTCAGTACTGGGAAGCTAGTAGGCCTGCCAGGCATAGTACAGGATCTAATAAGGCAGCTCAAAGGTAAAACTCTGAACCATCTGTGGGAAACTTCTATTGCCTTTTCTACAACACTGTTATAGGGTAACAATGTGTATGTGTGTACACACATACTTCTCTTCCACTCCCATTCTCTTTCAGCTGAGGTCCACAGAGCTCTAGCAGGTTTTTCTGTCATTTTCCATTTTTATATGAGGTTGTGTCCTCTATTGTGTCTCCCTTCTGCATGGAACTTCCAATTCCTTGTTAACCAGATTTTCTGGATTTTCCCTGACTATGCCAATTTCAAAGATTCAGTTCCATTGTCAGTCCATGTGAAGCCAGCCGATTGTCAGCAGTTAGACCAAATCTGCTAATATCTGAGTTTCTTATTTAGAAGGACTGTGCAAAGCTGAAGCTACTCCAAGATGGGAAGAACTGCTTCAATGGGAAGTGAGCTGCCCATCACCAGAGGCATTGAAGCAGAGGCAAGAGGTGATTTCTATATTTGATGTAAAATTCAACTTAGAGAATGTGAAAATCACTTCCAGTGGTTTTCTTTTCTTTTCTTTTTTTTTTTTTCTTCAGGATTTTGCCCTTTGGGGGACATGCATAAGGAAGTGGTTGCTTGACAGAGCATTGAGAAAGCAGGGGATGGTGAGAAAGTAAAAAAGAATGGCAGAAATGTAAAATGAATCCCCAGTATAGCTGCAGCGTTTGAGCAACTACATGTGAGGGAAGGAGTTATAGGTGCTGCCTTCATCTCTGTTAAGGCCTTTACTTGCTTAAAAAGCTGGATCTGTGGAGCAGGATAGCAATAAACATTTGTTGAGTAGTTTGTATGTACCCATGCACCTTGTTAGACACTTCAAATACACACAAAAATGCTAAGAAACAGAGTCAACTCCATGTTGTGGATGAGAAAATTAAAACTCACTTTTAATTTTGGAGTTTTGGAGTTGTTGGGCATGGAGTTGACATACCCAACATTTCCCTGTAAAGAGCAGAGTTGCAAATGCAATCCAAGCCTCTCTGACTCCACATCAGTGCTCTCCGCTCAGCACTGCACTTCTTCTTCATCCCTACTTACGGGCTCCCTTTAGGAATTGCTGAGCAAAGTCAGGAAAGGAAGAAAATGTCAGGAATCTCTTAGTCACTTTCTTGGAAAGCTCTCTGATTTCTTTAAGCTCCAGGCTGAGCTTGGACCAAGTGACAGGTTTCTCAGGGTGCCCTTAGTGTCTCCCTCAGTTACAGAAGAAAAGAGCAGGGTGGAGAAGAATCTTCAAAAGGGTCGTTGTAATGAGTACTTAACAGAGTCACACTCATGGCTATTATCCTGTAGACTAGTCCTCCCTTTTTCCTTGCTGCCACAAAGGATAGCCTCCTAGAAGTTGCTGGAATAAAGTAGCATGTTGTGTTCCCACAGCTGGCTTTGCCTGGTGCATGATTTTGAATTAGTCTGAGACTGCTAGGCTCTGGAGTATTTTACTCTAGATATTGGGCCAGGAAATGTGCTATGTACAGCATAGCAAGCCACACAGGCATAATTGCTGCCCTTTGGGTACTTACAATCTAGTGGGAAAGGTGGATATTGACTAAGGGATTATGATAAATAACTACACAATTTCCAAGAGGCAAAGAACTGAAAAGAGGACAATTGCATGCAAGAGAATCTGAACTAGGCTGAGTATCTTTGAGGAAGTGGTAATTCAGTGGAGACACTAAGAAGGTGTCAGCCAGACAAGACACTGGGAAGAGGTCTCTAGGCCAAGAGAGTAACATGTGTAAGTGACCAGGAAGGGATAATTTTTAAAAATCGTACATCTTCTAGTTTTTAAATCGAAATCTTAACTCAAACTGCACTATATGAAATAGACACATCAGGGATGATCCAGTTGAAGCTAAAGTGGTAGTTTCTACCTTTTGGCTATTGTGAAGAATTCTGCTATAAACAGTGTTGTATGAGTATCTGTTTGAAGGCCTGTTTGCAATTATACTATACATTTTAAAGTTATTTTCTAAAGAGTTATTCTTGGTACTATAATTAACATGCTAATTTATAACAATCTTGTTTGGATTACCACCGCTTAATTTTAGTACCGTATAAAAATTTTGTTAATATAGCTCTATTCTCTCCCCCATTCTTTCTGCTGTTATTGTTATATAGATCACGACTTTACACATTGTGTGCCGCGACTTTTAAAAATTTTCATTTTTTATTATGAGTATATAATAGTTGTATGAATCTATGGGTTACATATTATGTTTTATATAAGCATACAATTGGTAATGATCAAAACAGGGTAATTGAGGTATCCATCATTTTAAGAATTTATCATTTCTTTATGTTAAGAACATGCCAATTTCACACTTTTAGTTATTTAAAAATATATAATAAATTATTTTAAACTGTAGTCACTCTATTATGCTACAAAATACTAGATCTTATTTATTCTATCTAATTACCCAACTAGAGTACTGGGGAAAAAAAGCCTGCTATCCAAAAATACCCCATAGTGTGCATTTTCGTACCCATTAACCAACTCCATTTTATCTCCCCTTCTTCAATACCTTTCCCTGCTTCTGGTAACCATTATTCCACTGTCTATCTTCATGAGATCAATTTTGTCTTTTAGATCACACGAATAAGTGAGAACACACAATGTTTGTCTTCCCATGCTTGGTTTATTTCACTTAACATATTGTCTTTCAGTTCCATCCATGTTGTTGCAAATGAGAGGATCTCATTCTTTCTTTATGGCTGAACAATACTCCCTTGTGCATATGCACCACATTTTCTTTATCCATTCATCTGTTGATGGATGATGGACACTTAGGTTGATTCCATATCTCGGCTACTGTGAATAATGCAGCAAAAAACATGGGAGTGCACATAGCTCTTTGATACATGGATTTCCTTTCTTTTGGATATACACCCAGCTGTGGGATTGCTGAATCATACCGTGGTTATATTTTTAGTTTTTTGAGGAACTTTAACTTTGTTCTCTGTGGTGATGGTACAAATTTACATTCTCACCAACAGGGTATGAGGGTTCCCCTTTTGCCATGTCCTTGCCAGAATTCATTATTGCCTGCTTTTTGGATAAAAGTCATTTTAACTAGGATGAGATGATATCTCACTGTAGTAGAAAAAATTTTCATTATTGCCCTATGCAATTGTTGTCTCAATGATATAGGAGAAATAGTTACAAATAAAATATACATGTGTACTATCTTTTATTATAATTGCATAGTTACCTTAACTGGTGCTCTTTCATTTTTCATGTAGATTCAAGTTTCTGTGTAGGGCTCTTTCATTTTAACCAGAAGACTCTCTTTAGTACTTCTAATAGGGCAGATCTGCTAGAAGTGAATTCTCTATTTTTGTTTATCTGGGAATTTCTCAATTTATCCTTCATTTTTGAAGGACAGTTTTACCCTATATAGAATTTTTGGATAGCAGGCTTTTTTCCCAGTCCTTCAAATATGTCATCCCACTGTCTTCTGGTCTCCATGGTTTATGTTGGACAATCAGTTTTTAATTTTACTGAAAAGTACTTGTATGTGGTGAGTCACTTCTCTCTTGCTGTTTCCAAGGTTTTCACTTTGTCTTTGAGAATGGATAGTTTGATTATGATGTGTCTGGATACAGATCTCTTTGAGTTGATCTCACTTGGAGTTTTTTGAGGTTCTTGGATGTGTAGATTATTATTATTTTTTATCAAATGTGGAAAGGTTTTGACCATTACCTTTTCACTTTTTTATTTTGCTTCTCTCCCCCCTTTCCTTTCATTCTGGAACTTCCAGTATGGACGCAATGGTACAGTTTGTACAGATCTCCAAGGAACTGTTTCTTTTTCTTAATTTTTTTTTTTTCTGTTTCTTAGACTACATAATCTCAGTTGGCTTATCTTCAATGTCACTCATTCTTTCTTTTGTCTGTTCAAATCTGCTGTTGAGCTTCGTTGGTGAATTTTTTATTTCAGTCTTTATACTGTTCTACTAAAGAATTTCTATTCAGTTCTTTCTAAAATAAATTCTATGTCTTATTAATATTCTGAATTTGGTGAAGCATCATTTTCATATTTTTCTTTAGTTTTTAAACAATGTGATCTTTAGTTTTTAAAATATATTAAAATAACTGATTTAAATTTTTCATCAACTAAATTCAACATCTGGGCTTTCTAAGGGTCAGTTTTTATTGTTTGCTTTTTTTTCTGTATATGAGGTGTACCTCCTTATTTATTTGCATGTCTCCTAATTCTTTTGTTGAAAACTGTACATTTTAAGTAATAAATTAGGGAACTTTGAATGTTCAATTTTACCCATTCCTGGGATTTGCTGCTGTTTGTTGCTGTTTAGTGACATTCTTGGTCTAGTTCCTTGAAGTCTGTATTCTTTGTCATGTTTGACTTAATCCATGTTTAATCTAGCAGTCATCTAATACTTCTACAGAGATTTCTTTAACTGCCTGGAACCAATATTCTCCCCTTCTTTGCTGAGAGGCTCTGTGTATGTACTGCAGCATGTTTTGAACACTCATTCAGAGGGTTTACAAATCTGCCTTATTCTTACCATTCTGACTGTATAGAACTTCAAGGTTTGCCTGGCATGAGAACCTACAGCCATCTATCTAAGATCATTCCTGAGAATACATACAAACCTAGACATGTGCATAGCCTCCCAGATTTTAAAGTTTTCTGGAATTTTTCAAAGTCCCCTATGGACATCTCATTCATTAGCTTTTCCTTTGTTATCTACTCATCCACTTTTGCTTTTTTCCCACTTATGTCTGTGGCACCAGGTCCTTTCCTTCTGAGTTATTTTTATACTTTTCATATTTCACTGCACTGTAACATGACAAGTAGTGGTCTCGTAATTCACCTTTGCATCCTCCAGAAGACTAGCATAGCACATAGCCCAGAAAAGGCTCTAGGAAGTATTATTTTACTTGAATTTAATGGATTAGAATGGGTTGAAATGGATAATGATGGAGTAACTTTTGGCAGAACAACCTTCCCACAAAACAATGATATATTCTAGACGAAAATACTAACATATATTACTTAAAAACACTGAAGAGTGACTAAAAATAGACAGTAGCTGGAATGGAGAGTTATATCCTCAGAAAAAGGCAGTGGCCCTAAATGGGTTTCCCAGTATTATGTCCCTTCACTTCAGGACAAGAACCAGTTGGGCACACAAAGAAGCTAAAGTTCATATAGATAGAAATACACCATCTTACCATATTGAAGACCTAAAACTGTGGTCCTAATATTCTTTTGGTAAAGGACCACAGAGTAAATATTTTAGGCTTTTGAGCCACATATTGTCTCTGTTGCATAGTTTTTTTGTTTGTTTTACAATCCTTTAAAATGTTTTAAAAAAAAAACCCACAAAAAATAAAAACATTCTTAGTGAATAAGCTTTACAAAAATAGGTAATGGATTGGATTTGGCCCAGGGACCTTATTTTGACAACCCCTGAACTAGAGATTAGAGTATGGAATATCTGGAGAAACTGAAAGGTGAGGGGAGGGAATCCCAAAAACAATTAAGCCAGCAAAGAGGAATCTGAGTATAAACTCAGAGTATAAACCCTGCCCAAATCTCTAACTGACTATCTGAAACACATACGTGCAGTGCAGACTCCAAATAGTCGCAATAAAGCTAAAGCAATTGAAAAGAGTTTTTAGCCCCATTCCTTTGCAAGAAACCAGGAGTCTTTAGTTTGAGTCTAGTCAAGTTAACTATCTGCTAAAATAAAAATATTTTTAAGAGGAGCAAAATTGAGAATATCTCTAATATATCATTAATAATGTATAGAAAAATATAAAATTATTAGACATATGAATAAACAAGATAATTTTATTACTACTCAGGAGAAAGGCCAGGCAATGCACAGTAACCTTGAGTTTACCCAGATGTTGGCATTAGAAGAGAAAAATGTTAAAGCAGCTATTTTAATGATGCTAAATACACCAAAGGGAAATATCCTCATAATGAAAAATAAATAAGAAACCCAGGCAGAAAAATTAAAACTAGGATAACCAACTGGAAATTCTACAAATAGAAAATTCAATTTCTGAAGTAAAAATTTAACTGAATGGTATTAAGAAAGGATTAGCGATAACACAGAAATAGTGAATTTAAAGAAAGATTGATGAAAATGATTCAAATTTAAGAAAAAAGAGAATCAAGTGAGGTCATTAGAATAGACCCTGCCATCTAGCTAGGTACTGAGAACATAAAATAGAGGACAGAAAAGTTGTATTCAGTGAAAGAAAGAGAAAGGATTTTAGCATGGAGCTTTCCTGGAATGTGCAGACTATGAAGGGTTGGTGCTAGTGGATGGATAGTTCCCTGAACAAAATCAAGGCTTTTGTTGATCAGGAAGAGAAATGGAGTTGGTAAACAAACAAACAAACAAAAAGGAATAAAATTTTAGGGTGATGTCACTAAAAATAGTAGAAAAGAAAATTCCAGGGTGCTTTCCTTTCATCAAAACAACTAATAAGCTAGCAAAACCTGTGAAAATAAACTTTTACAGAACTCTGGAGTCTAGTTAAAAACACAGCAATCAGGTGAAAGCTTGGTGAAGAAACAAGTTGCTACAGTAAGAAAACGCTGTGACATTTTAAACTGCCCAACAGCCATCACCCAGATCCCAGATCTACAGCAGCTACTAGGACAACACATTGCATTCCTGGTACAGGTTCCTAGTGCAAGAAAGAGCAACACGGATTTTGTTCTCAAAGAATTGTTGTTGTGGATTTTGATTTGTCCAGTGGCTCCCTTATGGACCTGTGAAAGGCCTTGCCTTTATTTCATCTGACTTGGAGCATTCCCAGGGATAGGGTGGCTTCCCAGGCAGATTTTGCCAAGATCAGTTAAAAACTGTAAAAACCTACATTGAAAGAGAAGAAAGGTCTCAAATCAATAATCAAAATTTGTACTTCAAGAAATTAAAGAAAGAGTCTGGAGGTTCCAAGATGGTCCAATAGGAACAGCTCCAGTCTGCAGCTCCCAGTGTGAGTGATGCAGAAGATGGGTGCTTTCTGCATTTCCAACTGAGGTACCGGGTTCATCTCACTGGGGCTTGTCAGACAGTGGGTGCAGCCCACAGAGCAGGGCGGGGCATCACTTCACCCGGGAAATGAAAGGGGTCACAGAATTCCCTTTCCCAGCAAAGGGAAGCCGTGACAGACGGTACCTGCAAAATCGGGAAACTGCCACCCTAATACTGCACTTTTTCAATGGCCTTAGCAAATGGCACACCAGGAGATTATATCCCATGCCTGGGTTGGAGGGTCCCACACCCATGGAGCCTCACTCACTGCTAACACAGCAGTCTGATATCAAACTTCAAGACGGCAGCAAGGCTGGGGGAGTGGCGTCTGCCATTGCCGAGGCTTGAGGAGGTAAACAAAATGGCCAGGAAGCTCGAACTAGGGGGAGCCAACTACAGCTCAAGGAGGCCTGCCTGCCTCTGTAGACTCGACCTCTGGGGGCAGGGCATAGCTAAACAAAAGGCAGCAGAAACTTCCACAGACTTAAACGTCCCTATCTGACAGCTTTGAAGAGAGTAGTGGTTCTCCCAGCATGGAGTTTGAGATCTGAGAACAGACAGACTGCCTCCTCAAGTGGGTACCTGACCCCTGAGTAGACTAACTTGAAGACACCTTCCAGTAGGGGCCGACTGACACCTCATACAGCCAGGTGCCCCTCTGAGACGAAGCTTCCAGAAGAACGATCAGACAGCAACATTTGCCGTTCTGCAATATTTGCTGTTCTGCAGCCTCTGCTGGTGATACCCAGGTAAACAGGGTCTGGAGTGGATCTCCAGAAAACCCCAACAGACCTGCAGCTGAGGGTCCTGACTGTTAGAAGGAAAACTAAGAAACAGAAAGGACATCCACACCAAAACCCCATCTGTATGTCACCATCATCAAAGAGCAAAGGCAGATAAAAGCACAAAGATGGGGAGAAACCAGAGCAGAAAAGCTGAAAATTCTAAAATCAGAGCACCTCTTCTCCTCCTAAGGAATGCAGCTCCTTGCCAGCAATGGAACAAAGCTGGACGGAGAATGACTTTGATGAGTTGAGAGAGGAAGGCTTCAGATGATTGGTAATAACAAACTTTTCCAAGCTAAAGGAGGATGTTTGAACCCATCATGAAGAAGCTAAAAACTTTGAAAAAAGACTAGACAAGTGGCTAACTAGAATAAACAGTGTAGAGAAGTCCTTAAATGACCTGATGGAGCCAAAAACCATGGCATAAGAACTACGTGATGCATGCACAAGCTTCAGTAGCAGATTTGATCAGGTGGAAGAAAGGATATCAGTGATAGAAGATCAAATGAATGAAATGAAGTGAGAAGAAAAGTTTAGAGAAAAAAGAGTAACAAGAAATGAACAAAGCCTCCAAGAAATATGGGACTATGTGAAAAGACCAAATCTATGTCTGATTGGTGTACCTGAAAGTGATAGGCAGAATGGAACCAAGCTGGAAAACACTCTGCAGGATATCATCCAGGAAAACTTCCCCATCCTAGCAAGGCAGGCCAACATTCAAATTCAGGATATAGGGAGGATGCCACAAAGATACTCTTCGATAAGAGCAACTCCAAGACACATATTTGTCAGATTCACCAAAGTTGAAATGAAGGAAAAAAATGTTAAGGGCAGCCAGAGAGAAAGGTCAGGTTACCCACAAAGGGAAGTCCATCAGACTAACAGCGGATCTCTCGGCAGAAAGTCTACAAGCCAGAAGAGAGTGGGGGCCAATATTCAACATTCTTAAAGAAAAGAATTTTCAACCCAGAATTTTATATTCAACCAAATTAATATTCATAAGTGTAGGAGAAATAAATTCCTTTACAAACACATGCTGAGAGATTTTGTCACCATCAGGCCTGCCTTACAAGAGCTCTTGAAGAAAGCACCAAACATGGAAAGGAACAACAGGTACCAGCCACTGCAAAAACATGCCAAACTGTAAAGACCGTCAATGCTAGGAAGAAACTGCATCAACTAATAAGCAAAATAACCAGCTATCATCATAATGACAGGATCAAATTCACACATAACAATATTAACCTTAAATGTAAATGGGCTCAAATCTCCAATTGAAAGACACAGACAGGCAAATTGGATAAAAAGTCAAGACCCATCGGTGTGCTGTATTCAGGAGACCCATCTCATGTGCAGAGACACACATAGGCTCAAAATAAGGGGATGGAGGAAGATCTACCAAGCAAATGGAAAACAAAAAAAAGCAGGGGTTGCAATCCTAGTCTCTGGTAAACCAGACTTTAAACAAACAAAGATCAAAAGAGACAAAGAAGGCCATTACATAATGGTAAAGGGATCAATTCAACAAGAAGAGCTAACTATACTAAATATATATGAACCCAATACAGGAGCACCTAGATTCATAAAGGAAGTCCTTAAAGACCTACAAAGAGACTTAGACTCCCACACAATAATAATGGGAGACTTTAACACCCCACTGTCAACATTAGACAGATCAACGAGACAGACAGTTAACAAGGATATCCAGGAATTGAACTCAGCTCTGCACCAAGCAGACCTAACAGACATTTATAGAACTCTCCACCCCAAATCAACAGAATATACATTCTTCTCAACACCACATCACACTTATTCCAAAATTGATCACATAGTTGGAAGTAAAGCACTCCTCAGCGAGTGTAAAATAACAGAAATTTTAACAAACTGACTCTCAGACCACAGTGCAATCAAACTAGAACTCAGGATTAAGAACCTCACTCAAAACTGCTCAACTACCTGGAAACTGAACAACCTGCTCCTGAATGACTACTGGGTACATAACAAAATGAAAGCAGAAATAAAGATGTTCTTTGAAACCAATGAGAACAAAGATACAACATCCCAGAATCTCTGGGACACAGTTAAAGCAGAGTGTAGAGGGAAATTTATAGCACTAAATGACCACAAGAGAAAGCAGGAAAGATATAAAATTGACACCCTAACCTCACAATTAAAAGAACTAGAGAAGTAAGAGCAAACACATTCCAAAGCTAGCAGAAGGCAAGAAATAACTAAGGTCAGAGCAGAACTGAAGGAGACAAAGACACAAAAAACTCTTCAAAAAATTGATGAATTCAGGAGCTCGTTTTTTGAAAAGATCAACAAAATCGAGAGACCACTAACAAGACTAATAAAGAAGAAAATAGAGAAGAATCAAATAGATGCAATAAAAAATGATAAAGGGGATAGCAGCACCGATCCCACAGAAATACAAACTACCATCAGAGAATACCATAAACATCTCTACGCAAATAAACTAGAAAATCTAGAAGAAATGGATAAATTCCTGGACACATACACCCTCCCAAGACTAAACCAGGAAGAAGTTGAATCGCTGAATAGACCAATAACAAGTTCTGAAATTGAGGCAATAATTAATAACCTACCAGTCAAAAAAATCCAGGACCAGACAGATTCACAGCTGAATTCTACCAGAGGTACAAAGAGGACCTGGTACCATTCCTTCTGAAACTATTCCAATCAATAGAAAAAGAGGGAATCCTCCTTAATTCATTTTATGAGGCCAAAATCATACTGATACCAAAGCCTGACAGAGACACAACAAAGAACAGAGAATTTTAGACCAGTATCCCTGATGAACATCAATGCAAAAATCCTCAATAAAATACTGGCAAACCGAATCCAGCAGCACATCAAAAAGTTTATCCACCACAATCAAGATGCCTTCATCCCTGGGATACAAGGCTGGTTCAACATACAAAAATCAATAAATGTAATCCATCGTATAAACAGAACAAAAGACAAAAACCACATGATTATCTCAATAGATGCAGAAAAGGCCTTCGACAAAATTCAACAGCGCTTCATGCTAAAAACTCTCAATAAACTGGGTATCAATGGGACATATCTCAAAATACTAAGAGCTATTTATGACAAACCCACAGCCAATACCATACTGAATGGACAAAAACTGGAAGCATTCACTTTGAAAACTGGCACAAGACAGGGGTGCCCTCTCTCACCACTCCTATTCAACATAGTGTTGGAAGTTCTGGCCAGGGCAATCAGGCAAGAGAAGGAAATAAAGGGTATTCAGTTAGGAAAAGAGGAAGTCAAATTGTCCCTGTTTGCAGATGACATGATTGTATATTTAGAAAACCCCATTGTCTCAGCCCAAAATCTCCTTAAGCTGATAAGCAACTGCAGCAAAGTCTCAGGATACAAAATCAATGTGCAAAAATCACAAGCATTCCTATACACCAATAAGAGATAAACAGAGAGCCAAATCGTGAGTGAACTCCCATTCACAATTTCTTCAAAGAGAATAAAATACCTAGGAATCCAATTTACAAGGGGTGTGAAGGATCTCTTCAAGGAGAACTACAAACCACTGCTCAACAAAATAAAAGAGGACACAGAGAGGAAGAACATTCCATGCTCATGGATAGGAAGAATCAATATTGTGAAAACGGTCATATTGCCCAAGGTAATTTATAGATTCATTGCCATCCCCATCAAGCTACCAATGACTTTCTTCACAGAATTGGAAAAAACTACTTTAAAGCTCATATGGAACCAAAAAAGAGCCCACATTGCCAAGACAATCCTAAGCCAAAGAAACAAAGCTGGAGGCATCACACTACCTTAGTTCAAACTATACTACAAGGCTACAGTAACCAAAACAGTATGTTACTAGTACCAAAACAGAGATATAGACCAATGGAACAGAATACAGCCCCTGGAAATAATACCACACACCTACAACCATCTGATCTTTGACAAACCTGACAAAAACAAGAAATGGGGAAAGGATTCCCTATTTAATAAATGGTGCTGGGAAAACTGGCTAGCCATATGTAGAAAGCTGAAAATTGCTTTCTTACACCTTATACAAAAATTAATTCAAGATGGATTAAAGACTTAAATGTTAGACCTAAAGCCACAAAAACCCTAGAAGAAAACTGAGACAATACCATTCAGGCCATAGGCATGGGCAAGGACTTCATGACTAAAACACCAAAAGCAATGGCAACAAAAGCCAAAATTCACAAATGGGATCTAATTAAACTAAAGAGCTTCTGCACAGCAAAAGAAACTACCATCAGCATGAACAGGCAACCTACAGAATGGGAGAAAATTTTTGCAATCTACTCATGTGACAAAGGGCTAATATTCAGAAATTACAAAGAACTTAAACAAATTTACAAGAAAAAAATCAACCCCATCAAAAAGTGGGCAAAGGATATGAACAGACACTTCTCAAAAGAAGACATTTATGCAGCCAACAGACACATGAAAAAATGCTCATCATCACTGGTCATCAGAGAAATGCAAATCAAAACTACAATGAGATATCATCTCACACCAGTTAGAATGGTGATCATTAAAAAGTCAGGAAACAACAGGTGCTGGAGAGGATGTGGAGAAATAGGAACGCTTCTACACTGTTAGTGGGACTGTAAACTAGTTCAACCATTGTGGAAGACAGTGTGGCGATTCCTTAAGGATCTAGAACTAGAAATACCTTTTGACCCAGACATCCCATTACTGGGCATATATCCAAAGGATTATAAATCATGCTGCTATAAAGAGACACACACATGTATGTTTATTGCGGCACTATTCACAATAGCAAAGACTTGGAATCAACCCAAATGTCTATCAATGACAGACTGGATTAAGAAAATGTGGCACATATACACCATGGAATACTATGCTGCCATAAAAATGATTGAGTTCATGTCCTTTGTAGGGACATGGATGAAGCTGGAAACCATCATTCTGAGCAAATTATCGCAAGGACAGAAAACCAAACACCTCATGTTCTCACTCATAGGTGGGAATTGAATGATGAGAACCCTTGGACACAGGAAGGGGAACATCACACACCGGGGCCTGTTGTGGGGTGGGTGGAGGGAGGAGGGATCGCATTAGGTAACGGGTGCAGCACACCAACATGGCACATGTATACATATGTAACAAACCTGCATGTTGTGCACATGTACCTTAGAACTTAAAGTAAAATAATAATAAAAAAATTGAAATTAGAGAAAGAAGAACACATTAAGCACAAAGCCTTGGTAGGAATTAAATAATAAATATTAGAGCAGAGATAAATGAAATAGAGAAGAAATAACCAGAGAGAATCAATAAAATCTAAGTTTGGTTGTTTAAAAAAATCAACAAAATTGCTAAACCTTTAGCTAGACTGATAAAGAATAAAGAAATGCAAATAACTAAAATCAGAAATGAAAGTAGGAACATTCCTACTGACTTCACAGAATTAAGAAGTATTATAAAAGAATGCTATGACCAATTGTTTGCCAACAAACTAGATAACCTAAATAAAATGGGCAAATCCCTAGAAACACTGAAATGAACAAAGCTGACTCAAGATGAAATAGAAAATCTCAACAAATGTATAGGAAGTAAAGAGATTAAATCAGTCAACTGAAAACCTCCCACCAAAGAAAAGTTTTGGATCAGATGGCTTCACTAGTTAATTCTACCAATAATTTAAAGAATAATTAACTCAAATCCTCTCAAGTTCTTCCAAGAAATACAGAAGAAGCACTTTCTAACTCATTCTATGAGTTCACATTTACTAAGATAACCAAACCAGACAAACACATCACAATAAAGGACCAACAGGAGTACAGACCAATATTCCTTATGAAAATAATGCAAAAATCCTCAACAATATGCTTGGAAAAAGAATTTAGCAACATATTAAAAGAACTGTACACCATGGTCAAGTGGGTTTCCTCCTAGGAATTCAAGGTTCAACATAAAAATAATCAAGTCATGCAATAAATCATGTAAATAAAACTTTAAAAGCACCACAATCTTCTCAGTTGACACAGAAAAAAAAACATTGGACCAAATCCAGCACCCTTACAATATAAAAACACTTAAATTAGAAACAGAGGAAGCTTCCTCAACAAGGTAAGAGCATTTTACAAATCTTCATGCTCTTGGATTTGGCAATAGATTGTGTAGATATGATATCAAAAGCATGAGTAACAAAAGGAAAAATAGGTTGTATTTTATCAAAACTAAAACTTTGGGCCTCAAAAGACATTATCGATGAAGTGAAAAGACAACTTAAAAAATGGGAGGAAATATTTGCAAATAATGATTTTGATAAAAGCTTAACATCCAGAATATAGAAAAACTCCTACAACATAATAACAAAAAGACAAAAAAAAGGGCAAATGACTTAAATAGAACATATTTCTCCCAAGAAGATATATAAGTGACCGATAAACACATGAAAGATGCTCAACATCATCACTTATTAGGGAAATGAAAATCAAAACCACAATGAAATATCACTTCATGCCCAATAGGATGACTATGATTTTTTTTAACAAAGGAAAATATCATGTTGGCAAGCACATAGAGAAATTAGAACCCTTATACTTTCCTGGTATGGATGTAAAATAGTGCAGCCACTTTGGAAAACAGTTTTATGCTTCATTAAATGTTAAAGATAGAGCTAACATACAACTCAGAAGCTCCTTTTCTTAAAAGCACTCAGAAATTTAAATATATCCTTGTACAGAAAAGTTCATAGTAGCATTATTCGGAAAAGCCAAAAGATGGGAACAACCCAAGTGTCCATCAAATGATAAATGAATAAACAAAATTGGTTGTATCCATACAATGAAATATTGTTTAGTTATAAAAGTGATCAAAGTACTGATACATGCTACAACATGGATGAATCTCAAAAACGTAAGTCAAAGAAGCCAGACACCAAAGGTCACATATTGTATTAGTCCATTTATATGAAATATCCAGAATAGGTAAACCCATAGAGATAGACAGCAGAATGCTCCTTGTCAAAGGCTCTGTGAGTGGGGAAGGGGGAGTGACTACTTAATGGGCAGGAAGTTTTCTTTTAGTATGACAAAAAATGCTTCTGAATTAGACAGAGGTGATGATTGCACAATATTATGAAGATACTAACTGCCACTGAATTGTACAGTTTAAAATAGTTTTATGTTACATGAATTTTACTCTAATAAAACATTTTTAAAAAGTAAAATTTCACCTCAGTCCAATCAATATTAATAAGAACCTTTTCTGTAGGAGCCCTGTGATAGACAACTGCGAACCTATGATTTGTATTGGAAACAGACCCTGCTTTCCGAGGGGTCCCAAGGAAACACACGCAAACACACACACACAGAGATGCACACACATTCACACACGCACATCTCTAATATATTATGAGGCAGATTAACAATGCCATTAGAAAACTTTGAGGGCATAAGAAAAAGCACTAGATGGTGATGGGAAGGGGTGCATAGAAGAGGTAACATCGGAGCTACCTTATTTGAGAAACAGATTGACATAGTTTAACAGAAAGAACATGGGCATTGAAGCTAGACTACGTGGGTTAAAATCCTACCTTTCCTTGATCCAGCTGCATGACTATGGGTAGGTCAGTGCATTTCTTGGAGCCTTCTTTTCCTCTTCTGCAAAATAGAGATATTAATTTCCTACTTATTAGGGTTGTTTTGAGGATCAGATGAGAAATGCCTGTAAGTACTTGACTCAAAAAGGCACATGTGCTGTTCTTTGCTAATTTAGCTTTCGTCCTCTGCTCAGTGCATTGCTCTGCAGGTGGTGGGAATAGACTCTTTGCAGGAGATGTAGGGGTTGGGATGGGGAGATGAGGGGGTGAAATGACGTTTTTGAAGAGGTCTTTCCTTTTCAGAATCTCAGAGAGGAATCTTGGGAATCCCCACTATTTCCTTTTTCACCTAGATTTGTGTGCAGCTCCTAGAAAAATGCTGCACCCTATGAGTAGCAGGCCCAGTATGCAGATGGCTTCAGGGAGAATTCAGCATTGATAAGTTCAAGCCCCATAGACTCCCTTTGCTTGCTGCTCTCTCCCCTGGCATGCTGTCAGCTGGTGGGTGCATCAAGCCCTAGTAATTCTGGGACACATTGTTGCTGTGTCTTATTTCAGGGAAACCCCAAAGTGCAACACATTAGGAATTACATAAATAGATTAAATGAACTGCTCAGCCATAACCTTGCACCTAATTATTTCACGGCCTTTTGCTTTGTAAGCATTTTTCTGCCCTGAAGAACTCAAAATGATGAAATGGCCTTGGCTAAAAACAAGTAATTCTCTGCATAGCAGCTCCTTCTCTCTGCAGGGACGACGCAGCCTGAGGTTGCTGGTGTCTGCACAAACACAGCAGCTGACACGGCAAATGATGCACAGGCTGACTTTTAATGGCATATATTTTTCTAGGTTTTTAAAGAGCTTTAACCCATTTGCTGCCCAAATTAGTTTAAAGATTTTTATGCAATAGCTTGCAATAAAAATATATTTACAACCAAATGAGTAAGTAAACATCTCCACCCCAGCACTTCTTGGCTGGGTTCTGCTTAGCTTAGACATTTTTCTGCTTCTGCCTACCAAAGGATTGGAGCAATTTTTTCTTCAAAGACTGAACCCTTGGGATAGTAGGTAAATGCCCCTTTTACATTTCTTGTGGTATACTGCCCCCTCAGTGTTCACTGCAGTGTGACTCATACACAGTCATTGCATAAAATAACAATTTTATCACAGAGCAAACAAATATGATGTAGTAGAAGTAGCATCACACCAAAATTAGGAATCTTAGAGATGCTTTTCTACCAATGAACTTTGTCTATCGTTGTCATTCCATAACTGTGACTCTGAATGTGTTTCTTGTCCTTTCTGTGTCTCATGTTCAAATGATATTATTATGAGATCTTTACAGTTTTCCCACAATATAGTATTCACTACAATCCTGGTAAATTGCAAGTACATAATCACACATTCTTCTATTGAGCTTAGCTTGCCTTAAAGCATTGCTGGTCCCACCCAAGTCCTCTTTGTTTCACTTATAGATTAGCTAACACTCATAGTTTAACCTATTGAATCATCCAGTCTTTTCAATTTTTTTTTCCAATCCTGTTATCACAGAAGAAGCAAAGTCTTTGAATTCAGGATCCTAGATTTTTTTTTTATTCCTTGCTTAAAGTATGACTCTTTCCTTAAGAGTAATCCGAAGTAAACCCCAAGTGAGCCATGTCCCTGAGAACTATTCCAAAATTTCTTTAAACTATCATTGTGCTGACCTGGTCACATAGAACTTGTTCTCTCAAGTCTTCTGCCTGAGGATTTATGTCTTCATAATTTCCAAAAGGTTTATTTATTCTGTCACCAAAGACTCCAAACCATGTGCTTGGTCTTACTCAAACACACAGTAGTGTTAACCATTATTTCAGCCTTAGGATGTTGGTTGATCATCTGCATATGACTTTTGAAAGAATTTTTTCCCCTTATTGTTTTTGGTCATTAGAATTTGTTTACTTGGGGTTAATTCCATGGAATGTTCTGATGGTATGGACCTATTAATCCATCAGATTGTGTCCAATGTTTGGGGTAAGGGAAATGATCAATTCAGTTCTTGACATGTTGCAATTTAGGTACCTGTAGAAAAATTAGAAACAACAAACCAGTGAATAGCTGGATATTCTGCATGTATAGTTTAGGAGACAGACTATAGCTGAAAATACAGATCTGAGATTCACAATTTCATAGATGGCAACTAAAGTGTGGAAGAAGATAACATCAATTATGACAACATATAGGGTGAGAATAATAGGGTTGAGAATGGAGCCCTGGGAAATACTGAGGTTTAAGAAGGAGGAAGAGAAGCTTCACAATGAGGTAGAGAAAGGAAGGTTTGGGAGATAGATGGTTAATTAAAAGAGGATACTGTAAAGAAGACAAAGGAGTAGGAAATCTCCGAAAAGAGAAAGTGGTTAATGATAATGACAGACAACAGAACGATCACATATATTTGACTTGGACATGGCCAGAAGCCTCTTTGTGATGAAGTTTTTCCATTTTGATAAAAATAATTTCAATGAGAAACTCATTATTGGTAATTATTTGTAATTAAATTAAAAGTGAATGTAACTAACAGTATTAATCTGATAAATTTTGAGTGAGGGACAGCACTGCGATTTCAGTACAGTGTAGTAGAAAGCAGAGTATGAAGTATGATGATGGTTGTTACAGTTAGTTTAATTTCTTTAAGATAGAAATATTGGTGGAATATGAAAATCTGTGGCATTTTTTTCTGCTCTCTGTTAAATTCATGAAATATTGAAGCACCCACTTTTTTTCTGTGCTTAGAATATCTATCCTTGGCTTCTTAACTTTCTTAAAAGTTGGGACACATAAATTTCAGCAGTTTTTAGCTTATTTCCAACTTTATTCAAGAGTTAAGATCATTCCAAGGTTGTCATCATTCCTTTGACTTTTATTTCTTAAAACTGTCTCCAAGATGCTAAAAAGCTGATTAACTACACTAATCAGGCAAGTCAACCTTGTTTGATGCTGGATTGACATCAAAGAAATGATGTGAAGATGCAGCAGGGTGTAGAGATTGCAATCTCAGCATCTAGTAAAATACAGGGAATGGCAGAGTAAGGACCAGCGAAAATCCTCCCCTTTATAAAAACAATGCAGATACTGGAAAAAATTGTCAGAATCTCCTTTTTCATAACTCTGAAAGTTAACCAAAGATTTGCATCAATCCAGGAAGTATACATTCAAGAAAAATGGCTGAAACACAGTAAGATCAGTGAGTTTCATGGCATTTTAATTTGCCTTTTTCCATTTCCCTTTTCCCAGCTCTGCAGGTAAACAACAACTTGTCAGCAACTGGGAGATTGTGGCAGTGGGAGGGAGAATGGAGTTGCAACCCTTTCTTAGAGAATTGTCTTTATTCAATTTGTTTAGTGGTTCTCTGGAAGACCCAATTCACACTGTTTGTTTTTACATGCCTGCACTTGCCTAGTGCAAATTGACTTTTACCAAAAGTATTTGTCAAAAATAATCAGCAGCAATTGTTTAGCATCATAGCAACTTGAGGTGGTGGATACAGCTGGGGTAAATAATAAGCTAATTAAAAACTTAAAAAGGAAAAGCTGAGGAATTAGATGACCTTAGGGGACTTTGAAAAGTGTTAGCTTGCAGAAATGGGCGAGCTGATTAAAAAATTTATATGAAAATTCAAGGAAATTAGAATAACAAAATAATCTTCAAAAGAATTTGAAGATTACACTTTCCAATTTCAAAACTTACTACAAAAACCAAAAATCAAAATAGTGTGGTATTGGCCTAAGGATATATATATATAATAGAATAGATAGTTCAGACATAAACCCTATGGTCAATTCATTCTTGACAAAGGTACCAAGAAAATTTAATAATGAGAGAATATAGTATTTTTTTTAGATGGAGTCTCCCTCTGTTTCCAGGCTAGAGTGCAGTGGTGTCATCTCGGCCCACTGCAACCTCTGACTCCCTCGTCAAAAAATTCTCCTGCCTCAGCCTCCCGAGTAGCTGGGATTACATGCATGCGCCACCACGCCCTGCTAATTTTTGTATTTTTAGTAGAAACGGGGTTTCACCATGTTGACCAGGATGTTCTTGATCTCCTGACCTCATGATCCACCCACTTCAGCATCCCAAAGCGCTGGGATTATAGGCATGAGCCACTGTGCCCGGCCAAGAATGTAGAGAAAGAAAGAAAGAAAGGAAGGAAGGAAGGGAGGGAGGGAGGGAGGGAGGGAGGGAGAGAAAAAAGGAAAGGTGCTGGGACAACTACATAAGCATATTTAAAAGAATGAACTTAGCCCTCTACCTCACACCCTCTACCAAAATCAACACAAATTATATCAAAGTTTCAAATGCAAGAACTAATGCTATAAAACTCTTAGGATAAAACATAAGTGTAAATATTTATGACCTAGAATTAGGCAACAGTTTCACAGACATGATGCCTAAAGCAAAAGAAACTAAAGGAAAAAATAGATCAACTGAATTTCATCAAAATTACATTTTTTTGTGGACCCAAGGTTACTATAAACAAAGTGATAAGATATCTTGCAGAATGTTAGCAGTTATTTCCAAATTATATATCTGACAAGTATCTCTTATCAGGAATATATAAAGAACTCTTGATAACTGCACAATAAGAGAAAACCCAGCTTAAAAATGGGCAAACAATTTGAATAAACATTTCTCCAAAGAAAATATACAAATGGAAGCTAAGCACAGCAAAAATGCTCAACATCATTAGCCATATGAAGTAAATGCAAATCAAAATCATAGTTGGATACCTCTTCTCCCACACTAGGATGGGCATAATAAAAAGATAGATAATAACAAGTGTTGGACAGGATGTAGAGAAATATACATTCCTGGCAGAATATAAAATGGTGCTGCTGTCAGGGGGATCATGGCAGATGGGATGCAGGACTAGATTGCAGCTCCCCCTCGGACAGACAGAGCAGCATGTGGAGGCTCGCATCATGAACTTTTGCTCCAGAAAAACTGCAGGAATACATTAGGAAAGCCGAGAGAACCCACAGACCCTCTGAAGGAAGCAGATTGCTCCTGGGAGACACCCCAAATACTGTGCTGGTATCCATGACTGAGAGACCCACAGATGGTTCACATCACAGGATTCTGCGCAGACAACCCCCAGTACCAGCCTGGAGCCTGGTGGACTTGCTGGGTGGCTAGATCCAGAAGAGAGGTAACAATCACTACAGCTCACCACATTCCTAGGAAAACAGGGGGAGTACTACATCAAAGGAATACCCCATGGGACAAAAAAATCTGAACAACACCCTTGAGCCCTAGACCTTCCCTCTGACAGAGCCTACTCAAATGAGAAGGAACCAGAAAACCAACTCTGGTAATATGACAAAACAAGGTCCTTTAACGTCCCCTCAAAAATCACACTAGCTTACCAGCAATGGATCCAAACCAAGAAGAAATTCCTGATTTACCTGAAAAAGAATTCGGAAGGTTAGTTATTAAGCTAATCAGGGAGATACTAGAGAAAGGCGAAGCCCAATCTAAGGAAATTAAAAAAAAAAAAAAAGATACAATAAATGAAGGGAGAAATATTCAATGACATAGATAGCATAAATAAAAAAATAATCAAAAGTTCAGGAAACAACAGATGCCCTTATAGAAATGCAAAATGCTCTAGAAACTGTCAACAATAGACTCAAACAAGCAGAAGAAAGAACTTCAGAGCTTGAAGACAAGGTCTTTGAATTAACCCAATCCAACAAACACACACACACACACAAAAATAAGAAAATATGAACAATGTCTCCAAGAAATCTGGGATTACATTAAAAGGCCAAACCTAAGAATAATTGGCATTCCTGAGGAAGAAGAGAAATTTAAAAGTTTGGAAAATATATTTGGGGGAATAATCAAGGAAAACTTCCTTGGCCTTGCTAGAGACCTAGACATCCAAGTACAGGAAGCTCAAAGAACACCTGGAAAAGTCATCACAAAAGGATCATTACCTAGGAACATTGTCATCAGGTTATTTAAAGTTAAGACGAAGGAAAGAATCTTAAGAGCTGTGAGGCAAAAGCGCGAGGTACCCTATAAAGGAAAACCTGTCAGATTAACGCAGATTTCTGAACAGAAACCCTACAAGCTAGAAGGGATTGGGGCCCTATCTTCAGCCTCTTCAAACAAAACAACTATCAGCCAAGAATTTTGTATCCAGAGAAACTAAGCTTCATAAATGAAGGAAAGATACAGTCTTTTTCAGACAAACGAATGCTGAGAGAATTTGCCACTACCAAGTCAGCACTACAAGAACTGCTAAAAGGAGCTCTAAATATTGAAACAAATCCTGGAAACACATCAAAACAGAACCTCCTTAAAGGATAAATATCAAAAGATCTATAAAACAAAAATACAAAACACACACACACAAAAACAAGATATACAGGCAACAAATAGCATGATGAATTGTATGGTACCTTACATCTCAATACTAACGTTGGATATAAATGGTCTAAATGCTCCACTTAAAAGATACAGAATTGCTGAATGAATAAGAAGTCACCAACCAACTATATGCTGCCACAAGAGACTCACCTAATGCATAAGGACTGACATAAACTTAAGGTAAAGGGGTGGAAAAAGACATTCCATGCAAATGAACACAAAAAAGCAATCAGGAGTAGCTATTCTTGTATCAAACAAAACAAACTTTAAAGCAACAGCAGTTTAAAAAGACAAAGAGGGACATTATATAATGATAAAAGGACTAGTCCAACAGGAAAATAACACAATCCTAAATGTATATGCACCTAACACTGGAGCTCCCAAATTAACAAAAAAATTACTAATAGACCTAAGAAATGAGATAGATGGCAACTCAATAATAGTGGGGACTTCAATACTCCGCTGACAGCACTAGACAGGTCATCAAGACAGAAAGTCAACAACAACAACAACAAAAAAAGGATTTAAATTATATCCTGGAACAAATGGGCTTAACGTATATATACAGAACATTCTACCCAACAACTGCAGAATATACATTCTATTCAACAGCGCGTGTAACTTTCTTCAAGATAGACCATATAATAGGCCACAAAACAAGCCTCAATAAATTTAAAATAAACTGAAATTTTATCAAGCACTGCCTCAGACCACAGTGAAATGAAACTGGAAATCATTCCAAAAGGAACCTTCAAAACCATGCAAATACATGGAAATTAAACAACTTGCTCCTGAATGATCATTGGGTCAAAAATGCATTCAAGATGGAAATTAAAAAATTCTTTGAAATGAACAACAACAGTGACAAAACCTAACAAAACCTGTGGGATACAGCAAAGGTGCTGCTAAGAGGAAAGTTCATAACCCTAAATGCCTACATCAAAAAGTCTGAAAGAGCACAAACAGACAATCTAAGGTCACACCTGAAAAAACTAGAGAAACAAAAAGAAACCAAACCCAAACCCGGCAGAAGAAATGAAATAACCAAGATCAGAGCAGAACTAAGTGAAATTGAAACAAACAAAAAACGATACAAAAGATAAATAAAACAAAAATCTGGTTCTTTGAAAAGATAAATAAAATTGATAGATCATTAGCAAGGTTAACCAAAAAAAGAAGAGAGGATATCCAAATAAGCTCAATTAGATACGAAACAGGAGATATTGCAACTGAAACCACAGAAACACAAAGGATCATTCAAGGCTACGATGAACACCTTTGTGGGCATAAACTAGAAAACCTAGAGGAGATGGATAAATTCCTGAAAAGATACAATCCTCCTAGCTTAAATCGGAAAGAATTAGATACTCTGAACAGACCAATAACAAGCAGTGAGATTGAAATGGTAATCAAAAATTACCAACAAAAAAATTGCAGGACAGACGGATTCACAGCAGAATTCTACCAGACATTAAAAGAAGATTTGGTTCTAATCCTGTTGACACTATTCCACAAGATAGAGAAAGAAGAAACCCTCCCTAAATTGTTCTATGAAGCCAGCATCACTCTAATACCCAAACCAGGAAAGGACATTTAAAAAAAGGAAAACTACAGACCAATATCCCTGATGAACATAGATGCTAAAATTCTTAACAAAATACTAGTAAACGAAATCCAACAGCATATCAAAAAGATAATCCACCATGATCAAGTGGGTTTCATACCAGGGATGCAGGGATGGTTTAACATAGGTAAGTCAATAAATGTGATACACCACATAAACAGAATTTTAAAAAATCACATGATCATCTCAATATGCACAGAAAAAGCATTTGACAAAATCCAGCATCCCTTTATGATTAAAACCCTCAACAAAATCAGCATACAAGGGACATATCTTAAGGTTATAAAACCTGTCTATGACAAACCCATGACCAATATTATACTGAATGGGGAAAAGTTGAGAGTCCACCTTCAGAACTGGAACAAGACAAGCATGCCCAATCTCACCACTTCTATTCAACATAGTACTGGAAGCCCTAGGCAGAACAATCAGACAAGAGAAAGAAATGAAGGGCATCCAAATTGATAAAGAGGAAGTCATACTGTCACTATTGGCTGATGATATGATCATATACTAAATCCTAATGACTCTTCCAAAAAGCTCCTAGAACTAGTACATGAATTCAGCAAAGTTTCAGGATACAAAATTAATATACATAAATCAGTAGCTCTGCTATAAACAACAGTGATCAAGCTGAGAGTCAAGTCAAGAGCTCAACCCCCTTTTCAATAGCTGCAAAAAAATTAAGTATGTAGGAATATACCTAACCAAGGATCTGAAAGACCGCTACAAGGAAAACTACAAAACATAGCTGAAAGAAATCACAGATGGCACAAATGAATAGAAGCACATCTGTGCTCATGGATGGGTAGAATCAATCAATATTGTGAAAATGACCATACTGCCCGCAATCTACAAATTCAATGCAATTCCCATCAAAATACCACCATCATTTTTCACAGAATTAGAAATAACGATCCTAAAAGTCAATCCAAAAAAGAGCCTATATAGCCAAAGCAAGATTAAGAAGAACAAATCTGGAGGCATCACATTACCTGATTTCAAACTAGACTATAAGGCCATAGTCATCAAAACAGCATGGTACTGGTATAAAAATAGGCACATAGACCAATGGAATGAAATAGAGAACCCAGAAATAAACCCAAATACTTACAGCTAACTTATCTTTGACAAAGCAAACAAAAACATAAAATAGAGAAAGGACACCCTATTCAACAAATGGTGTTGGGATAATTGGCAAGCCACATGCAGGAAAATGAAACTGGATCCTCGTCTCTCATCTTATATGAAAATCAACTCAAGATGGATCAAGGACTTAAATCTAAGACCTGAAACTATAAAAATTCTGGAAGATAATATTGGAAAAACCCTTCTAGACATTGGCTTAGGCAAGGATTTCATGATCAAGAAGCCAAAAGCAAATGCAATAAAAACAAAGATAAATAGCTGGGACTTAATGAAACTAAAGAGCTTTAGCATGGCGAAAGGAACAGTCAACAGAGCAAACAGACAACTCACAAAGTGGGAGAAAATCTTCTCAATCTATACATATGACAAAGGACTAATATCTAGAATCTACAATGAACTCAAACAAATTATCAAGAAAAAAAAATCCCATCAAAAATTGGGCTTAGGACATGAATAGACAATTCTCAAAACAAGATATACAAATGTCCAATAAACATATGACAAAATGTTCAACATCACTAATTATTAGGGAAATGCAAATCAAAACCACAATGCAATACCACCTTACTCCTGCTAGAATGGCTATAATCAAAAAATCAAAAACTAATAAAAGTTGGCATGGATGTGGAGAACAGGCAGCACTTCTACACTGTTAGTGGGAATGTAAACTAGTGCAGCCACTATGGAAAACAGTGTGGAGATTCTTTAAAAAACTAAAAATAGAACTACCATTTTTTTTTTTCCAGCAATCTCACTACTGCATATCTACCTAGAGGAAAAAAAGTCATTATTAGAAAAAAATACTTGCACACTCATGTTTATAGCAACACAATTCACAATTGCAAAATCATGGAACCAACCCAAATGCCCATCAATCAACAAGTGGATTGGATTAGATCCAGGTCACAAGAGACCTGGATTAGATTGGAGACTATTATTCTAAGTGAAGTAACTCAGGAATGGAAAAGCAAATCTCGTATGTTCTTACTCATAATTGGGAGCTAAGCTGTGAGGATGCAAAGGCATAAGAATGACACAATGAACTCTGGGGACTCAGGGTGAAAGGGTGGGAAGGGGTGGGGGATAAAATACCACAGATTGGGTGCAGTGTGTACTGCTCGGGTGATGTGTGCACCCAAATCTCACAAATCACCACTAAAGAACGTGCTCAGGTAACCAAATACCATCCGTTCCTCAATAACCTATGAAAATAAAGTAATAAAATAAAATAAAATGGTGCTGCCACTTTGGCAAATAGTCTTGTTTTTCTTCAAAATGTTAGAGTTATACAACCCAAACATTTCACTCCTAGGTATATACACAAGAAATTTGAAAGCATATGTTTACACAAAAACTTTTACAGTAGCAGCCTTTATTCATAACAGACAAAAAGTGAAAAAAGTACAAATGTTCATGAACTGATGAATGATCAAATAAAGTGTGCTATATCTGTTCAATGGAGTCCTATTTAGCCACAATGAAATGCAGTGCTGATATGTACTACAACATGAATGAATTTTGAAAACATTATGCTAAGTGAAATAAGTCAGGCACAAAAAACCACATTTTATATTATTTCACTCATATGAATTGTCCTATATAGGAACAGTTATGAAGGAAAGGAAAAAAGTATATTAGTGGCTCCTAGAATCAAAGGGAAGAAGGGAATGGGAAATGGTGAAAAACTGCTAATATATATAGGGTTTCTTTCTGTGGTAATAAATATTCTGCAATTAGATAGTGTTGATGTTGATATAACCTTGTGAATACACTAAAAGCTACTGAACCATATATTTTATTTTGTTATTTGTATAAATGCAAGGGATGTAAATGTAAATTTGTTACATGGATATATTGTGCAGTGGAGAAGTCTGGGGATTTAGTGTATCCGTCATCCAAATGATGTACAGAAACAGTATAAAGATTTCTTCAAGTCTTTATAACTGAAAATAGAACAACCATTTGAACTGTATACTTAAAATAGTGAGTTTATGGTATGTGGATCATATCTCAGATTTTTAAAAAAAGATAAACTATGCAAAGCACAATAAAGCGAAGCCCAATAAAATGAAGTAAGCCTGTACTCACTCTTTCTACCTCTGTCATTTTCAGATATTCATCAATCCACTATAATTTTGGAGCTTACCACTACACTGAACATAATGTGGCCAAGAACCAACTGAACTTTATATTGCAAACACCAACAGGACATTCTTGAGACCTTATTTTACTTGATCTTTCTGCAGTGTTCAAGGCTACTGGCCACACTACTCCTTTTTAAAAACTGTGTTTCCTTGATTTCTAAAATACCACTCTCTCCCACTTCCACTGGTTTAAAGTTTCAGACTGCTTATTTGATACCTACTTCATAGAGTCTTTACTGTCTGGTTATACTGGTTTGTCTGAGGTTAATCTTTAGCTCGTTTTTCTTCTACATGTACATACTCTCTCTGACTGATCTTATTCATGCAGTTTCATTTTTACCTGTATGCAAATGATTCCCAACATCAATTGTACAGACTTCTTTCTTGAGCTCCAGATCCATGTATGGCAGAATAAAATGTTTGAATGTGATAGTATTTACAGACTCCTCTCATTCATCAGTCCTCCAAAAATAATCTTATAATTGCCATCTAATTTATTTTCCCTCCTCATATCCTGAAAAGAAGCAATCATTTACTACTGGAAGAGAGGCTATTTATATGTAATAAAATTTAGGGGTTGGAGAAGAGAAAAGAGACAGAAAGCTGAGAAAGCTGGGGTAAGACGAACTGTTCCTTTGCCTTAGGTTTGCAAGAGATTAGAACCTTAGGGGCCTTGTGGGGTAAAGATAATTGATTAGAGAGAAAAGAGGGTTTAAATAAGGATTGCTGTAGATTGCATACTGGGATATCCTCTGAAATGTTTCAAGAAATGCGAATAAATTAGTTTTGGCTATTATATAATGATTCTTTAAATCCCAATTCCTGCAGAGGCTGAGCCACACGCCTTCCCTTATCAAGATCTATTGTGATTAAACATGCAGATATCTAACAGTCAATGAGTTTCTCCATGGGCATCTCAGATACAATGTGTTCAAAATTGAATTTGTCCAAAATTTAACATATGGAAAAACAAACTCAATGGTATATATAGTAGTGAAGAACATAAATTCTAGAAATGAACTCACTGAGTTCTAATTTTACCCTCATCACTTAATATCTGAGTGGCCTTGGGAATATTTCTGAAAGTATCTATGGTTCTATATCTGTTAAAGGGGGATTACACAAGTGCCTACCACAGCCTACCATTTCTAGGATGGTCAAATGGGTTAATATTTGTAAAGCACTTGAAACAGTAGCTGATGCCTAGTAAATAATACCTGCATTAAATGAATAAAATACAAATCTTCACCCTTCCATTCCCCTTCACTCTTGCCTTCCTCCAGTGATCACCATTTCAGTGAATGAAGCCATCATGTACCCAAGAGCCTATATCAGAAAACTAAATATTATTCTTGACCTCTCCTCTCTCATCTCTCACCTTGAATTGGTTGCCAATTATTGTTAATTATGGGTTCCTGGTACTATCTTCTTCCTTCTAAAATGATATTAACTCATACTTTCTCTGCTAGGCACTAGGAATACAACAATGAAAAGGATGGCAAGCAACATTCTTCTCATAGAATCTATGGTTTAAAAAGGAAGACAGGTATTGTACAATTAATTTCAAAATGTTAAGTTTTCTTCTAGATAATATGGCTATAAATGTGACTACTTGTTTCCTTGAGGAATCCAGTGTATGAGAAATTGACACATAAAGTGAGAATTACCAATTACAGTTTTGTGATCAGTGTTCTATTGGAGAGATTTACAGAAAGCAGTGGAGTCCACACAACCAAGTCTTCCTGAATGGGGGGTTAGGCAGATATTCCCAGAGTGGGTGACTTTTTGTCAGAGAAGAAATAAGGAGTTTATTACATGACAAAGGAAGTAAAGACCATTTTAGGGGTAGAAAATAGTATATGCAAAGACATTCAGTCATGAAAGAGCATTGTTTTAAGAAAGTTATGTTCTAGCCATGGGGCTAGAACATAGCAATAGGAGAAGGCTTTGTTAGGAGGAAGAAAGGAATGTTGAGTTTTGATGATGAAGATCGTTCTGGCAGGCTAAGGAGTTTGGTCATAATTCTCAGAAACTAGGCTCTACCAGAAGATTCTGAGCATGATTCCACCAGGGTGTTTCCATGATAAAGCAGAATTAGACTGATATTGCCTTACTCAGTTTGCAAAACTGTGGCATTTCCTAGAAATTTTAATCTGATTAAGTGTTTATAAAATCCCTGAAGCTACTAAATTGGGTCTCTGGAACTCATAAACTGCTCAAGTTTTATGAAAAAGAAAATCAGATGGAGGGGCTTCAAGAGGCTGACTAGAGGTATTTTGTACCCACTTCTTCCTGTAAGAAACAAAATAATGGTTAGATAATCACACTTTGAATAGATCATCCAAGAGAGAACACTGGAACTCAACAGAAAAGTGACAGGAAATACCTAAACTAAAGAAGAAGGAACTGAAGCAGCCTGCTTGGTTAGGATTGGCTGGGAGCTGCGAAAGACTCCTTAATATGGGGAAAGGGTAAGTGAGAGAACCTCAGTGGTCCACATTCCCACCATGGACTCCAGCAAACCTAGCCAGGGGACAGCACATTGACCCTCACAGGCCCTGAAACTAACATAAAGAGCTGCTGGTGGATTGTGCAACAGCACTACTCCAGAAAGGAGCTCACATATTCCTTGAGACCTAAGCACGTAGAGAAGGGTGCCATTTTATAGCTCCACCCCCAACAGACTGCTCTGTCCTGGAGCTCAGCAGCACTAGGGCTTAGGCATAAGAGACACACAGATTGTTGTCCCTAGGGCTGAGGTGTGACTGAGGCACAGACTACTGCCATAAGGGCTGAACCATGAATGTGGCATCAGCTATCACAGCAGGGGCTGAGGTGCAAGTATTGCCAGGACTGAGGCATGAGTTGTGCTAACATTCCCCACCCACTGGCAGCCCTGGCCTCCCCAGTGGCAGGGCAGCAGCATGTTGGCTGCTGGATCCCATCTAAGCATTCCAGTGTTTAGCCTGGGGATCACCCTGCCCCTGCCCACCATGGCTAGTACCTGCAAATACCATTGAGGGGCCTAAGGACAAGCCTTCCTGGGCTGGCTTCACCACCCCTGGGTCCAAGCACACAGTCTGAGAATCAGGGAATGGTCCAACCCAGTCCATCATCATTGGCACATGAACACTCCTTCCAGGATCTGAAGGTGGGCCTACTCACTCAGTTGTTACTACTTCAGTTGGCATCTACTTGCACACAGCATCTATGGGCCTGGAGATTGGCCTGCTTAGCCAATTGCAGCCACCACCATCACCAGCATGCACCACTTGGGAACCAGAGGGTTGACCTCCCACTGCCATTGCCATTGCCCAAATTACATCAGCTGTCAAGGGATCCACTAACCCACCCATCTACCTAGCCCACCATTGTCACTACCGGCATTTGAGTAAGCCACTTGGAGGCCCAATAATTGGCCTGCTTGGACCCACTAATAACAATACCAGCATATGCTGTCCTGGGGCCTAGGGACAGGCATATTCAAGCCACCACTACTACCACTGAGGCTTGAAGACTGGCTCACTTGGCATCCCAGTCTCCAGCAAAACTTCATCACAGCCTGTATTAGTCTGTTCATATGCTGCTAATAAAGACATACCCGAGACTGGGTAATTTATTAAAAAAAAAAAAAGGTTTAATGTACTCACAGTTCAGCATGGCTGGGGAGGTCTCAGGAAACACACAATGAAAGTAAAAGGGGAAGCAAACACATCGTTCTTCACATGGCGGCAGCAAGGAGATGTGCAGAGCGAAGGGCAGGAAAATCCCCTTTTAAAACCATCAGATTTCATGAGAATGCACTCACTATTATGAGAACAGCATGGAGGTAACTGCCCCCATGATTCAATTACTGGGTCCCTCCCACAACATGTGGGGATACGGGAGCTACGATTCAAGATGAGATTTGGGTGGGCCACAGAAAACCATATCCCAGCCTCTACTAATAACTACACCTTAAGCCATGGAGGAAATAAGAAATACCACTGATGCAGTTTACAGCTGAAGAAATCATACGTAGACTACACTATTGTATGCATTCAGGATTACAGTGAAAGCGCTCTACCCAACCCACACCATAGGTACATTTTCAGGAAAAAGTTCTCCCCTAAAAAAGGAAGTTCAAAAAATTGGAACAAGTGACTCTTTTTTTTTATTTTTTATTTTTTAGAAGCTACCATTTAAGTGACTATTATATTAAATGCACATATATCAATGTAAGGACACAAGAAACATGAAAAAGCAAGGAAATATGCCACCTCCCAAGGAATACAACAATGCATCAGCAACAGATCCTAATCAAAAATAAATTTGTGAAATCTTTAAAAAGGAATTTTAATTATTATTTATTCTTACTTAACTCAATGAGATACAAGAAAATTCTGAAAAAAAAAAAAACAAAAAATCAGAAAAAGCAAGAATATAAATCACAAATGTACCAAAGATATATATTATATACATTATATATAATATAATATATGATATATCATATATAATATAATATATGATATATGTTATACATGATATGTTATATCTAATATATAATATTTATCTATAATATATATTATAATATATTATATATTATATAATATTTTTTATATATGTATAATTACCCAGTAATTGAATAATGGGGACAGTTACCTCCATGCTGTTCTCATAATAAAATATATTATATATAAGTATTACATATAATACATAATATACATAATAAAAGGAATCAAACATATATTCTGGAATAAATAATTCATTGACTGAAATACAAAAGACATTTGAAAGCTTCAACTATAGTCTAGAACAAGTAGAAAAATCTCAGAACTTGAAGAAAGGTCTTGGAAATAATACAGTCAGACAAAAAAAAATTAAAAAGAATGAGCAAAGCCTTTTTGAATTATAGAACCCTGTAAAGTGACCAAATGCTTGTATTATCAAGGACCCAGAATACAAAGAGAGCATGAAAGTATTAGAAAACCTATTTAACAAAGTCAGAGATGAAAACTTACCAAGTTGAGCAAGAGATTTAGACATCCAGATGCAGGAGTTTCTGAGACTCCCTAACAGATACAATGCAAAAAGGTGTTCTCAATGGCACATAATTGTAAAACTGTCTAAAGTCAAACACAAGGAGAGAGTTCTAAAAATATCAAGAGAAAATCATGTATTCATAGAGAACCCCCATCAGACTAACAGCAGGTTTTTCATCAGAAACCTTACAGACTAGAAGAAAATGAGATAATATGTTCTAAGTGATGAAAGAAAAAGAACTCTGCCAGTCAAGGATACTATATCCAGTGAAATTATTCTTCATAAATGAAGGAGAAATAAAGTCTTTCCCAAACAAGCAAAAGTTGAGGAAATTCATTACTACTATACTGACCCTACAAAAAATGCTCAAGAGGATGTTAAACAAGGAAGCAAAAGGACATTTATCATCATGAAAACACATGAAACTATAAAACTCACTGGTAAAGCAGACACACAAATGAGGAAGAAAAATGATTCAAATGGTACCAGTACAGAAGATCACCAAATTGCAATGACAAACAATAAGAAATAAAGAAAGGAACAAGGAATATATAAAGTAACCAAAAAGACAATCAAACAAATGACAGACACAAAATCTTGCATATCAATAATAACCTTGAATGTAAATTGATTAAGTTCTCCACTTAAAAGATATATACTGGCTGAGTGGATTGAAAAAAAACATGATCCAATGATATGCTGTGTACAAGATATGCACTGTACCTGTAAATACACGTATAAATGGAAAGAATATGAATAGAAAACAGATATTCCACATAAATGAAACCAAAAGTGAACATAAATAGCTACACTTAGATAAAACAAACTTTAAATCAAAACTAGTAAAAAAAAAAAAAAAAGACAAAGATCACTATATAATAATAATGAGCTCAATCCAGCGAGAGGATATAACATTTCTGAATATATTTGCATCCAAAACTGGAGCACCCAGATTCATCAAGCAAATATTACTACATATAAAGAGACAGAGAGAGAGAGAGAGAGAGAGAGAGAGAGAGAGACTCTAATACAATGATAGTAGGGAACTTCATCACCCCAAATGCAGCATTAGACAGATAATCTAGACAGAAAATCAACAAAGAGACATTAGTTTATGCTGGACTTCAGACCAAATGAACCTAACAAACATTTATAAAACATTTTATCCAACATTGCGGATTATATATTCTTTTCATCAGCACATGGAACATTTTCCAGGATAGATTGTATGTTAGGTTACAAAACAAGTCTCAACAAATTTTTAAAAACTGAAATTATATCAAGTAGTTCCTCAGACCACAGTGGAATAAAACTAGAAATTGTCCATGCGTGATGGCTCATGCCTGTAATCCCAACACTTTGGGAGGCTGAGGCGGGTGGATCACCTGAGGTCAGGAGTTCGAGACCAGCATGGCCAACATGGAGAAACCCCCGTCTCTACTAAAAGTATAAAATTAGCTGGGGGTGGTGGCGCAAAAATGATAAAGGGGATATCACCACCAATCCCACAGAAATACAAACTACCATCAGAGAATACTATAAACACCTCTATGCAAATAAACTAGAAAATCTAGAAGAAATGGATAAATTTCTGGACACATACACCCACCCAAGACTAAACCAGGAAGAAGGTGCATCCCTGAAAAGACCAATAACAGGCTCTGAAATTGAGGCAGTAATTAATAACCTATCAATCAAAAAAAATCCAGGTTCAAACAGACTCACAGCTGAATTCTACCGGAGGTACAAAGAGGAGCTGGTACCATTCCTTCTGAAACTATTCCAATCAATAGAAAAAGAGGGAATCCTCCCTAATTCATTTTATGAGGCCAACATCATCCTGATACCAAAGCCTGGCAGAGACACAACATAGAACAGAGAATTTTAGACCAATATCCCTGATGAGCATTGATGCAAAAATCCTCAATAAAATACTGGCAAACTGAATCCAGCAGCACATCAAAAAGCTTATACACCATGATCAAGTTGGCTTCATCCCTGGGTTGCAAGACTGGTTCAGCATACGCAAATCAATAAACATAATCCATCATATAAATAGAACCAAAGACAAAAACCACATGATTATCTCAATAGATACAGAAAAGGCCTTCAAAACAATTCAACAGCCCTTCATGCTAAAAACTCTCAATAAACTAGGTATTGATGGGACATATCTCAAAATACTAAGAGCTATTTATGACAAACCCACAGCCAATACCATACTGAATGGGCAAAAACTGGAAGCATTCCCTTTGAAAACTGGCACAAGACAGGGGTGCCCTCTCTCACCACTCCTATTCAACATAGTGTTGGAAGTTCTGGCCAGGGCAATCAGGCAAGAGAAAGAAATAAAGGGTAATCAATTAGGAAAAGAGGAAGTTAAATTGTCCCTGTTTGCAGATGACATGATTGTATATTTAGAAAACCCCATTGTCTCAGCCCAAAATCTCCTTAAGCTGATAAGCAACTTCAGCAAAGTCTCAGGATACAAAATCCATGTGCAAAAATCACAAGCATTCCTATACACCAATAACAGACAAACAGCCAAATCATGAGTGAACTCCCATTCACAGTTGCCTCAAAGAGAATAAAATACCTAGGAATCCAGCTTACAAGGGGTGTGAAGGACCTCTTCAAGGAGAGCTACAAACCACTGCTCAATGAAATAAAAGAGGACACAAACAAATGGAAGAACATTCCATGCTCGTGGATAGGAAGAATCAATATTGTGAAAATGGTCATATTGCCCAAGGTAATTTATAGATTCAATGCCATCCCCATCAAGTGACCAATGACTTTCTTCACAGATTTGGAAAAAACTGCTTTAAAGTTCATATGGAACCAAAAAAGACCCCGCATTGCCAAAACAATCCTAAGCTAAAAGATCAAAGCTGGAGGCATCACGCTACCTGACTTCAATCTATACTACAAGGCTACAGTAACCAAAACAGCACAGTACTGGTACCAAAACAGAGATATAGACCAATGGAACAGAATACAGCCCCTGGAAATAATACCACACATCTACAACCATCTGATCTTTGACAAACCTGACAAAAACAAGAAATGGGGAAAGTATTCCCTATTTAATAAATGGTACTAGGAAAACTGGCTAGCCATATGTAGAAAGCTGAAACTGGATCCCTTCCTTACACCTTTTACAAAAATTAATTCAAGATGGATTAAAGACTTAAATGTTAGACCTAAAACCATAAAAAACCCCAGAAGAAAACCTAGGCAATGCCATTCAGGCCATAGGCATGGGCAAGGACTTCATGATTAAAACACCAAAAGCAATGGCAACAAAAGCCAAAATTGACAAATGAGATCTAAGTAAACTAAGAGGTTCTGCGCAGCAAAGGAACGCTTTTACACTGTTGGTGGGAGTGTAAACTAGTTCAACCATTGTGGAAGACAGTGTGCCGATTCCTCAAGGATCTAGAACTAGAAATACCATTTGACCCAGCCATCCCATTACTGGACATATACCCAAAGGACTATAAATCATGCTGCTATAAAGACACATGCACACATATGTTTATTGCAGCACTATTCACAATAGCAAAGACTTGGAACCAACCCAAATGTCCATCAATGATAGACCAGATTAAGAAAATGTGGCACATATACACCATGGAATACTATGCAGCCATAAAAAAGGATGAGTTCATGTCCTTTGTAGGGACATGGATGAAGCTAGAAACCATCATTCTGAGCAAACTATCACAAGGACAGAAAACCAAACACCGCGTGTTCTCACTCATAGGTGGGAACTGAACAATGAGAACACTCAGACACAGGGCAGGAAACATCACACACCAGGGCCTGTGGTGGGGTGGGGGGATGGGGGAAGAATAGCATTAGGAGATATATCTAGGGTAAATGACAAGTTAATGGGTGCAGCACACCAACATGGCACATGTATATATATGTAACAAACCTGCCCATTGTGTACATGTACCCTAGAACTTAAAGTATAATAAAAAAGAAAAAAAAAGTTAAGGGGAATGAAAATGCCACTATTTAGCGTTTTAAAAAATATTAGTTTTACATGATAAAAAAATGTCTAAAAACAAGAGATTTTGGTGAAGATGCAAAGAAAAGAGGGGCAGTTATGCACTGTTTGTGGGAATGTAAATTAGTACAACCTTTACGGAAAACAGTATGGAGATTTCTCAAATAATTACAAAGAGAACTATCATTCAACCCATCAGTCCCACTACTGAGTATTTATACAAAGGAAAATAAATCAGTATGTTAAAGAGACCTGCACTAACATGTGTATTGCAGCACTATTCACCATAGCAAAGATGTGGAATCAACCTAAATGTCCATCAGTGGACGAATGGATAAGGAAAATGTGGCATATGTACACCACAGAATGCTACTCAGCAATAAAAATGAATGAAACTATATCTTTTGTAGCATCATGGATGGAACTGGAGGCCATTATCCTCAGTGAAATAATAGAAACAGAAAGTGAAATATTGCATATTCTCACCTGTAAGTAGGAGCTAAACAATGGGTCCACATAGGCATACAGAGTAGACTGATAAGCATTGGAGATTACAAAAGGTTGGAGGCTGGGAGGGAGTGGGGGTTTAAAAATGACCCGTTGGGTACATTGGGCACCAGTGTTTACCATTTTGGTGAACTTAGCCACTACATAATATATGCATGTAAGAAATCTGCCCTTATATCCCCTAAATGTATATTGAAAAAAATTAAATAAAGATAAAAGAAAATGTAAATTGGATCATAAATTTCCCAGCTTAAATTTTTCATTGCTTTTCCAGTTACTTTACTTTTTAAATATTTTATTTTGGAGAATTTTTAAAAATATCATAAAATCCCAGACAAGTTGCAAAAATGGTAAGATGAATTTCTGTATAACCTTTGTCTGTATTGACGATTATTCTCTTTTGTTTTAAATTTTATATTTTTTTATATATTTAAGGTGTACAACATGATATTTTCTTGTATATACATACATGATATTTAGTATATACTTAGTGAAGTGGTTACTATAGTCAAACAAATTAACATATCCATCATCTCACATAATTACTCATTTTTTGTTTGTCATAAGATCACCTAAAATCTACCTTTTAAGCAACAATCCAGAATATTTTTAAGGTAAAGATCAAAATCCTTCACCTACCCATTCCTGGGTGATTGTCCCAGGGAACCTCTGCAGAATCATTTTGCTCCTACTTTTGCATTTCTGTGATTGAGCAATATTGATGTTTTGAAACAGTTTTATTGAGATATAATAAAGTATATTAATATATTCACAAAGTTGTGCAATCATCACCACAATCTACTTTTAGAATATTTTCATTAACCCAAAAAGAACCTCTTTATGTGTTAACAGCCACTCCCATTGTTGCTCCACTCTCCAGCTCTTGGCAACCTAAACATTCTTCTAGGTATTCATAAAAGCTTCTTTCTCTTTACCGGGTTATTTCCTATTTACCTTTGAGATCTAACTACAAATGTCACTTCCTCAGGGGAAATTTCTATTTCCTTTACGTACTATGTCAAATCTCCCTGTTATATTCTCTGTTAGCATCTTGAACTTGTAGCACTTAAAACAATTATAATTTAGTAATTACTGGTTTATATATTTATTTTTATGTTTTGAAATGGAGTCTCTATCTGTTGCCCAGGCTGGAGTGCAATGATGCTATCTCGGCTCACTGCAACCTCCACTTCCCAGGTTCAAGAGATTCTCCTGCCTCAGCCTCCAGAATAGCTGGGATTACAGGCACCCGCTACCACACCGGCTAATGTTTTGTATTTTTTCAGTAGAAACGGGGTTTCACCATGTTGGTCAGGCTGGTCTCCAACTCTTGACCTCAGGTGATCCACCTGCCTCGGTCTATCAAAGTGCTGGGATTACAGGCATGAGCCACAGTGCCTGGCCTAATTTGTAAATTAAAATCTGTCTTCTCCACAAGATTATAACCTTCATGGGAACTTTTGTTTACCAATGATTGTTTAGTGCTTAGCACAACGCCTGGGGTGTAGTAGCTGTTCAGTCAATACACCTTTATTGTATTACTAAATAAAAGTTATAGATATTTGTTGAATGAATGAATACACAAATGAAAAAAGGAACTATTGAAATACATAGTCATCCTGAATACATTCTATGTGGTTTCTCTATGTTCACTCTGAACTGAAGTCAAAACTGGAAGCATTCTTCTAAGTGATGAAAGCATCCGCTCTGGCAAACCCTCATGAGCTCCCAAGACCACTTCAAAAATTAGCTCATATGACTATGCATCTTGCAGACACCACTTTATTTCTTGATTTTCTAGTAAACAAATAGCAAAAAGTTATTCTGAGCTTCCCGAGATGAAATTTCATTTCAGAGTTCTTTAATCAATTTTCACCTAATTGAACCTCCACACATAGTCTGGAAGCACCATGGGAACCAACAGCCTTTAGAGACCCCAGCCAAACCTGTGGTTTGTTATATGATCACCTGGCCATGTCTATGAGTAAATATAAGAGCCTCACAAACCCCATCTTGTCTGCTACTCTCAGAACCAAATTATTCCACCTGGTTTTACGGTGACTAAACCCAAACAACAATTTTTCCAGCTTAATAGAACTCACAGAAAGTTTATGATTTGCTATGACCTTTTCCCACCTTTTTAACTTTGCAAAATTTTGTGTTTCCTGCATTTCCAACATTTTCCACTCTATCTTCCTGGTTTAAAGAAGAAAAAGAAATAAACCATTCTTTTTCCAGTGCCTGGCAGGGAGGGGTTGAAGCCATTGGAAAGAGAAAATGGATGAAATTGAAGGAGAGAAAATTTACAAGCATCACACAAAGCTTCGTGGCAGAACTCTATTAGCTATGGGATTGGAAAATGTTGGAAGTACTATCCCTAGAGATAGTGGCTAAGGTCTAGGGATGAAAAAGGAGATGTAAGTACTATTCAAAACAAACCCATTTAGGTAGCCATTAACCCATTTGCTTCACAGGATCTTTCGATCTCAAATGTATAACTATTCTATAACATCATCAGGAAAATTGAGTTTAGTACTTTGGACTCAAGTTGCCCACCTTACAAAGAGTGTCTGATTCACTAGGTACTCAAAATATCTGCTTTGTAATAAAACTTCTCCCAGGAGCCTCAGAGTTTTGTAATGTTAGAATTAGAAAGATCTACCTTAAAGTGTCTAATCTAACCTCTCATTTTCTAGATGGGAAACTGAGGCCTAGAAAAACGAAGGGATTTTCTCAAAGGAGCACAGACAACTGGTGGAACCAAACCCAATGCGCTGCACTTCAATCTCCTTTCCTCTATGTGCTGACTTATTAAATTAGGCCATGTCCACATGGGCACATATTAGTTCAATTTAATGAGAACATTTTCTTCCTATTTGTTAGATTTAGAACAACTGAAGCTATTGTGAAAAAACAAACGTTTAAACAGGAAAGAGACCAATCTTTAAACCCTTTCTTTATAAAAGAAACCCTTTTTCCTTTAGTCCAAGGCCCTAAGAACAGTTGATTGCTGAGTGTTTTTTAACCCAGTCTTGCTTTGCTTTATTTCATCCTTGATTGCATTCTCTTTCTCTCTCCAGCAGCCACTTCTTAACTGCTACCATTTTGTAAGCTTCCCTGCTGCTCTAAGACTGTCACTGCAACTGATTAATTTCATTAGCACAATGACGCACTTAAGAAAGACTAACTTTCGTCTCTTTTCTTTTGTGATCCAGACTACACATCACTGACAGAATATTTGCAGCAGGAAATAGCCACTTAGATCCCAGATAGGAATAGAAAAATAGAAGAATCTTTTATTGTATTTCTTTAAGTAAAATGTTCAAGACCTCCTGGGTCCTCAAGGAACCCATCTAAGGTGTTCACCTACACAATCAGAATCCTATTGTTTTGCAAGTGTTTTGCTTATCCTGGCACTTGGGAAAATGGCTTCCAATCTATTATTTGTCAAGTGGAGAGGAGAAAGAAAGAGCACTAACATTTATTTAACATCTGCTCTGTGCCAGGCACTATCCTGGTAGACATGTTTCATCAAATTAAGTACAACCTCACAATGATAAATTCTTAGCTGCTTAGGAGCCTTTTAACTAGGATGCATAATTCCTTGAAATCATGTGGCTGCTCCGATCCCTGGTTACTACGCATACAAGTTAAGAAACTCAACTACAAGATGAGCAAGGGAAATGAGAGGAAAACCCAAGACTTAAGAATGAGAACATTAACACAGAACCCATCCCCTAATTAAAATAGACAAAAGATAAAAATTTATTATTACTTTCTGAAAAGATTGCAAAATTTTCATAGATATGTTATAGCAGAAAACACACTGTGCCAAAAGACCTGAGTTCTAGTCACAGTTCTGCCACTCACTGGCTTAGTGTTGTTGGGTAAGTCTCTTTCTCTCTATGGAGCTGAATTTCAACATACAAAAAGCTGTGCCTTGTAGAGCCCTTTTATGAGTCAAAGGGAAGAAGCTGTTGGAGTTACGACTGGGAAAAGGACTAAGGTGGCAGTTTTCTGAGCTTGCTACCCTGTCTTAAATCAAGGCATGTTTTTTTGTGTGTGTCTTTTAGATAGTGGGGTTCCAAGATATATCTTATGTTAACAAAGGCTTATATAACTACAAAAGTTTGAAAGCCATTTGATTAAATGATGTCTAAAATCTTCCCAACTCTGGGAGTCTATGATCCTTCCTTCCTTCCTTCCTTCCTTCCTTCCTTCCTTCCTTCCTTCCTTCTTTCCTTCCTTCCTTCATTCCTTCCTTCCTTTCCTTCTTTTTCTTTCCCTCTTTCTTTCTTTCTCTTTCTTTCTTTCTTCTTTCTTTCTTTACTCTTCTCTTCTCTTTTCTCTCTCTTTTTCTTTCTTTCTTTCTCTCTCTCCCTCTCTCCCTCCCTCCCTTCCCTCCTTCCTTCCCTCCTTCCTTCCTTCCTTCCTTCCTTCCTTCCTTCCTTCCTTCCTTCCTTCCTTCCTTCCTTCCTTCCTTCCTTCCTTCCTTTTCTTTCTTCTCTCACTCTGTCACCCAGGCTGGAGTGCAGTGGCTCAGTCTTGGCTCACTGCAACCTCGGCCTCTTGGGTTCAGGCAATTCTTGTGCCTCAGTCTCCCGAGTAGCTGGGATTACAGGCGTGCGCCAGCATCTCTAGCTAATTTTTGTATTTTTAGTAGAGACAGGGTTTCACCATGTTGGCCAGGCTGGTCTCAAACTCCTAAACTCAAGTGATCGACCCGCCTTGGCCCCTCAAAGTGCTGGGATTACAAGCATGAGCCACTGTGCCTGGCTGGGTCTATGATTCTTGAAAATTTGATTGCTGAGCCCTGGGCTACAAAAGTGAGCTGAGATTCTACGATATTTCCTTTCATTTTCAACTCCATTATTTTTCACTCTTTTGCTACTAGAGACTTATTTTAAATACACTTATTTTAAATACTTATTCCTTATTTTAAATAAGAAAAAAAGTTCATTTCTTTTGTATATATACTCTGAAGTAAGATTGCTGGATCATATGGTAGTTCTGTTTTTAATTTTTTGAAGACTCTTCATACTACGTTCCATAATGGCTGTACTAATTTACTTTCTCACTAACAATATGCAAAGGTTCCCTTTTCTCCTCATCTTCTCCAAAACTTATGTTTTGTCTTTTTGATAGCAGCCATCTTAACAGGTGTGAGATGCTATCTGATTTAGGTTTTAATTTGAATTTCCTTGACAATTAGTGATGTTAGAGCATTTTTTCATATACCTGCTGGCCATTTTTATATCTTCTTTTGAAGAATGTCTATTAAGGTATTTGGCCATTTTTCAGTTGGGTTATTTACTTTCTTACTGTTGATTTGTTTGAGTTCCTTGTAGATTTTGAATATCAAGCCCTTATCAGGCATTTGGTTTGCAAATATTTCCTCCCATTCTGTAATTGTCTCTTGATTCTGTTGATTCCTTTGCTGTAAAGAATCTTTTTAGTTTGAAGCAATCCTACTTCTTTATTTTTGCTTTTGCTGCTTGTGTTTTTGTTGTCATATCCAAAAAGTTATTGCCAAGACCAATGACATGGAGTTTTTCCCCTGTTATTTATTTTTTCCTGAGAGTTTTATGACTTCAGGGCCTTTGTTTTAAGTGTTTAATCCATTTTGAGTTGATGTTTTGTGTCTGGTATAAGATAAGGGTCAATTTCATTTTCAGCATTTGCATATCCTGTATACTGAAACCATTTATTAAGGAGACCATTAGTTGGCCTTATATTTGTGGGTTTACTTTTGTACTGTCAATTCTGTTTCATTTGTTAATGTGTCTGTTTTTTGGTTGGTTGGTTGGTTTTGATTTTTTTGTTTTTTGCCTGTACCATACTGTGTTGATTGCTATCGTTTTGTAATACGATTTGAAATCAGGAAATACAATGCCTCCAACTTTGTTATTCTTGCTCATAAATGCTTTGCGGAGATGAATATGTAGATGCTTAAAGGAAGGTGAACAAGAATTCATCTATGTGCTGGGAGGGTGGCACACACCAACTTCGCAGGGATAGAAGCTCCAGACCCTTCCAGGCCTTGCTCTATGCATTTCTTTATCTGGCTGGTTATTCATATCCTATGTATAAATTATTACATGTGCCCTGAAAATATGTACATCTATTATGTATCAATAAAAAATAAAATTATGAGAAAAAATTATTTGGCTAGTCAGAATCTTTTGTGGTTTCATACAAATTTTAAGTCTTTATTTCTGAGAAAAATGTCATTGGTATTTTCATAAAGATTGCATTGAATTTGTAGGTTATTTGCGTAGTATAGACATTTTAACAATATTAAGACTTTCAATCCATGAACACGGGATCTCTTTCAGTTTATTTGTTTATTCTTCAATTTCTATCATGAATATGTTATACTTTTCAGTATACTTTTATTTCTTCAGCTAACTTTGTGCTTAGTTTGTTCTTCTTTTTCTCTTTCCTTTAGGTGTAAAGTGAGGTTGTTTTGTTTTTCTAAATGTTGACATTTATCACTATAAATTTCCTTTTTAGAACTTTTACTGAATTCTATAAATTTTGTTATATTGTGTTTTCATTTTCCCTTGTCTCAATATTTATTATTTCCCTTTTGATTTCTTCTTTCACACATTGTTTGTTCAGACTTATTTTTCACCTATTTGTGAGTTTTTTTTTTTTTTAACTTACCTTTATTGATTTCCAATTTTATAGCATTGAGGTCAAGAGAGACGCTTGATATGATTCAGTCTTCTTAAATATGCTAACACGTGTTTTGTGGCCTAACATATAATCTGTTCTGAAGAATGCTCCATGTGTACTCGAGAAGAATATGCATCCTGCTGTTACTGGATGGAAAGTTCTGTATATGAACATTAGGTTCATTTTGTTTATTGTGTTGTTCAAGTCTGCTGTCTCCTTATTGATTTTCTGTCTGCGTGATCTGTTCATTGTTGAAGGTGGGATATTTAAGACCTCTAATATTGTTGTATTACTGTCTACCTCTCCCTTTAGTTTGGTTAATATTTTGTTTCTCTCTCCATATGTGGAAAGTTTTCTGTCATTATTTTTGTTTTATTTTATTCTATTTTTGATTTTTGTGGATACATAGTAGGTATATACATCTATGGGGTACATGAGATGTTTTGATATAAGCATGCAATGTAAAATAAGTATATCATGGAGAAAGGGGTATCTATCCCCTCAAGCATTTATCCTTTGAGTTACAAACAATCTAATTACACTCTTTTAGTTATTTTAAAATATACAATTAAGTTATTATTGACTATAGTCACCCTGTTGTGCTATCAAATAGTAAGTCTTACTCATTCTTTCTATGTTTCCCATACCCGTTAACCATTGGCACCTCCCCCTTCCACCTTCCAACTACCCTTCCCAGTCTCTAGTAACCATTCTTCTACTCTATGTCCATGAGTTCAATTGTTTTGAATTTTAGATCCCACACATAAGTAAGAAGACATGATGTTTGTCTTTTGGTGCCTGACTTATTTCACTTAACATAATATCTCCAGTTCCATCTATGCTGTTGCAAATAACAGGATCTCATTCTTTTTTTAATGGCTGAATAGTACTCCACTGTGTACATGTACCACATTTTCTTTATCCATTCATCTGTTGATAGACACTTAGGTTGCTTCTAAATATTAACTATTGTAAACAGTACTGCAATAAACATGGAAGTACAGTTATCTCTTTGATATATTAATTCCCTTTCTTTTTGGTCTATGCCCAGCAGTGGGATTGCTGGATCATATGGTAACTCAATTTTTGGTTTTTGAAGGAACCTCCAAACTGTTCTCCATAGCGATTGTACTAATATACATTTCTACCACCAGCATAGGAGGGATCCCATTTTTCCGTATCCTTGCCAGTATTTGTTATTGCTCATCTTTGAATGTTAAAAGCCATTTTAACTGGGGTGAGATGATACTTCATTGTAACTTTGATGTGCATTTCTCTGATGATCAATGATGTTGAGCACCTTTTCATATGCCTGTTTGGCATTTGTATGACTGCTTCAAGAAATATCTATTCAATTTTTTTGCCCATTTTTTGATCAGATTATTTGATTTTTTTCTATAGAGTTTTGGATTTCTTCCTGGTTCAATCTTGGTAGGTTGGATAAATCTAGTAATTTGTCCATTTCTTCTAGATTTTCCACTTTATTGGCATGAAGTTGCTCATAGTAGCCACCAGTGTTCCTCTGAATTTTTGCAATATCAGTTTTAATGTCTTCTGTTTTGTTTCTGATTTTTATGTATTTGTATCTTCTTTATTTTTTCTTAGAAGTCTGGCTAAAGGTTTGTCTATTTTGTTAAACTTTCCAAAAATCAACTTTTTGTTTCATTGATCTTTCACATTATTATTTTCATTTAAATTTCATTTATTTCAGCTCTGATCTTTATTACTTCTTTTCTTCTACTAATGTGGGGTTTGGTTTCCTCTTGCTTTTCTAGTTCTTTAAGATGCATCATTAGATTTTTCATTTGAAGCTTTTCCTCTTTTTTGATGTATCTCATAGGTTTTCCCTTTTTTTTTTTTTTTTTTTTTTTTTTTTTTTTGACAGAGTTTTGCTCTTGTTGCCCAGGCTAGAGTGCAATGGCACGATCTCAGGTCACTGAAACCTCCACTTCCTGGATTCAAACAATTCTCCTGCGTCAGCTACCCAAGTAGCTGGGATTACAGGTGTGCAGCATCATGCCCGGCCAGCATGTTGTGTTTTTATTATCAATTGTTTCAAGAAATGTCTCAATTTTCCCCTTAATTTCTTCATTGACCCACTGGTGATTCAGGGGCATATTGTTTAATTCCATGCATCTGTACAATTTCCAAAATTCCTCTTGTTATTAATTTCTAGTTTTATTCCATTGTGGTCAGAGAAGATGCTTGGTATTATTTCCTTCAGGGTCAAGGGCTCTTAAGCCAAACTGGTGAATGCTGTTGGGTCTGGGACTCACCCTTCAGGGAAATGGGCTCCCCTCTGGCCCAGGACAGGTCCAGAAATGCTGTTGAAGAGTCAAGTCCTGGAATCGAAGAGTGAAGTCCTGAAACTGGGGACCCCAAGAGCCCACTTGGTGCTTTGTCTCCCTGTGGCTGTGCTGGTAACTAAGGTGCAAGACAACATCCCCTTAAGTTTTCTTTCTGCTTTTCTCAAGCAAATGAAATTTTGCCCCATGGCCACCACAGTTGATAAGGCGCTGAAACTCACCTGTAGCCAACAATCATCAGAGGCTTATCCATGGCCCTCAACATAGTACCTGAGTATAGCTGCTTGTGATTCAGGGCCCAAGGACTCTTCAGTTAGCAGGTGAGGAATACTGCCAGGACTGGGTCCTTTCCTTCAAGGCAGAGGGTTCCCTTCTGGTCCACAGTGTGTCTAGAAATGTCACCTGGGAGCTAAGGCCTGTAACAGGAGCCTCACGACTCTGTCTGGTGCCTTATCCTGCTGAGGCTCAGATGGTACCAAAGATGCAAGACAAATTCCTCCACACTCTTTCCTCTCTTCTCTTCAAGTGAAGAAATGGATTATCTTTTGGAGTCTTGGGCTGTGCAGTCTGGGGTTAGAGGAGGGATAATGCTAGCACTCCCTTGGCTGCCCCAGCTGGTGTTACAGTATGTCACATTCCCCCAATGTACATTGTCTCTAGACCTAGTTCAGTACTAGGACTAGCCTAAGAGTTCAGTCCTGATAGTCTAGACTGCCTTTCAAATCTACTTGGAGACACAGAATGCTGTAGCCCTCTGTGGTGAGGTTTGCAGGCACTCAAGTTCCAACCAACAGCCACCCACGAACCCAGATTTATATTTACTGCTTTATGCAGTATTTATATTTACTGCTTCATATTACAGATTTATATTTACTGCTTTATGCAGGTAGAAGGAAAATAGTTAAAATAAAAAATATTTTTACTATTGTTTGTAAGTATCTATGTGGAATTCTTTATTTCTTAATATGGATTCAAATTACTGTTCAGTGAAGAATATTTTTGCTGGATGTGAAAGTCTTGGTTGACAATCATTCTCTTTCAGAACTTTGAATATATCATCACACTGCTTTCTGGCCTTTGTGGTTTCTGATGAGAAATTAGTTGCTTAATTTTATTAAAGATCCCTTATACATATTCAATAATTTGTCTCTTGCTACTTTCAAAACTCTGTCTTTTAAAAGGATGGCTATGATGTGTCTTGTTGAGTTTATATTCGGAATTTGTTACATTCTTGGATGTGTAGGTTAAGATTTTTCATCAAATTTAAGAAGTGTTTAGCCATTATTTATTCAAATATTCTTTTGCTCTTTTATTTCCTTCTCCTCTTCTTATGGAATTCCCATTATGAATATGTTGGTATACTTGATAGTGTCTTACAGGTCTCTGATGCTCTGCCTATTTTTATTATGTTTTATGTTCCTCTGACTGGATAATCTCAATTGGCCTGTCTTCAAAGTCACTGATTCCTTCTCCTGCCTATTCTAATTTGTGGTTGAAATCTTCTAGTGAATTTTTCATTGCAAGTATTTTACTTTTCAACTCCAGAATTTGTATTTGGGGTTTTTAATAATAATATTTTTTATCTCTTTATTGATATTGTCAACTCAGTGAAGTATCAATCTCATTTTCTTTCTTAATTGTTTAGATATGACTTCCTTTATTTCTTTGAACACATTTATAATTTTGATTTTAAAGTATTTCTTGTCAATTGTTTTTGACAAATGCCTTGGGAATAGAACTTTTCATATAGAAAGAATTCTGAGGGAAGGCAAATTAAAAAAAAAAAAGTCCTAGAGTGGTGCTTTTCAGCCAACTTCCAGGCAGGTCAGTTAGTGATATTTCTCTTGGGTGGGGCTTTTGGGGAGCACCAAACTGGTTTTGTCCCCTCCAGGGCCTGCTAGGACGCTGGTTTTCACAACTAAACATATTCGTGAGGTTGTTGGTTTTCAAGGCTACTGTGGAGCTGAGGAGAGAGGGATGGGATTGAAGCAAGTTAAACATACAAAGCTGGCTGTTCTTACTGAGGTTTAGCTGGTTTTTTCTTTAATAAATGCTTATAGAATTATTTCAAGCCTTTGTTATTTTCAGAGCTCTGAAAACATTGTCCCTTGATGGCTTTTGCCAGCGCTATTACTGATTTTATGGAGGAGCAGAATTTTGGAGGTCCTCACACAGGCAATCTAAAAATGCATTCTCTCGTCTTCATTTTTTTTTAAATAAAAATTTTCTGGATGTAAAAGTTTAGTTTATCAGGTGTTTTTTTCTTTGATTATTTAAAGCTGTGTCCCACTGTCTCCTTACTTGAATTTTTTGTTGCTTGCATATTCTTCTATATTCAGGTATCACTTTTTTTCTGGCTTCTTTTAAGATCTGTTTTTTATCATGGGTTTTGAGCAATTTGATTTTTATTCGCCTCCATATAATTTTCTTTAGTTTTAAGTGTATCAGGTTCCTTAAGCTTCTTATTGTCACAAGAAATACTTTGGACTGTAACATCTTCCCCCAAAATGGGAAGGACCCAAGGGACAAAAGAATGACTCACACAAGTCCAGTTTGATGAACAGATGAGTTTATTAGGACTTACATACAGAGAACTCCTGAGTGGCAGCAGGACAGCTCTAGAGATCAGCACTGCCTCCTATCTCTAAACTGCTTTTAAGCTAATTTTCTGGCTCTTTGCCTACTGTGTTTGAGTGCCGGGATTGTTTTTCTTGGGAGGTTTTCAGATACTTTTTGGGATGTGTTGGTTCTCAGGGACACATGCACCTCAGCTAGGCACCATGACTTTGGTTTACCACCCGGCCTTTGGGGTTCAAGCAGCAGACATATACCCTTAAGTGACATGATGGGGCACCTGTCACACTACAATCCACCCCATCCCCCAGCTCTTACATTCTTTCCACCAGTCTTGCACAAGAGTTCCTGAGAAGACTACAAGGGAAAGAACTATGTGGGATTATACACTATATCTGTGGCTTGTGCATACACACCACATCTACAGTAGGCACAATAGCATAAAAAGCAGAAGCTAACTAAAATTATGATTCCTATTAGCAAAACATAACTCCAATGAGTAGGTAATATCTGTAACCAGTTTGAGAATGAGTCGAAGAAACGTAATTGACTTATATCACAAATCTGAGTTTAAAAATGATTTAAAGCATTTGTGAAATTATTTTCTTTATCAGGGATATCGGTCCAACAAGCAGTGCCTATACGGGCAAACATTGTTGGATCTCTGTTGAGTTGTTAGTTGGGCCTCTTGGTAGATGCAGTCCTTAGTAAACTGGGGTGCACTATCAGTGCTGTTGAACTAGTCACTCCAGTTCTGTCAGAAGAAAAGCAGAATATTCCAAAGCATACAATTATTATTTGATAGGAGGAGATATCCATATACCTGACAATTGGACTTGTTGCTGATTGCTGCTATAGTCTCATCCCAGTCCACAAAACATTACTAGCTGCCAGGGGTAGTAGGAACAGCCTATGGGCATAAACACAGGTGTTTATTAGGGACTCTTGTGGATATAGTCACTTCTTTTAATATTATTACCATTGTATTTTTTCTCATTGGCCCTATTATGGAGGCCATCTCTGGCTCCAGGCCTGACTTATAGCACAAGACATGGCTTTCCTCCCTAGGAGCAGGCACAATAACCAATTAGTAAGTTTTCAGCCTTGTTGATGCAATCCACACCATGATCACTCTAGCAGGTATTGGTGCTGCCATGTGTTGATATCGTAAGGATTTTGGACCTCCATCAAGGAGCACAGCCGGGACCACCTCTGCTCTGACAGTCTTCAAGGCGCCCTATGGTGCCACACAATTGATCTGGTACGGGGATACGTTCCAGGTCAACTTTAGGTCCACAGAGACATTGCTGCTTGGTAGAACCGCTGGTATTCTCAGAACCACAATCTAGCCATCTGCTCCAGGAGCCTGTTTGACAGGCCTTGCCAACCATTCATATGGAGTAATGCCATGTGTGGGAATGGGTGAAATATTTAAAGTTTGCATGGCTTCAAGGAGATTCTTAATCCAAGACATAAAAGAGCCATCCTGGGACAGTGCACATAATTTTTTTTTAAATAGGCTATTCTTTCTTTTTTCTAAGAGTCCTGCCCCTGTTGGGTTTTATGGTAAGTGGACTCTCCAGTCTATATTTTGTTCTAGTGCCTAGTGTTGCATACCTTTGCTAGACTCATCAGTGTATCAGCAGGTTCCCCTCATATGGTGGTTGGCCTGGTTGGTGGCTCCACTGCCATGTTGGCCTCCTCCATTTGTTCAAAGTGGATGAGTCTGAGCACCTCTTGTAGTGTCTGACTTAAAGAACTAGCAGACAAGACATTCTTCTGTTGTAGATAGAGGTGCCATTTCTGTTGGGTGTGTGATTGTGCCACCCCAGAGGTGGGCTAGGCTAGGAGGCCTTCCACTTATCCTTTTTTGGGGTTGGCAGTTTTTACTGTAATGTACTGCTTTTGTAGCAATGGGTTCCATTTGTTGCAATTCCCTATATGTGGTCAATAGCTGTCGCTCTAGGACTGTATAGTGGGATTCTGCCCCCTTTCATAATTGAGACCAAAACCCTACAGGTATCACTTCCATTGGTTACTTTTGTCACCAACTTCAATTTATCCCCATGACATCTCTAGTGACTTCTAACACAAAAGGATGCTTGGCAGTGGGACCCCTAGTGCTTGGGCTTGTTTCACCAACATTTTTGTTTTGTTAAATGTTTGTTGTCTATATGTGTGTCTGGTCTCAATTTTTTTACCTTGCTTCGTTAGGGTATATAATGGGTGGACAGTTTGTGCCAAATGAGGATTAAATATTCACCAGTAGCCCAGTAAACCTAGGAAAACCTGAAATTAGTTTATGGTCTGGGAAACAGGCTGCTGTGCTATCTTATCAATGACAATTCTGGGCATGTTTCATGTCTTATGCAACCACATAACTCTTGGGAATTTGATGGCTACACTGGGCCCCCGTATCATTTTTGGGTTTGACTTCCCATCCCCTGTCCTTTAGGCCATCCCAGACAGTTTGTTGGGCAGTCTTTCTATCTGTAAGAGACTCTGAGGTTAGCATGTTATCATTAATATAGTGAAACAAGGAGACCAAGGCAGGCAAAGAGAGTTTAGACAGGTCTTGCTCAGCCATACTGTGATGGATGGTGGAGCTGTGCAGGTACCCTTGTGGTAGCACCTGGAAACTTCATTGTTGGCCCTCCTAAGCGAAGGCAAACTGGTCATGTTAATCTCTTGATAAAGGAATACTGAAAAAGGTGTTAACCAAGTCAATCACAGCATGGACACTTCCTAGCTTAAGGACCACTTTCCCTAGCAGTTGAAAAATATTGGGTACAATTGCATGTACAGAGATCATCACTTTGTTTCGCTCACAGTAGTCTACTATCATTGTCCAGATGCCATCTGGCTTCTTCACAGGCAACATAGGGCTGTTATGGGGGTCTTGGCCAGCCTGAATGCTTGTAAATTATGTAATTTCTGCATTGTTTGGGTGATTTAAGAGTATCCCCTTGGCAGGTGGCATTGTTTTGTGTTCATTACTTGCCTCAGCTGGGGCAAGTGTATAAACACCCATTTTCCCCATTCTCTTTTCAATCCGTGATTACTTTCTGGACTTGGATCTTGTTTATATCTAACTCACTGAGGCCAACCAATGCTTCCCCTATTGTCGTAGATGTTATTTACCATTAACAGACTCAGAAGTGGGACCAATGAACTGTATTATAACCCTTTTCAATTGGAAACGACCCACACATTCAGCAAGTACCTAAAATAACTTTAAGATTTTAAACTACACAAAAGGTCCACTTACAAGGATTTATTTCATTTACATTTACTCAATTTATTTTTAGCAGTTAATCTAGATTACTCGTGAGAATCAAGACATTAGACAAAGCTAGTGATCATTCCAGGTTATCTCCCTGTTAACCATTTTCTTAGCCTGCAAATATCAGGTGTTCACCTAAACAAGAGCCTTAAAGTTACACACATGGGCATTTTTACCAATAACTCAGAAAATTTAGCTGTTTTAATTAAACCAGCAATATCAAATTGGTCTTGCTTATCAAAAAATCACACAAACAAAGATCTTTCGAGGCAAAGACTAATCAAAGATTAGTCTTGCTTATCAAAAAATCACACAAATGAAAAGATCATTTTTGTCTGGGTTTATGGTGTTATAAACTTCATGTCAAACCCTGATACCTTAAAATATCTAGCAAAGGCAAATATAAAACGTATCTAATTAGTAAACCCAGACAAAAATGTGGGCTGACAATTTTGAAGACATTTTTGTTTTTATTTTACCAATAATTTTAAAGCCAGTTTATTTATTAAAGATCACTAAATCCACATGAACTTGAAAGGCATTTTGATTTCTTTATTTTATGAGTGCTCATTCACTTGTAATCCCATTTGTTATTATGCTAAACACAACATCTAATATAATACATGTGCATATGGATAAACACATTTAAACATGTATACACACACACACAAAGATTCAATAGCTTTTCCCTCAGAACTCTAGCCACGAGACAGCATCACAAACTCATTATTTTACAAACGACAGCTGGACCCAAATTACTTCTGACAAAATTGGGACCTCTTCACATGATTAAAATTTGCTTGCCTTATAGGTAATCCAGTGAAGGCTATGGTCCAACATTTTAGGTGAAACAGTTTCCATAGCAGCTTTATTCTAAAAAACCTCTTTTATCCTTTCTTTCCCCACAGTTTCAACTGAGTTTTTAATGTTTACATTTTAGCTAGAACTGGCTGAACTGTATAAGAAAAACAAAATCTCCAGTGGCCTTGAGTCGGAAGTACCATAAACAGTGAGTTTTATCTCAACATAGTAGCTTAATAACAGCAGATTCAAAGCAGATAGAAAATGGATTAAAGAGAGAATTAGATAGAAAGCTTTAGAAAAATCAACTTAACTATAGTTGCAGGTTAACCATTTGAGCTCTGATTTTTTCTTTTGCTGTAATTTGCCCATCCATTTAAAAATGTAGAGAGGAAAGGGCCAGAATAGTTAACAAGCTGGAGTCCTAGAAAACCTGGGATGCCTTTGAACTTCTGCAGGAGTTACTACCCTTTCTTCCTTTCCTGCCCTAAAAATTTCTTAGTGGCTGGCCTTATGGCAACAACAAGGTATTGACTCTCCTATCACACTTTAATATTTTAACTTTTTGCAATATTTCCTCAATCCCCACTAGCATTTTCTGAATGTCCCTGTATTCACATGGTGGCCCTAAAAGGTTGAGCAGTTGGGCAACTCCACCACACATGCATATTGCCAACCACCCTGGGATTCCCTCAGCACAGACCCCTTCTTGATTCATCATTTGGTTTCTCATATCCTGTCCGTGATGCCAATTGTTACAAGAAAAATGTGAGACTGTAACCTCCCTCCCCCGCAAAAAAATTTGGAAAGGAACTGAGAGACCAAAGAATGACTCAGAAAAGTCCAGCTTGTTTTGAGTAGATGAGTTTATTAGGATTTACATACAGGGTACTCCTGTGTAGAGGCAGGACAGCTCTAGAGATGTGTGCTGTCTCCCATTTCTAAACTGCTTTTAAGCTAATTTTCTGGCTCTTTTCCTAAAGTGTTTGAACACTGAGACTTTTTTTTCTTGGTAGGTTCTCAGATCCTCTGCGGAATGTATGAGTTCTCAGGACACCTGCTCTTCAGCAGAGCATCATGGCTTTGGCTCACTCCCTGGCTTCCAGGGTTCAAGTAGCAGACATATACCCTTAAGTAACCTGGTGCAGGGCCTGCCATACTACACTTGATTCTGTGGTTTTACAGTTTTCATCCCATTTAGAATACTTTCGGCCATTTTTTTTTGGAAATTATTTCTTTTTTTTAAAAAAAATCAACTTTTATTCTAGATACAGGGGATACATGTGCGGGTTTGTTACATGAGTATATTACATGATGCTGAAGTTTGGAACATGAATCCTGTCACTCAGGTAGTGAAGATAGTAGGCAATATGTAGTTTTCAACCCATGTCCTCCTCTCTCCCTCCACCCTCTCGTCCGCAGTATTAATTTTTCACATGTCCAAGTCCATGTGTGCACAATGTTGAACTACCATTTAAAAGTGAGAATTATACAGCATTTAATTTCTGCTCCTATGTTAATTTGCTTAGGTTTATGGCCTTCAGCTGCATCCACGTTGCTGCAGGTTATTAGTAAAATCGCCCATGTGTATAACTTTAAGACTCTCGTTTAGGTGAACACCTGATATGATTTCATTCTTTTTTATGGCTTCGTAGTATTGCATTGTGTATCTGTACATTTTCTTTATTTAATCCACCCTTAATGAGTAGCTAGGTTGTTTCCATGTATTTGCTATTGTGAAAAGCATGGTGATGAACATGCAAGTGCGTCCGTTTTGGGGAGAACGACCTATTTTTCTTTGGGTGTATACACAGTAATGTGATTTCCAGATGGAATGGTAGCTCTGTTTTAAGTTATTTGAGAAATTTCCAAACTGCTTTCTACAGTAGCTGAATTAATTTACATTACCATCAACAATGTATAAGTATTTTCTTTTCTCTGAAGCCCTACCAGCATCTGATATTTTTTGACTTTTTAGTAATAGCCATTCTCACTGCTGTGAGATGGTATCTTATTGTGGTTTTGATTTGCAATTCCCTATTTATTGGTGATGATGAGAAGTTTTTCCTGTGTTTGTTGGCCATTTGTGTATCTTCTTTTGAAAAGTGCCTGTTGATTTCCTTTGCCCATTTATTAACGGGGTTATTTATTTTTTGTTTGTCAGTTTGTGTAAGTTCTTTTTTGGTTCTGGACATTAGGCCGTTGTCAGATGCACAGTTTATGAGTATTTTTTTTCCCATTCTGTAGGTTGTCTGTTTTCTCTGTTGATTATTTATGTTGCTGTGCAGAAGTTCTTTAGTTTTACTAAGTTCTACTTGTAAATTTTTGGTTATGCTGCAATTGTTTTTGAGGACTTAGCCAAAAATTTTTTGCCAAGAAAAAGAAAAAAATTCTTTATTTCTTTAAATAAAGAAAATGTACAGCTGCATTGAGGTCTTGCATTTAAATACTTACATCACTTTGAGTTTATTTTTGTATATGGTGAAAGGTAAGGTGTCCAGTTTCAATCTTCTGCATATGGCAAGCCGTTTATCCCAGCACTTTTTATGAATAGGGAATTATTTCCCCATTGGATATTTGGGTCAGCCCTGTTGAATATTAGCTGGTTGTAGATGTGTGGCTTTATTTCTGAGTCTTCCATTCTGTTCCATTGGTCTGTGTTTCTGTTTTTGTACCAGTACCATGCTATTTTGGTTTCTAGTACAGTTTGAAGTTGGGTAGTGTGATGCCTCTGGTTTTCTTTTTGCTTAGGATACCTTTGACTCTTCAGGCTTTTTTTGGTTCATATGAATTTTAGATTAGGCTTTTTAATTCTATGAAAGATGACATTGGTAGTGTGATAGGAATTGCATTGAATCTGTATATTGCTTTGGGCAGTAGGACCATTTTAATGATATTAATTCTTCCAATTCATGAGCATGGAATGATTTTCCATTTATTAGTATTGTTTCTGATTGTTTTTCAGCAGTGTTTCATAGTTCTCCTTGCAGAGATTTTTCACCTCCTTGGTTAGCTTTATTCTTAGATATTTCATTTTCTTTGTTGTTATTGTACATGGGATTGTGTTCTTAATATGACTCTGAGACTGGACATTATTGGTGTACACAGATTTTGTATCCCAAAGTTTACTCCAGTCATTTATCAGTTGTAGGAGCCTTTTGGCAGTTTTTAGAGTTTTCTGGGTATAAAATCATATAGCCTGTCAAGAGAGAGAGTTTGACTTCTTTTCCAATTTGGTTGCTTTTCATTTCTTTCTCTTGTCTGATTGCTCTGGCTAGGTCTTCCAGTCCTACGTTGAATAGGAGTAGTAAGAGTGGGCATCTTTTGTCTTGTTCTAGTTTTCAAGGAGAATTGTTCCAGCTTTTGCCCATTCAGTATGATATTGGCTTTGGGTTTGTCATAGATTACTCTTATTATTTTGAGGTATATTTCTTCAGTGCCTAGTCTGTTGAGAGTTTTTATAATGAAGGGATGTTGGATTTTATGGTAAGGTTTTTCTGCATATATTGAGACAATCTCATGGTTTGTGCTTTTGATTTTGTTTATGTAGTGAGTCACACTTACTGATGTGCATATGCTGAGCCAATCTCGCATCCCAGGTATAAAGCTTAATCGGCTTAATTGATCATGGTGAATTAACTATTTGATGTACTGCTGGACAGGGTTTGCTAGTATTTCGTTGAGTAGTTTTGCATGTATGTTCATCAGGAATACTGGCCTGATTTTTTTGTTTGTTTGTTTGTTTTGTTTTGTTTTTTGCTGTGTCTCTGACAGATTTTGGTATCAGGCTGATTCTGACTGCATAAAATGAATTAGGAAGGAACCTCTCCTCCTCAATTTTCTTGTAAGAGTTTCTGTATAATTGGTACCAGTTCTTCTTTGTATGTCTGGTAGAATTCAGCAGTGACTGTATCTGCTCCAGGGTTGTTGTTGTTGTTGTTGTTGTTGCTTGTGGGGTTTTTTTGTTCATTTTGTTTGTAGGTTTTCTTAAATTACTAATTCTATTTCAGAACTCAACATTTATCTACTCTGGGTTTCAATCTCTTCCTGATTCAGTCGTGGGAGGTTGAGTGTTTTCAGAAATTTATTTATTTCCTCTAGATTTTCTAATTTGTGTGCATAGAGTTGTTCATAGTGGTTTCTGAGGATATTTTTTATTTCATTGGAATCAGTTGTAATGTCCTCTTTATCATTTCTGTTTGTATTTATTTGGATCTTCCTCTTTTTCTTTGTTAATCTGGCTTTCTGTTTATCAATCTTGCTTTTTTTTTTTTGAAGAACTAACTTTGGTTTTCATTGATCTTTCGTATGAACTTTTGCATTTCAATTTTATTCAGTTCTTACCTAATTTCTGTTTCTTTTTTATGCTAGCGTTTGGGCTGGTTTGTTCTTTTTTTCTAGTTCTTTTACATGCAAATTTAGATTGGTTATTTGAGGTCTTTCTAACTTTTTGATGAAAATATTTAGCACTATAAACTTTCCTCTTAAAACTGCGTTGGCCGAATTTCAGAGATTTGGGTAAGTTTTGTCCCTGTTTTCATTAATTTCATAGAAGTTTTAAATTTATGCCTTAATTTCAATGTTCATTCAGGAGTTAATCAGGAACAAGTTGTTCAATTTACATGTGATTGTGTAGTTTTGAGACATTGTCTTGATATTGATTTCTATTTGGTCCAAGAGTGTGCTTGATATGATTTCAATTGTTTTGTATTTATTGAGACTTGCTTTATCACTAAACATGTGATCAATCTTAGAATGTGCTCCTTGTACAGATGAGAAGCATGTATATTCTGTGGTTGTTGGATGGAATATTCTATAGAAGACTATTAAGTCCTATTAGTCAAGTGTCAAGTTTAAGTCAAGAGCTTGTTGGTTTTTTACCTCGATGATCTGTCTAACATGGTCAGTGGTGTTGAAGTCACTTATTATTATGTGGCTAAGTATTGCGTAGGCCCAAAAGAACTTGTTTTATCAATCCAGGTGCTTCAATGTTGGGTGCATATATATTTAGAATAGTTAAGTATTCTTGTTGATTGTACCCTTTATCATTATGTAATGTTTTTCTTTGTTCTTCTTAATTGTTATTGGTTTAATGTCTGCTTTGTCTAATATAAGAATATTAGTGACTCCTGCTTTTTTTCTTTTCTATTTGTATTGTAGATCTTTCTCCATCCCTTTACTTTGAGCCCGTGAGTGTTGTTACATGTCGGATGGGTCTCTTTAAACAGCATATGGTTGGTTCATGTCTTTATCCAGCTTGCCACTTTATATCTTTTAAGTGGGGGTATACATGGTTAGTATTGATATGCGAGATTTTGATACTGTCATCATATTGTCAGCTGCTTGTTATGTAGACTTGAGTGTCTAGTTGCTTTACAGTGTCTGTGGCCTATGTACTTAGGTGTTTTTGTGGGAGCAGGTGTCATTCTTTTGATTCCATGTTTAGCATTCCCTTAAATACCTCTTGTGTGTCTGGTCTAGTTGAAATGAATTCCCTCAGCACTTGCTTCTCTGAGAAGGATCTTATTTCTCCTTCACTTACGAAGCATAGCTTGGCAGGATATGAGGTTCTTGGTTGGAATTTCTTTTCTTTAAGAATGCTAAAAGTAGGCCCCCAGTCTGTTCTGGCCAGTAAGTTTTCTGCTGAAAGTTGCATTGGTAGTCTGATGGGGTTCCTCTATTGTGACCTTACCCTTCTCTCAGACTACCTTTAAGATCTTTTCTTTTGTATTGGCCTTGGTGAATCAGATGACTATGTGCCTTGGGGATTGTCATCTTGTATAGTATCTAGCTAGGGCACTCTGTATTTCTTGGATTTGCTTGTGAACCTCTCTAGCAAGATTAGGAAAATCTTCATGGACTATAGCCTCAAATATATTTTCTAAGTATCTTATTCTCTTTCCTTTTCTCAGGAATTTCAATGAGTCATAGATTTGGTCTCTTTACATAAGCCCGTAATTCTTGGTGGTTTTGTTCATTTTGTAAAATTTCTTTTTTCTTTATTTTTGTCTGAGTTGATTTGAAAAACTGGTCTTAAACTCCAAGATTCTTTCCTCAGCTTGGTCTATTCTGCTGTTAATACCTCTGACTGTATTATAAAACTATTGTGGTGAGTTTTTCAGCTATAGAAGTTCAGTTTGGTTCTTTTTTGTTTTGTTTTGTTTTTCATTTTTAGATGGAGTCTCGCTCTGTTGCCCAGGCTGGAGTGTGCGGTGGCACGATTTCAGCTCACTGCGACCTCTGCCTCCTGGGATCAAGTGATTCTCCTGCCTCGGCCTCCTGAAGTTTGGTTCTTTCTTAAAATGGCTATTTCATCTTTCAGCTCTTGGATTGTTTTACGGTATTCCTTAGATTCTTTGAACTGGATTTAAATTTCCTCTTCAAACTCAGTGAACATCCTTGCCATCCAGATTCTGAATTCTGTGTCTGTCATTTAAGTCATTTCAAACTGGTTAAGAACCATTGCTGGGGAGCTAGTGAACTTGTTTGGAGGTAAGGGGACACTGGTGTTTTGAATTACCAGAATTCTTATGCTGACTCTCATCTGGGAGGGTTTGTGTTCCTTTAGCTGTTGTGTAATTTGAATATAGTCAGTTGTCTTTGTTTCTGGATGTTTTCACAGGGCCAACACTCTGTACAGTCTTCATCTGTGGCTGAAATCTTGCCCTTATTTTCACAGAGAGGGTGTACTTGCAATTTATTTTGGATGTTGTAGTTTGCGCTATGATCCAGTAGATGGCGCTTAGGATTAATGGCCCATAGATATGCTCTCAGCTGCGTGTCTCCTTTGTGTTAATGCTTCCTGCGTGTCTCCTTTGTGTTAATACTTCCTGGCATTTGCAGCTCCGCTCTGCGCTGCATGAGGAAGACCGATGCCCCCTTCTTACCAGGTCCACTACTGGGCCTTGCGGGGGGCTGCCTCTTGTCACTGACACTGTACTCACATTTCTTTTATTAGGTGTTCTGGGCTACCAGGCTCCCTTAAGTGGAGGCCACCACAGGGAGATAGGCCACACTCTCCATTGTGGCCCTGTGTAGGGTGCCTCACCCTGCTCCCATGCCAGTGCGTGAAACTGCGTGTGTCACCTTTCTCAGTGTTCTGAGAGTGTGGCTCCTCCTTCACTGAAGTGCCAGCCACAAATCTTGGCTCTGCACTCTCAAGCTGTATGCAGCAGCCCTGGGGCATGGGTACTTGCTCATGGCTCCATCCTCTTAACCTTCGGCATCAGGTTTTGGGTGTATTGGGAGGTCTGAGAACAGGCCACTGGGAACATACTCAGGTGGAGCAAGGAACCAAGGCCAGGCATCAGAGACTGTGCCGTGCACATGTTCCTGTGGGGCAGCCAAGCAGCGGCTCTTGGAAGGGCTCGTGGCGGGGGGGGGGGGGTGGCCGCTGTAGAACACATGTGCCCCAGTACCACAGGGAAGATGGCCCCACTTTCTCCAGGTCCAGCATTCAACTGAGTCTAGAGCTTTTTGGAAGGAGATGTAGAGCCCTGTGGGGGTGGGTGCCTATGGCTGCCCCGTGCATAAAGGTCTCTGGTTCCATGATGGCTGAAGCCCTGTCTCTGCCTACTCTCCGAAAATATCCCTCTGCCGGCTCAAATGTCCATTGGGGACATGGGGTTCCCTGAAGCTAGGATCCCAGAGGGCCACAGTGAGAGTAGGGAGCCCCATAGTCTCTTCACTAACCCTTTCCCCAGGAGCCATTTGGGGCTGGGAAGTAGCCCCAGCATGTGGGTACCCCACACAGGGCTCCCAGCTTTCTCCCTCTTAAGCCGCAGTGTCTGTGTGGCTTTTGCATCAACTATTGTCATTTTCTCTCTGAAGAGCTATTCAAATTCTGTTGGTTTACTCAAAATTTCTGTCTTCCTAGGTGGGAGCAGTGCTTCCTGGCTACATCTAGTCAGCCATCTCATTTCTCTCTCCAGAAATTATTTTTTTCTTTCCTTTCTCTCCTCTCTTTTTGGGAGTCTCATTGATTTGGCTACTTGGGGGTATTTCCAGACTCACTGATGGTCTTTTTGTTTTAAAATACATTGTTCAAATAGATATCATAGAAGTAGAGAGTAGAATAGTGGTTACCTGATGCTGGGGAGGGCTGGAGGAAAGAGCTTAAGAATACATTGTTCAAGTAGATATCATAGAAGTAGAGTAGAATAGTGGTTACCAGATGCTGGAGAGGGCTGGAGGAAAGAGGTATGGGGAGACATTGGTCAAAGGTTATAAAGTTAGATAGGAGGAATAATTTCTGGTGTTCTATTGCAGTAGGGTGACTATAATTATCAATAATGTATTGTACATTTCCAAATAGCTAGAAGAGAGAATTTTGAATGTTCTCAACATAAAAAATAATAAATGTGTGAGGTGATAGATTTGCTAATTATCTTGATTTGATCATTACACAATGTATACATGTATCAATACATCACATTGTACTCCATAAATATGTGCAGTTATTATTTGTCAACTAAAAATAAAGTATAACTTTTTTAAAGTTCTTGATAATTCAGAGAAAAAATACATTTTTCTCCATGTGTTTCATTTGGATAGTTTCTATTATTCTGTCCTTGAGTTTACTGATATTTTTTCTGCTCTTAATTTTATCCAGTGTATTTTTAATCTCAGACACTGTGTCCTTTTATCCTTAGAGGTTGGGGTTGAGTCTCCTTAAAATTGCTCACATTTCTACTTAACTTTCTGAATGCATAGAACACAGTTATAACTGTTGTAATATTATTGACTTCTATTTTTTAACATTTGGGTGAGTTTTGGTTTCAATTATTTAATTATCCTCATTATGTGTAGTTTTTTTTCTACTTTCGATGCTTGGTAACCTTTGACTAGAGGCCAGATATTGTTAATTTCGCTTTGTTAGTTGCTGAATATTTTTCTATTTCTATAAATCTTCTTAAGCTTAGTTTTGGAATATAGTTAAGTGACTTGAAAAGTGTAGGCCCTTTACATGTTGCTTTTTAAATTTTTTTGGTGGACTCAGAGAATTTTTCCATGTAGAGCTAATTACTTGGTCACTACTGAGGCTAGACCTTTCTGTGTACTCTATCCAATGACCTGTAAATTATGAATTTTCCAGTCTAGCTTGTGGGAACATTCACTATTCCCAGACTTATGTAAGTGCGAGACACTGCTCCCTTTAATTCTATCAGATGGTTCTCTCCTGCTATGGACTGAATTGTGTCATTCCAAAATTCATATGTTGAAGCCATAATGTGACTGTTTTTGGAGGTAGAACTTACAGGTGCCTAATAAGGTTTAAATGAAGGTGTAAGTGTGTGGGGTTCTATTCTGATAGAATTGGCGGCTTTATAAAAAGAGAAAAACACCTCTCTCTCTCTCTCTCTCTCTCCCCCTCTCTCTCTTTCTGCATTCACTAAGACAGCATCACGTGAGAGCGCAAAAAAGTTACTGTCTGCAAACCAAGAAGTGAACATCCCCAGAAACTAACCCTGCCAGATCTTGATCTTGCACTTCTAGCTTCCAGAAATGTGAGAAATAAATTTCTGTTGTTTAAATAAATTTCTGTTGCCTGTATTTCAGTAATTTGTTACGCAAGCTCTAGCTGGCTAATTCATCCCCTTAGCCCTTGATAATTTCCTGCTGAATACTTGAGGCGGACCCTCTTTAATCTCCAGGACTCTTTCTCTGTATAGCTCTCTCTTCTTTGGCTATCATGGGAACTCTAGCAGCTATGGCCTCCCCTGGGCTCTCAGTTCTGTTTCCTTAACTCAAAGGGTTTTCTAGGCTCTGCCTATGTTTGGGTTTTCTTTTCTTTTCTTTTCTTTCTTTCTTTTTTTTTTTTTTTTTTTTTTGCTCTACAACCTGGAAATTCTCTCAAGACAACAAGTTAGGTTATTTTGGGGCTCACTTTATTTGTTTTCCATCTCTTCCGTGGTCTTTCATTGTTTGATGTTTCTGGTGTTTTGAATACCATTGTTTCATATACTTTGACTGTTTTTTTTAAATTGCTTCATGTGGGCAGGTAAATATGGTCCCTGTTACTTCATCTTGGCTTGAAGAAATTATCTTCTCTTCTCTAAAGTTTTGATTGATTAACATTTGTGTTTCAATTTCATATGATCTTATTGCCAAATACTGGAAAGCAAATGACGCCTTATTGCAAAGCAACATTTTCAGATTCCTGTTTCTCTAACTCTTCCAAAACTTAGTTATTAATTCCTCCCCACACATACCAAATGTTTCCACACATCTCTGTGTCTTTGCACAAACCGGAATATTTAACCCTTCCTAGCTCTATGGGAAAACCTACTTAATTAAGTAGTTACCATTTATTAAGCACTTATTATATGTAAAACATTAATCCTTACTACAGTGCTCTGAAGTAAGCCCCAATATTGTGTTTTTTTAATATATAGAAAACTTAAGACTAAAGCATTTAAGTAATTTGCCGAAGGTCAGACAAAATAGCTAAAAATAGCTCACCCAGTATTTAAACCCAAGTTGGTTTGATTCTTTAGCATATGGCTATTGTTAATCTTCTCTCTAATGTAATGGTATATTTCTATGCCTGTATTTACCACTAGCCTGTGTACTCCTTGAAGGCAATATGTGATTTATTTACATATTTTCAGTGCCTAGTCCAATACCTAGCACATAATAAGCTCTCATAATGTATGTTGACTGATTAGATAAATGAATGACTGTGTGGACCAGATAGAGGCTTGGCTGGAGGGAGGTGTCGGTCCTCGCTGAGAGAGATTATAGAGGACCAGTCTATGTAGAAGAACACTGAACAAGTTCATTCAGGAAATACTTCACGCAAGATAAATACATTTTAAAATCCAGACAAGATCACAAAGACTTGCTTTAGTAGTGGTAGACATGCATTCAGAATTTTACCTTAGCACTTCAGAAGTGAAAGAAAATGTCTAGTCCTTCAACCATTTGAGGAAGATAAATTTTGTATTTCAAATCCATCAGAGGGTTAATGTGATTTAAGAGATATGTGACTTCAGAACTAATCCTTATCCTCTTGGCTTAGAATTTCAAGTCAAGTTAAATTTGAAATGCCTTGATAAATTACATGGAGGCCATAAACCTAAAATCATTTTGTTTCTCATAGCCTAACTGTTAAGGATATTACTTTTCTAACTTTAGCTTTTAGGATAAATTTAGTGTCTATGAAATAATAAGATTAGAGGCCTGGAAACAGCACAAAAGCATTGGCATTCATAAGTAAAAGGGGACATTTGGCCTCTGCTCCTGAGTAAAGGGTATGTGCTTTGGGACCTTTCTGAATTTGTCAAACATGCTTAGACTTGAGCCATGTAATTGTCGTATGTTGGAAATGCATTGGGTACTTTGAATGTTTCTTGTAGTGACCTATATCTTTATGTTTGGGCTTTGAGATTGAAGAGACTAAAGAGGATCTGGATCAGTAAGGAGGCAGACATGACAGGATTTGGCCAAATTGCACCGTCCAAGCCTGGCAGTATAGTATGTTCACACTTGCATGTTTATGAGACTTTCTTGATCCTGATTCTGGGAATTATCATATGTTTCACAGAGTCATAGCATGTCAGAGCTGAAAAGGGTTTTAGAGGTTGCCTAAACCCATCATGATTGTATGGAGAAACTGAGGCCTGGGAAATGATTTATCCAAGGTCTCAGAGTTAGTACATGCTAGGATAGAACCCTGGTCTCTGACACTTCAATATGTTGTTTTTTCTAGTATGCCAAAGTAACTCCTTGGAGAAAGAAAAGGTTGAGGGACATGTATATCCTTTCTCAGTGATTGACACCACCACTTATTGCATTATATTATGTCACTGAATCTTCCTGGACAAATACCATCTGAAATTGGTCCCACAATATGTTTCTCTAGTCTTGCCCCAGAGCATCTTCGTACTGTAAGAGAAAATCCTTCTAAAAATTCGTGACCATCAGTCTCAGTTGGATTCTTGATGCTTCTTGGACATCATTTTTGCTTGTCATTTCTTTCAGTGATTGTACCAAATTTTTCCTAGTCTTATTAAGTCCTGTATCCAACTATCAGCAGATGATGTTGCATGACTTCATTAAGAGAGTTAAAGTTATCAGATATGAGTTTTCCTCAGTCTCTTGTTCCTCCTCTACTCTATTTTCCTTGCCCCCCAGTTTTTCTTCTTTTCTCGATTCTCAGTGAAAGATGTATCCTTTCTTCAAATCAAGTTCATTCCCTTACTCTGGTTTTTGGTCATATTTAGAATCAGCTCCTCTTCTGGGATAAGTTAGTCACTCATTATTCTATTTTTTTATGCTCTCTCTCTACTAATTTCACTCTGGTCTGTCTTTGCTTTTTAAGCCTTGCTTCTTGAAACTGTATTCCATATTTGCTTTCTTCATTTATTCATTTGTGATGTAATCCTCAATGCATTACAATTTAGATTCTCTTCTCATCACTCCACTAAAGGCTTTTTACTAAGGAGGCTAATAATCTCCAAGCTGACAAATTCAATAGCTAGCTCTCTATTTTTAACATATTGCATCTATCTGCTATGTTTCAAATTGATTTCTACTCCATCTTTGTTTTAAAACATTCTATTTCCTGGGCTTCCATAATACTAGTTTTTGTTTTTGTTCTTTTGTCTTTATAGCCACTATTTTTCAATCTTCTTCAACAGGTTTTTCTCTTATTTCTGCCTCTTAAACATTTATGCCTCTCATGAGTCCCTCCTTGGCCCAATGTTGTTCTCTCTTTACATGGTTTTCTTGAGCCATATTATCATCTTCCAAGGTTTCAACTGCAACCTATATGGTCACTGACATTTAAAATAGGATTTTCAGCTTAGGCCTTTCTCCTGGGCTCTGGACTTATATTTCTCTTTATTTTTATTTTATTTTATTTATTTATTTTTTGAGACAGAGTCTCGCCCTCTTTCCCAGGCTGGAGTGCAATGGTGTGATCTCGGCTCACTGCAACCTCCGCCTCCTGAGTTCAAGCGATTGTCCTGCCTCAGCCTCCCGAATAGCTGGGATTACAGGCATGTGCCACCTTACTGGGCTAATTTTTTGTATCTTTAGTAGAGAAGGTGTTTCACCATGTTGCCCAGGCTGGTCTCGAACTCCTGACTACTTGTTGCATGCCTCCTGTACCTTAGTCTAAATGTGACCCTATCTAAATTCATCATCTACTACTTGTTTTAGTAAACTGCATCATCTACCTTGGCATCTAATAATGCAACCTGAGAATGATCCTAGCATCTTTCCTTTTCCTCTCTGCCTTTCCATTTTCCACTTTTTGTCAATCATCTTCTTGCATTTAGTGGCCAGGTTGATCATTCTAAAATAATCTGACAATTTTACACCCATATTTAAAACTTTTAATGGATCCCCATTTTCTAGAGAATAAAGGTTGATTCCTTTATCATAATTTACAGGATACTTCATGATTTGGCCCCGATGTGATTCTAAAGCATCATATTTTTTGGTCATTTCTCACTCCTTCTGTATAGTCTACTACTAGCAAATTACACATCCTCTGTAAATAGTGTGCTGACTTCGATTTGTTGTACTTTTCCTTCCCGCATGTCTCCATATGGAAAATTCCAACATACTCTCAGCAATAATTTCCTCCTGGAGATTTTGAGCCAGGCTATGTGCCCTGCTTCAGACTTCTCATGGCATCTGTATAGACTTTTTGCATAACATATGCTATGTTTTTCTGAAATTATCTGTGTATGTGTCAATTTTCTCTAATGGGCAATATACTCCATGAGAGTTGAGTTTGTATCTTATTTATCTTTGTAGTTTTGTGTTTTGTATATTATAGGCATTCAGTAAGTATTAATAAAATATTTAATCATATTAACCACTCAAGACAGGCCTGTTGGATTCTTAGAAAACTCTTTTTCATTCATCTTTCCACATCGAATTATTCACCAACATTTAGAATATATCTTTAACCTGTCTTCTTCCCTCCATTCCTACTGTTACTGCCTTACTTCTAGACTTCATATTCTCTTGCCCATGTAATTAAAATAATTTACTCGTGAGTATTTCCCTCCGATTTATTCTTCACACTTCAGCCAATGTAACCACTCTTACAAATTTAACCGTGTCTCACCTTTGCTTAATACTTTTGATAGATTCTCATAGGGCAAAAATCAAATGCCTTAGTCTGGCTTTCAGTAATATCAGTTTCTTATTTCTCCAGCTTTATATCTTGCCATTTCCTCCCCATACCTTTATGCTCTATTTGTACCAAAATTTTAAAGTTCTCTAGTCACCTGTATCTGCTCCATGCTACCATGGCTTTCTGGTTAAAATACTTTTCCTCTTTCATTCTGGGATACATGTATCCCAGAACTTAAAATACATTAAAAAAATACAAAACAAAACAAAACAAAAAAACCCTTTCCCTCACTCCTTGTCCTTTTGGGAAAAATGTTTACTTGTTTGAGAGATTCAAGATTGGTTAAATACTGTGGTCTCAGCATCCAGAACAGTGCCTGGTATGGAGTAGGTGCTTATTGACTGTTGTTGAATGAATAATTGTATGAATAAGTAAAGGTGATAACCCAGTTTAGGTACCATATAAAGACAAAAGGAGAAAGAATTTTAGGGGATAATGAACGTGGAGTTTAAGAAGTGTATGATACCAGAATAAATAATTCCCCTGGTCTCAAAGTTCAAAGAAGGAACAAAGTTGAAGATATAGTCCTGAAATCAGACAAATGATCTGTTTTTAGCAGTCATAACATGCTGGTGGGTTGAAAGGAACCAACTTTTCTATTTTAATGCCATACTTCCTCATCCTGCTAAACACATAGCTCATTCCCTTCTTCTGTGACAAGTGCTCCTGAGATGGCTGAAGGAAAAGGACTCAGTGTGAATTAGATTAATCAACTTGCTTTTCTAACCTTTAATAAGCAAGCTGCATTGAGGAAATAGGATTTTTAATGCAGTAGGAGATTACGACAAATCTCAGTGGTCTTTGACGTGAGCAAGAAGGCATATGAAAGCACAAAATGGATTGGGTGAAGAGAGACAAGGCTAAGACAGAGATGAGTCTGCATTAAAATAAACTATAAACAGACGTATGAACCTGGGTCTAAGACAGTATGAACACACAGAGTTCACAGGGGAAATGAAAGGGCTATTAGAATTCCAGCAAAAGAGAGCAGACAAAAGGAACAAAGATAGAAGGTCAGAAAAGACGCCTTCACATGGCCATTTTGATGGTTAGCACAGAAATAGTTGAATGTTGAAACCTGTTGCCTCATGTATTTATTTTCTATTGCTGAAAGTTTGTAACAAATTACCACAAACTTAGTTGTCCTTAAAATATCATAAATGTATTATTCTTACAGTTTGGGGTGTTAGAAATCCAAAATACATCTTGCTGAGCTAAAATCAAGGTATTGGCAGGGCTGCATTCCTTTTGGAGCTCTAGGGGAGAATCCATTTTCTTGCCTGTTTCAGCTTCTAGAGAGTGTCCACATTCCTTGGCTAGTGGCCCTCTTCCTCCATTTTGAAAGGCTGCAACACTGAGTCAAGTCTTTCTCATGCTGCCATCTCACTAGTTCTCTTTCTTCTACTGCCCTCCACTTGTAAGAACCCATGTGATTATGTTGAACCCAGATAGTCTGAGACAATCTTGCCGGCTAATTAGCAACTTTAATTCCATCTGCAACCTTCAGTCTCTTTTGCCATGTAACCTAACGTAGTCACAAGTGTAAGGGATTAAGATATGAACATCTCTGGGGAGGAGGCACATTATTCTACCTAACACACCTGACCTACCCAATGCAGCATGGGTACATGAGGATAAACTATGATTAGGGGAGAAAAATTAAAAGATCCCCTTCATTTTTCTGAAGGTCTGAAGGTTGCTAATTCTGGGCAGTTTGTCCTAACATTCCTTGGGCCTGACTCTGAAGCATCTCATAAACAGTATGCAGCAGAAATTGCTGAACAGAATACCCAGGCCAGCAACCTATGTGCTTGCTCAGGAAGTACAGGTAGAATAATATATGAGATTCAGTTAGTTTCACAGTTATAGCCTTCCAGAACCAGGGATCTAATGGATCCCCTGAGACCCTTCTACATTCTGACGGGAGAGAATAGTAATATTATCATCCCCTGAGACTCCAAGCTTTCATTTTTCTCCTCTTTAAATGAAAAAAAAAAAAAAAACCATGTTAGAAGAAAGCATCTGACCAAATGATCTGTGGAATCGCTATAGCTGCTCCTGCTGACTGCAATCTCCCAGGGATACTTTAGCTAAGCTCAAGATGAAGACAGGACCTAATTAGAAAGTCTTTAATCAAATTTATTTTGCTTTGAGTATATTGTACATTCTGCCACCCATAATTAAGCAGAGTGCAATGTGCCCATTTTGATAGTCATTTTCATATTCTTTAAACATAAAATAGTCTTTTCTAAATCAGCACACAGATAGAGAAATTGCAGGTTAAGTAAGAACAGATCTATGAAATTATTTGATTCACATGAAGTCTTAGACCAAAGGAACACCCCACTTTTTAGTTTCACTGTTAGTTTCAGCATTTTGAAATGCAATGCCATTTTAATTAGACCTTGAAATGCTAAATTATGCTCAGAAGCAGCACATTACAGGAGCAAAGATGAAAGAAGATTGCCACAAGCTAAAATGATTTTTTCTTTGCTTTTTAAAGGTAAACAAAACAAAGCAACAAGGACAAACCCTGTCGTATGAATTAACCACTACATCAGAAATACAACACTGTAAGCTACAGCGGAAACTTACACAGCTTGCATATATCATTGTCATACATTGCAGGGTTTGGGCAGAGAAGCAGAGCTACTATAATTAATATAAAATAAGGGATTTATTATAGAACTTTGATGTTATGCTATTGTGGGATATGGTTAAGTGGTCCCGGTAAGGCTGTTGCTTCTGCGTCTAGTGTTGGTCATGTTAAAAGAAAAACTTCAGCCAAATTAAATTTAAAGGAGTTTAATTGGGCAATGATTGATTTGTGAGTCAGGCAGTCCCCAGAATCATAGCAGATTCAGAGAGACTCCAGCGCAGCCACATAGTGGAAGATTTATGGACAACAAAAGGAAAGTGAAGTACAGAAAGCAGAAGTGAGGTACAGAAACAACTGGATTGGTTACAGCTCGGCGTTTGCCTTATTTCAACACAGTTTGAACAGTTGGTTACCTTTGATTAGTCAAAACTCAGTGATTGGCACAGCTGTGGGCTACGGTTGGTTTATATCTTCATTTGTCATAGTTCACGATGTACAGAAAAAACTTTAGGTATGGCTGGGCACAGTGGCTCATGCCTGTAATCCCAGCACTTTGGGAGGCCAAGTTAGGTGGATCACCTGAGGTCAGGAGCTTGAGACCAGCCTGGCCAATACGGTGAAATCCCATCTCTACTAAAAATACAAAAATTAGCCTGGCCTGGTGGCCCATGCCTGTAATCCCAGTTACTTGGGAAGCTGAGGCAGGAGAATTGCTTGAACCTGGGAGTTGCAGGTTGCAGTGAGCCGAGATTATGCCGCTGTAATCCAGCCTGACAGACAGAGCAAGACTCCGTCTGAAAAACAAACAAACAAACAAACAACAAAAACAAAACAAAACAAAAAAACAAACCTTTAGGCTGAACTTAAATATGTAAGGAGGCAGCTTTAGGCTAAACCTGATTTAACAGTCTTGACGTAATCAGGGCTGGCAACCAGGAAAGAAAGATGGGCATAAAGTGGGGTGAGCAAGAACAAACTGGAACCCACGAAGTTAAGCTGGAATGTACGAGAATGAAGTGAAATCATCAAGGACAAAGTGGAAACCACAAGAGCAAATGAACCTGTGAATACAAGCTGGAATCCATGAAGATAGGTTGGAATGTACATCTGTCTCTCATCACTACTAACTTCAGTGATGTGGATGACCCACACGGTCTTCACAGCATGAGCCTGTTGCCATACTTTGTTGTCTATAAAATTAATTCCTTGGTCAGAAGCAATACTCTGTAGAATACCATGAAGGGTAAGAAGACATATATAGCAGTTATAGTAGAAGTATTATAGACAGGAATGGTAAACCTGTATCCAGAGTAAGTGTCTATTCCAATGTAGACCCCACCCTTTCTATTTATTAAATGGAGTCCAATACAATAAATCTACTACCTGGAAGCTAAATGATACCTCTAGAGAATGCTGCCATATTAGGAACTCATTGTTGATTTCTGCTTTTGGCAGGTTAGGCACTCTGCAGTGGCTGTAGCCAGATAAACCATGGTAGGAAAAAGCCTCCATTGCTCAGCCCATGCATAATCTTCAACCTTGTTACCATAGCTACTATGCCTGTGAATATACTGGGCAGTGACAGGAGCTGGAGAAATAAGCTAGCAGTCTGGCTTACATAGAACAGGCCAACTTGTCCATCTGATTACTAAGCTACTTCTCTGCTGAGGTAATTCTTTGATGGACATTTATATGGTGCACAAATATCATCACACACTATGCCCATTGACAAAGGTCTGTCCACATAGTGCTTCCTCAGATCTCATTGTCAGCACTTTTCCAGTATTATATTTTTCCAAGTCCCCAAACATCGAGCCAAACCACTATCTAAGCTCGTGAATCAGTGTAGATCTGTGCGCCTTCAGCCATTGTGCACTTTAGGCACAATGAGCAACCAGATGCACTGATCAAAGTTGTGCCTATAAGGAGGACTTCCCTTCACAACTTTCTTCCAGGGACATCCAGAGTGAGACAGGAATAGTACATCTGTCAACTTTTGGGTGGTGACTGCAATATTGTAAACTGATCTTGAGTTTTTTCTTTTTCAGATCAGCTCATAAGGAATTCCTCATGAGACCATACATGCAGGCTGGGAGAGAGAAGATAATGCAGCGGGAGTAAGGGTAATGTGCACCTGGACCATTTGCTCATGCAACTTACTTGTTGTCTCCAGGACCTAATTGAGACTAAGCTAATCTATAGTCTCTAGCTGATGACTGAGTGCTGCTGTGCAGGTCCAAATTTGTGTCTCAGTTGGTCAGACAGCAGCCAATTTATGAGGGGCAGCTTAGGTCACATGATAACTTGGAGATTTTCCCTGAGGTGCAATAGATAGTCAGAAACTGTTTATCAAATGGAGAATACCTGCATATCTCATTTATCTCCTGCATAAATGTCTGTGCTGTGATTCACCAATAAGGGCCTGGTCAAAGTTCCAGATCCCATCTTTATCCGTTCCTGACACCTCAAGCTCCCAGATCTGCTGTATGTCAAGCACTTTAGATCTGCTAGATCAATGAAGCCTATGTGGCTGAGTGGCTTGCATGAGTTGGGACCTTGGGCAGAGCCTTCTCTTGTTCTGAGCCCACTCAAAACTGGCATCCATTTGAGATACTCATTACATGGATTGAACCCAAATGAGGATCAAAATAAAGACTCAAATGCTTCCAAAATCCAGAAAACCCACTGTTCACTGTGCCTCTGCCATCAACAAATATGTTAATTTGCTCCAGCAATGAAACCACATCTGGAAGAGCAGCTGCAATTGAAATTTGACTTCAATTTATGATAATCTGCTGTCATTGATTTTCCATGCTTGGTCTGCCTTCTGCAGAGGTTAAACAGTTGACTTGGATGGGAAATGGTAGGTAAAAGCAGTTTTAATGGCTTCTGTGTTTCTTCCTTATCCTAGTAGTCCTCACTTCATAGATCGGAAAACCAAGATGGGTGTTCTTCCAGTTGCTGAGTATGTATATTCCGACTATCTATTTGGAACTGGGGAAATAGCTACAGTGGGGGTTTGAGGACTTGCAGGTCCACTGTGAGACGGACCTGAGGTACTCTACTACTAACTGACCTACATGACTCCTATTGGTGGACCATATTGGCATTTTGGGTCTCCAGTAATTAATGTCAACTCATAGACAGTGTCCAGTTATCACTCCCAAAGTTTGATTATTCCCCTTTTCTAGATACACAGTTACCCCAATAAGTGGCCACAGATCTCTTTCTCTGCCTTCTCCAATGGTCTTAGATATAACAAATCAACCCATTAGAATACTTTATTTTCCACTAAAGTGTTTTATGAGAGCAAATTCTCAGTCCCTCCAAATGTTATCCTTTATCACAAGTGTCTACAGGTTATGATTAAATAACTCTTTTGCCACTACACGGCATGTACTAGCATATTTGTGTTACCACTGGGAAAAGGGCAATTTGCACCTTTAGATCTAATCAATTCAGACAATCAGTTACAAATAACTTAGAATTAATAGAAGAATCTATAATTAAGGCTCTGTGGGTACCCTAGAACTACATCTGGTGTCATATTCTGTATCAATTAGTATTTGATCTGAGAAGGAGAACTGTTATGGAAAACATAGCATAAGAAACTTACCATAGAAATTTGATGTTATGCAACTGTAGTACTGTGGTGAATCAGAATATGCCACCCCAAAATATGTCACTTTGGCATAAGAATTATTTTGAAATAGAGGCAAAAGGGAATCAACACACACAGAAAGAAACTTTTCTAGAACTTCACTTATCTGACTAAAAGTGGAAACGTCTGAGAAATGAAGATTGCCTTAAATCCCCTCTCTCAGAGAAGTTTTATGGCCATAAAAAGATGGACAATTTGATGGACGTATGCAAACAAGCCTTATTTCATTAGTTTTCCCCATATATTTACCTTCTTTTTAAAAATTTTTTTATTATACTTTAAGTTCTAGGGTACATGTGCACAACGTGTGGGTTTGTTACATATGTATACATGTGCTGTGTTGGTTTGCTGCACCCATTAACTCGTCATTTACATTAGGTATTTCTCCTAATGCTATCCCTCCCCCATCCCCCTATCGCACGACAGACCCTGGTGTGTGATGTTCCCTGCCCTGTGTCCAAGTGTTCTCATTGTTCAATTCTCACCTATGAGTGAGAATGTGCAGTGTTTGTTTTCTGTCTTTGCGATAGTTTGCTTAGAATGATGGTTTCCAGCTTCATCCATGTCGCTACAAAGGACATGAACTCATCCTTTTTTATGGCTGCATAGTATTCCATGGTGTATATGTGCCACATTTTCTTAATTCAGTCTATTATTGGTGGACATTCAGATTGGTTCCAAGTCTTTGCCATTGTGAATAGTGCCACAATAAATATACGTGTGCATGTGTCTTTATAGCAGCATGATTTATAATCCTTTGGGTATATACCCAGTAATGAGATGTCTGGGTCAAATGGTATTTCTAGTTCTACATCCTCGAGGAATCCCCACACTGTCTTCCACAATGGTTGAACTAGTTTACAGTCCCACCAACAGTGTAAAAGTGTTCCTGTTTCTCCACATCCTCTCCAGCACCTGTTGTTTCCTGACTGTTTAATGATGGCCATCCTAACTGGTGTGAGATGGTATCTCATTGTGGTCTTGATTTGCATTTCTCTGATGACCGGTGATGATGAGCATTTTTTCATGTGCCTGTTGGCTACATAAATGCCTTCTTTTGAAAAGTGTCTGCTCGTATTCTTTGCACACTTTTTGATGTTCCCCATATATTTACCTTCTAAGAGTTTGCTGCCATTGGAACTCTAAAACTCTTTTCCTTTCCCTTGTCACTTCTTTACAAATTTACTGTTCTTTGCTGAGATGCTATATAAAGGCAACTTCTAACCATCTCTTTGAGTTATTCATCTCTGAGATTTCTCCTGCATGATGTGTGCTGCTTGCACTAATGAACTGTTTTTCTCAGTTGCACTAGGTTGCAGTGATCAGAGATTGCGCCACTGCACTCCAGCCTGGGGGACAGAGCGAGACTGCATCTCAAAAAAAAAGAAAAAGAAAAAGAAATAGGTAGAATGAGGGGTGTAGCAAGAAAGATACGGGAAAATAAGAAAAAACAACATTCCAGATATGAAAGAAAAAGAATTTCAAGAAGGAAAGAATAGTCCATTGTATCAAATGCTTCACATGAAGACCATAAAATACTCCTTGGATTTAGTCCTGGAAAGTTTTGTGAAAACAGTGTTATAAATTTGTGACATTTCAGGAATTCTAGACACCCCCAATACCAAAATAATGTTCCAGATTCTCCCCTCATCCATTTTCATGGGATTGCATGAACTAGAAAATGCATGAAGCTCATATTCCTGGAAAGGCAAAATGTAGTTTTTCTTTAGTTTAATGGAGTAGAGAACAGCTTATAGAAATGGTATGAAGGGATTAGTCTGGACAGAAATTCACAGGTAAAATTGATAACCTTATAGAACAAGGTGAAATACATGAATGAAGACTTTTCAGTGTGTGAAATTAGAATGGGGAAAACCATGAAGTCCAGAATGATTAGGCAGAAAGTGTGCATGCACATAGCCACAAGAATATGATGATTTCGAGCAGGAAAGAGCATAGGAATATGTAGTTGGATTTTCACAGCTTTGTACTTAAAAAATAACCCAATAAGAATAACAGAACAAATGTGTTCAGCATCCTAGACTACACTGGGTACATTATGATGGCCCTGATTTTTGACAGGCAGAAGAATCTCTGCAAGTGGAAAGCTCTCAATAACAGAGAGCTGGGTATGCCTGGGCTACTGCCCCAAATGCTTCTTCCTCTCTTCCTCTACTTATTCTGCTCCCCTTTCTTCATTTAATGGATATATGGTTGCCCTTTGATCAGAAGTAAATGAAGCTTTTATAAGGAAAAAGGGAGAGGTGCTGAATTGAGAGAGAATCCATGTTCTGGGAAAATGAAAGCCTTCAAAACAAGGTAAAGAGTTGGGTTAGGGCAGAGGGGAGGTGCAGCCTACAGGCAGGGCCAAAGTTATTTTCAAAGAACCTCTAGGACATTGAAACCTGGGGACTACCCTAAAAAAGGTGATTATTATTGAGAAAATGTTTTTGCTTTACTAATGGTTTCTTCACAGGATTCCTTTAACACAATAAGGTCCTTAATGTATTTGAAATATGATATATTTTATTTTCATGTAATTATTTGAGAAGGCATCTATCTATTGGATCAAACCAGATGCATCTGTGTTAATAAGTAGGGTATTTTATTTAGGGAGTGTAAGCAAAAATCTAAACAACAGTTAGCAAGCCCCTTACCACGTCTCTCCCCAAACTTAGGTACTCCTCAGAAACAATTTTATTATTAAATTGTTCCCAAGTCTATAAAAAGAGAACTTTTTGCTTCCTGGATGTCTACTCTATCACCATTTATTATTCCTAAAGATATTTTGGCACAACTATTTAATAGAAAACACACCTTATTTTTGTTTTCAGCTGTATTATTTTTAAACTATTGTAACATGTTTGCTGCAAGAAGAATAATATTTTATGAAGACTTTTAAAATTTGATGTTGGGTCTTTTCCTGTTTGACATATTTGGAAAAAGATACATTGTTTCCTTAAATACAGTGTCTCGCATCTCCCAGATGGAGTATTTAGATACATTGTTTCTTAATATGTACATCTATCAATTTGTTTTTCCAAATTTGGCAGGCCAACACCATAATTATTACTTTAGCTCCACTCTGGGCAATCATTGTATGACTTACAGAGCACAGATAAGACTACTATACTGTTCATTTCCAGTTGTCTCCATTCAAAGTATAGTCTATGAGAATGGTACACCCATAGGTGCTTGGTGCACAGCCCAAGTAGCCATACATAACAGCCCTGATGCCAGGAAACACATTCATAAATTACTTCAGGACAAAGATTTGTGAAGTCAACAAGCAATATTAAGGAATATTTACAGAGTGTCTTAGGAGGTCTCTGTGAACTCATTTACATTAATAACCCCTAATATCTTTTGGAGGGGACTGTAAGCAGCAAAATAAAACTGGGCTCTAAAATTTATATAGATAATAAATTTATTCAGGGAAGGATCAATTTTAGTTAGATTCAAAAGCACCCTTAACAATTACTTAGGAAATAAAAAATCTAAAATCCAATCCACCTGCACATGAACATACCTTTTTTTTTTTTTTTTTTTTTTAGACAAGTTCTCACTCTGTCACCTAGGCTGGAGTGCAGTGGCATGATCTTGGCTCACTGAAATCTCTGCCTCCTGGGTTCAAGCGATTCTCCTGTCTCTGCCTCCCAAGTAGCTGGGATTACAGGCACACACCACCATGCTTGGCTGATTTTTAATATTTTTTTTAGTACAGATGGGGTTTTGCCATGTTGGCCAGGCTGGTCTCAAACTCCTGACCTCAAGTGATCCACCCGCCTCAGCCTCCCAAAGTGCTGGAATTACAAGCGTGAGCCACAGCCCCTTGGCCAATACGTCATCATATACCAAAGTGCAATAAGATCCTACAAGGATCTGCAAAGTGCGATAAGATCCTACAAGGAAAACTACAAGTCAACAAGGAAAAACATGTTGTCAGTACCACTCTCACATAACAAGCAGTGAAGATACTTTGGCAAATAATTTAAATAGTCCAGGATTTGTGGTAAGAATGGTCCTTTAGTGAAGCATGGTGACCCACCAGGCTGCCAGAATTATATGGGTATAATCCTTCTTATCCAACACTTCCTATTTGACTCAATTCACAGTATTCTAATTATGAATTTGGCATACTAATCCCAGGAATGTCATTCTCTAGCCAATGAACAGAAGTGTATAATGTTACTTGATATTTCTTGTAATATCCTTTAGTGTCTTAGTCAGTTTGGGCTGCTATAACAAATTACTATAGATGGGTAGTTTAAACAAATAACATTTATTTTTCACAGTTCTGGAAGATGGGAAGTTCAAAATCAAGATGCCAGCAGATCCAGTGTCTGGTGGGGTCACTCTTCCTGGTTTGCAGGTTATCTTCGAATTGCAACCTCACATGGCACGGAACATTGAGAAAGCAAGCAAGCCCTCTCCTGTCCTTTTGTAAGGGCACTAATCCCATTTATGAAGGCTCCATCCTTATGACCTAATTACTTCTCAAAGACCCCACCTCCTAATATTATTCCATTAGGAGTTTGGAGCTGGATAATGGGCATAGGTTGGAAGAGTTTGGAGGAACAGATTAGAAAAAGTCTAGATTCTGGTGAAGGTTTAGAAGACAAGATGACTAGGGAAATTTCAGAACTTGTTAAAAATTGGTTAAGTGGTCATAACCAAAATGCTGATAGAAATATGGGCAGTAATGGCCATTCTGATGAGATCTCAGATGAAAATGAGAAATTTCTTATTGGAAATCGGAGTAAAAGGCACCCTTATAATACAGTTGCAAAGAACTTGGCTGCATTCCGTCCATGCCCTAGCGCTTTATGGAATACAGAATTTTAATGAACTAGAATGTCTGGCAGAATAAATTTCTAAGCAAAATATAGAAGTATCTATGTGGTTACTTTTGGTTGCTTACACTAATATTTGAGAACAAGTGAATAATGTAAAGATGGAATTTATAATTGAACAAGAAGTAGAGCAGAAAATTTTGGAAAATTCACAGCCTGACCACGTAAACTGCAAAAAGGCATGTTCAGGAGAGAGTGCTGAAGGTGTGGCCCAGGGACCCCTTGCTAAAGAGATTATCATGGATGAAAGACAGCCAGGTGCTGTTCATCAGGAAAGTGGGGGAAAAACTTTAAAGGCATTTCAGAGATATTCAAGGCTTCTCTTCCCATTATAAATCCAGAGCTGTGGGAGGATAGAATGGTTTTGGGGGATGGGCTACTTCCCAGGGCCACCTTGGGTCTCTGTTCTTTGCATTCCAGTGCAGTGCTTCCCTACCACACAAGCTATGGTTCTTGTGGCTCCAAATGTGGCTTGTGCTGATGCTCCCAAGAAAGCAAGCAGTAAGATTTGGTGCGGTCCATGTGTGCTAATTCTGTAGGCATGCAGAATGCAACAGCTATGGGGTCATGGTGTTCTTCACCAATATTTCAGAGGGTGTATGGAGAAGACGGGGGGCCCAGGCAGAGAGGCAAGGGTGAAGCGCTTACTAGGACAACACTGAGCAGAGGTGTGGGGTCAAAGCCAGAGCCACCCCAAGACCTCAGAACTGTAAAGCCATGGGCAGCATGCAACACCTGCTTGGAAAAACTGCAGGCACCAGTGTGCAACTTTGACCGGTGAGAGCAGCCACATTGGCTGCGCCCACCAAAGCCTTAGGGGTAGGTTTGCATAATGCCTTGAAGGACCACCTTTTTTCCAAGTGTGCACTGGATACTGAACATGGAGTCAAACAAGATTATTCTCCAGCTTTAAGATTTAATTTTTTTTTCTCTGCCAGGTTTCAGAATTGCTTGGGACTGTTACTTTTTCCTTCTGGCTTATTTATCCACTTTGGAATGGGAATGTATACCCTACGCCTGTCTCACTATTGTATTTTGGCAGTAGAAAACTTGCTTTGATTTCACAGGCTTACAGATGAGACTTTAGACATTTGAGTTGGTGTTGGAACAAGTTAAGGTTTTGGGGGTATCAGGATGGAATGATGCATTTTACAAGTGAGGACATTAATTTGGGGGGGCAGGGGTAGAATTCTGTGGTTTGTACATGTCCTCTAAAAGTTTATATGTTGGAAACTTGGTCCCCAATGTAGCAGTGTTGACAGGTGGGACATTTGTGAGGTGATTAGGTCATAAGGGCTCTGCCCTCATGAATGGCGTAATCCATTAATGCATTAATGGAGTAAAGGATTAATGGGTTATTGAGGAAGTGGTTTAGTTATCAGGAGAGTGGGTCGGTTATAAAAGCCAGTTTGGCCATCTCCATGTAATGCCTTTTGCCGTGTTATAACACAGTCTGTCAGACTGGGCCTCCTGGTTGCATTCTTATTAGCAACACATAATGGTTCCTTTATTGCCACATTCTCCAGCAGGTGGCATTATCTGATTTTCCAACGTTTGTCAATTTGGTAGGAAAAAAGTGCCATTTTATTGTTGTTTTAATTTACATTTCTCTAAATAATAGTGAGGTTGAATATCTCTGAATATATATGGTAGTTATCTATATTTCTTCATTAAATTACATATTCAGTGATTTAATATTGGATTTCCTGCCTTTTTCTTGCTGATTTGCAGGAGTGTCTTGTATATATCACATATTAAAACTCCTGTGGGTTTTAGATATTAAAAACATTTCCCATTCTGTCACATATCTTTTGCCATATTGTCTTTCGTTGAAGAAATTTTGAATAAGATGTGTATTTTATCCGTTTTTCTTCTTTGTTCTGTGCATTTTGAGTATTGTTTAAGATGTTTTGCCCCACCCCAAGGTCACAAAGACATTTTTTCTCCTTTTTTAATATCAATTTTATAATTTTACCCTTTTCAATTAGATCTTTAATCTATCTTTATTTTTTATACAATTTGGTGTAGTGATTAAATGTTGTGTTTATAGAATGAGATAATTTTTCAACACCCATGTTAAGTAATTCATTCATTTCCCAGAAGACTATTTTTGCAATTTGAAAAGTTGAGTTATAATTAATATATTATACATTACATATTAAAATGTATATTACATATATTACATAACACAAAATTCATCATTTTAATGTGTACAATCCAATGGTATTTACTATATTTACAAGGTTGTACAACCATTTCCATCACCCTCTCATATATATATATATGTTTGAGAGAGTGATGGACATATACATATTTTCATATATATATACACACACACATGGAAATCCTCCTCATTTCCTCCTCAAGTGTTCCTGGAAACCATTAATTTACATTTTGTCTCTAAGAAATCATACATACTGGACATTTTATAAGTGAAATCTTATAATGTATGGTTCTTTATGCTTGGCTTTTTTCAATTAGATTAATGTTTTTAAGGTACATCCATGTTGTAGCATGTATCAGTACTAAATTCCTTTATATGTAAAATAAATAATTAATCATATAGATGTAGCACATTGTGTTGATCCATTCATTAGTTGATGGATATTATGTATAATGCTGCTATAAATATTTGTGTATATATGTTCTCACTTCTCTTGGGTGGATACCTAGCAGTGGAATAATTGGGTTATTCTATGTTATTGCCACAGCTGTTATATATGCTGCCAAACTCTCTCTCTCTATATATATACATGTATATATATATTAAATTTAAGTTTTATACATATATTAAATGTTAACCATATATGTATTAAATTTTAAATAAATAGATATACATTAAATTTTATGTTTTAAAATTTTATGACAACTGCTGCCAAACTATTTTCCGTAGTGGCTGTACCATCTACATTTTCACTCTCGATGTATGAGTGATATGAGAATTTCGATTTCTCCACATTATTGCTAACATTTGTTATTGTCTGTCTATAGCCATTTTAATAACTGTGAAGTAATAGCTTATTGTGGTTTGAACTCATGTTTTTCTAATGACTGATGATGTTGAGCATCTTTTCATGCATTCATTGTCTATTTGTATATCTTCTTTGGAAAAACATCTATTCAAATATTTTGCTCATTTAAAATATGGTTATTTGTATTTTTATCATTGAGTTATAAGATATCCTTATACTATGGATATAAGACCATGTGGTAGGCTAAAAATATGGTTCCCCAAATCATATCCAACTTCGAATCCCTGGAACTTGTGAATGGTGTCTTATGTTGTGCCAAAAAAAAGCGTCTTCACAGTTTTGATTAAGAATCTTGAGATTATCTTGGATTATCAAGGTGGATCCTAAACACTATCGTGTATCCCTAGAAGAAAGAGGCAGAGAAAGAGTTCAGATACAGACAGAAAGAGGAGAAGAAACACATAAAGAAGAGAAGGCAATGTGAAGACAGAGTAGAGAGAAATTGGAAGGTTCTGGCCTTGAAGATTGGAGTCATGTGGTCACAAACCAAGAAATGCCAGCAGCCACCAAAGGCTGAAAGAATCAAGGAATGAATTCCCCTTGAGAACTTCCAGAGAGAGTGTAACACTGCTGACATCTTTTGGCTCCATGGCACTGATTTTATACTTCTGGTCTCCAGGACCATGAAATAATGAATTTCTTTTAGAATAAACCCTGTTTGGAAATATTACATTATCCTTTCATTTATAACACAGAAAACAAATTTGAGGAGCTTGGCATGTAATGTACTTATTAAAGAGTACTTCGGGGATCAACACCTGTGGAATGGAGGGGAAGGAAATGGGGATGTTCAGAGGGAGAAGTCACACTGTGATGAGACCCAAGAACTTGAGCTGATACCATGGAAAGCTCCAGAGCTAGAATGATCCTTCACTACTGTGTCGAGGGAGAGTACAAGAAAAGAGGGCTTCCTTACTCCATTCTCAGCCTTGGCAGATTGTTACTCCAGTTTGGCAAGACACCTATAGTACTAGCCGACAGAGACACTGCAATTTTGAAATAAGTCCAGAGCCAACTCCATGAGAGTAGGGATCAGAGAGTATCTGGGCACTGCTTCCATTTGGATTTGAGTGTTAACCTGGTACCTGGCCAGATGCATCTTTGAAAGTAAAAGAACAAAACAAAACCCAAAAAACTAAAAGTCCTGCTACTTTGATTCCAAAACATTTTTATGAAGGGAACACACCTTTTTGGAGTAACTTCTGCTTCCATTTCAAACTCTGTTACCACTGATGTACACAGTAAATATACTGGCATTGATATTTACATTTAGTTATTCTTACCTGCATTCAGAATGCCAATTGTCTGTTCACACACAATTGAGAAGCTTTTCATTCTTTGTATTCCACATTACTTTTTAAATCTCAATAGATCTAAGAACAGTAACAAAATACTGATTCATTAGTCATTAGCTCAATGTATTTTGTTGGCGAGATGCTAAAGGAGCATCTAACTCAGTGGGCAACCAGAGCCTTAGAGGAAAAAGTTTTAACTCAATGACATCTCCCAACAATAGGTGCTTTACTCTCCACTACCACCCTCAAAAACCTAATCCTTTTAACTGCTATAAGCCCATCACAATAGTCTATAAATATGACTCAATAGTTCTTCCTACTCATTTAGAACTGACTCCATATCTTCAACTGCCTACTGGATATCACACACTCCAACATAGCATTGTCAAAACCTGACATCAACCTCTAGCTCTAATCAGAACCTGCCTCTAACTTATTCCTGACACTATCCTTCCAGATATATGGTTCAAAATTATGTCATCCTTGATTATTTTTCCCTTCTGATTTATTTTCAGTCACTTATACCATACCAACATTGCTGTGAAATCCTTTAGTTTTTATCTTTGAGACCGGTGTCTACTTTCTCTAATCTATTTCAGATATAGTTGTCAGATAATCTGCCTTAAATATCCTGTTAGTTGGATCCTTTCTGAAATAGACACTAGTTGGAGTTGGGAGTGCAGGAGTTTTATCAGGAGTGGGATAGAGTAATACCCGTGAGAGATAAAAAGGGGGTGAAGGCAAGATTCAGCATGGAGGGCACGTAGACGGTGGTTCAGACTATATACCTGTGAAAAAAAAGAGAGAGAGGAAGCAGAATTGGCCAGAGGAAATCCCATACCACAATGCGGATCTCACAAAGTCTTGGCCAAACAAACATGGAGCTATAAAGCAAATACTACTCATTAGAGGAGTCATACATTGGGCAGAAATGGCTAGGCCCGAGCACCTCATGCTAAGTCATTGAATGGAGATGCCTAGAGAAAATATAACCTTAGTTCAAAAGTTGAAGAAGTTCTTAAAAGTGCTAACAGCAGGAGTGCTCACCACACTACCCAACAGTAGAATGGCAAACTTCTTCTTGAAGGAAGATCTGGGCAGCACACCTCTGTGGCTGCTCAAAACACCCTTTTTTCATTTTTATTATAATTCTACTCAGAACCTTCAATAACTTACTTATGTCAAAATTTCCTTCTATCTTTTAAGATCTCCATAATCTTGACTTCTGCTATTTTGTCAGCCTTATTTACACTACTGTACAATATAACCCTCTACTGTAGAAGTGGATGCAAACATTCTACCTCAACTAGTCTATTCCTACTCTTTCTCTCCCTCTCTCTTTAATTTTAACATTTTTACATCTACATTTTGCTCGTACCATTCCCATGACTTAAAATGTCTCCTCTGAGCCACATATTGTCTTTGGGCAAGTTCTATCTGTTCGTTAAGGCCCAAATTGAGCACTGTCTCCTTTAAAAAAATCTCTGTTCTAGCCCTTACTGAGGTATCCATGGTAGAACATGTGATTTAAATTGGATTACAGCATCTACCTGTACTTTCTCAAGTACTTTATCAATCAGATGTCACATTTGCAAAATGGTAGTCATAAATCAGAGTTATAGAACTAAAAGAAGCTATCTAGCCTATAAGATTTTATATAACCTTGAATCATGATCAGGCTCTGATCATTGAACTTACATGTGGGAGTCCACTGTAAGTGTTAATTTTTCCCATATATTAACTGATAAAAAAGGCAACTGATTGCATACTTAAGACACCATATTGGTTCAGATCATGACTTTTGCAGATTAGAGAGACATAGGTTTGAATATTGGTTTTCATACCTCTTTGTACCTCTTTTCAAATTTGCAATATGAGGATAATAGTAGTTCCTACTTTCCAGTGTTTCTGTGAGAATGAAAATAGATAATCCATGTAAAGCACTTAGCACAGTGCCTGGTATATGTTAAGCACTCAAGGAAGCTACCATTATTACCCTTTTGACCAAATTGACCAAAACATCTAGATCAATTCAGTTCACAGGTATGATGGATGTATTGATTTTTATGAATTAACTAAAGTGTTAAGCAACCAGTTATGATGGTATCATCAACTCTCCATGTCTTAGTCAGTTCGGGTTGCTACAACAAAGTACCATAATCTGGGTGGCTTATAAACAACAGAAAATTGTTTCTCAAAATTCTAGAGACTGAAAGTCGGAGATCAGTGTGTCAGCATGGTCAGGGTCTGGTGAGAGCTCTCTTCTGGATTGCAGACTGCCAACTTCTCATTGTACTCTCACATGGCAGAAAGTGGGTGAGAGAACTTCCTGGTGTCCCTTTTATAAAGGCACTAATCCCATTCACAAGGGCTCCACTCTCATGACCTAATCACCTCCCAAAGGCTCCACCTCCTAATACCAGGACTTTGGGGATTAGGATTTCAGCATTTTAATTTTTGGGGGACACAAACATTTTGTCCATTGCACTCAATGACAGAATTTCAGACAACTCAAATACGAAAGCATTTTGAGATTTGTGGGACATTAGTATGAATGACCTTCATTCAGTATCATACCTGATAATAAAACCATAGACTCTGCCTATGAGTACCTGGGTGGACAAAAGACCCATGAGACTCTGTTTGAATAATATTTAAGAATCTTGTCAGCTTCTCTTAAAGGCAGAAAGTAAAAACAACAAGGATCAGCAGTTTGTGTGAATTCCAATTTGGAAGATTTGAAGAACAGAAGCTCATTCTCACAAACTAAAAACTCACTACCTATGTGCATTGCTTCCCACAGTTCCAGATGAGAAGAAGAATCAAGAGAAAAAGGAAGTACAAGAACATAAAATTGGTGTATATATGCTAAATAACATGTTGAGTCAATCATACTCATCAAGTACAAATTAGGGTTGGATTAATTAGACTATGGAATTTAATTTTGGCAACATTTGTTTGTAGAAATGCTTTGGGTTCAGTAGTGGAGCTGAAAATTCTCAGACGCAAAATGCTGCATGTGTTAGAAAAGATCCCTTAACAGTCTGTTTAAGCAGAGTGCCTGGCATATACTGTGAAGTCAATGAATGTTCACTTTCATCCCTAAATGCAAAATAAAATAAACAGATTGATTGCAAACAGAGGGTTATTTTTTTCATAACTATGGAAGGAGGAAAAGGTAAATCTCCCTTATTGGAGATGCATTTGCTTTACATTGATGTAAATAATTTTTGTGTGTGTGTGTTTGAGACTCAGCTTAGGTGCTTGCTTCTTATGGCAATTTCACTGACACCTCCACCATCCAGGCAGGTAAGGAGCCTCTCTTCTGCAAGTTCCTGTGGTTACCTCCACCACAGCACTTCTCACACCTGAGAGTCATCTAGTCTTCTTATCAGATTGTGAGTTCCTTGAGCTCTCATCTTAGCACTTCCATCTTATTCACTTACCACTGTAACCCAGCACAATTTGACATTAACTTAAATATCTACTAGAACTCCATAAGATATTTATAACCATCCCTAAGTTATGAGGTTGCTTAGTAGTAGTGAATGGAGCCATCTATTTAACTAAGTTTTCTGGTTAAATAAAGGCTAGTGATTTTTGTAGTGAAACTGCCTAGAACAACAGGATTTTGATATCTGAGTTAACTGGGAAAGGAGTAGTGTATCTGTTTTAGAAGTATAGATATCTAGAACTGTAGCATTTTGTTAACCAAACAACTTAAGTCTAACAAGTAATCAATAGTTGTGTACATACTCCTTTGAGAGTCATAAAGATATACAATTAAACTTTACTGACTTTGTCTAGCCAGATTAAATAAACACAATGGAAAAATGAAAATATTCCCCCCTACATTTTACAGTTAAAAGCAGAAAGCTCTAGAAGGTCATGAAAAAGTGTTAGATAGCCAAAATAATACACTTCAAATGCAAATTTTAATAAAAAAAATGCTATATAAAAACCACACCAAAGTGATTCTGAAAGCAAATATATATATATATATATATATTCAAACCACCTAGTGTGGCCACTGGAACATACATGTTAAAGTAGTAACAATTTAAAGAAACAGGGATGAAATTGAACAAGCTAGCAAAATACTTCTGCATCAGCTACTGATTCAATTTTCTCCTCGAAATAAAAAATATACTTTTATGGAGTTAGAGAAGATAGCAGAAATAGATAGCTAGTTTGCAGAGAGGAGAACAGGGCTTTAAATCTAGGAATTTGTAAATTTACCTTCTATTTCCCTATTAGATCATCTGCTTTGCTTTCTTCATCCCATACTTTCATTGCCGGCATGCCTTGCCACTGTGCCTTACAGTGGCAAGGCATGTAAGGGGATGCCTTGCCACTAAGCATGTAAGGGGATGCCTTGTAAGGGGATGTAAGGGCATGTAAGGGATGTAAGGGCATGTAAGGGCATGTAAGGGGATGCCTTGCCACTAAGGGGATGAGAAGCATTTACAAACTTGGCATATAGTTTTTAGTTTATCCAAGATGTTCCTCTAATAAATAGAACTTTCTCTTCACCTGGCTATTAAGACTTTGATTTGCTAGGTTGTTCAGAAGAAACTGCTCACCTAACTTCTACTTCCCTAACTTGCAGCCATCACTGGCTACAGTCACAGTGTTTAGTAGGATTCAGACAGCAGGTTCTGATCACCGTATCACAGCTTCCCCCTTATAATTGATTTTTAACTGCCAGAGACTCCATAGTACTGCTTGAAGGTTGTAGAGATTCTAACAATAATTGCTATTCAGGAAGTGACAATTGGAGAAAATGGTAAGCAGCCAGCTGATATTTTTGTGTTGATTAAAAAAATATTTTTTACATTTTAATGTGTATATGAATCACTTTGATAGTGGAATGAGGAAGATGGTGAACAAGCGAGGGTGGTTAGCTCCTCTCCAGAATCCAGTGTTGGAAGTATTTTACAAGTAAGAGGGAAGTTGATTAATTTCAGAACCTAACAAGTGGCTCTTACACATCCTGGTATGTGTAAGGTTAACAGCAGACTCAGGGGCAAGAGAACCACATGTTATGTATGGGGAATATAGGTGCAGGAAGCATATTTTGTTGTTCTCTTGTCCCCCCACATGTTGCCTTGGACGTATCATTGTCTATCTCTTCAGGGTGTTAAAGCAAGGCCAATTTAAGGAGTAGCTAGGCACTGTTAGTGATATGCAGAAGCCCAGCTGAGTTAAGGAAGAAATCACAGGTGTATTTCAACTGGCAAGCCTTTAAGCATTTCCTCCCATCCCCATCATTTACTCTCCACCCTTTAATTTGTGGGCTAGATTATTAAAACTCAAAAAGATAGCTCTTGGAAAAGTCAGTGCTTATGATTCAAGCATCGAGACGATCCCTGAACATAAGGATTGCCAAGTGGAAAGAGGCAAATGGTGGATGATTGAAACAAGATTATAATACCAGCTAATCTCATTTACTTGAAAGCATATGGGAACTAAGCTCTTTCCTTTCCCTTAGGTACATATTACTGACCAAGTAAGTTGACAGACTTGAGAGAACATAACCTCAGAAAAAGCATGACCTCTAAAGAGCACACGTGCTGTAAAATTAGAGACTTTATACCAGAGAAAGACCTAGTAGTCCTGATGAAACAAGAATGTAAAATAAGTATAATGAACATCCTCAAAAGATAATAGAGAATATTGGAAACATGAAGCAAGGACAAGTCATGAAGAAGAATCAACTGAAGAAGTTGTATAGGAAAATTATAGTTGAAATACAGCACAGGATGAATGGTTTGGATAGAAGAATGAATGTAAATAAAGAATTAACGAAGTGAAAGACAGATCAAGGAACTCATTGAGAAGGCATAAAAACATTAGGAAGAAAAAGCAAAAGAGAAATATAAAGGAAATTAAGAGATATATAGCACAGGAGTAGAAGTTACAAAATCCATAAAATAAGAGCCAGAATAAGAAGAAAAAACAAATATGGAGGAATATTTGTAGAACTAATGCCTGAGAATTTTCCTAAGTTAAAGAAAAATATAAGACCTCTGAAAGAAATTGTTTGTAGAGTACCAAACATGTCAGAGAAGGGAAAAAACCACCACCAAACTTATCTAGATATGTTATGGAGAAAATTTAGAATATTAGTGACAAAGAGAAAATTTTAAAATATCTACAGGGAAAACGTAGACTATCTACAAAGGAACATGAAGTATATTGACATCAGACTATAAAAATCGTACATGCAAGAAGACAATAAAACAATATTTTAAAGAATTGACAGAAATAACATTTGAAACAAGAATTGTATTTTTAACTAAACTATCATTTAAATGTGAGGTTAAAAAAAAGATTCTTAGGCTGGGCACAGTGGCTCATGCCTGTATCCCAGCACTTTGTGGGGCCGAGGCGGGTGGATCACCTGAGGTCAGGAGTTCAAGGCCAGCCTGGCCCACATGGGGAAACTCCGTTTCTACTAAAAAAAAAAAAAAAAAAAAAAGGATTAGCCGAGCATGGTGGCGGGCTCCTGCTCTCCCAACTACTCTGGAGGCTGAGGCAGGAGAATTGCTTGAACCTAGGAGGCAGAGGTTGCAGTAAGCTGAGGTCACGCCATTGCACTCCAGCCTGGGCAACAAGAGCGAAACTCTGTCAAAAAAAAAAAAAAGAAAATCTTAGCCTGAACAGTTTCAGATCCTATTTGAAAGCACATCTGGGGAACATACTCCAGCATAATGAAGCATATCAATCCAGGAGGCAGTGCTTCATCTATAGTGCATATCTATATGTGAATGAATAAAAATGGTGCAGTACAGGTATTTTGTGGCCATCTTGTTTTATATTAGGAAAATGTATTCATGGTTTCATTCGTATTGCAAATTCTTTTCTATGCAATCTGTGACCATTCAAAATTTCTGATTTTTTAATTGGAACTTTGTATTATACTGGAACCAATAGGACACACACAGGCTATATCTCTTTTTTGGCTATGAGCTAACCATTAGAAAAATATGTATCAAAGCGTGCTCTACACTAGGGCTGTGTCAGGTGTTGAGGATAAAAAGTAATCAAAACGTAGTGTCCGTGATATCAATGAGCTCATGGTGTAGTATGAGAGACAGTAAATTAAACAAATGTTTACAATGAAGTATGGAAAATACTAATAAAGAAAAAGGAAAAATGAACTGGTTGTCTTTAAAGATGTTGTGAAAGAGCTTGGCATGTTTGGGAAGTGGTAAGAACTTTTATTTGCCTGGATTAGGTATGGCATGGTGGGAAGAGGTGGCAGCAAAATGGGACTAAATAGTAATTTCGAGTGTATTTCTATGTTTGTTACTGTGGAGATCTAGTTTACAAAAGCACAAGTGTATTACTACCTTATGAGGCAAAGATATTTCAAGTATATTATTCTCTGAAACGTGTCCATTTCATTTATTACTTCTTTGTGGCTTAAACATCTGGTTTCTTTCTCCTTTGATCCAGGCGACAGACTTACCCTTAGAATTTTCAGTTGTCCTCCTTTCATGATTCATAATTTGTTTTCCCTCCAAGAATTCCAACGCATTTCTTTTTATCTTGCGTGTGTGGCAGAATGAAGACAAGAGTCTGAGCCTCCAGCCATTTTGTGGTTAACACTGCTCAGGCAGTGGAGAATCATGTGGTTGGGTATGTGGGGATATGTATATGTGTGAAAGGGTGTGGGTGAGGTACCAATAGGTGTTCAATGAAAATGACATTCTACAATGAATCCACTAGAAAAAAAATTGGCTATTGGTTTACATAGCTCTCAGATTAACTGCTAATTTACTTTTCAAATTCTGAGGAGCTCTCTGATGTATATTCACTTTAATTAAAACATTATTAGCAAACATGGTCACCCATGCCATTATCTACAATCAAAGGATGATTGTTCAGTCAAATCCTGAAATGAGAATATTCAGGTAATATTCTCTCTAAAAAGAACAAAAGTATTCATTTTAGCCAAAAATATGCAGTTTCTATGGATATGATTTTGAACTCAAATTACTTTTAAAAAAGAAGATCATTTCCATGCTTCATCATTTCCAGGGATAATGCATTTTACTGCCAAGGCTTTGAAACATTTTAACAATTCAACGATTTATTGTTCATCTCAAGTTGTTGAAGTATGAATAGACTGCTAATAGTCATCTTTCTTTCTATTGAATGTTGATGCAATCTAAATTTTTTGTTATTTTCATCCATATCCTTATTCAACCATATTTAGTTTTATCTTGCCAAGAATTTTTTACATGAAAATTTTAAGAACATTTTACATTTATAGGGAAGTTTAAAATATATTAGTGTTTTCCTTAGTGTCCTCTAATGTGGACATCATACATGAGCATGGTATATATACCAAAACTAAGAAACTAACATCAGTAAGATACTATTACCTAAATGACAGACTTTATTTTAATTTCACCAGTTTTTCTACTAATGTCCTTTTTTCTGTTCCAGGATCAAATCACCTATCCCGCATTGCATTTACTCATCATGTCTTCTTAGTAGCCTATAATCTGTTACAGATATTTCTTCCTGCTTTGATGAGTGTTACCTCTTTGAAGAGTAGCACTCAGAAATTTTAGTGAAAATCTCGATTCATGTGTGGTTATTTTCTAATGATTACACTAAGGCTATGGATTTTTAGAAACAATACTACAGAGATGTGGTACCCTTCTCATCACTTCATATCTGGGGCACATGATATAAATTTGCCTTATTACTGGTAATGTTAGCATTGATCATTTGGTTAAGATAGTGTCAACCAGGCTTCTTCATTGTAAAGTGAGTGTTTTACAGTTAGTACACTTTATTCACTGGTGATGAGTAACCGAAGTCCAGCCTGTATTCAGAGGAGAAAAATTAAGCTCCACCTCCAGGAAGGAAAAGCGTGAAAGAATTCATGTACATATGTAAAAACCATTGCAGTAATGAATGAATTTGAGGAAGATACTTTAAGGCAGTCCAAATATTCTATTTCCTCTGTGTTTTTACCCATTAATTTTGTAATTGATCTGTTGAATTTGCTTGTACTAATTATTCCTGTAGTGTTCTAATGATAGTTTTTCATTTTTATCATTCCTCCTATATGTATTAATTTGAATTTTTATAAGCATGTGTCCCTTCTCCTGTTTATTTATGTATTGAAAACCAATTGCTTATATCCATGTCAACTCAGTGACATTTATTTTATTCTTTGGGTGATAATATAACTCTGTTATTATTGATAAATTTGTTGCTCAAATTTATCAAGTTTTGATCATTGGGAGCTCTTTCAGATGGGCATCTATGTCCTTTTAACACACTCCCATCTGTTTTTATTTTCAAAGCACTTCCTTACTTTCTGATATTATAAAATGCTCTATGCTTATATTTTATTTTTCATGATTCAGCCCTAGATTCAGCAATTTCTCCAGACAGCATTGGTTCCCTTCAGGTAGGAAAGGTATTTGGAAACCGGTATATAGATGCTTATTGTGCTGGTTGCTGCTAGGCTATTATTGTATCTATGCTATCTCAGTGAACAGAGGTAGGAAATGCATGCATATATACCAACTTACGTATGCATAAACATGTATGTTTATTTCTGTATGTATCTATCTCAGCGGTTCTCAACTGATGATGTATTTACACCCACCCCACATTGCCAAGGAATATTTAACAATGTATGAAGATATGTTTGTCATAGTTGGGAGGGTATATTAGTGGCATCTAGTGGGTAGAGGCCACAGATACTGCTAAACATTCTATAGTGCACAGGACATCTCCCCACAACAAAGAAGCATCTGGCGCAAAATGTCAATAGTGCTGAAGTTGAGGACACTTCCATATATATATTTTTTAAATGGGAAAATTACTTCAATAGACATTTCTCTAAAGAATAAATAAAAACAACATATATATATATACTCAACATTGCTAGTCATTAGGGAAAAACAAACCAAAACCACAATTAGATAACACCTCACACCTGTTCGAATAGCAATTATTAAATAGTCAACAGATGCCGAGTGTTTGTGAGGGTGTGGAGAAAGCGAATGCTTGTACCCTGTTGATGGGAAGGTAAATTGATGCAGCCATTGTGGAAAACAGTATGGAGGTTTCTGAAGAAATTAAAAATAGGATTTCCAGTGACTGAGTAAGCCCGCTTCTGGATGTATACCCAAAGGAGAGAAACTTACCACTTAGAAAGGAAATTCACAATAGCCATGACATGGAAACAATCCATGTGTCTGTCAATGAATGAATTTTTAAAATGTGATATGCATACACACACATATATACACACAATGATATATTATTCAGACTTATAAAAGGAGATCTTGACATTTGTGACAACATATATAAACCTAGCAGACATTATGTGAAATAAGTCAGATACAGAAAGAAAAATATGGCATGATCTCACTTATATGTGGAATCTAAAAAACAAACAAAACAAGGAAACTCAAATACATAGAAACAGAGAGTTAAAAAGAAATGGTTAGTGGGGGTGGGGTAAATAGGAAGATGGAAATGAAAGGGAACAAAGTTTTAACTATGTAGAATAAATAAACCTAGACATCTGATGTACAGCATGAGGACTATACTTAATAATATGGTATTGTATAGTAGTAATTTGCTAAGATAATTGATTTTAGGTATATTTACCATAAAAAAGTAACTATCTGAGATGATGGACATGTTAACTTGATCAACTGTAGTAATCATCTTACTATCCATATGTATATTAAAACATCATATTGTACACTTTAAATATATACAATGAAATAATGATAAAATAAACATGAGTTCATGTTGATATCTCCAACTATAATCCTTCACTGCAGAGTTCATTTTAGCCTTCCTTCTTTACTTATTTGGAAGTTCTTTCTCTGTTGGCCAGAAATCTGGCTTCCATTATGTATAACATACCTATAAGGTGGATTAAGAATTGCTAACCCATATCCCTGTGAGAAAAAAAATACCAACTAGAGTAGGATGTGTATGTACAGCTCTTTTTCCTTTATCCTTACAATATCCAATCAGCTCTATATTTTTTCCAACCCCTTTTAGTGAGATTATGTTGTACATTTACATTAAAGTTAAATTTGTCTGTTACAGTTTGCATTTAACCCTGGGGTTTCCAACATACTGGTTGTTTCCTATTAAAAAATTTAGACATATAAGCTTATTCTTTATAATATGGAGTTCTATGGGTTTTTACAAATGCATAGAGTTATGCATACATCACTACAGTACCATATAGAACAGTTCCATCATGCTAAGTATTAGTTTATGTGGTCCCTTTGTAGTCATTCCCTTTGCCTTCTCATAACCCCTGGCAACTCTGCTTTATTTTCCTTCCCTATAATTTAATCTTTTCTGGAAATACATTTTAGTCCAACCACTTTCACTTAGATAAATATATTTAAAATTCATCCATGTTGTCTGAATCAATAATATATAAATTGCTGCATAGTATCCCATTTTATGTGCGTCCCACATAGTTTGTGTATCCATTCAGTTTGAGGTACATCTAGGTTATTTCCAGCTTTTTTGGTAATAGTTAATAAAGCTGCTATATACATTTGCATGCATGTTTTTGTATGAACATACATTTTCAATTCACTTGGGTAAATAAAAAGAGTGAGATTGCTGAGTCATATGGTAAGTGCGTATTTAACTTTATAAGAAACTACCAAATTGCTTTCCAAAGTGGATGTACCATTTTTCATTCCCACCAACAATGAATGAAAATTCCTACTGCTCTACATTCTTAGGAACGTTTGGTATTATCAGGTTTATTTACTTTGGCTATTTTAGTAGATGTGTACATACTCTCACTGTGGTTCCAATTCTGGCTTCCTTAATGACTAATGATTTTGAACATCTTCTCATATGCTTATTTGCCATTAATTTACCTTCTTTGGTGAACTGTCTGCTCACATCTTTTGTCCACTTTTTAATTGTGTTGTTTCTTTCCTTTTTGTTGAGTTTCAACAATTGTTGATACCTTTTAGACACAGGTTCTTTATTTGATAAGCAATTTCCATCTAGTCTGTGACTTATCTTGTCATTCTTTTAACATTGTCTTTCACAGAGCAAAATATTTTTTAAAATGAGACCTTTTATGTTCAATTAATTGTATGTTTACATGCAGTTGTAACACATTATATGGAGAAATCTTGTGTAATCTTTACCCAGTTTTCCCCAATACTATCATCTTGCAAAACCATAATACGATATATCAACCAGGATATTGACATTGATACAGTCAAGATAGAGAACATTTTAATCACCACAATGATCTTTCATGTTGCCCTTTTATAGCCACACCCACTTACCTCCAGACCTCAGTCTGGCAACCACTAATCTGTTTTCCATTATCTATAGTTTTGCCATTGCAAGAATGTTATATAAATGGGATCATACAATATAAAGATTTTGGGTATGCCTTTTTTCCTAAAGCACAGTTCTCTAAAGAGTCATCCATGTTGCTGTGTGTATCAATCGTTCATTCATTTTTATTGCTGAATAATACTGCATGGTATGGATATAACAGAGTTTTTTCTTTTTTCAACATTTTACTCACTGAAGGACATCTGGGTTCCAATTTGTGGCTACTACAAAGAAAGCTGTTATAAACATTTGTGTATGACTTTATGTGTGAACATGTTTTCTTTTCTTTGGGAATAAAGAATATAATAAAGAGTGCCTCAGAGTGTAATTGCTAGGTCATAATGTAGTTGCATTTTATTTTTTTAAGAAAATGCCAGACTGTTGTCCACAGTGACTGTACCATTTTACACTCCCATCTTAGATGTATGCATCGTCTAATTTCTCTGCATCTTCACCAGCATTTGGTGTTGTCACTATTTTTTAGTTTAACTATTCTGATGAGTGGGCAGTGATATTGAATTTGCCTTCCCCTAATGTCTAATGATATTGAGCATCTTTTTGTATGCTTATTTGCCATCTGTATATTTTTTCAGTAAAATGTCTATTGATGTATTTTTCCAGTTATCTAATTGAATTATTTGGATTTGTTTTTAACTGTTGGGTTTGAGGTTTCTTTATATGTTCTAGATATACTCCTTTGGAGGATATATGGTGTGCACATTGTTTCTCACACTATGTGGCTTTTCTTTTCATCTTCTTAACAAGGTCTTTCACAGAGAAAATCTTTTTATTTAGGTGAGGTACAATTTATCAATTTTTCTTCTTATGGATTGTACTTTTGTTGTCAAGTCTAAGAAATGTTTCACTAGCTTTAGATACTGAACATATTCTACTATGTTTTTTCTAAAAGTGAAATATTTTTATGTTTTACATTTAAGACCTTGATATAATTTGAGTTACTTTTTTATAAGGTGTGACCCTTATGTCAAGAGGTTTTTTGTTTTTTTCTTTTTTTTTTTTTTTTTTTTTTGCATATGGATTCTAGTTGCTCTAGCACAATTTATTGGAAAGACTCATTCCACCACTGAATTACTACTGTACCTTTGTCAAAAATCAGCTGGACATATTTGCATGGTTAGGTTGGTAGGTTCTACATGTGTTTATTCCTCTGTAACACCATGCAGTCTTGATTACCACGGCCATATAACAAGTCTTGACATTGGGTACACTGTGTCTTCCCACTTTATTTTTATTTACAAAATTATCTTATTTGGTATAACTCCTATGTCTTAAATTTGGGGATAATATTACATATTTACATATGTAATTACATATTTACATATTACATATTTACAAAAAGTCTTGCTCAGATTTTGATAGAAATTGCATTAAATCTGTATATCAATTTGGGGAGAATTTATATTTTTCATAAGTTAAATCTTTCAATCCATGAGCACAATATGTCTTTCCAGATATTTAGATTGATATTAATATTTGTATGTTGTATCCTGCAATCTTGCTGAAATTACTTATTCTTTCTAGGAATTTTTTTTTTGGATACTTAAGATTTTCTACATAGACAGTCATGTTATCTGGAAATAGGGACAGTTTTATTTCTTTCTTTAAATCCATATGCCCTTTCTTTCCTTTACTTGTCTTATTGCACTGGCTAGCAACTCCTACATTATGTCTACTGAAACTGGTAAGAACAGATATTCTTGTCTTGTTCTTGACTTGGGGTAGGATGGGGAAAGCAATTAGTCTTTTATTATTAGGTATAAAATTAGCTCTGTTTTTCTCTAGATGCTCTTTATGAAGTTGAGGCAGTTCTCTATTCCTATTTGTCTAAATGCTTTTTGTAAGAATGGGTTTTGAATTTTATCAGATTATTTTTCTGCAATTATTGATTTGATCATGCAACTTTCTTCTTTAGCCTGTTAAGATGTTGGGTTACATCTATTGACTTTCATTATTGAGTCAGTCTTGTAGCCTGGGAGAGCAAAAGTTTTTCTTTTGATGTTGGAATTTAATTGAAATTTTTAATTTAAACAAGTTTTTCATAAATTATTCTTTCAGTGTTCTATCTGAAAACTGGTTGCCATAGATCACACAAATTTTTTTCTATACTTTTAGTTAAAAATGTTATAGTTTTATGGTTTATAATTAGTTCTATAATCCATTTGAGTCCATTTTTGTATAATATATAAAGTTTATGTCTACATTTTTTTATATATAGATGTCTACTTGTTCCAGCACCATTTGTTGAAAAGGTAGTCCTTTCTCCAGAGTTGAGTTCACATCTTTGTCCAAAATTAGATGAATATATCTATGTGAGTCTATTATAGGGCTCTTGAAGGGATGGCCTGCCTCTCCACACCTGTGGGCGTTTCTCATCAGGTGGAACGAGAGACTTGAGAAAAGAAAGAGACATAGAGACAAAGTATAGAGAAAGAAAAGTGGGCCCAGGGTTTCTTCTTTCGTTCTTTCTTTTTTTTTTTTTTTTGAAAGAAAAGTGGGCCCAGGGGACCTGCGCTCAGCATAGGGAGGACCCGCGCTGGCACCTGTCTCTGAGTTCCCTCAGTATTGAGACCTCTGCCTAGGACAGCTACCTATTGTCCAAGGTTTCTCCCCATGTGACGGTCTGAAATACGGCCTCGTGGGAAGGGAAAGACCTGATCGTCTCCCAGCCCGACACCGGTAAAGAGTCTGTGTTGAGGAGGATTAGTAAAAGAGGAAGGCCTCTTTGGAAAGTCGCCCTGGGGTAGGAAAACCTGATAGTTTTTATATAATTGACAGTCACTATAAACTCAGCGCGGACAGGTCTTCCATACACAGCCTTCTTTCACCTCCCTAATCAGACATAATCTTTCATTGGATAAGGAAGGAGGAGGCACTTTCTCTGACAGTTCACACATCATGGAAGGTTGCAGTGGGTTCTGAATTACACTGTAGGCTCATTGCCAGCCCTTGGAAGGGATGCTGAGAGACGATCTAAATTTTAACATTCGGTTCATTCTTATCCGCCTGCCTGGGAGTCCTTCTTCTGAATGTATCTCACTCAGAGCCCAGCGGACTCTGAGGAATGTGTCAGTCACAGGGAGCTATGCATCTGCTGTCTGCGAGCTGGACACCAGTGCTGTAGTCTGAAGACTGGAGAACCGGAGAGCTGACAGTGTAGATTCCAGTCTAAGCCTGAAGTCTGGGGCAGAAATCCATTAGCAGAAGCCTCTTGCATTGGCCGGCGCGGGTCCTCCATATGCTGAGCGCCGGTCCCCTGGGTCCACTTTTCTTTCTCTATACTTTGTCTCTGTGTCTCTTTCTTTTCTCAAGTCTCTCGTTCCACCTGACGAGAAACGTCCACAGGTGTGGAGGGGCAGGCCACCCCTTCATCTCTAAGTTCTCTTCCATTTATTTGTGTGTCTATCCCTTTACCAGTATCACGCTGTCTTGATTAACGAAACTTCGTAGCAAGTTTTCAAACAGGTACTGTAATTTCTTCAGCTTTATTCTTTTTTTGTTGTTTCAAAACTGAACTATTCTTGTACCTTTAGCCTTCCAAAGAAATTTTAGAATAAGCTAGTTTGATCTTGATAAGAGTATGTTTATTTAATGACAACTGCCTTCACTGAGTGCTTGCTAACTACCAGAAACTTAAATCATTACATTTTCATATTAAATCTGTGTGATAGGAACTATTTTTAACCGTCATTACACACATGTGAACGCTGTGGCTCAGAGTGGTTAAACGTCTTACCCAAATTCAAAGGCGGTTGCTGAGATCTGAGCTAAGGTGCTGCAAACTGACATAAAGCAATTCAGTGACTCAACAACTGTCAGGTCGTTTTGGAAAATATTGGAGGCCTCATGATTCTTCTACCCAGTGATATGTTACCTAGAAGGCAAGTCTGAGGCATGTACAAAATTTAATTAGTAAGTAAACCCTAATGGTCCTGTTCTTGAGGACTTGGTGAAATCCCATTTTGTCTTTGGGCACTGTTCCAGTTAGTAATTTATTGCCCCTCAGCTCCAAACCCACCTTTCTGTGCCTATTGTGATACTGAAGTTTAACACTGTAGATTACATTTCTTATTTCCAACCTAGCTTCGTTGTTAAGCTCTGCCAATACGGTGAACAGGAGGGAGACTGCAAGGTGGGAAATGGAAGAAGAGACGCTATTTTCCATGTGGCAGCAAGCATTTCAGTGTATGTGAAGTCCCATCAGCTTTTGCAGTTCAGCAATGAGCTCCTTCTGGCAAATTTCTTCATCTCTAGAGCAGCAGGCTGTTCTTGCACGTGAGAGGCAGGCACGCTCTGGCAAGCTTCATTGTCACTACAGTGGCTGCAGCTCTCACAGCTCCCCAGCAAGTGCCTCCACTAAGCTTCTTCATTATCACAGAAGTGCAGCACGTCTCTGTGGCAGCCACTAGCTCTTCTCAGAAATCAGAATCTCAGGTTTTCAGGAGGGGGTCTCCCTCTAAGTTTCTAAGTTCTTTCCTTGTTCAGTCTTTCCTTAGCCCTAGGCCTAGCAGTTACTTCTAATATTTGCTACCTTCATATATCGTGGAATTCTTTTTTACCCCTTTTAATAGTTAACCACCTTCTACCTAATGAATCATTCTTTATATTAAATTTTCCATGTCCAAATTACTAGTATAAATTGTCTCTCTCGAGTTAACCTCCAAGCAGTCTATCAATTTCCTTGAATAAAAGAGTTTTCCTAAGACCAACACAATGACATCCTGACAAGAACTACAAGCTACTAGTCAGATCATACATCAGCGTTCTTCTTTTGTAGCCAGACTCTGGAACCAACGGGGTTCGTTCAGAATTTCAGATTATACCCTTTAAGAGTTATTACACTTTGTTCCTTCAAGGAAAAGTAAACTTATACAAGTTTTCTTTTCAGCCACATATTTTGAATAACACTATTTTTTGCCAGTAATGTCTCTCTAATAACTTTCCTGACTATTAACAGCCTCCAGTACAGGTTTAGATAACACTATTTAAGGTACTTACTGTAGCCCACTTTGGAGTGTAGACCCCACATGTAGGGTCCTGCAAATGCTAAATGCTCACTAAGCAGTTGTGGGATAAGGATGCCTGATCACGAAACTTTATATGGTAGGTAGCTAACTGCCCCTACATATAAATTTAATGCCAACTTATATACTCATATGCATCAACCTGTTTATACTGAAACATTTTAAAATAAATCATCATAGCAAGCCTGTTGTTTAACGTTATGCTTGATAGCGTATGGAATATCACAATGACTTGGTTTATCTAAACTGGCTGAAAACATGGCTCAGCTTGGCATAATTCTTTGTCTGCAGCAGGGGTCCACAAATTATAGCCCATTGGCTAAATCCAGACCAACACATGGTTTTCTAAATTTTTACTCGATCAAAGATATACCCACTCTTTCGCATATCATATAGGACTCTTTTTGTGCTAAAATGACAGAGTTGAGCTGCTATGATAGTCACAAAGTCTAAAATATTTACTTTGTGGCCCTTTAAATAAAAGGTTTGCTGATTTCTGGTCTAGAGTTATGTTTAAGAAAATATCTTGATTATTATCATAAAAGCAGTAAAAGCTACCAGCTTTCTTTATTGAAAATGTAATGGTGAAACATAAGAGTAGACTTGATTTATTTCTAGCTTCCATTATCAATGTCTTCTATCTGAAGTGTTAGAACAGATTCATTCTGGAAAAGCCTGAGAGATATTTAATTCTCATGCCTTCATTTTCAGAAGTGGAAATTAATGCTCAAAAGTGTCCTAAAAGAAAGGCAGTAATGACATTCAACTTGCTGTTTTTTACTTAGCACATTTCCATTTCAATTGCATAGCGCATCTCAAACTGGATTACCTACAGCAAAATAAATATGATTCTTCTCCCCAGTTCCACAATATCTTAGCTTCGTGACCTCAGGCAACTTGCTGGACCTCTCTGTGTCTTAATTTATTATCTGTAAAATAGGCTGTTGTAAGTATGAGTTAATCTAGGTGAAGTGCTTAAAATAGTGCCTGGCACATAGTAAACATTCATTAAACATTAGCTATCATTATTAGTAGTAGTCCTGAGTATGATTATTGATTATCATCATCATTATTATTAGTCCCAATTTTACTTGAAGATTTGGAAGAAAAAGACTTTTAGAAATTTAAAACAAATATGAACATGTTATTGACAAGAACGTATGATCTGCATGAATTTGGAAGATAAAATATAAGATCTCAAAGTGATATATTAAAGTCTTCCCTGCTCCTTGGGGAAAATTGGCTGGGAAAGTTGGAGAAGTTCTGTGCCCTGCTCTGCTGTCTGTCATTTCTATCTTGTCACAGGTACTCTGACTCCAGGATCCGTGTGATTTCTGCCTTGCTGGAGGGGTTTTGTGGCTCTAATACATCTGCATTTCCCTTTGGAGCTGCTTGGGAAGAAGCTCTTTTTATCTGTTAAGGTGGACTGACTGAAAACTTATCGCTATTGTTTTGAAAAAAATTGCCCAATGACAGAGCTCACCTAGAATTCTGGACTCTAACTTAGGAATGATGCAGACCAATTCCATTCTTTTTCTGGTGCTGGTTTTTTTTATTATACACTGCTTAAGGAACACAAGGTGAATAGGCAAGGCCCCCTTGGGCCCTTTATGCCAGCATGATGTAGGGAGTGAGTTACCTTGTTACTGCTTGTTTCAACATTTCTCATTAATGTGATTAATATGGATAGAGCTGTCAACTTTCATTTTCACTAAACAATAAAACAAGCCTAACCTTGTATCTATGAGGCTAACAGTTTGAAAAGCAGATGAGATATAATTGGGATCTCATTAAAATAGGGTATATTGTAGTTTTTTAAATTAGAAACTCAAAATATATAGTATTAACATGAGTACGTTTTCCATTTGACTAAGTAAGTCACAAATTGATCAGTTTTTTAGAAATGTCTAGACATAGCCTTTAAAGATTGGGACAAATTGTTCCCAGAATATTTCTTGACATTCTAGGAAGGATGTGAAGATAGGAAAGATGTTGATAGTACAGAAATCTCTTAAAGAGAACACTTTTAGAAACCACTTGGATTAAATGGCCAGATAATTTATTGCAAGTGGGTGAGCATAAAAAGAAACCAGACAAATGTTTGAGGTTGTGGAGTAGAGCTTGTTATTTTCTGAGGACTCACTGTGTGTTAGGCGATATGTCAGAAATTGATAATGCAATGATAAATAGGCAAAATTATTGGCTTGACAGAGCTCATGGTTTAATGGAGGAGAAGACAGGTGTATTAGTCTGTTTTCATGCTGCTAATAAGTACATGCCAAAGACTGGGTAATTTATAAAGGAAAGAGGTTTAACGGGCTCACAGCTACACATGGCAAGGGAGGCCTCACAATCATGGTGGAAGGAGAATGAAGAGCAAAGTCACATCCTACATGGTGGCAGGCAAGAGGGCATGTACAGGGGAACTTCCCTTTATAAAGCCATCAGATCTTGGGAGATTTATTCACTATCATGAAAACAGCATGGGAAAAACCCACCTGCACAATTCAATTACCTCCCACTGCATCCCTTCCATGACACATGGGGATTATTACATGAGATTTGGGTGTAGACACAGAGCCAAACCGTATCAACTGGCAAGTAAGCAATTCTGTAGTTCAATTTGATGAGTAATAGGGCAGAGACTGCCCAGGGTCCTATAGGAGCAGACAAAGGAGGAGCACCAAACAAGGCTAGGGGACGGCAAAGGAAGGCTTTTTGGAGAACGCATCCTGTGAAGTATATGTTAAAGGACAAATCTGTTATCTAGGTGTAGTATGCCAAGTTTTTGAGTAACAAAAGCCACCTCACCCCAATAGCCTTTGGTATTCAAAAATCTATGTTTGCTAGGAAAGGCATAGGCACATTTGCATTGGGGGTAAGAAAACTCTTGCCAAAAATGGGATGGATAGCCAAAAAACTAAACATAGAATGACCATATGATCTAGCAATTCTACTTCTTGGTATATACTTCAAAAAATTGAAAGCAATGACTCGAATAGCTATTTGTATACCCATGTTCATAGCAGCATTATTCACAATAGCCAAAAGTTGGAAAGAACACATATAGCCATCAGTGGATGAATGGACAAATAAAATGTGTCATTTTAGGGAGTTGTTTAATGGGTGCAGAGTTTCAGTTTGGAAAGAAAAAGAAGCTCTGGAGATGGATAGTGGTAATTGTTGTAAAACAATGTGACTGTACTTATGGCCACTGAATTATTAAAAAATAGTTACAATGGTAAATTATATGTTACATATTTGTTACCACAGAAAAGATATGGAGACTTCAATGTCTTTCCCTTTTGAGATACAATTTTATTAGGACATCTTTGACGTTTTAGATAAGATGGTCTCAATTGAGATCAATGGGCAGAGACAAACACCAAAGATCCTTTAAAGGAAAATTCATTCTAGGGGAATGTGGAACATGGACCAGCCATCCATGTAGGTTCAGCATTTGAGCCTACATTTCCCCTTGAGAGGAGAGGCTGCTTAAAGCACAGTGTGTAGGGAGGTTAAAAGCTGCTCCTGGACTTGCTCCCACACACTGTAGTTATGCTTTTGGATTAATGGTTATATGAGAATGTGTGAGTATAAAAATGAAAAGTCCAGACCATGGATGTGGTATTGAAAATCATCTCTGATCTTAACTCTAAGGAGAGACTTAATTTTTCTTACTTTCTCCAAAGCATGGAGAATTACTACAAGAGTGGCAGTGAAGCCATTGTAGTGATGAATAGGAAAAAAATTGATATGTAGAATGGCTTTCTTTCAACAATGTGTGTATGACAGTACATTTGCTTATTTTGTAAGGTGCTTGGAAGAACAAAGGTTGGTCTGGCAGAAAGCATTTTGTTGGTAGCAATGCTCATATTTTGGTGGTAGTGGTGGTAACAAGTCTCTTTGGAATTCCCGAGTCTTAAATTGTAGTCCTTGGCATGATGGCATGGTATAGCAATCCTTCCTAAAGCAAGTATCTTCTGGTGGCAATGGAAGCATTCTCCAGTGTCAATGGGGCATACCATATTTTCAGATTAAGAGGCCAGGTGGGAGCTACTAGAAATGAGAAGAGGGACTATCCCAGTAGAAATGACTCTGGGGTGGAGAGAAGGAGATTTTGAAGGTGCCAAAAGGGGTACTTAGAGTCATTTTGAATTTTAAAGTTAAAAGTGTTGTGGGATACAAGATAATACATGCACAATTATTAAAAAGCCTGTAAATATACATATAAAATATGCATCAACATTTTATCAAATGGTAAAATTTGACAGTGATTGCATGACAGCGTTGGAGTTATGTACCATTTTATTTTCTCCATTTTCCAAATTTCTATAATATTGTTATATATTTTATGTTATAAAAAAATTTGATCCTAGGCATAGCTGTTACTAAGAGCTAGAAGAGATAAAAAAGGAATTATAAGCAGAAGAAGTAATATTTATGAAGACATTTGCAAAAACATTTGATCCTCCTAACACTCTCACAACATCTACGTTAATGTCCCTCTTGTGCTGATGAGAGAACAGACTCATCAAGGCTAATTCACTTTTTCTGAGGTTAAACATCTAGTGAGTTGGTAGGACAGGACGTCCAGCTCCAATATGTGAGACTCCAAGGACTGTGCTCTCATCACCATAGTGTTTGCCTTCCAGAAATAATATCTAGTAGATGGACCCAATAATCAAATACGTCAACATTTCATTTTTTATCCAGCGATTTTGATAGTGTGTAGTCATGAACAAGGACAAGTTTGTCAGGAATCTGACAAATGTACCAAGGCCAATAACGAGGCTTCCAAATTCATTTTAATCAGGTGATACTCAACAAAATCAGCGAAGTCCAGTGACCCTTACTTTTCATACAGTCTATAGAAGACTCCTGGTCATTCGCAAGTCACCATTGACTATCTTATTATATAGAAGACTCATTTCAAAAATATTCCAGAACTCAGTGTATGGCATATCAGTGTTATTCAATAAATGTTATAATTAAATTGAATGAAGACAAATCCCTGCTTACTTAGCACCATGTTTATACACAGCAGTATTTTGAATTTATTTGCATTTTTTAAAATTCTACATTTAATGAAAAAATGCTAGTTCATTGGATTTGGATTGGATTCAATTGGATTGATTTTTCCTCCTTTAGTTGGTACTTCTTTTATTCTGTAAATACTGCCAAAATTGTGCATGTGTTGGTGAAGGCTGGCTAAGCAAATTGAAGAATGAAGGGTACAGCCAGATAAAGTTTGCCTACACAGTTGAGGAGGGAAGTTTCCATATGCAGCTCATGTAACAGGTACATTTTATTCAGGACAATAACTATCTCTGCGGTTTATCAGGATTTGGCTCTTCCTCTGGATGTTCATCATGGGAAAAAGAGTTTCTTCCCTAAAAATAGAGGACTAAGGTGGTAGTCAATGTAATTTAGGATCCCAACCCAATATCACTTTTGATGAGAAACTGTTTCTATATAACACTACCCAGACACTTTGGGAGAAATACAATGGTGCTCAGGGGCTCCAGCATTAACAGGTTATATACCTGCTAGGCCTTTTATCCAAATCTTGCGCTCCATATCTGAGCACTGGTAGGAGGTTTCTTTACACAAGCCTCTGATTGCCTACTGCAAAGTCTGTTTTGAAGATTCAAATATCAAATAAATTGGAGTCTATTCAACTGAAATGGCCAAATGTAGGTGCTGATTTCGGCCCTGATTAGTTTTACATCAGCCATTGTTCTGGAGTTTTTCTCAAAGTAGCCCCTTCTCTCAGGTGTACTGGAATGATAAAGGTTTGTTTCCAGCGTTTCCTCCTAAGAAAGATTTTATATAGGTGATAAATTGGGTTGATCTTTAAAAGCATTTTATTATGGAAAATTTAACCATATACTAAAGTAGAAAAAATACCATAACATGTACTCACTCACTCTCCTCCATTCCTCCAATGGATTAGTTTAAAGCAAATCTTGGACATTAAGCCATTTTATCCATAACTACTTCAATAGGTGCCTCTAAAAGAAAAGGATTCCTTTTGTAAAACATAATAAAGAGACCATTATCACAACTAAAAATGTAATAACAATTCTTTTATATCACCACATATCCAGGTAATGTCCATATCTGTCTGAATTTGATAGAGGTTTTCCCTTGACCTCATTTGTCTTGCAGATCCCTTTGGGGATTTTCTCTGACAAAGTCTAGGTCCAATAATGTATAATGAGGCAGATAATTTCATTCTCCAGAAGTTCTTCACGTGAATTCCCTGTGGCAACACACACACACACACGAACACAGAGCATTTTTATGGCAGTGAAAATACCCTGTATGATACTAAAATGGTGGATACATGTTCTTATACATTTGTCCTAACTCATAGAATCTACACCAAGAGTAAGTTTAATATAAACTATGGACTTCAAGTGATAATGTTGCAACACTGTAGGTTCATCAGTTGTATTAAATGTACAAATTTGTCAAGGATGTTGATAATGGGAGAGGCTATGCATATGATAGAGCAGGAAGCATATGGGACATTTCTGTAACTTCTACTTAATTTTGCTGTGAAGCTAAACTTCTTTTAAAAAGCTAACGTCTTTGCAAAAAGCAGAGAGGAAATGACTCCCAAGAGGTTTTGTGCCTTTGCTTCCACTGACAGCAAAAGCAAACTGCAGGACACCGAGTCCCCAGGATCTCTGTATATCTCTCGATACAGTTGGGCCAGTGACAGGGAGCATAGCCCTGCTGGTCATTCTGGAGTACAGCTTAGGCTTGCAGATTTAGCAAATTTTAAAAAAGACGCCCAGTCAAGTTGGAATTTCAGATAAACAGCAAATGATATTTTAGTACACAGTTGTCACAAATATTGCATAAGACATATGTATACTAAAAAGTCTAAAAATGTAATTATTTATCTGAAATTCTAATTTAACTGTACAACCTATGTTTTATCTCACAAACCTAGGAGAGGTGGCAGAGTGGGTTTAGCACAGGGAAAGAAATAACTAGAAGAGCTCATGAGGCCATGGTTTCTTGCAGAGTCGAAAGTGCCTGTAGGAAATGAAAGGCCTGGGAGAAATGAAGACAGGAGAGTTAAAGGTGTTTTGGGGTGAGGAAATAGAGCTCTTTTAATGCTTTTGGAAATAGTCAAGTAAAATTTAAAGTTACTTTTTGAAGTGATTTTGGTTGTTGAACCTTCACTTTGAATATGACACCACTCTAAAATGGAATGAAAATTCTGAACGTGTGCAGTTTATTTTGCTTGCTTTTTGCCTCTCCAAAGTTGGGCTTTCTCAAAGTGGTTTGTGGGATAACCTTTTTTTTTTTTTCTTTGCAGAATCATGGTAGAGGAAGAAAGACAGTGTTCTGATATTTGCTTAGATACTCAACATGCTCTCCTTCTCTTCAGCTCCCTCCACATTTCTAGTCTCTGTAAGAAACTTCTGTTTGTGTTTGTTATACATTTTTATAGTATCCCAAATTTTGTAAATATTCTTAGGCACTTCTTAATTTTTAACATACATGGAACCTCTATAAATGGAAGCAGAAAAAAAGAAATGTCGCTGAACTCCCTTCATCTTCTTAAGGACCTGCTTATCGGTAATGAAGAAAGATTAAATGTGATTTCTAAGTCCTTGTGTGCATCATATTCGATGGCTTGCAAAAGTCTTAGATGTAACTCTTCATTTGTATAGTATTTGACAGTTCACAAAGCCTTTTCACATCGGGTTCAGCATCTCATTTGGTTTCCACAATAGTTCAATGGGGTAAGCATAGCATGGATGCACAGATGAAGAAGTTAAACCACTCGTTGTTGGTTATACAGCTATTGGGTGGCAGATTCCAGACAACGATCCAGTTGTTTGCTTCCTAGTTGTTTCCCCCGTGATGCCACACTGACTCGCATTACAGGATTTTAAAAAAATACATTTAATACATACATTCTGACTTGCACTCCATTTGACATTTTGTTGTTGGTTAATTACATCTTATTTTTTCCTGTTATTTTAAAGACTTCCTTTCCCATCAGAAAACCATTTCCAAAAAAATTTATAAAACTCAATACATCGCAGGCAAAGCATTTGCTAGCCTCTTTGCTAATTCCTTTTTGGAATATATTTTTCAGGCTTTTGCTTCATTATGAAATATCAAGCCAATTGCTGAATGCCATTCAAAATAAAAAGTTCATCATTTCTTTCTCACTCTGCTATCTTCAGAATAATTGGAAGCAAAAATGATGCAGGAATTGAAATAACTTATCTAAGGAATGCACCTGTTTTTCATATTTTAATGTCATTGATGACTCTTTAGAAAGAGTGAAAAGCAGCTTCACCAATGGAATGAGTGTTCTTCCAGAGCAATTTTTTTTTTTTTAATTTCAGGTAACAGGGTTTTAAGGAAATAAAAAATTAACATAAAATTCTCTTGAAGAAATGATGGAATTTTTCCAAAGAGCTAATTTTTGCCTTTAAAATTCTTTTTATATTTGCATTTCAATATGAATTCCCACTGGAGTGTTAAAAACTAGTGAGTAAGGATTCCAGCTCATGGCAGTGAGTCTCTGGTTCACAGAGTTTCAGAACATCATCTGTCACTGCCAGGAAAGACACAGTTTCTTAGAAGCTGCTACATAAACCTACGTTTAGAACTCTCTGAGTCATTATCCACTGACTTAAGGCTCACCTCTGGATAGAGAGGAAAAGTTTCACTTGTTATTTTCTTTCCAGTCAGTGGGGATAGGGATAGGATAGTTAAGAGCTGCCACAGAATTAATAAACACTAATGGTAGTTGATTGGGATAGGTGAAATGTAGAAGAAGGACATTGTGGAGTGTGAGGTAATGATATTGAGCCGATTTGTAACTTTATGTATTTATTTAATTGTCAGATAAAATTGTATATACAACATTATGTTTCAAAACATATGTACATGGCAGGATGGATAAATCAAGTAATTAACATGTGCAATTTTTCACGCAGTTGTCATTTTTATGGTGAGAACACTTAAAAATCTAATGTGTTAGCATTTTCAAGAATACTATATATTTTTGTTAACTGTAGTCACAATGTGGTACAATACATTGCTTGGACTTATTCCTGCTATCCAAATGAAATTTCATAATCTTTGATCAACATCTTCCCATTAATATCACGATGGGGAGGGGCAAAAAGTACTCTTAAATTCCTGTCTTAGCTGTATAGTGAATAGTAGTCTTGACTGACTCTGGTGGTGGATAAATAGGCCTCAATTTCCTTGGTAAGGCGTATTCTTTAAATGAATTCCTACCTTAAAATTTGTCGTCCGTCCTATATTGAAACATCCATTTAGTAAACAGGATGTTATCAAGGGAGGAAATAAAATATAATATTCCTTTCCTGATTATTGAAAGGATAATAGTGATGCCCAATATGTCATGAAGAGAGGAGGAAATTGGATTCTATTCTTAATTCATTGTTAATGACTAAACTTCACAAAACTACTTAGTTTCCATTATACTTTCTTCTGTGTTAATTGTGGAAACAATGGGGTAAGTCTTACTGTAGAAACCAATTATCTTACATGACACCTTTTAATTCTGTAATTAATTGATCCTCATGAAGTTGGGAATTTGAAACCAAGTTTGGCAGTAAGCAGTTAATTAAAATTGTCTTAGCTTAATGGCAATGTGAATAACTTTGAAATCATCAAGAATAGAATATGCAAACATCACAACTAGACATAGATGTTTATCTGACTTTAAAGACTAAGTTCACTGGTAACTCTGTTTTATTGAACACCTACTATGTGTCAGGCACTGCTGTGACTGTCTCTATACATACAAGATTGGGAATGAGAGGAAGAATAAAAATTATCTACTTGAATTCAGTTAAACAAACTATGTGAAAGAAGAGCAAGGAAGATGAATTCTGTCAAAAAGCAAGGTGATTTGTGAATCACCAGTTGCATCCAATCAGTCAGCTGTTACTTGACTATTTTCAAAATGACTGAATGCAACCAACTGATTTAAAAATCACTAACACTCTGACTAAAGGTCAACTGATTGGTATAAATATAGCCTATTTTCTTTCTTTACATTGTTCTCTTACAGTCCAAACAGAATAAGAAAAAAACATTTTGACCAGATTACATCATATAAAATTAGGGTTAGTATGCAAAGTGGAAAAGTGGCTTTTAAGACTCACTGATTAAAAAGCAAACATTCCTAAGTGTAAAACAAAGTTTCTGATGATTTCTAGAAAAAGTATACAATACATAAGTATTTTATCTTAATAAGGAATTTGTAATGAAGCTTAAATGCTTCATTACATTTGATCTTGCTTATTTTAAAAGTATTATTTTTCTGTTGAAGTACTGAAGTACGTGTGTAGAAATGAGAATATTTCCCCAAGTAACCTAACAATTACAGATTTAGGTCCTACTTTTGAGCTTAACACTCTGCTAGGCACTGTATCCTGGAGAGTTTTCCTTTCTTTTCTTTTCTTTTTTTTTTTCTTTTTTTGAGAGGGAGTCTCGCTCTGTCCCCCAGGCTGGAGTGCAGGGGCGCGATCTTGGCTCACTGCAAGCTCCGCCTCCGGGTTCACGCCATTCTCCTGCCTCAGCCTCCTGAGTAGCTGGGACTACAGGCACCCGCCACGGCGCCCGGCTAATTTTTTGTATTTTTAGTAGAGACGGGGTTTCACCGTGGTCTCGATCTCCTGACCTTGTGATCGGCCCGCCTCAGCCTCCCAAAGTGCTGGGATTACAGGCGTGAGCCACCGCGCCCGGCCTTTTTTTTTTTTTGGACAGAAACTCCCACTCTGTCACCCAGGCTGGATTACAGTGGCGCCATCTCGGCTCACTGCAACCTCCACCTCCTGGGTTCAAGCGATTCTCCTGTCTCAGCCTCCCAAGTAGCTGGGACTATAGTCATGCGCCACCATGTCTGGCTAATTTTTTTTTTTTGTATTTTTAGTAGAGATTGGGTTTTGCCATGTTGGCCAGGCTGGTCTCGAACTTCTGACCTCAAATGATCCACCTGTCTCGGCCTACCAAAGTGCTGGGATTACAGGCATGAGCCACTGCACTCGGCCAAGGTTAATTTTCTTTGTTGGTACTCTGCAATGACAGGTTAAGTGAAGTATCTAGGCTTATATTTATTATAATGTTTTTCAGATAATGAAGAGAGAAAGAGAGAGAAGGAGAGAATGATCACCATTTCATTTAATAGGGAAAAGATAGGTAATTAAACTTGAAAGTAGTTTTTTTTTTTTTTTTTTTCCTTTTAACGGGTTTTAGTTCCTTTTTGAGAATGAAGGATTAAGTGTCGACAGGTAATGATCCTAACAGATATCTGTCATATATCTTACTGGGAAGAGCTCATTGGAGTGAATCCTGGAGTTGAGTGTCAAAGAGGACCTGGGATCCATCCATACTAGATAAGAGTACAGAACATTAGTTTGTCAAAGGGCATTTAAAACTTGTCTTCCTTAATTCATTTCACAGTTAGGAAAATTGAGGTCCAAGGAGAAAATAAAATGTGTATGATATCATCCAGTCAGTCAGTTGATCAGTTAGGAGAGTCGGGCTAAAATCCGAGTCTCTAATCCCTAGTTCAGCACTTTTTCACCCAACATACAGTACCCACGCTGGTAAAATCCAGATATGTCTGACCAGTGTGCTGGACTCTTCTGGCTTTTTGAAGAAATGAGATCATGTATCTTTGATTTATCACCTCTATAAATTATTTGTTCTTTAAGAACTCTCATATGTTAATTAGTCTAATGTAGCCATGCCATAATATATACATATTTCATGAAGTCATGTTGCACACCATAAACGTGTATAGTTTTTACTTGTCAATTAAAAAAGAACTCCTCAAATAGCACACATTTTTACATTTAGAATGACTGGCTTGCTGTGTGCTAGGTCAGGAAGTTATTGGTATGAAAAAATGCTAGGAAATGATGAAAAAGGAACAATCTCAATCTTTGAAAGAGAAACCTCTTGTATTCTTTTGAGTTATGGCATAAATTCCTTTGGAATTTACCAACAGGAGGAAGTAAACACTTAAGAAATCTTCTACTCTCAGTCTCTTGTGTCACAGTTGTTCACAAGGAAAATCCGATCCTAAATTTCTAGACATTCCTCCAGATTACCCAAGAACTAGTAACAGTCTTTGTGCTCTTCCAGATATCAGGAGAACAAGTCCTTCAACTTTCCAACCAAAGTTTTTCAGCAATAGAGAAGAAATAAAACAAGTCACTCTGATAAGCATCGACTAAGTGCCCTTTCTGTAGGTAATTGGCTTCCTGGAAGGTGAGTCGGCACTCATTTAGCAATCCAAAGCCAAGTGGGTCTTGGCCAAGGGAAAATAAAATGTATCACATTTAGTGCTAAATTAAAGACAGGATCCACAAGCTGAGAACCCACATGAATCAGAGCTATGAATCACAAAGCCTGTTCTGTTTATGGCAAATTGGCCCTGAAGACAAATAAAAAATCAATCATTAATTTTCACACTCTGCTTTTGATAGACTTTTTCATTTGAAGGCAATTGCTATTATAATAATAATAATGGCACCTTCTAATTTTACTTTGCAAAGTGCTTTCCTGTCTACTGCTCATAATTCTAATTTCTCTAAATTCGGAGGGGAAAAATATGACTTTTTATAACTGATGCAAAATGACCATTCAAAGGAAATTCAAAGGGATACTAAAGCTCCAATTATATAGTGCCTAGCATAGGGTGATTAGGTTAGGAACCAGTGTGGATAACATTGATCAGAATCCAGAATTTTTTATGGGTTGTTCGATGTGGTGCTGGCTCAAAAAAGGTGATGCTTTCATTCTGTGAATTATGTTATAGCAGGTTAAAGGTAACTTGTGTGCTTGCCAGTGATGTATCAGTTCAACAGCAAGCAGTAACTGATTACCTTCTGGTTGGTTGACACATATGCTAAACTCTGAAGATTCAAAATTGAGTAAGACATTGGCCATGCCTTTGAGAAAGGAAGGACATTTCTGGTAGAAGGAATAGCAGATGTAGAGGCCCAGAGATACAAACAATCATGGTTTGTCTGGGGAAACACAAGAGTTTGTTATGGGCAGATCATTGAGTAAAAGGGGGGTGAAGGGAGTGAGGAAGTAACAGAAGATGAAGATAGGACCACACGATAGAGAGGCTTATGGGCTATGCTAAGGTACACAGACCTGAAACCTAAAGAAGAATGAGCATCACTAAGGGATGTTAATAGTTATCATAGAGGGTGACATGAATTGATTTCTTTTGCAGAAAAATCACTCAAGTGACTTATGGTTGATGGATTAGAGTGAACGCAAGATTGGAGGTTATGGTAATAATCCACTCAAGAGATGAAGACTTGGGCTTTGACAATAGAAATGGAGATGAAAAGGAAAGGATAGATTTGATGACCTTGACAGGTAAAATCAGAAAACATTGATGATTGAATGTGAGGGCTGAGGGGAAAGGAGATGTCAGAGTATCAAGGTGATCTAAATATCCAACTATCAGCTCTTCCTCTTACCCCCAAACTTGTTCCTACTTCAGTCTACCCTATCTCAGTAAATGACAATTCCATCTTTTCAGTTAGTCAGCCCCAAAACATGAACTCATCCTTGACTTTTCTCATTCTCTCATGTTCCACAGCCCATCTGACAATAAATTTGGTTCCACCTTTAAAACACATACAGAATATGACCACTTCTCACCAACTGCACTGCTGCTACCCTGTTTCAATCCATCATCATCTCTCATCTGGACTATTACAGCAGCCCTCTGTCTAGTTTCCTTGTACTCACTCCCACCTCAGAGCATATTCTCAGATAAATTATCCAGACTGATTCATTTAAATATAAGTCAATCTAATCAGACCATTATTTCTAATTACCAGGTTACAAAAATACATGAAGAGACACAACAAATGACACAAGGACGAAGCTTTCCAGGATAACTGGTTCACGCTCTTCAATAAGTTAATGCCATAGGGAGAAAAAATGCGAGTTGAAGTACTGTTCTACATTAAAAGGTATGTGAGAAGCAAAGCAATCAAATCGATACATGGTCCTTGATTTGATTCTGGTTTAAACAAAGCCACTATAAAAGAAATTATGGGGATGTTTAGGGAAATATAAATATCAAATAGGAATTAGAGTTGTTAGCTTTGGTAGTTATGATAATTATGCAGAAAAATGTTTTACTTATAAGAGATATATACAGAAGTATTTTGGGATTAATTGTCACGATATCTACACTTTAAAATACTTCAACAAAATATATATGAAGGAATATACTCTGGCATAATGTTAACATGTTACTTCTAGCATAAAGGATGTTTATTATGCTGTTATTTAAACTTTTCTTTATATTTTAAATTTTTTTATGTCAATAAAAGTAGACCATATCTGGATACTCCTCTTCTCAAAATTCCTCCAATGGCTTCCCATACCACTAAGAATACAATTCAATCCTTTTACAATGATCTGAACCTCTCTATCTCTCTGATTTCATCTTCTACCACTCTCTCCCTCATTCACTGTTTCAGGAAGACAGATATCCTTGCCAAGTACTTCTCTTCCTCTGGGCCTTTGCACCTGGTTTTCTAGCTGCCTGGATTATTTTTGTCTCGGATATCCACATAACTCATAGTTTCACGTTATTCAGACTTCTATTTCCCTCATTAGTGAAGCCTTTCTGGATCATCCTTTGCAAAATATCACCCCTTCCATCCACTATTTCTGTGCCTTTACCTTGTTTTATTTTTCTTCTTAACATTTATCACTACCTGACATATAATATTTGTATTTTCATTGTTTGCCTCTCCCCTCCCCATGCCAGCAGACACTTGAATGTAAGTTAAATATTAGCAAAAGTTTATCTGTTTTTTTTAATTTATTTTATTTTTTTTATTTTATTGCTTTCTGCTATGGCATGGGTAGTGATGAAATAAATCTTTTTTGAATGAAATTAGTAACTAAAGGTGTTTTGGTGAAAAGGCTAAGTTGAGTTTAGGGCATGCTCAGTTTGAGAACATATAGTTTTATTTCTTCCTTTAAATCTGTATGCCCTTTCTTTCCTTTAGTGGAAATGTCTTGTTCTCTATTTAACTTGGAGAAGTTGTGGTTTTAGATTTTGTGATGAGAAGATAAATAATTTTGCCTCATTAGTATCTATTTATGTTCATTGAAGAAGGGAGTAATGTCATCAACTAAAAATGGAGCAAAGATTAAAATTAAAATCATGGAAGTTCATGTCTTCTCATTCTATGTACTTCCTTAAGTGAAGAAAAGTGAAAAAGACAGAAAGTCCCCTGAGAAAAGGAATATTTAAGGGGCAAAAAGACCAAGAGGAGGACATTTAAAAAACAAGAAAATGTGATTAGAAAAAGGGAAGACAACCAGGATAATCTAGGTATTATGCAAACTAAGAAATATAATAATTTTTAAAAGAGTATCAGATACCAAATGCCCTAGCACTGGCCATGTAAAATAAAGACATATGAAGACATTTGTTGTCATATGAAGGCAAACGGGAGAAAGGTGAATTGGGGTGTTGGATCCTTGGTTTCAGGAAAGAATAAGAGATACAGAAATAAATATTCAATTTAGGATACTTTTTAAAATAAGTTTTGCTGAGAAGGAAAGAAAAAAGTAACTTGGGCAGAGGGGCTGGATACAGTGCTAAAGGAGTGACTTTTCTTTAGAATTAGAAGACATTTGAACATATTTTAATGCTGAGGGTGATAACACCATAGAGAGAAATAAATTGAAAATCGAATACTAAGAGAAAATATATGAAGAAACAAGTTCTAGGAGGAAACAGCAGAGATGGCCCAAGTGAAGGGCTCAATAGGAAGAAAGACAATAATGTCTATACAATGGGAAAGAAGAATGGATGGGTACAGAGAGAAATCTGTAGGTAGAATATTGGCAAGATAAAGGATTTCATCCTAATTGATTCAATATTAATGTTATAGGAGTTTTTGAAAGTGAGGGAATTTGGAATTAGGTAGATAACTTGAGTAGAGAAGCCAAGATTTGGAATAGTTATTTTGAGAAATAGGGATGAACTAAACATAAGTAAAGGTATTGATAAGTGCTATGAAGGATCCAACTGAAGTAAGAAATCATAGATTTGTAAAATCATTTGTACAAGGTTTTCTTTAGCAGTGCTCAGCTTTCTGGTTATAAAATTGAGGAAGGCAGACTGTGTGCTGAGAATCTGTGAGGCAGGTGCAGCAGCAGGGGCAGTATTGCATTGTGGTTAATTGTAAAGGTTTTGGTCACAGACAGGGCTTTGAGTTCTGGCCCTGCTAAGTGTATAACTGACATATCCTCCCAAACACTTAAGTTCCTCAACCTTAAAATAGAAGTGATAATAGTAACTATTTCATGGGGTTAGAAAAATTAGATGAAAGAATCAATGCAAATTGCCTGATACTTAGTATACCTTCAATAAATGTTATCTAAACACAGAAGAAAAAAAAGGGATAGGAGGAAGTTGAAAGAGTTGGTGAGACAGAAATCCACGTTATTGCCCATGGGCTCCAGGCAGCATTGGGAACAAAATGAGACTCTGGGGTGTGTGTGAGGGGGTTGTAAATTAGAGGCAAATGAAGGAGTCATGGATATGGAGTATGTTATTGAGGCTGAAGAACAGTTGTAAAGGGAGTGAGAGAACTATACAGTAGATAACTCTTTGAGACTAGCACTGACATTTCCAATTTTTAAAAATTAAACATTTATTAGTAGTTACAAAGTCTAGGGTAAGGTCCTACAGGCGATTGCCTGAAGTAAAAAGAAGTTGAAAGGCACTAACGTAAGAAGATGCAAAAGTTGTTTTATATTTGTTTGTTTTCCTTTTTTGAGACAGGGTCTCACTTTGCTGCCCAGGCTGGAGTGCAGTGGCAAGATCATGGCTCACTGTAGTCTCAACCTGCTGGGCTCAGGTGATCCTCCCATCTCAACTTCCCGAGTAGCTGGGACTACAAGTGCATGCTACCACGGCCGGCTAATTTTCGTATTTTTTGTAGAGAGGAGGTTTCACCATGTGTGCCCAGGCTGATCTCGAATTCCTGAGCTCAAGCGATCTGCCTGCCTTGGCTTCCCAAAGTGCTGGGAATACAGGCATAAGCTATCACACCTGGCTAGGATGCAAAAGTTTGAGGTTGGGTGTTGAAATTGCCCAAAACTGATGGGAGAATAAAGGTGGAGAGATGCCAAAGCCTTCAATGGCTACAGACTCTGTATTAATTTCCAGTGGCTGGTGTAACAAATTCTCACAAATTGGTAGCTTAAAATAAAAGAAATTTTATCTATCTTGGTTCAGAGTTCAGAAGTGTGTAATCAAGGTTTCTCCAGGGCTGCACTTCCAATGAAGACTCTAGGAGAAAACACTTTGTTGCCTCTCTAAGCTTCTGGTGGCTCCAGGTATTCTTTTTCTTGTGACTGCTTAACTCTAATCTCTGCCTCTATTTTCACATGGCCTTTTTCTTCGTTTCCCTGCGTGTCTCCTTTGTGTGTCTCATATAAAGGCATTGTCGTTGGATTTAGAGTCCATGTGGATAATCAAGGATGATCTCATACAGAGATTCTTAATTACATCTGCACAGACTCTTTTCCCAAATAAAGTCACATTCAGAGGTTCCAGGGGTTGAGACATGGACATATATTTTTGGGGGCCAACATTCAACCCACAACAGGCAGTGATTTGACAGTGAAAACACTGATGGCTAAATGTCTAACTACATTTCATCTCTCCGATACGATGGACACATGTTACAGTTGGTAGAGTTCAAACATAACGTTAATCTCTGTTTTGATGATGCAAGAACTTTACTTCTGCAAATACTTTCTAGCTTTCATTACTGGGGACAATATACTTAAGAATAGTGGTAATATTAAACTGCCTATTCATGGGAGGTCATTAATAAAAAACCTATTACATATATCTGTGGCAATTCTAATTGATTCCTGGGTTCAATGGATCCAGTTATCTTGTCTAAGAGTACTTAAAATATTTTCACATTATTTTGTTATTTGTCAGCTAAATAATGAAGGGATGAACAAATGTGGCCTGTGAGAATGCTGTGGTCAAGGGTAGAGGGTAGATCAACTAGGGAGTAAAGGGAGCAAGGAAAGAGAGGCTGAGGTTGGGGCTACTATCTCAGTCCAACTTCAGTCCCCTGGAACCAAGTGTACACCCTCCTTATTTGGTCCTGAAGTTAGAATTTGATAGGTAGAGTAAACTGAACTTTAGGGGATATTTCCACATTTGTGGAAGGTCACCAGAGTTTGTTCTATCACCTTGAGTTCTATTTTTCTGGAGTGATGAATAATCATCTAATGAAGGAGTGTTCCAGTGTTACCTAAATTCTCACTAGACTTGTTGATGAATCAGACATTGAATATATTAATTTAAAATGATAAGTAAAAGTTACAAGGAAATCTGAAATGTCCCTGCTGCCCAATAAACCCCATCTCCTCCCAGAAGGGAGATCACAAGATCTAAATGTGGCTTGATGAGAATGGTGGCCTGGTTGAGGGAGAGCATGGAAAGGTCATATACTCTGTTAACAAAGGAATGTCCCATCCACTCTGCGTGCACCAAATCAAGTATTAAGTGGTCGAGTCTCTATCTCTCTGGACATATCTGAAGAAGTTGGCAAGGGTCAATTCCAATTCTCCTTTTTCTGGACTCTGACATGACTGGCGTTCAATTTGTCTTGTCATTACATTATCCTTCCTACTTTAATAGATTTGCAGAACCTTTTATAACTTCCAAGTTGATAATTTATTTTATGCTGATTGCATTTAAGGTTGGCTGCTTCCTAGGAAGACGCTTTACTCTTGTTCGTAATACGTCACCCTGCTGGATGGGTAACTTCAGGGAAGGCTTCCCATAGCCAGCTGCTTTCATTCACAGGCAAGTTTTAATCTGAAAAGATCCCATTTCGAATGCTTTTCTTTTTCATCCTTTTTATTCTTTCACATCCACCTTGGTTCCACATCATCTTAGCTACTTTCATCCTTCTGGAGATTATTCATAAACCAAATATATACAACCAGGATGTCTACTGCTCATGATATGCAATTTTCCATAAAGGTCATTGTTTACACTTTTCTTTCACATGCAAAAACATAAAATATACAAGTTATAACATGTAAAATATAGAAGTTGAAATGTTCCAGTGAATCTTTACGAGACAACTTTCATGGAGACGATATTTTGTGGATTACATAGCAATTAACACCAAATCATCATATCGTTAGAGATGGCCTCATAAAATTCCTTCATTCTGTGCCGTATAGAACAAATCAATAAATGTTATGCTTCTTTTCCAAGATTTTCCAGTGAGGTCAGATGTGATTCAGGGTAAACAAGAGAGCATCTAGGACAGTTAAGATATGTGGGGGCACTTGTAACTTCCACGTCTCCTCAAATCAGGGCTATCTAAATTTATCTGGAAATTTAATGCTTGATCAATGTTTGCTAGGGAACATATAGTTATTAGAAAAAGAATCATACTATCAGTTACATCTAATGTGGCAATTCTTAACACATTCAATCTTACTTTTGAAGAAATCTTAAAGAAAGCAGGTGAAAGGGGAAGATGGGCTAACATATGCATTATATATCTTCTTGTTGCATTGGAAACACACATGTGTGCACGCATCTAATTATGTGCAAACAATAAATAAAGATCATCTGCACAGGCTACATGGACTTTTGTACAGATCCAATATTTAGGAAGAAAGAGTAAAGGTAACCACATTGCTCCCGGTGTATAGAAAGGAGCTTTGTGAAGATAAATTTTAGTAGAACCATTCATTAAGGCTGTGCTTGCTAAGTGCCACAATAGATGATTTCACTAAACGATATAAATCAAGACAGCATTTCACTTTTTTTTAACTGAATGGAAGAAAAGGCTGGCTGTTTAATGATTATTTTCATTTTGTATATTCTAGTTTATATTATTAACCAACCCTGAAGCCTACTTGCTACCAGCAGAGGGAGCTCAAAGACAAGTTGCCAAGCTGCAGTAACATGCAGGACAATGGCGGCCTTTTGAGGGGTGTGGGGTAGGGGCTGGAGGTATGAGATTGTTCAAGAATGTACATCACTCGAAAAAAAGCCACAAAAATAATTGCCAAAAAGTGCATAGATGACATAAACGACGTCAAGTTTGGGAATCTATTAAAAGGGTCATTTTTCAACACCCACATTTACCCCTCCTACTTCATCTACTGATTAAAAATGAATTTAACAAGTTGATCATTACATCCTTTTCTTAACAAATGGAAGGAGTACCTAAGCAATTTTGGAGACTTTCTAGTTTATTCTTCTAACCATTGCTCAAAACAATCTTAAAATATCTGCACTTAGAGAATCCAATTAAATATTTTTAAATTAGTTTAAAGTTGATTTTATCACACAGTGATTTGCCATCCATCTTTTAACGGTCATGTTTAATAATCCTCTTTATGTTAAGAGGCTTTTTTCCCTGCATATACATTTGCTCGAGCTTGATTCAAACAAACTCTGTGACAATATGTACATAGAGATCTAATTTGAGCCATTGTTTTGTGAACAGTTTGGTGTCTACTATAATCTGAATGTTTGTGCCTCCCAAAATTCATATGGTGATACTTAATGCCCAAGGCAGTAGTATTAAGATATCTAACCTTTGGAAGGTAATTAGGTCATCAAGGCAGAGCCCTCCTGAATTGGATTAGTGCCTTTATAAAAGAGGTTGGAAGGAGGCTGTTTGCTTTTCTGCCATGTGAGGACGCATGGAAGGTACCATCTATAAGGAATGAGTCCTCACCAGATATCAAATCTCCTAAAGCCTTGATGTCGGACTTTCCAGCCTCCAGAACTGTGAGCAATATATTTTTGTTTATAAATGACCCAGTCCAAAGCATTTTATTATCGCAGCCCCAAAGGACTAAGACAGTGTCCCACCTACATTCATGTATCAATTTATCCAACATATATTTATTGAATACCTATGATATACTGGTTACAATTATAAGATCAATGGACCCACTAGGGAATATGACAAGGAAACTTACAGTCTACTGGGTTAACAGGCAATAACCGATCAAACAAATAATATAATTTCAGAGAAATGCCATGAAGAAATTATGAGGATAATATGAAAGAGTGACTGGATGGGAGAGGGGGCATATCTCTCAGGGATGATAATGTTAAACCAGAGATCTAAATAAGGAGAAGGCCATACAAGGATCTAGCTGTGTTTGGCAAACTTTTTCCAAAGGGCTTGTGAGTCATATGATATTTGTCTCAACTTCTCAACTCTGCCACAAAAGCAGCCACAGTCAGTAGTAAATGAATGAGCATAGCTATGCTACAATAAAACTTTATTCACAAAAATAGATCCATGAAAGGGGAAACATCTTTCAGGCAAAGGGAACAGAAATTTAAAAGTCCAAAATCAGGAATAAGCTTGGCATTTTATAGGAACAAAAAGTCTGGTGTGACTGGAGAATATTAAGCAAGGAAAGAACGAGACTAGCATATGTCAGAGAGATAAATACTGGGTAGGTCAGCTTGTAGTTTGTGGTAAGTTGTTTGAACTTTATTCTAAGTATAAAAGGATACTTTTGGAGAATATTAAGCAGGTTATTATTAACATAATTGTTAACATAATCTGATGTGCATTTTAAAAGATGAACTCTGACTGTTGTGTGGAAAGTAGATTTTAGGGAGGAAGAGTAGAAATCAAAGAGTAGTTACTAGTTGGTTCTAATGAGAGGTGATGGCAGATTTGATTAGGATAATAATCAAAGTAAAGATAGGAGTAGAGATAGCAGTGGATGGACTCAGTGTGTGTGTTGGAGGTATAATCAATAGGAATCACTGATGGACAAGAAAGATAAAGAGGGAAATCCAGAGTTTTTAACTTGAGCATCTAGGTAAATGGTAATACCATTTCCTGAGTTGGGAGATATTAAAAGAGAAGCAGTATTTGGGGGCAAGACAGAAACCATAAGTACTCTTTTGGACATAAGAAAGTTACAGTTGCCTATTAGATATTCAAAGAGGCAACTGGAGATATGAGACTGGAACATGGAGCATACGGCAATTCTAGCAATATAACTTTAGGGGTCATTTATTAATAAAAAGTATCAAGTCTAAACATATAACTTTTCAAGTCATTAGTTAATAGATAATATCAAAACCATTTAGTTAAATGTGCTCACCTGGGGACAGTGTATTGGACAGAAGAGATAAATGAAGATTGGTACCAAGCCTTGAGGTCCTCAATATTTAGAGTTTGAACAGAGAAGAAGCATCAAAGGAAACTGCTTTCCTCATTGGCCATGAGGAAGAGTAGGAGAGTGTACCCTTACCGGAATTAAATGGAGAAATGTCCCAAGATGAGAGAGTAGCCAATAATCAATAGTGGTCAGTCAGTTTCAGCGACCAGCCAAGAACGTAGCAAGCAGGGAAGCTGAAACCAGACAAAACCTGTTGGTGTTCCTCTTAAGCGGGAAAAACGTATAGTGTATCTAAGCACCAAATGATCACTCCACTTTAAAAAAATGTATTAAGTTTGAACACTTTGGAGGCTGTGTTGTACACTCAACCTATGATGGGCTAAATATCCTAATTGTTTTCACATTTTTACCACAACGACAAGGAGCAGTTCTTTAGTTAGAGTATTCCCAGTGCTGTTTACTTCTGTTCTGGCCCCATCTTATCCAGTTTGCTTCTCAGTTTTCCAGTACCAATTCTAACGTAAAATGAAATAACACAAACGGTGATTTCCAAAACGGTGAGTCCAAAGTGCTGGACTATTTGATGCTTCAATTTCTTGAAGAAATGATAAAAGGGAATCGGAGATCCACAGCCGGCATCAGAGAGATCCTTGGCAAGAAAGGAACACTACTCTGGGTGTATGAAGAGACACAAAAACTAAGACAGACCTGTTATTTTCCTGGCATCAGGAAAGATGCTCTTGGCAATGGTGAAGAGCCACGGTTGTCTCTGAGAATTCCAGTCTCAGTGTCTTTACTGTTGCTGTGAGGTTCTGCCAATTGACACTCGCCTTTGCCTCCATATTAAATGGAATCACTGTGTCTGGAAAAAGAAAGCTGTCTAGTGCTCAAAAGAAATAATAAACTAGATGAAACAGAGAAATAGACAGTTGTTTGCAAAAGTTATGTTTATGAAGGGAAAAAATCTAATAATGATTTAAATATTTTGGACTTTTCTATCCACACAAGATTGCTTTGAACGTTCATGTATCAGTTTTTCTGTGAACACATACTTGTGGTTCTGTGGGATATAATAGTAAGAGTGGAATTGCTGAGTAATATGGTAACCTTATGTTTAACTACTTGAGGAACTGCCAAACTGTTTTCCACAGGGGATGTAGCAATGGACATTCCTGTCATCAATGTATGGGGATCCCAATTTCTCCATGTTCTAATCAACACTTCTTATTTTTCCATTTATGGTAATGAGGATGATGAATCCCATCTTAATGAGTGTGAAATGGTCAGAGGAGCATCTGCCCTAGTGACAGTCCAGAGAACCTTTTGATTTTATGGTTTTCATTTATATTTCCTGATGACTACTGATGTTGAGCATCTATTCATGTGCTTATTGACTATTTGTATATCTTCTTAAAAATCTCTATTCAAATTTTTTGGTACATTTTAATAGGGTTGTTTATATTTTTCTTGTTGAGTTGTAAGAGTTCTTTATGTATTCTGGATACTAGACCCTTGTTAGGTATATATTTTGCAAATATTCTCTCCCTTTTTTTTTTTTTTTTTTTTTTTTTGAGATGGAGTTTCGCTCTTGTCGCCCAGGCTGGAGTGCAATGGTGCGATATTGGCTCACCACAACCTCCGCCTCCTGGGTTCAAGCAATTCTCCTGCCTCAGCCTCCCGAGTAGCTAGGATTACAAGCATACACCACAATGCCCAGCTAATTTTGTATTTTTAGTAGAGACGGGGTTTCTCCATGTTGGTCAGGCTGGTCTCGAGCTCCCGACCTCAGGTGATCTGCCCGCCTCAGCCTCCCAAAGTGCTAGGATTACAGGCGTGAGCCACTGCATCCGGACTGTTTTCTCCCATTTTGTAGGCTGCATTTTTACTTTCTTAATAGTGTCCTTTTGAAGTGCAATTTTTGAAAAATTTGAGAAAGTCCATTTTACCTGTTTTTTCTTTTGTTACTTGCCCTTTTGTTGTCATATCTAAGAAACTGTTGCCAAATTTTAGGTCAAAAGATTTACTAATATGTCTTCTTCTAAAAGATTTATAGTTTCAGCTCTTACATTTGACTCTTTGGTATATTTCGAGTTAATTTTACATATGGTATAAGGCAGGTGTCCAAATTCATTCTTTTGCATAAGGGTACTCAGTTGTCCCAGAGCCATTTGTTGAAAAGAGTATTATTTCCCTCACTAAGTGGTCTCCAGACCCTGGTCATAATCAATTGATTATAGATGACTGGGTTTATTTCTGGACTTTCATTTCTACTCCATTGATCTATATGTCTATACTTATGCCAGTGCCACAGTATTTTGATCATTACAATGAGCTGTAGCTCTAGCTTTGTAGTAAGTTTTGACATCAGGAAATGTGAATCTTCTGACTTTATTCTTCTTGTTCAAAATTGTTTTGCTTATTCAGTGTCTCCCTTGAATTTTCCCAGGAATTTTAGAATCAGTTAGTACATTTTGCATTCCCACCAACAGTGTGCAAGGATTTCAATTTCTTCATCTCCTAATCAACTGTTGTTGTCTTTATTTCTTGGATAATAGCCATTCTGACAGGTGTAAGGTGATAGCTCATTGTGGTTTTGATTTGCATTTCCCTTATGATTATCGATGTTGAGAATTTTCTTATACACCCGTTGCCCATTTGTATGGGCTATGAAACATTTTGGAAAAATGAAGGTAAATAACTGTTTTTAAACATCTAGAGTTTAAAGTTTTAATAAAACCAGAACATACTAGGAAAAGAAGTCACTAGTACATCTTGTATTCCTTAGCCTATTTTTAAATCATGTTATTAGACTTTTTTACTATTGAGTTGTATGAGTTCTTTATATATTTTGAAGATTGACACCTTATTAGATATATGACATACAAATATTTTATTCCATTCCATAGGGTGCCTTGTCACCATGTTGATTGTTTTCTTTGCTGTGCAGAAGCTTTTTAGTTTGATGTAGTCCCATTTGTTTATTTTGTTGCCAGTTGTTTTTGCTGTCACATCCATGAAATTATTGTCAAGACTAATGTCATGAAGCTTTTCCTTGAGTTTTCTTCTAGTTTTATAGTTTCAAGTCGTAATATTTAAGTAGTTAATCCATTTTGAATTGATTTTTGTGTGTGGTATGAAATAAGGGTTCATTCTTATTTTGTTTTTTGTTTTTTGTGTTTTTTTGTATGTGGATATCCCATTTTTCCAACAACATTTGTTGAAGAGACTATCATTTCCCCGTTGTGTATTCTTGACACCCTTGTCAAAGATCAGTTGATCATATATACATGGATTTATTTCTGGCCTCTCTATTGTGTTCTATTGGTCTATACATCTGTCATCTGTTTTTCTTTTTCTCTTTTCTTTCTTTCTTTCTTTCTTTCTTTCTTTCTTTCTTTCTTTCTTTCTTTCTTTCTTTCTTTCTTTCTTTCCTTCTTTCTTCTTTCTTTTTCTTTCTTTCTCTCTTTCTTCTTTTTTTATTTTAGACAGGTTCTCACTCTGTCATCCAGACTGGAGTGCAGTGGCATGATCACAGCTCACTGCAGCCTGAACCCCTGGGTTTAAGTGATCCTCCCACATCAGCCTCCCAATTAGTATTATCATGCCCAACTAATTTTTGTATTTTTGTAGAGACTGTGTTTTGCCATGTTGGCAGGCTGGTCTCAAACTCCTGGGCTCAAGTGATCTGTCCACCTTGGCCTCTCAAAGGACTGGGATTATAGGTGTGAGTCACAGTGTCCAGCCTATAAATATTTCTTTATGCCAGGAATGTACTGGTTTGATTAATGTAGCTTTGAAATTTATTTTGAAATCAGGAAGTATGATGCCTCTAGCTTTGTTCCTTTACAAATTTGTTTAGCTATTCATAGTCATTTATGATTCAATATGAATTGTCAAATTGTTTCAATTTCTGTGAAAAAATTCATTTGGGATTTATTAGGCATTGTATTGAATCTGTAGATTGCTTTGGGTAGTATGGACATTTTAACAATATTAAGTTTTCCAATTCATGAACATAAGATGTCTTTCCAACTGGAGGTTCCAAGATGACCAAAAAGGAAGAGCTCCAGTCTACAGCTCCCAGCATGAGCGATGCAGAAGATGGGTGATTTCTGCATTTACAACTGAGGTAATGGGTTCATCTCACTGGGGCTTGTCAGACAGTGGGTGCAGCCCATGGAGCATGAGCTGAAGCAGGGCGGGGTATCACCTCATTCGGGAAGTGCAAGAGATCACAGAATTCCCTTTCGTAGCCAAGGGAAGCCATGACAGGTGGTACCTGGAAAATCGGGACACTCCCACCCTAATACTGTGCTTTACCAATGGTCTTAGTGAATGGCACCCCAGGAGATTATATCCTGCACCGGGCTGGGAGGGACCCATGCCCACAGAGCCTTGCTCACTGCTACCACAGCAGTCTGAGATCAAACTGCAAGGAGGCAGCGAGGCTGGGGGAGGGGCATCTGCCATCACTGAGGCTTGAGGAGGTAAACAAAGTGGCCAGGAATTTCGAACTGGGTGGAGCACACCATAGCTCAAGGAGGACTGCCTGCCTCTGTAGACTCCACCTCTGGGGGCAGGGTATAGCTGAACAAAAGGCAGCAGAAATTTCTACAGACTTAAACTTCCCTGTCTGACAGCTTTGAAGAGAGTAGTGCTTCTCCCAGCATGGATTTTGAGATCTGAGAATGGACAGACTGCCTCCTCAAGTGGGTCCCTGACCCCCGAGTAGCCTAGCTGGGAGATACCTCGCAGTAGGGACCGACTGACACCTCATATGGCTGGGTGCCCCTCTGAGAGGAAGCTTCCAGAGGAAGGATAAGGAAACACCATTTTCCATTCTGCAATATTTGTTGTTCTGCAGCATCTGCTGGTGACACCCAGGCAAACAGGGTCTGGAGTGGATTTCCAGCAAACTCCAACAGACCTGCAGCTGAGGGTCCTGACTGTTAGAAGGAAAATTAACAAACAGAAAAGACATCCACACCAAAACCTCATCTGTATGTCACCATCATCAAAGACCAAAGGTAGATAAAACCACAAAGATGGGGAGAAACCAGAGCAGAAAAGCTGAAAAATTTAAAAACCAGAGGGCCTTGTCTCCTCCAAAGGAATGCAGCTCCTCACCAACAATGGAATAAAGCTGGATGGAGAATGACTTTGACGAGTTGAGAGAAAAAGGCTTCAGATGATCGGTAATAACAAACTTCTCCAAGCTAAAGGAGGATGTTTGAACCCACTGTGAAGAAGCTAAAAACCTTGGAAAAAGATTAGATGAATGGCTAACTAGAATAAACAGTGTAGAGAAGTCCTTACATGACGTGATGGAGCTGAAAACCACGCCATGAGTACTACGTGATGCATGCACAAGCTTTAGTAGCTGATTCAATCAAGGGGAAGAAAAGGTATCAGTGACTGAAGATCAAATGAATGAAATGAAGCCAGAAGAGAAGTTTAGAGAAAATGAGTAGAAACAAAGCCTCCAAGAAATATGGGACTATGTGAAAACACCAAATCTACATCTGATTGGTATTCCTGAAAGTGATGGAGAAAATGGAACCAAGTTGGAAAACACTCTTTAGGATATTATCCAGGAGTACTTCCCCAACCTAGCAAGGCAGGCCAACATTGAAATTCAGGAAAAACAGAGAATGCCACAAAGATATTCCTCAAGAAGAGCAACTCCAAGACACAAAATTGTCAGATTCACCAAAGTTGAAATGAAAGAAAAAATATTAAGGGCAGCCAGAGAGAAAGGTTGGGTTACCCACAAAGGGAAGCCCATCAGGCTAACAGCGGATCTCTCGGCAGAAACTCTACAAACCAGAAGAGAGTGGGGGCCAATATTCAACATTCTTAAAGAAAAGAATTTTCAACCCAGAATTTCATATCCAGCCAAACTAAGTTTCATAAGTGAAGGAGAAATAAAATCCTTTACAGACAAGTAAATGCTGAGAGATTTTGTAACCACCAGGCCTGCCTCACAAGAGCTCCTGAAGGAAGCATTAAACATGGAAAGGAACAACAGGTACCAGCCACTGCAAAAACATGCCAAATTGTAAAGACCATTGAGGCTAGGAAGAAACCTCATCAACTAATAAGCAAAATAACCAGCTAACAATCATAATGACAGGATCAAATTCACAAATAACAATATTAATTTTAAATGTAAATGGGCTAAATGCTCCAATTAAAAGACACAGACTGGCAAATCAGATAAAGAGTCAAGACCCATCAGTGTGCTGTATTCAGGAGACCCATCTCATGTGCAGAGACACTCATAGACTCAAAATAAAGGGATGGAGGAAGATATACCAAGCAAATGGAAAACAAAAAAAGCAGGGGTTGCAATCCTAGTCTCTGATAAAATGGACTTTAAACTAACAAAGATCAAAAGAGACAAAAAAGGCCATTACATAATGGTAAAGGGATCAATTCAACAAGAAGAGCTAACTAACCTAAATATATATGCACCCAATACAGGAGCACCCAGATTCATAAAGCAAGTCCTTAGAGACCTACAAAGAGACTTAGACTCCCACACAATAATAATGGGAGACTTTAACACCCCACTGTAAACATTAGACAGGTCAATGAGATAGAAAGTTAACAAGGATATCCAGGAATTTAACTCAGCTCTGCACCAAGGGGACCTAATAGACATCTATAGAACTCTCCACCTCAAATCAACAGAATATACTTTCTTCTCAGTACCACATCACGCTTATACCAAAATTGACCACATAGTTGGAAGTAAAGCACTCCTCAGCAAATGTAAAAGAACAGAAATATAACAAATGGTCTCTCTGATCACAGTGCAATCAAACTAGAACTCAAAATTAGAAACTCACAACTGCTCAACTACCTGGAAACTGAACAACCTGCTCCTGAATGACTACTGGGTACATAACGAAATGAAAGCAGAAATAAAGATGTTCTTTAAAACCAATGAGAACAAAGACACAACAACCCAGAATCTCTGGGACACATTTAAAGCAGAGTGTAGAGGGAAATTTATAGCACTAAATGCCCACAAGAGAAAGCAGGAAAGATCTAAAATTCACACCCTAATATCACAATTAAAAGAACTAGAGAAGCAAGAGCAAACACATTCAAAGGCTAGCAGAAGGCAAGAAATAACTAAGATCAGAGCAGAACTGAAGGAGATAGAGACACAAAAAACCCTTCAAAAAATCAATGAACCCAGGAGCTGGTGTTTTGAAGAGATCAACAAAATGGATAGATCACCAGCAAGACTAAGAAAGAAGAAAAGAGAGAAGAATCAAATAGACACAATAAAAACTGACAAAGGGGATATCACCACTGATCCCACAGAAATACAAACTACCATCAGAGAATACTATAAACATCTCTATACAAATAAACTAGAAAATATAGAAGAAATGGATAAATTTCTGGACACACACACCCTCTCAAGACTGAACCAGGAAGAAATTGAATCCATGAATAGACCAATAACAGGCTCTGAAATTGAGGCTATAGTTAATAGCCTACCAACCAGAAAAAGTTCAGGACCAGACAGATTCACAGCTGAATTCTACCAGAGGTACAAAGAGGAGCTGGTACCATTACTTCTGAAACTATTCCAATAAATAGAAAAAGAAGGAATTCTCCCTAACTCATTTTATGAGGACTGTATCATCCTGATACCAAAACCTGGCAGAGACAAAATAAAAAAAAGAGAATTTTAGACCAATATCCCTGATAAGCATCGATGCAAAAATCCTCAATAAAATACTAGCAAACCGAGTCCAGAAGCACATCAAAAAGCTTATCCACCAAGATCAAGTTGGCTTCAATCCTGGGATGCAAGGCTGGTTCAGCATATGCAAATCAATAAACATAATCCATCATATACACAGAACCAAAGACAGAAACCACATGATTATCTCAATAGATGCAGAAAAGGCCTTCAACAAAATTCAACAGTCCTTCATGATAAAAAATCTCAATAAACTAGGTATTGATGGGATGTATCTCAAAATAAAAAAGATCTATTTATAACAAACTCACAGTCAATATCATACTGAATGGGCAAAAACTGGAAGCATTCCCTTTGAAAACTGGCACAAGACAGGGATGCCCTCTCTCACCACTCCTATTCAACACAGTGTTGGAAGTTCTGCCCAGGGCAATCAGGCAAGAAAAATAAATAAAGGGTATTCAACTAGGAAAAGAAGAAGTCAAATTGTCCCTGTTTGCCAATGACATGATTGTATATTTAGAAATGCCCATTGTCTCAGCCCAAAATCTCCTTAAGCTGATAAGCAACTTCAGCAAAGTCTCAGGATGCAAAATCAATGTGCAAAAATCACAAGCATTCTCATACAGCAACAACAGACAAACAGAGAGCCAAATCATGAGTGAACTCCCACTCACAAGTGCTTTGAAGAGAATAAAATACCTAGGAATCCAACTTACAAGGGATGTGAAGGACTTCTTCAAGGAGAACTACAAAACACTGCACAACAAAATAAAGGAGGACACAAACAAATGGAAGAACATTCCAAGCTCATGGATAGGAAGAATCAATATCGTGAAAATGACCATACTGCCCAAGGTAATTTATAGATCCAATGCCATCTCCATCAAGCTACCAATGACTTTCTTCACAGAATTGGAAAAAAGTACTTTAAATTTCATATGAAACCAAAAAAAGAGCCTGCATTGCCAAGACAATACTAAGCCCAAAGAACAAAGCTGTAGGCATCATGCTACCTGACTTCAAACTATACTACAAGGCTATAGTAACCAAAACAGCATGGTACTGGTACCAAAACAGAGATGTAGACCAATGAAACAGAACAGAGCCCTAAGAAGTAATATCACACATCTACAACCATCTGATCTTTGACAAACCTGACAAAAGCAGGAAATGGGGAAAGGATTCCCCATTTAATAAATGGTACTGGGAAAACTGGCTAGCCAAATGTAGAAAGCTGAAACTGGATCCCTGCCCTTCACCTTATACAAAAATTAATTCAAGATGGATTAAAGACTTAAATGTTAGCCCTAAAACCATAAAAACCCTAGAAGAAAACCTAGGCAATACCATTAAGGACACAGGCATGGGCAAGGACTTCATGTCTAAAACACCAAAAGCAATGGCAACGAAAACCAAAATTGACAAATGGGATCTAATTAAACTAAAGAGGTTCTGCACAGCAAAGGAAACTTCCATCAGAGTGAACAGGCAACCTACAGAATGGGAGAAAATTTTTGCAATCTACCCATCTGACAAAGGGCTAATATCCAGAATCTACAAAGAATTTAAACAAATTTACAAGAAAAAAAATCAAACAACCCCATCAAAAAGTGGGCAAAGGATATGAACAGACACTTCTCAAAAGAGGAGATTTATGCAGCCAACAGACACATGAAAAAATGCTCATCATCACAGGCCATTAGAGAAATGAAAATCAAAACCAAAATGAGATACCATCTCACACCAGTTAGAATGATGATCATTAAAAAGTCAGGTAACAACAGGTGCTGGAGAGGTTGTGGAGAAATAGGAACACTTTTACACTGTTGGTGGGTCTGTAAACTAGTTGAACCATTGTGGAAGACAGTGTGGCGATTCCTCAAGGATCTAGAACTAAAAATACCATTTGACCCAGCCATCCCATTACTGGGTATATACCCAAAGGATTATAAATCATGCTGCTATAAAGACACATGCACACGTATGTTTATTCGGCACTATTCGCAATAGCAAAGACTTGGAACCAACCCAAATGTCCATCAATGATAGACTGCATTAAGAAAATGTGGCACACATACACCATGGAATACTATGCAACCATAAAAAATGATGAGTTCATGTCCTTTATAGGACCTGGGTGAAGCTGGAAGCCATCATTCTGAGCAAACTTTCGCAAGGACAGTAACCAAACACTGCATGTTCTCATTCATAGGTGGGAATTGAACAATGAGAACACTTGGACACAGGAAGGGGAACATCACACACCGGGGCCTGTCGTGGAGTGGGGGCAGGGAGGAGGGATAGCATTAGGAGATATACCTATTGTAAATGACGAGTTAATGGGTGCAGCACACCAACACCGCACATTTATACATATGTAACAAACCTGCATGTTGTGCACATGTACCCTAGAACTTAAAGTATAATTAAAATAAATAAATAAAAATAAAAGAAATAAAAAAGGCATCTTTCCATTTACTTCTGTCTTTTTAAATTTCTTTCATGAAAGTTTTGTAGTTTTATGTGTACCAGCCTTTCATTTCATCAGTTTATTCCTAAATATGTTATTCTTTTTGGTGCTATTGTAAATGGGATTGCCTTTCTAATTTCCTTGTTAGAGAGTGTGTTGTTAGTGTATAAAAACACAACTGATTTTTGTATGTTGATATTGTATCCTGCAACTTTACTGAATTTGTTTATTAGTTTTAACAGATTTTTTAATGGAGTGTAGAATTTTCTATGTATAAGATCATGTAGTCTTCAAAAAGGGACAAAATTATTTCTTTCCTTCTGATTTGGATGCATTTTATTCACTTATTTTCCTTGCCTTATTGCTTTGGCTAGGACTTCTAATAAAAGTGGTGAGAGTGAGCACCCTTGTCTTATTTTTAATTTAAGAAGTAAAGTTTTCAGTCTGAGCTACTCTTCCAAGGATCAGTTACACAGATGAACTAAGGACAGTTGTGAATAAAACCCATGCTGCTCCCTCTTATACTAGTGCTGGGAATGTCAGCAGGGGAATGTCAACTTTTAGTTTCAAGACTGAGCTGGGGATCATGACATGTGGTATTAAAATGCCATGAATCTCACTGTTCTTATTGAGATTCAGAGTTTTTTGTTGAGTAAGTGCTCTCTGGGTTGCTGCAGGCTTTTGGTTAGGTTCCAGAGTTCTTAAAGGCTTTACTCTGCCAAGTTCACCCAGTTGTTAAATAATTTTTATAGTGGAATGAGCTTTGGAGTTCCTTTTCCCTACACTTTCACTGGTATCACACTTTTAAGTTTTCATACTATAATCGATGCAAGACGTTAGAGTCACATCTTACTTGGAACTAGTTCAAATATCTTCCCGTGGAGTCTTTCCCATGTAAACTGACCTAGCCTAAACAGAGTCTACTTTAGCCATAAAGTTCATTTAGATTTCCCTTAAATAAAGACTTACTATTCTTCTGGCAGCCCCCAGACTATGACTGATCGTGACCAGGACCTGATCATTTCCTTCCAACGTGAGACTTTTCTAATGTATCCATTCCTCCAAAACAGGGTTTGTGTTGGAACGTAATATAAATAAGATTGACTAAGAACGACAGGCCAACATTACGGAGATCTCACAGGCTAGACAGAAGTCTAGTAAAATCTCACAGGCTAGACAGAAGTCTAGGCTTACTATGTAGGCAACAGCAGGTTACTGCAAACTTTAAGTTTTATAATATAATTCTTTTTATAATACAATGAAAATTGCACTTATGGCTATTATGGGGGTGTGTTTTCTGGATCTCCCTTCAAGAAAGAACCTGTCACTCAGCTATAAAAAATGCATTCATCTGACAACCTCCACCAATTTGCTTAAACCAATTTGCTCAAAGACGGCAAATGTCTTTCTCATGGTCACACAAAAAGCTAGTTGCCAAGCTGTGGTTGAAACCAAAGTCCTCCTGATTTCACAGAGCTCCCCCTTTCTATTTTTGTGGTAACCATACTGGATGTGTCATTGATTCTAGAGTATTTCTGTTGTCAAGAAGCTTAATACAACAAAGCACATCCATCTGTAATTCTTTGCCACTCTCAATGAGCTAACATGCAGCTCAACAGAAAATTTTCTTTTTATCTGCAGAGATGATCCTTGATACATGATGAAGTGAAAATCAACTAGATGTTACATAATTTAGATTATCCAACTCCAAAGCAAGAGAAGGCCTCAAGCAACATTATCTGATTATGGAATTTTGCTGCTGTAGGCAAGTAATCAAATTAATCTTAGAGGTTCATTTATGGGTGTGACATATTCGTTTCTTCATATTGAAACTCCCCAACAATTTTCAATACAAAAGGTACTGGTGACTTCTTTTCCTAGTATTTTCTGATTTTATTAAAACCTTAAACTCTAGATGTTTGAAAATAGTTATTTACCTTGAATTTTCCAAAATGTTTCATAGTCAGGCTTTCTGGCTTTAATGTTGATTTCTAATACTATAGATCAGCTCCTAAAAGGCCAGCAAACTTATTAAGTTGTTTCTATAGAAAAAAAATATACCAGGTGCAATAGAATCGGGTGCAGTTGGTTCTGCTTTTTCCAAAGCGCCAGGTTTAATTATAATTGTATCTTTTGGCAACTCAGTGGCTGGCATTTTTCCCTTAGTCATTATTTAACTCATGTTCCTACAAGGTGTCAGGGAATACAAGGCTTTGTGAAGTGCCAAGCTATTGACCAATTCTGGCTGCAGCAAATCCTATGACAAATGTAAGGATTTAGCTTGACTCATCTGTTCTCTTGTCATCCTCTTTTGATTGTTGTCTCTGAGGATGGTCCTTTGGTTTGAGATTGGCACTACCTTGAACTGGTGGGACTCAGGCACCTCAGCAGGGTGAGATAGGCAGAGATTGGTAATGGCTATAGCTAATTGGGGTTATAAAATGCTGGAAAAACTCTAGAGATTTTATTTCTACATCCAATTTTTATGGGTAAATGCCTGTTCCTGGGGAAGTATAGGCTGGTACCTGTCCCTGTCTTAAACTTTCTTATAGCAGAATCAGGTTTAAATGGATTTCAAGGATATCTCACAAGGGGAGACTGTGTTTGCATATTTGTAGTGGTAAGGCATTACCAAAGCAATGTTCATTCATTTATTAAGCACACACTGTGTATCACATACTGGGCCAGACAATGAGATTATAATATTAAATAAGACAGAAAAAGGTCCTTGACTTCAGAGAAGTTATGATCTAATGGGAAATAGAAACAGACACATGTATAATAGTTATACACTATACAGAGATGGATTCTATTGGACTGCCTAGAAAGGGAATCTAACATGGATTTGGGAGTAATGAAAGACTTCTTAGAGGAAGTGATATCTAAGTTAAGACCCAAAGAAGGTGAGAAGTGAAAGAGGACAGAGTTTGTGCTCAGTAGTGAGGATGGCATCTGTAAACAGATTAAGAGAGTAAAAATCATGAAAGAAAGATCCATTCAATTAAGGAGAGAAGTCACGCATAGATGGAGTGTGACATGTAAAGTAAGGAATGATAAAGCTCTGAGGGCTGGCTAATACTCTGAAGAAGAGAGTTAGGACTTTAGCATCAAAACGCATATAGGTCTATTTCTATTCATTAGTATTCATCATATATGAAACTCTGCACTAGGCACTCTGGGAGTCAGATCTTTTATTAATTATTATAGTACATATTTGTTGAGTATTTAACTCTATGAAATAGATACTACTGTTATTTTATCCTCATTTTGCATATGAAAATACAATTGAATAAATGGGAGAAAAATGTAAGCAGTATGTAGCATGGACACTCATAAGAAGAAAGGATCATAGGACTCGAGCTCTCAAAAAGACAGAAGACCTTGAGATACAGGAAATGATTGCAAAGGAGAGGTCAGAATTAGATTTTTCATCAGCAGCTATGGGCTTAGATAGACACTGCCCCTAAAAGAGAGACTGAGCGTGAAGAAGGGCAGATACCGATGATAGAAACTTAGAAGATGCTCATGGTCTACTAGAGTGAAAAGGAGAAATCATCAAATGAGACCAAGAAGGAAATTCTTGTCTTCTCCCTGAAGCAAGTCAAAGGAACCAGAATTTTTCTTTCCCAAGGTAGGCTGTAGAAACTAGAACTCTTCTCTTCCAAAGCAAGCCTTGAAACTCAGAAAGGTCAGTATCTCCCTTTTCCCTTCTCCCTTCTCCCTTGTCCCTTGAGGACCCTCATTCCAGAGGGGTCTTGCCCCACACCTGGGAGGAAGGAATGCTACACAGACAGAACAAGAGAAATTGAAACAGACAGAGCTTGATGGGCTCCTGGAATCTAGAAGGGATGAGTTTCACAGAATGTGTGAAGGATTGTGTCAACTAAAACTGAAGGAGGAAGTTACTGTGACCTCTAACAATACAGTTTTATTTTTTCTTCCAAATATACTATGTAACAAAGCAAATGTTGATAGTTTTCTTGCTAATAATGAAAGCTGAGATGCAGAAACATGATGTGTTGACAGGAATTGAAGACACATTTTTGATGTAGTTAAATCCTAAAGGTGTGTCAACATTTTCATAGCCTGAAGATTTTTCGGTGCATCACCAGATCACTTCTTTGCTAAAGTACTTGATGATTTAAAAATAAAATTATCAGTTTATTTCATGAAGAGTCTTCTGCTCTAACAATGCCTTCATCTTCCTCAAGAAGAACTTCTCTTTACTACAAAACATCTAGCCCAATGGCGTAAGATTAAGATTCATGAAATGCTTCAATTAAAGCCAAATGTGTAACTACTTGATATGTGCTTCTGTTAAGATTAGAACCCAGGTATCCATAGTTCTAAACTGTACTTTTTCTTCTTGGGTGTCTCTTAATATAAACCAAATTAAGAAGGAATTAACCATTGAGCTGAATGAATCCTGGCCTTTGTATTAGTCAGGGTTCTCTAGAGGGACAGAACTAATAGGATAGATGTATATATGAAAGGGAGTTTATTAAGGAGAATTGACTGACATGATCACAAGGTAAAGTCCCATGATAGACTGCCTGCTGCAAGTTGAGGAGCAAGGAAGCCAGTGGTGGATCAGTCCAAGTCCCAAAACGTCAAAAGTAGGGAAGTGACAGTGCAGCCTTCAGTCAGGCCAAAGGCCTGAGAGCCCCTGGCAAGCCACTGGTGTAAGTCCAAGAATCCAAAAGCTGAAGAACTTGGAATCTAATGTTCAAGGGCTGGAAGCATCCAGCAAGGGAGAAAGATGAAGGCTAGAAGACTCAGCAAGTCTGCTCTTCCATCTTCTCCTGCCTGCTTTATTCTAGCCATGCTGACAGCTGATTAGATGATGCCCACCCAGATCGAGGTTGTGTCTGTCTCCCCCAGTCCACTGACTCAAATGTTAATTTCCTTTGGCATCACCCTCACAGACACACCCAGAAACAATATTTTGCATTCTTCAGTGCAATCAAGTTGACACTCAATATTAACCATTACAAGTCCACCCTTTGCCAACTTGAACCCATACATATCTCCTGAAATCATATATAATCTTCAAATAAAGAAATAATAAGGTCTTAATTTTGCCTAACATAATACAGCTACCCTTCATACAACTGAAAGTGCACTAATCCTTAACTTAAATGCTATTACATCAAGTTAACAGCACCTAAATGCTGATATAAAGTAAATAAATCTTATGTCACATGATAAGGAAAAAGATGAAATAAAAAGTTTTTTTTTTTTTCCCCCCAAGATGGAGTTTTGCTCTTGTTGCCCAGGCTGGAGTACAGTGGTGTGATCTCGGCTCACTGCAACCTCCCTCTCCCGGGTTCAGGCAATTCTAGTGCCTCAGCCTCCTGAGTAGCTGAGATTACAGCCTGGCTAATTTTTGCATTTTTACTGGAGACAGGATTTCACCATGTTGTTCAGGCTGGTCTCGCATTCCTGACCTCAGGTGATCCACCCCCCACCGGCCTCCCAAAGTGCTGGGATTACAGGTGTGAGCCACCCACCCCACCCCCGGCCAAAAAGATATTTTCTTACTACAAGTGTATAAATGCACAAACATGTTCTTAACAAAATAAGGAGGAAATACTCATGACAATTACAGTCCTCATTTCTGCAACTGGTCATGTGGTAGTAGCTGGTAATGATGACTACCTTCTTCTACTACCCATTCTGCATTCCTTTTTTAAACATAACTTCTAATTCCAAACTATATCTTTGTGAATGAATAAAGCTGAATGTTTTTTAAGACCAACCTACTCACCTCTTGAAAGTTTTGCTGCTTAGAAATTTCTTCGGCCAGATACCCTAAATCATCTCTCTCAAGTTCGAAGTTCCACAGATCTCTAGGGCAGGGGAAAAATACCACAAGTCTCTTTGCTAAAGCATAGTAAGAATCACTTTTGCTTCAGTTCCCAATAAGCTCCACATCTCCATCTGAGACCACCTCAGCCTGGACTTCATTGTCCATATCACTATCAGCATTTTGGTCAAAAGCATTCAACAAGTCTCTTGTGGGAAGCTGTAAACTTTCCCACATCTTCCTGTCATCCTCTGAGTCCTCCAAACTGTTCCAACCTCTACATGTTACCCAGTTCCAAAGTTGCTTCCACATTTTGGGGTATCTTAATAGCACTACCCCACTTTACTGGTACCAATTTAATGTATTTTCATACTGATATGAGTCCATTTTCATACTGCTATGAAGAAATACCCAAGACTGGGTAATTTATGAAGAAAAAGAGGTTTAATGGACTCACAGTTTCACATAGCTGGGGAGGCCTCACAATCATGGAAGGTGAAGGAGAAGCAAAGACACATCTTCCATGGCAGTGGGCAAGAGAGAGTGTATAGGGGAACTCCCCTCTATAAAACCTTCAGATCTCATGAGACTTTTTCACGATCACGAGAACAGCATGGGAAAAATCCATCCCTATGATTCAATTACCACCCACCGGGTCCCTCCCATGACACATGGAGATTATGGGAGCTACAATTCAAGATGAGATTTGGATGGGTTCACAGCCAAACCATACCAGCCTTCATTCTTTTCCAAATGGTTGATGTGGTATTTGGACTTTTGAGAGACTATGAAGTTTTAGTAAGCAATTCCTAACTTATCACGAACCAGGCTTCTTAAACCAATGATCTTTGATGTCACATACCTAAAATACAGAAAGATAGAATGAGAATATTATCTCCCAAATTTGCTTCTTTAGCTTGATAAGCTATAACTTGTAGGTTGAGAAGCGATACATTACTTAAAAACATTTATAAAATATATGTAAACATTTCTGCATAATTTTAATGGCTGTACCCCTACACGTAAACCTATTTGAACCCAGTCAATACCTTTGCAGGGGTGAAGGGAATGTGCACTATTTCAACGAACTAAAATAATAAAATTCTTATTTTCTGATACTTCTGTTTCATGTAGACACAATATGATAAATAGATTTTCAGTGCAAGGAAAGTTAAAGACACAGAAGAGGTGGAAATAAAGGAAGACTAGAAGAATAAAAGGAAACAGAGAAGGTTGAGGCATTTTCTTGGTCTGTCTGACCTTCTACTTAGGTGGTCACTGGAAAAGGTCAAGTATTTTTCTCTAGATGAAAGTGAATCTGATTTAAATGGGAATATTGGATTTTTCAGATCACTGCAGAATGGCAATCATGCTATTTAAATGATTCATTTCTTTTGTTGACTTCACTTTGTCTTCTAATCTTTATATACCTGAAGAGCAGAAGAAAGGTCCTCCAATAATAAAAGGAACTTCAAACACGCGTAAGCCCTGTTCATTTTTCTCTATCAGCTATAAACTTCACATTAACCCTAGCTGGCCAGTTCTCAAAAATGCTTTACCTTTTATAAGGAAGATTTGTGGGAAAGGAAAAATGTCTAGGTCTACTCTCTAGGTTTCTACTTACATGGAAAAAATGCAGAGGTGTCACTGTTTGTAGAGGGGATCCACAAGAGAAGTTAAGAAAAGGAGGCTGTAATAGCTGTTTGGTGTGCTCCCAGATTCTCACATCAGGAATGAGGCACTCATTCCACTAACCGCAGAGTGTTGGCTGCCAAGTTGAGTTTTTACCTGGGAATCACTCCATCAGCCAAAGGAAACTGCTATGTTCAACATTAAGCCTTCTCGCCAGGGGTAGCCCACATCCAATGCCTGGAAATATGGGAGTACAAAGCCTGGATCCCTTATGTTGGTTCAGTACAACTCAAAAGGGCCATCTTACCTCCAGAACTCCCCCATAGGACCAGCTAAGGCCTTTGTTGCAGCTGCATATCAGTAGAACCTCTTTGCCAAAACTCACTTCTCCCATTCCTTTACCGTGTTATTCCTGACAGCATTGCTCAAGAAAACTCCCGCACACAACTTTCCATTTCAAAGTCTGTTTCTTCAGGAACTTGGTGTAAGACAGAGGGAAAAGTAGAGATGTTGTTATCTAGCAGCATAGGAACAGCTCCAAGGAGCTGGATGTTTCTTCTTTTTTCTGGGTTAGCGACAAAATACCATACTCCTGGCATACCACTTTCAGTCCAGGAATTGCTGAGTTTATCAGTACAGAGTGAACTTCTGATCTATTTATATTTTGCCACATTTAATATGACTCCATTGAGATAAATAAAATACCCTCTGATATTTTAACTGAATTGACTATTTAATTCAGTTAAGATGGTAAACTCACTCAACTGTATAGATAACAGCCCAAGAAAAGTTAATAAAATCACACTGGGGAATTTAAGAATAATGAGTAAAGACTTACGTGATGCATAAATCTGAAATTTCTTTTTTTCGGTAGAGTGGGTTATAAAATAAAAGGCTGATATACAGAGAAAAGAAATGTATTAGTGGAAGTGCTAAGATATGCATTATTGATTAATACATAAGTTGTTACCCTTGCACTTTCAAGTGATCTGCAATGGCCAATAAGGGATAGGAATGTTTTGTGCCTCAGTTTGATCATTTTTAATACAAGGCTTTTGACAAGTTCAGTGAGGTTCAACCTTCTCATAACCAAGGTCTCTTTTTTAAAAATTCCCTATCCCCACCCCTGCAATACCATGGACTTCACAATTAAAAATATTAAACCCATTCTGCAAACTTCTTTTTACTAAACAATAAGTAATATTTTTTACATTTACGTGGCTAAACATACATGTGTCTGTCAATCAGAGCTTCTGATGAATGTGAGGTAGCCAGATAAAGCACACTAATCTCATAAAAACTCCAGCCCAATGCAATGACACTTAATATTGTACTTAGCCTGTGTAGCTTTATTTTGAGAAACTAGGACTTCCAATTTAAAACAGTTCCAAATGCCTTAATACAAGGCTTGAAAACCTATAGAAATCTTAGAACTTCAGATTGGAAATCACTAGGCTATTTTACCTTGAGAGTACCTCTCAAGTCTAACATTTTATGTTTTTTGACATTTCTTCACCTCTCCTTTTAGCAATCATTTTAATGCATTTTTGTTCAATCATAAAGAATTTCACTGGATTCTGAACCCTTATAAATCTAAGAAGGAATTTCCTTTTCAATTGGTTATATAGAACACTTTGGTATAATCTTAAAAATGGTCTAATCAGAGGTGAGAATCAGAAGTTTATTATGACAAACTACAAGATAGGTGGTATCAAAGAAGTCACAAAGACCTCTACCTCTTGTCATAACTCACGTGGTAAATCCACAGTGCCCCAGAAACCTAAGATCCATTATTCGAGAAACATAACTAACAAATTCCAACGGGTGAATCCTGCTAACAAAGCTAATTCTTTGCATGTACAAGTAAATCAGCCATCTGAATTTTATCTGCAAGTTCATTTGATTTCATAGGTTTCTATCTACAAATGAACAAAGGAATGCCATCTATCATCCATCAGGGTCAACATACATTTTGTACAGACATGAAGAATATTTGGCCTTGCTCTAACTGGAAAGTGATGGGATAGATCATCTGTGCTTATTGGCAGGACTGGTAAAATATACTGGCAGCAGGAAGAATTCCTAACCAATAAGCAAAGTATCTCCATTTATGGACAAGATGGCTTTATCAAGCAGTAGCAGGGAGGACTGACTAAGAGGAAAGCCAAAGCCTCCCTTTAAGCTGCCTAGCTCCACACTACAAATCTCAGTCAGTGTGAAAATTAAAATCACATTTGATTTAAATAACATTCCACTTTGGTGTAGGAAGTGTGTTGAAATAATGAGAGGACACATTAATTATTATCTTTTGAAGAATGACTTGGGGTACTGAGGGACTGCAGAAGAGTTTCTTTGACTACTTTAAACACTCTTCTAAAGCAATAAAACATGCATAATATTAAAATACAGCATATTTTACGTTTCTGTAATTCTTGTTTACCTGTCTTCTTTAAATGCTAATGAGCAAGGATTATTCAGTTTACAAATGCATCCAAGACCATGTTCAAAGACCAGTGGAGTCAGATCACATATGCAGAGCTCTGCCATTTTGGAAGTCACTGGACATTAATGCCTTGCCTGTTAATGGTTTTGCTCCTATGCAAAGGTGGTGTAGAATACCCTTGGTGACTTTATAAGCAGCACTTCTGTTAAGTTCCTTCCTGTCTAGGTGCTTTAGCTTCCTGGGAGACCATCACTGTCATTTGAAACCTATGAATTTAGTAATCTATAGACCTAGGGTGAGTTACAGCTAATAGAACTATGATTCTCTGTGCTTGCAAAACATCCAGGTCCCTTCTTTACTGATTTATGTGACGTTTGAGGGAGGGTGACCTTCTTTATTTCATTATCAGATTCAATTAGACAGAACCTCAAAGGCATTAAAGACCAGGCACCTTTTTTTTTATTATCTCAGAATTTCGGCAGAGGGAAGGGCGACAATTGTGGTATCCTGGAAGGCACACTGGAGTGGGAGATGAGAGACCTGCTTTGCCTATACTACTAACATCTTTAACTAAGGTCAGTCACTTTTCTCTCTAGTAGGCAATTCTCTTAATTGCAAAATGAAAGGCTCAGGGATATGGGGAAGGAAGGAAGTTCCATTTTACTGAGAGTTTTCTATGTACTACTGGACACTACAAAAATCCTTTAACATATTACTGTATTTGGTCTTTACAGCTACCCTAAAAGCTAGATACTACAGTTCTTTCTGTTTTACAGAGGAGAAAACTGAGGCTTACAGAAACTAGACATTTTAAATAGTCCTCAGCGGAGCCCTAGGAGCCGAGCCCATAAAGGTGCCTCTGTATCCCTCAAGGTAGTGAGAGGGTAGATGCCTTGACCACCAATTTCAATCAAACCTATTGTGTTTTTACACATTGTATATGTTGGGTTTCCATGTATGTTTTTGTTTGCACTTTATGTTCTGATGCTAGAAAGATATTTAAAAATTTTTAGTAATCTCAAAGACCTTGTCTGCCATCAATATAACGTTCAACATCCATTCACCACAAGAAAATACCAAAAGGTAGACATCTGCTAGGCTTTCTCATTAGAGATCATAAATTTCTCACATGAATTTGAAATCATCCATGTTTTTCTTGCTCCTAGTATGGAAACCGACATTCTGAGCTTTCCATATCTTACGCTGTTTTGAATTCTACACAGAAAGCCAGGTTGACCTGGCCTGGGTAAAATGCTCATAGGAAATGGCTGGAAGAGTTTGTTTCTTAGACCTGGTTATCCTGGGCAAAGCAAAAGTTCAGGGTGAAATCAGGACTGTCCTCAATTCTCTGTCATTTCAAGCAGAGATGAGCTATTAGGCTTGCCCCACTTAGATGAGGCTTGGACAATCTCCAATTTCCCAGCTAATTAGGCAGCCCCTATTGCCCTGTGGAAGTTTCCAATACTGCATACTGTCATAAATATGAGTAAAGCACCCTATCTTGGCTGAGAAATCAGTCAAAATTACAGTTTGGTTTCATTTTAGCACTCTTTGCCATCCATCTCTGTCCAAGTTTATTCCTAAAGACAATGTAATAATAAAATCTCATAAAAGAATGAGATTTAAAGCCACCCAATCTGCACTAAAATGCTTTCCTGATCAATAAGGCTTTTTTTCCACTGATTCATTCATTCATTCATTCATTCATTTATTCATTTATTTTCTACGATGTGCAGGCAGTGAACTAAATGCTGAAAATGAAAATATGAACAGCAAACACATGGTTCCTGCCCTTAAGAGGCTCACAGTCTTGTAAGAGACACGCATGCATGAGTAAGAATGAGACAGGGAGATGAAGGTAATTATCCAGGTATGTTCAAGGTACGTTGGTAAGGACCAAAGGACCAAATGGCTCTCAGCAGCCCTCTAAGAAGATTCTTTTTTTTTTTTAATTATACTTTCAGTTCTGGGATACATGTGCAGAATGTGCAGGTTTGTTACATAGGTATGCACGTGCCATGGTGGTTTGCTGCACCCATCAATCCGTCATCTACATTAGGTATTTCTCCTGATGCTGTCCCTCCCCTAGACCCCACCCCTCGACAGGCCCTGGTGTGTGATGTTCCCCTCCCTGTGTCCAAGTGTTCTCATTGTTCAACTCCCACTTATGAGTGAGAACATGTGGTGTTTGTTTTTCTGTTCCTGTGTTAGTTTGCTGAGAATGATGGTTTCCAGCTTCATCCATATCCCTGCAAAGGAGATGAACTCATCCTTTTTTATGGCTGCACAGTATTCCATGGTGTATATGTGCCACATTTTCTTTATTCAGTGTATCTTTGATGGGCATTTGGGTTGGTTCCAAGTCTTTGCTATTGTGAATAGTGCTGTAATAAACATACGTGTGCATGTGTCTTTATTGTAGAATGATTTATAATCCTTTGGGTATATGCCCAGTAATGGGATTCTTGGGTCAAATGGTATTTCTGTTTCTTGATCCTTGAGGAATTGCCACATTGTTTTCCACAATGGTTGAACTAATTTACGCTTCTGCACAGCAAAAGAAACTATCATCAGAGTGAACAGACAACCTACCTAATGGGAGAACATTTTTGAAATCTATCCATCTGACAAAGGCCTAATATCCAGAATCTGCAAAGAACTCAAACAAATTTACAAGAAAAAAACAAACAACCCCATCAAAAACTGGGCAAAGGATATGAACAGACACTTTGCAAAAGAAGACATTTGTGCGGACAACAAACATATGAACAAAAGCTCATTGTCACTGGTCATTAGAAAAGTGCAAATCAAAACCACAACGAGATATCGTCTCATGCCTGTTAGAATGTTGATCATTAAAAAGTCAGGAAACAACAGATGCTGGAGAGGATGTGTAGAAATAGGAACACTTTTACAATACGGCTTAAAAAAAAAAAAAAGAAATTAGACAAACAAAACCACACAACATTACAAGTTAGAGTTTGCACCAAAGCTGGGAACGTGACCTGGAGCAGAATAGATGTATTAATTCTTCCAAGAAGTGAGAGCACTATGCCATCAGAGGCATCATTGTCTTTGTGACCTTCAAATTGTATAATAGCCCTAGATGCTTCTGTCTTCTCCATCATCTCTGGGCCCTGCATCCTGGGTAAAGGGGTGAGGAATAAGAGCCACCTGGCTGGGCTTTGGCCATAATCCCTTGCTGTTGGTGTTTTGTAGTCTCCAGGGCAGTATGGCACCCATGTTTCCCCCTCCTATTTCTCCAACAAATTTTTATTGATGAGGCAACTTTTTTAGGTGATAGATGTGTTCACTATATCTTGCTTGTGATGACGATTTTACAGGTGTATAAACATGTCAAGACTCATCATATTGCATACTTGAAATATGAGCAGTTTGTTATAAGTGAATTAGAACTCAATAAAGCTGTTAAAATGTTTATCGGGTGTTTCCCCTGTGTCAGTCACTGTGTTTGATGCTTGAAGTGCAATGATGAATAATACCTCATGGTCTGCACCAAGTTTGATTGAACCATTTAAAATTGCTTTTTGTGTAGGTTAAAAATGAACAAATATTTGCAATGGTTCAACCTAGTTTAACAATGATATGTGCTTGTACTGTCACTTTGAGATAGGCAGTGTGGGTATTAATACCATTTTATTGGTAAGAAAATTGGGGCTTAAACAGGTAAGGTTAATTTTTGCCACCCCTTATTACAGTAGTCTGGCCTGAGTACACTAAGAAGGCCAACTCTTACAAGCCTAGACATATAGACCATTGATTGTTACAATTTCTATATTCCTAGTAGCCCTTGGAGGTGCTGCTCCTGTGGCAACTAAGAAGCCAGTGGGTCCTAAGGACCTGTTCACTTTTCCTTGTTGACATACGGGTCCTTGCTGAGCTAGTCTTATGTGCTCTGGGTCTGTCTATGGGTCTGAGACACTTGCCTCCATTTGCTACAACCTCAGCTATCTTTTTGGTTTTTGGTTTCTACTTACAACTTGCTTTTTTTTTCTCTATTTCCAAGTAAACCTCCTTGACCTCTGACTTCCATATTCCGATGGTTTGGCTATGGTTTTCCTACCCAATAATGAATCTTACCTTCTAACTAGAAATAGCGCCTTCAAGGTCAGGGGCTAGAGGGCCCTGAGATCCACATAGCATTAGATTAAATGGTTGGTTTATGTTTGTAGCAGTTTAGATATGATAGGATTAGAGACACAACAGAGGTGGATACTGTAAAACTACTACCTACAAGGAGCTTGCAGTTTATTATCTAATTTTAATATAAGACATATTATGACAATTAACATTTAAAAAGCAAAATATGCTACAACAAAGGTGTAATTCCAAGTTAGGGATAGGGGACTGGAGAAAACTTAATAGAAAATGTGGCATTTGAAATGGTCTCTAAAGGACAAATCAGGATTTGACATGCGAGATGGGCAAGAATGGAGTGGCTATGAAGGTCAGGGAAATGACATGGGCAAAGGCAGAGAGGTGAGAAAGTATTTCTGGGCATTTGGAGGGAAGGCAAATTGCTGTGGTGTTCCTACAGGTATCATAAAAGGGGAAGCTACAAAGGTAGTCTAAGACCAGGCTTCCAGTAGATTTTAGTGTAGAGGTATTACAAGTACCTGTCAAGATCACTTTGTATATCCTGAGCCCAGCGTTAGAAGCAACTGGATGTGGTGTTTTCTCACAACTGGTGATGAAACTGATTCAAAAACTGATTGCGATAAGTGGCACTAAAATTTGCTTGTCTGTGAACAAGAGATTTGGAATGCTTTGCCCTTCGAGGGACTACACACAAAGAAGCAGTATCAGGAATTCTCTTCTGCTTTGGAACTTCAGTTATATATTGTAAACTTTCCTTCCCTCATCTTGCTGTAAGACATAGAGTGCAGAAAGAAATAAGAATGTGACCCAATAACAATATTCTAATCAACACATGGGCTACTCTTCCTCTGCTTGTAAGAAACATTAGCAGGTGGATTTAAACCCTACATTATATGTTTTGATTGCCCTATGGGAACCTAGACAATAGTTTATCTTGCCACCCCTCTTTTTTATTTTTCTTTTTTTAAATCATTTTACTTTAAGTTCTGGGGCACATGTGCACAATGTGCAGGTTTTTACATATGTATACATCTGCCATGTTGGTGTGCTGCACCCATTAACTCGTCAATTACATTAGGTATATCTCCTAATGCTATCTCTCCCCCCTCCTCCCACCCCACAACAGGCCCCAGTGTGTGATGTTCCCCACCCCTGTGCCCATGTGTTCTCATTGTTCAATTCCCACCTATGAGTGAGAACATGTGGTGTTTGTTTTTCTGTGCTTGCAATAGTTTGCTCAGAATGATGGTTTCCAGCTTCACCAATGTCCCTGTAAAGGACATGAACTCATCCTTTTTTATGGCTGCATAGTATTCCATGGTGTATATGTGCCACATTTTCTTAATCCAGTCTATCATTGATGGAAATTTGTGTTGGTTCCAAGTCTTTGCCATTGTGAATAGTGCTGCAATAAACATACGTGTGCATGTGCCTTTATAGCAGTGTGATTTATAATCCTGTGGGTATATGCTCAGTAATGGGATGACTGGGTCAAATGGTATTTCTAGTTCCAGATCCTTGAGGAATCGCCACACTGTCTTCCACAATGACAGTCCCACCAACAGTGTAGAAGCACTCCTATTTCTCCACATCCTCTCCAGCACCTGTTGTTTCATGACTTTTTAATAATTGCCATTCTAACTGGTGTGAGATAGTATCTCACTATGGCTTTGATTTGCATTTCTCTGATGGCCAGTGATGATGAGCATTTTTTCATGTGTCTGTTGGCTGCATAAATGTCTTCTTTTGAGAAGTGTCTGTTCATATACTTTGCCCACTTTTTGATGGGGTTGTTTTTTTTTTTTGCTTGTAAATTTGATTGAGTTCTTTATAGGTTCTGGATATTAGCCCTTTGTCAGATGAGTAGATTGCAAAAATTTTCTCCCATTCTGTAGGTTGCCTGTTTACTCTGATGGAAGTTTCCTTTGCTGCGCAGAACCTCTTTAGTTTAATTAGATCTCATTTGTCAATTTTGGCTTTTGTTGCCAAAGCTTTTGGTGTTTTACACATGAAGTCTTTGCCCATGCCTATGTCCTGAAAGGTATTGCCTAGGTTTTCTTCTAGGGTTTTTATGGTTTTAGGGCTAACATTTAAGTCTTTAATCCATCTTGAATTAATTTTTGTATAAGGTGTAAGGAAGGGATCCAGTTTCAGCTTTCTACATTTTGCTAGCCAGTTTTCCCAGCACCATTTATTAAATAGGGAATCCTTTCCCCATTTCTTGTTTTTGTCAGGTTTGTCAAAGATCATATGATTGTAGATGTGTGATATTACTTCTTAGGGCTCTGTTCTGTTTCATTGGTCTACATCTCTGTTTTGGTACCAGTACCATGCTGTTTTGGTTACTGTAGCCTTGTAGTATAGTTTGAAGTCAGGTAGCATGATGCCTACAGCTTTGTTCTTTGGGCTTAGTATTGTCTTGGCAATGCAGGCTCTTTTTTTGGTTTCATATGAAATTTAAAGTACTTTTTTCCAATTCTGTGAAGAAAGTCATTGGTAGCTTGATGGAGATGGCATTGGATCTATAAATTACCTTGGGCAGTATGGTCATTTTCACGATATTGATTCTTCCTATCCATGAGCTTGGAATGTTCTTCCATTTGTTTGTGTCCTCCTTTATTTTGTTGTGCAGTGTTTTGTAGTTCTCCTTGAAGAAGTCCTTCACATCCCTTGTAAGTTGGATTCCTAGGTATTTTATTCTCTTCAAAGCACTTGTGAGTGGGAGTTCACTCATGATTTGGCTCTCTGTTTGTCTGTTGTTGCTGTATGAGAATGCTTGTGATTTTTGCACATTGATTTTGCATCCTGAGACTTTGCTGAAGTTGCTTATCAGCTTAAGGAGATTTTGGGCTGAGACAATGGGCATTTCTAAATATACAATCATGTCATCGGCAAACAGGGACAATTTGACTTCTTCTTTTCCTAGTTGAATGCACTTTATTTCTTTCTCTTGCCTGATTGCCCTAGGCAGAACTTCCAACACTATGTTGAATAAGAGTGGTGAGAGAGGGCATCCCTGTCTTGTGCCAGTTTTCAAAGAGAATGCTTCCAGTTTTTGCCCATTCAGTATGATATTGGCTGTGGGTTTGTCATAAATAGATCTTATTATTTTGAGATACATCCCATCAATAGCTAACTTATTGAGAGTTTTTAGCATGAAGGGCTGTTGAATTTTGTCAAAAACCCTTTCTGCATCTATTGAGATAATCATGTGGTTTTTGTCTTTGGTTCTGTTTATATGATGGATTACATTTATTGATTTTCATATGTTGAACCAGCCTTGCATCCCAGGGATGAAGCCCATTTGATCATGGTGGATAAGCTTTTTGATGTGCTGCTGGATTCGGTTTGCCAGTATTTTATTGAGAATTTTTGCATCGATGTTCATCAGAGATATTGGTCAAAAATTCTCTTTTTTTGTTGTGTCTCTGCCAGGTTTTGGTATCAGGATGATGTTGGCCTCACAAAATGAGTTAGGGAGGATTCCCTCTTTTTGTATTGATTGGAATAATTTCAGAAGGAATGGTACCAGCTCCTCCTTGTACTTATGATAGAATTCGGCTCTGAATCCTACTGGTCCTGGACTTTTTTGGTTGGTAAGCTATTAATTATTACCTCAATTTCAGAGCCTGTTATTGGTCTATTCAGAGATTCAACTTCTTCCTGGTTTAGTCTTGGTAGAGTGTATATGTCCAGGAATTTATCCATTTCTTCTAGGTTTTCTAGTTTATTTGCATAGAGGTGTTTATAGTATTCTCTGATGGTAGTTTGTATTTCTGTGGGATTGGTGGTGATATCCCGTTTACCATTTTTTATTGTGTCTGTTTGATTCTTCTCTCTTTTCTTCTTTATTAGTTTTGCTAGTGGTCTATCCATTTTGTTGATATTGTTATTTGTGAATTTGATCCTGTCATTATGATTGTTAGCTGGTTATTTTGCTTATTAGTTGATGAGGTTTCTTCCTAGCCTCGATGGTCTTTACAATTTGGCATGTTTTTGCAGTGGCTGGTACCGGTTGTTCCTTTCCATGTTTAGTGCTTCCTTCAGGAGCTCTTGTGAGGCAGGCCTGGTGGTGACAAAATCCCTCAGCATTTGTTTGTCTCTAAAGTATTCTATTTCTCCATCACTTATGAAACTTAGTTTGGCTGGATATGAAATTCTGGGTTGAAAATTCTTTTCTTTAAGAATGTTGAATATTGGTCCCCACTCTCTTCTCTCTTGCAGAGTTTCTCCCGAGAGATCTGCTGTTAGTCTGATAGGCTTCCCTTTGTGGGCAATCTGACCTTTCTTTCTGGCTGCCCTTAACATTTTTTCCATTGTTTCAACTTTGGTGATTCTGACAATTATGTGTCTTGGAGTTGCTCTTCTCAAGGAGTATCTTCATGGCATTCTCTGTATTTCCTGAGTTTGAATGTTGGCCTGCCTTGCCAGCTTGGGGAAGTTCTCCTGGATTATATACTGCAGAGTGTTTTCCAACTTGGTTCCATTCTCCCCGTCACTTTCAGGTACACCAATCAGACAGAGATTTGGTCTTTTCATGTAGTCCCATATTTCTTGGAGGCTTTGTTCATTTCTTGTTACTCTTTTTTCTCTAAACTTCTCTTCTTGCTTCATTTCATTCATTTGATCTTCAGTCACTGATACCCTTTCTTCCATTTGCTCAAATCTGCTACTGAAGCTTGTGCATGCATCACATAGTTCTCATGCAATGGTTTTCAACTCCATCAGGTCATTTAAGGACTTCTCTACACTGTTTATTCTAGTTAGCCATTCATCTACTCTGTTTTCAAGGTTTTTAGCTTCTTTGCAATGGATTCAAACATCCTCCTTTAGCTTTGAGAAGTTTGTTACTACTGATCTTCTGAAACCTTTTTCTCTCAACTCGTGAAAGTCATTCACTGTCCAGCTGTGTTCCGTTGTTGGTGAGGAGTTGCATTCCTTTGGAGGAGAAGAGGCGCTCTGATATTTAGAATTTTTGTCTTTTCTGCTCTGGTTTCTCCCCATCTTTGTGGTTTTATCTAGCTTTGGTCTTTGATGATTGCGACATACAGATGGGGTTTTGGTGTGGATGCCCTTTCTGTTTGTTAGTTTTCCTTCTAAGAGCCAGGACCCTTAGCTGCAGGTCTGTTTGAGTTTGCTGGAAGTCCACTCCAGACCCTGTTTGCCTGGGTATCACCAGCAGAGGCTGCAGAACAGCAAATATTGCAGAAAGGAAAATGTTGCTTCCTGATCCTTCCTCTGGAAGCTTCCTCTCAGAGGGGCACCCAGCCATATGAGGTGTCAGTAGGTCCCTACTGGGAGGTACCTCCCAGTTAGGCTACTTGGGAGTCAGGGACCCACTTGAGGAGGCAGTCTGTCCGTTCTCAGATCTCAAAATCCATGCTGGGAGAAGCACTACTCTCTTCAAAGCTGTCAGACAGGGACGTTTACGTCTGCAGAAGTTTCTGCTGCGTTTTGTTCAGCTATGCCCTGACCCTAGAGGTCGAGTCTACAGAGGCAGACAGGCCTCTTTGAGCTGTGGTGTGCTCCACCCAGTTTGAGCTTCCTGGCAGGTTTGCTTACCTACTCAAGCCTCAGCAATGGTGGACACCCCTCCCCCAGCCTCGCTGCCATCTTGCAGTTTGATCTCAGACTGCTGTGCTAACAATGAGCAAGGCTCCGTGGGCATGGGACCCTCTGAGCCAGGTGTGAGATATAATCTCCTGGTGTGCCATTTGCTAAGGTCATTGGAATAGTGTAGTGTTAGGGTGAGAGGGTCCCGATTTTCCAGATGCCATCTGTCATGGCTTCTCTTTGCTAGGAAACAGAATTCCCCGACCCCTTATGTTTCCTGGGTGAGGTGATGCCCTGGCCTGCTCTGTGGCCTGTACCCGCTTGTCTGGCAAGCCCCAGTGAGATGAACCTGGTACCTCAGTTGGAAATGCAGAAATCACCTGTCTTCTTTGTCATTCACACTGGGAGCTGCAGACTGGAGCTGTTCCGATTTGGCCATCTTTGCGCCACCCTGTTGCCATCCCTTTTTACCTCAGCATAATCACAAACATGCTCTGAATCAATAGTTGAGATGCACAGGGATCACAGACTTTAGGTAAGATTTCAGTAAGCTAATTCCTCTTTCAGCATGGCTAGGGATTGTCCATATTTAAAAACCTGTCACAATGGATATAAAATTTAGAACATCATCTATTCTCACCCCACACCTCAATCACTGCCAATGCTGCTACCACTGCCACTACCACCACTAATACCTGCCACCTAAACTGTGGCAACATCTTTCTAAGAAGCCCAAAGCCCAAGAGGCATGCTACCTTGCCCAGTATTTCCTAGTATTTCAAGAGCCAGTGATTAAATCCCTCAGTCAGTTGCCTGTTAAACACTTTGAATCATTTACAATAACATTTGTGTGTGTGTGTGTGTGTGTGTGTGCTTACTGTGTGCCAGGCATCATGCTATATGCTTTACATGTATTAGTTCATTTGATTGTCATAAAATCCTATTAGGTGGGTGCTAGTTTTGTTTTTAATTTTAGATATAGGAATGCTGAAATTTGGAGAAGGAAAGTGCTCAAGGTCACACATCTCTTAAGTTGCAAAGCTGGGATTCAAACCCAAACACCAAAGCCGAGTTCTCCACCACTTTGCTATACTGTCTTCCAGGCCATTTTATCTTATAAACTAAAAATAATATACATATCCAAACACCTCAGTCTAGCTTGGACTTTCAAGTCAGACTGTCATCTGCTAGTGAGACCTTGGGCAAGTTACTTCAAGTTTCTAAGCCTCAATGAACTCACCTGTAATAATAGTGATAATAGCATTGCCTCAACCATAAGGGGTATTGAGGTGAAATGAATTTATGTATGTTAAGCATTTAGAACAACACCAGGCACATAGTAAGTACTGAATACATGATGCTATTACTATTACATAAATTTGAGTGTGCCATGGGAAATATTGTGTCCTCTGAAATAGTACCCAGACAATGACAGTCCATCAGACTCTCATTATCTCATTATGCAGACATTACTTTTGCTCTCAATATTAGCATAATAAATTTAGAAATTCTACTCCAGTCATATGTGGTCTGCTATGAAACTAGAGGAATTTTGTTTTTCTTTGTAAATTATTTAATTGACAAGTATTATGGAGAAACTCCTACCTGTTTCAGCACTGTACTAAGAGTGAGAGTATTACATACGAAGTATGGGATAGTTGCCCTGCTTTCATGAAGGCAATAGTCCAGCCAGAGAGACTAGCATGGAGGAAATAACAATGAGGAATGCTGGATGACACATAATTAACTGCCAAGTGGTATGATACTTATTTGAAGGGACATGAAAGTTCAATAGGCAGGAAAGAGGTGAATTGGAATCAATATTCACATCAGAGCCAATTGATGACAGTATTAACTCCTAAAACATGCAGCAAAATTGACTGCTTGAGTGCTAACCAAACCTGGAGTTGCCCTGGCCTGATAGGCATTGGGACAGATGTCACCTAGCTAGTCCCCCATGTTCCTTAGCAATCCCTCATTCCCTCTCATGACTGTTTTCTAGCCAGCCGCTCTCACTATGCATCCCCTTACCCTGTGTTGCTTCTTTGTAGTACTTATCACTACCTGACTTAATCATATATTTACTAGTTTTGTGTCTTGTCTATTTCTACCATTGGATTGTCAGACTTTTTATAGCAGGAACTTTCTTGCCTTCATTCCTCGATCCCAGCCCCCACAAGAGTGCCTAGAACCTACAGATGCTCAATAAATATTTTCTGGGCAAAGGAATGAACTTCTCACCATAATGCTCTCTTCAGCTTTCTTTTTTGTTCTAAGGCCAAGGCTACCCCAATACTGAAGCCACAGTTAGCTGCCACAGAAAATAATAGTTATTGGTGATTGAGCCTTACTATATGCCAGGCTGTATAATGTGGTGCACACAACCATCTTGTGAAGTACATAATGTTATTATTCCCATCTTACCAATGCAGTAACTGAGGCCCCAAGGTGTTGTATAACTTGTTCAGGTTCACATAGTTAAGAAATGAGTGACTTATAATAAAGATTGACTACATACCCTATGTTCTCTGGCTTTATATCTTATGCCGACTTCTAGTGGTTTGGGGACATGCCCAGAGTCTGAGACACAGAAATAGACCCTTGAAAAGGTAGGGGTGGAGGAAGGTGAGAGAGTTGGTGAGTAGGTGTTATAGGCTGAATTGTGTTCTCTCTCCCTCAAAGACCGTTGTCCCTTACAAGGAATCCTGCTGAGACTTCACAGATTATGTGGTCTTGCCAAGGTCAATGTTGCCCTAAGCTAGCCCAAATCTTTGTACATGGATATAAACTTCAGAAAATCCCACAAAGCTATATCCCTCACACATGATATGTTGGTGGCACTGCTTGAGGGAAAAAGTTGGAAACAGTTGGACACTTAAGGAGAAGACACCTTCTTAATCTCTGCAGTGTCTGCTGCAGGGTATTCATTCCATTGTCCTTTAACCCTCTGGCATAGAGGCTGATGTTAAAAGCTGGTAATGAAGACAGGAGCCTGCTAGGAATTGTAAATGCCACGGAGTCGCTATTATAGGTCTATAAAGTAAAATAATGGGGGCTCAGGACCAATTTTATAAAAAATGACAAGAGAAAATGTTTATGCTACCTGCATACCAACAGACCTACTCAGGGTCTTTCACAGACCTATTGAAGGTCTTTATGCCAACTCCAAACCCACAGACCTACTAAGGGTCTTCCAGAACAGCAATTTGTGTTCTGGACATAACTGCCTTGTCATGACAACAGGAAGCTTTCCTCATGACTGGGGTTAGTGTTTGATTTCTCTAACACAAGGGTCAGCAAACTTTTCTGTAATGAGCCAGATGGTAAATATTGTGGATTTTGAGGGTTATACAGTCTTTGTTACAACTACTCACTTAAGCCATTGTGCAACAATGGCCATGAACCATAAATCAATTAATGGGTGGGACTGTGGACCAATAACATTTTACTTACAAAAATAGACAGTGTTCAGATTTGACCCATGGGCCATAATTTGTAGACCTCTGGTGTGTAACATAAAATGGCTGGTATTTTGCTGTTCATGGAAATAATGTTCTTGTTTCCAAAGCTTTGGTGTCCAGATCTTTTCTCAGAAATGTCATGTCAGGGTTCACATTATCATTATTATTATTGCTCTGTATATTCAAACAGACAAGAGAAATGAATTGATCTGTGTTGTTACTCTTTTTTTAGAGCTCCATATTACCAACACTAAGCTAAAACAATGCCAACCTATGACCCTTTAATTATTTTCCCTAGAGTATGTTGGCTTATAAATTTTGTGATAAAGAACAAAGAAGAAATTTCCTTACAGAGTGTTTCCCTCCGTGATGAAATGGCATTGATAGAAGAGGACTAGACTCTGTGTCTGAAGCCCTGGCTTCTTGTCTCCGTCTCTGGCCCTGACAAGCCCAATAACCCCTCACAGTCATTTCATTTCTCTGATGCGACTGCGGCAACTCCTTCCTTACCTACTTCATGTGATTGTCATGAGAGTAAACTAAAAAGACCAAGATAAGAAATGTAAAGGCATTTCATTCAAAGTTAAATTGAAGCTAAATTCAGCTTTATTAGAGAGAGATTATTGTCACAGATATATTTCTCCAAAGAAGCCAGAAAGATGAGAGGAATGTTTTTCTGCATAGATAGAAATGTTACAACTGAAACATGGCACTGAATCCTCACAATGTAAGGGGACCAGGACAGGAGAGGGCAAAGGGCTGCAGATGAAGCAGGGGCAGTGTCAAGCCTTCCCGTTGGACTGGCTGGTTGTTGTGTCATTTATACCTAAATTGATTCCTTTCACTTTTAGTTGCTTCCCGGCAAGTTTATTGGAAAGAACAGGTGCTCATTATTGAATTTCCTTGTTTATTTTCCCCCAGATCTATTAAATCAGTACCAAGCAGTCAGAATTCTCTGACACTAAAGCAAGTGATTTATTTATCTGTAGTTCTCTATTGCATCTTGCTTGATAGGCTTCATTTCTATGTTAAAAACATAGAGTCCTTTAAAAGTTTAATTTTGCTGCAAAAAGAAAAGTGACAAAATAAGCTATGTAGGAGGATGTGGATGGGAGTAAAGGGGAGCAACTCTCTGGCTGACAAGTCTAAATGTCAATGCTTTTTTAAAAATACACAAAAATATATAGAGTCTGAACATGGACTAAGAGACCAGAGTTCCAGAAATCCTTACAGGGAACTCTTGTTTGGGTTTGGGCCTAAGATGAGGGTGGGAGATCTGGTGCAAGGGAAAAAGCAGTGGGGTCAGGAAGCCGACTTTGAGTCCAGGATCTGCCACTAACTTGCTATGTGATAAAAGCTAAGTTACTCACTCTTGGCCTTTGTCTTCTGATTTGTATTATGAAGGGATATAATTTGATGTGTTCCCAAGCTCTTTCTCCACTCATTTTCTACAAGATAAGAATTCAGTCACATGACACATAAACCAATAGTTCCTACTACAAATCTCATCATTCATTCATTCAGGAAATATTTATTGAGATGCTACTATATGAGGTAGGCATTGAGAATACAATGGTAGACAAAGTCAGCCTCAGGTCCTTAACTTCTTGCGTCCCATAGCGTAGAGACAATCTCTCTCTTTCTTCCCTTGAATCAGAGAAGCAGAAGGGCTTCTATACCATCATTCTTCAATTATTATTTCAGTCCATTCTTTTGAACAGTACAAATTTTACCTGAGTCATAAGACAATATTGACCTGATCTAAAATCAGACTTTGTTGTGGTAACGAACATAATGTTTGAGTGTGCATGTGGAAGATGTTTTTGATTTAAAGAATATTACTAGAGGCTAGGGTTTCCAGTTTGAGGGCAAAAGTTGCCAAGCTTTTAGATCTTGATGACTCAGGGATTGTAAGTAACCTTGAAACCTCACCAGAATCTTGAGTCCAACTGGCTCTAACTATAGCCTGGGTCAGGAGGGGTGGGACTCCTAGCTACTTTGCCTGGAGAGAGAAGGGAGAGGTTTCAGCAGACTCTCCAGAGAAAGGGCCACAGCCCAGAGCTCCACAAAGCAGAGGACAGGAAATAAATGGCTACAATAGCATAGGAGTGTCCACAAGTTTGCAATGGCTAGGAAAGTAGGTAGGGAATAGAAAGAACAAAGATCAGGGACAGTCGTCTGGGCTCATAATAGACAAGAACAGCCATGCTGGGGCTACTACATAGTTGGGAAAGTTGAAAATTAATTCATCGATATTTGCTTGTTGAGTGCCTAATTTGCACAATATACTTTGCTACGTCCTGGAGATACAGAGGTGAGTTGGACTTGACCTGTGCCCTCCACAAGCTTATGGTCCAGTGAAGACAACAGATGAATAAATGGCTAATTAGTGATGATGGCTGAGCAACAGAAAAATGGAAGAGGAAGGATCAGTGAGATATTAAGAAGGGAGACTAGACCACACTTGGTAATGGATTGGAAGTAAACACAGGGAGAAGTGTCAGGGAAAACCTTCAGCCTTCAAACAGGCAACTAAGTGGATAGTGATGCCATTCACTGAGGGGAAAATCTCAGGAGTTTGAACCAAGTACAGAAACTGTGGAGTAAGGGATGGGAGCCTAGTAAGGCACAACTTGCTGTGAAGCTCTAGAAGTCACAAAGGAGCTGATTGTGATACTGTTCTTTCTGTTTCCAGCTTTGTTTCTACTACAAGATATCTGTTTGTGTATCATATCTTGAGGAAAAGATAACTATTCTTTTTGAAGAGTAAGTAGAAACTGGGAACGATCTGCAGTCTGACACAGTGAGAGTTAAATCAGGGAGGTGTGCAGTAAGTCAAGTCTACTTCCTTCTTCTTCAGAGATTCCAATGCTTAAGTAATGTCCTGAGATATTTAAAAGGATAAGAAAGAAAATCTACTTGGGAATATTTCACCTGTCAGTTCCATAGCTCAGCTCACAGATATGGATAGGGTTTGCCTTTCATCTATAAAGCCCTACCTTATTTGTGACTCCATGAAATTTAGAGATTCTCCCTCTCTTAAAGGCTCCTTTATAGAACCATTATGGTAATTAAGTTCAGGCAGAATGGAGCCACATGCCCAAACATTATGCTAGGTAGAAGGATGAAAAATTAGCATATTACTGGTGAAAAGTGCTTTTGTCTGGAATTTCTTCTTGATGGGTTCCTTAGGAACGTATTTTTGTGATTTTGTTAGTTGAAACTGTTGGCTATAGCACAATACTCAGTACGTATTTGTTTGTATGTGGGGTGGAAGAGTTTTGCTGGCATAGAAGTTTAAGTAGCATAATTTAAATTGAAAATTTTGTACAAAGGCAACCATCATGAGGGAGTCAAGTGTAGAAGGAACACTGCACTAGGAGTCAGGAGCCCTTTATTTTAGTTTCATCTTTATTTCTAACTAGCTATGTGACCCTAAGCAAATCTCTTTCTGTATATCTGTTTCCCCAGCTATAAAATATGGAAATTGGACTAAATGGGCTTTGTTTTTTTCAGCTCTGAGGTTCTATCTAGAAAAGTGAACTGAGAAGAAAACTACTATGACATAACTACTATGAACTACTGTGAGATAAATCAAGAGTAAATAACTGTTGCAGGAAGTCAGGGACCCCGAATGGAGGGACCGGCTGAAGCTGCAGCAGAAGAACATAAATTGTGAAGATTTCATGGACATTTATTAGTTCCCCAAATTAATACTTTTATAATTTCTTATGCCTGTCTTTACTGCAATCTCTAAACATAAACTGTGAAGATTTCATGGACACTTATCATTTCCCCAATCAATACTCTTGTGATTTCCTATGCCTGTCTTTACTTTAATCTCTTAATCCCATCATCTTCATCGTAAGCTGAGGAGGATGAATGTTGCCTCAGGACCCTGTGATGATTGTGTTAACTGCACAAATTGTTTGTAGAGTATGTGTGTTTGAACAATATGAAATCGGGGCATCTTGAAAAAAGAACAGGATGACAGCAATGTTCAGGAAACAAAAGAGATAAGACTTCTGGCTGCCAGTGAGCCAGAGGGAACAGAGCCATATTTCTCCTCTTTCAAAAGCAAATAGGAGAAATATCACTGAATTCTTTTTCTCAGCAAGGAACATCGCTGAGAAAGAGAATGTACCCTGAAGGTAGGCTTATAGACGGTCCCTTTAAGGCGTGCTGCCTTTTACGGTCAAAGCCAAAGGCATGAAATGAGCCCCGGTCTCCTGTAGCGCTCCCAGGCTTATTAGGAGGAGGCTTATCAGGAAACAGGTTTGTTTTATGGCTTGGAGGACATCATGGATCTTGCCGACATGTGATGTCTCCCCCAGACACCCAGCTTTAAATTTCTCTCTCTTGTGCTCTTTCCCTTTATTTCTAAAACCAGCTGAGACACTTAGGAAATAGAAAAGAACCCATGTTAAACATCGGGAGTGGGTTCTCCCGATAATAACTACTCTGGTCAACAGCTTCATTGCAGACCTCCTTGAAAAGGCAGTAACTGGTAGATGAAAAGATAATTAAAACAGTTTATAATTTTAATTAATCATGTTCCTATCCTAGAAATTAATCTGATGCATTTTCTCCCTACAGAGCTGGACTAAGGAGCCAAATTGCAGTTCTGAGAAGTAAAGAGCTCTACGTTTTTTGAGAGAACATCAATTGGCTTTAGGTTAACCCAAGTGCTCACTTGGGGGTTTCTGCTGATATGGTTTGGCTGTGTCCCCACGCAAATCTCATCTTGAGTTGTAGCTCCCACAATTTCCACATGTCATGGGAGGAAACTGGTGGGAGGTGATTGAATTACGGGAGTGAGTCTTTCCCATGCTGTTCTTGTGATAGTGAGTAAGTCTCACGAGATCTGATGGTTTTATAAAGGGGAGTTTCCCTGCACAAGTTCTTGTCTCTTATCTGCTGCCATGTGAGATGTGCCTTTCACCTTTTGCCATGACTATGAGGCCTCCCCAGCCACATGGAACTGTAGGTTCATCAAACCTCTTTGTTTTGTAAATTGTACAGTCTCTGGTGTGTCTTTATCAGCAGTGTGAAAGCAGACTAATACTTCTGCTAAATACAGAAGGTGGCTAGGATAAAGGTAATCAAAGGTTCCTATACTGACAGTTAAGTGAGGGCTATGGAGAACCCCATCCTTACCATCCTAAAGTGATCTTTTCCTATGCCCAAATGAAAAGGAGTGCCTCATAATGCGCTGGGGATCTGAGCTGCTTCTCAAACAACAAACAGCCTTTCCAATCTCAAAAAGAAAGAAGCTATGGTAGCTAACACCTCTGCAGTTTGGGTAGAGACTATAGGATCCAATCATCTCTACTAGAATTGTGATGGGGGTCCACATCACTTTGGGACACTGAGTCTTTCTGTCACTGCCAACCCAGAACTGACAGAATAAACATAACCAAGTCACGTTTTCTTAGAGGCAAAGAGTAGAAGATATGAAGTCAACTGTGTGGGGTGGGAGAATTTAAGGTACCTGAAGAGTGGCTCCTTATGTTGGGCTTAAGCCCCTGAAGTGCCTACTTGTTGGCTTCCCTTTCAAAATGTACAATTTTTCATGACAGTATTATTCATGGCTTGTACTGACTGTGGCAGTGTAAGAAAAAGAACATGAATTGTCACACCCTGTCTGTGTACTCTAGCAGTGCCCCAGAAACCATGAGACAACTCCTTTTCTTAGACTCAAGAAGTCTTCTGTGAGTATCACAAGAGATTTTCTTACCCTCTCCCCAGAACAGGGATGCAGAGCCTCAGGATTTGGGCCTGGGCCATGCCATGCCTCAGATCACAGTAAGTTAATGGCAAAGTTAAAACTCAAAATCAGACTATTTTTGCTGAATAATCAACCGTGGCTACTTTCCTTGCTAGTGGTTCTGAACTGGAGGCAGCACCATTTCCCCCACCTCTTCACCTCCGCACACAGTGGAATTTGGAAATGTGTGCAGACCTTTGGGGTTGTTACAATGACTAAGAGTAAAGATGCTACTGGCATTAATACCCAGAGGTCTGCAATGCACTAGCCACTCCTGCATTACAAAATGCCAACAGTGTCCCATTAATAATCACTACAGGTCTATACCAGGTTGTGCCCATTTAGCAATAAGAGAGGGTTATGTCTAGGTCTATACCAGGTTGTGTCCACTTAGAAAAAATACAGGGTTATGGCTGTATCCTGTCTCCCTCTTTGCCTCAGAATAAACCATGGAGAATTGAGGAGGAGGGTGATTAGAGACCTTGGTTCCAGTCCTAGCTCTGGAATTACATCATTGTGTGACCTTAGACAAGACTTCCTATCCAGACTTCAGCTACCTAGTCTGTAAAATAGTGATTTAGTCAAGATGGTCAGCAAGAGCTCTTCCAGTTAGACATTTTGCTCCTTTTTCTTTAAGAGTACGGTCCAGGGACCACCTGAGAAGCAGTTTGTTAAGAATTGAGATTCCTGAACCCTATAACAGACTTGCTAAATCAGAATTTATGAAGTTAGGCCACTGAGATCTGTATTCACCACTCACTCCCATCCCTGGTGATTCTGAAGTATAAAATGTTTGAGAACCAGGATTCTAGTATTCTAAATGTTAGAACTGTACCTGGTCCTGGTCAGCCAGCAAATAGAGCATAAAGAGATGATTTCCACCTCCCATTCAGAGGTGCAGCAGCATTTGTGTGATGGCAGGCCTGTCCCCACCAAAGCTTCAGCACTGCATTCAGCCCTTTGCAGGCTCCTTGCCAGATTGCTGAGGCATATGGGCAGGAAGACAGAGTCAGCTCAGGGGTTGGAACTGGTAGAGGCAGAGGGTCTCCAACGGCACAGCCTGGCTTTTAAGACTGCAAGGTTTACTGCTCTGACAACAGAGAGGAGACAGCCCAGTCCTATTACAGCTGCCCACCCAGCACCTGCCTTCTCAAGCAACTGTCTCTGTCGAAGCAGTAAGCTCAAGCTACATGTTCCTATTGCTGCTAACTAAAGAACTTCTGCACTAAAGCACTTCGTCTGTAGCCTGTCTCCTCACACAACTCCAGTGGCTTTCTGCTCTATTCCAGTGCAGTGAATAGAGTCAGCAGCAAACATATTGTGTACAACACACCCAGAGTACATTGATGAGTCATAGAGTGCTTTGCTCTTCCATTTAACAACCCAAAGTTGAAGACCTCCAACAATGTTCAAAACCAAAAGGCAAATACATGGAATTCAGTCTGGCTAGTTTGCTGGAGGGTGTTTGAGTTTGGAAACAAATGGATAAATAAAGTGGCAGACATTGCTTTTACTCATTGTGAGGAAGATGCAGGTGTTGTGTTCCAGGGAAGCTTTGAAGATTTATTATCTGGCATACTAGATGACCTTCAGCCCGACAGACCATTGGTAATCACCCTTCTAAATAATGCAAAACATGTTGGCATAAAGAAACAGAACACACACACACACACACACACACACACACACACACACACACACATTTATTTATTAAAACTCAGTTTTCTCAGTGAGTATCAGGGATCTTAAGTCACCACAAGAGAATGGGGGAAGGGTAGAAGTTAATTGTCAAACTAGTGTCCCAATTTAGGGTGTACTCTCTCTTTATAGACAACAATCTTTCTGAGTTTAATTTGCTAAAAGCAATGAAATATAATATGAGAGACAGTTGGTTCCAAGATGGCCAAATAGGAACAGTTCTGGTCTGCAGCTCCCATTGTGACTGATGCAGAAGACAGATGATTTCTGCATTTACAACTGAGGTACCTGGTTCATCTCATGGGGACTGGTTGGAAAGTGGGTGCAGCCAATGGAGGGTGAGCCGAAGCATGGTGGGGCATCACCTCACCCGGGAAATGCAAGGGGTCAGGGGATTTCCCTTTCCTAGCCAAGGGAAGTTGTGACAGACTGTACTGGGAAAATCAGGACACTGCCACCTAAACACTGTGCTTTCCCAAAGGTCGTAGCAAATGGCACACCAGGAGATTACATCCTACACTTGGCTCAGCGGGTCCCACGCCCATGGAGCCTTCCTTGCTCACTGCTAGTCTGAGATTGAACTGCGAGGCAGCAAGCCTGGCTGGGGGAGAGGTGTCTGCCATTGCTGAGGCTTGAGTAAGTAAACAAAGCAGCCAGGAAGCTCAAACTGGGTGGAACCCACCGCAGCTTAATGAGGTCTGCCTGCCTCTGTAGACTCCACCTCTAGGGGCAGGGCATAGTTGAACAAAAGGCAGCAGAAACTTCTGCAGACTTAAAATTCCCTGTCTGACAGCTCTGAAGAGAGCAGTGGTTCTCCCAGCATGGTGTTTGAGCTCTGAGAATGGACAAACCACCTCCTCAAGTGGGTCCTTGACCCCCATGTAGTGTAACTTGGAGACACCTCCAAGTAGGGGCCAACTGACACCTCATACAGCTAGGTGCCCCTCTGAGATTAAGCTTCCAGAGGAAGGATAAGGCAGCAATATTTGCTGTTCTGCAATATTTGCTGTTCTGCAGCCTCCGCTGGTGAAACCCAGGCAAACTGGGTCTGGAGTGGACCTCCAGCAAACTCCAACAGATCGGCAGCTGAGGAACCTGACTGTTAGAAGGAAAACTAACAAACAGAAAAGAATAGCATCAACATCAACAAAAAGGACATCCACACCAAAACCCCATCTGTAGGTCACCATTATCCAAGACCAATGGTAGATAAAACCACAAAGATGGGGAGAAACCAGAGCAGAAAAGCTGAAAATTCTAAAAACCAGAGCACCCCTTCTCCTCCAAAGGATCACAGCTCCTTGCCAGCAATGGAACAAAGTAGGGGGGAGAATAACTTTGACGAGTTGACAGAAGTAGGCTTCAGAAACTTGGTAATAACAAACTTCTCTGAGCTAAAGCAGGATGTTTGAACCCATCACAATGAAGCCAAAACATTGAAAAAAGATTAGATGAATGGCTAACTAGAATAAACAGTGTAGAGAATACCTTAAATGACCTGATGGAGATGAAAACCATGGCAGGAGAACTATGTGATGCAAGCACAAGCTTCAGTAGCCGATTCGATCAAGTGGAAGAAAGGGCATCAGTTATTGAAGATCAAATGAATGAAATGAAGCAAAAAGAGAAGTTTAGAGAAAAAAGAGTAAAAAGAAATGAACAAAGCCTCCAAGAAATATGGGATTATGTAAAAAGACAAAATCTACATTTGATTAGTGTACCTGAAAGTGATGGGGAGAATAGAACCAAGTTGGAAAACACTCTTCAGGATACAGTCCAGGAGAACTTCCCCAACCTAGCAAGGCAGGCCAACATTCAAATTCAGGAAATACAGAGAACAACAAAGATACTCCTTGAGAAGAGCAACCCTGAGACACATAATTGTCAGATTCACCAAAGTTGAAATAAAGGAAAAAATGCTAAGGGCAGCCAGGGAGAAAGGTCAGATTACCCACAAATGGAAGCCTATCAGACTAACAGCAGATCTCTGGGCAGAAACCCTACAAATCAGAAGGGAGTGGGGGCCAATATTCAACATTCTTAAAGAAAAGAATTTTCAACCCAGAATTCCATATCCAGCCAAAGTAGGCTTCATACGTGAAGGAGAAATAAAATCCTTTACAGACAAGTAAATGCTGAGAGATTTTGTCACCACCAGGCCTCCCTAACAAGAGCTCCTGTAGGAAGCACTAAACATGGAAAGGAACAACCAGTAGCAGCCACTGCAAAAACATGTAAAATTGTAAAGACCATCGATGCCAGGAAGAAACTGCATCAGCTAATGGTCAAAATAACCAGCTAACATCATAATGACAGGATCAAATTCACACATAACAATATTAACCTTAAATGTAAATGGGCTAAATGCCCCAATTAAAAGGCACAGACTGGCAAATTGGATAGAGTCAAGACCCATCAATGTGCTGTATTCAGGAGACTCATCTCACGTGCAGAGACACACATAGGCTCAAAATAAAGGGATGGAGGAAGATCTACCAAGCAATTGGAAAAAAAAAAAAAAAAAAGCAGGGGTTGCAATCCTAGTTTCTGATAAAACAGACTTTAAACCAAAAAAGATCAAAAGAAACAAGGGCATTACATAATGGTAAAGGAATCAATTCAACAAGAAGAGCTAACTATCCTAAATATATATTCACCCAATACAGGAGCACCCAGATTCAGAAAGCAAGTCCCGAGGGACCTAAAAAAAGAGACTTAGACTCCTACACAAAAATAATGGGAGAATTTAACACCCCACTGTCAATATTGGACAGATCAATGAGATAGAAAGTTAATAAGGATATCCAGGGCTTGAACTCAGCTCTACACCAAGCAGACCTAATAGACATCTACAGAACTCTCCACCACAAAACAACAGAATATACATTCTTCTCAGCACCACATCACACTTATTTCAAAATGGACCACATAGCTGGAAGTAAAGCACTCCTGAGCAAATTGTAAAGAACAGAAATCACAACAAACTGTCTCTCAGACCACAGTGCAATCAAATTAGAACTCAGGATTAAGAAACTCACTGAAAACTGCACAACTACATGGAAACTGAACAAACTCTTCCTGAATGACTATTGAGTAAATAACCAAATGAAGGCAGAAATAAAGATGTTATTTGAAACCAATGAGAACAAAGACACAATGTACCATTTTGTGGTACCCAAGAAAAATTTTGGGACACATTTAAAGCAGCACATAGAGGGAAATTTATAGCACTAAATGCCCACAAGACAAAGCAGGAAAGATCTAAAATTGACACCTAAACATCACAATTAAAAGAACTAGAGAAGCAAGAACAAACACATTCAAAAGTTAGCAGAAGGCAAGAAATAACTTAAGATCAGAGCAGAACTGAAGGAGACAGAGACACAAAAAACCCTTCAAAAAATCAATGAATCCAGGACCTGGATTTTTGAAGAGATCAAAATTGATAGACTGCTAGCAAGACTAATAAAGAAGACAAGAGAGAAGAACCAAATAGACGCAATAAAAAATGACAAAGGGGATATCACCACCAATCCCACAGAAATAGAGTCTACAGGGATCTGCGCCAAGATGGCCAAATAGAAACAGCTCCAGCCTCTAGTTCCCAGCATGAGCAACACAGAAGACAGGTGATTTCTGCATTTCCAACTGAGGTACCGGGTTCATCTCACTGGGGCATGTTGGACTGTGGGGGCAGGACAGTGGGTGCTGCCCAATGAGTGAGAGCCAAAGTACGGTGAGGCAATGCAATGAAGTGCAAGGGGGAAGGGAATTCCCTTTCCTAGCCATGGGAAACCATGACACACAACACCTGGAAAATCAGGTCACTCCCACCGTAATACTGCACTTTTCCAAGGGTCTTAGCAAACAGCACACCAGGAGATTATATCCCATGCCTGGCTTGGAGGGTCCCATGCTCATGGACCCTCCATCCTTGCTAGCACAACGGTCTGAGATCTAACTGCAAGGCTGTGGGAGAGGCACCCACCATTGCTGAGGTTTAAGCAGGTGAACAAAGTGGCCTGGAAGCTCGAACTGGGTGGAGCCCACCGCAGCTCAAGGAGGCTTGCCTGCCTCTTTAGACTCCACCTCTGGGGACAGGGCATAGCCAAACAAAAGGCAGCAGAAACCTGCGCAGTTGTAAATGTCCCTGTCTGACAGCTTTCAAGAGAGCAGTGGTTCTCCCAGCATGGAGTTTGAGATCTGAGAATCAGAGCGCCTCTCCGCTCCAAAAGAATGCAGCTCCTCGCCAGCAAAGGAACAAAGCTAGACAGAGAATGACTTTGATAAGTTGAGAGAAGAAGGCTTCACTGCTCAATGAAATAAAAGAGGACACAAACAAATGGAAGAACATTCCAAGCTCATGGATAGGAAGAATCAATATCATGAAAATGGCCATACTGCCCAATGTAATTTATAGATTCAATGCCATCCCCATCAAGCGACCAATGACTTTCTTCACAGAATTGGAAAAAACTACTTTAAAATTCATATGGAACCAAAAAAGAGCCCACATTGCCAAGACAATACTAAGCCAAAAGAACAAAGCTGGAGGCATCATACTACCTGACTTCAAACTGTACTACATGGCTACAGTAACCAAAACAGCATGGTACTGGTACCAAAACAGAAATATAGACCAATGAAACCGAACAGAGCCCTCAGAAACAATACCACCCATCTACAACCATCAGATCTTTGACACACCTGACAAAAAAAAGAAATGTGGAAAGGATTCCCTGTTTAAAAAATGTTGCTGGGAAAACTGGCTAGCCAAATGTAGAAGGTTGAAACTGGATCTGTTCCTTACACCTTATACAAAAATTAATTCAAGATGGATTAACACTTGAATGTTAGACCTAACACCATAAAAACCCTAGAAGAAAACTTAGGCAATTCCATTCAGGACATAGGCATGGGCAAGGACTTCATGACTAAAACACCAAAAGCAATGACAACAGAAGCCAAAATTGACAAATGGGGTCTAATTAAACTAAAGAGCTTCTGAATAGTAAAAGAGACTACCATCAGAGTGAACAGGCAACCTACAGAATGGGAGAAAATTTTTGCAATCTATTCATCTGACAAAGGGCTAATATCCAGAATCTACAAAGTATTTAAACAAATTTACAAGAAAAAATGAAACAACCCCATCAAAAAGTAGGAAAAGGATATGAACAGGCACTTCTCAAAAGAAGACATTTATGCAGCCAACAGACACATGAAAAAATGCTCATCATCACTGGTCATCAGAGAAATGCAAATCAAACCACAGTGAGATACCATCTCCACCAGTTATAATGGCAATCATTAAAAAGCCAGGAAACAGCAGGTGCTGGAGAGGATGTGGAGAAACAGGAATGCTTTTACACTGTTGTTGGGAGTGTAAACTAGTTCAACCATTGTAGAAGACAGTGTGGCGATTCCTCAAGGATCGAGAACTAGAAATACCGTTTGACCCAGCAATCCTATTACTGGGTATATACCCAAAGGATTATAAATTATGCTACTGTGAAGACACATGCGCATGTATGTTTATTGTGGCACTATTCACAATGGCAAAGACTTGGAACCAACCCAAATGTCCATCAATGACAGACTGGATTAAGAAAATGTGGCACATATACACCATGGAATACTATGCAGCCATAAAAATAGATGAGCTCATGTCCTTTATAGGGACCTGGATGAAGCTGGAAACCATCATTCTGAGCAAACTATTGCAAGGACAGAAAATCAAACACCGCATGTTCTCACTCATAGATGGGAATTGAACAATGAGGACACTTGGACATAGGATGGGGAACATCGCACACGGGGGCCTGTCATGGAGTGGAGTAATGGGGGAGGGATAGCATTAGGAGATATACCTAATGTAAATGACGAGTTAGTGTGTGCAGCAAACCAACGTGGCACGTTTATACCTATGTAACAAACCTGCACGTTGTGCACATGTACTCTAGAACTTAAAATATAATTTAAAAAAAAAAAACAAAAAAAGGATGGGAGACAGTGATAAATAAAATTGAAAATATCAGTATATCTCCCCTGTGGTATTTCTTAAAAATTAACAGTGCTTCCCCTTCCACTGCCCTCCTCCAAGGAGAAAAATATTTGTTAATGTAGGTTTTATCATTTCTGGCCAATGGCAACAATTCCTGCTCAAGGCAAATGTCAAAGAATCATTGCTCATTATTCAATAGTTCAGTGTGAAAATTTAATTACAAATAATTCATTAAGAGTAAAAGATAAGTCAAAACAAAGGCCAAAAGACAATGCATTGTCAGTAAGGTAAGGCCCATTTTACACCTGTTGGAAAGTCATTAATCTGCCCTGACAGGAAGAAAGTAGTTGTGTACCTGACAGACTTGATAAATGTGCAAACATTCGCCCTACATTTTAAAATCAGTATGGAATGTTTTTCATGGCAAATCCAGATCTAGCTGGCATACCAAACACATCGCATAACAACCAACCTGTAGACTAATTGTTTAAATGAGTTCCGGGGGCAAATTAAAATTACGAGAAGGAAGATAAGAGTGAGATAGCGGTGATAAAAGGAAAATGGACTTGGCTTGGTTCAAATAAACTTTTCTCTAATAAAAATGACCTGGGATATGAACGGGACCTCTTATGACAGACAGAATAAAATGCAGGCAAGAACTGAGTAAGTATTCAGTGAGAGCTCTTTATGGATAGCATGCAATTTGGGGCTAAAAGAGTGAACTATGAATCAGAATCCTACACAGCTATAGGCACAAAAGCACTAACATAATGGAGGAATCCTCCAGGTTAGAGATACCCAGCTACAGCTTTTATTTTACCTGGATCAATTTATTAACTAAGCACAAACACTTACCAAGAATCCTGGAGAGTCACCAGTGAGCAGAACACTGTCCTTGCCCACAAGGAGCTCAGAGAAGAGTAAATAAGATAGAGATATATATGTGGAAAATTACAGTACCATGCAACAAGTGCTGTGACTGAAGGAGGTGCAAGTGTTGTTGGACCAAAGAGCAGAGGAACCAAGTCCAACCTTTCTGGAGGAGAATCCAGGAAGCTTTTGTAGAGAAAGGCAGAATTATGTCACAACTTTGAGCCAGGCTCTGAAGTCAGATAGCCCAGAGTTCACATCCAGGTCTTGACAATTGCTAGTTATGTGCGACTTTGAGCAACTCACTAATTTATATGAGCCTTGGTTAACTCATTTCCAAAATGAGAACAATAGAACCTACCTCATAGGTATGTGCAGATTAAATGAACATCGCATGAAAAGCACTCAAAAACGTTTCCGTCCTCCAAAAACTGTTTAGAAAACAAAAGAGAATGTATTTATTCATTCTCTTCTTTTTAAAGCAATGAGTTCTATAGACAGTAAGGAGATGTTCTGCTAATGCACAAGTTTATTTCCGTAAGGGGATTAAAAGGGAATTATTTTTTCCACAGCGAGATAAAAAGGGAATGATTTTTTTTTAGAAGTCTTGCACTGAACTTGCTCAGCCAGCTCTGGAAAACCAGTTCCACAACTGCTACTGACACCTGCTACTCTTTGTTTTACTAAAGCTGGCTCCTACACCTGAGCCTTAGAGGAAGCTGGTCATTAAACGCACATTCATGTGCACGCACACATATGCACATGGCACGCACACACACATCTACCTTCTCCTGGGCCTTGTGTTAAGTTCTTTCACATATTTTCTCTTATTAAATCTTCACTCCAAACTTGAGAGGAAATTGTTGCTCTCCCCATTTACAGATGAGGAATAGGAGGCTCAGAGAGATTGACTAACTTGTTGTACCGGTTAATTTCGTGTGTCAACTTGACTGGGCTATGGGGTGGCCAGATATTTGGTCAAACATTACTCTAGGTGTTTCTGTGAGGCTGTTTTTGGATTACATTGACATTTTAATCAGTAAAACAAATTGCCCTCCATACCATAATGTGAGTGGGTCTTATCCAGTCAGATGAAGTCCCAAATAGAACAAATAGATCAACCTTATCCCCCGTAAGAGAATTCTCCAGCAGACTGTCTTCAGACTTCATCTACATCACTGAATTTCCTGGGTCTCAAGTCTGCCAGTCTAAGCCACAGATTTGGACTTGCCAACCTCTATAATTGTATGAGCCTGTTCTTTTTAATAAATAAATGTGTGTGTGTGCGTGTGTGTGTGTGTGTGTGTGTGTGTGGTGCTCTGTTTCTTTGGAAAATGCTCAGTAATACGGTCACATCTTCTATTTTATTAAATTATTTTAATAGTTATGTAAGATTTAAATATTATTAATCATGTTTAACAAACAAAACAGTGAGGTATAGAGAGACTAACTTACCAAAAACCACAGTTAACCTGTATGTGTGTGTGGTGTTCTGTTTCTTTGGAAAATGCTCAGTAATACGGTTACATCTTCTATTTTATTAAATTATTTTAAAAGTTATATAAGATTTAAATATTATTAATCATGTTTAACAGACAAAACAGTGAGGTGTACAGAGACTAACTTTCCAAAAACCACAGTTAACCACACATTTTCCCATGGCCAGACTGATTCTACATACCTGTTTAAAATCCTAGTTTGCACACAGCAAAATGTTACCAGTGACTAAAAAATGTTACCAGTGCTTTTAGGTTGTAGCAGCATCCAGCCGAAGCCCTAACATCCTTTGAAGGACATGGCACAGCACACACAAACATGTAAATCAGACTATCAAATGCAAATAGAGGCATCAAGTTGGGAGTACACTTCAGTGTTGACAAAAGGTACCTCCTTATCCAGTATGCATTTCTCTAATTTCAGCAAATTCAGTTTTTCTTCAGTGATGAAGCTCTGGGTTTGGAAAACTCTTTTCCATTTCTTGTCAACGGCTGGCAGTCCTGGGTTAGTCTGGCCTTCTATGAAGCTACTAAATGAAAAGCATATCACAGAACGCTGGACAGCAAAGTGGAGTCCCAGAGCACAGGCAGAAAGGTTCAGGTGATAGACACGGATGGATTTAGTTGAGGAGTGGAACGGCCTCAGATTTTCTGGCGGAATGTTTTTTTATCTAACATTTATCAAGAACCTATGCTGGTGATGGTTACCCTAAACACCCAGACTTCAGGATTACAAAATAGATCCATGTAACAAAATTGCACTTGTACCCTTTAAATTTATACAAATAATTTTCTTAAAAAAAGAACCTATGCTATGCTAGGCATGGGAAATCCAAAGACAAATAAGATGTGTCACTGTTTTTGAGTAATTAATGATCTAGTATGTATCACAAGATGACTAGGAATTCATTCATCTATACAACAAACTTACTAATCGCCAGTGATGAGTCAAGGCCATGTGCTAACTGTTGGACACGGAAAGGTGAGTAAATTCATGTACTGTAGGCTCCCAGCACTAATGAGGCTCACAGTCTACCACTATATCTGCCCTCAAATCACCAGAATGGGGAGAAAGCCCTAGAGCCCTGCTGCCACCCTCTTCCCAATCTCCTTGAGTTGGGCTCTTCTGCAACAATGTATTGTGTTTCTCTATTAGATTCTGAATTCACTCCCTCTGTCGGGAACATAACCCTGTGACTGTGGAGAGATTACTGTATTTTCAATTATACAAAACCTAACACTTTTGGGAAAAAATAAGATGGACAGACACTATATTAAGACATGCAATCTCTCTCAGCCAGGACGCAAGGCGGCCAGAGTGCAGTGACGGCCATCCATCTTCCCTAGCCCAACCCAAGAACAAACAATCTTCTCTGAATCTCAAAGGCCTAAGAACAATTTACAGGGAAAGTCTGCACTTGCTTTCTCTCTCCTACCCTATTCAGTGAAATGCAATTCTGATGTGCAGAGAGGCTTCTGCTAAGTAGATAACAGCCACATTTCTCAAAGAGCCTGCCATGGCTTTTTATCCTTCACAGCATCTAATATTTGTCAAGCATTTTAGATTAAAATGAATATAAAAAACTCAGCCTTACTCAGCACTTCCTTTTCTCTGCATGTCAGGGACTAGGATGAGAACAAGCCTCAGGGCTTTTAGGTTCACACTGGGATTCCCCTTCCAGATACCCCACCCCCCACCGCTCCTTTCCCGACCAATAGCAAATAAGAAGTAGCATTGGCTTTGGAGTTGGGCATACCACTGACCTGTTGTTGACCTTGGGAAGTCACTTGACCTCTCTGAGCCTCAATTTCCTTATCTTGATACTGGGAATAATAATCCTTCTCCTTCTCCCCATAGGATTATAATGATAATTAAATAAGATCACATATATAAAAGATTTAATACACAGTGGACACTCAACTGACAGATGTCCATCCTGTCTCCCATCCCTGAAGACAGCCTGAGAGCAGACCCCTTCTCGAGGCTTACACCCTTGTTTTGACCTGTACTTTCTTACTACTTCTCAATTCTTCATGTAACTAGGGACCTTCCTTCGTATTCCTGCTTCCTTCTGGTTTCCATTTTTGCTGCTAATTAGGAAGTAAGTAATTAGTACAACTCAATCAAAATAAGCACGTTCTGTCATCATTGAGAATCTGTATAATTTAACTGATGCAAATCCTCCAATAATGCGAAAGTTTCATGTTGCATATGAAAACAAATCTCTGGTAATTAGCATCTTCTTGTCATCACTGTGTTCCGGCAGGTTGGCTGAATGGCTTAGGTCAGGGATTGGCAGCACTCCAAAGCCTCAGTCTGTTAGGAGTTCAGGCCTTTCAGTAGGTTGAAAGGAAGTAATTTAGGAAGGAGGAGAACTTTCAGCACTTCTCATGTCATACTGTGGGAGTGGCCTAACATTTGCCACCCTCTGTGCAGAAAGCTCAAAAACATTTTCCGGTCACCATCTCTCTCCCAGTCAAACTTCCTTGGTTCGTCTATTAAACCGGCATGTCTGTTGCTAATCTACTGTGTGACTTGGGAAACTCTCTTCCCTTCTCTTAGTGCCAAACTTCTCTTAATTGAATAACCTAGAGAAGGGCCAGAAGAAATCTGGAATGTACTAGATTTGGATTATTTCATTGTCCTCATCTCCACTCACCACTAACATAAAAAAACTCTCTAGGTAACTTAAACGGCAGCAATACAGGTCTTTATTGGCAGGATATCAGGGTGTTTGCAGATTTAATGGGAGGCTGTAGACCTATGTTAGGAAACAGACTGAAACCTGGTCAGAAGTTATTTGGGCTCAGGGTGCGGCTGCTTGCATGGATCAATCTCAATCACATATATTTTGTCTTTGGATCTCTCTTTGTAAGACTGAAAGTGCTGGGATGCAAAAGCAAATGCAATAAAAACAAAGATAAATAGCTGGGACCTAATTAAACTAAAGAGCTTTTGCATGGCAGAAGCAATAGTCAACAGAGCAAACAGACAACCCACAGAGTGAGAGAAAATCTTCACAATCTATGTATCTGACAAAGGACTAATATCCATGAACTCAAACAAATCAGTAAGAAAAAACAAACAATTCCATCAAAAAGTGGGTTAAGGACATGAATAGACAATTCTCAAAAGAAAATATACAAATGGCCAACAAACATATGAAAAAATGCTCAACATCACTAATGATCAGTGAAATGCAAATCAAAACCATGATGCGATACCATCTTACTCCTGCAAGAATAACTATAATCAAAAAATAAAAAAAAACACCAGTAGATATTGGCATGGATGCGTTGATCAGGGAACACTTCCACACTGCAGGTGGGAATGTACACTAGAACAGCCACTATGGAAAACAGTGTGGAGATTTTTTAAAGAACTAAAAGTAGAACTACCATTTCATCCAGCAATCCCACTACTGGGTATCTACCCAGAGGAAAAGAAGTTATTATTCGAAAAAGATCCTTGCACGTGCATGTTTATAGCCTCACAATTCACAATTGTAAAATCGTGAAACCAACCCAAACGCCCATCAATCAATGAGTGAATAAACTGTGAGACATATATATGATATATATGATATACATAAATATATGATATATATCATATACATATATCTATATAACATATATACATATACATATATGTGATATATATATACACATATGATATATACACACACACACAATGGGACTACTACTCAGCCATAAAAAGGAATTAATTAATAGCATTTGCAGTGACCTGTATGAGACTAGAGACTATTTTTCTAAGTGAAGTAACTCAGGAATGGAAAACCAAATGTCATGTGTTCTCACTGATATTTGGAAGCTCAGCTATGAGGACACAAAGGCATAAGAATGATACAATGAACTGTGGGGACTTGGGGGGAAGAGTGGGAGGTGGACAAGAGATAAAAGACTACAAATATGGTGCAGTGTATACTGCTCGGGTGATGGGTGCACCAAAATCTCACAAATCACCATTAAAGAATTTACTCATGTAACCAAATACCACCTGTACCCCAAAAACTTACAGAAAAATTTTAAACAATAAAAAATAGATAAACAAATTAAAGGAAAGTGTGACCGGGTATGGGGGCTCACACCTGTAATCCCAGAACTTTGGGAGGCTGAGGCAGGTGGATCACAAGGTCAGGAGATTGAGACCATCCTGGCCAACATGGTGAAACCTCATATCTACTAAAAATAAAAAAATTAGCCGGGCATGGTGGCATGCACCTGTAGTCCCAGCTACTCAGGAGGCTGAGGCAGGAGAGAATCGCTTGAACCTGGGAGGTGAAGGATGCAGTGAGCCGAGATCTGGCCACTGCACTCCAACCTGAGCGACAGAGTGAGACTCCGTCTCAAAAAAAAAAAAAAAAAAAAAAAGTGCTAGGATGGAGAGCCTAGCTGTCTGCATTTACGTCACCTGGATAGACTGGAGCATTTGGAGCAAAGGCAGGACAGAAGGAACCTTCAGGCAGCTTTTTGACTTCCAGTGAGAAGGAAGCCTTCCCTGATCACCTCTGCAACTTTAAATAGCTTGATTAAGCTATTCAATTTATTGAGCTATTGACAAAAACAAAATCTCTTGGCTTTCTACTTTGTTGTCTAAGATGAGGGGCCTGAACCTTCCCTTATCTCCTCACTCCCTTCCTCCAGCTGTGTCAGCTTGTTTCTTCACTTTTGATATTGTCAAGGTAGTTAAGGTTTATGCTTTGTCTTGTACTCATGCAAAAAAGAAAAAAGAAGGAAAAAAGGAAAAAATCCTTTTTATTTATTAAAAGTTTCTTTTTATCTTCTATTTTTAAAGGCACTGTCATGTTTAGTCATTCTTCTACTCCCCCTAGTTAGTCTTTGCTTTTCAAATGATTATTTTCTTTGATTTGTAATTTTTTCATAAGTTCTGTCACTTTCTTTCTGAGCATTTTAAATCCTGATATATATTGTTCTTTCACATATTGTTTCATTTTTTAATATATTGTAGCTTGTTTAAAATAATAAGTTACGATTTTGATCTGTTTTGTGGGCATGTCTTTCTGGCATGCTTTCATCGTCTCTGGGATGTTATGCTTCTTTTTTTCATATAATAACTTTGTATGAGATTTGGCTCTGATAAACTTTGCTTTGCTCATTTCTATGTTAGATTAACTTTATGTTGTTTGGTGAAGTAGTCACAAATATAGTGGCTGACTTTCTGAGAATCCCTGGCTTTCTCCTCTCTCTTATTTTGATCTGAAACCTTTTACCTTTGTCTCTGTTGTCCCTCTTCTGGTCAATTTTGATTCCCCTACCATCGATTTTAAAGCCCTGGCCAATAATGTGGAGAGTTCCTAGGAGTTATACTGCCTCAGTCTCTTTAGTAGTTGATATGGTTTGGCTCTGTGTCCACACCCAAATCTCATGTCAAACTGTAATTCCTACATGTTGGGGGAGGGACCTGGTTGGAGGCGATTGGATCATGGGGTCAGTTTTCCCCATGCTGTTTTCATGGTAGTGAGTGACTTGTCACGAGATCTGATTATTTAAAAGTATTTGGGAATTCCCCCCTCACTCTTTCTTTCCTGCCACCATGTAAGACGTGCCTTTCTTCCCCTTCACCTTCCACCATGATTGTAAGTTTCCTCCTCAGCCATGCAGACCTCTGAGTCAATTAAACCTCTTTTCTTTATAAATTACCCAGTCTTCGGTAGTTCTTTATAGCAGTGTGAAAACAGACTAATACAGTAGTCCATTCAACTTTTCAGTTATATGATCTCACCTATGTAGGTCATTTGTTTTCCTCTGTTTCTAGGGAGACTTCTGCCCACTCAGTCTAACTCAGACTTTATAAATTGGTCTTGTTTCAGGCCTACAGTGCTATCCTAGGAATCTCCTTTACTATTTTTCTAGGGTTCATCTAATGTCTTCCTCTTTATGATTTATTATCTTATTTTGATGAATTATATCTGCAAGGAATGTTCTAAAATTAGTTTCAGAAAGGCATACTTTCTGAGTTCTTATGTATCTGAAAAAATATTTATTCTACTGTGAGGATAGTTTTCCATAGAACTTTGTATATATGTCTTCATTGTATTTTAGTTTCCAATGTTGTTGACGGGAGGTTTGATGGCACTCTGATTCTTCTTCCTTTATTTGTGACCAGTTTTCTATCTCTGAAAGCCTTTAGGATTTTCTCTTTATCTTTGCAGTTCTGAAATCTCTCAGTAATGTCTGTGTGAGGGGGAGTCATTTTTCATTCATTTTTGAGCACTAAATGGGCCCTTTTCATCTGAAGACTTATGGCCTTTCCACTCTGGAAAATTATTATTTATTTTATTCAGGAAGAATTTCCTTTCTTCCATTTTCTCTACTCTCTTATTTTGGAATTCTATTTAGTCAGCTGTTGGACTTCCTGGTGGTAGTTTTAAAAAATCAGTTTTGTTGAAATATTATTCAGCTACAAAAATATATACTTATTTTGTGTGCATTTTAATGAGTTTTGACAAAATGTATATGCCCAGGTAACCACCAGCACAATCAAACTATAATGTATTTTTATGATCATAATTTTTTCATGCATATTTGCAGTTATTCTCGCCACCTCCAGCTCCAGTCAACAACTGATCTGCTTTCTATCACTATAGATCACTTTGACTTGAGAAGGTCATATGAATGGGATTACATAATGTGTGTCTGGCTACTTTTGTTTAGCCTAATTTTTAAAAAAATTGATCCATGTTGTTACACATATCAAAAATGCATTGTTATTGCTGAGTAATAGTCTATTTTATGGATGTACCAGAATTTACCTGGATTGACTTCAAAATCTCAGAGTTTAGTAGCTCAGAGTATGTGCTCTGGAGCTCCTGATCTTTACCCTCTGGTATCACACTTGTGATTGTGTTATGTTACTTGGCAAATGGGACTTTGAAGATGTCATTCGGATTACTAATCAGCTGACGTTAAGATAAAAATATGTATTCAGGATTATTTGTTGGGTGGGGCAAATATAACCACATGTGCTTTTAAAAGCAGAAAAAAAAAAAAAAAACAATGATGTGGCAGAAAGGAAAGTCAGGGAGAATTTGAAGTATGAAAAGGATTCAATGTGCCTTTTCTGCCTTTGGAGATTGAGGGGAGCATGGATCAAGAAATGTGATCAATCCTTAGAAGGTGATAATAATCCCAGGCTGACAACTAAAAAGAAAATGGAGACTTCTGTCCTACAGTCTCAAGGGACTAAATTCTGCCAATTATCTGAATGAGATTGGAAGCAGATTATTCCTAGAGCTTCATAATTATATCCCAACTGACCAACAACTTGATTTCAGCTTTGAGAGACCCTAAGCAGTGAACCCAGATGGGTCCTGAGAACTGCCTGCCTCAGAGCAAGCATTATATTAAATGGTGGACATTGCTATTATCATTTTTGTTCTTTTGTATTCAACTTTCTGGGAAACTGTATCAAGTTTATCTTCTAGTCTTCTTATTAAATGCAATATTTTGACAATTATTTTATTTTTTAGAGTGCTTTTTTGCTGTCTTACCATTCCTTTTCCATAACAGCCTGTAAGTCTTCTGTTTCTTGAATTATCTGGTTATTAGTCTTTAAAAATTTGCATATTTAGTCTTTCTTATTTATATTGCATGCTTTTCTCAACACCCATTGATCTTTGGTTTTGCATTAATATTAAAAAAGTAATAGAAAAACTGACTGGAAACTCTAGACATATGGGATTTGGGGCTTATCACCTGGCTGGCTTTGCCTTTGGTAAGTGAGCAGAGAGCTGCCATTAGGCAGGGGTCCCTTGACATCTCCCAGTCCAGACCATTTCTATGATATTGGCAAACAGATAAGTTCCTACCTAAGCTGCAGCTGCCTCTACACAAATTCTAAGCTGTGTTTTCCTCTGTACTACAACAGCTGCCACTTTTTTTTTATCTGCTTTCTTCCAGAAATTTGTTGTTATTTCTTATCCACTGATGGTCCTTTTTCTAGTCTTGTTGGTGTTGAATATTCATACCTATTTAATATTTTACTCTCATTTTCATGGGCTTTCCAGATGCCCAGCCTACCATGTTGAACCAGATGCCCCCTGTCTGCCCTCAATCCCTCTTAACACGTGACCTTGCCTTTTCTTTCCCTGAGAAAATAAAGCCTTTTCTGACTTGCTACTCTCAACTTCCGTCTCTTATAAATTTGCTTCCACACCCGTACTCACCTCTTTTTCTTAGAAGAACAGATGCCTCTTATTTGTCCAGAAATAATCCTCTACCTCCATGCCCTTATACTTTTGGTCATAAGAAAATTAGTAGTTGGTGACTCGTTCCTTTAACATATCTTCTCAGAAAACAGACAAAATAAGCTGCGGAAAACAATGGTAAATTCACTCTGCTCTTCTTGGAGAGACTGTTCACGTCTCTTGCCTGTGATTTCAAATCTTTCCACCTGCCAATTTGAATGATAGGAGAAAAGGTAGGCAGTCACTTAGTATTCATCAGGGGTAAAATACAGAAAGGAGTCAATTGCGTCCATGAATGACGTGTCTATATATTTCTAGGTGCAGTCAAGCGCAAAGTTTACTGCCACACTTCCAAGCCTACAATTAAAAATATATTGAAAATAAGGATCTTTCTTTTACTTTAGTTTTGGTCTTCTCTCTTACAGCTGTAATTTCCTCACATGGTTACACTTGGCATATCTCCTCATTACCACCTCTCTTTCTCACTCAATGTTTGTAGATTATTTGAAATAATCCCGAGCAGAATAGAAGAAATCAAAATGCAAGGCAAGAGCATGTTTCAAGAAAGAGCAGAGGATCAACAGCATCAAACTATTCAGAGGTTGAGGAGGATGGAACTGAGACAAAATAGCATCAAATCTGGTAACATGAGATCATTGGGGATCTCAGTGAGAATTGTTTCTTGAAGATTTTCAGACCAGCAGTCCATAATGTAGGAGGCTGAGAATTAAAAGTCATGTTGAAAGCCTGAGATGTATCTAGATGAAAGAGAAAGGAAATGGGAGAAGGCAAGAGTCAAGAAGGAGGTTACCTCTAAAATGTGGATGATTGGAACATGTCTGTGGGCAGAGAATAAAAAGCCAGTAAAGAGAGGGCCAGGGTGTATGTGGAAGACCAAAGAAGAGGAAACTAGTCTTTTTCTGCCCTTAAATTTGGTCATTTACCCACATTTCTATCTTTAGTCTTCTTTTTTATGCCTACACACTCTCTGTCAAGTGTTTCAGTTATCATCATAGTTTTAATCACTATCCATTAGTAAACCCTCCATCTTCAGCTCTAGCTTATACTTCACTCACAAGCCTCAGTTCAACATTCTGGATTACTTATTGGGTATGGACGTATTGCTAGCCCTCAAAGTTAGTGAGTCTCAAAATATACTTCCCTGTGCCTTCAAGTCTGTTATTTCCCTTGACTTCTCTTTCTTTCTGTGAAATATTCATTTTCCAGGTGCCACTAAGATAAATTCTGCATTTTTTTGCTTTATTTATTTTCCTCATTCTCCTTACCCAGTCATTCTTCAGATCTTGTTAAGTCTCCCTTCACAGTGACTCCAAAAAATACTCCATTCTTTTATCTTCATCTTCACCGCCCCTGCCGTATAACAGCCTCTCATAATTGCTCATATTGACTATTGGTACCTCTGCCTCTAGTCTTATCCTCATTTATTTTATCCTCCACACAACTATCAGTACCTTCTTTCCTAAATACCACTTTCATCATACCACTGCCCTACTTAAAACCAACCATCCAACCAACCAACCAACCAACCAACACCTACTGTGGTTCTCAGTACCTTTAGTAAAGTAAAAGTCAATTACTTATTTTGGCAGTCAAGGTCCTTCACAATCTTGTCCCTGACTTCCTTTAAAACTTTGTATTGTGTTCATCTCCAAAGGAACTCCTTCACTCCAACCAATGTGAAATGGCCAAATGCTCCATTTACCATCTCTGTACTCATGCTGTCATCTAAATTGAAATGCAGTTCTTTCACTCATTCTTACCATTTATTGATATTATTTCCATCTGTTATAGCCTAATATAACCCCCACTTGCTCCATATACCCTTATGCACAGTAACAATGTTGAGAATACAATGCTGAATTCAATAAATTTTTTCCATTCTTCGCCAAAAACTTTTGCAATAAGCTGAATGTTTGTGTACCCCTAAAATTCATGTGTCTAACCCTAATTCCAATTTGATCATCTTTGAAGGTAAGGCCAAATGAGAGGTATTTAGCTCATGAGGGTGGGGTGGGGCCCTTTTGAATGAGATTAGTGCCTTTATAATAAGAGGCCAGAGAACTAGCTTGCTCTCTTTCTGCCATGTGAGGAGGATACAAGGAAAAGTTGCCTCTCTGCATCCTGGAAGAGAGCCCACCCCAGAATCTGACCATGTTGGCACCCTGATCTCAGACTTTCAACCTCCAGAACTGTGAGAAATAAATTTATGTTATTTATAAGCTCCCCAGTTTATGGTACTTTGTTTTAGCAGCCTGAACTGACTAAGACAATGATTTATCTCGTCTTCTAGAATCCCATAATGGCAACACTGAAAATTCCTTCAAATACTATCTGGCCCAAGCTTCTCACTGTTTAGAAAATCAGGCCCTTGGGCTGGGGGTGGTGGCTGACTCTTGTAATCCCAACAATTTTTGAGTTGAAGGCAAGAGAATCATTTAAGGCCAGGTATTCAAGACCAGCCTGGGCAACACAGTGAGACATCATCCTTACAAAAATACAAAAATTAGCTGGATGTGGTGATGTGTGCCTGTAGTCCCAGCTACTTGGGAGGTTGAGGTGGTAGAATCACTCAAACCCAGGAGTTTGAGGCTGCAGTTGGATATGATCCAGCTACTGCACTCTAGTCTCAGTGACAGAGAAGGGCCTTATTTCTCAAAAAGAAAGAAAGAGAGAAAGAAAGAAAGAGAGAAAGAAAGAAAGAAAGAAAGAAAGAAAGAGAGAGAGAAAGAAAGAAAATGAAGTCCAGTGAGAAGTGTCCTGCAACAATAATACAGTAATTTGATGACTTTAGGTATGTCTAGAATCTAGACCTTAGGCATCTTGCCACCGAGGCATTGGCCACTGCCCCAGCTGATTTCCTTATTATTTATCCTATGGTTCTTGTATGTTGCTGCCTTAGAATGTAGATATAAAGTTGACTCTCATATCCTGATTAGTACTGAGTTTTAGGAGAGCGGGTGATATTTCCTCTACTCCTCTGAATTCCTCACAACACTAAATCTATTGTTTTGGACAGAATAGTCACTAAGCAAATACGTATTGATTGAACAAGAAATAATACATCACAACCTGAGATAAACCATCGATTTCCACTGTCTCATTAGCATATTCTACAAAGTAAAATTAGTAATAACCTTGAGTCCTTGAGCAGTTACAATAACAAAGCACAATACTCCAATATAGGCAGGAAAACTTGAAGACCCAATGTATATGTGATAAAATATTTGAATAGCAGAGCTGGAATTTCCCCTTGAAGGTCATCTTACATAGCAGTCCCCTCCTTCCCCACATTTTTACTGATGGGAAAATTGAGATTCACAGAGTGACAAAACTTCCCCAAAATGTGCATAAATGCATAGTAAATTAATGATGTAGTTACTAGCAGAAGTTAAATCTCCAAATTCCTGAGCCAAAGTTTCTATAACCCAAAAAAGCAGGTTGCACACTATGATGATTATATAGTTAAACACATGGGGTTTAGAGTCTGACTGACCTGGCTCTGCCACTTGATTAAGTTAGTTATCCTAATTGAGTAAGACTGAATTTCTTTATTTTCAGTAATAAGCCTGCTTGTTGAGTTCTGAGGCCAATTGAGAAGTCAGAATTCTATATGGTCTGTAGTGCTGCCTATATCATGCCTTCAGTCTGTGTCTTCTGAATTGGATGGAGAAGATCCAACCGCTAGCTTCAGCCCAAGGCCATACAGGCTCTTGAAAACACTAAGAGTAAGATATGACCCGTACTGTGTCATACTTACTTTGAGACACTAGGGAGTAAGTACTGAAGTAATAGGACAGCACCCTTAGGAGTTCTCACTCCTCCATGACATACCTGTTATGAAATTGTCAACATTGGCACTGAAAGTCGCTGAGTAGAGGATGACATCTTGTCTCCAAGGTACTTAATTAGAGCTGCTTAATGCTAGGATAGCTAGAGGGACTCTAACGCCTTACTGTAGGAAAGGTAGAGAACAATCTTCCAAAATAAAATATTTAGCATCAACCCTTTGAGTAGCTGTGGCTACAGGGACAGAGCTGCTTGGAGAAAGCTACAACCTCCAAGTAGAGTTCAGACAGAGCAGGGCCGGGTACTTGGACACCAGAGACACTTTTAAAAAGTCATGAAAGGTCAAGTCTGCTGGGAAGCATGGGAGGCAGGAGAGAAATTTCTTCTGTCTCTGATTTCTATACTCTCTTGTAAAAGGCTCATCTGATTAGATCAGACCCACCCAGAATAATTTCTCTTTTGAGTAACTCAAAGTCAAACTGATTGGTGACTTTAATATATCTACAAAGATTTTTTTCATCTTTACCATATAACATAACCTAATCACAGTTGTGACATCCATCATATTCACAGATTCTGCACACACTCAAGGAGAGGGATTATATAGCAAGTGGTAGAAATATTGGAGACCATCTTCGAATTTTGCCAACCACAGTCCTCCCTCTGGCCACCAATGACTCACATCCCTTCTAAGTGCAAAATGCATTCACCATGTTCCTACAAGTTTCATCCCATCATAGCATCATCCCAGTGTCTCATCATCTAAATCTAAATTTTATCAACTCATCAGCTCAAAATCCAAAATCTCATCTAAATCTCATCAGTTGAAAGATCAAAATCTCATCATCTAAATTATCTATATTAGGTACAGATGAGGCTTCCTCTCCATCTGTTGAGTTCTTTACACACATTATTATATTTAATTCTCAAGACAATCCTCTGAATAAATTTTCATCATCTTCATCTTATAGATAAGGAAACTGGAGTGTTGAGAAGTTAACTAACTTGCCTACAGTCATTTAGAGATTAAGTTTCATAGTTAAATCTTGAACCCAGGTACTTGCAAGTTTGCTAACTATACTGATCTCCAGAGAATAATTTTCTGAAGCCCTCTTGGCAAATAGGGGGCCTTAAATGATCATTCACATCTGCAGTAGCCAAGCTTTGGAGGCCATTAAGATTCTCACACTGGAGAGCTAAGTATCAGACAGCATTACTAACATGTTAGAAATGATTATTTTGCCTGGATATATTCCAGTGGCACAGGTGAGCGTTGCTTTAGGGCAAAAGTATAAATTAATGAGAGGAATGAAAAATGTAAGTAACCCCAATTACATGAGACAAGAAGAAAAAAAGGGGATGAGAAATAGATGAGTGCTGGCTTCAGTCCTGTCATGACTTCTTATGACTGGGCAAAAAGCTTTTTTCTTTTTGAGCCTCAGTTTCTTTTTATGTAAAATGAGGAAGATACGTTTGAATGCTAGATGTTCTCTAGGTCACTTTCAAAAACCTGTAATTCTAACAAGAGGAGCAACCAACAATGCAGATAAATGTCATGATTTGGCATTTGATAGAGAAAAGAGACATGGCTATTTGAATTCCATGACATTGTTCTTCAACAGAATATGCTTAAGCATATGGACAACCATAGCCTTGACTTCAGAATATGTGATGGAATCCTACAAAACATTGCAAGGGAAAATCCCAGTACCTCTGAGGAACAAAAGTGATACTTGAGCCATCAATGATCATTATTCAGGTCACTATATTTCTGAAAAACAGGGTCATGAGGAGTGGTGAGCAAAATGAATGAATCTCCATGAGAAGTGGATATATCTTGGAGTAATCAGGTTGAGAACTACCAGAGGTCCTGAATGCCTGGGCAGATGAGAGGGAGTTGTGTGCATCTGAATGCTAGGTTAAATTGGAAGAAATTCCTCCCTCTCATCACTATACCTATCCAAAATAACCATTCACATCGTGCAATTCCCTTCTCTCTACTCACAAAACTCTAAAACCTGTTTTCATTCATTCCACAAATACGATAATACAACTTCTTTGTGCTGGGTGCTATGAGAGCATATAACAATAGATAAGATACAGTCTAGAGCCAAATTATTTATGACATCAGTTCTTTGATGTTCCACAAAGTATCTAAGACAATTATTCGTCCTTCAAGGTTGAGGTCTATTGTTGCCTCTTCCATGATTTTTTTCTCTGGTAAGTGGCGCTGGCTGCCTTTACTCTTCCCTTCCTGCCCCTTCCTTCCCCTCCTTTACCCTCTCTTTTCAGCTCTTTCTGTGACTTCTTCATATAGAGTAGTCCCCGCTTATCCACAAGGGACACGTTCTAATACCTCCAGTGGTTGTCTGAATCCGTGGATGATACTGATCTCTATATATGTGTTGCCATTCAGTACCAGAGTTAATTTGCCTTTCTATGTTTTATGCCCTGGTGCCTCCTTTGCAATTTTATTAATGTAAGTGCTGTTGGGCATCTTCATCGCAATTGAAACCTTGCTTTGCATGGTATCCTTTCTCCTTAATCATCTTCTTCAACTCAGCCAAACGTGGCAGCAGCTTCTTTGTTGGCAGATGCAGCCTCTCCAGTAAATTATGTCTTTTTCAGGCCAAATCTATTCCTGAATCTGTGTAACCATCCCTTACTTGCAGTAAATGGCTTGGTGTCACTAGTTTTGGGAAATCCCCTGCTGAAGTCTTCATATAAGCTCAATGCTTTCTGGTGCAACACGTTGCTGTCAATCAGAACATGCTTCTGTTCATGCCTTCCACCTACAAATGTAATGTCTTTTCCACCTGAACTAAGCACTTATCATGCGCTATGGCAGTAACTTTCCAAGTTTAGGGTGACACAGCAAAACTAACACAAATTTATTTTTCCTTCTTCACAATTTCATGGACAGAATATTTGTTCTTACCATAAATCTGAGCAACCTCAGTGTATATATTTTTTCTTTCTTTATTAAGTTGAGAAATTTCACCTTTTCACTTAAAGGGAAGACTTTATGGCTTCTCTTTGGCATACCCAAATGGCTAGCATCACTCCTTTTGCACTTCAGGGCCCTTATGAAGTACAATAAGGGTTACTTCAACACAAGTACTGTGATACCTGCACACTCAGTGTGATAATCAAGAAACCTATTAAGTGACTGATGGGCAGGTAGCATCTACATCAAGCATCTGCTGGATGATGGGATGATTCACGTCCCAGGCAAGACAGAGTAGAACAGTGTGAGATCTCATCATGTTACTCAGAATGTTGTGCAACTTAAAACTCATGAATTGTTTATTTCTAGAATTCTCCATTTAATATTTCCAGACTGCAGGCAACTGTGGGTGACTAACCCACTTAGAGTGAAACCGCAGATGGAGGAGACTACTGTATTTTGGGACCTAGAAAACCATACCCCAAAGTATGGCACTTTGGCATGCTGAATATTTTGCATTAAAGGACGTTGGAAGACTTCAAAAGCAGTCTCAGAACAAAGATCTCTCTGACTGTCTCTTGCCCTCTTGTCTCTTGCCCCTCATTCTCCCCTGAAGCAAGTCATAGACACCTGAATTCCTGTTCCCGAAGGTGGGTCATAGAAACTAGAATCCCTTTTCCCCAAAGCCAGCCATAAAAACTAGAATTATTATTCTAACATTCTCCTACCTTTCTAAGAGCTGGCCATAACGAAATTCTCTGACCTACCCTTGTCTGATTATAGGTTGTAAGACCCTTTATTCCATAAAGGTCTTGCCACATACACAGGAGAAAGAAATGTTTCAATCCAGAGACCGAGAAGAAGCTGAACAAAGGGACCTTGCTATGTTTCACCTCTTGGTTTACTAGCATTTGATCATATAATTTTTTCCCAATTATATTTCTACACAGCTGTCCATTCTTCATTGAACCTAAGCATAAAAATGGATAGTTTTCCCTGTATCTTTGGGTCTTCATTCTGAAGACTCCCATATCACGTAAAACTGGCTAAATAATTGTTATACTTTTATCTTTTTCACCTGTATTTTGTTATAGGAATGTCATCCATGAGCCTTACGATCATATCTTTCCACCCCTATAGTGTAATACTTGGCACTACCTATCTTGTGCTCTAGATCGTGTACATAAGTGTGATATTCACTGGTAGTCTGTGACAAACTTGAGAAGAGAGTTTTTTTTTTTTTTTAAATCACACAGTAGGTGCTCAGTGCTGCAAAACATTTCTGAGGCTGACCTTTAAGGCATTATTCAGAATAATAATCACTATCATTACTGTTTAAGGTATGGTGCTGAAGGTGCTGAACATTTTACATTCATTATCTTACTTAATCTTCATCATAATTGTACAAGCTAAATTGGACTATTAAAATAGTGCAGTTCCTATAGGAACCCAGGTCTTTCTGATTCTCAAATCTGTTTAAACACCATGCTAATTTATCTCCCAGAGTATTCAGTATTGCTCTGTCATTCTTTATGGCTGCTATAAATACAGTGTCAGTTAAAATATAGGTCTTCTTAGCTTTGTTTAGTTCAGGCAAATACTGAAATCAATTTGCATTCATTAAGCCCACACTAACTACTAGTTTGGGTACGGAAGAGGGGGAGTGGAGAAAAGTAGGATGAAAACAATCGTGAAAGGTACTGGGACAATATACCATTGCAGGGAAAATGATCTTCCAGGGTCCCCAGAATCATCAAATCCTGACGTAACAGAAGAAAAGAAAGCAGCCAATGACAAAATGATCACATTTCATCCAACCACATGCTTGGAGATTGTTTTTTATGAAAGAGCAGAAGAGGGAAAGCCTGTAACCAATATGCTCAGCTTTTGACTACTAAAGGGAAAGCCAGAGGGTCTCAGTTCCCAGAACCTTACCCCACAAATCTCTATCACCTGCAGTAGGAACCAGCCAAGACCAGCATTGGCTCCTCCAAAGAAAGTGGCACCCCAGTGACAGTCTTCATTTGACACTTAAAGATTTTTTTTTTTTTTTTTGAGACGGAGTCTCGCTCTGTCGCCCAGGCTGGAGTGCAGTGGCCGGATCTCAGCTCACTGCAAGCCCCGCCTCCTGGGTTTACACCATTGTCCTGCCTCAGCCTCCCGAGTAGCTGGGACTACAGGCGCCCGCCACCTCGCCCGGCTAGTTTTTTGTATTTTTTTTAGTAGAGACGGGGTTTCACCGTGTTAGCCAGGATGGTCTCGATCTCCTGACCTCGTGATCCGCCTGTCTCGGCGTCCCAAAGTGCTGGGATTACAGGCTTGAGCCACCGCGCCTGGCCGACACTTAAAGATTTTTATCAGCTTTGTGACACGTGCATGAATTTTTGACAGAAGATGTAAAGATATTTTTTAAAATCCAACCGTTACTCGTTAACAAAAAGCACAGAGTAGCTTTTTGAACAAACACCACAGTGACCCTTCCATATGAGCTCTCTTATGCAGAAAAAAATGGATTCTTTCTCCATATATTTATGGTAGGAGTAAACTTAGGGCTTTACAAAATCCATTTATAAATCACATTTTAATGCTGCATATCAGATACAAATTAGATCCTCTCCCAGTTTTCTTAATAGTTTATATTCCAATCACTTTTCCTTGCTCATATTTTATATGAACAATTTTTAATTTGTCTCTAGGGCTGTTTTCAATAAATCATTTGATGGTGCTCAGCTTGCATTTCCCAGCATTCTATGTGTTCACGTACTCAGCTAGTTCTGGAACTACCCAAGATTATTTTTCAATCCTAGGCACTTGGAGGACTGTGAGGAGCTCCCTCTTCAAATGCATTTTATCAGCTGCAAAACAGATTAACCACCATATAATGCATAGTTAATATGTAAAGATCTCTCTGATTGTCTCTTGCCCTCTTGTCTCTTCCCCCTCATTGTCCCCTGAAGCAAGTCATAGACACCTGAATTCCTGTTCCTGAAGGTGGGTCATAGAAACTAGAATCTCTTTTCCCCAGAACCAGCCATAAAAACTAGAATTATTATTCTAACATTCTCCTACCTTTCTAGGGTAGTAGACGGACTTTGATTGTATAATCAAACTGTGGGAGGTGAAGGGTGAACATTGGGGAAAGTATTTTCCATTTGTCAGAGATGCTGAAAGATGGAAGGTGCTGATAGGGTTTTGGCTTTGTCAAGACCTTTAGAAATTCACATTCTCCAGAGTATAAAAATTAGCCTTAGAAAGAGGAAGAGGCATTGTCCTTTCTGAATGATTCTGCTGGCTTTTCAGAGGTACAAGCACACTGAACACCCCAGGGGATCAAGAAAAAATGTCACTGAAAGGAATGAAAATGCTCAACTGAGACAGTCAAACTTCACTGTTCTGGAAGACAGTATACTGCCCTGGGAGAGGGGAGGGTCATAGTCATATTTATCCTCATTCCAAAATGCCGGTACCCAGAAACCAGATATAGTCCCTTCATTAAAGCTGGTATCCTGCATACACTTAACAGGCTTGGAGTTGAGGACAGTTGAAGTAGAGGTACATTGCCCATGTGGAAAGGCAGATGCAGGGCAGAGATTCAGAGAGGCAGTAAGGTCAAGGTATTTGTTAGCATTTTCCAGGTCCGGCCTAAGGTCACTGTCTAGAACTGGAAACCATGGTTAAATGGTTAAAACCACAGTCTTTGTAGTCATACAGACCTAGATTTAAATTCTAGTCTAGAAACAAAGTGTGGCTTTGGGTAAGTTATTTACACTCTCTCCTTCTCAATTATATCATCTTATAACAGGCATAATTATAGCAGTTACCTCCTGGGTTTTAGTGGTGAGTTAGTTAAGATAAGGTGATTAGAACAGTACATAGCTCAGGGTGAGTGCTCAATAAATAGTGGCCAGTATATAAATTAGGCTTTAGGGAAGGACAGGCAAGGAAGGAGCTAGAGCTGGAGAACCTTGCTAAGCAGACACCAGACAGATCACTGTTTGATCTGAGAGCTTTAGTTGAGTTTCTAGAACTTTGTCATCAGATTGGAATAATATTTTATGCTGAAGTATCTGACATGTTTAACCAGGACTACCAGAATACTCCGTATTATTTGGTAATGATTTTCTGGCCTTGTTGAGTTGAGGGACGGGGTGAGAACTCAGCTCATCCAGCTATTGAGAGAAGGAATTCAAAGGGGCAGAGCACTAGGCACTTCACCATCTTTGCAGCAGCCAAAATATTGGCAGGGACACTTAGATTCCCTCATACTTCTCATTCTCAAATCACCCTTATCCAAGCCATCATGAACTTTTGCCTGAATTATGGCATTGGCTTCCTAACTGGTGTTCCTGTTTCCACCTCTGCTTCCTTTGCTCCAAATCTCTTCTCAAAATGCACACATCATAATCTTGCTAAGCAATGATTCTCAGCTGATAACACAGACTAGAATAATTTGAGGAAGTTTTAAAAATATCTTAATCCAAAAACTTGAATCGGACCCCTTGGTGTAACATTTTACGTCATTGCTCGTACCCTTTAGTATCTTTCTTTCTCACTCAGAGTAAAAGACAAGCTCCTTAGAAGGGTCTGTATAACCAGGTGGTTGCCTGTTTTTCTGACTTAATCTCTTCCCACTTTCCTCCCTTCTCACTATGCCCCAAACACAATGTTCTCTTTGCTCTTTTTTTTGAATGTGCCAGGTAAGCTTCTACTTTGCATTTATGTTCCTCCTGCTCACAGCACGCTCTTCCAGACACATTCAACGTTCACTTCCTTGCTTCCTACAGATCTCTGCTTAGAAGTCATTTCATCAGAAAGGCCTTCTGTGCCTAGTCTATCTGGAGTAACATCCTAGTCACTCTCTATTTCTCTACCATGCTTTAGTTTTTTATGCACTGTCAATACCTGATGTTACATTTTAGATCAATTTGCTGCTATTTCCCTCCACTGAAATGTAAGATCTACGAAGGCAGGAACTTTTCTGTTGTGTTCATAACTGTATCCTTAACTCCTAGAGCTGTATGTGGCACATAATAGAGACTCAATAGATATTTGCTGTTGGTTGATTGAGTGAATGCATGAATGGGTGAATCTGTGGTTCCACCTCTTAGGCTCTGAGTATATGGGGAAAGTCAGAGGTAGTTCCCAGGCTATGACAATGCATATTGAGCAGATGGCTGAGCAGAATTGGTGTGCAAAGTCTAAGCTCAGATCTCCATTAATTAATTGAAAATCCATTAATAATCATTATGTCCAGATGGATTTTTGTTCAACGGTCATAGAATGGATCCCTGGCCTTCTTAAAGCCTGTTGATAGTACATAATCTGATAGGTATTGGAAGGCTTTATGTAGAGCTTTGGAGTGGAGAGATTTCTTTTTTTTTTTTTTTTTTTTTTTTTTTTTTTTTTTTTTTTTTTTTTTTTTTTAATTTATTTATTATTATTATACTTTAAGTTGTAGGGTACATGTGCATAACGTGCAGGTTTGTTACATATGTATACTTGTGCCATGTTGCTGTGCTGCACCCATCAACTCGTCATTTACATCAGGTATAACTCCCAATGCAATCCCTCCCCCCTCCCCCCTCCCCATGATAGGCCCCGGTGTGTGATGTTCCCCTTCCTGAGTCCGAGTGATCTCATTGTTCAGTTCCCACCTATGAGTGAGAACATGCGGTGTTTGGTTTTCTGTTCTTGTGATAGTTTGCTAAGAATGATGGATTCCAGCTGCCTCCAAGTCCCTACAAAGGACTCATACTCATCCTTTTTTATGGCTGCATAGTATTCCATGGTGTATATGTGCCACATTTTCTTAATCCAATCTGTCACTGATGGACATTTGGGTTGATTCCAAGTCTTTGCTATTGTGAATAGTGCTGCAATAAACATACGTGTGCATGTGTCTTTATAGCAGCATAATTTATAATCCTTTGGGTATATACCCAGTAATGGGATGGCTGGGTCATATGGTACATCTAGTTCTAGATCCTTGAGGAATTGCCATACTGTTTTCCATAATGGTTGAACTAGTTTACAATCCCACCAACAGTGTAAAAGTGTTCCTATTTCTTGGAGTGGAGAGATTTCTGAGCTCAGCTCTGACAACATAGCAGATGGCCATGCACATTTGGTATCTGATAGTAATACCACATTTGCATAAGTGCTGTATTTACAAAGAATTTTTTTTTTTTTTTTTTTTTGCTTTACGAAAGACTAGACTAGAAATGGTATATTATGGGTTTCCCATTAGCCACTGAATGTGAATCCAGTTCGGGTAATAGGTTAGGTGGCTCTATATTCTTCAGGTTTGTCCAGTAAAGCTTTGTGAAGTTGCCATGTGGGTCTGGGTGAATCTAGAACTAGCATAAAGCTTCCCCAAACTGGCTGTGCCCACTTGTCATCACTAGACAGTGACAGAATTAGCCCTCATTGCTACTTTTTATGCCTTATTTCCACTCTGTTCAACCTGACACCCCTGGACAATTCACTGTCATAAGAACAATTCAGTCTCAAGCATTGCTGTTTCTATATATGTGTTTCTGGAATAGACCCTGAAAAGAAAACTCTGTACTGTCTTCCCTGCCTGTTTGAATTCCACCTGCCATTAAGGGTCAGATCAAGTACTCTCCCTCCAGAAAGGTCTTCTCTAACCATCCTAGATCAAATTGATGGCCTGTCTGAACTCCAGCAGGCCCTGCCCATGCCATCAACCAAGCCCTTCAGTAGCTTTATCTCTGGGCATCATATCGGTTAGGAACACAGGCTCTTGTCAAGACATACCTGGGCTTCAGTCTTGGCTCTGCTATTTCCTAGCTGCATGACCTCGGACAACTGACTTCACCTCCCAAACGATCCCACCTTAGTTGTGAAACTAAAATAGTCCTAGTATTAAAATGACTCCAGATCCAATTCAAAGTTTTTTAAAAAGCTATGAAATTATCAAGCTAATTCACAAGTAAAATAACTGACAAAACAAGTTCCCCCTTGAAAGAGGACAATAAAATGTGGACACTAGATAAGTTTCACAGTGTCCATCAGCCAATTAAAAATTAACAGGCCTACAAAGAATCTGAAAAATGTGATGCACAACTTGGGGAAAGTTAGTAAAAAAAAAAAAATCAGATTCAGAAATAACATTGATGGAATTAACATATAAAGTGTGTTATGCCATTCTTGTATTGCTATTAGAAATATCAGGCTGGGTAGTTTATAAAAAAAAAAGGAGGTTTAATTGACTTACGGTTCTTCAGGCCCTACAAGCATGGTATTGGCATCTACTTTCTTCTGGGGAGGACGCTGGGAGCTTTTACTCATGATAGAAGGTGAGGCAAGAGCAGGCACCTCACATGGCCAGAGCACGAGCAAAAGAGAGGGTATGGGGAGTTGCCACACACTTTTGAACAACCATATATTGCAAGAACTCACTCATTATCACAAGGACTGCACTAGGCCATAAGGTATCTTCCCCCATGGCCCAAACACCTCTTACCAGGCCCCATCTCTAACACTGGGGATTACGTGTCAACATAAGACTTTGGTCAGACAAACATCCAAACCATATCACAAAGATGACAGCTATTATAAATACATTAAATAATTTAAATAAAACATACACATAATGAGGAGAAATGGAATCTATAAAAAAAGACTACATTGAACTTCTAGAGCTGAGAAATACAATAGCTATAATTAAACATTCACTGGATAGTCTTAAGAACATATTAAACCCTATAGAAGAAAAGATCATTGAACTTGAACACTTAGTAGTAGAAACTATACAAATTGAAGCACAGAAAGAAGATGAACAGAACTTTAATGATCTGTGGGACAATATCAAGAGGTGAAGCAAATGTATAATCACAGTTCCAGAAATGGTGAGAGTCCAGGAAAGTATTTGAAGTAGTAATAGCCAAATATTTTCCACATTTGATGTAGAGAATAAACCTACAGATATGAGTTAAACCTACACAGGCCAAAAAGTAAAAGACATGAAGTAAACCACAACAAAGTACATAATAATCAAATTGCTGAAAACCAGTAATAAAGAGAAACTATTAAAATCAGTTAGAGGGAAAAAAGTCACATTACATATAGGAGAAGCAAAATGAAACATTACATACAGGAGAAGAAAGATAAAAATAAACACTGATTCTGCATCAAAAACAATGTTGAAGGAAAAAACACCTATCAATCTAGACAGCTTTTTCAGACAAACACAAGCTGAGAGAATTAATCACCGAAAGTCCTGCACTATAAGAAATTTTACTCAGGTTGAAGGAACACCCTGCCTATGAGAACTCATGTCTATACAAGAAAATCAAGAGTGCTGGAAAATATTAAATGTTTTCTCATTATTAAAAAGGGAATAAAAATAGTTGTTTAAGTAAGTAAAAACAGCAATGTATTGTGAAGTGGAAAATATGTATACAAGTAAAATGTATGAAAATAATAACAAAATGTCTTAGGGGAAATGTTGTAAGGTTCTTACTTTATACATTAAATTATCTAATATTATTTGAAGTGACTACGATAACTTAAAAGTACACATTGTAAAACCTAGAGAAACAATTTTAAAAAGTAACAACTGAAACTAATAAACCAGTATGGAAGAAAAATATATCCTAAAACAAAACAAAAACAAAAACAATAAGCAACAACAAAAACAAAACTCTCAATCCAAAAGAAAACAGGAAAAGAAGAAGAAGAAGAAGAAAAAAAAAACCAAGTGGAACATATATTAAAAAAAACTGATACTGTAAATTTAAACCCACTCATGTGAATATTTGGATCAAATGTAAATAATCTAAACACACCAACTAAGAGGGCGAGTTTGTCAAATTAATAAAAAAAGGCAGACTCAACCATATGCTCTGTATAATAGACACACTTTTAATACACCAACATAGATTAAAAGTAAAAGGATGGAAAAAGTTATACCATGCAAATATTAATCATAAAAAGTTTGAGAGCTATATTAATACCAGACAAAGTGCACTTCAAAACAAGGAATACATGCCAGTGATAAGGAGGGACATGATATAATGATTAAAGGGTTGATTTATCAGGAAGACAAAAACAATAATAAATATTTATCTATTTAATTATATAGACAACTACACGGAACTGAAACAAGAATTTGACACAAGTACAATCTTACTTGGAGACTTCCACATTTTTCTCTCAGTAACTGGTTAAACAAGTAGAACGAAATCAGTGATGATATAGAAAATTTAAACACCATCAAACAATTTGACCTTACTGACATTTATATGCCACAACATCCATTAGCAGCAACTTGCACATTCCTTTCAAGTATATGTGGAAGCATCGATAGATCATATTCTGGGTCATGAATCAAGTCTAACTAACTTTAAAAATATTTAAACAATACAGAGTATGTTTTCTGTCCACCAAAAAACCAGAAAGTAATTAAAATGTTATTTGAGAAATACTAAATTATATGTAAACAAAAAACACACTTCCATAAAACCACAGGTCAAAGAAGAAATCACAAGAGAAACTGAAAAATGTTTGAACTGAATGAAAATAAAAAGCACAGCATATTATTATTTGTGCAATGTAGTTAAAGCTGTGCCTAGAAAGACATTTATAGCATGGAGTGGATACATTAGAAACTAAAGTTTCAAAATCTGGGCTTCCACGGTAAGAAGCTAAAAAAGAACGTGTTAAATCCAAAGTAAGTTAAAAAAGGAAATAAGATAGTCAAAGAGGAAGGCAAAGACATTTTATAAAACGGACAATTAATGGAGAAATACTGAAACCAAAAGTTGTTTCTAGTCAAAGTGATCGAGGAAAAAAAGAGACCACAAATGCTCAATTTCAGGAATCAGTGCAGACTCATTAGGTATCCTACAGATTTTAAAAGGAAAATACGAGTATATTATGAACAAATATACACCAATAATTTTAACAACTTAGGTGAAATGGAAAAACTCTCTAAAAGATGCAAATTATAAAATCTGACTAAAGAAGAAATATAGAATCTAAGTATCACTATATCCATTAAAAGAATTGAATTTGTAGGTTAACCCCTTCCAACAAAGAAATAATAGCCCTCTTTTCTTCACTGATGAATTATATCAAACATGTAAGGAAGAAATAATATCAATCACACAACTTGTTTCAGAAAATAAAGAACAAGGGAACACTTCCAAAGTCATTTTATGAGGCCAGCATTACCCTGATATTACCCTGATTTTTTTTAAAAAAGACATTCTAAGAATAGTAAACTACAGACCAATATCTGTAGTTGTCTATAAGAGAGTTCTCTGTAAGATAACTACTATATAGTTCTCTATATAATGTTCTCTGTAAGTAGCATCATCCCTCCTCTTAAACTCCAATATGGGTTTGGCAGAGTGCTTAAAAATGTACCCAAGTGTGTGTATCATAAGGTAGAGCATAATTGGCATTGTAGAAAGCTCCTTGAGCAAGGTTATGTTGTTTGATGGTGTTCAAGTTTTCTGTCGCCTCACTGATTTCAAGTGGGCACAAGGAGGAAGCAGCTAGCAGATCCTCTAACCAAGTGTCTGGGGAATTGGGCAATTATTTGCATCCATATCTGAGCTTCCTTATTATACTCTAAGCTTCTCAAAACTTGGGAAATATCTCATTCATCTCTACCTATGTATGGTTCTCTAATAAATTAATACTTTAGAGGAGGGATTAGCAAAAGTTTTCTGTAAATGGCCAGAAATGAATTATTTAGGCTTTCCTGACTACATTGTCTATGTTGCAGTTGCTCAACTCTGCTATTGCAGAGCAAAATTAGTTATAAATGATATGGAAATGAATACATCTAGGTGTGCCCCAATAAAATTTTATTTACAAAGACAATTGGAGGGCCAGATTTGGCCCACAGCCTATAACTTACCAACTACTGATTTAGGATATGCTACTGAATATGCCCAAAACTGATCCTGTATGGTGAAGCTAGCAGTATAAGTCAGAATAGTATCTTCCAATTATTGATGTTATTAGTGTTCCTTCTAGTACTATAATAGTAAAATATTGGAAATAGCCCATATGTCAAAAAATAGAGTAGTAATTGACTACATTTTGTTGTAGAAATACAATGGGATGCTTTGCAGTCATTCAAAATGGTAAAGATTTACAGCATTTGACATGAAAAGATATTCTGTACACATCAGGTAGAAAAAAGCAGAATATGAAAGTCTTGCTTGCCTTATTGTCCTAGGCTCCTAGACTCCTTACTCCAAAGGATTTACATCAGTCAGCAGTTAGAGTGACATTTTAAAAATTCAAATAAAAATATCTCGTACTCTTTTTTCTTTTATTATTATTATTATTATTTATTATACTTTAAGTTCTAGGGTACATGTGCACAACGTGCAGGTTTGTTACATATGTATACATGTGCCATGTTGGTGTGCTGCACTCATTAACTCATCATTTACATTAGGTATATCTCCTAATGCTATAACTCCCTCCTCCCCCCACCCCACAACAGGCCCCGGTGTGTGACGTACTGCTTCCTGTGTCCAAGTGTTCTCATTGTTCAATTTCCACCTATGAGTGAGAACATGTGGTGTTTGGTTTTCTATTCTTGCAATAGTTTGCTGAGAATGATGGTTTCCAGCTGCATCCATGTCCCTACAAAGAACATGAACTCATCCTTTTTTATGGCTGCATAGTATTCCACGGTGTATATGTGCCACATTTTCTTAATCCAGTCTGTCACTGAAGGGCATTTGGGTTGGTTCCAAGTCTTTGCTATTGTGAATGGTGCCGCAATAAACATACATGTGCATGTGTCTTTATAGCAGCATGATTTATAATCCCTTGGGTATACATCCAGTAACGAGATGGCTGGGTCAAATGGTATTTCTAGTTCCAGATCCTTGAGGAATCGTCACACTATCTTCCACAATGGTTGAACTACTTTACAGTCCCACCAACAGTGTAAAAGTGTTCCTGTTTCTCCACATCGTCTCCAGCACCTGTTGCTTCCTGACTTTTTAATGATCACCATTCTAACTGATGTGAGATGGTATGTCACTGTGGTGTGATTTGCATTTCTCTGATGGCTAGTGATGATGAGCATTTTTTCATGTGTCTGTTGTCTGCATAAATGTCTTCTTTTGAGAAGTGTCTGTTCATATCCTTTGCCCACTTTTTGATGGGTTTGTTTGTTTTTTTTCTTGTAAATTTGTTTGAGTTTTTTGTAGATTCTGGATATTAGCCCCTTGTCAGATGGGTAGATTGCAAAAATTTTCTCCCATTCTGTAGGTTGCTTGTTCACTCTGATGGTAGTTTCTTTTACTGTGCAGAAGCTCTTTAGTTTAATTTGATCCCATTTGTCAATTTTGGCTTTTGTTGCCATTGCTTTTGGTGTTTTAGACACGAAGTCTTGCCCATTCCTATGTCCTGAAAGGTATTGCCTAGGTTTTCTTCTAGGGTTTTTATGGTTTTAGGTCTAACATTTAAGTCTCTAATCCATCTTGAATTAATTTTTGTATAAGGTGTAAGGAAGGGATACACTTTCAGCTTTCTACATATGGATAGCCAGTTTTCCCAGCACCATTTATTAAATAGGGAATCCTTTCCCCATTTCTTGTTTCTCTCAGGTTTGTCAAAGATCAGATGGTTGTAGATATGTGGTATTATTTCTGAGGACTCTGTTCTGTTCCATTGGTCTATATCTCTGTTTTGGTACCAGTACCATGCTGTTTTGGTTACTGTAGCCTTGTAGTAGAGTTTGTATAGTTTGAAGTCAGGTAGCATGATGCCTCCAGCTATGTTCTTTTGGCTTAGGGCTGTCTTGGCAATGTGGGCTGTTTTTCGGTTCCATATGAACTTTAAAGTAGTTTTTTCCAATTCTGTGAAGAAAGTCATTGGTAGCTTGATGGGGATGACACTGAATCTATGAATTACCTAGGGCAGTATGGCCATTTTCATGATATTGATTCTTCCTATCCATGAGCATGGAATGTTCTTCTATTTGTTTGTGTCTTCTTTTATTTCACTGAGCAGTGGTTTGTAGATCTCCTTGAAGAGGTCCTTCACATCCCTTGTAAGTTGGATTCTTAGGTATTTTATTCTCTTTGAAGCAATTGTGAATGGGAGTTCACTCATGATTTGGCTGTTTGTCTGTTATTGGTGTATAAGAATGCTAGTGACTTTTGCACATTGATTTTGTATCCTGAGACTTTGCTGAAGTTGCTTATCAGCTTAAGGAGATTTTGGGCTGAGACGATGGGGTTTTCTAAATATACAATTATGTCATCTGCAAACAGGGGCAATTTGACTTCCTCTTTTCCTAATTGAATACCCTTGATTTCTTTCTCTTGCCTGATTGCCCTGGCCAGAACTTCCAACACTATGTTGAATAGGAGTGGTGAGAGAGGGCATCCCTGTCTTGTGCCAGTTTTCAAAGGGAATGCTTCCAGTTTTTGCCCATTCAGTATGATATTGGCTGTGGGTTTGTTATAAATAGCTCTTATTATTTTGAGAGATGTTCCATCAATACCGAATTTATTGAGAGTTTTTATCATGAAGGGTTGTTGAATTTTGTTGAAGGCCTTTTCTGCATCTATTGAGATAATCATGTGGTTTTGTCTTTGGTTCTGTTTATATGATGGATTACATTTATTGATTTTCATATGTTGAACCAGCCTTGCATCCCAGGGATGAAGCCCACTTGATCATGGTGCATAAGCTTTTTGATGTGCTGCTGGATTTGGTTTGCCAGTATTTTATTGAGGATTTTTGCATCGATGTTCATCAGAGACATTGGTCAAAAATTCTCTTTTTTGTTGTGTCTCTGCCAGGCTTTGGTATCAGGAAGATGTTGGCCTCATAAAATGAGTTAGGGAGGATTCCCTCTTTTTGTATTGATTGGAATAATTTCAAAAGGAATGGTACCAGCTCCTCCTTGTACCTCTGGTAGAATTTGGCTGTGAATCTGCCTGGTCCTGGACTTTTTTTGGTTGGTAGGCTGTTAATTATTGCCTCAATTTCAGAGCCTGTTATTGATCTATTCAAGGATTCAACTTCTTGCTGGTTTAGTCTTGGGAGACTGTATGTGTCCAGGAAATTATCCATTTCTTCTAGGTTTTCTAGTTTATTTGAGTAGAGGTGTTTATAGTATTCTCTGATGGTTAGTTTGTATTTCTATGGGATCGGTGGTGCTATCCCCTTTATCATTTTTTATTGCGCCTATTTGATTCTTCTCTCTTTTCTTCTTTATTAGTCTTGCTAGTAGTCTATCAATTTTGCTGATCTTTAAAAAAAAACCAGCTCCTGGATTCATTGATTTTTTGAGGGGTTTTTTGTTTCTCTATCTCCTTCAGTTCTGCTCTGATCTTAGTTATTTCTTGCCTTCTGCTAGCTTTTGAATGTGTTTGCTCTTGCTTCTCTAGTTCTTTTAATTGTGATGTTATGGTGTCAATTTTAGATCTTTCCTGCTTTCTCTTGTGGGCATTTAGTTCTATAAATTTCCTTCTACATGCTGCTTTAAATGTGTCTCAGAGATTCTGGGTTGTTGTATCTTTGTTCTCATTGGTTTCAAAGAACATCTTTATTTCTGCTTTCATTTCATTATGTACCCAGTAGTCATTCGGGAGCAGGCTGTTCAGTTTCTATGTAGTTGAGTGGTTTTTACTGAGTTTCTTAATCCTGAGTTCTAGTTTGATTGCACTGTGGTCTGAGAGACAGTTTCTAATAATTTCTGTTTTTTACAATGCTGAGGAGTGTATCCAACTATGTGGTCAATTTTGGAATGAGTGCAATGTGGTGCTGAGAAGAATGTATATTCTGTTGATTTGGGGTGGAGAGTTCTGTAGATGTCTATTAGGTCTGCTTGGTGCAGAGTTGAGTTCAATTCCTGGATATCCTTGCTAACTTTCTGTCTCATTATCTGTCTAATGTAGACAGTGGGATGTTAAAGTCTCCCATTATTATTGTGTGGGAGTCTAAGTCTCTTTGTAAGTCTCTAAAGACTTTCTTTATGGATCTAGGTGCTTCTGTATTGGGTGCATATATTTTTAGGATAGTTAGCTCTTCTTGTTGAATTGGTCCCTTTACCATTATGTAATGGCCTTCTTTGTCTCTTTTGATCTTTGTTGGTTTAAAGTCTGTTTTATCAGAGACTGGGATTGCAACCCCTGCCTTTTTTGTTTTCCATTTTCTTGGTAGATCTTCCTCCATCCCTTTATTTTGAGCCTTTGTGTGTCTCTGCACGTGAGATGTGTCTCCTGAATACAGCAAACTGATGGGTCTTGATTCTTTATCCAATTTGCCAGTCTGTGTCTTTTAACTGGTGCATTTAGCCCATTTACATTTAAGGTTAATATTGTTACGTGTGAACATGATCCTGTCATTATGATGTTAGCTGGTTGTTTTGCTCGTTAGTTGATGCAGTTTCTTCCTAGCATCAGTGGTCTTTACATTTTGGCATGTTTTTCCAGTGGCTGGTACCTGTTGTTCCTTTCCACGTTTAGTGCTTACTTCAGGAGCTTGTGTAGGGCAGGCCTGGTGGTGACAAAATTTCTCAGCATTTGCTTTTCTGTAAAGGATTTTATTTGTCCTTCACTGATGAAACTTAGTTTGGCTGGATATGAAATTCTGGGTTGAAAATTCTTTTCCTTAAGAATGTTGAATATTGGCCCCCACTCTCTTCTGGCTTATAGAGTTTCTGCCGAGAGATCTGCTGTTAGTCTGATAGGCTTCCCTTTGTGGGTAATCTGACCTTTCTCTCTGGCTGCCCTTAGCATTTTTTCCTTTATTTCAACTTTGGTGAATCTGACAATTATGTGTCTTGGAGTTGCTTTTCTCAAGGAGTATCTTTGTGGCATTCTCTGTATTTCCTGCATTTGAATGTTGGCCTGCCTTGCTAGGTTGGGGAAGTTCTCCTGGATAATATCCTGCAGAGTGTTTCCCAGCTTGGTTCCATTCTGCCCGTCACTTTCAGGTACACCAATCAGACGTAGTTTTGGTCTTTTCACATCGCCCCATAGTTCTTGGAGGCTGTGTTGATTTCTTCTTACTCTTTTTTCTCTAAACTTCTCTTCTCACTTCATTTCATTCATTTGATCTTCAATACCTGATACCCTTTCTTCCAGTTGATTGAGTCAGTTACTGAAGCTTGTGCATTTGTCACGTAGTTCTCATGTGGTGGTTTTCATCTCTGTCAGGTCATTTAAGGACTTCTCTGCATTAGTTATTCTAGTTAGCCATTCATCAAATCTTTTTTCAAGGTTTTTAGTTTCTTTCCACTGGGTTTGTAATTCCTCCTTTAGCTCGGAGAAGTTTGATTGTCTGAAGTCTTCTTCTCTCAACTCATTGAAGTCATTCTCCCTCCAGCTTTGTTCCATTGCTGGCGAGGCGCTGCATTCCTTTGGAGGGGGAGTGGTGCTCTGATTTTTAGAATTTCCAGCTTTTCTGTACTGCTTTTTCCCCATCTTTGTGGTTTTATCTACCTTTGGTCTTTGATGATGGTGACGTACAGATGGGGTTTTAGTGTGGATGTTCTTTCTGTTTGTTATTTTTCCTTCAGGACCATCAGCTGCAGGTCTTTGGAGTTTGCTTGAGGTCCACTCCAGACCCTGTTTGCCTGGGTATCAGCAGCAGAGGCTGCAGAAGAGTGAATATTGCTGAACAGCAAATGTTGCTGTCTGATCGGTCCTCTGGAAGCTTCACCTCAGAGGTGTACCCAGCTACGTGAGGTGTGAGGTGTCAGTCTGCCCCTAGTGGGGGATGTCTCCCAGTTAGGCTCCTCGGGGGTCAGGGACCCACTTGAGCAGACAATCTTTCCATTCTCAGATCTCAAACTCGGTGCTGGGAGAACCACTGCTCTCTTCAAAGCTTTTAGACAGGTGCTTTTACATCTGTGGAGGTTTCTGCTGCCTTTTGTTTGGCTGTCCTCTGTCCCCAGATGTGGAGTCTACAGAGGCAGGCAGGCCTCCTTGAGCTGGGGTGGGCTCCACCCAGTTCAAGCTTCCAGGCCACTTTGTTTACCTACTTAAGCCTCAGCAATGGCGGGCGCCCCTCCCCCAGCCTCATTGCCACCTTGCAGTTAGATCTCAGACTGCTGTGCTAACAATGAGGGAGGCTCCGTGGGTGTGGGACCCTCCGAGCCAGGCAGGGGATATAATCTCCTGGTGTGCCATTTGCTAAGACCTTTGGTAAAGCACAGTATTAGGGTAAGAGTGACCCGATTTTGCAGGTGTTGTGTGTCATGGTTTCCCTTGGCTAGGAAAGGGAATTCCCTTCCCCCTTGCATTTCCCAGGTGAGGCAATGCATCACCCTGCTTTGGCTCTCACTTGGTGGACTGCACCCACTGTCCTGCACCCACTGTCTGACATGCCCCAGTGAGATGAACTTGGTATCTCAGTTGGAGATGCAGAAATCACCCGTCTTCTGTGTTGCTCATACTGGGAGCTGCAGGATGGAGCCGTTCCTATTCGGCCATCTTGGCATGAATCTCATACTCCTTTTTCAAATCCTTCAGTGTCTTTCCAGCATATTTGCTTACAAAGCTTTACGTGATCTGGTCTTTGTCTATCTCTGATGTCATCTCTTACTACTTTTCCTACTTACCCCCTGTATTCTAGCTAGCACCAATTCTGTTTATGCTCCTGGATGCCTTTTCCACCTCAAGAGTTTTGTGTTTGTCATTTTCTCTGCCTAGAATGTGCCAATTCTCATCCTTCAGATCTCAGTTGAAAAGGTGCCTTCTTATGGGCACCTTCCCTACCCGCTATTTGTCAAGCTGGCCTTTTGCAATTACTTGTTTATTTCCTTTGGCAATTTTTTATTAAGTATTTAATTATTCTGCTTATTAATTTTTTATTGTCTGTCTTTCCAACAGGTACATAAGCTCCAAGAGAACAGGTGTTTTTTTCTTAACATAGTACAGGTATATTTTAGCCTCTGAGTGTACATTTCTTGAAATAATAAATGAATGAATGAAACACATTCATAGTGGAAAGCAGAGCTCTAACAAAAGCATGGGGTTGCAAAATGCTAGAACATGGAAATAACCCCTAGGTTTTTTGTTTTCTCCCTTTTTGTCTTTCTTTCTCTGACACATATGGACACACACACATACACACACACAAACACACAAACATACACATGGTTTGTAGTCAAATAAAATGGTTAAAGCCTCAGTAAACTTGTACTTAATTTTTCAGTACTTAAAATTTCTTTATATGTAGGGTTCATTTAACTGTACTGCCTGCTCTCAAAAGATATTCAGATTTCTTAATAGAGAGTGAGCCATCTTTTTTTGTTCAATTTGTTTTTCCTTTTCACAGTGGGTAGCAGTTATTTCCTGATGGGAAACAGTAAGAACACAAGTTTTCATTAAATTTTCAAAGCTTTTTTTTACCCCTAATGAGAAAGAATCTCTTAACTGGAAGTATAGCTTGTGATCTTTCAAATGGTATTGCATTCCTTTTGCATATATATGCAAATATATATGTGTGTGTGTGTACATATATATTTATATATATATAAAAATAAAATATATCCACCAGTAGTGTGATTGCCAAATCATATAGCAGTTTTATTTTTAAGTTTTCAGGGAATCTCCATACTGTTTTTCCATAACAGTTGTACTAATTTACATTTCCACTAACCATATACAAGGATTCACTTTTCTTGACATTCTCATCAACATTTGTTATCTTTTATATTTCTGATAATAGTTTTGATATGGTTTGGCTGTGTCTCCAACCAAATCTCATCTTGAATTATAGCTCCCATAATTCCCACATGTCATGGAAGGGACCCAGTGGGAGGTAATTGAATCATGGGTGTGAGTCTTCCCGGTGCTGTTTTCATGATAGTGAGTAAGCCTCATGAGATCTGATGCTTTATAAAAGGGGAGTTCCCCTACAGAAGCTCTCTTGCTGGCCGCCATGTAAGCTGTGACTTTGCTTCTCATTTGCCTTCAGCCATGATTGTGAGGCCTCCCTTGCCATAATGGAACTGTGAGTCCATTAAACCTGTTTCCTTTATAAATTACCCATTCTCAGGCATGTCTTTGTTAGCAGCATGAGAACAGATTAATACAAGCTATTTTAACTGGAGTCAGGTGAAATCTCATTGTGGTTTTGATTTGCATTTCCCTGATGTTCAGTGGTGTTGAGCATCTTTTCACACACCTGTTGGTCATTTGTATGTCTTCTTCTGAGAAATTTCTATTCAGGTCTTTCGCTAGGTTTTCAGTCAGATCACGTGTTTTATTTTGCTGTTGAATTGTTTGAGTTTCTTATATATTTTGGATATTAACCCCTTGACAAAAGTGAAGTTTCCAAATATTTTCTCCCATTCTGTAGTTTGGAGCTTCACTCTCTTGATTATTTCCTTTGATGTGTAGAGCTTTTTTTTATGTTTATGTAACCCCATCTGTTGATTTTTGCTTTTGTTGCCTTTTTGTTTGTTTGTTTCAGGTCCTTTCCAAAAATTCCTTACCCAGTCCCATATAATGAATCATTTTGTCTATATTTTGTCTTAGTAGTTTCACACGTTTGGGCTTCACATTTAAGTCTTTAATTGATTTTGAGTGATTTTTGTATATCTGAATATCAGATTTTTGTATATTTGAAAACTAGACGTACAGTTTCATCCTTCTGCAAGTGCACATTCAATTTCCCCAACATCATTTATTAAAGAGACAGTCATTGTGTGTTCTTGACTTCTTGGCATCTTGTTGAAAATCAATTGACCATAAATATGTGTATTTATTTCTGGGAAATCTATTCTGCTACAATTGTCTATGTGTCTGGTTTTTGTGCCAATATAATGCTGTTTTATTTACTATACCCTTGTAATATAGTTTGAAGTCAGGCAATATGATGCCTGCAGCTTTGTTCCTTTTGCATAGGGTGGCTTTGTCTCTTTGGGCTTTTTTTGGGTTCCATATAAATGAATTTTTTTCTATTTGGAAAATAGAAAAAAATGTCATTTTCTATGGAAAATGATATTAGCATTTTGAAAGGAATTGCATTGAATCTGTAGATTGCTTTTGGCAGCATGATCATTTTTGATATTAATTCTTCTGGTCCATGAGCATAGATATCTTTCCATTGGTTTGTGTTCGTTTCAATTTATTTCATCAGTGTTTTGTATAGCTTTCCTTGTAGAGGTCTTTAATCTCTATGGTTAAATTTATTCCTTGCCATTTTATTTTTTGAAGGTACTGAAAATGGTCTTGACTTCTTGATTTCTTTATCAGCTATGTCATTATTGGTATATAGAAAAGCTACTTATTTTTGTATGGTGACTTTGTATCCTGCAACTTCACTGAATTTATTGGTCAGCTCTAAGAGTTTTTTGTTTGTTTGTTTGTTTTTATTATTATACTTTAAGTTCTAGGGTACATGTGCACAATGTGCAGGTTTGTTACATAGGTATACATGTGCCATGGTGGTTTGCTGCACCCATCAACTCGTCATTTACTTTAGGTATTTCTCCTAATGTTATCACTCTCCCAGCCACCGACCCTCCAACAGACCCTGGTGTGTGATGTTCTCCTCCCTGTGTCCATGTGTTCTCATTGTTCAGCTCCCACTTACGAATGAGAACATGCGGTGTTTGGTTTTCTGTCCTTGTGATATTTTGCTGAGAATGGCTTCCAGCTTCATCCATGTCCCTGCAAAGGACATGAACTCATTATTTTTTATGGCTGCATTGTATACCATGGTGTATATGTGCCACATTTTCTTAATCCAGTCTATCATTGATGGACATTTGTGTTGGTTCCAAGTCTTTGCTATTGTGAATAGTGCCACAATAAACATATGTGTGCATATGTCTTTATAGTAGCATGATTTATAAACCTTTGGGTATACACCCAGTAATGGGATGGCTCAGTCAAATAATATTTCTCATTCTAGATCCTTAAGGAATTGCCACACTGCCTTCCACAATAGTTGAACGAATTTACACTCCCACCAACAGTGTAAAAGCATTCCTATTTCTCCACATCCTCTCTAGTATCTGTTGTTTTTATGGTGGTCTTTAGATTTTTCAATATACAATATCGTGTCACCTTAAAGAGGGAAAATTTGACTTCTTCTTTTCCTATTTGGATACATTCTATTTCCTTGTCTTGCCTGATTGCTCTGGCTATGACTTCCAGTACAATGTTGAATAGGAGTGTTGAAAGTGAGCATCCTTGTCTTGTTTCATTTCTTAGAGGAAAGTGTTTCAGATTTTCCCTATTCAGTATGATACTAGCTGCAGGTCTCTCATATATGGCTTTTATTGTGTTGATGTATGTTCCTTCTATACCCAGTTTTTTGAAGGTTTGTATCATGAAGAGATGTTGAATTTTATGAGATATTTTTCTGCATCTACGTAAACGACCATGTGACTTTTGCTCTTCACTCTGTTGATGTGATATATCATGTTTATTGATTTGCATATATTGAAACATACTTGCATCCCTGGGGTAAATCCCACTTAATAATGGCATATTATCTTTTTGATGTACTTTTAAATTTGGTTTTCTAGAATCTTGTTGAGGATTTTTGTATCTATGTTTATCAGGGATATTGGCCTACAGGTTTCTTTTTGTATTGTGTCCTTTTCTGATTTTGTTATCAGGATAATGCTAGACTCATATAATGAGTTATTTTCTTCTCTTCATTTCTCTGACAAGTTTGAGGAAAATTGATGTTACACCTTCTTTGAAATTTTGGTATAATTTGCAGTGAAGTCATAGTCCTGGACTTGCCTTTATTAGGAGACATTTTATTACTGATTCAATCTTAATACTCAATACTGATCTGTTCAGGTTTTCTATTTCTTCCTGATTCAGTCTTTCTAGGTTGTATGTGTCCAAGAAGTTATCTATTTTTTCTAGATTTTTCAGTTTGTTAGTGTGTAGTTGTTCATAATAGTCTCTAATAATCTTTTCTATTTCTATGGTATCAGTTGTAGTGTCTCCTTTTTAATATTTGATTTTATTTGGGTTGTCTCTCTTTTTTTCTTGGTTAGTCTAGCTAGCAATTTATTAACTTTGTTATTTTTTAAAAAGTCAACCTTTGATTTTGTTTGTTTGTTGGGTTCTTTTTTTTAGTCTGTATTTTATTTAGTTCTGCTCTGATGTTTAATATTTCTTTCCTTCTACTAATTTGGGGTTTGGCTCATTCTTACTTTTCTATTTCTTTGAGGTGCATTGATAGATTTTTTTGAAACCTTTATTTGATGTAGGTGTTTATTGCTAAAACTATCCTCTCAGTACTGTTTTTGCTGTATTCCATAGGTGTTGGTATGCTGTATTTCAATTTTCTTTTTTTTTTAATGAACAAGTTTTATTTCCTCCTTAATCTATCTTTTGACCCAATGGTCATTCAGTACTGTATTGTTTAATTTCTGCATATTCGTATGGTTTCCAAATTTCCTCTTGTTAATTTCTAGTTTATTCTATTGTGGTCTGAGAAGACACTTCATATGGTTTTGATTATTTTAGATTTGTTGAGACCTCCATCAGGTTAAACGGCCTTGTACATTCTGCATATTTGAGATTCAATCATCGATGTTGCTCAAAGGGTTTAAATTAGTTTCCAAGCTTCTGCAAGACCCCCTTTCTATAGCTTCTACCAGTTCTCCAATGGATGAACATTTTCTTAAAATGTCCTCACTGATCTGGTTTGGGACAGAACAATTAAACAGTCCATACTTAATCTGGGCAATAAAGCTTATTTTTATTACACCTGCAAAGGTTCCTGGTAGGGTATTATCCCCAGCAAGTCTCCCTGTTTCTTTCCAGGCCCTAATTAGCTCTTTATACTCTCTGGATATGAATACTTTTAGACCATGTTTAACCTAAATAATATAAAGATTTTTATGATGCTTTTCTTCCATTATTATCAAAAAATGGAAAAAGAAGAATTAGTGGATTCAACAACATAAAAATTAAACTGCTTAACAGATTTATTGTAAAAAAATAAAGTTTCAATTACAAAATAAGAGAAACACTGGCAACACACATGAGAAAAGACAAAGCCTTAATATATAAAGAACACACAGAAGTCAATAAGAAAAAAATCAGTATGCCAAAATGGAAACAGATGAATCATATAATCTGGCAATTAAAACTTTATAAAGTACATGGCCAAAAAATATAAAAAATGTTCAACCCAACAAATAATAAATGAAAAGCAAATTAAAACAATAATGTGTTACTACTTTTTTCATATCAAGATGCACCAAAATTGATAATATACAATTTTAAACACTTGCCGGGGGAAAATGTTGTAAATAATTATTTTCATACATGTTTAGTAGGATTTTAAGTTAATACAATCTTTCTGGAGGGAAATTCAGCATTTGTTAATAAGCACTATAGAATCTGATAATCCTTTGGTTCAATAAAAATATTGGCTGACAAAGGTCTAATATCCAGCATCTATAAGGAACTTAAACAAATTTACAAGAAAAAGAAACAACTTTATTAAAAAGTGGGTAAAGGATATGAACATACACTTTCAAAAGAAGACATACATCCAGCCAACAGGCACATGAAAAAAAGCTCAACATTGCTTATCATTAGAGAAATGCAAATCAAAACCAAAATGAGATACCATCTCACACCAGTTCAGAATGGCTATTATTAAAACATCAAGAAAATAAATAAATAAATAACAGATGCTGGCAAGGTTACAGAGAAAAGGGAATGCTTATACACTATTGGTGGGAGTGTAAATTAGTTCAACCATTGTGGAAAGTAGTGTGGAAATTCCTCAAAGTACTAACAACAGAATGACCATTAGACCCAGATATCCCATTACTGAGTATATACCTGAAGGAGTATAAGTCATTCTACCATAAAGACATATGCATAAGTATGTTCACTACAGCAATATTCACAATAGCAAAGACACGGAATCAACCTAAATGCTGACCAATGATAGACTGGATAAAGAAAATGTGGTACATATACACCATGGAGTACTATGCAGCCTTAAAAAAGAATGAGATCATGTCTTTTGCAGGAACATGGATGGAGCTGGAAGTCATCATCCTTAGCAAACCATCACGGGAAGAGAGAACCAAATACCATATGTTCTCACTTCTAAGTGGGAGGCGAATGATGAGAACACATGGACACAAAAAGGGGAACAGCAGGCACCAGGGCCTACTTGAGGGTGTAGGGTGGGAGGAGGGAGAGAATCAGAAAAAAAAAATTATTGGGTACTATACTTAGTACCTGGGTGATGAAATAATCTGTATGCCAAACCCCCGTGACATGAGTTTACCTATGTAACAAACCTGCGTATGTATCCTTGAACCTAAAATAAAAGTTTAAAAAAATCAGAAACGTGTACAAGTAATGGGTGACATGGATGTGCATCTCAGTGTTAGTAGTAATAGTAAAAATGTGGGAAAACCTAGAAGTTCAACCATAGAGGATTTACTAAATACATAATGGTATTTATAGTAGAATTCTATTCAATCATTAGAAACCACTCAGTAAGAAATATTGACATGGAAAATTTTCTAAAGTAAAAAAAAAAAATTTACAAATGGTGTGTTTCAGATGAACGTTACAAATTTATAAATATGAACAGAAAACGTTATTGGAAGAACATATAGCAAAATATTACTAGTAGCTTTCTGGAGGGATGATTAATTTACTTACTTTATTCTTTCTGCTTTTTAGTATGTTCTTCGATTAATATGACTTTGAAATTAGAGATAAGATGTTTATTTTAAAAGGGGTACAATTCTATTACTGATTCTACTTGAAAGAAAAGAGCTTTATAAATTTATTATATTGATCATCATTTATGAAAATTATTAAAAACTTCCATGAGCCATTCTAAAATAAAATGGGCATTTTAAAAGTTTTTTGATTTGAGACATAATTGACTTAAAATGCATAGCTAATAAGTGTGCAGTTCAATGAATTTTGACAGTCATATACATACATGTTAAGTACCACTCCATCAAGAAAAATGTGAGAAACTTCCATTGTACCCCTTCCAAATCAACTCTTGCCGTCCAAGGCTAACCACTTTCTGAAATCTACCATGACAGATTCTTTTTTTTTTTTTTTTTTTTATAGAATTTTAGGTACATGAAAATCGATATTTATTCTTTTGTGTCTGGCTTTTTCCACTTTGCATGATGTTTTTGAGGTTTGCCCATGTTGCTACATATATTAGCAGTTCATTTCATTTTATAACTGAGTAGAGCTTTTTATTAAATGAATATAACACAAATTGCTTTCCATACTCTTGCTGATGAACTTTTGTGTTTTCATTTTTGATATTATAAATAAAGCTGCTATAAATATTCTTGTCCAAGCCTTTTTGTAGACATATTTCTCATCTCTTGAATAAACACCTAAGAATAGAATTGCTGGGTCGTAGGAAAGATCTGTTTTTAATTTTACAAAAAAATTACTGAAGTTTTTCAAAGTAGTTGTACATTTTCACACCTCCACCAGAAGTATATGAGCATTCCAGTTGTGCCACATGCTTGCCAACATTTGGTATTCTATCTCTCATGTGTTAGATGGTATCTTGTTATGGTTTTAATTTTCATTTACCTCTTGCTTATTGATGTTGAATACCTTTTCAAGTCCTTATTGACCATTCATGTATCTTCTTTTGCCAAGTGTCCAAGTGTTTTGCCTATTTTTATTGGGTTATTTTTCATTGAGTAGTAGGAGCTCTTTATATACTTTGGGTAAAAATCCTTTAGCAGATACATATATATATATAATATATATAATATATATCTTATATCTTACATATTAAATATATAATATATTTATATATATGATATTATATATATAATATTTTCTCTCATTCTGAGGCCTGCCTCTTAATGATAGCTTTTGATGGGCAAACATTTTTAATTTAATGAAGTCTACATTATCTATTTTTTCTTAAAATGTTCTTGTTTTGCATTCAACACTAATATACAGTGTCATCTTGCCAGCATAGGCAGTTCCCTAATGCAACTAGTAGTCCAGCTAACTCATTCCTATGAAGGCATACTGGCCCTTGTTACTCAGAACAACATGGAAACTCATTAGAAATGCATTATTTCAGTCCAGATCCTAGCCTAACTGGATCAAAATCTATTTTTTTATTAAGATCCCAGGCGATTGGTAAGTGTATTGAACTTTGAGAAGTCATGATCCATTGTGAGTTTACTTTCCTATTAATGCCATAAGGATATCAACTAAATACCCAGTGTCCAAGTGTATTCAATCTCCAACATGTTCAACATTAGAACAAAAGAATTTTTGTTAGCATGTGAATGGGTGGATTTTCATGTTCACTTGCTCTTGATCTTCAGTACTTCGTTTAATTTTAGATACTCGACTGCGCCAGAAAGCCAAAGTAGAACGGCTGGATTAGTTTATATACTTTAGAAAATCAGTTTTCTTGCCTCTCCTGAGAGATCATTGAGTCAAGCAATGCATTTTTTTCCACCATGTGGTTAGCTCCTGAGCTAATTCATTTTGTCTTCACTCTGAAAAATCTCCATTTAAAGTTCATAATCTGTTCTGGCAATTGCTTTCTTTCCCTTTGTGTTCTTGGTTATTCTCAGGGGGACTTACTAAAAACTGAACCTTTTTAGCCAGACATCCGCCCAACTCTCATTAAGACATGTCGATGTAGGTGAACAACAAATTTATGCAACACCACAGCCTGCATGGAAAAGGACTCTAATTGTACCCTGTTAAACTACATTGACATCTGCACTTGAAGACATTAACACAGATAATGTTATGTGAAGAAGCTGTTCTGCTGGAATGTTTGTTGCTCACTACATTAGACCTGCACTTGCATTCATCTGTTTTATTGTACTACAAAAATGAAAGCTGATATAGCTTTAATTACCCTCCAAGTCTTGAACTGGGTTGCCATACTTTCTGTAGGCAATGAAATCACTAAGGAATGTACCCAATGGGTAAGGGAAACCTGGGCTGCAGACCAAGTTCTTCTGCTTACTAGCTGTGTGAATTTGGGAAAACCACTTGCCTTCTTTGAGTCTCAATTTCTTTCATATATGAAATGGCGATAAATGCAATGTGAGGATCAAAGTCAATAATGCCGGGAAAACATTTTGGCAGTTTTCCTGGCCCATAGTATGTGCTCAGTAAATGCATGCAATAAGCTATAATTATTATTTCACATAGCACCTCTAACCTGATCTGGTGCTTGGAACCCACACCATTCTCTATGCTGGAAATGAAGGTTGTCTTTCACATATGTATGTATAGATGCATGTATTTGGAATTTGGGCTATCAAAGAGAGACTAGAAAAGCCATGGATGACTGGTGAGGATTACAACAGGCAAACAGAAGCTTCTTAACCATTGCCTATTTGATTTTTGTTTTAAGTATCTGAGTGGAAACTATGGCAGACGTGCTTAGGGATAGAAAAGTTGTTTCATATGTCCCTGCTCATTAAGCCACCTGAAGGACTAAGGATAGATTCAGGACTTGCCACTTCTGCCTACTAAAAGAAAATGCTACATCGTTTTATTGAATGTGCTGTACCAGAAATCCTGGAAGATCTATGAATATAAAACTAAAAAGACTATAATTTACCACGTTAAGAATTTTTTCCTTGCCAGGAAAGTATTTTTTTTAAATGAGAGTGCCTGTTAGATTAGAAAATATTCCGCATGAAGAACTGATTGGTAAAAAGCACAAAAGTGTTTTCGTTTTCTGATACCAGCTTTCTGAGTTGGGCTTATTTATAAAGTGTTTTAAATTTCACTTTTTCCTGGTAGGGACAAAGAGGTCTGTAGCTGACTGTTTCATTTGGAGTAATGGGCAAGCATACAAATGCAGAAACACGGAGAAGCAACCAACTTTTTACCACTGTTTATTAGGACAGTGAAAAGTCAGAGACTGATGTTGTGTACGGTGTGTCTCCTGAATTACAAAGCTACAAATCCTCCCTACCTATATTCCCCTCACACTTCCCTTGGCAGCCTGTGTATGGTGTGTTGCATGATGTACCTGCCTTTCTGCCTTTTGGGATTTTATGCCAGTGTAAATTAGTAAGCTTCTATTGCAAAGGTAACAGCTTGATAGGAAATCAGCTTAATAGCTAAAGGTTATTCTCAAATATTACATCGCGCCTTATATTTATGTCCACCCTGCAAAAGCACTTACCAAGGAGGCATGTGCCAGAAAGCACTATTGATTTAAGAGCCCTTTGTTGTATTGCGGTACATACTCTCATTAGGCCAGCATCTTGAGATGTGAGGGACTCTCTTCCTGTAGCAGGAACTGTGTAAAAATGACCAGGAAAGTAGTGTGCTAATGACATCACTCTTGCTCCTGCTACTTCATTATTAAGTGCAAACTCCCTTGGCTTTTGCCTATGTTATTCCTTGGAATCCTGAGGTCCTTGAAGAGTGGGAGGCTGCTGAGCAGCCTGAATTCATTCAGCATTCTGCAGCTACCCTGCTTTCCTTATCCCACCTCTATTCTACTGTCCACTTTTGCTTCTTGCTGTCCCATTGGTGACTATGGGATTCTGGAAGGAGGTGTGCATGCTTCAGCATTTTTAGCTTCCTTTTCTTAAAGGCAGCTGATTTAGTGAAAAGAACTATTAGAGACAGACATGTTTCTCTCTGGACTCTGCTACTGTTTTAGTCTGCTATAACAAAATACCACAGACTGGGTAGCTTATAAACAACAGAAATGTATTACTCATAGGTTTGGAGACTGGGAAGTCCAAGACCAAGGTACTAACAGATTCAGTGTCTGGTGAGGGCTTGCTTTATAATTCGTAGATGGGGTTTTTTTTTGCTTTTTTGTTTTGTTTTGTTTTGTTTGCTATTGTCTTTACATGGTGGAAGTGGTGAAGAAGCTCTCTGGGCCTCTTTTGTAAGGGTACTAATCCTATTTATAAGGGCTCTACCCTCATGACCTAATCACCCCCAAAGGTCCCACCTCCTAACACCATCACATTGGAGATTAGGTTTCAACATATAACATATGAATTTTCAGGGAACAGAAAGATTTAGTCTATAGCAGGCACAAACTAGCTGTGTGCTTTGGTCTCTGAACTTCATTTTTTGTGATCTACACAATCAAAGTAATAATAGCTCATTCATAAAGCTGACAGGGGAATTAAAAGAAAAAAATGTGTCTAACATTTGACATAGAGCCTAATACATAGTAGCCACTTTGCAAATATTAACCTGTATTTAATATTTCTTCAAGACAGAAGCAGTCCCCATCCCACTCAGGGTCCCTCAGAGGACTCATGTCCTTTTTGCTCCCCTTACCCACTCAAGGACAACAGTACATACATACCATCTGTCTTTCTTCCCTGACCATGCCCAGGGACTTGCTGCAAACATCTCCCCCGCTCAGTCCTGGCCTCCTTACTCCTCTTGCATCAGCATTCTAAAGGTTTACAGAAATTAAAAGTAGCCCCTATCCTTACAATCATTGAGAACTGTAGTTGTAACATCTGAGATTAATCTCCTCCTTAACCTGGAGTCCTCTTTAATGGGACTGTTGCCTTCAGTATCCTGGAAACTGGTTTAAACCCTAGCTTTTTCTTGTACTCACAGATCCTTGATTCTAGTTGAGCTGGGAAGGAAGGGGAAAGGAACTTACAACTTCCACCAAATCCCTGAACAAACGTCACAATGACTGGCCATGGCTAAGACTCAGCTACAAAGCAAGAGGAGGCATTAAGTTTTATTTCACTCACCCCACAGCTTTATGAGCTTGTTAACACACTATGGCTAGAATCAGTGTTAGCCTTGTGAGGCCTCATGACAGGGAGAGCAGAGCTATGAGCAGCAGTTGTCAGTTTTCTGTGCCAAGGCTTATTGCACCTTCAAGTTTAGATTGCAGTCTGGGTAACTTGGGCCTGAACAACCTGATGACCTCTAAGTCGTTCCCTCACAGAGCTGGGGAGAGGCAAAAGCAATCATTGACTTTACTGAATTTCCTAGTTGCATCTACATAAACCTAAAGCAAGTGAGAGAAGAATCCCGTCAAACTAGTTCTTTGGAAGTCAATCCAGAGGATTTAGGTAGGGACCACAGGAACTTCCTCAGAGGTAGGCTCGTCAAAGAAATAGGTTCAAATATACACTCTTGGAGGGTGCGGTGGCTTACGCCTGTAGTCCCGGCACTTTGGGAGACCAAGGCAGGTGGATCACTTGAGACCAGGAGTTCAAGACCAGCCTGAGCAACATAACAAAACACCATCTCTACCAGAAATACAAAAATTAGCTGGGCCTGGTGGCACAAGCCTGTAATCCTAGCTACTTGGACGGCTGAGGCATGAGAATCGCTTAAACCTTGGAGGTGGAGGCTGCAGTGAGCCAAGATTGCACCACTTCACTCCAGCCTGGGTGAAAGAGCAGGACTCTGTATGAAAAAATGAACAAACAAACAAAATAAAAAAAACCAAACATACACACTTACAAAGCAGAGCAGTGTATTGGAAGACCTGGGTCTTCCCCATTTCCAGTGGAACTATCTACAACAACATTCAACGCAGTGATGAGTTCCCAAACTCCTAGTTACTTTGTCCTGTTATCTAATATACCTACAGACCCCACTTGTAATCAATTGATTTATTTTGCCTTACTACTATTTGTGTTATCACTTTCAGGAGATAGGAAACAAAACTGCTTCTAAAAATCTGATCACCAGTGACATATTTTGATACTCTTATTTCAGCACAGAATAGGGCAAACAGACAGGGTACCAGCTCTGTGCCCTCCAATCGTCTTTCCATCTCCTGGGTTCAGTTTCACATCAGAGATATGTGTTTACTGAATGGATGAATAAATGAATGTGAAATGGGGATAATAATAACACTCAGCTTAAAGCAATTTTGTGGAGAGTAAATGAGAAGATTCATGAATTTAGCACTACACCTGGATCATAGCAGTAATGGTTTCAATAAATGTTAGCTCCCTCCCTCTTTCCTGCTCCCTCTCCCAGGCATCCATACAGCCCCACCACCTTTCAGGCAGCCCTGTTAAAACTGCTGGAGCAAATATTTCATTTCAGGCTGTCTTCCCTCAGCACCTCTAGAGACTGCCTCCCACGCAGCTGGTATGTGCATTCAGATGGCAAGTGACTCAGGGACAGTGTCAACAGGGTGATGGAAACTGTGACAAGAGAAAAGGGTAGTCTGAAGGCAGAAATAACTACTGTGAATCCAAGTGTTCATTGATCATTGTTCTTATCAAGCTGAGAAGTTGCACTTTGGGCGATTGGAGGTTTTGCTGAAAATGAATTTGTTAGAATATTTCAAGGTTCGCCGGGCGCGGTGGCTCAAGCCTGTAATCCCAGTACTTTGGGAGGCCGAGACGGGCGGATCACGAGGTCAGGAGATCGAGACCATCCTGGCTAACACGGTGAAACCCCGTCTCTACTAAAAAATACAAAAAAACTAGCCGGGCGAGATGGCGGGCGCCTGTAGTCCCAGCTACTCGGGAGGCTGAGACAGGAGAATAACGTAAACCCGGGAGGCGGAGCTTGCAGTGAGCTGAGATCCGGCCACTGCACTCCAGCCTGGGCGACAGAGCGAGACTCCGTCTCAAAAAAAAAAAAAAAAAAAAAAGAATATTTCAAGGTTCGTACTCATTTAGATACTTAGACAAATTAAAGAAATTCCAGCAGGAAGCAATCCTGATAATTTACACACAGCACCAGGGGTTGTGAACTAGGTTTCAGATCCTTGAGAGCTGATATGTGCTCAGCGATGTATTAAGAAAGTAGAGGATATGGGATTAGCTGCTCCTGCCACGGAGGACCCTCACGGTCCACACCATGCCAGTGAAAAGTAGTTTTATTCTGATCCTCCTGGCCTTTGCAGTTTCTCCAAAACATGCTTTGTCCCCACATTTTACTTGCATTTTTGACTATCTCTGTGTCATAGCTAAAGCTTTTTCTCTCCTTTTCCTTGTCTTCCCGGCTTTCTCTTTTGTGAACCCCCTTCCTTCAGGGTTGTTGATTTTCCCCTTTCTATTGCACCATCTATTTTCCCGTGCCTGATGTGGCCTCCAAATTTGATCTGCCAGATTACCCCAATTATCTCATGCAACTGAAAGAGTTTTCATCTATAAAGATCATTTGAGAAAATAAAACTTCCCAAGAGTTTGAGCTGCAGAAAATGAAAATAAGCTTCCTAGACAGGTTGTGAGGTCTACTTCACAGAATATAAAAACAGAATCTGTGGCCCATTGATGAAGATATTGGAGAAGGGGTTTTAGTATCTGATGAAGCTCCTTAAGAATTCTGAGATCCTATACTATTAGCAACATCAGCCCTCTCATTTTACGGATGAGAAAATTAAGGTTAAAGGTTTAAGGAGATGCAATACCTGAACAGGTTTCCTGAACTTTAGTCCAGGACTTTTTCCACTATCACACACTGGCTTCTCAAACCCACTACTAATCTCAATCCCTCTGGAAAGCTCTCCTTGGTTAAATGAATTTCAGGCTTAATTACATTCTATTTCAAATATACCTTGTTTTCCAAAAAATGCCAGCACCATTATGAGTCCCACTCACACCCACAAAGAGGGGCATTACAGTTTTTATGAAAAAAAAATCTTTGTGCCAAGCTACTAGATGCACAATTGCTAATGAAAATAACCAGACTTAGAAGAAGTCATCTAGGGAGTTTGACTGAGACCTTTGCCCTTTCAGATGTTGTCCGTACCCCCCTTCTTGATGACTTGTGGTTTCTTAGATAACTAGGCTTGACTGAAACTCTAGGTTGACATTGCCAAGTTCAATATTATGCAAGATGAAGAAAAAAAAATGTCAGAGTCTTGCCTTTGGAGAGCTTAGATTCCTGTAGAGAAGATCACACACAGGTGAAAAAAAGGACTTAAGAGCAAGTACAAGTAAGATGGTAGCAAATAACACAATTGGACGCTTCAAACTGAAACTGTAGGTAAGTGCTTAGAGGACATTAAAGAGAAAAATTAGGGCTATTTCTCCATCAAATGTTTTTCTTAATAGCTGCTCTATTGAGAAAAATTGTTCCATCATCATCAGCAAACATTGATGAGCACCTTCTCTGCTGGCTGGGGAGAAGAGGAGGCATCTACATCTGGATAGAGATCTAGGCCGTGCATCAGGCAGTAAGTACTCAGGTCCAAGAATGTTCAGGTACACAAGTATGCAGGGGAGGTGCTACAATCAGAAAGTCCGAGGGCCCGAAGAGAAAGAGAGGGATTTTCTTCAGGATGCTGGGCTCGAAGTGTTCCTTGAGGAATAACTGGGAAACAGAGAAGGCAAAAGTATGCCGGGTTGAGGAAACAATCGAGAAAGGAGGTTTCGTTTACTATGAGGTTTCAGCAGCCAACATTGAAGAAAGAGAAGCCCAACTGTGGAAGACCATGGATAACACATTAAATAATGATTTGTACTTTATCCTATAGCCACTTGGGTACCATTGAGGATTTTGAAAAGAAAAGGAGAAGGATAAACTTCACAGAAAGTTTTTAAGAAGTACTCTCTTTACTTTCAGGTGTGGGTTGGTGGTGGTAGTGATGGTAGGGAAATGATCATGTAAATGTACAAATGGAACCAAAGCTTGGGGATGTGGATCTCAGGAAGAAGAAATGGATAAAATTGTAGTCCTTGTTTTGATGTGAGTATTTATTTAAAGCAACGTACTCCATTTTAAAAATAAAAATCAAAGAATGTTGTTTACTTGAAATCAATATACAAGTCTTTAGCGATTTGGGGTATTTGACCTCTTCTTCCAGTTTCATGTTTTAAAGGAAATGCAAGAACAAGGTGCATCTGGATTTCTTTTTAAAATTATGCGTGAGTAAAACTGTCTAATATGCCAGTGAGTGTCTTTCCTTCTTTAAACCTAAATATACTTAAAAGACTATTTATTGCCAAATTAACAATTCCACATTAAAGTGAATTTTAAAAAATAAGTTCTTGTTCCTGATGATACAACTCTTTGTTGTTTTTCATGTTCCCTTCCAGACCTAATCCTTATATATAATTTATTTTAGATAAATGTTATTACAGTCCTTTACGTAACTGTCACTAAAACCTTTGTATGAAATGAAGTTTTAATAGGAAACGAAACCGCATAAAAATAAACAAAAATGTTGTAAAATGAAGTTAAAAATAAAAATGCTATTTTGATACAACTTTGCTATGCCTCCTCAAACTCTCTAAACTACACCTGAAGTCATACAAACTGTGAGAAGGCTCTCATATTTTACAAGCCTGAGATTTGACATCACTGGACGATAAACTGTCGATACTCTTAAGGTCATTATACCTCTCATGAGTAAGTAAAGTGGGCTTTAAGACTTGGTCCCTAATAGTTGTGATACTTATTTAATTCTTCAAATAATCATACTAGTTCCTTTTATTGTATGCCAACGGAATGCCAGGCACTGTGCTAATCAATTTACATACATTAATTATCTCCTTACGACACCTGAACAGGCTAGCAATTATCCTCATTTTACATAGAAGGAAACTGATGCAAGAAAGGTCAGAAACATACCTAAGATCATGAGGTTAGTTAAGTAGCAGAATGGGATTTCAAATTTAGGTCAGCCCCATTCTTGTGTCTGAACTCTTAACTGATACTCAACTTGCTATTTTCAATTTTAAAGGAGAAAAGAGCTATTTTTGTTCCTATTTAGTGCCTCACCCCCAGCTCCCATGTAACTTTCAGTTTCAGCAGCAGCAACCTACAGAATCCTTGATGGGAGCAACCAGTACAGTGTGAACAACCCTATGACTGACAGACACTAAATATATTCATCCTGAGGAAACTAGGTACACTGGGAAACTGACCTGATCAAACCTTTGGAGGCTTCTACCTAGTAGGAAATTGTTTCTTCCCCCCAGTAGTATTGACACCAGGTTCCCAGCTTCTGGGAATCACTTGCTTGCATAATCCATGTCTTCTATTTCTGTATTACAGTAACTGTTGGGGCTGGGGGATGGGAGTTGGTATGTGATTCAAGCATAGCTTTCATCCCATTAGTCCTTCAACAAATATTTTTTGAGTACCTCATACATAGCTGGTACCATAATTGAGCAACTTTTGGCATTCTCATTTGTGTTTATTCAGATGTTTTCTATTAATTTAATGGGAAGTATAATTTGTTTTCTCTTCTTGGTTGTCGCTTATTTTTCTCTACTATACATTTGAGGAAATGGAAACATCCTCAGCATTCTTCTCCTGGGCACTCTGAGCTAACGACATCAAACGGTGTCTGGTCACTTTCCTAATGGAGTCCTGTCTGAGAAGAAATCCTCCAAGGTCTCACAATCAGTGCTCTGGGTGGGGCAGGGCTAGCTTGCTAGGCATGCGGCTTGTGTAGTCATACAGGGCCTGAGCCTAGAAAGGCCCTGTACTTTGTAGACTGCTCTGCTGTTGCTGACTTGAAAATCTTAATGACTTTTGAACAAGGTGCCCCACATTTTCATTTTGCATGTGGCCTTATAAATTATAAGATTGGTCTTGGATGGGCCAACAGCCCAGTGAAGCCAGTGGGAACTAGGATCACACAGACGATCCTTGCCAACCTTGCCTAGATCCCCCATTGTGAATTGAAGAAAGATGGGAAGATGAATGACCCGTTCATCTTGTTCAATGTATGCCTGCTCTCCATTGAACAATGTGAAACACTTTGAGGTTTTTGTTTTTGTTTTTGGAGTCTCGCTCTGTCGCCAGGCTGGAGTGCAGTGGCGTGATCTGTGCTCACTGCAACCTCCGCCTCCTGGGTTTAAGTGATTCTCCTGCCTTAGCCTCCCGATTAGCTGGGACTACAGGCACTTGCCACCACAACCAGCTAATTTTTGTATTTTTAGTAGAGACGGAGTTTCACCACGTTGGCCAGGATGACCTTGATCTCTTGACCGCCTTGGCTGTTTTTTGTTTTGTTTTGTTTTTAAAAAAAGGAGTTTCACTCTTGTTGCCCAGGCTGGAGTACAATGGCGCGATCTCGGCTCACTGCAACCTCTGCCTCCCAGGTTCAAGTTATTCTCCTGCCTCAGCCTCCCAAGTAGCTGGGACTACAGGCATGCACCACCACACCCAGCTAATTTTGTATTTTTAGTAGAGACGGGGTTTCTCTGTGGTGGTCAGGCAGGTCTCAAACTCCTGAACTCAGGTGATCTATCTGCCTCAGCCTCCCAAAGTGCTGGGATTATAGGCGTGAGCCACCGTGCCCGGTGAGTTATCTTACATTTGCAGATTTCCCTGCAGTCAGACATAATCCAGGTGTAATATGATAGAATCAGAAGACATGGGTTACATTTGGCTCTGACACTTACAGGGTGATATTAATAAATCACTTAATGTCTTTGGACCTCACTTTTCTATCTGTAAAATGTAGATAGCAGTGGTCTGCCTTACATATCTGGAAGAGTGTTTGTGAGACTCAAATGAGATAATGTATTTGAAAACTGTTGAATGTTATTCATGCTTTTGAGATCAGTATAATTGTATATTCTTTCTAAAGTCTATGTCAAATAGATTTTAAATTTTTCTATTTAACAGAATAAGTGTTTGTGATTATAAAATCAAATAAACAACTACAGAAGTTAAGAAATGCACGAAGAAATAGATCAAAAGAAGAAACATAAAACCCTATAGAGAATGCATGACATTTATTGTATTGGAAGCTATCAAAGTGATTAACAAACTGCCATGATATTTTCAAATTCTTATTGCAGTTCTCATTATTTAAATAACAATTAGGATCTCAGGAGCATCATTTTCCAGCTACAAATCTATCGTCTGTCTGTGCATTTGCCTAACACTTCAAAAAGTGGAACCGGAAATATTTGAGAGAAATTTGTACCTACTTGTCTGACTTCCAAATCCCCCGTATTCATCTTTCTCCTGTCCTTCTACTTGTTGACAGTTGATATTAAATTCTTGTTTTTGTTTTTAGGAGAGAACAAAATAAATGTTTAAAATGGTGTGTCTCCCATATGTCAGAAGCTACCGTCAATCACCTATTCCTCCTTCCCTTTCCTGTCAACTCTGGGGAGTTTAGGCAGGTATAACTTTTATTGAAAGTTGTTGTTGTTGTTGTTGTTGTTGTTTTTTATCAGAGGAGCCTACACCCACCAGAACTACCAGTCACCTCTCCTGTTAACTGGCATGCGGTGAGCAGTCTAGCCATTTTTAAAGGTTGTACTCTCAAATAAGCTTCCTCTAATCCTCCATGCCTGTTCTGACAGTTTTCTGGGAAGTTGGCTCATGCCATGATGTATATAGTGAGTTCATTTTTAGGCTCATTTGCCACATTTTTTGAGTAAAATGCATAACGTGAATTCCTAAGTTACAAGCTGGGCTTTGTATCTATTTCTTTCAAGTGAAGAATTTGCTTCTTGGTTAAAAACATCATATTTCCAAGTTAATAGACATCCAGATGGGCCATATGCTGCTCCAAAAAATTTAGGAGGGGGACATCTTACAACCACTGCTAGGGCTACTTCCTCTCCAGGCAGCTCATTTTGGAAGTGGGCAACCTTGCCCAACTTGTACATAAATGATTTTAGCATCCAAACAGTCCATACAAGTTGGTCATGAAGATGGTAAAAAAAACACTGATTAACCATTTGTGGTTCTATATTGTTTATCATATACACATGGTTACACAGCATAAAATTTAAAGGTAAAAAGCGATTTTACAGTTTCTTGTATGTCATTTCATTTTGTCATATCACCAAAAGCCATTCATAAATGAATCTTCGTATTTGTATGGCTTAGCCTCTGGTCTTATCAAAGATCCTGCCTTAGCACTTTGGCTATTAAAAAAATAGGCAATAACTCTCCTGGATTAGTGTCCCTGAGGTGTTTCAGTAGATTTGTCAAACTTATTTTCCCCCAAATGCTCCAAGACTGACAGATTGAAGCTCTTTGAAAGGTGCATATGTGCACAGCCTTAAGCAAAATATACCCCCATTCACAACATTAGTGACAAGTGGGAAATGGAGTTGAATGATTCCATTTATCTTAAAACTAGCAAAGGGATTCCTTTTCTGACTGTCTGTGCTCAAACCCCTGAAATAAAGGCTAACGGCAGAAGGGCCAAAAGAATGTGTGGCGCTCACAGACTAGATGCTTCCTCCCAAGAGACTGGCTGCCCAAGGTCAATGATGGGGGAGGTATATGTGAACAGTAGGCTCTACTGAAGATGACTTTGGCCCAAGGCAATCTGCCTCTCCTCTCTTGGCTTCCATTTCCTCTTCTGCAAAGGCAGAGGGTTGAGGTCAGCAGAAGAAGTGGGCCTTGATAGGGAGGAGATAAGAGAGTGTAGAGAATAATGGCAAAGAGGATGGGCTATGTAGCTAGGTTGCCTGCATTCAAATTCTGGCTCTGCCATTTATTGGTTGGGTGGCCTTGGGGAAGTTATACACTCTGTGCCTCAGTTTCCTCTTCCACAGAAATGGGGCAATAATAGTGCCTACTTCACAGCATTGTAAGAATAAAATGAACTCATACATGCAAAGACTTTAGCACAGTACCTGGCACACTGCAAGTGCCCAGTATATTTCAGCTGTTATTATCAGTGGTCTGTAAACAAAGAAAGGTCCAGAATTTGCTGATTAGGATGATATCTCATCCTGGAGTCCCAGAAAGCCCCAAATAGTAGGTCCTTTAGTGCCTCTCAGCCATCCCACTACTGAACACTGGTCGTTATCCCCTTCACCTGGCTAAGCCATTGATGAATGGAATATTCCCTTCCTTGCCCCCTCATCATATGAACCACACATACCTTACAACTCCCACCCCTTTCACAATGCTTTACCCAAACCACAAGGCACATCCACAGACTCACCACAAAAGTAGGCCCTCACGTAATACTTAGACACATAATTCAAAATACACTCTCTCACACACCCTCCACACCGCACACAAACACACAATCTCTCTCTCTCTCTCTTTCTCTCTCTCTCTCTCTCTTTGCTCCCCTCTCTTTCTCCGGGACCTTTGAATACAATAAAGATTTGCCAACGTGAAGCATTAGAACAGTGGGCCAGGCCCAGGTTGTGCCCCAAGAGGGCCACTTCTCGCACAGTGCGCTATGCCTTGCCTCTCTCCATGAAAGCAACGTGCTCTGGCTGGCCTTGCACGGTCCTTGTCCAGATGGCTGGCAAGCAAATGAGAATGCCTCACATTAACTGACTGAGTGAGACCTTCATTACCTGGAGTTCAAAGCTCTTCTATTTCCAACTGTGTGTGGGTGCCAAATAACAGAAAGAGTCCTTTCTTGCATCACAATCCCTGCAATAATTGCTGCCTCAGGAGTCAATGCCATATTACAGCATTAAACATGATTGACCTGTACTTCCTTGCCTGAGCCTCTCGTTGCTTCTGTGACCTGTGTAAAAACTGTGAGCTATTCTAACAAACGTACCATTTTCTTTCATACTTTGGGGTCCAGGTACTAATTATTGGGCCAGAAGAACATAGCATAGTGGAAGCTGTAACTTATTTTGATATTCTGAATTTTCTGCAGCACTGGTTCAGCTCTTAGGCCGGCTGCTGAGAACAGTGGGGGTGGGGTGGGGGGAGGGGCAGGAAAGAGGCTGCTACTTGATGAAAATTCAATGTAAGAAAATGAGTATCTCCCTTTCTAGTTGTCAGTTAACAACAGTGACCATCTCGTCAGGATCATTAAGCCTTTATGGAACACCCTCTAGCCTCAAATTTTCTTTTCCTCTTTAAAAACTCTTCCTCCCCAGTTACCTATAAATTGATGTGTTATAGCAATAATAGAGATATCAAAATGCTGTAGGAAAATCACCAACTTCCACTCAGCCACAATCCTTCTGCGAGACCTCATGGAAGATACTTCACTTTTTCTCCCTGGTGGCAGTTTCTCCACTGGCTATGTTAAGTTTTTAGGCCATGTTTTTGAACTTCCTCTTTGGTGGGTAGCCTGAGATTATCATTTAAGGCATACACACTTATTTCCAAAACCGGAAGAGGTTATGTGCTGGGTCTGAAAAGTACCCCTGACATAGGAGGTGCCTCCACACCTATAAGCATTCCCAGAAACCAACAGGATTGTGTGGATCAGAACGTTGAATAAGGCAACATGGCTTAAATGTTTTGCTGTTCATAGTTGGAAAGCAGCTTCCAAGGAACCAGATCTCAATTTCTTCTACAACTGAAGACCCCTGAAGGCTGAAGCAGGACTAAAGAGCCCAGAGACAGCATGGTGTGTTAGGAGAGAACTAGCCTTGCACTTAGAGGACTCAGCTTCTCATTCTGCTATGTGACCCACTTGCTTGGTGATCAACTTGTGTCTCCTCTCAGGATGCTTGTTTTTCCATGTTTCAAAAGGGGAAATTGGACTAGATGGTCTCTAAGGTCTCTTCCAGTATTGATATTTGATTGTTCTCCCTAGGGGTTTCACATAGATCATAACCATTCTAGAGTCACACCCTCTGTCCCCAATCCTGGATCAGTATTTGGTTGCTAAGGGAAACAGGCAAGCAAAAATATTTGACAATCCTTAGTGCTATCACCAGTTGCCAAGTACACATCCGTCATGCTGACAGTGTCAGCAGGGTCACTTTTTGTGTCTGGATGACAGAATGCTCATATTATTGTTTGATTTGGATAAGAGCACCATTGACTATCTGACGGAGAAAAGCTGTGGGTTCTTTATGACCGCATGATGCACTTCCACTGTTTAGGAAACTGACTATCTGATCATGTGAACTGACAAATAGGGGGCTGTGTAAAATATTAAGTGTGGTAGAAATGAAAGCTGTTATTAAAGTAGTAAAATGTTTATCCAGAGAACAATGCTGATGAAACACTGTGGTTAGTTCTTGCCCTCTTTGTTAAAATAGGTAATTCATTGTACCATCCACATACCCACGTGAAAATTACCCAGCGTGTTGTATTTGTAAACTCCTCCCTACCTGAGTGAGAGAAAAAATGATAATTATCTAGCCTTTTTGTCCTGGGTCACTTCATTCAGTTTCAGTCAAAGTTTTGACCTTCTTTAATAAGAAAATGGCAGCCTTTCCAGCCCATAATCTGGTTATCTAATACCTTGCTCAGTGATTAAAATTGATTAAAATGAAGAAAGAATGCTCTTTTAAAAAAAGAAAATGAATGGATTTCTATGCTTTAGGTTATATTTAAGCAAAGATTGGATTAAGTTGATCTGGATTGAATAAAGGACACTCTAAACAATTCTAAACTTATTACAACTCTGAATATTGCTTTCTGGAATGCCTCAGCACAAAATGTCACTGTCACTTTTGTTTCATAAACACATATATCTCTTAATGCATAGATAATGCACCTTTTAGAGACGTTTAAAACATACGCATTTGCATAGATATTCATTTACAACTGTTTTCACTAAACCAAAATAGAAAAGGCTTAGCTGACTTTTAAGCACTTGCATTTTCCAATTTCAATACAGAGAATTATGACTTTGGAGATCCCCATTTACATAACCAAGAGGTGGCAGTATTACATCCATTATGTATTCACTGTACCATGTATCATTTAATAATAAAAAGAGAAATGTGTAAATAAAAATATGTATAACAAATACTTCTGTCCTTTATAAATGGCTGCATCACTAAAAACCATTCATTAAAGTGTAATGTTTCCTTGTAAACAACAATAACTTTCCCAAAAATATCAAAGCTAGGAACCATAATTTATTACCACTAGTGATTTTATTGCAGCTCCAAGAATCCATAGACATCTCCTTCAGTAATCACTTGTTTTCTGGTAAAACATTCACCTCCTTCCCAAATATATCTATATAAATCAATTTTTTGAAAAAGAACAATCACAAGATGCCCCAAAGTCAGACCCTCTGTTTCTATATAAGAAACAATTTAGAAAAAAAGTAAGTCAAAGAGTTAAATATAGATAAACATCATCTTATTAGCTGATTATTACTATTAAAATAACTATTTGGAATCAAGCCTTTTTGGTTACCTTCCAAGATTGTTTTGAGCATCTATGTTATAGACGTCACTTGTGTTATGATCCAAGTAAGTTTTATCTAAGCTACCTAATCTTTTCTGTTTTATTTTTGGTCTTCTATTTCTAACCTGTCTTGGAGATCAAAGAAACAATAATAACAGAAGCAAAAACTATGTGAAACTTGAATCTGTTTAATCACCAATTTATTATAAAACTATCCTCAGTAAAAATCAATACCACAAATACATCTGAACAATGAACTATGGGTATTTGGAATAGAAAGTCTTAGAAAAATAGTTTAAATAGAGACTGAGCACTTTACATTTGGCCTTGTGGAAAGCTGAGTTACTCATAAGGAAATATGATGTTACTTTAAACCATGAACTGCATTGTAGAAGATTTCTAAAGATCCATCATCCCCAGAACTAAGCCATTTGAGTGTTGGGAAATATTTTTACATTAGTTAGATGCTGATGCTACTGATTAGAATCAGTGCATATCCTAACTGTATAAGAATGTTTGTTGTACAGGGTCTAAAAGTTATCTAAAAAGCTTTTATAGGGCACTGAGATTATCAATATCAAACCAAAATATTTATAGCTCTCAATTTCCATAAAGGTATTATATAGTTATGAGATTGACAGTTCTAATTGTGGACACTTGAATATTTTAAATATGTCCCGTTAAAATTTCTTTTTTTAGGTATTTAAAATCAGAAATTGTGGTTGTAATGGAGAGAATTGGGTATTTTTTTCATATATGGAATAAACAGCAAACATACTCTCAATGAGTTTAGACTGAACATCTAGTTTGAGAAAATTTGATTTATGGACAGGAGTCAAAGTTTACGCATGAAGATGATGAAGCAGCATGACAGAAAAGAGTGGTGTTGTGCCAATGGCCAAAAAAGTAGACCAGAGATTACCTTCCAATGATTTCAAAGTGGGCAAGGGTTTTAATTACTGAAGGTGGAAGGGGAATTAAATTAATTATTGTAATCACTCCTAAGAAATCTTCAAGTTTCACCACACTGTGGAATAATTTTAAGTTTATAATTCATTCTTAATCAAATTTGATGCATTATATTGCCATCTTCCACAATGTTAAAATAAAAATGTATTTTAATGTTTTAATTAAATTTACATTTTTCTATGTATGAATTATGTGCCTGTATTACAATATTTGATACTTCACCAAATTCTCACCTCCCTCTGTGTACAAATACACCTGTCTTGTATTCAGATTCTTTCCCATGCCTCTACTTTCCTTCCTCAATAAAATATTCATTTTGATCAGGATGTTGGTTGGTCAGGAAGAGGAGGAAGCAACAAGATAATATCAACATTTATTTGGTTACTTACAACATATCAGGTGCTTTGCGAAGAGCTTTGTACTGATTGTCCTGTGTAATCTTCACTACAACCATTTCAGGTAGGAACTGTTATTATCCTTATTTGACAAAAGGGGAAACCAGAGATGTGAACTGACTTGCCCAAAGTCAAACAGCTGGTAAGCAACAAAGATACAACACAATTCCACTTAGAGAAGGCAACATCACCATCAACAACGATAATAGCCCCCATTTATTGAACTGCATTATGTGTTAGGCATAATGCTAAGCATTTTACAAACATCAGTTCATTTAATCCTCACAACAGTCCTCATGAAACAGGGGCTAATAGTTTCTCTGTTTTGCAAGTAAGCAGATGGAGACACAAAAGATTTGTAACCTGCCTAAGGGCAAGTAGCCGGTAACCTAGGATTCAAATCCAGGTCTCTCTTCGCTCCATAACCCTTAACTCTTCTGCTATAAAATAGAAGAAGACAGAACTGAAGGTTGACTCCAAGGATGATTCAGCTTGTTCAGCATATTCAAATAATCCTAGAGCTGTCCAAAGATAAGAAATTTGACTTTATACATCTTATCTGTAACTCCCTTCAAGAGTAGACCTGGGGCTCCATCCATACACAAACTTATATGGTACACCTTCACTCAATATATTGTTTTGTCCTGCCTTGTGGATAGGGATTAATCCAGGAGGGAACATGCTCATGCTACCCTTCTGACTCAAAAGAATTACTAACTGACCAGTTTTATCAGAAGGGTGGAAAATCTTGCCCATGTAGACATTACTTACAGATACAAGTGATTCCTTCCCACCACTCATACCATCAAGGCATCATGAGTAGAACAGATGCCTTTGGATTTTATAGACTATTTAAAGAGTAGTACTGGTTGAGGTGGGTAGAGGACCCTGACCCAGGGTATCTGTGCTCAAAGGGAAAAGTCATTAAAGACCAAGATGTGAGATCCAAAGAAATGAATCAGAAACGATGAAATTTCCTGCAGGTTGAGAGATTACTTGCAAATATCTTTCATTTTATGGACTTTAGTGTAGACCTAGGACTGTGAGCATTCTTTTTCTCAGAAAAAAAAGGGTTTTTTTTTGACACTAACACACTGTGAGGCAGAGCTATCTACAAAAGACCACAATTAAAGCAAACTTACTTTTACTTTGTACCAAAGATATGATTTATATCCTAGTCTCCAAAGATTAAAAAAGCTCATGTGCAAAGACAGAGACATCTATGCCTTGAATTATTAAAGTTGTCAGTCTCTATTTTTAAAAAGTCAACTTAACGTGCAGTCCTGGATGTCTGAACCACATTTCCATTTGCAAAAGGCAGCAGTGAGGATGCTCACTTCATCTATTTCTTTGTTAAGTAATGAGCAATCTGAAAAGATGAGTTATTTGTAATCAACCCATCCATTTTAAAAAAGGACATGTCTAAGGAGAAATCCAATCATCATCAGTTGAAGTTTGAATTCAGTGGTAGACTTGCCTTTGGAAAACTAAGTATTAAATCTCATCTATTGGTGCATTCATTAGCAATTTATTACAAGCTAGTCTGCTAGATTTTACCTTGTGATATGCAGAATGTTGCTGCTACATATAATAAAAAAGCTTCGTGATACAGTATGACCTCAGCGGTTTTCTGTTCAAGCATTGTGCATGAGCATGGATAATTTCAATCAGAGTAAATGCAATGGAGATATGACTTTAAGTCGAAGCTCTGTCTCTATGACCTTGGAAAAGTTATTTAACCTCTCGTGCCTCAGTTTTCTCTTGTATGAAGTAGGATGTTTGATTGGTTCATCTCACAGGTACGTATAAGGTACCTAGTATTTGGTAAGTACTAAGTTTGTCATAGCGAACAAGAAAAGCCCTTGCTTTCAAGAAGCTCATAGTCTATGTGTAGAGACAGCCAATAAAGAGACAAAAAATAATTTAATGTATAATTTCAGAGAGTGGTATGGTTTATGGAAAAAATAAAGCAGAATAAGGAAATAGAGCATGATGAAGAGGATAGATTAACTTTTTGAAAACTGCTCCAGGAAGGCTTCTTTGAGGAGGAGACTTTAAACAGAGACCCAGATAAAATAAAGAATCTAGACATACAAAGATTTGGGTGAAGGACAAAGGAGATAGAAAGTACAAAGACTCTAAATTGAGTGTGCTAAATATATTGGAGATACATAGAGGAGGCTGGAGCCAACTGAGGAAAATCGAGAGCAATAAGAAATATGGCAAGAGCATAAGAGGCCTTCTGGGCCATGGTTAGGAGTTCTGTTTTATTTTAAGTATGATGGGATGTTATGGAGGTTTAAGCAAGGTAGTACTTTCATTTGATTTACATTTTTAAAAAGATAACTCTGTCTTCTCTGCAGACGATAGACTTTAAGGGGAGCAAGAGTGGAAACAGAGAGCAGTTAGGAAGCTATTACAATAATCCAGGCAGGAAATGATGTTGGCTTAGACCCTGATTTTCATCAGCAGAGGTGATAAGAAGTATTCATATTTCGAACATATTTTGGAGGTAAAGCCTACACAATATCTTGATAGATTGGATATGATGTGTGTATTAGTCTGTTTTCACACTGCTGATAAAGACATACCCAAAACTGGGTAATTTACAAAAGAAAGAGGTTTAATTGGACCACCGTTCCAGGTGGCTGGGGAGGCCTCACAATTACGGTGGAAGGCAAGGAGGATCAAGTCACATCTTACATGGATGGCAACAGGCAAAAAGAGAGAGTTTGTGCAGGGAAACTCCCATTTTTAAAACCATCAGATCTCGTGAGACTTATTCACCATCACGAGGACAGTATGGGAAAGACCTGCCCCCATAGTTCAACCTCCTCTCACAACACATAGGAATTCAAGATGAGATTTGGGTGAGGACACAGCCAAACCATATCAACATGTGAGTGAAATAGAGGTACCAAGAATGATTCTGAGAGTTTAGGTCTGAGCAAGTGAAAAGTTTGATAGTGAGATAGGAAATATCAAGTGAGACAGGAACTATATCTCACTTGAGATATCAAGTGAGATAGGAAAGATGGAAGAACATTGTCTGGGAGAAGAATCACTAGTTCTCGTAGAATTGTGAAGTTTGACATACTTATTAGATATTTAAGTAGAAATGTTGAGGCATCAGTTGAATATATGCATCTGGAGCTTAAAGAATGCTTAGATATGGAGTGACAAATTTTGGAATTTTCAGTATATAGAAGGTGTTTGAAACCATAGCAATGTAAAATATCAACTCCTAAAGGAGAAAATGTAGTTGAATAAAAGAAGAGGTCCAAGGATTAAACCTGGGTCACTCTTTCATTAAGAGGTTAAATAAATCTGGTGGAAACTGAGAAGAAACGACCCATGAGATAGGAGAAGAAGCAAGAAAAAACGATGTTTCAGAAGGAAGTGCTTCAAGATGAGGAAGAGAGTGATAAACCATATCAAATTTTGCTGAGAGGATAAGTAAAATGAGACCTGAGAATTGACCAGTAGACCTAGCCACATGGAGGTTGCTGAAAAACGTGTTAAGTGTGGTTGCTGAAAAATGCTTGGTAAAAAATTGTTGATTGAGAAGACAATGGAATGCAAAGAAGGAGAGACAATGAGTATACATAACTATTTTTAGGAGTTTTGCTGTGAGTAGGAGCAGAGAAATTATGTAATAATAATGCTGTTTTTACGGGCTTATGAAAGTTTTTGGCAGACTTTCATAAACTTTAATATACAAATAATTAGACTATGATAAAAATTAATCACTTTCTAATGTCCATAACTGGCAAATTCACTTTAGGTGTTTCTACATATTCACACATTATAAAGGTTTATTAGTATTTTTGACCACATTAATCTGCATGTTAAGCACACGGCAGTCTTCACTGAGTCGGAGACCCCCTCACATGAAACACAAACCCTTTGCCCCATGCTTACTGCCATTCTGGATGACTTTGTTCACTAATAACAAGTATCTATGAAGATGTCTATATTTTTCTACCAGCTTATATGCCTTGACACATATACTACATAGAGGGAGTAGACTTTCTCTTTAGTCTTCAATATAAGCATAAGGTCTGTGAGGAAAAATTAAAGAGTGAGTCAAAGTTCTAGAAGGTGGCTTGAGGTCATGTCATAGTTATGGAAAGGGGAGAAGAAAGCTGGAGAACGAAATATTTATTGATTTCTTCCTTTTCATGAGACAATCATGGAAAGGGGAGGGAAATAAACTTGCAATGAAATGAAACTTTCAGAGACATTGAAAGGTATTTATGTGATTGCCAATTTTTTTTTTTGTTCCAAAATGTCTAAGGAATTCTTTAGAACCCAACCACATTCATTTATAAAATGAGGGTGTTGGAGGAGTTTACGCCAATAAGTGACTGACAACATTAACTCATTCTAGAGTTTCTGGCCATTACCAATATTCCCTGTATTCCCAAGTAATGGAAATAGAATTTGACTTAAGCCAAAGGAAATATTGACTGCTATTTCAAGGGTTCACCTGGCAGGGTTGATAATAGCAAAGAATCCCTAGTGTGTCAAGGAGAGAATGGAATCTTTTCTCCAAGTGTAAAGCCTATAATAATCGCTGGCATCCACTTAGGTCAGAAAAGAAAGCTCTCAAGTTAGAAAGCAGCAAACATTTACTTAGTGGATTTCAGCTAACCCCGTGTGTGCATGTATACACATGCATGTGCGCACACACGCACACCCTTTGTGTGATATAATAGCTAAAGGATAACTCTAAATAATGTGCTTCATAAGGAAAAGTGGTCATAGATGCATAGACTCTGTTTACATATTTACATATTTATTCCCAGAGTTGATTGTGTTAATTTCCAAAAACACTTGTCTTGATGAGAGCTAATTGGTAGAAAGAGAAACAAACTCTATGTCATTGTATAATTATGCCCATGTTTGAAAATTTCTTTTTGTTTCTCATCAAGACGCAAGGCTTACCACATGTCACTGTGCACTGACAATGCTAATAGAAGAAAAAATAAAGTAAACAATTAGCCTTGAGGAAAATATATAAACTAATGCACAATTCATGAACTTGCTACTTATTCACACCTGTGATTCTAACAGTGAGTGATTTTGAACAATTTTGAGTTAATCTTTTGAGAAAACACTTGATGTTGGGATTATTTAAAATATGACTTCTTATGGTACATATGCAGAATAAGTTGTTTTCAACAGAGGTTAAGTTCACTGACTTTCGTACAACCTTCCTAAGTGGGCCAGGAATGAGACTCAGGGCAGCTTCATTACTGCCTGAAAGCACCTTCCTGTGAACTAATGTTTGTGTCCCCTCAAAATTCATATGTTGAAGGCTAAACCCCAACATAATAGTATTTTGAGGTGAGGCCTTTGAAGGTTGATTAGGTCATGAGCTTGGGGCCCTAATGAATGGGATCTGTACCCTTACAAGAAGAAGAGACATGACACAGTTTCTCTCTTTCACTTTCTCTCTCTCCCTTTCATCTGAGGGTATAACAAGTAGATGACCATCTACAAACCAGAAAGTGAGTTCTCACCAGGCCTTGGATCTGCCAGCAATCTTGATCTTGGAACTTCCCAGCCTCCAGAACCATGAGAAATAAATTTCTGTTGTTGAGGACACCCAATCTGTATTATTCTGTTACAACAAACTGTATGGACTAAGACATGCCCCTAATGATAATGTCCGGATGGGGCACAGTGTCACAGATACAGGTATGATCTGCAGTCATCAGAACTCTAGATAGATCCCAATTTATATCAGCTTATGCAAAAATGAGGATGTATTAGTTTAGATTACCTAGTATAGAAGGAGGTGTATAGCTGGTTGTCAGCAATGACTACAGCAAAGAATTTTACTACACCCTGCATATACTCTTTTTCCCCGTTGCCTGTCCATTTCTCAATATACAGCAATTTTATCTATTCAGATTAGCTTTTAAAATACTAGAGAAGATATCTTATTGACCCACCTTGGGTCAGGCTCTCACTGTTATACCCGTGAGCACTACCTCTGGGAAATATAAGACTCCCTATGCCCCCATGAAGCCTTCAGATGCCCTGAAAACATGGTTTCTGGGTATATACCAGCCACACAGCATTACCTGGACTACGTCCAGGAATAGTTACTACCTGCCTGGGATTTAGAACTGTTAATATCTCAAACAAGACCAAATAAAACAAAGGAAAAGAATGCACAGGCACGTATTTATTTCCTCAATAAATCAAAAGGCTTCATTTTGCTGGATTCCTTTCTAGACTCACAGACAACTGTGTTGGAGTTGGCAGGAACTCATTACTCAGCTTGTCCTTTTTCATTCTGAAAGTAATCAAAAAAATAGGCCTAGGAGCCAGGTTAATTTAAATATTTGTTTATAGTCAGTAAAACTGGATTGGAAGAAGTGGTTTGGACTGGTTGCCAAAGTGGGAATTCCATATTACTTCCCCTCAATCTGTATTATGAGACCTACATATGGGAAGCCTTGGGTCTACAGACCAGGAATTTAGCCAGCTAGCCACATGGAGGACTGATACATACCCAGGCTGAGCAAGAGTCAGAGGGAAAGAAAAGAGGGAGACTTTCAGTTTTCCCTATGGAAAGTAGGTCCTGAGCCCTGATCCAGCTGTCTTTACCATATATGGAGCAAGGATAGAGAAAACAAGTGCCCCTAAAGACAGACGAAGCAAGAAACAGTTATATGCGTGTATCCAGTGACACCTTTCCCCATTTCACCAATCATGTAAATCATTTTTTCTCCCTAGGAAAGGAAAGGGTGAAAAAATAAAGAGAAGACCTTAAAATGTCTCTCTGATACGACTTTCTCCTGGGTAGTGAAGCCAAAGCTGTCTTATGGAAACATGAGGACAGAGGAATAGGATCCACACCCCTACAGAGTATTATTTTTTCATAACCATGATTATATCTTAGGATATTCTTATTGTTTATTCTAAGCTACTAAGCCACCAATAATAGAGGCATGTACTAATTTTACCACAACTTTGCAAGCATCATGGATGAACAATAACATTTTGATTTTGACTAATTTAATACCTATAAAATGCAATTCATTAATTTTCTTTTTTATTTTTTTGATTGCTAGAGGGTTTAAATATTTTCTCATATGCCTGTTTACTAATAGCATTTTCTTTTATAAACTGTTCATCTCCACTACCCACTTATCTCACCAATTTGTATGAGCTTATTAGATTATGTAGACAGCAACTCTTTGTCATATTTACTCTTAACTTTTTTTCTCATCTGTTGTTTACCTTATTATTTTAGTCATTTTTGTATGTATGCAGAGGTTTACTTTTCAGGGAGTCCACATCATCCATTTTCCCTTGTAAATTCTTTAATAGCTTCAAATCTAACAATGTAATTGACCCCTTGTTCTAATATATTTTGGGGGATGGAATTTTTTTAAAAAAAAGCAGTCATGTCTCACTTCCAAAAAAGTTATAGGAATCAAAGCAATCTTGAACTAAATCACAGCTTGTAAATGAATTAGTTAAGCTTCAAGCTGGTTTTTCCTTATTCATGCTGAAAAAGACTTTTTCTCTTTAAGCAAAAAAATATGGATCACAGCGGGAAGTATTAACTTCTAACACTTTCAGAAGTGCACAAACCTTCTGTTATTCCATTCACATAAAATATCAGTTGACAGATGGTATTTGCCAGAAAATAGGAGAGAAAAGCATCTGAACAGAGATTTAGAAATTGAAAATTCTCTCAAGAGAAGTACCTATCTATTTGGTGGATATTTAAGAGATAATAAGTCGAGGGCCAGTGTCAGAAAATGGAAAGAAGACAGGGAGAAAAGGAATTTTAGTCTTAAGCCTGGTTCAATTTTAACTATGTGACTTCCATCAACTATTTACCTTCTCTGGGCACATGTTTTCTCATGGTTTTTGTAAGAAAATTGAACAGAATAATTCATTAAATCCCTTTTGATGCTAGCATTCTGATTATTCATTTATTCATTTAATAAAGATGTCTTGAGTTCATAGTGTGTAGCAGATACTCTGCTAGTTGCTAGGAATACAATGTTAAATAAGAATAGTTGCTAGGAATACAATGTTAAATAAGAAATAGCTCCTCTTTTCACTGACCTTTTGAGCAACTTGATAGGGAAAAGAGATACATAAGTAGAACATTGAAAAATCTATGTTATTAGTTATTTAATGGCAGTGGGAGGTAGAGCTATGCACTGTAGGCTAAGGAAACAACTTAAAGGGCACCCTCTCCATCCCCAACTTCCATCTCCATGCTTTCCTCAGCACAAGTTGGGTTGTCAAAGGAAAACTTAACTGAGACTTAAAGATGTATAGGATTTAGGTAAGAGGAAAAGAGATGTGGGTAGATGAGGAAAACTATGTAGAGGAATCCAGTAGGAACAAAGACTGAGAAGCATAAAACCCCAGGAACCATGTGGAAAACTGCAAGTTTGATTGTCCTGGAGTCTGGAGTGTAAATCAGAATAAGCCAGACAGAAGGCTAGAGGATACGGCACAGACCATAGAGGACTTCCTGTGTTAGGCTAAGTAATCTGGAATTTATTCTCTCAGAAAAAGAGCGTTATTATAGAGTTTCAGGTATGAGAGTACCACGGTCAGATTTGTATTCTGTCAGAAGACTGCAGGGTGGATTGGAGGAAAGTACAGATGGAGGCAGGATCAGGTAATATATTGAAAAGCTGTTGTCATAAACCAAGTATGATCTTAGAGGCTTAAATAAGGACAGTAAGGGTGGCTGCATATGGTTGTTCTGGTCATTTACTGCACAAGGGTACCTGACTAGGGGACAAATGGGAGCTAAAATTCAGTTTGTACTCCAATTGTCAAGTCTGTGCCTTGGTAAGAGGCTTCATCCTTCCAGAGAAAGAAACACTATATTCTAATTCCTGCAAAGAGGTCATGAATGCTAACTAGAATTGGCCCTAAAAATGGTCTTAGATGTGAACACGGATTTGAGAAATATTTAGGAAGGATGTAGGAAGGACTTTAACAAAATTATTGTGAGTATCAAAGAATCTAACTATTTGTTATTTCTAAAAAATCAGTATTAGATGGTATTGATCTTTCCCCTCATTGAATTTACCTGCATAAGTTGTGGACTGTATCAAAGTTAAGTTCATTTATTTAAATATAAGCTACCAGAGTTAACAGGAATTGTTAGTTTAAACATTTACCATACCATGTGTGACACACAATTGCATTGGCTGGGTTAGGCTATTGAAGATGGTAAATAGGACCTCCTATGGCCATACCATTAGGCTCTAAAAACCATGAGGCCATAGTGCTTCATGATTTGTATAAATATCCACTTTCATTGTTGCTTTTTATTTTCACACTAACCTTCTAAGGAAGGCACAGAAAAATGGCCTTATTCCCTTTTGTAAATGAAGTAACCCAGGATCAGAAATGCCAAGGGACTTGGCATGGTCATACACATAGACACAAGATGACAACCCGAGTTCCAAGCCTCCCAGACCAGTGCTCATTCCTTCACACTAATTGGCCTCCATGACTACTCTATCTATTGTAAACTCACTGCTAAAATAGTTTGAGAAACATCACAGCTGAAAATTCCTATATTAATTTTCAGTAATCATCAGCAGAAATCATATTGATATTTAAAGGTCATTAGTAAAAACAATTTATAAAATACTAAGTGTCAGTCCCAGTAGACTAACAAAGCTATCTGAAATGGGAGAGGCACCATTTCTCTGGCATTCATTCCATCATCTGTGCCTTCTATTCCTATATTAGTTGTCAAGTGCTGCACAACAAATCACCCCCATGGTGATATAAATGAATGGATTCAGCAAAAAATCTTAAATATTTACTGTGTGCCAAGCTTTATACTAGGTGCTGGAAATACTGTGAGACACAGTCCCTGCCCTCACAAATCTTATGATATAGTGGGAAAGGTAAACAGGCAAAAGCAATAGACTGTGATGAGGGCTTTGATGAAGGTAATCCCAGGGTAGTCTGGAAGTGCAAAGAATATACATTCCTATCTCAAATTCTGTGATAAGGGAAAAGTGAAAAAAATCATCACAGAAGTAACATATAACTAGAATCTTGAAGTAAAAGTTAATATACCAGTGAGAACAGGAGCAGGGGGAGGAAATAGCATTCCTGGTAGCAAGAAAAAGAAGTGCAAAAGCCTAGCAAAAAAGTGTGCTTAGATTGCTCTATTAGTAATGGTTTTCCAGAGAAACAGACCCAATAAGATAATAAGATGTGTATGTTTATATAGGCGCTATATTGTGTGTGTGTGTGTGGGTATATATATATATATGGGGTGTGTGTGTGTGTGTGTGTGTGTGCGCGTAGAGTGAGAGCAATTAAGAGAGACAGATCTTAAGGAATTGACATGCAATTGTGGAGGCTAACAAATCTAAATCTGCAGTGTAGGCCAACAGGCTGGAGACACAGAAGTTGGTGCTACAGTTTGAGTTTAAAGACAGTATGCTGGCAGAATTCATTCTTGCTTAGGGAATATTAGTCTTTACTATTAAGGCCTTCAACTGACTGAATGAGTCAGTTACATTACATTACATTACATTACATTGCATTATATCTAAATTACAAAGAACAATCTGCTTTACTCAAAGTTAAGTTTTTAACTGTTAATTGCATCCAAAAAACACCTTCATAGAAACATCTAGAATGATGTTTGACCAAATATCTGGGTACCATGGCCTAGCCAAGTTGACACATAAATTAACCATCAAAATTGCTGAACATAGTTGAGTATACCTAGAGAGCAGATGTCATGTGAAGAGGGAAGTTTTGCAAGAGATGAAACTATAGAAGAAAATGGAGACCAAATCCCTAAGGATTTTACAAGTCTAGAAAGAAACTGAAGACTGTATCTTGAGGGCAGTGAAGAGCTATGTGAAGTCTAGATTTCCATTTTAGAATGGCTCTTCTGACTGCAGAGTAGAAACTAAATTGGGGAGAACAGGGCATCAAGAACTATCAAGAGGAAGACCAGAGAGGAGAAAATTGCTGTAGTTCAAACAAGGCATGGTGGTAGCTTGGACTAGTGAAATGGGGATGGAGATGGAGATAAGTGCTTGAAATCCACATATAATTTAGAGGTAGCAGTCCCAATAATTGATCATGGATTTGATGCATTAGAGAGGGAGAAGTAGCCCTAAAGTGATACCCAGGATGCTAGTTGGGGCACTGGATAAATATAGATTTCATTTACTAAGATGGAAGAAAGAGAAGGAGGAGGCGATTTAAGGGAAACTATGAAGCATTCCTTTTGTACAAATTGAATTTGATATACTGTGAGATTCTAGATAGGATGGCAATTGAATGAACAGAGAGGTATATAATCCTATTCTTTCTAAAAGCTGTGAAAGGTGCTTTTACATTACTACAATTCATCTGCCTTTTTCTCTTCATCAGGCAAACACGTTCATTGTAAATTCCTGCTATTTCTATAACCTAATGATTGTCAGCCCTTCTCCCTGGATTTTACTGTGGATGCAACTGGAAATAACACAATGGAGCTGCACACACTAGCAATTAAAAAATTCCTGGAACTCCTTGAGATTTTTAGCTTAAAATAATAAAATGTGGATTATTTTTTGGCATTAGATTCCAAGCCATTTCCATTGACTCCAGAATCCCGGAAAAGTATGTGGTTTAGGTGATCTCAAGCAGGTTCCCAGGATACCCTCCTAAATTGTTCTTTTCCATTTTTATCCATACAGAAGCCTGAGAGATACTTTTACAATGTAAATAAGATGATGTTACTATTTTGCTCAAAACCCTCCTATGGCTCCCCATTTGGTTCTGAGTAAAAGCCAAAGCTCTAATAATGGCTTTCATTCTACAGGATCTGTCCCCTGGCTATTTTTTCTGATCTTATTCCATTCTCCCCCTTACCCCTTCCACTCTATCCACAGAGGCCTCCTTTCTATTTCGCAAATGCACCAGATACACCTCCATCTTAGGGTATTTGTATTTTCTTTCCTACTGCCTGGAATGTTTTTCTGCCAAATATCAACGTGAATACCTTCAGTCTCTACCCCAATGTCAACTCGTCTAAGAGGCCCTCACTGATAACCCTAAATGAATCTTGCATAAATGTGCCAAATTCAGTGCCTTCCTCTGACCCCTGCCACACATACACACACATGCACAAACACATGGATTCAGTCATTTCTCTCTGAAAGCGGAGTTTCCTGGTAGAAACACGTTATTTAACAAAAGATATTCTGGGCTAAGGCAGTGTGGAATGATGGGAATAGAGAGTAAGCAGTGGAAAGATGCTGAAGTCAGCCTTCTTTGGGGACACTGGTGGCCTAGACCTACCTAGGGTAGACCCACTAGGAGTGGCTTTCTCTTCTTTTTTAAAGTATTTCATTGTACTACCACTTTTCTAACATTGCCTTCTCCTGTTGAAATGGCATGTCTCTAGTTCTGTTCCTAGCTCCAAGGTGTCTGTCCCAATTACCTACCCTGAGAAGAAAGGAGCCCTGACCTGGCTATATGAGGTAGAAGGCAGTGCTATAGGTGTAGTTCAGGCCCTGGGACATTCAGTCCCTCTTCTTTCTCCCTGAGGTCAAGAGTCTTATCACTCTCCTCTCATTGCAATAATCATGTTTTGGTTCACTTCCAGCCCTTTGTCAAAGAAAGCAGGACATGGGCTATCCTTCAAGATATGGGCCTAAAATCTCCCTGGCATGATGAATGATTGTATTGGCCCAGAAGCCATTGAGGGCTGTAATGGGAGAGGGCATCGTCTCTAATCTAGTTCATCACTCTCCATCTCAGAAGTGCATGTCTTATTTCCCATTTGAACCACTGGAAGTAAATGTTCTACTTTCAGCTCCTAGAGATTATGGTTCTGTTCTTTACCTGATATTTATGTTCTCTGTCAACAACTCATGAGATATGCTAAGAAAAGAAAAAGTGGTGGGGTTGGGAGTTGAATGGAGTATGTCGAAGGGATGGGATATCCTGGAACATGTGATTTGCTTTAAGCTCTATTCTTGTCATGTCTCTTCATCCACTGTATCCCCAACCTCACGATTGTTCCTGTAACATTAGTCTGACAAACACACCATTATAATTGCATAGTATTTTACTACTATTTGAGAGCATCAGGAGTTGGCCTAACACCTTGGCTATTATATTCAACAAAGCCTATTCAAATTATAAATAAAGCTTCACTGCTAGCTCTTTCCATTTTAATTCCTCACACATGTACATTATCTTTGCTTGCCAGAATGACAGCTCACTATCAGTGAGCAAACACAAGTAGAGGAAGAAATTACCCAGCAGAGAAATTGAAACTAGCTGAGAAGTTCAACACACATCCCTCTCTACTAAGTCTCATCTTGGAAGAAAGAAGACTACTTTCTTTTAGAGTTGGAAATCTAGGACACTGTCTCTAAGAGAGAGAAATTCCAAATCCTACACCTAGTTTGTTGCTCCATCTAGTTAGCTATTTTATACCTCTGCAGCTTTTCTGAAGGGCTTTTCTTTCCAGATTCAATTCAAGCCCTACCTCCTTTGGAAAGCCCTCTGGGGACTGAAAGGCTGTTTTTATTTTTATGCCCCTGTGACATTTTTAAAAACTTTTTATTTTGAAATACTTTTATGTTTACAGAAGAATTGCAAAGATAGTACAGATAATTCCTATAAAGCTTGCACCCAGCATCCTCTAATGTCAGCATCTTACAAAATCCTTGTTCATTTGGGATTCACCAGTTTTTCCACCAATATCCTTTGTCTGTTCCAAGATCCAATCCAGGATCCTACATTGTGTTTGGCTGTCAGGTCTCCTTAGTCTCCTCCAATTTGCAACATTTTCTTGGTCTTTCCTTGTTTTTCATAACCTTGACACTTTTTAAGAGTACTAGTCCAATATTTTTCATAATGTCATCTTTCTTCACTGTAATGTTATTACATTCTCTTTTCACACTCTATTCATTAGAAGTGAATCAGCGAATCCAGCCCACACTGAAGAGGAGAGGAGTCAAGTTCCACTTCCTGGAGGGAGGAGTATCAAAGAATTTCTGGATACTTGTCAAGGCCACCACACATGCAAAAAATACATTTGCAAATATCCAGTTTCTCCTTAAGGTTTTGCCTGCACAATTTGCCACTATCATGTTCTAATAGTTGTAATAGTGATTTTCTGTTTGTTTCATTCCTTTCACATTTTATTTTTAATTTTAATTTCCATAGTTTTTGGGGAAACAGGTGGTGTTTGGTTACATGAATAATTTCTTTAGCGGTGATTTCTGAGATTTTGGTGCACCCATCACCCAACCAGTGTTCACTGTACTCAATGTGTAGTATTTTATTTATCCCTCACCACCTCCCAACCCTTTCCCCCAAGTCCCCAAAGTCCAATGTATTATTCTTATGGCTTTGTGTCTCATAGCTTAGCTCCCACATTTGAGTGAGAACATACGATGTTTGGTGTCCATTTCTGAGTTACTTCACTTAGAATAATAGTCCCCAATTCCAGCCAGGTTGCTGTGAATGCCATCATTTCACTCCTGAGTGTATTCAGGGTGTGTGTGTGTATATATATATATATATATATTTTTTTTTATCCACTCGTTGATTGATGGGCATTTGGGCTGGATCCATATTTTTGCAATTACAAATTGTGCTGTTACTAACATGCATGTGCAAGTATCTTTTTCGTATAATGACTTCTTTTCCTCTGAGTGGATACCTAGTAGTGGAATTGCTGGATCAAATGGTAGATCTACTTTAGTGCTTTAAGGAATCTCCACACTGTTTTCTACAGTGATTGTACTAGTTTACATTCCCACTGACAGTCTAAAAGTGCTCCCTTTTCACCACATCCACACCAACATCTATTATTTTTTAATTTTTTTATTTGTAAGAATAAGGTGATACCGCATTATGGTTTTGATTTGAATTTCCCTGACAATTAGTGACACTGAGCATTTTCCACATGCTTGTTGGCCATTTGTATATCTTCTTTTGAGAATTGTTTGTTCATGTCCTTAGCCCACTTTTCAACTGGATTGTTTGCTTTTTTTTTTTTTCCCCCCTTGCTGATTTGTTTGAGTTCTTTGTAGATTCTGGATATTAGTCCTCTGTCAGATTTATAGATTTTGAATATTTTCTTCTACTCTGTGGGTTGTCTGTTAACTCTGTTGATTATTATTTTTTATTTTTACTGTGCAGAATTTTTTTTTAGTTTAATTGAGTCCAATGTATTTATCTTTACTTTTATTGCATTTGCTTTTGGGTTCTTGGTCATGAAGTCTTTGCCTAAGTCAGTGTCTAGAAGGGTTTTCCTGGTGTTACCTTCTAGAATTTTTGTGGTTTCAGGTCTTAGATTTAAGTCTTTGATCCATTCTGAGTTGATTTTTGGATATGGTGAGAGATGAGGATCCAGTTTTATTCTTCTACATGTAGCTTGCCAAGTATCCCAGCATCATGAGTTGAATAGATTGTCCTTTTCCCACTTTATGTTTTTGTTTACTTTGTCAAAGTTCATTTGGCTGTAAGTATTTGACTTTATTTCTGTGTTCTCTATTCTGTTTCATTGGTCCATGTGCCTATTTTTAAACCAGTACCATGCTGTTTTGGTAACTATGGCCTAATCATATAATCTGAAGTTGAGTAACGTGATGCCTCCAGGTTTGTTCTTTTTGCTTACTCTTGCTTTGGCTATGATGGCTCTTTTTAGTTCCATATGAATTTTAGGATTTTTTTTTCTAGTTCTGCGGAGAATGATGGCGGTATTTTGATGGGAATTGCTTTGAATTTGTAAATTGCTTTTGGCAGTATGGACATTTTTACAATATTGATTCTACCCACCCATGAGCATGGGATACTATTCCATTCATTTGTTTGTGTCATCTATGATTTCTTTCAGCAGTGTTTTGTAGTTTTCCTTGTAGAAGTCTTTCACTTCCTTGGTTAGGTATATTCCTGAGGTGTTTTTTTTTTTTTTTTTTTTTTTGCAGCTATTGTGAAAGGGCTTGAGTTCTTCATTTGATTCTCAACTTGGTCACTGTTGGTATATGCAGAACTACTGATTTCTGTACATTAATTTTCTATGCTGAAACTTTGCTGAATTCTTTTACCAGTTCTAGGAGATTTTTGGATGAGTCTTTAGGGTTTTCTAAGTATATGATCATGTCATCAGCAAACAGCAACAATTTGACTTCCTCTTTACTGATTTGGATGCCCTTGATTTCTTTCTCTTGTCTGATTGCTCTGGCTAGGACTTCCAGTACTGTGTTGAACAGAAGTGGTAAAAGTGAGCATCCTGTCTTGTTCCAGTTCTCTGGGGGAATGCTTTCAACTTTTCCCTGTTCAGTATAATGTTGGTTGTGGGTTTGTTGTAGGTGACTTTAATTACCTTAAGGTATGTCCCTTCTACGCCAATTTTGCTGAGGATTTTAATCAAAAGGGGATGCTGGATTTTGCCAAATGCTTTTTCTGCATCTATTGAGATGACCATGTGATTTTTGTTTTTAATTCTGTTAATGTGGTGTATCACATTTATTGACTTACATATGTTAAACCATCCCTGTATCCCTGGTATGAAACTCACTTGAGCATGGTGGATTATCTTTTTGATATGCTGTTGGAATTGGTTTGCTAGTATTTTGTTGAGGATTTTCACATCTATGTTCATCAGGGATATTATTCTGTAGTTTTGTTTTTTTGTTATGTCCTTCCGTGGTTTTGGTATTAGGGTGATATTCGCTTCATAGAATTATTTAGGGAGGAGTCCCTCTTTCTCTATTTTTTGAAATAGTGTCAATAGGATTGGTACCAAATCTTCTTTGCATGTCTGTTAGAATTCAGCTGTGAATCCATCGGGTCCTGGATTTCTTTTGTTGGGAATTTTTTTAAATTACCATTTCAATCTCACTGCTTGTCATTGGTCTATTCAGAGATTCTGTATCTTCCTGGTTTAATTTAGGAGGATTGTATATTTCCAGGAATTTATCCATCTCCTCCAGGTTATCCAGTTTATGCATGTATAGGTGTTCCTACTAGCCTTGAATAATCTTTTTTAAAAATGTATTTGGTATCAATTGTAATATATCTCATTTTGTTTGTAATTGAGCTTATTTCGATCTTCTGTCTTCTTGGTTAATCCTGCTAATAGTCTACCAATTTTTTTTTATATTTTCAAAGAACCAGCTTTTCGTTTCACATTTATTGTATTTTGTTTGTTTGTTTGTTTCATTTCGTTTCACTTAGTTCTGCTCTGATCTTTGTTATTTCTTTTCTTCTGCTGGGTTTGGGTTTGGATTTTTCTTGTTTCTCCAGTTCCATGAGGTGTGACTTTAGATTGTCTATTTGTGCTCTTTCCAACTTTTTGATGTAGTCATTTAGTGCTATGAACTTTCCTCTTAGCACTGCTTTTGCTGTATCCCAGATGTTTTAATAAGTTGTGTCACTATTATCATTTAGTTCAAAGAATTTTTAAATTTCCATCTTGATTTTATTTTTGACCCAACAATCATTCAGGAACAGGTTATTTAATTTTCATGTATTTGCTGGCTTTTGAGGGTTCCTTTTGGAGTTGATTTCCAATTATATTTTACTGTGATCTTAGAGAGTACTTCATGTAATTTCGATTTTCTTAAATTACTGAGACTTATTTTGTGGCCTCTCATATGGTCTCTCTTAGAGAATGTTCCATGTGCTGATGACTAGAATATATATTCTGCAGTTGTTGGGTAGAATGTTCTGTTAATATCTGTTAAGTCCATTTGTTGTAGGATATAGTTTAATTCCATTGTTTCTTTGTTGACCTTCTGCCTTGATGACCTATCTAGTGCTGTCAGTGGAGTATTAAAATCCCCCACTATTATTGTGTTGCCATCTATCTCATTTCTTAGGTCTAGTAGTAATTATTTTATAAATTTGGGAGCTCCAGTGTTAGGTGCACACATATTTAGAATTGTGATATATTCCTGTTGGACTAGTCCCTTTATCATTATATGATGTCCTTCTTTGCCTTCTTAAACTGCTGTTGCTTTAAAGTTTGTTTTGTCTGATGTAAGAATAGCTACTCTTGCTCACTTTTGGTGTCCATTTGTATGGAATATCTTTTTCCACCCCTTTACCTTAAGTTTATGTGAGACCTTATGTGTTAGGTGAGTCTCCTGAAGACAGCAGAAACTTGTTTGGTGAATTCTTATCCATTCTGCCATTCTGTATCTTTTAAGTGGAGCATTGAGGCCATTAGTATTGAGATATGAGGTGCTATTCTATTCATCACGCTATTTGTTGACTGAATACCTTGTGTTTTTTTCATTGTGTTATTGTTATATAGGTCCTGTGACAATTATCCTTTAAGGAGATTCTATTTTGGTGTATTTAGAAGATTGGTTTCAATGTTTATAGCTTCTTTTAGCAATTCTAATAGGGCTGGCTTGATAGTGGCAATTTCTCTCAGCATTCGTTTGTCTGGAAAAGACTGTATCTTTTCTTCATTTATGAAGCTTAGTTTTGCTAAGCACAAAATTCTTGACTGATAATTACTTTGTTTAGGGAGGCTAAAAATAGGACCCCAATACCTTCTAGCTTGTAGGGTTTCTGCTGATAAATCTGCTGTTAATCTGGTAGGTGTTTCTTCATAGGTTACCTGATGTTTTTGCCTCACAGTTCTTAAGATTCTAAAATAATTAAGATTCTTTTTTTCACCCTGACTGTCGATGACTGTAGATGACTGTGTGCCTAGGCAATGATGTTATTGTGACGAATTTCCCATGTGTTCCTTGTGCTTCTTGCATATGGATGTCTAGATTTCTAGCAAGGCCAGGGAAGTTTTCCTCAATTATTCCCTCAAATATCTTTTCCAAACTTTTAGATTTCTCTTCTTCCTCAGGAACACCAATTATTCTTAGGTTTGGATGTTTAACATAGTCCAAAATTTCTTTGATGCTCTGTTCATTTAAAAAAAATTTTTTCTGTGTCTGTGACAGATCAGATTAATTTAAAAGCTTTGTCTTCAAGCTCTGAGGTTCTTTATTCTGCTTATTCGATTCTATTGCTGAGACTTTCCAGTGCATTTTGCATTTCTCTAAGTGTGTCCTTGATTTCCAGATGTTGTGATTATTTTTTGTTAATGCTTTCTATTTCACTGAATAATTTTCCTTTCATGTCCTGTATTATGTTTTTATTTCTTTGAGTTGGACTTTACCTTTCTCTGGTGCCTCCTCGATTAGCTTAATAATCAACCTTCTGAATTCTTTCTCTGGCAATTCAGAGATTTTGTCTTGGGTTGGATCCATTGCTGGTGAGCTGGCATGTTCTTTTGGGGGTGTTGAAGGACTTTGTTTTGTCATATTACCGGAATTGTTTTTTCGGTTCCTTTTCATTTGGGTTGACTATGTCAGAGGGAAGATCTGGGATTCAAGGGCTGCTGCTCAGATTATTTTGTCCCACAGCATGCTCCCTTGATGTGGTGTTCTCCCCTTTCCCCTAGGAAAGGGGCTTCCTGAGAGCCAAATTGTAGTGATTGTTTTTGCTTTTCTTGGCCTAGTAACCCAGCAGAGCCATCTGGCTCTGGACTGGTACTGGGGAGGGTCTGCAGAGTCCCATGATATGATCTATCTTCAGGTCTTGCAGCTGTGGATACCAGCACCTGCTCCAGTGGAAGTAGCAGGGGAGTGATGTGTACTCTGTGAGGGTCTTTGGTTGTGTTTTTGTTTAGCATGCTGGTTTTGTGTTGGTTGGCCCCCAGCCAGAAGGTGGCACTTTCAAGGGTGCTTCAGCAGTAGCCTTATAGGGAGGATGCCAACTTGCCCTAGGACACCTGGTTAAATATTCAGTTTTCTCTGTTAGTGGGCAGGGCCATAGAGCTCCCAAGAGATTATCCCCTTTGTCTCTGGCTGCCAAGGCAGGAAGAGAAAGACCACCAGGTGGGGGCAGGGATAGGGGTGTCTGAGCTCTCCCTTTGTTTAGGTAGAGCTTACTGTGGCTGCTGTGAGAGACTGGGGTGCTCTTCCCAGTCCAGTGGAGTTATGTTCCTGGGGGATTATGGCTGACTCTGCTGTGTCATACAGGTCTCCAGGGAAGTGGGGGAAAAGCTGGCAGTCACAGGCCTCACGCTGCTTCCATGCATCTGCAGTCCTAAAGGTTGGTCTCACTCTCACTGTGCACCCGCCCCTCTGCCAAAAGCACTGAGTCTATTTCCAAGCAGTTAGTGACTAGGACTGGGAACTTGCCCCAGACCATGAGCCTGCCCACTCAGAAAGCAAGTAGGCTCACAGGTTTTTAGCATCTCAGGGAGCCTGCAGCGGTGATCTAGATTCTTCAAAGAGTCTGTGGATTATCTTAGCTTTCCTGGCATGCTCCTGTATTATCTCAGTTTTCCTAGTATGTTTCCTGGTATGTTCCTGGTATGTTCCGGGTATGTTTCTGTATCTCAGCTTTCCTAGTATGTTCCTTGGAGCAAAAGTTCACAATGTGAGTTTCCACATGTTACTCTGTCTGTAGGAGCAGGAGCTGCAAGCTACTCCTGCCTCTGCTCCGCCATCTTAATCCTAGTACCACCCCTTTCACTTTTTTTTTTTTTAATTTTTTTTTTTTTTTTGAGACAGAGTCTCATTCTGTTGCCCGGGCTGGAGTGCAGTGGCGCGACCTTGGCTCACTGCAAGATCCACCTCCCAGGTTCAGGCCATTCTCCTGCCTCAGCCTCCCAAGTAGCTGGGACTACAGGTGCCTACCACCACGCCTGGTTAATTTTTTGTATTTGTTAATAGAGACAGGGTTTCACCGTGTTAGCCAGGATGGTCTCGATCTCCTGACCTTGTGATCTGCCTGCCTTGGCCTCCCAAAGTACTGGGATTACAGGCGTGAGCCACTGCTCCCGGACCCCTTTCACATTTTTAATTGGCATTCTTCTGTGAGGAAGATTTGGCCCTTTACCTCATTTATTTATACAAGCATCTATTTGTATCCATATGGACTCTTGGGTATTTATTTTATACTATGGATTATAATCTAATACTGTTATAATTTACTTTCTTGCTCACATTTTCAAGTGTGAGACATAGGGAGCTATTTTAGTTTGGCTCCTGTGTCCCTTTGACATCACCTGAAACATTTTAATATACTTTCCTGTGTGTGTGTGCCCATCTCATTCAATTAGGTTGTCCTCAAAGACAGAAATGTTGTCCTATTTATTTTTGTGTTCCTTGTGTTGAACACAGTGATGGACATGGTAGGTCCTTGATAAATGTCTGTTGAATGAATTAGAGGAGCAGAGAAATGGGGGTGGAAGATTTGTCTCACTAATAAAATAAGATTTCATCACTTTAGGCCCATAAAAGTCCATATGAGGCCACAGGAAACTTAGATACAGAGTTGTTTGTAAAGACCTCATCACTTTCATGAGAATGTCATCTAACACAGTTATAGATCAATTTGTGAACAGAACTTCTGCTGCCAAAGAAGAAGAGGTATTGTTAAATAAGTGAACACAGACAGGATGCTTGAAATAGTAAGTGTCCCCAGAATCATGGCCTCACAGTTTGGAAACGTGCTTTGTGAAGAGCATTTGGAAGCAGTCCATATACATTCGCTGAACACAGGGCCTTCATAAGCTACTTCTGGCTGGGAAGTTCTCACTGACTCCTGACATCTCAGAGAGTCACATTCTTTCCAGGATCAGGAGGGTGGTATAGATTTTAGAGTAAGGCTATTCAGCCAGTCAGAATATTTGGCTAAGCAATTTAAAGCTTTAAGGTAATATCTCATGTATCTCAGGGTTTTTGAGATTTATTTTTCTTCTTTCTTTGCATCTGTGAGAAAAAGCAAGCTAGTGGCAAAATTTTAGAAAACTTCTGTTTCTCATCCATTTTTATCTTTGGTAAGGACCATCGATCTAGGTTTCTCAATAGAGAACTTAGAGCTCCTGAAGACAAAGTTGTATGAAACTCAGTCAGGATATTCTTGGTCTCTGCCCAGGTGTTAAATAAGAGCCAGAAAAAGCTGCACTTAGGCTAACTCACGGCTACCTTAGTCTCACAATGTCCAGAAGAGAGAATCATCTTTGGGTGGTGGGAAAACCTTTCTAGAACTGTAACAGAGTAGCCAATAGCATCAGTGAAACTTGAGTTGGAATTTTCTTTACCTCTTGCTTATTTTATAACCTTGGACAAATTACTTCCTCAAGCCTTGGTTTCTTCATCTGTAAAATGGTGGTAATATTGCCACCTTGGTAGGTGGCTTTAAGGAGATAAATCATAGATGTAAAGCCTGTAATGGAATGCTTGGCACATAGCAGGTGCTGAAGAATGACACTGGTTATGAAGGCTCCAAACTCCCATTCCCCAAGCTCTTCTTGCAATTTCAAGTTCTTCTCCAGTCTGTAGTAAGTAACTGTTGCTGCATTACTCCATCCCAAATGTGAAAAGAATTCACAAGCCCCTTCTTTTATAAAGCCCACAATGTCCCCAGCCTGCAATCTTTCCTTTTAGGTTTTTTTTCTTTCTTTTTTTTTTTTTTTTTATGTTTGTAGTTCTCCTCAGAATGGCTCCCAAAAAGTTTCAAATTGTTACCAGCTGAAAAAAACCTCCAAAATCAACCTCCTTCTTGCATCTATTGTCCTCTCTTCAAACCATCCTGTGGCTCTCTTGACAATACTCTGTGTTCCTACAGCGCTTTCTAGTAAAATGGGATTAAGTCTTTTCTGTTTTGCCCTAGGACGCCATATTGCTTTCTGATCAAGTGCTACAAGCATTTTTCCAAAGCAAGGGGAGATGGAGAAAAATGTATACCACATCAGCCAGAATATCTAATAGAAAAAAATTCATATACATGGGAAATTATCTTCACCTGAAAGCCTTAAATATAGTGTAGTGATTAGTTTAGATTGTTACTTGACTTCTGAGTAGTATGACTCTAAAAACAGAGAGCTCTTACGTGCATTTTAGCTTTCTCTGCATCCAGTCCTCTGCCCGGTCAGGCTGACGGAGATGAATCTTTGAGTACAAGCTTTTAGGTCAGACCGTCACAAGCAGAGTACTGCACATCGTATAAACTGTCAATAAATAATAAGAGCATAAAATAAGCACATATAAAAATTATATGGCCTGGCCTCAGGTAGTGCAAGATATAATTCCTGTAATCATGACCTAATGGGCCATTTTTTAGGACACCGGTTCCCTTCTATAAACCTCTTGCTTCCAGAACTGCAATTTGATATGTGTAGCTGAGAAGAAAGTTGGTAAGTGGGCAGAATATTTCCTTAAATATCTGAAGAGAAACCATAAAAGGAAGAGCTGAAAATTATTCATGTGGTCAGTGGGGCAAGAAAGAGATTACAGAGCTTAAATTGTTTTCCCAAGCGTCAAGCTAGCTACATCATTAAGGAAAACAGCATAAAACAAAAGGTGAAACAGAGAGCATTCTAAAAACCCATCATTAAAATAATTTCAGTATCTTGTATTTATAGGCAGGCTAGTCAGGAGAAGAAGCCTACAAGTTTCCTTATAGGATGAGTTTCCAGAACAGGGACACAAGGTCAGGTGGAGTCACTTTGATAGGGATAATAAGAATTGAAAACGAAATAGATGGGGTTAGCCATCTGTGGAAATCTTTTCAGAAGCAACCAACCCTAAGAGACGTCCTGAAAATGTGTTGCTTAATGAAATGAAGGCAAGTCCCTAAAATTTCCTTGTGAAGATGCCTATCAAAATGTAATGCATTGAGGAACTGCTGTAATCTCAGAATTGTTACTTAGATTGGTAGTTATAAGAGCTGGCATCCTACACTTGCTGAGTGACCTTGGGGAAATTATTTGGCCTCTCTGAGACTCAGTTTCTTCATCTGCAACATGGTAAAGACTTATATCTACCTGATAGAATTGCTGTATTGTATGAAAATATTCATTAGAAAGTGCTTTGTAAATGATAAAAACCCTAAAATATTAGTTTGATGATGATGCTGATGATGAAAGTGACAAAAATGTAAATGAATATGGCCTGTAGAAAAAGGATAATTGTCGTGTATGTTCTTAACTGTGATTGTGACTAGGTCTCCCTGCCTGGTTTAGGGATATCCTAGGGTGCTACCGCCCACTGCCTACATATTTTAACACACCCTACCGTAATTACCAGTGATTTGTCATCTGTCTCCCTTCCACATGATGACAAGTATCTCATTCCCTTGCCAAACCCTCCTCTTTCTTACTTTAAAGCACCTCCCATTTCTCCTTGCAACTAGTTCTATGTAATTAAAGGAAGAGAAATCATGATGTAGTCTTGCCCAGCGTTTTTCTCTCTTTTCTACCGTCTTTCTTTTGCTTATTACTCCCCAAAATACATCTTCATGCAAAATAAGTTAAGTCAAAAGTGCCTTCGATTAGGTCAATAACCATACCCTTTGATCTAAAGCTTGCTTCATTTTAATTCTGCACTAGAACCCCGCCAGGCATTCCTGAATATTTTATGGCTTATGTTCCTACAGTCCTAGAAGACTAACAAGTCTCTATCCAACGTGATACTTTATCATGTGATTTGGCAACTGATTTCAAGTATATGCATATCTTCTACTTATGCTTCCACTCCCATTAGCTCTTTTGTAAATCCTGCTCTAGGACTGTCAACTGGTCAAGTTTGTGTTCTACCTTGGCAATGTATTGTCAAGATACATAATTTATTTTGATTGCTTGAAAAACACTTAATACAGAGTTCGGCATTGGAAAGAACATTACACCAAAAAGTCAGGGGAACTAAGTTCAAGTTCTCAGCCTGCCACTAACTAACAAAGTGACTTGAACAAACCACTTTATTTGTTGAACTTCAGTTTCCTTATCTGTAAAATTAGAATGATCACTGCTTGATTGCGTATCTCACAGAAGCATTGCAAGGATCACTGTATCCTGTACTTGTGTCTCTCATGCTATTTATTACTTTGTGCTTTAATTGTTTGCTTACTTGTCTGTCTATCCCCAGAACCTAGCAGAAAACCAGACACATAGTAGTGCTCAATGATATTTGTTGGAAGAATGAGCACATGAATGAATAAGGTAGTGATTGTGAAAGTGATTTGCAAAAATAAAAATGTATTCAAAACTATTTCAAAATGTCCTAGTAGGGCAAGTATCATATTTGCATACCCCTTTTAGAGATGAAGTAATAGACTTGGAGGGGTACAGTACATTGTTCAAGGTGGTAAAACGACTTGATGATGGAGAAATGAGAAGACTAGGGTCTTTTGACTCCTAGTCCAGCTCATTTTCTACTGTAGTACACTGTTTCATGTTTTGCTATCAGTATTGTTAATCTTATTGGATGGAGACTTTAGATATCTTATTTTCTGGACCATGTGGGATGAGACTGTAGTAATGATCAATTTGGCCTGCACTTCTCAAAACATTAGAGTATAAAAAGTGACTGGGAGTGCATAGGGCCCATTGTGTGTGTGTGTGTGTGTGTGTGTGTGTGTGTGTGTGTTTTATCATTTGATTCTAAAGTAATCAGATCAATAAAGTCAGAACAAAAGAGCACTTTTGAGCAGGGCCCAGCCCAGTAAGAAATCACTACCCAACAACAGACGTTAAAAAAATTTGCAGTCATAATGACCCAAGATCACACTCCAACCTGGGTGACAGAGTGAGACTCTGTCCCAAAAAAACAACAACAAGCAAAAAACAAAACAAACAACAGCAACAAAAATTGAAGTAATGACTACAATTTGCAGATAATCAGACAACTGACAGGAAGCCAGACTTTTCTAAACCACTTTAAACCACTCTCTTCTCATGAAACCAGGTAACTTGCCTTTATTTTATCAAGAAACTGTTACCCTACGATTCTTTACAGCTAGAATGAATGCTAAAAGAGCAATAATCACCTTTAGGAAACAAGTGTAGGAGAGAATTCAGGAGCCCTGCAACTGCAGTGTGGTGTCTCAATCAATTACATTGAAAAAGCAGCAGCTCCAGAGGCATTGTTACCTTGGAAACAAAATAAGCATAGCTTATAGAAGTGGACAACACGACCTGAGCTCCCCACGCACTTCTGTGTGAAGATAGTTCAGAGCACAATTATGCCAATTCCTACCACACACTAATACCAATTTTAATACACAGAGAACAGGTCCTTAAAATCTTCCCTCAGGTTCACTTTTGGCACTGTATTATATTGCAAGCACACCGAGTAACCAAATCTAGATGGGCTCCAAGAAAACTCTGTTCCATCCTAGAATATTTCACCTTTCAGCTCCACCATCATACCTCCTCCCATAAACAAGATCTCATCTTTTCTCATCTGGAGTATTGCAATAACCTCTTGGGTAGACCCTTTGGCCTGTTTTTGAACCATGTACAACACTTCCTTTACATTGCTCCCTGAGTACTCTTTCTAAAATTCAAATATTTGATCATGTTATTATCCTATAAAAACCCTTTTAAGTAGTTCTCCATAACCTCAACTGTATTTTTAAAATATGTATCCTGGGGCTGCACTGTCAAATAAGTTTGAGGAAGTGATTCTTAAAATATTCCTGCTCTTGGGCATTCACCCTGCATAGTAGTGTATTGAAAGCTCTGAAAAGAGTACCATAAAAATCTGTTTGATTTGTTAAATCCAGTACTTCCATACTTATTGGACCACAGACCCATTTTTCATACTACCTTTACCAACATGTCTAAGCCATTGATATATCAATTTATCAATCTCTTCAGTGTCACTCTCTGAAAAAAATGGTTGGGTAAGGTGACTGAACAATTTCTTAGACCCATGTTCTTTTTAAGTTACAAGTTAGCTTAAAAAAAACCTTAAAGTTTTTAAAACGTTTTATTTTTAGCTCATTGGCTTGTATTATTTTATTAATTAACAAACTTTATTTTACAGAGCAGTTTTTGGTCCATAGCAAAGTTGAACAGAAAGTACAGAGTTCCCATATATCTCTATCTTCACACATGGGCAACTTCCCCACTGACCCATCCTGTAACGAGGTACATTTGTTACAATCAATGAACCTATATTGACCCATTATTATCACCCAAAGCCCATAGTTTACATTAGAGTTCACTCTTGGGAAAACCTTAAGTTCTCACTGCGAATTGGTTCCTTGTCAATTTCTAGCCTCTATTGGGATTATACCTCTGTTTAAAATAGGGGCACCAAGCAATTCATTTTTAGGGATCAGCTTTTTACTGCTCAATAAAGGTCCTTGATAAAGAAACTTACCATACCATGAGCTTAGTTATACATCAACATCTTAGGGAATCAGTTGTTCTCATTAGCAACATTTCCCGCAGAGCTGAAGGCTAATCCTTTCCTGCCATCAACAGCATGACACCAAAGTACAGCACACAAACAGAAAAGATGTGTGTTGAGTTTTGAAAAGGGAATAGAAGTTTGCCAAATTAAGAAATAGAGAAATGGATTCTGCTATGGACTGAATTTTGTCTCCCCCCGCCCAAATTCATATGTTGAAGCTCTAACCTCATATGATTGTCCTTGGGGAAAGGGCCTTTAAAAAAGAGATTCAGGTGAAATGAAGTCATAAGGGTGGGGACCTGATCCACTACAACTGGTGCCCTTAAAAGAATAGAAAAAGACAGCTGATCTTTTTCTCCACCATGTGAAGTCACATGGAGAAGGCATCCATCTACAAGCCAAGAAGAGGACCCCCCAACCATGCTGCCACCCTGTTCTGCGAATTCCAGCTTCCAGACCTATAGAAAATACTTTTCTATTGTTTAAGCTACCCAGTCTACTGTATTTTGTTATGGCAGCCTGAGCTGACTAAGATAGCGTCCAAATAGAATAGCTTATATATAGGTAAAATGTCACAGGAAAAGAGTTGGCAAAGACTACCAGGTGATAAAACCAGATTGCACATGCCCTTTATGTCATTCAAAGAGTTTTCAAAATACATTGGTCAATAGGATTAAGTTCAATGTGTGTTCTTTTCAATCGTAGTTATATTGTGCTTTAGGAAAAATTTACAAGAAAAAGAGAAAAAAGTCAGGAAATACAACTGGAGCCAGTGAATCCTCCAGGAACTGATAAGAAAACTGTAAGATTGATAAAGGATGACCTGATTTTCAGGAGTGGAAACTTCAGTGTCCACATCATCTTTCAACTCAATTGTCTTAATAGCTTCCTAACTGTTCTCTGAAAATCTACTCTTGTCCCCTCCCAACCCTGCAAACCCTTTTTTTTTTCCTACCTCAGCCAGAGTTGTAGATAAAGGTTCTCACAATCTGATGGGCATTGGAATTCCCTGAAGGGCTCAGAGATTCTGGGTCAACAGGTCTGTTGTGGAGCCTTGAGAATTTGAACATCTACCAGCTCCCAGGTGATGCTTTTGTTGCCATTCCTTGGACCATACTTTGAGGATCACTGGCCTGAAAACCAATCTGATTAGTCTCAGAATTGCAATTAATATTCATTTTTCCTCCACTGTACAAATGTAGACTCCCCTCAGCTACCTTACCTTCTAACCTTGGTGGCTTCTCTTGTAGCGTGAACTTGACTCTCAACCCTGAGTGATCTGAGCCCCTAGTCATCATATCATCTCATGCTTGACTCCTGCCTTTGTCTATTCAGAATTACAATGGAGCAAGGGGTGTGCCAGGAGATGCCCCATTTGATTATCTGAGTTTCATAAATATTCACCCTGTTACCATTGTGTAACAGCAAACCACCTCTTCCTGCCAGTAAGTCAGTGACTCCTACCGAGAGAATGACTCCTTTTTTCTCTTGTGGTCCAAGAACATAAACAGTCCCAAGTTCTCTAGTGGTAGTTGTCACTTGTAATTCAATGGTACGCTTGCTGTATCCCCTGGTAAAAGTGTGCTGCCTTTGGTGACAAGCATCTCTATTCTAACTCTATTGAGCCTACAGTTCCAGGGACAGAAAGAACAAAGTCCCCTGTTGTATGACAGGGAGTAATAGAAAATGGAACCATCCTTGCTTTCACCCATTGGTTTTCAGATTATGTATTCATCCTATAGGGTCACAGCACCATATATAAGTCTTTTATTTAATTATTACACTGTATCCTAGAAAAGGGAACCCCATCCTCACAGAGAATTTCCTTGAAGCTGGCACTTCAGCCATGCCTTCAGCAGGCCTTACTGACACTCTATCAGGCTGGAAATTTCTGAATAGCACAATATCTGAAACAGTCAGTGGAATCCATGGTTTTATTTTTTGAGATGTTTTATTGGATCCCATTTTAATGGTTCCCTTTATAAGCCCTCAGATAGTGGTGCTGGCTGAGGCTCTGCAGGCAAGAAAGGAAAACCCATGCCTGATATACCCATCTATTTCTAACAAGAAAGCACTGGCCCTTCCAAGATAGAAGAGACCGACTTGCCACCCTCATTGCCAATTTGCATATTTAAGGAATGGTTCTACATTGAGGGCTCAGTGTTGTCCTTTGTTTCCGGCCAATTGGTCATTTGACAGCAGCAATCGGCCTTGGTGAATGGGAACCCATGTTGTTTGGTCCATGTGTGGTCTCATTTTTTGCCTCCATGTGTTCACTATGCCAGTTCCAGAGTAGCCAATGTCAAAAACAAGCTAATGTCAAATGACTGCGTCATTCTGTATATTTGGCTGCTCAGTTTCTCTCCCATAGTAGATGTTTCCTTAGTGTTAACATGTGAAACGAAGATCTTCGCATATTGTACCCACTCAATTATGTCCATCCACATGGTTTTACTCCAGAGTTCCTTCTTTCAGTTCTTTCAATTTTTTTTTTCATACCCCTACCAGCCAGACAAGCAATTTGCTGCTGCTCATGAGTCTGGATGTGTATTCTAAACCCTGGCCACTTCTCCTTCCACCAAAGGGGGACAACCTGGTGCACTGTCCACAACCGTTCATTGGAAAAATTGTTTATCACCAGTTTTTCCTGGCCATCCCTGAATAAGATTGTATTGCAGCTGTCATCCATTTTTTGTTCATACTCATCTACCTAGCTGATTAATCTTTAAACAAAGTTTGAACCTTTTCAAAACTCCCACATCAGCTGGTCATCTGAGACCCCAGATGTGGCCACAGGCATGGCTGAGGCAGGGGAAAGGATGATGGTGCAAATGTGGTAGATGATGCTGGTGTCTGGGCTACTGGTTCACGTGGTTTGCTGTTATCTTTTGGTCCTGCTTGTACTTATCTCAGATGTGGCACTTCTACTGTATGATGGGTTGATTCCACATCCTTATGATTTCATCTTCTCACCCTTACCAATCAGCAACTCCAATCTTCCCACCTTTTGCCTGCCATTATTCCTTTAAAAACTTTACTCCATAACCCTCAGGGAGATGGATTTGAGGGTTCCTCCTGTCTCCTCATTCAGCTACCCAATGATGACTAAACTCTTTCTCTGCTGCAACTCTTGCTGTTTCAGTGTATTGATATGTTATGGTACAGCAGGCAAATGATCATTGTGGTCCCATAACACAGGCTTACTGCTTTCTTGTGGTAAGAGGAACAAGTGCAACAGTATGACTTTTCCTTCAGTGAGGTCTCAGCACATTTCTGAAACCAGGACCCCTTAAAACTATACTGATTCAACAGACTCCCAAATCTTTTAGTATTTACCTTTTACCTCTTGGGGTGGAATGCATGTGTCTTACCAAGTTCTCCATCATGCTAACCATCCCTTGCTGATGTGGCCCAATTAGCATGAAGTCATTGGTTTAAAGGATCAATGTGATTTTCTGCAGTATGTGCAGATCGTTCAGATCTCTTCAGATGACTTTATAACAAAGGGTCAGAGATTTAGCATAGCACCATGGAAAAACTGAAAATGTGTGCTAATTTTCATCCTTGAGAATGTGAACTGATTTTGATCCTCTTTGATTGGGATATACAAGAAAGAATTTGCCAAATCAGTGGCCACATATTAATCTCTTCTGACAAACATATCATATCTAGCAAAACGGCTGCAGTTTGAGCTATCACTTAAATGAGTCTGTGGTAGTTTCTAGTTACCACCAGTATCCATTACATTTCTGTAGGGACTGAACTGGTCGATTAAATGGAGATATAATGGGAACTACCATCTCAGCATCTTTCAGGTCTTTAATAGTGGTTATAATTTCAGCTACTCCCCAAAAGTAATATTGGCTTGAATTTACTATCTTTGCCTGAGGTGACAGGGGGTGGAATGAGGCAGCTTTTATCTTGTAGGCCAAGGACGCAAATATGTGAGTTATTCCAAATGCCAAGTATGCCAATCCAATTACACATTCGAGACCAGGAAAGTAACCGTTAGGTAGTTTCATGGACCCAGTAAATCCATAGTAAGCCACCCCTTGGCCAGAGTTTTGTTTATTATCTGGCCTCCAATATGCCCCCACCCTAACAGAGGAGTCATCTTTTGCTTACATCCTGTTTCCCAGAATTGAGTCGTATAGCTACTCCTAGCTGCAAGAGAAGTTGTGAATGTGAATGTTTTAATATTTTGAGTAGTTGGGCAAATCACCAACCCAAACACAATTTGAGCTCTGTAAGTAAGGAAGAAGTGGAAAGTATATGCTGAGTAGGTAGCTAGCTTGTCTGCAACAGTAATGCCTATTGGATCCAAGAGGTTTATTTTTTTATATGCCGTATTCATTTTATACTTAAATAAGCAGTTTAGGAGAATTAGAGCAATATTCACTTTTATTCCATTTAAAGTAATGTTTACAAAATATTGAGGTCTCCTAGTGTTAGTGAGGTTATTCCCTCAAAATCAGTGCCTATGTGACTCTGAACAATATCTGTCTCCAGCTTTCCACTGTTCCAGAATCACATTTTCCCCAAATTAACGTGAATTGTTAAGAAGTTTTTCTATTTTGTTATACCTATAAGGGAGAGAGAGAAAAACAATTTTTTATTAGTCTCAGATTATATTAGTCCCACATTTTTGGTGGTAAAATTATGCCTTATGAAGTGATGATGGTTGTAACTTATAATTAAATAATAATTTATTTAATATCCTTATTTGGAAAAATAAATTTCCAAATATATATAACACCCAAGCTTAACCCTTAAAAGTAAAGGAAAGATAATGCAGGGCTTAAATAAATTGTCTTAATGTCAGATAATATACAAATGTCTGAGACCAGAAGAACATAATAAAGTCTCCTTTACTTTCAATTTAACTATATGTTTCAAATCATCTGAGGTCCACATAATAAAAATGATCTCTTCTATATCATTTTACCCATGCCAAGTTTCCTAATGGCCACAAGTTCTTCATTCTACTCTTTTAAATTATCCCACTTAATCAACTCTTTTCAATTGGAAGGAAACCTCTTCTTTTTAAAACCACCCTATCTCATTTCCTTCTCGTGTGGCCACTTAGATTCGGTGATTCTTCCTTTTGTCCTATGAAAAAGGTTATTGAGCATTTTGATCCTTAGACACCTGATGGATTGCTTAGTGTATTAGAAAAGGGGAAGCTTTAGAATCTGAAGGATAAATTGGGGAACTTTAAAAGAAGCTATTACCTTTCTCTGCCTTCAGGGTATGATATCTAAAAAAAAAATCAGATATTGTACACTGCAAAGATCAAACTGCTCTTAGCACTTTCACTATGCATTCTTAAGTAAAAATAATCTCTAGTTCCTTTTTAGCATGGCGGTACAGGACCAGAGAACAACTTTAGTTATTCTGGCCTAGATATGCTTTGTATCTCCAGAAGAAATGCAAGAACAAAGAAAAACTATGTATCCCATTGCACTTATATCACTCCCTGTCTCAAATTGATTTTTGAAATTTGGTGAGTGTAGTGAACTCTAGGTGCATGATAGTAAAATTATAGCAGACTTGTACCATATAGTTAAAATCATCTTTTACATCTAAATGCCACTTTAAAGTTACTAAAGACCTGCTGTTATCCATTACTTCATTTGATTTTCCTTAATCTCTTATGAAGGCAACTGAGCATGGTAGTCATTAGTACTGATCACAGATATTTAAGCTGTCTCTCCCTTTTGGCACATAGGAAGATTGCCCTTCTCTCTGCCTATTTCAAGTTAGGTGTAATCATATGACTTGCTTTGGCCAATGAAAGGTGAGCAGATGTGTCATTTCCAAGGAAAAACACTGAGAGGCAGTCAGTCCATGCTTTGCCACATTTTCTTTATCCGTCTGTCAGAGCAACCGGCAATGCTAAGTCCGGGTCCAGAGTGAGAATGAAAATTCAGAGCAAAATCCCTAGACAACCCAGAATGAACACATAGTGTGAATGAAAAATAAACCTTTTTGTTGTTTTAAGTCATTAAGACTTTGGAGTTATTCATTACAGCAGCATAACCTTGCTTAACTTGCAAGATTGAAGTGGGTTTAATCTTAGCAACATATGGTTTGCAAAGAATGGAAACTCATTCAAACTAGCTTGAGAAAAGTGGGCTATAAAGGTATCATATAAAACCCAAGAATAGGAAACATGACCAAGCCTTGTGGAACCAACCACATATTTGATGATCTCTTTCTTCTCCTCTATTCTCTCTCTATTTCTCTCTCTCATCTGTCTGTCTCTCACTCTTACTTTCTCTTTCACACACACACAAACACCTTAAACCCCAAGCTGACATGATCGAATTTCTAGAAAAGAGAAGCTGATTGCCTAAGCTTGGATTAAGTGTCCATCCCTGTATCATTCAGCTGTGACCAAGGCACAAGGTCATATGGCAAGCAAGCTGCTCACTTTCTGCAATAGGCGAGGCATATTCTGTAAGAAGAGAGAATAGACAGAGTGACATGATAGGCATTTTTAGTCCACCAGTCAAAATTAGTTGGCTTCAGAGCCAGAAATAGAACTCAGGTGTTCCAACTTGTAGTTCAGGGGTTTTTTTCTACCACAGCATTTGCCGAAGCTTCACACTTTTGTATTTGGAAGAAATGATTGGACCTAAACTCTATCTAAACTCATGTAATGATAACACTTTTTATAACAGGGCACTACTGTTATTTTCATTTAACACACACACACACACACACATATATATAGTGATGCAAAAATAGACTGGTATCTCATAGAAGATATTCAGCTTTCATTGGATAATAAGTCAAAAGCTCCTTGAATTTATAATTCTACATTTATTGTGTCTTATTTTCTTGTCTTCTTTCAATGTTTCTGTATTGAATGATCTTTGTCCTAAATCTATCTAAAAAATTACAAAAAAGTCTTTGATTTTCTTCTCAAAGTTTCAGAGTTAGATGTATTTTTTATCCAGATTTTTTGGGCTCAATTTCTTTTTTCCCTAAGTTAACATTAACTTTTTAACTGTTAGTGTTCCTTAAAAAACCTTGTAATAGCATGAAAATCACCTTACAACTTGAGTAACTTGTATTTCTCCCAAATTAATAAATATGCTATTTTTATGTCACCTGTGATGTTACTCTCACTATATACATGGTGCTCATAAATTCAACATTTAGTAACCAATAGCCTCTGAAGAATATTTGCACAATTTGAGTAAGCTACCATGCATTAAAAGAGCAGTGACAGGCCAGGAGTGGCGGCTCACGCCTGTTATCCGAGCACTGTGGAAGGCTAATTTCCCCAATAACATATCATTTTAACTTCTTTAGGAAAGTGTCTTATAATTTTGTTTGCTTATTTGTTTACCTGGGAGATAAATTTTGGCAGTGGGTGGTGCAAACTTAATAAGCTTAAGTGTTTTCAGGTTACGTTTCTCTTTACTGGCCTCTTTGCATTAAAAGAGACTCTCAATAATTCTGCAAGTCAAATTAACCTTCTCCTCAGCTGCAGACTACAGCTCCCACTGTCCCATTCATCAATCGCTAGAACATTTTCTAGAAATTTGTTGAAATCTTTTTCCACTAATGGCCTCCTTTAGTTACTACTATGATTGAGGATTAAAGGGTGGCACAAGAAAAAGAAGGGTAAACGTGGTGTGTTCTGTCATTCTGAACTAGAAGCCTTTGTGAGTCCTTCAAATTTCAACATTGCTGGGTTAGTTTCTCAAATGATTGTTACGAATAATGCTGCCACCAGGATATATGAGAATACTTTTGCCCCATGTCCTTGACAGCAATGAATATTATTGCTCTTTTGAATATTGACCATTCTAATAGGTTAAAAATGGCATATCATTATTGTTTTGCTTTGCAGTTTTTTGATTAAAAAAGAAGTTGAGTACCTTTGGATCTCAGATGACATTTTTCTCTGATAGAGTTTGCTTTTTATGTACTTTGACCATTTTATTGAGGTTTGATATAAACTTTTTATTCATTTGTAGCAGTTGTTTGTAATATATGTTACATATTGATAGATACCAGATAAATTTAAAAGTCAGTTCTACTATCCTAAAGCAGCAAAAAAGTTGCTGTATATGTATATTAGTTATTACACGACAACAAAGAATGTACCTAGGATTACATCTGATAAAGGATGTGCATGACCTTTAAGTAGAAAATTACATAACTTTATTGGAGAGTATTAAAGATTGCCTAACGAAATGAAGAGATGTACTTTGCTTACGGATAGAGGACTCAATACAAAAAAATACAGATTCTTTCCAAACTCATTTATAGCTTCAATGACAGGTCAATTAAAATCTCCCCAAAATTCACTGTGGAACTTGACTGCTGATTCTAATACACGCACACACACACACACACACACACACACACAGAGGAATGAATGAAAGAACAAAAGGCCAAGGTTAGCAAAGATAATCCTGAAAAAGAAATTTGTGACAGGAGACAGAGATGTTCCTTATCTGATATAGATATTTATTATAAAACCATAGTTATACAGATAGTGTGACATTCACAGATACGCAGATGAGCCAATGGAACAGAATGAAGAGGCTAAAAATAAATCTCTATCTATATATCTATCTCCATATATGCACACACATATATATGGAAATTTGATATATAACAGAGATTGCAGATTAGTATGTAAAGAGCATAATATTTAATAAACAATGTGGTTGCATACATATGTAACAAACCTGCACTTTGTGCACATGTACCCTAGAACTTAAAGTATAATAAAATAAATAAATAAATAAATAAATAAATAAACAATGTGGTACAATTGATCTTCCATGTGAAGAAATAAAATTGTTTCCCAATCTCACAGCAGAAACAAAATCCACGCCAAATGGATTAAGGTGGCAAATCTGAAAGGCAAAACGTAAAAATAAATTCACATGACAATATAGAGGAAAACTTCTATACCTGATGTTAGATAAAAATGTTATAATCAAGGCACAAAAATCCAACGAGGCTGACCAACATGGTGAAACCCTGTCTCTACCAAAAATACAAAAATTAGCCTGGCATGGTGGCATGCACCTGTGATCCCAGCTACTTGAGAGGCTGAGGCAGGAGGATCGCTTGAACCTGAGAGGCAGAGGTTGCAGTAAACCAAGGTCGTGCCACTGCACTGCAGCCTGGGTGACAGAGTAAGCCTCTGTCTCAAAAAAACAAACAAACAAACAAACAAAAAAAACAAAAAGACACAAAAATCTCAAACCTGAGAAAAATGCAGATAAATTGTATTTAAAATTACAAATTTCAATTTCCTTTTGTTTTGTTTTTTTTTTTTTGAGACAGAGTTTTGCTCTTGTTGCCCAGGCTGGAGTGCAGTGGTGCGATATCTGGCTCACTGCAACCTCCACCTCCCAGGTTCAAGCAATTCTCCTGCCTCAGCCTCCTGAGTAGCTGGGATTACAGGTATGTGCCACTACTTTGTATTTTTAGTAGAGATGGTGTTTCTTCATGTTGGTCAGGGAGGTCTCGAACTCCCAACCTCAGGTGATCGGCCCACCTGGGCCTCCCAAAGTGCTAGGATTACAGGTGTGAGCCACTGCGCCTGGCCTACAAATTTCAATTCTTTAAAAGATATTAAAATACTGAAAAGACAAACCACAAACTGAAAAAGTACTGGTGACACATATAGCCATAAAATGTTATTTTATTGATATATAAAATGTCTATTAATGAATAAAGCAAATAACTATAAAATAGGCAAAAGAAATCCATGAGTATTTTGTAATTGAGACAACATGAAAGGCCAATAACTTATTAAAAGATACACAAACTCATTAATATTTAGGAACAAAACCACAATGAGACACTATTACACACATCACATTGGTAAACACTTAAAAGTCTGAAAATACTAAACGTTGGGAAGTTAGTGAAAGAAAAGAAACTCATATACCAGTGATGGAATGTAAAATGGTACAATCACTTTGGAAAATAATTTGCCATGGCCTGGTAAAGTTGACAATGTGCATATTCTACAACCTCGCAGTTTCACTTCAGGTACAGCCATAGAATACTGGCTTTCAAATTCTCATGACTCACAGTAAAATAAAATTTACATCATGAGTCAGTGTATACTTGCATATATTTTGACTAATATTGAAACATATCATGTATGTTTCAAAATAATACTCATTGCTCTTACATTTGATGCATTCTGATTTTTTCACATTCTATTCTTTTCTGCACAATTTCCTTTTATCCCAGATGTGACTCAACCCACTAACTGGTCACAACTCTCAGTCTGAAAAATGTAAGTGTAGAAAAAGCTTTTGAGTGTGCACTTGGGGACACAGAAAAAATGTTCATAACTGCACTTGTTAAAATAGAAAAAAAAAAAAGAAGCAACCCAAATGCTTTTCAATAGTACAATAGATAAAGAAATTGTCATTTATTCATACAATGTAAGAATACTATGTATCTGAGGAAATGAATGTCTTATAGCTACACACTACTCTATGAATGGATCTCTGAAACATGTGGGTGAAAACACAAGTTGCAGAAGACTATATATATATGTATTTGTCCATTTATATTAAAGTCAAAACCACAAAATAATATACCGTTTAGAGATACATATTTATATATTTTATTTATTTATATGGTAAACTGTAAGAAAAACAAGAGAGTGATTTAGACGATATTCAGGAAAGTGAATCTTCTGGGAAGATGAAGGTGCATGCCATAAAGGAATGACACACTGGGTATATATAAGGTATCGCTAATGCGTTCTGTTCATTTCACTAATAGTCCCTAAACTGTCCCCATTATTATATAGGCTCTTTTATGTAATAATATAGTTTATAACTTTAAAATGTAAAGGAATGAATTTATGATTTTATTTAGCAAATGCCTGCTAGGGACAAAAAGATAAAAATCCCTGTTCTCATGGTGCTTGCATTCTAATGAGGGAGGACAGACAATAAATAAGACTAATCAGTAAAAGAACTTTTATTTTAGAAAGTGATAAATGCTAAGGATGAAACATAAATCAGGAAAAGAGTTATGGAATATGGAATATGGGTGGCAAGGAAGCCCTTCACAAAAAGTAAGGGAGTAGAAGATGAGGTTTGGGGAGAAATTAGGACCAGATCTAAGTGAGATGGGAAGCCATTCAAAAGTGTCAAGCACAGGAGTAGATTTAATCTGATGTACTTTTTAACAGTCTCACTGCTAATTAATGCCCTATCACTTGAATAAAAAATAAAATGAGTATCATAAGTGTTCTAAAATGTTACTCTGAAGATGAGAAATAAGGTGTTAAATGTACCAAGGCCCAAACCCTAAAAAAAATGGTAACTGCATTACTTTTGGATGTTTTTGAGCAAAATGATAACATAAGAGAAACAACAAAATACTTAAGAAAGAAGACATATTGGTGTGGGGGTTATAGTCAAGAACACCAGGTTGGCAGCCATTATAATAGTCCACCTGTGAGGCAGTGCTGTGCCCTGAGCAGTCTAATAAGTACTACAGTGAGGCTTCAGGGCATTTGCTGTTTGAGCCTATCTTAATGTACACATCCAGTTTTGCAGTCCCCCTTTCCCACAGAGCTTTTCTTTCATCTTGAAGTAATTTCAGAAAGAAATGACTGTTAGGAAAAAAAAGAAAAAAAAAAAGAAATGACTGTTAGGAATCTATGTAGGAGCTACATATAGAGCTACATATATAATCACATAGAGATCATAGTTTCCAATGTGATCTTATTGAACAAACAACACACCTATTCATTACTCTGCCTGGCAATTGTTTCTATAGCTGAGAAGCTAAAAAAAGAATTACCTGAAATGTATACACCAAACAAAGATGACCTTGAAGAGAAGTTGGAAAAGTAAGTGCAAAAGTAATGATATGGTTGTCTGCTTCTTATTTTATTGTGTCTTATCACTTTCACAAGTCTATTAACAGAGTGAGTCCACAAGCGGACACTGAGATTTATATGCAGAACTACTTGTTAACTTCCATTGTAGAAGATATGAACACGTGAAATTTTACATGTGAGAAGTTTGCAAAAAATAAAAATGTTAGAAGTATTAGTTCACAAAATATGATAAATCATATTTACAAGTATATAGTTTGCTATGCATAATAGCTATACAAGTCAACCTCATTTATTTTCCTTTAGAAGCTTTTACAAACTCTATTACTGAGCATAAATAATATAGTAAATTAGCATTTTCAAAGTCTGGTATGATTCAGATAAATGATAAGAGGCATGAAAATGACACATGGGAAATGTCAGATATGTGAAGGGAAATTTAAAGAGTCATTTTCATTGATTTATTTTCCTTGTACCTAAAATCAGATAGTAAACCTGGGAAGCAACGGAATTACACCGATATTAATTTGACACTGAGATGGTAGGTCAAAACAAATACAAATGAGACATCTATGAATGTCACAGGAATTGCTACTGACATAAAGAAACATTTGTCTCTGTGCCATTGGCTAAAATCAAGGTGGTGCTGATCAATGCTATCACAATACCCTCTAGGACACTGACCACAAGAATTTCTTGCACGAGAATTTAATTCCACTTAGTACTGGTTAGAATACATGAACCAAAATCCAGGCTTCGCAATCTTTGTTACACAGAGGTTTATATTAGATATGCATGGAATGATTTAAAGAAAAAACAACTGAGTGTTATATGTTTAACTTGTGGTATAAATGAATTAGGTGGAATTTATTTCAAAACAGACTGACTTTAAAAAATAACTCACTTAGAAATTAATCAGTCAGAAGCACTTTTGGGCAGACGACACTTCAGCGTACAAGAGCATCATAAGAGTCAAGAAAAATGGACTGATGCTGGGGCTATCCGAGGGCTGATCTTCCTCCACAAGGGAGATTGCCCCCAAGACCTGAAGCCAAGGTTCTCCCAGTGATAGAAAAGTATCAGGCAGAGGGAATTCATCAAAAGGAGGCTCTTAGTAAATTAATAATGAAATAAAGCAAGCCTGACATTGAAACCTGCTGAGACTTAGAGTACTTAAATTGACCAGGAATTGGCTGAGAGAGAGGGTCAAGGCCACTTTAGGTCAAGTTAGAAAAGAAATTACCATTCCTTTTTTTTGCTTTTATTTTGGGTCTTGAATTGGCTACTTTGTTATTTTAAACACACAGCACTGTATGGACCATTTTATTTGTTCATTCTACAAATATTTATTAAGCAACTATAATGTGGCAGATACTTTTCTCAGTGCAGGTATAAAGTGATGAACAAAATAGGTATGATCACTGTACTCATTAATTTAACGGTCTAGTGGGATAGGCAAACAAGCAAATTAATCTATACATATATATGTGAATATATACATACAAATCAAGAACAGTCCTCTAAAGGAAAACAATAATGTACAATAAAGGAAAATATCGGGGATACTTACTAGTTGATTGCATGTTAAGGAAGGCTTCTCAAAGAACGTGACTCATTTCGTTTAAAATTCAATTATCCCTATTTTACACACAAGAAAAGGGAGATTTAAAGTGACTAAGTGCCAACAGTTGACTCAGCAAGTACCGACAAGAAACTAGGATCAAATCAGGCCTGTCTGATATTGTATTTTATGCATGATATTGTATTTTATGCTCTTAACTACTGACCTTAGCCATTAGGTTGAGGAACAGGTGTCTGTGAGTTTCCCTGAACTGCTTGTTTGGGTTTATTTGGGTTCTGAGCAACAGCACTGTCGATGCCACCTAACAACCAGCACTGCTTTAGCTTCTGATAATCAGCAGAGGTCAGACTGTGATACCAAGAAACAAAGAGATAACAAGACCGAACCAGAAGGTTATGGTCATAAATTCACAGCAGTACATATAGCAGCATTTGATTGATATGAAATAATCACGTCATATTTTGGGTTAAACCATGTGTTTATTTACATAAATGTTGTTAAACATTGAAGTTCAACTACAGTTGTGGAAAGCTCTTCACCTTTTCCAGAAATTTGGTTAAGTGCAGTAACTGGCTAAGCAACTTTTAGAACTGCTCTTACTAATGAAGCACCCAGTTGCATATTTTTGATCCAAGTGAGAACAACAGAATAAAATCAACTAAGACAAATAACACATTAGTAGGAGGATAAGAACAAAAATTAGTAAACTCATACCAAGACAAAGCGAATATTAATAAAGGAAAAGCTGATTCTTTGCAGAAAGAGAAGGATAGCCAGCAAGAGATGGTGTCAAGTCCAGGAAACATTTCCTTATATTCTTTATTGTCAAATGTGCCATCTTTGGCTAATTTCATTTCTGCCACCACAAAAAAAAAAAAAAAGGTAGCAACACTCTTATTTAGCAAAATGTCATGGCTTTTGTTTGCATCGAAACAATAAATACCTTCTTTCATCTGTAGTTTCCTAATAAAATTTATTTAGTACTGGTTACATAATTACTTTGGATCCTGACCTGTGGCTGAGAACCATCCCAGTCAGATGCAGTGGTGGGATGAATACATGAGCTGAGGCTTCAATTCCCTGACATATGCTCTATTGTCCCATCTGAGTTCACTTACCAGATACAATTTCTCACAGAAAAAAGAAATTAAGAACTTCAAGATTGCAACCACAGAGCCTTAAACTCAGTGTGAGGCACTTCTGATCCCAGGGTCCTGTGTGACTAAACTGGCAATATGCCCATGAAACCAGCCCTGGTTGATCAAGTGATTGTTCGTTACATAGGGGCTTTAGCCATTTAAGCTCTTGGAGCTTTAATAGGCAACCATACTGAGCTAATTCCATCAAATGGTACATATACCAACAGAATAGCTCTTCCAACTAAAGATCACTTGTTTAACTTTTAAAAATGGAGTCCTGGAGCACTTAAATCAATAAATAATTGTGCGTCCACTGTGTTCGGGGTAAATCAACAAAAGTAAAGACAAACTTCCTCTTCCCCAAGAGCTCACGAATCTAATTGGAGAGGGAAAAATAAGATATGATCAATGGATGTATATCTAACTTATTTTTCTTAAAAGCTTCAAAATGTAACATAATGTGCCACTATTTACTCAAATATTTCCCTAATGTTAGGCAGTCATATTATTGTCAGTCAGTCATATCAGTTAGCTTTTGCTGTATAACTAACCACCCCTAAATTTAATGGCTGAAATTAATCATTTAATAATTTCCATGATTCTATGGGTTGATTGGGAAGTTTTTCTCATCTAGGTCAACTCAGCTGATATATCCTGGGCTCACTCTTGTGTTTATGATATAACAGCAAATTGACAGAAGGCTGGATATCCAGGATAGTCTCATTCTTATCTCTGACAGTTGGAAAGCTGTTGACCAGAGTGACAGGACTGACAGGTACACATGTCTCTTGTCCTCCATCATTCTAGCTAGTTTCATTCACATGGTGACCTAATGCTTCCAAGAAGATGATCAAGCTTCAATGCACAAACACCTTTGAAGCCTCTTGATCATATTTGTTAACGTCCTATTGATCAAATAAATCACATGGCCAGCTCAAATTTAAGGGAGAGAGAAACAAAATTCACCTCCTAATGAAAAAAAGAGGTCACTTTTACAATATTTTGCGCTGTTTTTCTGATACTATATAATAAAGATATTTATGCAAGCATACCTTGTTTCGTTGTGCTTCACTTTGTTTTGCTTCCCTTTATTGTACTTTCCAGATACTGCATCTTTTACAAATTGAAGGTTTGTGCCAACCCTGCATTGTGCAAGTCTATTAATGCCATTATTTTTTCCAACAACCTGTGCTCATTTTGTGTCTCTGTGTCACATTTTGGTAGTTCTTGTAATTTTTCAAACTTCTTCACTCTTATTACATCTGTTACATCAGGTATAGTGACCCATGTGATCAGTGATCTATGTTCGTACCATTGTAATTATTTGGGGCACCAAAAAATATGCCCATATAAGATGTCAAACAATTGACAAACATTGTATGTGTTCTGATTGCTCCACCAACCAGCCATTTTTCCATCTCTCTTCCTTTCCTTAAGCCTCCCTATTCCCTGAGGCACAAGAATATTGAAATTAGACCAATTAATAACCCTACAATGACTTCTAAGTGTTCAACTGAAAGGAAGAGTGACACATCTCTCAACTTAAATCAAAACCTAGAAATGATTGAGCTTAGTTAGAAAGGCATGACAAAAGCTGAGATAAGCTGAAAGCTAAGCCTTTTGCAACAAACAACCAAATTCTGAATGCAAAGGAGGAGTTATTGAAAGAAAATAAAAGTGCTACTCTAGTGAACATATGAATAATAAAAAAGTGAAACAGCCTTATTGCTGATATGGAGAAAGTTTTAATGGTCTAGATAGAAGATAAAATCAGACACAACATTCTCTTCAACCAAAGCAAATCCAGAGCAAGGCCCTAACTCTCTTCAATTATTTGAAGGCTGGGAGAGATGAGGAAGTTCTGAAAAAAAAAAGTCTGAAGCCAGCAGAGGTTGGTTCATGAGGCTGAAGGAAATAAGCTATCTTATAACACAAAAGTGCCAGGTGAAGCAGCAAGTACTGTTGGAGAAGCTGAAACAAGTTATCCAGTAGATCTAACTATGATCATTGATGAAGTTGGCTACACTTAACAACAGATTTTTAATGTAAATGAAATAATCGTCTATTGGAAGAAGATACATCTAGGGCTTTGACAGCCAGAGAGGAGAAGCCAATGTTTGGCTTCAAGGCTTCAAGGTCTCAGGCTAATTCTCTTATTGGGGCTAATGTAGCTGGTAACTTTAAGTTGAATCCAATGCTCACTTACCATTCTGAAAATTCTAGGGCTCTTAAGAATTATGCTAAATTGACTTTGCCTGTGCCTTATAGATGGAATAATGAAGTCTTGTTGACAACACATCTGTTTACAGTAGGATTTGCTACATATTTTAAGTCTAGTGTTGAGACCTACTGTGCAGAAAAAAAGATTCTTTTCAAAATATCACTGTGTTTTGACAATGCATCAGTCACCCAAGAGCTCTGGTGGAGATGTACAAGAAGATTCATGTTATTTTCATGTCTGCTAACACAACATACTTTCTGTAGCCCACAGATCAAGGAATAATTTTGACTTTCAAGTCTTCTTATTTAAGAAATACCTTTTGTAAGTCCATACCTGTCATAAGTAGTGATTCCTCTGATAGATGTATCTGAGGAAAGTAAATTGAAAACCTTCTGGAAAAGATTCACCATTTACATGCCATTAAGAATATTTATGGCATTAACAGGAGTTTGGAAGTAGTTGATTCCAAACCTCATGGGTGACTTTGAGATGTTCAAGACTTCAGTGGAAGAAGTAACTGCAGATGTGGTGGAAGTAAGAAGATAACTAGAATTAAAAGTGTAGACTGAAGATGTGACTCTATTGCTGAAATCTCATGATAAAACTTGAAAGGATGAGGAATTGCATCTTATGGATGAGCAAAGAAAATAATTTACTGAGATGGAAACTACTCCTGGTGAAGACGCTGTGAACATTGTTGAAATAACCATAAAGTATTTAGAATATTACATAAATTAGTTGATAAAGCAGCAGCATGACTTGAGAGAATTGCCTACAATTTTGAAAAAAAATTACTGTGGGTAAAATGCTATCAAACAGCAAAGAATGCTACAGAGAAATCTTTTGCAAAAATAAAAGTCCATTGTGCAGCAAACTTCACTGGTGTTGTATTTTAAGAAATTACCACAGCCACCCCATCCTTCAGCAACCACCACCATGATCAGTCAGTAGTCAGCAGCATGAAAACAAGATCCTCCACCAGCAAAAAGATTATGATTGCTGAATGCTCAGATGATTGTTAGCATTGTTTAGTAAGAAAGAATTTTTTAATTGTTTTTTTTTAGACCTAATGCTGTTGTATACCTAACAGACTACAGTATGGTGTAAACATAACTTTCATATGGACAGGGAAACAAAAAATTTGTCACTAACTTTATTGCACCATTTGCTTTATGGTGGTAGTCTGGAACTGAACTTGCAATATCTCCAAGGTATTCCTCTCCAAGTATGGTGGGTTTTATTTCTGTAAGACAGATTTCCTGAAATGGAATTGTCATGCTAAAGGATATGTAAATTTTTAATTTTAATAGGTATTACAAAATTGTTTCCAGAAAGATAATAGTACTTTATATTTGAACAGCAATTTGCCAGTGTTCTTTCCCCTGCATTATCACCAGGAAGGAATGTTAGCACTATTTTCTTTTCACAATCCAATGTGTGCAAAATGCTATTTCACTGTTATTGTAATTTGCAGTATCTTGACTACTAATGTGAAATAAACTTCAGAAAACATTTATGTTAACACAGTTGTTGTAAGTTTATTTATTAAGGTGATTAAGGAGAAGTCAGGAGAAATTCTCTATTGATGTTGATAAGAAAACTGCTTATCATTTAGTTGTCGATGTAAAACATGAACATAAGTCCAAGATTTGGACTTTTAGTAAAAAGCCATAACAAAATTACACATAAAGTGTATTTAACAGAAGTATGGAGAAAGTTTTATCTGGCTTTGGAGATCAGGAAGAGTTCCTAAATGAAGTGATAGATGAAATAGCATTTCTTTATCCTGTGCATATTTTAGAGCATGTTTTATGTATCAGTCTTATTTTCAGCTCTATTTTGCCTAAGTTATTAGAGGTAAGAATCACAGGAGACAATATATGCCTGGTGGGTGAGTGGGAAAAGATAGACTTAATAGAAATTTCACCAAAAAATAGTGCATATAGATGATGGAGATAATTAGGTGTTTCAGTTGTTGGGGTCCGCGTGTTTCCTAAACAAAGGAATGAACACACAAGACAACACAAGACAAGACAAACATGGCGGCCGCCTCGAATGGCGCGCTCTGCTTTATTTTATACAGTCGTTTGTGGAATGTTGCCAAGTCACAAGACACATTGTTGTTTTTCTGACCTTTCCCTGACTTTCTGGATTTTCAAGATGTTTACACATAAACAAGCCCCCAACACCCTGCTTCGTTTGCAAGAGCAGGACTTATGGGGAATGCCTCGTTTGCGAGCACGTAGTCCTCTACATTCAGTAGTATAGGAATTGGTCTTTGGGGATCAGGCTCGGAAAAAAAAAATCTGTCATTTCTTATTTTTCCACCAAAAACTGAGTGCTTTCCTTTAGAAGTAGTGGGGTGATTAACTGATTCTGAGTTTTTTCTCATTCTCAACTTTGTTGAGTTGTTGGTGTTGTTATGTTACAGTCACAGGGCACCAAATTGTCCATGAACTAGCACTGTTAAATTTATAATCCTAGACAGTTAATCCTAAAAGAGAGAAAAATTTTGGAAAAACAAAAGCTTAAAAATCAAAAATACATTGAAGACTTCCAAGTCTGTGTATATGCACATATTTTTCAAAGCTTATAATGAGCAATTCATACTTGAGATTTCTTCCTATGTATCTTAAATGGAGTTATATTCCTTGACTAGTCAAAATTCTTTCCTGATTCATTAATACACCAACAAAATCACTTCATGCTTAGTTTACACTATTTCATGTTTTAAAAACTACAACACACATCTTCATTGTAGAATCAACTAAAAATCACTCAGTGTGTGTGGAGATAATTTCCATATGATAAGGGAAATGAAAATGACAATAACCTTATCTCTATTCCTCCAGGGAAGGAAATTGAATATAACATTTTAACCTTAAAAAAGACACATAGATTGAAAGCTTAGCAAAAACCCAGTGATAGCTTTGGACAGTGGCAATATGTTGCCCAAATCAACCACTAGAACATGCATCAGAATTGTGCCTTCCTCTATTTTTGTTACTTGATTAAACTACACAATCTTAGGATCACCAGAGTTTGATGACTAAAATTTTAAATTATTAGCATGAATTTTTCCTTTTATTTTTAAATTTTGTAATGTCAATTTTAAATGCAAAGCACTTAACTTGTATGCAAAAATCACCAAAATTACACAATTAATATTTTCTGGCTTTTCCCTGGAGGGCACCTGGAGTTGGTCAAAAGAAAACAACATAAACCAGACTCAAATGTTAAAAGGAGAAAAAGGACATTTGGGGGGCACCCAAGATGGCCAAATAGGAGCAGCTCCAGCCTGCAGCTCCCAGTGTGAGCAACACAGAAGATGGGTGATTTCTACATTTTCAACTGAGGTGCAGACCAACACCTAACACCTCACACTGCTGGGTACACCTCTGAGACGAAGCTTCCAGAGCAAGAATCAGACAGCAACACTTGCTGTTCAGCAATATTCTATCTTCTGCAGCCTCCACTGCTGGTATCCAGGAAAACAGGGTCAGGAGTGGACCTCATGCAAACTCCAACAGACCTGCAGCTGAGGGTCCTGACTGTTAGAAGGAAAATTAACAAACAGAAAGGACGCCCACACCAAAACCCCATCAGTATGTCACCATCATCAAAGACCAAAGGCAGATAAAACCACAAAGATGGGGAAAAAGCAGTGCAGAAAAGCTGGAAATTCAAAAAATCAGAGTGCATCTCCCCCTCCAAAGGAAGGCAGCTCATCGTCAGCAACGGAACAAAGCTGGACAGAGAATGACTTTGACGAGTTGAGAGAAGAAGGCTTCAGTCAATCAAAGTTCTCAGAGCTAAAGGAGGAACTACGTATCCAGCACAAAGAAACTAAAAACTTTGAAAAAACAATGGATGAATGGATAACTAGAATAATCAATGCAGAGAAGACCATAAAAGAACTGATAGAGATGAAAACCATGACACAAGAACTATAAGACAAATGTACAAGCTTCAGTAACCAACTCGATCAACTGGAAGAAAGAGTATCAGTGATTGAAGATCAAATGAATGAAATGAAGTGGGAAGAGAAGTGTAGAGAAAAAAAGAGTAAAAAGAAATGAACAAAGCCTCCAAGAAGTATGGGATTATGTGAAAAGACCAAATCTACATCTGATTGGTGTGCCTGAAAATGAGTGGGAAAATGGAACCAAGTTGGAAAGCACTCTGCAGGATATCATCCAGGAGAACTTCCCCAACCTAGTAAGGCAAACCAACATTCCAATTCAGGAAATACAGAGAATGCCACAAAGATACTCCTCAAGGAGAGCAACTCCAAGACACATATTTGTCAGATTCACCAAAGTTGAAATGAAGGAAAAAATGTTAAGGGCAGCCAGAGAGAAAGGTTGGGTTACATACAAGGGGAAGCACATCAGACTAACAGCAGATCTCTCGGCAGAAACTCTACAAGACAGAAGAGAGTGGGGGCCAATATTCAACATTCTTAAAGAAAAGAATTTTCAACCCAGAATTTCATATCCAGCCAAACTAAGTTTCATAAGTGAAGGAGAAATAAAATCCTTTACAGACAAGCAAATGCTTAGAGATTTGGTCACCACCAGGCCTGCCCTACAAGAGATCCTGAAGGAAGCACTAAACATAGAAAGGAACAACAGGTACCAGCCACTGCAAAAACATGTCAAAATGTAAAGTCCATCGATGCTAGGAAGAAACTGCATCAACTAGCGAGCAAAATAACCAGCTAATATCATAATGACAGGATCAAGTTCACACATAACAATATTAACCTTAAATGTAAATGGGCTAAATGGTCCAATTAAAAGACACAGACTGGCAAATTGGATAAAGAGTCAAGACCCATCAGTCTGCTGTATTCAGGAGACCCATCTCACATGCAGAGACACACACAGGCTCAAAATAAAGGGATGGAGGAAGATTTACCCAGCAAATGGAAAACAAAAAAAAGCAGAGGTTGCAATTCTAGTCTCTGATAAAACAGACTTTAAACCATCAAAGATCAAAAGAGACAAAGAAGGCCATTACATGATGGCAAAGGGATCAATTCATCAGGAAGAGCTAACTATCCTAAATACATATGCACCCAATACAGGAGCACCCAGATTCATAAAGCAAGTCCTTAGAGACTTACAAAGAGACTTAGACTCCCATACAATAATAATGGGAGACTTTAACACCCCACTGTCAAAATTAGACAGATCAACGAGACAGAAAGTTAACAAGGATATCCAGGAATTGAACTCAACTCTGCACCAAGTGGACCTAATAGACATCTACAGAACTCTCCACCCCAAATTAACAGAATATAAATTCTTCTCAGCACCACATCACACTCATTCCAAAATTGACCACATAGTTGGAAGTAAAGCACTCCTCAGCAAATGTCAGAGAACAGAAATTACAACAAATTGTCTCTCAGACCACAGTGCAATCAAACTAGAACTCAGGACTAAGAAACTCAATGAATACTGCTCAACTACATGGAAACTGAACAACCTGCTCCTGAATACATAACAAAATGAAGGCAGAAATAAAGATATTCTTTGAAACCAATGAGAACAAAGATACACCATACCAGAATCTCTGGGACATATTTAAAGCAGTGTGTAGAGGGAAATTTATAGCACTAAATGCCCACAAGTGAAAGCAGGAAAGATCTAAAATTAACACCCTAACATCACAATTAAAAGAACTAGAGATGCAAGAGCAAACACATTCAAAAGCCAGCAAAAAACAAGAAATAACTCAGATCAGAGCAGAACTGAAGGAGATAGAGATACAAAAAACCCTCCAAAAAAACCAATGAATCCAGGAGCTGGTTTCTTGAAAAGATCAACAAAATTGATAGACTGCTAGCAAGACTAATAAAGAAGAAAAGAGAAGAATCAAATAGATGCAATAAAAAATGATAAAGGGGATATCACCACCGAACCCACAGAAATACAAACTACCATCAGAGAATACTATAAACACCTCTATGCAAATAAACTAGAAAACCTAGAAGAAATGGATAAATTCCTGGACATTTTCACTCTTCCAAGACTAAACCAGGAAGAAGTTGAATCCCTGAATAGACCAACAGCAGACTCTGAAATTGAGGCAATAATTAATAACCTACCAACCAAAAAAAGTCCAGGACCAGATGGATTCACAGCTGAATTTCACCAGAGGTACAAGGAAGAGTTGGTACCATTCCTTCTGAAACTATTCCAATCAATAGAAAAAGAGGGAATCCTCCCTAACTCATTTTATGAGGCCAACATCATCCTGATACCAAAGCCTGACAGAGATTCAACAAAAAAAGAGAATTTTAGATCAATATCCCTGATGAACATCGATGCAAAAAATCCTCAATAAAATACTGGCAAACCGAATCCAGCAGCACATCAAAAAGCTTATCAACCATGATCCAGTGGGCTTCATCCCTGGGATGCAAGGCTGGTTCAACATATGAAAATCAATAAATGTAATCCAGCATATAAACAGAACCGAAGACAAAAAACACACGATTATCTCAATAGATGCAGAAAAGGTCTTTGACAAAATTCAACAGCCCTTCATGATAAAAACTCTCAATAAATTCGGTATTGATGGAACATATCTCAAAATAATAAGAGCTATTTATGACAATATTAGAGCTATGAAAATATAAGAGCTATCATACTGAATGGGCAAAAACTGGAAGCATTCCCTTTGAAAACTGGCACAAGACAGGGATGCCCTCTCTCACCACTCCTATTCAACATAGTGTTGGAAGTTCTGGCTAGGGCAATCAGGCAAGAGAAAGAAATAAAGCGTATTCCGGTTAGGAAAACAAGAAGTCAAATTGTCCCTGTTTGCAGATGACATGATTGTGTATTTAGAAAATCCCATTGTCTCAGGCCAAAATCTCCCTAACCTGATAAGCAACTTCAGCAAAGTCTTGGGATACAAAATCCATGTGCAAAAATCACAAGCATTCTTATACACCAGTAACAGACAAACAGAGAGCCAAATCATGAATGAACTCCCATTCACAATTGCTTCAAAGAGAATAAAATACCTAGGAATCCAACTTACAAGAGATGTAAAGGACCTCTTCAAGGAGAACTACAAACCACTGCTCAGTGAAATAAAAGAGGACACAAACAAATGGAAGAACATACCATGCTCATGGATAGGAAGAATCAATATTGTGAAAATGGCCATACTGCCCAAGGTAATTTATAGATTCAATGCCATCCCCATTAAGCTACCAATGACTTTCTTCACAGAATTGGAAGAAAATTGCTTTAAAGTTCATATGTAACCAAAAAAGAGCCCGCCTTGCCAAGACAATCCTATGCCAAATGAACAAAGCTGGAGGCATCACACTACCTGACTTCAAACTATACTACAAGGCTACAGTAACCAAAACAGCATGATTCTTGTACCAAAACAGAGATATAGACCAATGGTACAGAACAGAGCCCTCAGAAACAATACCACACATCTACAACCATCTGATCTTTGACAAACCTGACAAAAACAAGAAAAGGGGAAAGGATTCCCTATTTAATAAATGGTTCTGGATAAACTGGCTAGCCATAAGTAGAAAGCTGAAAGTGGATCCCTTCCTTACACCTTATACAAAAATTAAATCAAGATGGATTAGAGACTTAAATGTTAGATCTAAAACCATAAAAACCCTAGAAGAAAACCTAGGCAATACCATTCAGGACGTAGGCATGGGCAAAGTCTTCATGTCTAAAACACCAAAAGCAATGGCAACAAAAGCCAAAATTGACAAATGGGATCTAATTAAACTAAAGAGCTTCTGCACCGTAGAAGAAACAACCATCAAAGTGAACAGGCAACCTACAGAATGGGAGAAAATTTTGCAATCTACTCATCTGACAAAGGGCTAATATCCAGAATCTACAAGGAACTCCAACAAATTTACAGGAAAAAAACCAAACAGCCCCATCAAAAAGTGGTCAAAGGATATGAACAGACACTTCTCAAAAGAAGACATTCATACAGCCAACAAACACATGAAAAAATGCTCGTCATCACTGGCCATCAGAGAAATGCAAATCAAAATCACAATGAGATACCATCTCACACCAGTTAGAATGGCAATCATTACAAAATCAGGAAACAACAGGTGCTGGAGAGGATGTGGAGAAATAGGAACACTTTTACACTGTTAGTGGGACTGTAAACTAGTTCAACCATTGTGGACAACAGTGTGGCGATTCCTCAAGGATCTAGAACTAGAAATACCATTTGACCCAGCCATCCCATTACTGGGGATATACCCAAAGAATTATAAGTCATGCTGCTATAAAGACACATGCACATGTATGTTTATTGTGGCACTATTCACAATAGCAAAGACTTGGAATCAACCCAAATGTCCATCAGTGACAGACTGGATTAAGAAAATGTGACACATATATACCATGGAATACTATGCAGCCATAAAAAAGGATGAGTTTGTGTCCTTTGTAGGGACATGGATGCAGCTGGAAACCATCATTCTCAGCAAACTGTCACAAGAATAGAAAACCAAATACCGCATGTTCTCACTCATAGGTGGGAATTGAACAATGAGATCACTTGGACTCAGGAAGGGGATCATCACACACCAGGGCCTATTGTGGGAAGGGGGGAGGGGAGAGGGGCAGCATTAGGAGATATACCTAATGTAAATGATGAGTTAATGGGTGCAGCACACCAACATGGCACATGTATACATATGTAACAAACCTGCACGTTGTGCACATGTACCCTAGGACTTAAAGTATAATAATAATGTTAATAACAATAACAATAAAAAGAATTATGTCAGCCAGGAGTAACAAACAGTGAGGGTAACAAATATAGCCATTTTTTTTAAATTTATGAAATTTTAGTCATGTAAGTGAAAAAAAATAAAGTTGAACACAGAAAAATAAAAAAAAAAAATGTTAGAAGGAGAAAGAGAGAATAGACCTAGGCCTGAAGCTAGCCAAGGGAGTTCTCCTGAGCACTAGGAAACTAGCAAAATGAATGCATGCCCTTTTGTATTAGTCTGTTCTTAAACTGCTATGAAGAAAACATGAGACTGTGTAACTTATAAAGAAAAGAAGTTTAAGTGGCTCATGGTTCTGCAGGCTGCACAAGAAGCATGATGCTGGCATCTGCTCAGCTTCTGGGAAGGCCTCAGGAAACTCTGACTCATGGCAGAGGTGAAGGGGAAGCAGGCACGTCTTATATGGCAAGAGAGTGTAGGGAGAGGTGCTGCATACTTTTTAAAACAACTAGATCTTATGATAACTCACTTACCCACTATCACAAGAACACCACTGAGGGGATGGTGCTAATTCATTCATGAGAACTCCATCACCATGATCCAGTCACCTCCCACCAGACCCACCTCCAATACTGGGATTATAATTCAACATGATATTCAGGTGGGGACACACATCCAAACCATATCACCCTCAAAAGTACACAGAGGCCTTACTTCATGATGTGAGGCATGCTCAGACCTTACTGTTATTGGACTGCCCTGCCCACCAGCTACTAGACCTGTACATTGCACTCCAGAAGAGGGAGGGGTCTGAGGAAGTTAACTTAGGTATCTTACCAATCCAAGGCAAACAAGTGACTTCCAAACATACTTAAACCTTTCCATTGAGGTGTGCTCGATACTTGAATTGGAGGTGGGTGGGCAAAAGACTCACCTCAACCAAGAGGCAGATTAAGGCTGACCACCCACTAGACAGTCATTTGTGCTGCCAGGCTGGCCTGGGGATGGCTGCTGCCACCATGCCTCACACTAAGATGTCATGGGGCATGCATGCCCAACTTCAGCTCTCCCTGCCTTTCACCCAGGCTTCTGCAGGGGCTTGAGGGTAGCAGAGGCCAGGGAGGAAGGGATAATAGGCAGGGCACAGAGTTTCAGAGAGTGGGAGGGTGTCCAAGAACTGAACCTGTCTGGGGAAGGTGGCAGGAGGTAAGACTGCATGTGAGCCAAGACTCCGAGCCTCCAGTGCATGTCCCATTTGACTTAACTTAAAAAGCAGAATTGTAAAGATAATCTCATTTATAATATTTAAGACAGCAACTACAGAATATTAAACCCCAGGTGCAGGGTTTTCTGAGTGTAAGATCCTCTACGACTGCACTGATCACATGGCTATGAAGCTGGTTCTTGCAGCAGGACGATGGAAGGTACATGTAACAGGGTGAGTGGGATTGAAGAATGGATCCAGTTGTGAGGCTACTGTAATAGTTTGAGTGAGAGAACTGGGACGTGAGCAGTGCCAACGTGCATGAAAGGAAGAACGCCATTGGTGGACTGTGGATAGAAATATTTGGAGACACAAAGATGAGAATATGCCAGTAAATAGGTGGGACAATGAGAAATAAACTGCAAGCTGAATGGCTCAGGAAAGTCAAAAGCAGTGTTTTCTTGGTTCAATAAATGTGACCCAGTAGCTTCTTCAGGATACCACACTAGCAGAGTCCCATACTGTAAGATGAAAGGTAAAATGAAGTGAAAATGAGGTTAGAACACTTTAGAACAAGAGGAATACTTCTCAAAGGCATTCACTCTCTCACTGCTACTCTCTCTGATAGGTCTTCCCCTTTCCTTCTTTCAGTATAGCTACAGTCTCCATATACCATACTACTGGGAATGTATATGTAGTTCTATGGTTTGCTTGGTCATTTTGTGATGAGCTGTGGAAGATAGTCCAGCTACCTGTTTAAACTTGGGTGTCATCCTTGGGCTATTTACACACATATGTTGATACAGCCACTTCTCCTACCTATATAGTGAACTTTTTTAAGGACTCATTTTAGAAAAGACTCTCTTTGTCTTTCCCTCCTTTACCTATGCCTCCAAAGTTCCTGGTTTTTATTCTTTTTGTGTGTGTTTTTGTGACTCCAAAGGTAAGGAGAAAATAAACCACAGCAGTATTTACCAAAGTTCTTTTTCTTTTTCTCTATTCTGTTTCCTCCTCTAGAGTCACATTTCAGCTGCTCAGAAACTTTTCTGTTAAAGTTGTTAATGTATAATTTATACATAATTATAAGTATATAGTTTAAAAAATTTAGACAAATGTATACATCATGTAACATTACACAATTATAAATATAGAAGATTTTCACTACCCAGAAGGTTTCCTTATGTATTTGCCTGTATCCCCTACCCTTCCATCTTACGTAACCACTGATTTCTATTAACTAAAGATTAGATCTGCCAGTTCTAAATTTCATAAAAATAGAATCACACAGTATGTACTATTGTGTCTGGCTTCTTTTGCTTAAGATAGAGATTTGAAATTTATTCATGTTGCTTTTTTATCACTGAGCAATATTCCATTATAAGGGTACATGGCCAGGTGTGGTGGCTCGTACCTATAGTCCCAGCACTTTGGGAGGCTGATGTGGGAGAAAGGCTTGAGCCCAGAAGTTCAAAACCAGCCTGGGCAACAAAGCAAGATCCCATGTCTACAAAAAGTACAAAAAGAAAGAGTACGCAACTAATTTATTCATTCACTCATTGGTTGATGTTATTTACAAGTTATTGGCTATTATGAATAAAGCTGCAATGAATGTTCATTTAAAATATTTGCATGGACATGTTTTTGTTTCTTTTGGATAAATGCCTAGGAGTAGAGTAGCTATGTAATTAGGCAAATATATATTTAAATTAATATGAAACTGCTAAACTGTTTTCCAAGGTGATTGTACCATTTTACACTCTAACCAGCACATATGATTTATCCAGTTGCTCCACATCTTTGACATTTGGTGTTGTCAATGTTTTCCATTTTAGCCAATTGAATTAGTAAGAAGGGGTATCCCAAAGAGTTTTTTTTTTTTTTAATCTCCTCCTTCTGGATGACTGATAATGTTAAAAATATTTGCATGTGCTTTTTGTCCATTCATAAAGTATCTGCTCAAATATTTCATCCATTTTAATTGGATTATCTTACTTTTTTATTACTAGAGTTTTGTTTTTTTGGTTTTTTTTTGAGACAGAGTCTTGCTCTGTCGCCCAGGCTGGAGTGCAGTGGCCGGATCTCAGCTCACTGCAAGCTCCGCCTCCCGGGTTTATGCCATTCTCCTGCCTCAGCCTCCCGAGTAGCTGGGACTATAGGCGCCCGCCACCTCACCCGGCTAGTTTTTTGTATTTTTTAGTAGAGACGGGGTTTCACCGTGATAGCCAGGATGGTCTCGATCTCCTGACCTTGTGATCCGCCCATCTCGGCCTCCCAAAGTGCTGGGATTACAGGCTTGAGCCACTGCGCCCGGCCAATTACTAGAGTTTTTATGTGTTCTGGACAAAAGTCTATTATCAGATATATGTATAGCAAATTTCTTCTTCTAATAGGTAGCTTGACTGTTCATTTCCTTAACTGTGTCTTTTGAGAAGCAGGCCTTTTACATTTTGATGAAGGCCAACTTATCATTTTTATTTTTGTATGATTTCTCTAAGGGTAACAAAGTTCATCCTTAATTTATTAAAGTTTATTTACAGTCAATATTGTACCTCTTCATATCTGACCCTTCATATTCTCACTTCCCAATGTGTCAGGTGTTCTCATTTAACACCTGACACATCCCGCTTCCCTCTCTACTTCGCAAATACAATATTCTTACAATAGTTTAATTATACTTACTCATTTCTTATCATTTGTGTTATTGTTGGCATATTTATTACTTCCACACACATTGCAAACCTCATCTTGCAGTGGTATTATTTTTACTTTAATCAGTCAGTTGTCTTTAATTAAAGACACTGTGAGAAGAAAAATAAAACCTAGCATTTTATATTTACCCACTTATTTATAATTTCTGATAATCTTATTTCCTTTATGAAGATCTTATTTTCAATCTGGTATCATTTCTCTTTAACCTGATGAGACTCTATTAGCATTCATTTTATTGCAAGTCTGCTGATAAAAAATTATCAGTTTCATTTATCTGAAAATATATTTTACCATCATACTTGAAAAATATTTTTGTTGGATATGGACACACTGGTAGATTTTATTTTTTCCCTTTAAGTACTTTACAGATGGTATATTCATCTTAAAGAGGTCATAGTCCTCTGGCCGTCACTGTTTACGATAGGAAGCCAGCATCTATTATTACAATTGTTTCCGGTGTGTAACGGTGTTTTATATTATGACTGCCTTCAAGATTTTCTCTTTATTTTTGGTTCAGTAATTTGATCATAATGCAATGAATTTTGGCTTATTTTTGGTTGTTAACTTCTTTGTTTTTGAGCAAATTGGATTCATAAGTCAATATTTTCTATCATATTGGGGAAATTTTTGAGCATCACTTTTCCAATTTTTTCTGCTCTATTACTAGCCTTTTCTATTTCTGAGATTCTGATTACAAATATCATGTATCTTTCAATGTCATTCCACAAGTCTCTGAGGCTCTGCTCGTTTTTACCTATCTTTAGTCTTCATCTTTTTAGATAGAATATCTATTGTTCCATCTTCAAGATTACCAGCTTGTTAGTCTGCAATCTGAAATCTGAAATCTGATGTTAAGCCCATGTGGTGAATTATTTATTTCAGTTATTGTACTTTTCACTCCTAGAAATTCCATTTTTTCCATTTTCACTTTTACTGTTAATATTCCTTATCTCTTGACTCATTAAAATCATGTATTCCTTTAATTATTTTAACACATTTTCCTTTAGTTCTTTGAACATTTTTATAATAGCTGCTTTAAAGTCTTCGTTTTCCAAATCCAAAGTCTGGATCACCAATGGGTCAGTTTCTATAAACTTTTATTTTCACTTGACTATGTGTCACATTTTCCTATTTTTTTGCATGTGTACTATTGTTTTAAAATTGTACTTGACATTGTTGATGGTATATTTTAAACACTTTAGATTGTGTAATCTTTATTTGGAAAGTGTTTATTTCTTCTTAATTACTAGCCAATCATCTTCAACTTGGGTTAGATTAGGTTTACATTTTGGTAGGTAAGATCTATGGAAATTCCAGTGTTTTCCCAGATCCTCCTACTTAATGAAACCCGATTTCCAAACTTTGTATCCCTTGAAAATTTTGTCAGGGTTTGGTTTTAGCCTTCATTAGGTAGATCTAGAGTCAGCCATATTGTGGTTCTTAATCTTAAGGCACATCTTTTCTAGTGTCTCAGTTGGGTGTTATCTATGTGTTAATGAGAACTTTATACTCTGGCTAGGTCAGACTTAATATTTCCCAGTGCTGATTGACCTCTAGACTCTCTTCCTTTCTCAAACTCATAGTGGCTTCTCTCTAGTAAACATCATGCACTCTTACCCAACACTTGCAGAGGTTAGCCAAGAAATCATGCAGTACATTTCCTCAGAGTTTTGGGTGCCTTCTCTATGTGCAGCTCCTTTCTCTTCAGTGTTCTTTCCTGCAGATTGCAGCCATTTCAGCTTCCCTGAACTCTCACTTCTACTTCCTCAGTTCAATGAAATTTCTATGTCCTGCTCGATTCCAGTCCTCTGCAACATGCTTGAGATATTGTCCTCAAGCAGAGAGCTTTCTGTTTTTCAAAGTCTGTGAACTGTTTCTTTATATATTTTGTACAGTTTTATGGTTGCTTACGATGGGGAGGCAAATCTAATACCAGTTACTCTATCATGGTTAGAAACCTAATTATTTTTTTCAACTCCACTCTCACTGTTGATTGCTTGTAATCACCATGCCTCTGGCTAGAATCACGGGGTGTAATCCTGGTCTTTTAAGTCATTTATTTTTAATATACTTATTATCACTTAAGAAAATTACATTTATAAGATCAGAATTAGTGAGCTGTTAGTAAGGAAACAGTGTTAGCTATACTAAATATAGCACCATGAAAGGTTTATCATTTCCATTGCTGTTTCAAGAGTTATTTTTAAGATTGGTTACTTATTATTCAGTGTGCCTCCCATTTCCCTTTACATCAATGAGCTTTCTATTTTTTCATACAGTTAATGCTTATTGAACTTTTACTGTGATACACGCACACAAACAAACACACACACACACACACACAGATTTTACTGTGTACTGTGAATACAGAAATCAAATGCAGCCCCTCAGGAAATTTATTGTCTAGTGAGAGAGGCAGACAAATAAACAAATAATACAATGCCAAAGTTGTAGAGATATATAATACATCTGGGAAACTGACAGATAGAGATGTGTTGATATCTTCATTACTGATCTGTTATAAATTATCTATTAATTTGATTATTATTTGACATCTTATTTTTCCATCAGCCCATGCTCAAACTTTTGCCTCATTGAAAAATCCTCCTTGGTATTACTGGACCATCTACAAAATTAGTCCCTTTAACTGTTGGTACTTTGGGTAATACAATGTAAACTTTTTCAGATATAGTCCTTTAGACTCAAATATAAATTAACTGAGTTAAAGTAGGTGTTTTGATCAGACCTTATAAATATTTAATTACCTTAATAAAAAACTGAAATACAATGTTATTGGTTTTTTTATGTAGAAAACATAAGTCATTTAAACATTCAATAGACAGTACTTTTTATGATTAACCCACAATTTAATATACTACAGTTGGCTGCTACAAAATGTATGGTGAGACTGAAGGGATTGAGGAAAAGCACATAAAACACCTAGACCCTTCTTTATTGAAAGGCTAAGGGTTGGAATAATTTTATTTGATAGGTTAAGTGTTGACCTATAAAAGGATAAAATAGGCCAGGGAAGAAAGGATAAGCCTGGTAGAAAGAAGTTAAAGTACGGTTGCTTTGGAGTTATAAAACTCCTAAACCTGATCAAAGAGAGGGAGGCCAAAGGGGTTCTTTCATGTGCTGGAAAAGATGTTTCAGAACATCCTCATGAAAAATAAGCAATGATTTCCACTTAACTGTGAACTAGATTTCCCAGAGACTTTTTCTGTTCTTTTATTCCAACATTAGTAGTTTAATCAGGTTTATGAAGAGAGAAAAGAGCTTGTTAAAACTCTTGTTTGGCTTTTCTCCTTTTTCTTTCTTGCACACAGTTCAAAATCAACCAATAAATGAAAAATCTACATGGTACTATCTCAGCTCATTAATGTGAAGGGAAATGGGAAGTATACTGAATAACGAATAAGTAACCAATCTTAAAAATAACTGCTAATTGATGAAGTATTAAACAGCACTGCAAATGATGGACCTTTCATGGTGCTATATTTAGTACGATTGAGATTCATCCATAAAAGCTTCATTTTAGAGGAGATGGGAAAATTGAGTTTTCGATTATTAAAAGTGGATTTTCAAAAATGAAGAGGAAATATATGCAATATACCCAAAGATGATAGGACTAAATTCTTAGTGACAGTGTATTTGTTTCACTTGTTTTTCTGAATTTTTAGCTCACAGCAGTCAAGCTCTCAATGCATTGAACAGAAAAATTGCATTAGCTCAGTAGCAAAAATTTAGCCTCAGTGAAAAAGAAAATTACTGATAGTTTCTTGGTCCATGTGGGATGGGCTAACAGAAGAGGGAAAGGTCTTCTCTATTTTGATGGCTAAATTTCAATGTAAACAAAATTAGTATACTAGTTTTTGGGCAGAGTTGCAAATATTTTTAGAAATAGTATGAGTGACTGCTTAACCAAAATTTCAGACTTTTTAGATATAAATCTCTATGTGGTCTTTTGTTTTGAGATTGATTCTGTGTGAAAACTAGTGACATGTGGAGCCAAAATTCTTGGTTTCATATCACCTCTCTCCAATTTGTTGACTTAATCTCTTTGTGCCTCAGTTTATATACTTTTTAAGTGGGCAGGGAATTATATTCTCCTTTCAATGTTGTAATAATTTAATGAAATTATGTATGTAATATGTCTAAGACAGCTTTGACCATAAAAGTAGGTGATGAGTACATGGCAGTTATGTTATTCACCAAAATAGAAACTCCACAAGGGCATAAACTGTGTGTTATTCATATTTTTATACCAAATAACTTTTTAAGTGACAGGCACATGGTAAACACAGAATAAATAAATAAATGTTAAATGAATAAATTCCAGTTCCACACTTTTTAAACATATATAGAAATTGGTCAAATCAAGGATGGTTTTGGCTTTTGTTGATGAATTCTCATAGAAAGCAACCAATGTAGTCAACGAAAGAGTCCCAAGTAGGTTAGCTCTAACTCTGCTTCTATGTAATGTAGATGCTTGAATTATAAGGCCTAACCACTAGAAGGTAGAGAGCTAGCAATCTGGCTCTCTTACAACATACCATTTTCAATAAATGAAGGGCATATGGTTTTGGTTTTAATCTTTTGTCATTTCTTGAAATCATTCCATCATATCAGTGACAAATGAAAAGTTCCCCAATAGGCAGTGGGTCTCTAAAAACATTCTTCCTGGATACCATGATTTAATCTATGTTGGTTCAAAACTACTGGATACAGCAGAAATATTCGTTGATTTTCATCTACTTTATCGTTTTTCTTTTGTTAAAGTGCTAACATGTCCCCTTGATCCAAAAATCAAAAAGGCAAAAAATAACTAGAAAATTGGTACCTCCTTATTAACGCAAATAAGGTTATTAACGCAAATAATGCATTTTTAATGGTTTCATTGAGACATAATTCACATACCATAAAATTCACTAATACAAAATGGACACTTCAATTTCAAATTATGGAAAATGCTGTGGTTACACCACACTGTGAATATACTAAACCAATTTGGTCTAATATATTTTAATTATTTTATAATTTTAGTATTTCTGCTGTATTTGCATATCTGTAACTTATTAACAAAAACGTGTGGTTATCTTTCTTACTATGAAATTAATCTCTTTTGATTGAGAGACAGACAGGGGAAGTTTCAGATATTTTTGAACTTTAGGTATACTATCAGATACCGTGCTTAGTACCTGGGTGACGAAATGGTCTGTGCATCAAACCCACAAGACGCGAGTTTGCCTCTAATAACAAATATGTACATGTACTCTTGAACCTAAAATAAAAGTTAAAACAAGGGAAAGAAATTTTGTCTAAATTCATTTATACATTTAATAGTTCCATATTTGCCTCTGGTTCTTAATGCAGCCTAAAGTGAAAGAGGTTCGTTTCTCCAATCGTATTGGTTCTACAGAAAAGCTTGGGTCACTGATTGGCAGGCATCTTTGTGCCTATCTAAATGAGATTAGTCATTCCATTGCCCTTAAACATAGACTTCATAGCTTTGAAAGATAGGAGGCAGTCCTAGCCACCACACTTCTAATATAAAATAATATAGCTACAATTCTTTAAATCAAGTGACACAGCTAGATTTTCTGCTCCCTGAAAGCTACTTGAATATATTACTTACATTGTACTCTAAAAGAACATTTCACCATTTTGGCAAATGTTTTAACTTTCATAAGAATGCCTTTGCCTTTTTTTTTTTTTTTTCACATCGACATGTTGGATTTTATTACACTTTTTAAAACTGTACAAAGAGCACATGTGCATGAGTTAAAAAACACAAGAGAAATGTAGGGTGTTAAAAAAGAAATGCAAAATAAATCTGAGACATGAAACAAAAAAATTCCATTCTGTGAACTGAAATAAAAGGGTATCTTGCTTACTAAAAAAGTGTTATTTCAATATATTAAGTCTTTTGATTAGGAATACAGCACAAGACTTTCTTCACCTATTTGTTAACACATCAGACTCAGTCTCACTGAAGAGAGGATGAATCATGACATTACCTTACCGGCCACAGGCAGGTGACTAAATGTGCATGGATATGGTACAATGTCTGTGAGGTATTACAATACATAAATCTTTATTAGCTGTTCAATAAAGCCAGCAGTGGACGTCACCATTTCAACTTTACTGTCAACAGGGAGACTCGATTGCCGGCCTCTTTTTGCCTCGATGACTTTCTGTGAGGGTTTTTCACATTTAACAAAAGTAGTACTCACAGTTCTAAAAGTGGTTTCTCCCTGTCCTGTTTTTCTTCAGCTTCTTCAGATCCTGCTTCAGATTCAGGAGGGTAATAAAACTGACCATCAGAAAGACCACTAGGTATAAGTGCTGCCTTCTCTGAACTATCAGGAGTCTGTTTTCTTCTGCTTCTTGAGGTAACACTTTTAAATCCAGGAACCACGTCTCAATCCAGGCAAGGGTGAATGAAATGATGGGCAGCCAAAAGCCCCTTGAGAGAAAAGCTTTGAAAGGATCACGTTTGCTAGTAAAAAGGCACTGGTCACTGCGGTTGTCAACGCTATTGCCCACCAATGGCGCAATCTGCACACAGCACATGCAAGTATTAACCCTTTAAATCGAAAAACTGCCAAAAGAAATATATCAAAATACGAAGAATAGTAGTCATACTGCATCACCTCCTTCTCTAATGTGTTCTCAATGCCTCCATTCACATTTAACTCTATTATCCACAGTAACGTTACAAATAAGAGGTCAAAGGTGACACACAAACAGAAAGTCCTCCTGACATCAGATATGCCTTTCTTTTCCCTTCCTTCATAGGACTCAATCCTGGCCATTAGTTGTGTGGGGTTGATGGAATGGACGTTGCGCAGAGAAGCATGGGAGTTCTGGTTCCCGGTGAGAGCGTTCTCCATGTCTTCTGCCAGATGGTTCATCCTGGAGGAGGGTTACAGGAGCCTTTTGCCAACCTCACCATCCCTAAAGAGAAGACACCTCAACGGGTGGTTCCTGCCTGGCCGCCCCAGGCTGGCCCGGGAACTGCGGCTCAGCGGTCACGCCCCGGCCTGAGGGGCCGCCTTTGCCTTTTTCTTACAGTTATCCTTTTCCCCTTCCTTTTGATATTTATTTTACTGTTGGTAAGTTACGAATTTTTCATTTACATTTGTATACTTCCAGAGGATTCATTTCAACAAAGAAAAGGATCAAAAAATGCAAGGAATTAGATCAGTATAAATATATTTGTGGGTACTTTTAAAATCATATCAATGAGGATGGTAGTAAATTCTAATTGCTTAGAACTATAACAAAGAGCTATTCTGAATGGGAGCAGAGATAATCAGCAATCCTTCAGTAAAGTGTACTCTGGCTATACAATGAGAACCTGCCAGTTTTGAGCCTTTTCCCCCCAATTTGGGGTGGGGGGTTCTTTTTGAGTATACTTTCAAACCCTGTGATAAAATAAATACTTTAGTATTTCTGCTATATTTGCATATCTGTAACTTATTAACAAAAACGTGTGGTTCTCTTTCTTATTATGAAATTAATCTCTTTTGATTGAGAGACTAAGTATTGCAGTGGATAAAAAGACAGGTGTTAGAGTCAGGAAACAGGTTTGATTAGACCTCAAATCAAAATCTGTATCAGTTACATATGACCTTCAACAAATCCGTTTGTCTTTCTGTAACTCAATTTCTTCATCTATAAAATAGGAAAAATATGCTTTGTTCTTTTTGTAAAATGCAGTGACAATACTCAGGATTTTCTTTACTATTCTATAGTGAAATGTGATTAATTATATTGACTAGTAATTTATTAAATAATTAAAAGTATACCCAAAGATCAAAAAATCTGAAACTTTCCCCTCTTTCTGTCTCTTATTTTATATAATAGATTGAAAATGGATAAGAAAGAGGATTTAACACTTAAGAAAACAATTTAGAGTTGTATTATCTGGGTGTTATGTTTTTTGTTATCCTAAGGAAAAACCCTGTACTCATCAAAGAATCAAACTCCATTCTCCCCTCCCTCAGCCCCTGGAAATCACTAATCTACTTTTTGTCTCTGTGAAGTTGCCAGTTATGGACATTTCATAGAAATATAATTATACAATATATAGCATCTTGTATCTGGCTTCTTTCATTTAGCATAATGATTTCAAGTTTCATCTAGGTTATAGCATGTATCAGTACATTATTCCATTTTATTCATTTGTACAGATATGTCAAGTTTTCTTGTCCATTTGTGTTCCACTTTTAGGCTGTTATGAATAATGCTGCCATGAACATTCATTTATACATTTTTATGTGGCCATATGTTTTCATTTCTCTTGCATATAAACTTAGCAGTGGAATTCCTAGGTCACTTGATAACTGTTGAGTTGTAAGAGTTCTTATATTCTGAGAATAAATCTCTTATCAGTTGTATATTTGTTAGTACTTTATCCCATTCTGGTGGGTTATTTTCTCACTTTCTTGATGATATGTTTTGGTACATAACATAATTTTGATGAAGCCCCACTTAGCTATTTTTTTTATTTGTTCCTTGTGCTTTCATGTCATATCCAAGACTATTGCCTAAGCCAATGTCATATGACTTACTCCTGTGTTTTCTTCTAAGAATTGTAGAGTTTTAGATGTTACATCTAGGTAATTGATAGATTTTGAATTAATTTTTGTATATGGTGTAAGGTAGTTGTCCAAGTTCATTCTTCTGCATGTGAGTATCCAGTTGTCCCAGATCCATTTGGCACCATTTGTTGAAAACATAATTTTTCTTTCATTGAATGGTCTTGACACGATTATCAAAAATCAATTGATCATAGAAATATGGGCTTTTAAAAAGAATGAGATCATGTCCTTTGCAGGAACATGGGGATGGAGGTGGAGGCCATTATCCTTAGCAAATTAACGCAGGAACAGAAAACCAAATACCGCATGTTCTCGCTTATAAATGGGAGCTAAATAATGAGAACCAATGGGCACAAGGATGGGAACAACAGACACTGGTGCCTACTTGAGGGTGTAGGATGGGAGGAGGGAGAGGATCGGTAAGAATAACTATCAGATACTATGCTTACTACCTGGGTAACGAAATGGTCTGTGCATCAAACCCACATGACACGAGTTTGCCTCTAGTAACAAATATGTACATGTACTCCTGAACCTAAAATAAAAGTTAAAACAAAGGAAAGAAATATGGGTTTATTTCCAGATTCTCAATTCTATTTTATTGATCTATATATCTACACTTAGACCAGTACCACTGTAGATTTGTGGTAAGTTTTTCAAGATTGTTTTGCTTATTCTGCATCCTTTGAATTTCCATATGAATTTTAGGATCAACTTGTTAAAATCTGCAAAAAAAGCTGGGATTGCATTGAATCTGTAGATCAACCTGGGAAGTATTGCCACCTTAATACTATTAGGCTTCCAACCTATGAACACAAGATGCTTTCCATTTATTTAGCTCTCCTTTAATTTCTTTGAACAAAATGTAACTTAATTTTGTAGGAGGAAAATTTTTATGGGATGTTCTTTAGCAGTCATCCATCTCCTATTACACCATGACACCTCTCAGTGGCATCCATATTGTCTCATGCTTTAGAACTTTTATGGGTAATTATAGGCTTGGTATTCAAACACGTCTGGATTTAAAACCAATTATGTTGTTTAGGGTCTGTGGGACCATTTAAAAATCAATTAGTTTTTCTGTGCTTTGTTGCTGTCTTATTTAAAATAGAGAAAATGTCTGCTTCAGGATTACTGTAAGGTATCAATAAGTATTGGAAAGTGTCTGCACGGTTTCTGGCACATGATGGTCATTCAATAATTGCTACTCTCCTTCTTAATCCTTGCTCACATCAAAATAAATTTTAAGATGAGTGCCAATGGATAATGGGGAAACCAATCAATCACTGGTACTGTGCTACCTTCTTAGGTAGTAGACGTATTAACTTTCTTAAAAATAATAGACATTTCAATAAATATTTTGGGGGACATTTTAGGATATGTGCCTTTCAAATCACACACTACAGGCCACTCTCTCACAATAGTATTTAGCATTTACTACATAAACTATTCTGTGAGGAAATATAGGTAGTGTGTAAGGTATAAATAGCTCTGCCTAAAGATACTGATATTGGAGTTGGTAGGACAACAAAAGCAAATAACTGATAGCTGTCATAAAGGCAATAGTTGACAGCATTTTCTCAAAAAGATTGTCCAAAATAAGTGATATGAGGCTTTAGAGAAAGAAAAGGTCAAATGTAGCCTGGACTGGTCCACAAGGCTTTATGTAAATAAGGTAAATTTAGCCTTGGGGTTGAATAGGCCTTAGATAAGAAGAGAAATGGGAGAAGAGAGTATGGCAGGAATAAAGGCAATGTGTCAATGAAGGTTATATGATTGTAGGTTAGGGGATTGACTCCTGGTTAAAAACTTTTGTGTGACTATACAGGCCCACCCATACACAATTACAGGTTTTACCTGGCAGGCCTCATGGAGAAAAGCTGCCCTTCCCACACCAGACATAGTTCACAGCCAATTAGCTAATGTTTTTGAGGGGAGCTGCAGTGAAAGCATCCCCTGGCCAGTCATGTTCTTCACATATTTGCATTCATAGCACCAGTGCCACAAAATGGATGGAACTGGAGTACATGATGTTAAGTGAAACAAACCAGACACAGAAAGTCAAACTTTGCATTTTCTCACTCATTTGTGAGAACTAAAAATTTTAAAAATTGAACTAATGGACAGAGAGAGTAGAACGTTGGTTGCCAAAGGCTGGGAAGGATAGTGGGGTTGGGAGGCGAAGTCAGGATGGTTATTGGGTACAAAAATACAATTAAATAGAATGAATAAGATCTAGTATTTGACAACCTTCATTCTTAAATGTGTTTACCTGAGATTTGGGCAGAGGTCTTCTTTAGGTGCCTCTGTCAAGGCTTCATTATAGAGGGAGGAGGGGGAAATCTTAAAGATAAGTTTTATTTCACTATGACTCAGTAACCAGTACTTTTCTACTCGGAGCCCACCCGACCCCAGCCACCCCCAACTACCTCAGAGTCCATAAAACTCTAGGAGTCTTTTGTTTAGACTGAGATGACTCCCATGTCTGTGCTGGTCAACCTGATGTTCGACTGGTGCATCTTTTCATGGAGACAAATAAATCAGGATGAGTTAGCACTTCGTTTTCTTGGGTTTTGACCTCTTACTTATAATTGTGCAGTAAATGATTACAAGCTTAACTCTTATTTTTGACTTGTTGTTTTAATCGACTACTCCAACACCTGGCAGCTCAGCAATCTCCCAAAGCTCAGTGTTTAACTCCTAACAGTAGGTAAGAGCAACTTGCTCTGGCTAAATACACAAAAGAGAAAATTTATTGGAAGGGTATGAGATAGAGCAGATAATTGAAGGAAAAGCCAAAGAACCAAGCTTTAGAAAGGATAGGAGGCAAAGAATGCTAAGGCAGTAGGATCTAACTAACAACATTCCAGGAATCACTTTCTGAATTAATTAAGTCTAATTCTTGTGTTTAGTTCGTGTGTAACTCCATTCTCAGGGAAAGTTCCAGACAAAGGGAGCTTGGCTTAATTAGGACCACATTTCTACTTTGGCCTCCTTGTGTGATAATCCACAAAGATTGTATCCAAGGTGGGTCAGGTATTCCCTCAGAGAAAAATTTGCTACCAGATGAAGACAATTGGATGCTGGCAGAAAAAAAAAAAAAAAAAGACAGGTGTATTATAGGGAAGCACAAGTTGTCTTTGAAGGACAGTATAGATTTCAGTTTCTCAGGACTATGGGGTTGATGTAGAGGAGTAGAAGGGGATAGAACATAAATATCAGGGCCTTACTGTGGGACATCATAAAAGTCAGACTAAGAAATTTGTTATTTATCCTATAGCCACTGGGAGCCTTAAATCAAAAACATTTTGTCATTGGAGCAACATGATAAAAGTAATAATGTAGGAAGATTGCCTCGGTAACATAAGGATGAAACAGAAAGGAAGAGCGAACAAGGCAGGAGGCTACCATAAGAGTGTAAGCATGAGATATTAGCTTCCAGAAGGAGGATAAGTGGAATGAAATTGCCAGACATTGTAAAGGTAGATTTTCATAACTGACTGGTTGAATGAGGGGTAGGGAAGTCAAAGATGAAGAGTGACCAACAGACAGATTGGGTAGTGAAGAGGAATACCTTGATTAAGAGAGAAAAAGGCTTCAGTTTCTCCATCTGTACAATAAAGAGGTAAGACTAGATTTCTAAGGTGACTTCTAGATTTCAATTTTTATGATTATATGAGTTTTAAGCAACTTTATTGAGGAATAATTGAGATGCAAAAATGGCACATACTTAATTGGTACAACTTAACGGATTTTGACATATGCCTACACCCTGAAACCATCACCACAATCATGATAATAAACATATCCATCACCTAGAAAAATTTCCTCATGCTCCTGATGCTCTTCTGTTTTTATTTTACTTTTTGCAGGAAGAACACTTATTAAAATCCTCAATTACTTTTTAAAATGCACAATACAGTGTTGTTAACTACAGGCATTATGTTGTACAGAAGATCTATAGAACGTCTTCATATTGCATAACTGAAACTTTATACTCATTGAACAACAATTCCCCATTTCCCTCTTTTTCCAGCCCCTGGCAACTACTACTATCTATTTCTATCAGTTTGACTATTTTAGATACTGCATATATGTGGAATCGCATAGGATTTGTCCCTTTGTTACTGGCTTATTTCACTTAGCATAATGCCCTCAAGGTTAATCCATGTTGTAACATATGGCAAGATTTTCTTCTTTTTAAAGATTAAAACATACTCCATTGTAAATATACACTACTGTTTTATATACATTCATCTGTCGATTGACATTTAAGTTGTTTTCATATCTTGGCTTTTGTGAGTGATGCTATAGTGAATATGAGAGTGCAGATACTTCTTCACGATTCTAATTTCATTTTTTTTTTTGGATATATGCCTAGAAGTTGAATTGCTGGATCACAAAATACATTTGAAATTTTTTTGAGAAAACTCCATACTATTTTCCATAGTGGTTGCATCATTTTACATCCCTACCAACAATGTACATGGGTTTCAATGTCTTCATATCCTTGCGAACACTTCTTTTTGTTGTTTCATAATAGCCATCTTAATTTGTATGAGATGATACCTCATTGTGATTTTTATTTGGACTTCACTGATAATGAGTGATGTTCAGCATCTTTCAATATACCTGTTGGCCATTTGTGTCTTCTTTGAAGAAATGTCTATTCAAGTCCTTTGCCCATTTGTTTTAAATTGGGTTATTTGTTTGGTTTTTGTTTTTGTTATTAAATTGTATGTTATACCTTATAGTTGTACCTTATATGTTTTAGATATCAATCCCTTATGAGATATTGGTTTGCAAATATTTTATCCCCTTCTAAAAGTCGCTTTTTCATTCTGTTGACTGTTTGCTGTGCAGAAGGCATTTATTTTGATACAGTCCCATATACCTATTTTTTCTTTGTTTTCCTATGCTTTTGGTGTCATATCCAAGAAATATGGTTTAATCCTGCTGGCATAGCTCTGTGAAATTTAGAGAAGGTGCCAGATGTGGTGGCTCATGCCTGTAATCCCAGCACTTTGGGAGGTTGAGGCAGGTGGATCACGAGGTCAGCAGTTTGAGACCAGCCTGACCAACATGGTGAAACCCCATCTCTACTAAAAATACAAAAAACATTAGCTGGGTGTGGTGGCGGGTGCCTGTAATCCCAGCGACTTGGGAGGCTGAGGCAGCAGAATTGCTTGAAACCTCTGCTAGGGCAGTGAAGAAGGGGGATGTGAGATCAAAGCCCCCACACAGAGTCCCTACTGTGGCACTGCTTAATGGAGCTGTGAGAGGAAGGCCACTGTCTTCCAGAGCCCAGAATGGTATATCCACTGACAGCTTGTATAGTGCACCTGGAAAAGTCACAGCCCCTCAATGTTAGCCTATGAAAGCAGCCAGGAAGGAAGCTGTACCCTACAAAGCCAGAGGGGCAAAGCTGCCCAAGACCATGGGAAGCCACCTCTTGCATCAGTGTGACCTGGATGTGAGACATGGAGTCAAAGGAGAACATTTTTGGAGCTTTAAGATTTGACTGCCCTGCTGGATTTCAGACTTACATGGGTCCTGTAGTGCTTTGTTTTGGCCAGTGTCTCCTATTTGGAATGGCTGTATTTATCCAATGCCTGTATCCCCATTGTATCTAGGAAGTAAATAACTTGCTTTTGATTTTACAGGCTTATAGATGGAATGGACTTGCCTTACCTCAGGTGAAACTTTGGACTGTGAACTTTTAATTCTGAAATGAGTTAAGACTTTTGGAGACTGTCAGGAAGGCATGATTGACTTTCAAATGTAAAGATGTGAGATTTGGGAGGGGCTGGGGCAGAATGATATTGTTTGGCCTGTGTCCCCACCCAAATGTCATCTTGAATTGTATCTCTGAGAATTCCCACTTGTTGTTGGAGGGACCTGGTGGGAGATAATTGAATCATGGGGGTGGTTTCCCCCATACCATTCTTGTGGTAGTGAATAAGTTTCATAAGATCTGTTGGTTTGATAAGGGGAAACTCATTTTGCTTGGCTTTCATTCTCTCTCTTTGCCTGCTGCCATCCATGGAAGACATGACTTGTTCATCCTTGTCTTCTGCCATGATTGTGAGGCTTCCCCAGTCACATGGAGCTGTAAATCACCCAGTCTCAGGTATGTTGTTATCAACAGCATGAAAATGGACTAACACAGTGAGTTTTAAGAGAACAAAAATAGACAACTAAGTGAATTCAGTAAAATGATTCATAAACAAAGGAAGAATATTAACAAAGAGATAAGAAACCATAAAAAGAACCAAATGGAAAAACTGAAACTGAAGAACACAATAGTCGAACAAAAAAAATTCAATTCACTAGAAGGATTCAACGACAGACACATCAAGAAGAAGAAATAGTAAATTTGAAGGCTGGTCATTTGAAATTATCTAGTCAGAGGAACAAAAAGAAAAAAAGAATGAAAAAGAGTGAGGAAAGCCTAAGGGACTAGGGGACACCTTCAAGTGAACCAATATGGAAGTTCCAGAAGGAGAAGAGAAAGAAAGGGGAAGAAAGTTTATTTTAAAAAACAATGACTGAAAACTTTCCAAATCTGAGGGGAGGGAAGGATGGGAATGGAGATCCAGATTCATGAAGCCCTAAGAATCCCAAAGAGAATGAATCCAAAGTAGTCTACCTCAAAACACGTTGTAATCACATTGTCAAAGAGAATCTTGAAAAGAAGTAAGAGAAAAGTGACTCATCACATAAATGGAGCCTCCATAAGACTGTTGGCAGATTTCTTAGCAGAGCCTTTGCTGGCCAGAAGGAAGTGGAATGATATATTCGAAGTGCTGAAAGAACAATCTGCCAACCATAACATTATACACAGTAAAACTGTCCTTCAAAAATGAGGGAGAGATAGAGACTCCCAAAGACAAACGAAAGCTTAGGGAATTAATCACCACTAGGCCTTCCTTACAAGAGATGCTAAAGGGACCTACCTCTTGAAGTTGAAATGAAAGGATGCTGAACAGCAACATGAAAGCATATGAAGTATAAAACTCACTGATAAAGGTAAATCCATAGACAAACACAGACTGTAATACTGTACTGATGGTGTGTAAATCACCATATTTTAGTATAAAAGTATTTTTAAAGTATTAATAAAACTTTATAAAAAATTCGTTAATTGATATGCTGGATAAATGATGAATACTGTGAAATCAATAATATAAAGTATATGTTGGATAGGTGTAAAATTGTGGAGTTTTTGTAAGTGGTTGAAGCTAAGTTGTTATCAGCTTAAAATAGACTGTTACAAGACTGTTATGTAAGCCTCACAGTAATCACAAAGAAAATACCTTAGCAGATACACAAAAGAAAAAGAGAAAGGAATTAAAACATATCATGACAAACAATCAGTGAAACACACACCAAAAAAAAGACAGCAGGAGAGGAAAAGAGCAACAAAATAACTACAAAATGAGCAGAAGGAAATTAATAAAATGGCAAAAGTAAGTCATTTTCTATTAATAATTATTTTAAACATACATGGATTAACTCCCTCAATCAAAATACATAGTGGCTGAATAGTTCAAAAAACAAGATCCAACTGTGTGCTGTCTACAAGAAACTCACTTTAGATTTATGAGTTTTGTTTGATTTGATCTGGAAGTATGCTAGGCCTGTGGAATGCATCATTTAGACATATATGCCCATTCTTTGGGTCTAGTGCTGGAGCTGTTATCAACCCACTCATTTTGCTTTGTGCCACTATTAGGCCATTCTCACTCTGCTAATAAAGACATATCCAAGACTGGGTAATTTATAAAGGAAAGAGATTTAATTGACTGACTGTTCCACATGACTCAGGAGGTCTCACAATCATCATGGAAGGTGAATGAGGAGAAAAGGCACATTTTACATGGTGACAGGCAAGAGAGCATATGCAGGGGAACTCCCCTTTATAAAACCATCAGATCTTGTGAGACTTATTCACTATCATGGGAACAGCATGGGAAAAACATGCCCACAGTATTCAATTACCTCCCACCATGTGTCTCCCATGACACATGGGAATTATGGGAGCTACAATTCAAGATGAGATTTGGTTGGGGATGTAGCCAAACCATATCAGTGCCCCAGACCTTTTTTAGTCAAGAAAAGGTTAATGCTTTTCCTTACCATCTTACAGGAATAAATACACGTTTCTTTATATTTAAATAACCCTTTACAGATAGAGTAGTCTTCACATCTGAATCTACTATGCATTTCACTCTGTGAAGTAGGCAGTGCAATAATATATTTATTTCATTGATGAGGAAACTGAGGCATAACAAGATGAAGTGAATTTCCCAAGGACACATAGATAAAAGGTGAAGCTAAAACTAGGATTCAGTTATTCTGATTCCTAGTCTAGGACTGTTATATTATACTAAACTGTATAAAGCAGTTATGGCACTTGAATGAATTTAGATTGCATATGAATAACTTAGGTGAAAAAGTGCTATGGTAGATGACTATATTAGAAGCATTTGAGTCCTGAAAAATCATATATGCCACATTTATTTCCAAAATCTAGAATATAAACTAAACAGAAAAAGTAGATATGTGTGTGTTGTAGAATGGTGTCTCTGGGCTAGTTTCAATAACTTCCCTTTCATTTTACTTCTCCCTAATGCAACCACATGGTTCAAAATTGGGTTTTAAAAATAAGCTAATTTGTTGAAATGATTAATAAAAATTGAAAATATAGAAATGGGACTAGTCACACAGTATTTCTACCTCTATTTCCTTTCCCTTGACTGTAGTATGGAATACATTTATTGGTTGGGCATGGATATTGCTTATGATAGACAACATTAATGCCTCCCCCAAGGTCACTGGATTCTGCTGCATGAGTACCCTGATACCACCCCAAAACTATTTTTCCCATCCCAGGAAGAGTTAGGGATAGTAGGGTTGGATCTCAGGACATCATCCTGAAAATCATGGATGTTTGGAATGTCTTTTATAATTCCCACCCGTAAGAGCAGAACCAACTTCCCACTGGTCCTTCTCCAAGCCTGGAACACTTAAAAGTGGGGAGAGAAACTTATTACTCATTAATTTATTGCTTTTTAAAATGAAGAGAAAGGAGAGAGAGATCTAAAAATATTGGCTCAGGTACCTTATCTTCTCCAAGGGAAAAAATTTTAAAACTCAAAATATTCCTCTGACTTGGTCATGCTGACCAGAACAAAATTACTTTTGATTTTTCATGTATTTTGAAAGGAAATTTTTAAAAGAACAAACATTAGTATGGTCTTGGACTTTATTTGTTACAAAAAGGAAAAATCACATACAGAGTCTAAAGTGTGCTTCACCATCCTTTAACCCAACCTCTAAGATCAAACAATCACAAATAAAAATTTCAGAAATATACTCTACTGTCCATCAGTCCATCTATCACATTGAGGCAGAGGCATAGCAATCATCATTTTGAGCCACTGCTTTTATCTCAAAACCTCACAATTCCAGCTAAGAAAAAGGCCACAATAACAAACGAATTTTCTTGGAATACTGATTTTATATATGTTTACCATTCAATTTTATATTGTTTTTCTTTGTGTGGTAGGAGTATAATTAAGTCAGTAAATATAATTTTTTAAAATTTTTAATTAGTTTCTTCCATAAATACTTTTCTTAAACTTCTGGTACTTGCTACAACATGTCTTCTAGTGAGTACTAGTAAATAACACAGAAGAATTAGCAAATGGAAAACAGGTTCTATCAGAAAAAAGCTAGTGAAAATCTTATTCACTACCTATCAAATGAGTGTAGCTTTACTGTATTTGGAAAACTTTTTCAAGTTCATTGTTCAGGCAAGTTTTTCCTCAATATATGCATTTATAATCATTCTCAGCTTGGAACTCTTCAGGCCCTTTTCACCAAAGTCAGTGTATATCTTCTGCTGGGGCTCTACCTTGAAAGTAAACATTAAATATGCTGTCTTAAATATTAGCAGTTCAAATCTGAAAAACCAATATGATGAGTAGAAAGGTAAAAATAGGATTAGCATTTGTTTTTATAATCTATATATACCGAGAATTTGAATTCCAATTAACTAAGCCTACACAAAGTTCCAGGTACCTTGCTAGTCGATGGGACTGAAAACCTAGATAGGAAAGTATCTGTATGCTCAAGACCCTCAGCGTCTCATGGGAGATACAGAAAAAGAAGCAAATAATTCCAATGCAATGTGGTGTGATACTGGCTGTCATATTGATATGTTCAAAGTACCACATGTAATTTGAGGAGCTGCAAATTTCCTCAAGTTGTGTTAAGGAGAGTTTTTCCTGAGGTGGGGATATTTACTTTGAGTCTTAAAATATGATTAGAAACTCCTCAAAGAAAGAAAGATGGGTAAGGGCAATGTGAAAGGAATAAAAACTGATATGAAGTTAAGATGACTGGTATATCCGAATATATGGGGCAAAGTAAAAAATCCAAAAAAGCCCATTGGATTTTTTTTATTGATTTACAGCTTAATCATACGAGCACAATGAATATTTAGAGACTATATGATATAAAAAGAACAATCAGAATAAGCTATTATGTCTTCCTGAATCTCATTTAAAACTTAATTAGATCTGGCGGGAAGCTGGCAGAATCCTATCTGAATGGAAGGAGATAGATCTGTCACTGTAAAAAAATATCGAAAAGTCAGCTTATTTCTCCATGAGCCCAGAAATTATGTGTAAACTCCACTTTGCAATGTTGGAAGAGTAGATTCTTGCCTTAAAAGAGACATTTCAGTTTATAAGTGTTTTCCAAATACGTTTTCATTTTATCCTTATAACTATTCTTTGAGGTATTGACAAATAGGACATTTATTATTATCCCTTTCATCAATATATGAACTAAGGTCAGAGAAGTCAAGTAACTTTTAAAAGTCACAAAGCATGTCAGTTTGTATAGCCAAGACCAAAATTCATATTTTCTGATACTAAATATTTCATTCCCTACTATACCACACACTATGTTTACCAAAATTTACAACACACTTTTAAAACAAAATATGCCATGAAATTATAATTATATTTAAATTGTTCTATGATAATCTTTACTTAAATTGAACTGAATTAATTCATTTCTTCAAAAAAAATCTACTTATACCTACCCTGAGACATGTAGGTGTGAGGTAACTTTTTTCCAAAAATCCTTACAGTAGAAAATCCTACATTCTTCACCTTGCTCATTGTCCTGTGACACTGACTTGTGTAAACATACACCAACAAGCCTCTTACCTTTAGCTTCCTGTTTGCTTTGGCCAGTGGGGAGAGGTACTGTCAGGTGAGAGAAAAGGCAGAAGATGAGGTTGGAATATGTATTATACTCCCTTGACTCCTTCCCTGCTCTTCTAGAGTAGGATGGCTATGTCCTGCTACTGAAGGCCACAGCTCCAGTCATGTAGCTCTTCACACATAACTATCCTGTCTGGGTTCTGATAATCATTTCCTCCTTTGTTCCTTCAAGCCCAGGGGTGCTAACAGTACCCCATTGTTGTTAGTCCTGGGGTACTTAACCATTACTTACTGCTATTCCTAAATCCTAGCCACACTTTTGTAAATAGTCCATGTGTTAAATTCTCCTCAATTTATTCATCATAAGTGTGTCATATGTTTCCTGCTTGGACTGGACTGATAAAGCCCCTAATCTTCCTTTTTGCTTCCTTGCACCCATTTCTGATACTCTCCCCATGCAAACTCCTTGTTTTCTAATGACCATCATAGATTCACTGGTGTATTCTCAATCTCATTATTCCCCAAATCCTCATATTCCAATACTAGCTCTTGGTCATTAAATCATTCATGAGGGCCTCTGTCAGATGTATTTGGTGGTTAAGGATGTAACCCTGTAGACACTAAAGATCTATGGAGTCATTGATGCTTAAAATGTAATTGTATTGACTCAACAGCAAGATTCATCACACATTTTACAAATATGGAAGATACACACACACACACACAGAGCATAACTTTATCAGATGGATCTGGGCTTGTTGAAAATTTTGAGGTCTATGCAATTGGTAGTGTAAGTCCAAGCTATACTCTTAAATTATAATGCCCACAAGTCTTAGGAACTATTTTTGTCATTTCAGTACAGTGCCTTTCTCAATAATGTCTATTTTGCTGAAAGCAAAAGAAGTCAGAAAACCAACAAATAATTATAATTTCTTTTTAAAAACTTTTATTTAAGTTCAGGGATACATGTGTAAGTTTGTTACACAGGCAAACTTGTGTCATGGGGTTTATTGTATAGGTTATTTCATCATCGAAGTATTAAGCCTAGTACCCGCTATTTTTTTTGATCCTCTTACTCCTCCCATCATCCACCTTCTGATTGACCCCAGTGTGTGTTGTTCCCCTCTATGTGTTTATGTGTTCTCATCATTTAGCTCCCACTTGTAAGTGATAACATGTGGTATTTGGCTGTGTGTTCCTATGTTAGTTTGCTAAGAATAATGACCTCCAGCTCCACCCACGTCCCTGCAAAAGACATGATCTCATTCTTTTTTATGGCTACATAGTATCCCATGGTGTAAATGTACCACATTTTCTTTATGCAGTCTATCATTGATGGGCATTAGAGTTGATTCCAGGTCTTTGCTATTGTGAATAGTGTTACAGTGAACATACCTGTGCATATGTCTTCATAATAGAATGATTTATATTCCTTTTGTATAGCATACACCCAGTAGTGGGATTGTTGGGTTGAATGGTATTTCTGTCTCTGGGTCTTTGAGGAATTTGCACACTGTCTTCTACAATGGTTGAACTAATTTACACTCCCACCAATAGTGTATAAGCATTCCTTTTTTCTCCATAACCTTGCCAGCATCTGTTATTTTTTGACTTTTTCATAATAGTCATTTTGACGGGTGTGAGATGGTATCTCATGGTGGTTTTGACTCGCATTTCTCTAATGATCAGTGATACTGAGGTTTTTTTCATATGCTTGTTGACCACATATATATCTTATTTTGCAAAGTGTCTGTTCATGTGCTTTACCAACATTTGTATAGGGATGTTTGTTTTTTTCCTGTAAATTTGTTTATGCTCCTATAGATGCTGGACATTAGACCTTTGTTGGATGCATAGTTTGCAAAACCTGTCTCCCATTCTGTAGGTCATCTGTTTACCTTGTTAATAGTTTCTATTGCTGTGCAGAAGCTCTTTAGTTTAACTAGATCCCATTTGTCAGTTTTCACTTTTGTTTCAATTGCTTTTGGCATCTTCGTCATGAAATCTTTGCCTGTGCCCATGTCCTGAAGTAATGGCTTGGTTGTCTTCCAGGGTTTCATTTTACGTATTAATATTGTCATGGAGCCTCAACATAAATTGACTTCTCAGTGGCTACATTTTTCCTACAGTTAAAATGGGAAACCTTTGAGAATGAGTTACTGTGTTACAGGTTAGCTCCTGCAGCTCAGGTAATTTTAAAAAGCCTCTAAAAATCACGGAGAAGAGGGACAAGATGTCTGACTAGATGCAGTCACAAAGCACTGCTGCCATCAAGGGAGTCCAAATCATCCAGCAAATCACCACAGTTTGGAGAAATTATGCTCAGAGTGGAGGTAGAGGCAACGCTGAAGCGGAGACTCTTTAGTCTCAGCTTCACAGCAGGGACAAAGCTGTGAACCCTGCACAATGTGGCCAAATTCCGGGGCTTATCCCTGACCTCAAAAGGCTCCTGGCAAAGGAGGGAGCTGAGCAATAGCTCATTCTCACTGTGGGCCTCTGAGATCCTAGCTACAAGGAACCCCACATCCCCTATGGACATGTTAACTGTCAGAGGACTCTCCCTGGGGAGCAGGCAGAAACAGGCCTTCAGATAGCATGGAGCCTAGGAGCTTTTGTGTTCTGAGCAGTTCCAGTGGACAGCAGCCATACACACCCATTCCCCAGGGCTCCATGTGCGCCGCCAGGTGGTATGGGCCCCAGCTGAGTTCTGAGCCAGCAGAGAGTAGGGCTAGCCTTCTTGTGGAAGTTCAATGCATCTGCCCTGCAAATCCTTCTGCCTTCTGGCCCTTCCCAGAGTCTATGCCTAGCTACCTTGCAGGAGGGGGTGCATAGCACAACCCTTGTAGCACAGCCTGAGTGCGTTGCTGCACCTAAATACTTTCCTGTTGATCAGGAGCACATTGGACCCTACAGTGCAGCCAGGACTCAAGTGGAAGAGAAGACTCCACCATCAGAGCAGTGAGAAGTGTGAGACTTGTGGGCTCCTGTGCTGGGGTGGGAACAGTGCATGCCTCCTCCTACAAGGTCAGTCCAGAGAAAATGTGACATATCTCTCTGCTGCAGCCTTTGCACTTAACAAAAGAAATGCAGGCACAGGACTAGTAATTGGAGGCAGCTCCCCCAAGGCCCAGAGGAGCATCTCTGATGTGAGGGGGTCATCTCTCTTTCTGCCTCCCTGTAGGGCACACCTATGGTGCATGCCTCCTCCTACAAGGTCAGTCCAGAGAAAGTATAACATATCTCCCTGTTGCAGCCTCTGCACTTAACAAAAGAAATGCAGGCACAGGACTAGCAATTGGAGGCAGCTGCCCCAAGGCCCAGGAGTGGACCTGGTGAGGGGGTCATCTCTCTTTTTGCCTCCCTGTAGAGCACACCTGTGAACATAAGAAAGTACAGAAGAGCCATGTGGCTGGGTATTAACCTAACTACCTGCCATCATTCTCAAGTGCCATCTTCTGGATTGCAGTCCAAACTACAAAACCAAAAATTTATCCAGCTAATATATATACATCTGAAACGAAGTACAAGAATTCATCTGCACACGAAGATGCTATGCAGACCCCTGGCCCTCTGAAAGCATCCGGAAACAAAGCCACTTGAATGTACTCAGCTTACATCATAGCTAAAGGAACACCAACCCTCCCAGATAAGAAAGAATCAGCATAAGAACTTTGACTATTCAGAAAGCCACAGTGTCCTCTTACCTCCAAATGAACCCACGTGCTCCCCAGCAATGGTTCTTAACCAGTCTGAAATGACAGAAATATCAGACATAGAGTTCAGAATCTGGATAGCAGGAAAACTCAGTGAGATTCAGGAGAAAGTTGAAACCCAATCCAAGGAATCTAAAGAATCCAGTAAAATAAGCCAAGAGCGGGAAGAAAAAAGATTCATTTTAAGAAAAAACTAAACTGAACTTCTACAGCTGAAAAAGCTCACTACAATAATTTCATAATACAGTCAAAAGTGTTAACAATAGAATAGACCAAGCCCAGGAGGGAGTCTCAGAGCTCAGAGACTGGTTCTTTGAGTCAACTCGGTCAGAGAAAATTTAAGAAAAACAAATTCAGAAAAATAAACAAAACCTCTGAAACATATGGGAATATGTAAAGAGACTAAACCTATGACTCATTGGCATTCCTGAGAGAGAAGAAAAGAGAAAAAGCAACTTGGAAAATATATATGAGGATATAGTCTATGAAAATTTCCTAATCTCACTATAGAGGATGATAAGCAAGTCCAAGAAATACAGAAAATCCCAGCTAGATACTATATAAAATGACCATCCCCAAGGCACATAGTCATAAGATTTACTAAGGTCCAAGTAAAAGAAAAAAAATCTTAAAGGCAGTTAGGAAGTAGGAGTAGGTCACATAAAGAAGGAACCCCATCAGGCTAGCAGCAGACCTCTCAGTAGAAAACCTACAAGCCGGAAGAGATTGGGGGCCTATTTTCAACATCCTTAAAGAAAAGAAATTCCAACCAAGAATTTCATATCCTGCCAAACTAAGCTTCATAAGTGAAGAAGAAATAAAATACTTCTCAGAGAAGCAAATGCTGAGGGAATATGTTTCAACTACACTAGCTTTAAGACTCCCTTAAGGGAGTGCTGAGATATGGAATTAAAAGAATGACACCTTTCACCAAAAAACCACACTTAAGTACATAGCCCACAGGCATTATAAAGGAACTACACAATTAAGTCTATGTAATAAGCTAACAACACAATGATAGTATCAAAATCACACATATCAGCACTAACATTGAATATAAATGGACTAAACACCCCACTTAAAAGACACAAAGTGGCAGGCTGAATAAAATGACAAGATCCAACCATCTGTTGTCTTCAAGAGGCCCATTTTACATGTAATGGCACCCAAAAACTCAAAGTAAAAGGATGGAGAAAGATTTACCATGCAAATGGAAAACAAAAAGAAGCAGGAATCACTGTTCTTATATCATATGAAACAGAATTTAAACCAACAAAAATTAAGAGGACAATGAAGTGCATTACATAATGATAAAGGGTACAATCCAACAAGAAGCCTTAACTATCTTAAATATATATGCACTCAATACTGGTGCACCCAGATTCATAAAACAAGCTGTTCTTGACCTACAAAAAGACTTAGACAACCACACAATAATAGTGGGAGACTTCAGCACCTTACTAACAGCATTAGACAGATCATCAAGGTAGAAACTAACAAAGAAATTCTGGACTTAAACTTGACACTTGACCAATTGGACCTAACAGGCATTTACAGAACACTCCACCCAACGACCACAGAATATACATTCTTCTCATCTACACATGGAACATATTCTAAGATAGACCACATGCTTGGTCATAAAGCAAGTCTCAACAAATTTTTAAAAAATTGAAATTGTACTCTCAGTCCACAGTGCAATAAAATAAAAACCAATGTCAAGAAGATCTCTCAAGACTACACAATCACATTAAATTAAACAACTTGCTCTTGATTAACTCCTGGGTGAACATTGAAATTCAGGAATAAATTTTAAAAATCTTTGAAATTAATGAAAATATAGACACAATTTATCAAAATCCCTGGAATGCAGCTAAAGGGGTGTTAAGAGGAAAGTTTATAACCATAAACAACTTCATCAAGAAATTAGAATAATCTCAAACTAATCGACTAACTTTGCGCTTAAAGGAACTCAGAAAAGGAGAACAAACCAACCTGAAAGCTAGCAGAAGAATAAAAATAATTAAATTTAGAGAAGCTAATGAAACTGAGATGCAAAAATCCATTTAAAAGATCAATGAAACCAAGAATTTGTTATTCACAATAATAACTAACACTGATAGAATGCTAGTTGGACTAACAAAAAAAAGAGAGAGAAGATCCAAGTAAGTAAAATCATAAATGACAAATATAACATTACAACTGATCCAAAGAAATTCAAAAGATCCTCAGAAACTACTATGAATGACTCTATGAACATAAATTAAAAATCTAGAGGAAATGAATACATTACTGGAAATGCACAACCTTATAAGACTCTACTATCAGGAAGAGATTGGAATCTTGAATAGACAAATACCAGGTTCTGAAATTGGATCAGAAACAAACAAACAAAAGCCTATCAACCAAAAAAAGCCTTGGACCAGATGGATTCACAACAGAATTCTACCATATATAAGAAGAAGAACTAGTGCCAATACTACTGAAACAATTACAAAAAATTGAAGAGAAGGGACTCCTTTCTAACTCACTCTATGAAGCCAACATCAGCCTTATACCAAAATCTGGCAGAGACACAGTGAAGAAAGAAAACTTCAGCTCATCTGATAAACACAAATGTAAAAGTTCTCAACAAAATGCTAGCAAACTGAACCCAGCAGCACATCAAAAACTTAATTGGCCCCAATCAAGTAGGCTTCATTCCTGTGAAGCAAGGTTGGTTCAACACAGGCAAATCAATAAATGTGATTCACCACATAAATAGAATTAAAACAAAAATCATATGATTATCTCATTAGATGTAGAAAAAGCTTTCCATGAAATCTAACATCTCTTCATGATAAAACCCTCAACAGATGGGTCATTGAAGAAATATAGCAATACCTCAAAATAATAAGAGCCATCTATGACAGACCCACAGCCAACATCATGCTGAATTGACAAAAGCTGGAAGTATTCCCCTTGAGAACTGGAACAAGACAAGGATGCCCACTGTCACCACCCCTATTGAACATAGCACTACAAGTCCTAGCTGGAGCAAACAAAGAAGAAAAAAGAAATAAAAGGCATCCAAATAGGAAAAGAAGTCGAATTATCTCTCTTCACCGGTAATGTGATTCTATTCTTAGAAAACTCTAAAGACTATGCCAAAAGGCTACTAGAACTGATAAATGATTTTGTAAGGTTTTAAGATACAAAATAAATGTATAAAAATCAGTAGCATTTCTATGCACCAAAAACATCCAGGTGGAGAGTCAAATCAAGAACACGATCTCATGTACAATAGCCACAAAGAAAATGAAATACCTAGGAATACAGCAAACCAATGCTATGAAAGAGTTGTACAAAGAGAACTATAAAAGACTGCTAAAACAAATCAGAAACAGCACAAATAAATAGAGAAACATCCCATGCTCATGGATTAGAAGAAACAGTATCATTATGATGGCCATACTGAGGTTCAATGCTTTTCCTGTGAAACTGTCAACATCATTCTTCACAGAATTAGAAAAACTTATTTTAAAATTCATATGGGACCAAAAAAGAGCCTAAATAGCCAAAACAATCCTAAGCCAAAAGAACAAAGCCAGAGGCATCACAGTAAATGACTTCAGATTATATTATAAGGCTACAATGACCAAAACAGCATGGTACTGCTACAAAAACAGACACATAGACTAATAGAACAGAATAGAAAACTCCAAAATAAAGCCACACACCTACAACCATCTGATCTTCAACAAGGCTGACAAAAACAAGCAATGGGGAAAGGGCTTTCTGTTCAATAAATGATGCTGGGATAATTGGTTAGCCATATGCAGAAGGGTGATATTAGCCACTTAACTTTCACCATATACACAAATTCACTCAAAGTGGATTAAATATTTAAATGTAGGACCTCAAACAGTAAAAAAAAAAAAAAAAAAAAAAATCCCTAGAATAAAATCTAAGAAAGACCCTTCTCTACACTCCTTGGCAACAAATTCATAACCAATTCCCCAAGAGCAACTACAAGAAAAACAAAATTTAACAACTAGAACCTAATTAACCTAGAGAGCTTCTATACAGCAAAGGAAACCATCAATAAAGTAAACAGATAATCTACAGAAGAGAAAAAATTATTCACGAACTATGCATGTAACAAGGACATAATATCTAGAACCTATAAGGAACTAAATAAATCAACAAGCAATAAACAATCCCATTAAAATGTGGGCAAAAGACATAAACATACACTCCTAAAAAGAAGAAATACAAAGGGCCAGCAAACATATGAAAAAATGTTCATCATCACTAATCATCAGAGAAATGCAAATCAAACCATCTGATACCAGTCAGAATGGCTATTACTAAAACGTCAAAAAAAATAACAGATTCTAGTGAGGTTATGAAGAAAAGGGAATGCTTGGAATGCTTATATACTGTTGGTGGGAATGTAAATTAGTTCAGCCTCTGGGGAAAGCAATTTGGAGATTTCTTAAAGAACTTAGAGTTACCATTCAACCCAGCAATCCCATTATAGACCCCCAAAATATAGATCATTATACCAAAAGGACATATAACCTCGTATGTTCATCACCGCACTGTTCACAATAACAAAGACATGGAATCAACCTAAATGGTCATCAATGGTGGATTAGACAAAGAAAATGTAGTATATATATATGCCCTGGAATACTACACAGACATTAAAGAGAATGAAATCATTTGCTTTGTACCAATATGGATGGAGCTGAAGGCTACAATCCTAAGTGAATTAACACAGAAACAGCAAACCAAATACCACATGTTCTCTCTTTTTTTGTTTTTGAGATGGAGTCTCGCTCTGTCGCAGCCCAGGCTGGAGCGCAGTGGCTGGATCTCAGCTCACTGCAAGCTCCGCCTCCCGGGTTTACGCCATTCTCCTGCCTCAGCCTCCGGAGTAGCTGGGACTACAGGCGCCCGCCACCTCGCCCAGCTAGTTTTTTGTATTTTTTTTAGTAGAGACGGGGTTTCACCGTGTTAGCCAGGATGGTCTCGATCTCCTGACCTCGTGATCCGCCCATCTCGGCCTCCCAAAGTGCTGGGATTACAGGCTTGAGCCACCACGCCCGGCCCACATGTTCTCTCTTAAACTGAGCACACATGGACATAAACATGAGAACAGTAGACACACTGCAGAATACTAGTGGAGGAAGAGGGAGGAAAGCATGAGCTGAAAAACTACCCATTGGGTACTATGATCACTACCTGGATCTAATATACCCATGTAGCAATCCTACACATGCTATGTGTAGGATAGGCTATGTATCTAAAACAAAAGCTGACATTTAAAAAAATAATCAGGGAACAACTCTCTGTATGTTAGAAAAAAGCATATACCTGTACATGTCTATCAATTAGCTCAAATGAGCATGACTACTTGAAGAGTACGATTTTGTAGAGCCATCTTAGCACAGTGCAGTACTTCTGAAGTTATACCCCAAAATACGATAGATAATACAGAGAAAACATGAGCAAATATATTTTAAAAATTCTTTTTTTTATATGCAGTGTTATAGATATATGAGCACAGTGAATAGAAACACAACTTGCTCTGGAGGAGTTAGAGATAACCAGATATTGCCAACTGATGCATTCAATAAATGTTTACAAAGCGCTCACTATGTATCAAGTCATAGGGGTAAAGGTATCAAGTCATAGGGGTAAAGGCGATGAATAAGTCATAGATCCTTCCCTAGAAGTCATAGATCCTTCCCTAGAGGAGCTCATGATTCAATGGAGCTGTGTATTGCAAAGTGCTAAAAATGTTTGCATCTGGTGGATTATTTTAACAAAAAATAAAAATTGAAATTCTCAGCCTTCTGAAAGATATAGCACTGGCTTAATGTAAAAACATAGAAAATCTTGAGGACTGAAATAATGAATGATGTAAGACTCAGAACTATCAGTTAGATGAAGGTTAATAAACAATTTTTTTACTGAACTATATTGTGTTTAAAACAACTTACAAGTTCAAGTTCAAAAATGACTCATGATGCAATTATGAGTTCTATAAATTAAATCATGATAAATTGCCTCAAATATTTTTCTTGGATTGAATTATAATCTATGATATTAGACTGTTTATACAATATCAAAATCACTGGTGGAAAATTGTAAGATTTGGTCAACTAGTTTTTATCTACTTTATGCTAAAAGATTTAAATTTAACAATAATAATTTTCTAAAAATAACACTGTTCAGTGATGACAAAATTGTTGTCTCAGTGCATTTCTGTACAATTGTGAGTTGTTGAATTGGTTGGGTACAAAACTTCTTAAAGTTACATAGAGTGGTTGCTTCGCCTTTACAGACATATTCTTTTCAAGTTCCAAGATTCATAAATATTAAGATTGCATATGATTTCCTCACTAAAACATCTATGACTAGAAATTGTCACTTTTTTGGAATTTTTCATATGCATCGCCAGCAGTTGACTTTCTTGTGGGGGCTATTCTTCCTCACATAAGATTTTATTACTTAGAATTTTGTCAGGTTGACTAGAGAACAATGATGCCACTTGCAGAGAAAAATGCTTTCCAGTCCACTGCTTCACTTACCATCCAAGTGAATACTAAAGGTTGCCAGGGGTATGGAAGGGAGACAAATCATTATATCATCAAATCCAAGGGTCACTTGAAAGTATTTTAAGCTTTGAATATGAAATCTAAGAATGCTGTTTTGTACTATATAAATAATCTTACTCTTTTATTTTTTATTTTATTTTAATTTTTTTTTTTTGAGGCGGAGTCTCGCTCTGTCGCCCAGGCTGGAGTGCAGTGGCCGGATCTCAGCTCACTGCAAGCTCCGCCTCCCACTCTTTTATTTTTAAAATACATACCTGACAATGTCTCTAATTCCATGCCAAGCAACACAGGGAACTTAGAAGTAATACCAATCCTTTGGGAGGCCTAGGCAAGTGGATCACCTGCGGTCAGGAGTTTGAGACCAGCCTGGCCAACATGGTGAAACCCTGTCTCTACTAAAAATACAAAAATTAGCTGGGTGTGGTGGTGTGCACCTGTAATCCCAGTTACTCGGGAGGCGGAGGCAGGAGAATCGCTTGAACCTAGGAGGTTGAGGTTGCAGTGAGCTGAGATTGTGCCATTGCACTCCAGCCTGGGTGACAGAGTCAGACTCCATCTCAAACAAAACAAAACAAACAAACAACAACAACAACAACAAAAACAGAAGTAACACCAGTCACCCCTCCCATCTTCCATGTTATTTGTCTAGTATTATAGTCTCATCTTCTTTTTGGTCACATCAACCGAAAATTATTCATTAATATGATTGTTTATGTCAGGGGTTAGCAAATCTGTTCTATAAAACTTGAATAGTAAATACGTTTGGCTGTGCAGGCCCTACAATCTCTGTCACAACTGTGTAACTCTGCTAATATAGTGCAGAAGTGACCATAGACAATAAGTAAATTAACGAGAGTGACTGTGTTCCAATACAATTGTACTCAGAAAAACAGGCTGTAAGCTGCATTTGACCTGTAGGCCATAGTTTGCCAAACCCTGGTTTATATATCAGAGATTTGTTCGGCTTTACCACAATCACCCTGCTTTTTAAAAATGTTTGCATTACACTTCTTATACATTCAATTTTCTTCTTCCTGCAGGGGAGCTCCTGTTCATATTTCAGAGAGGGTCTCTAAAGCGTAATCATCTTTTAACAGCTAGGATTTCCTGAAGCTCTTCAGTTTAGATATCCTATTCTAATTTGATTGGTAAGTATTTTAAGTTTTATATAAAAATTACAAGTTCTTTCTAATTCTGTGAAGAAAGTAGCTTGATGGAGATTTCATGTGGAACCAAAAAAGAGCTCACATATCCAAGACAATCCTAAGCAAAAAGAAAAAGCGGGAGGCATCACACTCCCTGACTATAAAGGCTACAGTAACCAAAACAGCATGGTACTGGTATCAAAACAGATACACAAACCAATGGAACAGAACAGAGGCACCAGAAATAATGCTACACATTTACAACCATCTGATCTTTGACAAACCTGACAAAAACAAGAAATGGGGAAAGGATTCCCTATTTAATAAATGGTGCTGGGAAAACTGGCTAGCCACATGCAGAAAACTGAAACCCTTCCTTACACCTTACACAAAATTAACTCAAGATGGATTAAAGACTTAAATGTAAGATCTGAAACTATGAAAACCCTAGAAGAAAACCTAGGCAATACCACTCTGGACATAGGCATGGGCAAAGACTTCGTGGCTAAAATACCAAAAGCAACAGCAACAAAAGCCAAAATGGGATCTAATTAAACAAAAGAGCTTCTGCACAGCAAAAGAAGCTATCATTAGAGTGAACAAGCAACCTACAGAATGGGAGAAAATTTTTGCAATCTATCCATCTGACAAAGGGCTAATATCCAGAATCTACAAGGAACTTAAACAAATTTACAAGAAAAAAACAAACAACCCCATCAAAAAGTGGGCAAAGGATATGAACAGACACTTCTCAAAAGAAGACACATTTATGCAGCCAGCAAACATATAAAAAAACCTCATCATCACAGGTCATTAGAGAAATGCAAACCAAAACTACAGTGAGATACCATCTCATGTCAGTTAAAAAATACCATTTGACCCAGCAAACCCATTACTGGGTATATACCCAAAGGATTATAAATCATTCTACTAAAAGACACATGTACACATATGTTTATTGTGGCACTATTCACAATAGCAAAGACTTGGAACCAACCCAAAATGATAGACTGGATTAAGAAAATGAGGCACATATACACCATGGAATACTATACAGCCATAAAGAAGGATGAGTTCATGTCCTTTGCAGGGACATAGATGAAGCTGGAAACCATCATTCTCGGCAAACTAACACAGGAACAGAAAAACAAACACCATGTGTTCTCACTCACAAGTGGGAGTTGAACAATGAGAACACATGGACACAGGGAGGGGAACATCACACACCAAGGCCTGTTGGGGGGTGGGGGGTTGGGGGAGGGATAGCATTAGGAGAAATACCTAATGCAGATGACAGGTTGTTGGGTGCAGCAAAGCACCATGGCATGCGTATACCTTTGTAACAAACCTGCACATTCTGCAAATGTATTCTAGAACTTAAGGTAGAATAAAAAAATTTATAAGTTCTCACTCTTCTATTCAAAAGGTCATACTCTAATAGAAAATTGTATCTAAACTAGTTTTAAAACTGTTTATTTATGATATAAATATGAACAAGGACAGGAAAGGAATGTGGGAAAATAAAAATAGTTGATTAGTTAGAATAGAAGGATTGTAGCTGATTCTTTTTTTCTACTTATATTTGTAGAATAAATAAATCTTTTAAAAGTTTTAGTTTCAACTGATTCAACTTTATTTTCCCTAGATAAAAAACATATTTATAGTTTTCAAGAAAATTGGTGTAATATCAATATCTAAACAGAATGACATTGATTTCTTTTTGTAAGAGCTCAGTTTCTCAAAGAATGCCTTAGGGAAATCTTTTGACAACTCTGTGTAGTTATGCCGTCTGAATGACACAAATGTGTTGAACACTGATTCCCAGAAGTATATACTGGTTTCTTCCCAAGAGGCCTGTGTGCCTACCTCATGCTGAAAATTGGTAGCTACTTGGCATAGGAGCTGTATTGCATAGTCAAAACTCAAGTTCCATAAGTATCATTTGCGCTAATGGTTGACTCTCAAACATATGTTGATCTTAATGTCTTCAGCAATGAGTGCTTAGGGGAAAAAAAAAACTTGTCAGTAGACTACCACTAGAATCACCTTAATTTTACACTCATGACCTTTGAATAAGGACTGTTATAATGTAATATTCTTATCAGTTATTTATCACTGCATAAAAACCTACCTCAAAACTTATTGGTTTAAATATGCACATATGTCTTATGTCTCAAGATTCTATGAGTTCCCTAAGATAATTTTCTGGACTGGGTTGGTTTAACTAAAGTCTGCTCTGCTCACTGATGTGTCTCTCTTCAGGCAGTGGGTTAGCTGGCACCTGGATGTTCTAGGATGGCCTCATTTCACATGTCTAGCACTTGTCAGACTTATTAAATGGGACACGTTGGTTATCTTCTGTAGTGGATGCTATGGTATGCAACCTAGATCCTCCTCTACGGGGCCAAGACAATTTTCCCAAAGTGTCTAGAAGTGTTGCCAGCTGACAAGTTACTACTGTGCCCTTACCCCAATTATTGCCAAAAGTTGCTGCATAGCCCAAGATCATATTCCCTCACTGAGAGACACCCTCATTCAATTATCGGTTCGTGCAAAGGAAAAATGCCTAGACCCTTTGCCCAACTTGGCACAACATTGAATAACCATCTCAGTTCCAGAGCTTCCCAAGGAATCAGCTGAGACCTTCATCTCAACTGTGTTGCAGCCCAACTTTATCTTATGGCCAATCCTATATTTGTTACTGTCTCACAGTTGTTGCCAACAGTGCTCTCAAAAGCTTCCTGCTTGGAAGTCTCCATCCCAGAATCTGTTTTCTAGGGAACGTCACCTAAGACATCTTTGTGTGCTTTCTCATCCTCTAGCAGGCTTTCAGACTCATTCATCTCAGGGTTGTTACAGGGTTCCCAAGTGCTTAAAGAAATCATGTCTTTTGAAGACTGGGGTCAGAATCTGCCCAATTTCTCTTCTGTCACATTATTTCGGTCAATCTTACCAGTTGTTAAAATAAATTTGAAAGGGTTAAACAATCATTTAAAAAAATTATAGAGGTGGGAACTTTCTATATTGCCCAGGCTATTCTCAAACTCCTGGCCTCCAGCAATCCTCCCATCTCAGCCTCCCAGAGTGTTGGGATCACAGGCACGAGCCACCACTCTTGGCTCTATATAATCTTTAAAAAATTTTTTAAAACAGGGTCTTGCTCTGTTGCCCAAGCTGGAGTGCAGTGGCATGATCATGGCTCACTACAGCCTCAACCACCTGGGCTCAAGAAATCCTACTGCCTCAGCCTCCTGAGTAGCTAACACCACAGATGCATGCCATTATGACTATTTTTTTTTTTTTAATTTTTGGTAGCAATAGGGTGATATTGTTTGGAAACTTGTCCCCATCCAAGCCTCATGTTGAATTGTAATCCCCAACGCTGAAGGTGGGGACTGGTGGGAGATGTTTGGATCATGGTGGCAGATCCCTCATGGCTTGGTGCCATCTTTGTGATAGGAAGTTTTCACAAGATCTGGTCATTTAAAAGTGTGTGGCACCTCCAGCCCCACTCTTTCTCTCACTTACTCCTGCTTTCACTATGTGAAGTCCCTGCTCCTACTTTGCCTTCTGCCATGAGTAAAAGCTCCCTGAGGCCTCCCCAGGAATTGAGTAGATGACAGCACCATGCTTCCTGTAAAACCTGCAGAACCATGAGCCAACTAAACCTCTTTTCTTTAGAAATTGCCTAGACTCAGGTATTTATTTACAGCAATGCAAGAAGGGCCTAATATATGATGTCTCTCTATGTTGCCCAGGTTGGTCTCAAACCCCTGGGCTCAAGTGATCCTTTTGCCTTGGCCTCTCAAAGTGATGGGATTACAGATGTGAACTACCATACCTGGCCTTAATTAATCTTAATAGTGGTGATGATGATGCTTTTTCGAAGGTTATTTTCTGCCAGGCATGATTCTAAGCACTATATTTATAATGACTTATTTATTATAACAGCCTTATATGGTAAATACTGTAGTTATCCTTTTTTACAGATGAAGAAACAGCGAAGTTTCATCATATATTTCCCTCAAATAAGCTAAATGTACCACATGAAATCTATGAAATACCCCCCATTCCTAATGTGAAGATGGGTGATGCGGTTCTGTGACGTACAGAACAATCAATCAATTGGCTGACTTCATATTTGGGATTTAAATCATTGAACAATGCTGATGCTAGTGAGAAGTTTCATTAATTCGAGAATTTTATTAAGTGATTGAGACTTGGAAGTAAAGAGTGAGAGGCCTCACTTCTCCCGGTTTTTATTTGGACTCTACAAATGTTGTGGACTTCAGTGTGCTTGTGCTCATGAATCCCTACTATATTTTATTCACTGAGGGATTCCCATGCTGAAAGAATTTCAATTGAAGAATTTATCTGGTGTAGTCAAACTACCTGTTGTGCATCAGCAGACATTTTAAGCATCAAGCCAGCTTATATTTGAATAAAGATGGATCTACTTACTGATCCCATGCATTTATGCTGTCTGCCTTTTATTTTAAGGATTGTTTTTCCCCAACCTCCTTTGATAATCAGAAACTACTTTTTATGGCTACCCAAATATTATTGAGGCAGCATAGATTTAGCATAAAACTTTCTACAGCTAAGAACTGTCTCCTCATTCCTCTAACATAAAAATGCAGAAACTATTACTAAGGGAATGTGAGAGGAATGTTGCAACATTTTCACTCCATGGCATGATGGGATGGCAGTTTGGTCTGACTGGCTGTGTGGGTATTCCCTTTCTCCCTCACTATTCAACATATAATTGACCAAGGGGCTGACCTTTCCATATGGTAAAGATTGCTATTTGGTTATGGAAATGCAAGTTGCTGTCCTCTCACGCTAGAATTTTTAAACAAGCTTCTAGAGAACGTAAAGGGCATGTTAAATGCCCTACAATTACAGCATATGTAATTTTCACCATTGAGAAATTGTAGGTAGCCTAGAGTTGTCTTTGTGGACTCTCAACCTGAAGCTCCAACACTTCACTGTCACTTGTACTATAGTTAGAACACTAAAAACATAATTCATAATGTAAACATATGCACAGTTTAACCTTAATAAAATCAAAAAAGAAGTCATCTTCCAAAATGGGGCACTGTTCAGTCGTATTCTTTACAAACTGGTCTACAATGAGTTATCATAAAATTTTGGCTCAAAAGAGGAATCGTAGTCTACTTTCTCTAAACTGTAGTCATTGACTTAAAAAATCGTAACTATGTTCCAGGGACAGTTAGTAAAATTATTAATGGAAGGTGACTGAGCACCTATAAAGTTTGAAAGGTTCCCCAATGAATAGCCGCTAGCAAAATCAGAATATTAATTTTTATTGTATTTATGACTTATTAAGCATATTAAATAAACAGAGCTCAGTGTTAGGCTCCTGACCTCAGTATTATTATTGATATTACTTACAGAGTGAGATTTTCATTCAGGGAAATTATTTTGATTAATTTCTTTGTTGACTAAGAAAAGATTCTCATTTCCCACTTCTAGAGATGTTACTTCATTTACTTCAGTTGGCAGTAGAAAAAGTGATTAAATTGTTGACCACTCATGTTCTCTTTTGTATTATATTCGAGTTTGTCTACTTCAAAAAGTAGAACAGGACCATAATCTTTTATTATTATTATTATTATTATTATTATTATACTTTAAGTTCTAGGGTACATGTGCATAACGTGCAGGTTTGTTACATATGTATACCTGTGCCATGTTGGTGTGCTGCACCCATTAACTCATCAGCACCCATCAACTCGTCATTTACATCAGGTATAACTCCCAATGCAATCCCTCCCCCCTCCCCCCTCCCCCCTCCCCATGGTAGGTCCCGGTATGTGATGTTCCCCTTCCCGAGTCCAAGTGATCTCATTGTTCAGTTCCCACCTACGAGTGAGAACATGCGGTGTTTGGTTTTCTATTCTTGTGATAGTTTGCTGAGAATGATGGTTTCCAGCTGCATCCATGTCCCTACAAAGGACACAAACTCATCCCTTTTTATGGCTGCATAGTATTCCATGGTATATATGTGCCACATTTTCTTACAGGGCCATCATCTTGATGACAGAGTTTCTAGGATCCGTAGCTATTCATCTCCTCAGGTCATTGCTTATTGCGTCTGTCTGACTCAGGGAAAGTTCCACCTCACTAAATGTTGCCAAGCGACAAACTGATAGAACACCATTTTCATCGATAGAGCAATATGCTAAAAAGTCTTTCAGCAAATGCTTTGTTGTAACTGAGCCTAAATGTACAGAACCCCCTGGACTTCTATTTGTTTTTACCTTATGCAACTGTGTTGTCAAATAATAGTTAGATAAATTAATATCAGCTCTTAAAAATTGCCTCAAATAAGACGAAATAAAGATCTTACAGCAGGTTGTTTTATACTCTTAAGTCCTGTATTTCCACAGATGACATTCTGTTCCAAGAGACTTAAAATCAAACCATCAGGTAATTGTATCTACATACAAAGTTATTTTCTTCCATATTCAAATCCCTTTGAAATTGTCTTGCCTTTAGCACTTAGTTTCTAATTAAGTGTGTCTTTGGTACAAGCTTGAAATCATCCTTAAATTGCCACAGATGGTTCTGCCTTGTGCACAGTTTTTCTTCAGTCTTTCCCCTGATGTAGCTAGGAGCTAGCTTTCTGCTTTGATTTGCCTTAGATTTTGAGAAGTTAGAAATGCAAATATCATTTTACTCTATAAATTGGACTAAATGGCTTTTCCTTCTCAGAATTCCTTGGAGGATCTTTGTTAAAATCAGTTGTTGTGGCTATTTCTAGTCATATGGCATGTGAATTGTTTTCCTAAAATGTGTTTAAACTGATATGGTCTTCACAATCAACTGAAGGTATTTATCAAGATCATTAAAATAAATCCATATGTTATCCATTCATCTGCATAGATATTTCAGATGGATATGTTTTAGTCAACATTTTAAGCCATTTCCCTAACATTCCACCTTGCTATGCAACTGTAAACCTGAGTGCTCTACAAATAACCATATGGACACAAAAGGGATTTTCAAATGCTAGTGCTGATGTTTGTAACAAGCTTTCCCCAGTTTGTGTGCAAAATTGTATTTGTTTCATGTGCTGGGTAGCTAGTGGAATTTCCTTCCAAATGTCTGTAGTAAAAGAGCCACCTCTTGAGTTAAGCTGTGAATTTTTTAAAGAGGGATCTCTCATTAACCTTGATTATGGACCCACAAGATCCAGCCTAATACTGTGGACTCTGAGTACATTTTTGGTGAATTACGGACTGATTATCCATGAAAAGCACAGGCTGTGAGGAGACTGTTAATGAAGGATTAACTTGTATGACTGATTAAATCATATTTAATAAGTTTAATGAAATCAAGTTTGATTGAAAAGATATACCAAGGTCACTTAAAAATGAACTACACTATATAAACCATAATTGGAGGTAAACATGAATGAAAACAGTCCAGAAAAAATGCAGCATCAGACTGTGAACAATTGAAAACTTGGACTTGCCATGCTTGGCATGTGCCTTCCTTCTGTCTCCTTTCTCATGATATGGAGAATTAAGTTAAAGAGGGGAAACTGCATGGAAGGTGATGTTGTTCTTATCATTCTTGTTCATTTTGTGGTTATTATTCTTGCCCACTTCTGGTTTATCTTGCTCCTTGTAAGCACCTGCATAGCATTTTATGTTTTAGAAATTAAAGTTGGACTTTGGGAATTATAGTTGGGAAATTATTTTCATCTTTCTTAACTTATTTGATCTTCATCAGAACCATATGATTTTGATAGTTGTAGTAGTAGTAGTAGTAGCAGTAGCACTAATAGTAGCAGTAATGATATAATCTTTATAAAGCACATTCTTTGTGCCAAACACTGTTTTAAGCACTTTACATATTTTAAGTCAATCATCATATCAACCTTAAGAGTTAGGTTCTATTTGTATTACTATTTTTAAAGATCATAAAGTCAAGTGATGGAATGCTCAAACATCATGCCTAAGGGCATAGGACTGGTGATTGGAGAGTCAGAATTCAAATCTAGGCAGTTTGATTCTTAACCACTTAATCACTTGGCCAAAATTATTTATTTGTTCATATACTCAGGAATTATTTGCCAAGTACATACTGTATGCCAGACATTCCTCAAGGCTTTGGAGATACAGCAATGAACACACCATATTGTTCTCCTCTTACAAGGTGCTTTCCTTCTTGAAGGGAGAGACAAAATAAACAAAAAGGGGAATTTCAGTTAGTAATACATTATACAAGAAAAATAGGCCAAGCATGGTGGTTCATACCTATAATACCAACATTTTGGGAGGCTGAGATGGGAGGATTGCTTGGGCTTAGGGGTTTGAGACCCACTTGGGCAACATAGCAAGACCTTGTGGCTACAAAAAAAAAAAAAAGGGCATGGTAGCATGTGCCTGCAGTCTCAGCTACTCAGGAGGCTGAGGCAGGAGGATAGCTTCAAAGCCCAGGAGTTTGAGTATGCTGTGGAAAATGATCACGCCATTGCACTTCAGCCTGGGCAACAGAACGAGATCCTGTCTCAACGTGAAAACAAAAAACAAAATAAAGAAGGTTGTGTGAAATAGTGATGAGGGTGGAGCTACTTACTTATTTTTTTCCCAGGTTAATTGAGGTATAACTCACAATTAAAAATTGCATATATTTATATTTGAGGTGTGCAAACTGATGATTTCATATACACATACATTGTGAAATAATCACCAAAAATAAGCTAATTAATATATCTCTCACCTCACATAGTTGCCATTTGCTTGTGTGTGTATGGTGACAACACTTATGACCTAACTTTTTTATCAAATGTCAATTATACAACACATTATTAACTATCATCTTATTGTTGTACATTCGATCTCCAGAACTTATCCACTTATTCATCCTGTGTAACTGACACTTTGTTCCCCTTGACCAACATACCCTGTTTCCCTTTCTCACTGGCCCCAACACTATTCACAATAGCCAACATGTGGAAACAACCTAAATGTCCATTATTTTTTAATTATAATTTATGTTCTAGGGTACATGTGCACGACGTGCAGGTTTGTTACATATGTATACATGTGCCATGTTAGTGTGCTGCACCCATTAACTCGTCATTTACATTAGGTATATCTCTTAATGCTATCCCTCCCCCTCTACCTTCACCCCACAACAGGCCCCGGTGTGTGATGTTCCCCTTCCTGTGTCCAAGTGTTCTCATTGTTCAGTTCCCACCTATGAGTGAGAACATGCGGTGTTTGGTTTTCTGTTCTTGTGATAGTTTGCTGAGAATGATGGTTTCCAGCTGCATCCATGTCCCTACGAAGGACATGAACTCATCCTTTTTTATGGCTGCATAGTATTCCATGGTGTATATGTGCCACATTTTCTTAATCCAGTCTGTCATTGATGGATATTTGGGATGATTCCAAGTTTTTGCTATTGTGAATAGTGCCACAATAAACATATGTGTGCATGTGTCATTATAGCAGCATGATTTATAATCCTTTGGGTATATAACCAGTAAAGGGATGGCTGAGTCAAATGGTATTTCTAGTTCCAGATCCTTGAGGAATCGCCACACTATCTTCCACAGTGGTTGAACTAGTTTACAGTCCCACCAACAGTGTAAAAGCATTCCTATTTCTCCACATCCTCTCCAGCACCTGTTATTTCCTGACTTTTTAATGATTGCCATTCTAACTGATGTGAGATGGTATCTCATTGTGGTTTTCATTTGCATTTCTCTGATGGCTAGTGATGATGGGCATTTTTTCATGTGTCTGTTGGCTGCATGAATGTCTTCTTTTGAGAAGTGTCTGTTCATATCATTTGCCTACTTTTTGATGGGGTTGTTTGGTTTTTTTCTTGTAAATTTGTTGGAGTTCTTTGTAGGTGCTGGATATTAGCCCTTTGTCTGATGAGTAGATTGCAAAATTTTTCTCCCATTCTGTAGGTTGCATGTTCACTTTGATGGTAGCTTATTTTATGCTGCAGAAGCTCTTTAGTTTAATTAGATCCCATTTGTCAATTTTGGCTTTTGTTGCCATTGCTTTTGGTGTTTTAGACATGAAGTCCTCGCCCATGCCTATGTCCTGAATGGTATTGCCTAGGTTTTCTTCTAGGATTTTTATGGTTTTAAATCTAACATTTAAGTCTCTAATCCATCTTGAATTAATTTTTGTATCAGGTGTAAGAAAGGGATCCAGTTTCAGTTTTCTACTTATGGCTAACCAGTTTATCCAGAACCATTTATTAAATAGGGAATCCTTTCCCCATTTCTTGTTTTTCTCAGGTTTGTCCAAGATCAGATGGTTGTAGATGTGTGGTATTATTTCTGAAGGCTCTGTTCTGTTTCATTGGTCTATATCTCTGTTTTGGTACCAGAACCATGCTGTTTTGGTTACTGTAGCATTGTAGTATAGTTCGAAGTCATGTAGCATGATGCCTCCAGCTTTGTTCTTTTGGCTTAGGATTGTCTTCGCAAGGTGGGCTCTTTTTTGGTTCCATATGAACTTTAAATTAGTTTTTTCCAATTCTGTGAAGAAAGTCATTGGTAGCTTAATGGGGATGGCATTGAATCTATAAATTACTTTGGGCAGTATGGCCGTTTTCACAATATTGATTCTTGCTATCCATGAGCGTGGAATATTCTTCCATTTGTTTGTGTCCTCTTTTATTTCATTAAGCAGTAGTTTGTAGTTCTCCTTGAAGAGGTCCTTCACATCCCTTGTAAGTTGGATTCCTAGGTATTTTATTCTCTTTGAAGCTGTTGTGAATGGGAGTTCACTCATGATTTGGCTCTCTGTTTGTCTGTTACTGGTGTATAAGAATGCTTGTGATTTTTGTACATTGATTTTGTATCCTGAGATTTGCTGAAGCTGCTTATCTGCTTAAGGAGATTTTGGGCTGAGGTAATGGGGTTTTCTAAATATACAATCATGTCATCTGCAAACAGGGACAATTTGACTTCATATTTTCCTAACTGAATACCCTTGATTTCTTTCTCTTGCCTGATTGCCCTAGCCAGAACATCCAACACTATGTTGAGTAAGAGTGGTGAGAGAGGGCATCCCTGTCTTGTGCCAGTTTTCAAGGGGAATACTTCCAGTTTTTGCCCATTCACTATGATATTGGCTGTGGGTTTGTCATAAATAGCTCTTATTATTTTGAGATATGTTCCATCAACACCAAATTTATTGAGAGTTTTTATCACGGAGGGCTGTTGAATTTTGTCAAAGACCTTTTCTGCATCTATTGAGATAATCATGTGGTTTTTGTCTTTGGTTCTGTTAATATGCTGGATTATGTTTATTGATTTGCGTATGTTGAACCAGCCTTGCATCCCAGGGATGAAGCCCATTTGATCATGGTGGTTAAGTTTTTTGATGTGCTACTGGACTTGGTTTAGCAGTATTTTATTGAGGATTTTTGCATCAATGTTCATCAGGGATATTGGTCTAAAATTCTTTTTTTGTTGTGTCTCTGCCAGGCTTTGGTATCAGAATGATGTTGGCCTCATAAAATGAGTTAGGGAGGATTCCCTCTTTTTCTATTGATTGGAATTATTTCAGAAGGAATGATACCAGCTCCTCCTTGTACTTTGAATCTGTCTGGTCCTGGACTTTTTTTGGTTGATAAGCTATTAATTATTGCCTCAATTTCAGAGCCTGTTATTGGTCTATTCAGAGATTCAACTTCTTCCTGGTTTAGTCTTGGAGATTGTATGTGTCTAGGAATTTATCCATTTCTTCTAGGTTTTCTAGTTTATTTGCATAGAGGTGTTTATAGTATTCCCTGATGGTAGTTTGTGCTTCTGTGGGATCCATGGTGATATCCCCTTTATCATTTTTTATTGTGTATATTTGATTATTTTCTCTTTTCTTCTTTATTATTCTTGCTAGCAGTCTATCAATTTTGTTGATCTTTTAAAAAAAGCAGCTCCTGGATTCATTGATTTTTTGAAGGTTTTTTTTGTGTGTGTGTGTCTCTGTCTCCTTCAGTTCTGCTCTGATCTTCGTTATTTCTTGCCTTCTGCTAGCTTTTGAATGTGTTTGCTCTTGCTTCTCTAGTTCTTTTAATTGTGATGTTAGGGTGTCAATTTTAGATCTTTCCTGCTTTCTCTTGTGGGCATTTAGTGCTATAAATTTCCCTCTACACTCTGCTTTAAATGTGTCCCGGAGATTCTGGTATGTTGTGTCTTTGTTCTCATTGGTTTCAAAGAACATCTTTATTTCTGCCTTCATTTTGTTATGTACCCAGTAGTCATTCAGGAGCAAGTTGTTCAGTTTCCATGTAGTTGAGTGGTTTTGATTGAGTTTCTCAATCCTGAGTTTGATTGCACTGTGGTCTGAGAGACAGTTTGTTATAATTTCTGTTCTTTTACATTTGCTGAGGAGTGCTTTACTTCCAACTATGTGGTCAATTTTGGAATAAGTGCAATGTGGTGCTGAGAAAAATGTATAGTCTGTTGATTTGGGGTGGAGAGTTCTGTAGATGTCTATTAGGTCTGCTTGGTGCAGAGCTGAGTTCAATTCCTGGATATCCTTGTTAACTTTCTGTCTCGTTGATCTGTCTAATGTTAACAGTGTGGTGTTAAAGTCTCCCATTATTATTGTATTGGAGTCTAAGTCTCTTTGTAGGTCTTTAAGGACTTCCTTTATGAATCTGGGTGCTCCTGTATTGGGTACATATACATTTAGGATAGTTAGCTCTTCTTGTTGAATTGATCCCTTTATCATTATGTAATGGCCTTCTTTATCTCTTTTGATCTTCGTTTATTTAAAGTCTGTTTTATCAGAGACTGGGATTGCAACCCCTGCCTTTTTTTGTTTTCCATTTGCTTGGTAGATCTTCCTCCATCCCTTTATTTTGAACCTATGTGTGTCTCTGCACGTGAGATGGGTCTCCTGAATACAGCACACTGATGGGTCTTGACTCTTTATCCAATTCGCCAGTCTGTGTCTTTTAATTGGAGCATTTAGCCCATTTACATTTAAGATTAATATTGTTATGTGTGAACTTGATCCTGTCATTATGATGTTAGCTGGTTATTTTGCTCGTTAGTTGATGCAGTTTCTTCTTAATATCGATTGTCTTTACATTTTGGCATGTTTTTGCAGTGGCTGGTACTGGTTGTTCCTTTCCATATTTAGTGTTTCCTTCAGGAGCTCCTGTAGGGCAGGCCTGGTGGTGACAAAATCTCTAAGCATTTGCTTGTCTGTAAAGGATTTTATTTCTCCTTCACTTATGAAACTTAGTTTGGCTGGATATGAAATTCTGGGTTGAAAATTCTTTTCTTTAAGGATGTTGAATATTGGCCCCCACAATCTTCTGGCTTGTAGAGTTTCTGCCGTGAGATCCGCTGTTAGTCTGATGGGCTCCCTTTGTGGGTAATCCGACCTTTGTCTCTGGCTTCCCTTAACATTTTTCTTTCATTTCAACTTTGGTGAATCTGACAATTATGTGTCTTGGAGTTGCTGTTCTTGAGGAGTACCTTTGTGGCATTCTCTGTGTTTCCTGAATTTGAATGTTGGCCTGCCTTGCTAGGTTGGGGAAGTTCTCCTGGATAATATCCTGCAGAGTGTTTCCCAGCTTGGTTCCATTCTGCCCGTCACTTTCAGGTATACCAATCAGATGCACATTTTGTCTTTTCACACAATCCCATATTTCTTGGAAGCTTTGTTCATTTCTTTTTACTCTTTTTTCTCTAAATTTCTCTTCTTGCTTCATTTCATTCATTTGATCTTCAATTGCTGATACCGTTTCTTCCAGTTGATCGAGTCAGTTACTGAAACTTGTGCATTTGTCACATAGTTGTCGTGTCATGATTTTCATATCTATCAGGTATTTATGGACTTCTCTACATTGGTTTTTCTAGTTAGCCATTTGTCAAATCTTTTTTCAAGGTTTTTAGTTTCTTTGCACTGAGTTCCTAGTTTCTGCTTTAGCTCAGAGAAGTTTGATTGTCTGAAGTCGTCTTCTCTGACATCATCAAAGTCATTCTCTGTTCAGCTTTGTTCCGTTGCTGGAGAGGAGCTGCGTTCCTTTGGAGGGGGAGAGGTGCTCTGATTTTTAGAATTTCCAGCTTTTCTGCACTGTTTTTCCCCATCTTTGTGATTTTATCTACCTTTGGTCTTTGATGATGGTGACGTAGAGATGGGGTTTTGGTATGGATGTCCATTCTGTATGTTACTTTTCCTTCTAACAGTCAGGACCCTGAGCTGCAGGTCTATTGGAGTTTGTTCGAGGTCCACTCCAGACCCAGTTTGCCTGGGTATCAGCAGCAGAGGCTGCAGAAGAGTGAATATTGCTGAACAGCAAATGTTGCTGTCTGATCATTCCTCTGGAAGCTTTATCTCAGAGGCATACCCGGCCATGTGAGGTATGAGGTGTCAGTCTGCCCCTAGTGGGAGATGTCTCCCATTTAGGCTACTCGGGGGTCAGGGACCCACTTAAGCAGACAATCTGTTCATTCTCAGATCTCAAACTCCATGCTGGGAGAACCACCACTCTCTTTAAAGCTGTCAGACAGGGATGTTTACATCTACAGAGGTTTCTGCTGCCTTTTGTTTGACTATGCCTTGTCCCCAGAGGTGGAGTCTACAGAGGCAGGCAGGCCTCCTTGAGCAGTGGTGGGCTCCACCCAGTTCGAGCTTTCTGGTAGTTGGTTTACCTACTTAAGCCTCAGCAATGGTGGGTGCCCCTCCCCCAGCCTTGCTGCCGCCTTGCAGTTAGATCTCCGACAGCTGTGCTAGCAATGAGGCAGGCTCCATGGTCATGGGACCCTCCAGGCCAGGCATGGGATATAATCTCCTGGTATGCTGTTTGCTAAGACCCTTGGTAAAGCACAGTATTAGGGTGGGAGTGACCTGATTTTCCAAATGTTGTGTGTCATGGTTTCCTTTGGCAAGGAAAGGGAATTGCCTTCCCCCTTGCACTTCCTGGGTGAGGCAATGCCTCGCCCTGCCTTGCCTCTCACTCGTTGGGCTGCACCCACTGTCCTGCACCCACTATCTGACACGCCCCAGTGAGATGAACCTGGTACCTCAGTTGGAAATGCAGAAATCACCCATCTTCTATGTCGCTCATGCTGGGAGCTGGAGGCTGGAGCTGCTCCTATTTGGCCATCCTGGCGTCACCCTAAACGTCTATTGTGTTAGTGTGTTTTCACACTGCTATAAAAAACTACTTGAAACTTGGTAATTTATGGAGAAAAGATGTTTAATTGACCCACAGTTGTGCAGGCTTAACAGGAAGCATGACTGGGAGGCCTCAAGAAACTTACAATCATGGCAGAAGGTGAAGGGAGAGGCAAGCATGTTTTACCATGGTGGAGCAGGAGAGAGAGAGAGAAAGGGAGAAGTGCCACACACTTTCAGACAACCAGATGCAATGAGAACTCACTTACTATCATGCAAACAGCAAGGGGGACATCTGTCCCCATGATCCAGCCACCTCCCACCACATCCCTACCCCAACACTGAGACACACACACATGCATGCACACACACACACAGAGGCATACTATTTAGCCTTATAAAAGAATGAAATGTTGCCATTTTCAACAATATGAACATGAACTTGTAGGCCATTATGCTAAGTGAAATAAGCCAACCACAGAACAGCAAATCACGTGATCTCACTTATAAAGGGTGGAGCTGCTTTTGGCTATAATCTAGGAAGGCCATTCTGAAGAGAAGACAATTGGAGGAGGCTGAAACATGTATAAGAGGAATGAAACAGCCATGTAGACAGAGTTCATCGTAAAGTAAGAATAGCATTAGTTCAAAGGTGTAATGACTAAAATCATAGCAGAAAAGAGAAGAAAAGAGTGTGTCTAGAATGTAGAGAATGATGGGGAGAGTGCAGAACATGAGTTCAGAGGTCCCAAAGGGGCTTGGTTCCATATAAGGATTTTGGATTTTGCTCCAAGCAAAGTGAAAACTCATGGAATGCTTTTGAGCAAGAAAGCGTTATAGTCGGATTTAAATTTAAAATGACAATTTCTGGCTGTTCTGTAAAGAGAGAACTTTGCACAGTTAAAAGTGGAAGCAGAAAGACCCATTAGTAAGAAGTGAATGGATTCGGGGCATACTTTGGACTCACGGACAGTAAGGATAGAATCTGGATGATAATTCATGTTGTCTACTCCTCAAAAACTAGTTTCAATTTTAACGCCAAAAAAATTAATATTGTAATTGCTGAGTGTGGGTAAGGAAGGAAAGAAATGTGCAGGAGACAGAGAGGAGAGACAGAGAGACAGAGGTGGTGCCAGAGAGAAAAGAAGGAAGAGTAAAGAAAGGGAAGGTGAGGGAAAGGAGGAGAAGGGAAGGGAAGAAAAGAAAGAGAACGTTTAGAGTATAAATCTCTGAGGAGTACCTTTCAAGTGCATTGCCACAGTTGAGAGCTTTAAGCAGTAGAAAGTCTCTGGAACTGGGGAAGCAAATATTCAGTGTTTCAGAATACTAGGAGATCAATTTAGCCGAGAAATTCTTCTCAAGATAGACTAAGGGCCAGATAGACTCTAGGTGGCTTCTAAAGTGAGAGACAGAATATCATTGTTTATGCTTATAAAAGTGGCCTCCCTTTTATGCTTACAACTGACATCCTCCCCTAAATTGATAAGCATTACAGAATTTAGTCAACTGAACCTATTTTTTCTTTTGCTTCTTCAATAGGAGTTATTTAGCAGAGTCTTGCCCCTTTCCTTTAAAAAGGGATGTGTTTAAGCAAAGCATATGTCTCTTGTGCATCTTAGTCAGTCTAGTGTGGTGTGAAAGCCTGATAAATGTTCAGTCACTCTAATGACCTAAGACTTCTTCCTGAATGTCTTTAGGCTTGTCTCTTGGGTGTAAAGCCTACATTGTTCTGGGAAGTAGTCACAGTAATGGTTTGGTCAATTAGTATAAGTATTAGCTGTGACTAGATCCAAATGACGAAACTGTGTTTTTAAGCATTCTGAATGTAAAGCACAATATATCTAAAACCTCTTTGTAGATTAAATCAAGTTATAGCCAATATTTCATCAAGCTCCATTTAACAAAGCATGCCAAGAATCTTAGGATCACTCTCAACTTTCTTTCTCCTTCACATCCCTTCTCCTGTTAAAACCTGCTCTAAAGAAAATATTTGAAAGTCATTTGCAAAAGTATAAATGTCTAATAAGTCTTCAGATACTTATTTACTCCTTCAAATACATTCTCATTTCAACAGGAAAATAAGAAGTCTTGAAGGAAAAGAATGACACTCCAGTTACAAAATTTGCCCATCAACGAAAGGGGCAGAAGAAATAAATCAAGTATTTACTGTATTAATCAAGATTCTGCAGAAAAACAGAACCAAAAGAATATTGATTTATTATTTATTTGCTCGTTTATTATAAACACTTGGCTCACGCAATTATGGAGGCTGATACGTCTAAATCTACAATGTGGTCTTGCAGACTAGAGATCCAGGAGAGATGGTGGTGATGAAGTTCCAGTCTAAAGGTAGTCTGCTTGAGAATTCACTCTTGCTTGGGGAGGCCATTCTTTCTGTTCTATTCGGGCCTCCATTTTATTAGATGATGCCCACTTGCATTATACAGGGCAATCTGCTTTCCCCGAAGTTCACTGGTTTTAACATTAATCTCATCCACAAACATCCTCCAAGGTGACACATAAAATTAACCATCACATCTATCTTTGATAAGAACTATTGAAAATATGGTTCTATTTGCTTACTTCTCCCATGGGTTGTGTTCCTCATTATATTTGATTGTCTTTTGTTTGGAATTCTGTTCAAAACCAAAATGATACATATTTGAAATGTTATGTTCAAAACAAAAAACATACATATTTGATGTGTTATGATCTCTTTTATCTGTGTATAGATATAGTAAAGAACATATCGGGGATAAATGACCATGTTCAAATTCACAAATGTATGTATTAAGCCCTTATGATATGATAAGGATTGCAGGTGAAAACAAAAATAGGTAGATAGTGTTTAGGAAAATCTTCATGAGGGGTGGGATTTACAAAAAAGCTTAAAGAAGAGGTGAGATTTTTTGCAAGTAAAAATGGGAGAGAGAAAGTGGTGTTTATTTAGAAATATAAAATCTTCTACGAAGAGTATTGATTATATGTATTCATATGACCCTATAATATTAATTGTAATATTTTATTTCCTAAGTGCTTTTATTTCTCCTCTGTTTTGTGCAATGAGTAATTCAAGACATTATGAAATAAATATGAGTGTTGGTCTCATCCTTCTGAAAGTAAAGAAGTGAGGTGGGCAAGGCTACTATCCAGTGTATGTACAATCTAATGGAAAGAGCTCTTTCCTCAAAGACCTTTGTTCTCTAATTTCACAATGAGATCCACATAAATAGCTTTTGCACACCTCAATAGAGGGTAATTCTATCTGCCATTCATACTAAAGTGAGAATAATTTTGATCAGGTAGCTGAATAATTTCTTTGTATACTCACATAACCTCAGGTAATCAGAAGGAGACTTAAAAGTCACCTCAGCCAAGCACCTCCTGATGCTTTTGTCCCCACCAAGTGATTGCCTATCTTACTGAACACAACTAATGTTCTCTCTGAGGCATCCCATCCCATCATTCGTCAGCTTGGATGAAATCATTATTTTTGTAGCACCTATCCATTAGTCTAATATCTATACCTCTATGTCAGGATTCTTAGTCACAGATAATAAAATCCACCATAGGTAGCTTAAATAGCTTAAATAGAAAGGGATTTATTACAGCTTGTTAGATAACTTACAGAATGTTTGACAGTGTGGGAGATCAAAGATTGGGTAATACGCAGCCAGTAACAAGAAATGCCCAACCAAACTGTAGGGCTACTTTAGCAGAAATTCCACTAACACGACTGCCCACTATTCAGCATCTGTGATTTTAGACAACAAAAAGTAGAATCTCTGCCACATTTTCCCTTGAAGATTCTAACTCCTTTATTCACAGTCACCACTTCTCTCTCAAATTTAATGGGCAAGTTTATCTGTTTGGTGAAGTCTAAATCACATACAGAAGCTTAGATGCAAGGGAATCTGGACAATGCAGTCTGTGATTGCAAGACTCTTAGTAGTGAAAAGTACAGTAGAAGAGGATTGGGAAGGGTATGGAATGAGCCAATCTGCAATATTTGTCATATTTCCTTTCTGAGGTTTCTTGAAATTAAACAGCTTCAATTCCTTCAAATGTTGGAGGCTGTTGAGATTTAAGTCGGTTCACCAGCCTGGTACTTCTCCTCTGAGAACACCACTATTTGAATATTTCCTTCAAAATGTCATACCAAGAGCATGATAAATTTTTCAGATATATTTTGATCTGTGAAAAATGGAGCAGTCCTACTACCCCTTCAAGACACTGAACATCTATTGATATAGCCTCAAAATGCTGTTGACTTATTGTGTCGGACAGCAAACTCTTTGCACATGTCTCACTGTTTACTGTGTTTTTTGTTTTGAGAAGGAGTTTTGCTCTTGTTGCCCAGGCTGGAGTGCAATGGTGCGATCTTGGCTCACCACAACCTCTGCCTTCCGGGTTCAAGTGATTCTCCTGCCTCAGCCTACTGAGTAGCTAGGATTATAGGCCCGTGCCACCATGCCTGGCTAATTTTTGTATTTTTAGTAGAGACGGGGTTTCACCATGTTGGTCAGGCTGATCTTGAACTCCTGACCTCATGATCTACCCACGTCAGTCCCCCAAAGTGCTAGGATTACAGGCATGAGCCACTGCGCCTGGTCGTCTCACTGTTTTTAAGATAAGTCATCCCAAAACTGTGCTACTATACTTGTAGGGCTGGTTTTATACACAAGGGTAGACTGTTGAAATGTATCACTATTAAATTTCATCTTGTTAAAAATCAGAATTCAAAACCTGATATTAAGAAGCTAAAGATATGGGCAAAATATATTTTCCAATATAACTCATTATCTCTCCTGGTTTTGTATCTACTAATGGCTTGATAAGTGTTTCAACTATGTTCTCACTCAATTAATTAATATGATTAATATGACAAGGTAGAAGATAGAGACCTATCAGAGATGAGTTAACACTGATATATTAATTAGAATACATTCTGTTTAGCCGTACACACACACACACACAAACACACACACAGAGTTGTTGTCTGGTCCCAACTTATTCATCTTATACATAGTATACTAGGAAAGACTTTGAGTGTTAGTCCATTTTTTTGTGTTGCTATAAAGAAACACCCGAGGCTGGGTAATTTATAAAGAAAAGAGGTTTAACTGGCTCACAGTTCTGCAAGTTGTCAATAAGCATGACACTAGTATCTGCTTAGCTTCTGGTGAGGCCCAGGAAGCTTTCAATCATGGCAGAAGGCAAAGGAGGATCCAACAAATCACATGGCAAGAAAGGGAACAAAAGAGATCGGGAAGGTGGCACATTCTTAAACAACCAGATCTCACATGAACTCAGAACAAAAACTCACTCATTATCACAAAGGTAACACCAAGCCATTCATGAGGAATCTGCCCACCATGACCCAAACACCTCCCACTAGACCCGCCTCCAACTTTGGAGGTCACATTTCACTATGATATTTGGATGGGACAGAACATCTAAACCACATCGCGTTGTAAAATGCCACATAAAAATCCAGTTCCATCATTTTTCACAGAATACCCTTTATCTACCAGATTGATGAATTTCAACATAATTCATCTCATCATCCTACCCACATAATGGATCTGACTCCTGATTTTCATATGTCTGACAAAAGGCCGTTTCTCCTTTAGGTCATTCAGGAATGTTAAACCGTCTTTGAGACCTTTAATTTCCTCTCACCATGATTAATTAATCACTAAGCTGGTTGTTTTTCTTCCATTATAATGCTCTGGTGTCTCCATTTTGTACTTTCACCACCTTCATCTGGGCCTGTATCACTTCAGACATGGGCTGCTGCAAAAATTTAGCTGATTTCCCTCATTGTTTTATTTGGTGACATGATGAAAAATAACTTCCTTTTGTTCTTGTGATTCCCATCTAAAATGCAATCACCCGTCTCCTCTGTACACATTTATTAGATATTCTTGAGGGCTATTTCTTTCAACCTGTTTGTAAGCAACTTGAAAGCAAATATTATGGTATCAGCTCCCACAATTATTGTTCACAGAAATATTATTTAATAGCAGTTAACTAGAGCTTGAACCCGTTGAATCAATTCACTTATTAAATGTAGGTATGGAATATTTTTGCAGCACTTAGGTGAAGATGAACATATGCAACTGTTTTGAACCAAGAGCACCAATACCACATTGAATTCATTTGGGTGGTCTTGTGGTAAAGCTTTAAGAATTTGTCATTTGACAATCCTCCAAATGTATAAGCTGCTACTCCAGGCAGAAGTCGATTGGCAGATAAAATGCCCCAAGTTCGATGTTTCACTTGCAGTGTTTGGCTGAATCACATTTGGCAGTAAAATCTATTCAGAGACCTCAGAGACTCATTAAAACCAGATAACATTGAAACATAGCAAAATGGTTTCTATTTGGACCATAGTGCCAACTTAATAGATGTGTGAAAAATAAAAGAATTAAGTAGCTTCTTGTAAGAACATACATCTAACTAAGCAAGTCCTAAAATCAGTCAATATGTGTATATGTATTAGGTCGATGGTAGTTGACCTACACAAGTGATAAGAGAGAGATGCCTGAGAGTACACTATATATGTGCTAGAATATTGAAAATAAATTACCTAGCATTAAAGTTAAGGTATTAGTACATAAATATGCTTCATTTGTATGACACAAAAAAGAATATTTACTCTATGGGAGAACCACTTACTAATGGGGGCATAGCTCAGTGGTTCCCAATCCTGTATATGATACACATTTATCTCAACTCTTAAAACAATTAAAAAGTTTTTCTAATCACTAGAACAATTCATTGTCATTATAGAGCATTTGGAAGATACAGAAGTACAAAAGAAAAAATATCATTCACCCGGAATCCTGCCACTCAGATTTTACTCCTATTACCATTTGGTAAAACTATATAGAACTTTAATATATACTTATATATAGGTATCTTAATGTGCATATTGTCAAAAGAAATGTTTTCTACTAAAATAAAATTGTTCTTCATTTTCTTATTATTGATGCTTTCAAATGAACATCCATATGTTAATTCTTACCAACTTTAATCTTTTGTTGATTTTTATCAGTGCTCTAACAGAGAAAATCAAAAATGTATGTATTGTCAAGATAACTAACCGATGCTTGTTTTAGAGGTTGTGCTAGCTATTCTGAAGCTCCTTTCTAAAATGCCTCACTGAAGGCATAATAACCTCCAGTGAAATGTGAAGCACTTTGGTAACTGTCAACAAGTGTCAAATAGATCCCTTGCAGGGAAGGCTGAGTATCTTACTTCTTGGGAACCTCTCTGGTAAGGAATGTTGAACATTGTGAATACTGCTTGCCTGGTAATCAGGACATCAGAGCTCTAATTCTGACTCTGCCACTGAATTGCCACTAATCTTATTTTCTGATCTATATATGGAATGGGGGTGGCAGGAAAGTGAAAATATTTTCAATTATCTGAAAATTTACTGAGTATCTATTCTGATTTAGACAGAAGACATAGGTAATCAATGTATTATATATTGGATGTGAAATGATTGAACAGCATCTTCACCTCAGAAAGGTTAAGCAGTTATAGCTATCGCATTAAATTAATTGGAAATGTGGGAAAAGGTAGAGGAAAAACAAATTGTGTCAACTCTCCTAAAATGCTTTCCAGAAAAAAAAAGACAAAAGCACAATAAGGAGGTCTCCTTGACAAGTATAAATATTTGAAAACAGTCATTAAATAATACTGTCATTGATTTGTTGAGATTGGAGTCTTGACTCCCTGTTGGCTCCTTCCTATCATAACATTCAGTTTTCTTTGCCCAGGTATTATTCATTCTAATCATGAAGCAGTGGAGTGACATAGGTACATCGTAAATACCAGAGGAAGTCTCAAGCCAGGTTCGTTATACTAAAGTCTTGAAATATATGATTATGTGCCTTACTTATATTCTTATTAAAGTTGTTAGGGTTAATCTTTCCTGAATACATGGACTATTAGTTTCTTTTAAAATGGATCAGGGGAACAATTGTATATGTGTATTAGTAAGGTTTACTAATGAGATAGTCTGTTTTCATTTTTTGGCTCAATTTTAGTGATTCAAGGCTGGAGAATCACATTAGCTATGTGGCTCTTCAAGACCTACAGCTGACAGAGCAGATTATGAATGATACAAAAGAGTGGAGCTCTGACAAGGCCTCACAGTGATAAAGTACTGGGGGCAGAGACAGGCAAAAACCTATGAATCTCAAATTTCTACCATGGAACTCTCTAAGTTTTCAACACTAATCATAGCCACACTTTAGAAATAAGATAAAGAAGCTCCACTTTACCAGTCACTGGTTTCTTTCCTCTGCATTGTTCTTGTGTTTGCCTTTATAGACGTGGTATCTCTTCCCTCTATTCATATTGTTCCCTGATTGGCTTTGACCACTTAGAGGGCAAAGTCAGCAAACATTTTTGAGAGTTTGAGAAGACAGGAGAACTGTGAAGGAATAGGAGATTTTGTTTGTGAAGTACTGTCCTGTTGTTCCTTGTTACTAACAATAGGAAACTGAAAAAAACAGATTGTGAGATAGAGGGAAGAGTGAAAGAAAGAAACATCAAGTATCTTTTTTCTTCTCAGGGATAGGTGGCTGGGGGGCACTCACTGAAAGCCATGGGGAAATATGAAGAGAAGTGACAAAACAGTGTTACAGGAGGGATGGAGAAGGATGGCAGAATAGCAGCCTCCGCCAATTATCAGCGCTACAGGAACACAAAATATAACAACTCTCTTTTAATACACCAAAAAAAAGCACCTTCATAAGAACCAAAAATCAGATGAGCACTCATGGTACCTGGTTTTAACTTCATATCACTGAAAGATGCACTAAAGAGAGTAGAAAAGACAGTCTTGAATCACGACACCATCCCTCCCCACCCCTCCGGCAGTGGCCACGTGGTGTAGAGAGAGAATCTGTGTATTTAGGAGGAGAGTGCAGAGATTATGAAATTTTGCATTGAACTCACTGCCACTCTGTCACAGCAGAAAGCGAAACCTCGTGGAACTCAGCTGACACCATAGAGGGAACATTTAACCCAGCCCTAGCCACAAGGACTCACCCATCACAGTGGTTATAATTTGAGTTCTGGCAAACCACGCCACCATGGGTTAAAGTGCTTTGGGGTCCTACATAAACTTGAAAGGCAGTCTGAGACACAAAAACCGTAACTCCAACGCCAGTCCTAGTGCTGAACTTGGCTCAGAGCCTGGACTTGAGGGACACATGACCTACTGAAATACAGTCAGAGTAGCTAAGGGAGTGCTTGCAACACCCCTCCCCCAACTCCAGGCCGCCAAGCTTGTGGCTTCAAAAGAGATCATTTCCTTCCATCTGAGGAGAGGAGAGTAAATATTAAAGAGGACTTTGTCTTGCAAAGGATTTCAGCTCAGCCACAGTAGGATAGGGCACCAGTGAGAGTCATCAAGCACACTTTCCAGGCCCTAGCTCCCAGATGACATTTCTAGACACACCCTGGGCTGAAAGAGAACCCAGTGTCTTGAAGGGAAGGCCCCAGTCCTCGGAGGATCCATCATCTGCTGACTAAAGGGCCCTTGGACCCTGAATAACTAGCAGTGACACCTAGGTAGCATGCCATGGGCCTCAGGTGAGACTCTGAGATTGCTGGCTTCAAGTGAGACTTAGCGTATTCCCTGCCTAGCTGTGGTGGTTAAGGGGAGAGACTCTGATTGAGGAAAGTGGAGGAAAAAGTAAAGGGAACTTCTTGCACCTTAGGTACCAGCTCAGCCATAAGGGAGTGCGACACCAAGCTGGCTCTCTGGGTCCTCAATTCCAGGCTTGGGCTCTTGGATGGCATTTCTAGACCTCCCCTCTGGACCTCTGGGAGAGGGGAAGGAAGGAAGACTGGGAAGGACAGCATCTTGTTTCAGTGCCACCTCAGCTGCAATATGATAGAACACCAGGTAGATCTCTAAAGCATTTTACTCCAGTCCCTGGTTCCTGTACAGCCCCTCTGAGCCTGCCTGGAGCCTGAGGGAAGTCACTGCCTTGAAGGGAAGGAAACAAACCTGGATGCCTTCACCATCTCATGATTGTAGAGCCCCAGGGCCTTACGTGAACATAGGCAGTAGCCAGGTAGTGGTTACAGTGAGCCTTGGGTAAGACCCAGTGCTATGCTGGCTTCAGGTCTGATTCAATGCAGTTCTAGTGGTAGAGGCAACAGGAATGCTTGTTCACTCCATACCCAGCTCCAGGTGGCTCAGAATAGAGAGAGACTCTATTTGTTTGGGAGAAAGTAAGGGAAGAGAACATGAGTCTCTGCCTGGTAATCCAGAAAATTCTTCCAAATCTTGTCCAAGACCATCAAGGCAGTGCCTCTATCAATATGCAAGAATGACAGCGTTACTGGGCTTGAGGTCCTAAAGCAGATACAGCTTAGATCCCAACATCCATGTTATTTCAAATATTTGGAAAGCCTTGTGAAGAAGAAAGAGTACAAACCAGCCCAGACTGTGAAAACTACAATAAATACCTAACTCTTCAATGCCCAGACACGGGCAAACACCCACAAGCATCAAAACCATTCAGGAAAACAGGATCTCACCAAACAAACTAAATAAGTCACCAGGGACGAATCCTGGAGAAACAGAGATATGTGAATTTCAGACAGAATTCAAACTAACTGTTTTGAGGAAACGCAAATAAATTCAAGATAAACAGAGAAGGAATTCAGATTTCTATCAGATAAATTTAACCAAAAGATTGAACTAATTTAAGAGCAGCAAGCAGTAATTCTAGAGTTGAAAAACGCAATGGACATCCTGAAAAATGAATCAGTCTTTTAATACCAGAATAGATCAAGCAGATGAAAGAATTAGGAAGCTTGAAGACAGACTATTTGGAAATACACAGTCAGAGGAGACAAAAGAGAAAAAAATAAAAACACAATGAAGCATGCCTACATGATCTAGAAAACATCCTGAAAAGGACAAATCTAAGAGTTACTGGCCTTAAATAGGAGATAGAGAAAAAGATAGGGGTATAAGGTTTATTCAAAACACTATAACAGAGAACATACCAAAACTGGAAAAATGTATCAATATCCACGTACAAGAAGGTTATAGAACACTAAGTAGATTTAACCCAAAGAAGACTAGCTCAAGGCATTTAATAATCAAACTCCCAAAAGTCAAGGATAAAGAAAGGGTCCTAAAAGCAGCAAGAGAAAGGATACAAATAACATGCAATCAGGCTCCAATATGTCTGGCAGCAGACATTTCAGTGGAAACCTTATAGGCCAGGAGAGAATGGCATGACATATTTAAAGTACTGAAGGGAAAAACAAACTTTTACCCTAGAATAGTATATCCAATGAAAACATCATTCAGACATAAAAGAAAAATAAATAGTTTTCCAGACAAACAAAAGCTGAGAGATTTCATCAACACCAGAACGCCTACAAGAAACGCTAAAAGGAGTATTTCAATAAGAAAGAAAAATATGTTAATGAGCAATAAGCAGTCATCTGAAGGTACAAAACAAACTTGTATTAGTAAGTACACAGAAAAACACAGAATATTATAACACTGCAATTGTGGTGTGTAAACTACCCTTATCTTAACTATAAAGACTAAAAGATAAACCAATTTAAAATAATAACTATGACAACTTTTCAAGACATAGACAGTACAATAAGATATAAATAAAAACAAAAGTTAATTGTGGGACAAAGTTAAGGCATGTGGTTTTTATTAGTTTTTTTTTTTTTTTTGCTTGTTTGTTTATGCAAGCATTGTTATATTGTTATCAGCTTAAAATAATGGGTTATAAGGTAGTATTTTCCAAGGCTCAGGGTAACACAAAATCAAAATTATGTAATGGATACACAAAATAAAGAATAAAGAATTAAATCGTAATTTAAGAGAAAATCACCTTCACTAAAAGGAATACAGGAAGAAAAGAAAAAAGGAAAAGAGGATGACAAAACAGCCAGAAAACAAATAAAAAAATGGCAAGAGTAAGTGCTTACTTATCAGTAATAACATAGAATGTAAATGGACTAAACTCTCCAGTGAAAAGACAGAGTGGCTGAATGGATTAAAAAAAGTAAGACCCAATGATCTGTTGCCATAAGAAACACACTTCAGTTATAAAGATACACATAGACTGAAAATAAAGGGATGGAAAAAGATATTCCATGTAAATGGAAACCAAAAAAGAGCAGAAGCAGCTATACTTATATCAGACAAAATTGATTTCAAGGTAAAAACTTAAGAAGAGGAAAAGAAGGTCATTATATAATAATAAAAGGGTTAATTCAACAAGAGAATACAGCAATTTTAAATATATATGCACCCAACACTGGAGCACTCAGATATATAAAGAAAATATTATTAGAGCTAAAGAGACAGACCCCAGTACAATAATAGCTGGACACTCCAACACTCCACTTTCAGCATTGGCCATATCTTTCAGACAGAAAATCAGCAAGGAGACATTGGACTTAATCTGCACTATAGAACAAATGGACCTAATAGACATTTACAGTACATTTCATCCAATGGCTGCAGAATACACATTTTTCTCCTCAGCACATGGATCATTCTCAAGGACAGACCGTATGTTAGGTCATAAAACAAGTCTTAAAACATTCAAAAAATTGAAATAATATCAAGCATCTTCTCTGACCACAATGGAATAAAACTAGAATTCAATAACAAAAGGAATTTTGGAAACTATACAAACAAATGGAAATTAAACAATATGTTCCTGAAGGACCAGTGGGTCAATGAAAACATTATGAAAGAAAATGAAAAGTTTCTTGGAACAAATGATAATGGAAACAAAACATACTAAAACCTATGGAATACAGTGAAAGCAATACTAAGAGGGAAATTTATAGCTGTGCCTACATCAAGAAAAAATAAAAACTTTAAATAAATAGCCTAAGATGCATCTTAAAGAACTGGAAAAGCAAGAGCAAACCAAACCCAATATTAGTAGAAGAAAAAAAGTAATAAAGAACTGAGCAGAAATAAGCAAATTTGAAATGAAGAAAACAGTAGAAAAAATCAATGAAACTATAAGTTGGTTTTTTGAAAAGATAAATAAAATTGACAAACCTTTAGCCAGGCTAAATATGAAAAAAGAGAGAAGACTCAAATAAATAAAATGATGAATGAAAAAGGAGACATTACAACTGATACTTCAGAAATTCAAAGGATCATTAGTGGCAACTATTAGCAAGTGTATGCCAACAAATTGGAAAATCCAGAGGAAATGGATCAATTCCTATACACATAAACCTACAAAGTTTGGACCGTGAAGAAATAAAAAAAACCTCAACAGACCAATAACAAGTAATATGATCAAAGCCATAATAAAAAAGTCTCCCAGTAAAGAAAAGTCCAGGACCCTATGGCTTCATTGCTGTATTCTACTAAGCGTTTAAAGAGCTAATACCAATCCTACTCAGACTATTCTGAAAAACAGAGGGAGAGGGACTATTTCCAAACTCATTCAATGAGGACAATATTATTGTGATACCAAAACCAAAGACACGTCAAAGGAAAGAAAACTATAGGGCACTATTCCTGATGAATATTGATGCACAAATCCTCAACAATATACTAGCAAACCAAATTCAACAGTATATTAAAAAGATGATTCGTCATAAACAGACTTTATTTTTGAAAGTCTTTTCTTATCAGTAATTTTTAAAAGTTTTATTTGAGCTTCAGGGCTACATGTGCAGGTTTGTTATATAGGTAAACTGAGTGTCTAGGGGATTTGGTGTACAGATTATGTTGTTACCATTGTAAAAAGCCTAGTATCCAATAGGTAGTTTTTTGTTCCTCTCCTTCCTCCCACCCTCCAAGCTCAGGTAGGCCTCAGTGTCTGCTCTTCCCCTCTTTGTGTCTATGTGTTCTCATATTATAGCTACCACATATGAGAAAACGTGGTATTTGTTTTTCTTTCTTGCATTAGTTTGCTTAGGACAATGGCTTCCAGCTCCATTCATGTTGCTGCAAGGGACATGATTTCACTGTTTTTATGGCTGCATAGTATACCATGGTGTGTATGTTCCACATTTTCTTTATTCACTCTACCTTTGATGGGCATTTAGGGTGATTCCATATCTTCGCTATTGTGAATAGTGCTGTGATGAACATATGCATGCAAGTGTCTTTATGATGAAATTATTTATAATTCCTTGGGTACATACACCAAATAGTGGGCTTTCTGGGTCAAATGGTATTCTAAGTTCTTTGAGGAATCGCCATACTACTTTCCTCAATGGCTGAACTAATTTACACTACCACCAGCAGTGTAAAAGCCTTCCCTTTTCTCCACAACCTCACCAGCGTCTGTTATTTTTTTACTTTTTTTTTTTTTTTTTTTGACAGAGCCTCTCTCTGTCGCTAGGCTGGAGTGCAGTAGTGCGATCTCGGCTCACAGCAACCTCCACCTCCCGGCTTCAAGTGATTCTCCTGCCTCAGCCTCCTGAGTAACTGGGACTACAGGTGTACGCCACCTTGCCTGGCTAATTTTTTGTATTTTTAGTAGAGACAGGGTTTCATTGTGTTAGCCAGGATGGTCTCAATCTCCTGACCTCATGGTCTGCCTGTCTTGGCCTCCCAAAGTGCTGGGATTACAGGCCAAAGCCACCACACCCGGCCCTTGACTTTTTAATAATAGCTATTCTGACTGGCATGAGATTGTATCTCATGGTGGTTTTGATTTGCATTTATCTAATGACTAGTGATGTTGGGCATTTTTGCATATGCACACTGGCCATGTGCATGTGTTCTTTTGAAAAGTATCTGTTTATGTCCTTTGCCCACTTTTTAAAAATGGGGTTGTTTTTTGCTTGCAAATTCATCTATATTCCTTATAAGATTCTGGCTACTAGACCTTCGTTGGATGCAGAGTTTGCAAAAATTTTCTCCCTTTCTGTAGGTTGTCTGTTTAATCTGCTGATATTTTCTTTTGCTGTGCAGAAGCTCTTTAGTTTAGTTAGATCCCATTTGTCATTTTTTGTTTGCATTGCAATTACTTTTCATGTTTTCATCATTAAATCAGATGTAGTTTGGTTTGGCTGTGTCCACACCCAAATCTCATCATGAATTACAGCTTCCATAATCCCCGCTTGTCATGGGAGGGACCCAGTGGGAGGTCATTGAATCATGGGGCCAGGGTTTTCCCATGATGTTCTTGCCTGCCACCATGTAAGACATGACTTTGCTTCCCCTTTGGCTTCTGCCATTATTGTGAGGCCTACCAAGCCATATGGAACTGCGAGTTCATTAAATCTCTTTCCTTTATAAATTACCCAGTCTCGGGTATGTCTTTATGAGCAGCATGAGAACAGACTAATACAGTAAGCTGGTAGTAGGGCACTACTGGGTAATAGGGAGAGGTTGGAACGTTTAAAGGGTTCAGTAAAAGATAAGAAAATGGGGGAAAGTTTGGAGCTTCCTAGAGACTTGTTGGATGGCTTTGATCAAAATGCTGATAGTGATATGGACAATAAATCTAGGCTGAGGCAGTCTCAGATGGAGAAGGCGAACTTGTTGGTAACTGGAGTAAAGATCATTCTTGCTATGCAAACAGACTGGTGGCATTCTGCCCCTGCCCTAGAGATTTGTGGAACTTTGAACTGAGAGAGATAATTTAGGGTATTTGGGGGAAGAAATTTCTAAGCAGCGAAGCATTCAAGAGGAAGCAGAGTATAAAAGATTGGAAAATGTGAAGCCTAACAATGAAATAGAAAAGAAAAACTCATTTTCTGGGGAGAAAGTCAAGCTGGCTGCAGGAATTTGCAGGAGTCCCTACTTTGGCACTGCCTAGTGGAGCGGGGAGATGAAGGCCACCGTCCTCCACACCCTGGAATGGTAGATCCACCAACAGCTTGTACTGTGCACCTGGAAAAGTCAAAGACAATCAATGTTAGCCTGTAAAAGCAGCCAGGAGCAGGGGTGTACCCTGCAAAGCCATAGAGGTGGAGCTGCCCAAGCCTGTGGGAGCCCATCTCTTGCATCAGCATGCCCTGGATGTAAGACATGGAGTCAAAGGAGATCATTTTAGAACTTTAAGGTTTAATGACTGTCCTGTTGGATTTAGAACTTGAATTGGGCCTGTAACCCCTTTGTTTTGGCCAATTTCTCCCATTTAGAATGGGTGTATTTACCAAATGCCTGTACCCCCATTGTATCTAAGAAGTAACTAAATTGCTTTTGATTTTACAGGCTCCTAGGCAGAAGGGACTTCCTTGTCTCAGGTGAGACTTTGGACTGTGGACTTTTGAGTTAAGGCTGAAATGAGTTAAGACTTTGGGGGACTGTCGGGAAGGCAAAATTGGTTTTGAAATGTAAGTACATGAGATTTGGGAGGGGTTGAGGTGGAATAACATGGTTTGGTTTGGCTGTGTCCCCACCCAAATCCCATCTTGAACTGTAGCTCCCATAACCCCACATGTCATGGGAGGGACTCACTGTGAGGTAATTGAATCATGGGGGTAGAGTTTTCTCATGCTGTTCTCACAACAGTGAATAAGTTTCACGAGATCTGTTGGTTTTATAAAGGGGAGTTCTCCTGCACATGATCTCTTGTGCCGTGTATGTAAGATGTAAGATACGCCTTTGCTTCTCCTTTGCCTTCCGCCATGATTGTGAAGGCCCTCCAGCCATGTGGTACTGTGAGTCCATTAAGCCTCTTTCCTTTGTAAATTATTCAGCCTTGGGTATGTCTTTATTAGCAGTGTGAGAACATGCTAATGCAAAATCTTTGCCAGGTCCTATGTCAGGAATGGTATTTCCTAGGTTATCTTCCAGGGTTTTTTACAGTTTTAGGTTTTACAGTTAAGTCTTTAAGCCATCTTGAGATGATTTTTGTATATGGTGTAATGAATGGGTGCAGTTTCAATCTTCTGCAAATGCCAAGCCAGTTATCCCAGCACCATTTACTGAAGAGGGAGTCCTTTCCCAGTTGCTTCTTTTTCTTAATTATGTCAGAGATTAGATGCATGGCACTGGTACAAAAACAGACACAGAGACCAATGGAACATAATAGAAAGCCCAGAAATAATACCTAACTTTAAATTATACTACAGAGCTATAATAAACAAAACAGCATGGTACTGGCATAAAAACAGACACATAAATCAGTGGAACAGGATAAGTAAGCCAGAGATAAATCCATACATCTACAGTGAGCTAGTTTTGACAAAGGTGCCAAAAACATATATCAGGGAAAGGACAGTCTCTTCAATAAATAGTACTGGCAACACTGGGCATCCATATGCAGAAGAATCACACTTGACTCCTATATCTCACCATATACCAATATCAAATCAAAATGGATTACAGGCTTAAATCTAAGAACCCAAACCATGAAACTACTACAAGGAAACATTCGAGAAACTCTACAGGACACTGGACTAAGCATAGATTTCTTCAGTAATACCCCATTAGCACAGGTAACCAAGGCAAAAATAGGCAAATTGGAGCACATAAAGTTAAAAAGTCTCTGCAAAAAAAGGAAGCAATCAACAAAGTGAAGAGACAACACACAGAATGGGATTAAATATTTGCAAACTATCCATCTCTCAAGGGGTTAATAATTCATAACCAGAATATATAAGTAGCTCAAACAACTCTATAGGAAAAAATGCTAATAATCCAATTAAAAATGGGCAAAAGAACTAAATAGACATTTCTCAATAGACATACAAATGGCAGAGAAGTACATAAAGAAGTGCTCAACATCATTGATTACCAGAGAAATGCAAATCAAAACTACAATGTCATATCATCTCACCCCAGTTAAAATGGCTTATATCCAAAAGTCAGCAATAAGAAATACTGGTAAGGATGTGGAGAAAAGGAAACCTTCATACACTGTTGGTGGGAATGTAAACTAGTACAACCACTATGGAGAAAAGTTTGGAGGTTTCTCAAAAAACTAAAATTACAGCCGACATATCCCACTCCTAGATAATATCCAAAAGAAAGGAGATCAGCAGATCAAAGAGATACACTTCTACGTTTATTATAGCACAATTCATTACAGCCAAGATTTGGATTTAACCTAAGTGTCCATCAACAGATGAATGGATAAAGAAAATGTAGGACAAACACACAGTGGAGTACTTAGTATTCAGCCATAAAACCATAAGATCTTGTCATTTGCAACAACATGGATGAAACTAGATGTCATTATGTTAAGTGAAGCAACCCGGGCACACAAAGACAATCTTCACATGTTCTCACTTATTTGTGGCAGCTAGCAATTAAAATAATTTAATTCATGGAGATATAGAATAAAAGAAAGTTTACCAGAGGCTAGGAAGGGTAGTGGGCATGAGTGGGTAATAAGTGGGGATGGTTAAGGGGTACAATAAAAGTTAGAAAGAGTGAATAAGACCTAGTAGTTGCTAGCAAAACAGGGTGACTGTAATTAAAAATAATTTAATGTTACATTTTAAAATAACTGAAAGAGTATAATTGGATTATTTGTAACACAAAGGATAAATGTTTGAGATGATGGCTACCCCATTTACCCTGATGTGATTATTATGTGCTACATGCCTGTATCAAAATATCTCATGTAACTCATAAATATATACACCTACTATGTGCCTACAAGTTTTTTTTTTCAAGTATCTAAATAGGCATCTGTTGCTGAAAAAAAAAAAGCATTGCCATATGTTTGAATGCAGTACTACCTGTCAGCAAGAGACTGAATGATACGTAAACCTTCCTTATTGACACTTGAATCAATATGCCACTAGTTTGTAGCAGCACAGCCATAATCACCAACTGAGGAGTTTACAGAAAAAACAACAACAACAACAAAACAGACAAGTAGGTTGATTCCAGAAATTCACATAGAATCGGTGGTCAGTTTATAGAGAATAAAAGAGTGATAAGGAAGAAAGGCATCTAGAGAAACAGCCAAAAGTGCCACTGTCTTTTGTTAAATGTTCTGCTCACAGCCAGCAAAGTTTCACCAAGACAGGTCTTGGCAGAGCCTTGGGAAGACTAAAATATTAAGTTTATACCTAATCCTTAAAAGCAAAGGGTCAACTAGATGACTGCTAAAGCATGTTTCCAGTCTTTCTTGATCACATATCTTCCTTAGCAGTAAAATAATAATAACTCCCAACATGGCTGACGTTTGGCTAATACACTCCTGTACTTCCCTACCTATTGTTTGCATCCATTCTAATTGGCCAGTGTCTAATTAGGCTATCATATTTCTTTAAGGGGATTTTTGAAACAAAATTTCCTGATCTGTCTTGATTTTCCCTGATACACTTTATGGCTGTGAAGGCCTCTTCCATAGAGTCACTTGGGAGGTCTGAAAGGGTCACATGATGAAAATTTCCCATATCTTACATTTGATAGCCCAAGGTTGCCAGCTATTTAAGGCCTGACTAAGTTAATAAACTAGAGAACACTTGGTTAAGGGGTACATATAAGTTAAAAGAACTAACAACGGCTACCACATGGGTTAGGAGGTCCAGGGGGAGCCTATTAATTCACTCCTCATCAGCTCTGTCTTCTCTTATCACCAGTTGCAGGGGGTTCTCATGGCTGCTCAACCTCCACCAAAACCAGGAGACCCTGGGAGCTCTAGCTGTGCAGAAAGCCATACAGCCAAAAGAAGTTCAGGAAACTTCAAGTGGCAGCAGGGACATTCTGAGTGGGTGTTTCTGAACAGCACCTATAATAAGTGATGTGGCTAAAGCAACAGTAGTACCTAGAGGTTAGCAGTGGCAACCTTAGAAAGGTTGACAAACTTTAGGGTAAAACCCAGACCCTAGCTGGTTCCTTGAGATTTGGAAGCATTTAGTATCTTTGGTCACATGGCCATAACTAGTTTCTTGCTGCCTTTTCACTCCAGCTCATGGTTATTCGGTGAGGAGGAGAAGCACCACAGAACAATGCCAACACCAGTTCAGTCTGAGGTGTGAGTGTGGGAGAGGCTGTGAGTGTGAGAAAAGTAGCATGAAAAATGCAAACATTCTGATTCTAAAATAGAATATTAAATCCATTTCTATAAGCAAGTACAGGAGGATCTTGGCAGTGTATTAAAGTTCATGATTCCTGCACATCATCTCATATTGTAAGTGAAGTCCTAACAAGGGGCAGGGAGATGGGCTGTAAACATATTTTATACTTTAAGATAATGTTGTCAGGGACATTGTTCAGTCATAAGAAGCCAGTTCAAAATGGACAGGAAACTCAGAGAGATGGGTGCTTTAAAAAGTGGGATGTATCGTGGTATGATGAGAAATATACAGATTTTGGATTCAGATAAACCTGAGTTCAGATCCCAGGTCTGCCATTGAATGTATATTTTGTGACTTCAATCAAGTTGACTTTAGTCTTCTCATTTGTCAAATGGAACTAGTAATAGCACCTATAAACTAAGGTTTAATGAGGATTAACAAAAAAGCTATATGTAAAACCCCTAGCACAAGAGTCTATCACATAATAAGTGCTCAGTGAGCGGTTATTCACTTTCCACTTTGCTCTCATTTTTTCTTGGCCTCTTAGAGTATAAGAACTTAAGACACAGACAACAACATGGGTCTAGGAAGGCCAGAAAGTGGAGGATGGCTAGGCATAGCACTTTACTGTAACTAGAGACAAAGCATTTCTGCCTTCGGGGTTTGGAAAGGCTCTTGTATAACAATCTGGGGAGTATAGGCGGGAGGTTAAAATAAACAACTCATTAAACCAGAACATTTAATATGCTGTTACAAGAGGCAGGAGGGAAAATTAATAACTTCTAAAGGCTTCTTGGTCTCCTCTGTGTATGTGTGCTCTAAAAACTTCAGCCAGATCGGCTTGACAGGATATGGACTTGTCAGGGTAAGTTATGCTCTGATGGGAGGCTCAGTGGTCTTCCAGCTGTGCTCCAGATGCATGATGATCTCCATTCATGAAGATCTCATACTGACTCATCGGAGAAGTCTAGGAATTGAAAAGCTGAGCTAAAAATCATTGTGGGCAGCCTTTTCTGAGTATGTAGGAAAGGAAGATCAAGAGATAAATATCTCTGTCAGAAGGGATGCAGACAGCAGTGTTGCCAAATAGGCTGCCCTATTTGCCTTGCCTAGGATAAGCCATAAAGATTCTTCCCAGACAAACCAAAGTGGTGGCCAAAAGCCCAGATATTACAAATAATTTAATTCAAAAAATAGCTGAAAGATGCAAATGCTTATATAGAGTCCAGTTGTTTTCCTAGCTAGACTCTCCAAATGCTCTAAGAACTGCTGAGATAAAGCAAACATGTTGCAAATATACCACAATTTATTATGTAAAATTGGTATTTCCCATGTTGAATTTGCTTGAAGATAAATTAGAAGCCATTTCTTTATAAAAAAGATTCACACCAGGATTTTCTTTCAATAGTGCATTTTAGAATAATTTTTCTCCATATGCAGCTCTTCATGAATGTGCCTACTGGGCAAAACAGAAAGTCCTGTATAAAGAAGGAAAGAGGTGAAGATATAGAGAGCCAAGGAAAGCAACTGCCTTCTCATTGGTCATACTGTGCTAACAACCAATCATCAGGAACAGCCGAAAATGTTACCCAAAGGGCTACAATTATAAGTGTGGCTCCTGAATTGTCTGTTTGGAATCAAACATTGCCACAAGGTTGCTATGTGCATCAGCATCTCTTAATAAGTATTATATTCTGTAGCTATATATTATGGTTAAAACCTAATAAGTACGGATTCTAGGCATCCAGGCAGCCGACATATGTCACCATAGCTCTTTCGGTGATGGAGGAGAAATTATAATTTAGAAAGGCAAGGAGGAAATAAAATTAGTTTCTATTAAAATTAAAAGAAAGCATTAGCTGACTTCATTAAGGCAAGTCAGAGCCATTAGGAAATGAAATTACATATCTAAAATCATGAAGCCTGCAGATACAGCAATAACTATGGAATCTATCTATTTCTCTTCTAAATTTATCCAGTGTTACCTCAGAGCCCTGCCAGAAACATAATTCATTCTCTCATGCCTCTTTCATCGTTAGAGTTATAGAACTTTACATAAGAGGCTAAAATTACCCCATATTGTAAGACACTTACAAGGTTGCTATTCATGTGTTTAGTCCTAGAGTTGCATCCTGGCCAAAACAGTCTGTGCAATCAAGAGAAATTTCAAAATAAGCCAAGTTTTCATTTTTATTTATTTTTATTGTTTTTACAGACAGGGTGTCACTTTGTCACTGAGCACAGCAATCATAGCTCACTGTAATGTTGAACACCTGGCCTCAAGCAATACTCCCTCCTCAACCTCCTAAAGGGACGGGATTACAGGCATGAGCCACCATGCTTGGCCATCATTTGTATTGCTTAAACATTGCTGTATCAGTCAGAGTCTCACCAGGACATAGATAGAATGCTCAAATGGTGTAATTGAGGAAGGTTTAATATAGGGGCCATTTTTATGAAGATATAGTCAGAGTAGGGAAAATCAACAAAGACAGTGACATGCCTGGGGACTAATAACAGAGGGAAGCTGGGACCATGTCCAGAAGTGAAGGAAACAAGACAAGGAGTGGTGTTACTAAAACTCAGTGGACACTGTAGCCATAAAAGTAGGGCTTCTCAACAGAAGTTTTAACACTTAATAAAGGAATGAAGCCACTGCCGAAAGCATAACCAGGTTAGTGGTGGGGTAGGGAATCAATACCCTACCCAACATCTCTCTTTTCTCATTATTAGATCTCATGCTAGTGCCTTTCATTGATTGAATCTGAAGAAGCCCCAACTAGAGACCTGGGAGATACAGTACCTAGAGCCTACAGGTGTGCAAATCAGAGAAGAGAATGGTAGAAAATAAATCTGCAGGAAAAAAAAAAAAATAGGAAAATAACTAGTACTGATAGGGGCAGAAGAGGACAGGCTCTCGGCAAGATCCCCACCCTCAAACTGAAAAGGCTGATATAGAGGCCTAAAGTGAGAACATACTTTCCTGTTTTCTAGCTTGAATGCTGCCTTTTCCAAAACCACCCATGTACCCTCCCTGTCCCCCCATCATGTGCCCATAAAAACCCCAGGCTCAGCCAGTGAGAGAGAGAAGCAGCTGGACGTTGGGGACTACAGTTGGATGTCACAGAGAAGTAGCTTGACTTCAGAGGGAAATCTTGATGGCATAACTTCAGAGAGGAGTCCAGGTGGGGAGGGCCAGACTCCATGGGAAGATTATCTTCCCATCCATCCCCTTCAGCTCCCCTTCCTACTAAGAGCTATTTTCACCAGCAATAAAATCTCCCACATTTACCATCTTCAATTCATTCACGCGACCTCATTCTTCCTGGACACTGGAAAAGAGCTCAGGTGTCATGAGTGTGAGTACAAAAGGCTGTCACACTAACTCTCCACTGAGCTGTTAACACTTAAGCCATCTGTGGATGGCAAAGCTAAAAGGGCACTGTAACACTTCCTCTGGGGCTTCAGGGGTCGCAAGCATGCTCCCCTAGATGCTGCCGTGGGGTGGGTATGAAATTTGATCTTGCTAGTGCCCAAAAGCACTCACCCTGGCTCCTGCACTCACACATGTGAGCTCCCCCTCCCACAAGAGGTGGAGCAGCGAGTGAGTGAAGTTCACCCCAGCCGGCACCTGTGCACTCCAGTTTACACCTGTGAAGGGGTCAGGGAAAGATCCTGCTTCAGTACTACTATGAACATGGATTCATACACAGCAATACTTCCTTAAGACGTCCCATTCTCTTTCATCAATTTCCTTCACAAATCACAGTTCTCCTCATAACCCCTTATAATTCCCTCTAGCTCTTCCCTTTATGTACCTATTATTAATATCTAATTCTCCCATCCTCCTTTTTTATTCTTGATTCATTCTATATCACAGAAATTCAAGAGTGAGTCTGATAAGGCAAACCCTCTTTCCAGTGCGCAGGAAAAGAAGAAAGCAAGGTATACCAGGCTTGAATTCCCTTTAGCAAGCAGGAAGAAGGAAACATTGGAAACATTCATTTATTAACAATTTTTATCTCTTTAAAATAGAAATTTCAAAAATTCTAATCTAACTGCTCCTTTATTGCCATCACCATGAACACAACAATTATCAGTATTCTAAGGTCACTCTGCTAAAGCCATACCTGCTTACTCTCAAGGTTTTTAGTATTGTATTTTGACTCATCTGAGGATAAATGTCACTATGATTTCTGCAACCGCTTACATTTTTTTCTCTAGAAGTTAGAGTATTCTTGAAAGAAGTAAATGGTACTAAAAATGAACTTTAAAATTTAAAGCAATAGAGTAATGGGCCTGCAATTAGTGGAGCTTATACTCTGCTGGGTATTGTCAGGGAAAGAGTCAAACAAAGGATTGGTAAAATTATTGTCATGTAACTGTGTGCATGCCCAAACTGCATCCTATGAAGAGCAACATCACAGGCCTCACACTGCAGGAGAAAACAGACTGTATTAAAGTAATTCAGCCAGCAACTACACACTCTCATGTTCATTGAAGCATTATTCACAATAGTCAAGATATGGAATCAACCTAAATGTTTATCAATAAATGAATGGATAAAGAAATCGTGGTATATATACACAATTGTATACTGTTCTGCCTTTAAAAAGAAGGAAATCTTGACACTTGCAACAACATCGATGAACCTGGAGGACATTACACTAAGTGAAATAAACTAGGCAGAGAAAGAAAAATACCACATGATCTCACTTATATGAGGAATATAAAAAAGTTAAACCCACAGAAGTAGAGAGTAGAATGGGGATAACCAGAAGCTGGTTGGGTGGAGGAAGGGAATGGGGAGATGTTGGTCAAAAGGTACAAAGCTTCATTTAGCCATATAGAATAACTTTTTTAAATCAATTGTACAGTGTGGTGACTTTAATTAATAATAACATAGTATACATTTCAAAATTGCTAAGATAGTACATTTCAAATGTCTCTCACCACAAAAATGATAAGTAAGTGAGGTGATGGATATGGTTTAGTTTGATTTAGTCATTCCACATTTGTATACTTTAATGAAAACATCACACAGTACTCTATAAATATATAAAATTATTATTTGTCAATTAAAAATAATAATTTTAAAAGAGCCATATGGAAATTCTGGAAATGAAAAGTACAATAACTAAAATGAAAAAATTTTTAGAGGAGCTCAACAGATTTAAACCGGCAAGAGAAAGAATTAGTGTGCTTAAAGATAGATTAATAGAGATTATGCAATCTGAAGAACAAGAAAGAAGAACAGAGCCTTAGAGAAATGTGGAACACCATTATGTGCACCAATATATGCATAATGAGGGTGACAGAAAGAGAAGAGAGAGAAAAGGGATAAAAAAAAATTGAAGAAATAATGGCTCAAAACTTCCCCAAACTCTTGAAAAACATTAATCTTATACATTCAAATATCTCAGCAAATTCCAAATATGAGAAAAATAGAGATCTGAAAATAGTGACATAATAGTAAAAGGGCTTAAGGACAAAAAAAGAGAAAATATTAAAAACAGCAAGAGAAAAATGGTTCATTACTTAAAAGGGAGCACCAATAAGGTTAATAGCTGACTTCACATAAGAAACTTTGTACATCAGAAAGCAGTGTGGTAACATATTCGAAGTGCTCAAAGAAAAAAAATGAACAACCAAAAATCCAATATTCAGCAAAGCTATATTTTAAAAAATGAAGAGAAAATAAAAGCATTCTCAAATAAATTAAAACAGAGAATTCATTGCTAGCAGAATTTCCTTGCAGAAATATTACAGAAAATTCTTCAGACTGAAAGCAAATGACCCCAGACAGAAATTCAAGTCTACATACACAAAAAATAAAAAGCACTGGTTTAGCTAATTAAGTAATTATAAAAGATAAATGAGTCACATCAGCATAAATGGTAGAGTAGGTACCTCCCCACTTTCATCCCACTCTCAGCCCCCACTCCAAAGAAACACCAAAAAACAAGCAGAACTGTCAAAATCAACTTTGTCAGAACTCCAGAAAACTATCGAAAGTTTGCAGTAAACAAGCTAACAGTGAATCAAGAAAAAGGCAATATAAAACTGTTTTGTGATGTTTTTACCTGCCCTCACTCCATCCCCTTTCCTGTATGGCAGTAGTCTTGGTCACTAAACAGTAGCAGTCTGTTTTCCTAGTGTGAGACCATGGTCCCTGGTTCTAGAAGGGAGCAGAGCATACCTTATTCAGAAACTGTTGTGAATATATGTTCCAACCTGTCTAGGGGCTACATGGAAAACTAATGCAAGACACTCATATCTATTTTGCCTAACTTGGGGCTCAAGCCAGAAAAATGGGAGACTTTACTGGAAAACACTGCAAGCTAAACTAACAATCCTTAGATGCTGGGGACAAAAAAATTATAGTCAAAACATAAAAAAAAAAAAAAAAAAACCAACAACTAAGGAATGAGAAAAAACCTTGGAAGAATTTCTTTGTGAACCTAGGATTTTCAAAAGTAGCAGTTTATACCTGGTAATTTAGGAAATCATGCACACAACCAGAGACACATGCTAAGACCTAAGCTTTTACTTTAGGCTGAATCCTAGGTTCAGTGCAAGCCTAAGTGTTGAAGGAGTGCCCTGGCACAAAGCTAATCTGCAAATACTGGGAGAGGTGTCCTTTGTTTGTCTCTTTGTGCTCCTGAAGTGCAAGGTAATCTCTATCAAAACACTAGCTGAATACAAGCTAAGGAACAGAAACTTCAGTTACCATACATGACAAAGAATACAGTATTTGCAAAAAATTGCCTCTAAACAAATGAACTAGTTCAGCCTTCAGCATTAAAAAAAGCAAACTCTGGAGAAGAGGGAGAATTTCATAAATAAGCTGTGTTTGAGGTAGGCCTTAAGGAATATGAAAATTTGCCTTCAATAATGGAATGAGAAGCTAGGAGAGGAAAGCTTTTACTATTAGAGGAATACAGGGAGCAACACTATGGAAAACAACAATATCTACCCTTGGTCTTAGGAAAACTCAGCCTCCAAGATATATGGCCCAGATTGTCCTTTGGGTAAGAAGAGCAAGGAAAAAAAAATACACGCTCAGTATTTCCTGATGAAGCTGTAGGAAAATAAGAGTTATTTTCTCCATTGGAAAGGCTGTCATTACCATTAGGTTGACAAAGGTTGAAACTAGGCCAATAGTTCTTGTTGAAATGGATTAATATAAAGGTTGAGAGTTGAGAGCTAGTTACTATCCAGTGATAGAAATAAGAACTTTGTCCAATACCCTAGCTTTACAGATGAGGAAGATAAGGCCAATGGATAGAGTGTGACTTTACCACCAATATATTGAGGGCCTAGAATTTGAGCTAGGTCTTAAAGAATGGTTTGTATTCTAGCATTTCAGTTTTCATTATACTCTAGTGTGTATTCTGGCAACATGGGAAACAAGTTATAGGATATTGAAAATACTTCATCAATGTCTTCTTTGAAATACCCTCTCACATCAAGGGAAAAAAGACACAGATATTATTAATATTATTTGTACATAGATCTAAAAATATCTATCAGTAGCACCTTAATATATAGTATTTGTAATGAAATAAATAATGTCTAACTTTCATGAAGTGATTTACAGTTGACAAAGCATGTTGTAGATTCAATTTAATCCACACAACAACCTTATGTGGTAGGCATTATTATCCACAATTTTATAAATGGTGAAAAAAACAAAGGACACTTAAATAAACCTTTGAGTGCCCAAAATCATACAACTAAAAGTTCACTAAAGTTCAAACCTAAATTTCATGATTATAGTCAACTCTAGGAATTATCCTTGACTACATAATCTATGCTGCTAAATCCTGCATATTTTTCCTCATAAGCAGGTTTCAAATCTGTCTTGTTCTCCATGCCTACTACTCCTGGCCCCATCAGACTTTTGTTGTATTTCCCATGTGCTGTTGTAATAGTATTTCAACTTTTCATTCCTCCATTCTCATCCTCCTTAAATTTATCTCTCATGCCACAGCAAAAGTGTTATCAATCGGGCGTGGTGGCTCATGCCAGTAATCCCGACACTTTGGGAAGCCAAGGCGAGTAGATCATGAGGTCAGGAGATAGAGACCATCCTGGCCAACATGGTGAAACCCTTTCTCTACTAAAATATAAAAAGTTGGCCAGGCATGGTGGCATGCATCTGTAGTCCCAGCTACTCAGGAGGCTGAGGCAGGGGAATCACTTGAACCCAGGAGGCGGAGGTTGCAGTGAGCAGAGATCACACCACTGCACTCCAGCCTGGTAACAGAGCAAGACTCCACCTCAAAAAAAATGTGTTATCTAAATACAAATCAGACTTGTGTTTATAATATTTCAAATAAAAATAGAAGAATATATCAAACTTTGGTAATATTTTAGTCAAAATGGATTAACACATTGTTAAAGTGAACTCCAATGCTGCAGTGCCATGTAGTGTTGCACTGTATATATGCCTTCAGTGGTTTTATAACTTCACTGGGGAGATAGAATTAACACTCTCAGCATAAATATCCCCAAAGAAAGGAGAGTATATGATAAAGTGCTAAACTGCATAAAATTAAGAGTTGGGATCCATGAAAAAAGTACCATATGGTTTATTCTCTTGGTTTCAGAAACTGCTTTGAAAAAATATTTTTGTGTGTGTCAAATTGAATAGTTAGTGTACCCTTAAAATGTCAATCTTAAAATTTTCCTTTTAATCCTTAAAATAGATGAATACAGTTTGATATGATTTGGTTCTGTGTTTTCACCCAAATCTCATGTTGAATTGTAATTCCCAATGTTAGGGGAGGGACCTGGTGGGAGGTGATTGGATTATGGGGGCAGATTTCCCTCTTACTGTCCTTGTGATAGTGATTGAGTTCTCATGAGATCTGATTGTTTAAAGTGTTTAATACTTTAAAACTTCCCTCTTTGCTCTCTCTCTCCTGTTGCCATGTGAAGATGTGCTTGTGTCCCCTTTGCCTTTCTGCCATGATTGTAAGTTTCCTGAGGCCTCACATTCATGCTTCCTGTACAGCCTGTGGAACTGTGAGTGAACAAAACCTCTTTTACTCATCAATTATCCGGTCTCAGGTAGTTCTTTATAGCAATGTGAGAACAACTAATACAGAAAATTGGTACTGGAGAAGTGGGGCATTGCTATAAAAATACCTGAAAATGTGGAAGTGACTGTGGAACTGGGTAACAAGCAGAAGTTAGAAGAGTTTGGAGGGCTCAGAAGATGACAGGAAGATGAGGGAAGGTTTGGAACTTCCTAGAGACTTGTTGAATGGTTTTGACCAAAATGCTGACAGTGATATGGATACAATGAATTCTTGGTTGAGGTGGTCTCAGATGGAGATGAAAAACTTACTGGGAACTGGAAAAAAGGTCACTCTTACTATGCTTTAGCAAAAAGACTGGAAGCATTGTGCCCCTGCTCTAGAAATCTGTGGAACTTTGAACTCGGAGATGATTTAGTGTATCTGGTAGAAGCAATTTCCAGGCAGCAAAGCATTCAAGATGTGACCTGGCTGATTCTAATAGCATATGCCCATATGCAGGAACAAAGAGATTATCTGAAACTGAAACTTGTATTTAAAAGGGAAGTCGAGTGTAAAAGTTTGGAAAATTTGCAACCTAACCATACGGTAGAAAAGAAAAAACAGAAATTCAAGCCAGGTACAGAAATTTGCATAAATAAAGAGAAGTGGAATATCAATAGCCCAGACAATGGGGAAAATGCCTCCAAGTTATTTCAGAGACCTTCATGGCAGAACCTCCCATCGCAGACCCAGAGGCTTAGGAGGGAAAAATGGTTTTGAGTCAGGTCAAACACATACAATACTCCATTAAAATATCATACTCATTAATGAGAATGATACATCTGATGGAAACCATGATTGCTTTCCACTAACACTTTCACACTGATTGGCACCAGTTCTATCCTTCTTAGCCCAAATGGCTTCTCAAGTTGCCAAAGAGAGTTCTTCCTCATCATCATAGTGAACTGGCAGGCTTACAATAACCACAGCCTGCAAATAGGAATTAGCAATCTCTTACACCGAACTCTCAGAATCAATTAAACTACTTTATTGAATCGATGAGTCAGATTTCCATCAAGCATCGTCTCTAAGACCCTAAAGCACAGCCATTCTTTCCTTAGATATCTGTTTGCCTCAGCGTTTGCCCTCCTTTTTAATTATCCTGTATATCTGAACATTTTCTATTTTGGCAAAAGATGCATGGAGTATTTGGTAGGCCAAGAAAGTGAGTCTTAGTATGTGACCACTAAATACAACTTTAATGAAGAAGGTGATGAGGATAGGAAGGGGAAGAGATAAAATACTAAGTATATTTAAAAGAATAATTTTAAAAAATTAAAATATATCAAAATGTCGCAAACCTCATTTATAAAAACACAGCTGCATAAGAATAAACAAGACACATGCCATGTTCTTGAATATGAAGACTCCATAGTATACAAATGTCCATTCTTTCCAAATTACTCTATACACTGGACACAATATAAGAAACAATGAAATTGATTCTGGAACTTAAAACTAATATGTTAATCAGGAAAAAATAAATGTATGAAACCCATCAAGAAAACTGTGTAAAATAAAAAAAATTAGAGGGTACTTGTATTACAAAATAATTTAAAAAGCGTAATATTATCACAGAAAGAGTCAACACATTGAAACAGAACAGAAACTCCTGACAGATATCACGTGTATATCAGATATAAATGTATGATTAAAATGCCATGTCAATTTAGTTGATAAAGCAAAGCCATCATACATGATGTAACAAAATACAGCAAACCAATAAAACCTTATATAAGGAAAAAATACTATGAAGAAAATTTGAAGGCAAATGACAAATAAGAAAAAAAAAACCTACTGCTTAAAGTCCTATTACAAATTAAAAAAAAGTAAAGTTTCCCCAAAATTGGCAACTGTAAATTTGCAAAAGGAATACAAAAAGCAAACAAATGTAAAGACTAGATAAAATATGAAAAAGCTCAATTTCAAAAATAATAAAGTGATGTAAATAAAGTGAGACACAATTTCACCTCTTAAACTTGCTAAATCATACAAAATTATAGTAACTCATGTTGGCAATGTAATGGGGAATGGGAATGTTGATAGGCCTAATTTGGGAATGTAATCTGGTGAGTCTCTGGAGGCAATCTGGCAATATGTACCAAAAACTCTAAAAACGTGCATCAGCTAGGACACAGCTATTCTGCTTCTAGGAATTTATTTTTAAAAATAATCATGGAAATGCAGAGATTTAGCTGCAAGAATGCTCACTTAATATTATAAGTGATGCCAAAAATTATTTCTATCTTTGTTTGATCTCATTTTCCCCTAAATTTCTACAATGTGGAGTACTTTTGATATAGGAGAAAAAGAATTGTTGCTTATGGGCAGATCTAAGTAAACAAGAAAGCCACATTAGTTTAATGGAAAGAATACTGGAGACTGAATTCCAAACCTAGATGCAACTCAGAATCACCTGAGTAGCTTCTTTTTTTTTTTTTTTTAATTATCTTAATTGGAGAATATGCCAGTTCTGACTTCTTGCCTCTATTACTCTGTTACCCATCACCTCCATGGCTGCTAACAAGCAAAGTACTATCATCCCTGGCCTACAGAATAGAGCCACTGCTGAACTTGGTGATGCTAGTACCTTTGCACTAGCACATTCTTGATAACCTTGATGATTGGTGAGTCCTTTGGGTTCTCCTGTGGAACATAACTCTGGTGAGTTTTATGGCCTCACATAATATGTGAATTCCAGCATTCTTCCTCCCCTGAGCCTTTTTATTTCTTCTTCTACCATCTGCCAGGGCAACTTTGACATTTTCACTTCCCACAGCGTGAGACATCACTTTCTCCAGGCTCGTAAGAAACATGCTAGCAGTGAGCTTGTCCCATCCAAGGAGTCTTTGCCAGGGTGTTAAATCCTGTGTCCTAAAGAAGTGCCCCTAAATCAACGAATTCTTGGTAATCTAGTCTTACATTCCAGATTCCTTGTAGAAGCATCCTCGAAACCAAATCCCAGAAAATACTATGGCTTCTGAAGAACGTGCTAGCAAATTTTTGCAACTCTTTCAGAGTGTAACGTCTTTCCTCCTTATCAAACCCATAACATTCTGTTCCAGGTTATGTTAATATTTAACCCTAGTTATTGTCCTGGCAATCAAGAGAGAAAATGGGACATCTCTGTGTGGGGGAAGGGATAGTACCAGTTGCCTTGCATCAGAGAAGCCTCTGTACTTTTTTTTCTCATAGGAGAAGTACTAACTCTTACTCCAAAATGGTGGGCCACTTCTAAAAGCTTTGAGAGATGTAGGGGGTATCTATAGAGTGAAAATCTTCAAGACCATCCCCTTAGATGTCCCCATCTCATGTTTCAGCATCCCATAAAATAGTAGACTTGACTTTTGCATAACAGACCCACTTTGGCTGACAATTTAAACATTTCTGGACCTCTAGGACCCTAATTAGCAAATCCTTAATTTACCCCTAAGCTGTAACTATTCTCCCATTGGAGGCCTCCTGTTAGGCTAACTTGAAGACACTCTGGCTCTCACACTTGGCCTTTAATTGTTTGTGAACCACCCTCATTTTCTCATTATCTCTCTGCAGGGCATTAGTGCAATTTAGTAACAACAAACAATCCCTACTACATCAAAATTGAAAACTTTTGCTTCCCAAAAGACATTGTTAAGAAAATGCACAGGTGACAATCATAAAGATTGAACATATTCTGGGTCATAAAGCAAAACTTAACACTTTAAAATACTTCAAACTAAGTTCTCTGATGGTTACAGAATTAAACTGGAAACCAGAAAAGAAATATTTCTGGACAATCCCCATGGGTCCAAATGGAAAATATTTTGAGTTGAGTGATAACAAAAACACAATATACCAGAACTTGTGGGATACAGCTAAAGCAGTGCTGAGAGGAAAATTTATAACAGTCAATGCCTATACTATAAAAGAAGAAAGGTCTCATCAATGATACAAGATTTCACCAGAAGATACTAGGTCAAGAAGACCATACTTAACAAAAAGTGAGGAGAAGAGACGAATCAATGAATCAAAAGTAAGTTCCTTGAAAAAGTCAACAAAATAGATAAACTTCTCGCCAGACTGATCAAGAACAAAATATGACACCAATTACCAATATCAGGAATGAAATTGGGGAAATCACAGAAGACAATACTGATATTAAAAGCATAATAAAGGGATATTAAAAACAACCCTATGGCAATGGATTCTACAATATAGATGAAATTGATGAATTCCTCAAAACTTGCAAACTTCCAAAATTCACCAAAAGAGACATAGGTAACCTGAATAGTACTATGCAATTCTGAGAAATTAAATTTGTAGTTTAGAAGCTTCCAACAAAGAAAAATTCTGGTCCAGATGGCTTCACTGGCAAATTGTATCAAATATTTAAGTAAGAAATAATAACAACTCCACAGGAATTCTCCCAGAATTTATTTGCAGAAGAAATTCTTCCTAACTCAATTTATGAGACCAGAATTACACTAATAAGGAAACCAGATAAGAGCATTACAACAAAAGAAAATTGCACAATATCCCATATAAAAATCAATGCAAAAAACATCAACATAAATACTACCAAATAGAATCTAAAAATATATAAAAACTATATCATGATCATGTGGAGTTTATCTTGGGAATACAAGGTTGGTTCATTCAAATATCAATCAGAGTAATTCATCACATAATAGATAAAAGAAGAAAAACATATCATCATCTCAATAGATGTGAAAGAAGCCTTTGACAAAATTTAACATCCATTCATGATTTTTAAAAACCTCCCAGAAATCTAGTAGTAGAAAGAAACTGCCTCAACTGTTTCAGGCTGTCGCCAAGAACTTTTACATTTTTTCGTCGATGATTTACGTTCATTATTTCTTTCACAATTGAAAAAGTTTATTTTTCAGTTTATGCTGAATAGGGGCATTTAGTCAAACCCTAAAAATTCACCATAAGCTTTTGAGACATTGGATTAGTGTGGAATATTCTAAGCTTTGAAATGAGTAATATCACACCAGGCAGTCTAGAACCTCTCAACTGTAGTTTCTCCAGAAGATAAACCTCATGTCTCATCCTCTGTTGAGTTAGAAATGTGACTATATGAGCTGGCATTGAGGACCAGGAAGTCTAACAGCATTTTATGTCGATTTTAAAACTATCTTTATCCCTTCATATCACCTCAAGTTCACACATACTTTCTGTGGGCATGTGTGGAATGGGGCCTACTAATCCAAAGCCTATGCTCAGGTTTGTCTAAGAAAAATTATTTCACTTAATATTTCCATAAATACTTAGGGTTCAGCTCTTTCTGTTCTGATAAATCATTTCCATCCACTTCTATCCATTGCTTTCCTTTCAAAATGTTGTTTGTTTCTCTCTTGTGCTATAGTTTCTTCTCTTTCTCTGGTGGTTGTGTTTATATGTGTGTTATTTTTTTCTGTTGTTTTAATGGGATTTAGGGTGGCAGCGCAGACAAGCATATGTTTTCATGTGCCATTTTTATAGCTTTATTATTTTGTAATTTACACAACACATAATTTACCCACTCTGATTATATATTTCAGTGATTTTCAGTAAATTTATAGAGTTGTTGAACTACTCCCACAGTTAAGTTTTAGAACATTTCCATCACCCCAAAAAGTTCTTTCATGCCCAAGTGTTGTCAGTCAATACTCTCAGACCCAGCCTCAAGCAACCAGTGATCTGTTTTCTTTCGCTGTAGATTTATCTTTTCTGGATAATGCGTATAAATAGAACTGCACAATACACAGTCTTTTGCATCTGGCTTTTCTCACTATAGCATTATGTTTTTGAGGTTTGTTCATATTATAGAATTTCTCGGTAGTCTGTTTCTTTTTATTGATGAATTGTACTGCATTTTATGGACACACCACATTTTTTAAATTCCTTCACTAGTGGATGAATATTTGGATTCCAGTTTGTAGCTGTTATAAAAAGAATGCTTTTATGAACATTCTCTCACAAGGCTTTATGGGAAAATGTTTGTATATCTCATGGATAGATACATAGGCGTAGAATTGCTGTGCTGTGTGGTATGTTTAACTATTTAAAAATTTGTCAAACTGTTTTTAAAATTGCCTAAAACATTTCACATTTCCACCAGCAATGTTCTAAATTTTCCACATTATTGTCAACATTTATTATTATCTGACTTTTTGGCTGCAGTCATTCTAGTGGTTGTATATTGGTATGTCGTTGTGGTTTTAATTTTCATTTTGATAATGACGACTTTGACCATTTCTTCATGTGCTTATTTCCTATTCCTATATTTGCTGAGATGTCTATTCAAATCTTTTGTCCATTTCTTAATTGAGCTATTTGTCTTATTACTGACAAGAAATTGAGTTGTATTGAGTTGTGAGAATTATTTAATTACTCCTGATAACAATCCTTTACAGACATATGACTTGCACATATTTTTCTCCTGGTTTGAGTTGTCATTTCTTTTTCTTGTCTTTTGAAACACAAAAGATTTCTATGTATATAAAGTCCAAATTGTCAATATTTTCTTTTATGGATCATACATTTGGTGTTGTATTTAAGAACTTGCCTAATCCAAGGTTTCAAAGATTTTCTTCTAAAAGTTTTACCTCTTACATTTTGATATGATAGATGTTTAATTGATTTTGGGGTATTGTGTGAGGTTATAGTGTAGATTCATCTTTTTCCATATGCTACCTCACTGTCTCAGGACCATTTGTTAAAGACTACCTCTCCTCTATCAAATTGACTTGGCAATTTATTGAACATCAATGGAGTATAAAGGTGAGGAGGTATTTTGAGAATTTCAGTTTAGTTCCATTAATATATATGCCTATCTGTTTACCACAGCAACACTATCTTGACTAATGTATCTTTATAATAATTTTTGCAATTAGGAAGTGTGAATCCTCCAACTTTTTTTTTCAAGTTTGTTTTTGGTTATTCTGGGTCCCTTGCATATCTGTATGGATTTTAAGAAGAGCTTGTCAATTTCTGCAAAAAGAGCTGTATTAGTCCTTTTCACGCTGCTGATAAAGACATACCGAGTCTGAGCAATTTACAAAAGACAGAGGTTTAATTGGACTTACAGGTCCACGTGGCTGGGGAGGCCTCAGAATCATGGAGCAAGGCAAGGAGGAGCAAGTCACATCTTACGTGGATGGTGGCAGGCAAAAAGAGGGCGTGTGCAGAGAAACTCCTGTTTTTAAAACCATCAGATCTCGTGAGACCCATTCACTATCATGACAATAGCACAGGAAAGACCCATCCCCATGATTCAATCATCTCCCACTGGTTCCCTCCCATAATTGGGATTTATGGGAGCTACAAGATGAGATTTGGGTTGGGACACAGAGGCAAACCATATCAGAGCCACCTGGGAATTTGGTTGCACTGAATCTATAGATCAATTTTCCATCTTATCATTACTGAGACTTATAATCCATAAATGTGAAATATCTTTCCATTTAATTTGATTTTCTTTAATTTATTTCAACAATGTTTTATGGTCTTCAATGTATAGACTTCCGCTTGAAATTTGTTTCTAAACATTTGCTTATTTTTGATGTTCTGGTGAATAAAATTGTTGTCTTGGTTTTATTACATGTTATTCACTGCCTTAAAAGAAATACTCTATAATGGTCTTTCTCAGCTGTTTTATCTAAAATATAAATTGCATGATAATGTGTGAAAATGTATTATACACAAATATGATTTCCTGGACCATTTGCAATAACTCTTTGCACCTTTTCCATCAGAAATCCAAGGTACAGCATTTTAAAATTACTTTTTTGTTAATATAAACAACTTGGTACCTAAAAATATAATTAAAAAACAGTAAATATTGCTTTCTAAATTTAGAGGAATGGGCTTAAGAGAAAATTTCAGATAATTGATATAAATTTAAAGATTTTCTTACTTGGTTTAACTCCTGACAATAAGCTTTTATTAGAGAGTAGAGTTAGACTTGAGAGTTATGATAAGTAGACAGGCTGAAAAAATGGAAATAAAGTCATTCTCATAGAGTACTTCTGTGTAATATTCTCTACGTGTATTTGGTTTTCACTCACGACAATAGTTTTATTATAGCATAAAATTTAAAAACTTTTTAATGTGCCTTGTGCACAATTTATCAGTTTACTATGGCCACGATAACATTATGTAACTAACAACCACAAAATCTCAATGGTATCAATGTTAATCATTTGTTTAGCTCACAACTCTGTGGGTCAACTAATCTAGGCTGGACTCTGCTGGGCAGCTCTGCTAATCTCAGTTTTGCTTGCTTATACATGTAGGTGATGTTTGATCTAGGCTAGGCTCATCTGGGCACCTCTTCTTAACTCAGGTGTGCTGGCTCACACATTTGGGGTTTGGCTGATCCAGGTTGGAGTAAAATAGGCTGTTTTGCTAATGTTAAATATGCTTTCTCAAACATGTGAGGGTAAGCTGATCTAGGCTGGTCTCTGCCGTGGTAACAACTCTGCTCCAGTTTTCTCTCATTCTTCTTTGGGGTTCAATGGGCGAGCCTGAGTCATGTTCTTTTTCTGACAATAGGAGAGGTCCAAGAGCAAGTGTAAACATGCAAGCCTCTTGAGGCCTAAGGTTAGAACTAGCTCACTGTTACTTCTAACTTTTTCTACTCTCCAAAGCAAATATCATAATTCTACCCAAATTTGAGTTTGGGAGGACATTTCTGCAACATGGACATAGGGAAGGACGAGGAATTTGAAACAACACAATATACAGCAAAACCCTAAAAATAACTCATTATTAAAATTCTGAAATCATCATGAGTTTATTCATGACTTTTCAAACTCATTTTTGAGAGTTTCACCCTTAGACTCTCAAAATGACCTTCAAGAATGCCAACTCAATGTCAGAGTAAGGGACAGAGTCTTATTATCTGAGCCTTTGTTGTGTTTTCTGTGTTTTTGGTAAATAAATACATTTCTAATACAAGGCTATATTGGTGTGCTGATCTACACAGTATGTCTTGAATGACATTTATCTGAATAACGCTTTTTAATGTCACAAAGAATATGTTTAATTTGATAAAAAATAAAAAAGGCTTTGTACTTTTGAAACTGTGTTCTAAGCAATTGCTAGCCATTTGTACGTTACTCCCTCTGATTGTTATACAGCTCTAATGGATGTTGTTATACAGCTCTAATGGATGCATGTTTCAACACTCCCTCACCCTCTTGTGTTGAGGAGACTCTGAGTGGGATGTTCAGTAGTTGGTATATCATTCCTAGCTGACCAGATTCCATATAGTCACCAAATGGTAGAAATTATCTCAATGTGTTACAAAAAAAGAAATATTTGACATGCAATTAGACTGTACTTATTTAGTAAATTATATTGGGAGCAGAAGGAAATTGCATTTTGAGTAAATATACCAAATTACCCTAATTTGTACTTTCACTATGGTTTTCCATTCAACTATGACTAGGAAATTATCTCACTCAGTGAATTCTAAATATAGGAAAAAAAATTTAAAACAAGAAGCAATTCATTTAAATTCTAAATTTCTTACAACTCGTTTTCTGTAACCCCTTAAGAAGTGACTTGGCACCCAGATATACTGTCTACAGAATGCTATGAAACCTAAGGGAATCATAAGTTTTTGCTATAGTTAGTGATATATTTGGATAAGAACAAACAATTAGTTCAGTTTAAATCCTCTTCTACCCACGAATCTGTGGATCCACTAGGAAAATGGCCACAGCTCTTTTAGAATCAATTCATTTTAACAACTACTTATTGAGTCCTCATTACTTCCAAGGCCCATGACAAATGCTGTATGCATCCAGACATGGTACTAGAAGACCTAAGTCTAAGAAAGGAGAGAAAAATCTAGAGAAATACTTATTACGAGAACTCACATTTATTGAGTGCTTACTACATGCCAAGTACTACATTAACTGTGTTATAATCATAATGTCATTTAATCTTCACAATAACCCTAAGACATAAGTATTATCATAATTCCCATTTTACATATGATGGAACAGAGGCTTAAAATGGTTAAGTAACTGGTGCATGGCGTCAGAGCTAGTAAAGAAGGCAGAACTTGAACTTGAACACATTTTTGTAGGAGTCAGTATTAATCACCATTGTTCAATAGGTTACAAGTATTCTTTTTAGGGAAAAAATGCAATGGGATCAAAGAGAAGGAAGATATTAGATATGAAGGAAGGGAGTCATAAAGGGGTGGGGTCCTGTGAGGAAGGGAATTCCAGGCTGAAGGATACATGAGCAAAGCTAAAACTCTGCAAAGCATATTCAGGCAATGGTAAGGAATTCTAGCATGGCTGCTGCATTTGGGGTGTGAAGAGGAGGAAAAATAGAGGGAAATAAGCCTGACATGGTAGTTTGGGGGAGAGTTTGTCTCATGTTTTGAATGCTTTTCATAAGAAATTGAGCTTTAGTTTTGAAGGCAGTGGGTGGTCCTAGAAGGTATTTTAGAAAAGGAGGTGATTAATTTAAAATTATGGTATCTCTATGTTTACATAAATGGTGATACCATGTACTATTATTCAGAAAGCTGCAAACTTCTATTATTATGACATGCTGGCCCCAGTGCAGGTGGATAAGACAGTCAACTTAAAAAGCCCAAGATTGGGCCAATTTTAGTATTAGACATGTAGTGAAGCTATTGAATCATTACTGTATTAAACAATGCTCATATACAGATGTTTGTAAAAGTTGAGCCATTTGAAATTTGTTTCTCAAGTGGGTAAAATTGATAGTAAACATTCAGGAATTTCAAGATTCTTTTGAGAAATGTATGGGTTATAAACTGAAAGAAATATACCACCTATAAAAGGTGTATTCAGAAACGAATTGTTTAATGAGGTGATGAGGTATCACATTAAGGACTAAAAATGAACTTTCCTATCCTATTGATGTTTTTGTTTGTCTTTTTCCTTCCAGAACTCCCATCCGGAATCTCTCTTAGTCTTATCTGAATGTCTTTGCACCTGGAATGCACTTCCCCTGTCTCTTTGCTTGATTCATTTCTAATGGTCACACAAGACTTAGCTTGGGTATCACCACCTTCTCCAGTAAGCTACCCTAATACATTTTCCCCACCCAAATCTTAATTAAGTACACATTTTGTGGTCAACCAAAGCCTCTTGTTCCCTATTCCAGCTTCTCTTATAGTCCTTCTTATATTACATGGTAGTATTATGTTTACTTTTCCACGTCCTAATGACTATGAAGTCCATGAGTGCAGAGACAGTTTTATTCATCTTTGGGTCCTCAATTTTTGTATCTTTTGTTCATATAACTACATAAGCAATAAAATGCTGGCTGAAGGAATAAATGCATATGCAGCTGTGCAGCTAATATCTCTGAAGAAGCAATTTGATTGCTTAAAAGCCATAAGTTTAATCCTAAATGCTATAAAATGAGATGAGATAGCGTTTCCTTTTAATGAATGTTTGTTTTTATTTAACGGTTATGTATTTACAAGGGGAAACAAATGTTGAGGCTAAAAACTGGATGAAACTGAACTATTACAACAAACCTTACTCTGAGAATGAATACAAAGGCAATCAAAGGATATAAAATAGTCCCCCTTATCCTCAGAGGATAAGTTCCAAACCCCCAGTGGATGCTGAAACTGTGGATAGTACTGATTCCAGCTGCCATCAATTGGAACATGTTTCTGTTCATGTCTCCCATCCACAAATGTAATGCGCTTTCCATCTTTAAAAAATGGGGTATATAATAAGTGTATATATTTATGGGATAAATGAGATGTTTTGATGTAGTCATGCAGTTGTGTAATAATCACATCATAGAAAATGAGGTATCCATCCCCTCAAGCATTATCCTTTGTGTTATGCCTTTTCTATCTCAGCTAAGTATTTATTACGCACTGTGGCCATAAATTTTGCAATGTGAGGTATGACAGCAAAACTAGCACAAATTTATTTTTCTTTCTTCATAAGTTCATGGACAAAAGATTTGTTCTTACTGTGTATCTTAGCAACCTCAGCATATGACTTTTTTTCTTTCCTTATTAAGTGAAAAACTTTCAACTTTTCACTTAATGGAAACACGTTACTGCTTCTCTTTGGCATAATCAAACTGCTAGCATCACTACTCTTCATAATCTCATGTCTTCACTTGGAAACCAGAAGTTAGATAACCATCTACATCTTATTAAAGTCATTGCGTTTTATTAGGTCAGCTCCCAGTTAACACAGTCCAGAAATTTCATTCATGTGCATGATTTGGGAGTCTTCACTTACATATTTATCTCAACCTACATCTCTGAATTTGTTTATATATTTCTTAAGAGAGAAAATTTTAATTGGAATAACAATAGGCATTCCCAGTGTTTTTAGACCAATGACTCCAAAACTGCAACAAGATTCAAGAGGGGACTTCCGAACTTTTTAGTTACTTGAATCCCTCTCTCATCCCAGGGTAGTAGATCTGAATTGTCTATGACAATGTTTTCATATTTACAATTTAAAACCTCACATACTACACAACAAAAATACACCTTGTTATCTATGATGGCATGACATATAAAGAAATTAAAGGCCCTTTCCTACCAACAGTACCACTAAGAAAAAAGAAACTGAATATTCACATGGTATACTGAGTTGATTTATCAATTGATTTACTTTACTTTAGGTTTTAAGTGTATTGCATTAGATATCTCTTAAGGAATATATTATCAATGCAGTTTCTTTTCATATTGTATTAGTTGTCTCTTAAAATCCAAGCATTTAAGTTTAAGACATCCTCACGGAAGAACATGTTTTAATTACAAGGAGAAAAGCCAACAGAAATGCTTTTGGCACAGAAAATTTGCACTCTGCCAGAGTATAATTATCCCTGCATGTACATACATAAGAGTATAGAGTGAAAAAAAAGGGGGTATATTTTCTTTTCAGAGCACATCGTTTACTGCATTCCCAGCAAAATGAAGGGAAGATGGGTTAAATAACACATAAAGCTTATGATTTTCACATTCAGTGGCAAAAATAAGATAAGCGTTAATTAATTAATCCAACTAAACTTTGAGTACCTCTTCAATGCCATAATCTGGAGTTGGATTTCCGAGGAAGCCAGTTCTGAGATGGGCTTCATTATGCAGGATATTTACTAAGAAGTGACTTGAGATAACATCTGCAGAAAAGAGAGGGAAGGAAACAAGGGTAGGCAGCAGGAGAAGGTGATGTTTGATGCAGCCCAGTGAAAGCCTTGTACACCCCCACAGGATCTCTGAAGCTATAGCTGCCCTTCAGAATTGCCATGCCCCTCCATGGGTGGGTAGGATCAGGCATATATAATCCTAAATCATTTACTCGTTGTGTCTTGGTCACCCTGGGAAGGGATGTGACCTTGAGCAAGGCAGCCCTTTACAGCTGAGGTGATCCCTGAAGGGGCTGGTTACTGAAGGCTGTTTGCGGACTGCACTTCCAATAGCTGAGATGAGTCCTTCCCTGAAGGGGGATCTGGATAACGCATCATTGTGTCCACCATAGCCATGCACTGTGCTAAGACTGGAAATACAAAAATGGGCACAATTTTTGCCCTTGGGAAGGTCAAAGTCTTGTAGAGTAGATTGTCTTATAAACACACTAGCAAAAATATATATATATTATTCGTTTTATGCTATTCTTGTTATTTATTTTGTGTATTTAAGGCACCGTCACAAACATTTACATACATTACCTCATTTAATCATCACTAGAACCCAATGTGGGTGGAACTATTAATATCCTATTTATCAGAAAGGAGGAATAAATGAATCAATGGTAAAGTGACTTGCTCAAGGTCCATTGGTAAGTGGTCGATGGATCCAGCATTCAAAGCCTTTCAGTTTGACTCCGGTGTGATAACTGGTTTTTAAAAAAATAGGTACTGCAGAAACAACAAAAGGTGTATGATCAACTTTGTCTACGTCTATAGGTTTCAAAGAGCAGGATCTTTCCCAAATACAACACACACATGTCAATTCCCTGTTTTAAAGCCTTCAATGACTACTCATTGCCTTCTAGGACAAGGCCAAACTCATCAGCATGAGGTTTACCAAAGCTGATCTAGCCTTTCTAATTAACTGTGTATGGCCTCTCTCATCTCACACCTCCTCATTCACAGGTTAAACAACTTGTAGTTTTACTAACCAAATAAGTTGATGTTGTTTTAAACTTACAAGCCTTTGCACACACAGCTCCCTCTACTAGGAATGGTTTTACCAGAATGGTCCATGCCCATCCAAGCAACTTTTATATGTTCTTGAAGACTTGTCTCAAAGATCATCTGCTCTCTGAAGTCTTTGTCAAATTTTCCAGTTAGGGTAAATCACTTCCTCTTCTTTAGTCCCCATTGTAGCTTGTACATAATTTTACCGAGGTTACATCATACTGTCTTACAAATATTTTTATTTATTTCCATTTATGTTGCCTGAAGACAATTACTGTGTTTTACTTATTTTTAGAATTCCAGGCTCTAGCAGTTTCTGGCACAAAGTAGGAGATTAATATATTTTTGAAATAAATGGATAAATAAGTCATTCTGGACTCCAACCTCTACTTCATTCTCCACACCCAATCAGTCACCAAGTCTTGGAACATCTGCCTGTTTAAAAATTTCTAAATTTCTGGTGCCCTCTTCATCCCTGCAAGCACAGTCTCATTCAAGTCAGCAGCCTCCTAAGTGGAGTTTCTGTTTCTTGCCTTTAATCATACTTCCTCCTCTCCTTGCTCAAGCCGTCTTTTGCATGGCTAGCAGAGTAATTTGTCTGAAATGTAAATAAAATTACACCAATCTCATAGTTAAATCTCTCCATGGATCCCAACGACACACAAGATCAATTTTATATTTTACATTGCATATATGGCCTGCTAGTTATTTGTCCCCTGCTGATCTTTGTAGCTTCACCTCTCTCATTACTCCCCCATATTCAGAGCCAGAACGATAAAAGGTGGTACTCTCAGGAAAGCTAATAATTTGATACTAATCAAGTCGGTATTTTTTCAATACTTCTTCAGTCGTTTTGTCTAAGCAAGGATAGGAAGAAATTGATTTATTGAGGATAAAATTTTATTCCTCTTTATGTTTATGGTAAAAGATTTATGACATTAATTTATACCATACTGTTCCTAAATTCTGACAACTTCTTGGAAAGCAGAGTGAACCAGTTAAAATGTAGCTACTAGATAATTTCTAATTCTAATAAATAGTCCAATATATTGTTGTTGAATATAGGTGACTATCCTCTGACTGTCTTGGGTTTAGTTGTGCCAACTGTAGTTGGAACATTCAACTTGTGCATGTGTGTTGCAGAAAACATTTAACAATGAGAAGTCAGTACCAGTAGGAATGCTTTTTAATTTTTAGGCGAGGTACTGAGTATTTCTGTCAAAGAATGTGTGATTTCTATTTTGGCAGTGATATAATGAGTTGTAGATAGAAACATGACTTAACTGGTGCCATCTACTACTTAACACTTTAATGTTTAATGCCCATAGTAGATTGACATCAGAGCAGGCTGCCTGCCTGGTCTCCTCCTGGATATGGTTCGTTCCCTACTCACCCTGACCATACCATATATATGCAAGTTTTCAACACATCATAGTTTCCTGAACACATGCTTTTTGGATACACTGTTCTCTCTCCCTTCAATATCCTTCACTTTCTTTTTCTTCCACTAGGTTTATTTTGTTTTTCTTTTTAAATTTTTTATTTTGACAAATTGTAATCATATATAATTATGGGACCCACGGTGATGATAATATGTATACAGTGTGGAATGATTGAATCAAGCTAATTAACATATCCATCACCTTAAATACTAATAATTTATTCCCCCTCTCTAAATGCAATTTTCTACCCTTTGACCAACATCTCCCTGATTCCTCTCCCCATCCCCACCAGCCTCTGATAACTACCATTTTCTACCCTCTGCATCTATGAGTTAGACATTTTGAGATTCTATAATAAATAAAAACATGCGGTGTTTGTCTGTGACTGGCTTATTCCACTTAGCATAATGTTTTTGAGGTTCATCCATGTCACAAATGCCTGAATTTCCTTCTTTTTAAAGGATGAAGAACATCCTTGTGCAATATATGCCATGTTTTCTTTATCCATTCATCCATCGATGGATACTTAGATTGATTCCGTAACTTGGCGATTATGAATAATGCTGTAGTGAACACAGAGGTGCAGATATCTCTTTGACACACTAATATTAGGGTTTCTTTTTGGTGTCATCTCTTCTATGAAGCTTTCCATAAAGCTTTTCCTAATGCCCATCTTCAAGACACTACAGGTGGAGATAAAGTCCTCCCTCTTCTTCATTTCCATAGGGCTCTTATATGATTCCTAGGTTTATCTTCAGTCATTGAGTAGGAGGTGTCCATTACCAGGCTAGATTATGGAGATATTTGTAAGAAAGATAAAGAGTTCATTTTTAACACGTTTAATTTGGGGTTTCTTTTAGAACATCCAAGTAGAGATGTCCAGTGTTCTGCTAAATATGTATGAGTTTACAGTTCAGATGAGAAGTGTTGGGAAACAGTTCCTTATGGTTTCTCACATTTTTGTGCATCTTGAGAGCAGAGTTTTCCATGTAGGAGTTCTGGATTTAGGGGAATTTATTTACCATGGAATGAAGATTTCTAAACCTACAGCAGAATAGGCCATGAAAAAAAGTCAGTAGTGGAAGGATGATTTAATGCAGAACGCTAAGAGGTGAGAGCAACAATGCCCTTGACTCCAAAAAATAATCTGCATTTAATTATCCTTGTCTGCCTAGACAGCTTCTATTCATCCTTTTATTCTCCATAATCTGCAGAATAAAAAAGTCAACAACTCTGTGAAGCCTTCCCAAATTTCCAAGAAGACTTAGATTTCCCTTTCCTATATTTGTAACATTATCTTCATTAGTCTATCACTTTTCACACAGTATTATTACTACTGGTTTACATGTTTGTCTTTTCTTCTGGGGCAAGAAATAAATAAATAAAATATAAAGAAGACAGTAACTTTCTGAATGTATAGTTATTACAAGTGGTTTTGATGAAAAAGGAGAAGAGAGGTATCTGCAATTGGGCTGATAATAGAGAAATGTAGGCAGATCCAAATCCAGAACAATCTTATACAGAGCAGAAGTAAGATTGAGTCGTGGGGCAGGGTGGAGAGGCTTAGGAGAGCTGCATGGCCAGTGAGCCAACACTCAGGCATGACCATGGGGGGAATATTTGTGGTTCTGCAGGGGATGCACAGATGATGTTGAAGAGCAGGACATGGTGATAATAAAGAGGTGGATGCTAGGTAATGGCTACATTGCTTCAGCATTTATGGTAGGCACTTTTTGTACATTGTTCTATATAATGTTCCAAACATCAATGGAAGGTAGATGTTATTGTTACCAAGAGGCTTAGAGATATGAGAAAATTGACCCAAAGCTGCAAAGTTGACAAAAAGTGAAAAAATGGAAAAGTCTAGGCCTGTCTAGCTTCAGATGCTTTTTCTAGTACACCAGTTTTTCCCTATCTGAGATTAACATAACACTGATTTATGCATAACTGGCCAGGAGATGTTAGACTAGTGTTACACAATAAAGAATTCTGAGGTCAAATAAGTTGAGAACACATAAATAAGAAAGATAATCAGGTATATTGACTGCAGATTTCTACAAATTAATTTGATTATAGTATTCATTTGTTCACATACCAAAAGTCACCATCTATCATGACACTAGCATCGGGTCAGAGTTTGGAAAATGCTACAGTCCACTATGATAGCAAATGTCACCCATGTAAAAATCTTATTTTGTTTACAGAGAAATTGTAACCAAAACAAAACTTTCACGGCCTTCACCCACTCATTGTCACTCAGAAGTTATAAACAAGTGGATCATATGGCTCAGAGCTCCTATGAGCTAGTTCACATTATTAGTTGTCAACCTGTCAATTCATTAAAAAGGTATTAAAGTGTACTTATTTCATACCAGGGACACACATTTTGCTTCTGACTAGTTCTAGACAGGAAAATGCTTCCCTCTACCTTAGAAATACTATCCAAGTATAATTATAGAGGAACAAAAAGATCTGCCAGTGATCTTATGCAAATTTTGGAAATATCAGTGTGAGTTATCTTAAATTAACCAGACTTTCTATGTAAGAGTACAGATTATAAACTCTTTAGGGAAAATGCGCTATTTGTTGTTACATAACAGCTAGGCAGTCCACCTGCTCTTTGATCACTGTTCTACTTTGAATGACCATTTGGTATTTAATTAATCACCTTATTGGAGAACCCATCTCACATTGTCTGCATGTGATCGCATAGGCAAAGGAAGATGGAGACACTAGCTACCAGAGGCTTCTTTGTATATTTTCATGTAGGTATTATTTCATATGGATTGCATTTTTCTCACAGCCTCAAAATAAATAAAATTTACACTAACTGCTATTTTGTTACAGGGAAATAATGCCACAGTTCTACCTGCTATTTAAAGTAAATGCATTAGAATAAAATTTTAGTTCAACTTGGCATAGTAGCTACGAGTAAAGACTCTAGAAACACATCTTGGACTCTGTCCCTTACTAGCCACATGGTATGGAACAAGCAACATATTCTCTCTGTGCCTTTGTTTCCTCAACTATAGAATAAAGATAATACTGATCCCTGCCCCATAAGATTTTAGGTGAATTAAATGAACTAACATATATAAAGAACTTAGAAGAGTACCTGAAACAGAGTAATGCTATATAACTGTAAGAAGATTAATTAACTACAGACTTTTAGGTCTTCTCAGAACTTTTAATACGCTTGTGTTTAGTGTGCATCTGTAAGAACCTAGTTGTTAGGAAGGGACTGGCATACTATCTATTTGGTATTGTACTAGAATTCCTACAAGTAAGCACTGTAAGGCAAGAAAAATAAACCAAAGGTGTTAGGTTTCGAAATAAAGAAACAGAACTGATATTAATCACAGACAAGTTTATCGACAAAGAAAACTAAGAGAACATGCACACTAGTTTTTGGAACTAAAGAGAGAGTTCAGCCACATTGTTACAAAAAAATATCAATATGCAAAAATAAATTTTATTTATTCACACTAGCAACAAACAGAAATTGTAATTAAAATTAAAACTATTGATACTAGTAACAAAAATACTATCTAGAAATAAATCCAAAGTCCAAGAGTACTCTAAAATTATGCTTGAAAGGTATTTTAAACATCTATTTTATTTAAAATAAGAATTGTAGTCATGAGAAGACTCAGGAGAGTACAGAGATCAAATTTTGCTGAATTAATCTAAAATTGAATGTAATTCCAACTAGGAGAGTGAGCTCTGGATATAAACGTGGCAGCATTCAAATTCCAATATAACCACTTACTATGTTATCTGGGGCAAGTTACTTCAACTTTCTGTGCTTCGGTTTCGTTATCAGATAGAGGCAATGTAGTATTTTTCTCTTTAAGTTCTTAAGAATGATAAATAAAATAATAAGGATAAAGTTCTTAAAATACTTCTGGCACATATTCAAGTGCTCAAAAAATGTTGCCTATTACTTTTGTTCTTGTTATATTAAGAACTCCTACAGGTTTATAAAAAGAGAAATGACCTAATAGAAAATAGGATATCAAACTAAAAGGAGTTCACAGAATAAGAAATGCAAAGTCCAATATGCATTTAAAGTATTCTTTACTAATACTTTTTAAGAAAAAATAAAACCCTATATTTCTTTGGTAATATTGGCAAAGATTAAAAAATATATTTCCAAGAATATAAGAGAAATAAGTGTTTTCATACACCACAAGAATGTAAATTGGCACAATTTTGGAGAAAAATATGACAGTATCTAGCAGATTATAAGATGTGTATAAGTTTTGATATAGCAATTCAATTTATGTATTCTGTAGGATTTATCCTACAGAAGCAATAGCGTAAGTAAGCTAAGATGGAATACATCGATGTTTATTGCCATAATTGTAGTATCAGAAACTGAAAATATCCTAAAGAGTCATATGATTCAGCCAATGAAAATGGAGAGATAGACAGATATACATTAACATGGAAAAATGCCCAAGACCTATTGTTAAGTGAAAGAGCAAGATGCAGAACAGTAGTCTAACAAGATATCACAATTTAAATTTTTCGTATAAGTTTTGGAATATACATAAAATCCTCTGAAAGAATATACAGAATCTGTTCACTGAGGTAAACTCTGGGGATGGGGGTGGGGAGGGAATACATATGGCTTTCATTATCTCTTTTAAGCATGTCTCAATTGTCTAAAAATGCTACAAGGTGACTGGCTTACTTTTATGGTAAATAGATTTACTTCTACTAAGTTTTATTTAATTAACATGGTTTTCACCGGTAAGCTGTCTCTTAGCTTCATCTATATGTTAAATTATTTATATTCATTTACTAAATACTAAACACTTCTCTAATTCAGTAAGATGTTTACTATTTAAATTTATGAAATTTTAGAATGCTAGGTCATTGACATTTTAGTTCAATCTTTTCTGGTGCATGCTTAAAACTGACTATATATTTCATCAGTATGATGGTTAATACTGAGCGTTAACTTGTTTGGATTGAAGGATGCAAAGTATTGTTCTTGGGCGTGTCTGTGAGGGCGTTGCCAAAGGAGACTACAATATTTGAGTCAGTGGACTGGGAGAGACAGACCCACCCTCAATCTGGGTCAGCATCGTCTCATCAGTTGCCAGAGCGGCTAGAACAAAGCAGGCAGAAGAAGTAGGAAGGACTTGACTTGCCGAATTCTTTCGGCCTTCATCTTTCTCCAGTGCTGGATACTTCCTGCCCTTGAACATCAGACTCCAAGTTCTTCAGCTTTTAGACTTTTGGACCTCTACCAGTGGTTTGCCAGTGACTCTCGGGCGTATGGCCACAGACTGAAGGCTGCACTGTCGGCTTCCCTACTTTTGAGGTTTTGGTACTCGGACTGGCTTCCCTGCTCCTCAGCTTGCAGACTGCCTGTTGTGGGACTTCACCTTATGGCCATGTGAGTCAATACTTCTTAAAAACCTCCCCTTCATATATACATGTATCCTATTAGTTCTGTCCCTCTAGGGAACCCTGACTTTGGGATACAACCAGAGTCAAATTGCAAAGGTTTCAGTTGTCTATTTGAACAATTCTTTCATTTCCCTATATAGTATATACCCCTCACTAGGACAATGAAGAACAATACCCATAGGCTTTGCTTGATCAGCATGGCAACTTCGGGTTTGTTTGGACATTTAAAAAGCATGACTCTTGATACCTCTGGGCAGGAGTTGGGGAAATACTAGTGAAGCCAAAATGCTCTGATTGGAGAAAGAAGGTATCTCTTTAGTAGCCCCTAAAAAGCCTTCCTGAAATGACCTTCCACCTCTCCTCATTTCCCTATGTTCCATTCTGTTGGCATACATGGTAAGGAGAGGATGTTTTCTCTAAGCCTTTCCCCGTTGCCAATCCGTACAGTTAGTGGTTCATTCAGTTCTCCCCTACCCTTCACCAGCACCTACTATTTTGGATGTCTTGCCTAACATCCATCCAAGGTAATGTGGCTGTATTTAGTATTTAAGTCTTGGTGAATATGTGAATCATCCCACTTTTCTTTCTTTCTCTTTCTTTCTTTCTTTCTTTCTTTCTTTCTTTCTTTCTTTCTTTCTTTCTTTCTTTCTTTCCTTCTTTCTTTCTTTCTTTCTCTTTCTTTCTTTTTTTTCTTTTTTTTTTTTTTTTTTGAGATGGAGTCTCACTCAGCCACCCAGACTGGAGTGCAGTGGTGCGATCTCGGCTCATTGCAGCCACCGTCTCCCGGGTTCAAGTGATTCTCCCATCTCATCCTACCAAGTAGCTGGGATTACAGGCACCCGCCATCATGCCTGGCTAATTTTTGTATTTTAGTAGAGATAGGGTTTCACCATGTTGGCCAGGCTAGTCTTGAACTCCTGACCTCAGGTGATCTGCCCGCCTCGGCTTCCCAAAGTGTTTGGATTAGAGGCGTGAGCCACCGCGCCCGCCCCATCCCACTTCTTTCTTATAAATTTCCTGTTAAATCTTGGGGGTTTTGAATCTCAGAAAGTGTATTACCTAGACTTAGGCTTTTTTTCTTATAGCTGAAGAAGGGGCAGATATATGTATATGCTAAAAGTTGTTCTGAGTGTTTGCATTCAGGAAACTACAAGTAAAAGCAATCTGTTTACCTAGGAGGTTGTTCAGTTTTGTACTGGAAATTCTATCCAGTGCAACAAGAGAAAACATAAAGGTCTCTAGATTTGAAAGGGTGATGTAAAACTGTCTTTATTCACAGACTCCAAGATAGCATGTGTAGAATATCCTATTAATCTTTTAAAATGCTTCAAGAGCTAATAATTGAGTTTAGCAATATTACAGACCTATATGCAAAAAATCAGTTGTATTTTTATGTACTAGTAATGAACAACTGGAAACTGAAAGTTAAAACAGTGCAATTTAAAATAGTATCAGTAAATACAAAATATATAGTGAAAAATCTGGCAAAAGATGTAGAAAACCAAAAGCTATAAAAACCATTGCAGACATAAATTAATGAAAACCTAAATAAATGTTGATATTGGGGGAAAACCCTATAGAGAAACAGGTTTTGATGGACTGAATTGTAGTCTCCAAAATATATGTGAAAGTCCTAACCCCTGGCATTTGTAAATGTGACCTTATTTGGAAAAATATTCTGTGAAAAGGTAATTAAGTGAGGGATATTGAGATAAGATTCATCCTGGGTTATCTGAGTGGACCCTGAATCCAATGACAAGTGTCCTTATAAGAAGAGGAAAAGACACAGAGAACACAAAGGAGAGACACAGGAGAAGTCATGAGAAGATGGAGGCAGAGATTGGAGTTATGCAGCCCCAAGCTAAGGAACCTCTAGAGCCACCCAAAGATGAAAGAGGCAAAAAAGGATTTTTCCAGAGCCCTGAGAGAGTACCGCTCTACCAACACCTTGATTTCACACTATAAGCCTCTAGAACGATGGAGGAATACATTTCTGTTTCAAGCTACCCAGTTTGTGATAATTTGCTATGACAGCGCTAGAAAACTAATATACAGATATAAGAATTACAATGGACCTCTTGTCAGCAACCATGCAAAAAAAGAGAGTGAAATGAAATATTTAAAGTGTTGAAAGAAAAATTAATCCACCAACTTAGAATTTTATATCCAGAAATATTGTTATTCAAAAATGAAAGAGAAATAAAGACTTTCTCACACAAAAACTGAGAGAATGCATCACCAGCAGATATACCTTGCAAGAAATGTGAAAAAGGTCTTCAGACAGAAATCAATATATATATATATTAAAACCTTATATATAGGAAAAGAAGAATGTCAGAGAAGGAATAAGTGAATGAAAACAAAATGATATACATTTTTTATTCTTAATTGACGTAACTGATAACTGTCTGAAAACAGTGTATTGGGTGATCGTAGCATATGTGTAAGAACAGTGAATAATAGCAATGTCACAAGAAATGGATGGAAGAAATTGGGAATACTCTTTTAATGAAATATACTACATGGGAAGCAGTTTAGTGTTATTTGAAGGTTGGACTTATATTAACTAAAGCTATATGTTGTAAACTCCAGGGCAACTTAAATTTATTGAAAAAGGATATATATTATTGATATAATAAGGGAGAGAATGAAATGAAATGGAATCATATTAAATACTCAAGTAAAATCAGAGAAGCTAGAAAAGAGAAAAATGAAGAATAAATGAAACAGAAAGGTTACAAACATCGTATATAAGAATCCAACTATATCAACAATACTTTAAATGTACCAATGTACACAATGTTTTAAAAACAGAGATAGTAAAATTCATGGAAAACAGCACCCAATCATATGTTGTTCACAAAAAAAATGGATTTTAGATATAAAGACTCGGGTTAAAAGTAAGAGAATATAAAAAGATATATCATAGTAACAATAAAATAAGAAATCTAGGGACCTATATTAATTTCATATTATGGTTGGAGAATTCTATACTATTCTATCAGTAATTGGTAGATCAAAGCAGGCAGAAAATCAGTAGAGATATAGGTGACCGAAACAGCACTATCAATCAACTTGATCTACTTGACATTTATAAAATACTGTAACCAAAAACAATATAATACATATGCACTTCAAGCTATGAAAAACATTCAATAAGATAGAACACAATCAGAGCTATTAAATGCACCTTCACAAATTTAAAAGAATAGAAATTATACAAGATATGCATATGGAAAATTCACAGACCACAATATATATAAATAATAAACCATGATGGAATTGAAGAAACAATCAACAGCAGAAAGTAGCTAGAATAGCCCCCAAATACTTGGAAATTAAATAACATACTTCTAAATAATTTGTGGGTCAAAGAAGAAGGCCTAAGAGATAGATAAAAAGACTTGGACCCAACATAAAAATGAAAATAAACCTTCACAAATTTTAAAGAAAGTAGAAAAAATAAAAACAAAAATTAGATAAGAAATCAATGAGACTGAAAACAGGGGAAGCAATAGATTTCAAAAAGTCTTTGGAAAGATGAATAAAGCTGGTAAACTTCTAGTTAGGAGAAACACGAAAAAAATAAAGAAGAGGACAGAATTAACAACATCAGAAATATGTCCCAGAGATTCTGGTATGTTGTGTCTTTGTTCTCATTGGTTTCAAAAAACATCTTTATTTCTGCCTTCATTTCATTATGTACCCAGTAGTCATTCAGGAGCAGGTTGTTCAGTTTCCATGTAGTTGAGCGGTTTTGATTGAGTTTCTTAGTCCTGAGTTCTACTTTGATTGCACTGTGGTCTCAGAGACAGTTTGTTATAATTTCTGTTCTTTTACATTGGCTGAGGAGTGCTTTCCTTCCAACTATGTGGTCAATATTGGAATAAGTGCAATGTGGTGCTGGGAAGAATGTATATTCTGTTGATTTGGGTGGAGAGTTCTGTAGGTGTCTATCAGGTCTGCTTGGTGCAGAGTTGAGTTCAATTCCTGGATATCCTTGTTAACTTTCTGTCTCATTTATCTGTCTAATGTTGACAGTGGGGTGTTAAAGCATCTCGATATTATTGTGTGGGAGTCTAAGTCTCTTTGTAGGTCTCTAAGGATTTGCTTTATGAATCTCGGTGTTCCTGTATTGGGTGCATATATATTTATGATAGTTAGCTCATCGTGTTGAATTGATCCCTTTACCAAGATGTAATGGCCTTTTTTGTCTCTTTTAATCTTTGTTGGTTTAAAGTCTGTTTTATCAGAGATTAGGATTGCAAGCTCTGCCTTTTTTGTTTTCCATTTGCTTGGTAGATCTTCCTCCATTCAATTTATAGCACTAAATGCCCACAAGAGAAAGCAGGAAAGATCTAAAATTGACACCATAACATCACAATTAAAAGAACTAGAGAAGCAAGAGCAAACACATTCAAAAGCTAGCAGAAGGCAAGAAATAACTAAGATCAGAGCAGAACTGAAGGAGATAGAGACACAAAAAACTCTCCAAAAAATCAATGAATCCAGGAGCTGGTTTTTCAAAAAGATCAACAAAATTGATAGACCACTAGCAAGACTAATAAAGAAGAAAAGAGAGGAGAATCAAATAGATGCAATAAAAAATGATAAAGGGGATATCACCACCGACCCCACAGAAATACAAACTACCATCAGAGAATACTATAAACACCTCTATGCAAATAAACTAGAAAACCTAGAAGAAATGGATAAATTCCTGAACACATACACTCTCCCAAGACTAAACCAGGAAGAAGTTGAATCCCTGAATAGACCAATAACAGGCTCTGAAATTGAGGCAATAATTAATAGCCTACCAACCAAAAAAAGTCCAACACTAGATGGATTCACAGCTAAATTCTACCAGAGGTACAAAGAGGAGCTGGTACCATTCCTTCTGAAACTATTCCAATCAATAGAAAAAGAGGGAATCCGCCCTAAATAATTTTATGAGGCCAACATCATCCTGATGCCAAAGCCTGGCAGAGACACAACAAAAAAAAAAAGAGAATTTTAGACCAATATCCCTGATGAACATTGATACAAAACTCCTCAATAAAATACTGGCAAACTAAATCCAGCAGCACATCAAAAAGCTTATACACCATGATGATGTGGGCTTCATCCCTGGGATGCAAGACTGGTTGAGCATACTCAAACCAATAAATGTAATCCAGCATATAAACACAACCACAGACAAAACCCACATGATTATCTCAATAGATGCAGAAAAGGCCTTTGACAAAATTCAACAGCCCTTCATGATAAAAACTCTCAATAAATTTGGTATTGATGGAACGTATCTAAAAATAATAAGAGCTATTTATGACAAACCCACAGCCAATATCATACTGAATGTGCAAAAACTGGAAGCATTCCCCTTAAAAACTGGCACAAGCAGGGATGTCCTCTCTCACCACTCCTGTTCAAGATAGTGTTGGGAGTTCTGGCCAGGGCAATCAGGCAAGAGAAAGAAATCAAGGGTATTCAATTAGGAAAAGAGGAAAAGAAGAAGTCAAATTGTCCCTGTTTGCAGATGACATGATTGTATATTTAGAAAACCCCATCGTCTCAGCCCAAAATCTCCTTAAGCTGATAAGCAACTTCAGCAAAGTCTCAGGATACAAAATCAATGTCCAAAAATCACAAGCATTCTTATACACCAATAATAGACAAACGGAGAGCCAAATAATGAATGAACACCCATTCACAATTGCTTCAAAGAGAATAAAATACCTAGGAATCCAACTTACAAAGGACGTGAAGAACCTCTTCAAGAAGAGCTACAAACCACTGCTCAACGAAATAAAAGAGGACACAAACAAATGGAAGAACATTCCATGCTCATGGATAGAAAGAATCAATATCGTGAAAATGACCATACTGCCCAAGGTAATTTATAGATTCAATGCCATCCCCATTAAGCTACCAATGACTTTCTTCACAGAATTGGAAAAAAACTACTTTAAAGTTCATATGGAACCAAAAAAGAGTCTGCATTGCCAAGACAATCCTAAGTCAAAAGAACAAAGCTGGAAGCATCATGCTACATGACTTCAAACTATACTACAAGGCTACAGTAACCAAAACAGCATGGTACTTGTACCAAAACAGAGATATAGACCAATGGAACAGAACAGAGCCCTCAGAAACAATACCACACATCTACAACCATCTGATCTTTGACAAACCTGACAAAAACAAGAAAGGGGGAAAGGATTCCCAATTTAATAAATGGTGCTGGGAAAACTGGCTAGCCATATGTAGAAAGCTGAAACTGGATCCCTTCCTTACACCTTATACAAAAATTAATTCAAGGTAGATTAAAGACTTAAATGTTAGACCTAAAACCATAAAAACCCTAGAAGAAAACCTAGGCAATACCATTCAGGACATAGGCATGGGTGAGGACTTCATCTCTAAAACACCAAAAGCAATGGCAACAAAAGCCAAAATTAACAAATGGGATCTAATTAAACTAAAGAGCTTCTGCACAGTAAAAGAAATTACCATCAGAGTGAACAGGCAACCTACAGAATGGGAGAAAATTTTTGCAATCTACTCATCTGACAAAGGGCTAATATCCAGAACCTACAAAGAACTCCAACAAATTTACAAGAAAAAAAACCAAACAACCCCATCAAAAAGTGGTCAAAGGATATGAACAGACACTTCTCCAAAGAAGACATTTATGCAGCCAACAGACACATGAAAAAATGCTCATCATCACTGGTCATCAGAGAAATGCACATCAAAACCACAATGAGATACCATCTCACACCAGTTAGAATGGCTGTCATTAAAAAGTCAGGAAATAACAGGTGCTGGAGAGGATGTGGAGAAATAGGAACACTTTTACACTGTCGATGGGAGTGTAAACTAGTTCACCCATTGTGGAAGACAGTGAGGCAATTCCTCAAGGATCTGGAACTAGAAATACCATTTGACCCAGCCATCCCATTACTGGGTTTGTACCTAAAGGATTATAAATCATGCTGCTATAAAGACATATGCACACGTATGTTTATTGTGGCACTATTCACAATAGCAAAGACTTGGAATCAACCCAAATGTCCATCAGTGACAGACTGGATTGAGAAAATGTGGCACATATACAGCATGGAATATTATGCAGCCATAAAAAAGGATGAGTTCGTGTCCTTTGTAGGGACATGGATGCAGCTGGAAACCATCATTCTCAGCAAACTATCACAAGAACAGAAAACCAAACACTGCATGTTCTCACTCCTAGGTGGGAATTGAACAATGAGATTACTTGGACACAGGAAGGGGAACATCACACATTGGGTCCTATTTTGGGGAGCAGGGAGGGAGGAAGGATAGCATTAGGAGATATACCTAATGTAAATGATGAGGTAATGGGTGCAGCACACCAACATGGCATATGTATACATATGTAACAAACCTGCATGTTGTGCACATGTACCCTAGAACATAAAGTATAATAAAAAAAGAAAGAAAATAGCCAAGATCAGAGCAGACCTAAATGAAATTGAAACAACAACAACAAAAAATACAAAAGATAAATGAAACAAAAACTGGTTCTTTGAAAAGATAAATAAAATAATAGAATATTAGCAAGATTAACCAAGAAAAGAAAAGAGAAAATCCAAATAAGCTCTATTAGAAACAAAACAGGAGATATTACAACTGACACCACAGCAATACAAAAAATCATTCAAGGCTACTATGAATACCTTTATGTGCAAAAACTAGAAAACCCAGAGGAAATGGATAAATTCCTGGAAAGATACAATCCTCCTAGTTTAAATTAGGAAAAATTGGATACCCTGAGCAGACCAATAGCAAGCAGTGAGGTTGAAATGTTAATAACAAAATTACCAACAAAAATGTCCAGGACCAGACAGATTTGCAGCAGAATTATACTAGACGTCCAAAGAAGAATTGATACCAATACTACTGACACTATTCCATAAGATAGAGAAAGAGAGACCCTTCCCTAAATAATTCTATGAAGCCAGTACCACCCTAATACCAAAACCAAGGAAGGATATAACCAAGAAAGAAAACTACAGACCAATATCTCTGATGAAGATAGATGCTAAAATCCTTGACAAAATACTAGCTAACTGAATCCAACAACATATCGAAAGGATAATCCATCATGATCAAATGGGTTTCATACCAAGGATGCAGGGATAGTTTAACATATGCAAGTCAATAAATGTGATACACCACATTAACAGAATTAAACACAAAAATCACAAGATCATCTCAATAGATGCAGAAAAAGCATTCCACAAAATCCAACATCCCTTTATGATTAAAATTATCAGCAAAATTGGCATACAAGGGACATATCTCAATGTAGTAAAAGTCATTTATGACAAACCCATAGCTAACATAATACTGAATGAAGAAAAGTTGAAAGCATTCCCTCTGAGAACTGGAAGAAGACAAGGATGCCTAATCTTACCACTCCTCTTCAGCATAGGACTGGAAGTCCTAGCCTAGCCAGAGCAATCAGACAAGAGAAAGAAATAAAAGGCATCAAATCAGTAAAGAGGAAGTCAAACTGTCATTGTTTAATGATGATATGATTGTTTACCTAGAAAACCCCACTCTTCCAGAAAGCTCCTAGAAATGATGAAAGAATTCAGCAATGTTTCCAGATACAAAACTAATATGCACAAATCAGTAGTTCTTCTCTACACCAACAGCAACCAAGCTGAGAATCAAATCCAGAACTCAACCCCTTTCACAATAGCTACAAATAAAATAAAATAAAATACTTACGAATATACCTAAGCAACAACATGAAAGACCTCTACAAGGAAAACTACAAAACACTGCTGAAAGAAATCATTGATGACACAAACAAATGGAAACATATTTCATGCTCATGGATGGGTAGAATCAATATTGTGAAAATAACCACACTGCCAAAAGCAATCTACAAATTCAATGCAATTCCCATCAAAATACCCCCATCATTCTTCACAGAATTAGAAAAAAAATCCTAAAATTCATATGGAACCAAAAAAGAGCACACACAGTCAAAGCAAGAGTAAGCAAAAAGAACGAATCTGGAGGCATCACATTACCTGATTTCAAACTATACTCTAAGGCTGTAGTCACCAAAACAGCATGGTACTGGTATAAAAATAGGTGCATAGACCAGTGGAAGAGAATAGAGAACCCAGAAATAAACCCAAACACTTGCAGCCAACTGATCTTTGACAATGCAAACAAAAACATAAAGTGCGGAAAGGACACCCTTTTCAACAAATGGTGCTGGGATAATTGTCTAGTCACATATAGGAGAATGAAACTGGATCATCATCTCTCACCATATACAAAAATCAACTCAAGATGGATTAAGGGCTTAACTCTAAGGCCTGAAACTATAAAAATTCAGGAAGATAACTTTGGAAAAACCCTTCTAGACAAAGGCATAAGAATGACATGATGGACTTTGGAGACTTGGGGGAAAAGAGTAGGAAGGGGGTAAGGGATAAAAGACCCTAATTTGGGTGCAGCTTATACTGCTCGGGTCATGGGTGCACCAAAATTTCATAAATTACCACTAAAGAACTTACTCATGTAACCAAACACCACCTGTTCGCCAATAACCTACGAAAATAAAAAATTTCAATAAAAAATAAAAATTAAAATGAACTGTACATATAAACACTGTTTTCTAGTTCTGTACAACCACTTTACCTGTATACCGGAATTGAAGAGTTAAATGGATGGCAAATGGTGAGAGCCATGTTTCTCACTATTGGAGTAAATGTTACAGCAAAGCAAGGCTAGAGTAATCCTTGCCGTAATGAATTAGAGGTAGGAACACCAATATAAACTAATGTTCAGTTTAATATAGATGCAGATAGTTACATATATTATTTATAGATATGTGTGTATACATGAATTAATACACACACGCACATGCACATATAGACAGTGGAGAAACCTGAGAAATACCATCTCAGTCAAGTGACCAAGATGAGTACCAATGGTGATAAATCATGTTGCTCAAATGTACTCTTGATATGGTTTGATAAGAATAGCACTTCATCTCTCATCTTCCTCCTCAAACTCCATAACCCCAGTCTCATTATGGAAAAACATCAGAAAAATCCAAGTTTAGTGTCATCCTACGAAATACCTGACCAGTAATCCTCAAAACTTTCAAAACAAGCAAAGTTTGAGAAATTGACATAGCCAAAAGGTGCGTAAGGAGACCTGATGACTAACAGCATCATGGCATCCAAATGGGATTCTGGAGCAGTAAAAAAAATTAGGTCATATTGATTTGTTATTAGTGGCAAATGTACTACACTAACATATGACATTAATAGGAGAAACCAGATGTGAAGCATATGGGAATATTCGTTATTATTTTCACATTTTTCATGTAAATTTGAAATTATTCTAAAATTCAGTTTTTTAAAAAATACACTATTAAGATAATTTAAAGGAAACAAGTCACAGACTTGGAGAAAATGTATGTGCATACCATATCTGATTAAAATACTAATTTTCTGAATGAAGTCTTAAAACACCAAAATAATTCCATAAATGCATACAATTATGATTTGTTAATCAAAAAATTTTTAATAAATAATTGCTTTAAAAAACTTAAATCCTCAGCTACTTGGGAGGTTGAGGCAGGAGAATGGTGTGAACCCGGGAGGCAGAGGTTGCAGTGAGCCAAGATTGTGCCACTGCACTCCAGCCTGGTCACAGAGCGACACTCCGTCTCAACACAAAAACAAAAACAACAACAACAAACTTCAATCCTAAAAAACACAGCAAAATGAAAAAAACATACGAATTTAAAAATGTGCAAAAGATTTGAACAGACTTTTCGTCAAAGAGGGCATACAGATTACAAAAATTCATTTGAAAAAATGTTCAATATCATTTGTCCTTAGGGGAAAATGCAGACAAAAGCCATAGTACAATTCCGCTATACACTTATTAGAGTAGCTAAAATACAAAATCTGAAATTTCCAAATGTTGGACAGTATGTGGAGCAACAGGAACTCTTATTCATTGCTCCAGAGAATAAAAATTGATACGGCTACTTGAGAAGACCGTTTCTTATAAAGACAGAATTACCATAAATGGAAACAATCTTATACTTAGGTTTTACCCAAGTGAATTGAAAATTTACATTCACAGAGCAACCTTTACATGAATATTTATAGGAACTTTATTCATAATTGCCAAAGAAGATGTGCTTCAAGAGGTAAATGGACAAACAAACCTTGTTACATCCATACAATGGAATACCATTTAGCGATAAAAAGAACTAGTTATTTATGCATATAATATGCATGGATCTTAAATGCATTTTGTTAAGTGAAGAAGCCAGATTCCAAAGACTAAATATTTTATGATTCTACTCATATGACATCCAGGAAAAGGCAGTGATATAGATACAAATAGCAAATTAGTAGTTGCCAGTAGTTTAGGAAGTGAAGGAAGTGGCTGAATACAAAGGGGCTGCACAGAGGAATTTTAGACTTACGGAACTGTTCTATTATGAAGTTGAGTGGTAAATATATGACTGTATGCATTTGTTAAAATCCATACATCTGTGCATCATAAAGAGTTAACTTTGATGTATGAAAACTTAAGTGATTCAATCAGCCATTGTATATTTAAAAGAATCACTGACTGCTGAGAGAGGAATGAATATTACAGGGGTAAATGAGGAAGGAGAGACACCAGTGTGGAAGCCTTTACTATAGTCTAGGTGAGAAATGATGTTAGCTTCATCCACAGAGGTAGTAATGGAGATCCCAAGCAAGGAGAGTCTGAGAAATTGGCACGGGTAAGAAGAGGCTAAGGAGATGTGACAATTGAAAGCAGTGTAATACACTGGAGGGCATAAAAAGGAAACTGGTTAAAAATTAGGTAAGGAATTATGAATAAACTAGAAGTTTTTGTTAATAATGATGTATCAATATTGATTTATTAGTTGTAACAAATGTACCATAATAACGTAATCTGTTAATAGGAGAAACTGGGTGTGGGGCATATAGGAACTTTGAACCATCTGTGCCATTTTTCTGCATGATTCCACTCACGTGATGTATATAAAGTAGTAGAAGTCACAAAAACAGAAAGTAGAATGGTTGTTGCCAAGGGATGTAAGGAGAGAGAAATGTGAAGATGTTGTTCAATGGGCATAAAGTTTTGGTCATGCCAGATGAAAAAGTTATAGAGATTTTTTGCACAACATTGAGCATATACTTAACATGTTAAAAATTGTTAAGATGATAAATTTATGTGTTTTTAATCACAGTGGAAGAAAAGTTGCACTAGAATACAAGGCCAGAGGTATTGATATCAAAACAAGTTAAGAGTGATGAATATTGAAAGGAAAGAGAACATATTTGGTAACAATACAATCTACCCAGAAAATCAATAAATTAGGCATGGGGGAAATTCAAATACTTAAGAGACTTACAAAAGATTGTATATAGAATTCACTATAGGAAAATCAAGAGTGTTGCCCCACAAAATCAATAACTAATTAGAACATGTAATAGAAAATATCCCACTTACAACAGCAGCAAAATCCAGAAATTATCTAAGAAGCTTGACAAAATTGTTTAAGATCTTTATGCAGGCACCTAGAAGTTTCCTGATAGATTCAGGTAAAAAATAAAAGTCCCAAATAGAAAGATCAATATACCATATTTGTCAATGGAAAACAGAGTATTGTAAATATGTCAATTGTCCTTAAATTATTTAAAGATTTGGTGCCTTATATATATTTGCCAAGATGATAAGCTTGGGCTACTATCTTCCTGGGAAACAGCCCTGGGAAATTATAGAAGAGAGAATGACAAACAAAGGAATTAAACTTGCTAACTATATTGTATTAGTTTCTCAGGGCTGCCATAACAAATTGCCACATAGTAGGTGGCTCAAAGCAACAGAAATTTACTCTCTCACAATTCTGTTCATCAGAATCTGAAATCAGTATCACTGGGCTAAAATCATGATGTCAGGAGGACTCACTTTCTTCGTGCTCCAGGGGAGGATATGTTTCTTGCCTTTCCAGCTCTTGATGGCTGCCACTATTTCTTGGCTTATGGCCTCATCACTCTAATTTCTGCCACCATCTTCATGATGCTTCCTCTGAGTATGTGAGAAATTTCTCTGCGTCTCATTTATTAGGACACTTGTGATGTATTTTGGGTCTACCTGGATAATCCAAGTTAATGTCCTCAGCAGAAGATCCTTAATTTAATTACATTTGCATAGACCTTTTTTCCAAATGAGGTAACATTTTTATTTTCAAAAATTGGGACCTTATAGCTTTCAGAAGCCATTTTCTAGAATACCATAGTCTATTATCTAGCACCCAGAGATTCACATCCATCCCACATGCTATATACATTCACACTATCCCAGCATCTGAAAAAGTCTCAATCTGTTACAGCATCAACTCAAGTCTAAAATCTCATCTAGATAACTTTAGCTCAAAAGTCCCAAATCTGAATCATCTAAATATGGTATAGGCATGATCCATTCTGGGGCATAATTTTCATCTCTATCTCTGAACCTGTGTAACAAAAAAACAAGTTAGCTGTTCCCAAAATACAATGGTGGAACTGGCATAGTATAACATTTATAAACATTCACATTTCTAAAGAAGATGGGAGGAAAAAAAGAGACCACATTTCCAAATCTTTTAAAAATCCAACAGGACAAATTCCATCACGTTTAAAATCCTGTGAATAATCCTCTCATGATTCAAGAGTTTAATCACTGGGTCAAAGTCTTTGCTTCCAGAGTTATCCATTTTTTTTCTTGAAAGTTAGTACATGTGTACTGATGAGTAGTTCTAAAACTCTGTTTTCCACCCATAAAATTTTAAAAGTTCAATAGCCTTCCTTCATTTCATATAGTCTTTGTCCCTTTCAGTCCTATGTGGAAGTATTTCTAAAGATATACCTTTCTTAAAAACTTTGTGGGCCTCCCATGTATGTCACAGGGATTCACTCCATTTTAAAAGATAGTCCTCCCAAGACATTACCTGGAAAATCTCAACTCTCTTCCTGGCTTCTAATGGTTGAGTGTACTCATGAGTTGCATACATAATTTCTTCAGCATTGGCCTTCTCTGCAGAGCATACTTTCCTAACAATAAATATAATTCAGCAATTTTTGAAACCTGGTAAGCTGAGAATTTCCCAAATCAAGGGCTGGTTCAAATTTGCTTAATAGTTCTTGCCTCAATTTATCTCTCTCCTGTCACACTTTACTATAAGCAGCAAGGAGAACCTAGGGAGAATTAATTCCTTGCCTATTCCAGTTTCTGGTGGCTGCATCAGACCCCATCACTCCAATCTTCCTGGACAGTATCTTCCAATCTCTCTGGTCCATCTTCACTTCGTCTTCTCCTCTGTGTGTGTCAAATATCCCTCTGCCTCCCTCTTAAGAATGCCAGTGATTGTATTTAGGTCTCACTCATGTAATTCAAATAATCTTATGACAAGACCCTTAATCACACTTGCAAATACCCCTTTCTCAAATAAGGCAACATTTACAGGTTCAAGAGACTAGAATCTGATATCTTGAGAGGCTCACCACAAATAACACCAATATCTGAACAACATGAGAAATGCTTGGGAGTGGCTAAGGATTGTGTTGAATCGGCATTTGTGTTTGGAATGAGAGTAAAGGGAGGTGGCTGTGAATTTGGGGAAAGTCTGTAACCTTCAATAGATACTAGATGGCAGAATAGATATGCTATGGTCTGAATGTGTCCCTCCAAAATTCATACGTTGAATCGTAATCACCAATATGATTGTGTTAAGAGGTGGGAACTTTAGGAGTTGAACAGGCCATGAGGATCCCACCCTCCTGGATGCTATTAATGCTATCAACTAAAAAAAAGAATCACGAGATCTATACATTTAGAAAAGGAGATTCTATTTCTTATAAAAGATTAGAACCTGCAAGGTGGCCATCCCACAGACTGGCAAGCATAGGCACTGGTAAACACCAGAGACAGGCACTTAGAAGGAGGAGAGGTTAGGGTAGAAGCTTTATGCTGAATGGATTAGCTAAACATACATATTCAATAGGTTATAGGAGTAGTTATGAATATTTATGAAGATGGTTCTGATACATGTATATTGAACAAACACACATGTTACATATGACTCATGTTCACCTTAGGGTAAATACATCACATTTAAATATATACAACTGCAAACTAGCCTGAACAACTCCATTGTGAATAGAATGTTATTGAAATCAGTCTCTTGTCCAATCAGAGCTCTAGTTACGGCTGGTGGTATAGGGGATTCAGTTAGTCAGTGCCTGTGAGCTGGATGAGCTGTTATTGTTTCAATATTGCTTGTCTTAAAGCCAGTGCTTGCTCAGCTGGTAGAGAAAGAGAAAAACTTTGTGGCAGTTAGAACATAAATTATTCTTTAAGTGTAATGAATGGGTGCATGACTTAACCATTGCCTGGCACAGCCATTAAGTCTTCTTTATAATTTGGTACCTTATTGTCACTAAGAGTTGGTGCTGTCAGTCGCATGATCTCCACTTTAACATTAATGCTGGTCAGTGGTTGTGCATAAACTACAGAAGGGATATAATGAGACATGTCCAACTTCCTGTTTCCATCATGCCCAGGAACTCAGTTCCTAAGATTTCTCTGGGGTCCCCTTGGCCAAGAGAAGTCCATTCAGTCTGTTGGGAAGGGGGATTTAGGATTTTATTTTTAATTTACAGTGCCTTTACAAAAGCACTTGAGAGAGGGTTCAGCCCCATTTTGCCCTTCCATCTCTTCTGCAATGTGATTACACTGCTTTCATCCCTTTTTGCTCTTTTTGCCCTTCTGCTTTCCATTATGGGAAGACGCAGCAACAAGGCTCCATTTGGAAGCAGAGACTAGGACCTCACTAGACAACAAACCTCGCAGTGCCTTGATTTTAGACTTCTGAGGCTTCAGAACTGTGAGAAATAAACCTTTATTATTTAAAAATCACTCAGTCTCAGATGTTTTGTTATAGTAGCAGGAAAGAACAAAGACAAGGTAGCAGGAAAGATTTTAAACTTTGGTCTCTGCTTCACCGCATAATTCTGAGGCAGTCCCTCCAAACACAAGTGCCATTAGCCATAGGCTGGTATCAGGACAGAAGGAAAGATGGAATTGACTGAAGCAGTATGACTTGAGTCTATACTGACAACCACCTGAAACCACTTTACAGGAGGAGAACTATTCTTTTAAAAATTTATTATTTTAACAGTGTATAAAAATGGAGTATGAATAAAATAGCAACTATCATAGCAAATCACACATTGGGTAGGTATTCTTTCGTGTGTGTGTGTGTGTGTGTGTGTGTATGTATGTATTCTACACATACACTTTGTAGAGATGTAAAATACATTTCTTTCCAAATATGAGAGTTAAAAAACTAAAAATCATTGGATCGAATAATGTAATGTTAACTTCAAAAGAACGGGACCTTTCAAGATGATGAAAAGATAAGCCACAAACTGGGAGAAAATATTTGCAACCGACATATCTGAAAAAGGACTGTTACTCAAAATATACAAAGAATTCTTTCAAACTCAACATTAAAAAACAAAAACCTGATTTTAAAATGGGTCAAAGACCTGAACTGATACCTCACCAAAGAAGCTACACAGATGGCAAATAAGCATATGAAAAGATGCTCCACATCATACATCATCAGGGAAATTCAAATTAAAGCAACAAAAATAGAGCACTACACACCTATTAAAATGTCAGAAATTCAGAAAACTAACAACAGCAAATGCTGGCAAGGATGTGGAGCAATGGGAAATTTCACTCATTGCTGGGGGAAAAGCAAAGGGTACAGGAATTTGGAGGAAAGTTTGGCAGTTTTTTGAAAAATTAAACATACCCTTACCCTACAATCCAGCAACTGCACTCCTTGATGTTTACCAAAAAGGGTTGAAGACTTATGTCCACACAAAAACCTGCACACAAATATTTACTGCAGCTTTATTCATAATTGCCAACATTTGGAAGTAACAAAGATGTCATTCAACAACTGTGGCCCATTCAGGCAATAGAATATTATTCAGTGCTAAAAGGAAATGAATTATCAAGCCATGAAAATAACATAGAAGGAACTTAAATGCATAGTACTAAGTAGCAGAAGCCAAATTGAAAAGGCTTCTATTGTATGATTCTAACTCTATGACATTCTGGAAAAGGCAAAACTGTGGAAACAGTATAAAGATCAGTGATTGCCAGAGGTTGGGAGAAGTGAGGGATAACAGGTGAAACACAGAGGATTTTCAGGACACAGTGAAACTATACTGTATGGTACAACAATGGTGGATACATGTCATTATTCTTTTGTTCAAACCTGTACAATATCCAGCACGAATACTGAACTGTAATGTATACTGTGGGTTTGGATGATATGATGTGTCAGTGTAGGTTCATCACCTGTATCAAATGTCCCACTGTAGTACAGGATGTTGATAATAGGAGAGACTATGCACTTGTAGGGGCAAAGCGTATATGGCAGTGGTCCCCAAACTTTTCAGCACCAAGGACCAGTTTCGTGGAAGACAATTTTTCCACAAACAGGAGTGGAGAGGATGGTTTCGGGATGAAACTGTTCCACCTCAGATTGTCAGGCATTAATTAGTTAGATTCTCATAAAGAGCGTGCAACCTAGATCCCTCACATGTGTAGTTCACAACAGGGTTCACACTCCTATGAAAATCTAATGCCACCACTGATCTGACAGGAGGCAGAGCTCAGGCAATAATGCTTGCCTGCTGCTCATCTCCTGCTGTGCTGCCCTGTTCCTAACAGGCCACAGACCGGTACTGGTCTGCGCACCGGGGGTTGGGAACCCTTGGTATATGGGACATCTATATATCTTCATCTCAAGGTTGTTGTGAACCTAAAACTGCTCTAAAACAATAAAGTCTTTTTTAAAAATGAATTGGCCACAAAATGTCATAAAGTGTAGCAGATTAAAGTACGTTTTTGAAGTCTTAAAAAGAAAGAGCGTGGCCTTCCAAAATCAGGCTCGTCAGCCTCTTCCAAGTAGAAAATAAATATTTTAGAACAAAAGGCTTTGAAAGTCTAAATCTGCCTGGTGAAGTGACCCCAGAAAAAGGTGTGCTTCTTCTGTAACAGATCACCTCATATCATGTGCGCTGCTGCTCTCCCTTCTAGCTTCTAGCCTGGGAGCTGAGAACATCCTCTGTAAGAGTTACAGGTGTATAAATGCTCAGAGCTGAAAGGGTGTGGGTTCTGTCATGGAACGTTTAATCCAGGAGCCAGGACCTAAAACAAGGACCCTCAAGAATGAAAAGTGGAGTTTGCTGTGGGATGGGGAAGAGGTACACCCACCTCAGAACATGAGGTCCTTGGTTTGAGGTAAATGGACTCCAGTCTGCAGAGGGAGGAGTCCAACTCTGTGTCAGAAGTCTAGGTGATGATACTGAGGAAGGCTAAGCAGAATCCACACCAGAGAAGAGTCTAGGGTACAGGCCCGTCCTGCGTTTTCTGTTAGCCTTGGAAAGCCTTGGGGACATGATGGCCCTCAACCTGATTTCCACCCTGAGAGGGGAGCAGTTTCAGGGAAGTGAGGGTCTTGGTCTGAGGGGGTAAGACTCAGGTTAGCAAAGGTAGGAGTTCCAGGCCCTTCAAGGTGAGGACCTTATTGGGGGCTGAGTTAACCTCCCACCCTCAGAAGGGGCCCCACCAAAATGCGAATTTGTTGTTAGCCTTTGGAGGTACCTGGCTGTCAGGAACAGGCAGGTGCCAATACCCACTTTCTCTGCAGTTCTGTGGGATGTCTCAGGTAGACTGGGAAAAAGGCCTTGTGAAGAAGGGGAGTTCAGGTTCTGTAATGAGAAACTATGCATACTTTGAAAAGGATTGATGGTAAGTAACCCTTAACCCAGAACACAAAGAGAATACCACAGAATCCTATGCTGCCCAGCTCTGGTGGCCCCTTGTACAGACATGTCAGGCTGAAGCCCCACCAGTTTGGTGGTCTTAGTGAAGTAAAGGCATCAATGAGGGGTGTGGTCTCTGGTGTACAAAAAAAAAAAAACAAGCCCCGGGTATTGCCAAAAATCAAAGTGATGCCACTGAGCTAGGTCTAAGGGGTTTTTCCATCCCAAGTGGAAGGGGACTTATGTTGCCCTGCTCTTGTTGTCAGCCCAGAGAAACCTCAGGCAGAGTGCCCAGATGTAGTGTAACTTTTTTTTTTTTTTTTTGAGACGGAGTCTGGCTCTGTCACCTAGCCTGGTGTGCACTGGTGCGATCTCAGCACACTGCAACCTCTGCCTCCTGGGTTCAAGTGATTCTCCTGCCTTAGCCTCCTGAGTAGCTGGGACTACAGGCATGTGCCACCATGCCTGACTAATTTTTGTATTTTTAGTAGAGACAGTATTTCGGCATGTTGGCCAGGCTGGTCTTGAAGTCCTGACCTCAGCCTCCCAAAGTGCTAGGATTACAGGCATGAGCCACCTCGCCCATCCAATGCGGCATATTTCTTTCTTCTTCTTCTTCTTTTTTAAATAATACTTTAAGTTCTAGGGTACATGTGCACAATGTGCAGGTTTGTTACATAGGTATACATGTGCCATGTTGGTGTGCTGCACCCATTAACATGTCATTTACATTAGGTATTTCTCCTAATGCTATCCCTCCCCCTCTCTCCCACCCCACAACAGGCCCCGGGGTGTGATGTTACCCACCCTGTGTCCACGTGTTCTCATTGTTCAATTGCCACCTATGAGTGAGAACATGTGGTGTTTGGTTTTCTGTCCTTGTGATAGTTTGCTCAGAATAATGGTTTTCAGCTGCATCCATGTGCCTGCAAAGGGCATGAACTCATCCTTTATTATGGCTGCATAGTATTCCGTGGAGCTTATGTGCCACATTTTCTTTATCCAGTCTATCACTGATGGGCATTTGGGTTGGTTCTAAGTCTTTGCTATTGTGAACAGTGCCACAATAAACATACGTGTGCATGTGTCTTTAGAGTAGAAGGATTTATAATCCTTTAGGTATATACCCAGTAATGGGATGACTGGGTCAAATAGTATTTCTAGTTCTCTTCCACAATGGTCGAACTAGTTTACAGTCCCACCAACAATGTAAAAGCGTTCCTATTTCTCCACATCCTCTCCAGCACCTGCTGTTTCCTGACTTTTTAATGATCACCATTCTAACTGGTGTGAGATGGTATCTCATTTTGGTTTTGATTTGCATTTCTCTAATGGCCAGTGATGATGAGCATTTTTTCATGTGTCTGTTGGCTGCATAAATGTCCTCTTTTGAGAAGTGTCTGTTCATATCCTTCACTCACTTTTTTTTTTTTATTGGATAGGTTTCGTTTATTATTATTATACTTTAAGTTCTAGGGTACATGTGCACAATGTGCCGGTTTGTTACATATGTATACATGTGCTATGTTGGTTTGCCGCACCCATCAACTCATCATTTAGGTATTTTGCTTAACACTATACCTCCCCCAGGCCCCCACTCCCCAACAGGCCCCAGCGTGTGATGTTCCCCTCCCTGTGTCCATGTGTTCTCAGTGTTCAACTCCCACTTATGAGTGAGAACATGTGGTGTTTGGTTTTCTGTCCTTGTGAAATTTTGCTGAGAATGATGGTTTCCAGCTTCATCCATGTCCCTACAAAGGACATTAACTCATCATTTTTTATAACTGCATAATATTCCATGGTGTATATGTGCCACATTTTCTTTGTCCAGTCTATTATTGATAGACATTTGGGTTGGTTCCAAGTCTTTGCTATTGTGAATAGTGCCACTATAAACATATGTGTGCATGTGCCTTTATAGTAGCATGATTTATAATTCTTTGGGTATATACCCAGTAATGGGATGGCTGGGTCAAATGGTATTTCTAGTTCTCGATCCTTGAGGAATCGCCACATTGTCTTCCACAATGGTTGAACTAGTTTACACTCCCATCAACAGTGCAAAAGCATTCCTATTTCTCCACATCCTTTCCAGCATCTGTTGTTTCCTGACTTTTCAATGATCGCCATTCTAACTGGTATGAGATAGTATCTCATTGTGGTGTATATTAACTTTCACTTTGGAAGTCTGAGGGAGGGGAAGCTTCCTCTGAGAGGACAGGCTCAACTTAGGCAAGCGGAAGAAGAGTCCCAGACCCTCTCAGGCTTCAAGGTGAGGCCTGGAAGAAGTAGTAAGGGAACCGCTCACCACACTGGAAGGGTCTCCTCCAGCTTCACCTTGCCCCCAGATGTGAATGTCTCCAGGTAGGGTTCTGGGATGTGGTGTGTCCGGCCTTTCATCTTTAGAGTCACACAGAGGAAGGAGGCGTCTTCTGAGAGGACTGAAGTTGGCTTGGCAGAGGGAAGAGTCCCAGGCTCTCCAGGTATTAAGGTGAGGGCCCTGAAGAAAGACAGAAGAGACGTCTTATCACAGATAGAGGGCGACCCAGCTCCCTGCCCCTTCTGTCAGCCCTGGGATGCTGCAGACAGGGTTCCCGGATGTGGTGTATCTGGGCGTCCATCTTTGGAGTCTGAGGTAGGTGAAGCTTTAATTGAGGGGTGTAGACTCAGGTCAGCAGAAGGAGTCGTCCTAGGCAGTGCCAGACATCAAGGTGAGGACTCTTACGGAGGGCTGACGGGATCTCCCATCAGACAAAATGGAGCCTGTAGAAACTAATTCCTGCTGTCAGCCCTGGGAGGCTCCGGTCAAGCAGACACACCTTTCCCTATCTTCCGCACTTTCTTGTTGGAGAGATAGGAACCTTCACTTGAGTGCCGCATCCTCAGTTCAGCAGAAGGGAGGCAATGTAAATCCTGTCGGGAGTAAATAGGATGACTTTGGGGAGGACTGAGGGGACTCCACCTCAGAACCCAGTTGTATCTCCACAAAAATTCACCCTAATCCTTGCTGTCAGCCTGAGAACTCCAGGAAATACTCTCCGGCTGAGCGTCCTCTTTTACATGCGTCATACACAGATTGGGTGTTTTAGGGGGATGAGAGCCTTGGTCTGAAGGGCCAAGCCTCTTCTCATCATGGGGAGGAGTCACAGGCCCTGCTAGGCATAAAGGCAAGGACCCTTATGTAGGGCCGAGAGGACCTCCCACCCAAGATAGAGAGGGCACCACAGAAACCTCCCCTTCTCTGAAAGGCCTCAGGCTTGGCTCTGAGGCAGAGGTGCCCCCCCACTCATCCCCGTCGTTTCCTTGTCTGGCCCATCTGGAAGATGCACCTTAGCATAAGGGAAGCATCCTCTAGTCAGCAAAAAAGAATGGGTTGCAAGTCTTGTTGGGAGTAAAAATACCCCCAACTCTGAACCCAAAGGGTGCCTCACAGATACCTGCCCCGACCCTGCTATGAGCCCTGGTAGAATTTATTCAGGCCTGTTAGGCTGAGGCCCCAACTCATTTCCTTCTGGGTGGTCTTAGTTAAGGGCCTTAGACAGGGTGCAGCTTCAGGTCAACAGAGGGAGGAGCGCCAGCCCTGCCAGGATTCAAGGCGAGAACTCAGAGAATGGACTGATGAGACCTCCAACTGTAAGTAGAGGGACTCGAGCCATGTCCCGCTCCTGCAGCCAGCCCTGGGATACCCTGAGTGAGGCTGTTAGGCATAGGCACCTCCCTCCAACCTTCCACTTCCCTCACTTGCTTGTCTGGCCTGTCTGGCTGTGGAAGGCCTGGCCTGAGAGAGTTATCCTCAGGACAGCAGAAGGAAAGCAACGCAAGCCCTGCCATGAGTAAATATGAGTCCCTTTGGGAGAATTGAGGGCAAATCTTACTCCAGACAAAGGAAGTTTCCATCAAAACCTGCCCCACACCTATTGTCAGCCCTGGTAGCCCCTAGGCAGGTCTGTCTGTAAGTCTCCCCTCATTTTCCACTGACCTGAGAGTCTCACAGAGGAGAAGGCCTTTGTCTGGGATGGCCAAATTCAGGTCACCAGAGGGAAGAGTCCCAGGCCCTGCTGGGCATGGAGGTGAGGACCCTGAAGGATAACTGAGTGTGTCGACCACCCAAGGACATATTAAGTCCAGCCCCTGCTATCAGCCCTAGGAGTCCCTGGGCAGGGGCAGCTGTATGTGGTACTTCTTCACTTTTGTCTCATTGGTCTCAGGGAAGTGAAGGCCTTAGTCTAAGGGGGCAGCCTTCACATCAGTAGAGGAAGCTACATCTAGTCAGCCCAAGAAGGAGAACTAGGTTCTACCAAGAGTCCAAGTGAGGATCCTGAATGAGGATTGAGGGGACCCCCTTCCACCTTCAGAGAGTTGAGGCACCTGCCCTACACTCTTCCTCCCCTGGGAGGCCCTGGAGCATGGTATCCAGATGTGCTGTGCCCTCACTCCCATCAGCTGGACTCAGTTCAGCAGAGGGAGGAATTTTCAGGCCCTTCCAGGAGTCAATTTGAGGATGGAGGGGACTTGACAAAAACAGATGGGCCCAGCCCTTCCTGCCCTGGTGTTAGCCATGGTAGGACCTAGGAGCAGTGGGAGATCCACTCCAAAGCTGTGAAGACCTCAGAGTCTGGCCCCACCCTACCTATCAGCCCTGAAGGGGCCCCCTGAACTCCTCCAGATCCAGAAACTGGAAATGAAGGCCTTGATATGAGGCATGTGTCCTCAGCTCACAGAGAAGAGGAGATCCAGTCAATGCCAGGAGTCATGATGAAGTGCAGGACGGGAGACCTGTGGGGCCCTAGAGTACTAAAGGAGGACCTGTTAAGACAGTATTTATCAGAATGACAAGGTTAAGTTTTTCACACTCTTCTTCTCCCCCTGTCCAGTTGACTTCATCAGCCATCTCCTGCCCATACTCCTGCAGGCTGCCCCCGAAACAAGTCATGATGCCTCACAGCCAAAAGAGTCAGCACTGCAAGCTTGAGCAAGGGCTTCAGGTCCCCAAAGACGCACAGGGCCTTGTGGGTGTGCAGGCTTCTGAAGCTGAGAAGGTGAATCACACAGCCTCCTCCTCTTCCTCTACTCTGATCCAGGGCACCTTGGAGAAGGTGTCTGCTTCTCGAACACCTGGTACTCCCCAGAGTTCTCAGAAAGTCTGCTTCTCCTGCACTACTATCAAAGCCACTCCTTGGAATCAATCTGATGGGAGTTCCAGAAGCCAGGAAAAGAAGGATCCAGGTGCCTCCCAGGCCCTGCCAGAGCCCGAGTCCTTGCTTGGTAGCATGCTGGAGAAGAAGGTGGATGAGTTGGTGAAATTCCTGAGTGTCAAGTATACAACAAAACAGCCCATCACAGAAGCAGAAATGCTGAAGAGTGTCATCAAAGAGCACAAGGATCACTTCCCTCTGATCTTTATGCCAGCCCATGAATGCATGGAGATTGTCTTTGGCATTGACATGAAGGAATTGGACCCCATCAGCCAGTCCTATGTGCTCCTCAAATCACTAGACCTCACCTACGACGGGAGGCTGAGCGATGACCAGGGAATGCCCAAGACCAGCCTCCTGATTCTTATCTTTGGTGTGATCTTCATGGAGGCCAACTGTGCCTCTGAAGAGAAGATTTGGGAAGTGCTGAATATTATTGGGGTGTATGCTGGGTGGAAGGATTTCATCTATGGGGAGCCCAGGAAGCTCACCACCAGAGATTTGGTGCAGGAAAAATACCTGGAGTGCTGTCAGGTACCCAACAGTGATCCTCCAAGATATAAATGCCGGTGGAGCCCAAGAGCTCATGCTGAAACCACCAAGATAAAAGTCCTGGAGTTTTTCTCCAGAGTTCGTGGGAATGATGCCAGTTCCTTTCCACTCCTGTATGAGAAAGCTTTTAAGAGATGAGGAAGAGAAAGCTCAGGCTATAATTGCCACCATGGGTGGTACCACTGTCATGGGCAGCGCACATCCCTGGGCCAAGTCCACAGCTTCTCTTGCCCTGAGTGAAGTCTCAGGCAGATTCTTCACTCTATGTTTGAAAAGGGAAGTCGAGGTTTTAAGTAGTAAAGGGCTGATTGTAGATTTTTATCTTTTCATTTGTTTGTTTGTTTTTGCTTTTTGGTATTTTTCAAACGTTTCTCTTAAAAGGCTTATTAGCTTCACAATGTAGATTCATGAATGACATTGATCACACATGTATTACTGTTTATCAGGTTTAAGAATAAAAGTTTTTCTATTATATAAACCAAAGGGGGGAAGCTTCCATCTTATTTTGTGATCTGGAATAAGATAACATGGTGTTGGAATAGGAATTTTCTCAGAAATGTGTAAGAGCCTACCAATAAAATTAATGAGATCAATAAATACAGGAAAAACATAGAAGATGGTTAATTGTAGGATTTATGTACGCCTTTTAGTCTGTGGTTTTGTGTTAAAGATTTATACCTGAATTATTTGGCTTATTCAAGAATGTATGAGAAATTAAATCTTATTAAATACGAGCCCCAGTTCACTGGCTCATTTATTCCCCAAACATTAATTGAGCATCTGCTCTTCGTAAGGCACTGTGTTAGTAGTGGGGATTTCGGGTTGAGCGAGGAAGTTGGCGAGATGTCCTTTAAGACCTAAAGAGCAAGTACAAAGAAGGAGTGAGGAAGTGGGACTCCAGGTTAAAAGGTCAAGAATAAATGCTTGAGCCAAGGAAGTCTGGAGCTTTGGAAATGTGCAACTCCTTCTGTGGGAGTTCATTTTAAGTTAAGCTGGATGGTGGCAGGGGCCAGGCACTTAATGTGTTTTATAAGTGAGACAAAAGCGTGGAATGGAAAACTGCTCCTAGCAGTTCCCTTTGGATAGCGGACAAAGCAGAGAGGAATCTCCACCTGGGGCAAGGTATGGAATGTGGCCTGGGCTTGTCCCAGTGTAGCCGAACAGAGTGCATGAACTAAGTGTTCATACACATCATCTGCAAGGGTTTCCTGAGAAATAGGGTGATACCCCCTTAAAGTGCTGCCCAGAAGCCTCTAGACTGGCATGCATTTCCCTGGTGTGGGACAGCCAGGGCCCACTCTATTAGAAAGGCATTTAATTAAATGATCTTGACTGTAATTTGGGCAGTTCTAAGCAAGGGCTAGATTTTGAGTGGGAGTGAAATGAATGAAAATAACTATTTGCATGGAAGAGAAGTTGGGAGGGTTGGAAAGAGTTACTCCTTGACTCAAAACTTCTAGGATCCTTGAGTTGCATCCAGCTGGTGAAAACTTAACTACATCCAAATCAAATAATGTGTCTATCTGTCACCAAACAGGCTTTGTGTGAGCAATAAAGCTTTTTAATCACCTGGGTGTGAAAGGAGCTGGGCACATTCCTCAGCTCCCGGGCTTGAAACTCCCTGAGCCTAGTACAAACACATCCCATCCTCCCATCCCACCACATACTGCCATATATCTCTCAAACTCCCTGAGCCCAGTACAAACACCACCTGGAAAGTCTCCGATAAGGAGACAGCCGTTCAAGGTTACTGAAAGCGCAGGAGCCAAAAGAATTTCTTTGTTCCCCTGCAACTTTCGGGCTATAAAAAGCAAACGCTCGCATTGTTCGGGGCCCTCTTGTATACTGTGTAAAGGAGGGACCAGGTTCGAACTTGTAGTAAAGATCCTTGCCGCTTGGCTTTGACTCTGGACTCTGGTGGTCTTCTTTGGGGAACAAACAGTCTGGGCATAACATCTGGGGGCCCGTCCGGGATTCCCCAAGCCCACCAGACCCCTGGTCAACGGATCTGCTAAGATCGATCTACTGATAGGTGAGCTGGCTCGTCTCCGTTTGTCTGTCTGTGTCTGTGTGTCTGTTCTGAATCTGAATCTGTGACTCGCGAGGTCTGAAACTGAGGCTGGCACAGTCCTGGTGGACGCGCTATAGGACGGCCAGTGGAGACCAGTGGGAGACGTCCCCTGGCTCTCTTCTGATTTAAATTGCGATCTGAGTTGCCGGAGCGCATTCACGATCTGGGCAACAGCTGACTCTGACCCCGGTTCCCGGGTGCGCCCTTGCGGTCTGAATTGCCCCGGTACCCGGGTGCGCGCTTGCGGTCTGAATTGCCCCGGTCCCCGGGTGGGCGCTTGCAGTCTGAATTGCCCCGGTCCCCGGGTGCGCGCTTGCGGTCTGAATTGCCCCGGTCCCCGGGTGCGCGCTTGCGGTCTGAATTGCCCCGGTCCCCGGGCTCCCGGCTTCCGGCGCCGCGCTCCCGGCCCCGGTCCCCCGGCTTCCGGCGCCGCGCTCCTGGCCCCGGTCCCCGGGCTCCCGGCTTCCGGCATCGCACTCCCGGCCCCCGTCCCCGGGCTCCCGACTTCCGGCGCCGCGCTTCTGGCCCCGGTCCCCCGGCTTCCGGCGCCGCGCTCCCGGCCCCGGTCCCCGGGCTGCCGAGGCGCACCTGCGACTAGCTATCATTAATAGGTCAGATCAGATTTCCTCTATAGGGATTCTAACCCACATTCCTTTACAGGAAGAGACACAGAAAGTGAGACTGGGGAGAGAGAGAAAGTGAGAAGGGAAATCGGAAAGAGAAAGGGGAAGAAACGGCAGAGGTGGAGAGTCAGAGAGAGAGAGACAGAAAAAAAAAGAGACTAAGTGTAAAAGAGAAAGGACACGGGATGACAGACAGAGGGAGAGAGCAGGTGGAGGGGAGGCGGCCGGCACTCACGGGCCTGCTGAAAGGGAAAGTAACTTTGAGGGGCCGGCGGGGCGGACGCGAGGGCGCACTTCGCGGACTAGCCCCCCCCAGCCACCTGACTCCACGGTGGCTTTACCCCTCCGGGAAATAGGACCCCCAGATGACACAGGAATCCCCAGGCTCCAGTACTGGCCATTCTCCACCAGTGATCTGTATAACTGGAAGACTCAGAGTGCTCGGTTTTCAGACAACCCCAAAGATTTACTGTCTTTACTGGATAGTGTCATGTTCACCCACCAGCCCACTTGGGATGATTGTCAGCAGCTCCTCCGAATCTTGTTTACCACGGAGGAGCGACAGAAAATACAGGTAGAAGCTAGAAAGCTGGTCCCGGGGGACAACGGTCAACCGACTGCCAACCCTGACCTCATAAATGCGACCTTTCCTCTGACCAGGCCGGCGTGGGACTACAACACGGCAGAAGGTAGGGGACGGCTACACCTTTATTGCCAGACTCTAATGGCAGGTCTCCGGGCAGCTGCTCGCAAGCCCACTAATTTGGCCAAAGTATATTCTATTCTGCAAGAAAAGACAGAGAGCCCAGCCACCTACTTAGAAAGATTAATGGAAGCTTTTAGACAGTACACCCCCATAGATCCAGAGGCTCCAGGAAGTCAGGCAGCTGTTGTAATGTCATTCGTAAATCAGGCAGCCCCAGATATTAAAAGAAAACTCCAGAAATTAGAAGACTTGGAAGGAAAGCGGATTCAGGACCTCCTTCAGATAGCCCAGCGGGTTTACAATAACAGAGATACTCCAGAAGAAAGGCAATTTAAGGCCACTGAAAAAATGACCAAGGTCCTGGCAGCAGTAGTACAGAAAGAGCATCTACAGCCAGAGTACACCCAACCCAGGCGGCCCCCCAGGCATGATAATCTGAAAAAAGACCAATGTGCCTACTGCAAGGAGGCTGGCCACTGGGTAAGAGACTGCCCCAAAAAGAAACAATGAGGACAGGGACCCCCTAGGTCTACACCCGTACTAGTCACTCAAGATGAAGACTAGGAAAGACGGGGTTTGGATCCCCTCCCCGAACCTAGGGTAACTTTGCGAGTGGAGGGGTCCCCGGTCCAGTTCTTGGTCGATACGGGGGGCACAGCACTCAGTCTTAGTTAAAACTAATGGAAAATTATCCTCCAGGTCCTCGTGGGTACAAGGGGCCACAGGAGTTAAGAAATACCCATGGACAACACAAAGAACAGTAAACCTCGGAGCCAAGAATGTAACCCATTCTTTCCTGGTCATCCCTGAGAGCCCCTGTCCCCTATTAGGGAGAGACCTGCTAACTAAAATGGGAGCACAGATCCATTTCCTTCTGAGGGGCCCGTCGTGACCAACTCCCACAATCAACCTGTGTCCGTCCTAACTATAACCCTAGAAGATGAGTACCAGCTCCACCAGGAGCAAACGGCCCCTGACCAGGACATAGCAACCTGGCTCCAGCAATATCCAGAAGCTTGGGCGGAAATGGGGGGCTTAGGACTAGCAAAACACCATCCTGCTTTATTTGTTGAACTTAAACCTGGGGCAGACCCCGTGCGGGTACGCCAATACCCAATGCCCCTAGAGGCCAAGAAAGGAATTGCCCCACATATCCGCCAGCTCCTTGACCAAGGGGTCCTTCGCTCATGTCACTCACCCTGGAATACTCCATTGTTGCTGGTACGAAAACCTAATAGTGGAGAATACAGACCTGTACAAGACTTAAGAGAAATCAATAAGAGGGTTGTGGACATATATCCAACTGTGCCTAACCCATATACCCTCCTGAGTACCCTAAACCCTAAACATCAATGGTACACTGTTTTAGATTTAAAAGATGCTTTCTTCAGTTTGCCTTTAGCCCCTCAGAGCCAAAAGCTCTTCACCTTCGAGTGAAATGACCCTGATAGGGGCATAAGTGGCCAACTAACATGGACCAGACTGCTGCAAAGATTCAAAAACTCTCCTACCCTGTTCGATGGAGCCCTCCATGAAGACCTGGGATAACTTTCCTGCCCCCAACGACCTTAAACCCTGCCTCGCTGCTGCCCAACCCGGACCTGGACGCCCCACTCCACGACTGCACCGAGATACTAGCTCAGGTGCACGGAGTTCGAGAAGACCTGCAGGACCGCCCACTTCCTGACGCCAACCTCGTCTGGTTCACTGATGGGAGCAGCTTCATGCATCAGGGCCAGAGGTACGCTGGAGCGGCAGTGACTTCAGAGACTGAGGTAATCTGGGCGGAACCCCTGCCCCCGGGGACATCGGCCCAGAAGGCCGAATTGATAGCACTCACCCAAACTCTTACCTTAGGGGCGGGGAAAAAGCTGACGGTATATACAGACAGCTGATACGCTTTTGCTATGGCGCATATACATGGGGCCATTTACAGGGAGCGGGGGTTACTGACGGCTAAAAAAAAAGAGATAAAAAAACAAGCAAGAAATCCTAGCCCTGCTAACAGCCCTATGGAGGCCAGAAAAGTTAGCCATTGTGCATTGCCCAGGGCATCAGAAACTAACTACTCCAACTGCTCAAGGCAACTTTCTGGCGGACCAAACTGCAAGAAAGGTGACGAAGGCTCCCAGCCAACTCCTTGCACTCCAGCTCCCTGACCCGGGCCCCTGGGACTTGCCATATTTCCCTGATTATTCAGAGCAAGATCTCCAGTGGATTGACAAGCTTCCCCTGAAACAGATCCAGAATGGGTGGTGGACTGATACTAATGACCAAACCATCCTACCAGAAAAATTAGGACAACAAGTGTTAGAACACATCCACCGAACCACCCACCTGGGTGCTCGGCGGATGATAGACCTGATCAGACGCTCTAAGCTCAAATTCAGACATACAGCCAAGATGGCCAGCAACATCGTGACAAGTTGCAAAGTCTGCCAGCTTAACAACGCCTACCCCCAATCCCAGGCTGCAACGGGAACAAGGCTCAGGGGAACCAGGCCCGGTATCTACTGGGAAGTAGATTTTACTGAGATAAAGCCAGGAAAATATGGGTATCGGTACTTACGTGTCTTTGTAGATACTTTTTCAGGGTGGACTGAAGCATTCCCCACCAAGAAAGAAACTGCTCAGGTTGTAGCAAAGAAAATCCTGGAAGATATCCTCCCCAGGTATGGCTTCCCTGTCCAGATAGGGTCAGATAATGGGCCGGCCTTCGTCGCTAAGGTAAGTCAGGATTTGGCTTCCATCCTTGGGGCAAATTGGAAATTACATTGCACTTACAGGCCCCAGAGTTCAGGACAGGTAAAGAGAATGAATCGGACCTTAAAAGAGACCTTAACTAAATTAACTATGGACACTGGCACTAATTGGGTGGTCCTTCTCCCCTACGCTCTGTTCCGGGCCCGTAATACCCCTTACAGACTGGGCCTTACTCCTTATGAAATTATGTATGGCAGACCCCCACCCTTAGTTCCCGGCCTAAAAGATAATCTGCTCAAGTCCGAAACAGAAAATGTCTCTGAACTCTTATTTTCCCTACAAGCCTTGCAGAAAATTCATCAAGAAATCTGGCCCAAGCTGAAGGAACTATATGAGACCGGTCCCCCACCGACACCCCATCCGTACCAGCCGGGAGACTGGGTCCTGGTCAAGCGACACCGACAAGAGACCCTAGAACCCAGGTGGAAAGGACCACTCCAGGTACTCCTAACCACACCCACCACCCTGAAGGTAGAAGGCATCGCATCGTGGATCCACTACACCCACGTCAAGCCAGTGGACCCAACCTCCGATCTTCTGGGACCAATCACGGCGGCGGCTGAAGCACCGGACACGTGGACTGTGGACAGAGCTAGGAACAACCCCTTAAAACTCACCCTGCGCCAGCAGCATAACTCACTGCAAACATGCAGTTAGGTAGTCTAACCCTAACGTTAGTCGCCCTAGTGGCCGCTGGAGAAATCACAAAACCAGCTCATAATCCCTTTGTCTGGAGATTCTGGCTTTATAAAAACCGAACCCACCCTGGGCAACCTCATAAGCCCAGAAAATTATTGGCCAGTGCTGATTGCCCTTCCTCAGGGTGCAACAGCCCAATTCTACTAAATTTTACTGGTTTTCAAATAGCCAAACCTATGACACCAATAATATGCTTTGAGTTTGATCCGACTAAATACAATTGTAAACACTATTGGTGGCACCAAAATGCCGGCTGTCCTTATAACTATTGTAACATCCATAGACCCCGTTATTGGGGAGAGAGAAAACAGTTAGACCCTAAATGGCCCTTCCATCGTAGACGGGATAGAGACTTTTCATATACATGGATAGTTAGAGACCCCTGGAACTCCCGCTGGACCACGCCTCAACATGGGGCTGTATACTACTCCCCCTCCTCCACATGGCCTAGCAGTCACCTCTATCTGTGGCGAGGCCTAGTGCAAGTACTGCCCCTGGTCCACGGGAATATCCAACGACAGGAAAACAGACTAACACAAGACTTACGTCCTTTCTCCTGGTTAAAGTTATTACAAGAAGGACTAGAACTTGCTAACCTTACAGGACTTCATAGCCTGTCTGGCTGCTTTCTGTGCGCCACTCTAGGGCGTCCACCGCTAACCGCTGTCCCTCTGCCATGGGGATCCTCTACCTTTGCCCAAGCTAACAACCTCCGAAACCTCTCGTATGCTCCTATCCTGAACGTGCCCCTATACCTAAACCCCAGTCAGGAAAAGTTTCCCTACTGTTTCTCAGGAACCAATTCCAGCCTCTGCAGCATCACTGCAACGCCCCCTAATATCACCTTAAGGGCTCCATCAGGCATATTCTTCTGGTGTAATGGAACCTTATCTAAGAACCTACCTAGTCCTTCTGTTAATAACCTACTGTGTCTCCCTGTCACATTAGTTCCCCGGTTGACTCTACTAACTGCTGGCGAGTTCCTAGGGTATAACGGTAACTGGACTAGTGCTATTATTCACCCAGACCCTAGACCAAGACCTGCACGAGCCATATTTCTCCCCCTCATTACAGGAATCTCCCTCACCGCATCCTTCATTGCGGCCGGACTGGCGGGGGGAGCCCTAGGTCACACCCTCATAGAAAGTAACAAGTTGTACCAACAATTTGCCGTTGCTATGGAGGAGTCGGCTGAGTCCCTTGCCTCCCTTCAGCGGCAGCTCACGTCCCTAGCTCAGGTAACCTTGCAGAACCGGAGAGCCCTAGACCTACTCACTGCAGAAAAAGGTGGTACATGTATATTTCTAAAAGAAGACTGTTGTTTCTACATAAATGAATCAGGACTTGTAGAGGACCGGGTCCAACAGTTACGCAAGTTAAGCACTGAAGTAAAAACACGGCAGTTTGCTTCAGCTGCAGACCAATGGTGAAATTCCTCTATGTTTTCTCTGTTAGCCCCCTTCCTTGGACCCCTGCTAAGTCTACTGTTTCTGCTTACCGTAGGACCTTGTGTTGTTAACAGAATTTTACAATTTGTTAGGGAGAGAGTTGACACCGTACAACTCATGGTCCTCAGAGCCCAATACCAACCTGTAAATGCTAAAACAGAATCAGACTTATAAGACCCAAGATTGGCTCTAAAGATACCTGAAAAGAAGGGGGGAATGAAAGGAGCTGGGCACATTCCTCAGCTCCCGGGCTCGAAACTCCCTGAGCCTAGTACAAACACATCCCATCCTCCCATCCCACCACATACCGCCATATATCTCTCAAACTCCCTGAGCCCAGTACAAACACCACCTGGAAAGTCTCCGATAAGGAGACAGCCGTTCAAGGTTACTGAAAGCGCAGGAGCCAAAAGAATTTCTTTGTTCCCCTGCAACTTTCGGGCTATAAAAAGCAAACGCTCGCATTGTTCGGGGCCCTCTTGTATACTGTGTAAAGGAGGGACCAGGTTCGAACTTGTAGTAAAGATCCTTGCCGCTTGGCTTTGACTCTGGACTCTGGTGGTCTTCTTTGGGGAACAAACAGTCTGGGCATAACAGGTGCAGGCGGGCTGAGTCCGAAAAGAGAGTCAGCGAAGGGAGATAAGGGTGGGGCCGTTTTATAGGATTTGGGTGGGTAAAGGAAAATTACAGTCAAAGGGGGGTTGTTCTCTGGCGGGCAGGAGTGGGGGTCACAGGGTGCTCAGTGGGGGAGCTTTTTGAGCCAGGATGAGCCAGGAAAAGGAATTTCACAAGATAATGTCATCGCTTAAGGCAAGGACCAGCCATTTTCACTTCTTTTGTGGTGGGATGTCATCAGTTAAGGCGGGGCAGGGCATTTGCACTTCTTTTGTGATTCTTCAGTTACTTCAGGCCATCTGGGTGTATAAGTGCAGGTCACAGGGGATGCAACGGCTTGACTTGGGCTCAGAGGCCTGACACTATCAATAGGAAACATTTACTGAATTTTATTTATAAAGTAGCATTTCTGACCCATTTGGCGTGTTATGTCCTAGTGTGCTGCATATTCTCTGAAATATCCTTGCTATCTCTCTCTCCCCCACCTTCCCAACACATACTCCCAGAGAATATGGTACATATGGAGGGTTTGGGGTTAAAATCATATTGGAAACAACTGCCATTCATGAAAGATCCAATACATGCAAGTGACTGTGCCAGGTTCTTTACTCACATTACATACATTCCAACACTTCTACAAGACAGGGCTTCTACAAGACCTTACATATGAAGAAACTGAGGCTCACAGTGCTTGATAATTTCCCCAGATCATATAACTAGTAAGTGACAGGACTGGGACTTGACCTCTGTCCTGAATTCATCTAGGCCCACACTGCCCCCCTCATCGTAGCCTGAGGCAGGCCTTCTGCCTCTTGGTTCATATCTGTTCTCATTAATCCATAATGTCTTTCAGGAAACAAAAAGAACCTTATGGCTAAGGTACTAAAAAGCAGGCCTAAAGAAGGAAGATGGAATGAGAAACACAATCTGGGAACAGTCTGTGGGCTTTATGAACCTAGGGTCCTCCTGCCTGAGCCCTGTGGTCCTTGAGAGCTAATTCTGCCCAGGCGCTCACATTTTTGTCCTGTCGCAGCACTTCCCTGCATTACAGTACCCTTCCTCTGGTGTTGACCCATGTGCCCTCCTGTCCGAACCTGGAACCTGGACTGCTTACCAGATCATCACTGCCTCCCCCTCTGAGGGCTGTGCCCTGCTCCAGGTGGAACAACCCCAAATCACCTGCCCTTCCCCTGACACAGAGCATTCCTTCTCTCTGCAGATGGTCCCTGAACTGTTCCATCCCTCATTCTGGAACCCCACTGATAGCAACAGCCCTTTCTAATGTTAAAAGCCCACTTTGGAGGATGTTTTGATGCCTGGTCATTCCCCCTGGGCCTCTTCGACACATACTCAAATTGTCTTGCAAATAGATTGGTGAGTAGAGTTTGATTTGCACATAATATGCTGTTACTTGGGATATAATCCTAAAGTTAGAGAAAGATCTTTTGATCATCCTGATATTTCCGATAGGAATTTAATAAAGTGTGTTATTTGAAGCAGGCCACTGAACGCATTGACAGATGAATGGTAGTACTTTGATGGTGGAAAAACCAAAGCCTCCCTTATAAGCAGTAGGCAAAGAAAGACCGTATAAATTAGTTGATAAGCAAACGTCTCCAAAAGGCTGAATTCCTAAAATCCTAGATTTCTCCTAGGAGGTGAACAATAATTCCCTGATAGACATGCTAGCTCTGATGAAAAAGAAAATAAAGGTTCATCATCATTCTACTTGCTCTTGCCTGTGTTTCTGCCTCCACGGGAAAATCCTGTTTTGTAGTTCACTTAGTGGTGCCTGTACAGGTGTTCCAAAGTGTTCGGTCCTGTGGAGGGTAGCAGAGGCTCATAAGTTAAAATTTTGATCATCAAATAGAAGGAAAAAATTCTTGGTCTTCTAAAATTATGGAAGTTATTCCAAAGATCAGTGCAGAACTCCCTGCAAAGATTTCTAGGATTCTTTGAAAACTGGATGTGATCCTGTATTTGAAAGCCCTTAAGAAACGTGGTGAATTTCAAGATGAATTTAGTTTTCCCAGAAACTCCCCCAAGAAATGAAGAGTGTTGTAATAACAAGTTATGACAGTTGCTTTTTATTGAGTACCTATTATGTGACAGCAAGAACCAGTGTGCCATTTCCATGCTTCCTCTCCCATTGAGCAGCAAACATGGTGGCCCTGAGTTCAGATGGTGGAGCCTCAACAGGGAAGCAGCCTGGATCCCTGGGTGGCCTGACAGAGGAAGTCCCTGGCAACCTACATCAGAATTTATGCACACAAAAAGGAAACTTTTGTTGCGTTAAGCCTTTCAAGTGTCAGGCTTTATCTGTTGCATCAGCTAGCAGTTACTTAACTGATAAATGCACAACTTTTATTTTTATACATATGTTCATATAATAAATGTTATTTAAATATAAAAGTATTATATTTAAATTTATTTATACTTATATTTATACTTGTTTACGTAAGTATTTGAATAAGTCTTGAGGAACTCTTAGGCTTATTTAAATATTTTCATTATAATAGTAACTGTGCAAGTATACTTATTGCAAAAAAATTTTAAAATACAGATCAATCAAAATTCTTGCCTTTAAAAAGTTCCTCCAAAATTCAGGCACCTTTTTGGGGATAACCACAATTAACAATTTGATGTGTATTATTTTAAAGCTGAATCTAGGTTTTTTCATAGATTAATATAGTAGAAAATTATACTGTGAGTTTTTTTGGTAGACTTAGCTGAGGCTTTATTTTGGAAAAACACAATTGAATTGGTTTTTAGTTAGGAGGCATGAGCAATATCAGGTGCCCCAGGCAGTAAACTCTCCACAATGGTGGGCTGAGGGCTAGGGCTGAGCATCAGATGGTTCTCCTGCTCCCTATGCTCCCCTGCACAGTGGCCTCTCCCACAGGTTCTGAGGCAACCACAGGAGCGGGTAGGCTAGGAGGGACTTCTGTGGCTAGTCAATTGGGCGGAACATCAGGGGACCCTGACGCTAGCTTCCCATCACGGGTCTCAAAAATCTTCACAACCATGGCCCTGGAGGAGCTCCTGAGGCTAAAGGCGTCAGAACCCCTGCCAGAGCCCAGGCTGTAGAGCTTGTGAGGCTCCCATAGGCCAAGCTCAGCCCATCTGAGTAGCCACTGGTGTTCTTACTATGGATACTCATGTTACTCATCCCAGACTCCATCCAGCTCTCCTCGTCCTCCACTCCAGCAGCTTCCTGTAGGTAGCAATCTCAATGTCCAGGGCCAGTTTGAATTTCATCAGCTCCTGGTACTCGTGCAGCTGCTGGGCCATGTCCTGGTTGGCCCCCTGCGAGGCTGCCTCCAGCTCCACTAGCTTTGCACTGACGTCCCTAATGGGCATTGGTGTCCTTAACAGCCAGCTCCCCACAGTGCTTGGCATCTGCCATGACGGCCTCAGGTAAGCCATCTTGCCTTTGAGGCCCTCAGTCTCAGCCTAGAGCTGGCTGACGTTCCAGTTCATTTCAGAGATATCCATCTTCGTACAACACAGGTCAGCTCTGTGCTTCCCAGGCGGCGTCTGCAGCCCCTCACACTTGTTCTGGTACACGTTCTCAGCCTCAGCTGGGTTACGGCTGGCAATCTCCTCACACTGGGCACACTTGGCAGTGATGCCATCCACATCCGGGGAGCGGCTGTTGCCCATAGGTAGGAATCACAGATGTGTCCAGAAACCGGGACTGCACCTCAGGATCTTTTCTTCATACAGCTGTCTGAGGAAGTTGATCTCGTCGGTCAGTTCTTTCAGCTGAGACTTCAGCTCTACTTTGTTCATGTAAGCTTCATCCACATCCTTCTTGTTGAGGACAAATTCATTATAACTGTATACTTATTGATCTCATCCTTGTATTTATTCCTGAAGTTTCCCACCAGTCCCTGAATGTATCCAAGATCTGCTTCTAGCTTCGGCTTTTTCATGGCCCAGAGTTTCCAGATGTTTCCAAAGGTTATTGATGTAGCTGTCAAACATGATGTTGTTCCAAGTTGCCTTCTGCTGTGGCAGGAGGCTCCACTTGGTCTCCAGCATCTTGTTCTGCTGCTCCAGGAACCGCACCTTGTCAATGAAGGAGACAAACTAGTTGAGAGTCTTGATCTGCCGTTTCTCCTGGGTGCCCACAGCCTGGATGTTGGGGTCCACCTCCACCTTAAGAGACTCTGGTTCACCTTGAGTGCAGGCAGGCCGGCTGAACCAGATGGAGATTCGAGGAGCCCAGAAGCTGCTTCTGAGTAGAAGCAATTTTTAAAAATATGCATGGGTAATGAAGTATACATTCACCTGGCATTTGCCTTTGCCACTTAATAAAGTGGATGCAGACTCTTTCCATAGCAGCACATACAAATCTACCTCACTTTTGTACCTACTCCCTAGTATTCTAAAGAATGTAAGAATGTATGTGTCATAATTAATTCAAAATTTTTCCGCCTAATGGACAAGTGAGTTGTTTCTAGATTTTTCTGTATGATTAATAGGACTTAAATCATTTTTAAAACGTGAATTCTTGGTCAAATGTGTTTTTGTTCTCATAAGAAAGACATTTTAACGTGGAAAATTGGATTTAAGTGGGAGAGGTATGAATGATTTTAATTTTTATAAATGCTGCTGACATTTTATTCCAAAAATGCTGCAACATTCATTTTCTCATAAAACCAATGTACGTGAATACCTACATGCTCAGAACCATTTTTTATTATTAATATTTTAAATTTGGAGTAAAATTATGGGTGAACAAGTATTATCTCACTATGGTTTTAGTAGATATTTTCTCATTAGGTTAAGCAGAAAACATAACTTAATTCCTCACCCATACAAAGCGAGATTTATGCAGGGATGTCCAGAGCAACAGAATTCTTCCGGATATGATTTAAAATTCTGAAATGTCAACCATTCTCCCTTTGCATTGAGAAGCAAGGGTTTGGTCAGAATGTGCAAGAGCAGAGCCAGGGAAGAGGACCAGACAGGACACTCCTCAGCTAGTGAGGGGCCTTGGAAGGATCTAAGGCAGAGCAATTGCCAGAGTCCATGAGCAAGACCACATGCAAAACGGTTCCAGAGAGTCCAAGGCCGGCCGACACTCAGAGCTCTAAATCCGGAGTTCAGTGTAGAGTGAAGCAGTGCCTAGAAGAGAAGGTGGGAAATCTGGGTGGGGAGCATGGTGGTACAGGGCAACTTATGTGAATAGGCTTAGGGAATCTCTGAGTCTTTGTTCTTAGCTGGAAGCTTCAGTGTGGTCTGGGTAGGCAGGTCTACTGACAGAGTGGACCAGTGGCATGCCAGACACACCACCCTGCCTTAGAGTCATCTTATGTCCTGTCAGGAAGAGCATGGCTGGCTACCCAGCATTATTCTAGGTGAGTTACCTCTCCTGACTACTCTAGTAGTCCATGACACCCTTGCCAGCGTCCCGGGCCTGGAGTTGTTGCAATGCTTGCCAGAGTCTGGTATGTTTTCCCCTCCATAGCGGACCTCCTCCATGAAGGCTGGGGCTTTGTGAGTGAGTGGGGTCGGTGACTGATGACCAACAAGATAACAAGCAGAAACACTGGGGAGCAGTGGAAGGGATGCTACAGCTTCCAACAGGGGCAGTTGGAGTGGGAATGCCCTGGGACTGCAGATAAAGGGCTGAGGGTAGACTTGTCTGGAAAATAGTCCAAATGATGTCCCCTGCTCAGATTACCTCCCTTGGAATCTGAGCCATTGGCACTCTAGAGGGTGGGTGTCTTGTGGCTATGACTGCGGGCCTACGTTGACACCAGATATTGTCTGGCATAGAGGATTGGCCCAAGGTGCAGACATGTGCAGCGTAGATGGAAAACCCGTGGAGATGGTACATGCTTCCTTGTTAAACTAACAGGAATATGTGGGGTGCAAAGCAGGAAGCATCATGTATGATGATGTTGACAGCATCCCCACAGCCAAGACAGTGTTTAGGCCTGGAGATGAGACATCCATGATGACACACTCAGTGCTACTTTCCCTTGGGAATTCTGAAGCTACATGAGCAGTTGTGGCACTGTAGGTTTTTTCCATGGAGGCAGAAAATCCAGGCATAAGTCAGGCTTCACATTTTGAACCAGCCAATGTGATCCTCTGGTACTTTGACTTATTCACTTATTCTTCCAGCAAACATTTATTGAACACGTGTTGAAGAAAAACAAACGAAAAAGACAAAGCATTACATTCAGACTGGAAATTAGGTTGTGCTGCATCAATAGAGATCATTTGCAGTCATCCTCTCTCTGGCAAACACATTAGCAACCAAACTCACACAAAACTTGATAAATCCAAGGAATAATTTAAAGGGAGAAAGTACCCATCCAGAAAAATCCACCAGAGAAAAATTTCCTGTGTTTTCCTAAATACAGTCTATATCCATGGATGTATGTATGTATGCGTGTGTATGTGTATACTTGTGTCCATGCTTGTATATTTGTGGTTTGTTATATGTGTATATAAAAAACACTCACACATACAATTATATATTGTGAGTTTTCAATCTCACATCTGCTATCTTAGGTCACCTCTAAGGCTCTAATCTTACTGGCACCAGCACCCAGACACTCCTTTAACCCTGTGTGGCTGTTTTAGGAAGCTGGCAGATCTGCTAGATTAACTAAAGTTTCTATGGCAAACAGACAAAGTGCTGGGTGCAATCTTGGGCCTCAGGACCTGGAAGCCAGGTCTCAATTATCTATCATATTTATATCTAGCTGGTGGACCGCAGTTGCCAAACGTTTAGAAGAGAGACCCGTCATTCAATTTGAAGCCTTCCACAGAAATCCAATAAATGAACATGAGAAGGCAGAGCAGTCTGATTGCAATGAGGACTAGAAGACCAGAGTTTTGTCCACTCAGTACCCTTTCTTCTTCCTCTGAAGCAGTGGGCCTTGACACTCAACCCATAGAACCTTAGTCTTCCCCTGAGCCCTGCTAGGAAAGCTCTATGTTAAAAGACCCTTCCTCAGACATGGATTTCATCACACTCTGGTACAGGCAGTTATCTATGTGGACTCTATTATGTCCAATGCACTGAATTTCAATTTTGCTGTCTAGCTTTTTGATACTGTCAATAACCTGTGGCCCACCAACCTCAGCATCTCCCATATGCCTTATCGTCCATTTCTTATTTCTGTGACTCCTCATTGCTCCACCCCATCAAGTTAGACACCTAGAGATACACAACTGTCCTCCTATTCACTTATCTAGTCTTCATTCTTAGCATGGGACTGGCTACCTTCCCTCTAATGCATCATCCACCTTCAGATTTTGCACAGGCTTTTCCTTCCTACCGACACCAATCCCTGTCTCTACCTTGCATAGATCTGTGTCAAACTCTTGTCTCGGAAATAGTCTCCCACTATCGCCTTTACCTGGTAGTCTCTTCAGCACCAAACAACAAAGAGAGCTTTCTCTGACTTTCCACCATTCCCTTCTTTTAAAACTATTCTCAGGTTCTGTTCCAGCCTTTTCAACAAGAGAGGGAACTTAGATCATTTTACCTTCACATGTTCTCTTCTGCTCTTTCAGCATGGCTCACAACCTTCTTGACTGATATTCAGAACCTTAACTCCCTTTAAATCTTTTATTATGTAGCTTAATTCCCTTTAATAACAAAAGGTGAAGTTATTCCTATAAGAGTTCCCCATGTAGGGCCGGGTGCGGTGGCTCAAGCCTGTAATCCCAGCACTTTGGGAGGCCGAGACGGGTGGATCACGAGGTCAGGAGATCGAGACCATCCTGGCTAACACGGTGAAACCCCGTCTCTACTAAAAAATACAAAAAAAAAAAAAAAAAAAAAAAAAAAAAAAAAAACTAGCCGGGCGAGGTGGCAGGCGCCTGTAGTCCCAGCTACTCAGGAGGCTGAGGCAGGAGCATGGCGTGTACCCGGGAGGCAGAGCTTGCAGTGAGCCGAGATCCGGCCACTGCACTCCAGCCTGGGCTACAGAGCAAGCCTCCGTCTAAAAAAAAAAAAAAAGAGCTCCCCATGTAAAATAGAGAAATATAATTTGGGGTTCGCAACACCCGTTCTAATAACCTATTGCTCACTCTTTAAATTATACATATTTCTAAAATCCTTGGTATGTGTGACCACAGTGACCACGCTGAGGTAGGAGGGCCCTGGGTATAAAGAGGGAAACAGCTGGCTCTACGCACTGGAATTCAGAACGCTCAGAAACACAAAAACCAACATTATACATCTATTTCTATAAATCTCTTCATATGTTTTTTTTTTTTTTAATTTTAAACTGTCAATTACCATGAAGATACTTACATAACAAAGAAAACATATTTTATACTTACCCATGTAATTGCAGTTTCTAGTACTCTTCATTCCTTTATATAGGATACAGATTTCTATCTGGTATCATTTTCCATCTGACTAGAGGACTTTTTTTTTTAACGTTTTTTATGGTGCAGAACTGTTGTCGGTGAATTCCTTTAAGGTTTTGTATTTCTGAAAGAGGCTTTGTTTCATTTTTGTTTTTGAAATACATTTTCATAGGGTATAGAAAACTAGGTTGACATTTTATTTTTTTCCTTTCAGTACTTTAAAGATAGTGTCCCAATCTCCACTGGCTTTCATTGTTTTTGACAAGATATCCACTTTCATCCTTATCTTTGTTCTTTTGTAGGCAAAGTTTTTTTTTTTTTTTTTCTTCTCGCTACTTTAAAGATTTTCTCTTTATTGGTGGTTTTAAGCAATTTGATTATGATATGACTTAGTATAGTGTTCTTCATATTTCTTGTTCTTGGAATTCTTTTTCGCTCTGTGGGTTTAGAGTACACATCAAAATTGGGGATTTTTAATTAAGAATTTATTCGAATATTTTTTCTATCCCCATTTGACCCTCTTTTTCAGAGTCTCAAAATTTATGTATATTAGGCCATGTGAAGTAGTCTCATAGCTTGCTAAGTTTCTGTGTATTAGTATTAGTCTTTTTTCTTTCTCTGAGAGCATCACTGTTTCATTGTGGGAAATGTCTATCACTGTATCTTCAAGTCCATCAACTTTTTCTTCTGCGGTGTCTAGGCCAGTGCAGTTTTTTATTTTAATATTGTCATTTTCTTTTCTCAAGGTTCATTTGGGATTTTGATTATATCTTCAATGTCTGCATTTAACATGTTTAACTTTTACTCTTATTTCTTGAACGTGTGAAATACAGCTTTAATAACTGTTTTAATATGCTTGCCTACTAACTCTATCATCTGTGTCAATTACGACCAACTGATTTTCCTTTTAAGTAGCAATCTTAATTTCATGCTTCTTTGCATGTCTGGCAATTTTGATTGTATGTTAACCTGTGAATTTTCCCTTGTTGAGCACTGAGTGTATATATATATATATATATATTTTTTTTTTTTTTTTTTTTTGAGACAGAGTTTTGCTCTTTTTGTCCAAGCTGGAGTGCAATGGCGTGATCTCGGCTCACCACAACCTCCACCTCCCGGGTTCAAGCGATTCTCCTGCCTCAGCCTCCCGAGTAGCTGGGATTACAGGCATGTGCCACCACCCCGGCTAATTTTGTATTTTTAGTAGAGACGGGGTTTCTCCATGTTGGTCAGGCTGGTCTTGAACTCCCGACCTCAGGCGATCCACCTGCCTCGGCCTCCCAAAGTGCTGGGATTACAAGCGTGAGCCACTGCAACCGGCCTATTATTTAATTCTATAAATAAATATCATCGAACGTTTTTTCTGAGATAAGTTACTTGGAAATACTATGATCCTTTCAGGCCTTGCTTTTAAACTTTTTTAGGTAAGATCATAGCAGTTTTTAGTCTATTGCTAATATTGCCTCACTACTAAGGCAAAATCCTTCAGAGTACTCTACCTAATGCCCCATGAATTATGAGGCTTTTCTCGGACTCACGGGAAGGAGAACTATCCCCAGCCTTGTATGAACCCTTAGTTCTCTCTGTATGTTGTTCTCTCCTCTTTGGTATTCTACCCCGAAAATTCTAGCTACATGGGCCTCCCTGGGCTCCCTGCTCTATATCCTCAATTCAAAGACAAATATCAGTTCCCACTGTGGCTTGCATTCTCTCCACAAGCAGTAAGCTGAAGCAAAGGTAGGGTTCACTTCACGTGTTTTTCTTTTCTTTTCTTTTTTAAATATAATACAAAATTGTTTATTGATATATAGTAACTATACGTATTTATGGGATACAAGTGATATTACACAATACAATGTGTAGTGACCAAACCAGGGTGTTTAGAATATCCATTCCCTCAAGCATTTATGATTTCTTTGTGTTGGAAAAATTTCAAATCTTCTCTTTTAGCTATTTCGAAATATATAATATATTATTGTTAACTATAGCCACCTTATTGTGGTATCAAAAACTAGAACTTATTCCTTCTATCTAGCTGTATGTTTTTGTACCCATTAACCTACCTTTTTTTTATTCCCCTCCCTTTCTCAGCCTCTGGTAATTATCACTCTACTCTCTACTTCAATGAGATCAACTTTCTTAGCTCCCACTTATGAGTGAGAATGTGCATTATTTGTCTCTCTGTGCCTGGCTTATTTCACATAACATAATGAATGACCTCCAGGTTCTTTCATGTTGCTGCAAATGACAAGATTTCTCTCTATTTATGGTTGAATAGCATTTTATTGCTTCTCATTTCTCAGAGATCACTGTTTGTCATTGCCTGATGTCAATAAATTAAAAATCATTGTCTCATGTATTTCATCTGGTTGTTATGGTATATCAGGTAGGAGTGAAGATTCAGTTCCTGTTGCTACATTGTGGCCAGAAGCAAAGTCCTACAATCTAAATTTAAAACCTAAATTACCTAGGCATGACACACATCCCAAAATTTCAATCTTATTTAAATTAAAAACAGAATTGAAAGGCAGGAGGACACACACTTACGTTCCTATAGACACATTACACACAACTGGGAAAATAGCAAAAACATTTTTCTCTGCTAGTTGAAATATGTTACCTTTTGTTTTCTTATTTACGATTTTAAAATTTCTAACATTTATTAAACGCACATGAATTATTTTATCTTTAAAAGGTTTAAATAATATAAATATTTTGATTTAGACTACCAAGAATAAACATACATTCTCAAGATTGTTTGTTGGCAACGTTGATCAACCTCTTGCTGGGTTCGTCTCAGCCTCTGGCGTGCCTACCATTTGTTTAACAAGAAAAACAAAAATCACAATCCAATTAATAAGCTGTGGTTAGTCATCAAACTTTCCCCGCAGTTTCAAATACAATGCTGCACAAGTAAGAATCTATCTTCTTTTTAAAGCCCTCCGTCTAGAAAAAGTACTAGCTTATAATTTAAAAGGGGAATTATATTAATATCCAAGCCATATTCTCCATGACATGATTGCATCCAATATTTATATGAAGACAGTATACAGGCAACATGGAGTGATTGAATTATAATGATCACATTCATTATTGTGATTGTTTTTTATATGTCTCTTGTCAAAGCTGATAACAAATAAATTATGGCATTTACAAAATATGTTCTTTAGTCGTTACTGCCACTAATTCCAAGTTGTACTTGGAAAAGCACCTTTAGTTGAATACTCCTTGATTTTCCTTTGAATGTTATTATTCAACATATAGTCTCTTAAGTTCCATATAAGAGAATCAAATTCCATATGATTATCTTTCACAAAGGAAACGCCACGGAGAAACAGCTTTGTTTTGTGGTTTTGTTAATGCTTCTCTACCATATATATTACATGCTTTGTTGTTAGCTCTGTGTCACATACTCATTTTCTTCGTTCAACAATTCCACCATTTGAATGATTTCATTCACACACTGTCCTAATGAAACCATTAATTGTCACCGATATGATTCCATATTATCCTTGTGCTTTAAGATTTTATCTTCAGTATTACTTGTTCCTTTGTCTTTTTCTTTTTAGTAGAACCACACAGTCCCTTTCTGTATATAAGCCCCTTTCCTTATATAAAAATCTCTTTATTTTTTCGACCATGGCCTTCTTTCTGAGATTCACGAATCCCTGGGTTTTGCCAAATGGTTTTGATTCCAAAGTGTTTGTATACATTTTCATTTGTAAAATATGCACAGATTACCTTTTATTTGCAATGGAATCATCTTATAAGGAATATTTTTAATTTTTTTTTAAATGTAGGTTTACGTTCTCCACAAAAAGTACAGGTGAATTAATAAGCACCAATATATTCACCAGTACTGTTTTTTTCCAACACCATTTAATATTTAACCAACATTTTCCACTTGTAAAAATAAGGCTTTCAAAATATTTTATGTTATCACACTGTTTCCTCTATGTGCATTTGCTATAAATCTAAAGAATTTGATGACTATTCCACAAGTTCAAATAATTGCAAATTATTATTATACTGTAAGACATGTATTCATTTATATGATTACAATATGTGCTCTTTCATTTTTCCCATTCTGCAAACTCCTATATCATATATTCTTTCCTCTATTTGCACAGCTTTTTATATTTCAAGCTGTGTTCAAAGTCATTGCTTTCCTATAGTCTTTTCTTTAAAAAATTAAAATATTTCAGCTTCTCTGATATTTTTAAAGAAATGATTTTTGTTCCATTGATATTATTTATTGTTTCATGAATTTCAATTACATTGAATTCTGCTGTTATCTATATTATCACTATCTTCTGCTTGTCTTGGATTTAATTTAATTGCGTTTTATATTTTCTTAATTTGGAAGCTGATATTATTGAATTGAATCTTTTTTTTGTAATATGAGCGTTTAAGTGTATAAAATTCCCACTAAGCACTTATTTGGCAGAATCTCACAGATTCTGATATGTTTTAGTTAGATTTTCATTCAGTTCAAAATATTTGCTAATTTTCCTCAATAATTTTTGAAGCATGGGTTAGTAATATGTATCACGTAATTACTAAGTATTTGTGGACCTTACAGATAATAACAAAATATAATATTAGAGCCTTAAATGCCAGAGTGACATGTTTGTACCCAATATTTTGAAAAATTGGAGTCATTGATGTTTTCTGAGAAGTACACTCACATGATCAGAGCCATGTTTGAGACAAATCAATCCTGGAAGGTAGAATAGATTGGAGGCAGGAAATAAATAGGTAGGGGTCTGCTATTCATTCTAGTCAACTATACCATATCCTGCACTTACAAGTATTGAGTTTCTCTCTGTTTCTGAAGGATGATTTCTCTTAGTATTCAGTTCACTTTGAAATTAAATCCCAATTTCAATGTACTGGCAAATTCACCAGTTAGTGTCATCTGCAATCCTAATTAACACACACTCTATCTACATAAATGACTGGTTTCACTACTATCATGACCAAATCGGTTAAATAACTCAAATTGGGCTAAAACTGTTATTAGTGGAATAAATATTTGCATTTAATATATGCTTTTCAAACTGTAATTGCTACTTAGTTACATAGAATCTAAAATGCAATCATTATGAGACATAATTAGCATGAAATCAGAATCTTATAAATCTGTACCTAATTATTCTGACTCGTATACCTAGAAGTCTGGTTGCTATAAACTTTAAAAGGTTTTATGATCTTTTAAATCAAAACATTTATTTCACCAAATCTCTTGAAACTTACGAATACTGTGGAAGCAGCACAATTGTTACTTAACGTGTGTGACTTACAAGGTAAGCAAAACTAAGTTGACTTGGACTCATAAAATAACATTACATTCTCTTCAGGAAGAATTCTGTGATTTTAAAGATTTTTTGTTATTTTTTTCAGAATAGCCTATTATCATAAGATCCATATTATATAGGCAGGAAGTTGGAATATTCTATTCATTTGGCATAAGAACATAAGGGTAATTACTTGCCATAAATGGGAGAATAGACAAGCATTTCAAACCAAAGCCCTGCAGTTAAAACAATCTGGTAGGGCGTTCACTTTGTCTCGTTTGCCTCTTCACAGACAGTCGGCATTGGAGAGACACATGTATCATGGATTTGATATGCAACACTTATTCTGAGTCACAAAGCAACTTTCAATTAACACTTGAGGACTTTGTCCATGGCACGCTTCTTAATGTTTTGCGGTATGGACCTCTTTCAGAATCTGATGAAAGTTGGCGAAATGAGGACTTTTGCCAAGGGAATTCTTTAACATGTACATAAAACGCATAATTTTTTCTATAGTTTCAGGGAGTCGGTAAGTTCCTCCTTGTTGTAGGTTGAATTATGTCCCCCGAAAACATATATTGAAGTTCTAACTTCCAGTGTCTGTGAATTTGGAAAGAGAATCTTTGCAGATGTAATCAAGACATTAGGGTAAGCCCTAATCCAATATAACGAGTGTCCTTACAAAAACAGGGAAAACAATGTGAAAACAAAAACACAAGGAAAATGCCTTCTCTTGACATCCATCCACAGAAGACTGAAAGGATTTTTGAGAATTTTACTAGCAAAGCATTGCCAGCCTGGTTAGAAAGAGACAGAGGTGGGGCAAAATGAAGGAAGAATGACTTCAAGGGCAGAGCCAAGCATGCATAGGCAAGAGATAGCACAGGCCTTGAGGGGCAGCACTTTCACTTCGTAGGTGCCGGAGGTTGAAGCCACCACTCAAGGTCAAGAGGGCAAGTCCACATCAGTGGGCCCAGAGGACAGAACATTGAGTCACAGATAATTATTTTCAGGCCTTGGAATCTATTGAAATTTGCCCTGCTGTGTTGCAAAATTGCTTTAGACCAGTAACCCCTTTGTCTTCCAATTCCTCCCTTTTAAAATAAGATGCCTACATTATACTTGCCTCATGATTATATCTTGGAAGAGGATCATTTCTTTTTTAGGTTTCACAGATCCATTGAAAGAGAGGAACGTCGCCCTACTATGAATCACATCCAGAGTCTCATTCATAATTTATTTAAATAATTTAGATGATGAGATTTGGGACTTTTGGAGTTGATTATATGTAGATAATAATTTGGACTTAAAATTAATGCTGGAATGGGTTAAGACTTTTGAAGATGTTGGGATGGGGTTCAGGTGTTTTGTGCATGAAAGGGACATGGATTTGGGGAGGGCAAAGGGCAGATCGTTCTGGGTTGAATTGTGTCTTCCAAAATGATATGTTGAAGTTCCACAGTACCTGTGAAAGTGACCTTTTGTGGAAATACATTCTTTGCAGATATAATGAAATCATTTGGGTGGGCTCTAATCCAATATGACTAATGTCCTTATAAAAAGAGAGAAGATGATGTGAAGACATTCATACAGGGAAAATGACATGTGCAGATGAGGTGAGACACTAGAATGATGCATTTAAAAGCCAAGGAATGCCAAGGATTCCTGACCATCACCAGAAGTGAGGAGAGAGAAATACAACAGATTCTCCCTCAGAATGCTCACAAGGAATTAACTCTGATGACACTCTGATTTTGGACTTCTAGCATCCAGAACGGTGAGACAATAAATGTATATATTTTTATGCCACCCAGTTTGTGGTACTTTGTTTCAGTAGTCCTAGAAAACTAATGACTTCACCTTCAAGTCCCATTCATAATATTTTTAGCAGTCTTTGAAACCCAGGATCCTTCCATTGGCAGGTATTTGTTTAGCAGCCAGACATAGTGGCAAGATGCCTTGAATACAGTATAAAGCATATTTTGCACCAACTTATATGACTAAGACTAGATAACATTATACCTTTTAAGATCTTTGCATAATTTAATGAACTACTGAAGAGTGTGCTTTGAAAACAGGATAAACTGGCAGCAGACATTTCATTCCAGTATTCTGCTTCTCCATCTGACTAACCGTTGCTTACTTCTTGATTAATATGTTTACCTGTTTTCTCCATAAGCATAAGATTGAATATCAAGTTTGGAGCTGACTCACCATTCAATAGATATTCAAATACACTCTTTTTCAAGTGTTAGGTAAAACATTCTTAGTAAAATAAAATATAGGCAATGGACAAATAAAGTTTTACCTACTAAGCTCTTGATATGAGTTCTTCTTAGGCTGTTACCTTGAATATATCAGTCTCCCATGCCATAAATATTTCAAATATGCAAAATATATGAGTTTAGCAATGTATGGTGCCTAAGTCAAAAATCAAACAATATGGGCCAGTACAACGTATTGTTTTGAGGTCAAAGCAGTTTTACTGAAAGTTCATGATATAGAGAAGGTTTTACAATATTAAAAAATAGATAAAAAGAAAAATTTGTTTTCATTAAATTTATTTTTGTATTTCACTCTTCAGGGAAAAATGTACTGTCCTATCAAGTTTGAGTGTTTGACTATATTTAGAAAAGATTTTCTTTCAATTTTCTTTTGTGCAAATGGTAAAATAAGTTATTCTAATTAGATATAAAGAGAAAATATAAATACTAGTATCAGGAGAATCATTCATTTATCAAATATTTACTGAGTGCCTATAAAGGGTCTGGTACTCTGCTGGATAATAACAATACAGGGACAAATAAAGCATGGTCCCTACCCTCAAGGAATTTTGCTGATAGAGAAAGACACTCAAAATGGTAATTATACAGTACTGGTGGGAGAGTGTGTGGAGAATGGGTGTCCTACTGGAGATAGTAATTGAGCTGATATTAAAATGGGCAAGTGAATTCCAGAGAGATATAATAGCATGAACTAAAACAAATGTAAGAAACAGCATGTTACATGGGAAATACTTATACTAAAAATGTATTAGTTGTTTATCTGAAATTCAAATTTAACTAAATGTCCTATATTTACCCTTCATAAACTTGGCAACTGTATATGCGGAGACCTGAAAGCACTTCTGTGCTGTTAGAATGTCAAATGTAAGGCAGGGTTTGTGACAGTTAATACTGGAAAGGTAGGTAGGAAGATGTCAGATCATGAAAAACTAGGTTTGCCAAATCAGGCAGCTTTCATTAAGTTCTGAGGAAACTAGTGAGCCATTGACAAGTTTTTAGCAGAGAAGTAGTACAATCAGACTTTTAGTGTAGTATTCTGACAACATACAGGGAATACATTGAAGTGAATAAAAGTTAGGGTAAGGAAAATTATTAAACTGACTAAAGTTAAGTAATCCAGGAGAGATGGCAGCTCAAACTGGTGCAGGTTGATAGAGCTGAAGATCAAGTAATGGAAGAAACTTTTAGAAGTAAAACCTGGAAATTTGAGTGATTAACTAAATAGGGTAATGAGGGAGGGGAAGTCTAGGATGACTCCAAAGATTCTATCCTAGTGACTGGATGGATGACATGAAAAATTTGGAAAAAGGGTTAATTTGTTAGGGAAGATAACAAGTAATGTTTTGGACATGTTGAATTGGTAGTGCTTGTGGGACAGCCAGATAAAAATGACCAGTAGAAATCAGGGGAGCAAGATAGATTTAGGAGTCATTAGAATAGAGTTAAAGTTATAAAAGCTAGAGAAACAATTAAGAATAATCATATTTGCAGTTGGTAGAATTAAAATGTTCTTAAAGGAAAATTGCCACTCAATGCAATCATAATTTTGGCTCATCTACACAGCATAAAATAAGTCAATAAAATAAATATATAATTATGGATAAAGACACTGTACTTGTTCCAAATCATGTGGCAGAGTTACTGTTTCTTATTTGTGGAATGATTTTATATTTAATAGACCTGAACATAATGTGAGAAATTCTAGCAAGGAATGGGGACACTTGTAGAAAAAGCTAACAATTGATATTTGTTATGGCATGGATATATCATTCACTGCACAAGGCATGACCTAACATGAACAATAAGATAATTCCTATGTTCCAATGTGGGCATTTATAAAAGGAAATTCCAGCCTTTAATGTGTGTGTGTATGTATGTGTATACATACATATAAGCAGCCTCATTACATTTTACCATTGTCAAAATAGTAAATGTTGATTTCCCTATTTGGTTCATGGTTCATATAACATCTTCTTCAAAGGGAAGAGTATAACATGGATTCCTCCCTCTCTGAACACCTATATCATTAAACAACCAACATAATGTTTTACCATATGTCAATTTACCTTCATAGAGTTGAGCCATGGAATCTCAGAGTTGAAAACTACTTAAAAGTGTATCAAGTCTAACCTCATTTTCTATGTAGGAATCTCTCTGTCATCCCTGATATATGGGTTTTATTCCCTGATCAAATACTTACAGTGACTAGGAGGACAAAGGTCCCTCAATGCCATTGCTGGGCAGGTGCAGTAGGTCCTAAATCTGCCTTCTAAAGTTATGCAGAACCACACCTTCTGTAACAGCAATCTGCTTTTTGAAGACATTTTTTAGGTTATTCCTTTAGCTATCCTGGCTTTTTCTTTTCAAGAAATTTCCTTCAGCCTTTCTTTGCATGATTTATGTGGTAGTTTTAAAATACGTCCACATATTCTTTGATACTAACCCCTTCAAGAAGTAGTGCTTAATTTCTCTCCTTTTGAATACAAGTTGGATTGATGAGTAGAGTATGGCAGAAGTGACTGTGTATGACATGTCATAAAAAGAAATGAAGTGTCTTCCTTGTTCTCTTGTTTAGATCACTTGCTCTGGCAGAAGCCAGATGCCATGTCGTCAGGACACTCAATCAGCCCTATGGAGCAATCCATGTGGTGAGGGGTACTAAAGCCTCATGTCAAGATCCATCAAGGAGCTGAAACCTTACACCAGGAGCCATGTGAGTAAGCATTCTTGGAAGTGAATTCTAGCTCTCCCAGTCAACTCTACATATGACTGCAGCCCTGGCTGACATTTTGATTGCAAGTACCTGAGAAACACTGAGCCAGAACCACGCAACTAAGCTCCTCTCAAATTACTGACACTTAGAAACTGAAATGATAAATGTTTTTTTAAGCCGCTAAATTTTGGAGATGATTTGTTGCACAGCAAAAAAAAAAAAAAAAAACCTAACATGATATGGTTTCTAGGTCTTACATTCTTGACCTTGTCCTCTGGACACATTGAAGTTGCTGATGTCTACCATAATATGTAACACAATAATTGATCCAAGATTCTGATTCTTGCCACTCTACTAAGTATAAGATACACAGAGCTATTTTAAGAGTTGCAACATAATAGATTGTGAACTTGCAGTGAATCAAATCCCCAGATACTTTTAATGTAAACTTTTGGCAAGTCATGCTTCTTCCATGCTATGCTCATGGAACTGAATTTTAGAAACTGAAGCCACAGATTTCACATTTAACCATATTAAATATTATCTGCTTGAGATAAAATGGTTCTACCATGCTAAAAATTTATTTTACTTTTTATTTTGAGATATTGTAGGTTTGTATGAATTGTAAGAATACAGAGATCCCAAAAAGCCTTCATGCAGTTTCTTCCGATGATATTTTGCGTAACTATAATACAACATCACAATCAGAAAATTAACATAGATACAATCTGTTAACCTTATTTGGACTTCAAGTTTTAGATGCACTTGTGGGTGTGGGTGTGTGCATACATAGTTTTTACAATTTTATTCAGTGTGTAGATTTGTATGTCTACCATGGTAGTCAAGTCTTAAACTGTTAAATACCAAAAGAATCACCAAACCAACTTAAACCAACTTAAATTCTTCTTCCAAACTAACGTAAATTCTTCTCCCCAAGCCATCTTGACCGTTTTGGTAACCACTGATCTATTCAGCAGTAGAAATGGCAGAGTAGGCAGTGAAAGAGGTCACCTCTACACAGAAATAGCAACAACAAAAAAACGAGCAAAAATTGTCAGAATCAACTATGTTGGAACTCTGGAAAATAGTCAAATGTTTATGAAACTAGATGAACCAATAAGTCAAGACAAATACAACATTAAAATAATAGGAAAAGTTTCTGGTGTTTTTACTCACCCTTGCCTCATCCACCTCCCTGGCTTGACAACTATCTTGAAGATAGGAGCTAGGATAGCCAGTATGAGAGCTTTGTCTCTCATTCTAAAAGAAGCAGAGTGATTTTATTCTCAAAACATTGTGTTTGTTTCAACCCATCTGAGGGTTATATGAAAGACTGATGCAAGGTGGTTGCCTTTGTTCTGCCTAATTTAGAACTCTTGAGGTGCAAAAGCAGCTATGCAGAAGGCATTCCTCAAAAACATTGTAAGACAACTGAACAATCTGCCACCACTGGAGACAAGACATCATAGATGAGGCAAACAACAGACATATCGAAAGTCTGGGAGGAAAATTTTGGAAGAAGTTTCATGAGAAATTCATGTTGTAAAAATCACCTGCATATACAAAGGAATTTAGAAAAGTATACACATGACGAGGGCAAGATGGATGCTCAGGATATATCTGAGAATACTCCAAACACTCACTTCTGGATGATCTGTAGGCTCAGCACAAGCAGAAAATGAAAGCAACGGCAGAGTTGTAAGTGGCCTGGCTAAGCCCCAACACTGAGAGAATCTGCAAAAACAGGGATTTTTTTTTCCTTTTCCTTTTTGCTTTCTTTTTTCTCTCTCTCTCTTTTTAGCTTTAGGTATTCAAGGAAATCTCTGTCAAGAGACTAGCTGACTACAAGCTAAATAGAGATTTCAGAGACTACATATGGTAAGAATATAGACTTTATGAAAATAGACACTATGCAAAAAAAGACGCTAAACAAATGAACAAATGTAAAGCACAGTAAATTTACAAATAAAAACATGAACAGAGGAACAATCTGATTTCCAAGAGTTATCACATTCAGAGTATTCAGAGTGTCCAAATTTCAACAAAAATTTATGAAGCATGCAAAGAAACAAGAAAATGCAACCCATTCACAGGATAAATTAACGATAACTGTCCCCAAGGAAGCTCAGAAATTAGATTTAGTGAAGAAAGACTTTAAATCTGTCTTTAATATGATCAAAGAACTAAAAGAACCCATCAATGGTTTCTAGCTAAAGGGAAGTAGGAGAATGATGTCTCAATAAATAGAGAAAATCAACAAAGAGATAGAAATTTTAAAATAAACAATGGGAATTCTGAGCTGAAAAGTATAATGTCTTAATTTTTTTAAAAACTTACTAGAGAACTTCAATAGAAGCTTTCAGCAGGTGGAAGAAATAATTAGAGAATTTGAAGATACGTCAATCGAAATTATCCAGTCAGAAGAGCAGAAAGAAAAAAAAAAGAGTGCCTAAGAAACCTGTGGGATACCATCAAGACTACCTATTTTCACACAATAAACATTTCAGGAGAGGAGAGAGAGAAAGAGATGGAAAGAATATCAGAAAATGTAATGCTCAAAATATCTCAAATTTCATAAAAGACGTTAATCAACACATCTAAGAGGTTCGACAGAGTCAAAAAAGGATAAGCCTAAAGAGGTCCACAGTGAAACATATTATAACTAAACTGTTAAAAGACAAAAGCAAGCAGAATGCTGAAAGCAAAGATAAATGACTCATCATTAACAGAGGATCCTCAATAAGATTAGCAGCCAGTTTCTCATCAGAAATTATGGAGTCCAAAAGGTAGTGGAAGGGTACATTTAAAATACTGAAAGAAAAAAACTGTCAGCCAAGGATTCTACATCCAGCCAAATTATGCTTCAAAAATCAATGAAAAAATAAGACAATCTCAGATAAGTAAAAGCTGAAGGAGTTTACTGCTAGAACCTGCATGCAGGAAAGCAAGAAATGCTTTCAAATATAAATGAAAGGACACAAACCAGAAACAGATAAATAAAGAACATTGTTCAAGGTTAATACAAAAGCCAGTATCACTGAGTATTTGTTTTTGTAACTCTTTTTTTGCTTTCCTATATGTTTTTAAGAACAAGTGCCTGAAACAATCATTGTAAATCTACATTAAGGGACAAACAAGGTATGAACTTTTTATTTGTGACAATTATCTAAAAGATGAGGGAAGAAGCTGTAAGAAGCAGAGATTTGATTACTATTGAAACTCAGATGGTATTCATTCATTAAATATTTTAACTGAGCCTAAAAGGTTAATTGTAATCCTCATGGCAATCATCAATAAAATAACAAAAAATAAAGGAAAAAAAAAGAAATCAAGATGGTACCCTACAGGCATTGTCCATTCTTGCATAACTTGAAAGGAATACCTGAGACTGGTTAATTTATAAAGTAAAAAGAATTTAATTGGCTCACAGATCTGCATGCTGTGCATGAAACATGATGGAAGGCAAAAGGGGAGCAGGCACCTCACATGACCAGAGCAGGGACAAGAGAGAGAGTGCAGGGGAGGTGCCACACAATTTTAAACAACTGTATCTCATAAGAACTCACTCACTATCATTAGGACAGTACCAAAGGGAATGGTGCCAAACCATTTATGAGAAATCTGCCCCTATGATCAAATCACCTCCCAACAGGCCCCATCTCTAACACTGAGGATTGTAATTCAACAGGAGATTTCATGAGGACAGAGATCCAAATCATATCAGTACAAAAATCAATTAAACATAAAAGAAGGTAGCGTGTAGGAATAGGGGAACAAAAAAGATGTCAGACAGAAGTCCTTCCTTGTCAGTAATTACTTTAAATTTTAAAAGATTAGTTCTCCAATTAAAAGGCAAAGACTGCCATGAAGTCTTTGCCCATGCCTATGTCCTGAATGGTATTGCCTAGGTTTTTTTCTAGGGTTTTTATGGTTTGGGGTTTTACATTTAAGTCTTTAATACATCTTGAGTTAATTTTTGTATAAAGTATAAGGAAAGGGTCCAGTTTCGGTTTTCTGCGTATGGCTAGCCAGTTTTCCCAGCACCATTTACTGAATAGGAGATCCTTTCCCCATTGCTTGTTTTTGTGAGGTTTGTCCAAAAGCAATTGCAACAAAAGTCAAAATTGACAAATTGGATCTAATTAAACTAAAATGATTCTGCACTGCAAAAGAAACTATCATCAGAGTGAACAGGCAACCTACAGAATGGGAGAAAATTTTTGCAATCTACCCACCTGAAAAAGGTCTAATATCCAGAATTTACAAGGAACTTAAAGAAATTTACAAGAAAAATGCAAACACCCCCATCAAAAAATGGACAAAGGATATGAACAGACACTTCTCAAAAGAAAGTATTTATGCTGCCAACAAACATATTAAAGAAGCTCAACATCACTGATCATCAGAGAAATGCAAATCAAAACTACAATGAGATACCATCTCATGCCAGTGAGAATGGTGATTATTAAAAAATCAGGAAATAACAAATGCTGGCAAGTCTGTGGAGAAATAGGAACACTTTTACACTGTTGGTGGGAATGTAAATTAGTTCAACCATTGTGGAAGGCAGTATGGTGATTTCTCAAGGATCTAGAACCAGAAATACCATTTGACCCAGCAATCCCATTACTGGGTATATACACAAAGGAATATAAATCGTTCTACTATAAAGACACATGCACACATAAGTTTATCGCAGCACTATTTACAATAGCAAAGACATGGAATCAACCCAAATGCCCATCAATGATAGACTGGATAAAGAAAACATGGTACATATACACCATGGACTACTATGCAGCTATATAAAGGAATAAGATCATGTCCTTTGCAGGAACATGGATGAAGTTGGAAGCCATCATCCTCAGCAAACTAACACAGGAACAAAACCAAACACTGCATGTTCTCACTCGTAAGTGGGAGTTGAACAATGAGAACATATGAGCACAGAGAGGGGAACAACACACACCAGGGACTATTGGGGGTTAGGGGGCAAGGGGTGGGAACTTAGAGGATGGGTCAATAGGTGCAGCAAACCACCATGGCACTTGTATACCTATCTAACAAACCTGCACTTTCTGCACATGAATCCCACAATCCCACTTTTTTATAGAAGAAATAAAGAAAACAAACAAACAAGCAAAAAAAAAAAAAAAAGGCAAAGATTGTAATGTAGTTTAAAATCAGGGAATGTGATGCCTCCAGCTTTGTTCTTCTCAAGATTGCTTTGGCCGTTTGGGATCAGTTGTGGTTCCATGCTAATTTTAAGATTGTTTCTTTCTATTTCCATGAAAAATGTCTTTGGAAATTTGATAGCAATTGTATTGAATCTGAAGACCATTTTAACATAATTAACAAGATTAATATTGCCAATATACAGGATAATATTAATTTTAACAATTTATGGACCCAAGATATCTTTTTATTTATTTGTGTCTTCAATTTTTACATCAATATCTTACAGTTTTTAATATACAGAGTATTCACATCTTTGGTTACATTTACTCACAAGTGTTTTATTCTTTTTGATTCTAAGGTAAATAGGACTTTATTTCAAATTTCTTTGTTGACTATTGATTTAATTTCTTTTTTGGCTAATCTTTCTGTTAGGGTATAGAATCACAAATGATTTAAACACTATGGTACTGCCATAAAAACAGACACATAGATCAGTGGAACAGAATGGAGAGCCCAGAAGTAAACCCACACGTACAGAGTCAACTAATCTTTTATGACAGTGCAAAGAATACACAATGGGGAAGGGATAGTCTGTTCAATAGATTATATTATAAAATATAGATATCTACATGAAAAAGAATAAAACTGAACCTTTGTCTTAGACCACATGCAAAAATTAACTAGAAATGGATTAAAGACTTAAATATACGTTCTGAAACTACAAAATCCACAGGAAAAAAAAAACATAGAAAAAGCTCGTCGACATCAGTTTTGGCAATGAATTTTGGATATGACACAAAAAGTATAAGTCAAAAAAGCAAAAATAGGCCAGGCACAGTGGCTCACGCCTGTAATCCTAGCACTTTGGGAGACCGAGGTGAACGGATCTCTTGAGGCCAGGAGTTTGAGACCAGCCTGGGCAACATGGCAAAACACTGTCTCTATTAGAAATACAAAAATTATCTGGGTGTGGTGGTGCACACCTATAGTCTCAGCTACTGGGGAGGCTGAAGCATGAGAATTGCTTGAACCTGCGAAGTGGGGGCTGCGGTGAGCCGAGATCAAGCCACTGCACTCCAGCCTGAGTGACAGAGCAAGACTCTGTCTCAAAAAAAAAAAAAAAAAAAGGAAAATTAAATAAGTTGCATTACATCAAATTAAAAAAGCTTCTGTACAGCAAAGGAAATGATCAAGAGGGTGAAAGGCAACTTATGGAATGGGAGAAAACAATTTGAAAGCACACATATAAAACATTAATATCCAAAATATATAAGGAACTCACACAACTTATAGGAAAAAATGAGCAGAGACCAAAGTCGATTTTTTTCAAAGAAGACATACAAACAGGTATACAAAAAGGTGTTCAACATTGCTAATCATCAAGAAAATAGACATCAGAATGACAATGAAATATCACTTCAAAACTGTTAGAATGGCTATTATCAAAAATGCAAGAAATAAGACATGTTGGTGAAGATGTAGAATAAAGGAAATCCTTGTACACTGTTGGTAGGAATGAAAATTGGTACAGTCATTATAGAAAACAGGATAGCTGTTACTTAAAAATTTTTAAATACAGCTACTATATGATCCAGAAATACCTCTACTGGGTATGTATCCAAAGGAATAGAAATAGACATCTTGAAAAAATATCTGCACCTCCATTTTCATCGCAGCATTATTCGCAATAGCCAGACACGTAAACACTCTAACCGTCAATTGAAGGATGAAAGGAAAAAGAAAATGTAGAATACATATATATGTATATACATAGATATATATGTAGGAAATGTAGAATACGTATATATGTATTCTACATTTTCCTTTGCCACTCATCCTTCAATGGAATATTATTCTACCATAAAAAGAAGGAAATCCCATCATTTGGTACAACATGGAAGCACTTGGAGGACATTATGCAAAGTGAAATAAGCCAGACACAGAAAGACAAATACTGTATGATCTCACTTAAAAGTGGAACCAAATATAGTTGAAATCATTGAAGCAGGGAGTAGAATCTTGGTGGTTGCCAGGGGTTGGGGGGTGGGAGAAATGGAGAGATGGTAGTCAAAGGGTACAAACTTTCAGATATAAGAGAAGGCCTAGCACAGTGGCTCATGCCTATAATCCCAGCACTTTGTGAGGCCAAGATGGGTGGATCACCTGAGGTCAGGAGTTCTGTCTCGAACTCCAGGCTTCATTGTTACACTTATAAGACACAGGCAATTGGAATTAGCATAATTCTCAAGAGTCCTAGGATTTTCAGAATGGTAAATGAGCACTGGCTTCAACTTAATGTCACCAGCTGCATTAGCCCCTAACAAGAGAGTCAGCCTGTCCTTTGAAGCTTTGAAGCCAAGCATTGACTTCTTCTCTCTAGCTATGAAAGTCCTAGACGGCATCTTCTTCCAATAGAAGGCTATTTTGTCTGCATTGAAAACCTATTATTTAGTGTAGCTAACTTCATTGATGATCTTAGCTAGATCTTCTGGATAACTTTCAGCTTCTCCATCAGCACTTGCTGTTTCATCTTGCGCTTTTATGTTATGGAGATGGCTTCTTTCCTTAAACCTCATGAACCAATCTCTGCTAGCTTCAAACTTTACTTCTTCAGCTTCCTCACTTTTCTCAGCCTTCACAAAATTGAAGAAAGTTAGGGCCTCTGGATTAGGCTTTGGTTTCAGGGAATGTTGAGGCTTGTTTGATCTTCTATCCAGACCACTAAAATTTTCTCCATATCAGCAATAAGATTGTTTTGCTTTCTTATCATTTGTATGTTTCCTGGAGTAGCACTATTAAATTTTTTCAAGAACGTTTCCTATGAATTCACAATTTGACTAACTTGGGCAAGAGGCCTAGCTGAAAGCTGGCTTTCAGCTTTCACCATACCTTCCTCACTAAGCTTCACCATACCTTCCTTTCATCATACCTTCCTCACTAAGCTTAATCATTCCTAACTTTTGATTTAAAGTAAGAGGTATGTGACTCTTTCCTTCATCTGAACACTTACAGGCCTTTGTAGGGTGAATAATTGGCCACATTTCAATATTGTTGTGTTTCCAGGCAGAGGAAGGCCCCAAAATGATCAAGCATGGGGAGGAATGGGCAGTTGTTAGAGAAGTCAGAACACACACAACATTAATCAATTATTATCAGTTATTTGTTGTCTTATATGAACATGGTTTTTGGTACCCCCAAACACTTACAATAGTAGCACCAAAGATGACTGATCACAGTTAGCAATAACAGATACAATGATAATGAAAAAATTCGAAATCGTGTGAGAATTAGTGAAATGTGATACAGAGACGTGAAGTGAGCACATGCTGTTGGAAAAACAAGACCATTAGACTTGTTTGATGCAGGGTTGTCATGAATTTTTAATTTGTAAAGAAATATCTGTGAAGCATAATACAAAAAAATCCCCACAATACCTGTGAAGCTACAAAACAAGCCTCAATAAATTTAAAGAGGTTTATATCATCCTATGTATATTTTCTGACAACAATAAAATGAAACTAGAAATCAATGACAGGAGGAAAATTGAAAAACTCACAAATATGCACAACTTAACAATATACAACATATTCTTATGCTGTGAAGCATAATACAAAAAAGCTCCACAATATCTGTGAAGCTACAAAACAAGCCTCAATAAATTTAAAGAGGTTTAAATCATCCTATGTATATTTCCTGACCACAATAAAATGAAACTAGAAATCAATAACAGGAGAAAAATTGAAAAGTTCACAAATATGCACAACTTAACAATATACAACATATTCTTAAGTAATGGATGAGTCAACAAAAAAACAAAAGAAAATTACAAAATAATTTGTGATGAATGAGAATGAAAATACAACATACCAAGATTCATGGGATGCAGTGAAAGCATGGCTTAGAGTGGAATGTATAGCTGTAAATTCCTACATTAAAAAAAGATACACAATCTCATATCAATAACCTAACTTTACATTGCAACAGACTAGAAAAAGCAGAGCAAACTAAACCCAAAGCCAAGAGAAGTAAGAAAATAACAAAGATAAGAGAATAGAAAAAAATAGGGAAAAATCAACAAAACCAAAAGTTGTTTCTTTGAAAAAAATCAACTAAATTTACAAACCTTCACCTAAATTCACTAAAAAAAGAGAGATGACCGAAATTTCTAAAATCACAAATGAAAGTGTAGACATTAGTGCTGACCTTGAAGAAATAAAAATGATTATAAGATAATATTGTTAGCAAATCTACATAAACAAATTAGAAAACCAAGACAAAATGAACAAATTCCTAGAAAGGTGAAAACTACAAAAACTGTCTCAAAAAGGAAATAATAAATCGGAACACACCTATAACAACTAGAGATTGAATCAACAATTCAAAACTTTCCATTCCTGAACAGCTCAACACTAAATGGCTTCACTGCTGAATTATGACCTATCTCATACCATATTAAAATTTTAGACATAAAATTGATCACTATCGAAATGAGGAAGCTAAGAGTAAAAAAAAAAGTCATAGAAGAAAGAATTACACTTAGAAGTGTAAACCTTTGTGACATTGAATTTGGCAATAGATTCTTAGATGTCACACCAAAAGCACAAGCAATAAGAAAAAAATAGGTAAATTAGACTTCAAAGTTTTTAAAAATGGGTGCATCGAAGGACATTATAAAGACGGTGATAACACAATCTACAAAATGGGAGAAAGTATTTGCAAACTATATATTTGATAAGGGTGTAGTGCTCAAGATATAAGAATAACTCTTACAACTCTACATCAACGACAGCAACAACCCAATTAAAAATGAGCAAAGGGCTTGAATAGCCACTTCTCTAAAGGAGATATCCAAATGATGACAAACAGGCACATGAAAATATGCTTAACGTAATTAGTTATTAGGGAAATGTGAATTAAAGCCACAATATATCACTTCACACCCACTAGGATAGCCATAATCAAAAAATGCAAAATGAGTGTTGTCAAGGATGTTGAAAAATTGCCGATGGAAACATAAAGTGGTGCAACTGCTGTGAAAACCAGTTTGGTGATTCGTTAAATTAAACACAGAATTACCCTATGACCCAGCAATTCCACTCCTGGGTATTTACCCAAAATATTTGAAAATAGATGTTCAAACAAAACTTATACATAAATGTGCATAGCAGCACTATTTGTAAAAGCCGAAAAGTGGAAAACAGCTCTCAAATGTTGATCAAAGGGTCTTCAAAGGACACTTCTCATTATCAAACTAAAATTGATTCTCAATATATGAAAGGAAATTCCATTTTCAGGAGTTCAGACTCAAAGTTTCATTCCTATCTATAAGTAGATAAACAAAATGTTATCTATCCATACAATGACATATTATTCAGCCACAAAACGAATGAAGTATTGATATATGCTACCACGTGGATGAATCTTGAAAACATTATAATAAGCGAAAAAAAAAAAAAAAACAGACACAAAGGGTCACATGTTGTATGATTTCATTTATATGAAATATCCAAAATTTTTAAATCCATAAAGACAGAAAGCAAATTGTTGTTTTCCAGGAGATGGGGGAAGGGTTTAATGGGGAGTAACTGCTTAATGAATACCGTATTTCCTTTAGGGATGATGAAAATGATTTGGAACTTGATATAGGCAATGGCTGTACAACATTGTGAATGTCCCAAACGCCATTGAAATGTACACTTTAAAATGATTAGCTTTATGTTATGTGAATTTTGCCTCAATAAAAATAAATGATATATAAATGCAATCATACAGTATGTGACCTCTTGAGATTAGATGTTTCCATTCAGCATAATTTCCCTGAGATCCATCTAAGTCATCTGCCTGTTTTGTCTTCATGGAAACTGATGGAAGAGTCAATGCCAAGCACAAAGCCAGCTAACATGTCAGTGGCATTCTCTACCTATGTTAACATTGCTTCCTTTGTATTTGTGTACACTTCTACCAGGTGTAATGACACTTACCTGTCCTATCAGCTAGTCTACAGTTCTCTCTCTTGTTCCTAAAGTGGTATTAAAATTCTTTGCTGAATTTAATAAGTTTCCAATTTCATTATTGTTGCTGCTGTAACAAACTACCACAAATTTAGAGGTTTACAACTACAGAAATTTATCTTAAGGTTCTGGAAGTCAGAAATGTGAACTGGGCTTCACGTGACTAAAATCAAGGTGTCGTCAGGGCTGCATTCCTTTTGGAGACTCCAAGGCAGAATATGTTTCCTAGCCTTTCCAGTTTTTAGAGACTGCCAGCATTCCTTGCCTAGTGGTCCCTCCATCTTCAAATAACATCATTCCTACCTCTGCTTCCATCATCACAGCCGCTTTCTTTCTGGATGGGTCATTTTTTAGTTGATCAAAGTATTTTTTATTATACTTTAAGTTCTGGGGTATAGGTGCAGGATGTGCAGGTTTGTTACATAGGTATACACGTGCCATGGTGGTTTGCTGCACCTATCAACCCGTCATCTACATTGGTACAAAGAGGAGCTGGCTCCATTCCTTCTGAAACTATTCCAAACAATAGAAAAAGAGAGAATCCTCCCTAACTCATTTTATGAGGCCAGCATCATCCTGATACCGAAACCTGGCAGAGGCACAACAACAAAAAAAGAAAATTTCAGGCCAGTATCCCTAATGAACATCGATGCGAAAATCCTCAATAAAATACTGGCAAACCGAATCCCAGCAGCACATCAAACAGCTTATCCACCACAATCAAGTTGGCTTCATTCCTGGGATGCAAGGCTGCACCAAAGTAATTTTTGCTGAAATCCAGACATACAGGTTCAACAACACTCCCTTGACTTACCAGCCTAGATAGCCTTTCAAGGATACCAATCTAATCTGTCAACTGCAATGCATTGAATCAAGTGAGTGGAAAGAACCACAGTAAACTGGATATGCCAAATATGCTGTAGCAAGGCTGGACATCCACAAACTGACTTTTTTTGAGTTACGAATTTTATTAAAGTGCAGTTAGTACTGCTTATTCCCACTCTCTGCCAGTTTGGGGGCAATGCTTGGGATATTTTGCAGACACAATATGCATTGATGAATGATTCTTTCTGGTGTCTCTTCACTAAGATGTTATTTTGGTGGTTTGTATTATTGATCTACATTTTCTTACAGTAAAAGCGAAGCAATAATTTGTATTAATAAATAGAATAAACTGATACTTATTCATTTGACTTTTAATACAATCAGCTCTCTAGAGGACAGAAGAAAATAGAGACAACATAATCTCAGAAAGGCTAAGCATTTCTTCTAAATATATGTAAAATGCAAAATACAGCAATGCATTTAATGTGTATTTTATATATATATAAACAAGACAGTAATGTACATATATGTACCCACATGAAATAAATATTACGTGGATGTGTTTTCTCCCCTTCGAGTGTGGAAGCATATCCAAATGGGAGCATTTCTTCTATTTCTTACCCATACTGGGTCTTCACAAAAAATTTCCCATTACCTAACTAAAATCTATTCTCAATATATAAAAGGAAATTCCTTTTTCGGGAGTTCAGACTCAGAGTTTCATTTCTATCTATTGCAATTACTAACTGTATACATAAAAACATAAAAAATTTCACCATACCTTCTGAGTAACATTGAGAATACTGGGACATGTATTCTCTCTGTCTATGATTCCACAGGGACCTTAGTAGTCTTCTAGCTTAAGTGTTATCTACTAGGTCTTGTGACATCTGCACATTTATTCAATAAACATTTCTTTTCTGGGGATTCATTGAATACATTGACTGAGTAGGGCCAAAGACAGACACTAAAGCAAGAAAGCCCCTTTAGGACTCTCATGGCAGGTAGGCCTTCAATCTTTAGACGCTTCCTAAAACTGCTTTAGGGTTTTATGGAGTTACCTGCTACCCTGTCTTTCTCTCTCTTCCCTCCCATCTCATGCTACCTGCTTTGATGATCATGCCCTTTGCTTTGTATTTACACATATATCTGGTTGGGATATTTTTATATAAGGGAGTTACTGAGGATCTCTCTCTTTAAGCTTCCGTTTCATTCTGTGTCACTAAGTCCAGGGGACAGAAATCTCTTTTACAGATGGTGAGCTCTGTTAATGTTTCCGTAATATCTTTGCTGCAGTTTGTAGCAACCGTGGATTTGCCTTACCTTACCTTTCCTCTACAAGTTGTCACATTATTTATTTTTAATCAAATGATATATATTGATATTTCATTGTTTCTGTGTTTTTCTTTGTTTCCGTTTGTCTGTCTAAGCTGTGAGCAGAGAGGGTTGAGAGCCAGACTTTGAAATGAGTCAGCTGTGTAGAGCCCAGACACTGAAAGAGGTTTCCTTAGCAACGGGAGATGTGTGGGAAAGCCTTGTGCACACTACAGCTTAGGAAGCAGGATTTACTGGCTGAGGCACAAAGCTTTCCTTCGGTCCTGGAGTTATTTTCTTAGTACAGTGATACTTGGTCCGTGTTAGTTTTAGCTAACAAACATTGTAATATTTCTTCTCAGCATAAACTTTGCATTATGTGAAAATAAATTAAATACTGATATTAAACACATACTGTTTCAAAAATAACTGTAAAATCAGTAAAGCACTATTAACCAAAGGAGCCAAGCTTGAATCAAAGGTAAACAACAAAGGCATCTTGTTGATCTCATCGCAAATACGTACACTGCAACAATGACTTCAATCTGGAAAATGTCTTACCTCCATCCTTATCTATAATGCTTTCCTTAAATATATAGAAAATAGATGATACCTGGCAGGTTTCCTAGAAAATATTTGATCTTTCAGACAGCCAACCTTTATTTGATCTGTGGTCAGTTGATTTAATTGGTTAAACACGGTATTAAGTTAGCCAAGACTTGAGATGTGATACCCTGTTCCTCTCAATCCTAGGTGGTTGCATTGTGAGACAGGTATTTGGCAAAAATGAAAGAATCGGTGTATTTTCACCTTCACTACTGAAGAAGCAATTCCAAAGACATTACTTCTATTATCTAGACTACTATGTAATGTTCATAAACACTAAGTTCCATGCTAATTCTTATTTCTGCATCAGTATAACAATATTAAAGGCACTGCTATAGATTCAGCAACCTACTTTATTCAAGACAAATAGTCTTAGGGCTGAAATGAGAGGGTGTTTGTGTTGGTTGTCTTTTATTAGATAGGCTCTAAATAGAAAGAATGCCTATAAAAATGTTTTACAAATAAATATATCATTTTCACCATTCTGCCTGCTTTTTGTCTTGGTAGTACTGAGGTAGTAAAATTAACCCAAAAGCCAATAACAAGTTTGTTGAATAATGAGTATGTTTTAACAAGAATACAGCACATAGTTTGCGCTTAGCAAATGATTATTAAATATATGGGTGAATGAATAATATTCCCAACTGGTTTTAACCAGTCTCTCTCATGGATTCCCCATCTTCCATCTAATCCCCCCAAATTGTTGGTATTAACCAGTGTCCTATAGTATGGTTTCAAATGTCACATAACTTTCCAGTTTAATCCTTTCATTTGAGTCCTAGTTGTAATAACTCTACCTGAATACTAGACATTTTTTTTGAATTGTGAGTTCTTTACCCCAAACCAATTATATACCTAAGTGAACTCCGTTTCCCACAGCTACCATATCCAATCAAATTCAGTTTTATTCCAAATAACTTTGTCCCTGCTAATAACATTTTTATTCTCTTAAGCCATTCAGACTTAAAATTTTGAATCATCTTTGGCAATTTCTACTCACATAGCTCTTATTGCAATTAGTCACAGACCCTATTCGTTTCCTTTCAAAACGACTGTCATTTCCATCCTTATTATGTTCCTTCTCAAGATTTTATCTTCTCATCCTTAGATTACTGCAAGAGCCTCCTAGCCGAGGCCGCGGGTGCTGAGTTCTCCTTTACCGCAAATTACCTCAAGTGCTCTCCCTTTCTGCTATCTCCTACAGCATTTAAAATTTGTGTCTCTCAGTTTAGCACCGAATTACATAGTTGTACACTGGTTCTCATTGCTGCATATAAAGTTCATTTCCCTGATATATTATAAACTCCTAAGAGGCATTAATGTCTTAAACTGTTCTGTATATTTTACAGCCCTGAGCAGACTAGTCACTCAAAAACTTAAGAAAGGCATATGAGTAAAACTAAAGAGAAAGTAGGGCGATAGGAAACAGACAAGATGAGGAGAAAATAAAGAGGAAATGAAAGAGAGTTTTTCTATACAAAATTTCCCTTAAAGGAGCGATATCCCCCAATCCTCTCCCACTCTGCCCCTGTTGCACTTGCCCTATTCGAGTAGGTAAGAAACTGTGTTCTTTACCTTACTTGTCACTTTTTGGTTGGACTGAATAATCTGCTAGACAGGTAGCAATGGCAGAAGTGAGCTCTTAGACTTAGCATCAGAATAGAGCCTGTGATGGAGCTGATGTCTTGGCTAAAGTACTGAATTTTGAGATGGTTTGGAGAAGCATTGGGGAATAAATCACCTTTGCTAAAGAAACAATAAAGCCTCGCATTTGTCTTGCAGGGATCACTGTCAAAAGATTTTCAGCATTCTACATCTCTGGTTTCCTACTGCCTTTCACACACACACACACACACACACACACACACACACAATGTTACATAACAATGTCTTATGCTTGTGCTATGGTCTGCAAATTTGTGTCCCCTCAAAATTCAAATGTTGATACCTGAAATCCTCAATGCAATAATAGTAAGAATTTGGGATCTTTGAGGGGAGATTAGTTAATAAAGGCAGAGCCCTTGCAAATGGGATTAGTGCTCTTATAAAAGAGATGCCAAAAACTTTGCATCATCTGTCATGTGAGGACACATAGAAGGTGCCATCTATGAGGAAGAGGCTCTTACCAGACACGAATCTGCTGGGGCTTTGATCTTGGATTTCCCAGTCTCCAGAGCTGTGAGCAATACATTTCTGTTGTTTATAAATTACCCAGTCTAAGGTATTTTGTTATATTAGCCCAAAGAGACTAAAACACTTGTAACACTTTTAATCAGAATATGCTTCAATATGTTTCAATAACTTACAGCCTCGAAATCTCAAAAGATTAATACACAAATATTTGTTTCTCACACACATAAGGCCAACTGGGAATCATTTGGGGGTAGGACTTTCTGCTATTTAGTGACTCAGTGATTTACAACTTTTCTATCTTACAACACTATCATTTCAACATATTATCTCTGCAGTTGCTAAAGAAGGGGAATAGAGAGCTTAGATAGCACACCGACTTGTAATGCTTTGACTTAATAGTGACCCGTCTTATCTGTGCAAAACCCATTGGCCAGAGTATTTATATGGTCCCAACATAACTAAAAAAAGATACTGCGCTATTTAGGGGAACACATGAAAAATTTGGAGAGTACTACTGTCTTCCAGGAGAACGTTTATGTTATCCAAGAAATTTTACATGTTTCTTACTTGATTCCCATAACAGTTTTTTTTTTTTTTTTTTTTTTTTTAATTGAGACGGAGTCTTGCTCTGTCGCCCAGGCTGGAGTGCAGTGGCGCGATCTCGGCTCACTGCAAGCTCCGCCTCCCGGGTTCATGCCATTCTCCTGCCTCAGCCTCCTCAGTAGCTGGGACTACAGGCTCCCGCGACCACGCCCGGCTAATTTTCGTATTTTTTTAGTAGAGACGGGGTTTCACCGTGGTCTCGAACTCCTGACCTTGTGATCCGCCCGCTTCGGCCTTCCAAAGTGCTGGGATTACAGGCGTGAGCCACCGCGCCCGGCCCCCGTGACAGTTCTATGAGGTCTATGGAGCAGATAGCCATTCCTTCGTAGAAATGTAGCAACTAATTCCCACAGGGTATAATGACTTTTTTTAAGTCACAAATTTGACAAATATAGAGGTTGAATTAGAACCCAGCATGCCTCGGTTCACTCCTGAGTTCTTTGTGCTTCAAAAAATTTCCTTCTGAAAGGAAAAACATTAAGTTCCAGGAAGAATCCTAGAAGCTAAAGGTGGCCAACTCAGCCAATTTCAGTCACTTTCAGATATAAAATGCGATTCTCTATCTTCCAAATATATTAGTAAATAATATATTAAAACATTAGGAATCTTTTAAAAAGAGATTATCATATATTTGATAGCAAAAAAAAGTAATTCGCTAGTAAAATTAATATTTACTAGCAAAAAAGAAAATTAAAAACTCTGTTGATCTGACAGCAGTCAGCACCACAAAGCAGTTTTAAGGAAATAGTAGAGAAAGAAAATCTTGCTTAATACGCAAAAGGGATACTGAAAGGAAATATAATCAGAAGAAGTTTAATATTAATTATGTGGTCTTATGTCATGATGATTTGACATTACACACACACGAGTTAATATAGTATGTTAGAGAGATAATTGGTCAACTGGATTTCAAAATACTTAATGTTTTCCATTCATTACTATGCCTCTCCTTAGATACTTATGTACCCTTGTTTTACTACTTGTCATATTGTGTTTTAATCATTGATGTTGGCGTCTCTTCCTTCCCCCAGATTTTGAAGACAAGCACTGTGTTTTATTGGTTGTTATAGCCACAACACATAGTGAAGTGCTCCTACCTCTCTTGTTCCTTTTCTGAAGGTTCTTCAGCTTTTGTTAATCACTTGCTCTTCCATGTTCCTCAATGTTCTGTCCTACATCCTCTTCTCTTCTCAATCTATACTCTTCTCTTGGGAGATTTTAGCTACTCTCATGGATTTAAGTACCATCAATATTGTGATGATCCTTGATCTCTATTTCTAATTGATCTTTAGACCCATCATTCGTTGTCTACAAGACCTCTCCACTGGTCCTGAAACTCAAAACATTTCTAGTTGACTCAATTATCTCCCTCCAGACCCCCAAAATGCTATTGATTCTATGTTCCCTAGCTCTTTGGCACCATCATCTAACTAGTTGTTCAAGCCAGATATGGAGGAGTCATTTTTCTTCCCCCCAGTCACCCACTATGATCAATCAATCACCAAATTCTACCCATTCTACTTCATTAAAAACCTCTCAAATACATGAAATTTATTTCCATCTCCACTTCCGTTGTACTAATCCTGACACTATTACCTCCCAACTGGAATACTCCCGTCTTTCCTCTTCTACCTCATTTTCCATACTTCAGAGAGAGTAATCTGTCTAAAATGCCAATAAGATCTTATTGCTTCCATATTTTAAAATAATTAATACTCTGTTATTACTAGGTACTTTGAGTATACAAAGAAGGAAACGTATATGATTCTCATTTTTAAGAAGCTTGAAGTGTAAATGAGAGTGGTGATGGAAAGAAAATAATTATAGTTTTTTGATACCAACAACAGAAACTGACTCTGGCTAACTTAAGCAAAATTTTAAAAAATATATAAATTAAAAGAATAGTAGATAGTTTCCGAAACCAATAAGAAGTCTGAAAAAGTAGGTTTGGAAAAGAGTCAAGAACCAAAGGTAACTAGGCAGCAAATAATACAGCCAAAGTCACTCCACAGGAGCAGCTGATGTTGGCACTACTGCTTCTGGCCACTAACTCTACCGTGTCAATGAATAATCTTTACCTGTCCACGTTTCTTTGCATCATTCCCTTAAAATTCAAAATCCCAGAAGGAACCATTCAATTAGAGAAGTCTAAGTCATGCATTCATGACTACATGCCAGGGAGGAAGGAGTGGGAGTATGGAGGATCTGGTTACTTCACAATCCATGATGGAGATGGAGCCCAAATTCCCACTAGGACTCACACAATGGAAGATTCTCTCCGAATAGGAAGGTTGTTTAGAGAGTAAGCAGCTCCGAAATGTGACAACTATATATAAATATATGCAAGTTTACAAATCTTTATCCAAAAACCTTGGGAAAAGATGTATTTGTAAATTCATAAATTTTCAAACTCAGAAGAGTAGCAAGGTCGATATACCATATATTAAGTAATATGCTGAGTGGGAGTTGGGGCAGTATCCCATAGTTAAATACATTTATGTTTCTTAATTGAAATATATTACAATTAACACTAAACTTGGATAAATAAAGACTAGAAAGAGCCTTACGTCAGTTCAAGTTACGTTTCACTACCAAATAATTTCAGGTCAGACCAGATTTTTTAATGAATTATGAAAAAATTTTCTATTTTCATGACTTTGGGGATTTAAACGTTGTAAGAAAGAATTGATTGTCTTATTTGTGTTAAGCAACATAAATATTAATCAAAGTTTCTCAGATAAAGGATGTAATTACTCTGAAGAGATCAAGGACCAATCATCCTAGTCTATCTTAAAAGATTACTAGGATTTGAATGGACCTGAATGTGAGGAAGGACATGAACTCTGGAAGGCACAGCATAAGGAAATACTCTTGGATGGGAAAAAAAGAAAATACGTGAAGGATAGCTTAGATGAAAATTTTAGGGTCTGTGAAGGGGAAGAGCAGGACATAACCTTGAAAGGTTGAGAACTAGATTAAGGGAGTTCTCCGACCAAGGGGGAGTCACTGAAAGGTTTTGAATATAAAATTATAAAATCAGAGCTATGCTTTGTAAAGATTAATCTGGTTGTACTGTGTCAGTTTCAAACCATGTATATAGATGAATTCTATCTGGTGTCACAGGAGGTGTTTATACAATTGAAATCCATTTTCTCTTGTCCTTGTCTCAGTAAAGATAAGCAGCTGCTCAACACCAGCAAGTCAATATTACTACACTTTCAGAACATTCCTACTCAATTGCCTACTAAGAAGTATTGAAAAGTTGTCAGAAGACTTGTGAAGATCTAGGATACTAATGTAAGATAAACCATAAACACGCAATGTAATGCAGTATACTGAAATTTAATGTTAATTAGTCACTTCTTCAGTTGTTGATTGTTTCTTTTAATGATCTAATATCAGTATGCCAGATGTTGATCATAATAATGAGTTAATTACAACTATTCCACTGTGAGGGAAATAGTCAAAGAAAATATAAGTTCCAACAAACATTTGTTGAACATTCAGTGGAGCCAGACATTATTCTAGGCAATTTCTGTACACGATATTCAGGTCAGGAGTGAACTATTTCTTGGACTTGCACCAGGACAGTAACCTCTTTACCCTCTCTCTTCACCCCAAATTCCACCCTCCTTTATTGGTTGCAGAATAAAACCTCCACGCTTGGCACTTATTTGTTCTTAGGAACAGGAACTGGTAGTTTTCTTCATTTTCAAAGTATCTCTAGCCTCTGCTACAGGAATCAGAATGACTGTATAGCAAAGATGATTGGCTGCCCCAGCTGATTAGCAGCAAAAAGCACAAAAGAATTGCAGCCTCAACACATTTGATGTTATTAGCCCATTATGATCCACTAAGTGTGAGCTATAAAAATCTCGTAATTGTCTCCACTTCTACCACTGCATTTGGCTCTGTAGTACAGTCCTCCCCACAAGCTGTTGCCTGCAGACTCTACCATGACACATATTTGCCAGTTATGGTTATACTTAAACTGTAGAATAATTTTGTTCTGTGGGCTAGAATATTTCCTATATTTCCAGGAGTTAAGGGTCTTCAGAATGAGTTATTTTAGAACTCATTATTGTTTCACTAATATCATTAAAAAACTATATAATACAGCTCTTCAAATCTCATAATCCCTCCCCAACAAACAACTCATTCTCCAAAGTGATTCCCATTTAACTTGGAAAAACATTTTGTCTAAATATTCTTAAAATAGGCTCGTTGTGTTAAAGAGATTTTTAAACAATGGATTCATAGCTAGAAAGACAACGTGACACAATGCAGCAATTTTGAACTTTATTCTCCCGTGACACATGAAACCAAAAAGGTGAATATACTTACAACACTCCCCTGAGAGAGTTCCGGTGCACTAGTCATAATTGCATCCTGTTTTCTTTCATCAAGAAAGCAAATAAGATTTTAATGGACTGATAGTAACCACATATTCTCTTGGTTTTCCTTCTGTTCCACTAAGGGTCACTTTTTGGCTCTTCCTTCACAACCTGACTTCAAAATAGTGGAGAACTTTGTGATTCAGTCTGGTGACATCTCTTCTCATTCTGTACTCTTTTGTTAGGAACTTCCCTAGATATCTTAAGATCGATTTAATATCTATATGATGATTACTCCAAAAATTTCTATTTCTAAGGCAAATCTGTCCTCTGATCTCCAGAAGTCTATTTGTCCCTCTGTCTATTTGATACCCCTTCTTTGATGTTTCAAAGGCATTTCAAATTCAACTTTAATGCACAATTTTTCTTCAGCAACTGAGTCCTCTTTCAATAGGTCACGCTTCAGTGAATAGTTTCACCATCCAGCCAGTTTTGTATGTCAGAATCCTAGAAGTCAGCTATAAACCTAGTTCTCACTCAACATCTATAGCTAATCTATTCTCAAATCCTGTTAATGTCCTTCATCTATTTGTATTTTTCCCTTTCTACAGCTATCCTTCTAGTCTAGGCCATCACCCCATTTCACCTAGACTACTATCATTTATTTTCTGCACAATAGACATCAAATATAATATGAATAGTGTCCTAGGAGTTAGGAGTTGCTCAACACAGCAGTTCTAAAGTTACTTGAGAGGAAGTAAGGTCAGGGGATCACAGTCGGAAGTCAGTCACTAGAACTGTAGTTGAAGAGATGCACAACTTTAAGCAGATTAATATGAAAGACACACATTTCTCTGTAGAACAGTCTAAGATCATAGGTAATAAGGAAATATTAGTAAAGACTTTAAGAGTCAGGATTCAGGAGCTGGGAAGACTAGGTTCATTTTCTGAATCCGTTCCTGCTTCCACGATACTTACGATAATCCTGCATCTACTTGTGAGAATGAAACTTGGCCGTCTTAAAAACTCACTACACTGACCTAGCGCCTGGCATATAATTTGTTTTCCACAAAGGTCAGCTCTGTCTCCTAGATTATTTCAGCTCTTTCTGCTAAATCCAATTTCTTGAAGAGGGAAAGGGGTAAACAGGGAGATGTGAATGAGGGCAGGGATAAAGAGAACAGAGGTGCGGTACTAGAAAAGAGACAAATAAGATGGTCTTACTCAATGAGAAATTGTTCCACCTATAGTTACCTCTGTTCTCTTGCAAAATCAAGAAATCAATTTCGTCATATATTTCTAACTGAACATGAGCCTATAGCTAAATAATAATATGTCTCATCTTTTCCACTCTCCCCTTCCTTATTCCCTTCTAACCACACCATCTTTTTGCTATTACTGAAATATACCAGGTTTTCCTCAGCCTTAATTATTTATACTTGGTGTTGTCTCTGCTTGGACCCATCTTCTCCCAGATATCCTCACCACTATCTCCCTCACTTCCGTCAGGTCACTTTTCTGACAATATTTAACCTAAAGTCTTCCTTGACTTCTCTCACTTGCACATACTATCCCCCTTCTTGTCTACGTCGCACCAGCAAAACATGAGAACCACCAGAATAAGGTCTTCCCTTTTTTTGCTGTGGTATCCACAGTATTTTAGAATAATGTCTGACTTATAATAGGCGCTCAGTAAATATTTGTTATATGAAAATAATGAGCAAATAATGTAATGCAATCTAATGATGAAATATCCTAGTGAAAATTCTACTAATTACTAACAAATGCTAACAAAGGAGCCTTACTTACTTAAGAAACATCAGTCTGGTTGGATAGAATCCAAGAACTGTGACAATTTCTGCCAACACCCGCTCAGAACCTTCTTTGCCCCATCCATCTGCTAAGTGTTTCTATTCATGGATTTGCCTTGAGGCTTTGTTTTCAGTCCCATCTAAACCTTTTCTTCCCCAAAGGAAGAAGCATAATCTCAGTGTCTAGTACATGCTTAGCCTTTTCCTGTTCAAGACTTGGTGTCATTTCTTTTCCCAGGCATTCTGAGCCACAGTCCCACCTCTTCAGTGGTTTTCCTACAGGCCAGGCCGTGTGCCCTGCTCACCAAATTGCTTATCTGAAAGAGATTCAGATTTTCTACAGACTGAGTTAAGTCCCTGCTTCATACTGGGAACGTATGGATGAGCTAAGTTGTATGTGGGCAGTACAACTGTAGGAACTAGTTTTCAAGCTACTTTTAGGAGCTGTTTGAGTAGTATGCTTATGACAGTTAGCAGCATAAGATTGTATTCATGTTCTCTAAACCCTAGATAAAAATACTAAGAACTCAGGTTTTCAGAATTTAAAAATAAAAATGTGTACTTACTTATATAGAACCAAAATAAAGCACTAATTATTCTACTGCAATTATACTGGACATTTTTCTCTGAAGGTTTTGCAGAATTTTACAAACATGGCTAAATCAGTGTAGCAGGGAAAATAACAGAAAATGCAACTCTCATGCAGTAATTTTGTGACTATGGAAGGTCCATAAAACATACTTTTAAAAACCCAAATATATGACAATTAAGCAACTCACTTTTAAATAGCAGGTAAGGAATGAATAAATCACAAGGAAAATTAGAAAATATTTTGAACTGAATAACAATAATAATATAACATATAAATTGTGGAAGGTAGATAAAGCAATGCTTATAGGAAAATTTATAGCTTTCAATGCTCATAAAAGAAAAAAGCCTCCATCCCTAAAAGCTAGAATAAGAAGAGCAAACATAATCTTGAATCCTAAATAAGTAAAAGGAAATAAATAATGACGATAAAAGCAACTATCCATGGAATAGAAAACAAACATTACAAAATATAAACAAAGCCAAAATTTGATTCTTTGAAAAGTTCAACAGAAGCAATGAACCCCCAGCTAGACTGGCCAAGGAAGAAGGAGAATCCTGATTACCAATACCAGTAATTAAAATGAGTAATCACTATAAATCTTATAGGCATCAAAAGTATACTAAGGGGTATTATGAATAATGTTATGATAACAAACATTGTTTGTTTAGACTTTCTATTTTACTCTTTGTCAGTTTTGATAAAATGTATTTTTCAATTGAAAAATACAAAATATATCTCAAGGAAATTGAATTTGTCATTTAAAAAAAATTGCTCCAAAAGAAAACATAGTGCTTTTATAGTTTTACCAGTTAATTTATCAAACATTTAAGGAGGAAATAAAATGAATCTTAAAGAAAGGTTTTCAGAAAATACAGTAGGAGGGATCAATTCACAACTCATTTTATTATGCCTAAAGATGCAACCTGAGAAATTCATTACAAGCTGGACACGGTGGCGCATGCCTGTAATCTCAGCATGATGCAAAGCTGAGGCAGGAGGATCAGTTGAGCTCAGGTGTTCAAGACCAGCCTGGGCAACATGGCGAAACCTCATCTCTATTAAAAAAACAAAAACAAAAAATAGGCGGGAGTGGTGGCACATGCCTATAGTCCCAGCTACTGGGGAGGTTGAGGTAGGAGGATGGTTTGAGGTCAGGAGGCAGAAGTTGCAGTGAGCTGAGATGGTGCCACTGCACTACAGCCTAGGCAACAGAGCCAGATCCTGTTTCATAAATAAATAAATTAATTACAAAAAAAGAAACCAATAGAACAGTATCTCCCAGAAATACAAAACCCTTAACACAATTAGCACAATTTGAGCAAATAGAATTCAGAAAAAGAAAAATATACTGTAACCACATATCATTTATACCAAGAACATAGGATTGATTTAATTTTTAAAGGTTAATGTAATTTTCTATAGGTGTCAAATAAAGGAGAACCAGCATTGGATAAATTTCAACACCCATTCATCAAAAAGAACCTTCAGAAAACTAGGTATAGAAAGAAACTCTCTTAGTCAGATAAGAGTAATTTACAAAAATACCTAGAGCCAATATCATATTTAATGGTGCAATATTGAATGAATTTCCCTTTCAAATAAGGAAAGAATGACTTCTTTGACCACATCTACTCAGCACTTTACTGAAAGTAAATGAGGAAAGAAAAAGAAATGAAAGTCATAAAGATTAGCAGGGAGGAAACACCAAAATTAGGGAAGGAGAAGGGAAAGAGGCAGCCTGCCTGTCTGGGTGATATGGTTTGGATTTGTGTCCCCATCCAAACTGTAGTCCCCAGCGTTGGAGGAGGGACCTGGTGGGAAGTCACTGGATCATGGGGACTGACTTTCCCCTTGCTATTCACCTGACAGTGAGTGAGTTCTCATGAGATCTCGTTGTTTAAAAGTGTGTGGCACCTCCACCCACCTTTCTTTTTCTTCAGTCATGTAAGACATGCCTGCTTTCCCTTTGCCTTCCACCATGATTGTAAGTTTCCCGAGGGCTCCCCAGTCACGCTTCCTGTACAGCCTGTGGAATTGCAAGTCAATTAAACCTCTTTTCTTTATAAATTACCCAGTCTCAGGTAGTTCTTTATAGCAATGTGAGAATGGCTAATGCACTGGGAACTCCTGAGAGCCAGAAGTGACTTTCCAATGTAGGGAAAGGGTGAGTGAGAGACTCCCAGCAGCCAACATCCCCATCATGGAATTGTGCAACCCTGGTTATGGATTACCTCTTAACGTTCCCAACCCTGGAAACTAATGTGGAGAGCTGCCATGAGACTGTGGGATGGAACAGTTCCAGATAGGGAGCTTGCATTGGGCTCTACACCTTTTCTGAGACCTAACTAGCCAGAGCAAGGTGCTATTTTCAAACCCATCCTTTGGCAGACTGCACACTTTCCTGGGGGTCAGCGGTCCAGGACCAAGGCATTAGGGAAAATTGGACTGTCACTGCTTGTACTGGAGAGTAAGCTAGAAGCAGTCCCATAGCTGGCCCTAAGAAGCAAACAAAGCATGGACTACAGCTGCCGATCCCAGGAAGTTAATGTTTTTGGGACAGAGACTAGGACATGAGTGATGTTTGCTGCTGGGAATTGGTCACTACTAGGGTGACAGCTCCTGCAGCAAGGTTGGGGGCACTTCTAATCCTTGGGAGCAAGCCCCACCAAAACCGGGGTGGGAAAAGGACATGCACTCCCCACCTGCTAGCCTACACTGTGGCCACTGAGAATGGCCACACCCTCTTCAGTGACAGGGTGTCAGAATGGCTGCTACTCTCCTCATTCAAGCACTCCATTTGTGACCTGAGGATTGCCCAGCCCTAGCCCATCACGGATGGTTCCTGCTTTCAGCATTGGGTGACCAGCGCACAAGCCCACGCAGCCTAAGTTTGTTCCCCTACCCCCAAGGCATAGCACGTATCCCACAGTCCTGGGGATTTCCCAAATCAATCCACCACCATGAGCATCTGAGTACTCCTCCTGAGAGCCTGAGGTTGGGCCTAAACTCCTAGCTGCTACCACCTCAGCTGGCACCTGCCTGCAAGTGCCACTTACAGACCTGGAGACTGGCCCAACCAGCCCATCTCAACCACCACCAATCTAAACACACTGCGCTCTGGACCCAGAGAATCATCCTGCCACTGCTACTTCCATTGCCCATGCAATACTGGCTGCCCAGGGCCTGAGAGCTTGCTCACCTTCCTGGTCCACCACTGCCAGTACTGGCATCTGAGCAAGTAACCTGGAGGCTTAGGAATCAGCCTGCCAGTAACTGCTAATACAGGTGCAAGTAGACATTGCCCTGAGGCACAAAGATAGGAATGCTCAGCCCTGGATAAAGAGATCAATCCAGCAAGATGGTATAAAAATTCTAAATATATATGCACCCAACAATGGAGAACCCAGATTGATAAAGCAAAGACAATTAGATCTAAAGAAAAAGACAGACCATAATATACTAATAGTCAGGGACTTCAACAACTCATACTCAGCCTTAGACAAATTGTCTAGACAGAAAATTGACAAAGAAACATTGGCTTTAAACTGGGCTTTAGACCAAATGGACTTAACAGATATGTACAGAACATACTATCCAACAATTGCAGAATGCACAATCTTGTCATCAGCACATAAAATATTCTCCAGGATAAGTCATATTTTAGGCCACAAAACAAGTCTTAACAAATTATTTAAAAATTTAAATCATATCAAGTGTCTTCTCAGACCACAATGGACACAACATAACTAAAACATATATGATTAATATATGTTCATGGATTGGAGAAATTATCATTATAATGGCCATATTTCCCAAAGTAATCTATAGATTCAATGCAAATGGTAGCAACATACCAACATTATTTTTCACAGAATTAGACAAAAACAATCCTAAAATTCCTATGGAACGAAAAATTATTCTAAATAGCCAAAGTAACCACAAGCAAAAAGAACAAAACTGCAGCCACCACATTACCTGACTTCAAAACATGTTACAATGCTATAGTAAGCAAAATAGCATGGTATTGATGTATAAAATAAACACACTGACCAATGGAACAACATGGAGAACCCAGAAAGAAAGCCACATATTTACAGCCAGCTGAACTTCAACAAAACTGACAAGAACTTTCATTGGGAAAAGGACGCCCAATTCAATAAATAGAACTTGAAAATTTTGATAGCCAGATGCAGAAGATTGAAATTGGACTCATATCTTTTATCATATACCAAAAACCAGCTCCAAATTGATTAAAGACTTAAACGTAAGACACAACATTATCCAATTACTAGAAGAAAACCCAGGGAAAACTCTCCTGGATGTTGATATAGGCAAAGAATTTATTACTAAGATCTTAAAAGCACAGAAAACAAAGACAGATGGAACTATATTAAACTTAAAAGCCTTTGCACAGCAAAGGAAATAAGCAACAGAGTGAAGAGACAACCCATTGAATGGGAAAAAATATTGGCTAACTATTCATCCAACATGGGACTAACATCCAGAATAACCAAGGAACTCAAACACCTCAAGAGGATATAAACAAGTAATCTCATTTAAAAGTAGGCAAAGCACATAATAGACATTTCTCCAAAGAAAATACACAAATAGCCAACAGGTATATGAAAAACATGCTCAATATCACTATCATCAGATAAATGCAAATCCAAAACACAGTAAGAATATCATCTTACCCTAGTCAGAATGGCTACTACTAAAAAGACAAAAATAAAAGTTGTTGGCGAGGATGTGGAGAAAAGGAAATTCTTATACACTGTTGGTGGAAATACAAACCATTACAACGACTATGGAAATCAGTATGGAGATTTCTCAAAAAACTAAGAATAGAATTACCATTCAATCCAGCAATCCTACTACTGGGTATCTACCCAAAGGAAAAGAAATCTGGATGCCTATATTCCTATGTTTATTGTAGCACGATTCACACTAGCAAAGATGTGGAATCAACCTAAGTGTTTAATCAATGGATGAAGGGATAAAGAAAATATACTGTATACTATTCACAATAGCAAAGACATGGGATCAACCCAAATGCCCATCAATAATAGACTGGATAAAGAAAATGTGGTACATAGACACCATAGAATACTATTCAGCCATAAAAAGGAATGAGATCATGTCTTTTGCATGATCATGCATTTTGCATGATCCATGACATGGTTGGAGCTGGAAACCATTATCCTCAGCAAACTGGAACAGAAAACCAAACACTGCATTTTCTCACCTATAAGTGGGAGGTGAACAATGAGAATACATGGACACAGGGAGGGGAACAACACACACTATGGCCTGTCGGGGCAAGGAGATGTGGAGGAAGGGAGAACATCAGGATAAATAGCTAATGCATGTAGGCTTAATACCTAGGTAATGGGTTTATAGGTGCACCAAACCATCATGACACACATTTACCTATGTAGCAAACCTGCACATCCTGCACATGTATCCTGGAACTTAAAATTTAAAAAAAGAAAATGTGCTGTATATACACAGTGGAATGCTATTCAGCCATAAAAACATGAACTCATGTCATTTGCAGCAACATGAATGGAACTGGAGATCATTATCTTAAATGAAATAAACTACACATAAAAAGACGAATATCATGTGTTTTCATTTCTATGTGAGAGCTAAGAAATTTGATCACATTAGATATTGGAAAGGTAGATAACAGAGACTAGGATGGGTGAATTGAGAGAAAGAAGGAGGATGAAGAGAAATGAGTCAAAGGGTACAAACATACAGTAAGATAGAAGGATAAATTCAATATTTGATGGTAGAGTAGGGTGACTATACTTTAAAAATATATTATGCTCAGGTAACGAACACTCAAAATACCCTGACTTGATCACTATGCTTTACATATGTGTAATAAAATGTCTCATGTACCCCATAAATCTGTATACATTTTTTAAAAATCTGTAAGGAAGAAGCAAGTCTTTTTATTTTCAGATCTCATGAAAGTATATGTAGAAAATTACAAAGAATCTACCAGTAAAATTACAGTAATATTTATGTCATTTTAACAAGGTAGCAGGATATAAATTAATATAAAAATCAATTATGTTTTCATATTTTAGTGTTGAAAAATAAAAAATAGAATTCACAATAGCAACAAAAACATATTACTAGAAATAAATCTAATGACAGATGTACAAGACCTCTACATTGAAAACTAAAAACCATTGCTGAAAAAATTAAGGCCTAAATAAATGGAAACATTTTCATGTTTGTGAATTGGAAGACAACATTTTTAAGATGTCAGTTATCCTCAAAATTATCTGTAGATTCCATGCAATCTTAAGCATAATGCCACCATGTTTTTTTGTAGAAATTGACTATCTGATTCCCTGAATATGTATGGAATTTAAACAACTGACCCAGAATAGTGAAAGTAGTTAGAAAAATAACAACAAATTTGAAGAAATATACCACCTTATTTTTTATTAACAGTTTTTATTTCAGTAGTTTTGGGAGTAGAAGTGGTTTTTGGTTACATGGATGAATCATACAGTGGTGAAGTCTGAGATTTTAGTCCACCAGTTACCAGAGTAGTGTACATTGTCCACAATGTGTAGTTCTTTATCCTTCATCCCCATCCCACCCTCCCCTTTCTGATACCACTTAATTTTGAGAATTATTGTAAAATTACATTACTCAGGACAGTATGGTACTGGCGTAAGGATTAATAGAACAGAATTCAGAAAAAGACTCACACTTATAACAGTTATTTAATTTTTGGAAAAGTCACTAATGCAATCCAATGTTGAAAGAAATGGCTTTTCAGCAGTTTTCACAAATACTGGCTCTCCATATGGAAAAATAATAAAACTCAACCCTCACTTTACATCAGAAACAAAAATTAATTTGACATAGATCACTTACGTAAATGTAGCATAATGCATGTTGTATGTTTATACAATACAACAAAACTTAGTAATAAAAAGGAGAGAACTACTGAAGCACAAAACAATGTGGAAAATCATAAAAATATTATGCTTAATGAAGCAAGCCTTACGCAAAAAAGTACCTACCGTATGATTCCACTCACATGAAGGTCTAGAACAGGTAAAAGTAATCTACTGTGGAAAAAAATCAGAACATTGCTTCTGATGAGGGTATGGGCATGATGTGACTGGGAATGAAGCACCAGGGAACTTTCTGGAGAATGGTAATGCTCCACATTTTTATAGAGATTAGAGTTACATTGCACATTCATTTGTTAACGATCATCGAATGTTACACTTAAGCTTTGTACGGACTTGAGCTCATATGTGCTGCTCGGCAAAAGGGGGTCCAACTATAAAATCGATATACCATCCTGGCTAATATGATGAAACCCCTTCTCTACTAAAAATTCAAAAAAATTCTCCGGGTGTGGTGGCGGGTGCCTGTAATCCCAGCTGCTTGGGAGGCTGAGGCAGGAGAATGGCATGAACCGGGAGGCGAAGCTTGCAGCGAGCCAAGATCCAAGATCACGCCACTGCACTCCAGCTGTGGCGAGAGAGCAAGACTCCGTCTCAAAAAAAGAAAAGAAAAAAATCAATATAATGTGTTGTGTATACTGGTGCTATTGTACCTTTCTCCCCACGTTTTGTGTTCTTCAAAGATTTCATTACAAAATGTTGGTAAAAATCAAACAAATAGAGTATCTATTCATTTTGTCTGTTTGTTTGATTTTTACCAACATTTTGTAATGAAATCTTTGTACACGAAAAGTACACGAAAGGGGATCTTCAGAAGCCTAAAGATGTACTCTGCCTCTAAGGGAGAAAGGGTTTGAGATGGTAAGGTTTACTTCTCCCATTGCTTTGTCTCATCAATAGAAGTGCCTAAGTTGACTGAGAGAAACTTAGGTCTAGAGAGGATATGCAATCCACTTTTTCTTTCCAACTCAGATGATGATAATGAGCTTTCACTACATTCTAATTACTGATTTCTGCCTGGAGGAACAGCTTGGTTTTTCCAATTAACAATAATTTAATATGTTGTTGCCTATCCTTTGTTCTTTTTTCTTTGAGCTCATCCAATTACTGCATACTGCTTTTGTTTTCTTAGCTCTAAACAGTAGTTTTATTATTTTTCTTATGAGATTCTTTTTTAGATCTTGTCCTAATTATGAAGCATTTCCAGTTGTACTTAAAATCATGGTTAAATGCTTTGGTTTTTTTGGCATGCATTAAAAGAGTGGATAAAATATCATCTGTTTGTTACTTGGGGAATAATGTAACTCATAAAATATTGTTTTGAATTTTTCAAACAAATCATTTTCATCTCTTTAAACTATTATCAGTACAAGGTATATGCAATTTAAGCTAAATTGCATCTTCTTTGCAAACCAGTGGCTTCGTAAATAATTTCCTTTGTTGATTGAATAATCAGTCCGGGAGCCATTCTGTACTTTCCTTCCTTTTACATATTGCGGATCTCAAACCATCTGAGAAGCACAGTGGTTTCACCACATTCCTGAAACATTTTAGAAGAAATCATTCACTGACATAAAATTTCCCCAGATGACACTCTGTTTTTATTGAGTAATAACTATCTGGTAGGCATCCTAATTAGTGTCTTCCAAACAGAGCTTGCAGTCTATACCTCATAATTTACTGTATTGCAATGTTTTACAGTCCCCAAATGTAACTATAAAACTTCTTGAAGGCCGAAAACTTATATCATGCTTTTGTATGTCTCCATAGTACCAAGCAAAAAGGTAGAGTCAGAGCAGGATTCCAAAAGTAAACTAACTGATATGTTTTAGTTGCATTTCTCCTTCAGTGCACTGGCTATATTTGTGCTAAAGGAATACCTGAGGATAAAGTTCAGTAAAATTAATCTTTTTTAATCTAATTGTTCATCTACAATTACATTGAAATCATGCTTGGTCCCTCTGTGTACTCACAGACAGACTGACTAATCTGCTGATGAGACCAAAAAAAAAAAAATAATTGTAGAATAAACACATTTCTAATAGTTTTTCTAGTCTTCACTAAAAAATTCTACAGCCCGAAGGCCAAAGTACAACTTTTTTTTTTTTTTGAGACAGAGTCTCGCTCTGTTGCCCAGGCTGGAGTGCAGTGGCGTGATCTCGGCTCACTGCAACCCCTGCCTCCCGGGTGCAAGCTATTCTCCTGCCTCAGTCTCCCAAATCAAAGTGCAATTTTTAAGACTACTTTATTAGCAGAACTCATCAGCTTTATTTAACTGATTTCATTCAAGATTTTCTGGTCTAATAGAAGAAATGTAACCTCTGAACCATTTATTATAAGAGTGCTATACTTTCAATCAGGTTGTATACTTTGAAAAAGGTTATAGATATTGGAATGTCTCAATTACTTACCAACCCCTAAGAGACTGGGGCAGTTTGCCTCACTGCAATAAATCATATCCTGTACAAATAAATTTTTAGAAATGTGTCTGTGAGCATTCTCATTCCATTCAATTTTGCTAAAATTCTTTTCAGTTGATTTGTGTTTATGCAAGAGAATATGTTCTAAATGTTGATTTAATTTCAGCTGTAAAATATGTGGAATAGGCCATGGATAGCAAAATAAATTCTGAACTTGCAACCGGAAGAAGTGTTTCTAGGCCTGACCATATCACTTATTAGACAGATAATCTTGGGGGAGTCATTGTACCTCTCTGACGCTTTGACTCTTCCCTTGTAATGGTGTCTCCACTCCTACCTCTCAGGGATGTGAGGATTGACATGCTTTGTAAATGGTTGAACATCATGCAAATTTAAGGGATCATAGCTATAACTTAACCAAACACATTTCTAGCTTCAGCTGTTCTTTTATGGCTTGAGCATAAATTTTCCTGGGGGAAATTCTAGTATATAAAAGAATGAAAGTTAAAGTCATAGTGGATAATGATTGCTTCTTGCATACAAACATTGTCCAGCTCTCTCTAAAAATGTACCTCTGCTTCCCTCTCTCTGAATCGGCTACCTTATATTTCTAACTACTGCTCACGCCATGCAATTCCTCCTCATTTTTTTCAGGCCATTTAAAGTCTAGTTCCTTGATAATGTATCTACACCATGCTGATTTCTTCCTTCACTGAACGTCCAGAGATGTTTTTGATGGTTCAAATTATTTGGTTAAGCCAGCATCTCCAGCAAGCCTTCCCTGACCACTGCTACCAAGACTGGCTTATGGGCTCCTCCTTTGTACTCTAGGAGGCCGTTGGGCATATGTCACTTTCAGCGCTTGTCATATTTAAATGTTTTAAAGAGCATTATGAACTACATTTGAAATAAAATTGAATTAAATCATACTGTGATCACTTACTTACTCAACAGGAAACTTAAGAAATAATGACATAAATATATGAAGACCTCCTAGGTACTTTTTCTGAATTCTGTTCCTCTCCATAACTTTCATAAAAACCTACTGAATTGATGTACATTGTTCCATGTAATTCGATATTATTTAACTACCCATACATCTAGAACTGTAAAATATACAGTATTATTTGGCATGTTGTAAAAATTTCATCTGGAATTACACTGGAAGTATCCTTCTGTGATATATACTTTTATTCAATGTTGTTTGTGAGATACCTCCATGTTGCGTCCTTGAGTACATTACAATACTCAGCTTTGAATATACTACAATGCACTCATCTATTCTTCTAACTGATGGTTTGACTTTTCAAAAAATATTTTAAGATAACTATACTATGAACAGTCTTATATTTGTTTTATGCCATACATGTCTGCATAGAAGTGGAATCATTGGGTCATAAAATTATGCACTTATTAAGCTTTAATAAATATTGCCAAATCATAAAAATGTACACTCCCAACATCGCTGTAGAAGATTTGTGCTTGCTCTACACCCTCTTCAACACTTTACATAGTTATACGTTTAAAATCTGATGAATTTTGGTTCCGCTCCAGATTTACTCTTCATTCTTTTCTGCCCTACTATGTGATCCAGAAGACTGAACTGTATGGAGGACAGCAAAGGGTTACCTTATCTTTGGCTTCTATTTGGGTTCATATGGGAAGCAATAGAAGAATATTGAAAAAAGGGAAGAAAGCTATTCTCTTTTTTTTTTTTTTTTTTTTTTTTTTTTTTGAGACGGAGTCTCGCTCTGTCGCCCAGGCTGGAGTGCAGTGGCCGGATCTCAGCTCACTGCAAGCTCCGCCTCCCGGGTTCACGCCATTCTCCTGCCTCAGCCTTCTGAGTAGCTGGGACTACAGGCGCCCACCACCTCGCCCGGCTAGTTTTTTTTTTTTTTTTTTTTTTGTATTTTTTTAGTAGAGACGGGGTTTCACCGTGTTAGCCAGGATGGTCTCGATCTCCCGACCTCGTGATCCGCCCGTCTCGGCCTCCCAAAGTGCTGGGATTACAGGCTTGAGCCACCGCGCCCGGCAAGAAAGCTATTCTCATTCTTCAGTCCCCACTGTGAAGAATACATTTTTTTCCCTTCAGTTTCCTTTCTGTGAAGTAACCACACCAGAGCCTGGAATACTTTCTTCATTATTTCTATTGAAGTGACCTTTTTCTTACTAATTTATAGAAGTTCTTTACATATTCTGAGTACTAATCCTTTTGGGGGAGGATATATGCATTGTAAATAGCTTCTCCCAATGTATGACATGTAAAAAAATCACATTAAAATATTTTTAAGATATTTTTAATGTTATGATGGTTCTATTTATCAAGTCAATCATTTTATAGTGTGTAATCTGTCTTCTTAAAGAAATATTTTTATACTCTAAAGTCATGAAGGTATTTTCTTAAATTTTCTTCTAGAAGATTAATGAAAATTTGGCTTTTAATGTTAGACTTTTAATCCACTGAGAATTTATACTTGTATACAGTGTGAAAAAGAAATCCACCTTTACTTAATTTTTAAGGCCACACTGCCTCTGAAGGCTCTAGAGGAGACTCCTTTCTTGTATTTTCCAGCTTCTGGAGGCCACCTGTACTATGTGCGTTCCTTGGCTCATGACTCCTTCCTCCATGTTTGCAGCCCACAGCATAGCAACTTCGAATCACTCTCTGCTGAGGTTGTCACATCTTCTTTATTCTGTGGAAGAATCTCTTACTCCCTATTATAAGGGTACTCATAATTACATTTAAGGCCCACTTGGTTAATCCAAGCTAATCATCTCATCTCAAGGTCTTTAATCACAACTGCAAAGCCCCCATTACCATAAAATATAACATGCACAGGTTCCAGAGATTAGGACTTGGATGTATTTGGGGGCCATTATTCAGTCTACCACATATTCCATTAGATATGTGAGCTTCTTGAGGGCCTATGGTCTTATTAGCCTCAAAATCTCTAGTGCATCACATATAGCAAATGTTAAGCAAGTGAATGAATACAATTTTGGTTCATTTCCATGGTATTATTATAAATTCCTTCAAGGTAGACTTTGCATCTTTAGCTTTTTATATACCTTACAGTTAGTCTGCAACAACATAGATCCCTAGTAAACTCAATACACTTGAGGCAATATGGTAAAGTATAAAAAGATCAAGAGTCCGGTCTTGGTTGTGTCACTTATTAACAACTAGTTTTAGGGCAAATTTATTTTTGCTTATCTGGGAGTATCTTTGTTCATTGACAAAATGGAGAAGAGAGCATAAGCCTAATTGGTGAGAACTCAAACTTCTCATTCTTGATTCATACAGGGCATTTCTGTTTTTATCTATTTTATGTAACTACTGAGTTTTTTAATACAAAATTTCATTGGTAAAAACAAAGGGTTCTGCTTCTTTAAAAACTTTTGAAAATTATTGTTTTCATCACAGCCCACCACGGGGATCCTGAAGCACGGAGAGGTACACGGCTTTGCCTCTTGAATTTGCTTTCTGAAGCCATTGCCTTGTAACCTTTCTGTTGAAACTAGTACCTTAAAACCATTGTGTTAAAAGGGCTACTAGGACCATGTCTGTCCTTATCCTGGGGGTTGCCAACATTTCCTCTTGTCTCCACGCAAAGGACAACCGGAGAAGTTCTGAGACACCATGTAAATATATTATTATCAGTGACACATTTCCTATAAGCAGACTGAGATCCAAATCTGCAGCACAGTTTCAGAAATGCAATACTGCAGCAATCATTTAGGGAGGAAGGACATAGCAGCACTAGTCAATCAGTAGGTTAGGCAACTTACTGTATGCTGTGTGGTAAGGTGTACAAAATGCTCCTTGAAAGCAGGAATGATGTCTTATTTATATTTATATGCACACATTTATGTTTAATAAATGACATAATATCTTCCCCAAATGAACTTGTATCTCAGTATATTACATCATATCACAACTTTAATCTATTTTCATCAGTAAGACAGCAAAGCTGATTAGATTGACTGTGGGTCAATATTTGCATTCACTCAGATATGACTTACACTGTCTGTCTCTAAACTTCATCTTACAGCTCCTAGAGCTCACTATCATAAATCCAGGAAATGGTCAAAAAATTACTAATGAGGAACATGCTTTTCTTGCGTGTACTCTCACAGTTTTTCTGAAAAATAAACTTAAAATCACAGCCTCACTTTGTTACATGAAAAAGAATCATGTTTATGTATTCTGATCACTATCTGTGTGACCTTAAGCAATCCCTTCCTAACCCAGTGAGTCATTTTTACCATCTATAAAATGTGAAGACTCAGACTAAATAATTCCCAAATTCCTCTTCAGATTCAAAAGTCTATGATCTGTGGTTATGTGAATAAATATATCACTTTAACCCACTGAATTAGTTTTCTTAGGTGTCTTTACTATTCAATAACTATTTATTAAATGCTTGCCAGGTACAAATACTTCACTCAGAAAGAGTAAAAAAGGAGCATAAAAAATGTTGATTCTGTTACTGATAAGCAATAATATTCATCGACACAAATTGTGACATCTGGAAATTTTTTTAACTCCACCAAGAGTAATCATGGCAACACAGGTTAAATTGACTATTGCCCTGTAGTAAAGTGTAAAAGTCTTAAATTCTTCCCTTGAAGCAACAATATGGAAAGAAATGTGTCTCTTATCTCTGAAGCTCAATTAGTTGAAATAAATGCAGTAAGTTGAGTAATTTCAGTGGACTTTTCAGAAATTCTGTGACAGATCATTTAAGGGTTGAAGAGCAATCCAACTGCTACAAACAAAATAACATTACCATTTATTAATGTCCCATTCTGTCCACGCAATTTGAAACCAATAGTCTGAGTTCTTGAGGAATCTGATAATGAAGTATTAATATTGTAATTTTTGTTATGAAAGAGAAGTCTGGTCAATTTTCTAAATGACTAAAATCAAGAAATAATTTTTTAAATTGCATCAATATTATAAGAAAAGATGGAGGAAAAAAATCACATGACATGTGGAAAAAATGAAAAATAAACCAGTGCATCATGAAACATAATTTTTAAAAGGTTGAATAATTTAGAAATACCACTCAAGTAAATCACTTGGGTATTATATCTTAATTCATGGTTATGTTATAGTGACCCATTTTTTCACTACAAGATATATATTGACAGTATTTGTCAACATGTTAAATTCCTTCCCAGATAAAGACAATTGAATATTTTTTAGTTCCTCAATATGACATGTTAGGAGCAATGCCCACATGTGTCATGTCCCTAATCTTTCTTTAGCTACTCTCACTTTCAGCTCCAGTTTTACCAAGAAGATCTAAGGAGATAGAAGTCATCTTCTTTGAGTTCCCTGAAAGTCTTTCCTTACCATGTCTGAAGTCCTTTCTCTGTGCTCTCATTCTCTAAATTTCGTTTTGTATTTTAGAGAAAGAAATGTCTCCCATGGTTTTAAATCTAATTCATTCCTACTACTCCTTTAATCCCATTACTCTCCCCTGGTTCTTTCTCCCAAGCATATTCATCTCTATTTTTTTAAAATACACTTTCTTTACTTCCATTTCTAGTATCCACCTTTCAATCTAGGATCCAAATCAAACATTACCAACTTTTGGTGGATATTTTTAGGCAAATATTCCTCAGGGTCCTTACATTTAGTGTTTTGTTTTTTTTTTTTAAATAAAACTCACTATCGCCTTGTGAACTCCTATCCAACATACTGCCTCTCTTGATTCCTCATTTTGTGTAAGAGTACTACCCAGTTACTTTGTATCCTCTTGTACCACATTTTGAACCATTCTCCCTGTAATCCTCTATATCCAGATAGTCATCAAGCCCTATTGATTGTAAGAATACAATATTGATGACATCTGTGCTCTGCTTTGTGGTCAAGTTAACCTAATTCAAGTCCTCATTCTTTCTTTCCTAAGGTTACTACCAAAGTCTCCTAAGTCATCTTTCTCTATTCTCATTCCCGTTCATTCCATCCTTCATACCACCACTAAAGTCTCTTAATATATAGCTCTAATCGTGTCGTGCATCTGTTCAAACACCTTTACTAAATCCACGGTATAAAACATAAACTAGTTAACATGTTATTCCATATCCTCAGCAATGTGTGTTGATGTTCCTATAAACTTTGCTTCTTAGATGTACTTAACTGCTTTCTGTTCTAGACATGATCCTAGTACATTTCAGTCTTTTCAGACCTTGCCTTCAGTATTGGCAGTCTTGTTCTCATGTATCTTTACCAAAATTCAAGGTTAGTTCAACTTTCAACTCCTCTATGAAGACTTTTATCTCTCTGTTTGAAATCAGTCTCTCCTGTTCTGTTTTTCCTTCACTCTCTACTTATCCTTATCATGCTTTCCTTATAGCTGTTATATTCCTACAAATCTGACATAATATAGGCACTTTTATGTTTGAAGTGAATTGAATCAATACATAATTGGTACAATGCATTGATTATGGTTGTGGTAATAGTATTATACTCTGCCATATGAAATAACTGTTTCTCTTGGCAAAAAATGACTGAATTTAGGTGATTTTGCATAATTTAACCAAACACTTAACTCTATTTTTTTCTACTTATATTTTTTCTAGAAAAGAATTTTTACAGTACAATTGGACCATAATTTAGCTAGTTTGAGGGCCATGGTTCTGCTAGTTAGAACAGAGAATGTCAGTTAGACATTTTTATTTGTATTCCCAACTTTTTAGCAGTCTCATTTTATTCCCTAGATCATGTCACCTAAATAACAGCACTAAGGTCATATACGATCAAAGCTAACAGCTAGGCACAGTGCATCACTGAAGAAATTTTGGCACACACATTTGACGGAAAACAGTCATATGGGCCAAAACCAGTACGATCAAACATTCCAATTCAATGGAAAAGTGCAATTTTGGTTTAGCTGATCTGGTTCCACTGAGAGAATATGACTACATTCTTGCTGCACTTTACAAATGAACTGAATTCTGATTTTCTTCTTTAAATTCCTGAAGTCCTGATGGTAGGAACTTCTAAAATATTTTCACACATGCAAATGAAATGCACTTATGACTTCCGTATAATTTATTTCACTGCATTGAGTCCACAGAGGCAAGTGATTTTCTGGAAATAGGTGGCATACTTCAGGATGGAGATCAGTACATTTGAGTTACACCTTGCATTTTCTCAACTACCAAATACGCTCTTTTGGAGTCAAAAATACACGGGAAAGTATATAATTTTATTGTCCTATATTTAATTTTTATTATCTAAGTCAACTAATCTTCCTAAAAGTCATAATCCATTTTTAACTGTGACTCAGATATTGTGCTGTTCTGTTAATTATATACCAGATATTATATCAGAAAGATAGCCTATTATGAGAAGGGTAGAATGATTCCTTATATTTGAATGGCCAATGTACAACTAATTCTACATAAATATTCAATAAATCGTAATTTGCAAATACATCATCAAGTAATTTTTAAGTATACATCACTTGACAACATCAAGCATTTTTGTTCATTCTTCTGTTAGATACTGAAAGGAAGGAAATTGACACTTTGTCAACTGGTATTCTAAAATATTTTCTAGGTTTAACCTGTGTATCTGAGCCAGTGTGAAATCCTAAAAATCTCTCTTTTCCCACTCATTGCCAAAGGTGCAGGTGCCCTAAAAAGAAGCTCAGTAATTTTTTCTAAGTTCTACTTCAATTCTCCATCATCTATCTTGCTCTGGCCGTATATTGCAGATCTCTATCCTACTTCATCATTTATGGATAATGCTCATTGGCCTCATTCTTTTGTTTGGAATTCTTGAACTCAGTTTTTTTTCTCTCTCTCTCTTTCTGTATACTATCACTCAACACTCTGAAGACCGGGGGGCAGATCACTACTACACCCTTGGGATTGCAGCCTAGGTGCCCCAGGCTTCCGCTTGTTCAAGCAGAGTTCCGACACTTGGTCTGATATAATATTGGCCACATTGTGAAGTCAAAACCAAATTCTCATGCCAAATGTTCTTGAAAGTTTTCAAAAGCCAGGAATTGGGACAAATGCATTCTGATAACTAGATTAAAGGTGTTAAAAAAAAAAAAAAAAAAAAAGAGGTTGGGGTGGGCAGGCAGGAGCAGTTCACCAAAGTGATTTGGAGTCAGTAGGGGTAAGTTTGAGTCTCTGCTCAGGCACATACTAGCTGATGACACTGGACAGGCTACTTAAGTTCTATGGGCTTTTAATCTTCGTGTATAAAATAGGATAACATCTTTTTTTGCCAATTTCTGATGGTTGCTGTAAGAACTGAACAAGATAACCAACAAAAATACTTTTCATGAAAAGCAGTATCATCCTTATTGAAACTATAAGGGCAAACAAGGTAACATTTTGAAAGGAATGAAACCTTTGACACTTTACCAAGTAGGTAACAAAATAGTAGCCTAAAATATAAAGGTACCCCAGCAAATATTATTTTCCTGCAGCTCCTGGAGCCTCTTAGCAGAGTTAATTGTTCATGCTAACTGGCTGTTGCCATTTTTTACTTACAATTTTGCCCATTACACCATCAATCTTATTTCTTACATGCAGAAAGAGCTGCCTTTATACATCACGTCTTCTTTCCAATATCCAGACTAATACAGCACAGTGACATGAATAATAGCCAATCCGCCACAGCGTGCGCTACACCTCATAACGTGATTCATTGATGCAGTTTTGGTAGCGCAATGCTTCTTGATTAGAGGTTCTAGAGGTCTGTGGTTTCCCTCTATATTAACTTTGAACATATCCCGTCTAAGACACAGTGGACTGAAGAACGCTATATTTTGAGGCACAAGAACTCCATTGTTCAGTACAGAACTATAGTTTGCAAACTAATTCACTTTCTCAGTTTTCATGCCCTTGGTTACATAAGAAATAACTGTCACACGACAATGTATATAATGATTGGGTTTACAAAGTATTCCACTGCTTTTGCTTAATTTCCTTTTTATAAAGAGCAAGGCTGAGTTAGGAAAGCTACCACCAAAAGCCTTTTAATTGAATGAGCAGTCTATAAAGTAATCAATCAATGGCCATGAAGAGGGCAACCCCATCTATGGCTTGTCGGCTTACTTGTAATTTAAAATAACTTCCCAGCACTTTTTGAGAGATTCGTTCTTCAAAACTGTGAGATACTCTCTTTGTTCTTCGATATCAACCCTATTTATATCTCTATACCTGTAAAGCCATGTATCTGTAGAAGAGTCAGTTCTCTATTTTTAGCTGTGCTAATGGCCAATTTTCGCACAAATAGAACAACCTGACCAAACAGTGACCTGAAACAGCATGTTAAGACAGATGACATGTAGACCTGCTGCTATAATCCAAAATATTGGCTATTAAAAGCTATCTATGGCAACAGTTAAATCCAGGGCTGTTTAAAGATGACAACCACAGTACAACTTTGCTAGAGTTATTTTCAGCTCAGTTTCATATAGACGCTAAATTCATGCTATGGGACAATGCAACAAGCCCTTTTATGGGCTGAGGTTGACATTTCAACTGACTGATACATATTTCTTGAGTCCTTGCCAAATGTCCAAAGGTGTCAAAATGACTGAGTTGTTTAATTGAGTTAGAAGGCAAAAACAGAGTTTTAAGGCAAAGATCAAATTTATGAAATGAAAAACTAAAAGCTAAAATAGAAATGCCTGTACCAGGGCCTGTGCTGAGATACCTTACCAATTCCTCAAACAGGGAACCAGAGGAGCAGGCTAGGGGACAGCCACAGCAAGGGACAGAAAGAGCAATGGTGTATACAGCCTCAGAATGGGACTGTGGAGATGACGGCAGACCTCCCGTCATTCTGAGAGAACACTGGATGACTCTAGTCTCTTTGACATACAGGCAAATTAGTCAACTGGTAAATATTAACCATGTGTACGCACTTCTCTAGGAACTGTAAGAGAAGGATGCAAAGAAACATAATATAGTCTCCACCCTTTAGTTGTTTATAGTCTAGTTAGAGAATGAAGATATCTATGCATAACAATTCTACCTTAAAAGTTTGAATTGTGTGCCAAATGAATGGCATGGTTTATAAAGGCTATGGAAGTTTATAGTTCTCCATCTGTTTGGACCAATTTCTACCTTCCTTACCTGACTTCTTAAGCTAGGGCAGGTTATTTCATTATAAGCCGTCCTAGAACCTCCTCTCTTCTTCTTAGGCCATTTTCCGGTCTGTAACTCTCCGTGATTGCGTTATTTCTAGCCACCTCCCCATATAACCTGTAATCAGGTCGTGAAAGACCAACGCCATTTTTCTCTTCGCCACTGTATCTCCAGCACCTTGCACAGTTCTTAGCTTCCCTCTTATGTACTTAATTTAATATATTTTCTAATATTTATTTTTAATTAACTTTAATTAGGTAAGATTTTCACGCAATAAACCAAATTTATTTAAAATGTTCAAGCCTCGATAGATGCGTAGAATCATGGAACCACCACCACCAACAAGATACAGAACATTTCCACCTCCCCTAAAAGTTCTCTTGAGCACCTTTACAATCCATCACTACCTCTGATACTGGCCCCAGAAAACCACGAATGCATTTGTCGCTATAACTTGTTCTGAATTTCCTAGAATTTCATAGACATGGAATTATACAGTGTGTATCATTGTGTCTAGGTTCTTTTACTCAGTCTAAGGATCTTGAGATTTCTTCATGTTATTGTCTACCCACAATATTTTTTCTGCATCCTCCAGCAGTATTTTCTGACAAAGAATTCATTTCCATTTTACTATCATATTTTCTTACATATCATTTCATTTTACCGTGAAAACAAAATGTGTTTCAACTGGTGTGAGATATTTTCTAATCTTATAGTAATAAGAATCCTCAGATGAGGCTTTAAAACTTTTATCATTTTAAATGAACTTATATAATGTATTGAAATGGGTATTACATTATTTTAAACATTTTAAAACTCTAGTTAACTTTTTTCTTCTTTTATTGTCCTTTTAATTGAATCCTTTTCAGATCTGTAGTCGTGGTTTTTCCCTTGTAATATAGCTGATTTGTAACAGGAGTAGGAAATGTGTCAGATGTGGTGTTCACCTGTCGTTAATTTGTGCTTTTGTTATTTGTATTAGTCTCAAAGCTGAGTGTCTTCAAAGGAATATTTTTAAGCTACTTGTCAATTTTGTCAAGGTTTGTTTTATTTCAGGCTAGATTTTCAAAAATCCACAAATCAACTAGGCTCACAGAAACCATAAATAGGTGTAATCAGTGGAAACTGAGAGGATGAGTGAGGATACCATGGCAAAGGGATTTGTCCACTCTTTCCTCAGGACACTTGGCCTCCCTTATGCAATATGTTGCCATATAAATACCAAGTGGGGGGTGCCAGCGCATATTCACATACTCAAAACTAGTAGAACCAGTAGAGACTTTTCTTTTTTTTTTTTTTTTTTTACTTTTTTGAGCTAAAATTTAGAAACAGAGTATGCCCCACTTTGGAGACCATTGCTAGGCAATGGAGAGGTATTAAGAATCTTTAAGCATGAATGTCTTCTTTTGAGAAATGTCTGTTCATATCCTTTGCCCACTTTTTGATGGGGTTGTACAGCCAACAGACACATGAAAAAATGCTCATCATCACTGGCCATCAGAGAAATGCAAATCAAAACCACAATGAGATACCATCTCACACCAGTTAGAATGGCAATCATTAAAAAGTAAGGAAACAACAGGTGCTGGAGAGGATGTGGAGAAATAGGAACACTTTTACACTGTTGGTGGGATTGTAAAGTAGTTCAACCATTATGGAAAACAGTATGGCGATTCCTCAAGGATCTAGAACTAGATGTACCATATGACCCAGCCATCCCATTACTGGGTATATACCCAAAGGATTATAAATTATGCTGCTATAAAGACACATGCACACGTATGTTTATTGCAGCACTATTCACAATAGCAAAGACTTGGAATCAACCCAAATGTCCATCAGTGACAGATTGGATTAAGAAAATGTGGCACATATACACCATGGAATACTATGCAGCCATCAAAAAGGATGAGTTTGAGTCCTTTGTAGGGACTTGGATGCAGCTGGAATCCATCATTCTTAGCAAACTATCACAAGAACAGAAAACCAAACACCGCATGTTCTCACTCATAGGTGGGAACTGAACAATGAGATCACTCGGACTCAGGAAGGGGAACATCACACACCGGGGCCTATCATGGGGAGGGGGGAGGGGGGAGGGATTGCATTGGGAGTTATACCTGATGTAAATGATGAGTTGATGGGTGCAGCACAGCAACATGGCACAAGTATACATATGTAACAAACCTGCACGTTATGCACATGTACCCTACAACTTAAAGTATAATAATAATAAATAAATTTAAAAAAAAAAAAGAATCTTTAAGCAGACAAGTGACCTGACAAAAAAAAGGAAGTTTTAATTATATTAACCTAGTGGTACGACACATACTGCATTGCAGGGATTAGAGACTACAGGTAGAGGGAATAATCAGAGGTTGTGTTTGTTTTTATTTCCATTTATTTTTAATTAGTATTTTAAGTACTATACACTCGAAAGATTTAAAGGAATAAAGGGTATATAAAGTTCTCTTCCCCTCCTCATCTTTCAACCCAAGTCTTCAGAGTTAACTACTGTTAAGAGTTTATTGTGCATCTTTCCGGATAGTTTCTAAGTACATCCACCATATAGATGTATACCCATTCTTGTCTACTTGCCTAAATGTGGTTAACTGTTCACACTGTGCTGAATACTGCTTTGTCATTTAACGATATCTACCTTGAACATCTTTCCACATATATAGGTAGAGAACAACCTTGTTCCTTGTCAGTGCTACTGAGCTATATTATAATTTGTTAGCCAGTCCCCTTAAAAATTTTGATCCTTGTTAGAAACACTGTAGTGAACATACATGTACATGTGTCTTGTGTAGGATTATCTTTAGAAGCAAAATTTCCTGGGTAGAAGTATATTATCAGTCCCTATTGCTGCATAACAAATTGTCCTGTAAAACAACAGCCATTTACCTGTTCATAAGTTTGTGGGTTGGCAATTGGAGGAGGGATTCTTTGACATGCTTTATCTCTGCTCCACATGATGACAGTTGGACCCACTTAGGCATTTTCAGTTTGTTGGTGGGTTGTCTGGGAGCTTGCTATTCTTAGATGGCCTCTCTCACCTCTCATGGGCTCCAACTCTGAGTGCTGCTAGAGCTGACATGGCTGGCCCTCTTTTTCTCTCCGCATGCTCATTCTCTCTAGGTGACATCTCATTCTCTCAGAGGTTAGCCCAGGCTTGTTTACAAGGCTTTTGTGACCCAGGTGAGTGAGATCAGAAGCTGCAAAACTTCTTCTAGACTTGGAAGTCATACAATGTCCATTTTGTCACATTCTGTTGGTCAAAGAAAATCCATAGCATGCGAGATTCAAGGAGTAGAAAAATAAGTCACTTCTTGGTGGAAGTCGAGATAAAGCTACACAGCAAAGATATGTGTACAGAGATGGGAGAATATTTTATGGCCATATTTGTAAACAATCCTCAACAAAGAATGTGTGCAAGATCTTTCCAATGAGGGGACTATTGTGATATTCAGGAACTGTGCGTAAATAACCCAAGAATGATATAAGACACATTGTAAAGGAAGAGCCAAAAGAACTTGTTAACTGATTAGTTGTGAGATGATAGATAAGAATTTTAAAATTTTGATGTCCAAAACTAGACTTCATCAGCCAAGTTTAGAATTTAGGACTGGAAGAAATCTGCTCCAACCCTGACTAATGACCAGATTCCCTCTACAAACTCATTCCTAATATGCTTGAGCACCTCCGGTAATTAGGACATCTCTACCCTTGTGACAATAAATTTTTTTGAAAGTTCTGCTACATAGGTCTTTCCTGAATCAGGCCAAACTTTGCTTCCCTGAAACTTCAACTCCTCAGTCCTCCTTCCAATCTGTAAAGTCCAGACAACGATTCCATTTCTCCTTTGACATAAGGCCTTCGACAGCTGAAGCCAATTATTAAGCACTGTCCTTCCATAGTAACTTTTTCTCTAAACATCTCCAGTTTTTTCATCTGTTCCCATATCTCATCTCTTCCAGAATATTCTTTCTCTATATGTATAGCAGTATGTGGATAATGTGGATATGCTCATGTTTGCCAATCTCTCTCTCTTCCTCAATATATAACGTCCAGAATGAAACACAGTACACAAGGATTGCCTGACTAATATATAGTAAATGAACCTGATTACTTTTTCCTCTTGTTCAATTTAATGTTTTAAATTTTTTAAATTTTAATTATTATGGATACATAAGAGTTGTATATACTGATTCAATTTCGATTAATGCAAACCAATACCACCCTAGCTTTTCTAGAATCTGCATGTTATATTTTATCCATTTCTACTTTCAATACATGAGCCACCTTTTTTTTTTTTTTTTTTTTTTTTTATCAGATATACTTCTTTTCACGATGTTACCAGAAACCCTTGAAAAATCATGTCCTTCCAAGCCAGGAGCTTTTTGCCATTGTCCATGTGACAGCCCTTCATCTATTAAAAAAAATCGGCTTAATACACTGCTGTTCATATTCCTAGAGCATAGTATCACAAGTACTGGGGCATTCTGTCCTCAAATGATGATTTATGTATTGCATGCTTTGTGTGGGAAGGGAACAAAACATGAGATCCTCTACAAAAATGTTATATCTGGCTTTTTGTCCTGAGACATTATGTATGTTAGTTACCTTGTAATTTTTTAAGTACAGAAGAAGCCCGTTTCTCGATGTTCCAAGAAAGAAAGAAAAACTTGTAATAAGGCATTAAAACTGTCAATCATCTCGGTTATAGAACAGGTCACTGTAGTTTCCCCTAAGAAGCAATTATCAGGTTAACTTAGCTTTTCTGAGAAGGTGGAGGAGTGAGGTTTATACTTTTCAGATTTTTAAAACATAAGAAAGAAAGGTTAGCAGCATAGGGTTTAAAACTCATTACAAGTAAACACAAATTGTTCCTTAATATTCTCTTTAGTAGAAGAGGGCCTTTGTTTAAAAAACTCTTTTGACTTTCTTTGTGAGTCTAAATTTTTCACCAAATTGCCTTATAAAAATAATCAATTCATCAGTTTAGGACCTAGAAAGGAAAAATGTCCTTTGATATTTGGCTAAGGATTCTCCTAACATAAGGTAGTATTTCCCTAAACTATATTTGCAGAACTGTTTTTTTCAGCACAAATATAAAACTTTCTATTTATTTATATCAATCAAGATACATATTTTAGATTCAGACTGAGTCTACCTTGAAGAAACCTTTGAGGTTCCTGATTATGTCTTAACAATATAGTCACTGTCCCTACTAAATTCTTTTCATAAGCAGATTTTATATGCATGCTGTGAATGTCCTCGCCCAAGCCATTAAAAAATTGTTGACCAGGACAATCCCAAGTATCCAGCTCTGCAGTATGGCACTAGAAAATTCTCTTCAGGTTTTCAGTGAGCCATAATCAGAACTGTTTTGGCTACAGCAAATCAGCTGGTGCTGAATCCACCAAGTTCTCCTGGGCATCTAGCCCATGCTTCTCTAACTCATCCAAGAGGACATCATGAGAAACACTAATATCTGCTTTCCTGATGCCTTCTTATCTTTTCCTCTTGGAATTCACAAACTCATCAAGGTTAAAGTTTATTTCAACTTTATAAGAAAAGGTTTTCTAATGCTGAGATATTTTTTAATGTCCGTAAGTTTCTTTAATTTAAAAATGCCGAATTCCTCTATACAACAAGTAAAACAAAATAGCCCAATGCACACTATTCTTAGCTCAATCTGCCAGAGCACATTTGCATAATATCACAATGTACTGATTTCAGCTGTTTGTTATATCAGTACCAGATGGAGCAAGGCCAGGAAACAGAGCGGAAGTGGCTATAGATATTACCATACTGCTTTTCATTAATAAGAAGCATAAAAAATGGCCTTCAAAAAATAACACTTGTCAGAACCTCAAATGGGTGCTGTCTAAGGAGTATTGATTGATCTCGACCAGCCAGGAAATTACAAAGAGGAGAGTCATAGTGCAACAATTCATCTTTGTCAATAAAAGAATCTCTGTTTCCACTGGAAACTATCTCTCTCCTGGTTCATAGGATGCAAACTTAAAGAACTGTATGTTTCTGTAGGAGTTTTCACGTGTTATCTTGGAAAGTCCTTCAATTGTAATAATTATGTGTGCTTACACTTGTCACCTTGAATCACTTTTAGTCACATTCTCTTACCAAGCAAAGTGCCACAGAAGTGAAATGTTGACCCAACATACCAAGGAATTTATTAGAATGGTAGCATTAAATTGGGGAAAATTTGTCACTTATTTCAATACAAACCACAAGTTACATTCAGTTATGTTGTCTGGATAGTAATTTTTTCATTAGAATGTAAGTGCCATGACAGCGGGAACATTATTTTGCTCAATGCCATGTCCCTGACAATGAGATGAGTACCCGACCCATACAAGACAGTCAATAAATATTAATGAGACTGATAAATAAATTAATGAACCACTACTTCAATATATAGCCATAGAATTACTACTATGGAACAAATATTAAATGCTTACTACGTCTCAGACACTGGACTAGGTTCTAATGGTATAGCTATGGAGAAGACAGAATGTGCCCTCTTGTAGATTATAACCCAGTGGCAGGTAGCCAGAAGGAAAAGATTGGTTCTTCAATGAGATCACTTGGACACACAAAGGAGAACATCACACACCGGGGCCTATTGTGGGGAGGGGGGAGGGGGGAGGGATAGCATTAGGAGATATACCTAATGTAAATGACGAGTTAATGGGTGCAGCACACCAACATGGCACATGTATACATATGTAACAAACCTGCATGTTGTGCACGTGTACCCTAGAACTTAAAGTATAATAATAATAATAATAATAAGATTGGTTCTCTGTTCTTGGGAGTTAGGTATGTCAAAATTGAGTTGGAAGGGCAAGAAACAGACACACAAAAAGTTAAATAAGGAGACTTTAATACATATAATACAAAAGCTATCAACCTTTTTATATGTATAGCTCATAAGGCTTAGAGTCCCTCTGCAATTAAGTTCATGTCTAGGCTTTTTGTTTTGTTTTATGAAGGCTTAGCTGCCCTTACCACAAACACTTAATCTTATCATTTCCTTCCTCCCTCTAACTATTTTATTTTCATGTATCATTTTTTTCTTTCCTGTATACTATAAACCCCCAACCAAATAGGAAACTAAATAAAGTGTGATACATCTTGTTTACTTTAAAACATCTCAACCTTTCTGCCTACACCACCAAAAGCAATCATACTTCAAAGTCTGTTGGCTGTATCATCTCAGCACTTTTAATTTAGATGTAGTTACATTTGCATAACAGTTTAGCTGTGAATTTGGCAGGAAATTTCTGAAGAGTTATTTTAGTTTTACAGAAAGTATGCCCAATGTCTAATAAGCAGATCTCCTGTGCAGTGTTGCATTTTTATCTTTATGAAAAAAAAAAAAAAAAGACCAGGAGGCTCATACCTTGGCAAAACCTCTTTCCTAACAAATAATACAATTAGCAACATTACTTTTCTCAAGGATGATAATGCAGTAAAGCTTGTTAAATTTCTGAAACCATAGTAACACTACAGGATAAACTCAATGAAAATGATATTTAATAATTGGTTTACTTTTTCTGAGTATAAAATAAATGCATATTCATATCATATTTTTGGAAGAGAAATATAGAAAGGATAAAAATTACCCATAATCTTGTCACCTGAAGCCTGCTACTTTAATATGCTAGAATAAACCATTCTAGTTATTTTTTTTCCTATGTGTGTACTTGTGCATATTTAAGAAACGTAGAAGTATACTCTATTGGTCAAGGATAGAAAGTAAGTGTTATCTCAAGTGGCCTTCTGGTTGATTATTAGAGACTACTAATATATTGAAGAGGATTCTTAGATAAAGATACCATGAAGAATTAGTAATAGCTGTCTTTTTTCTTTCATTCTTTCTCCTTTACATTCTTTCTTTCTTTTCACTTTATATTGCAGGAAATTTCAAACATAAATTAAGGAAAATAATATAATGAAACCCCATGTACCTAATCACCCAGCTTCAACAACTGTCAATATTCTGTCATTATTGTTTCATCTATAGCTCCACTCAATCCTCACACTACTTGATTATTTCTTTTTTAGGTAAAATTTGCATATATTCATATGCACACATTTTAACTGCACAATTTTGAAAAACAAATCACACCGATTTCCAGATAATTCCGTGTGTCTCTCCACAGTCAATCCTGTCCTCCTCCATCTTGGAGGTACCCAGAATTCTGCATCTTCTAGAACTTCACTTACATATACATGTACAGCATGTACTCTTGGTTTCTTCACCCAGCATAGTGCCTAGGAGATTAATCCATGTCATTGTGTGTATCAGTAGTTCAATCTGTTTTATTGCTAAGTAATAGTCCATTGTATGAACATACCATGGTTTGTTCATCCATTTTTCTGTTGATGAACACCTGAGGTATTTCCAGTTTGGGCAATTATGAGTAACAGTGCTATAGAATTCTGGTGCACTAATTCACATGTATGGGTGTAGATATATTTTTGTTTTTCTTGAATAAATACCTAGAAGAGGAATGGTTGTGCCATAGGGTAAATGTGTGTTTATTTTTGTAAGAAACTACCAAACATTTACCAAAGTGGATGTACCATTTTCCACTTGACCAACAATTAATGAGAGTTCCTTTTGCTCCATATCTTCATCTACATTAGGTGCTATCAGCCATTCCTGTGGGTATATTGGCTTCACGTTGTGGTCCAGTTATTAGGATGACCAACTTCCTCACATGTATATTTCTAGACCAAGGCCTGACCAGGGACCAGTGGACACCAATGGCATCCCAATATCTAGAGAATCACAAGGCTGTTCCTTTACCAGTCCCAATAACAGGCTGGATCACAGAGTTACAGTGTCCAGGAATGAACACTGGTTACAGGTGTCTTGAGAGGCTCAGGCCTGTTGGACAATCAAACTGGGCCAATCACAGCAAAACCCAGCAAACACCATGTTTTGGAAGAGAAGGCAAAGGAGGTCCTATAGGTGTAGAAATCAGACTTTCTCCTACTCCATAAAAGCCAAGCAGCAGTTCCCCTTGAGCTGTGTGCACTGCCTTTTGTGGAAGAATCACTGCCCAAGACCGGAGCTTGTTCACTACTTTCAAATACTTGGTGGCAACATCCTGGAGCTGATGGGCAACAAGGTCCACAAAAACTATAGGATGCACATCACCCCAAAATATGTGGAAAGAGCAGTGGACAACAATTCATTGATCAGCCACCTCTTTGAAGGTGACACAAATTGAGGTTGATGAACTATTTTGATCCAGAAAGAACAGCTGTTGTCTGGGTCCCAGAGCCTGAAGGGAGTCCACACAACCTCATTTAGCTCTCAAACTTTAACCAGCTAAAGGGCCCCTAGGATACTGCCATCAGCAAATGTTAATAAAGAATCTAAATCCATGGACGCGCTTCTGGCTCCTCTCAATTTCAGACATTCTGAGCTGAGAGTGTTTGTGAGACATCCAAGGGGAGAAATCTCATATAGAATTGGAGGGATAGAAAGTATGGTCAGTGTCAGGTGTTTGAGTCAGTGATTTTAGAGAGGAGCAGTTTCTAATGATATCGGTGCAGGGCTCATTAGCTCTAAGAAAGGCCTTGTGAGGTCAAGAAGTTGTCCTGGGTCCTCCTAGGCAGGTTGAATTCTCACATGATGATTGTAGTTGGGGTGAGCTGACCGTGGCTGAGATATAGAAGGCTACATTCGTGATAGGGAATGCCTAAAGGTTGGAGGTGAGAAGGTTGCATAATGGTTGGCATAAAATTAATGGAGTTTTAAGGTGAAGATTTAGGCATGATGGATAAAATATCAAATAAATATACAAAAAATTATATTAATGTTGATTGATTTATTTATTTATTATTGATTTTACTTATTATTTATTTATTTATACACTACCACATTCCAAAGAAGAACTTGAAGCAAAGAGTATTAGCTATTTAGTGTTATGGATCTTCCTGTAAAATACATCTTTCTGTCCTCTCTTATGGACACTGGTAAATAGTAATATTACATACAAGCTCCTATCCAGCCTAAGGCAAGCACTTCAAGCAATTTTTAGTGCTTAGTAAATATTAATGAATAGATATATTTATTAATGTATTCCATTATAAACATAATTTTTAATCTCATTCTTAGATGAAACACCAACAAGTCTAATGATTATATATCTGATAGAGCACCATACAGTGGTTGAATAAGTATCTGAAAATGTGTAAGTACACTCTATGCAAATTCTGTTTCCAGTGATGGATTCAAAAGAAAATATAATTCTTACAGGCACATTAACACAAGGTATTAAGTTAAAAATAGGTGTCGCATTACATGCTGTGGAAATCTGAGATTAATTTTTATTAATGATAACTATTTTTTCTCTCTTGTGAGGGAATAAATAGTTCACTTGCTCACTGGATATTCGAGGGCCACCCTCTACTGCCTCTTGGCCTTCTTACAGAGAGCTGATAGAAGAAAGTCTGCCCAGATGATGTAAAAAGTGGAATTAGAAAGCCTAGCTTTGACACTGCAGTTCACTACTTACAGACCATGTATTCTTGGACATTCATTTATTCCCTGTGAGCATCAGTTTTCTCTTCTGTAAAATGGGAATAATAAGAGTTTCTTCATCTTCATGTCTTGGAAAGGATTAAGTCAGCTTGTGACTTAAAGCCACCTGGCACAAAGTACATCCTTAATTAGTGGCTACATGGGTCTTCCATATATACCAGATATTTAGGTGTGCTTCCCCGAGGTACAGCTAGATGTGGTTCTCATGTGATTGTTGGATGCTTAGGCAACTAGATGTGAAAATCAGACCCTGCTAAACCTTTTGGAGAGACATAAGAGTGTTGTGAAGTGGAAGTAAGAGTTAGAACAAAGAACTAGACAGTCCATACACTGGTTTCCTCTTGGTTCTCCCCTGCCTGGTGACCCACCCTCTCTCTGCTGCTTTCCACCATCTTTCAAAGCAGAAGGACCCAGCCTGGCTCTTGCCTGCTCCACAAGAGTGGCCTGAGTATGAAAAAAATAGTACTGGTGTTGGGTTTTCAGCTCTTTGGAATATGTACTTGCATAAATTCCAAGAAACCTTTGTTGCCACATAATGCTCACAAAACATCATGTTTACAGACAGCTCATTGTCAAAATGTTCACAGATTTGTGATTTGTTATAGAGTCACGAAGCCTTCTTAACATTAGCCAAGGTAAACTCTTACTCTTCTTTGTGTTTTAACTGGCAAGCCGGCCTCTTTCTGCAACAGCTGGCAGTGGAGATTCGTGTTCAGCTGAAAACACCGTTAACACTCACATGGCAGTCATCATCCAATCCCAAAATGAAGTATCTGTCCAGAACACTGGTTTCTCATATTAGGTTGGTGCAAATGTACTTACGATTTTTGCGTTGTTGGAATTGCCGTTTGATATTGGAATACATTCTTAAATATATGTGGTTATGTTATAATCATTTTAATGGGTATTTATTTATTTATTTATTTATTTTGCTAATGACGTATAAGTTGCTGTTTATTTTAGACTATGGAAATGATGTTAGACAAAAAGCAAATTTAAGTGATTTTCTTATTCTAGTTCAAAATGGCTCATAAAACAGCGGAGACAACTCACAACATCAACAATGCATTTGGCCCAGGAACTGCTAACAAACCTACAGTGCAGTGGTGGTTCAAGAAGTTTTGCAAAGGAGATGAGAGTTTTGAAGATGAAGAGCATAGTGGCTGGCCATCAGAAGTTGACAATGACCAGTTGAGAGCAATCATCGAAGCTGATCCTCTTACAACTTTTTATCCTATTTGTCTAATTTATTGGAGTAATATTTCTCATTCGATATCTGTAGAATCTGTAGGAATGTCTGCTTTTTCATTCCTGATACTGATTATTTGTTCTCTCTCTCTCTTTTTTCTCACTCAGTCTTGCTTGGCTTTTATCAATTTTATTAACTGCTTCAAAAACCAACATTTGACATAGTGCATTTTATGTTGTTTATATGTTTTCAGATTCATTCATATATACTCTTTATCATTTCCTTTCATTCTACACATGGGGTTCAATTTGGTACAGTTTCTAATATCATAAGGTAGAAACAAGGATTTTTGCTTTCTGTATTATGAGGATTTTTAGCATGCTTTAACTGTATATCATGAAGTTTGTTATATTTTTATTTTCTTTCAATTTGAAGTGTTTTCTATTTTCCCCTTTGATTTATTTTTACCATGGGTTATTCAGAAATATATTGTTTTATTTTCAATTGAGACTTTTCTAGCTATCTGTTTTTAGTTGGTATCTAATATAGGTCCATTATAGTCAGAAAAATGTTCTGTAATATTTCAACAATCTAAAATTCATTGAGACTTGACTTATGTCCCTGAATATGGTCTGTCTATCTTGGTGTACATTCCATACAAATTTAAAAAGAATGTATATTCTGCAATGGTTTGGTGTCATATTCTGTAATTGCCAATTAGGTCAAGGTGGTTGATAGTGTTCTTCAGATTTTCTATATGCTTAATTATTTTCTGACTAGTTCTATCAGTTACTGAGACTGGGGTGTTAAAAATCTCTGACTATGCTTGTGAGTCTACCTGTTTCTCTCTTTAATATAGCCAAATTTCTGTCATTGATGTTTTCTGGCTGTGTTTTGGGCATTCTAACTATGAGTTAGAATTCCTATGTCCTCCCAATGTATTCATGTTTATTATCATTAATAAACGCCCCTACATTTCTCCAGTAATACTATTTGTCTTCAATTATATTTTGTCTATTTATATAATCACTCCTGATTTTTTATGCTTCTCATTTATATATTTTCCCACCTTTTCACCTTCAACCTACTTCTGTATGTTTATTTAAAATTCATCTTTTGTAGACACGATATAGGAGCACCTTGTTATTTCTTTGTTTGTTTTTATCTTGTCCAGAATTCTCTGCTTTTTAGTTTGATGCTTGGTACATTTATATTTAATACAATTATTGACATGATTGCATCTCGAACTACTAATTTATTATTTATTTCCTAATCAGTTCATCTGGGTTTTGTGCTTCTTTTAACGTCTAATTTTGATTTAATAAAAATATTTTTGGCATTTAATTTGAATTCTTCTATTGGCTATTTATTGTACAATTATTTATAACATTAAAAGCATATCAAGCTTATAGACAAGTTGTAAGCACAACTTTTAAAAAAATATTTTAAAAATATTTTTTCCTAATCTGATTGAGCTAAGTTTGCTGACATGATGCTCTATCATCCCTAAATATTTTATTAGTATATCTTTTAATAGTAAGGACATTCCCCCCAAACAACCATGTTACACCATTAAAATTAGAAAATCAACATTGAAACTATTATTTAAGCCAAATACTTCATTTAATTCCCACTAAAATTCCCAAAGAGTAGTAAAATATTCAATTCAAAATGATGTGCTGTATTTAGCTTCATGTCTTTTAGTATTCCTTGGTCTGCAAAATTTTCTCAGACTTTATATGAATTTCATGAATCACACAACTTTGAAAATGATAAGGCAGCTATTTCATAAAATGTCTTTTAAGTTGAGTTTGTCTGATATTTCCCTATAACTCGATTTAGGTTATACATATTTTACAGTTACATCACAGAATTTATGTTGTGTTTTCATTTTATTCTATGAGTAGCCAACAATGTTGATTTGTCTCATTACAGATGATGTTCACTATGTTCACTTTGTCAGGCTTCTATACTTAAATATCCTTGTGTTCCAAGTTTCCTTTTGGCATCATGCCTATTCGTCTAACTTAAATCCAAGACAACAAAATTCATTCATGTTTTCTCCCTTTCCGCATTTAGAACTCCATTCTCTGACACTGAGAAGCTAAAATTCCTAACTCATTCATGAGAAGACGGCCATGGAGGTAAAAGCCAATCATCCCAATAGATCCTTGGAGAGGTCCTAAACTCAGAATCAGCAGGTTTATAGGATGAAAATAAAAAACAGTGTTTGTTAAAAGCAGCATGAATTCAAGGTCTTTCTTTCCATCTTATATATTAACAGAGAGTGTATTTGACTGAACAAATGAAGAAAAGCGTCATCCCAAAGAGAAGGAAAAAGTTAAACAACTGATTGTGGAGGGAACAGATGATTCAGGGAATAGAAGATAAAATTTAAATAAAATAAAATCTTTCTAAATTGATATCCTTAGGCAGATTTGAGGAATTTGTGCAATCCATAAAAAAAGACAACGTAAAAAGTAATTAAGGAATAAGAAACAGCTCTTAGAATTAAATAAGATTGCTTAAAGAAAAAATGCAAAAGAAGAGATTGAAGAAAAAGTTGAAGAAATTTCCTAGAACCTTGGGGGAAAATATTAGTGACATACAGATTCAGTCAAAAAGTCAATATCTGATTAATAAAAGTTCCAAAAGAAACAATAGAGGCTGATCATTAGAGAAATGCAAATCAAAACCACAATGAGATACCATCTCATGCCAGTCAGAATAGTGATGATTAAAAAGTCAAGAAACAACAGATGCTGCAAGGTTGCGGAGAAATAGGAATGCTTTTACACTGTTAGTTGGCATGTAAATTAGTTCAATCACTGTGGAAGACAGTGTATCAATTCATTAAAGATGTAGAACCAGAAATACCATTTGACCCAGCAATCCCATTACTGGGCATATACCCAAAGAAATATAAATCATTCTATTACAAAGACACATGCATGCATATGTTCATTGCAGTACTATTCACAATAGCAAAGACGTGGAATCAACCCAAATACCCATCAATGATATACTGGATAAAGAAAATGTGGTACATATACACCACGGAATTCTATGTAGCCTTAAAAAGATATGAGATCATGTTCTCTGCAGGGACATGGATGGAGCTGGAAGCCATTATCTTCAGCAAACTAATGCAGGAACAGAAAACCAAACACCGCATGTTCTCACTTACAAGTGGGAGCTGAACAATGAGAAAACATAGACACAGGAAGGGGAACAACACACACTGGGGCCTGTCGGGGGTAGGGGAAGAGCATCAGGAAAAATAGCTAATGCATGCCAGGCTTAATACCTAGGTGATGGATTGATAATTGCAGCAAACCACCATGGCATATGTTTACCTATGTAACAAACCTGCACATCTTGCACATGTACCCAGAAACTTAAAAAATAAAAAATAAAGAAACAATAGAGGAAGCTGAGGGTAATACATTGTCAAACAAATAACAAAACAAAATTGCCCATGGGGGAACAAAGACATGAATTGTCATATCAAAAGGACGTATAGAGAGATGATTAGAATGAATTTTTTAAATATCATGTCCAGATGTATCCTCATAACATTTTAGAACACTGGGTATGAAGGAATGATTCTAAAAGCCTCAGTGGGGGCAGGGGACAGTTCATCTACAAATGAACAAATATCAGACAAGCATCAGACTTATGTGTAAAATTGGATGGTAGGAAACAATACAAGAATACCTCAAAATTCTGAAGTAAAATATTTTTTATCCTAGATGTCAGATTTGACTTCATTTTGCTAGGTAGCTAATGTCCTTCCTCTGTTGTTTATACTAGGCTTGTTGCCCTTCTTAGTCTCTCCCTTGAAAAGGAGGATGACTGAGATCTTTGTAATACAGATCTTTCTTTCTCTTTCTTTCTTTCTTTCTTTCTTTCTTTCCTTTCTTTCTTTCTTTTTCCTTCCTTCCTTCCTTCCTTCCTCTCTCCCTCCCTTTCTTTTTTCCTTTCCTTCCTTCTCTCTCTTTCTCTCTTTTCTTTTTTGAGACAATGTCTCGCTCTGTCTCCTAGGCTGGAGTGCAATAGCGTGATCTCGGCTCGCTGCAACCTCCGCCTCCCAGGTTCAAGCGATTCTCCTGCCTCAGCCTCCCAAGTAGCTGGGATTACAGGTATGTGCCACCATGCCCGGCTAATTTTTATATTTTTAGTAGAGACAGGATTTCACCATGTTGATCAGGCTGGATGGTCTCGAACTCCTGACCTCGGGATATCTAACCGCCTTGGCCTTCCAAAGTGCTGGGATTACAGGCGTCAGGCACCGCGCCAAGCCCTTCTCATCTTTCTGTTGCAGGAGGTTGAACATTGATGCGGTACTGATAATTTTGTTTAGGACTCAATTAGTAGAAATTCTTCCCCCAAACTGTCAGTAGGTTGTCTTTCTTAATTTTCACTCCGCTTTGTCTTTTCATCTTTCTATGTGACTTCATTGGTGTTTTAGGAAGAAGTTGTGCAAGGCTGCATTGGCAATGTTAGCCTGAAGTCTTTCTAAAACTCTGAACATACAGGAAAAATTGTTTCTGCTGATCTACAATTCAGTTGTCATATATGCGATGGTATCTTAAATGGGTATTTTTTTCTTTTATATTATTTCACAGAGATCTTCTGTAATTCCTCTTACTTCAAGGTCACTTTAGTAAGTTGAGCGTGCCTTCCTGACATATTGGGGAAATGTGTTTTGTTTTGTTTTGTTTTGTTTGTATTCATCCCAGATCTCTGAACCAGAGCACATGTAACACACGCTCAGATGCAAAACAAAGGAATGTAACAGGTAGGGATTGAACTCTGGGTGCAGCAAGTTTGGTGTTTCCAAAGATCACCTCTGATGGCAGAGGCTACTTTGGTTTTGGTTTCCTGAATCATGATTCTGAGGCCTTTTCAGAAAAGGGAAAACTATTCTGAGTCCACATAGAAAGTTCTAGAATCAAGGCTGCCCTCTTGGTTTCCAGGAACTTCAGTCACCTTGTAGTTGTTAGCTTGCTTGGGGTAAAATCACCTTAAAAATCTGATTTTTGTCTACATTGAAATTAAGGTCAGCACAAGAAAAAAGTAACTGTACATGAATCACACTTCTTATGTTTATGTCGGTAAAACTATTCTTTAAAATTTTTCTGCCAGAGCAGCATTAAAATGTGTGAACAGATACATCTAGTTGCATGAAGCTTTTATGCAGATTGGGAAGTTAGGTTGTCTTAGAAGTTCACTGCAATTTTCTCCTAATATAATTTTTTGACACCTCAAAATAAAACTTCTTTTTAATTGCGTACTTGTTTTTAGTGCCTTATGTGGGTTACCTTGCACATGTATAATTAAGTTTCACATATTTATATTTAAAATTGAGTGAGTTTTAGAATTTGAAAATTACCATTCAAAAATAATGATGTAACTGTAGAGTCAGGTCATGTTTCAGTTTTGTGCTGTCCTTAAAACAGTGTGATTAGTAATAGTTTTGAATTCTTCTTGCCGAAATTGATAAACCTGAAACATTCTAAAAACTAGTATACAATTTTTTTAGATTGAAGAAAGCTTGGAAATTATCTAAACATAAATCTTCATTTTATAAGAGAGAAAGCTGAGAGCCATTAAGAATAAATGTATAACCTAGAATCATACACCAGAGTGTTAAAATCACGCTTTACTGTGCCTTTATGAGATAATCAACTGTACAGTACATGACCTGCAGAGGACACCATTGCAGGTACCCTATAATAACAAAATTGTGGACTTATTTGTCAAACAACTATGTCCTTTCTATAAAGAGAAAGGAATCAGAATATCTATTGCTTCTGCTATCCCTTTAGCTACTTAAATTTAGTTCAGAATTTTTTCAAAAGCCTATTTGATAATTGCACAAAATCACAACCATTAGGTATGAGTCATTCTACACTCAAGCAATTTTTTTATTGAGATTAATATATGCTAATCAAGGATAATGGGCTGACCATGAGGAACGATATTAGCTAATGTAAATACTCGTTCAAGTTATGAGTGATGGCGCTCTTAGGAATGAGCCAGTTTGTAATGAAATAGACCTCTTCCACATCTGAGCTACAGCTGTAGACCTGTCAATCCTTCAAACCCGCTGAGGCCTATGCTTCCTAACCCTTAATGGTAGCTAGCAGAAACTAAAAACGAATTCATAATGTTTTTCGCAAAAGTCCTTCTGGCATTTAGTGTCTTACTAGGCGCCTAAGCAGCAGATACATATCAGCTTCATGAAGTTTGACTGTTTGGCTCTGTCTCTAATGGAGATGAAACTAAAGAAAAACACCATTGATTTCCGACATTATCATGATTTTCTGCAAAATTATATCAATATATTGTCATCCTGGTATGGACCACTCTAGCTGGTTTTTTTTTTGTGTGGGCTTTTAGATAATAGTTACTAATAGAGTTCCTGGGTAATGCAATGGTTGTCTAGTGATGACTCAGTTTTCCACATGAAATTCTTTTTTTTTTTTTTTTTTTTTTGAGACAGAGTCTCACTCTGTCGCCCAGGCTGGAGTGCAGTGGCATGATCTCAGCTCACTGCAACCTCCGCCTCCCGGATTCAAGCAATCCTCTGCCTCAGCCTCCCAAGTAGCTGGGATTACAAGCACCCACCACCACAACCTGGGTAATTTTTGTATTTTTAGTAGAGACGGAGTTTCCTCCATGTTGGCCAGGCTGGTCTTGAACTACTGACCTAGTGATCCACCTGCCTTGGCCTCCCAAAGTGCTGGGATTATAGGTGTGAGCCACCACATCTGGACAATGCTTGCAATTCTACAAGCACTGCCACCCCCATATCCTCCCCCATCTCTCCCACAGGAAGTGATCTCAACCCAAAAATGCAACAGTGACTTCAATCCAATATATAATTCCATGTAAGTTCTTCTTAAATACATCTGTGCATAGTTGAAATTGTTAACAGGCCAGTTTGGATTAATGAAAAATTGATATTTCTGAATGCTTTAGATAAAGAATAATAAAACATTTGGCATGTGGAGTGCCTTTATGCTTCCAAAAGGATTTCAAATCCATTGTTTCATTTGATGCTCAAAACAGCACTCTGAAGTTCATAGCACAGGTACTAGCATTCTCATTTTACATCTGAGGAAACTGAGAGGAAGAGTGGTTGAATGATTTTCCCCAGCTTACTCATAGAGTAAGTCTTACAGTAGAGACAAGTACCTATATACCTTGACTCCTATCTAAATGGCTTTTCTTCTACACACAGCTGAAACATTTCCCTTTATAAACAATCATCATTGGTATTGTTATTAGGTTATTTGCGTTAATAAATTTAGCAATACTATTTATTATAAATGAACTTCACCATGACATAACTAAATGAGCATTTCTAAAGTGTTTGAAAATAGTTAATAAAAATCACGTTATTACAAAATTATTGCAGAGATACTCGGAATTTTGCATAGAAAAGGCAAGAAATCAGAGAATTCTAGATAATATACAAAATGTTAGCACACAGCCCATCATTTTCTGATCAAAAATTGACCTTTTAAAATTGATAGAATGAGGTTAGCAGAGTTACCATTCCCATTTTAGCATATTTGAGTTGGTGTTTCTAGTGGTGAGTACAAAGTCCATGAAAGTTGAAGAATAAGACATTTTCGCTCTTTTATATGTCATCATGTGTCCCCTTTGCCTCTATCTCACTTAATTGTAAGACCTGTACCCAGCAAGTTGGCTCTACTAGGAAGTTTTCTGTTCTTGTACTTTAAACTCCAAGGAAGCATAGTCTGTTCACTGCTAGTGGCACTGAGCCTATAACGGCCTCTTGGCTTTTTCTCTTATGTATTAGTAATATCTCTCATTCCTCACATTTATCATGCTGCCCTTCAATACAGGAGGCAGTATAGTGTACTTGTTAAAAAAAAAAAAAAAATCATAGATTTGGAAGTCAGACCAAGTGAGACTTGATCTTATCACTTACTGCCCTACCCACTTTGCAGTCATGTGACTGCCTACCCGGGGTTGGGTTGGTGATTCGTCATCTGTAAAATGGTGTTCATGCATTAATCTGCAGGTGGTTGGATAATGTTTGTACATAGAAAGTATGTGGCTGAAACAATACAGGGATTAACACTAAAAGTGGTTCAATTGATTGTTAAACCAGAATGTTTCGTTTGAGGAATTGCTGTGTCATTTAAAATGGTTGTTACAGCTATTGAATTATGGATATGTAGGTAGGTAGGTAGGTAGGTAGATAGATAGATAGATAGATAGATAGATAGATAGATAGATAGATAGATAGACTGACAGATAGACAGATATAGATAGATGGATAGATAGATAGATAGATAGATAGATAGATAGATAGATAGATAGATAAACTGACATAGATATTGATAGGTAACGTCCAGATTCTTCCAGGGCTAACTGATTATGCTACCACCTAAGTATAAATATATTCTTCTATATACGTGTATTCGTCACATAGTTTCTGCAGTTCATTCAACCAGAATTCTTCTTCTGGGGTCCTATTTTTAGAATATTTATGTTACAAGGAATAGAATATCTAACTAATAAATGACTTTTAAAATAGGAATTTATTATCTCACTTCATAAAAGTTCCATAACTGGGCTTTTCCTGGGTCTATAATGGCAGGACTCTCAGTTGGTTTCTCTGCAATTATTTTAGCTTTCCCATCAGAGTTGCAAGATGGCTGCCAAAATATCACATTGTCAGATAACCCATCAAAGAGTGGAAGAAAGATACTTTCCTGCTGCATCCTCTGCTGTTCAACAGGAAAGAAACCTTTCACAGAAGTCTTCTCCCCTCACCCCCATGAAATAATTCCCCTTGCATATTTTTAAACTAACTTGGTCACATACTCATCCCTAAACAGATCACTGGTGAGAGAGCAATGGGGTTGCCATGTTTGGTTTGGACTGGAGGGATATCCACCTTCCTTGAGCTTGTCGCTACTTATCCTGAACAAAATCAGTATTCTGTTAGGAAGGTAGCAGGGAGCATGGTTGTTGGAAGAACAATAACCAGCAGTGCCTGCCATAAATGCAGACACTGTTATCTCTGTATTCTGATACAGAGACTGTTATCAGGCAATAGATTTCTTTCTAATGTAACCTAAAACAAAGCTCAAGTCTCCTCTTGACCTGAAACTAAACTAAACTAAACTAAACTAAAATAAAATAAACTAAACTAAAATAAAATAAAATAAAAAGCCAAAGTCATTTACTAAAAGCAATGTTATGATGTTAATTATGGGACACTGCTCTGTGCTTCTTTTTTTCTTTCCCTTTTGATATAGAAGTGAAATTTGTTATACAAAACCATATAGGCTGAAATTGGAACATAGGCTGAAACCGGAGTGGAGAAGAAGAATAATTTGCACATGAAAAATTCACAGAGCTTTTCAAGGTTGGAAGGAACATTAGAAAATATCTATACTTATGTCTCAAAATCCTCCATCCATTGTTTCAGTTTGCAAAAGAGAAACTATGTCAAATAATTGTTCCCCTTTACTTGAATGCTTTTGATGATGGGCATCTCATTATGCCATGAGGCAGTCCAGTCTCTTTTTTGAACAATTCTAACTATTACAAATTTCAACTTACATTGACACAAAATCTATCTTCTTCAAACATTCATTATAGGGCTTAAATCTAGTGCCACACAGAACTGATCCAATCTCTCTTTAAAATTATTTAAATTTAGAAGAAATTGCTCAGTCTTGTTTCCATAGAATAACCCTGAAAATAGTTGAAGGAAGTTATGGTGCACCCTTTTGTCTCCCCTGACGTTATTTGTCTCTAGATCCTGAATGGTTTCATCCCATGTCCGTCCTGGTCCTTTGCTTGTGGTCTCTGCTTATCTTAAAAGTGGCACCTAGAAAACAATAAAGTTCTCCAGAGTGGATTGACAAGTGCAGAGTAGAGGGCAACATATCTCCATCATTCAAAATGCTAAATATCTATTAAGGCAGTCTACGTATCTACTAATTTTATAATGATATTTAAACGATGGACTCATACTGAGCTAGTTTTCGACTACATCTAAGTCTTTTTTAAAATCATGATTTAATGTTAAGCCTCAGCACCTCTATCTTGTAAAGATATTGCTTTTATTATTTGAGGAATTTTTAGGGGAGGGGTGGAATTTGAGTAAATGATGTTAAATTGATTTCTCTTAAATTTCATCACATTAGGGTAAGATGTTTCTTTTTCAAAAAAAAATCTTATGCTCTTTGTTTTTTTTAAATATGCATCTAAGTTGCAGTAACTGCTAAAGTTCTATTAAAAAAAAAAAAAAAACGAGCTTACACAATTTCTTTAGATTGCTGCTCTCAATCCAGACTACAAAACAGTACCAAATCAAATATTACAGACGAAAAATCTAATATTTAGGCTCAACTCTAAACCAATTTAATCAGAAACTCTGGAGATTGGCCTTGGCATTACTATTTTTTTGTAAACTCCTCATATAATTCTTATGAGCAGCCAGGATTGAAAATAACTGTGCTTCCATTTGTTTGTGTCCTCTTTTATTTTGTTGAGCAGTGATTTGTAGTTCTCCTTAAAGAGGACCTTCACATCCCTTGTAAGTTGAATTCCTAGGAATTTTATTCTTTTTGAAGCAATTGTGAATGGGAGTTCACTCATGATTTGGCTCTCTGTCTGTTCTTGCTGTATAAGAATGTTTGTGATTTTTGCACATTGATTTTTTATCCTGAGACTTTGCTGAAGTTGCTTATCAGCTTAAGGAGATTTTGGACTGAGGCAATGGGGTTTTCTAGATATACAATCATGTCATCTGCAAACGGACAATTTACCTTCCTCTTTTCCTAATTGAATACCTTTATTTCTTTCTCCTGCCTGATTGCCCTAGCCAGAACTTCCAACACTATGTTGAATAGGAGTGGTGAGAGAGGGCATCCCTGTCTTGTGTCAGTTTTCAAAGGGAATGATTCCGGTTTTTGCCCATTCAGTATGATATTGGCTGTGAGTTTGTCATAAATAGGTCTTATTATTTTGAGATATGCCCCATCAATACCCAATTTATTGAGAGTTTTTAGCATGAATTTTAGCATGAAGGGGTGTTGAATTTTGTCAAAGACCTTTTCTATATCTATTGAGATAATCATGTGGTTTTTGTCTTTGGTTCTGTTTATATGCTGGATTATGTTTATTGATTTCCATATGTTGAACCAGCCTTGCATCCCAGGGATGAAGCCCACTTGATCATGGTGGATAAGCTTTTTGATGTGCTGCTAGATTCGGTTTGCCAGTATTTTATTGAGGATTTTTGCATCGATGTTCATCAGGGATATTGGTCTAAAATTCTTTTTTTTGTTGTTGTGTCTCTGCCAGGCTTTGGTATCAGGATGATGCTGGCCTCGTAAAATGAGTTAGGGAGGATTCTCTCTTTTTCTATTGATTGGAATAGTTTCAGAAGGAATGGTACCAGCTCCTCCTTGTACCTCTGGGAGAATTCAGCTATGAATCTGTCTGGTCCTGGACTTTTTTTGGTTGATAAGCTATTAATTATTGCCTCAATTTCAGAGCCTGTTATTGGTCTATTCAGGGATTCAACTTCTTCCTGGTTCAGTCTTGGGAGGGTAAACATCCCATGCTCATCGATAGGAAGAATCAATATCGTGAAAATGACCATACTGCCCAAGGTAATTTACAGATTCAAGGCCATCCCCATCAAGCTACCAATGACTTTCTTCACAGAATTGGAAAAAAGTACTTTAAAGTTCATATAGAACCAAAAAAGAGCCCGCATTGACAAGTCAATCTTAAACCAAAAGAACAAAGCTGGAGGCATCAGGCTACCTGACTTCAAACTGTACAACAAGGCTACAGTAACCAAAACAGGATGGTACTGGTACCAAAACAGAGATATAGACCCATGGAACAGAACAGAGCCCTCAGAAATAATACCACACATCTACAACCATCTGATCTTTGACAAACCTTAACAAAACAAGAAATGGGGAAAGGATTCCCTATTTAATAAATGGTGCTGGGAAAACTGGCTAGCCATATGTAGAAAGCTGAAACTGGATCCCTTCCTTACACCTTATAGAAAAATTAATTCAAGATGGATTGAAGACTTAAATGTTAGACCTAAAACCATGAAAACCCTAGAAGAAAACCCAGGCAATACCATTCAGGACATAGGCATGGGCAAGGACTTCATCTCTAAAACACCAAAAGCAACGGCAACAAAAGCCAAAATTCACAAATGGGATCTAATTAAACTAAAGAGCTTCTGCGCAGCAAAAGAAACTACCGTCAGAGTGAACAGGCAACCTACAGAATGGGAGAAAATTTTTGCAATCTACTCATCTGACAAAGGGTTAATATTCCAGAATCTACAAGGAACTCAAACAAATTTATGAGCAAAAAACAAACAACCCCATCAAAAAGTGGGCAAAGGATATGAACAGACACTTCTCAAAAGAAGACATTTATGCAGCCAACAGACACATGAAAAAATGCTCATCATCACTGGCCATCAGAGAAATGTAAATCAAAACCACAATGAGATACCACCTCACACCAGTTAGAATGGCGATCACTAAAAAGTCAGGAAACAACAGGTGCTGGAGAGGATGTGGAGAAATAGGAACACTTTTACACTGTTGATGGGAGTGTAAACTAGTTCACCCATTGTGGAAGATAGTGTGGCGATTCCTCAAGGATCTAGAACTGGAAATACCATTTGACTCAGCCATCCCATTACTATATATGTACCCAAAGGATTATAAATCATGCTGCTATAAAGACACATGCACACATATGTTTGTTGTGACACTATTCACAATACCAAAGACTTGGAATCAACCCCAAAGTCCATCAATGATAGACTGGATTAAGAAAATATGGCACATATAAACCATGGAATACTATGCAGCCATAAAAAAGGATGAGTTCATGTCCTTTGTAGAGACATGGATGAAGCTGGAAACCATCATTCTCAGCAAACTATCACAAGGACAAAAAACCAAACACCGCATGTTCTCACTCATAGGTGGGAATTGAACAATGAGAACACTTAGACACAGGAAGGGGAACATCACACATAGGGGCCTGTTGTGGGGTGGGGGGAGGGGGGAGGGATAGCATTAGGAGATACACCTAATGTAAATGATGAGTTAATGGGTGCAGCACACCAACATGGCACATGTGTACATATGTAACAAACCTGCATATTGTGCACATGTACCCTAGAACTTAAAGCATAATTTAAAAAAAAAAAGAAAATAACTGCTATATTGACCCAAGGCAATTCTAGATAACGGATGAAATGGTCCTACAATTCAAAAATTATAGCTCTATATCATAGAGACAAGATAGACCTCTCAAGTTCAGATGTGTTTCCAAATGTTTATGTATTTCAGACACAAATTAGAAATTCCCAGCATTAATTTATATAATCCCTTTTCTACACTAATACAATTATTACTAACACTTTTGTATGGTTTCTTGCAGTGTCCCATGTATCTCTTTTTTTTAACAGTTTTAACTATATTAATAGTAACCCAAAATATTTTTGATGCTATTCTCTATTCTTTATATTTATCATTTTAATGAATGTCTGATTTTCCAGTGAAAGAACATAATATACTTTCTTTACCCACTTTCCTATTATTAGACATTTAAGATGGTTGTTTTAGGTAATGCTGCACCAAACACCCTCATTTATATAAGGTTTACTATATTTTGATTTTGAATAATTTCCTAAGCATAAGTCTCAGAAGTAGAATTAATTAAGGGTATTAATATTTTATTGCATATTTTTAAATTGCTTTCTAAGGGGTCTGTAAAATTTGCAATAAAATTTTATACGTATAAGGATACTGGTGCTGCCAGATTGTTGCCTGCATTAGGATGTATCATTGAAGTTTTTACAACTTATACAAAAAAAGACCTAATATTGCTTTTAAAAAAGAAATCCACTCCCTAGATTATCAGCAGAGTTAAATGCATGCCTACTTGTAAATGTTTCCTTCCTGCTCAGAGTGGCTTTGGCTGTGTCTTTTGTGGTTGCTTATAAATTTGAGGATTTTTTTTTTCTATTTCTGTAAAGAATGTCATTGCCGTGTTGATATAGATTGCATTGAATCTATTAATTGCATTGAATCTATATTCTTTGGGTAGTATGAACATTTTAACAATATTGTTTTTCTTATCAATAAACATGGAATATTTTTCCATTTTTGTATGTCCTCTTCAATTTCTTTCATCAATGTCTTATAGTTTTCAATGTAGATATCTTTCTTCAATTAAGTTTGTTCTTCAGTAATTTATTTCATTTGTAGCTACTGTAAATGAGGTTACTTTCTTCATTTCTTTTTCAGATTGTTCACTGTTGGCATACAGAAATGGTACTAATTTTTATGTTGATTTTGTATCCTGCAACTTACTGAATTTATGGGTTCTCATAGTGTTTTGGTGGAGTCCTTAAATATTTCTAAATATAATATCATATCATCTCCAAATAACAATAATTTGACTCTTCCTTTCCGATTTGGATACTCCTTATTTCTTTCTCTTTAATTGTGCTGGCTAGGACTTCTAATACTATATTGAATAAAAGCAGTGAAAGTGGGCATCCTTCTATTGTTCCAGGTCTTAAAGGAAAGACTTTCAGCTTTTCCCCATTCAGTATGCTACTAGCCGTGGTTTTGTTGTATATGGCTTTTATCATGTTGAGGTAAGTTCCTTCTACATGCAGTTTTTTGAGGGATGTTGAATTTTCTATATGAAGGGATGTTAAATTTTATCAAATGCTTTTTTCTGCCTCAATTGAAATGATCATATGATTTTTGTCCTTCATTCTGTTGATATGATGTATCACATTTACTGTTTGCTTATGTTGAACCATCCTTGCATCCCTGGGATAAATCCCACTTGATCATAATGAATGATCTTTTTAATGTGTTGTTGAATTTGATTGGCTAGTTTCTTGTTGAGGATTTTTGTACCTATGTTAGTCGGAGTTAGTGCCCTGTAGTATTCTAGTATTCCTTTTGTGTTGTGTCTTTGTCTGGTTATCAGAGTAATACTGGTCACATAGAATGAGTTTGGAAGTATTCATTTCTCGATTTTTTGGAATTGTTTGAGTAAGATTGGTATTCATTATTCTTTAAATGTTTGGTAGAATTCCCCAATGAAGGCATCAGGTCCTGGAATTTTCTTTTATGAGAGACTTTTTATTACTGCTTTCATCCCATCACTCGTTCTTGGTTTATTCAGATCTTGGATTTCTTCATGTTTAATTCTTGGTAGGTTGTGTGTGTAAAAAGAATTTACTCATTTGATGTAGGTTTTCCAATTTATTGGCATATAGTTGCTCATAATAGTCTTTAATAATCCTTTGAATTTCTTTAGTATCGGTTGTAATGTCTCCTTTTCCATCTCTGATTTCATCTGTATCTTATGTCTTTTTTTGTTAGTCTGGCTAAAGACTTGTCAATTTTGTTTATCTTTTCAGAAAAACAACTTTTCATTTCAATGACATTTTGGATGTTTTTAGTTTCAAATTTATTTATTTCTACTCCTATCTTTATTATTTCTTTTCTTCTACTAATCTTGGGTTTAGTAATCTTGGGCTTGCTTTTATTATTTCTTTTTTCCTACTAATCTTGGGTTTAATAATCTTGGGCTTGCTCTTGATTTTCTAGTTCTTTAAGACACATTGTTTGACTGTGTATTTGAAGTTTTTCTACTTTTCTGATATAGGTGTTTATTCCTACAAACTTCCCTCTTAGTACTGCTTTTGTTGTATACCATAGGTTTTGGTATGTTGTGTTTCCATTTTCATTTGTCTCAAGAAATATTTAAATTTCCTTTTGATTTTTTAAATGACCCTCTGGTTGTTCAGAAGCATATTGTTTACTTTTAATGTGTTTGTATACTTACCAGAGTTCCTCTTGTTATTGATTTCTAGTCTTATTCCATTGTGGTCAGAAAAGATACTTGATATGGTTTTAATTTTTTGAATTTGTTGAGACGAGTTTTGGTGCCTAACGTATGGTCTCTCCTTGAGAATCTTCTATGCACCGAGGAGAAGAATGTGTATTCTGCAGCGTAAAGCAAAATGTTCTATAAATGTCTATTAGGTCCATTTGGTCTATAATGCAAATTACATCTGAGGTTTCTTTGTTGATTTTTGTCTAGGTGATCTGTCCAATGCTGAAAGTCCTCAGTTATTATTGTATTAGGATCTTTCTGTCTCTCTCTAATTATAATTTGCTTTATATATCTGGGTAATCCAATGTTGAGTGCCTATATATTTACCATTATTATATTTTCTTGCAAAATTAACCCATTTATCACTATATAATTACCTTTTTGGCAGGTTATATTATGTATGAGATTTATTTTAAGTTAACACAGTGCAGTTACAAAACAATAAGAAGAGGATCATTTGATTTGATAGGATCAAGACCCACTGTTCCATATATTAATTTATTTGTGCTTTTGACATTGAAAATGATCTTACCCTCATCATTCTTTGTCTATACTATATTTTAATGAACAGAGCCTTAGATTTTGATATGATCAAATATAGCTTTTTCCATTATATTTTGTGTTTGTTTCATCTTTCTAAAAAGATTCTGAAAACCCAACATTAATGGATTTTATCTCATATTTTCTTCTAAGAAAGTTACAGCTTTGCATTTCATCTGGAGTTAATTTTTTGCACATTGTGAGAAGTACAGACCTTACTTCATCTTCTCAGTATGGTAAAAGTTTTTCCAATTCTATCCATTAAATAACCTATCCTTGATTTGTGATACAACCTTGTAATATGTTTTAAAACTTGGTAGGGCAAGACCCTTTCTTGGTCTTCTCTTTTAGAATTGTCACTGCTATTTGTAAACATTTACTTCTTTCTAAAAATTTTAGAATCTGTTTGCCCAATTACTGTTAAACTACTACTGCATTTTTGTTATAATTTCATTAAACCTGTAGATTATTTAGGGTAGAAATCAATGCAACAATATGGGATATAGTTCCATTTATTCAGGTATCATTTAAAGCTTTTTGTAAGCATTTACAAGTTCCTTATTAGGTTTTGTGGGGGTTTTGATTAAATTACGTTTTAAATAACTTATAGTGTTCTCTACTATTGTAAATTTTATCTTATTTTCTATTTTAATTAGTTATTGATCTAGAGAAATGCTATTGATTTTTCTGTTGACTTGTGTTCAGCAACCTTTTTGAACTCTTCAACTAGTTCTAATAGCTTGGGGATTCTCTTCAACTTTCCGTGTAAATTATCATACCATCTGCAAATAACAGCATTCTTTTCTCTTATAATAGTAATACCTTTTATTTTCTTTACTTTTCTTATTTAATTTATCAGGACTTCTAATACAGTCTGTTCTGTTCTAACAGGGAACATGAATTCCTAAAAGTGCAATGATACGCAAAATTATTCACTAAATATCACAGGGCTTGTGGACAAATGGGGTTAGGGTCACAACATTTGAAAACTTCATCAGGGACACATTTTAAAAAATAATTTTAAGAACTTAAAATAAATAGTATCACAGATTTTTACATGTTAAATGATTAGGAAATATATAAATGCATCAATAAATATGGCGTTTTACCTTGAAAAAGATTTGAATTACATTTGTGGACATGGTTAGTGGAAGTATTGCAGCTTGTGAGTTTTTGTGAAATGGTAGGAGGATTATCTGAAATCAGGTAGAAAGTTGGAATGCCAGATGTAAGCAAGCGTGGCTCATAAGCACGGAGTAAACTGAGGGAGCTGGTGGATGTTGAAGTGTGTGAATGTGTTTGTGTGAGAGAGAGTGAGCACAAACACATGTTTTGTTTACTCCTCTTTGGTTCAGTTCAACTGGGTATGGTTTCCTGTGTTTGCCTAGTGTTTTGAATTTCTTAATTTTTTATAATATGTTTAACTGGTTTTGGTATTAAGGCTATGAAAGCCTAATAATATGAGTTTCTCTGCAAAAATTTGTATAAGGTGGTGATATAGTTTGACTGTGTCCCCACCCAAATCTCAACTTGAATTTTATCTCCCAGAATTCTCATGTGTTGTGGGAGGGACTCGGGGAGAGGTAATTGAACCATGGGGGCCAGTTTTTCCTGTGCTATTCTCGTGATAGTGAATAAGTCTCATGAGATCTGATGGATTTATCAGGGGTTTCCACTTTTGCTTCTTCCTCATTTCTCTCTTGCTGCTGACATTTAAGAAGTGCCTTTCACCCTCTGCCATGATTATGAGACCTCCCCAGCCATGTGGAACTGTAAGTCAAGTTAAACCTCCTTTTCTTCTCAGTCTTGGTTATGTCTTTATCAGCAGTGTAAAAATGGACTAATACAGATGGGGTTGACTATCCTCAGAAAGTCAGTAAAACCTAGCTATAGAAAAACATTTGGGTCTGGTGCTCGTCTGAAGAGAAGCCTTTGCCTTATCATTTCATTTCTTTAATGTAATTAGTTTAATGAAGTTTCCAAATTGTTGTGACAGTTTTGGCATTTTGTGTTTTTCCAGATTGATTCAACTTGTGTAGGTTTTAAAAAATTTTATTTATTATTGACTGTTTCCCCTAGTATGTATCCAATGAGTAGCTCTAATTTTCTTGATGTAATTGTTCTACTAGTGGTTTGAGGGTTTCACTTTTTATTTTTATTGCTTTCAGATGTCTCTAGCTTCACAAATATATAAGCCCAGACTGTTTGATAAGTGAAATTGTTTCAGAGCTGAATTCTCCAATATTGAAGAGATGGAATATTCACGGGTTCTTGAATGTTGGGAACACGTAACATTCTTGCATACAAAATTAGGAGTTGGCAGTTGTTCTGATGCAAGGGACTGATCTCCGAGCATCACAGATTTTAAAGATATAGTGAACATCTCAGTGGTCAAATTCATCCCAGAGGTAGTATAGGCTGTGATTAGGAAAACTGACAGATTTGAGTGTATTATTATGGCTTCAATATCTTCTCAATAACCACACTGGATTAAAAGCCAGAAAGCTTTCCTGAGACCCATGCTGAGGGGAGCTCCACCTCTGAGCTTTCATAATTGCTGAGCCAGAAAAGAAAGAATGCGATGGATTAGATACTGGTTCTTAAAGCTTTCCATTGAAAATTACAAACATACTTTTCACTGACATTCAATTGACCCACAAGTGGCGAGACTGGAACTGGCTTCAAGGGGGAGAAAAGTGTCACCTACATCCTCCCATATTTGGAAAGAGAATTAGAAATATTTGGTGAATAGCAATAATGACTACCATATTTGATGATGAATATGCGATAGTATGTGGCTTCAAGGAGCTCTAAGTTTATGACTTATCCTTATAAATACCTGCAAAGTAAAGCATAAAGTAGTAAATCCCAAAAGAAAGAAACAAAGTTTTGTGGGATATTAGAGGAGGAGGAGATCTATTTGACCATGGTGGTCTAAGAGCACACCATTTTCTTCTCTAAAGGTACTGATTTTACTTCTAGTTTGTGAGACCAAACTAATCTTTATGGTAACCATGCCCACTATTATATGAAAATATTAGGCTTCAAATGCCTCACACAATGAATAAGCACAATGATTTCCAGGTGTACTGCATTAAAAGGGTAAAAATAAATGTAAGATGGAGTTAGAAGATCTATCAGTCATTGGGCTTGATCTCTGATTTAGTTTAGGAGAGAGAATAAATTTTAGGTTCATGTTTGTAATTCAGTTCAACTGCTGCTATTGTGATTATTCTGACTTTCCATCATTTCAAACTTTCTTCTGAATATATAGAGTCGTATCTGAAATGTTTCCCACCAACACTGGCAAAGCAAAAGTGAATATCATAGTAAACTTTTCAGGGATGATAGTTAGACCTTGGGCATCAAAACTGATTACATTTTGAAGCTTTCCATTTGCAGTACAATGTTCACTAAATTACCACTCAATTTCTTTTAATCATGCTCTGAGAACTTCTCAGTGGATTTAAATTGAGGCATGTTTTATTTATTCATTTAACAATGATGGTGCTATTAGAATGTCAATTCCAAGACTCATTATATGTGAAACTTCCTAGATGGTTTTGCTTTTATTTGTGGGTTTCTAATTCTCTCATTATTTTGTAACCCTTGATAATGCTTAGCTTAGTACTCAGCCAATTCCTGTTCTCTAACTCTGATACACTTTGTCTGATGATGCCTTAGTTCAAATGACCCTGGCCAGAAAAGAATGGGTCCAGGTTTCCATAGATCATAGAATCTCAACCCCAGTCCCAGTGTTTGCCTCAATAGTGTGAGCTATAGTATGTCCTCCATGACACACTCAGATTCATATTATTCTTGGTACTATTTGCCTGTGTATATGGTCCTCACAGATAGATCCTGCAAAGAACACTTCCCGAGAATTTATATAACTATTCTGTTTGGCTTTGGCAAAGTTTATATTTATCAGGTCTTTATGTAATTTAGAGGGAAAGATGAGATATTTAAAAGCTTAAATAAGCATTTTTGACTACAGCTGTCAAAAGTCATAGTTACTTTGTATTGGCAAGTTTTTGTTTGTTTGTTTGTTTGTTTGTTGTTGTTGTTGTTGTTTTGAGACAGAGTCTGGCTCTGTCGCCGCAGGCTGAAGTGCAATAACCCGATCTCGGCTCACTGCAAACTCCACCTCCCAGGTTCAAGAGATTCTCCTGCCTCAGCCACCTGAGTAGCTGGGATTGCAGGCACCCACCACCATTTTAAAATACAAACTAAAAATTTTTGTATTCTTAGTAGGGATGGGGTTTTACCATGTTGGCCAGGCTGGTCTTGAATTCCTGACCTCATGATGTGCCCGCCTCGGCCTCCAGAAGTGTTGTGATTACAGGTGTGACCCACCGTGCCCGCTGGCAACAGTTTTATTGTTCTCAAATTCTATGAACTGTCTTTCTACCAGAGGTTTAGTTGTTATAAAAAATTACGTATTACCAATGTAGTTTTACTGTCTCTCTTCATTCTTAGGTGGTGACATCCCTACTTTTACCGATGAAATAGAAGCAATCAGAAGAGAATGTCCACATCATCCCACTTCCAACTCTACTAATCCAATTACATTGTGTGCTCTGCTTCATTCTTGCTTGTAACACCAACCCTTTCACTTTTGTACAGGGTTCCTAAGCAAAGATGAAAACTATCACCCCTTTCCACCATATCATTGTATGCTGATGAGAATGATTGATGACAAACAGAAAAACCAAATATGTTGTATCTCCCATTTAAAAAACCCTCTTTAAACCCCACAACCACCCTTCTCACTCTCCTACCCCCATATTAGTTGTCTATTGCTGTGTAACAAATTCCCCAGAACTTAGCAGCTAAAAGCAATGTGCGTTATCTCATAGTTTATGTGGATCAGAAATTTGGGAGCAGGTTACATGGTGTCTCTAGTTTAGTTTCTCTTATGAGACTAATTAAACTATTATCTTCAGTAACAATCCTGACTCTAGCATACTCACTCACAAGGCTGTGACCACAAAGCTGGATTCACTTCCATATCCATTCACAAGGCTATTGACTGGCATCAGTTCCTCATGGGCTGTTGGATGGAGGGCCTTAGTTCCTTGATATACCACCTGGGCCTCTCCATAGAGTTGCTCATTGTATGGAAGCTTGCTACCTCCCACAGCAGTGTTCACAGAGATACATGGAGAAAGAAGGAGACATCAAGAGAGAAGCTACAGGCTGGGCGCGTTGGCTCATGCCTGTAATCCCAGCACTTTGGGAAGCCGAGGCAGGCAGATCATTTGAGTCAGGAGTTCGAGACCAGCCTGACCAACATAGTGAAACCCCGTTTCTACTAAAAATACAAAAAAAATTTAGCCAGGCGTGGTGGCACATGCCTGTAGTCCCAGCTACTCAGGAGGTTGAGACAGGAGAATCGTTTGAACCCAGGAGGTGGAGTTTGCAGTGACCTGAGGTCACACCACTGCACTCCAGCCTGGGCAACAGAGTGAGACCCTGTCTCAGAAAAAAATAAAAAAATAAAAATAAAATAAAAAAGAAAGAAGCTACAGTCTTTTTGTAAGTTAAACTCAGAAGTGACACTATTCTTCCTGCCACTTTCTATTCTTAGGTGAAAGTCATTAAATCTAGCCACAACTCAAGGGAAGAGGATTACACAGGGGTGTGAATACCAGGAGACAGAGAATCACGGGAGAGTAGTTTAGAGACTGCAGACTCCTCTACCTACTGCCATAAGTCCTCTGCCTCCCTTTCTAACTAGCCTCACTATTAGGATAGTGTCTTAGTCCATTTGTGCTGCTACAACAAAATACTACAGAGTGAGTAATTTATAAATAATATAAATGTATTTCTCACAATTCTGAAGACTGAGAAGTCCAAGATCAAGGTGCCAGGAGATTCAGTGTCTAGTAAAGGCAAACCTTCTGTTTCCAAGAAGGTGCATTGTAGCTTTGTTCTCCATAGGAAAAGAATGCTGTTTCCTCACAAGGTGGAAAGGACAGAAGGGCAAAAGGGAACTCCAGAGCTCATTAGAGCCTCCTTTAAAAGGGCATTAATCCCATTCATCAGGGCTCAACCCTCATGACCCAATAATTTCCCATTTATTGCATTGAGGATTAAGTCTCAACATGAATTTTGGAGGAACACAAACATTCAACCCATAGCAGATGGCTACTATTAAAAATATGAAGAAAATAAGTCAGTCTTGATGAGAATGTGGAGAAATTGGAACCATTGTCCACTGTTGGTGGGATTGTAAAATGATGTAGCCACTATGGAAAGCAGTATGAGAGTTCCTCAAAAAGACACCACAAGAAAAGGAAACTATAGGTCAATCTCTCTGATGACACAGATGCAAAAATTCTCAATAAAATATAAGCAAACTGAACTCAACAATACATCAAAAAGGTTATACATCATGACCAAGTACGGTATATCCCTGAATGGAAGATTAATATATGCCATATCACTTAGCACTTAACTCCTAAAAAGTGTAATCCATACTTATTTTCATCATTTTCTCACCTCAAACACCATTAGATTTATACTTCTTTCATTCCACTGAAAGAATTTTCACCTTGCCAAATTCCTTTTTTTTTTTTTTTTAATTTATTTATTATTATTGTACTTTAAGTTGTAGGGTACATGTGCATAACGTGCAGGTTTGTTACATATGTATACTTGTGCCATGTTGGCGTGCTGCACCCATCAACTCATCATTTACATCAGGTATGACTCCCAATGCAATCCCTCCCCATGATAGGCCCCTGTGTGTGATGTTCCCCTTCCTGAGTCCAAGTGATCTCATTGTTCAGTTCCCACCTATGAGTGAGAACATGCGGTGTTTGGTTTTCTGTTCTTGTGATAGTTTGCTAAGAATGATGGTTTCCAGCTGCATCCATGTCCCTACAAAGGACACAAACTCATCCTTTTTGATGGCTGCATAGTATTCCATGGTGTATATGTGCCACATTTTCTTAATCCAATCTGTCACTGATGGACATTTGGGTTGATTCCAAGTCTTTGCTATTGTGAATAGTGCTGCAATAAACATACATGTGCATGTGTCTTTATAGCAGCATAATTTATAATCCTTTGGGTATATACCCAGTAATGGGATGGCTGGGTCATATGGTACATCTAGTTCTAGATCCTTGAGGAATCACCATACTGTTTTCCATAATGGTTGAACTAGTTTACAATCCCACCAACAGTGTAAAAGTGTTCCTATTTCTCCACATCCTCTCCAGCACCTGTTGTTTCCTGACTTTTTAATGATCGCCATTCTAACTGGTGTGAGATGGTATCTCATTGTGGTTTTGATTTGCATTTCTCTGATGGCCAGTGATGATGAGCATTTTTTCATGTGTCTGTTGGCTGTATGAATGTCTTCTTTTGAGAAATGTCTGTTCATATCCTTTGCCCACTTTTTGATGGGGTTGTTTGTTTTTTTCTTGTAGATTTGTTTGAGTTCTTTGTAGGTTCTGGATATTAGCCCTTTGTCAGATGAGTAGATTGCAAAAATTTTCTCCCATTCTGTAGATTGCCTGTTCACTCTGATGGTAGTTTCTTTTGCTGTGCAGAAGCTCTTTAATTTAATGAGATCCCATTTGTCAATTTTGGCTTTTGCTGCCGTTGCTTTTGGTGTTTTAGACATGAAGTCTTTGCCCATGCCTATGTCCTGAATGGTACTACCTAGGTTTTCCTCTAGGATTTTTATGCTATTAGGTCTAACATTTAAGTCTCTAATCCATCTTGAATTAATTTTCGTATAAGGAGTAAGGAAAGGATCCAGTTTCAGCTTTCTACTTATGGCTAGCCAATTTTCCCAGCACCATTTATTAAATAGGGAATCCTTTCCCCATTTCTTGTTTCTCTCAGGTTTGTCAAAGATCAGATGGCTGTAGATGTGTGGTATTATTTCGGAGGACTCTGTTCTGTTCCATTGGTCTATATCTCTGTTTTGGTACCAGTACCATGCTGTTTTGGTTACTGTAGCCTTGTAGTATAGTTTGAAGTCAGGTAGCGTGATGCCTCCAGCTTTGTTCTTTTGACATAGGATTGTCTTGGAGATGCGGGCTCTTTTTTGGTTCCATATGAACTTTAAAGCAGTTTTTTCCAATTCTGTGAAGAAAGTCATTGGTAGCTTGATGGGGATGGCATTGAATCTATAAATTACCTTGGGCAGTATGGCCATTTTCACAATATTGATTCTTCCTATCCATGAGCATGGTATGTTCTTCCATTTGTTTGTGTCCTCTTTTATTTCACTGAGCAGTGGTTTGTAGTTCTCCTTGAAGAGGTCCTTTACATCCCTTGTAAGTTGGATTCCTAGGTATTTTATTCTCTTTGAAGCAATTGTGAATGGAAGTTCATTCCTGATTTGGCTCTCTGTTTGTCTGTTACTGGTGTATAAGAATGCTTGTGATTTTTGCACATTAATTTTGTATCCTGAGACTTTGCTGAAGTTGCTTATCAGCTTAAGGAGATTTTGGGCTGAGACAATGGGGTTTTCTAAATATACAATCATGTCATCTGCAAACAGGGACAATTTGACTTCTTCTTTTCCTAACTGAATACCCTTGATTTCTTTCTCTTGCCTAATTGCCCTAGCCAGAACTTCCAACACTATGTTGAATAGGAGTGGTGAGAGAGGGCATCCCTGTCTTGTGCCAGTTTTCAAAGGGAATTTTTCCAGTTTTTGCCCATTCAGTATGATATTGGCTGTGGGTTTGTCATAAATAGCTCTTATTATTTTGAGGTACGTTCCATCAATACCGAATTTATTGAGTGTTTTTAGCATGAAGGGCTGTTGAATTTTGTCAAAAGCCTTTTCTGCATCTATTGAGATAATCATGTGGTTCTTGTCTATGGTTCTGTTTATATGCTGGATTATGTTTATTGATTTGCGAATGTTGAACCAGCCTTGCATCCCAGGGATGAAGCCCACTTGATCATGGTGGATAAGCTTTTTGATGTGTTGCTGAATCCGGTTTGCCAGTATTTTATTGAGGATTTTTGCATCGATATTCATCAGGGATATTGGTCTAAAATTCTCTTTTTTTGTTGTGTCTCTGCCAGGCTTTGGTATCAGGATGATGTTGGCCTCATAAAATGAGTTAGGGAGGATTCCCTCTTTTTCTATTGATTGGAATAGTTTCAGAAGGAATGGTACCAACTCCTCCTTGTACCTCTGGTAGAATTCAGCTGTGAATCCATCTGGTCCTGGACTTTTTTTGGTTGGTAGGCTATTAATTATTGCCTCAATTTCAGAGCCTGCTATTGGTCTATTCAGGGATTCAACTTCTTCCTGGTTTAGTCTTGGAAGAGTGTAAGTGTCCAGGAAATTATCCATTTCTTCTAGATTTTCCAGTTTATTTGCGTAGAGGTGTTTATAGTATTCTCTGATGGTAGTTTGTATTTCTGTGGGGTCGGTGGTGATATCCCCTTTATCATTTTCAATTGCATCGATTTGATTCTTCTCTCTTTTCTTCTTTATTAGTCTTGCTAGTGGTCTGTCAATTTTGTTGATCTTTTCAAAAAACCAACTCCTGGATTCATTGATTTTTTGGAGAGTTTTTTGTGTCTCTATCTCCTTCAGTTCTGCTCTGATCTTAGTTATTTCTAGCCTTCTGCTAGCTTTCGAATGTGTTTGCTCTTGCTTCTCTAGTTCTTTTAATTGTGATGTTAGAGTGTCAATTTTAGATCTTTCCTGCTTTCTCTTGTGGGCATTTAGTGCTATAAATTTCCCTCTACACACTGCTTTAAATGTGTCCCAGAGATTCTGGTATGTTGTATCTTTGTTCTCATTGGTTTCAAAGAACATCTTTATTTCTGCCTTCATTTCGTTATGTACCCAGTAGTCATTCAGGAGCAGGTTGTTCAGTTTCCATGTAGTTGAGCGGTTTTGATTGAGTTTCTTAGTCCTGAGTTCTAGTTTGATTGCACTGTGGTCTGAGAGACAGTTTGTTATAATTTCTGTTCTTGTACATTTGCTGAGGAGTGCTTTACTTCCAATTACGTGGTCGATTTTGGAGTAAGTACGATGTGGTGCTGAGAAGAATGTATATTCTGTTGATTTGGGGTGGAGAGTTCTATAGATGTCTATTAGGTCTGCTTGCTGCAGAGATGAGTTCAATTCCTGGATATCCTTGTTAACTTTCTGTCTCGTTGATCTGTCTAATGTTGACAGTGGAGTGTTGAAGTCTCCCATTATTATTGTATGGGAGTCTAAGTCTCTTTGTAAGTCTCTAAGGACTTGCTTTATGAATCTGGGTGCTCCTGTATTGGGTGCATATATATTTAGGATAGTTAGCTCTTCCTGTTGAATTGATCCCTTTACCATTATGTAATGGCCTTCTTTGTCTCTTTTGATCTTTGATGGTTTAAAGTCTGTTTTATCAGAGACTAGTATTGCAAACCCCGCTTTTTTTTGTTCTCCATTTGCTTGGTAAATCTTCCTCCATCCCTTTATTTTGAGCCTATGTATGTCTCTGCGTGTGAGATGGGTCTCCTGAATACAGCAGACTGATGGGTCTTGACTCTTTATCCAGTTTGCCAGTCTGTGTCTTTTAATTGGAGCATTTAGTCCATTTACATTTAAGGTTAAGATTGTTATGTGTGAACTTGATCCTGCCATTATGATATTAACTGGTTATTTTGCTCGTTAGTTGATGCAGTTTCTTCCTAGCCTCGATGGTCTTTACATTTTGGCATGTTTTTGCAATGGCTGGTACCGGTTGTTCCTTTCCATGTTTAGTGCTTCCTTCAGGGTCTCTTGTAAGGCAGGCCTAGTGGTGACAAAATCTCTAAGCATTTGCTTATCTGTAAAGGATTTTATTTCTCCTTCACTTATGAAACTTAGTTTGGCTGGATATGAAATTCTGGGTTTAAAATTCTTTTCTTTAAGAATGTTGAATATCGGCCCCCACTCTCTTCTGGCTTGGAGAGTTTCTGCCGAGAGATCTGCTGTTAGTCTGATGGGCTTCCTTTTGTGGGTAACCCGACCTTTCTCTCTGGCTGCCCTTAAGATTTTTTCCTTCATTTCAACTTTGGTGAATCTGGCAATTATGTGTCTTGGAGTTGCTCTTCTCGAGGAGTATCTTTGTGGCGTTCTCTGTATTTCCTGGATTTGAATGTTGGCCTGCCCTACTAGGTTGGGGAAGTTCTCCTGGATGATATCCTGAAGAGTGTTTTCCAACTTGGTTCCATTTTCCCCCTCACTTTCGGGCACCCCAATCAGACGTAGATTTGGTCTTTTTACATAATCCCATACTTCTTGCAGGCTTTGTTCATTTCTTTTTCTTCTTTTTTCTTTTGGTTTCTCTTCTCGCTTCATTTCATTCATTTGATCCTCAATCGCAGATACTCTTTCTTCCAGTTGATTGAGTCAGTTACTGAAGCTTGTGCATTTGTCACGTATTTCTCGTGTCATGGTTTTCATCTCTTTCATTTCGTTTAGGACCTTCTCTGCATTAATTACTCTAGCCATCAATTCTTCCACTTTTTTTTCAAGATTTTTAGTTTCTTTGCGCTGGGTACGTAATTCCTCCTTTAGCTCTGAGAAATTTGATGGACTGAAGACTTCTCTCATCTCGTCAAAGTCATTCTCCGTCCAGCTTTGATCCATTGCTGGCGATGAGCTGCGCTCCTTTGCCGGGGGAGATGCGCTCTTATTTTTTGAATTTCCAGCTTTTCTGCCCTGCTTTTCCCCCATCTTTGTGGTTTTATCTGCCTCTGGTCTTTGATGATGGTGATGTACTGATGGGGTTTTGGTGTAGGTGTCCTTCCTGTTTGATAGTTTTCCTTCTAACAGTCAGGACCCTCAGCTGTAGGTCTGTTGGAGATTGCTTGAGGTCCACTCCAGACCCTGTTTGCCTGGGTATCAGCAGCAGAGGCAGCAGAAGATAGAATATTTCTGAACAGCGAGTGTACCTGTCTGATTCTTGCTTTGGAAGCTTCCTCTCAGGTGTGTACTCCACCCTGTGAGGTGTGGGGTGTCAGACTGCCCCTAGTGGGGGATGTCTCCCAGTTAGGCTACTCAGGGGTCAGGGACCCACTTGAGCAGGGAGTCTGTCCCTTCTCAGATCTCAACCTCCGTGTTGGGAGATCCACTGCTCTCTTCAAAGCTGTCAGACAGAGTCGTTTGCGTCTGCAGAGGTTTCGGCTGTGTTTGTTATTGCCCTGTCCCCAGAGGTGGAGTCTACAGAGACAGGCAGGTTTCCTTGAGCTGCTGTGAGCTCCACCCAGTTCGAGCTTCCCAGCAGCTTTGTTTACCTACTTAAGCCTCAGCAATGGCGGGCGCCCCTCCCCCAGCCTCGCTGCTGCCTTGCCGGTAGATCACAGACTGCTGTGCTAGCAATGAGGGAGGCTCCGTGGGTGTGGGACCCTCCCGGCCAGGTGTGGGATATGATCTCCTGGTGTGCCTGTTTGCTTAAAGCGCAGTATTGGGGTGGGAGTTACCCGATTTTCCAGGTGTTGTGTGTCTCAGTTCCCCTGGCTAGGAAAAGGGATTCCCTTCCCCATTGCGCTTCCCAGGTGAGGCAATGCCTCCCCCTGCTTCAGCTCTCGCTGGTCGGGCTGCAGCAGCTGACCAGCACCGATTGTCCGGCACTCCCCAGTGAGATGAACCCAGAACCTCAGTTGAAAATGCAGAAATCACGGGTCTTCTGTGTCGCTCACGCTGGGAGTTGGAGACTGGAGCTGTTCCTATTCGGCCATCTTGCTCCGCCCTTTTTTTTTTTTTGAGATGCAATATCTCTCTGTTATGCAGGCTGGAGTACAGTGGCATGATCTCGGCTCACTGCAACCTCTGCCTCCCGGGTTCAAGAGATTCTCCTGCATCATCCTACCCAGTAGCTGGAACTATAGGCATGTGCCACCATACCCAGTTAATTTTTGTATTTTTAGTAGAGATGGGGTTTCACTATGTTGGCCAGACTGGTCTCGAACTCCTGACCTCAGGTGATTCACCTGCCTTGGCCTCCCAAAGCACTGGGATTACAGGTGTGAGCCACCATGGCCAGCCACCTTGCCAAATCTAATGATCCATTCTCAGTCCTTATATTAAGGATTCATCCACAGAATTTGATGGGGTAATTATATCTTGCATTTTTGAAACACTTTCTTCACTTGGCTTTTAGGACTCCATAGTCTTTTGGTTTTTCTGATACCACATTTGCTTTTTAAAAATCAAACTCTAGTTGTTTTTTCCTCGCCTTATGTGCCATCTCTAGATGTTGGAGTCTACAAGAATTCACTCCTAGTCTGTCTTCTCATCTCTAGATTATATCATCCAGATGCACATCTAATAAGCATCTCAATCCTAAAATGTCCAAAACAGGACACTTGAGTTCTACCCACAAAATCGACCTCCAGTTTGCCCCTTCTCATTGAACAGCATCACGATAAATCCAATTGCTTAGGTAATTTTTAGCAAATCCAATATACTCCACCTTCAAATCTATCCTCAATTCAATCCCTACATACCGCTTGCATTATTAGCATCTTGATCTATGCCACCACCACATTTTGCCTAGATTAGTGACTTCAAATTGGAAATTATGAACTTCAAGATCTTCACAAGATGACCCATGAGAACATGCCAAAAAATAGAATTATAATCAATATTTCTTTCTCTAATCATTTATTGCATATGTTTTAGAAGATGCATGATATATTAGAACATCACATGTGTATATAATCTATAAATAATTAAAAACATATATATTAGGATATTTGCTTGCTTTAAATTTGTTACTGTTAAGGGAAATTGATTAAAAAGTTGGGAGATACATTTAACGGAGACTACTACCTGGAGGTCATTTCTGTTATTTTTTTAAACCAAGAAACAATTTTCCTGTCACAAAATTTACCATTTTAAAGCATATAATTGAGTGGTTTTTAGTATATTTGTGAGATTGTGTAAACACTACCACTACCTAGTTCTACAACATTTTTATCACCCCAAAACAAATTTTATTCTCACTAGCAGTGACACCGCATTGTTTTGTCCCTTGATCCCTTGGAAACCATTAATCTACTTTTTGTTTTTATAAGTTTCCATATTCTGAATATTTCAAATACATTGAGTCATATTCTATGTGATATTTTGTGTGGTTCATTTGACTTAGCATAATGGTTTCAAGGTTAATGCATGTCGTAACATCTATTAGTATTTCATTTCCTTTTATTGTCAAAGAATATCTCGTACGAATACATCACACCTTATTTAACTATTACTAGATTGATGGACATTTGAAGTATTTCCAGTTTTGGTTATTGCAAATAATATTTCAATGAGCATTTCTGTACAAGTTTTGTGTAGACATATCTTTTCAATTATCTTGAACGTATTATAACATTACTGTGTCATATACCAGTCTCATGTTTAACTTCTCCCGGGACTGTCAGATAATTTTCCAAAATGGCTGCATCATTTTACATTTCAAACCAGTAACATATGAGGGTTCCAATTTGTCCACATGCTGACCAACACTAGTAAATGTCTGTCTTTTTTTATTGCAACCGTCTTAGTAGGTGTGAAATGGTATCACATTGTGGTTTTGATTTGCATTTTCTTGGTAGCTAATTATGTTAACCATCTTTTCACGTGCGTATTGGCCATTTATATCTTCTTTGGAGAAATGTTCATTCAAATTCTCTGACCATTTTTACTTTTAGTTTTTTAACTTTTAATTTACATTCAGGGGTACCTATGCAAGTTTGTTATATAGATAAATCGTGTGTCACAGAGGGTTGGTGTACAGATTATTTCATCACCCAAGTAATAAACATAGTATACTATAGACAGTTTTTCAGACCTTACCCTCCTCCCACTCTCCAACCTCAAGTAAGCCCCAGCTTCTATTGTTCCCTTCTTTGTGTCCATATGTACTACGTGTTTAACTCACACTTATAAGTGTAGTTATCTAAGTATCTTCATAGGTCTTTAAAAACTTGCTTTATGAATCTGGGTGCTCCTGTGTTGGGTGCATATATGTTTATGGTGGTTAGGTCTTCTTGTTGAACTGAGCCCTTTACCATTATGTAATGCCCTTTGTCTTTTTTGATCCTGATTGTCTTCAAGTTTGTTGTGTCTGAAATTAGAATAGCAGTCCCCGCTTCCTTCATTATTTTTTGTTTGTTTGTTTGCTTGGTAGATTTTCCCCATCCTTTTATTTTGAGCATATGAGGGTCATTGCATGTGAGAAGAGTCTCTTGAAGATCAAATACCACTGAGTTTTGCTTCTTTATCCAACTTGCCACTCTGTGCCTTTTAATTGGAACATTTATACCATTTACATTCAAGGTTAGTATTGATATGTGTGGATTTGATTCTGTCATCATGCAGTTAGCTGATTATTATGCAAAATTGTTTGTGTGGTTGCTTTATAATATTCCTCCAATGTGTTTTTGCAGTGTCTCATAGAGATCTTTCTTTTCCATATTTAGCACTCCCTTCAGGAGCAAGTCTGATGGTAATGAATCATATTTAGCACTCCCTTCAGAGGCAAGTCTGATGGTAATGAATTTCCTCAGCATTTGCTTGTCTAAAAAGTCTTATTTATCATATGAAGTTTAGTTGGTTGATATATGATTCTTGGTTGAAAATTATTTTCTTTAAGAATGCTACAAATGGGCTCTGAATCTTTTCTGGCTTGTTAGGTTTCTGATGATAGGCTTGAGGTTTGCTGTTAGCCTGTGGAGGTTCCCTTTGTAGGTAACTTGCCCCTTCTCTCTAGCTGCCTTTAGCATTTTTCTTTCATTTTGACCTTGGAGAATCTGATAATTGTGTGTCTTAGGGATGACCTGCTTGTGTGATATTTCACAGGGGTTCTCTGCATTTCCTGAATTTGAATGTTGGCCTCTGTAGTGAAGTTGGGGAAATATTCATGGATGTTATCCTGAATTATGTTTTCCAAGTGACTTTCTCTCCCCACATCTTTTTCAAGAATACCAGTGAGTCATAGATTTGGTGTCTTTGTATAATTCCATATTTCTTGGAGGAGTTCTGTATTCTTCTTTATTGTTTTTCTTTATTTTTGCCTGATTGAATAATTTTGAAGAGCCAGTCTTTGAGCTCTGAATTTCCTTCCTCAGCTTGGTTGATTCTGCTCTTAATACTTGCAATTGCATTGTGAAATTCTTGTAATGTCTTTTTCAGCTCTTTCAGATAAGTTTGATTCTTTCTTACAATGGCCATTTCATCTATCAGCTTCTGTATTGTTTTATTGTAATCCTTAGATTCCTTGGATTGAGTTTTGAATTTGTCCTGAATGTTGATGATCTTCATTCCTATTCATATTCTGAATTCTATTTCTGTCATTTCAGTCTTTTCAGCCTGGCTAAGAACCAATGCTGGGAACTAATGTGGTCATTTGGAAGTCAGAAATCACTGTGGTTTTCTTAGTTTCCTGAGTTTTTGTGCTGAACCTTTCTCATCTTTGTAGGCTGATGTTCCTCCAATCTTTGGAGTTGCTGTCCTTTGGATTTTTTTTTTTTCCTTTTATCCTCTTTGATGTGCGTAGGTGTTTGATTGTGGTATAAGGTGGGTTCATTCAACTAGCTACATTTGTAGAAAATTTTAAGGGGGCCAAGGCTCGGCCCAGGACTCCTGGGCTAAGTTCACTCTGGCAGGCTTGTAGCAGGCCCCTGGCTTTCTTCTCTGGCCTCTTCAGATTAGGAACCTGCTGTGCTGGAGTGGTTGAGATGTTCTCAGTCCTCTCATCACAGGACTCTGATGGATGGTGCCAGGCAAAGCTCTTCATCGGGCAGTGGCAGCACATTCCATGCTCATTTGTACATGCCAGCAGCAGCGGCAGTGTAGTGAGGTGCACTCTCATTGGCTGTGGTGGGGCCTTGGTGGATGCAGGGGTGCCAGCCTCCATGTAGGCATTCACAATGGTGGCAATGGCAGCACAGTACGGCAGGGTTGAGCTCTTTGCTCATTTTAAAATTGGGCTATTTGACTTTTTATTGTTCAGTTGTAAGAGTTCTATATATATTCTATATATAGGCCCTTATCAAACTTATGATTGAAAATATTTTCTCTTATCCAAGGGCAATCTTTTCATTGCCTTGATGGTGTCCTTTGAACACAAATGTTTCTAATTCTGCTGAAGTCTAATTGGTCTACTTTTTCTTTTGTTGTTTATGGTTTTGGTATTTTATACTAGAAATCATTGCCCAATCTAATGTCATGGAGATTTATCTTTATGTTTTCTTCTTGGAGTTTTATAGTTCTAGATTTCAAATTTAGGTCTGTATCCATTTTTAGTTAATTTTGTATGTGGTATATATGGTATGGAACCACATTTGTTCTGTTGCCCGTATATATCCAATTATCCCACCATCATTTGTTGAAAGAACAATTCATACCTACCGATGCCTTGGCATCCCTCTCTAAAGTCAATTGACCATAAATATACAGATTTATTTCTGTACTTTAATTCTATTCTACTTATCTATGCACACAGTTTTAATTACTGTAGCTTTGTTAGTAATTTTGAAATAAAGAAGCATGAGTCCTCCAAGTAGTTCCAAAAAAATTTTAGTTATTTTGATTTCTTATATTTTTACATAAATCTTGAGATTTATATAAAGAGCAGACAAGAGCAGACACCCTTGCCAAGTTTCCAGTCTTAGAAGGAAAATTTTAGTCTTTTATCATTAAGCTTCCTGTTAGCTTTTGGTTTTTGTAGACGTCCATTGACATTTTTTTTTAAGTTTCCTTCTCATGTTAGTCTGGTTTTCTTAAATCATGAAGGATTTTAAATTTTCTTAATTTTTTTTGCATCTTTTTCAATATTGTAGTCAATTAATATGGTATATTACATTGATTGATATTAATATGTTGACCCAACCATGCCTTCCTGGAATAAATTTCACTTGGTTATGGTGCATATTTTTTTCATATGTTGCTGGATTTGGTTTGCTAGGTCTTGCATTTAATTTCATTAGAGGTAACAGTCTGTAATTTCCTTTTGTTTTAGTTTATTTCTGGCTTTTGTATAAGGATATCACTAGCCTCATAGAATGAAGTGAGAAGTGATTTTTTCGTCTTCTATTTTTTGGGAGAGTGTGTGAAATAATCGTTTTAATTCTTATTTAAGCATTTGGTAGAATTCAAGAACAGTAAAGCCATCTGGGCATGGGCTTTTCTTTGTGGAAAGTGTTTTGATTGCTAATTCAATATTTTCACTTGTTATAGGTTTATTCATATTTTATACATTTTTTTCATTCAGTTGTGGTAATTGGTGTCTTTCTATGAGTTAACTCATTTTATTTAGGTTACGTAATTTGTTGGTATAACATTGTCCATAATACCCACGTATAATACTGTTTATGTAAGATCAGTAGAAACAATCCCTTTATCTTATCTCTCCATCTCTATTATGTCTATCTCACCTTTGGTTAATCTATAATACCTAAAGGTCTGTCAATTTTGCTAATCCTTCCCAAGAATCGGCTTTTGGTTTCACTGATTTTTACTATTCTTTATTCTCTATTTTGTTATTTTCTACTTGAATCTTTTGTTTCCCTCCTTCTTCTTGCTTTGGGTTTAATTTTGTCTTTTTTTTCTGTGTCTTAATATGGAAGGTGGATTTGAGATCCTTCTTATTTTTTGTTATAGGTATTTGCAGCTATAAATTTTCTCACTAAGCACTGCTTTTAAGGCGCATCTTATGAATTTTGTTATGTTGTGCCTTTGCTTTCATTCATTTAGAAATATTTTATAACTTCCCTTTTTTTGATAAAGTGATTATATAGGTTTGTGTTACATAACTTCCACACAGATATAAATTTCTCAAATTTATTTCTGCTATTGATTTCCAATTATATTTTATTGTGATTGCAGAACACACTTTGTACGATTTCAATGATTTTATGTTTATTTATATTGTTTTGTAGCCTAACACATGGCACATCCTGGAGAAGTTCTATATATACTTGAAAAGAATGTGTATTTTTCTGTTGTTGAGTGGACTGTTCCACAAATGTTTATAAGATCCAGGTTTGTATAGTGTATTGCTATTTTCATCTGGAGAATTTCTATCTTGTTTTTAAAAATAATTTCTCTCCATTTATATTCTCTGTTTAGTGATACATTGGTCTCCTGGTTTCTTTTATTTTTTTGGATGAAATTTCGCTCTTGTTGCCCAGGCTGGAGCACAACGGCATGATCTCAGCTCATTGCAACCTCCACCTCCCAGGTTCAAGTGATACTCCTGCCTCAGCCTCCGGAGCAGCTGGGAGGTGTGTGCCACCACCCCCAGCTAATTTTTTGTATTTTTAGTAGAGATGGCGGTTTCACCATACTGGCCAGGATGCTCTGGATCTCCTGACCTTGTGATCCGCCCACCTCGGCCTCCCAAAGTGCATGCATCAGCCACCTTACCTGACTTCCTTTTGTTCTCTCTTTTTTTTTTTTTTTTTTATGTGACGGTGTTTTGCTCTCGTTGCCCGAGCTGGAAATGGCACCGTCTCAGCTCACTGCAACCTCCACCTCCCGGGTTCAAGCAATTCTCTTACCTCAGCCTCCTGAGTAGCTGGGATTACAGGCATGCGCCACCATGCCCGGCTAATTTTGTATTTTTAGTAGCTCTTTCGAGCATATTTAAGACAGTTTGTTTAAAGTCTATTAAAGTGTAACATCTGTGTTCACTCAGGGACAGTTTCTATTAACTTCTTTTCTTTCTGCTTATAAGGGTCATACTTTCTTGTTTCTCTACATGTCTCATATTTTTTGCTGAAAACTTGGGATTTTATATAATATAATGTGTCACTGATGGAAATCAGATTCCTCTACATCCCTGAGGTTTGTTATTTTTGCTTTTTGTTTAGTGAACTTTCTGAACTAATATCCTAAGGTCTGTATTTATTATAAGCACATTCTTTTTTGTGTGTGGTCACTGAAGTCTCTGCTCAGTTAACTAAGTAATCAAGTAATGATTAGACAGAGATTACCTAAACACTTGGCACTAATAAGTCTCCAGTGTTAGCTGAGGGTCACTGTTTTCGTGTAGTGCATGGCTTCCACCCTCAAGCAGTTAATTTACAACTTTATATTCATTTCTACTTGTGAAGAGCCATAACTTCAGCTTAAGGTGAGAATTTAGGACCCCCTCAGATTTGTCCTGACCATGCTCAAAGCCCTGGGAATACCCACAGCCCTTCAATATGTGCATGGTTTTCTAGATTTCCAAAAATATATCAGAGCTTTTCAAAGTCTACTGTGGACATCTCATTCCTCAGCTTTCCTTTTAAGCTTTTGATTAGCCTATAGTTTCCTCCAACTGTTATCCACTGTTTCAGGCAGACATGATTTTAAACAACTGCTGTAATTGTTTTCCACAAATACCTCCACGAAAAGATAGTTAACTTTGGATAAGCTTTGAGTCAGGCCAAATAAAGACAAGCCATGGGAGTGGTGTCTTCCAGAGATCCACCAGATGGATTACATAATGACCCCTCTGGGAATAGGGCTTTAACAAAACTTCAGTCCCATCTGTCCCCTCCAGTGGCTGCCAACTGCTGGTTTTCATTCTGATTGTAGATCGTTTACTTTTTTGGCTACTGTGCAACAGGGAAGAGGGGATTGGAAATAGGGTAAACTAAAATGCCGCAAAGCTCTCTGGTCTTAGCAAGATGCAGCTATTTTTCTTAAATAAACGTTCCTGATTATTCCAAGCCTTTGGTTAATTCCCAGCATTCTGAAAAAAAAAAAAAAAGTATTAACAATTCTTACTGGTGCTTTCCTTGCTTTTATAGAGGAGAGTGGTTTCCAAAGTCCGTACTCTACCATTTCCACTAATGTAACCTAATTGTTTTTATTATGACAGAACATTCTTCCTCTGGATTTTGCATACTTGGTTATCTCACTTTGATCCGATCTTTGCTTACATTACAACTCCTCAGAGTGGCTTTTCCCACTCACTGTTTTCACAATACTTGCAACTACCTAACTGTACTGTATTATCTTTATAGTACGTGGCAATATACTATATAGTTAACCAATGTTGTCCCCTGTAAAATATTACTCTGTAAGGATGAAGACTTTGTGTATTTTGTTCACCGTTTTAACTCTCCCATATAACACTGTCTTTGGCACATGGTATGAGCTCAATAATTATTTGTTGAATTATTAAATTGATTGATGACCACTTTTCCTTTCCCCAAATCAAATACCTGGCTAAATGAAATCAGTTTTTAATAAAATAATATTTACTATTTTTATTTATTATTTTTATGAATATTAATGTGATATACACTAATTAAAATATGGAAATATAGAAACTTATAAAAAATAATAATTGCTCATGGATACTCTTGTGAGCAGTTTGATACATAACAGTTTGTTTTACTGAACTGGATTTTTTTTTCCAAACGCATTTTTACGTATGGATGAACCTGCTTTATTTAAACATTTCCATATTGTTGAACTTTTTGAGATTGCCTTCAAGTTTTTGTTAATCCATGACATATATTTTTGTAAAAAAATACTTTTTTTATTTTTATGGTCAGTTCCTAAGATTAAAATTGTACAATTAAAGTTTCTGAGTCTTAGAATATACAAAATGATGAGTTATTTTGATACATATTACTAAATTTCCCTTCAGAGATGATTTTCTTAACTTGTAACCATTCTGCAGTCTTGGATATTTCCTATTCCCTCAAAACTTTCCAACCTTTACTACTTTCATATTTATTTTATCAGATCGTAGGCCAATAAAAATGTTATCTTGTACTGTTAATTTCTTTCATTACTAATGACACTGAGCATTTTTATATGTTTATTAATATTGATTTCAATTTTACAGTTGCCTGCCCCATAACTATTTTTAGTTTTTTTAGTGTTCAGCGTTTCCTTTTTTATAAGGGAGCCCTCTGTTAAGTAAATAATTCTTTATTGAACATTTATGCTCTTTCTTGATTTCTCATTTCTATTTTTATGTAAATTCTAGCATTTTTATTTCTTATGCAGTCAAATATCATAATTTTATTTATATAAACACTTTACTTGTTGTGTTTGATTCTTAATATTTCATATTTTTTGCTATCGTGATGAGATTTTCATCCTTCATATTTTCTAAATAATTACTGGTAGATAAAAAAGGCATTGATATTTATTCAATTTTTACAGATACAGTTTTATTGCTTTAAACAATGTATTGATTATTCTCTTTTATTTTCATATTGATTATATTACTTGAAAGTAATTTTTCACTCATTTCTTCATTTAACACATAATTATTTGGTACATACTCTATTCCAGAGACTGTTCCTCACACTGAGAATATATTTTCATCTACAGAACAAGAAAGATGATGACTCTATCCTCATAGCAGAAGAGAGGTAATGATCAAACAAAACCTTCTATAATATATCATATGATGATAAGTGTTATGAGTTATAAAACGGGGAAAGAGGCTATAGAGTGATGATGGCAGAAAAAGGTTACAATTTTCAATTTTCAATGGGGTGATTAAGGAAGAATGCTCTGATAAAGTGACATTTGAGAACAGACTTGAGGAAGTTAGGAAGTAAGTTATGGGAAGATCTAGATCTGGGCAAACAATGTTCATGAAATGCTTCCCTGAAGCAGAAACAAGTCTAACATTTTTAAGGAACAGTAAGGAGGCCAATGTACCTTTTGTGGAGTGATCATGAGGGAGAGTAGTAGGAAACAAGGTCAGAGAAGGAGTAGGGGTGGCAAAATATGTTTAATCTTGTAGAATTTGGACCTTCATCATGAGTGAGATGGGAAACCAATACATAATTTTAATGAAAAAAGTGATGTGATCCAACTTAAATTTGCTAATGATTTTTTCTGACTACTAGGGGAAGAATAAAGTAGTGGGGAAGGACAGAAGCATAGAAACTAGTAGTTGCAAGGTGATAGTCTAGGCAATAGATGATGTTGGTTATGACCTGGGTGGTAGTGCCAGAGGTTGTGTAAGTATACGGATTGGGAATATACTCTGATGGAATAGCTGATAATAGTTGTCTGGTCATAAATTATGAGAGAAAGAGGATAAAGAGTGTAATTTCTAAGTTCTGGGCCTGAACAATTGAGTTAATGACCTAACTGTTTATGCAGATGTGGAAATCTAGGAAAAGGTTGGGGTTAGAATGAGGAATAAACCAAGCATTCTACCTTGTAAACAGTAAGCTTGAGTTTCCAATTAAGCATCCAAGTGGAGATGTCATGTAGGCAGTTGACTATACAAACATAAGTTCAGGGGGAGTTCTGGGCTAGAGATGTAAGTTTAGGTGCCACCCATTTATGGAAGGAATTTGAAGTCATTGGGTTGGTTGAGATCATTTTATGTCTGAAGTCCTCAAAGTCTGAGCACTGAGGCATTCCGACATGTATACATCATGAAAATGAGGAAGACCTAGCAGTGGAAATGGTAAGAAGTGGCCTGTGAGGTACAAAGACAATTAAGAGCAAGTGGTGTCATACAAAAGAGTACTTTAAGAAGGAGCAATTGGCTCTTATTTTCTAAAATGTATATCTCTTATTTTAATTATCGCATTATATAGAAATTCCGGTAGTGATAGTACCAACAATTAATATCTATTAAGCACCTAGTATGTATTAGGCATTTTGTTTAGCACTTGACATTCATTATACAATTTAGTTCTCATAATAATACAGGAGTAAGTGAAAATTATCATCCCAATTCCTCAGATGCAAATCTAAGGACCAGGTAAATTAGACCACTTGCTTAATATTTCATAGCTAGTGAGTTTTTTGAATGTAGATTTGAATTCAGGATGTCGGAAGTCAAAATCAGTGTTTTTAACTGCTATGCCATTTTGGCAAAGTACTGTTAATCATTAGTGATGTTAGCAGTAGTCATCATTGGCTTTGAAATACTGGCATTTTTGCATTGAGTATGATACGGGTTGTTGGCACATCAATATAAATAGAGTATATGATAGATAGGTAGGTAGATAGACATAATCTTGCTATAGAAATGTAAGAAAATGACCTTTTGTAATTTAGTAACAATTTTTATTAGAAGTAAATGCTGATATTCATTTAAAACCCATTTGGGGCTCTTTTTGAGTAAATATTGACAAGATTATTTTTAAATGCATATGGAAATTCAAGGGATCTAGAATAGTCAACATAGTTTTCAATAACAACAAAGGGAGACAACTTATCCATTTGATTTCAAAACTTACCATAATGCTATATTAATATAGAGAACTAAATAGTATAATGAATGTCAAGTGCTTAACAAAATGCCTAATACATACTAAGTGCCTAATATGTTAATTGTTAGTACTATCACCGGTAGTAGTAATAAAAACAGAATAACACTGACATAAGGGTAGACATATAGATCAATAGAACAAAATGGAAGTTCAGAAATAGACCCATACATATATAGCCAATGATTTTTGACAAAGGTGCAAAGTCAATCCAGAGTCAAAAAGATAGTCTTTTAAACAAAGTGTGCTTAAACATTTGGATGCAGAAAGAAACAATTAACCTGATTTTTTTCTGATCGTATATAAAATTAACTCGAATCGGATTACAGACCTAAATCTGAGATCCAAAACTATTAAATTTCTAGAAGACATAAGAGAATACCATTATGATCTTGGGTTAGGAAAAAATTTCTTAAACAGCACACAAAATACGTAGACCACAAGAAAAATGTTTAGTAAATTGGACTGCATCAAAATTTAAAAGTATTGTTCTTCAAAATACATGAGTAAGAAAATGAAAAGATAAGCCATAGACTTGGAGAAATCGTTGCAAAACATGCTGATAAAATACTTACAACCTTAGAATAAGTTAAACAATCCAATTAAAAATTGGCAAAAGATTTAATCGGCCACTTCACACACACACACAAAAATGGTATATGAACGGTCAGCAAGCACGTGAAATGAACAGACACTTCACAAAAGAAGACATTTATGTGGCCAACAAACATGAAAAAAAGCTCAACATCACTGATCATTAGAGAAATGCAAATCAAAACCACAGTGAGATACCATCGCATGCCAGTCAGAATGGTGATTATGAGTAAGTCAAGAAACAACATGCTGGTGAGGCTGTGGAGAAATAGGAACATTTTTACACTGTTGGTGGGCATGTAAATTAGTTCAACCATTGTGGAAGACAGTGTGGCGATTCCTCAAAGACCTAGAACCGGAAATAGCATTTGACCCAGCAACCTCATTACTGGGCATATACCCAAAGGAATATAAATCATTCTATTATAAAGATACGTGCAAGTTATGTTCATTGCAACACTGTTCGCAATAGCAAAGACATGGAATCAACCCAAATGCCCATCAGTGATAGACTGGGCAAAGAAAATGTGGGACATATACACTTTGGAATATCATGCAGCCATGAAAAGGAATGAGATCATGTCCTTTACAGGGACATACATGGAGCTGGGAGTCAGTATCCTCAACAAACTAACACAGGAACAGAAAACCAAACACCATGTGTTCTCACTTATGAGTGGGGGTTGAACAATAAGAACACAATGAAAACACACGGACACAGGGTGGGAACAACACACACTGGGGCTGTGCAGGGGAAAGGAGCATCAGGAAGAATAGCTACTGCATGAGGGGCTTAATACCTAGGTGAAGGTTTGATAGGTGTAGCAAACCACCAGGGCACACATTTACCTATGTAACAAACCTGCGCATCCTGCACATGTATCCTGGAACTTAAAATAAAATAAAATAAACCTTGAAAATAAATAAAATAAAAGATGCTCAGCAATGTTATCAAAAATGGTGATTAGGCCAGGTGTGGTGACTTACGCCTGTAATCCTAGCACTTTGGGGACACGAGGCAGGTGGAGTACTTGAGGTTAGGAGTTCAAAATCAGCCTGACCAACAGGGCGAAACCCCTTCTCTACTAAAAATACAAAAATTAGCCAGGTGTGGTGGTGCCTTCCTGTAATCCCAGCTACTGGGGAGGCTGAGGAATGAGAATCGCTTGAATCCAGGAGGCAGAGGTGGCAGTGAGGCGAGACCACGCCACTGCACCCCAGCCTGGGTGACAGAGCAAGACTCCATCTAAAAAAAAAAAGAAAAAAGAAAAAAGAGGAAAAGGCAAATATAACCACAAGGAGATATCAGCACACACCATTACACCATTAAATGGTTAAAATTGACAAAAAGATAGAACACAACTGGAATTTTCATACACTGACGGTGAGATGATGAGATATAAAATAGTATAATCAGTTTGGAAAATATTTAAAATTTTTCTTATTAGCTTAAACATGCACTCATTATGACTCAGCGATCCCACACCTACATTTTTATCCAGGAAAAATAAAACCATATGCCCACACATAGAGTTGTGCACAAAGGATTATAGCTGCTTTGTTGTTAATAGCCAAAAACTATAAACAATACAAATACCCATCAGCACATCAATACAATTAAATACTATTCAGCAATAAAAAGAAATGAACTACTACAGACACATGCTACAACATGAATGAATGTCAAAAATATTAGGCTGAGCAAAAGAAGCCAGATAGAAAAAATACATACTGTATCATTCCATTTATATAAAACTATGGAAGAGACCATTTAAACTGGTGGCCTTGGCCTGGCACTGGATGTACTCGGAAGGAGAATTGATGGTGATAGGACTATGATGTGATTTTGATGGTAAAAGGACACTTTTACGTATAATAGAAAAATTCATTTTCCTGATAGTTGTGATGGTTACCTCTGTATAAATTTGTCAAAACTCAACAAATTGCGGAAAGTTGTATTTTAATATAGGTAAATAATCCTTCAATTAAAAAAAAATCCTTTTTAAAAAAAAAAAAAAGGACAATCTATTTTGGCAACCAAGGAGGTAATAATACATTTTTCCTGTCAATTATTAATGTGAGAAAGATAATAATAAATGTCCTAATATTCAACCTCTGCATTTCTGAAATGAAGCATACTTCATTATAACAGTTTATTCGTTTACTATCTTGCTAGATTTCAGTTTTTAGGGCTTAATTCAAGATTTTTTGTATCTATACCCATGAAATTGGTCAATGACTTCATTTTCTTATTATCTTTGTCAGATTTTAATCTCATGGTTATGATAGCATTGTAAATAAATTTGGAAGCATTTGTAAAATAAACTAATTTTATAAAATCTTAAAACTGGTATTACTTTTCTTTTTTCTTGAAGCCTTGAAACAGTTCATTTATAAAACATTTTTTATTCAACACATTTATGGAGATTGTTCTTTGATAATGTTTTGGTTTTGTCATTGCAGTGTTAATCTTTTGAACTCTTCTGAGTCAATTTTTTACATTGAATTGTATGTTGTGTTGTTTGACTTGATTACTGCTTCAAGATTGTTTGTATTTACTAGCTAGATTTTTGGCTTCTTTTTACTTTTTATTTTCTTTTATGTGAAATATCCAATTAATTATCATGACCAAAATAAAAGCCTAGTCAGTAGGTAAAGCCTTGCTTAATTTCCAAATAATATGCTTCTCCTCCTTCCAGCACACCCATCCCCAAGATTCTGATATACTTTCTTAGAGGTGTTTTTTGTATGTATGTGTTTTTTGTTTGTTTTGTGACTTGTGACACACACAGCAATATTAACAATTAGCAAGTATTAATTGTTAACATTAACAATACTAATGGTCATCCATTAAAAGAAAGCAAAAAGGAATTTATTTATTCATGTTACCATAAAGTCCAAGCATTGCATATTCATTGCTAAAGAAATTGCCCTGGCTAGGAGCACTCAGTGTTCTCAATGGACAGGTCAGGGTCACATCCTGTATGCACATCCTCTAGGAAGAAAATAGGGTCAGACGCCTTGCAGACAAATACATAAAATAACTAATTAATAAATAACCATTACAGTGGTCATATTTCTCTGGTTCACAATGATTCATTTAACTTATTCTTCACTAATTAATGATGTCCAAATTGAAACGATATCAATTTATTTTTTTCTATGAAAAATGAACAAGTTATTGCATCAGTCAAGATTATTTGCAGGGGCAAGTGATGAAAATCCAACACAAACTAGATTAAGCTAAAAAAAAAAAAAAAAAAGAGGGTGGAATGTATTCATCATTTACACGATTATTTCTTGAATGCCCAGTAAATCACAGGGAAATAAATGTATTGGGTTACATAACTGGAAAGTTTAAGGATTCTAGTTTTTGGCAATGCTGTGGTCTGAGATACTAATGATATCATCAATGTTCTATTGCTCTCTCTTAGTTCTCCTTTCCTTTTTGTTTGATTCACCTCTGGCTGATTCTTTTTATTTCATAGCCAAGATGCCACCCAAAACGTCTAGAATTACATCAACGATATAAGCATTGATTTCAGTGAATAAGAACACCTATTTCCACACAATGCTGGCAAATGTTCAAGGAAGGATTGTGATTGGCCCAGCTTGGGACATGTGCCTGTTTCTGAACCAATCATATTGAGTTAGAAATTGATGTACTGGGGCCAGTCCTGGGCCATGTGCTCACTCATGTATTCATCTAAAGAAAGGCCGATCTGCCGGGCGCGGTGGCTCACGCCTGTAATCCCAGCACTTTGGGAGGCCGAGGCGGGCGGATCACAAGGTCAGGAGATCGAGACCACGGTGAAACCCCGTCTCTACTAAAAATACAAAAAATTAGCCGGGCGTGGTTGTGGGCGCCTGTAGTCCCAGCTACTCGGGAGGCTGAGGCAGGAGAATGGCGTGAACCCGGGAGGCGGAGCTTGCAGTGAGCCGAGATCGCGCCACTGCACTCCAGCCTGGGCGACAGAGCGAGACTCTGTCTCAAAAAAAAAAAAAAAAAAAAAAAAAGAAAGGCCGATCTATTAGAAGCTCAATTACATGAGTTCTCAAAAGGAACAAGTGATATTGTTAATAGAACAGAGGGGAATGGGAAATATGCTAGGCTTTCAAACACTGTATGAACACTACTACAAGTACTCTCATGCACTTCTTACCTCTTTTTTCCTTTTATTCCCTAGTGTTATTTCATAGTCTGGTATTTAAGATCAAGTTGATTAGTTGATTACACTTTTTTTCTTTTTTTTTTTTTTTTTGAGACGGAGTCTCACTCTGTCGCCTAGACTAGGGACATGATCTCGGCTGACTGCAACCTCTACCTCTGACTCCCAAGTTCAAGCAATTCTCCTGCCTCAGTCTCCCGAGTAGCTGGGATTACAGGCATGCGCCACCATACTCAGATAATTTTTGTATTTTTAGTAGAGATGGGGTTTCATCATTTTGGCCAGGGTGGTCTCCAACTCCTACTCCATTCGGTTTCCTTCCAGAGACTGAATCTAATTATGAGAAATTCATTTATCTTTTGCTCCACTGAACTCTAAACGTGCGGCCATTTCTCCTCACACTTCCAACAGAGTACCTGGCCAGTCATAGCTTCTCACCTTTAGACTTTTCAGAAAGTCTGTAAACACCATTCTTTGTATCCCGTCAACTTCAGGGGATACATGTCAAGTTCTCTAAACTGTTCTCTTGAAGTGACCCTCTCTTGGCTTGAGGTAGAGGGAAATAATTCTTAATCTACTATCACAAGTGGTGGAGAGAGACCATATACCATACCAACAACTCTAAATTTTTCACTCTCTTCATTTTCTCAAAGAATTCTTAGTCTTTATCTATATTATTTAGACATGGATGATGGTGGTAGATCCAGTTTGGGGACATAGCCTTTGCAAGTCCTACACAGAAGGCTTAACTCTGCACTTTGAAATGAAGATGTTTCATAACACCTATTTATCTCAGAGTTTTTGCAGACGCCCTGGTGCAGCAGAAAATGTCTCATTAAACAAATCAGCTATACACAATTTCAGTTACTTAAAGTTAAATCTGTGACTGGTTCCAGAAGTCACTACCTTTTGTAACATAACTTCACCATGTTAGGTGATTTGTTTTGATGCATATTACTTTTGGCTGATGAATATTATTGAAAGAATATATACCCAAAGATTTTTCCCTACAATTTTTCTTACATACTCATACTTAATCTCTTATTTTGTACTATCCGTTTTTAGAACGCTCATTAAAAACAGAAGTTATCTAAAATGTGTTATTGTTTTCTCCTGTAAATCATTTTTAAAAGTATGCCCTTTCACTTGCAAGACAAGATATTGTCCATGATTGTGATTTTTCCATTTGCAAAGTATAATAGACTTAGTAGATTTGACACTCCAAAGGTATTCATAGTATCCTTATAGCTTGCATTCCTTCATTGTAAAAACAGAGGATCTAAAATACCTTGCCAGACTGCCTTGAAGCTGACTATGGCTATATGAGGCAATATTTGGTCATTGAAATACGAACAAATGTTGCTGGGAGGGCTTGCTACAAACTTTTCATATGAACATACTAAGCATGTATGTAAGTGTATGAACATACTAAACCAGGATGTCCTTTGGATACTTTGTATATTCCTGCCTGAAATTCAGATATGAAGCTAGGAGATACAGGCACCTTGTAACCATGCAGGGAAAAGCTACACACTAAAGCTAGCAGAGTAAGAAGATAGAAAAAGCTTAGATATTTGTTGAAGTCCTTGACTAGCTATACCAGCCCTGGGTTACCTTCCTCTGGCCTTTACATCACTGAAATATGTAGCCTCTCACCTTTGTAGGTGCTGTTGGTCAGCTTTTCTCATACATGCAGACAAATGTGAGTGCAATTTTCATGTTTACATTTAATACCTACCAGGTTGCTGTTGAAATCTCACACCTAAGTGATATGTATTAAAAGTAACTGTAACTAATGGCCGGGCACAGTGGCTGACACCTGTAATCCCAACACTTTGGAAAAGCCAAGGTGAGCAGATCAGTTGAGGTCAGGAGTTCGAGACCAGCCTCCACTACAAATACAAAAATTAACCAGGTGTGAATGGTGCATGCCTGTAGTCCCATCGACTTTGGAGGCTGAGGCAGAAGAATCCCTTGAACCCGGCAGATGGAGGTTGCGGTGAGCCAAGATCTCACCACTGCACTCCAGCCTGGGTGACAGAATGAGACTGTCACCCACAGAAACAGTAACTAGTTATGGAGCAGTGTATGAAGAAGGGGTTGGTGCTTTGAGAAGTCTCTGGAGAAGATTTTTATATTTCTGTGATAGTTTCCCTCGATTTGTAAGCCACGGAGCTATAGGACACAGCTTTCTGTATTCAGATGTCTTTTTAGTTAGCCTCCATCCCAGTTATTTGGTAGCTCTGTCGGTCTGGCCTTCTTCCCAAGCCTGTTGCCAGAAATGCAGCCATCTGTGCAGATGGCTATCTGCTCCTGGTAGCTCTGTGAATCATGGAGCCTCCCAGAGTAGTTGCTTGTTGATATTATGGCTCTTCACTAGCAAAGGGTACTTGAGGAGGGTTGTTATACATCTGCCTAACATCCATCCTTGCCTGCAGCCCTTACTCTTCTAAATGAGGTGATAATGGTTGGCTTTTTTTAGGATTGCCTCTACATATGGTCATGATTCTATGATGTCTTTTCAGAAGAGAGTTGACATTAAGATTTGCAGCTTTCTTCAATATGCTGACATGTTCATAATATTAAGAAGAAATTCCCAGTATGTGACTAGCACCCTTGCCAGATTTCCAGAAATGAAACAAATTCCTTGCCATCCTTTTAATTCCTTGGCTTGTTCAATAGGTGGATATTTAGAAAGAGGCACTATTCAAGTCTCCACTTATGCAGAGTTCTCAAAGTTTGCTTTAAATTTATGAAGATATGTAAACATTCAGAAGGGAAATTAAACATACCTGTCCCAAATGCAAATGTTCTGCTACATGACACTTGATATCAAATCAAATGTCCCTCAGTCTGATCAGTGTGGTGCAATGTGAAGTGCAATGGCTTGGGACCTAGAGATTCAGTTACCAGGTGTGTGACCAGGGGCAAGGGATTATAAATTCTCCATTTCCTCATCTCTTAAAAAAAAGTTTGGATTATAGTTTTCAGCTGTCATTTGTTTGTTTTTTGACTAGTCTGTTCTTTTATTATTATTATTATACTTTAAGTTCTGGGATACATGTGCAGAAGGTGCAGGTTTGTTACATAGCTACATGCGTGCCATATGGTGGCACCTATCAACCTGTCATCTACATCAGATATTTCTCCTAATGCTATCACTCCCCTAGCCCTCCATGCCCTGATAGGCCCCGGTGTGTGATGGTCCCCTCCCTGTGTCCATGTGTTCTCATTGTTCAACTCCCACGTATGAGTGAGAGCATGTGGTATTTGGTTTTCTGTTCCTATGTTAGTTTGCTGAGAATGATGTTTCCAGCTTCATCCATGTCCCTGCAAAGGACATGAACTCATCCTTTTTCATGACTGCATAGTATTCCATGGTGTATATGTGCCACATTTTCTTTATCCAGTCTATCATTGATGGGCATTTGGGTTGGTTCCAAGTCTTTGCTATTGTGAACAGTGCTGCAATAAACATATGTGTGCATGTGTCTTTATAGTAGGATGATTTATAAACCTTTGGGCATATACCTCATAATGGAATTGCTGGATCCAATGGTATTTCCGGTTCTAGATCTTTGAGGACTCACCACACTGTCTTCCACAATGGTTGAACTAATTTACACTCCCACCAACGGTGTAAAAGTGCTATTTGGATTAAAGGTTTTAACCAAAATTTTACCAAGAAATAGTAACTATCCAATGTCTGTAGCGTGAAACTCAGGAATAAACACATAGAAGAGAGAAACAGAAAGGGACATATTTTCAAGGCATGAAATAGCAGGCAATCAACTAAGAGTCCTTCTAGCCCTAATATTCTGCTATATAATCTGTTTCAGTGTGTGACATTTCTTGGAATTACCATACTTTCATCAAAAATGGGCTTCCACATTCTTGTGAATTAAAGATAGATAGGTAGAATAGATATAGATTTACATACATACAGTGGTTATTTTTAACTTGATGGTTTTTATGTTTTAAAAGTTTGTGCCTTTCTGAATTTTTCATGTTTTCTGCAAAGCCATATATTTCACAATTAATAATACAAAAGGAGAATTATTTTCCCATAATGACATATTCATTTGGGGAAGAGGTTGTCTAACAAAGACCAATGGGCTATGTAATATACTGCAGTCAGTTTCTAAAAAGGTTGATACAATAATTGCTGCAGTAGCAGCAGCAGCAACAATAATAATGATAAAAAATTTAAGCTCTTACTTGAGCCCAATTTTTGTACCTTTATTTTTATGTTATATAATATAGTTAGTATTTTTATTTACCATGTGTCATCTAACTTCTTTAATCTTCATAAGAAACCTAAAAGAACAGAACTATTATGTATCCTATTTAATATATAAAGAAACTTTGAGATACAGTGTTGTACACCATCAGAATGATGCATCATTGCATGAAACATCAGAGAAGAACCACACAAACCCAAAGAATTCTGCAAAGGTGAAGTCAACTTCTCTGGCACCAGAGCATTTATGAAGTGCTTTCTTTCTTTGTTTCCTAGAGCTGTGGGTCTTAATTGTGTTCATTTGACACATATGTTCTGAAAGATTTTAGACATATTTTGTTACTAATACTAGTTCAAAGACAGAAGTTTCTTAATTATATATATTTTAAGTTTGTTTTTTATTTTTAATTTTTAAAGGTGTACAATTCAGTGGTTTCCAGTATATACACAAAGTTGTACAGCCAAAACCACTATCTAATTACAGAATATCTCAACACCCCATACCAATTAGCAGTGACTTCCCAATCTTCCCTTGCCCCAGTCCCTGGCAACTATTAATCTACTCTTTGTCTCTATAAATTTGCCTGTTCTGAACATTTAATATAAATACTACAATAAAATATGCTGGCTGGGCGCGGTGGCTCATGCCTGTAATCCCAGCACTTTGGGAGGCCAAGGCAGGTGGAGCACCTGAGGTCGGGAGTTCGAGACCAGCCTGACCAACGTGGAGAAACCCCGTCTCTACTAAAAATAAAAAATTAGCTGGGTGTGATGATGCATGCCTATAATCCCAGTTACTCGGGAGGCTGAGGCAGGACAGTCGCTTGAATCGGGGAGGCGGAGGTTGCGGTGAGCTGAGATTGCTCCACTGCACTCCAGCGTGTGCAACAAGAGCAAAACTCTGTCTCAAAACAAACACACAAACAACAACCAAAAAAAAGTAGTATTTTGTGTCTTCCTTCTTTCAATTAGCATCATGTTTTCAAGTTGTATGTTGTAGATATATCAGCACTTCATTCACTTTTACGAGTGAATAATATTCCACTGTAAGGGATATGACATATTATTTATCAATTCATTAGTTGGTGGACTTCTGGGTTGCTTTTAATTTTTAGTGAATAACGCTGCTGTGAACATCCACGTACAAGTTTTTAAGAGAAAATATGTTTTCATTTTTCTTTGGTATGCACCTAGTAGTGGAATTACTGTGTCTTATGATACCATCATGTTTAGCTTTTTGAGGAAACGCCAGACTATTTCCCAAAGGAGCTGCAGCATTTTACGCTCCCATCATCACTGCAGGAGAGTTTCAATTTCTCCACGTCCTCGTCAATATGTTACTGTCTTTTTAAAAGCCATTTTAGTGGATGTGTTTATTGCAACCTCACTGTGGTTGTGATTTGCATTACCCAAATTACTAATGGTGTTGGACATTTTTTCATGTGCTTATTGGCTATTTCGACGTAGTCTTTGGAGAAATGTCTATTCAGATCATTTGATCACATTGAATCACAAACATCTGATCACAAAAGTTATGTACATATTCTGGATTGATTTGCAAAATTTGTTCCTTCATTCTGCAGGTTTCCTTTTCATTTGCTTTATATGATTTTCGAAGCACAAAAATACGTAATTTTAATGAAGTCAAATTTAGTTATTCTTTCTTTTCTTACTTGTGCTTTTTGTGTCATATCTGAGAAGGTTTGCCTAATCTAGAGTTGTAAACGTTTATGCCTATGTTTTCTTCTGAAAGTTTTAAAGTTTACATCTTATATTTAGATGTCGTTTATATTTTGAATTAATTTTCATGCATGATCTGAGCAAGTTGTCCAACTTTATTCTTTTGTGTCTAGATATCCAGTTATCCCAGAACCTTTGGTGGAAAAAGTCTTCTTCTTCCATTAAATTATCTTGGCACTCTTGATGAAAGTCAATTGACAATAAATGTAGGAGTTTATTTTTGTGCTGTTAATTGTATTCCATCGACCTCTATCTATTCTTTTTTAACTTTTAAGTTCAGGAGTACATGTGCAGGCTTGTTATATAAGCAAACTTGTGTCAGGGTAGCGGGGTGTGGGGATGCTGAACAGATTATCTCATCACCCAGGCATCGAGCCTAATAACCATTAGTTACATTTTATCATCCTCTCTCTTCTCTCCTCCCATCCTCAGCCCTCTGGTAGGCTCCAGTATGTGGTGTTCTTCTCTAGGTATCCATGTGTTCTCATTATTTACCTCCCACTTATCAGTGAGAACATGCAGTATTTGGTTTTCTGTTCCTGCATTAGTTTCCTAAGAATAATGGCCTCCATCTCCTTCCATGTTCCTGCAAAGGACATATCTCATTCGTTTTTATGGCTGCGTAGTATTCCATGGTGTATATGTACCACATTTTCTTTATGCAGTCTACCATTGATAGGCATTTAGGTTGATTCTATGTCTTTCCTAATGTGAAAAGGGCTGCAATGAATATATTCCAAGTATGAGCCACCACACCTGGCCTGAAATAAATGTCTTCATAAATATTCTTTCACCTTTTTCTCCTTCTTTCTCTTCCTCTCTCTCTTTCCACCACTCTTTCTCTCCTATTTGCTCTCTTTCTCTGGAAAACCCTAACTAATAACAGAGTATAGCCATGTTAACAATACAAAGTCTTCTAATGCAGGATCATAAGATGTCTTTTCATTCATTACATCTGTTCCATTTCTTTCAACAATGATTTATACTTTCTAGTATACAAATTTTGCATTTCTTTCACTTAATTTACTTCTGAATATTGTATTCCTTTTGATGCTATTGTAAATGGAATTGTTTCCTTAATTTTATTCTGTATTATTTATTGATAGAGTTCATAAATACAGCTGATTTTCATATACTGATTTTTGTATCCTGTAACATTGTTGAACTCATTTATGATTCCAATAGTTTTTTTTTGGAAATTACTTATAATTTCCTCAATACAAGGTCATGTCATTTGCAAATAGAGGTAGTTTTACTTCTTTCTTTCCAATCTGAATTTCTTCCATTTCTTTTTCTTACCCTATATCCCTGGCTAGGAAATCCAGTAAAATTTTGAAAACATATGGAAATGGCATGGGGATAACTTTTAGTCTTTCATCAATAATTGTAAATTAAGTTGTAGTTTCTCTTTATCAAATTGAGGAAGTTCCCTTACATGTTTAATTTGTGAGTATTTTCCATCATAAAAGAGTGTTGGCTATCGTCAAATGGTTTTTCTACATCTATTGAGATGATTGAGTGTTTTTTTTTCATTATCAAATAAACATGGTACATAACATTTTTTATTTTTATATGCTGAATTAACCTTGCATTACTGGATTAAAGCTGCTTGTTCATGATGTATGAAATGTTTTTATGTGTTTCTGGTTTTGGTTAGCTAGAGTATTTTTAGAATTTGTATATCTTTATTCATAAATTAAATTGTCTGTTTTTGCCCTGTGTATTTTGGCATGCTGTTGGTAACTGCATATACATTTATAATTATTATGTCCTCTTGATGGATTGACCCTTTATAATTGTAAAATGTTCTTTCTCTCTAGTATGAATTTTTGTACTAAAATCCATTTTTTTCAATAGTAGTATATCTACTCCTCTATCATCATTACTTTTCACACAGTATATCTTTTTCTATTATTTTACCCTCAACATATTTTTGTCTTAGAATCTAGAGTGTGTTCCTTTTGGAAACATGTATCTAAAACATATCATGTAGTTTTCTTCATTCTGCCAATCTCTATGTTTGAATTGGAGATTTTAATACATTTATTTTTATTGCAGTACTATATATATAACCTAAAATTTACTAGTTAAACCATTTTAAATTGTACAATTGAGTGTCACGAATATATTCACAACCCTCAAAACTATTTATTTTCAGAACATTTTGTCTTCCCAAACTGAAATTCTGTCATTTTATGCACAATTTTAAAAATTATGGTGAATTCAATTTATCTATTTTTTCATGTGTTGCCTGAGTTGTGGGTGCCATATCTAATTCATTTATATTAATGTCACTACTAAGAGAGTAGGATTGACATCTGCCATTTTGCTATTTTTTTAATATATCTTACATCTTCTTTGTTCCTCTTCTTCGTTACTGTTTTTTTTACCCCCTGTTAAATAGCTATTTTCTACTGTACTACTTTAATTCCTTTGCCATTTTCATGCTATGTTTTAAAGTTATTTTCTTGGTGCTTGCCCTCAGGATTTCAATTAACGTCTTAACTTATAGCAGTGTATTTTAGATTAAAAACAACTTAAATTAAGCAGTATAGAAAAACTTTTCTTCTATATATCTCTGTTCCCTCCATGTTCCTTTTTACTATCATTGTCACACAAATTCAGTCTTTATACATTATAAGAGCATCAGCAGAGTTTTATAATTATTGCTTAATGCTATTTTCTTTTAACTCAGTTAAGAGAAGACCATTACAAACAAAAAAATATATACTATCATTTGTATTTGCTTTATGTTGTTCCTGATACTCTTTATTTCTTTATGTGGATTTTAACTACCATCTTAATGTTTTTTTTTTCTTTTTAACCTGAGAACTTTCTTTAGTATTATTTATAGGCAAGATCTGCTAGTGACAAATTGTCAGTTTTTGCTGATCTGGGAATGTCTTAATGTCTTCATCTATGAAAGATAATTTTTCTGCACAGAGAATTGTTGGTTGACAGTCTTTTTCTTTAAGCACTTTGAATATGTCATCCAACTGTGTTCTGTCCTCCATGATTTCTAATGAAAAATTATCCGTCAATGTTATTGTGGATTCTTTTTACACAATGAGTTGCTTCTCCCTTTCGGGTCCTAAGATTCTCTATTTTTAAAGTTTGAGAGTTTTATTATGATCTGTTTCAGTGGGGCTTTCTTTGCATCTGTCCTATTTGGATCTCATTACTCTTGATCATACAGATTAAAGTCTTTCTTCAAATTACTGAGATTTTGAAAAGTGTTTCTTCAAATATTCTCTCTGTCTCTTTCACTCTCTCTTCCTCTGGGATTTCTATTTTGCATATTGTGTTAGGCTGAATAATGGCCCCCAGTGATATCCAGGACCTAATCCCTAGAACCTTGAGAATATCACTTTAAATACCAAAAGATATTTTTCACTGTGATTAAATTAAATATTTTGAGATGATGGGATTATCCTAGATTAGTCACATGGCCTTAAGTGCAATCACAAATGTCCTTATATGAGAGAGACAGTGGGGGAGATTTGACACAGCAGGCATAAGGTAATGTGAATGTGAAAGTACAGAAACATGAAGACACTATATTGTTGACATTGAAGTTGGAAGGAAAGGGCCATACATATAGAAATGAAATTCTAGGAGCTGAAAAATACAGGGAAACAGATTATCTCTTGTGTCTCTGAAGGGAGTGTGACCCTGACAACACCTTTGTTTCACCCAGTAAAACTGATTTCAGTCTTCTGGCCTTGGAACTATAAGAGAATAAGCATTTTTAAAGTCACAAAGTGTGTGATAATGTTTTTTACAGCAGCCAAAGGAAGCCCATATATATGTGTTGGCATGGTTGATGGTATATCAAAGTTCTCTGAAATTCTGTTAATTTTTCTTCAATTTTTTCTTTCTGTTTCTGAGACTAGATAATCTCAATGACCCCATCAAGTTAGCTGATTCTTTATCTTCCGTTTTTTCTTTCTTCTGTCTGCTGTTGAATCCCTCTGGTACATCTTTTATTTCTGTATTACACTTATCAACTCTAGAATTTGTAGTTCATTTGTTGTAATGTTTATCTCTATCAATATTCTCTACTTGATGAGACATAATTCTCACACTTTCATTTAATCATTTAGAAGTGGTTTCCCCTGGTTGTTTGTACATATTTAAAATAGCTGATGTAAAGTATTTTGCTGCTAAGTACAATGTCTGCTCTTGTATTTTCCTCTAGTTTGGTGTTGGGGTCTCTCTCTGGAGAGAGGTTATAAATTATAGCCCTGCTTTGATGGGGTTCCAGAGGATTTGGTTGTAGATGTCTACAGTGTGCATTTCATTTCTTAATCCTGGAAGACAGCCTAATGCCTAAATGTCCAACCCACATAGAAGGTATCTTTTTCACAGGAAACTTGTTTATAATGGCAGACACCCTTATTGCTTTTGTTTGACCTGTGTACAGTTCATTTCTACCAGGATAGCCATTCTCTAAAAGAGCCTCACTGAGAGGAAAGTAGAGTTTGCTTTTGTCAATCAGGTGAAAAACATAGGAGGCAGCACAACACAACACATGAAATAACAGAAGCATTTTTAAACTCTCAGATCTATAGGAGAAGAGGTGTACCCATGAGGGAACACAGAAAGCCTGAAGGCAACAAAGTGCTCAACTAGTAGGTGAGGGGTGACGACTAGGGGGACTTGTGGGACTATGCCTTTATTAAGGCTCATGGGTGTTATCCCTTAGGCTCTCCCACAGGGACTGTGGAATGGCTAGTTTAAAGAAAACATGTATGAAGCGGGAAAATTATTCACGTGACTCTGGTGTTGATCAATAGGTTTTCTTATGGTCAGCAGCTATGGGATGTGTTAGGTTTCGAGTAAGCAAGATGAGGAACAATCAGGCTATATCAAAAACACAGAGAGAGGAAGTTTTAACTAGGCCAAACAGGTCAGAGTATGACTAGGTTTTGAGCAACTTATGCCAGGCCTAAAAATGGATGCTGAAATAGCAATTATGCTAAACAAATTTCTGATAGCTCTTCTTCAGGGATAGTTTCTATTGACTGCTTTTTCCTCAGGTATGGGCCATAGTTTCCAGTTTCCTTGCATATCTCAATTGTTTTGTTGTTGAAACTGAACATTTAAATAATATAATGTGAAAATTCTGAAAATCAGATTTTTCCCCATTCCTAAAGTTTTTTGGTGTTTTTCTGTTTACTTTTGTTGCTGCAGTTTTATTAATGACTTTCTTGAACTATTTCTGTAAAGTCTGTATTATTTGATGTGTATGGTCACTAGTCTCTGCTCAGTTAGCTTAGTGGCCAGCTAATGATTGGACATATATTAGATTAGACACATATGAGAAATTAGTGTATGCACAAATGAAAACTTAGTGTATCCCTAGGTATGCACATAGCCCTCCCCATACTTGCATCCTTCTAAAATTCCCAAGAATATGTTGAAACTTTTAAAATCCTCCTATGGATATCTCATTCCCTAGCTTTTCCTTTTACATTTTCTAGTCAACTTCATGTTTGTCCTAACCGTAGTTGACACCTCAAGCAGCTGCAATGTTGAACAATTGCCACGGATTGATTTCAACAAAAGCCTGTTCACACTGAACGGGGTTGAATCAGGTGAAACAAAGACAAGTTCTATAGGTTGAGATATTTAGAGAACTGCCAGATAGGTCCCTGATGCCATTCTGTGGGGATGAAGCTGGCAGACACCCTTAATGGCCTTCTTCCACTTTTGATGGCTGCCAGACTGCTGTTTTTACACCACTATAATTGTAGGGCACTTGGCTTTTGAGAATATTGCAGAGTTGAGTAAAAGAATATGGAAATATGGTAAGTTAAAATGTCACAAATTTCACTGTTCTTGCCTATATCCAGAAAATTTTCAAAAATAAAGACTTCTCAAATTCTTACAAGTTTTTAATTAATTTCCAGAGTAATGAACAAGTTAATTTAGAATTTTCACCTGTATTCTTATTGCTTTCATGGGGGAAAGGGTTTTCAGAAGTTCTTACACTGCCATTTTAGTAATTAACCACTGGAAGAAAATGTGCAAACTACACCTCTGACAAGTGATTCATAACTAGACTATATAGCAAACTGAAAACTCAATGGAAATTTCTTAAAAATTCCAATAGAATATAGAGAAAATTCATCAATAATCATTTTGTAAAATAGAATATATGTATTGAAAATAAACACATGAAAAATATAGCTACTTTAAAAACAGTTTGGCAATATATTACAAAACTGAATATGTGACTATTATATAACTCAGAAATGCTTATTAATTTATCTTAGAGAAATGAAAGCCAATGATCACAGAAAACCTTATACATTAATATTCATAACAACTTTATTTGTATTAGCCCAGAACTAGAAAGAACATAAATGTTGTTCAACAGGTGAATAGTTAAACTATGGCACATCTCTACCATGGAATACTACACAGAAATTAAACATATTGTATTACTGATATACACAACAGTTTGGATGCATCTCAAGGGAATTGTGCTGAGTGACAAAAGCCAATCTCTATGTGTTATATACTGTATGATAAGATTTATATAACATTCCTGAAATAATAAAATTATAAGGATGAAGAACAGATTAGTGTTTACCAGCTTTTATGGATGAAAAAGGATGACAGGGAGATGTTTATAAAAGAATAGCACAAGGGATCTTAGTGGTGATGGAACAGTTCCATATCTTGATTATTGTGGTGGTTACCGAAATATACACATGTGGTAAAATTACATAGACCTACACATACACACATGCACACACATACACACACAAATTAGTGTATGTAACATTAGTGAAGTCTGAGTAAGGTCTGTGGATTATACAGATGTCAATTTCTTGGTTTAAATATGATACTGTAGTTATGTAAGTTGCTACCACTAGAGGAACTAGATAAAGGGCATATCGCACTTCCCTGTACTCTTGCATCTTCCTTTGAATCTATAAATATTTCAAAATAAAAGTTTTTAAAAAATCAATTGGAATAGACACATACTTATTCCTATAGCAGTGTTATTATATTCAATTATTAATATATTCTCATAGCCTTCTTCATATGAAGATAAGGTATAGGGAAGAGTCATATCTAGCATTTGGGAAACTGAAAGAAACTCCAGTGGACCCACTTGAGAGTATATCCTGGCAGAAAAAATTTGTTTCAGATGTACTATTTTCTGGTACCATAGATAAAGAATAAGGATAATGCAATGGGAACAGTTGAAATATTGGCTTGTTTACTTGCATTTGTGTGTTTGTTTTTAAATTTTTACCCTGTGTATTAGTTCATTCTCATGCTGCTATAAAGAAATACTCAAGACTGGGTAATTTATAAAGAAAAGAGTTTTAACTGACTCACAGTTCTGCATGGCTTTGGAAGCCTCAGGAGACTTACAATCATGGTGGAAGGCCCCTCTTCACAGGGTGGCAGGAGAGAGAATGAGTGCCAGCAGGGGAAATGCCAGATGCTTATAAAACCATTGAATCTTGTTATAGATCACTATCATGAGAACAGCATGAGGGAAATCACCCCCATAATTCAATCCTCCACGTTGTCCTGCCCTTGACACACGGGGATTATTACAATTCAAGGTGAGATATGGGTGGGGATACAGAGCCAAACCATATCATTCTGCCCCTGGCCCCTCCCAAATCTCATGTGCTCACATTTCAAAACACAATCATGCCCTTCCAATAGTCCCCCAAAGTATTAACTCATTCCAACATTAACCCAGAAGTTCAAATCCAAAGTCTCATCTGAGACAAAGCAAGTCCCTTCCACCTATGAGCCTGTAAAATCGAAAGCAAGTTAGTTATTTCCAAGATACAATGGGGGTATAGGCATTGAGTAAAAACACCCATTCCAAATGGGAGAAGTTGGCCAAAACAAAGCTATAGGCCCATGCAAGTCCAAAATCCAATAGGGCAGCTGTTAAAGCTTAAAGTTCCAAAATGATCTCCTTAGACTCCATGTCTCACATCTATCCAGGTCACAATAAAGCAAGAGGTGGGCTCCCACAGCCTTGGGCAGCTCTTCCCCTGTGGCTTTGCAGGATACAGCCACCCTCACAGCTCTTTTCATGGGCAGGTGTTAAGTGCCTGTGGCTTTTCCAGGTGCATGGTGCAAGCTATTGGTATATCTACCAGTCTGGGGTCTGGAGCACTATGGCTGTCTTCTCAGAGCTCCACTACACAATGCCCCGATGAAGACTCTGTGTGGGAGCTCCAACCCCACATTTCCCTTCTGCACTGCCCTAGCAGAGGTTCTCCCTGAGAGCTCCACCTCTGCAGCAGACTTCTGCCTGGACATCCAGGCATTTCCATACATCCTCTGAAATCTAGGCAGAGGTTCCCAAACCTCAATTCTTGACTCTGTGCACCTGCAAGCCCAACACCATGTGTAAACTGTCAAAGCTTGGGACTTGCACTTTCTGAAACAATGGCCTGAGCTGTATGTTGGCCCCTTTTAGCCACAGCTGAAGCTGAAGCAGCTGGGACACAGGGCACCATGTCTCAAGGCTGCAAAGAGTAAGGGGGAGCCTGCGGCCTGACCCACTAAACCATTTTTTTCCTTCAAGGCCTCCTGGCCTGTAATGGGAAAGGCTGCAGTGAAGGTCTCTGACATGCCCTAGAGACATTTTCCCCATTGTCTTGCTGATTAATATTTGGAAAGGAATATTCTATATCTTGAAAAGAGTTTCTGTTACATGAGTACGCATTTGTCAGTACACATGAATTGGTATACCTAACAGGTTTGTACATGATACAGTATATAATTTTAGCTCCATTTATCCCCCAAAGAAGTATAGAAATATTAAACTCTACCTCCTGATATGCATGATAAAGAGTTTAAAGATGAAGTGTATTGATGTCTGTAACTTATTTTGAAATGGAAAAAAAAATTATTTTATAGATAAGAGCATTAATTGATGCATATATTTGTGTAAAAAGAAACATAAAAAAGTTTGTATATGACTATAATTCCTTACATTTTCAGTGTGTTTGATTGAACATTTTCATAATGAAATGTTGGGTGAAATATTTGGAAATGAATATAATCAACTAACTTGTAACCTTAACTTGGAGATTGTATCAAATTGGTTAGAGGTGTGGACGAAGCCAAATTAAATTGTAACTATAGGTTTTTTAAAATTTGTGTTGAGTTAAATTGTAAGGTAAACCGAAAGAAGCTGTTTGAAAGAACCAAGGATCATCATGGTAAAGAGAATGAACATGAGATGTGTGTGTGTCTGTGCATGCACACGTGTGTGAGAGAAAAAGAGAAGGGGGGGATAGCTGGGCACAGTGACTCACAATTGGAATCCTCGTGACTTGGGAGGAGGAGGTGGGAGGACCACATGAAGCCAGGAGTTCAAGATCCACCTGGGCAACATAATGAGACCCCATCTCTAAAAATAATTTAAAAATATTAGCTGGGCATGGTGACACATGCCTTGTAGTCCCAGCTACTTGCGAGGCTGAAGTGGGAGGATCACTTGAACCAAGAAATTTGAGGCTGCAGTGAGCAGCAATTGTGCCACTGTAATCCATCTTGGGTGACAGAGTGAGACCTCAACCCCAGAGAGAGAGAGAAAAAAAAAAAAAGAGAGAATATTTTAAATTATTTTGCAAAATTCAACAATTCCAAAGTAAACTTTATTCAAGGAAAAAAATAATTAAAGTATGCATTTTAGATGTTGGGGTGATGTCAGCAAGATGGCAGAATAGGAATTTTCTCCTGTCATTTCCCCACTATCTACAATTTTGACAACCATTCAAGTATGAGAGTACCTTTGTGGGAGTCTGATAGTCCAGCTCACAGATGGAGCAAAACAATTATGAGAATAGGCACATTGAAAAGAACCATAAAATAGTTTCACTACTTATGTCATCCCTCTCTCAAGCTAGCAGAACTCAATGCCAAGAGATATACCTTTGACCCATATTTCTCCAATGGGTGAAAGGGAGAGTGTAGTAAATGAATGCCTGGCTTTCCCAGCCATATGGGACACTGATCAAGAGGCCTACTTCTTTCTCTCCCCACTCAGAATACTGAGGGAATCATCGTGGCTGAGTGACTGAGAGGAGAGAATAGAGGTAGGAACTCATAGCTACCAGAGACTGAAATTCAACAAAGGGACACATATGCTACTAACAATTTCATAGACTCCATCAGGAGACCCACTAGTGGCTTGGGATGCCTGAACTGTAGACCCCCGAAACCGACACATGGGTGCTCCTGAAACTTTGCATGTCTCCCTCCCTCCTCTACCTTGGCTTGCTCCCTGCACATGGCCCAAACCCTGACAGTGAGTGTGAACTTGTGAGCATGCAGAGGCAGGCAGCTTGACTCTGTGGGAATGGGAGAAGGCACACGAACTTGAACACTTTAGGGCACCATATTAGAGAAAACAAATGGGAAACTCTCAGAATTTGGTTTGGTTTGGTTTTGTGAAATTAAGAAAATACAGATAATCTTAAAATTTCTCAAAAAGAGGTTGAGTGACACATCTACAGAAAGGATGTGCAAGAGTCTTAGTATCCCCAGTCAGGCTAACTGGTATAACTGTTTCTCTTCTGAAGCCAGGCAGTATAGACTGAAGGAGGTGACTACTTCTTCAGATGTGAACATGGCAACACGAGATTTCAAGGAACACCTGCCAAAAACAACACAAATATAATACCACCAAAGAAACTCAATAATTTTCCAGTTGCCAACAAAAAAATGGAGATCTACAAATTTCCTGGCAAAATATTAAAAATAATTGTTTTAAATAAGCTTTGGTTGCTACATGAGAATACAGACAGAGAAGTCAGTAGAATCAGGAAAACAATGCATGACCAAAATGATAAGTTCAACAAAGAGATAGAAACTGTGAAAAACAAACAAACAAACAAATTCTGAAGCTGAAGAATACAATGAATAAAATAAAAAATGTAACAGAAAAACATCCACAGGATACTCAATCAAATGAAATAAATAGTGAAGTCAAAGCATTAGGAGAAATACCTAATATAGATGACAGGTTGATGGGTGCAGCAAACCACCATGACACGTGTATACCTATGTAACAAACCTGCACGTTTTGCACATGTACTCCAGAACTTCAAGTATAATATTAAAAAAAAGAAAGAAACTATCAGAGTGAACATGCAACCTACAGAGTGGGAGAAAAATTTTGCAATCTATCCATCTGACAAAGGTCTAATATCCAGAATCTACCAGGAATTTAAGCAAATATACAAGAAAAAAACAAACAAACAAACAAAACATCAAGAAGCGAGCAAAGGACATGAACAGACACTTCTCAAAAAAAGACATTCATGAGGTCAACAAACATATGAAAAAAAGTTCAACATCACTGATCATTAACCCAAATGTCCATCAGTGACAGATTGGATTAAGGAAATGTGGCACATATACACCATGGAATACTATGCAGCCATCAAAAAGGATGAGTTTGTGTCCTTTGTAGGGACATGGATGCAGCTGGAAACCATCATTCTTAGCAAACTATCACAAGAACAGAAAACCAAACACCGCATGTTCTCACTCATTGGTGGGAACTGAACAATGAGATCACTCGGACTCAGGAAGGGGAACATCACACACCGGGGCCTATCATGGGGAGGGGGGAGGGGGGAGGGGGGAGGGGGGGGGGGGGAGGGGGGAGGGGGGAGGGGGGAGGGGGGAGGGATTGCATTGGGAGTTATACCTGATGTAAATGACGAGTTGATGGGTGCAGCACACCAACAAGGCACAAGTATACATATGTAACAAACCTGCACGTTATGCACATGTACCCCTACGACTTAAAGTATAATAATAATAAATAAATTTAAATAAATAAAAAAAAAAAAAAAAAAAAAAAAGAAATGCAAATCAAAACCACGAGGAGATACCATCTCATGCCAGTCACAATGGTGATTATTAAAAAGTCAAAAAATGACAGATGCTGGCAAGGTTGCAGAGAAATAGGAACACTTTTACACTGTTGGTGGGAAAGCAAATTAGTTCAAACACTGTGGAAGACAGTGTGGTGATTTCTCTGAGATCTAGAACCCAGAAATAGCATTTGACCCAGCAATCCCATTACTAGGTATATACCCAAAGGAATATAAATCATTCTATTACAAAGATACATGCACACGTATGTTCATTGTAGCACTGTTCAAACGAGCAAAGACATGGAGCCTACCCAAATGCCCATCAATGATAGAGTGGATAAAGAAAATGTGGCATATATATACCATGGGATACTATGCAGCCATAAAAAGGAATGAGATCATGTCATTTGCAGGGACACAGATGGCACTAGAAGCCATTATTCTTAGCAAGCTGATGCAGGAACAGAAAACCAAACACTGCATATTCTCACTTATAAGTGAGAGCTGAACAATGAGAATGCATGGACACAGGGAGGGGAACAACACACACTGGGGCCTGTCAAGAGAGGTGGGGTGTGGGAAGAGATAATACTAGGAAAAATAGGCCGGGCGCGGTGGCTCAAGCCTGTAATCCCAGCACTTTGGGAGGCCGAGACGGGCGGATCACGAGGTCAGGAGATCGAGACCATCCTGGCTAACATGGTGAAACCCCGTCTCTACTAAAAAATACAAAAAAATAGCCGGGCGAGGTGGCGGGCAACTGTAGTCCCAGCTACTCGGGAGGCTGAGGCAGGAGAATGGCATAAACCCAAGAGGCGGAGCTTGCAGTGAGCTGAGATCCGGCCACTGCACTCCAGCCTGGGCCACAAAGCGAGACTCCGTCTCAAAAAAAAAAAAAAAAAAAAAAAAAAATTAGGAAAAATAGCTAATACAGACTTGGCTGAATACCTCAGTGATAGGTTGAAGGTGCAGCAAACCACCATGGCACATGTTTACCTATGTAACAAACCCACATATCCTGCACATGTACCCTGGAATTAAAATAAAAATAAAAATTAAAAAAAAAACAAATCAAACCATAGTACTACAGGAAAATCATCAATCACAAAGAAAGACAGCAAGAGAGGAAGAAAGAAACAAAAAAACTCACAAAACAGCTAAAAAACATTTAACAAAATAGCAATAGTATGTCTTTACCTATAAATAATTAATTTTAATGTAAATAGATTAAATTATCTAATCAAAAGACACTGAGTGGCTGAATGGATGAAAAAGGAAGACCTAAGTTCTTGCTATCTATAAGACAGTCACTTTAGCTGCAAGGACACATATAAACTGAAAGTGAAGAGATTAAAAAGATATTGCATGTAAACAGAAACCAGAAAGCAGCAGAGACAGCTATACTATACCAGATAAAATCACAAACTATAACAAGAGACAAAGAATGTCATTATATAATAATAAATGAGTCAATTCATCAACAAGATGCTATTTTGAATATATAGACACCCAACATTGGATCACCTAAATATATAAAGCAAATATTAATAGATCTGAACAGGAAATATAGACTGTAATGGTATAGTAGTAGAGGAATTTAGTACCCTGCTTTCAACAATGGACAGATCACCCAGACAGAAAATCAATAGGGAATTGACTTGAACTACACTTTAGATCAAATGGACTTAACAGATACAAAACATTCCCTCCAAAAGCAACAGAATGTACATTCTTCCCAAGTAATTGCACAGGTACATTTTGAAGATACATCAAATGTTAGGCCACAAAACAAGTGTTAACAAAATTAAGAAGAATGAAATCATACCAAATATCTTTTCTGATCACAATGGTAAGAAACTGTCAATCAATAAAGGGAGGAAAACTATAAAATTTACAAATATATGGAAATTAAACAATACACTCCTAAATATCCAAAGAATCAAAGAGCAAATCAAAAGAAAAATTTAAAAAACTTGAGACAAACAAAAGTGGAAAAACAATATACCACAATATATGAGATGCAGCAAAAGGCGTTTCTAAGAAGGAAGTTTATAGTGATAAATGCCTACCTTAAGAAAAACAAAATCAAATGAACAACCTACACCTCAAGGAAGTATAAAAGAACAATAAACTAATCCCAAAGTCAGACGAAGGAATGAAGTAAATATCAGATCAGAAAAAAGTGAAATAGAAACTAGAAAAATAAAAAAGAGCAATAAAACTGAGTTGTTTTTTGAAAAGACTGAAAAACAGACAAGGCTTTAGCTAGAGTAACTAAGAATGAAAGAGAAAAGACACAAATAAAATCAGAAATGAAAGAGAAGACTTTACAACCAATACCATAGAAATATAAATGATCATTAGAGACTATTATGAACAATTATACACATGTTGGGCAATCTAGAGGAAATAGATAAATTTCTAGAAACATACCACAACCTAGCAAGACTGAATCATGAATAGAGAATCTGTACAGACCAATAATGAAAAAGAATATTGAATCAGCAATTTTTTTAAAAAAGAACTTCCTAACAAAGTAAAGCCCAAAACCAGATGGCTTTAGTGGTGAATTCTACCCAACATTTAAAGAAAATCTAATACCAATCCTTCTCAAATCTTCCAAAAAATGAAGAGTAAGGAACACTTCTAAACTCATTTTATGAAACCAGCATTATTCTCCAATCAAAGCCAGGCAAGGACACTACAAGGACAAAAAAGAATACAGTCCCAAATCCCTGTTGAATATAGATGCAAAAATCCACAACAAAATACTAGCTAAAAGAACTTAACATCACATGAAAAAGATCATTCACCATAATCAAGTGGGATTTATCCCTGGGATACAAGGATGGCTCAACATACTCAAATCAATAAATATGAACAAGGCCGGGCGCGGTGGCTCAAGCCTGTAATCCCAGTACTTTGGGAGGCCGAGGCGGGTGGATCACGAAGTCAGGAAATCGAGACCATCCTGGCTAACATGGTGAAACCCCGTCTCTACTAAAAATACAAAAAACTAGCCGGGCGTGGTGGCGGGCGCCTGTAGTCCCAGCTACTCGGAGGCTGAGGCGGGAGAATGGCGTAAACCCGGGAGGCGGAGCTTGCAGTGAGCCGAGATCGCGCCACTGCACTCCAGCCTGGGTGACACAGCGAGACTCCGTCTCAAAAAAAAAAAAAAAAAAAAAAAAAATATGAACAATAAGACAATGAAGGATAATAATCATATGATCATTTCAACAGATACAGAAAAAGCATTTGAAAAAAATCAACAACCTTTCATGATGAAAACTTTTAAAAAATTAGGTAGAGAAGGAATATCCCTAAACATAACAAAGGCCATATATATGACAAACTCACATCTAACATCATATTCAGTAGTGAAATGCTGTAAGCTTTTCTTCTGAAATCAGCATCAAGAAGAGAATGCTCACTCTTGCCACTTCTATTCCACACGGTACTTGAAGTTCTGCTTAGAGCAATAAGTCGAGAAAAAGAAATAAAATGCGTGCAAATCAGGATGGAAGAAGTAAAATGGTCTCTGTTTCAAATCACACGGTCTTCAATACAGAAATCCAATGACGCCAACAGAAATTAAAAATGTTGGAAGTGATAAATAAATTCAGTAAAGTTGTAAAGATTTTTGGGGACTTATGTGGTTCCATATGAATTTTAGAATTTCTTTATTTCTGTAAAAAATTCTATTAAGATTTTGATAGAGATTGCATTGACTCTGTAGATCACTTTGTTTAGTATTAACATTTCTGTAATATAAATTATTCCAATCTATGAACAAAGGGTTCTGTTCCATTTGTCTTCTTCCATTACTTTCATCAATATTTTATAGTTTTTAATATACAGATATTTCACTTCCTTCGCTAAATTTATTTCTAAGTTGTTTTTTTTTTTTTGCAATTGCAAATGGGATTGTGTTCTTAATTTATTTTTTGGATAGTTCATTGTTTGTGTGAAGAAACAACTGATTTTTTATGTTGATTTTTTATCAATATTGGTGAATTCTACCCAAGTGAAATTGGTGAAATCCCACTTGATCATGGTGAATGATCCTTCAAGTATGATGTTAGGTTCTTTTAGCTAGTGTTTTGTTATGGATTTTTGCATCTGTATTCAACAGGGATTTGGGTCTGTAATTTTTTTTTTTCTTGTAGTGTCCTTGTCTGGAATGGTATGAGAATAATGCTGGCTTCATAAAATGAGTTTGGAAGTGCTCCTTTCTCTTCATTTTTTTGGAAGATTTTGAGAAGGATTGATATTAGTTTTTCTTCAAATGTTGGGTGGAATTCACCAATGTTGATACAAAATCAACATAATAAAGCAGTTGCTTCTGTACAATAACAATGAACTATCCAAAAAATAAATTAGTGGCTGGGTGCAGTGGCTCACGCCTGTAATCTCAGCACTTTGGGAGGCTGAGGAAGGCAGATCACCTGAGGTCAGGAGTTTGAGACCAGCCTGGCCAACATGGTGAAACCCCATCTCTACTAAAAATACAAAAATTAGCCGGGCGTGGTGGCAGGTGCCTGTAATCCCAGCTACTCGGGAGGCTGAGGCAAGAGAATCTCTTCAACTTGGGAGGCAGAGGTTGCAGTGAGCCAAGATCACATCACTGCACTCCAGCCTGGGTGACAGAGCAAGACTCCATCTCAAAAACAAACAAACAAACAAACAAAATAAGATAAATTAGAAAAACAATCCCATTTGCAATTGCAGCAAAAAGGAAAACTTATTTAGGAATAAATTTAACCAAGGAGGTGAAAAATCTGTACATTAAAAACTATAAAATACTGATGAAAGTAATTGAAGAAGAGAAATAAATGCAACAGTATCCTGTGTTCATAGTTTGGAAGAATTAATTTTGTGAAAATATCGATACTAACCAAAGTGATCTACAGATTCAGTGCAAGCCCTATCCAAACCTTAATATAAATTTTTACAGAAATAGAAAAAAAAATTCTTAAATCCATATGAAACCACATAAGTTGCCAAAGATCTAAAACAATCTTGAGAAAGAAGTTTAGAACTAGAAGTATCACACTTCCTTATTTCAAATTATGTTATAAAGCTATAGTAATCAAAACAGTATGGTATTTGCATAGAAACAGACACATAGACCAATGGAACAGAATAGAAAGCCAAGAAACAAACCCACACATATATGATCAACTAATCTTCAGCAAAGGCACTAAAAATACATCAGGGGGAAACATAGTCCATTCAATAAATGGTATTTTAAACATTGAATGTCCAAATACAAAATAATGAAACGGGACCCTGATCCTATACCATACACAAAAATCAACTCAAAATCTATTAAAAGCTTAAACATAAGACCTAAAACTGTAAAATTACTAGAATAAGAAATAAGGTCTCTGACATTGGTCTTCGCAGTAACTTCTTTTGGCTGTAACACCAAAAGCACATGCAACAAAGTAAAAATAAACAAGTCAGACTACATTAAATTAAAAAGTTTCAAAGCCAATGGTGGCCCATACTTCTAATCCTAACGCTTTGGGAGGTCCCAAGGCGGGCAAGATGGCTCGAGCCCAGGAATTTGAGACCAGCCTGGGCAACATGGTGAAACTCCATCTCTACTAAAAATACAAAAACTGAGGTGGGAGGATCACCTGATCCTGCGGAGGTCAAGGCTGTGGTGAGCCATGATCATGCCATTGCACTCCAGCCTGGGTGACAGAGTAAGACCCTGTTTCAAAAACTAAATAAAATTTTAAAAAGTATCTGCCCAGCAAAGGAAGCAATCGACAAAATGAAAAGGCAACCTGCGGAATAGGAGAAAATAGTTGCAAACCATATTTCTCATAAGGGGTTAATATCCAAAATATATAAGGAACTCATACAACTCAATAGCAAAAATACAAATAACCGTATTTTGAAAAATGGACCAAGGAGCTGAATAGACATCTCTCCAAGGAAGACATACAAATGGCCAACATATATCTGAAAAGGTACTTAACATCATTAATCGTAAGGGAAATGCAAGTCAAAACCACAATGTAATATCACCTCACACATGTTATTAATAGGAATAATATTATCCAAAGGTTAAAAGATAATAAGTGTTGGTAAGGAGGTATTCTTGTACACTGTTTATGGGAATGTAAATTAGTATAGCCATTATGTAAAACAGTACGGAGATCCTCATAAAAGTAAAAACAGAAGTACTATATGATCCAGCATTCCCACTTCTGGTTATATATCCAAAGGAAATGAAATCAGTATGCACTCTCATTGCACCATTATTCACAATAGATAAGTTATGGAACAACCTAAGTGCCCATGGACAGATGAATGAAGAAAGAAGATTTTACATATATATATATATCTTAGCCATATAAAGAGGGAACTCTTTCCATTTACATAAACATGGATGAAACTTCAGAGCATTTTGAAATAAGCAAACTAAGTGAAAAAGCCAGATGCAAAAAGAAAAAATACTATGACATCATTGAATCTTAAAAAGCTGAACTAACGGAAACAGAGAGTTGAATGGTGGTTACCAGGGTCTAGGGGTTGAGGTAACGTGGAGTTGTGAAAAAGAATTATTTTAATTTTTCACCTTTATATACCATTTAGGTTGTTCATAGTAATTATGTTACCTTAAAAAAATAAAATGTGCACGTTAGATGGGAAGATGTTGTTAGAACATAATTTTGCTGATTTTTTTTTATATGATTGTACCGGTCAAACTACCCTTATAACCTGAGGAATTCCTTTTTGAGCATGCAAAATACAGATTGTTCAATAGAAGAAAAGGAGGAATTAGTTGGGCAATCTTCTATAGCCTAATAGGCAAGGTTGTGAATCACACTTTGCTCATAGTCCATTTTCTTTCATTTTATCTACTGATGAGAATAATTTACTCATTAGGTTTCTACAAAACATATAGAGCAACTCCATTACAGAGATGCTCAAATAATACAGACCCAAGTGGCTCATAATCTCTTTCTGGTAATGAGGTATGATGGAATGAGGCATTATAGAAAGATTGTTCCTTTCCCAGACATCACTTGCATACCAGGGGCTCTGTCCCTCATTGTCCAGCAACACTAGGCTAATTAGTATTTTTGAGACACCCAGTGCTATTTCATGTGCCTTTCATGTGAAGCTCTATGCCTTCACTTATACTATTCTGTTCTGTTTTGTTTTATTTGACATTGAACGTCTACACTTCCTTTCTGGCTGTTGAATGCCTACTCATCTTTTAAGACTCCACTGAAAAATTAACTCTTCCTTGAAAATGTTTAAATTTCCCTAACAAAAACTTTTCCTCCATTTTGTTTTTTATATTACCGCATTTATTATAATCTAAGTGTGATGCTTGCATGTCTGTCTACCACTCTACACTGAGTTTGTACAAAGATCATGCAAATTCGGCTTTAGTACAGTTAGCCTTGCAGGTGACTCCAAGGAACTTTGAAGCTCTCTTTACCGAAACTTCCCTAAGAATAGCAACATGACTTCATTATTTAGTGTCCTGCTACACACACACACACACACACACACACACACACACACACGCACACACAAATAATAGGATAGTGTTTGTTTTGTGTATATCTGGCACTAAATATGTTGGTAAATATATTGGTGGTGTATTTTGAAACGTCCTTAAGACTCATGAAAGTCAAACATTTTTCAAGCTGTTTTATTCAGCTGTTTTACATTAAGAAGAAAACTATAGTATAGCCAGACTTGGAGAACTAATTCATTCTGGTTTTGAAAGTTTTGAAGAAGAAAATAACACTTGGATTGTAATCATCCAGTTTGTCCCAGGGTATTAGTGACAGAGTGGTTTCCATATGTGAAGAACATAAAACTGAATACTTTCAATTGTATTAATCCCAGTCAGGAAAGAAAAATTCTCTGTTACTAAACCCCAGAATATCTTTTTCTACAAAATTGATGCAGTTTCAATCAATTTATCTTTGTGTGAATGCTTTATCTAGGCCTCAGTAATGCGCTGTGCAGCACTGACAGTATTTAAGGTATTAAATATCTACTGTGCCAACAAGCTGAGTGATTGACCCAAAGGAGCTGAATTTTTACTCAATCATTGTCCCATACATTTCTCTTACTCTAATTACTACCTTTACACAGCATTAAAAACAAATTATTAAGAGCATACACATTATTAGAGTACAAAATATGCAGATATGCTAACATGTTGCAGGGCAAACCTGGGCAATACTATTTAGTGTACGCAAGTGTCATGGCTGAAAGGATAGCTTCTGAAGCCAGAGAGCCATGGATTTTTGAACTTGACTGCTCCATTCTCCCAACTGAATAGACATATGATCATCCTCCCAGAGGAAGACAGCACCTCTGAGTTCTTTTAGAGGTACATCTATGTGTGTACCTGTGTGTGTGTATGTATGTGTGTGTGTGTGTGTGTGTGAAGTGTTTGTACAAAACAGAAATAGAGAGGCAGTGTTTGTAACAAAAACTAATAGAAAATGAGAAACTGAATTGACATTTGGTTAATTAGTTTACAATTCTAAAACTGAAAATCATCCACATTGTGTGTTCTAGAAAGACTTCCTGCATTGTGACAGAATTGCAACTGTTACAAACTTCTTCCAGTATGCCCACATAGCAATTGGAAAATCCCCAAAATGATGTCATATATTATACTTGTCTGCATTCTTTATTATGGTAAATGTGATGAGAAATATAAGATACTTGTACTCATGCATGTGATATTAGCAAAAGGGTTCATTGATTTGAGAGATTATCGTTCTCTATGCAACAAATTCAAACCAACCTCTAATAGTAACACAGTGTTTAAAGATTAAAAAGGCCCAGAATATGTGATGGTTCACGAAAGAGTAACTTCCAAAATTCCTCCAAGCTGGGATTTTTTTCATTCTCTCTCTCTCTCTGTTTCTTGGAGATAAAGAGCAGTCCAGAATTAGAGGCATGTTCTTTTGAGTATACTACTACTTATAGCATTCTCAATCGTGTGAAACCATGAGACCACATCTTTGTGGACAGAGCAATAAAACTTACGAAAAGTTGTCTTTGTAAATATGGTTAAGAATTTGAAGGGTACTAGTGGCCTGACCTAGCTATACTTTGCTAATTGTTTTATAATTGGAAATGGTCATCTATTATACCACTGCCATATCCCCGTACAGATTTTTGTACTGGCAATTAGAGTCCCGCTGTAATCAATTTCTAAAGCGCAAAAAGGGCTTTGAATAGAGGTTGAAAGGATTTTCAGAAACAATAGAAAAAAGTGTAGATTGTCTTGAAGAGATTGTTGTTTAAAGACTCTGCCAGTGAAGGCACATTTCAATTTTACCCATGAATGATATCTCATCTAAATGAGGCTTCTAAGACGCATTCGTATGAAATTTGTTGAAAATGGTTATCAGTTCTGATCCCACCACCCCTTATCCACAGAATAGTTATGGTCAGTTGATGCAGATGAAGAGATATTCATTTTCCCTCATACGTTCATTTGGACAACAGATGCTTGGAAAAGTTAAATCCATGTAGCTGAGGTCTTTGAAAAACTCTTCAGTGAGCTTGACTGGCTTAAAACTGGAACAAATGTACTGGTTAGGGAGGGGAGAAGTGCCACAAATCACTTCCCTCTCAGTCCTTTAAAGATTCCGTGGCAATGAGCCTGTGTTCTCTTCGGGTACAAACAAACTCTGGGGAGGGGGAATTGAAGCCTGTTTTGCTTTGAAAAACTTGCAAAAAGCCTGAAGAAAGTGTTGTTTTCTTTTCCATATTCAACCTCCGCCTAAATACAGTGTAATGATTGAATATACATTCACAGATGGGGTGGAAAACTGACATTAAGTGTTATGCGATAGAACACCGACATTAAGTGCTATGGTATAGAACAGTAGGTATCAGATTCAGGAGATTCCCAGGCCAAGCCTAAAACAAAAGAAGCATACAAAACATCACAGATGATTCAGGTACCCATAAAAAGCTTGAGGACGACTCCTCGACTGCTATGTTAATAGACGCTCCATGAAAATGTGGCTTTGTGGCCAAATAAGTTTGTCTCAGCATTTGTAAAAGTCAAACAGATTTCTTTAACACAAGACTTTTCAGAAATTAATCTGCTGATTCACACTAATCCTGAAGAAAGGAATAGTGTATGCCAGTGTGATATGGTTTGGCTCTGTGTCCCCACCTAAACCTCATTAGAACTGTAATCCCAATGTGTTGAGGGAGGGAGCTGGTGGGAGGTGACTGGATCCTCGGGGCAGTTTCACCATGCTGTCTCATGATAGTGAGGGAGTTCTCACTGAATGTGATTGTTTGGTAAGTGGCGCTTTCCCATTCTCTCTCCTGCTGCCATGTGAAAAAGATCCTTCATGCTTCCCCTTCATCTTCTGCCATGACTGTAAGTTTCCTGAGGCCTTCCCAGCGATGCAGAACTGTGAGTCAATTAAACCTCTTTCCTTTATAAATTACCCAGTCTCAGGTATTATCTTTATAGCAGCATGAGAACGAACTAATAGCAGTGGTTCTCAAAGTCCCGAGGACCAGCAGCCTCAGTATCACCCGGAAACTTGCCAGAATGACCCAGCCATCCCATTACTGGGTATATACCCAAAGGATTATAAATCATGCTGCTATAAAGACACATGCACACGTATGTTTATTGTGGCACTATTCACAATAGCAAAGACTTGGAATCAACCCAAATGTCCATCAGTGACAGACTGGATTAAGAAAATGTGGCACATATACACCATGGAATACTATGCAGCCATAAAAAAGGATGAGTTTGTGTCCTTTGTAGGGACATGGATGCAGCTGGAAACCATCATTCTTAGCAAACTATCACAAGAACAGAAAAGCAAACACCGCATGTTCTCACTCATAGGTGGGAAGTGAACAATGAGATCACTTGGACTCGGGAAGGGGAACATCATACACCAGGGCCTATCATGGGGAGGGGGGAGGGGGGGAGGGGGGAGGGATTGCATTGGGAGTTATACCTGATGTAAATGACGAGTTGATGGGTGCTGACGAGTTGATGGGTGCAGCACAGCAACATGGCACAAGTATACATATGTAACAAACCTGCACATTATGCACATGTACCCTAGAACTTAAAGTATAATAATAATAATAATTAAAAAAAAAAAAAAAAAAGAAAAGGCAAGTTTTGGGCCCACACAAGACTCACTCAGTCAGAAACTCTGAAGGTGAAGTCCGGTGATCTGAGTCTTATAAGCCTTCCAGGTGATTCTGATGTGAGCTAATATCTGAGACCCAATAGTATTTGAAGTGTTTCCCACAACTATTTGACTAAAGAGTCTTTTTTTTTTGCTTTCATCCGTTAGGCGGCAAGACTAGTATTTTCTGCCAGGAGGAATGCTACTAAAAGATGTGCGTGAGGGGGTGGGGTGGGAAAGGGTGTGTGCGTGTGTGTGTGTGTGTAATGAAGATGTGTGAAAGTATTGATATCATCACTTGTAGGAAGGTTTATTTGAGCACTATTTATTTACTTATTAATTTATTTTAACACCACCATCTGTTTAAAACAACTTTAAGGCAGCTCAAAAAGAATGCTGGCGGGAAACGATTCTCCCTGGGCATTTTGACTCTATCCTATTAATGCGGGCATCCCTGAGACCCCCATAGTGTTCATTTGCTTATTACCAGCAGACCTACACTATTTCTGAGCAATAAAAAAAGGAAGACCAGCAACCGAAGCAGTCAATGACCCAACGTTAAAGTCCTTAGAGAAAGAGGGAGACGATGCACAATTTTCCCTACTCATTAAAAATCAGGAAGAGTTAACAGGGAGAGGTGGTTGAGCGAGAGTCTCCTGATTTTTAAAACATGGTACAAAGGCTCCTGCATTTAAAAAAGGCAGGTGGGCTTACCTCATGTAGGTGTGCTTTAGAGCTCAGGCAGGATGAAGCAGGATGAGGAGGACTTACGATGAAATCACAAGGTGACTAGACTGGGCTGGGGTGGGCAGGGGTAGGAGCTCATGCTGAATCTAGTCCAAACATCCTAGAAAAGAGGAGTCTCCCCTCCTTGCAAAAGCAGGCTGTTTGGAGCCCCAGTAATTTTATTTGCAGATGCTCTGAAAAACACTAGTCAGTTACATTTTATGTATTTCACAATTCTTCCCTCCATATACAGATGTTCCTTTACTTACGATGGGCTCACATACCAATAAACCCATCTGAAGTTGAAAATGCATTTAATACACCTAACCTAGCAAACATCATAGCTTAGTCTAGCCTACTTTAAATGTGCTTAGAACGCTTATATTAGCTTGCAGTTGGACAAAATCGTGTACTACAAAGCACATTTTGTAATAAAGTGCTGAATATCTCCTGTCATTTATTGAATATTGTACTGGAAATAAAAAGCAAAATGGTTGTATGGGTGCCTAAAGTATGAGTTCTACTAAATGCCTATTGCTTCTGTACCACTGTAAAGCCCCCAAAAATGTAAGTTGAACTATTGTAAGTCAGGGACCATCTGCATTGACTGTTTTCAAAGTGTTCATTGCCAGACAATGCAGCTTTGGGGAGCTAGAGAAAAGTCATCAACATTAAAAAAAATTTTACATTTTCCTTCAGTTCTCAAAGGTAGAAAGGATACTAGATATTTAGTCCTGTATATTCCCTCTAGAGAGGAGAGAAATAAGCAACAGAGACGGGAAATGACACTGTGAGTGGCAGAGAAAATACTAGCACAAAGGTCTCATTTGTACAATTTGACCACTGAATAGGAACGTGATTTCCTTTGTACCAATCTGAAGTCCAGGTACAGTAACTAGTGAAATAAACACATTTTAAGGTGTTCCTGTTAATATGAATCTCTAGACTGTAGATTATCTGAGGACAGCGACCTTAGCTACATTATACAATGTTTACCTCCAGATGCTACTTCAGTTACTGGCACATAATGGACACTCAATAAATACATGTTGGAAGATGATTCTTTGAATGAATATAAAGAGTTTATTCGGTGCGTATTTGGGTATACAACAACAAATATTAAACAACTTTTTTAAACTTTTTGTGCACAGGACAGAAAACTGCCTGTACATGCTATGTCCACTTTTGGAACACAGATTTTTAACAATTATTAATGCACAAATCTTACATATCATGCAACTCTATGCCAAGAACCCAACCTTCTTCCATGCAACAGATATGAAGATCTAAATGGAAACCTAGCTAAGTCTTAAACACTTTTCCAGTAGCAAGTATAATATATGTTGTTGAGGGAAAACCAGTCTTAACAATTCCTTGTACACAATATTCATATGCCAAATACAATGACAGGAGGACTCATACATATACAGGTAAGACATTTCTTGTTTTAACAACACAAAAGACAGCATCACAGTTCCACAGTTCCTGTCTTTACACAAGAAGCCACAACAATAGTTTAACATGATACACAAATGGAATTAAGAGAAATCTACACTTGAGGATAATTTTTTGAAGATATCTTTACTGACTGGGGTTGACAATACAACTCAATTTCTACGCACAAAGTACAGCACAATAACTTGACCAGAATACCACAAAAAAGAAAAGAAAAAAAATTGGTAAAATCACAAGAACACTGTTACCTTGAGCCTGAGAAGCCAATTCAGATTCAACCCTGAAGTTGGTTGATTTGGATTAAGTGACGCAAAAAGTCAATAGAACCATTGAATTTCAGAAATCATAAAGTTGCACTATGCCAAAGAAAAGAGTACATGTGAATCAAGCGTTGATAGAAAACATCAAGCCAAGAAAACAACACAATTCACATAATTTTGTTTGCCCCGACAAAACATTTAAGCAGTTAATTTGGTTATGTTATGTTTTGTTTGTTTTTGAAGAACAATTGTGGTCTTTGAAATTTTCTTGGGGGGAGAGCAAATTTTGATCAGCATTAGTGCTGTGAAATCTTTTTGGATTATCATCCCCAAAGTACACGTGAGATCATGAGAAAATTTGGCAGTCCTTCTCCCAGATTTAGTTCACTGAAATGCTTGGCATTCTTTTGCACAAGCTCAATCTAAATAATGGGGCTTTAGTATGGATGATAAGAAGGTCTAATGGCAGATAGAATAGTGAACTCTGCCTGTTTGTTTGGTAAATGTCACTGACAAATTTGAACTTTTGGGTGAAGGACTGCTAGAAGAATTCAACAGCACCTGGAGGTAAGGTTCTGTTACAGAGCCCTTCTTTTGCCCTCACTGGCTACGTTGATTCATTGTGGCTCATGGATTTGCCTCCGTTCAGCACGCCAGAGACACTTCTGCTCTTGGTTGGGGTCCCGCTTCCAGATCGGGAGAACTCCGTGAGGTCGTGCAGTGATGGCTCCTTGTACATGGCCACTGAAAAGCACACAAAGATCGTGTAAAAGGCCTTCAAATGGGCATACCAATTGTGAAAATTTCTAAGAATAGCTGGTAGGTGTTCTGTTCTACACACCTAAATGACAAGTATGTGAGGTAATGCATATGTTAATTAGCTTGATTTAGCTATTCCACAATGTATACATATTTTAAAATATCTTGTTCATAATAAATATATACAATTTTTATGTCAATTATAAATTAAATTCAGAAAAGGAAAAAGAGAAAAAAAATACATTAAAAAAATGGGCACACCGCACTGGTCCTCAACTTTTCTTTTGGTTACTAGGCTTCTGTGCCTTAAGCCAGACATGAAAAATACTGCTTTCAAGGACTCAGTAGAGAGTGGACAGGATCAGATTAAGCAGAAATCTAGCCTTGGTGTAGTAGTGTGGAAAGAATTTTAATGCCCAACTTCAATGACATATGGTTATGTAAGAGAGGATTAATAAAAAATGCATTTAATAAACCTCTTAGAAGTTTAAATATGATCTATAGCATACTGTGCAAGGCAAATATTAAAATGGAAAATATTTTAAAACACTGATTTCTATCATACTTTAAAATGAAACACTTTAAGAGCCTAAGTATTGGATAATTCTTGGTCTATTAAATGGTAAAATTTATTATTGTTGTGCTATAAATAAACATCATAGCTTAGAGTTATGGAACACTTATAACACTAGATACTACTCTAAGTGCTTTGCATGCATTATCCCATTTAGTCCCTATGAGAATCTTATGAGTACTCTTATCCATATTACACAGATGAACTTGAGGCATACACAGGTAAATAAACTGTTCAAGACCATCCAGTTAGTAAAAAGTGAAGTTGGGCCTTGAATCTAGGCAGTCTGGCTCCAAAAAACGTGCTGTAAAACACGGTGCTATGCTTGTTTGAATTGCGCAGTGTCTGCCTCTACTCTAAACCCCTACTCTAACCCCAGGCTAGTAATCTCTTTGAAGTCTTCCTCTGCTTTGCCTGCATTTTCTGTCTCTTCTCTACCATATCTCACTATTTCTTATATTCCTATCTTCCATAGCCTATTCTTATCCCTCACCCTTTCTAATTTGCTATTAATTTGCTAATAATGATGGGAAAACTATAAGCAAAATTTGCTGAAATAATATGTTGGGCCCTTAGAGAGGACCCAAGGAACTTTCTGGTGTTAAGTGTACACACATTTTTTTTTTTTTGAGACGGAGTCTCGCTCTGTCACCCAGGCTGGAGTGCAGTGGCGTGATCTCGGTTCACTGCAAGCTCTGCCTCAAGGGTTCACACCATTCTTCTGCCTCAGCCTCCTGAGTAGCTGGGACTACAGGTGCCCACCACCACACCTGGCTAATTTTTTTGTATTTTTATTAGAGACGGGGTTTCCCCGTGATAGCCAGGATGGTCTCGATCTCCTGACCTCCTGATCCGCCTGCCTCAGCCTCCCAAAGTGCTGGGATTACAGGTGTGAGCCACCACACCGGGCTGTGTACACTCATTTTTAACACCTATGTTTCTGCCCAGGCAACACTGTAGCATAATTTGGGGGTCTTGGCTGTCCTGAGTTAGCATGTAAGTTACTTCTACATAAGTGAAGTGTCACTATATGTACATGCATTATGGAAAAATTAAAATCAGGAGAGCAAATGTTTTTGAGTGTTACAGAATGTAAGGTTTTAAAATAAATGTCTTAATGTGGAACGATTGTTTCATTTTCAAAAGTATTATTAAGGGCTGTTTTAAATTACTATTTCTAAATGTTCAACATCACTAATCATCAGGGAAATGCAAATTTAAACCACAATGAGATACCACCTAAATGCTGCAAGAACGGCCATAATTAAAATGTCAAAAAACAACAGATGTTTGGCATGGATGTGGTGAAAAGGGAACACTTTTACACTGCTGGTGAGAATGTAAATTAGTACAACCACTACGGAAAACAGTATGGAGAATCCTTAAAGAACTAAAAGTAGCATTGGATCCAGCAATCTCACTCCTGGGTAGCTACTGAAAGGAAAATAAGTCACCATATGAAAAAGACGCCTGCACAGGTATGTTTATAGCAGCAAAACTCACAGTTGCAAAGATATGGAACCAATAAAGTGCCCATCAATCAATGAGTGGATAAAAAAAAGTGGTATATATACACCATGGAATAGTACTCAGCCATATAAAAGAACGATACGATGTCTTTTGCAGCAACTTGGATGGAGCTGGAGGCCATTATGCGAAGTGAAGTAACTCAGGAATGGAAAGCCAAATATTGTATGTTCTCACTTAAGTGGGAGCTAGGCTATGAGGACACAAAGCATAAGCATGATATAATGGACTTTGGGAACTGGGGTCGGGGGAAGGCTGGGAGCGGGGTGAGGGCTAAAACCATACATATCGGGTATAGTGTATACTGCTTGGGTGATGAGTGCACCAACATTTCAGAAATCATCACTAAATAGCTTGTCTATGTAACCAAAAACCACCTGTACCCCCAAAACAAATGAAATGTAATCAATCAATATTATTTAGTAGCATGATCCATAGTTCCCAAAATATCAAATGTACCTTTTAGCGGTTTGGGTAGAAAATGAGCTGCAGGTTTGTTCTTCTTCACATGGTTGCCTTTCATGATCTCGCCTTCTCTGTTCAGACCCAGATACCACCCTCGGCCTGACTGCTGCTGGCGGTATATCATTGATGAATATGTCACATAATAATTTTCAAACACTGATTCTTTGAATTTGCACTCAGGTGTGAAAAGTTCCTGCAACAAAAAGTATATAAACAAAAGTTCAGTGTTTATAGCTACGGATTTCCTGTAGAATCATGCGGCATCGCCTTTTAGGAGGTTAAGACATACTTTGTAAAAGCTTGTATGACTGGTGCTCTATTTTAATAGTATAAACTATCATCATTGGAAACCAGCAGACTATATATAACATTTCACGTGATGCTTTAGAAAAAGCCGTAAGTGAAAGTGTCATCGATCAATGATTAGCTCTCTTTGTAATAGGTAATGGGAACATCAGAATAAGCCACATAAGTGAAATATATGGGACAACTACAAGAGCCAAGGATTGAAAAGACAAGCACAAAACTGACACATGGAGCTTTGTTCCCTTCAGGGTTCAATATGAAAAAAAAAAAAAAAATTCGGTCCTTGTACTTAATTTTCATGGATTCTTGAGTTATGATACACTATGGTTGTCAATTGCCTCAGGCTGAAACCCGTGTTACAATGCTTTCTGCCTATGTTTCTAAAAGAATGCTACAAAGAAAGCCTACCTTTTACTTTTAGGTAAACCAAATTGATTTTTTTTTTTTTTGGATCTATGAACCTTGACTTGAGACAGAAAGAAAAATTCCCCCCTCACCCCATCCTTGCCTTACAGTAACATTTACATGCAAATCAATACAAAAGCAAGGAATTTACAGTGATTTTACTAGCAGACATGATAGAGCAGCCCAGTGGACTTTGAACTCAGGAATGTGGTTTTCTGTCATGCATTTGGCCATTTTTACTTTAGACTGGATTTTTCAAAAGAAGGGCTCCTGCCCTCAATAGACCATTTCAAGGAAAAAAAAAAAAAAACAAAAAAACAACCTTTTGTGTGTTTGAGTGTACGCGTGTCTATGCGTACAATAAACAGCCATTAAAAATGATAATTTCTAAGCTAAATGAAATGAATAGTCGATTTGATTCTACAAGTAATCCACAGAGTACCAAAGGGCCTACTTGGAGTGGAAGATTATTAGGAAAATGCTAACTGAGCTACATGTGATAGAGGCACCAATTAACCTACCCGAGTTTTGCTAATTTGCTGAGATGTTATCAGGAAAAACACTTGGTACTATCATCAAAAACATGTATACAAACAAATATTGCAAGTTTTCTGGGGCACCAGTCTTTGAAAAACAATGTCTCCGTGGTTTTACCTTTCTTTATTTTCATATTGGATACCATTTCAAGCAATACACACTAGCTGAGCAGCAACATCTGAAGCCCTCTCAGTCACTTCAGCAAAGAGGGATATAGTCCTCATGCAAGGCAGCTTTTCTCTGAAATTTAAGCACTCAAGCAATTTCCTTTCCTTTTTTCTAGGATTCTACGATCAGTGCTTCACACAGTAATCTGCCTAATCTCCCCTCAGCTTCCCAATCTGGCTCCCAGAATGCACGAATTGGAGTATCTTTGGGGGTTATTTCAGCCTAGGGGCACACTCATAGATCTTCAGAGGATTCACACAAATTCAACCTACTCAAGAAGCAATGTACTTCTAAGGCAACTGTCACATGTTAGGAACCAAAATGTTCTATTTATGGGCTGTGAAAACTCCTCTTTGTAGGATTTCTCAACATAGAGAAAGCCAAGAAAGTACCAAGAAATTTGACTAGAAGTCTCCACATTTCCTTTAGTGATGAGGACAGCTACACAGAACGTTGCTGAAATTCTTTGGGAATTAAATCACTGTACGGAAAAAAAATCATCATTGGAGAATGGATTTTCCTTTCATAAAGAGTCAAACCATTTGAAAATAAATCTGGTGAAAAAGGCATATGATCAAGGCAAGTGATACCAATTAGCCACATAAACAATGTATGGCTGACTCCAGAATGGTGAGATGCGATCATTGCATATTCTAAGTCAGGTCCCCAAAATGGGCTGCATTTAATGTCTTGTGAGATAGCAGCATTCATTCATTCATTTAATACACATTTTCTAAGGATCCATTATGTACTTGGTTGGTGCTAAATATTCATAGGTAAGTAGTATGTGGCCTCAGACAGCTTATCATATATTTGTAGGTGTCAAGCGTGTACCCAAATGTCAGAGATACAATGTGTGCTACCGTAAGGAAAGAAAGGGAGGCTTACAGGAGGTGCTATATGAAAACAGAAAAAGCCAGACTTAATTCTGACTGAGGGCCTAGGGAGGGATTCACGGAGAGGTATCATTTTAGTCAAGCTTTTCAATACAGAAAACGGAAGAATAGTATCTGAAGCACAGAGCCACACTTCCTCTACTTTTTCTGTATTCTCTGTCTCAGTAATTGGAGTCCACCATCCTGGCAGCTGCTCACACTTAACACTTCAGAGGGCCTTTCATTTCATTCCCGTGCTCTCTAGTCCATGATCCATGACCTTCACCTTCCATTCCCAATGCCACTGCTCTACTTTGCGCCTTATTACCTCTTCACTGGACTGCTGTCATAACCTCCTAACTGGCTTCTTCTCTTCAGCTGGCAGGTTTGCTTTCCTAAAGCAAAGTTCCCTTCCTTGGGAAATTTGGATGATTTCACCTTGCCTATAGTAAAAACAACAAACAACTTGATGTAACATTTAAAAATTCTCCACAGTTCAGTCACTACCATGCCTTCCAGCGTCATCTTCCAGTGTCATTCACCACAGAACCAGCCATGTATGCCTTTGTGCTTTACTGAGGCCATTCATCTCCTTTGCTGAGAATGTCATTCCTTTGTTTCTCTACCTACTGGCTTTCCTCTAATCCTCCAAGGCCTAGCTCAAATATGACTGTTTCCAGAATCACATATAATCTCTCCCAAACAGAACTGATTACACCTGTTATCTGTGCTGCCATCAGCTCTATCTACATCTCGAGCATGGCCCTGTGACTCATACAACTGTATGATTAGCTCCAGATGGTAAGGAACTTGTCTTACTTTTTCCCCCCATCTACCTTCCCCCCACAAAAATGACACATTAGCACATGGCAGACCACTTGATTATTGTTTATATAATTTGAATTTCAGATGTTCAGATTTAAATATTGGAAATTCTAGGATTCAGAATTATCAACTAGTAAAAAGTCTGCAGGGAATTTCCCTAATACCGTATCATGAAATCAGCTGTATGTAAAATGAGGCTGTCACTGCATGGACAGATTCGGCAAGTGTAATTTAGTATCTGTTAAGAATAACATAGCACCTACAACATCAGGAGAAAAAACTTGGCAATTGTTACAACTATCGAAAAATGGCAAGGAAGGACTCAATGAACTGAATGCTCTGTCACATCCTGGCAATTTCTTAGTCATCACCACTAAATTTGGACTCAAAAACTCCGTAGAGAGGGAGAAAAATGAGGCCAAAAAAAGAATGTTGAAGCAACCAAAGGAGTGTTCTGTTCTCTGTGTATGACACTGTCATTTTATCCAGTGTTGAGTAGGCAGAAGAGGCTTGATTTTTATCAAATGGGAAAAAATGTGAACATCCCACCCAACACAGGCAGGCCCACCAAGAGGATACAGTTTCACCCCTATGTCTCTGCAGTGATTCATACGAATAATAGAAACTGGATTTGTCCCAACCCACGAAATCCCTGTTCAGAGGAGACTAGGTAGATGTATGCCAAGGAACCAAGCTACTTTGATTGATCTGGAGATGCTCGCTAGTGCACTGGAAGAAGGTACCATAGCGGTCTTGACACATGGGAGGCACTAAATAAAGGCAGCAATCACTGTGTTCTGGATTTAATAGGCACCAGATAAATATCTGCTATTGTAATTAATGCATGAATGAGTTAAAAAGATGTCATGCATTCCCTGCAGGGTCACTGAGAAATTACTTGACATGAGTACAAAATAAAAGATGCTTTAAGTCTTATAACCTTTTATGTGTTGATTTCTCTTAAAAGAAATATATGTTTTGCATATCTATGTTTTTTTCAGGAAAATAACAACTTTTTGTTTAATGAAATAATCAATCTGTCTCTAAAATTTTTCCCCTGTATAATCATGTCTATTCCCCTTGAAGTTCAATGTTTGTTTTTTAGTGAATACTGAACCTTTTATTTAAGAAATTCATGGTGGCTCACGCCTGTAATCCCAGCACTTTTGGAGGCTGAGGCGGGTGGATCATGAGGTCAGGAGATCGAGAGCATCCTGGCTAACATGGGGAAACCCTGTCTCTAGTAAAAATACAAAAAAAAAAAAAAAAAATTAGCCAGGCACGGTGGCACGTGCCTGTAGTCCCAGCTACTCGGGAGGCTGAGGCAGGAGAATCAGTTGAACCTGGGAGGTGGAGGTTGCAGTGAGCCGAGACTGCGTCAATGCACTCCAGCCTGGGCAACAGAGCAAGACTCCATCTCAAAAACAAAAAACAAAAAACAAAAAACAAAACATATCAGTATTATTATAGTATAATGATAATATTTTGGGTAAGGAATGAGGAATCTACATTCAGAGAATAGGTGGATCCAGGAGCAAAATCTAATATTCCTTTTTACCAACGTACTCACATGATGATGGAGGAAATAATTCTTTGGAGGTTGAAATATCACTGACAAGAATAAAACATTTGAACCCTGAACATCACATCCATATAACATATTGGGGAATTGTTACAATCACAGATGTTAATGGTCAGCTGCCCTTCTCAGGGCATATTAAGACCTCCACACAGACTTTGAGAGGCAAGTGAAGAATGCATTAGTGCAACAGTTATGTTGAATATATGCAAATAACCGCAAGACCCAAGGGTGTACCAGAAAACATTTTTTCCCTAGAACAAAGGCTTGGGAGCAATATACATTGTTATCCTCTGTTACAGTCAGAAGAAGCAACAGTGGCCGGGCTTGCCCCTGGCACCAAGGGCAAAGTATGGACAGAGTGTAGTAGTATCTCTTTGGAGCCAGGTTAATAGAAGAGTGGGCTGTAATGATGGCTTCCCTGAATGGAGCCAAGTAAGGACCATGTCAGTCAGCAGATGGGGTGCAGCTATATCTTCAGTAGCCATACCAAAATGATGAGGGCTAAAGTATCTGTATAACATTGATGTTGTTTCAGAGTCTTAAACACATTTCCAATACCAAAAGATACACACCAAGACTAAATGCCTTCTTGATTAAAATAAGTAATTTGGCAAACACAGGCCTTAATAACAGGTTTTTCATACTTTTTTTCACCCTGCTCTTGTATTTTCAGCTATAGTGCAACTGATAGGGTGGCACTGTTTCATTTGAGTTCGCATCTCAGCAGGATGGGAGGCTTTGAGGATTGCCATGCAGACTGTAAATGTTTCCCTTTAGCATATTTCTCTCAAAAACATATATATATATATTTTTTTACATGGGCTACACTGATTCCCTTGGATCTAGGGGGAGCAACAGAGTGTACTGAAGTTGTCCATACATAAAATGGGAACACTAAGTCCCCAGTCTGGCGAACAAAGCCTGTGATGGCAGTGTTGCCAAGTGCACACATCCTGGTATAGATTAATGTGTCTCAATATATTTTGTTTCATTCACATGTAACGTTTTTTAAAGCACGAACAATAGAACACAGAAAGAAAAACAGTTGATAGATATTATGAGTGGGCATTTAAAGAATGTTTCATAATGAACCTAGAAAACACAGTTTCCTCTTTTCAGTAGGTTTTAGAAACCTACTTTAACTAATCTACCTCTTCCTTCTACATTCCCACCTCTCTCTTCTTCTCCTCCCTTCCAGTCGCATTTTCAGTAGCCTGACCTTCCAATTAATTGAACAAATACTGCCAGTAGCAAGGGTCACTCTTCTAATTCTGAGCCATGTTCTGATGATGATTAATTTTCCAGATTAAAAGTTAGGTTATTTAAGCAGGTTTGACTTGTGTGCACCAATTATTCCCCAGCCTAATGAAATTAATATGCAGATTAAAATTAGATTTTCAACTCTGTTAAAAAACTTGAAACAATAGAATCTTAAAACATAAATCATGCCCATGGGGGTGACAATGTAACTACCTATATTGTCTATGCAGCCTTTCCTTCCACCAGTGATTTCAAAATCCAGGACTAATTATTATAGTTAGGGCTTTGATGTTCTCTTCCAGGGTATATTTGATGTGAATGAACTTCATTATTACTGAGATCAAAGCATGGGAAGGGAGAGATTGAGGAAGAGGGAATCAATACTCACCCAGTGCACTGTAGCTAAGCAAAATTATGAATTCACGATAAACAGAATATGGATTGCTCACTCAAATATCCACTGGACTATCAGATACTTGAAGGCAGCTCCTAACATAAGGTCTGGCATACAGTAAATTATCAAAACATACCTAGTGAAATAAATAAATTAAAAATGGAACATACGAAGAAACTTTGGAAGCTCCCTTGTATAAATCCAAAAAAGGTTTAAATGTGGCACTACATTTTCCAATGAATAGAGGACTATTTTATAGTAGAGACAGGCAAGTCAGAAACTTGCCTGTGAGGGTAGAAAAAGTAGGTGATCAAAGGAGGAAAGTGGTTTAGAGGTAAATTCAATTTCAAAACTGGAAAGGAGGACAGACAGGGGAAGGAGGAGAGGTATGGAGAAGAGGGGGAGAGAGTGAGGGACGGAGAGAGAAAAGGAGGAAGAGAATAGAGAATAACAAAAGCAAAACAATACTTAAGCAAAAATAAAGAAATTCCTAATAATCCAGACATAGGCAAGAACCTTATACTCTTGGTCTTTTTGTCTGCAAATAGTTAAGGGTTTCAATTAAATTCTATTAGACTGATTTTTGTAAAATGGTGAAAAAAATCTACCAGTTCTGCTGATCTTCCTGGTTGTTGTATGAGGATGCAATGAGATGATCTAGGGTGAAAGAAGCTCTGAATATTGTAAGCTCCAAAAACATGAAATGTGGGATTGCTTCTGATAATATAGGCCCAGAAACCAGGGCCAAATAAATAAATCCACTTTTCAAGATTGTTTTTCACTATGGGATCAATTTACAAAAAAAGAGGCCGGGCTATATGTGCTTTATTAACATGGAAGAATATAAATTCTGTCAAAAATTAGGACTGCGCATGAATTACACTTTGTGTTTGGTGCTCTCCTCCAAGCTTGGTTCTCAGAGAACTGTTTTGCCTCCTTTCATTTTTCATTTCTGTCTGCAATAGGCTGAAATGGCTGCAGTAATCCAAGCCATAGCACTAAAGAAATGCAGTGCTGAAAAAGGGGTTTCATGAAATACCATGCCACAAAATGACTTAAAAATACACATGTTAATTAGCAACCATTTGTAAAGAAATGCAAATTGGAATTAAGAGTATGCACATTGGGACTATTTTTCCTCATATGGTTACACTGAATTATTTACCAAGAATTTCTATCTTCCTAGATATTTCATAGATATTTTAATTTACCTTATGTGGACCCCACAAAATGTCAGCAGAGTGTCGCTTTTTCTCCTTAGTTCTTCACAAACAAAACTAAGAAAAATATTCAGGAACCTGTCAACCAATGGCCTGTTGAAAACAGAACTAGGACTCAGATATGACCATATTTCAGCCCTGGAGTTCATTTAGTCCTCTATACTGAATTGTTCTGGATTTTCATATATTTCTGTAAAGCAATGCCATACCATGGCTTATCCGGGCTCTGAATTCTTCCAAAACAATGTTTTCTAAAACACACTGAAATAAGCTAGAAGTTAAAGAATGAGAGCAAACAAATACAATACATCCCTTCCAGAGGCTAAGATGGGTTATTTGTGTCGTGATATAAAAATTACAGGATCCAAACGCCTCACTCTCCTGCAAGCCTGGTCAGCAAATACATTTTGGCATGGAAGTAGCTTGTTGAGACTCGTGACAAAGAAATAGGCCATGTGTCTTCGAGACTGTGTGACTGGCCCAAGACTGTGTTAGTCTGACCCTAACCTTGCAGGAGAATACAGATTGCTTAGGCAATCCAATTAGGTGGCAGAGGGAGTAATTCATTTTACATAAAATATGTTCCAGAGAGACTGTGTCAACTGCTGTATATTTTAAAACTTATTAGGGCATCTCACTGTTTAACAGAAATCTGTGGAATTTTTTTTTTCAAGTGAAGAACACGTCTCTAAGGTGAATAACCCCCTGAAAAACCTATTAACCTGCTTATTATGTGTATTAATTCAGTATATTGGTTTTTTTAATGGCAGGGTTGATCTATGTGTTTTGTTGTTGTTGTTGTTGATTTAAAGTCTGTGTTTTTTTTATTATTATTATACTTTAAGTTCTAGGGTACATGTGCACAACGTGCAGGTTTGTGACATATGTATACATGCGCCATGTTGGTGTGCCGCACCCATTAACTCGTCATTTACATTAGATATATCTCCTAATGCTATCCCTCCCCCCTCCCCCAACTCCACAACAGGCCCCAGTGTGTGATGTCCCCCTTCCTGTGATCTATGTGTTTTGAAAGGTGAATCAAATATCAGATATCATTTCTAAAAATAAACCTTCTAGATTTTTAGCCAGTCCTGGAATTCATTTGTGCCCACTGGATACATAGTCTCTGCTACTATGAAGCTTTCTAATTTGTGGCAGTCCTCTTCTCTGTATTGACTTCAGAGTGGGATCTAAATCCAGCTGCAAGAATATGAGTTCTGAAGTACATGTTATCCGGAGAACAAGCTTAGTAGGTTGTGTCTTTTTAAATAGCTGTTGCAAGCACTTGCAAAGCTTAGGAGCTCTGAAAAATTTTCACAGAGATCCAACCAACTGTCATGCACAAGACAAAGGTCCTTTCCTCCTAGATGAATTGAAAAGCTCTAGCAAGGCCTATTAAAAATAAAATGACACCAAAGTGGGTGCATATTATATTCTTGTACCTCAGGATTTTTTTTTCTTTCTTTCTTTTTTTTTTTTTGAGACGGAGTCTCATTCTGTTGCCCAGGCTGGAGTACAATGGCATGATCTCGGCTCGCTGCAACCTCCACCTCCCGGGTTCAAGGGGTTCTCCTGCCTCAGCCTCCCAAGTAGCTGGGATTACAGGCAAGGGGCCACCACACCTGGCTAATTTTTGTATATTTTTAGTAGAGACGGGGTTTAACCATGTTGGCCAGGCTGGTCCCAAACTCCTGATTTCAGGTGATCCGCCTGCCTTGGCCTCCCAAAGTGCTGGGATTACAGGCGTGAGCCACCGCACCTGGCCAGGAGTTTTTGAGAATCATACTTTTGACACACATTGGACAGCAGCTCTGTTACATTTGGTAGGGTTTGTCTCTGAAGAAAAGTGTCACAGTAATTAGGAGTCTGCTTCTTCAAAAACTTTGAAAGGAGACTTTCTTGAACAAGTAGGAAAGTAACGCTAGACAATAGCAACTGCTCAAATGGAAGTCACCAATGTATTCTTTCTCCTGCAAAACATAAAAGCTGGTGTCAGGGCAAGGTGCGAAGGCCTCATCTATAAACCAAGGATTTGAATGGATGAGAATGGTGCTGCAGAGGACTGTTAAACTGCGGCATCACATTACATTACATTACATTACATCTGCAAATGACTACTGAGGATAACAAGTGCTAAAGAGAGGAATCTTTTTTACAAAGAGCGCATTTCTACTCATCAGTGCCTTGAAAGGAGCTACACGAGAGGATGCTAGTGGCAGTCATTTCTCACGAATCTGAATGGAGGGAGCCAATTTATTCACTGGAGACCCAAATAGAAGAATTAATTCTAATCTAGGATTTAATGAAAGCCTACTGTGTCCCAGGCACTGTGACAGCCCCCTTTGAAATATATAACAATCTGCTTTACTCTTGAAGGCACCTCTCAGTAATTACATCCCTCTGGCCTGAGAGTTCCTCCCACCTCACAGGTTAGAAAATCACAGCAACGGTACCCTTAACAAGTCATTTTTAAAATAAACTCAATTGCAAGTGCACCTTTTCACCCACAGAGTAGTTACTGGGTAGACAATAGCTGTAAAGTCAACTCCCTTCTAAATGCGCAACTTCAACATTTGCTGAAGGCTCAGCCCTCCCTCCTATTTGTGTGCCCTGGCCCTTTTGAGGAGCTCAGCTCTAATTTGCCTCTTCCACTTCCCAGTTTTCTGACTGTAGGCAATTGGTGTGTTTTCTGATCCTGCATCTGCAAGATGGGGACAGCATCACGTGTCTCATAGGGAAGATGACAGAAGGCATGGGGAAGCAGTTAGCCTAGGTGGAGATGTTCAACAACTACCAGATCCCTTCCCTTCCTTTAACTTTCCATTTGTGTGATAGATAAGAAAACGTAGCGTTCTCCCCACCCTGCAACTTGAAACTGATCTAAAAACTGGTGATTGTCAATAACAACAGAGAAGAAAAGCACCTTTCCATTTCTGTGAGGGGCGAATATTACACACTAGTTGTATGTGCCAGAAAGGCTTACAGTACTGATTCCTTTTCAAGGATGACAATACATGAGCCTTTGATTTAGGGCTTAAAATAGTCTAAGAATCTAATACTAGAATTACTATAATGTGTATCAGTGAGACCACATGATAATAAAGGGATTTGTGAAATAATCCAATATTAATAGGCCAGATGACATTTACACATCTCACTTTAATTACTATGCTACAAAACTACAATATTATTATCTCATTTCTTTTGTTCCAAACCACTGTTTTACTGTTCTACTTTCATAATGTAGGTTACTAATAACAATAATGAACAATATAACAGTACTTTATGTTTAAGCAGTGCCTACAACTGCTTGAATAGTTATGGCATTCAAGTGATAGGTAAGGGACAGTTTAACAAAAGTAATGACAACAAAAGTAAAAATTATATTAATGGGTTTTGGTAGACTTTTAAACAATTCTCTAAAGAGCTTGTTTTAGAGTCAAAGAAATGAAACCAGAGATGCTAATACACTAGAACCTGGCATTAACACTTTCTGTTGGAGAACTAATCCAGTGCAGGGAAGCTTCTAGAGGAAGCTGGGATCTGTTTAAGGTAGGTGGTACTGGCATGTGATATTCCTGGGGCTTCAAGACACTGAAGATCCAGAAGCTCGAACTGATCCTGAGTTCCAGAGGGTAGGAAGAGGTTTGACACAGAACAGAAGCCGGGCCAGGCAGCCTATCCCCTAGGCCACTTCTTTTTCCATTACAGTGGACAGCAGCATTCCATTTATTTTATATAAGTCTGTCCACTTAACATTCTCCTAGATCATGGCATGAAAGGGTCACTCTTCTATTGCAAAACTGTTCACAACTGAGTTTGGGCACATGTTGGGTTTTTTCTTTCCAGTGAACTCTACTCTAGAAGTATTCAGGAAATGACCCCAGAGCCCCTTTACTGAAATTAGGCTTCTGCCTTTTCAGGTACAGATGTGGGTAACACATATAAGGAGATATATGAATTATTGAGTCAGATTCATGTGTGTTTCTGTGTGCACTCACATGCTTACATACGTGAGAGACAGAGTGAAACAGAGAAATACAAAGCAGAGAAAGACAACAGAGAATGAAAACACGGAAAGTTGGCCGGGCACGGTGGCTCACGCTTGTAATCCCAGCACTTTGGGAGGCCGAGGGGGGCGGATCACGAGGTCAGGAGATCGAGACCATCCTGGCTAACACGGTGAAACCCCGTCTCTACTAAAAATACAAAAAATTAGCCGGGCGTGGTGGCAGGTGCCTGCAGTCCCAGCTACTCGGGAGGCTGAGGCGGGAGAATGGCGTGAACCCGGGGGGCGGAGCTTGCAGTGAGCCGAGATCCGGCCACTGCACTCCAGCCTGGGCGACAGAGCGAGACTCCGTCTCAAAAAAAAAAAAGAAAACACGGAAAGTTAAAAAAATGGGCCATTTGCTTTCCCCAATTCTATAAACCTGTGGACTTTGAGAAATATCCACCACCCTCACCCGTGAATGTTTAATGGGGAAGACTGGAAAGACATCTCTTTACTGTCCAAACTCCCAGCTGTGCTCAGAGCTTAGGGTGAAATCTGATAGGCTGCCCAAGGTAAGTAAAGTTCTTCCGTAAAGTTAGTGTCTATAGAGGAGCCAAATAGAGGAGTAAACGTATTTCTTCCTGGAGATTTTCCTATGCTCAATGCACATCCATCTCGGGGGGGGGGGGGGGGGGGGAAAGAAGGAAATCCAGGACTCTTGAGAAGTTCAAGATTGGTGCAAAGAAATCCTGTGAAAGCTCATTAAAACAAGACACTTTGAAATATGAATGTCACCATCATAAAGTGAATCACATTTTCACAAGGGACATATAATGCTTAGATGTGTAGCTATGTTGCAGTGAACAAGACAACGATTTCCTATTTATGACTAAACTGCCATCACCTGTGATGCTGTTTATGATTGTTATCACTTTATATTATGGCCTCTGTAGAAACCACTGCAGTGAAGCCTGAATTCTAAAAATGCAATGATTTACAGGAGTGTTTAGGCCACGTATCTAGCTACAATTCATAACTGAGCCCTTAGTAGCTTAAATTAAATTTGGCTTGCCTTGTATTTCCTGAAATATTGCAACATTTTATATTAATATTTTAAAAGGATTTTGATGACATTAAATTTTGAAATTGGCAAATTACAGTTCTTTATCAAAATATGCAATTTAAATTTTCAAATATTTGTTACCTAAGTATCACTGTAGCTGAAAACACAACACAGTAATATCATATAAACTATCAGAAATATATAAAAATGATTAATACTTCATAAGCTTTGTACAACCATTACCTATCTGAAATAATGTTCAGTTCTATTTTCAACAATGTAGACTGTTAAAGTATTTGCATGCGAATGCAAAATACATAAATTATTCCTGCAGGGAGCTCTTAAAACTTAAGGTAATTATATAGCATGGAAGTGGTTTCAGACAACTCAAACAAAATAACAAATAATTCTACAGTCACCCTTTAAAATGATTACTATTCTGTGTTACCAGTGATCGTGATCATTTAAAAATCCCTCCTTACAATTACATTCACATGTTCAATTCTTACTTTGTTCTTTTACCATCAACCTCTTACAGCTGGCTCTGAAAATTTGCATGCTATAAAAGCTGAACTAGTCAGCTAGTAGAGATGAATCCTACAGTTATATTCATGCTGTGAACAGAACCGTAACACTCCCTTAATATATCTTATCATTGCACTTTTATACTAAGCGTGAATCCAAATCAAGTCCTATTTTTTACATTCCTCCTGCTCAAAATCTTTTAATGGCTCTCTGCTGCCTACAGGATAAAATCTAAACTCCCTGGCCGGGCGTTCAAGGCCCTCCACAATCTGGCACCTGCTCTCCTACAACTCTAGCATAAGATTCCTCAACTCAAGCCAGATTGGAGAAATAAGTCCAGGATGAAAAGTAGGAGAGATTTTTTTTCTTATGAATGGAAAAATATCTCCTACAAACCAATTACTGTGCTTCAAGGGTAAGATACTCTCTGCGGGTAGAGAGAGAATCATTAGGTCACAGGGAGTATGTAATTAATTGCTCCTCAATCCCTTTCTTATGCTCTGCAGTATTATTTTTTTAAAATCCTGAAAAATGACTTGCAGTTCTCGAACATCCCAGTTGTCTCATGTCATGGTTCCTCACACTGTGATTTAGCAGGCAGTGCACTTGTGCAAGGCTGCCATCATGCACGCAATTCTTTGGGGCCACTTGATAATAATAGGCACCTCTTCTTTTCACAGTGCACAGAGAAAAAGAGTCAAACGTCAGCATGTCAGAAACCTCCAGGCTCTGCTTTGGCAGGAATGCAAATGCACTTTACCATTGATTATTTCTGAAGACTTTTCACAGCATCAAGGAAGAGGAAAATGAAGTCGTATCTGAACAGAAGGAAGCTAAATTATTTATCTCATACTAATTTTTACCAGATGGCTGGTGAAGAAAAATCTATATTGGCAAATATGTTGTATATATTACCTGAAAGATAATCAAGGGGCCTAAAACTTTAAATGTCCACAAATATTTGCATTTAGTCTTAGTGCTCACATTGATTTCATGCACAGGTTCTTCTGAGTGCACGTGATTGGTATACAATAAATTGTTATCACCAAGTCATTATAAGCTGCACCATCTATTCATGAATCACATCAGCAATTAGATTGCTTCTAATTTTTAAACTCTCAGATAAACTGTATTTGGTATGTCATTACATGATGATGGCTACTAGATCCCTCAACATCAGGAGGATACAAACAACACTCCTTCCCCAAGAGAAAGAGAATATTGCCCTTCAGTGAGAACACGGTTCTCAGAATTAAACTCCCTCACTAAGCTTCAGGCAGAACTGGTTAAATGCTGACTTCCAACTAAAATAAACACAGTCGGTTGATGGAAAGGTGATGACTGTAAGGGAGACAGGGTGTACCAGATACACATTATTTTCCTTTCCTGCCCAAGTTATGTCTCCGGGGGGAGGGTTGCATGTATTCCACATCTGATTCTACCCTCCCCGGCCCTGTCAGGGATCCATTTGCTCTGCTTTGAAGCTCACTACTGGGGAAAGGAGACATAGACTTGTTCTTTGATTGACTCTCAAATGCCAGTTGTTCAGGAAAGAAGACATTCAATTATGTGTGCTGGTTTATATCAAATAAAACGTTTTCAGATGAGCCTAGCTATTCTATTCTGTTCTCTAGGTAAAGCAGGTATAAGTTCTGGCTCCAGAAAGAAAGTGGTTCGTGTAAAGAATCATAATGCATGGTTTACCTAGACAGTCAGAACTCCTCTGAACAACATCTTGATATAATGTTTGCTGTCTGGCAGAATGTATGGTATCACCTCTGGCTGACTTATGAAGACCAATTTTTCTATATGCCATTTAATGAAGAGTTTACTCATTCAATTCAACAAAGAATTCTTAAGTGCCTATCACGTGCACTGGTTTTCCTAAACTAGATTCAGACAACCATGGTGCTTAGCACTTTTGGAACAGCATGTGCCTTCTCTAGACAGTTGTCCAAAGAGCAGTTCCCAGGTCTCAGCCTGAACTCATGAAGTATCCTAAAGTGTATTGTTACAGCAAGAAGACAACAGATCAAAACTGAGTTCTATAGTCTACACTGGCCAAGCAAGATACAACTCTACTTTGCATGAATCTCTTCCTACTAGAATAATCTGCTTGAGCATTTATTCAATTCCAAAAGGATTCATTTGGTAAATTCATGTTATAGTTAAGTAACCTATTACCCTTAGAAGTGGCAGTAGCTAATTACTTACCAATTTCTTTAAAAAAAAAAATGTGATTATCCTAGATCAAGGTACAGATTAAAATTGAAATAGCTTATGTTGAAACCTAAAACCAGATCTTTCAGAATCACACTTCAGAATGACCCAAGTTGCCACCATGACAGTACCTACAAGAACATACAAGTTGTACATGCTATGACTAGCCAAATATGAGTCAATCACAGTGAACTATAAACAGTACTGTACATTCTAGGCCAATAGAAGACATTAAGATTCAATTTTTTCTTTCTCTTTTTAGTTGACACATCATAATTGTACATATTAATGGGATACAGAGTGATGTTTCGATACATGTATACAAGGTGTAATGATCAAATCAGGATAATTAGCATAGCCATCACCTCAAACATTCATCATTTCTTTGTGTTGTGACCATTCAAAAATCCTATCTTCTAGCTTTTTGAAACTATATAATAAATTACAGTTAACCATATTTACCCTTTACTTCTGCACAACACCAGAATTCATTCCTCTTATCTAGCTATAATTTTGTACAATAAGGCTCCATTTTTAAATCACCTTTCCACACAGGAAGATTGCTTCAATCATCGGAAACAACATGCTATGAAATACACGTTGGTGTCACTGAAGTTATAGTTTATGCAATTCAGATCTACTGAAGGAATGTTTACAGAAGCTGGATATTTGCTGAAAACCGTAGGGAAGAGGAAGGAACAAGGGAACCATAAGCCAAGTGACCGGAATAAAAGATAGTATGAAGACTCTGAGTAAACACTGACAGAGTTTCAAATCTCACAGCTTTGGGGTAAGCTCCACAGACTAAGTTGCCAGGGACTTCACTAATTTTCCAGCATTAGAAGGAAACAGGAGTAGACAAATTTAGCAGGTATGAAGCCATTAGAATAGGAATGTTTTAACTCTGTGCAAGCACATCAAATTATGTGTACAACTCCCATGAAAACGCAAAGAGATGGGTGTGTAAACAGCAGTGACAGGAAGACAGACACACACATAAGCAGTGACAATAATTTCCGACTACACATTCGTTTTCTTAGCAATATAAACTCTCTATTGTTTTAAGTATTCTCAATATTTAGCCACAGTTGCTCACTGTATTCTGTATAGATAATAATAGATTCGATTTTTCCTGAGCCTGAGTCACAGCCTGGTAGTAAATTAGGTGCTTAGGAAGGTACTTTATTTCCTTGAGGCCACTGAGCCATCATTTAGGGCGTCATATGTTTGCCATGGTTTATGGAGATGCTCCTGACTCACTTCAGTGGGAGTTGTTTTTGCTGCACTGCTGGTAGCTGAGTTAAATGAGTGTACTCATTATTTTCTTTGTGCAGTGCAGATGGGATGGGCTAATAATACTTTCTTGCCAATTCCATTCTGACCTACAGAGCAAATACCCACAACGTTTTGTTAAAATCTGAGGTTCATTCTTTGTGTGTGGAACAAAGCAAAGTCAATGAGGCTACCTGGGGTGGAGGGAAAATTGTGGACTCCTTGATAGCATTCCCTAATTGACTGTGTTAGTTGGCCACTAGTACCACGTAAACTCTACATGTTGTATAACATTAATTTACAATACAAAGCAGATCATGTCATTCTTCTACTCTACACCTTCCAATAGCTTTTCACTTCACTCAGAGTCAAAGACAAAGCCCCTGACGTGGCCTGTGAGATCATCTGTGATCTGACCACTACTACATCTTTGCTCCTATGTATCATTTGTTCTCTTTTTCATTTTCTATCTCACACTGGCTTCCAAGGTTGTCCCTTTAATATGCTAAGCATAGCCCCACCTCTGATTCTTTGAACTGGCTTACACCTCTGCCTTGAGTAATTTTCCTCCAGATATCCGCCTGAACCTTCCCCTCTCATCTTTCAAATACCACCTCAACAGAGAGGCTTTCCCTGACCATCCTATATGAAAGAGAAACCCTTATCTCTCCGTACTCTCTATCCCTCTAACCCTTCTGGTTTATTCTCCAAAGAACACTGTGTCTTTATTTGTTGAATGTCTGTCTACCCTCTCTATAATATGAGCTCCCTGTGGACAGGGATCAGGTTTTGCTTATTGCTGTACTCCAGCATTTGGAACAGTACATGGTACTCTGTATTCCTGCCATAAAAATTTACTAAATTAAGGGATAGATGAATCCTGGTGGCCCTGATACACTGAAGGAACAAATTATTCCAAATTATTAAGGTCTTTGCATCATTATTAAACAATTAGATCTGTCATAAAATATTTAGGACCCTACTGAGGTACAGTTCTCAGGACTTTAATTTTCACTGTTGTTATGAACTACATTACAATTATAAATCAGCATCTCTACCCAAAGAAACAAAATAAACCCTTATGAATACTCTTTTGAGCTAAACATGAAAGGCTATTCACAAAGAAGGTAGGGCAAGATGAAAGGAAACAGCTAAAGAGAATACCTTTGAAAAGTGTGCCAACAGGTAATTAATCATTAAAAGCAGCAAATCCTGATGGCTAGTAAATTTCAAGGACTTATCCTAGTAATATATGAAAGTGAAATCATATATATCAGAAATGCCAATATATCAGAAATGCCAACATATCAACATATCAGAAATGCCAATTCCTTCTACTGAACAAAACAACAAATGAAGAATACGTCTTTCCAACGAAAATTCTGTAATTTTGATGATTTAATTAAAATACATTGCAGATTACAGATTAAACATTAAAACATTGAAAGCAGGTTAGCCAGGGACCTAGTATTTATCTCTGATGTTTCATGGGGCTTAAAACCTGATGTCACTTAAACCTGATGTGCTTAAAATGCTCTTTGTAGAATATGGGCATCTCAGGCTGAGCACATAGAGTATAGAAGGGTTCATGGTTCATTCTTTTTGCCATGGACCACAGTTTTTCTTCAATTTACCAAAACAAAGATAAGAATTTTTTTAGAAAGAGAAATATTAACCAAATACATGCCACAACTTGCTAATTAAGTACAATGGGATACAAAAATCAATCACTTCAGTGCCGTGCTTCCAATGTTATTTAGAGAAGGAAATGATTTGAAAGGAAGCATTGTAAGGAGAAAGAAAAAAGAATGATAAAGCTAATTATTAGCAATTAATTATTAAATTAAAATTTAAAAAAGTTAAGAATAAATTAATTAAAAATTAATTACAAATTGGATTTAAAGAGTGATTAAATTGTGAATTACACTTCACACAAGTAAGTATTTTTCCAACAGCAGTAAACACAAAATGTATCTTTATTCTACTCACTGGCAAGTAGGTACATCAGGACTCCATCATAGTGTGCCTTGCTAATAAGTGAACTCAGAAGTAACGTATCTAATCAAATACTTGGGATGGTTTAGCCAGGAGCAGAGGTTCAGGGCCCTGACCTAAGAGCAGTGAAGAGGTTTAGCTGAATTCCCTGCAAGATAGCCTCTTTTGTATATAAACTAACAGACTAGATACTGGACTCAAAATAAAAGTAAGGCAACAAACACAATAGGCCTTTTAGTCGCTCCTTTCATGGAAACTGGTTTTTAAGACATGCCCACCGCAATCAACTGTCTTGGCTTGCTGATTTTGGCACACTGGGAAAAGGAAAAATGTATAAGGGGCGATTACATGCATTTAAAAAAATCTGAACTAAAGGTTAATGGCAAATAGCGTTCCAGACTGGTGCACTGTACACGCTTTTGTTCTTCACTTTATATTGTATATTAAAGACGCTTTGCATTTGCATACTGGTTGAGTTTTTAAGTCAGTAAGTTGCAGAACAATAATTAGAACCCAGCCAGGTCTGTCTAACTTAGTAACTTTGGGCAAGTAATGTTACCTCCATGCCTCAGTTTCCTCATCTTTAAAATGGGGGAAAATATAGTACATTCTCCATGAAGTTGTTAGGAGGATAAAATAAGTTAAGATTTGTAAAGGGCCACCCAGCCTATAATAAGGAATACAATTTCCTAAAGCAGAAGTTTATAAATTGAGGAATGAATGGCAGTATTTTAGGATGTTTGTATTCATGTAAAACAATTACTTTATGCCTGAATAAAATAGCATAGCAATGGCTGCCCCTATGTATAAACCAACACAGGACTAACAACCAATTAGTGTCTACAGTCAGCATCAAATCTGCTTCAAGGTGAGTGATTTAGGCTTTTGGTTTTCAAAATGGGGTGATGGGCTGGGCACGGTGGCTCATGCCTGTAATCCCAGCACTTTGGGAGGCTGAGGTGGGCGGATCGCTTGAGGTCAGGAGTTCAAGACCAGCCTGGCTAACATAGTAAAACCCCGTCTCTAATAAAAATACAAAAATCAGCTGGGCGTGGTGGCACTCACCTGTAATCCCAGCTACTTGGGAGGCTGAGGCAGGAGAATCACTTGAATCCGGCAGGTGGAGGTTGCAATGAGCTGGGATTGCACCACTGCACTCCAGCCTGGGTGACAGAGTGAAACTCTGGCTCAAAAATAGATACATACATAGCGGGTGATGGCAGGTAATGAAATTCTGTGACTTCATTTTTTTGGGTAAACTTTGTTTTTTTTTCTGTACTTCATCAGTCATCGTTAGAGCATAGGTTAGAATCCTCCAACTTGAAGAATTTAAGCGATATTTCTAAATATCTGGCTAAGAAATCCCCAGGAGATTTCTCTGGAAGTACTTTTCCACTCCTTTGCTCTTCCACAGCTTTTGAGGAGTGAGGCTGCTCCTCCTATTACCAGGAAATGAACTGCAAGAGCTTATATTTTGATAGTGACCACCTAAAAATGCATTTTATTCTAGTGTACCTTCTTCTTGTCTACATAGTAGTTCCTAGGTTTTTCTTGTTTTTGTTTGTTTGTTTGTTTGTTTTTTGTTAATACCCTCATCTAAAATATTGTCAAAATGTTGCTCTGCGACAGTAATCTGTGCCTGGTAGTCTTCATTTGGGAGTGGCCATGTCATAGAAGGAAATCCGGAGTATCCACTGGCTTTTAATTCAATGTCTGTTCAACATCTGTTTCTCCCATTTAACGACAAGCTCAGATAAGGCAGAGGAAGTTTTTGGCAAGCATCAGACAATCAGTGGATTATTGTTGAATGAATAAATGTTTGGATGGATGAAGGCATAGAAATATATAATGTAGGAAGCTATTTTGACGATGGTAGAAGGAGTAAAGATACACGGGTCAAAAATAGATTTATTCAGAATCTTGCTAATTGGTTAAAGAAAAACAAGAGAAGTTTAGATTGTATATATAATTTGGTGAGACTATTGATAACAGGTAGACAAAGTAAAAAGTGAGAGAAGGTTAAGATGTGCTAAGGAGGGGCTACCAGGGTTGATGAACGTGGGTGACAGTTACTTGAGAGGTGAAATGCCTTTTCGAAGGTGCTACTCTAAGCAGATTTTAGCCAATCAGTAATGATACTGCATAATGATGGTAAAATAATAATTTATTATGCAATCAAATGATTTTAATTAATATCAAAGTGTTATTATGTTACATCCATCCTGAGATTAGCATTTGGAGCATAATTGCTAATATTAATGCTTTGCATCTATTCATAGCATATATGTTGATTATGCTAACCCTATGGTTTCAGAGGGTAACTGGAGAAAGCATATCTTGCTTGGGGGCTACTCTTACTCTGTAGGAATAATTGAGAACCTGTGATACTAGGAGACTTTTCATTCATTCATTCATTCATTCATTCATTCATTCATTCATTCAACAAACACTTACTACATGCATGAAAAGTGTAGACACTATGCTAAAGTCCTAAGGATACTACAGTGAACAAGTCACAGCTATTTCCTGCTTTTTCAGAATTTACAGTCTGGTTAGAGAAACAGGAAGGATAAATGTTGCAAGCACTGTTTGGCAAGATGAGTACCAAAGTAGGAGTAATCATAGTGCGCTATTAGGAACTTTGAGAACACATGGCGCTCTAGTCAGAGAAGGAGCTGCTGTTTAGTAAGAGCATCCTAGTCTGAGGGATAACAGCCATTTTAGCCTGAGGGCCACTAGAGAGGCTCAGTCATAATAATGGATATTTTATAATAGAAATCGCTGACATTTATTCAACACGTATAGTATGTCAGTAATGTGTACAGAACTTTACATACATTATCATAGGGAATACGACGGCATAGCGTATGTAAATCCCATAGGTGTTGAGAGGAATAGCAGAGTTGCCTTGGGAAATTTTCTCAGGCTTTCTCTAGGCTGCAGTGGCTCCTCAAAGCTGATAGCAATAGCAAATAAGAACAATCCTGTCGCAGTATCTCTTGGTTGGCAAGGAGTTCAACAGAGCTTATTGGAGGAGGAGACCATAGCACCTTGGGGGGTTCATGATAGCCAGTGAATGACAAGACTTGGTATAATATTTCACATTGCCAATCACTAGGAGCATATGAGTTTAACACTAACAAATCTTCTGGCAGATGCCAGTAGGTTATTAGCTTAATGCTGGTGGGTTAAAGTGTCAGAAAAGTAGGGGGCACGACCTCCTTTTCAATCTTCTAGGTAGGTACTACTAAAGTGTGAAACAAATGGCAGGCAGACTCCTCAAAAAATAGACACAATGTCCAAAAAACAGAGAAGGCTGAAAGATACTAATTTGAGAACATTGTGAGGCATCTTAACCAGGGAAATGCTACACATAGAAAGGAACAAAGTACCAGCTACGGACATCATTAAGGCCTAACTTTTCAATCAGACTGACAGCACTGAATGAAATAATCTGTTATATTTAATAACCCTTGCTAAAGCTTTTCAGAAATCATGATGGCATTTCATAGATCACCCCTGTGCACTCTGAGCTCAATTCTCAATTACTGGTAAAATGACTCCTACATATTATTCTCCTTGACCTTGTTCTTTACGAATTATTGGAAATCAATTTTAGAAAAAAAAAAGCAAATTAATTGACATATATTTATTGATTGCCTATGGGCAGGGTAATGTACTAGGTTCTTGGAAATGAATGAAAATATTTAGTTGAATCTTTAATTTTGATCCTCTGGGATCCCATTTGTCATGAATAAACACAACCCAGTAACTTAAGAATTAGGTGTTTATGTGACTTCATCTATTATTAAAATAACATTAATCACCATGTTATTGAATTATCTTATTAGAACTGCAAACACAGAATTTCCTTTAGCAATTACTGACTTCCTACACAAACAAGCATTTAAATATGGGCATTTGCCTTTAGCCGTAAAGAGCCAATATTAGGAGCTTTTGCCTCAAGCCACATGGGTATGCATAAACTATTTGAAACCATTTAGAAATTTTGACACAATATTATACAATCATATTGCATGCGATGATGGGACTACATTGACTACTTTTATCATCTCAATTTTCCACTTAATGGCTTTGGCTATATACTTAAGGAAACCAAACCAATGATTTGGAGTGTCCTTCTTGGAAATTCTCATGACACACATTTAATTTTTTAAGTTTGAATTTAAATTTTTTTTGTGGGTACACAGGAGGTGTATATATTTATGGGGCACATGAGATATTTTGATATAGGTATACAGTGTGTAATAATCACATCAGGGTAAATGGGGTATTCAACACCTCAAGCACTTACCCTTTCTTTGTGTTACAATCCAGTTATACTCTTCTAGTTATTTTAAAATGTACAATAAATTATTGGTGACAGTAGTCACCCTGTGACTATGAAACACTAGATCTTATCATCCTATCTAACTGTATTTTTGTACCCATTAACCATCCCCACTCCCTGCCTCACCCTTTCCAGCCTCTAGTAACCATCATTCTACCCTCTATTTTCTATGGCAAATATTTTATTTGAATGTTGCTCTATGTAGGATGTACTTCATTTTTAGAATAAAGTGATCTGAAATATATTACAGTTGGGGGAATTACACAGATAATACACACTCACTATAGTATACATCTAAGAAAAATATAACAAGGAAGTTTCATTTCTGTCCCCAAACACTATGTTATACAATCCAAAGGTCCAATAGAAACACATTTGAGGAAGTCTGCTTCTTTAGGTAATACGCACTGTGTTGTCTTTTCAGAGATCTACCACCACTACTACTCATTCAGTAGAGGAGTTAGGGCTAGTTAATAGATAACAAGTGACCCAAACTACATAAGTTACTTGGCTAGTATATGTCCATGCAATTTTCCTTCCTTCTCCCAAACCCTATCACAGTTCTCTTAGTCAGCCTTTTCTTTTGTTGTACTCTAAATAAATAAGAACTTGGAAAAGGGGATAAGAAGCAGCATATCCCTCAAAGATCTTCTTCTCAGATACCTGGTGCTCCTCTACAATTGACATTTGTGGATACAGAGTAACGGTTGCTTTCTGCCTCTTACATAAATCAAAACTGTGATTCCATTTCTTTGCAGAGACTTACGGCTAAGGAACGCTTCAGTTTCTTAAGTTCTGATGCTAAGTCCACTTGGTGCTTTGGAGTTCCAGTGGGGATGAATGAAAGCATTTCACTGTGAACTCTGGTGATGTTACTAGTGCTGCATTACTTAATCATATTAGATAACTTCCATATTAGGAAGTCCAGGAGGCACCATGATTGTTTGGAGATTTTCTCTGTTTCTCACATAGTCTTCTGTTTTCACCAATAGTATTAGATAGAAATTTAATTTCTCTGCCTCAGATTACTTTGGTAAAAGAAAATGAGAGAAGGAGAGTTGGTACATTAGGTTAGAAATAAGGGTATAGGAATAGTTGCAGATCAGTATTTCCTTGTTCATTTTTACAGGTAGTTTGCCATTTTCATGTGTTTCATTCTATAGGAATGGCTTTGTTTTATTTCGTTTGATAATTGGGCTATAATGAGAAATAGAGCAAAGCTGTGAAAGGGTTCATGACAAAATCTCACTAAGTACTATTTCTTTGAATGTGATGCAGATTTCATCAGGGGGTTCCAACCTTCTTTATCACCTTAATCTTTAAGAACAATAAAACACAATTCTCAATAAAAATTCTAATCTGCATATTAACTAAGATTTTCTTCTCCTTGGAGGAGTTAGAATAAAAATACAAATAAACAATGCATCAATATAAGAAATGAGAACATTTGCATTTACATAAAGCTTCATCCAAGTCTATGTGAGAAATATAACAAAATCCACATTAGTAAAGTTGAAATTCATGAAGTCCTAATGATGTTTCCCTGAATTCTACAGGACTGGCATTGAGTGATTCACTTCCTGAGCATTGACAAAATCGGATCCATTGTTCCTTTAATTTCATTATTTTCTCTTACACAATAGTTCCTTTTCAGACAAGAGTACAGTAATAGGTAATGACAAGTACAATAAAAATGATAATGTTCTTAGTTAACAATGAATGATTAAACTGTCTTGGTAGAAGTCAATATGGTTCCATATTCTTGTGAGTTAAAAGATGACTTTGGAATATGCTTCAACCATCACTTTAATATACGTTGTTCAGCATGAGAAAGTTAGCTTACTAAAGAGTGCTTTCTAAAAAGCATCTGAAATAAACGCAGCAATCAGCAAGACATACTGAATCCATGTCCAGAAAATTTCTGTTTTTAAATGGAATAAAGCATGTACCCCATGGCAGAGGCATAAAATGGAATTCAGGTAAAATGGCACATCTGACTCTAAAAAGAGCATTTTGATTCTGTTCAAAAGTTACATCTAAACACTAAAAGCAGCAAGGGCCTCTTCAATTTTCCATTTGCTAATTGTTTCTAATCTATTCTGCAATAAAAACATGGTGTGCTAATGGATAATCATTAAGAAGGAGGGAATGCTTTTCAGCTAGCTCCCATTCTCTCGAGGTCCACCCAGTTGTACTTCAGATGCCCTGGTGCCTACTGGATAGCTACTGGGTGCTGTCACCAGCCAGCTGACAAGCATAAGATTTGGGGTGTTCCTTTGCTCTAGAAGGCTCTGAGCTTTCACATTTCCTTTTTTATTGTTTGGTCCAAAGCCTTATTCAGGGTTTCCAAACTATCTCTCATTAATAAGGAACTCCAGCTTGAACAAGACTAGTTCCCCCTCCACCCTCAAAGTCTAGAGTCTGGACTAATGGAAAGGAAGAAAAAATTCCACATTAGTGAAGTTGTGGAATCACAGACATCTATTCACAGTTAAGTTATCCAAGTTAAAAAGAAAAAACCTCAAATGTGTTTCCCTTGGAGTTTTGTATTAATATTATGCAATACAGTATTCAGGACAGAAATTTATCTTCCTATTTTATTTTGCTTAGGTGAATATGGAAATGATTGTGTATTTTCTGAGACTCCTCAGATAGGGAGGAGGCAGTCACAAGTGTGGTGAGACTAAGCCAACCTGGAATCAAACATTTTCTACAGACAGAAATCACTAATCAGTCTTGTGTTAAATTGCTCAAGAAAATCCATAAAGCAGTTAACATCACCTTGATTATTTATATACACAGATAGTTGAAAGTTGACTAATAAGATTTGGGAACAAAATATATAAAGCAGCTGATGTCCATCATGGAAAAGCGCACATAAAATCCACACCATAATGCAGGATGACCATTTCTAAACTCATACCTTGTGTTCAGGCATCTACTAAAACCTTGAGAATGATAATATTTGTTTTATATTTTAATTCTGTGTCTAGTTCCAAATGAATCATCATTGACTACTCTCCCTCACCCAAAATTATGTAAGCATATAATAAATGGAGTTGTGGTTGTGGATCATCTTAGGAATAGACATTCAAATAAACAGGCATATAATTCTTATTTAAAAGTCAACTGGCCATCTATGCAAAATCCAAATACAATTTGTATCGGAAAAATTATAGGGTTGGGGTGTGTTTGTTTGATCAGAGAGAGAGGAGGGGGACCATTTTAGTCTATGTTTTCAAGGCTTTACACTTCACTCAACATAACTGCAGCTGAAACTTTAGTTATTCTAAAGTCATGGTGGGGAATTCTTAACAGAAAATCTCACAGCATCTTCTTTTGTGATTCACCTGTATCTTTGGTATTCTTTGTCATCTGATCATCTACTAGTCTAAATTAGGTTTCATTTAGCACACTTCCAAGGCTGTTCTTACAAACAGGCAGCTGCCACTAGAGCATCTTCTTAAATGGCTCCATAAATGAAGTAAAGAGTATGGCTGTTCCAGTGGCCTGTTTTGGCTCAATGGTACAATCTTCCAGCTGGTGAATTCCCCAGTAAGTAACCACTACAAGAACAATTTGTTTGATTGATGCAATGAAGCCTGAAACTTGCTATGGCACAAAGCTGCCTCCAGATTGGGAGGAAACTTTGGCTAGCACAGTCCCTTGAAGACGTAAATGTGAAAGGCCATCTTACATTTTGTTTTGACTAGGGCTCTCGAAAAGCTCAAAGTTACTTCAAATTATTAGTCAGGCCTGAAATGTTATATTCGATACCTGTACAAGTCTTTAAAAGACCAATCATTCCTTTGTTTCAGTGAAATTAAGTGATTTTGGGAGACAACATTCAGAAAAGCAAGCAGTAAAGATCAGCTGAAAAAGGGAAGTTGTTACAAGAGAGATCGTTTGCTCATTGATCTTCAAACACTAGTTTGCATGTGTGAGAGAGAGAGAGAAAAAAGGGAAATGAATTAATTTAAAAAATTAACTTAAGAAAAAAATATTCCACAGATGGCTAGTTATAGAACACTTGGCAGTCAGAAAATGCCAAGAGGGTTTCCCACATAAGGCTGAGAAAAAAATGAGTTTATTTCTTTTTAAAAGAAGCAGTGGCAGAAGGACCAAGAAACGGAAGGAAAAAGATAGAGGTGGAAAATCTGAACCTCCCTCTACCAATAGCCAACAACGCTCTGATTACAAGAATTTAGGAAACATAGACTACTTATTTTGGTTCTAAGAAATGCAAAGGAAGTTCCCTTCTCATCCTTTTCCACCTTCCTCACCGCTGCTCCATTCAATTTTATACCTACGTTGTTTTTAAACTCAGTATGCATCGACCTTAATATTCAAGGCTGGCCGGGCGCGGTGGCTCAAGCCTGTAATCCCAGCACTTTGGGAGGCCAAGACGGGCGGATCACGAGGTCTGGGCGGATCACAAGGTCAGAAGATCGAGACTATCCTGGCTAACACGGTGAAACCCCGTCTCTACTAAAAATACAAAAAATGAGCCGGGCGCGGTGGCGGGCGCCTGTAGTCCCGGCTACTCGGGAGGCTGAGGCAGGAGAATGGCGTAAACCCGGGAGGCGGAGCTTGCAGTGAGCTGAGATCGCGCCACTGCACTCCAGCCTGGGCGACAGAGCGAGACTCCGTCTCAAAAAAAAAAAAAAAAAAAAAAAAAATCAAGGCTATGCTGGGTCCAATGAGCCCTCTGGAAGTGAAGGAACACAACCAAGATCTTTGTTTGTAGGAAAGGGGCTCTCAGTGACCTAGAGTTTGCTCCTTTAGTCCCTTCATATTCCTCTACCCTGGAGAGTAGATTATATCCCAGTTTCCAGAAATCACCCCAAGACAAGATCCAGGTCTCACTGAAGTCTAAGATTCCTCCACTCAAAACTAATTTGAAGGAACAAAGAGAGGCTGCCTCCTTCTCCTTGAACCTGTGAGGCCTTAGAATCTGTGTCAATTCTTCTGCAAGTATCATAGTAATTCCATGGCTACCTGGGGTTCAGTTTGAGCCGAGGCTCTAATGATCTCAATTTACTATTGATTTGACTCTGTAATTAAGTTAGTTTAATCCTTGTGCACTGAACAACCAGTGGACTTACTGCAAGTGTTCCTGACTGGATGGAAGAGATAGTAGGGGAGCTGTTTCCTGGGCCTTTTAAGCAGACACAGGCAAAATCATTTTGGAAGATTTTGTAAACACTCAGAATATGTGTATCTGTAATACATCTTTCTGGCTGGGCCTTTGGAAATATATCAAAAGCATCTAGCATACTTTAGTTAATGCCTAAGCATTAACTCTGAACACAGGGATAATATTACAAGCATTGCATTCCTATTTATGAAAAATATGTAGATTTTTGGCAGTACATGATATGTCAGTCCTCTGTAAGTGCTTGTCAGATGAAGGCAGTTTGACTGAGATGTAGTGGCACTTAATTTTTGAAAGGAAGAGAAAGCCCCTACCCTGATGTAAAACAAGTGAGAAAAGTGTGTGCCTAACCGCTTTTTAAAAGGGCATAAAGATAAGACAGGGCAGCAAAAGGTGCTATTTTAAAGTAAAAAAGAATAGCAATCTGCTATAAAGAGAAAAAAAAGGAAGCAGGGAGCAATAATGCCATCAACTAAATTAGGGCTGGTACAGGGCTGGGAGGTACATAATCATCTGTTTCTCAGATAATCAGATGAGAAGTGAAATCATTCCCAGTGTTTTCAAAAATTTTAACACGTATGCTATCACTAAGATGTTTTCATAGGGAGTTTTTGTCCTATGATTTAATTTCCTGGCATTTACATTGTATTTCTTCACTTATCTACATTTTGAAACCAAAATGTTCAAACGCTGAATGATGGCAGTCTAGACTCTAAACTGTCCAACAAAAGACATGGATTTTTTTCTTCCTGAGAAACGCCTGAGTTGGTATATTATCTCATAAACCTCATCAATAAGGATCCAATATCTGAGAGTTTTTTTCTAGATATAATACACTGTGTATTTGCATTCCTGAAAAGAAGAAAAATGTGTTTTTATAGTTAAAATCTAGCCATATTCTGTTGTCAGCTAATGAGGAAACTCATGAGAAAGCTACATTCTCCTAAGGTATGATCCAAAAAATGTGTAAGACAATAATTGAATAAGAGGTGCTAGAAAGAAGTACTTAAAGAAAGTGAAGTTGGGACATGACAAAATATATTGGAAAGAGTATTGGTTAGGAGTCACAAGACTTGCTTTCTAATTCCAAATTCCAATGTTGTCAATTATTTATTAACTGCGTGTCTTTTGGAAAACCACTTCATCTTTCTGGACATAAGTTTCCTTATCTATCAGGACAGAATAATACGCCCTTCCCTATCTCACAAGGTGGTGCAGGGATCAAATGAGGAAATAAAGATGAAAATACTATAAATTTTAAAGTGTTAGATATAGGTCTATTACAATTATCATATATGAACAGAATACAGAAACATATATAACTTACAAATAAAAGATCATTATTATTCCATTTCCTAACACTTTTTTAAGAATTCAAGTGCCTGATCTAGACATAAAGGTTGCACACATTTAGGTGTGAACAGTTCCCTGTTCCCAAAAACAAAAACAAATACAGAACAAACTAAATAGATTATTACTATTCAACTACTAAAATTATGATTAAGAATAATATTTTAATATATGGAGGAATATTCATAATAATGAGTAAAGAGCAGGTTTGAAACATGGTATGCATAGAATTATTCCAAATGTACATATATATCTTTATGTAATATATATTTTATATATGTACACATATATGTGTATACATATATTATGCTATATTATATATTAGGCTATATATGTATATTATGTATTTATACATATATATGAAATACATATATATTATATGAAGATATATACATATATTTAGAATGTATGTATACATATATAATATACATATATATTACATAAAAATGCATATTTAGAATATATTTGTGTGTATATATATTTAGAAAAAAATATATATATAGAGAGAGAGAGAGAGAGCAAGAAAGACAAAGAGAGAGACAAAGAGACACAAATTCCAGCTAGCCACTACAAGGATCTATAACAGAACATTAATATTGGTTGTCTCGTGGTTGGGGGACTTTTTTTTTTTTTGTAGATACCTTTTTGTATTTTCCAATTTTTCTGCAGAGACCATATATTACATTGGTAAACAGAAAATAAGCATGCACAAAATAAGTGTTCAGAGAGAAAAGCTCAATTAGAAACTTAAAATTCTCATTGAACCTAAGACTATAAGAGAGTTACAAAGACATTTCAATAATTACTAAAGAGACTTAATGAGGATTGAGTTTCTTCATAGGAGAAGATCAGTTGACTTTTCGTGAAGCATTGGGGTGGTGGGGTAAGATTCCAGGTGAAATGGCTTTGAAGTTGAGTTCCAGTCAACATTTGCCATACGGTGGTAGTCTGTGCCCTCTGTATGGGAAACCCTGCCCTGCGCTCCCTTCAGTAAGAATACAGATAGAGTGCAGACCAGGGTCTCCCAACAGCAGCTGATTCAACATTCCACTCCATATTTTCTGTCTTCTTGCGATTCTATGTGGGAAATGGACGGCTCGTTGAGTTACTTTTTCCTTTAGAGTTATTCCACTTCAATGATGGACACTAACTGATGAGGGTAGACTGTGGCTTTGTGGATCAGTTTGTCCCCTGTAAATAACTGTACTTTCGGACTTTACATAAATTTTTCTTAGTCTTAAAAAAACAAAATATGACAAATTTAATGCATGATAGGATTTCCATAGTCTTCCAAGAATTATAGGCTTATATATATTGGCCTGAAGTCAGCATGTTATTATATGGACTGTAACAGCAAGTAATATCAAGCATTTGTTAACTCAATGAACTTAACACTGTAAAATGCCGTGCACATATTATCATTCCATTTAAACCTCTTAAGAACCCTATGAGGTCTATACTACTATTACCTCCATTTTATAGATGAGGAAACTAAAGGACAGATGGATTAATAATTCCTTTGCCCCAAATCATAAACCTTATAAGCATTTGAATTGTGTTTCAAACCCATGTAATGTCAGAGCCCTCCCTCTTAACCACTACAAGCATTTTAAAGGCAGATATTACATATCATTTATTATGATGCTGCAGCCTGCTTAAAATTTGGAGAGCAAAAGGTTGTTGCCACAGGGTAAGAAGGGGAAGAAGTGGGGGAGGGTAGTGTGTTCTATTTCAGAGATAGAGACAATGACTCCATTGTTGATTATTTTGAGTTTAAAGAGCCATTAGTGAAGGTTAATGTGCAGCAGCCATTTGTATATATAAGCCTGGCACTCAAGATGAAAGGTGTCTGCATATGAATGGTAACTGAAACCACAAGACTACATGTAATAATCTAGAGAACACAAGCAGAATACAAGACAACTACTGAGGCTGGAAACTGGGGGTGGGGAAGACATCCAACCTTTAAGAAGAGATGAGGGAAGTGTAAAAATGAAAAGAAAAATAGTGTAGAACAGAGAAAAAGCCGTGTTGGGAAAGCCCATAGTGTCAGGCCTCTGAGCCCAAGCCAAGCCATCGCATCCCCTGTGACTTGCACATATACGCCCAGATGGCCTGAAGTAACTGAAGAATCACAAAAGAAGTGCAAATGCCCTGCCTCACCTTAACTGATGACATCCCACCACAAAAGAACTGAAAATGGCCGGTCCTTGCCTTAAGCAATGACATTTTCTTGTGACATTCCTTTTCCTGGCTCATCCTGGCTCAAAAAGCTCCCCCACTGAGCACCCTGTGACCCCCACTCCTGCCCGCCAGAGAACAACCCCCCTTTGACTGTAATTTTCCTTTACCTACCCAAATCCTATAAAACAGCCCCACCCTTATCTCCCTTTGCTGACTCTCTTTTCGGACTTAGCCCGCGCCTGCACCCAGGTGATTAAAATGCTTTATTGCTCACACAAAGCCTGTTTGGTGGTCTCTTCACACGGACGCGCATGACACATAGAAGAGATGGTTTCAATGAAAAAGGTGACCAACATGGTCAAGTAAAATAAGGTAAGGACTGAAAGGAGAAATGGATTTTAGTTGGCAGTCACTAGTGACATTAGCAAGAGGAGTTCATTGATGGCAATGAGGGCAGAAGATAGAATGAGGAGGGTGGAATAATTAAGAATTAGATGAGAAAATAAAAGCAAAGGTAAAGCTGAATAATTTAAAAATAGGCGAGAAAATGAAGAAAGCTCTTGCCTATCAAAGGAAAGAGAGAGTCTGAAAGAGAAACTTAGAAGGGACTTTTTAGGATGAGAAGTCTTGAACTGATCTGTATGCCAGCGGGAAAAAGTTAGTAGTCCAGGAAACAGTGAAGTTACAGGACAAAGGATAATTGATGTATCTAGGTCCACATGGCTTTGGGAAGAGATAAAATAAATGGAAACATAGGCCCTGAAAAAGAAGAGGAACTTTTCTTTTGGGAGACGGTTGTTGAACTGAATGGCTTTTAAGGCCCTTCACAATACTGATGTAATTTGATAAAGGATGGAAAAATCCTACCGTTATTGTAGCGAGTTCTGGAAAACTAGACAGAGAATGTACTCCAACCATATTAAGCTGGCAAAATATGGCACAAAACAATGTTATAAGGCTCCAGTGTACTTCAGACAACTACCAATAACCCTTCGCCTGATGCTAAACCCAGACTTTTTTCAACAAATATCTGTCTCTTCTTCTTTCTTGTCTGGCTTCTTTTAAAAGCTGAGTTTGAAATGTGATACCTTTGCATGAAAGTGGCATGCAATCTACATGTCAGTTGATAAGAGTATACTGGAAATGTTTCACTGTAATAATGTGGACAGGATCTTTCTGCCTCTCCCCTGGCCCCCCACACCTTGTTCTTACTATCTCTGGATTCCCTCTCTTCCCTAAAATACCTTTAGGATTTCTCCTATGTGCATAACAAATAACAGCATGATTTACATTTTAGCACTTCTTCAAAGAGGTTTCCAGGTGCTAGATACAAGCTGTAGAAGAGCTTGCATTTTTTCCTTTAGATCTAAATAGTCTGAATCTCAGTATTGCTCATGGGAAACTGTTTCAAAGGCTGAAGTGTCAGAAGCAGAAAGGAAAGGAATGAGTGGGTGGGAAGTTCTACATGCAAACCTGTCACACTCTTCTTTCATTTTCAGACCTGAATATGCATGGATGCAGAAATCATAGCTTATTCCAAAGTTTTTATTGTCAGCATCAAATTTAACAAAAAAAAGTCAAGAATATCAGATTGGTATATTTAGGTGAAAATGTTCAACAGACTTCATCTTTAACTCAAATAGCTCTATCTGTTAATAAGCCCTTTAACTCCCTTTGAATACACTTCAAGAGAGGGCTCCAGGCAAAGTACACAGTAAAATCTCATTTATTCCAATTTTACTACTTTGAAATTTACTATAATTTAAAAACAGAATAGGGAAGAAACTTGGTTTTGTTTAGAGATCCCTTTATACATATAGAACAAAATAATGACACTGAGAAAGAAACTTTAAAAATACTTGCAAGTCAAATTACAAAGATGATGCATGCATAAGAATGTTTACCATAACATTATTTTATAACAGCAACAAAGAAAAAAATGCATCAGCAGAGGACTGGATAAGCAGATTATGGTACACACATACAACAGAATATTATTCATCTTTTAAAACAATGATGTGGATGTACATTTATTGACATAGAAATACATGCACAAGATGTGAGTAAAAAAGCAAGTTACAGGACAGGGCATATAAAGTTATCTCATTTACATACAATCAAGTAGATAAATGTGTATATATACACAGGGAGGCATACAGGTGATAGACACTGAAATATCTGTGTGGTGAGTTTGGGGTGATGTTTTCTTTCTTTTTGTTTCAGTACAAAATAAAAACTAGAGATGAAAAAGTGCCTATGAACAAACTTTTCTGGAATACTCAAACAACTTATATTTACATGTAAACAACTGAAACACTAATTATATATCATTCCATTAATTCAAGTCATCTGAGGACAAGAGTTAGCATAGTTTCAGTTAATCTAGAAAATTCATGTAATTATGTTTCCTTTAAAATACTTTATAAGACTGACCCACTTCATAATTAATTTTCAATTGTAAGTGGATTTTGTGTGTGTTGTGTGCACTGGAAAAGTTTCAATGTTGTTCTTTAGCTGTGACAAACACACATCACCCATCACCATCACCACCACCACTACCACCACCACCATCATTTCCATTATTAATCTACATCATCATAAAGTATATTTAAAAGACATTAAAATTGATAAAATAACTCTTAGTGGAAATATATGTATACTTCAAATACTCACAGTGCTCCCTAGCAACAAATGTCAGCAAGTGATAAGGAATCAATAGTTGGACTATAGGAGTTCGATATAAATTAGGCTGAATTACGTCTCTGCTTCATATAGAGGGATACTCTTAGCATGCAAAACCTCTGGTTTTTCTATTTATATTCACCTGCTTTTGGACAAGTCAACATTTCCTCATCAAAGAGTTGAGTAAAATTATGAATCTTATAAATGCAGGTAGTGTTTATCAATATCTTTTCCTCATACAGTACTTGGATATTTATCCATTACACTGATTGAGTTTAAACATTACTCTTGGAAGCTGCTTGAATGTCTGAACTAACTAATCAATTAATTAAATATCGCAGGCAACATTTATTGAGTACCTAGTATATTCCAGGCTCTGTTCCAGGTACTCAGGATAGATCACTAAGCAAAATAAAGACCCTGCCCTCAAGGAGCTGACATTCTAGTAGCAATGTCACTAGACAAATAAGCAAGTACGTATTTACTCATTCAACAAAAAACAGCAAAACAAAAATCCTGACTGCAAAAAAATTTATATTCTACTGTGCATACACAAACAATATACAAATAGACATTTTATTCAATAAATGTACAATTAACATATTTAACATGATGACCTATTTAAATGTGCTGTATAAATCATGGATGCATAAAATGGATATACAAATAATAGATAATGGGAGATAGGAAAATTAAGTAGTCAGGGAAGCCTCTGTGGAAAAGTCATATATGAATAGAGACCTGAAGGTAGTGAGGGAGTGAGCAATGGGGAATCTGGGGAAGAGGAGTCCAAGCAAAAGAAACAGCCAGTGCAAAGGCTCTAAAGCAGTGGTGGGTTTGTCACGATGTGAAGAAATGGCAGGAAATCTGATATGACTGGAGCAGAGTGAGTGGTAAGTAAGGAGCTAATAAGGGTTAGGGGGATGAGGTCAGAAAGATAGCTGGGGGCCATGTCACAGAGGGCATTAAAATCCATACTAAGGATTTTGGACTTTAAAGAATCCATTGGAGAAATCTGAACAGAGGAATTGTCACATGATCTGACTTACTATGAACAAGATAACTGTGGGGCACAAAGTGGGGAAGCATAAGGATGGAAGCAGGGATGCTAATGAGGAGTCTATAACAATAATTCAAGCGCGAGAGGGTAGATGTAAAAGACAGAAGTGGAAGTGATGAGAATTCGTTTAGTTCTGGAATGCATACATTCTGAAAGAAAGACAAAGATTTGTGATGCATTGACTGTGTCATGTTAGAGAAAGAGAGAAGGCAAGGAAAACTCCAAGGATGTTGACCTAAGTAAATGGAAGGATGGGATTGCCACTTATTGAGATGGAGAAGACTGAGCATAAAATATTTAGGGAAGTGATACGAATATTTCTATTTGGGACTTGTTAACTGAAAGATGATAATCAGGCATCTATATGAAGAAGTCAAGGAAGCAGTCGGAAATATGCCTGAACTTTAAATAAGAACACCAGGCTGGAGAATTTGGGGAATCACCAGTATGTAGACAGTGTTTGAAGCCATGAGAGTAATACATAAAGAGGGTGAGTGAGGATAGAGAAAAGAACAAGTTCAAGGATAAGCCCTGGAGCCCACCAAAGTTTACAGGTTAGGAAGATGAAAAAGAACCAATAAAGGAGACTTAGAAGGATCAGTCAGTGAGGTAGAAGAAAAGCTAAGCGAGTGTGGTGTCCTGAAACCAAGTGAAGAAAATGTTTTCAGGAGGAAGGAATGGTGAACTGCATCAACCACCACTGTTTAGGTCAAGGAAGCAGATATTGAAGACTAGACACCATATTTGGGAAGGTGGAGGTAATTGTTGAGTTTAGGAAGAGTAATTGGGTAGAATAATGTGGGGAGGGGTAAACACCTGACTGGAATAGGTTTAAATAGAGAGAAAGGGAAGAGATGAAGTAGATAACAATGATATATAATTCTTTCAGGGATTTTGCTGTAAAGGGAAACTGGTCAGTGCAATGGTAGCTGGTGAGGCATATGCAATAAAGGAATATTTTTCTCATTTAAATGAAGCTGAAAGAGGAGACCCTGTGTTTAGGGGATACCAGCCAGTTATATGCGATGGCTGGAGGAGGTGGTGTTTGATTTGCATAGGGCTCAGGGGATTGGTTTGACCAGACATGTTATTTATGTAACCCATGAAAAAACTGGATCTTCCACCCTAGCCTTTTAATATGGAAATGCAGGGAGCCATGATGTTTTATACACATGGGGATATGTGGGAGTGGCCATGCTGCCAAGCACATGTGGAGGCAAGGGGACAACGGTGGCATTAGGTGGACCCAGTTTTTAATGGCTTGGATTTGCATATTAAAGGTTGTCAGTTTGGGTTTAAGAGCCAGGGATTTTATGCTAGACAAAAAATTACTTGGAACTGCAAAAAACCTTTTAAGGACCCCTTTTTCTTTTATTTGCCTACATTAAATGGGATAAATAACAGTAATGTTTATATGCTGATGGGGTTGATATGGTGGAGAGGGATACGAAGATATAAGAGAGAGAGAGAGAAAAGAACAATTTCTAGACTGATAAATTTGAGTAAGAAATATGGAGATGAATATACTGCATGACTGTAAGAGCTGGCCTTATATAAGAACAAGGAAAAGCATCCATAATAACAAAGAAAAAGACAGAATATGGATCACAGCTAGAAGTGGGTGAGTAGATATGGTGGTGGGGGTATGAGGACATTTTGTTCTGACTTTCTGTTTTCTCTGTGAATTAAAAGCCTTAGCCTTAGGAGCGGGAGTGGGAGGCATTCAGGATTTCAGGAGAAAGAAAGTTCAAAATAATTAATTAGGTTAGTATAAAGGTAATTCAACTAGGGAAATTCTAATATAGTACTACTAAAAAGGAGAAGGTGGAAGAGGAGAGGGGGAAGGAGGGAGAGAGGAGGGGGGAAAGCAGAATAAATTGAGCACTTACTAGGTACCATGGGAATACACTTAAATCCCTCAACTCTATGACCATAGTTTTCTATTATTATTGCCATATTATAGATGACAGAACAAAGTAAAGACAGTAACTCATTTGAGTAGAAGACTTACTGGTTTGCATTGATGGTCATTACGTTTAAGCAAAACCAATCAGCATGGTTGTATTTTCCTCCAGCAGAACTAGTATAGATGCTGAATTAGCACAGATGTGGATTGAACAAGGGCTGGAGTATTGCCAATTGATTAATTATGGTGGGAGAAACAGAAAATTGAATCAATGATATCTGAAAGTGTGATTATTATGAGGTCTGCATCACCTAAGATGAGGAAAGACAGAAGTGAAGGCATGGAAGCAATTGGAAAGAGGGAGTGGAGGTTGAGGAACTGAGAAAAGGTTTTAGGGTAAATATACTATCTCTCCATGGGTTCATGAAATTTGAAGTCTGAGAACTAGAAGGAATGATCTGTAAATGTAGAAGGTAACAGTCAAATAGTGGGATGCTTGAAACGGAGATGGGGCAGAGGGCAGAGGTTACTGACGATGACAGTCTAAGATTTTCCATAAGAGTGGATGACTGAGATAGGGTGGACAAGATCATTGGAGGATAAAAGTTCAAGGAACTGAGATGGCAGAGCACTTAAGAATCATCTATATGGATACTAAAATTATCGAGATTTACAGCAAGAGTAATGCTGGAGGGTGTGACAAAGTTGTCAAGGGGCAATTGATAGTGGTGTTGGAGAGAATGACAGTCAAACCCAGGAAAGGCTCCCAAAGAGTTTTATCTCCCCTTTATAGGAGATGCAACCAAGGGAGAACTAAATAGTGGTGTACAGTATAAGGTCAACTAATAGTTAAGGACAAACGTTTGGCAGTTCTCATGGTTATGGCTCTGATGAGCACTCCAAACTCTTGCCACTTTCCCAAGTAATCAGTTTATGTTTCTATTAGTTTGCTACTTGCTAACTCATGTCGTCATGAGCTTGTTAAATCTATGGATACTGTTTCTCATGCCATTTTCTTCCCAATGAAGCAAGCTAGACTTTGTACGATGCAAACGTAGAGCTCATTTGTTGTAACAAGCTTCAAACAGAAATATTTGTCAGATAAATATTTTTCTTTAAAGTCCTGGTCACCTAGTCAAAGAAATAGGATTTACTCAACTGCAAGGCAAAGGATACATGGAATCTAAATTTTTGACATTTGAAATATTCACAATTTTGTTATGAAAATCTTGAGAAATCATAATATTCATCTGCCACATTTTTAACTCTACATTGTATACTACATGCAACAATAATTCTGTGAAAGAAAAATTCTTTTTCTAATTTTTGTATTTATTATATGTTATAAAAGAAGTATGAATAACTATAAATATTACGAATTCAGTTTACTATTATTTTCATATTTATTCTATTTTGATTTATTATTCTTAATTTTACTTTTTTCACATTGATGCAATTCTGATAATCTAATATGCATCTTAATAACAATGCCACAAATTAAATCAATGCCTACACAAAGAGGAGTGGAAAACTGAGATAAGTTAGACACTGTCTAAAGTGTCCATTCTTCTGCCTTTTTTTCTTCAACAAAGGTAATAAAACTAATTTTAGAAACTTGGATACAGGCATAAACATAAGAATCCCATATTATTCTACCATGTGGTGACAGCCATTTTTAATCTTTTTGGGGAATGTTCATCTTTGGTAGGGAAGGAGACCTAAGAGATGAGACCAGAGTCCTCTAAGAGATATTTCTGTTGCTGTTATACCCTCTCACTATTTGCATTTTGTAGTAATTCAGCCTTCTGCTAAATCATCGAGAAAAATGACAGTTGCTAAAGCACCGTTATTATTAACTAACAGTTTTACTTTAAACAATAAATAGTTGTTTTGAATGAATGGAAACATTTTCAATCTGCAGTAAAACCAAAGGGGGAAAAGCAACTAAAGATTAGAGTCAGCAGAAAAAGACATAAGGAAAAAAAGCTGAAAAACACTTCCATATTTTAGACTTGTAATAATAGCACAGTGAATCCACAGCTACCTCATGCCTGGCCCCACCAAACCTACAAGGTCTGTTAGCCCGGTAGACTAAGAAAACTGGGTGAATTGGAACTAAGGTACAGGCTAAGTTTAGGGGCCATTCAGGGTTCAAAGACACGTTAAAAGATGAATGGGATTAATGGACTTGGAAAATCCACTTAAATGTCCAGTAAAGATTTATCTTTATAGATTTATCTTTTCTTCACCACTATGTCTCATTGACTTCATAATGCCTTAATGGTGTCCTCAGTCTTTCAATCTATGAAATACAGACCCTATAAAACAGTGGTCCCCAAGCTATTTGGCACCAGGGACCAGTTTCATGGAAGAAAATTTTTCCACAGATGGGGTTGGTGGAAGGGGTGATGGTGTCGTGATGAAACTGTTCCACCTCAGATCATCAGGCATTCGATTCTCCTAAGGAATACACAACCTAGATCCTCCATATGTGCAGCTCACAATAAGGTTCAGGCTCCTATGAGAATCTAAGGCTGCTGTTGATCTGACAGGAGGCGGAGCTCAGGTGGTAATGTTTGCTCCCCCATTGCTCAGCTCCTGCTGTGCGGCCAGGTTCTTGACAGGCCATGAATTGGTACAGAGGTTGGGGAACCCTTGCTACAAAGCATAAATGGTTATATTATCTGAATGACAGAGTACATCATTCTTACGGACACAGTCACTATTTCCTTATAAGGAATTCACATTGCTACAGAATCTTTCCCATAAATCATTCCATCGGAAATTTAAGAGGTTGAGAATATGATTCGTATTTCAAACTAGCTCTCTCTTCAGATTTCGTTGACCCTTTCACAGAAATTTTCATATTTCACTATATTATGTACTGTCTATTATCATTATGCGCTGATAGAATATCTCTGTAAAACAGACCATCAGGAATAGTGGTGAACTGTGGGATGACAGCTTAAGAAATAAAGTAGCATTCCAAATAAATTATCCCTCAAAATGAATCACTAAACTGTTAGATTCACTCATGCCAATCTTTCTTATTGTAGTTTTAAAGCACTCTTTGCTCCTTTCTGATACATGGCATTCACACCGATCTTGAGTCTATGACCAAGTTAGAAGAAGCTACAACTGTGCGCCTATCATCATGCCCTATTTGTTCACATTTACAACTGAACCATAGATTTTTTTACTGTTACACAGGTGAGCCATGTAAACTCTTTGCTTTGAAACAATGGCAAACTTATCTAATATGAACTTGAATGAGCGTAGTGTTTCTTTTTCCACTGATAGTCTCAGCTTATTTAACTTAGAAAAGCTTTTGGCCTATACCGAACAAAGAAGTACACTCAACCAAGTTAAACAGGGTAACAAAGCACTCACAAGAGACGTTTTTCTTTACAAAATGTTTCATTGAAAGTCCAAAAATCCTGATTGCTTTTCCTCAAGTTGCACTTCTAAGCTGAAATTAGATTTTAGATCCTACAACGACATGAGCCTCAAGAAATGTTTCCAAAACTTTGGGTACATAGAAGGTAGCCTTAGTCCGATGTTCATTCAGCCACAGTGATGGGGATGCAAACATTTATTTAGCACATATATATGACTAATAATTCACACAAATAATCTCACATAACCCCATGAATAGATAATGCTCCATTTTATTTTTAGAGGCAGGGTCTCACTCTATCAATCACCTAGGCTACAGTGCTGTGACATGATTACAGATCAATGCAGCCTCAATCTCCTGGGCTCAAGCAATCCTCCTACCTCAGTCTCTTGAGTAGTTGGGACTACAGGCACATGCCACCACACCTGGCTAATTTTTTTTTCTTTTTGTAGAGACAGGGTCTCGCTATGTTGCCAAGGCTGGTCTTGAACTCTTGGGCTCAAGTGATCCTTCCACCTCAGTCACCCAAACTGCTGAGGCTACAAGCATGAGCCACCAAACCCAGCCGCATACTCCATTTGTTATTAAGGATTCTATTAGGTAACTTTCCCAAGAGCACTCATCTTGGGAGTGATAGAATATACAGGCATACCTTGGAGATATTACAGGTTCAGTTCCAGACCACTGCAATAAAGTGAGTATCTCGATAAAGTGAATATTGCAATAAAGTGTGTCACATGAATTTTCCTTTCCCAGCTCATTTAAAAAGTATGCTTTCACTATATTATAGTCTATAAAGTGGGCAACAGCATTATATCTAAACATTCAGTGCATATACCTTAGTTTAAAAATATTTTATTGTTAAAATATGCCAATGATCATCTGAGCCTTTGGCAAGTCATCATCTTTAGTCCTACTTGAAGGTTTTGCCTGGATGTTGATCGCTGCTGATTGATCAGGATGGTGGCTATTGAAGGTCAGGATGATTCTGGCAATTTCCATGACAATAATATGCTGTATCAATGGACTCTTCCTTTCATGAAAAATTTCTCTGTAGTAGGTGATGCTGTATGATACGACTTTACCCACGGAAAAACTTATTTCAAAATTGGATTATATCCTCTCAAATCCTGTAGATGATTTATCAACTAAGTTTTTGGAATATTCTACACTATTTGCTGTAATTTCAAAAATTTTCATAGCATCGTCACCATTCAAGAATAGATCCAACCTACGAAACTCTTTGCTCATCCATAAGAAACAACTCTTCATCCATTTGTTATGAATTTTATCATGAGATTGCAGCAATTCTGTCACATTTTCAGGCCCTACTTGTAATTCTAGTTCTCTAGCTGTTTCCATGACATCTGCAGTTACTTTCTCTACTGAAGTCCTAAACCCCTCAAAGTCATCATGAGTATTGGAATCAACTTCTTTCAAAGTCCTGTTAATATTTTGACCTCCACCTATGAATCATGAATGCCTTAATAACATCTAGAATGATGAATCCTTTTCAGGTTTTCAATTTGTTTTGCCCGGATCCATCACAAGAATCAAGATCTATGGCAGCTATAGCTCTAGGAAATGTATTTCTTAAATAAGAAGACTTGAAAATCAAAATTACTTCTTGATCCATGGGCTGCAAAATGGATGTTGTGCTAGTGGGCATGAAAACAACTTTAATCTCTTTGTACATCTCCATCAGAACTCTTGGATGACTAGGTGCATTGTCAAGCAGTAATATTTTGAAAAAAAAAATCTTTTTCACCCCCAGCAGTAAGTCTCAAAAGTAGGCTTAAAATATGCAATAAATTATGCTGGAAACAGATTTGCTGTCATCCAGGCTTTGTTGTTCCATTTACAGATTAGAGTAGAGTCATAATTCTTAAGTGCCCTAGGATTTTTGGAATGGTAAATGAGCATTGGTTGAAACTATACTAGCTCCTAACATGAGAGTCAGCCTCTCCTTTGAAGCTATGAAGTCAGATATTGACTTCTCTCTAGGCATGAAACTCCTGGGTGGCATCTCCTTCCAATAGAAGGCTGTTTCATCTACATTGAAAAATGGCCGGACATGGTGGCTCACCACTGTAATCCCAGCAGTTTGGAAGGCTGAAGCAGGCAGATCACTTGAAGTCAGGAGTTTAAGAAGAACCTGGCCAACATGGTGAAACCCTGTCTCTACTAAAAAGTAGCCTGGTGTGGTGGCAGGCACCTGTAATCCCAGCTACTTGAGAGGCTGAGGCAGAAGAGTCTCTCGAACCCAGGAGGTGGAGGTTGCAGCGAGACAATATTGCGCCACTGCACTCCAGCCTGGGCAACAGAGTGAGACAAAGAAAAAAAAAAAAAAATCAGAAAAAAAGGAAATCTGTTGCTTTGTGTAGCCACCTTCATCAATGATCTTAGCTAAATCTTCTCGATAACCTTGCACTTTTATGTTACAGAGATGGCTTTCCTTAAGCTTCATGAAGCCACCTCTAGCTTGCAACTTTTCTTCTGCAGCTTCCTCATCTCTCTCAGCCTTCAGAGAATTGAAGAGAGTTAGGGCCTTGCCCTAGATTAGCCTTTGGCTTAAGGGAATGTTGTGGCTGGTTCTATCTTCTATCCATACAACTAAACCTTTCTCCATATCAGCAATAAGGCTATTTCTTTCTTATCATTTATGTGTTCACTGGTATAGCACTTTTACTTTCCTTCAAGAACTTTTCCTTTGCATTTACAACTTGGTTAACTGGTGCAAGAGGCCTAGTTTTTGGCTTATCTCAGCTTTCAACACGCCTTTCCCGCTAAGCATAACCATTTCTAGTTTTTGATTTAAAGTAAGAGAAGCGCAACTCTTACTTTCACTTGAACACTTAGAGGCCACTGTATAGTCACTAGTTGGCCTAATTTCAATATTGTGTTTCAGGGAATGGGGAGGTTCAACTAGAAATAGAGAGATGGGGGAATGGCCTGTCAGTAGAGCACTCAGCAAACACACAATATTTATCAATTAAGTTTGCCATCTTATATGGGCATGATCTGTGGTGCCCCAAAACAATTACAAGAGTAACATCAAAGATCACTGATGACACAAGATCACCCATAATAGATATAACAATAATGAAAAAATTTGAAATACTTCAAGAATTACCAAATGTTACCTGGAGACATAAAGTGAGCACATGCTGTTGGAAAAAATGGCGCTGATAGAGTTTCTTGATGCAGGGTTGCCACAAACTTTGATTTGTAAAAAATGCAGTATCTGCAAAGCATAATAAGACAAGGTATGCCTGTACATGCTTATGGTGGCTATATTTGGTATCAGGAGTGGATTCCCCTATATCCCTATTTTCTAACTCTGTATACAAGGAAAACAAGGTTGTGTGTAGCTACCACTGTAATTCTTTCCCATAGCTGTCTATAAGCATATTTTGAGATGGAAAATAGAACGCATTGCTATGTCTGGGAAATATTTACAGTGCCCCCACAAGTTGTGCCATTCAGGTGAGCTATGTCTCTAAGACAGAAAACAAAAAGTGCCAACAGTAGAAAGCTACATCATTGAATAAGTTCCTTTCCTCTGTTAATATCAGAGTTGAGTGTGTGTGTGTGTGTGCGCGCGCGCACACGAGCGCTCCTTTGTTTAATTTGCCCCCCCACAGTGCAGTCTTCCACACCATTTGTTATTTTTATTTTCATGTCATGTGAATAAATGTGAGTAATTGTGGTAGTTAGAGACTTTACTCCCTCGGATGGTAATTATCCAATCTATAGTTCCATTCCAAACTCAGTAAAATAGTATTAGAAAAGTTGATCTTCATCAGAAAGGATCTCTGGGCATAGCAGAATATACAAGACATGTAATCACAGGTCAAATTAAAATAATTTTACCCCCGAAAAGTACCTGTTATTTGCTATGTTAACAGGTTTTATTTGTATTACTGCAAAATGTCAGCAAGCTTCTCATATATTCATAGGAATCTTCTATCTTCTATGAATTTATCAAGCTATTATTGCCTAGGACTTATATTACTTTTGCTGGCAAGAAACCATGCTTGAGAATGCTTCAGAGGAATCGTTAGCAGATGAAACATCCAAGCTCTGGTGATCTGAAGGGAGAGGAGGGGCTAATGCACCAGGTGGGCCTTAGTTTGGCTTATTTATTCCTTTATATTTAATTCTATCAAGTATAAAAAATGTTGACATTTGGGATTTCTGAAAATTAAACCCAAGGAGTTCTGTCCTATTCCCTCATAAACAAGCCAGGAAAAAGCTAGTTTATAGTTTACAAACTCCTTTTGTTGATCACTAAATAGCAATGAAATTAAACAAAACTATTAGAGGACATAGAGTATGTCATAAAATTCCTATTTATGCACAAATTATTACATTCTAGAGAAACACAGTAAGATCCATGATTCTAAGTTCCTCCTGCCAAAAAAAAAAAAAAAAAAAAAATTGAAGATGGGGATTATCTGTCAGGAACTATGAAGATTCTGAATCCACTTAATTTGCAGGACCATCAGGGCTTGGATGGAAACTAAACAAACTAACACACACACACACACACACACACACTCTCTCTCTCTCTCACACACACACACACAGCTCCAATGTTAATAAAGAAATCATGTCAAACCATCATTCTTAGCAAACTATCACAAGAACAGAAAACCAAACACCGCATGTTCTCACTCATAGGTGGGAACTGAACAATGAGATCACTTGGACTCGGGAAGGGGATCATCACACACCGGGGCCCATCATGGGGAGGGGGGAGGGGGGAGGGATTGCATTGGGAGTTATACCTGATGTAAATGACGAGTTGATGGGTGCTGACGAGTTGATGGGTGCAGCACACCAACATGGCACAAGTATACATATGTAACAAACCTGCACGTTATGCACATGTACCCTAGAACTTAAAGTATAATAATAATAATAAATAAATAAATTAAAAAAAAAAAGAAATCATGTCTCTTCTCTTGTTGTATGGGGTATTGATACTTGAGTTTTAAGTCCACTTGATTTGCTTCCTGAGTCATTATCAGTGAGGCAAGCATACAGACTAGGCAAGTGAGCCCTCATTAAATGATTTAACAACTAATTACACCATAGATGCACATGTCTAAGTCCAAATGAGAATTTTCTTCAGTTTAGAAATATCTAGTTATATACCTTACCATTTTCAAAAGCTGTCTACCTCCCTTTACATACAGCAAATTGCTGTATTTTGACACTGTTCACACATTCATTTGTTATATGAGTCATAGGCCAAGGAAATGTGACATTTTCCATAATTCAGCGGGATGAAGAGCCGGACCATTAAGTGGAGGCAAATAGAAGGCACAAACAGTCATCCTTTATTGGTCAAGTCCAGTTATGTCCCCAGTGGAATTCTGTTACTTTTATATAAATAAACCAAACAATGAAAGGCAGAGGAAAATAAAAGAATGCTGTCATGAAAGATTCATTAGAAACCTATGTCCACTGTTGTAATCACGAGCAGGAAACAGTTGTTCATTTCCCTAGGTATATCCCACCTATTTCAAAGATGATCCCCTGGATATCCAGTGCTAAAGAGCACTCATTAGATCTATATTCTACATAACCTCATTGCTGTAGATTTCATTAAAAATTTAATAATGGATGCAAAGTTAAGGCATTTATTACTTGCAAAATAGACTTAAGAGGTCAAAGGAATATATTATGCACTATCATTTGATATTTAAGGTAATTGAGAACCAAACAAAGGAAGGGAGCTGCTCAAAAGTTCATACATTCATTTGAACAGGGGTTAGAAACTGCATTCTGTATTTCTAATTCTGTGTGCCCATATTGTGAAACACACATAATTTGAACCTCCAAATTCTTCCTTACTAAAGTGTTTCATTTTGATCCAGTCATCTTTGACTATGTAAAAGAGAAAAATCACTCATTTTTTTTTCTCAGTCCTTGGCTTCGTACATAGTAAAATTCTCTTCTATCATTTATTTACTAAATATTGGGAAAATATTTACTGGGTATTTAGTAATGAATTTGGTACGGTGGGAAATATAAAAGATGGGGAAGGCACCCTTCTTATATTCAAATAGGTTAAAATATGGTTTGGGAAATATCAGATTCACATGCAACAAACATTTGGAAATAAAGGAGATATGAGAAAATATTACACACATGGTGCTTCAAGAACACAAAATGAGGCACAGTGATGCCTCTGCAGGCTTTTTATGAGGTTGTAACATCACAAGAAAATAGCCTGATATTAGCCAATATTACTTATCTGTTATTTACAATTGACTTAATGAAGCCCAAACAGTGTATGTGGTCTCATGGGCATGCAATCCAACCTCTTCTACTCAAGAGATTTTTTGTGCTAAATAAAAATATGAAGGCAGTGAGTCCTTTCATAAACAATTCAAGAAAGGGAATAATTGCAGAGAACAACAAACAACAAAGCAAAAACAAACCAAAAAAAATCCTAACTCATTTGAATTTAGAATGTTACACCTGAAAGGAAAATTAACTACTAAATATTCTTATAAAATGAAACTTCAATTAAAAGCAGGAAGTACTGTTGAGTTGGTATGCTTCCTTTAGCAACCACAAGGAGACATAATAAAACTATCTAGAGCAACAGTTCTCCCTTTAATTAAGTGGGATGACCACTAAAGGAGTATAATTGCCTTGGGACCACTAGCAATGTCGTAACAGCAAGAGAAACTTTCTAAGACTTCTGGAATCTATACAAATCTGCCACAAGATCGCACCAGGGGCAGTGATTTGGGAATTCTACACAAGATTGAGACTCATCAAACAACTAAAGAAAAGTTATTGTATCTTGCAAGAAAGCCAATTAATGGTTTCTGGACCAGCACCCCTAACAAATAAAGGTACTTCATCTACAACTTCTAGAATGAAATAACCCTTTAGTGTGACCCCATGCCATTAAAAAAAAACTGTCATAAATGAAAAAAAATGGACAAAATGATGAATGGCACATTATCACGATTTACTTACTGTTACAAATATATTTACTTGGACTTTATATTTAATTCAACAGCAAAATAGCAATCCAAATACAGCAGCTTTTCTCAATCACTTGACAAGTGCACACAGTGTGATGTAAGATAATGCAGGCAATAGGGCTTTAAAAGTATGAACTGCCACACTTAAAAGTATGTATTTTGATATTATTATTACACTGGGCTGTCTCTATAATCCTACTCTTAGAATCCTAGAAGCAATTTAAATGGAAACGATTTTTATAGCAAAGTTTATCTGGCATGTTACAAACTAAATTCCTTCAGATGAGATCCTCCTATATAGAGTGAGAACATTTATTATTTTTTTTATCAAGGGTCCCTATGAACTTTTGACCCTCAATGTATTCTGATATAGTAGCACTGCATGTGGCTTCCTGAAACAGTAATTTTCTCAATATACTAAATGAAATGCTGGTTTGTGATGAGACGGTAATAGGTTGGGTGACCACAATAACAGCAAATAAAGGTTCAATAAAATCTTATAAAATAGAAAAATTCTTTACTATGGCTGTACTTATATAAACTTCCTATGAATAATATTATTGCGTTTCAACATCTTGCTGCTAACTTTTAAGAAAAAAGGTTAATCTTATGTTCTAAGCGAAAAAAATACTATTTATGCAAAACTGATACTGGTTGGCATCAATTTTTCCCTAATGCTCCAACAAATATTTGAGAATGCTGTTTAGCCACTTGGTTAGGTGAACCTATATTCTTATTTATAATGTATGAAATAGTCATTGATTCATTAAGAAATTAAATGTTGGCAACATTCTGTAAAAGAGAGTGTTATTGTGCTTATAAAAGTGAAATGGGAACATGATGAAGAATTTGTGAAATAATTAACTAATGTGCCAGAAATGAACAATTTGTTGGTAATACATTCCAGGATTTTTCATAATGTGCCCAATTTTCATTTTTCTTGACTTGCAAATACTATATGAAGTTTGAGATCTGTCAGGTTCAGGGGTCTGAGACATATAAAAAGCAAGATTTAACTATTAATATATGTTATTTATTCAATAAATCAGTAGGATAATATTTCACACTCTTACAACACATTTCATATAGAGATCTTAATATACTTACGCCTCTATGCAAATGACATTGATGTCGTGGTAGAATTTCTTGTATTACTCAATTTTAGGTTTGATAAAATCTATACAATGTCAGCTAAGAAAATTATATCATATGAAACGAGTGACTCAAACAAACTGTGTAAATGACACCTATACTTGATGATTAGTTATACTTAGAAAAAGCCCAGAATGTGTATATATAAAGCCTCTTAAAGGTTGACTTAGTATTCAATTAAGTATAATAATATTTCAGGAAATAATAATAAAACAATTAAGCACGGGTGGTTAAAGCAATGTAAGAATGCAAAACAAAATAATGATCTATCTTCCTTCAGCATGCTTTTAGGTCAGCATTTAGCTAGTACAATAACCTACCACATTCAACATATACAAAAATAAACCCAAAACGTATTAAAGATCTAAATGTAAGTCCTGAAACTGTGAAACTAATAAAAGAAAACATTCAGAAAATGCTACAGGACATTGGTCTTGGCAAAGATTTTTTGGGTAAAACCTTAAAAGCACAGAAAATAAAATTTAAAAAATAGACAATACATGAAGCTAAAAAGTTCCTGCACAGCAGGGAAACAATCAACAGAGTGAAGAGACAACCTACAGATGGGAGAAAATATTTGCATACTGTCCACCTAACAAGGGATTAATAAGCAGCATATATAATGAACACAACTCAATAGCAAAAATAAATAAATAAATGAATATATCCAATTATAAAATGGGCAAAGGACCTGAATAGACATTTCTCAAAAGAAGACATACAACTCTTCAACAGACACATGAAAAATATGCTCAACATCACTAATCATCAGGAAAATGCAAATCAAAATAATGAGATATCATCTCACCTCTGTTAAAATGGCTAATATAAAACAGACAAAAAATAACAGATGTTGGGTGCGGATGTGAAGAAAGGAGAATTCTTGTACACTGTTGGGAATGGAAATTAGTACAGCTATTATGGAAGACAGTATGGAGGTTCCTCAAAATACTAAAAATAAAACTACCATATGATCCAGCAACCCCACTACTGGGTATACATCCAAAAGAAAGGAAATCAGCATATCAAAGAGATATCTGCATTCTCATGTTTACTGCAGTACTATTCACAAGAGCTATGATATGGAATCAACCTAAGTGTCCATCAACAAATGAACGAATAAAGAAAATGTGGTACATATAAACAATGCAATATTATTCAGCCATAAAAAAGAATAAAATCATGTCATTTGCAGCCACATGGATGGAACGGGAGGTCATTATGTTAAGTGAAATAAGCCAGACACAGGAAGACAAATCCTGCATGTTCTCAATTGCATATGGGAACTAAAAAAATTGGATTTTTTTTTTTTTTTTTTGAGACGGAGTCTTGCTCTGTCGCCCAGGCTGGAGTGCAGTGAGTGGTGCGATGTTGGCTCACTGCAACCTCCACCTTCCAGGTTCAAGCAATTCTCATGCCTCAGCCTCCAGAGTAGCTGGGATTACAGGCGCATGTCACCATGCCCAGCTAATTTTTTGTATTTTTTTTTTTTTAGTAGAGATGGGGTTTCAACATGTTAGCCAGGATGGTCTCGATCTCCAGACCTTGTGATCTGCCCACCTGGGCCTCCCAAAGCGCTGGGATTACAGGTGTCAGCCACCATGCCTGGCCCCAAAAATTGGATCTTAATGGAGGTAGAGAGTAGAATGATGGTTACCAGAGTCTGGGAAAAGTAGGTGGGAGGGGGAATGCAGAAAAGTTGGTTAATGGGTACAAAAATACAGTTAGATAAAAGGAATACATTCTAGTATTCGATAGTACAGTAGGGAGATTATAGTTTACAAAAATTTATTGTATCTTTCAAAATAGCTAGAAGATCTGAAACATTCCCAACACAAAGAATTGAGAAATGTTTGAAGGGATAGATGTCTCAGTTACCCTGATTTGATAATTACACATTGTATACATGTATTAAAATATAACGCATACCCCCCAAATATGTACAATTATTATATATCAGTAAAAAAACTTAAAAAAAAAACCTACTCCAGTAACAATCAAATCTCATCATGGTTCCAATTTTTAAACTAAGGCAGTTCACAATAATTCTGACAAGAAGGATGAGTGTTTCCACTTCGAAATGGAAAACTGACCATATAAAAAGAAGATTGCTGAAATGCTTCCATATTTACCATAAAAAATACTTTTTTCAAATATCCTAATAGAAAAATGCTAAATGAACAAGAGGAGAATCTGACTTTTGGGAATGGAATCAAATCATTTAAAGCCTATTTGCATAGGTATGCATGTGAATATTAGCACAGATGGAGAGAAAATCAATGACAAGCGTCTTTGAAGATATCTGTTATCATATCATTTTCACTACTAAATAACTGAATTTACTCCTTTTTATACTGTATTTTTTATTACAGAGGTGATACAGAGATTACTGGGCATCTGGACCAGGAGTTCACATACTGTTGAACCCTGAGGGCAGAGGTTAGTCAGAATTTCAGAGAATACTAAAAACCTTGCGTAAGAAACTGCCTTTCATTTTCATTTTGATTCCCTGAAACTCCCAAGAATGGTGTCCTGACTGCCAAAAAGAAAGGTAGCTAGGTCTGAAATAAATCTAATTCAGAATTGTTTTACATTTCTGGAATTCTTGTTTCTTTACTATTATTATCTCTCATTTATCTGCCAGCATCTTTTGAATGTCTTGATTTTACATAATTACAAAGCAACACTACTATCCAGGCGGTTTGTTGCAAAACAACTTTCTCCTTGGGTCTACACCAATACTCACGCCCCAAGTGGCAGAGCCCTTGCCTCTGACAGCAAGGACCATCAGTGGTTCCTGCAAACTGATAAGCATCACTAGAATGTGTTACAGACACTGAAAAACAAATGAACCAAACCAAACCAAACACCTCTTTTGATGCTGAAACTCCTAGTCTCACCAAGGCTTCTGAGGTTCAAGATAGCTGCCGCTGAGCAGACGAGGCAAAAGGCTGAGTTATAGAGAAGAAAAGTCTGACCTCAAAATCTGAAGCGAAAGCATACCTCAAGTAAGTAGGATATTGGGAAATAGAAAATGAAATAAAATGCTGCTCTGTTTGCCCTCCATGTGGACATTTAAGGCCAAGGTCCACAGCAAAGAAAATAACTCAGCAAAACCACCCATCACGATTCTGTTGACCCCCTATTTTCAAGTTTAATTATTTGTTTGAATAGTCTCATGCCTTGATCAGGGATGGCATTTAAAGTGTCTCTTGAGTGTATTTTCTTAAGTGAAATTTAATAATTGTTTGACTGAAATACTCTTGTGATGTACGTGAGCTTTGATTTTTTGACAGCCCTACTGAAAGCAGAACTTTTTTGTTCAAGCAAACAATTATTTTTGGGACTAGAGGAGTACAGAGAAACATAATGAGCTGGCCAGGTCGCTTCCCTTACTGGTAAAGATTTGAGGAACATAAATGTAACGAAGAGCTTTAATAAATGTGTTTTGTATCCACTTATTGCTTCTAGTGTTAACCACTCATCTAACTACAGGGAAGGGGTAAATGAGTAACGGGGATCTTAAAGGAGGAGGAGATACAAGGGTCAAAACTTTGCTCTGTTTCCTCGTCACTCGTGAAAGTCAATAGGAGAAAATGATAACTTTTTTTTTTAGAGAAATAAGCACTTTCCGTTCCTCAAACTACCAGGTGTTAATATATGTTGCATGTTATAGATTCAGGAAATTATATCTCTCGCTATGGGTCAGCATTGTTTCTCTTTGCTATGCCTACTATTGGAACTTGAAGTTATAGAAAAATGGAGGGAAATATATCCCTGTGTCATTGGCCAAACATGTGAGGTGGATTCTGATACATCTAAAAGCTTTGGTTGGTTGAATCTACTGTAATCCACTTGTGCTGGGTAAGTGGGAGCCTTTTTTTTTCTGAGTCACACATATATAAAAATTTTAAAGCATTTTATCCTACATCATTTCCTGATATGATTGAAAAGCATTTTCCAGTGTATTCAATTTTGCCTCCTCATGGCATATAAGCATGATCTTAGTGTGATCTGCTAAAGTCTGTGGTGCCAAGCAACCAATATATATATTGTTTGATATAACTGGTAAATTTCCATAATGATGCACTCTCACCCACCCCCATCCCAAGGCATTCAAATTGTTTCCCTCTATGGAATCTTCTTACAGTGAGTTCTGGGCTAAAAATAGCATTGCCAAGCTGCAGAAGTCAGGATGAAACAGTTTATGCTGATCCTGTAGTAGATCAACTATTAACAATTACAGATCTGAATCTGGGATGAATCTCCTTATGTATACTATAAATCCCAGACATTGACAGTATGAATGGATCAACATGATCATGGTTTGGGGTGCCTAGTATCTTATGGATATTCAACAGGTATATGCTAATCAATTGGTTGGCAAAGCTTCTGGACCATTTTATGCTTCGACTTCTCTGGGAGATTAGATGTGCGACTGGGCTCTCTGAGACTCGAAGAGCAATGAAGAGAGTTTTCAGGGAATTTCTACTTCAAAGGTTATGATACAATATGAAAGCTCTCAGCTTCAGGTCTCCCGTAGGCTCTATCTTCCTCAGTGAAAATAGCACTGCAAAGAGGCTCTTTCGTTAACACGTTTATTACAGTGAATCATTGTTATGACATGGGAAGGAACCAGGGAATACTTTAAATATTTTTAAGACGTCTTTAAGCAGATCAACAAACAAGCACTCTAAAGAGGACTTTTGTTATAGCCTTGCTGATTTTGTGGCCAGGATATAGCAATAGATTTGTTGAACACAGGCTTTTTTGTTATAGTATTTACTATACACAATGAAGTTTTACCTGTTCAGATTTCATTTCTGAAAGCTATGACTTTCATTTCCTGGTATCTCACTGACAATTACGAAAGTATTATGGAATGATTCACATCCTCTTTCTATCAGACATTTTTCACCCTTCGTATTATTACAGTCTAAGTTATAATACTTTGGGGTTATTTACATATGACTCTTCCAAATCCTTACAGGACATTTTTTCTTGGGTAAAAATGAACATCATACCTAATTTTAATTACTTTTGTTATATGATATGCCAGAATTCCTATACACATCTGAGGCCCTTTTAAAAGGAGGTGTTATATATTATGGCTGCTGGCTATGTGAAAAATCCATCCAAGAAATCAATTGAGGCTTTCACAGTACTTCTATTTCCAGAACTGTCAAAAGTAGTTAGCATCAGGTTATCTGATGAATAACTTAATCAGAATGTTAGCATAGATGTGTTATCTATTCACACATTCAGCCTGGACAAAATACATTAAATGTATTATTCAGGGGCTTGCCAGTTATTAACCTTGGTTACAGCTATTACAATGATCAGAAAATGCTTTCATTTAAAATTTCCCTATTCAGAAGTCACAATTCCCTTTAAGTGGTGTAATCATTGAAACCAGTGCTGTAGCTTCCAATTTTTTTTTCTTGTGTCTCAGTAATTCACTTTCTTATGTAATTTTAAAACGTTACCACTTCAGAGGACCCACAAAAGTTTACAATTGGTCTCTGCAACTTATTCGAAATATTCAATAGGCCTCACAGAAATAATATCATCAGTCTTTATGTTTTATTATACACACCCCTATTAATTATTTCAATAAATATGTGTTGAAAGCTTACTTTTGCTAGGCTGCTCTATGACTAATTCGGAAGTAGAGAGAAAACAAATCAGTTACTAATTAATGAGCATAGGATTTTGTAGGCAAACTATTTCAATGCACAAGGTTCATGGGAAAAATGTTTTGCTGAGCTGTTTTTTTTTTTTTTTTTTTTTTTTTTTAATGTTGTGGATTAACATTATAAAAACAAGGAAATAGAGACTAAAAACAATGTCTTCACCAAGACATGAGAATCATTGGGTAATCACATAAAATAAAGCTAAAAAGTCGTATTTGCTGTCTTTCATAAAGCTATTTAGCATTACCAAATATGTTGCTAGAGCAATCTCCAAATGTTCAGTGTAGGTTATGTATTTAAAACTTAGAATTATTTTAGGAATTCCAAAATAACTAGTGCCGTTATAGCAACAGAGCAATGAATATAACATTACATTTTTCCATTTGTCTTTCTTATATGTGTGTGTGCATGTGTGCGTGTGTGTGTGTGTGTGTGTAAATCCCCTTACATCTGGCTTTACTTGCTAAAATTCCTCTTAGTCATTCTTGCCAATTATTTTATTGTTTAGCTTCAAGAGTCTGGCTTTTTCCCACAAATATGAATTTAGCTTCAGAGTTAAAACCATGAAACACTCTGTTAAATATGGGCTCCATGACCTCTAATTTGTATTATTTTTTTCAACTTGGCCTCTAAAACAGAATACAGAGCCAGTCACATTCCATTTAGCTACAACCAATATTGTCTCCCTGATTTCTCAGAAAGTAGCATCCTCAGTCATTCTTACATCTAAAACACTAGACCATCACCCTGAATACTTTACCCATTTTTTGATTTTTTTTTTAGAGTCCGTAAAGAGAAAATAGTTGACTTTGAAGGTACAAGCAACCAGATTTATGCAATTTCATATACAAATAATGCCAAGCTAGATTTTCTTTCATATTTTAGTGAAACTTACATTAACTGCAAAGAATAATAAACATGAAACAATCTGTGATGTAGGAAATGTTTTCTGGCCTTGAAAATTATGCTGATTTACTTGTGTTTGGAAGAAAAATCTAAGATGAATATTGCTACTTCTGTATATTTTTCACTGCAATAAATTTAAAGATTTTCATCTTAATAACACCAAATCAATAGCTGGACACCTCTTTAAAACATAAGAGCTAGCAGACCCATTTAGTAATAAACAAAGTTTGCTTATTTTTCCCTGCTTTTTTCCTGTAAAAATTTAACTTTCTGTATTTTCCATTTCTAATGATAGCATTCAGAAACATGTGTGTTTGTATAATTACCCATACAAACCATTAGTGTCAACTGAAAACATTCATCAGAAATGTTTAATCCCATAAAATTAAACGATTCATCAAAAAAGTTTATCAAATGTATACTACACACCAAAATTAGGAACCTAAGTTTTGATAGTAAACACTTTTCCAATTTTATATTAAATAAACCAAATTCAACAATTTGTGAATTAACTGACATATATCAATAAGCAAAAGCTTTAATCGGAAGTTAGAATACCTTTGTGCCTATGCTTTTTGATTTTTTTATTTTATAATGATCATTTTCTTCAATATTGGATGTGACACTGCTTGTGTTTATTTTAAATCAATTTCCTTCCATAATTGAGTCCATATCACTTCCCTAAAGAGTTTTCATTATTAAACAAAGCTCTCCATTTAATTCTATTAGATTTTGAAGCCTCTAAAAAGTAACACCAGAATTGAAATTAGATGTACCTGCTGATATACCATCTGATATAATTCAAACATTTTGCATGCTACAAATATTTGCTAGAAGTACATTCATCACTGTAAATTGATCAATGAGTTCATCTAAAGTTTGACATCCTTTCTGTGTTAGAATAAGAGTTAAAGATGCAAAGCCATACCATTGAAAATTAGGTCTTCAATTGTCACACATTAAAATCATAGGAAGTAAACAAATCAGCAAAAGCGTCAGCCTGCAGTTGACAGGTAAACATACTGAACATCTGAGACAGCTTAACATGAACCAACCCCCTACCCATGGTGTCAAATTAAAACATATATCAGAATCGATGTTATTGCACCTAAACAATGCAAACAACCCTTCCATTAATTGTATTTAAGCCCAGAGACTAGAATGCTGAATCCAGAAACTGCTGCCAGATCATATTTTTTATGACTTTTTTTTTTTTTTTTTGAAATACATGTTAATCTTTTCTTTTCTTTTTTTGAGATGGAGTCTCCCTCTGTCGCCCAGGCTGGAGTGCAGTGGCGCGATCTTGGCTCACTGCACCCTCCGCCTCCCGGGTTCATGCCATTCTCCTGCCTCAGACTCCCGAGTAGCTGGGACTCCAGGCGCCTGCCACCAAGCCCGGCTAATTTTTTTTTTTTTTTTTTTAAAGTAGACCCGGCATTTCACCGTGTTAGCCAGGATGGTCTCGATCTCCTGACCTGGTGATCCACCCGCTTCGGCCTCTCAAAGTGCTGGGATTACAGGCATGCCATCACGCCTGGCCATGTTATTTTTTTCTACCTCAGTTTAGTTATCAGTAAACTTATATGACATATCTGGGAATCATTGGTCATTTGTCAATTTATAGACTAATTATTTTACTTTTCTAAAGAGGTTTGGGATTGCTGAAAACATAATATTAAAAACTGGGCTCTTAGGAGCAGGATATTTACATGGTCTCAAAGTGTCTCCCAGTGGATTATTTACTAGTTGAAACACACACACATACACACACACACAAATACCCAGAAAACCAAGCATTATAGAGGGGGAAATCAGTTAGCACCTTGATTTTATCATCAAAATTAACGTCCAACGAGGGGCAAGTGGATATTGCCTACCTCCAGATGTGATACCTAAGAAGGACATACCATCACCTATGCAGTACTCTGGCTAAAATGCTTAATCTCAATTGAATTAAGAAAAACCATCAAGCAAACCCAAAATTGTGAATGCTTATTTTAAAATTAGAAAGTGGACTCTTGTCTTCAAAAATTCTAATGTCATAAAACACAAAGAAAGTCTCTGGAAATGTTCTAGATTAAAAGAGACTAAGAAGATATGCCAATGCAGTAACTGACCCTAGACTGGATTCTCTACTGAAGGAAAACATAAACATATTTTTCACTTAAAAAATTGGAATATGGACAGTCGACTAGATAGAATATTGTATTAATGTTACATTTACTGCAGTTCATTACTGTCAGTATATAAGAGAACATCCCTATTCTTAGGAAATAGGTGTAAAGTGCCGGGGTAGAACATACTCTCAAATGGCTCAGAAAACTGTGTGTGTATGGAAAAGAAAGAACAAATGATAAAGCAAATGGAGCAAAATGAATCGGAGGATAGGATATATGGAGTCATTTGTACTAGTGTTATTCTTGCGAGCTTTCTCTAAGTTTGAAGTTATTTCCGAAAAAGTTTTAAGCAAAGGAACTAAAATCGGACTATAAGTATGTATTATCTTTCCCTTTTGATGCCAATAAAGTCAGTCATTAAATATGTATTCAGAAAACAACAGCACGCATTAATCAAGGCACTGGGGATACGGTAGTGAATAAGAAAAACACAATATATGCTGTCAACATGTTAAATTCTAGTTGGAGAAGATGCAAAATAAACACACAAAATAATAATTTTAAATAGTGATAATGCCTTGAAGAAGATAAATGTGGATAATACAGACAGTGAATGTACTGCTTTAGTTAAGGTGGTCAGAGATGACCTTTCTAAAGAATGTCACTCCAGTTGAGACGTGAACAAAGAAGGAAGCAGCTATGCAGGTATTTGGGGAAACAACCCAAATGTCCATCAACTGACAATGAATAAACCAATGTAGGAACATACAATGGAATATTACTCAGCCATCATACGGAATGAAGTACTGATACGTGCTACAACGTGTAGGAGTCTTTTAAACTTTACGCTAAGTGAAAGAAGACACTCATAAAAGGCCATATATTGTATTCCTTTTGTATGAAATGTTCCAAATAGGCAAATCCATAGAGAGACAAAGTAAACTAATGTTTGCCTGAGACTGGGGAAAGGGATAAGGTGTGTCTATTAATTGGTATAATTTCTTCATTTAGCGTGATGAAAATATTCTAGAATTACACAGTGGTGATGGTTGGACAGCCTTGTGAAATATACTAAAAACTGAATTGTACACACTTTAAATGGATGATTTTAACATATGTGAACTACATCTCATTCAAGCTGTTTTAAAAAAGGAGGAGGTAATAGATAATGGAAAAGTGGTCAATAGCCTGGAATATGAAAAGGTCCAAGAGTATGGCCATGAGATTGATCAGGCTGAGAAATAGAAAAATATCCTTACAGTTAAAAAAGGTCACAGAACTTGAGACCAGTTTTGTTGGACGGGTCATCTTCAGGGATTCTGAAGTTACCAAGAATGTTAACATATGACTGACAAACTCAATGTTAGTGTCTTTGAGAACAAGGAAAATGACAAAACACTTACTAATTGAATTATCTAAATGCTGCATCTTGGGCTGCCAATCTCAGGCTTTTCCCTGTTCACCAGCAAAAGCATTCTAAGAATATTTATGCATGTATTCATACATCACACACCTCAGTAATCAAATGCATCTCTCTAAATGTAACGTGTTTAGAGGCATAGTCAAATGAAGAATTTTTCCATTTAATATTTATATTTCTCATATTTAGTTTGCTTAAAGCGGTAATTCTTAACTGATTTTATAATGGCCAAAAATTTGCAATATGTGTTAAAAAATTATAACATTTTAAAACCCAAGCTAAATGCATTAAATATAATCTAAATATTAACTTAGGCATAGAACATTCTTAAAGGAAAGCAAATCTAAGTTGTCCAAGAATAAAACAAGTGAAGCTAAGGTGTCACAACTGCTAAGGGGCTGGTATTGTTTTATTTGTCACTATTTCTGATAGTGATTCCTTCAAAGGAGATTGCATTACGAGATGCTGTGAGTGAAATGTAAGAACAACTCTATGTAATGAGAGAAGAAACGGTAAATTTAAGGTATGTGAAAATAATCCAGTAGAGAAGAAAAATATGTCCCCTTAGCTCAGATTGCAGTCTGACTGAGCCGTTGGGATTAGTAACACAAGCTGTCTCATTCCCATGGCATCAAGCTGACTCTCAGAAAGAGGACTGCTTTCTGGTCTTGCATCTATTTTGCTGTGGTAGTCCCAGGACTACAAAACATGACAGTAAAATCACTCCCACAAGTTTTCCCTGGAAATTCATGAATGAAAAAGGCTTGTCAAAGGATTTCTACTTGTCTATACATTTTGTCTGCCCCAACCTCAACCCAAGCAATACTGTGTATTGTGAAAAAGGAAAACTAAATTTTTTTGAAAGGTAAGTAATTGTATGGGTAGAACTGGTGCTGATGAGTTCTAGAACATTCCAAAATAAAAAAAAAATAATATTTTTGGCTTAACTTTGAGTTTTTGCTATCCTGTTTCTAATATCTGTTATTTCTTATTAAAGTAGACATAGAATGGGAATTTTTTTATATTTAAGACACTGGACTTTCTATAGTTAATGAATATTTATTTCAAGCAGTTTTAAAACATTTATTACAAACAGCTTTATGCTATTAAATATTCATACTGTGAAATTTTGAGGAACTCTCAAAAGCCTGTGTACAACTCCTTATTATTTCTAAAGAAAACCAAAGGTAAGAACAAAATTCTCTCTGCACAATAAATAACAACTTCCTTGCAGTCCCAGAAAGACTCAGCATACATCACGGACAAAAGTAAATATGTTATGAAATAATGGCTAATTATGATTCTCTGTGCCACAGATGGTTTTGCACTGCCACTTGAGCCTACATCAAGTCTGTCCCCCATGGCAACAAGAAAAAAAAGAGGGGGGGAAGGGAGAGTGCAGTGCAAGAATTCCGAGATTAATCATGGAAAATAAATTGCTATCTCTGTAACAATAACAATGTGGAGGTGTTGTTTCTTTATTTAATGGCCAAAAGGGAGAAAAAAATTGGTAAAAACTGTAAAGTTGAATTCCACCCCCCCCCAAAAAATTGAGGGATATAGAAGTAGAAATGCAAAAGAAGGTAGAATAAAGAAAAAGAGATAAAATAAGAAAGCTCTTCCAGGGGTCAGCATTTTCTATCATCTCAAGAAATAGTCCTTCAAAAATGTAAAAGCAATTTGCTTGCAAAAACAGAAAAACATTGGTATCAGGAATTTGGAACAAATGATTAAGTGCATATAAACTCATGGTTTCTGACTTCAGTGGTGGGTCCTCAATGCCTCAGTGCTATTCAACAATCATTTTTCTTAAGCTCAGATCATTGGTTTTCATAAGCATTAGCTGGGAACTTTCGAAAATATTCATGCATAGATCCCACTCTTGGATATTCTGATAGAATTGGTCCAAGTGTAACACAAAGAATGGAATTTTTTAAAGGTCCCCAGGTAATTCTGATGGGTACCTATGACTGAGAATCATTATCTAATTACAATCTAGGGGTCAGCAAACTTTCTGGGAGGTAAAGGGACAAGTTATTTGGTAAATAATTTAGGCTTTGTGGGCCATAAGGGCTCTGTTGCAACTATTCAACTCTGCTGTTGCAGTGCAAAAGCAGCCATAGACAATAAGTAAATGAATGGGTGTGGCTGTGTTCCAATAAAACTTTATTTTCATAAACAGGTAGTGGGCTGGATGTGACCCACGGCCTTAGCTAACCTACTCTTGTTTATTAAACTGTTTCCACTCCCCTTGCCCAAAACAGTTGTTCCCACCCCTGTTTACCTACGGTTACCCCCACACCTTTGACTTTCAGTAGGTGACCTCTTATTCTACTTTAATGGAAAAATGCAGATCATCTGATAGAAAATTCTTCTACTTCCTTGTCTATCACTTGCAGACTCAGTAAACCTATGTCTGCATCTGTCTTCATCTCTTTGTCTCCTATCATAGATTCCGTGTTCCTTCTTTTCAAGATGAATGTAATTCTTTCACTTATACTTAATTCCATCACCCTTCCATCTCTTCTGCAGCTCCACTCCATAAAGAATACCGTTTCTTATGTCTTTAATCACTCCCTTTCTATGTGTTCCTTTCCTTTACTTAACAAATATGTTCAAGTGACATCCTTAACCAAAGAACCCTTAGTCTTCCTCAACCCTGTATTCTGCCCTAAATACACACCCACCCTTCCCTTCCCTTAGAAATTCCATACCTGTTGCCTCTACTTCCTCTGATCCCATTTACTCCTCAAGCCACTAGAATCTGGCTTCTGTTCCCAACATTCCACTGAAACTGCTTTTGTTAAGATCACCCACAACATATGAAACATTTCACATTCCTGACTCTTCTTAAAACTCTTTCCCCATTTAGTTTTTGCAATACCATTATATCTGCCATAATTAGTTATTCTTCCTCTGCTGGTCACTTCCATGCTGTTATTTTCTAATACTATTTGACAAGCTCTCTCCTCTTCTTATGCTACATATTCTCATAATTATTTCCACGGCATCGACTGCTACCTACATGTGATAACTCCCGAGTTCTATTTCTAGTTCAGGTCCCTTTCTCAAGTGCTAGGTTCATATTTTCAAATATCCCTTGAAAGCTATACTCAGGTGTCTTCCTCAGATCTGCTTTTTTCCCCCTTTATTTCCACTTGGTTAATAGCTTCACCATCAGCCCAAATGCCAGAGGCAAAGTTCCCCCTCTCCCTCATGACCCCTGATAATCCACTGAGCACTTCTGTGAAGACTTTTTTTAAAATTCTCTACCTGAAGACACCTCATTCTCATCTATGCAGTGAATGGCGACCATATATGTTTAACCATGTATGGTGGTTCTGCTTTCCTTCCAAATCCAATCAGCCACCAAATCCTGATGATTCTACCTCTGAAATATCTCAGTAATCCATCTCCTTTTAGCCATTCCCACTGCAATTGCTTTTTAGGCAGACTGTAGTCATCCTTCACCAATTATTTTTTAACTTCCCCACATCAGCAGCCCCTTACCTCCTTTGCTTACTTTCGCTTTCTCTTTATGTCATTGTCCTTCTCTTTGCTAAGAGACACTTTGCAAAATTGCATGTAGCATTTCTGTAGTAGAAGTGCCATGGTTTTATGCAAGGGAAGAGTGATCCTTCCTCTTTGGTTGCTGTCTCTTCTTGATGAAACATGGTATTTCATTAAGCTTTTGATCTCAGCCATATAAGTTGCTGAAGTTATTAGGAGAGAACTCCATCCTAAATAGTCTGGGCACCACACTTTAAATAAGATGATAACAAAATGAAGTGCCCACGGAGGATGGTGATCAACTTGGTGAATGGATTCCCAGCCACAATCAATAAGGAGTAATTGGAAGAACTGGAAAATTAATTCTAAAGAGGATTCTGATTTATTTTCTGGAGCAGACTAATTTGGATATTCTTTCCATATATGAACTCCAGGATCATCAATCAGGCATATTTCCTCCTTAACAAAAACATAGTTCCTTTTCTCTAATAGAAACACTTACTTAAGGCTTCTTTTTTCTTCATAGGAAATACATACAAGGTGTGCCACATTTGGGTATATATTGGCCCACCCATGATGGAAAGGAAGTTCACCAATCTATAGTCCTCATTTCCCTGGGAAGCCTTTCTTAGAAATGAGCTCACATTGACATTTATCAGTTTGCTGGAATAATGATTAATTTGAATGGTAGGCTACACATTTTCAATATTGGTTCCTTAAGTGTAATGTTGAATGACCTAATTTTCTTGAGTGGGGGCACCTGACATAAAACCCAAGTTAAATAATTTTCCACATTCTTACTTAAATATTATTTCCAAAGTACGTTCTTCAATTGTGATGTTGCAAAATTTATATTTAGTCAGCTTTTCTCATCAGGGCACCATAATGGTGACTACAACCCACTGAAATTCTGGATGATTTATCAGTAATTACTTCATATGAGATCTCGCATGTGCTTTCTCAAAACTATGCCCAGTATATTCTGTTTCTTTATCATGCCTTCACAATATTTTCAGAAAGCATCTATTTTATTAAAAAACCTACCTTTGTATCTGGTCCTGTTGAGAGAGTCTGTTGATCTAAAGGAAATTACTTAAAATTAAATTATCTTACCTTAGTACACAAATCTAAAATAAAAAATCCCCTTTCCTATCTTTTATAGTAGCACTCTAGTAATAAAGTGACATATTTCATGAACTTTGCCATTAAATCACATTTTTCATTTAGTAAAAGGAGCAAATCCCCCATATTTATTAAGCAATCAGACTGCTGAAATTGCCTGATAGGAATACTGATAGTGACGAGGGTTTGAGTTATACGCTGATAATTATCTTTTTTTCATAATCTTTTATCATAATATGAAACAAGCTACCTGATTTACCAAATAAACAGGCCCTCTGTGGCCTTACTCTTTTCCCACCTCTTTCCCATCTTGGCCTCTGCAAAACAGGGTTATGATATGGTTTCCACCATATCTACCAAGAGTCTTCCTGTACACCTGGCTTTGAAAGAAATTCAGGAAACAAGCGAGCAAGAGTGGTTAAAGGTAGTGTTTCACTTGAAGTTTAAGGAACAGATTTCTATAGTCATACTAACAACCTTCGTCAAGACTTGCTAGTAAGAAGTTCGACAAGCAATTTTCTCCATTTTAAACATTCTTTTCCTTTATTAAAATACATGAATTCAAAACAAAGATTTAAAAGTATTCATATATTACGCTGGGCGTGGTGGCACACGCCTGTAATCCCATCAACCTGGGAGGCTGGGGCAGGTGGATCATTTGAGACCAGGAGTTCGAGATCAGCCTGGCCAACATGGCGAAACTCTGTTTCTGGTAAAAATATGGAGTGTCACCACTGCACTCCAGCCTGGGCCACAGAGCAAGACTCTATCTCAATAATAATAAATAAATAAATAAATAAATAAAGTTAAATTAAAAATTCATATATCAAATAGTCTCCTATAATCTGAAACTAGATCTGCCAATAAGAATAAAATCTTAACCCTAAAATACTGTATCAGTTTGCTTATATCTAAATGTCAAAATTTTTTTAAAGTTTTATTTGACCCCATGTTCCATACTGAATTTGTCTATATTCTTTATACATTCATCTGAGAAAAAGTTCCATTTTTCATTTTGTTCACTCCGAAGTTACAAGAAAAAGACAAGCAGGAACTTATAGGTAAGGAAAGGTTAAATAGTGCTTGTATTTAAAGCAGAAGCAATCAGGAATCCTATTCTAATCAAACTGAAGAAAAGAAATAGGACTCTAGAAACCCTTCAAGAACTGGTTTTCATTTCCTCGAGTTGATCTGAGGGAGAGACCTCATTATGTTTTTTTAGGCGTAAACCTGGATAAACATATGTTCAACTGAGTTATGGAAATGACTTTCTTTCCCACAGCTGCAAAGCACGGCAGCGAGACAGACCATTATATGCTACATAAAACGACCCAAATGACACTGTATTAAAAAATGTTCAGTGAATCTTTGATTATATACTAAAATGCTTGCTTCAAATAATAGATTGGTAATAGATATATTTTTCACAGAAAGTTAATCTGTCCTTTCAATGAAATATTTCCATCAACATTCTTCTCCTCATCACAGAAATCTGTAATGATAACACATATAAAGCACATTTTCTTTCATATCGGATGAAAACTAGAATAGTCAAAACATGCACACAGTCAAAGGCTTACCGAGGTGTACAAGTATCCCTCACTGTTCATTGCCAAGTACAGCTTGGTTTGAACTCCTTGGATAGCCACCACTCGCAGACCCACAGGGATGAGGTTAAACAGAGCTGAAATTAAAAAAGAACATGAAAACAATGTTACAATTCGGAATTTCAGAACTTTTCAATGTTTCCAGCAGGACTGTCTGGTCCTCCAAAAGTAGTGTGTAGTTGGTGAGGGTATGTATACATGTCTGTTTATGTATACATATATACACATACACACCCCCACAAACACACCCACACACACCCCGAGGCAGACAGATAGGGTCTCATTCTACCTTGTAGTGTATTTAATTTCATGGTTGCAGCCAGATAACTGGAGCTGTAACTACATATTATTTAGTAGCCTGGAGAAAATGGAAGGCTTTGGTCACAATTTCATGGTTTTTACAGTGTTGGAGGTGGGGGAATCTTGATGCTTCTGGAAAGATACAGTCCCAAGAATTGTTCTGTACATTAAATAGTGTCATTATCAACAAATTAAGGTTTTAAACTGCTCCCCAAGATAACTGCTGAAATTCTCACAGTCATATTTAAAATCTACCTGCTGGGGAGAGAGTCATTAGACTTTTAGAAGAGTCCAATGCCCTCATCTAAATTATCTGTGTTATTCCATATAGAAGAACCCCACAATAAATCCAGGTCTTGTAAAAAGAAAAAGTCATTTTGTAGTCCTATGTTTCCAGAGTAGTATTTCCCTTTTTTATTTGTATTTTTTAATTTTTGAGATGGAGTTTCGCTCTTAAGTTTCCCAGGCTGGAGTGCAATGGCGTGATCTCGGCTCACTGCAACCTCCACTTCCTGGGTTCAAGGGTTTCTCCTGCCTTAGCCTCCTGAGTAGCTGGAATTACAGGCATGTGCCACCATGCCCGACTAATTTTGTATTTTTAGTAGAGATGGGGTTTCTCCATGTTGGTCAGGCTGGTCTCGAACTCCTAACCTCAGGTGATCTGCCTGCCTCGGCCTCCCAAAGTGCTGGGATTACAGGCGTAAGCCACCACGCCTGGCTTCAGAGTAGTATTTCTTAAAGGACCAACATTTTCCAAGATTAGAATTGAGAGGGCTCCTAGCTTTTAGTCTCCAAGAACAAAAGACATAGGAATAAAAATAATGAACTTAAAAGAAGTTTATTTTATTATTTTATTATTATTATTTTAGCAAAATAGTTGCACGTGGGCAGCCAGTTGGTGCCAGTGAGGACTTCATTTCTCCATTTGAAGATCTGACTGCGTGAAACTTACACCCAGGCTTTCCTCACAACCACACACCACTCACTGGAGACAACTAGTGGGTGTCCTCCCACTACCAGCTGTCTACTCCCTCCCACACTGTGAATAAAAATAAAACAGTACATTTTTAAAACGTAGTGCTTGCCACACACATCTTTTGAAAATAGCCTGTGCACCTTTCTCTCAGGAGTCGTAGACCAATGTTGATGATTTTGCCTTGTTTTGTAAGTTTATTGAGGATGATAAATCAGTCTGTTATGGTTTCTGTGAACAAGAATGTAAAGGAGTCACCCTGTGGGTAAGAGTAGTTTTTCTGGGATCACTTATCTCTGTGCATATATATTCTGCTGCAGTAGGTGGGGTAATATGGATGAGAAATACTAATGAAGAACTAAATATTCCTTGGTGAGCCTACAATGTATCGTTCCTTTAAAACCAGGGTGTTACCAAAGAGGAGCTAGGACATATTGTACAGTTCAAAAGACAAGTGTTCCTACCACATGCCACTGATGGCACTTCATTCAATACTCATCAAATTAAAAGCTGTGCCCTTCTGTTATGTGAGGTAAAGGAATGTAATTGCACAGATTGCAAGCCAAGATCTCATGCTATATTTGACAATGCAATACACAGGCAAGAAGTCTGACATCTCTGAGCATGTCATGTGTTTGTCATATCCCTTTCTGTTGAGGATGTCTTGTTCACAGCAGGTGTTCAACACCCATTTGTGGATTGATAGCAATCTGTATGGTGAAAATATGATACTATGTTTTTGAAAAGTAAGAGATCACAATCCCATTTATATAAAAGTTCATACTTGAAAAATTCTGAGATCTGAAAATCTAAACCAAAACTTCCAATATGGGGTTGGTTTAAAAGCCATATCACTACATACCACTTGACAACTATAATATCAGTATATGTTTGACACCTAGTTTAGTCATAGTAATAAATGACAGAGAATGATAAATTAAATTCAGAATTATTTATAGAACTTCATTTTTTAAAATAATATTCTGAACTTAGTGCTCTTAATGCGGCTTATAACAAGCACAAGAAAGAAACAGAGAGAGATTAAAAAAAACTGATTTGATTTTCACCATGTTCTCCAATCACTCTGACTCAGGTTTTAATGAGCAATGAAATGTCTAAATTTCAAACATCAGACAACAGAAGGAGGAAGAGAAGAAAAAAACATTAGCAATCCATTCCTGTGATTATTTAATCTTGAATAATGGTATTAACTATATAGCAGAACTATGTACTTTTCACTATACACTTTAAATTTCCATGAAGTCTGATTAAAAAACAAAAAACATGACCCCAAAATAAAAACTTGATGAGAGTAGCAAATCTAGAGATTGACTGATCATACTACCACGATCTTTTCATTTCTTTAAACATTCAAGATAGATCATAAACTGGGTTGGTTTAAAATATGTCTAAAGGGACAATCTGCCCAGATAAAAACGCAAAGAAATTTTATCAGGGGTGAGCTTAAACCACATAAATATCTTCCTATCTGCTTTTGTTTCTCTATATCTGGTATCTTTCCTCATGGATTTAAGATATTATTTTGATCAGGATAAAAATATTATAAATATGAGAAAAAAGTTGACTTCATTTATGCATTTAAAACACATTCATTAAATACCTAAAATCTCTTCTTCCATCTCAGCAAAAGTTTTGAAGAAGCGTTTAAAACATAAATGTGCTTGTGCTTCTTGTTTGTTCTATCTGCATAAAAACAAACACCTTCTATTTGAAGGGCCACTTCATCAGAGCCATGCACCTAGTTGTCACCCAGTGTTTGCTGAAGGCAACACTGAAGCCGTGCTTCTTCATCAGTTGGCCAAGGTCAATTTCTCAAAAGAGAATAATTAATAAAAGTATATATTAAGGTAGGTTGGAAAGGCAACATGTTGAACTGATAACGCTTCTGCAAGTTTGAAGAGAAAGGGAAAACTACTCTTTTAAAACGTCCTTCCTTGCACCCCGGGCGGATATAATAAAACTACTGCCATGGGATGTCTATCATCGTTTCCTTTTCAAGGGAAAATACATAATTTATAATGGCTGATTTCCTCATGATGAGATTTTATTGAACTGACATTTATCATTATAATAAATCTACATAAGGTAAGGTTAAATGCATAATATCAAACATATGTTTTCAGAAATGGATATATCTGTATAAATGTGAACTGATTTATCATGACATTGCTTACCATGTCTGAATAAAAATAATGCAATTCAATCAAATTAAACTAAATGAGAAAATATGCTGAAAATAATGAAGGTTAATAAAAAGAAGAGTAAGAAAAATATAAACATAGTATCATGAATACATACTAAGGAAATATCACATACATGAGTGATAGTTGAAAAAAACAACTTGTATTCTCGTTATGCACATTTAAAATAATTAAACAATTAATACCAATAAAATGGCTTGGTTTTAAGGAAAAAAAGAATAAATTTGTATGGCTGGTCTTCATGATATATCAGTTTAATCATTAAACCTTCTTGTTTCATGATGACTTATGCCCCACAATATCCTCAATGGCAAAGCTAAGCTAACTCACTAGCTTCTGGCTACTCTTAACATCAGGAGCAGATCCAAGCTCTACCGACTTGCTATTTCTATTGAGATACTTTCCATTTGTATGCATCATGTTATGACGATACTTACCTTTAGTTGACTTACCTCTCTATTTTAATCTGCCTAAATACAGAGTCCTGTTATCGGGCTATGTTCTTTAATGGTCTTTCCATATCATTAGTAGTACACAGAAATGCCATGCATATCAGTCAGTTATAAGACAACCAAAGGCAGAAGCTATGTATATGTAGGAACCGAAGAGTAAAACCTACTGTATGATTTAAAGCTCCACAGTTAGAAATGGAGCCTTGATATATGTGTGTGTGGTGTGTGTGTGTATCTCCTAAAATGATTACTTAAGAGTGTGATATTGATGAATTTGGTATATTGCCGTTAATAGGACACAGCACATGAATTGTCTATTTTTTTTTTTTAATTTCCTTTCAGGAAACACATGTGAATACCAGCCCCAAAATATTTCTTCTCTGATTTGTACCCAGAGATGTTAAAAGGGGGAAAGAAACGTGACTGGATAGGCTCACTGGCAGCTAATCATGAACTTCCCCTCAATAATGCTCAACAGACCCATTTTTCTGAGGCACTGTGGAAAGCAGGGCAGCTTACCTCCCCTAATTCCTTCCCCAAACATCAATTCGCACAATAACTTATGGGAATGTTTTATTGCAGATCATCACCACGCACTAGCGTCTGTTATTTGATTACAGTAAAGCCCTCTAGTTACACTTGCCTAATAGTTTCAAATAGAAGAGTATGCATAAAAGAACCACTAGGATTCACTATAAAACTTTAATATCACAACAGTGACTTTTGCAAAACAGTGAAGAACCATTTAATATGAGGTTTTTTTCCCATCCTCCATACCAACAAAGCTTTCTTCAATGGTAATTAAAAGTGACTTCCTCTTGAGGTTATAGATTGGCCATCCCCCTGAAGCATTCCTAAAAGGTGGGAAACTCTTTACAGTTATTGAGGCCCTTGTCAATGGCATTGCAGTAGCCATACAGCTCTTAAAAAGCTGCAGAGTATACTGCTTAGCATTCAGACCTACTTTCCTTGGCTATTTTCTCAGCCGACAATGGGATTATTACTGGGAAATTATCAAAGGGTTTGAGAGAAATTCAGTAGTTGGAGAAAACAAAAAAAAATTGTGAGAACTAAGTGTTTTAGCCTTGTGAAATATTTAATACATCTCCAGAAATCTGTATATTGCAAGAAAACATCAATTATCATTGAGGAGAAGCCTGCGCTATTTGTGCTTATATTTTTATTACTCCAAATAAATAAAACATGTAATTAAAGGTTATGTAACATCTTGGAATCACCTTCCTTCAATAATTAGAAATAAAACCCAATTATTTTTTATGTGTTTCTATTTTAGGCCCACCATTATAGTCTCCAATTTGGTCTTAAACCATGGTTAAAAAGAAAGAACTAAAAGAAATCCCTTTACTCACCTGTGGAGGTATCTCAATGTTTAAATTCCACTAGTCTCAGAGTTATCAGGGTGTGTGTGGAGCAGGGAGCAGAAGTCAAAGCTTGTAATGATGAATTTTCATGGTCTGAAACTACTCTTGGGTTAAGACCGGTTCTTAAGAGTAGAGATAACATGCTATTTCTGGATCAGTGTGTGGGTGAGTAAATTTTCTGTGGGAAAAAAAGTAATAAAATCCAAAGGATAGCCATAAATCTATCTAGATTTCCATGGAGATGACATTTGGATTATTCTTCAGATGGTGTCAACATTATTTGCCCTAGTTTACTAGCTTAGATAGACTCATATTCAACTTCCTTTAGGTTAATCTGTGTAAACAGGATTATGTAGTGTGACTCTATTTTGCATTCAATTCAGGATTTAGGAAAGCGTATTTATTTTTAAAATAAATAAAAAGAACAGAATGTTAACAACATACTGGCATATACTATTTATTTTGCAGTCACTTACTGTAAGTGCTGTCCTCATCTTTGGTGCCATCAATGGTTCCATCCGCCTGCAGCTGCAAGTGGTAGCCTTGTCGGCTGTATAGCTTGGTAACTATACCCTTAAGCTGAGGCTCTGCAAAGAGAACAAGGGTTTGGATCAATTGATACATTGTGCCTATGTAGTTGAAAAGACTCGGAATTTCAATTTCTAATTTCAGTTACAAATCTTAATGGAGTAAGTCAAACTACACTTTTAAAGTGTCTGGAAGAAAGAAAACAAACTCCAAGTTTCGGAATAAATTTCCAAACTAAAGAAACATTTTCTTTCTACCTGGAAACATTGGTAAAGCTTCTGAAAGTGTCTATGGTTTCTGATAACCTGTCCTTTGGTTTATAGAGTGGAACGCTATCTCATTGAGTATTTGTAATGGGATGGCAAATGGCTATGATGCCTTTTGAAATTGTGCTACTTTTCATGTGAAAGAAAAAGGAGAAATACAAAGATAATTCCAAGTTGTTTGCCAATCAACCAAGGACCAAAAACCCACTAGCAAAGATTTCCTTCAGAATGACCACAATTTGAATAAATAATCTCCTTTATTTCTAAGAAGGTAGAAAATGCATAAATAACCTGGAACCCCATTAAGGAAACTGTATTTGGAAAATTGAGCCTTTTATGCCAAAAAAGGGAGGAGGGAGATACAACAACCATTAACACATCTTGTCATATTAATTACCATTAGTGAAAATGTGTGTGAAAAGAGCAGCGTTTTTGTTGGTGGGAAGGAAAAAAATCAGTGCACACTAATTTTTCAAATTTCATATCAGAAGTGTGATTATCAAAAATATGAATTCTTAATTAAAATTATTTTCAATTATGAATAACCATAGATTAATCAAGTGTCTAATTTACCAGTAACAGTCATGTTATCCAAAATTTTCTTTTACTGAATACAGACACCTGCGCTGAAATAATATTTATGTGACTATTCGAGCCACATAATCATTCTTTGCAACCACTTAAGCCTTTTTTGAAACATGCTTAATTTACAGTTAATGCATTAAAAACTTTGTGCAAACAGAAAACGTTATGTCTGCTTTTCCGCCCCAGGGTGTGTAGCACACATAAATGGAGAAATAACAGATCGGTGAGGCTTATTTTTTTTTTTTTTTTTTTGTAATATTTATCTAGTAAAAGGTACAAAAGAGTGTAAAAGATTCATTTGATTGAGAATGGCAAATAAACTGCATGCTCGCTTGAAGGTCTACCTTGACGCAACCTGACACCTAGAGCTGAATTTCCAGTCGCTGGAATATCGCGCTACTCTTACCACCGAAAATGTTCAAAAGCACCCACAATCTGGCTATGAGTTTAAATTCCCTCTTCAACACCGCATTTTAGTAGCATGTAACCAATTATACTAGTCTAACCAAATCTCTAAGCTCTTTGCAGCAAGGTTCTAGAAATCCCCCCTCCCCCCGCCCCAGCAAACATTTCGAAGCTGCACCACAAGTCAAGTCTGTCCCCAAAAGCTTAAAAGTAATCAAAGAAACGCAATGCCTAGACAGCAGAAGCCCACATCCCTTGGAGGTGGAAGCTGGAGGGGAAGGGTCTGACAGGCAGGGATAAGGGTAAGAGAGGGATTCCCCAGGCTCTCCTGGGGCGGGAGGATGCTGTCTGCCCAGCTCTGCGCCTGCAATTTCCACGCCACACACATCATAGCCATGTCTGGGTCACGCCTGCCCACAGCCCACCGGGCATACACATATGTGACGTGTCCGAAGCTGAGGGCAAGCCTCCCAGGGCAGAGTATGCCCCCAGGCTCTGCGCCTGTCCCAGGGCAGTTGCAATGCAGCAAGCCTGTTACTGTTACGGAGGCAAGAAAGCCATCGCCTTCCCACGCACGCACACAGGCTAGGTGGCCTCTTCTGCACAAGATGGGCCACCGACAAACTCACCTATGCTACATACCTGCTCCCCACCGCCCCCACCTCACTCGTAAAGTATGGGGAAAAGAAAGCAAAAACCCTTTCCGACCTGGTCTTCTTCTGCGCCTCTTCTTGGAGCCGAAGAGTTTGACCCGGGAAAAGACATTTAACTTGTTTTTGTCGCAGCTGGTCTTGCCTTTGCTGGGGCTGCTGACACACTTGCAGGCGTTGGATTTCTCGCGCTCGCGGGCTTGCCTCTTCTGACGGATGAGCGAGCTGGCGATAGCCGCCGCCATGGCCACGACGCCCACCACCACCGCTTCTTTTGCTGCCCCTCTCCGGGTTCACCTCCTCCTTCTCCTCCGCTGCTCGTCCGCTGTCTCGCGACTTCGCCGCTTTAGTCTCCTTAGCCTGCGTTTGCCCGGGCTTCTCCGCACTCGGGCTTCAGCCAAGGAGGGGGCTCAGCATGCCGTCCGAGCTCCTCCGGCGGCGGTCCGGCTCCCGCGCGGGCTGCTGGCTGCCTGGGTCGGAGTCGACGCCACAGCCCCGGGCCGGGATCGCGGGCGAGACTGGCAGGCGGAGGCAGCGCTGCGCGACTGCGTGCGGTCGGCCCCTACGCCCCGAGGACACTGTGCAAGTCCAAGTGGCTCGGGTCGGAGTTTCGCGGCACCCCCCGCCCTGTGCCGCGCGGAGGGGGCCAGAGGAGGGAGGCGGGCGGAGGGAGTGAGCGCGGGCGGGAGACAGGCCGGGAGCCCGGGCGGCCGGAGGGAGGAGGGAGGAGGCAGCGCGCGGGGGAGCGCGCCCTCGCCCTGGCCCCTCCGAGTCTTCCACTAGTCCTTGCAACTTCTCGGCGTGATAATCGGGAAAAGTTGGCCCATGCCAGCCTTCCGACAGGGATCAAACAGGTAATGGCCTCGCATCTTCGCTGTTGCTGCTGCTCTGGGCGCGGCACAGTCGCAGCACAGGAATTCAGCCGCCGCAGGCACCCTCCGGAACAGCGCGACAGCCTCCTTGCAGCCCCCTCCCGCGGCGGCCCCTCCCTCCCGGAGCTGAGCCCGTCGGCTCGGAGCCGCAGGCCGCCCCTCCCACCCCCACCCCCCAAGTCCCCGGCAGGCCGTGCCGGCTAACACCTGTAGGGGCTTCCGCACTGCCCCATCGTCCAAATCCTCCTCCCCTCCTTTTCCCGAAAGGAGCTTCGGGAGGAAACAGTGATGGAGGAGGAACCGGGATGAGGTAGTTGGGCTGACGGAGCGGGGGTTTGCTTGGCATTGGGGGATGGCGTGGTGGGGGTGTTTCCTTAGTGTTTGAGCTGACCAGATTGTGCTCGGGCTGGAGCCCCTCAGAAGTTCGCCAGATCCCTGCCTCAGGCTTGGACGCACCAACAACCCGGAGAACCCTCACACACCCGCGCGGAGGTATTTTGCTTGGCGACACTTGTAGCCATTCAGGAGAGGAGGCCAGAGTCCCCAGACGGGTTCAGCCCCAGCGGCAGCAGCAGAAGCAGGCACTGCAGAGCTGCGCCCGCACACCACGCTGCCACCCAGTGGTTTTTGCTGACTTTTCATTTCAAGCCAATTTGTAGGGTCCAAAACCTGTTTTTCCTCTACGCCCCCTTATCTGTCCGCTCAGATTTGGGATTCAAGCAGAGAGCTTGGGTCGTGTACCATAAGCACGACGTGTTTGGGAAATGCAGAGTCGAACCTCTCTATTTAAGCCGTGGCCCATCTCTCATCTCCTAACTTAATGTTTTCTGCTCCTCCAAAGTCAGGCAGCCTTCCTCCCTCCAATTCAGGAACCAGTCTGGCTTGTCGCTGGCCTCACTCTATGAACAAGTTCTGTCCTCTCCCTGCGTTATATTTTATTCTGGAGGAAAAGAAAGAAGAGGTTTTGAGGCCAGAAATGCAGCGAAGAGAAATGGCCTATCTACATCCCTACCTTCAAACACACACAATTATTTGACTATTTTACTTGATTTCTGAGGCCAAATAGCAAGCAAAATAGAGCAGCTGTACTACCTGGCAGCCCTACGCCGTCTTTACTGCACTCCCGCATGGCACCCCCATCACCTCTTCTCAGAACTAATGTAGATGCAAAACCAGATGCTCAGCTTATCTTCAGACCCCAGCCCTTTTTTCCTTGCCTGACCGTCCAGCAAACACGCTCGGACTCAGCAACACTGAAATGCTTTCAGGCTTCCTAGAACATAAGAGCTGAATCACCGGACCCTTCTGTAGATTCCATTGCTTCACAGGGGAAGCTGTTGCTACCCCTCCTTCCACTTCTCCCCAATCTTGAAATGTCTCTTGCTCCATCAGAAGCACCACTGTGTGTCTGCAAGGTAGACTGGGGTAAAGGTTGCAGTGGGCTGAGACTGATAGCTACAGGAGAACGATGCCAAAGGGTCTGACATTTTCTACCTACTGTTTTGTGCTTTTGGCTTTCCCAAATGAAAAGGGAGGACAAGGTAGACGAGAGTTTTAACACCTCAAGTCTATTCAAGTATCCACTTCTTTAAACTTTGATTCATGGGGAAAAATAAATCCCTGATGAATGACTGACTGATACTGATTCTGAAGAGCAGGAGGCTACTTCCTAGTTCAAAATGTATGTGATTGTTGTTTAAATTCCAGATACCATGAAGGGAAATATCTTACATAAAGAGGGGTCAGGAGAAGCTTTGATCGGGCCCAAATATTTGGGGTGGGTGATGAACAGGTACAAGGTCTCTGCTATTCTCTTCATGTTTTTACCTTTTGCTGAGCACCAACCCCAAGGGCCTTTTGTTCCTACTCTCATTTCTGTCTCGGGATCCTGACCTAGAGCAGGCATGCAAAAGCTAAAGAAGGATGAAGTTCTGATTCAGGAAGGGGATAGACCTTAGAAGGAGAGATGGTATTGAGAAAATCATAAGGGCTTTCCCACACCCTTTTTCTTCCACTTCTCTCAGATAGCTCTCACTGTTTGCTTCTGCCAATACCATTGATAAGGTATTTTCAGGATGCCTGTAGAATTATTGATGTGGCCACTCTGTGGTACGTATTAGAGGTAAACAGACTCAGAGAAGACTTCAGGAATATATAATAAGAATGGCGGGGGCATTTATTACAAATTTGCAAACACAAACTGTAAATACATCCTTTTGGTTCTAACTCCCGTCTACTCCACATGAGCTCATGGAACCACTGGGCCAAAGCTGATAACCAGGTGATTCTACACATGTTTGTAGATGTCTTTCTTGCTCTAATCCTTCTCTCCCTGATTAAATTGTATAATATTGAAAAAATGAAGAGTATGGGGGAGGGGGAACCAGACTCTGCCTCCATCACATGTTCCTGCCAACCCACAAAAAGTATTTCTGTCTTTTTATACCCTGCCCCCCTTGAATCTTTTTGTCTTCATGAACAGGAAAATGCATGGCACATTATCAATGAGACTTGAGAAGGGGGCATCTCTCTGTGATCTGTCTGCCTACAGACCTCATTCATTCTCCTCTCTCTTCTACTAAGAGAACTCACAAAGGCCTGTGACCAGAGGGTAAATTCAATCTGGGGCAGAAAGTGAAAGAAAACCATTCTGAAATTGGATCCAAATCATATTGCTCAATGAACTTAACCATTCATAATGCAGATATTGGCCAGGCGTAGTGGCTCACGCCTGTTATCCCATAATTTTGGGAGGCTGAGGTGAGCAGATCACCTGAGGTCAGGAGTTTGAGACCAGCCTGGCCAACATGGTGAAAACCTGTCTCTACTAAAAATACAAAACTAGCCAGGCATGATGGCGCTTGCCTGTAGTCCCAGCTTCTCAGGAGCCTGAGGCGTGAGAATTGCTTGAACTCGGGAGGCAGAGGTTGCAGTGAGCCGAAATCAGGCCACCACACACACACACACACACACACACACACACACACACACACACACACAAAAGCAGATATGTTCGTGTTTTCCTAACTCTCATGTCTATTTCCCAGGTGCTTAAAATTTCAGAGACGGATGTGAATATTACTTTCAAATCTCCAACAGGAAACTATGCCAAAGTCACATGTATCTTGAGAAAGTATAATGAAAGAATTGCAGCCAATCCTAGAGAAGCATATTTTGCTTTTCTTTGCTGTCCCACTGCCTTCCTGGGCCAATAGTATGACATTTGTGTAGGGGAAGTAATAAAGAATTCTCTTTTGACACCTATTTACAAATCCCTTTTTCTCCTGTTTTGATTTGTTCCTAGCAGTTCACATTGTGCCCTTGCTATGGAACTTCCTGGATCTCCTTCATATTTGTAAATTTCAATGATCTCTGCTTATCCCTGGTGGTTCAAACTCTTCTGTGCTCTATTCTAATGTAGGGTCTATTCTTTGTTTCTCCCAGGTGTCCTCTGTCCCATTGCATTGTCCACCAACCTCTTTTTTTGACCATATTCAGAAAGAAAGCATTCTTAGCTTCTTTTTCTAACTCAACTCCTAAAGAGTTCTAGCCTGGCAGGCTGGAAACATATGTTTTAATCCTGTCTCTGCCACTAATTGGCTGTGTGACCTTGAGTATGTCATTTCTCCATATTACAGACCTCAGTTTTCCCATCTTTAAAGTAATGCTTAGACAAGATTGGCAGTTTTCACTTTGTATTCTTCAGCACTCTAAAAGTAATGAAAAGTAATAACAGTTCCCTCGCCAATGTTTCAACAGTAGATTTCATCTATTTTAACTCTTTTCATTCAACTGTTTATTTCTATTTCTCTTTTCATCTGTTTTATATAGTGGAGCGCATCGTATGATTTCTTATGTAAAAAATAAAAATGAAAAGATTCTGGTACTAAAAACAAAATGTTTGGAAACCTCCAGATGATATGTTCCTTAAAGTCCTTTTGGCTCTGGGAGCCTCTGATTATTTTTCCCATATGTTCCTGTTCCTACTTCTTTATCTTCCCCTCTTCATACTTCCCATCTCTCTGTTCTCTTCCCACCCCATGAGAACATCAATTCTAAATTGGATTCCAAGGAAAAATGCAAAAGTCCCTTTGATTCCACTCCTCGTGGGTTCACTTGAGAACTAGGTTTTAGCATTCTTTTCAGAGAGAGTTATGTGAGTTATCTGGGCATAGAATGCTGATCGCTCTCTGCCAATCTCGTTTGGCAGGCCTCAGAGGAGCTGTAAGGAAGCTGAGGGGACCTGCTCTCAAGAGGCACCTCCAGGAGAGAGACAGAAACCCAAACAGATGTGACTGTGATGAGTAAAAATGAGAGAACTCAGACAGCCTAATGGGGAGCAGCCTCAGTCCATTCTGAGCAGAAAGGAATTGACTGTCTTTCTGCAATTCTGAAAATGAGAGGTTTCAAACGCCCTTCTTATGTGAAGAGAAGCTCACTCAGAATCACTTGCCAGTTTGTTCTCCTTCTACACTGACAGTTCACCAAAATATCTGAGTGGCAAGTTACCAGGTCAAGGACTGCTGATGAGCTCAAAGAAAGGAAACGTTGGCAGATTCAAATGCACCAAGGTCGAGTAACACTGGGATCTCCCCATTCACTAAGTAAGGCAGCAGAGGGAGTGTTTAAGAGATGAGGTAGCCAAGTACCACATTTTTTGGTCTATCTACAAAGGCACAGAGAAACAACTGGATAGAAATACAAATGAGGAGATTAGAGAAAAGCTAACAGAATAGGCTCTTTTCAGCCAGTCAGGCACGGTGGCTCACACCTGTAATCCCAGCATTTTGAGAAGGTGAGGCAGGAGATCCCTTGAGCCCTGGAGTTCCAGGCTGCAACAAGCTATGATCCTGCCACTGCGTTTCAGCCTAGGTGACAGAGTAAGACCCTGCCTCTAAAATAAAATAAAATGAAATAAAATAAAGAAAAAAGAAAGGAAGAAAAGAAATAGACTCTTGACACTTAACTCCAGGAAGAAAAATGCAATGTAAGGAAATCTTGTTAGTGTCACACTAGAATTCCAAGTAAAGAAAGAGTGACTACTATATTCTGTTACATGCCCTGACACATATCTTAGCTGGCAAAGATTAGATCATTTACGGGAGTTATACTTCAGAAACAAAGGTCTCCAGAACCATCCTTTTAGAAACTGATTGGCCCTCCTGAATTGCATTTAGAATGAAAATCCACAAGACCTTAGGTTTGCATCACACTAGGATGGTGGCTTGGTCTTCATTATGTCCTGTCTCTGAGATCATTCTCTAAATACTTAAGCTATAGAATTTACTGAAGCTACCTTTGATTTATATTTAAAATCAATTGAGAAAACACTGATTAATTCTGATCCTTAAGAAGAAAAATCCTATCACCCACATAAAAATTTCATTGTTCAGTCATAATTTATGAACATTAAAGCCATAAAACGCCCTGATGGTATTAATCATGTCGGTGAATTCAGCACTTCACCATTTAATTAGCCATGGCAGCTGCAACATCGAGAGTTCAAGGCCTCTGATTACCTGCTTGGCCATTTAATCAAGAAAACCTGGAGAGAAATAGCAGCTTTCTGGGGTGGAGGTTTCTCTCTTAATCTTGAGGAGAGAACACAAGGAAATGAGCTTAAGCTTTAATATGTGGGGATTTAAGTTTGGTACAAGGAAAACATTCTTTTCAGAGAGGGTTGTTAAATACTATAATTGATTGCTGATTTTTCTTCTATAAAAGCTTTTATGAATACAACAAAAACCTTTTCTATCTAGGTGGGTATGTGGGTTGATTTCCATTAAGACGATCATTCTGTCATAAAAACGACACTACTATTTGTATAACCATGACCTGCCACCAAGAAGCAGTCACAGGGAAAGTGGAAAGGGGCAGTAACACCATTATGAGAAGGCAAAGGTTCCCTCTGATAGGGCATGGGGATTGCTAGTGCTTTTGTTGTTGTTTTTGTTTGTTTGTTTTGTTTTTTTGAGACCTGGTCTCTCTGTCACCCAGTCAGGAGTGCAGTGGCATGATCAGCTCACTGTAACCTCTAACTCCTGGGCTCAAGCCATGTCCCACCTCAGTCCCCAAGTAGCTACGACTATGGGCACATGCCACCACATTTAACTACTTTCGTTTTCTAAAGCTAAGGTCTTTCTTTGTTGCCCACGCTTGTCTCTATCTATCTCGTGGCTTCAAGTGATCCTCCCGCCTTGGCCTCCCAAAGTGCTGGAAATTACAGGTGTGAACCAAAGCACAAAGCTGATTGTTAGTGCTTTTGCCTTTGGAAGATCATACTGGATGAACCTGGAGCATGTGGATCAAGGCAGTCACATTCATTTCCTAAAGTTTCTCTCATCCAACTTGCAGATAACACTTTGTAGACACAATAAATATATTGTTAATCAAATGGGTTGCTTCAGTGGTGACAGAGTGTCTAGAGCCAAGAAAAGCATCAGGTTCTCTGAGTGATTTTGATTCTGTTTTACTCAATAATATTTGAAGATCTTGAAGGAACAATTTCTATTTTATGAACTAAGCGATGGCTTATGAACTAAGCGATGGCTAACAAACATAAATGAGGTTTCTCTGGTGAGACATTTATGGCAGCCTAAAAATGTACAAGAATCAGAGACAAAGTATCTGTAACACTGGGTTCATTTCTTGCCCAGTGAACTAGGTAATCTAAATGAAAAGCTAGGGGAAAAAATGATGGAGGGTTTGAGGCAAAAACAGACAACCTAATTTTTCTGGATTTCAGCCAATTCAGGAAATAAAGTTACTGGAAGGTTTGACCTAAACTCAGGATTTGAGGAGAGGAATGCAGTGTGGGCAAATGATCTAGTGTCTGTTATTATTTAGCATATGGAGGCAAGATTCACAACCAGCATTAAGGAACACTGGTGGATTTCCTACTTGCCAATGGCACTGTTTGCCCCAATTTCCTATCAAGAATTTATATTTTTTAAAGCAACACAGAGGTAATGGGAACATACTTTAGTGTTCCCTCAGGATTAAGAGTCTTAACACAACTCTTTTCAGACACGGACCAAGATTTGGGCAGAAGAACCTGGTATATTCAGAGAAAATACTATCCTCCATATTCTGAGGAGGTGAAAGACAGGTTAATAACCCACCTGAGAATTGTGCAGATGCTATAGATGATTTTTAAGCTCTCCCCTCTGCTTTAGATTTGTTTTTCCCAAAACTAGGGTTGGAAATGGTGATAACACTCAATAAATACTATGGGTATAATTGGACAAGCAACTTGTTAAGTGCTATAACCTTATTCCCTTTAATCCTTACAACAACATGTAAGGTACGTATTATCATTATTGCTGTTGCAAAGGTGAGGAAAGTGAAGCCTAGAAAGACTAAGTGATATGACTATGGTTTCCTGGCTAGTACATCAGTGGAAGTGCAAGTATTTAAACTAAGGATCCTTAGCCAAAAAGTACAATTTATGTGTACAAGGCCAGACCTTTAAATACTACTTCTTTCCTCATTGGGTTGCTCAACAGTGGTGCCTGGATGTGACTATCTTTTTGCTTAGGGGACTGAACAAGATGAAATATAGCAGGATTTTCTAATCAGTTTTTTTTCTTTAACAAAACTGAATTATGAAATAAAAATAATACATATGATCTATTTCTAGTTATAAGCACAGTTCATAACACTCAATAACTTCTTACAGCAATATTTAAAGAAAACATTGCTAACTTTCTCATGAAAATTATAGGATTATAAATCACTACTTAATGTTATTCTATGTTTCCTAGACCAAGAAATAGTTTGACACTGGAACCTGTTTTGACTCAGGTAATCTGGGACTTTGGAATGCTATGAGACCCAAAGGACACTTCACTTCCCGGCCTTTCTCTCCATCACTACTTAGCAGAGACAAGAAGTTAAAGCACTCCAAACACTCAGTTCTTTTCATACAGGAAAAACTGGCTTTCCACACTGTAAGCTTTTTTGTGCCATCTGTTTTTAGCTACAGGAAGCTTGAGTTCAGCCAAAAGAGAGAAAAATATTATACACAGTGTATTCACTTCCATACTAGGAAGCCCATGACTATCCTTTTGTAATTAGGAGTTTCTCCAATATCTATTCTAGCTAATTTGCTCTATCTTTTCCCTTCTGACAAACAGTTAAAAGTACAGTCAACTGACTGAACTTATTTAGTAACTTTTCTTGCAACCACCGAAGGCCTCAAGCAATTTTAGAAACTGATTTCCTAACAGGAGCCTTGATGCTCACCTAAAGATTTCATTTTAGAGAAGAGATCTGAGGCAAGAGAAGTTAAATACATTTGGCTTGGGCCATTTGTTCATTTGTTCATTCATTAATTTATTCATTCAAAATTTACTGGGAACTATTTGCCAAGTACTGAGCTAAGACCTGAAGGATACAAAAATACTAATAGCTCTAATGTATTGAGCACCAACTCTACTCCAGGCACTATTCAAAGTACAATAAATCATTACTTAGTGGCATTGATACGTTCTTGAAAACTGCAGTTTTAAGCAAAATGACATAATGAAACCAATTTTTTTTCTCATCAACATTATGAGGAAATATTGAAGGAAATGACATGATTTGAAGACATGCTGTGTGTCATTTCACTTAAAGTTGCAGTTTCCAAGAACCTATTTATGACATTTAAGCGAGGACTTACTGTACTTGATCTTTGTTTGCTCTTTTAATACTTAAAATACCTTATGAACTTATCCCCATTTTACTGATTAACAAGCTCAGATGAAGAAAGGGTAATGCATTCATTAGTGTAGGGAGTGGTGGAGTCAGAATTTGGATCCATGCATACTGACTTTATATCTCATGTTTTAAAAAACGACTCTACTGCCTCTCCAGTGACTGTCCCTGGCCTCAAGTGGAGGAGAAAGAGAAGTAAATAGTTAACTAAAACAGAAGTGTGACAAGCACTTTAAGAATGATACTAAATATCCAGTGTTTTCAGAGCCCAAAGAGGGCACAGCTAACTCTGTGGGCAGGAGGGCAGGAAGGCAGGAATTGAGTCCAGCTTCAGAAAACAAAACCTGTCACTGAAGATGAATGTGGGAGGATGGGAAGAAGTTCAGAAGTTGGGGAACGAAATTAGGTAAAGCCAGACTTCAAACCTGGATGTCGACTGACTCCTGGTACTATATTCTTTTTACTAGGCCATATTACTTTCCCTCAGCTTAAAGAACTTGCAAAACCTTTAGATTTTTATATCCCTACACTTTGAACATCAACCATTGGGGATTGGGGGAAATTGACTGTGCTATGTGGATATTCTGATGAACATTTGTAAGTTTTTATTCCTTGCTTATAAAAGATTGTCTTCTTTTTCCTGCTGATCGCATTCAGCACATATTGTCAACATTGATGTCCAAGTATACACTTGTTACTGATTTCTGACCGGCACCAGTAGAAGTAATCCGTTTAGAAAGATGCCAATAAAAATGTATGCCATGGTAAGTCAGCCGTTCTCCTGATATAACTGGAGTGAAGTTGGAGACCAGAGATTTCTCACATGGGCAGTCAATAAATAATTTTATAATGATAAAACTTTAAGCTAACAAATTAAAGATTGTGTGAAAAGGTTGTCCAAGCCAGGTAATGCCAGTAATTCATCTATATAGATTTCAATATTCCTACAGGAGCGAAACAACTAGGATTTGGTTGATATTTGAATATATTGAAAACATATTGAAAATTTCCCTGCTCACTGTATTCCTCTTCAATTGTGCTTACTCAGGTTTTCTATTGCTGTGCTTCAATTCTGGAAATTTAGCTATCAACTCTTTACTTATTGCCTCTCTTTAAATCTCTATTGTTCTACTGAAACTTCTGTTAGGTGCATCCTACCTATTCTTCCACAAAACACAGAAATGATGGATACAATATTCATTTTATTTAGTCTCTCCCTCATGATTCCTTACTTCTCTTTCCTAGTTCCATCTCTATGTCTTTCTTTGCCAAATCTGGGTGCTTCACTGATCCCCTCTTTAGCTGGATTTATCTGTTGATTTTGTTTTTATTTCATTGATAGAAATACTATATTATATATTATACAATAATATTTTATGAATGACATAAAATTAGATATATACACAAATGTTATATATATAATATATATACACATATATTAAATACATATACATATTTACATTTTCTGTTTGGTGTTTGATACTATGTCTGCTATTTTTTCATGATGTTCTGATCATATCTTCTGAATTTTATTCCTTTATCTTACTGAACATTTTGATGACACTTATGCACGTATGTTAAAGCCTCTTTCATACTGCCTTATTTCTGGAGTCTGAATTACTCTGGTTACTGTCACTGCTGACTCTTCCATGCTGTTTTATTCCTCTTCTTGCTCTGTAAATTCGACTGTGTGCTTACATTCAACAGGAGCGTTGTTCTCTGTAAAATACCACATGAACCCTGGAGAGTAGAGTTACCTACCTCAATAGTTTTGTGTTTTTCTCTGCCAGCACTCTATGGGTTTCACTGATTACAGATCAGTTTTTATTTTAATTTCCCAGTACAGATTCATAGTATGGGTTCAGATGTGGGTTCCAATATTTTATATTCTCAGCCCAGAATGGAAACCCCACTTACATTCTGTGTCCCCAGGCCTTGGGCCCTGATTTGTCATGAACTGAATTGGACTCATTGGCTCCTGGGGTTGTGCAGTCCATTCAGGGCTCTGTATCAGGGCTGTGGCTTCAACTTAAGTCCCAGGGTATATACCCACTTCGGCTACACTTGATGGCCATTTAACTTCAACTGCTGTAATTTGCTTTGGCTTTGAATTGTTTCTTAATTTCTATCACCTACAGAGTTTCCTTTTTTGGCTTTTGAATTCTCTTGCATATTGTCAAAGACTTACAGTAATATTTTACTCACTATTTCTGTGTTTCTGTAGAATAGGTAGTAACAAGCAATACATTAGTTCAACATATTGACTATAAGTCCTCATTCATTCTTTACTTTCACCATATCACTAAAACTACTGTTACTAAAGTGATCGGTAACCTTCTTATTGTCATATCCAATGCCTTGTTCGCTGTCATTACTTTATACAACCTTTCAGCAGTGTTTGATGCTGTTGACCATTCTCTTTGTAACACATGAACCTTCTCCCCTTGGCTTGTCCAACATTATGCTCTCCTAGTTTTCCTCATATCTGTATTTGACTGCTCCTACTTTTTCTCATTTTCTGGTTCCCCTTTCCTCTTATTAACCATTTGAGTGCTTTAGGATTCTGTCCTATACCCTCTAATTTTCTCCCTCAATCTTTTCTTTCTAGGTATTTGCTCTAGTGACTTTATTCATCCATCCTACAAATGTTCTTTGAGCATCTACTAGGTGCCAGGCGGAGTTGTAGGTATTCAGTGGTGATCAAAGCAGATATCTTGACCACATGAAAATTATAGTGTAATGAGGAGTCAGATAATTAACAACACATATAATTAGTTATAAATTGTGATTACTGCTATAAAAATATAATGTCATTCAAGAGTAATGCAGAAGAACCTAACTGAAATTGGAAGGTCAGAGAAGGCCTCTAAAAGGAGATAACATTTTGCTGACTCTTAAAATATGATATGGACCCAGCCATATGAATAGTGCAGGAGAGAAGTACCATTTACACTATGACAACTCCAATGGTCTCCACTGCTTTCATCTACTCAGTTCTGAGCTCCATATAAGGATAGTTATACCCAATTGACCCTCAGGACCTCAAATGAAACAAATCCAAAATTGAACTTATCTCCCAATACTGATTCCTCTTGTCTTATCCATGTAGTGATTAATGGTGTTTCTTTTATCTCACCCCTTTCTGGATACATCCTCTATTTTAACCAAACCAGAAACCTGGACATTATCCTCAACTCTTTCCTTTCCGCCCACTCTACATCCAAGGGGTAACCAAATACTACAGTTCTACCTTCTTCATAGCACCTCTAAATTCCAATTGTTAAGACATTCATCTATTCTTGTTTCATTTCTTTCCTGAATTTCATTATAGTCTCCTAACTGCATTCCTCTGCCTCTTGTCTTGCCTGTGATCAAACTACTCTGCTCACTGCTACAGTTCTAACCTACATATCTGATCACATTATGCCCCGCTAACAGGTATTCAGTGGCTCTTCATCATGCACAAGCCTTCCAGTATCGGGACCCAGATTTCTTTGTCACACTTCCTTTTTGTCACTCTCTGACACACTGTATTTCAGGCATACCAAAGTATTTCCTTTCTCCAAAATAACCCCCTCATACCCTTTAGCCACTCCAACTGCTATACCCTTGAAAATTCTATTCCCTCCTACCTAGCAAAGTCTTTAGGATTGATCTCAGATATTACCTCTTCTGGGACACCTTCCTCAAATTTCCCATGTAAAAATGTTCTGTTCCATAGCCTATATATATATAGCTATTTAATGACAACTATAAGGTTAATTTCTTTCTACTTGTCTGTCTTTCCCACTAAATAGTGAGTTCACTGAGGCAGGGATTAGGACTTCATCTCTGGGTCTCCACATCCAGACAGAGTAGGGGCTCAATAAATTGTAGTTTTATGAATAAATGGATTAGCTAACTCTCTCTTTCTCCCTTTGGAAACCGCACAGGGGACATCTGAAGCAATGAAATGCAAGACAGGTCCATTTGGATGAGTAGGTTCATGTACAATAAATGTTAGAGTATGTAGGACTTAGGTCATGTTTTAATAACAAACAGAAGCAATGTTCAGGCATTAAAGTATAAACAAAGGACTATTTGATTCTTGTTAAAGGGAAAGTTAAATCAGGTTAGTAATTATGTTGGTCCATAGTTTAGCCATATTCTGATATTAAAATACTCTTTTACAAGTATACAATTATACAATATCTGTCTCACGAAACTCTTTCACAACCAGTGTCTTATTCAATCTGTATGAGAACTGGTGAAGTAGGCAGAGTAGGTTTCAACCGGGTCTTTTTATAAATCGGAAAATTGTGTCCCACCAAGAGGTCATGGTTTGCTTTAACAGCGCACAACAAATTTATTAATTAATCATTCATTAACTCATTAATTAACTCATTCCAAAGAAGAATTGAAATGGCTTACAAAAAGGTGCACAAGAAAATAAAATTGAAACACAAATAAAGAAACATCATAGTGAATGACCAAGAGTCAGATAGAAGAGGAGGCCAGCAGGGTTTCCAACCCAGGTTTCTAACTCCTAGTCTCACTCCCTTTCAGCTCCATTAGGTGGCCTCCAAAAGCTTTTGAACCACTGTGTGGTGACTGGCAAGAGATTTGCTGGCATTAATAAAAAAGTAGCAACAATTTTGACCTCAGAAAGCAAACAGCCCAGTATCTATTTGAATAATCTCCCATCAAATGTAAGCACTGAAAATTGAATCCAAACTTGAATTACGGCAATTATCCTGCTTGGATTAGAAGCCTAATCAACCAACAGACACAAGTAAGATGAAATGAGCTGAAACCACAGAGAAAATTGGTCCATGAGAGGACAGGGGCCTGGGTTTAATTTTCAGAGCTACATATATGTTTAAAAAGGTAGCTCTATTTCTGAGGTAAACTAATTCAATTTTGATCACATCACATTTTATAGATATCCACCTGCTCCTGGATTTTGATGAGAGTTTAAATAATAAAGTGGCTTTACTTGGATCCTATGTTTCACCTAGAATCACAGCTATCATTTTATTAAGTGTTGTACTGAAATTGAAAATGATAATATCTATAAAACCTCTCTAGTGCTGACATTTCCAAGTCTCTTTTCCAGCACAAACAAAATTAGAAAATGAAAAATATAACCTTTCCCACTCTGTAGTTTCTTTACAGGGTATAAAATAGAAAGGTAGTCTATACTCAAGAATTATGGCCAAGTAACAGGAATAATAATAACAGTGATAATAATAATAGCAGCTAACATTCTTACAAGCATTTACTCTGGGCCAACCGTTGTTCCAAATACTTTGCATATGTTAACTTATCCAAATCTCATAACAACCTTCTGAGGTAGGTACTATTATTAGCTCTATGTTATAGGTGAGGAGAAAAGATACAATGAGATTACAAATTTTGCCCAAGGTCACACAGCTAATGAATGGTGGAAGTAGGATACTAACTCAGACAGTCCTGCTCCACACAGATATGGAAATAATCCTGATTTATAGTTATTTGGTCAGAGGTCATAAAATATACAAAAAAATTGTATATTTTATGAATGATTTCAGACCCTCTTCTACTCCCTCTTACTTTCTTTCTGTTTATATCACTGTCAATTAACTTTCCAGTAGTAGAGGCTCAGAGATGGTAAAACTACTACTAAATTTATAGAAAGTTGTATGAATTTCTTTAAGAAGTGGGAATACTTCTCCTTTCCTCAGTTTTTTTCCTATTTATGGTCATTGCAGTAATTTCTATCATCCTTTGCAGCTTTGAAATCACTTCTTCACATGTAAACAGCTAACCCTGGTGTTGCCATGGAGATTTATATCAATGCCATGAGCCAGGGCCTAATTTGCACATTCTGCTGATTAACAGGAGTATTTGCTAATCCCTGCCAAGCTCTCCTATCCACTGCCATGACTAATCTCACCGGTTTCAATGCATGGAATTCATGAATGCTAGAAACCCATCGTCTTAGGTTATTTAACACTTCAATTCTGTTCAGTAACAACTTAATTAAATCTTGAGGGGAAAAAAAGGTCAACAGAAAAATAAAATTAAACCTTTTAAGAAATTAGTTAACGAGAAGGGAACGTTAGGATTCACTGCTGTGAAGCAGAACTAATAATACAATAATGCAATATAACATAAATGGTACATTTCATCTTGGGTACTCAGGAGGTGGTCATCTGACCAAAAGGTAACTATCATTTATTAAGAGAATTCTCTGAGCTTGTCAGGGTGGTAGGTGCTTCAATGTGTGTTATTTCTTTCATTTTTACAACACTCCTATGAGGTAGAGTGTTTTTCTGTTTGTTTTGTTTTTATCAGGTAAGAAAATTAAGGCCCAGAGAAGTTGAGTCATTAGCCCAAATTCACACAACTAACAAGTGACACGATGTGAACAAAGCTAGGACCACCCAACTGTGTCCGACTCCTTGCATACCACTTGAGTGGAACTGTGCACGGAGCTTACTTTCCATCCCATATTTTGATTTTCTGGAAGACAGAAATAGGACGAATGAAGAGAAGCTGCAAGGAAATACATTAGGGTTCATTTTGATGAAGACATTTCCAACAATAGGGATTGTCTAAAAATAGGTAGCATGGACTATCTTGAAAGGTCATCAATGTCTTGTCACTGGCAATGTTCATAGAGGGGCCATGGGATCACACAGACCTGTGCCAGTACCAATCAGATGTTGTGGAAGGGATTCTTGCATTTAGTAGATGATTGAATAGTATCATCATAGACCCTTTTGTCAAAGCCCTCACACAAAGACTACCAGAGAAACCTGCTGATCATACAAAGCCGGGTATGTGAAACATACTAAGCAAGAGAAAGTCCCCCTTGACAGAGTCTCAGTACTATGTTAAAAAGGAGGAGTTAGCAAAGAGTACTTACAGGGTTTTCAAGGCTGGGGTTAGTCAAAGGTAATTCATTGTAGGACAGAAGTTTTTAAGTATGGTACTTAACAATGCAGGTTGGAATTCGTAAACTAGGCAAATTGCTGGACTAGTCAGTGGTCTTATCTTTAGGACGCATAAGCCATGTGGAATTACTATTAAAACAGTCTGAGCTAAAAACCAATAAAAAGCAAAGAAACTCTCACAAACCAGAGGAGACTGAGGAGACATAATGACTAAATGCACTGTGCTATCCTGGATTGAATCCTGGAACAGAAAAAGGGCCTCAGTGGAAAACCTGGGGAAATCCAAATAAAGTCAGGGGTTTAGTTGATAATAATGTACAAGTGTTGATTTCTTAGTTTTGACAGATGTATGTTAACTTTAGGAAAACCTAGATGAAGGGTATATATGAATTCTCTGGACTATATTTGCAACTTTTCTGTAAACCTAAAATTTTTCAAAACATTTTTATAAGTTTATTAAAAATATTTGGAGTTTCGTATGTCTTGCACATCATAGTTGGCTTCAATTTATCTATTTTGTGAGCTATGGTTCAACATGTTTTACAACTTACGGTTTGCTTCATTTCTTACCTTGATCTGGAAACCACCTCAGAGACCATCTGGTCTGAACAAAGTTTCTACTTAATTCGAACTATGGGGAAATAAGTAATGCGGTACTATGGGGCTCCAAAGATGTATGTAAAATAAGGTCTATTTTTTACTCATTCTTTTTTTCCCTCTAACTTTATCATTTCTGGAGTTAAGAGGACCATCTTGAGTACATAAATAATGCTGCACCAATAGGTGTATAGGAGAAGCATGCACATGCTTCGTCACTGCTAATAGAAAAGCAACAAGTAAAGACTACTGAAGGCCATGATACGGTTATTTACCCAGGGGATACAACTCCCTGGATTTAAAAGCCAGTGCACGAGGAGTCAAAATGGGTCAAGAACAGCTCCTTTATGTCTCATTCGATCAGAAACTGCACACTTGTTCTTCCTAAGCAGTACGGTAAGATTTTTCAGTATTAAGAGTGCCAGCACCAGACATTATGAATTTCAAGTCTGTACTTCTTCGGGGAAGCTGGCTGCAGATTGTGTTCATGATTGCAGTAGAGAAATGCCATTTAGGGCAAAGAGTATTGATAATATAATGGATATTTTCCTAACGGTATTTGGCATGTATTTGTACTGATATTTACTTTTAGGTACTCAGGAAGCTTGAAGTTCCTCCCCGCTCACCCCCTCCTGTAAAAATATTATATTATTGGTAATGAACAAAGCATGACTTTGCATTTGCAAAAGTAAGGGCTAGGCATTATAATAAGGTAACATTTGTTATGGGTTTGCACATAACTAGAAACAGCATTGAGCTGTATACAAGTTGCATTGTCATTGCCATTTTTCAAACTACACGCTTGGTGGAATGATGGAAACAAACATCCTGGGATTTGAGTACCAGTTTTCCTACCAACTAGTCTTAAACTTCAGGAAAGCTCCATCTATACTCTGGGCATCTACTTCCACACTGATAAAATGACCGATCTAGGTTATATGACCTCCAAGGCCCATGGACATGAAAGTTCTTTGAATTTAATTAGTCCACCACGAATCAAAAAGACAATAGTGATGAGGGTTTTCAGTTGCTACATCAAACTGAACAAAAAAAAAAAAAATCATGCAGCACAGGAATCGTGAAGCCCTGGGGTAAGCTTCCCACTTAGTGCAGAAGACAGTGGACTATATGGCAGAGTGGTTAAGAGCATGGGCGTTATCACTAGGAAGCTTAATTGTGAATCTCAATCCAGTGGCACACTAGATACGTGACTTTAGAATGCTATTTAACCTCTCTGATCTTCAATATTTTCTGTTGTGAAATTTAAATAACTGTAGTGTCTACCTCCTAGGGTAACTGGGAGAACTAAATGGTTAATATTTGTAAAGAGTTTAGCATGTGCTTCACTTGTAGTACACACTTAATACATTGTAATTGCTGCATTTGTTATTCTTCTTGTTGATATACATATACTACTAAAGACAGCTTTATCTGCACATACATTTTCACAAAAAGTCATAATCTCTTATCTACTGTAGACCAACTGAGATGACTGATACTCAGTTAAGACCTCTAATGGTCTTCCATCTCCTCAACTTGCCCTAGTATGGGCTGTCTGAAATGGAGAAGAATAACAGCAAATACTTATATTGCACTTACTCTATGCACCAAACACGGGTCTTACACATGTATTACTTAACCTAATCCTACTGATGAGGTAGGTACTGTTATTACTCCTAACTTTTGGATGATAAAACTGAGAGGTAGGGAGGTTAAGCAATTTGCCCAAATAGCGGCTAGTACATATCAGAACCAGGATTTGGTCACAGTCTGGATCTGGAGTCCCTACTTTTAACACTCTGCTTTGCTGCCATAATGACAGCTCATATTTGGTAAGTGCCTACCAAGTACCAACCTCATTATAAACCATATCTGTAATCATTACAATAATCCTTCAAAGTAGGTATTATGTGTATCTCAATTTTTTCTGATATGGAAAGTGATGCTCAGAAAGACTAAGTAACTTGCTCGATATCACATAAAGAAAAGGAGTAAGATTCATTTTTTTAAAACCTCAGAGGCTTTAGGAAATTAGGCAAATTTTACTCGGTATCAAATATCTAGAAGGGTTAGTAACTACAACACCAACACTCTCCCTGGGAAATATGCATAGCACCCCTATTAATGAGGCACAGGAAGAAGTAGCCTTCACTGAAGCCCCCCCTGCTGCTAGTTCAGGCCCCACAGGCACCGGGGAGATCTGTAGATCTCTTCAACAAGAAGATTTTCTCTTATATAAAGGGAGAGAGTTACTGAAGCACATAAAGAAAGCTATCATATGAAATTCAAATTTGTTCAACCTTCCTGAGAATGAATCTTAAGTGAACAAAATAACATTCTGACTAAAGCCCATAATCACATTACTTTCTACACGATGAAATACAATGAGATGCATAGAGAAAATAACTGTGGAACAAATCCACCCTATTTAATTATATGGGAGAAGAGTTCTAGATTTACCCTAGAAATACATAGGATTGATGTGAAGCTAATACATTCTTTGTACTCTACTAAGGAAATGTACCTAGGAAAAACGTGGAACTAGGCTAATGATTAATATTTTCTTGTCTTTCAATTAGATGTTTGAAAGTATAGCCCATAAAGAATGCTCCCCAAAGCATTATGGTGAACATGAACAATAAAGAGATGGAAAAACATATACGTTCTGCAATTTTATGCTTTCATCTTTGGACATTACTTTCATGTAACTCCTTATTTCGATTGTGTGCAAAAAATGTCTCCCAAGTTCAAAAGGTCGTAACAATAGATATGAAAAAGAAGACAGATGGGAAAACTTATATGTTAACAGTGACTTTTATTCATCCAGTATTTTCATATTATATTATCCTTTCCAAAGTCAAACTTAGCAAAAACTAAAGAAAAATGCGTGAATTAATACTCTGATGAGGGTCCTTACATGCAGCAAAATATAAATACATTTATATTAGATCAAAGCCTTTTATAAACCATAATCCATCATGGAATGGCTTATTTGATAATATTCCACTCTAAGTGATACAATTTTTGCAACTTTCTTGTTTTGGCTCTGTGGGTTATAACTCCTGGTTATCCAGAGTTTCAGAGTGGAAGCCATCTCTCATCTAGATGTAATTGGGGAGTATCTCCCATTCCTTGAGTACTCCATCCCTTGAGCCATTGCCCCTTGAATCTTTAAAGACTATTTTCATTTAAAATTTACCAAGAACAAACTCTGGTATCCAAATTGGAGACTGGGTTTAACCAGGCAATATGTGTAGTTATTGCTTAGTCAAGTATGCACAGAGTTCTGGAATATTATGTGACTGGTGGATGTTTTATTTACATTATATTGAGTTCGCATACTTTTGCGATAATGGTACTCAGGCACAAGTCTAATATATGCTAGTAAACACATTTCAGAAAGTATGAGTTAAAACCCTCCCACACTCTAGGCTTTACAATGAGTAGGAAATAGTGACCATCTACTATTGGGAGAGGGGAATGAGGGCTGAGAGGGACCTCCTCTCCCAGTCCTAGGTGCATGGTACAGGAAGGCTAGGAATAACATCTGAGAGACACCATTGACCCTCTACTGTTGTGAAGGGTAAAAAATATAAGAGAGAATGCACCCTCCTGCCTGTGTTATGGAACACAGAGCTTGTAGAAGAATGGTGTTAAGAGAACAGAGACAAACCATCCAGGTACTCATAGCTAAAGCATTGCTGTAGATAAGATGGTGATCCTGCTCTTAAATAAGGTAAAGTCTGTGGTGAACTGAATGTCACTAAAGCTCAGATCCAGATCAATCTAAGAGTAGATTGATCCCAAACAAAATACTAATGACCTAAGAGAAGAAAAAGTATTCTTATTTTTGGACATTGACATAATTTACCTCAGTTTCTGTTCTTTTACACATAGTGACTTGCCTTCAAATAGAAATTAGATAAACAAGAAAAGACTTACAAAAAAAGGAAGAATATATGAAACATACTCAAATGATAGATCTGAGTCTGAGATGGCCCAGGTTATGGGATTATCAAACAGGACTATAAAATAACTATGATACATATTTTAAAAGGTCTAGTGAGAAAAGCAAATAACATACTTGAATAAATGTATAATTTATGTATTGCGATGGAAAGTACAAATAGAGAAAAAATTGAAAAGCTAGAAATAAAATGTAGAATGTCAGAGATGAATTCTTTTTAAGGGCTAATCAGTTGACTGAATATAGTAGAGAAAGGAATTTGTGACTTGGATACTTTGGAAACAAAGTATCCAAATGCAAGGAAAGAAATAAAACAGTTAAAAAAAAAAACGGAACAGTGTGTGATATCTGTGGGACAATAGCAAACCATCTGGCAGATGAGTAATTTGGAGTCTCAGGAGAAGAGAGAATCAAGCAGAAGTATGTGAGGGGATAATGGCCAAGAATTTTTCAAAATTAATGAAAGATAACATCTTATATATCTAAGAATCTCAGAGAATATCAAACAAGACTAATAAACAAAAAACAGCTAAACATATCATAGTCAAACTGCTAAAAACCAAAGATAATGAGAAAATCTTGGAAGCAGGCAGAGAAAACAGAAACACTACCTACAGTGGGACTACAATAAGAGAGAGATATAACTTCTGACCAAAACAATGAGGGACAGAAGACAATGAAATATCTCATCTTTAAAGTGCTGAAAGAAAAATAAAATCTGCCAAACTTGACTTACATATCCAGCAAAAATATGTTTCAGAGATAAAGGTAAAATAAATAAGTTTTCAGAAGAAAAGAAACAAAGAATTTTTCTCCAGCAGGTATACACTAAAATAAATGAACAAAAACTGTTCTTTATAATGAAGGAAAATTATATCGTATAAAAATCCAATCCTGCAGGAAGAAATGAAAAACACCAAGAGTAAATAAATTGGTAAAATATTAAAGATCTTTATTTTAAAAATAATGTGTGCATGTATATAGAAATTACATCAATGTGTATTGACTGCTATTAAAAAATAATAGAATTATAATGAGAGGTTTATAGCACATATAGAATAAAATATGAGAAAACAATCATGAAGGTTGTAAGAATTGGAAGAATAATGTTGTAAATGTCTTACCTTGCTTGTGAAGTAATACAATATGTTTTGAAAGTAGCAGAGATAATTTAAAGATGCATATTGTAATCTTGAGAAATGCTAAAAATAATAAAAATAATGTAATGTAAAAGTTATTTGATTCACCCCCGAAACATTTAAAAAGAAAAATAGAGGGACACAGAGAAGATGGGACAAATAGAACTCAAATACTAAAATGGAAGATTTATATCCAAACACATGAACCATTACAATAAAATTGACTAAAAAACAAAATAAAAGAATTTGGGAGCTAGAAGAAGAGAGACTCAATTACATATTGCTTACAGGAAACAGACATTAAACATAAAGAATAACAGTCAAAAGATAGAAAACATACACATTGCAAACACTAATCCTAACAAAGATTGTGACTGTATAACTATTAGATAAGGTGGACTTCATGGTGAAGAATATTATCAGAGATAATGGGGGAAATGTCATAATAATAAAATGGTCAATTAATAAATAATACACAAATTCCTATACATGTGTGTACCTACTAACAAAGGCACTACATACTTGAAGCAAAAAATTGATAACACTAAAAGAAAACATAGGTAAATCCATAATCATAGTTGGGAGTTGTAATATGCATCTTTCAAGAATTGACAGAAATTGTATTCAAAGTCAGAATATAGAAGAATTGAAAAACACTGTCAATCAATTTGACCTGATATAAACTTATAGAACTGACCAACAGCAAATAACACATTAATTCACATGAAATAGTCACCAAGTAAACCATAAGCTGAGCCACAACCCAAATTTAAATGCATTCATAAGAAATCAAACAGAATGTTATCTGACTGCCAAATATCAAGTTTGGAATTAACATCCAGAATGCACATAGACCACCCCCATAATAAGAAATCAAACATTATATATCTAAATAAGTCATGAGTAAAAAAAATTCAAAAAGAAAGTTAGAAAATAGGTTGACTTGAATGATAAAGTACAATATATCAAAACAATGAAGTTAATGTAAAGCTGTTATTATAGGAAAATGTGTACCTTCCAATGCCTTCACTCAAAAAGAAGAAAGTTATAAAATAAATGATTTATGTTTCCACCTTAAGAAATGAAAAAAAAAAAAACTAATTAAACCCAAAAAAGTAGGAAGAAGTAATAAAAATGAGAAAGGAAATCAATGACAGAAAACAAATGGAGATAATCACCAAAGCCAAAAGTTGGTTCTTTGAAAAGATTAATACAATTTTAAACTGCTAGCAAGACAGACCAAGAAAAGAGAGAAAAAAATGAATCATTAATAAATAGAAGTAGAGATATCACTAGAGATGCTACAGACATTAAAAATATAATAAAGAGCTATTGTGAACATCTCAATAAGATAAGAAAATAAAGATTGGCAAAAGACTTGAAAAAATACTTCTTTAAAGAATATGTACAAATTACCAATAAGCACATGACAAAGTACTCAACATCATTAGTCATTAGGCAGATGCAAATTATCACCAAGATGCAATGCTACCATATACATGCAAGAATGAATAGAATGAAAATAATTGACAACCCTAAAAGCTGATGGTTATGAAGAACAATCAGAACTCTCATACATCACTGGTGGGGATATAAAATGGTACAGCCATTTGGGAAAATTCTTAGGCAGTAACTCAAAAAGTTAAACTTATATCAACCTTATGACCCAATAATTTCACTGCTAGGTTTTTGTCCAAAAGAAATAAAAGCATTCCTCCACAAAAAGATTTGTAAAAAATGTTTATAGCAGCTTTTTACTCATTTAAGCTAAACGCCAGAAACAATCCAGATATCTCTGAATGAGAGAATAGATACACAAACTGGCATATTCATGCAATGGATACTAGTCAGCAATAAAATGTAGTGACTTACTGATATACACAGAAAAACAGGTGAATTTCACAAACATTATTCTGGATGAAAGTAGCCAGACACATGAAAAAGCACAAAATGTAATGTTTCCAATTCTATGAAGTTCTAAAATAGGAAAAACGAACCTATGGTGATAGAAGTAAGTCGAATGGTTTCTTCTGGTGGCAGAGAAATGTTGACTAGGAAAAGGCATGTGGAAGCTTTTTGGGGTGATGAAAATATTCCACATCTTAAAAGAGGAATAAATTGCACGAATATGTGTATTTTGAAAATACTGATAAAACTACTTAACATCTGAGCACTTTATTTTATATAAATTACACTTAAATTGAAAAAAAAACTTTAAAAGCAATACACAACTGCTTGTGTATGGATGGATGAGGGGAGGACAACAATGAAGACTAGTGAGTCACTGGTGCAGAAGAATACTTACAGGAGTGAGATGTGGATGGTCTTCCTGTATCAGAATCACATGGAGCGCTTATTAAAATGTAGATTCTTGGGCTCCAACCAACTCAGCTTGAAATCTTCAATTTTAGCCAGTTTCACAGAGGATATTGATGGCACACACTAAAGTTTGGGAACAGCTGGGTTGCAGAATTTTCAGCCCAGAATACAGAATTTTCCCATATAGAAATAATGTAGTTAGACAACATTGAAGCTAATGCTCAAAATGTGATTTTGGATATTTTCATGAGTTATGAGTGTTATGAGTCAGCTTTCATATGTCTATAAAATCAGATTATTTTATTTTATTGAGATGAGCTGACACTTATTTTTAGTTGGATCTTTGAAACTGGGCATCTTACAGAAACTATAACTGGGATTCTAAATCTTTTTGTGTTATTTACACGTGAATTGTCAATATGTATTCATGTAAAAATGTTTAAAGAATGTTTAAGCATCAAAATGATAGCTTTGTTTCTGTTAAGAATAAAGCATTCATGTAATTGCTATTAGGAACATAAACACACATGCCTGACATTAACAGCTACCAAAGACTAACAAACTCTTATATTGTAATTTAAAATATATAAAGATCTTTCAATCAGAATGGTAACAATCGACCAACGAACAAACCAAAACTTGCTGAAAATCTACTATATCTGGGATAGGATGGCATTACATGAACCGAAGACTGGCTCCAGTGTTCATTAATCAGAAATCTTGGTCATGTTATGTAACCTCTCTGAGCCTCAGTTTCCCTCAGTATTAAAATGAGGAAAACAATAATCTACCTTGTGCAGTTACTGTATGAATGAGTTATACCTGTGCAGTGTACAAGCGGGGGAAGGGGCTGTAGTTGACACTTAACAAATGGTAGTTTTCATTTTTTGATCACACAGTCTAACCAGTACGGTGGTTATTTAAGATTACTTTATTTAATGAAGAGGAGCCAAGAGACTGTTTAACAAGGATCAAGTGGATCACATACTCAGAGAATGAAATAGTATGGACAGGGAAAAAAAAATGAAAACCTGACATTTTGTCTTTGGACTCAGTTTTCCTTTGGAGTACTAAGGTATATAGTACTTGCTTAGCGCAAGGGGCCAAAAAAAATTGAGAAAAGCTATATAGGACAGGGTTATGATGTGACTTGGGGGAAAAGGACCAAAAGGCTGTTTGAACTGCTTCTAGACTATATGTTCCATGTTCTATTCAGTACTGCATACCTAGAAGCTAGCAGACTGCCTGGACTATTGTAGGTTCTCACCGCATATTTGTTGAGTGAATGAAAGAAGGCAAAGGAGTCTTCACATTTTGTATGCAATCCAATGCAGTTTCCCAGGAGACTATATTAAGGTTTGGAATGAAGTTCCCAGTCAGTAGTAGTAAATTTGAGTCGCTTTGTCATCTGTCTTATTATCTTGGTATGCTACTGTATAGCAGTGTTTAACTAAGTCAAGGAATTCTCAGAACCTAACCAGGATTTTTTTTTTTTCACATAAATGACATGTGTAATTACTATCATTAGTAGTTCTGTGCTATCATTAGTAGTTAGGGAAATAAAGTGTTGAATATGGGCCTTGCCTCCTAGGAATTGAATCATCCAGAGGGGAACATGAGCACAAAGGTAAAAACAATGTAAGAAAGTTTTGGATGAGTGTCATGTGATTGGTTTAGCCAGTAAGTACTATGAGAGTTCTAGAGGGGAAGAAATCTCATTTGGTTGGCAGGAGACGAAAGGTATCTCAGAGGACACAAACCAAACTTTCACATACATTTAAGTCCCTGGTTAATTTATACCTCCTGGATGAGGCTATCCCAAATCCAGCCAGCAGAGGGCATCTTTCCTAGTTCTAGTCCTCTGCTGCATTTTTGTTATTTTGGTTATAGCATTCATCATAGAGTGTCTGATATCAGCTAGCTGGGCAGTCAGACTGTGCCTTCCTGGGAGGCAGGGTCTATGATTCTTTCATCTTGGCACCTTCCTCGGTGTCTAGCACATCACAGAGAGCACTGCATAGATTATACATTGATGAATTGGGCAAATTCCTCTAGGAGGCGATTGGATTGGCTGAAGTAGTTCTTGTAGGAAAGGAAGGAGATAAGACTAGAAAGGTATGTTGAGCCAGACTATTGTGGGCTTTGCTTACAGAATGACATCAAACACTGCCTCCCACTAGTTGGCATTCAAAGTGAAGCCCGTAAAGGTTTTGATATAAGGAAGGGACATGATGAATGTGGTATTTCGAGACTTTATTTAGATTTTATCCTATTAGCTAGTATTAGAGCTGGAAAAATATCTTCTCTTCTTCAGCTACGCAGTTAAGCATTAGTGGAACAATGAATATTACAAAGAACACTTATGTTTTGTATTTACACAGAGATGCATACACATAACCAACCACAGAAAGAGTCCTAGTAAACAGCTCCAAGGCCGACTGCTCTGGAGCCCCGGAATATGCCTAAATAACACCTACTCTATTGTGCAAGGCGAAGTTCCTGTATCATAACTCTTCATTCTCTAAGAACAGAGTAAAGGATGGAGTACATTGGGAAAGAGCCAATATTTAGACATTTCAGCGGCGTGTTGAACTAAATATAGGGAATTGGCATGGTAACAGATTAGAGTTTTGGGTCCAGGAGATATGCGTATACTCTATTTACATAAGTAAGTGGCCATGCCAGTTATTCACGGCTCCTTTGGAGAAAGTTTTTAAAAATTCTATTTTGGAAGGCAATAATAGAATGTCATATCAGATAAAGCTGCTAAATAGTAAGAAACACCAACAAGCTATTCAGAAACTTCCAAAGCAAAGTGAGCAGATTTAAATGTAACCATTTTTAACATTCTCACAAATGAGGCATTATTACATTAAAGCATACATAAGCTTAGCAAGCTTCGGTCAAATAATTTCTTCTGAATAGAATGCAGATATCTTGTTTTCATTCTGGTATTTTAGAACTCAGACTTTCAAATGGAAAAATTAAAGAGTAATCCTTTTAACATGTCTATTATAAAATAAGTCTTCACTTTATAGAAACACTCACAAAAAGGCTCCTTTCTTTACTGCACATCCCATGCGGATTTCACGCGGGATTTGATTTACATATAATTTTATAGAAACAATTGTATTTTATAAAACGAGAGACACTTATACTGCCAATTGAGATATGCCTAAACTTTTAGGCCATACCCAGTGGCCCTGCTGGAATGAAAACAAAACTTATGGCACAGTCATTTTTCTCCCATGAGACTGGTATCCCAAGGCGAACTCACAGAACTCTTTCTACCCAGGAGGCACTCGCTTCCTTTTGAATACTCTCCTTCCTTCTCAAGAGCTTAACTGCTGGGGTGAATTTTTCTACCACCCTGGATGTCTTCACTTCCAACAGTTTTCTCAATTCCAAAGCCTCCAGTTTCTAAGGCAAATGGCAAGAGACAAATATAGACTACCACTATACATTCTAAAAACCCAAATTGAAGACGGTCATTTTTGCTTTGTTTTATAAGATCGGCTACATCGTTTAATCATTTGCCCAAAGAAAATATAAAGAAATATTTTCTAGTGGTCGATACAGCCATTTTGGATACATACAGTTACTCAACAAACACTGAGTATATACTAAGCACGAGCCCAGGGCCAGGCAGTTGGAACTGCATATCATGAGAAAGCACTTTGAGGCACTGCCCAGGTGATAATGGCCTCAATGTTTGGAATGAGTTGAAAGCACACATTTGCAGCCCCTGAAAAATGGACAGGGAATTGTTGATAAAAAACAATTAGTAAACATATTGTTTCCTAAGTCCCTACAGCTAAGGAAATTATTAACAAATATATTGTGTTATATATATATACACAAATATATATACAAATATATATATATATACACGTAAATATATTGTTTTCTTCCCTGAGAGAAGAAAATCTGTCTTTATATGCTATTTGAGAAACTCTAAGTCAATATGATACATGGAGTACTAGGCAGGTGTAGGAATAGCCACTGAATAGAAAAACTCATAATTACTTAGAAAAGAACATGAAAGGACCTTAAAAAGCTGAAGTAGTTGTGCACAAGCAGAGGGGAACACAACAAGGACAAAAACATTTAGAGAAGTAAATGGGTGAGCTAAATAAGGTAGGTTAAAAACAAGATTGAAAGGGTAAACTAAAGAAACTAGGGTTCCTTAACTTAAAGCAGCATAATCATGAGGGCTTCTGGGCTGGGAAGGGTTACATAGAGCACAGCTGCTGTCTGTTCTTTAGCTTCCCTGAGGATCAAATGAGAGGCAGCAGACTTAACTGGAGATGGAGAACTTAGGGTGGATGTTCTTGCCTTGAGAGCTACTGAAATGAGTTCTTTAGCGAGCTTGTGGATGTGGTGGCTGGGACAGTCTCATCTGTGTACAAGGGTTGAAGTGTTTTCCCATATGAAGGCTAAGAGATAAACTACGTGACCTTTCTTGCGACTTGCCATTCTTTGGCTGCATAGCCTTTCTCCTGATCTCATTTGCATTGTTCTATTATGAACTCAGAGCCTATGCTATATCAGACACTTTCATATTTCTTTCAGAGGAGCAACTGCAGCATTTTCAGTCATTACCAATCTGTCCCATAGCTTGCATTCATTTCTGCAAAGGGGCTCAGTTTCTCACAAACATATATTTATTAAAAAGGGACATGTCTATTTATAACATTTCATCAATCAACCTAGAAGTCTATTGTAAGCATAAAGTTAGTTTGTGCTTGAATCTAACAAAACAGCTTAGATGGCAATTTGACAGTCTCCAATTCATAGACTCACATGTCAATAAAATAATTGTTTGGTGAGAATTTCCTGTGTCACAGATCTTACTCAGCAAAGAATTAATGTGTGTGTTTCACTCAAATACTTTCAAGCAGAGTGATGAGCGTAGTTGTTTCAGCCATATATACTGTATCCTGAGTAAAGAGGCCTATAGTCTGTAGTTCCTTCCTTTAATGATTATAAACTGTCCCCCACCTGGAAGGTGAAAACTCTAATGGGTTTCTTAGAGACATGAATTGTGGAAATAATCAGAACATTAAGTGTGGAACCAATCTCACAAATTCTGTAATGATTTTCACAACTAATATTGCCCTTGATGTACTAATCTTTCAAATAAGCTTTTTCTATTCTCTCATTTTTATGGGGAACCCAATTAAAAACAATCAGATAAACAATGCTCATGTAACATGACAGATCAATCCAAATCTCCATTTGGGGATGCTCTAGGAGAACTCCAGATAGCTCAGGAGAACCTGTGAGGTACTCAGAAGAGAAAGCCTATTAATCCCAGTTAATTACGTGAATAAACACATGCTACTCAGCAGTTGCAGGACAGAGGGAAAGATTTGGAGGAAACAGAAAATCACCAGGAATAATTACTCATCTGGACAACATGTTCTAGCAAAATAAAACGTGTAGCAAGGTTAGAGTTCTCTGGGATCCTTTCAGGTTCAACGATAAAGGAAGTGCAAAGGCTTTCCATGAAAGTGTTTGCTTCATGAGGTGGCTTTATTCAGACAATACGAAGATTGGCAAAAAGTTTTCCAAGAAATGATGCCATTTTTTATTAGTTATATGTAAAAACTTCCCATTAAAAATGTAGCTGGAGGAGTGATTTCAACCCTCCAAAAGAATCCCTGTCCTGCTCTTTTTAAAGAGACTTGAAACTGGTCGCTCCGGCAACCTTCTCTCAGCTTGTTTTTTTCCCGTGAGCTGGAAGCTCTTGGGCGTTGGTTCCATCAGCTATCTGCGGCATCTGCCTTGCCGCCATGGAGGAACCGATACTCTCCTAGTTTCACTGAGACATTATGGAGTGCCTATCTTCTGTGATTTCCCTGAAGATACACCTAATAAGTTTCTCAGAATTAAAGGGTGATTGTGTCCACCTTCCCTTAGCGAAGTGTCATCTTCTCTTTCTTTCCTTTCCCTAAGCTAAAAGAAAACTACATTAAAAGCCAATTATGATTACTTATTCTCTTTTTTCTTTAGAAATTAAAATTAATGTTTTGTGCTGTATGCATAGAGTAAATGCAAATCTAGAAGCAGGAAATCTCTCTTGAATCAGTGAGTGCCACCATTTTCTAAATGCAAATAGAGTTTCAAATGGTCAGAAAAACACATTCACTTTCTTATAACAATTAATATTTTAAATTCCTCCTAGAAAAAAAAAATGATGCATTTTGCAAAAAGAATCCATTCTTAACAGTCAAACATCCCGAGGTAAAGGGAATCGAGAACCCCTGTCCCATCCAGAAAGAAAAAGATATCAGCAGAAAGATCCCTGGTATAATTTTGTTAATTTCTACAAAGTCATCAATGTCCAGGAGAAACATTCAAATCTATGTCCTTCAAAAACATTGCATAAATAAATCTTACCTGAATACGACTTCCTTAACAAAGCCATGCTTCTTTATAAGCTGGTCCTACCCAGACAATTGCTGTCTACATTTGGAGCAGACACAGAGAGAGAGGATATCAGAGAAAGTTTAAGGCATATCTAAAGTAGTCTCCAAGGTAATGGCCAGAAACATCAAGCTCATACTCTCGGTATAGAGAGATCATTAATGGGCATTAGTGACAGACCATTATGACTCTCCGAGATCATTAATGATTCATCATGTAGCAGTATTGTTCTGGCAGTAATCAGACCACTGCTTGGACTCAGACATAAGCTTTGCCTATACTATTTGCTGAAACTTACTATTTCCAAGCATATGATTTTATTTTGCCTTCTAGAATTGTGAAAAACGGTCTGTAACAGGATCCCTCAGCACATTAGAGAAGTTTTTGGAGCTAGCTGCCTTATTTAGTAGACTTCTCCCACAGTCAGGAATCTTACAGTCTGAAAGGCTCCCCGATAGCGTTTGGGATGTTGAAATGTGTCTTTTATTTTGAAATTGAATTATTGATGAATAGAAAATGCTACAAGCAAAATAGACATTTGTAAGAATTATAGTTGCTCAATCCTCCGTAACAATTACTCGTAAAATGTTGAAATTCTACCAGAACTTTTAGTTCTGTGCCACAAAATTATATTTTCATATCAAAGTCCCTTGTTAAAAATTCAGAAAATCTATGAGCAGCCTATGAAAAGGCTTTTAGCTAATTATAACAAAGAGCAAGAAACAGACTATTTTAGCATTACACCATACTCGTTACTGAAGCACTCAATAGTGTTAATATAGGAATCAAAATTTTAAGAAAAAGCAAACCCTGAAACAAAATTGCCATACTTTTAATTTTTGCTCTATGGAAGACCCACTATTTTTGTTAAAAATTCAAATAGAAATGGAAATGTAAGTTATTCTGGGATCAAATGAGTCTTTCCTATTGAACAGATTGGATTCTCCTTCTGTGTGGCTCTGGGAAAACTGCCCTTGAGTCAGAGAGAAAGGAAATCTGTCTCAAGTTCCAAATATTGTCACTATCAATGAATATTGAAGAATTACCAACACCCACGGGGAGCTATATTTATTAAGCCCCAATACTCATATTCAGTGCTCTATGGAAAGGAAAATAATGTATATCCAAAAGCATTTCATAAACTTACATATTTTTTCATAAGCTTCTCCGCATAATCAAAATTGCCTTGTGCTCTCTCCCTCCACTTTTCCATCTAACACTAAGAGTGTAACAGACAACAGCCGCAAATGTCAGCCCCTCCCAAATGGATCCAGCCTCAACAAAATTGGTTTAGCTGTGAGGATGGGATTTCAGCAGTAGGCAGAGGATGGAGAAAATTTGTTCTGCCCTGAAATCAAACACCGTCCCCTATACCCCAATAGCCATCCACAGCCCAGGGACCTGAACAACAGGAGCCTTTAGAACCCAAAAGGGCAAAATATCTGTTCTTTGGTAGGGCTACCTCCTGGACACATGGCCTATGCAGCAGCAAAGGGCCCTGTTTTGAGAAGGGCCCTGCACTGGGTTTCATGATTTGCTGTCACCATTTTGAAACTAACCATTTTTTGAACAAGGGTCTCTACATTTTCGTTTTGCACGAACCCCTGCAAATTCTGTAGCCAGTCCTGTTCCCTAGAAAATCATTATTTTAACTAGTCAATCATGCTTAGAAGCACAGATGATCAGATTCAGAATGTGGCCATGGGGCATTCCCCGTTGTTCTTTGGTTAGGAAGCTGAGCTAGTGCTCAGGCCACCAGGTAAAAAGCTGCATATATTCAGATCCCTGTTTGCAAACCAAAATGGCTAATGGAAGAATTTAGGCTTCACTAAACTCTTTACACAGGAGAGATGCCAATTTCCTTCAAACAAAAATAGAAAACCCTAATATGGAGGCAGTCTCTCTTGGCCGATGTAAGAGCTCTTAAAAAAAGGTATTTCTCAAGGGACAAAATTAAGTCATCTTCATATGAGCGGTCTTATGAGGTCTAATCAAGAGACTCACTCTTTCAGATGTGCCATAGCTTCTTATAATGGCCCTGCAGGGGCTGCACTGGTCAGTGTAGTGGGGAAGGGGGTCCCCAGGGATGGGAGCAGCTCAATCTATTAATGTCTAGACAGCACAGAAATAAACAAAAGGAGGGCTGGCATGGAGCCAAATTGCAAGTCAGGTAAGATTTATTTCTGCGATCCTCTTTCCTTTCCCCTAAACTAATTCTCAGCCATGCAGGGACTTTGTGCTGCTCCTTAGCTGCCTGTAATTCCACTGCAAGAGGAGCCCTCTCCACCCTCAGTACTCCATGCTCCTACCTTCTTTTGCATTCCACCTCCCCCTATTCTCCTAGTCATCAGAGTGGCTGGTCTTGGTCAGGTGTTGTGGAGGAAAGCAATCTGATTAAGCTAATTCACACAAATTTGTCAATTTTCACAAAGGTATTCTCATTTTGGAAGCAAGTGTCTTGTCCTCCAATTGGCATACTTTTAAGAAGTATGACAAATGGAAGGATTTTAAGCAATAGAAAGGCACAGACAATGGTAGTGCTCACCTATTCTATGTAGCGTTATGTGGTGCTATACTTCAATAACGTCATCATTTATTTCGTGATTTCAGTTTTTAAACCTGAGGACTAAGGTCACCCCATCCTTTAAAAAGTACCAGGGGACTCAGGTTCCACACTACCAGACTTGGTTTTTGGAATGTACTAGGCTTTTTCACACCTCCACAGGTTTGTTCAAGAACTTCCCTCAGCTTGAAGTGTCCTTGTCCCCTTAAATTTTCTGCCAGCCCCTCCACATCTCTCAATTTGAATGTGACCTCCTTGGTCCCCTCACTGTACCCAACACCTATCGTTGTACTGGATGGTACCCAGCTGCTTACATGTTCCCTCACTTACTGGACTGTGAGTAGCTAGAGGGTAAGAACCACATGTGATCTGACCACCACCTGTAAATAGATCAACTCAATAGAGAAGGTGAATACATTAGATGTTTGAGACTGCGTGTCTGTCATAACTGTGGCACACACATATTCACAGGTGAGAGTGCAGTTTGCATGAGTTGACTTAGGCAGTGACTACATGGGTGGCTTTCACTTGCTTTACAATGGTTTTAATCCAGATAGTGTAAATACGGAGGTCACCACATGGCTCTGTGTCATTCAGCCTTTTCTGATAGATGCCATCAGCAAGGGGCTCTCTCTCTCTCTCTCTCTCTCTCTCTCTCTCTCTCTCTGCCAATCGACGAATAATACCCCGGAGGTCATGATCTATCATCTGTTCCTACAGGCAGAGTCCGACTAAACAGAAGCTGACAAATCCAGTTAAATTTTTGGCTAGTGGCCTTTAATTCCAGCCCAAGAAGTGACAGATCTCCAAGCTTTCATTGCATTGTGGTCAAGCAGCACAAGTAAGCTTCCTGCCTTCCTGGAGGCCTCAATCAATACTCTGCCCTCTTCTTAAAGCCCAGACACATCAAAGGCAATAATGCCTGAGATTTAATCATTTCCCATTAAAATGCAAAGCTCTGTCTCCAGGCCCCCTTGACAGTTTAATTGTTTTAAAATGTCTGCAGAAGCTGCTGTAAACAGATTTGTAGTACGTTGTTTACTTGCTGTGCCACCGCAGCCTCTTGGCTAATTAATGAGCATTTTGCTGCAAATTGGGCCTCTTGGATGCACTGATCCGTCACCTTGGGAAGAATTTATGGAAAGGAGGAACTTATGGGAGTAAGGACAGATATATTTTTCATTTAAACAATACTGAGTACTAATGAGTTGAAATCTAATATCCACACGAAAACCTGCAAACTGATGTTTATAGCAGCTTTATTCATAGTTGCCAAAACTTAGAAGCAACCAAGATGTCCTTCAGTAGGTGAATGAATAACTAAAGTGTGGTACATCCAGACGATGGCATAAAAGAGTGCTAAAAGAGATGAGCTATCAAGCCATGAAAATACACAGAACTTTAAATGCATCTTACCAAGTGAAAGAAGCCAATCTGAAAAGGTTACTCCATGTGACTCCAACTGTATGACATTCTGGAAAAGTCAAAACCACGGAGGCAGTAAACAGATCAGTCATTGCCAGGGGTTGGTGGGGAGGGAGAGATGAATTAGAGGAGCACAGAGGATTTTTTGGGCAGTGAAACTCCTCTGTATGATACTATAATGGCCTTTTATACATTTGTCCAAACCCAGACAAGGTACAACACCAAGAGCGAACCCTTATGCAATCTATGGACTTTAGGTGATAATCAGGTTCATCAACTGTAACAAATGTACCACTCCAGTGGGTGGATATTTCTAGGGGGGAGGCCATCCAGGGGATCCCAGGGTATATGTCAACTCTGTACCTTATGATCAGTTATGCTATGAACCTAAAACTGCTCTAAAAATAAAGTCTATTTTTAAAATATGTACTGGGTACCTAATATATTCCAGGAGTATGTTTTCTCTGATCTTTACGACAACCCTATAAGGTTTTGTTTGTTTAGATTTTTCATTTTTGTTTTTGTTTTTGCCTATGTGGAAACTCACTAAGAGAGAAGTTTTTTGCCAAGGTCACAGAGATGGCAATTTGGAATACTGTCAGGGGATTCAAAAGCCTGCTTAGTGGTTAACCTGGATACCCTTGATGGTTTCTCTCAACCTAGAGTTTTCAAGATTTTGTGTTCCTCCTCCTCCTCCTCCATAAAATGTTCTTCAGTGAATCCAATTGTTTGAACTCTATCGCAATTGCCCAAGTCACTCATTTCCTACGATAGTAAAGGGTTTCAGGAAGGAGGGGAAATGCCACACAGGAAGCTCTCCCACCACAGTTAGAAGGTTGGAAACCTTCATTCCCGTCAACCACTATGCACTGTGCTTCCTTTAATTTTCACTGAGGGTAACAGGGGCAGAGAGAACAGCCAGGAAGATTCCTGCTCACCTGCATGAACACAAGAGTCAGCTTCAAATAACAACCCATGAACTATACTAACCCACAGTGCAAATCCTAGTCAAGCACCACTGAGACCCTGATGTGTGGAAGGCATAGGTAAAGACTATTATATACCTCCAAATGCCATCTATTTGATTATTTTGATATCATGGCCACAATCATGCAAAAGACAGGTGGTGGGACTGGGGTGATAATTATTTCTTCATTGGGCTTTTGTAAGAATTAAATGAGATATTTAGATAAAGTCCTCAGTACAGTGCGTGGCATTTCGTGAGCAGTCAATGGAAGTTAGTCCTCTTCTCTTACCCTTTGTCTCTTCTTGCCCATTCAGTTGTCTCTCTTGTAACCTCATCATTATCCTGCTTGACATTTTTGGGCAGCATTTTTGTGAAAACAGATCAATAAGCAAGCAATCCACAAACATTAACTGAGTCCTTAGAACGTATCAGGACCTTTGTCATGTGCAGGAGTTATAAATATGGAAAACACACACATACACGCAGAGCCCAGGAGTTAAAGGAACAAGTCTCAATGAGAAGACATACATGAGTACAGTTTAAAAATATTACTCAGAATCCAAGGCCATCAAAATATGCTGAAGGCAGAAACTGGAAATGAGACATTGAAGACAAGATGTGATTGGCTTAAGTCACTGGTTACACAAAGTACAACGTTCCCAAATATTGGCTGTGTTATGTGTGCTCCCCATCGTGGTTTCATAAGAAACAAATCTAAACAAGTGTACACAGCTTGTATTACTATATCTATATATTATTACTGACAAGAGCTGACTGATATCCCATCTCTGATACCTGGATAAGCCTGCTTCTAAAATGGTCTATCCTGTATGAGAGTTAAAAGCAAACATCGTGCATGTTTTTATTCTGTTCAGTTGTGTTTCTGACATCATAGTACATAACATCTAAATGTGTCAATGAACAAATTCCAGATACACCACAAATCAGACATCTTTAAACTGGATGCCTGAATCTTTTAAAGGAGTTAGGGTGTGTGAGTGTGAATCTTATTAGTAGGAAGACTTGTCCGAGGCATACATAATTTTCTGGCAATGGTGGAGAGTTATTCCATTCTTGTACAATTGTACACAATGCAGGGAAAATAAAAAAGTTACTTGGTTTGTGCAGTTCCTCTCTCTCTGAGGAAGAATAAACGAATAGAGAATGGCTTCTTTTGTGTTCATAGCACCCCTTTGTGGAGAAATAATGTATTTCAGTTGCATGCTAATCCTCCCAACAAGGCACGTTGCAACAATTTCTTTTTCCTCTCAGGAGTTTCATGGAAAAATAAATTAAATATTTAGATCTTTCCAGGTTAACATCTCATGACAATAGGGACAAAACAAATCAAATTACAATCCTTATTCATTTCATTTCTCTTGAAGATTCTCTTGGCCAATTTAAAAATTAATGTCAAATTCTTACCCTATTTTAGGAGAAATTCCTTTCCATTCTTTTATTCAGCAAACATTTCCAGGGTTCCCATGATGTTTAAGGCCTTTTCTGGGTGTTTGAGACACAAGAATAAATAATCCCAGGTCCCTGCTAGGGAAGGAGCTTGTCTAGAGATGAGAGAAACCTGCGGAAGGCAATCAGCGCCGTCTTAAAGAATATAAGGCTCAGAGGCCGAGCCAGGCCTGGTAAGACTCAGAGAAGGTGAGAGGGAACCAGAAAAAACTTCATAGAGCAGGTGATACTTGAACTGAGCATTGAAAATGGAACAGCTGTTCAAAAGGCAGATGAGGTGGATGAGGGAGCCTATTTAGAAGTGTGAAATTACCTGAAACTAAACAGGACACAGCTGAAACTGGAAGTTGCTTGGCATGTCCACAGACTACGGGGTGAGATTGGGCACAGAGGAGAGGGTTTGGGAGGTACACTCTGAAGAAATAGGCAGGGAATAATTTAGGAAGCCAGTTTAAGGAGTTTGGATTTATCTCAATGGTGACTAGCTTTTACACCAGAAAGGAATCAAATGACATTCAGAAAGGTGACTTGGGCTGCAGAGTGGAGAATATGAGGGGGAAGGAGGAAGATAGGATATAGGGAGCTCTGTTAAGAGACACAGGTGACAGTGATGAGGATCTAAGCACCTTGCTGTGAGGATGAAGACTGGAGTTGTAGGTTCCCTACCAGAACCTGGATCACTGTCTATTAAAAAAAAAAAAATAGTTCTATTGACTACAGAACTATTTCCTAAAAGTAATTGGCTCCTGCAGGAGGGGGCAGAAAGAGGTTATTTCAAATAGCTATATAAGGTACTCTTTGATTTGACCAACACAATGCCGATGGACTTCACCACCTCCCTAGATTCACCGGGAAGCAACAGAGAAAATTAGTGAAAGGCAGGAATCCTAGAGCCACAAGGGGATAGACTGGAGTCCTGGCTCTTCTGCTCATGCTAAGATATGCTTCCTTGGGCTTGTCTCCGCATATTTTTGAAACTCAGTTTCCTGCTCTGTAAAGTGGATCCAAAAATTCTGTCTATCTCATAGGTTGGTTGTACGAACTCGAGTAATGTATGCAAAGCACTTACTACAGTGCCTAGAATATAGTAAGCAGTTGATAAATGCTGGTTTCCTTCTTCTTCTTCCAGGCAAATTAGCCTTTTGTAAGATGGCTAGTATGCAAGTCCCTTAGTATCTCCCTAGGGCACTCTACCCTGGGCTGTAAGCAAAGCCCTTATTTGAAAGGTATCAAGTGATTTCATCTGTTTCCCTCCTAACCATGACAGACTCTAAGCTCCCTGATAGAGTTAGGAACAAACCAGGTTCTGACACTCCCAAGGGCCTGATCTGTGTGCCCACTAATTCTCATCAGAAAGAATGGAACCTGAACACAAGGCTGACAACAGAATCCTATGGAAATTCTAAGTCAGTCAAGAAAAAGGCAGGCTAACAGGAGAAGGCAGCCCAGCCAAGATAGGAGGCCAAACGGATGTTGAATTACTGGGGGCCCATGTGTAGGTGACTCAGGGAGGGAGACAGCAGGGTAGGCCTGGAGGAATTATTTGAGTCAAAGTCCAACTCACAGCAATCGCTTTTTTCATGATTTTTTTCAGAGTTACCATTCCTAAAAGAGAGTCTTGGAGAATAATAATCCGATCAAGATTCTCCGAATGAAGAGGTCCTGTGATCAGTGAGTTTGTGAAAGACTGCACAGCACACCAAACTATTGGTAATTAGTACTATGTATTTGGCTTGCTAAAGGTACAACTAAAGCCTACAGTAAATAAATAAATCTATTAAATGTGAGAAACTCTGGAATAAACATACTAATTTGCCTTCAGAATCCTTTATTTCCCACAATAGCTACTAAGGTCCCTCAATAGTAGCATTGAGTGAAAAACACTTCAAGGGCACACCAGGCTGGTGTCTCCTGGACACAGGCCTCTTTAGCCAGGACTGACAGAATCACTCAGAGAGGCTCCTCTTCGTGGCCTCTCAAAGGTCTTCATCCCAGTTGGCACTGTATTCTCAACCCACCTATCAGATGGCCAGAGTGGGATGAGGTCAGAAAGTTTCCGACGACGATGCCGTCTTCACTGCTTGTAGTATTTTTGGTTTCCAGGCAAGGGTTCTTTTAGGGAGCTTTTAGATGCCTGGTACCTTGGAAATAGTAAAATTAAAGTCCTTGAAGAAAGATGTCCACTTGACCTGGAGAGAATGGAGCTTCTCTGCCTGCCAAAGAGATTCTAGGCCGCAGGACTAGTAACCTGAAGGGATGGAATGGGAGAGAACTCAAATACCGTTTCTCAAGCCCAGAGGTTCTCCGGGGCTTCCACTAGTCCCTGCACTGCTCCAGCAGCATAATTCCCCTCCTTTGAGATGTAAGGTAAATGACACTCAGAATATTTGATCACTGGTTACAACTAATTCTGCTGCTTTGCTCCAAGGTGCTTTAAATATATTGTTTCATTTAATTGCACACAATTTTGATAATCTTGGGATGTATACCTGTTATGAACTGAACCGCATCCCCCAAATGCATCTACTAAAGCTCTAACCCCCAACGTGACTGTATTTGAAGACAGGACCTTAAGAGAGATAATTGAGGTTCAATTGGGGCCCATAAGGCAGGGCTCTAATCTGATACATCTGGTGTCCCTCTAAGCCGAAGAAACACTCGAGCTCAATCTCTTTCTATGGAGAGGAAAGGCTATGTGAGCACAGCACGAAGGTGGCCACCTATAAGCCAGAAAGAGGGGCTTCTCCAGAAACCAACCTAACAGTACCCTGATTTTGGACTTCTAGCCTCCAGAACCGAGGTAAAATCCATTTGTGTTGTTTATGCCACTCAATCTGTGGTGTTTTGTTATGGCAGCACTAGCAGACAAATACAGGACTCATTGATTTCAAAGCATATACAACTTTGCCATTTCTTTTTCAAACAACCCCACCTAGAGGACAAGACAGCAGTCCAAACCTATAAAACTATATAATGCTTGGAAAAGTTGATGTAACCAGGAGTGTTTTAAACATGGAAATCCGCTGTACAACATTGTGCTCATAGTTAACAATATTGTATTGTACGCTTAAAAATTTAAAAGAGTAGATATCATGCTATGCTTTCTTACCACAATAAAAATATTTTTTTAAATAAATGGGAAAGCAATTTTAATGAAAGAAATAAGAGGCAAAATCACAATCTCCAAATGAAAAGTGAATCAGCAAATGTTTCACAAGTGTCTCATCTGTACTGCTCTCTGTGCTTGGTTCTAGGAGGTTGCAGTGGGAAACGTAATCGTGAACAAAACCTAGTCCCTTTCTTCAAGGAGTTCAGTGTTTACTGGAAGAGACAGACAATAAACAGGCACTTTCAATGCAAAGGAGAACTTTCATGCTACAGAGGAGCGATATCTCACAGGACCTTCCATTGGTTGGGGGTTGGGAGGTTGAAGTCAGGGAAAGCATCCCAGAAAAGATGATATGATATTAAGCTGAGAACTGAAGGAAGAGCAGTAGGCAACCAGGTGGAGAGAGTAGCTGCTCCAGAGAAATCATACAAAGCCTCTGCCCTAAATGAGCTTTTAGTCCCAGGGGAGAGAGACCAAAACACACACACACACACACACACACACACACATACACGTACACATAATTACCTTAAAAGGTGACAACTGTAATGACAGAAATGTGGCACAGGCATTGTAAAATCACACGGGGGCGGGTACACATGCCTACCTACCAAACCTAGCCTCAGGGATGATCAGGAAAGCCTGTCTCAGAGCAAGTGTTTGTAGCTGAGCTTTGAAGGCTAGTGGCCATTAGTCAAATCAATTTTGGGGAGGGTGAAAATGTGCTGGGCTGAGAAAATTGCAGGCAGAGTTCACAAGTACAAAGACATACAGGCTTGGGACAGTCTAGCACAGTTTAGAAATGCAGGCAGTTTGGAATGGCTGGAGCACAGATTTCCAGGGATGGGATGAGGAATAAAACGATGGAAGGTGTTAGGAGTCAGATTATGTGTGACTCCCTGGACCACGGGATAGGATTTGACACAATCCTTTATGCCATGGGAAACCATGCCAGGCCTTTAAGCAAGGGAGAGACTTGATCAGGTTGGCATTTTAGAAAGATTTCAGTGGCTGCAGCATGAACACTAGCATGGCGGTTGTAGGTACAAGACTAGAGGTGGAGAGAACTATGGAGAGCATGTCAGTTGTGCAAGAGCAATGTTGATAGCCTCAATTAAGGCAATGACACTGTGACTAGAGAAAAGGCAACAGACCACGGGGCCACTGTGGATATACAATCTATAGCTGTTGGTTATGGACCCCAATGGGGAGGGGAAGAGGAGGTAGGTTCCAAAGAGTACTATAGGGCTTCTGACTTGGGCAACAGGATGGCTGGGGCGTTAGCAACTTGGAGTGCATTTCACCATTTTTTAAATAAATAAAAGTTTATAATTATATGGGTGATTTAAATAACTATGGTTATATGAAAACAGTTGTTGGATATTAGAGCAATAATTATTTCCAGCTACATTACAACGCTAAACTGTCAGGCTTTTAAATAATTCAAGTTAATGGAGAGATACTTCAAATGTTTTATTTCTTTCCAAAAGACAGCTTTAGTTAACATCTTTAAAAAAATTCGATTCAGGGGGTACATGTGCTTGTTTGTTACATGGGTATTACATTTGTAAATGGGGGCGGGGGCTAGGCTTCTAGTGTACCCATCACCCAAACGGATTTTTTAACATTTTTATAGGTGAGGAAGCTAAATTTGCACAACATCACTCAAAAAGTGACAGCTCGTACTACATACCAATGTTTTTTGACTCTCTGCCAACTAATTGTTTTTTGCTGCACACATGTGAATGGGCACACATATACACATACGTTCGGTGTTTAGGTATGCCTGTAGGGGATGGCAGTGAAGATAATCTAGAAGTAATAAGCCCGGAATATGGGAAAGGGTCCTGGTCTAGAGATAAAGATTCTGTAGTGATGAGCAAAGAGATGGTGCTTACAGTCATGGCGGGGGTGTGGAGATGGATGAGCTGCTCTAGGAAGAACGCAGAGAGAGAGAGATTAGAAGAAGGCTGAGGATGAAACCATGAGAAACACTAACATTTACGACAGAGGAAGAGGAGGCAGTGAAGGAGACTAGGGAAGACCAGACAAAAGGTAAAAGACAAAGTAGAAAATAATGACATCACACAAACTGAGGAAGGAGAGAGTTTCAGGAAGGAAGAAGGGCCTCGCGAGAGTTCAAATAAAATACTCTTGAGAAGTCGAGTTAGTTCAGGATTGTATATATCCACTGGCTTTTGTCACTAGAAGATGACAACCTTGGTAGGACAACCTTGGTGAAAGTGGTGGAGACAGTGGGCTGAGGAAAGAAAAGGAGGTGAGGAAGTTATTTTTCCTTCCTTCTTTCCATGCACCATCTATTGCCCCATTGCCAGCTCACAGTATAATGCTGCACCATACTGCAGACTAGCAGAATCTGGACTCTAAGGAGTCAGAGGAGAAATGAGAAATGTGTGTCCCCGCAAAACTTTTCCTGGTTTCATTCCTGCCTTACTTCAAAGTGATCCATGCTCAGAGGCATAGGCAGGTTCTGATGAGGGTGGAGAGGCGGGTGGAGGGTAACTCTATGCCTGATAGTTAATTAGATAGGGGAGTTAGTACATAAGATGTCACCCTTTAACTCCTCTAAGTGTGTCTTGGTCTTGCTTTTGTATCATTTCCACTAGCATCTTTCTTTCACAACTTATATCATCGAACGGTACTACTTTTGGAGATATGCTTAAAGAGGGTAAATACCTCCTCCTTTATTGCTTTTCTCTATGTCCATTACCAGAAAATTATGTTCACAGGCTGGAACAGATGTCCTGCAGGAACAGATCTTACTTCAAAATCCTGTGTATGGAATGCATCATATCAACTGGAATATATTAGGTGTATCCACGGTCAAAAGTAATGGTGTGATGAGGGCAAGACATAAATCATTTCATCTAAGAAGTGGAGAATTAAACATGTTTGCCATTGTTCTCATCATCATCAATATCACAGCAATTATTATTAACATTTACTATATTATTTAATTTAAGCCTCACAATGACCCCCCAATACAGCTATTATTATTTATACCATTTTATGGAGGACAAAACAAAGGCCTAGAATATTGATAGCAGAACGTATTCAGGTTCACACAGTAAGTAGAAAAACCTGGATTTAAACTCATTCAATAATTCAACAAATGTTATTAATTGAGCACCTACGATGGACTACATGCTAGAGAAGTGTTCTCCAAAGTGGGATGCATGAGCCTTAGGAATGGGCAAGACAATTATATGTGGACAGCCAGGCATGGTGACTCAGGCCTGTAATCCCAACACTTTGGGAGGCCGAAGCGGGCAAATCACCTGAGGTCAGGAGTTCAAGACCAGCCTGGCCAACATGGGGAAACCCCATCTCTATTAAAAATACAAAAATTATCTGGGCATGGTGGCGCATACCTGTAATCCCAGCTACTTGGGAGGCTGAGGCAGGAGAATTGCTTGAACCCAGGAGGCAGAGGTTGCAGTGAGCCAAGACTGTGCCACTGCACTCCAGCCTGGGTGATAGCGCAAGACTCCATTTCAAAAAAAAAAAAAAAAAAAAAGATATAGAAAGAGCATATTGGAATATGTATTTTTCTCAACTTTTAAAATTTGTATGTTTGCATATACTCTATAATACAACAAATAAAAACATGAAATATATTAGTAGATATATACATATGTGTAATTTATACATACATAAATATATACACTCAGGTAGAGGTGTGTGATCAGAAAGTTTATAGATGGCTAGTCTAGTGATAGTGGCAAACAAGACCTCATTACCCCTGACCTCCTGGAGTTTACACATTCAGACATAGGACTGTCTGTCCTCTGAGCCTATGCTCCCGAGTCTCTCAATTTTATACTGCCTTGAAGTACACAAATCCTTCACACTGTCTGGACCAAAGCACAGACCATGGGTTTAATCTAAAACATAGTTTTGTGAACAATTTATTTTCCAGACATTTATCTCTGAGGCCATTCCTCATTGTCAGAAAAAATCAAAGGTATCTATGTTTGAATCTGTACCTTCCATAACTCATTTTTATTGATGATGAATTTTTTATAGTTGAAACATGAAACGAATCTTAAAATTTGAAATACAAACCCAGATAACTGACCATATTACAGAATAATTTCAATTTTCACACACTCCCTAATTACTATTTTGTGTTTGTATATTTCATTAATCCATTCTTTCAATAATTAATTCACCAGATATTTATTGAGAACATGCTGATTTCTGGCCACTGTTCTGTTGTTCTAGGCACTAAGGAATTCAAGCAATGATTCAAGTTGTACATCAGCATGTCTCGAAATTTTTGTCATTTTCAAGAGCTAAATGCTAGGGAAAGCTTTACTTATCTGGAGTGCTGTGTTTTTCTCCTTGCTGCTTCTTAGCTACATTCAGCAGACAGGGAAGCACTGTCAGTCACTCACCTTTGTCAGATAAAAACGTAGCAAATATATAGAAATTTATTGTATTGGTAGAAACAAAGTAACAGTTCCAAAAGTGGTTTCCCATTTTCCTGGCTATGAGCTACACTTTGGATTTTTAGCGTACAGACATCAGGATACATCTGATTAATCAACTTTCTGCCTTATCAGCGTACTGGAGTTCTGAAAGAGCCTAATTCGGCCGGGCGCGGTGGCTCAAGCCTGTAATCCCAGCACTTTGGGAGGCCGAGATGGGCGGATCACGAGGTCAGGAGATCGAGAGACGATCCCGGCTAACACGGTGAAACCCCGTCTCTACTAAAAAATACAAAAAACTAGCCGGGCGAGGTGGCGGGCGCCTGTAGTCCCAGCTACTCGGGAGGCTGAGGCAGGAGAATGGCGTAAACCCGGGAGGCGGAGCTTGCAGTGAGCTGAGATCCAGCCACTGCACTCCAGCCTGGGTGACAGAGCAAGACTCCGTCTCAAAAAAAAAAAAAAAAGAGCCTAATTCAGTTGAAAATAAACAATGTCAATCTATAAGATTCGTGGGACTTTGAGATGAGTGTATAAATGCTGTAACCATCCCAACCTCTTCAGTTTTGTGGCCAAATCTGGGAAATTTCTGAGTGTAAGACTGAACTCTGTGAAAGTAAATGTTTCTTTTATGAAATGCCTCAAGTTAAGCCAAGAGGAACTCTCAGTGATATAATATGGAGACAGGATTGAGATGTGTCCTGGCTGACTACACTAGACAGTTACCAAGAATAGTTCTAGTCTACTAAATGGCAGCGTTCTTGTTGACTTAATCAAAATTGATCTGATACTAGGCTTCTAATGATGCTCTTTTGTTTGAATAAAGCTGATTGAACTCTTTACCGAACTGGTTTTGTCTTACTGCTCTCTAAATAGCTAACAGGTTGTTCTTCATTATGGTTATCAACAGCAACAACGAAATCACACTACCACCACATAAATGGGTTTCTGATCATAGGACTGAGAATTGATAAAATGCCAAGCCCTCTGATCATAGTGGTAACAAATAGCTTCCAATTAGAATCAACTTTATCAGCATTTAATACATACAGGTTACTAATACACAGGCCTAGCTGGAGTTTTGAGTAGAAGGCATCTTCTTGTGTTTCTTCTAATCATGGAGTGTGCCAAATATATGTAAATGTTGATGTTTTGCTCAAGACTGGAGAGAGGATTTCCAGTAAAATAGATGTGGCATAATTCAGTGTATGCACATAAAATGCACTAAAATGTAAGCTCCATAAGGACATGAATATTTGTTTGATTCCCTGTTATTTCCTCAGTTCCTTATATAACACCCAATGCACATTTTTTGAATGAATAAATGGATAAGAGTATTACAAAGAGTGTCCATTTGATTACCTTGACTCCCTCACCTTCTCTTGGGCATACCAAATTACATTCAGCTTCATGAGTAAGTCAGGCTCCCTCTCCCACTAGGCTTTTGCATCTTTTGTTGCTGCCATTGGGAATCTTAATTTCCAGAATACCAGCCCCACTCACATTACTTCACTAGTCTCCGGACCTGAGACTTCTGTCCTTAGAAAGGACTGCTTGAACAGTTGACCCTTGGCTGGTGTCTGGGAACTTGGCTGGCAAAAGTTCTTTACACTGATACAAAACTTGCTAAATGGTAAAAGTGCCTCACTAGGTTTAAACAGTTTTGCACAAACAATGTGGTTTATGCCAAACACCTACCTGTTTCCCTTCTGGGCATCTGGAATTTTGGTACATCCCAGGCAGAAGATGCCTATGTGACCAGCCCCCAATAAAAACCGTAGGCACTGATTCTCTAATGAGCTTCTCTGGTAGACAATATTTCATATATGCTGTCATACTTGTTGCTGGGGAAAATAAGCATGTCCTGTGTGATTGCACTGGGAGCGGACTCTTGGAAGTTTGTGTCTAGTTTCCTCCAGACTTCTCTCCGTGCACCTTTTCCCTTTGTTAATTTTGCTGGGTGTCCTATGGCTGTAATAAATCTTAGTCAGGAGCATGAGTCTGTGCTGAGCCCAACAAGTTCCAGAGTGAATCATTGAGCCTGTGGGTGATCTTAGAAGCCTCCAACATATCTTTTACTATACACTCATCATATTTCATGAAATAAACAAATAGCCTCAGATTCAATCTAGACAGTAAGTTTTATGAGGGCAATAACCTTCCTGGTTTCACTCACCACCATATCCCTGGCACCTAACTCCATGCATGGCACATTGTGGATATTAAAAATACTATTGGAATTCAGGAATCAATGAAAATAAATAAATAAACAAATCAACCAGAGAACTCTCTATAGGGAATTAAATTAATCAAAGTCTACAGTTACAAACCAATTGTTAATAGGAGAGGAATGGTTATAAACTCAATATTGGTTTTGATTTTGACACTTCAAGGTCCAACAATTTCTTGTGGAATACATGTCTAAACTTATAATAAGAACTAATTTAAAAATATAATCTAATGCATTCAGCTTTTTTTTCTCACATGTAGCCTAGTATGTGGCATGCATAAGGCAGTAAACATGGTTATTAAATAACAAATACATGAAAATATATAGCAAGTTCAAACTCTATAATGAAATTACATTAGTTTACTCTTAGAATAAGAAATCACCCTGAACTGTGAAACACCATTCGTTAGCAAGTCATCACAAACTTGCATTTCTTTTCTGCAAAACTTATCTGTACTTTATAGAATCACTTGTTTTTGGACAAGATCTCCAGGGGAGACACGTAGTGATGGGGAGACAAAGGTTCAGAGAGGAAAAGAGTCGGGGCTCTCTGATAACTGTATGCAGGGTGTTATGGATTGAATTGTGTCCTCACAAAATTCATAGGCTGAAATACCCCCAATGCCTCACAATGTGACTATATTTGGAGATAAGGTCTTTATAGAGGTGATTACGTTTAAATGAGGTTGTTGGGACGGGCTCTACTTCAATCTGATTGGTGTCCTTATAAGAAGATATTAGGACACACAGAGACACCAGGCATGCATGCACGAAGAAACGTCCGTCTGAGAACACAAGGAAAAGGTGTCCATCTGCAAGCCAAGGAGGGAGGCCTCAGAAGAAACCAAACCTCGAACTTGGACTTCTAGCCTCCAGAACTGTGAGAAAATCCGTTAGTGTTGTTTAAGTCACCCAGTATTTTGTTATGGCAGCTCTAGCACACTAACAAAAGGATTTTCTCATCCTCCAGATGAAAACCTTTGCTACAATTCCTGTCAAACCAGAGAAAAGGGAAGGCAGCGGGCAGTCAAGGATTCCAGAAGCCCTGGGCAGTTTCTCCCTTTCTCCAGCTGTCCAGTCAAATTTCAGGCCGGAGAAGCCAAGCTGGTCAGTGGGAACTGCGGTGGGGGTGGGAGGAGTCTGCCTGGGCAGCCAGTTTGAAGCCGGCCTGCTGCGTGCTGGCTGTTAGCAGGCAGGCTCCTGGAGATGGCAGCATTAGCTAATGATTGCTCCTTCAGGCAGGACAGCTGCTTTTCTGCTTTTGTTCCGTAGCAATTTGTGGCAAGGGAAGGCTAAGCAACGGGCCCAAATAAAGCAAGGACCCTTGCCAGGGCCATATGTTTCTAACCGAAATGGGGACCCCTAGAAATGCTTTTTGAAAGAACCATTTACTGTTAGCTAATTGCAATTCCCCTGCCCCAGCCCTTTCTTTGTCAGACCGCAGCCTTCAGGAATCCCAGGCTGCCTGGGGGACAATTGTACATTGCATTGTTCGTCTGGGGTGTAAATTTCCCACTCCAGTAATCCTGTTGAACTCACAGTTCTGTCCCTCCTCCTAATCCTCCTTCCCCAAACATGCCATCCATATTTCTGGCTCCAGGTGACGCCCACTATATACTCCATCTGGAATACCCTCCTTCTTTCTCTTTATCTAATTCCAGTCCTTTACCTACTTCCAAGCTGAATTATACCTCTGTTATCTGTGAAGCCTTGCTTGGGCACCACAAGCTGCAATAAGGCTTCTTTTCCTGAAGAGTAATGGTGCCACATAGAAGGAGTTGAGCAAAAGGGACACAGAGGCAGGGGATGGAAGCGATGAGAAACATCCCTGTCCGTGCACCTAGTGTGCCATTTACTGGCTTGGTACCTAATCCCATGCTGCCTGAGGAACATACCTGGCATCATGGTTTGACTCTTGGTCACATTACATATCATGTGCATTGGTCACTGCTGCCTCAGGGTTCTCCCTGCCAACCTCACCCCTTTGCCACCCCTCCCCCATCCTTTGAGCATCACCTATGGTGTATGTCGCTGAATTCCAAGTGGCATGCAATTTTCTGCATGCCACTTGACATATTCTCCCAAGTGGCTTGCAACGTTCTGAACTTGGTGTTCAATATCCATTTAGAGGTGAATTCCAATCCAGCATGGAACCTCCGTGAATTTCCAAGAAACTCTAAAAACAACTATTTTGCTGTGTTTTCTGCCATCCTTAAAATACCAGGCAAGGGCTTGAAGAAAGAGCTAGCTGCTCTGTGAATTTTTTTTTTCTGTGCCTAGAAATGTGTGTGAACCAATAGTGAGCTGGCAGTATATGACACATGGCAAAGGAGCGCAGGAAGGAAGACACCAAAAAATGCCCAACACAGGATCTCTGACCTTGGATTGTTCAGACAAATAAGGAAGACAATGTACTGAGTGCCACAATGAGGGACAGGCAAGGAGATGTGGGACCAACAGGAAGGCAGAAAGGAATAGAAAATGAGGGAGGTTTCCTGAGAACCTACTATACACCAGATTCAGTGATAGCGGCTTAAATGGATGATCTACTTCAATTCCTTTAGCAACCCTGTGAATTGGTGGTATTATTACATCAATGTCTGACAAAATGAAAATCAAGGATAATTGAGTTGCCCAGAACTGCACATCAAAAAAGTAGTAAGGGGAGGAATTGAACTCAGGTCAATTGTACTTCAGGGACTGTACTGTTAGTCACTGGGCTGAACTAGCACATGCAGTGCTGAACTTCAGCTCTAAATCCATGGCAAGTCAACTTTTACTAGGTGGGAATAAGGAAGCTGTGTCTGCTCCTCAAAGTCAAGTTGGAAGGGTTGAGAAACAAATGCAGGGGAAGCCAGAGTGATCCCTAAATGTCACTACTACTACACTTCTTCCTCCCATCTGAGCTCAGAGAACCTAGTCCTCTCCTCCTCCCTCAATGTACATACCGGGGGCATGTACTCTGGGGAAGAGAAAAGGACCTGTCCTGTGTTCACACAGCATGTCTCCTGATGCTCAGCGCACTTTCCTTGCACCCAGTGTTTAGTCCCAGAATGTTACACCTTCTGAAAGCAAGGACCGTACATTTCTATGCATGGTCTTTTCCAGACACATCCCAGCTAGAGCAATCAACAGCCAAGACCTCAGCAACTAGACCACTGAAACTGACCAGAAAAACACAGCAAGTTCCTAGGTCCTCATGCCTGGCATTCAAGCTCTCCACTCATCTCTGCTCTGGCTCTTCGACCCTCTCTTCTCAGTGACCACTAGCTCACGGTTGAGATGAGTCCAATCTGGCTCCTCTCACACAGGAAATGCAAGGCCCTTGGCATACCAGGTGTCCTCTCCTTAAACTGCTTGGCTCCTGCAGCCTGCCGTGAAGCTTTCTGGTCCCACAGCTCTTTTTGCTTTTCAGCAAAAAAAGAGTTTTGATTACAAACACTCTCAGAAGTAAGAACATTTATCCTTGTTAAAGGACACAGCCAAAATCAATATATACATACATTCTATCCCATATAACAGTCATTTCATTTATGCTCATTAAATAACAGATCCACAATCAATTATTTGGCTATTTACTAATGGAAAATTATGAAAGTGACTCGTGAATAAATTCATGCTCCTCCTTTTAATAATTTTAGGATGGTCTGCACACATTTTAATGCAAAAGTGCTCAAATTCCAGGTCTGCCGGAACGTCAGACAGGTCCTTTCCTTGAACGACAACTCTTTAAGGCCAACAGGGTAGCAAAAAGTAATGAGTGGAAGCTGAGAGGGTAAAAATATTTACTGCACATAGTCCACATTAGGCTTCCATCGCAGGTTGGTCTGAGTCATTGCTGGCTTTTGGTTCATAAATTAAAAAAGCAGATTTCTGAATAATTGCAGATTCCCTGACCAAGGGCTTGGAATGGCATCACGTATCTGATGAAACCACTTTTGCTTCAAGATCTCAACATCCTTAACCTTCTGCAATAGATTGAGAACACTGCATACACCAAGCGAATACTGATGTCCTGACATCTCCTTAGGGCTTATTTCAAACTGGTTGCTTTCTCTGTAAAATGCCATTTATGGCAACTGGCTGAGAGGGAGCTATTTATAGTAAGCAAAGCAGGGCATTGCTCTCGCAGACAACTCAAGAGTGCTTTTCTCATCACCTGTTTCTCTGAACAAGCAAACAAGGGAAGAATGAAGTTCTAATGTTGGCTGAGGAGAAAGAAAATGTGTGGAGCAGCTACAAAGCATCAGCTTGCTGTTCTCAGGCCCTGGTTTCCAGGGGAAATGGGGTAATCTTTAACCTTCTCAGTGCAGTCCCGCCCGCCTCACTCTGTGGCTGAACTCTGGCCACTGCATTGTCCCAACTGGCCTACTTCTCAAGTGCAGCATTGGAAAAGTGGAGGGGGTACGGGCTCTGGGATCCAAGAGACCTAAATCCACTCTGGCACTTAGAAGTCATGTGACTTTGGACAATTACATCACCTCTCTTAACTTTAGCTCCTCATCTGTAACATGGAGCTGTGTCGGCCTGTTGTGAGGCTAGAGCAGTAAAGCAGTGGACACATCACAGGCCTTCTGTAAATGGCAATTGTTACTGTCAATAGTGAAGGTCAAGATCCTGTTTTTCACCTCTTCTCTATACCTAGCAATGATTAGAACAGTTATTTTATGAATGAAAACAGCCTTTAATAAATCCTTGCTATATGCCTGGAACTCTGCTGGATGCTATGCATGCCTTGGAGGGGTATATGAGGATGTGGTGGGGGTAAGTGGGGAGATAATTGTTATAATGAAAGGAGTTCTCTGCTTTCTGAACTCCTGTCACCCTTAGCAACCATTATCAAGCTCAAATATGTTTGGGCCAGAGTTCCTAAACAATGCACAGTTAATCCAGACTGATGTTATTTATATTGTTGTTCACCTAACACATGTTTACCATCTTTCGACAATTCTTTGCAGTCATCCTAAACAGAATAAGTGGAAAGGCACCACTGTGTGTTTGAATTTCTATGTGTGCATGTACATGTGTGTGCATACTTGGACCAAAGAGAAGGCAAGGAATAAATCCTTCGGCAAGTACTTAAAAAGCAGTTTCTTTCCATCAACCCTCTTCCCCTTCCTTTGAGTTCCAGTGTTGATGCCTAGGGGAAAAGGACCAGACAGCTGACACAAGCCTGCCTTGGTGTCAGCCTCACTTTACAAAGTTAGAGAAGAAACATTCTGGAACCCACCAAGGTGGGCAGGGGAGGGTGTTGGGGGGATCTGGACAAAACAAAGGAAAACATTTACAGACAATTAGTTGCAAGTTAGAAGGCTGAAGGCTAGCACACCTGCCTTTGTCCATACCACTCCTCCTTATCCACAAAACTATGTGAAGCTCAGCAAGTTTACCTACTTTGTCCAAGGTCACGTGGCTAGTAAGAGGCATAGCCAGGATTCCACTTCAATGTGAGCTTACTGTCAAGGCCTCCAGCTTTCCTCTTGTACCATAATGTACCACGAGGACTTTATTGACAGGTGACTGAGTCAACACAGAGCCAGATTAGAATCCACACCTAAACTGTTAACCTAAGTCCTCTAACATCTCACCGTAAGAGGTAGCTACAAATGAAAACAAACAAAAAAACAAACCTGGAACAATCAAGTGAGGACAGGTCAAAATGAAAACCAAACGTTCTCCCAGCTTCTAAGAACTTGTGTCTGGTCACAAATTGCCTCATGTCAAGTACTGGATCAAAATCCAATACTGTCATACTGGATGTAGATTTACATGGATGCAGATACTGGATGTAGATACTGTCATATCATGTAGATTTATGTTCCTCTCTGGCCCTGATCTCAGCAGAATCACCATGTTAAATATGCCTGAAAGAACCTCAGGGGGTTAATTCAAGTCAACTTAAAAGGCCCTTGACAATACTTTTTTATGGCTCTTGAGATTTAGTATTCTCTACAGTGCTGCCTGCTCTATCCCTCGCTTGCCATTCAGATCTTGTTAATGATTACTGACGAATTTCACAAAGGTCACAGACACGATGTTTTACTCTCATTACTGTACTCAGTCTTCACCCTTGAATTGAGTAGTACTGCTCTCCCAGAGCTCTCAGTGCTTCACCACTCCTGGAACTGCTTTGGGAAAGTTTAAGGTCAAAGGCTTTGAGAGGGCCACTGAGGCAGCAGATAGGTAAGGAGCCGTGCTGCCGTCCACAGGGTTAAAGCCAATAGTAAGCCAGTGGCAAGTCAGTTGCTCAAAAAGCAAGTCAATAGTGCACTTCCGCATGGTGTCTGCCCCATTGGATTTGAAAGCAGCAGCTGTGACTAGGGACCTCCACTGTCCAGCACAGTGCCAGTCATAAAGCAGCCCCATCATCAGTGCCCATCATGTTTGCCCCAAATGTCCACCTCCAGAGGATATTTTTGACCTTTAACTTCAAAAGACTGCTTGCCAGCATTGGATATTGAGAACCACGCTTTATTCTTCGATATTCTCATACCTTGACTTTCCTGACTCTACATTATCCTGGTTATCTTTCCACCAAATCCATCTCCTCCTTTGTCTCCTTTACCGCCTGATGTTCCACCTTCTGACTCCTAATTGTAGGTGGTGCCCAAGGTCTGTCAACACCTCTTTTTTTTCTTTCTCTTCTTGCCTTTTTCTCTAGATAAGTGCTGTGCAATAGCACTTTCTGTGATAACAGAAATGTCTACCTCTGCAGTCCAATATGGTAGCCACTTTCTGTATGTGACCATTGAGTAATTAAGTGTATCTAGTGTGAATGAAGAACTGAAATGTTAATTTCATTTAATTTTAATGTTTAAATTTAACTAGCTGCATGTGGGGGTGCCTATCTTATTGGATAATGTAGCTCTAGACATTTGCATGTAGCAATCTCACCTCATCCTATGGTTTCAGGTATCAACTCCATTTATGACTCCTCAATGTCATTTGGCTTGACACCAACTCCCCACTGGTGCCTTTGACTTGATAACCACTGTATGTGGAAGAATTTCATAGCTGTTAACTCCAGTGAAATCTCTACTTACAGCTCTAGCATATAAAATAAATACTTATTTAATGAAAGGATGAATAAAGGATAGGTAGTTTGTTTTAATTACATCCATTTTTGTGAGAACTAGATTTTTTGCACTGAGATGAAGACTGTTTAGACAAAGAAGAAATTAATTGGCTGGTTGTTCAAAGATAAAATTTACATATTTCTTCAAATTTATTACATTTCTCTACCACATTTAGGACCTTATGGGCTTCAATTCTGTCTTATGAGGAGGAAGCAGAGTGCTAGCGTTAAGATCTTGGTATTGACAGTCAAATTCTCTGGGTATGAACCCTGGCTGTACCACTAGCAAGCTATGCAACAATAGGCAAGTCACTTACCCTCTCTGTGCCTCAGTTTTCTTATCTGTAAAATGGGAATAATAGTAGTACTTACTTGATAGGCATATTGCAAGAAGTAAATGAGATCATGCATAAAATTGCACCTGAAGCAATACCCAGCATATAATAATGATGCTAATAATAGCTAATATTTACCTGAACCACAATCTTCCTGTGTTCACTAAATCTGGCTTGGATACATCATCCATTGGGAAGCCCATGAATGCTGGATCTCAGGTCCAAATGAAGTACCCTTAAGGAGGTACCCAAACTCCAGAATCTAAGTTAGCAGAACTGCTGAATAGACACAGTCTTGTATATAATTTCCAAAATGGCTGAGTTTTGTTTTTACCATACTTGACTATAAGTAGAGAAAATGGAGACACCTGCTTAGCTCACAGCAAACTTGGGAAAAAATGTTTATGTTTATGTATATGTATGATATCATACATATCTAAGATAATACATAGTTTATATTATATATACATATATATATATTTCAAAACATGCTGTGAGTTTAGCAAAGGGATCCATTGTTTCCGTTATACTACATACATCTTATATAAATATATAATATATTATGCAGATCACAAACTATATCTATTTATATATGTTATATATATGGAGGGGTTTCCCCTATTTGAGTGGATACTTAATACCTACAAGTCTAGCTGGGAAATCATGTATGTCCTTGCTGGTTTGGGGACCGATACAGAACACACTCCGCAACTGTTTGTAGTCCTCCCATTGTCACATTCAACACATTTGCCTGTGCACAAAAGCGTGGCTGTTGTACCGGTAAAGCCACTGTGTCTCTTGTACTGCAAGCAAGATACCTGGATGCTAAGACCCTAAAGTCAACATTTGTATTGGGATTGAGTGTTCTGGTAACAGTTAATTAGCATCTTCATACACAGTATTATCCTCTATCCTAAATCGTGAACCTCGACATGAGGGGCTGCTTCAGTGGATACTAAAGAGTTGGCATTCTTCCCTTGGTGCAGCACCCCGTGCCCGCCTTTAATTCACCAGCTGTAAAACATGGCCTTTAGCTCTTTCTCCACATGGTATGTTGCAGTTATATGCTACATCCAGTGTTAAGAATATATCTTGAGCAATGGAACAGCTGTCGCTCTTGCATTTACATACCATATAGTGAGAAAACAGAGCCAGGGAAATGGCTGTACCAGGGCAGCATGAGGACAATAAGTGCTCACACACCAGCTGGCTGCTCCTTAGAAAGAAGCAAGAGGTTGTCAACTAGATACCTTGCCATCTACCCTTTGCCTGAGGCATAGTAGAAAGGTAAGCACTGACAGATCCACTGCTCCAATCATTCCAAACCAGCTTTACTTCCCCCTGCATGAGTAGCCTCTGCTGACCGTGTTTCTAGCTTAGACCCTGAGCTGAGAAGCCCCTTCCATTCCTAAAGAACTTCAGATCCAGGGAACTATGAGAAGAATCCAGCATCTCAGGAACAAACTGTGACGAGGAAGCATGACATCTCTGAACCTGGGCCATGGACTCTTGGCATAAACCTCAACGTGTGGGGCTTCTTTTCCAGATGAAAGCATGTGCAATTAACCCTGTGATACTCTAACTGAATACAATCAAATTCTATTTTTATTCTGCCTGAAATAAAGTTTGGATATGCAGCAATCCTCTAACCCCTGCTGATGCAAACACTCAACTTTTTGCAAATAGTATAACAGTTACTAGGCATACACTCTTGTGTAGAATGCTTAACCGTGGCCACAAGTTCAAATCTGGCCCAATGCCATCTATGTTTACACAGAAACAAGTTTAGGGTGACTTCTACATTTTTAAATGGTTTAAATAAATAAAAACAAAGACCGTTTCATGATATATAAAATTATGTGAAATTCAAGTGTCAAGGTCTGTAACTATAGTTATGGAACCTGCCTTTAGTTATAGACATGATCATACTCATTTGTTTTGTAGTCTATGGCTGCTTTCTAACCAGAAAGTTGAGTAGCTGGAACAGAGGCTGCAAACCCTAACATATTAAGTACTTACATCTAACATTTCACAGAAAAATTTGCCAACCCCTTTCTTAATGCTCCAGTAGCCTGTTTTATAAAATGTGGTTCACTTTACCTTTATTTTTAGACTTTTCTAAGGATCCAATTAGATGATGCACATAAACATGCCTTCTTGGGGATTTGAAAGGCAACACAGAGGCAGGACAGAAATCTGGGGTAATCAGAGAAATGGCTGTTACTTCTTCTTTTCAGTAAGTTCCTCCACAATAATGGCAAGCATGTATTCAACACAACAAACATGTGTTAAGCCTCTGAATGGCAATAAAATGGTTAAGAACTCAGGAGTTGGAGGGATCTTGCTTTGGATATGAATTCTATTGTTTCCTTAATATGTATTTGGGAAAAGTCTTATGACCTCACTGAGCCTCTTTCTTCATCTGTGAAATGAGGCAATAATATATCGTTCCATATAATGCTCACAGCAGTCCAGTGAGAGAAGGAATTAGTAATAAAGTGTTTTGTAACGCAAAAATGCTTTGCATGCAGCTGTGATGATTATTACAAGTACTGTCTCTCCCTCAATCACTTGCTTAGTCACCCCTTCAGAAAATTCCAGATCTTAGGCGTGGCTTCTCTTTACAGAATCTGATGACACATACTGCCTGTCTTCAGATAGATTTCTGTGGTCCTGTTCTCTATTATAAATTCCACCAGCTTATTTGACATAGAAAGTTAGACTCACTCATCTCACTGGTAGTATACCAGGCACTCTGTCCCAGTGCCCATTTGTTACATAGTAGAAAACACCCAAGACATATTTCAAAACAAATCAAGGCACAATTTGAATGAGAGATGGCCTGAAGCTTAAGGCCTAGAGGAGATTTCAGAAAAAGTGTAGTTGCATAACAATGAACAGGAGCTATATGGTGATGAAAAGAGCTGTTTCAGCAGTCAGATGGCCTTGGGTTTGAATCACCACTGTGCCCTTTACAGCTGTGAGGCTTGGAACAAATTATACTCAATCTCTCTGAGCCCTTTGAGGTCTCCCCATTGCACTAGAGAAACCACCACCATCCTTCCCATGACTATCAAGGACCTGCACAATCACACTTGTCGGGTGCAACTCTTTCTCTCTCTTTACTCTCAAGTCTTACTGGGCCTGTTTCAGTTCTTGAATGTTCCATGCTCTTTCCCACCAAAGGGACTGTGTACTTGCTATTTCCTCTGCTGGGAATGAAGCCCCTATTTCCACTCTACTCTCTTGCCCATCATCTTTCCTAGTTGACACCCATTCATCTTTCAGACCTCATCTCAGCTTAAAAGTCATTTCTCTAAGAAAATCTTCTCTGACTCCATCCTCCATGTGTACATAACTAATTTAATTCTTTCTCACAGATCCCCACTGTAGCCTGTACCTTTGTGTACCAGCATTTGACACCAATACTTACATTTTTGAAGTATAAATTGAGCATTATTTGTTAAATGTCTGTCTCACCCAGACAGCTCACCACTGAGTTTAGACTTCCTCACCATTTTATCTCTAGCACATAGATTTGCACTTGCTACATAGTAGGTGGTCAATAAATGCTTGTTGTATAAATGAATGAGTGACTCTGCAACGTGCTCTTGCTAATATGAAATTTTAGAGGACATCACCTTTACGGAGCTAACAAGTTCTGGAAGGGTATCAATTGCACAGTGGTCATTCCACTGAGGACAAAATGCCTTGGGAAGCAGGAAGAATGCTTTCAGAGTAGCAGTTACAACCTCCTGCTGACATGATTTCAGTGCAAACCCATTTCTCTTTACTATTGCCAGTCAAAATGCTGTTAGAAGTCAAATAATGCAACCCATATTTAGGGAGCTTAAATATCTTTCTGATGTTGCAAATGATTTATAATGTCTGCAAATGCATAGCTGAAATGGCTGATGTTTCCTTACCTTGCAGCAAATGAAGGTGTCTGTTTTTCCCTAGCAGGTGTGTGAATACTGTAAACCCAATTAATGCTAATGATAGAACATGCTTGTAAAGAGACCAAAGTGAATGAGAGAGATCGTTCCTATTAGAATCTTCTCACCACCTCCCATGTTATAGTTTGAGGTCTTACATTTACATCTTTAACACTTTTTGAGTTAATTTTTGTGTGTGGTGAAGGGTAGTGGTCCAGCTTCAATCTTCTACATACAGCTAGCCAGTTATCTCAGCACCATTTATTGAATAGGAAGTCCTTTTCCCATTGCTTGTCTTTGCCAGTCTTGTCAACGATTAAATGGTTGTAGGCGAGGTGCCGAGCCAGGAAACTCACCAGAGCATCCACGCCCAGATGATTCACAGGCCCATGTGCTCAGGGACAAGGCTCTGTGGGCCAGGTTTTCAGAGTCTAAGTGGCTTCAGGGGGATCTATGTTTTCTGTTGAGTGATGTGGGGTGAGAGGGGACCAGAACTTGGAGAGCGATTATGGAAACGGGATTCAGGAACTGGGATTGCCAAGTTGAGTCTCTTGGCCTCACAGCAAGGCACTGGTGCTGTCTTCTTCTTCTTGAAATAAAATAAATAATCTCACTCATATGTTTGCGTCTTTTATCCAAGATATAAACTCCACATAGCCCATTTAGCAGAATATACTAAACTTTCTTTCCAGGCATTCAGTGATGCATCTGAAATTTTAACATGTGCACAAGTCCCATGGGGATCTTGTTAAAATTCAAATTCTTACCCAGGAGGTCTAGGATGTGGCCTGAGATCCTTCATTTTATTCTGCTGGTCCATGGATCAAACTTTGGGAAGCAAGCAATACTTTAGTCTGTGTCTGATATCATCAGTAGTAACTGATGTGATTCATGATCATTCTGAGCCCCTGCAAATTCCTTCTGAAACATCTCAAAATAGTAGAAACTCAGGACATCTATCTGAAATTCTGGAGGCCATAGTCAAACTATCTCCAAAGAAGCAACTCTTGGTGAAGCTACGGAGTGTTTCAAGCTTGATATATAATGGATACAGGCAGAAGTTCTACTCAAAACAGATACGGCTTTGCATCCTGGCCCAGGCATTTACTAGGTATGTGACCTTGGTCAGGGCATTTAAACTTTCTGAACATCAGTGTTCCCATCTGTGAAAAGGGAATAACAATTCCATGGGGGAATTTGGAGAATTAGAAACCAGAGATATACGACAGAGCTTGGCAGGAATTACATCATCAGAGCAAAGTGTTGTCTGTTCAGCCACATAAAATCTGGTTGCAATTAAGACTCACACTACCTGGCCAATGAAGCTTTGTCATTGGCAGTTTTCTATTGTGGGAATACCTTCTCAGAAAAGAGAGCCCCGAAGGGACCGCAAAGTTACAGAGGTTTAGGACTTGGCCCTTAGCCCTTTTTGATCACTACCGTCATAAACCCATCCAGGGGGCAGCATCATAAAAGTCAGCCATCATCATGGGCTCCCCTCTCCACAGCCACGGTCACTCTTTCAGGCCTGGCTATTTAGAAACTTGTCATTTTAACTTCAAACACCATGAAACATTTTTTGAACTAAAAATATTCTTCCCTCGATGAAATGTGGAAAGGCTCGGAGTTTTAAGCATGCATTGTCTGATATATAAGCTCTGGAGTCAGATAGTCCAAGCATCATGTCTGTCATTTAGTAGCTGGACCATAGTTTCAGTTCTTCTAGCTTTTATGCTGTTCCAGTTTAGGATAGAGGTTAACCTTAAGTGTTAGGGATCACAGTGGCTCTTTTTGGGGGTGCTGGTAATGTTCTGCTTCTTCATCTGGGTGCTCACTATTTCGGTGAGTTCAGTTTGTAAATATTCATCATTAATATACATGCACTCTTTTGTATGTATGTGATACTTTACGACAAAATTAAAATATGTCATTCCCACCTCTTAATGCAACTACAAGGACTAGGCAATGATCTGAATGAATACTTTTAAATGCAAGAGCAAAGTGCAAAGTCAAGAGTAAGCAGTCTATATATCATTAAATAGTATATATATATATCTTATATATATATATATAATTTCACAAGTGGCCGGTCTCTGTGCCAATAGCCTAGGAGGAGACATTTCATTAATCCTCACAACCAGCCTACTTCCTTTTATTTTGGTCTATGTGTGAGAAGACAGAAGAAGCAGATTGCAGATTCATGGATCCCTAGAGCCTCTGAGGGAAGAGTGGGGAAGACTGAGTAGTTCGGGGTCCAGCACACCATACTCTTGACTGCTTTTGTTCTGTTCCAGGGGTGTCTAATTGTGTTATCCTGTGAGTAGTTAATATTCTGCATCAAGTAAAAGTTATGAATCAGGGTTTAACGTGACTCAGTTGACTGTTCTAATAACACTGTAAACACGCTTGATCTATTCACATATATAGCAATGATACAAAATTGACTCCTGACTACTTGGCAAGTAGGTATAAATGGATCCTATTTAATGGTAGTCATTGAGGTTAGGATGGTTTTCTTGAATATATATTTGTGTGGACATAGGAGTGGCACTGAACTTCTCTTTATAGACTGCAAAGGATTTACAGTAGGCTTAACAGTAATATGGCAGGGTGGTTAAACATGTAATATGTAAGCTTTGGCATCAGGCAGACCCAGGTCCACATCCCTAATCTGCAAGTTACCAGCTGTGTAACTTTTTACAAGTTACTTAACCTCTCTGTGCGCGCCAGTGTTATTATAAATCAGTTGGGATGTCATGAAGGTCAAATGAGATAACAATTGTAAACTGTAATTAGTCCACTGCCTGGCAGAGAGTAAACATTCAATATGTAATTATTATCATACCATTATGCCCATCACCATCACGGAAAATCAGTAAGTTAAAATGTGGAAAGTACCTGGTATAAAGTTAGCGCTTGATACGTGTTTTTACCTTAAGACCACAGTTTCTGAGATTAGCATTGGTGTGGGACCATTCGGTCCACGGGGAAAGTGAATATTTTTCTGATTAGCTATAGTACAATCTGAATGTGTAAACAAGGGAAAATAAAAAGTGAATAAAAATTATTGTTGCTGAAGAGGACTTGCAAAGCCCCCCAGAACTTGGGCCAGCCCACCTTGTGTCTGGCCTCTCATGCTGCCCACTATCAATGAATCACCTAGTTCCAAGAAGACGATAGAGAAAAAATTGAGCACCATTTCATGTAAGCATAAGCCCTGAATCCTTATCATAGATTTCTCTCACTTTATATTTATTCATGTAGTTTTGCATTTTCATGTCTCCTTAGGAACATGATTTCCCCAAGTGTGTTTCAAAAATAATAGTTTTTAGAAATGTATTATTCAGTGACAAAAACAGTTATGTGGTCAAATAAGGTAAGAATTCTGCATACTATGCCCCTCTCTTGAGATCTATAACACACATTGTTCTGTCAAAGGCTCTGACAAGTCCCGCCATGTATTCAATCACTTGTTCATTCATTCATTAAATAAAACATATGTTGAGTACTTACTATTAGCTAGTCAATATTTTTGGGACTGGGGGGAATACAGCAGGAACAATGTTACCCCACAGGGCGTTGTTTAATTCCGTGTTTCCCAAATCATTATCTCTGTAAAGACCCTTTATAATTTGCCACACCCTCAGCCCCCCACTTTTACCCCAGCTAAAATGAGTATCTTGAGGTTTCCCAAGCAGGGCACTCAATTTCAGACCTCTGTGAATTTGCTGGTGCCACATCACCCTCAACCTAGAATGCCTTTTCTCCATCCCTTCCAACCCCTTTTGACTCACTAACCCCATCCTTTCATTTACATCCTGCTTAAGTTCCAGCCTCTCTGAGAATCCCTCCATGTTCCATGCCACTAGACTGAGACAGCTTTCTGTCCTCTGTGCTCTCGCCGTGTCCTGTGCACACCTACTATCGTGGCGCATTTTTAAATGATTTCTTTGCGGCCGGGCGCGGTGGCTCAAGCCTGTAATCCCAGCACTTCGGGAGGCCGAGACGGGCGGATCACGAGGTCAGGAGATCGAGACCATCCTGGCTAACATGGTGAAACCCCGTCTCTACTAAAAAAATACAAAAAAACTAGCCAGGCGTGGTGGCGGGCGCCTGTAGTCCCAGCTACTCGGGAGGCTGAGGCAGGAGAATGGCGTAAACCCGGGAGGTGGAGCTTGCAGTGAGCTGAGATCCGGCCACTGTACTCCAGCCTGGGCGACAGAGCGAGACTCCGTCTCAAAAAAAAAAAAAAAAAAAAAAAAAGATTTCTTTGCTTGTGTGTCCCATGCCAGACTCTAATTTCCTAGAAGGAAGAGACCAGGCCCCGCCCCATCCATCTCTGTATTCCCAGAACTTAACATGGTGCTTGGCTCTGGGTAGTGACTTTGCAAATGGGTGTTAAATGTTTTTGTGAATCAGGGCCAAGAGTCTACTGCCTTCATGCAAATTATATAAAAAGGCACCAGCTCTGAGGAGGCACAAACTGAGAGTGCATAATCTGGCAAGTGCAAGGCCCATATGTGCATGTCTGGGTGGGGGTGGGGTGGAGAAGGCGGGAAGTGCCTTCTCTAGGGGCAAGGTTGGAAAAGCAGAGTGTGGGTTGGTCTTTGGCCCCAATTCACCCCTTTGGCATGGTAATTTTTTGTCAGCAACCCAAGAGTGTAAAGAATGGGATCCCAGGTCAGAGGGGATTTTGGAGGTGACATTACACTGATTGACCTCCACAGCTTTTTCAGACTCTGAAATACTATACATCTAAAATGAATACACTAAAGAAAAATTCCTATGCAAGCCTACATATAATTAGCATGCATCCTTGCTCCTGCTTAAATTATTATATAAGTTGGTTGTACTCAGTTGATAGCCCATTCACCAAATCAGACATCTGCTACTCATTTGTTTCTAAGGAAGTGAAGACAATTCGGCAGGATTCCCACTATGATGAAACAAGTTAAAATTGGTCTTACTGCTGTATCTCAATTATGTAATCTGGAAATTATAATTAGTATATAGGGTTGCCAGATGAAATATAGGGTGCCAATTTAAATTTGAATTTCAGATAAACGATACTTTTTTTAGTACAAGTCTATCCCATGCAATATTTGGGATCAACTTATACTAAAATTATTTTGTTGTTGTTTCTCTGAAGTCAAATTTAACTGGGTGTCTTCTATTTTTGTTGGCTAAATCTGAAAACCCAACATGTGATACCCTTGCAACAGCCAAAATAGGGAAGATTTTCCTGGCACTTCCCCTCCAGAAAAAGGTGTATTTGGGGTAGTAATTAATAGAGACACATGAGAACACTGTCCGGTCATTTCCTGACTGCAAGATAGAGTATACAAGGAAAAGAATACAGTTATGATTCTGGAAGAGAAAGAAGCTCTTCTCTCAGAAAAAAAAAAAAAAAAAAAAAAGGAGTAAACTCAGTTTAGAAGGATTTAGAACACCAAGGTGTCATTGTTAAATTGTGTACAGACTGTGATAATGAGTCCATTTGAAGTGTAAAAGAGTGCCTTCATTTTTGCTGTTGATTTGTTAGGTTTTGTTCTCTCTGCTTTAAGAGAGCATATAAATTTATTTTTTCTTTAAAATGAAGTTTTAAAAATATTACACTGAGGACATTAAAAATATTTATGTACAAGGATTTCATAAAAGCAAATATTAAGATACATATACATATAGTAAAATTGTCTCTATAGTGGGACAAATGAACATATCTATCACCATATTGTATGCCTTAAATATGCACAAAATTTATTTTAGGATGTGGAGAAATAGGAACACTTTTACACTGTTGGTGGGACTGTAAACTAGGTTCAACCATTGTGGAAAACAGTGTGGCGATTCCTCAGAGATCTAGAAACAGAAATACCATTTGACCCAGCCATCCCATTACTGGGAATATACCCAAAGGATTATAAGTCATGCTGCTATAAAGACACATGCACATGTATGTTTATTGCGGCACTATTCACAATAGCAAAGACTTGGAATCAACCCAAATGTCCATCAGTGACAGACTGGATTAAGAAGGTGTGGCACATATACACCATGGAATACTATGCAGCCATCAAAAAGGATGAGTTTGTGTCCTTTGTAGGGACATGGATGCAGCTGGAAACCATCATTCTCAACAAACTATCGCAAGAACAGAAAACCAAATACCGCATGTTCTCACTCATAGGTGGGAACTGAACAATGAGATCACTTGGACACAGGAAGGGGAACATCACACACCGGGTCCTATTGTGGGGAGCGAGGAGGGAGGAGGGATAGCATTAGGCGATATACCTAATGTTAATGACAAGTTAATGGGTGCAGCACACCGACATGGCACATGTATACATATGTAACAAACCTGCACATTGTGCACATGTACCCTAGAACTTAAAGTATAATAATAAAAAAAGGAAAACAAAAATTTATTTTAAAATAAATATACTGAATATAAAAAATAAGATTTCCAATGGAAAAAAAGCAAGAATTAAATGTGATAACGCATTTTAGGCATGTAAACATGCCTAAATATTACGCTAAATGTTCCAGAAATTAGACTTGTTAATATTATCATCCTTATTGTTGTTATTATTTCCACATCTGGAGCAATCTAATATGAGCTTCCTTTCTTTTAGCACATAACAGGAGGACTACCTGTTACAAAAGGGGACATCCGTACATTGAACTTCACCCTCAAGGCTGCGTTTGTGCTCTCAAATTATGGCACACACTACAGCAAATGTTTTACCCAGACACAATTTTGATGTTATTTATCTTCATTCCTTATATATTTTGTGTGTAAGTTCTTCAATCCATGCTGTTTTCGTCCATTTTTTTAAACGTTGGCATTGGACAAACTTTGGTGAGTTTTGTTAGTTGAGTTGCAAAGATTGGCAGAGGTTGTATGCTACTTTCCATTCAAAGGCACATTCTGCTAACAAGATTATGAACTAGAAACCTGAACTCTACCATAAGTTGATTCACCATGGTTTAGGCCGAGCCACTTTTTCTTTTACCTCGGTGACCTATTTAATAGGCCATTAGCTTTGAAAACCTTCAAAATCCAGGAAGTACTCTAAGTATAAATAGATCCTACGTAAAGCTGGTGTTACCTCTCATATTATTAGTTCCTGATAGCAATCTGGACAGGTATCATTCATTGAGTCTTGCTGGCATAACTAGCTATAAAAGAATCTATAGTGGGCTCAAATCATAGCAGCATAGAAGAGTATTTTGGCACTACTGACCGAACTAACTGGTGTGTCAGTTTTTAAGTTCAAGTTGATGGCTGGTCTATATTTAGTAAAAAAAGAACAAATAAAGAAATAAAAAATAAAAATAAATAAAAATATATTTCAAAAATGCCCTCATTGAGAAATGATAGAGGTGATTGAATGAATGATCAGCAAAAGCAAATGATAGTTGCCACATAAAATTAAAAGAGGCATCAGGATTCCAGGAGGGAAGTCAATTCAAATACAGCCATGAAATCAGTTAGTTCACCCATATGGCCTGTGACCCCGCAATGTATAGTGTGCCTGGGAATCCATCCTGATGCACGGTGCTGCTCCTTCCACTGGGGTCACTTGCAGCCCTTCCAGAAAAACCCTGATCTCACTGGGTCCTCAGAAGGCAAAGGAACAAAGGCAGACTTGACAATGGGTGAAGTTGATGAGCTTTCCAGATTTCAGTGATCACGTCACAGGGAGCGCAAACATGTCATTATTCCCACTTGGACTTTTTTACAACATAGTAAACACTCATGACTACAGCCCATCAGGATCCCACTCTGAAATACTGCATTTGGATCTCAAGACTCAAATGATGCATGTTATCCATGTTTCATAAAGTCACACTACAATATGTTGTCAGGTGGTTAAGGCATTAAAAACTAAGTGAAATTTTAGCCGTTCTTAGTCCATAGCAGTTAATTTTACAGTTTTACTTCTTAGCTGTCAATACTTTCACCATGGCACAAAATTAATTTATGATTAAAAAATTGATTAGAAAATAATGTTCAAGGAGGGGTGATTTCACAACTTGGGGACAAAGAGCGTTCGGCATCAACCAAGTATCCACAGAACAGGCCTAAAGTACCATATGCCAGCAACGCAGCGTGCCTTTGCCCTTACTTTATGTAGCTTCTGTCCAGCTATTTCAGCTGATTTTGTTAAAGCCAACCAAGAACAGGTTTTGCCTTCACAAATATACATGTGAATAGATACAAATAATCCAAGTCTTGGCTTATCTCCCCCATAACTTGATACAAGCCCCCATGAGCCATTCATTCCAATGACAACAGTCTTACTGTCCTCTGTCCTTTCATTTTCCCATGCTTTTTGCCTGTAAAACTCTTGCCTCGGGCCCAGACTTTACAAAAATGATGATCTAGTAGAAAAAAGTAGGTAAGGGTATTCCTACCCATTCTTCACAGGAACTGGGAAAAATAGGAACTCAATAAATAAATTCTTGGCAAAGTTTTTCAATGAAAACACGAATAATGAAATTTAACTCAGTTTACAAAACACAACTCTAATATTTCGGCAGCAATAGAGATGATGATGGTAATGATGATGATGATGATGATGATTGATGATGGTGATGAAGATAGCTAAAACTTATACACAACTTGCTATGCACGAGGAATTATTCCAAGTACTTTGGAAGTCATTTAACCCTTGCTTCAATCATATGAGGTGGGCACTATGCGATCTCAATTTACATATGAGGAAACTGAGGAGTAGAAAAGCATAGCACTTTGGCCAAAGTCACCCATCTAGTAAGTAGTGAAATTAGCATTCAAACTGAGAGAGTTTGGTGCCAGAGTCCTTGCTCTTACCCACCATTCCAAACCATTATGGTTTCCTAGACCTCCCATAGCACCTCTGCAAAATTTGGCTTAACTCCATACTGTTGGCACTTAACAGAAATTATTAAAATAGAAGGCATGGTATCTAAGTGCCCACTTCCACACCAAATGGTAAGATTCCTAAAGGCAGGGCCCATGTATTATTTGTCCCTGTATCATCTAGGGCCTACTACAGTATCCTGACCTATCATATATCCAGAATAAATTGTTTTAAGTGAACGCATTTAAAATATTAGGCCAATCCATAAGAAACTGACATTGTTATAGGTCAAAATAGTTGATTGTCAGAAATTTATTTTAATTAAACTTAATAGAATATGGACAACACCCACCTGCTCTGAAGCTGCACATATTCTTTATTATGCTGTTTATTTTTCTTATTTTTAAAACGTACATTTATTTATTGAGACAGGGTCTCGCTCTGCCACCCAGGCTGGGGTACAGTAGTGCGATCTCGGCTCACTACAACCTCCACCTCCAAGGTTCAAGTGATTCTTGTGCCTCGGCCTCCCAAGTAGCTGGGATTACAGGCATGCGCCATCTTGCCGGCTAATTTTTGTATTTTTTGTAGAGACGGGGTTTCGCCATGTTGGCCCGGCTGGTCTTGAACTTCTGACCTCAAGTGATCCACTGTTTTTCTCCTCCCAAAGTGCTGGGATTACAGGCATGAGTCACGGTGCCCCAGCTCTTCACGTTCCTTGAGCGATTTATTAATTTGCAGCACATTGATAATCAGGAAGAGAAAAATACCATTAGAAAGTTTACTCACCTACTACTGATAAGGTCAGGACAAGAAAAAGTGCATAGTTCTTGATTTCTTCATGCAAATATTTTACTCTTCATTTTCCTTTATGGTAGGTACATAATAATGCCTTGGGGTGTCGGCAACACCATTTTTAAAGGTCTCCAAATTGGCAATGGACGGTGCATCAGACATTTTATCAAGGTGATGTTTAAATTAACAAAGTCTCCATCCAATTCTTATCTCCTCTCTCATTTATTCATTTAATTCTGCAAGTAATTTTCAAGCATTTCTTGCAGACCAGGACTTGGGAGATACTAAAAAAATATAACACAGTTCTCATTGGTGGCTTTTTGTGACTCTTAAGTAGTAATGATATATCACTCCACAAGATGGCACTCATTCTTCTTTGTATTCCGTTTCCATCGTGATAGAAGATCCTATGATTTTTCTGCTATCACAGAATACATAGAAGCATGACTTCTGATTTGCAATTTATGCAGCTGACTGCCCATATTAACATATTCGAGACACTTGAGTCCATTTGGCTTTCTCAGGGACTTTCAAATGTTTCTTTGGGAGAGTACGTGTATTGTAGCATGGAGACATGTTGTGATGTGAGGGAGTTGAAACCTTTTCCTATTGCCGGTCTCGACCCTGGAGGAGCATTCAGACTTCAAGAAAAGGAGGGCAGAAAGCTGCATACAACACAGCAGAATGTACGCTAAGGCTGGAGGAGCTCAGTGGGCCTTGGGCACTTGTGTAAAGCTTCCCAGGAAAACAGATGCTCCAATTGCATCTTGGAGTTCCTCATATGCAGCTTCCCCATCCCTAGTACTTCTACCAACACTGATATTATGTATTTGTGCCCACTGACACCTAGATCCTCTCTGACAAAAACATGGGGTTGGCAAATTGTGACCTATGATTTTACTCTAAGAAAATATCCTACGGCTGCAAAGAATACTTTCGAAAATCACACTAACACTGAATGTTATCTACCAGGCAGTTTGCTACACACATTGTAGAGCTTATCTTATTTAATACAAGAACCTTACGAGATATTTTGGCCTACATAACAAACACTTATGCCACATTAAAAGCACTTTTCAAATATTAACTCACTTCAATTAACCATCGTAACACTCCTATGAGGATATAAGCTGTTTTAATTTCCATTTTGAGAGAAACTGAGGCACAGAGGGATTTAAGTGATTTGCCAAAGGCCTCACAGCTGCTAAGAAGTGTAACTGGGTTCATAACCAAAAATGTAAAACATCGAGTTTGGGCTCTTATGTTGCCTCTCTGTTTCACAGGAAAGTTAAGTAGACCCATCAGCTAAGAATGTCCTCAAATTCCTGCTACCAAACCTATAAACTTATCTGAATACGCATCTACTCTCCTCCCTGTCCCTTGCTAATACTTATATCCTCATCTGTGTTCTCAGTTCTTTTCTCTAAGCACGTTTTGAGATCTCACTCTGTTGACTCTCCTCTCTCTCTCCGTCTCTCTCTGCTTCCCATTTTAGGCCTTTAAACTCTAATCAGATGTCTGGTCCAGACAAGATGGTGTAGATGTATTTCTCCCTGCTCCTCTGCCTAAAGTGTTAATACAAATATGAACCCTGGGAATAATGCAAGCAACAACTAGAGGAAAACTCTGTAAGGTGGTAAAAGGCTGGCTAATTGGTTTAGGATCCCAGTATTGGAGAAATAGCACAGTAGCAGGGTGTCTTATGATCCTCCCCCTATCCAACAGAAGAAGGTGACACAGACCCAGCATTTCCTGATCCCTGACAGAACAGCAGATGGCAGCCCAGGTAGGCTTACTTCTTTACTGGATCAAACGGTAATTCCTCTGACAATATCAGGTGAACCCGGGAATGGTGGCAAGCGGACATGATTGGGAGCCGTACTAATAATAAGTAGCCAGGGGAAGCACTCTCCTTCCCTGCCAGCCCAGGACTCTCTTCCCTTACTGTGAAACACCAGGCAGTCAGGCAGTACCGGCAAGGGGTATCCTGCCCCAACAAGCAGACGCTGTCCAAAAAGATTTTTTGTTTCTACAGACCTGACACTCTCTCCCATTTTGAGAGACATCAGGTATCCAGGAAACACCAACCAGGGGATTTCTACCACAAGAGGGTGCCCTGTACGTGAAGCATTTTTGTCCCAACAAAGGGGGAAAAAGGATCCAAGCATCCCTTCTTCTGCCAGAGGATGCTGGAGCAGTTGGGTGGCAATGATGGGAAGGGCCCAGCCATGACAAGTGACCTACCAAGGAAGGTTCTTTATTTCTGTGGGCCTGGAAAAACCCTGTCTGCTCCCTTAGGCAGCACAAGCAAGGACCAGTGGGAGTTCCCAAGGCACCAGATAAACCACGCCGACCAAAATAGCACCGCAAAAGCTCTAAAAAAATATTAAAATGCCATTGTAACCGCAACTCACAAAGTAGGCCAGAACCTAATGCCAAATCTCAATGGAGTGACTTCCTGCTAAAATACAAGATTTAAACAGGATCTAGTCTCCCAACATATTAGCCAAAATGTCCAGGACACAAACAAAAATAGCACCTGTCATACCAAGATCCAGGAAACCCAAAACATAAAAAAAAAAAAAAAAAGATACTCAGTTCATAATAACATTGAGATGACTTAGATGTTAGCATTACCTGATTGATATGGATTTTAAAGCAGCTATCATAAAAATGTTTAAACAGCAATTACTTATTGAAAATGTGTCCTGAGTTCTCTGTCAATTTCCTCACTGCCCATTCAATGCTGCTCTTTCCTTTTGGAAATAATTTCCCCCTCCTATCTCATTGGCCAATCTTAATATTTCTCTATTAGCCTACTTCTTTTCCTTCCAGTTCACAGGCCAGAGTAATCTCATTCTATTAATTATCTCATTTTAGCAAGACCTGCAAGGTACTGACCTCACCACCTGCTCACAATTTGTCATCTACCGCATGTATTCACGTCTCTCTATCCAGACCTTATATTTGATAATCCATTATATTCACCATTTTCCAAATACTATTAACTCCCTAATTTCTCTTTCCCTCCATCACACATATCTGCCTTGCAAAGCCCCAACTCTAGTTAACTCTATTCTCTTCCTACTTCATTGCTGTCTTTTAGCAGGTGAGTTTTGCTTGAGAAAAACAGAAAGGAGTGTTGACAAATTTTACTTTAAAATCCTGGTTGGACATATCAAATGAGTCCTCTGTGTTGCCTGAACAATCTACTACACCTACACTTCCCTTTAATGTTCACACTTCCATTCTCCAACACAATGATGTTACAGTGTTTTTTCTATTCTTAAACCTACATGTACATCCAACATCCAGAACTTCAGTCACATATGATGACCTTGACTCAATTGACCAGGAGGAGCATTACAGTGACATGTCCTTACTTCGCTCCATGGCTAACTCCTCCAGTTGTGCTCAGCATCCATCTCAACCCATCTAGCCTTCTCAAGGGCTTTCTTCTCTTTCCTGTATCTTACGTTTTCCCCTCTTTACATAATTGCCCACATCAGCAGATAGGCATACCCTATTTATCAAATATCTTACCTCACCTCTGCATTGCAGTTACCACTCCGAGTCTCTGTTCCCTTCCACAACCAAATCTCTTTCATAAGTAGTCTATCATCACTATTTTCAACCCTAAAGTCTTTTTCTCCCCTTGACTCACTCTAATGTAGCTTTTCCTTCTCCACCACTATACAGATATCACTGTTATCAAAGTTATCAACAACCTTCAGGTAATCAAAGTCAGTGATCTCTGCTCTTCATTTACTTGAGCTCCCAGCAGGATCTGACACTGCCATCTAGCCAATCTTTTAAAAAATCTGTTCTTCTCTGGGCTTCCTGGACACTTTATTCTCATAGTTCTGTTTCTATGCCACTGGTCTATCCTTCTAAATATTTTTTACAGCTCCTTTTCTTCTCACTCTAAGTGACCTCGGCCTCATTCAGTCCTCAGATTTAAACACTATGTAGGTGTTGATGACTCCCCAGTTTAAATTTCTACTCATGTCCAACTGACTACTTGACATCTCCAGTTGAATGTCCAATAGGCACCTCAAACCTTGGATTCCAGATGCAAACTCATGATTCTTACCCACAAATCATCTCTCCCAGCAATTTCTAGTTGCTCACATAAGAAAACTAGGATTAAATCCACTTATTTTCAAACATCATGTTGAATTGTTTTCTAAGTCCTTCCGACTGTTTCAAATATATATACCAATTCTGTCTACTTTTGTCCATCGCTACAATTACCATCTTAATCTGATCCCCTATACCCATTTTTTCCAAAGCACTTGCTTCAGATGCTTTCTTTCTTAGCTTCGTTAACCCTCTAGCATCCATTATTCACTCAGAACCAGAGCAATCTATTAAAAAAATAAATCAAAGCATTCACTCCTTTTCTTAAGATCTTCTAGGAACTACCCAACAGACCTATAATAAAATCCAGACTTCTTTTTCTGCCTATTTTTCCAACAAGTCCTGTAGGAAAAGCCACAGAGGGATTTCCATCTTCACTCCCCAGAAAAAACAAAATTGGGCCAAGGTGGAATGGAACTAAAACATAAATACCAATTCTGTATCTGCACCTGAAGAGGAGGAAGCTGCTTTATTTGCAGGAAATCAAAAGACCATGGCAGCTCTTTTCCAAGTAAGGATGACTCAGCCTGCCACCTCCAGAGCCTTCCTTGGGGGACTACTTTCCAAATTTCTCTAATATAAAGTCCCTGCTTGAAGCATGCTTATTGCTTCAAGGTGTCACGGTGAGTCAGACAACTTGTTGCCTCTCAGAGTTTGTCAGAATTCTCCCACTCATCTCTTCACTTCGCCTCCTACTGTATCCTCACCTAGACAAATCCAATGATCATTCACCAGCAAGGCCAGAGGGCAGCAATGACCCAAGGAAAGGCAACAGAAATTTTTTGGCCTTTTGACTTCAGGTCCCATGTAGATCTGCTACTAACTAGTGTGTGATGCTGGGCAAGGCACATAACTTTTCTGTGCCATCATAGTGTTAAACTGGTCCCTATTGACACCACAATTCCATCATCAGTTTCTACTTTTCAGGTCACCACATATCACCAGTTCTATTAGCACCAAGTCAAAGAGAGAAAATGCAATAGGTCATTTTGGAAAAACGATAACTGGGCATTTTCCCTTCTTTTTGGGAAATCCGGTACAGTGAATCAATGTTTTAATCTTTCTCTTGTGAAACAGAGAAATCTTAAGCTCCTGGACCAAATTGTCACGATCTGCTCACTTACTAGTTTACAATTTGCAACAGTTTTAGACTCATTTCTTTAAAGGAGTGGGTCTTGCTTGACTTTTCAAAGCAGAAGATTCTTCCTCATTATCTGCACTGTGAAAATATTTTAAAAGAAATTAAATGAGGAACGTTAATGGATATTTGAATTAGCCCTTCATCAGCCAGATGGGGCTGTGGAAGCATCAGGCAAGTATTGGCTCCGGCAGCCCAGATTTTCCTGCACAGAGAAAGAGTGCTGCTCCCCATAACAGACACTGGGTGTCTTAGTCATTTGAGGCAGCTATAACAAACTACCAGAGGCTGGATGGCTTAAAAAACAAGCATTTGTTTCTCATAGTTCCGGAGGCTGGCAATTCAAGATCAGGATGCCAGCATAGTCGGGTTCTGGTGAGAGTAATCTTCTGCATTGCAAATAGCCAACTTCCCTTTGTCTCTTCACATGGCAGAAAGACAGCCAGCTAGTTCTCTGGCTTCTTTTTGGTTGGTTGTTTGTTTTATTTATTTTTTTCTATTTTTGCTCTAAGTTCCCAGACACATGTACAGAATGCGCAGGTTTGTTACATGGATATATACATGTGCCATGGTGGTTTGCTGCACCTATCAACCTGTCATCTAGGTTTTAAATCCTGCATGCATTAGGTATTTGTCCTAACGTTCTCCCTCCCTTTGCCCCCCACTCCCCAATAGGCCCTGGTGTGTGACATTCCCCTCCCTGTGTCCATGTGTTCTCATTGTTCAACTCCCACTTATGAGTGAAAATACTGTCTTCTTCTTATAAGGTCACTATTCCCATCATAAGGGCTCCACCCTCATAACCTAATTACCTGCCAAAGACCACACCTCCTGCTAATACCATCACATTGGGATTGGATTTCAACATATGGATTTTGGGAGGATGAAAACATTCAATTCATTGCATTCCAACCTGGCTCCCCCAAATTTTTGTCCTTTCTAAAGGCAAACTAATTCATTCCATACAAACCAACCCCCAAATTCTTAACTCAACTCCAAAGTCTCATCTAAATGTCATCTAAATCAGATATGGATGAGATTCAAGGTACAATTCATACTTAGACAAAATTCCTCTCTATTTATAAACTTGTGAAACCCAACAAGTTATGTCTTTCCAAAATACAATGGTGAGATGGCCATATGATAGACATTCCCTTCCAAAATGAAGAAATAGGAAAGAAAGAAGGGGTGACCAGTTGCAAGCAAGTCTGAAACCTAGCAAGGCAAACTCCACGAGATCTTAAGTCTTGAGAATAATCCTTTTTGGCTTAAATCTCTGCCCTCTAGACCCAATGAGATGGAGGTCTCGTCTCCTGAACATGCTGGGGCAGAGGTCCCAACTTCTGGACCCACTGGGTGGCCATATTGCCCTTGCAACTCTGCTGGGCAGAGATCAGGCCCCTAAGGCTCTGGGTATCCCATACGTCATGGCTATGGGTGGGGATTGTTTGACCTTTTGAAACTCAGGCAGTGGCACTAATGATCTCTGAATCACCTTTAGGATCCTTCTTCCCTTGTCTTCAGGAATAAAGCACATTTTGAAGCAAATAACTCTTTGGTCCTGTCCAATACGATCTAAGAAGCCAGCCAGCCTGCCTGCCTGCCTGCCTTCCTTCCTTCCTTCCTTCCTTCCTTCCTTCCTTCCTTCCTTCCTTCCCTCCCTCCCTCCCTCTCCCTCCCCCACTTCTCCCCTCCCTCCCTCCCTCCCTCCCTTCCTTCCTTCCTTCCTTCCTTCCTTCCTTCCTTCCTTCCTTCCTTCTCCATTCCATTCAGTTCAAAATATCCGTTTTTTCTATTGGGGTAGCTGATTATGTTTGTGGTTGACATCCATGCTAATCTCCTTATCAAAGATTCCTTGGTCAAACAAACTTTCACTTTTTTTTTTTTTTTTTTTCAATATGGACATACTGAGAAATTTCCAAATCTTTAAGTTCTAGTTCCTTTTTGCATAATTCCATCTTGAAGTCATTTCTCTCCTCTTGAATTTTACTATAAGCAGTGAGAAGGAACCAAGCTGCTCATTCAACAGTTTGTGTAGAAATGTGCTCAGCTAAATAAATATCCAATTTCATCACAAGTTCCGCCTTTCACAAAACACCAAAACATGAACATGACTCAGCTAAGTTCTTTGCAACTTCATAACAAGGATCATCTTTTCTTCACTGTCCAGTAACATGTTCCTCATTTCCATCTGAAATTTCATCAGAATGGCCTTTATTCATATGTCTACCAGCATTCTATACAGGATCCTTCCTTCCTTCCTTCCTCCCTTCCTTCCTTTTAGACAGAGTCTCGCTTTATTGCCAGGCTGGAGTGTAATGGCATGATCTCGGCTCACTGCAACCTCCGCCTCCCGGGTTCAAGCAATTCTGCTGCCTCAGCCTCCTGAGTAGCTGGGATTAAAGGTGCCTGCCACTATGCTCAGCTAATTTCTGTAATTTTTTTTTTTTTTTTTTTAAGTAGAGACGGGGTTTCACCATGTTGACCAGGATGGTCTCGATCTCCTGACCTTGTGATCTGCCCGCCTCGGCCTCCCAAAATGCTGGGATTACAGGCATCAGTCACCGCACCCAGCCCAGGATTATGTATTTGCTCTCTAAGGAGATGGAAGTTTTGTCTACAGTGTTCCTCTTTCTGAGCTCTCACCAGAATCACCTTTAAAAGTCCCTTCACCACTAGCTTCTTCCAAAATGCACTTCAAAACTCCTCCAGTTTCTAGTATCTATTTCCAAAGCCACTTTCACATTTTTACGTATTTATTGTATCAGAATCCACCTGTTAGTACCAACTTCTGTCTTAGTTCAGGCTGCTGCAACAAAGTACCACAGATGGAGTGGCCTTAAAAATCAAACACACACGCTGGCACCGTGATCTTAGACTTCCAGTCTCCAGGACTATTTTTCACAGTCCTGGAGGCTGGAAGTCTAAGATCATGCTGCCAGCATGGTTGGATCCTGGTGAAGCCTTCTTCCAGGTTGCAGAAAGCCAACTGGCCATTGGATCATCACATGGGGGAAAGAGAACTAGCTATCTCTCTAGACTCTTCTTATAAGGACACTAATCACATCACGAGGACTCTACCTTCCCAAAACTACCTCCCAAAGGCACCATCTCCTAATATCATCACATTGGGATTAGAGTTTCCACATATGAATCTTGGGAGGACACAACATTTCATCCATCGCACTGAGGCAAACCTGAACTGCCCACCCAATATACAACCCTAAAACCTCATGGCTTGCCTGCCTCCACACTCTCTTTCCCTTTCAATAGCCTATCCATCACCTGGTCCTGGCGAACTCACTTCAGAAATGTTTCCCAGATAGGTCTAGACCTAAAGAGCCAACTCTTTCTCTCATCACCTTCATCTACCTTATGCTTTCTCTGTGTTTTCTCATCCCTATGCCTTTGGCCTCTGCCTTTAGTAAAATGTCTACCTCTAATCCCATGTTTGCTTCTTATTCATCTTCTCAAATGCAGCTGAACTGTCCTCTCCTCTCGGAAGCGTCACCTGACTCTCTAAGACATAGGCGTGCTTTCCTTCCTCTGTACTTTCAAAGCTATTTGCCATACCCTTTCCGAAATGCACCACAGTGTATCAAAATATTTCAAATTTACCTGTTAAGGCTAAGTCATTCTTATCTATATATTGCCAGCACCTGGCATAAGGCTGATGTACTCAAGTACAGTCAACCCTCCCTATATGTGAGTTTCATATCTGTGGATTCAACCAGCCACAGATAAAATATATTCAGAAAAAAGAACAATAAAAAACTGTATAACAATACAAAATACAAATAAAAATATGTCAAGAACCCCATAAATATATATAACTACTATGTACAGATAAAAATTTAACCAAAAAAACCCCAAAACTATAAGAAAAACAATACAGTATAACAACTATGTCCATAGCATTTACATTGTATAAGGTATTATAAGTAATCTAGAGCTGATTTAAAGTATGCCAGAAGATACGTGTACGTCATATGTAAATACCACGCCATCTTACATAGGGCATTATGTCATCTTCAGATTATGGTATCCACGTTGTGGAGGGGGGTTCTAGAACCAATCCTTCATAAACACCAACTGATGACTGTACTTAGTCACTATCTGTTGAATAAATGAACATAAGAATGGATCCTCAAAACCAGGATTTGCCTATTCATGAAACCAAAAAGTTGTGCTTCCTTTACCTAATCTGTAGAACGATAGCTAGGCCCACTTTTTTATGTCAAACTATTAATTGACTGTTTTATTTGGAAAGTTCTTTCTTCTACCATTGGCTGTGCTATTGCATTTGAACTGATCACAGAAGACTTAGCTACTGCTTTGTATTAAACTGCAATCAAAGGAAGAAGTAATAACTCCTAGACTGCTGTCCTGGAAGGTTCCCTCAGTGGCCTGAATGGTAGTATCTTAACGTCTGAAGCAACACTTTAATTTCTGTACAAAGCAAGATATTTACGTACATTCAAGCTGGTTTTGTCACCCTAATGATCATCATTGGAAAAACTCCAGGAGCATTCGGCTAGAAAAGTAAAATGTAATTTTAAAAGGTTCATTTGTTAGTCATCTACCTTTCTCAACTTACCCCCAGGATATATTTAAAATCCACGAATTTTGACAGAAAAGACATTAGCTTTGATCTGTGGTCTTCATATCAAAATTTTAACCATAGTTAACATGTTTGCCCATTAAAATTTAATTCACCCCCAGCTTCTTCATTCCCTTCTAAATTCCTAAAATTTATGCAATTTTACCCAAGAGCAAAGATGACTTAACTGTATTCGAAGAAAATAATTTTAGTGGCCAAAAAGCTGAGTAGTGTTGCTAGCTTCTCACAATAATACTATCTTTCTCCCTTATGATCAATCTGCTCTATAGGAGGGCTGAGATACATACCTGCATTGCTCATGCATGGCAGAATGTCTACCATAGACTGGGCACTCTGTAAGTTGTAGCTGACACCAACAATAACAACAATACATTTAATAAACATGCATTGATACCAACTATATTTTCTGTACTTTTTTATATTAAATCTTGACATCTCTTCAAGTTATTAACCCTGTTCTTCAGATTAGAAAACTAAGGTTTAGAGAGTTTCAATGTCTTGCCCCAAATTACACAGCTAGATAGTGGGTGGCAGAGCCAGGAAATAAAACCCATGTCTCCTTGTCTCCAAAGCCGAGATACTTTTTTCTCCCTAGAGCATGTGACCAAAGTGATCTCATTTCTATTTTGCACGTGAGTAATCTGAGTCCTAGAGAGGTTAAAGTAACTTATCCAAGGCCATATCACCAAGAATTATTGGAGTAGCTTTTAACCAATTTCTGCCATAATCCTAAATTTATACTCTTTCTCTTATACTACTTTGTTTCAGTGAACAAATGGATCTTGGATGGCCTGAGACTGATCCCACAGGATGTCAAGAGAATCTGGAGACGGATGGGGCATGATGGGTGAGGAGTGATATTTTAAAAGGCAGGAATGGAAGGCAGCCATAATTCTCTCTTCATATTCCTACTGGTCCAATTTGGCCCTGTACATCCTGGTTTCCTGTATTTCAGAGCACAGTTGGGGATGTCAAGTCATGTTCCCCCAGAATACATGTCCCTGCCCTAACTCCTGTAACCTGCGAACGTTACCATGTTTGGAAAAGGGGTCTTTGTAGATGTAATTAAGAACATTGAGATGGGATTATCTTGGATTTTCTGATAGGCTCTAAATTCAATGACAGCAGTTTCTTTATAAAAGGCAGGCATAGGAATATTTAAGACAGAAGAAGAGAAGACACATAAGAAGAGGAAGTGATGCGAAGACAGGCAGAGACTGAAGCGCTACAGCCACAAGCCAAGGAACATCAATGCCTGGAACCACTATAAGCTACAAGAAGCTTGAAACGAATTCTTCTCTAGACCTTCTAGAGAGAGTGCAGCCCTGGTGAAAACTTGATTTTAAATTTCTTGCCTCCAGAAACTCAAGAGAATAAAACTTTATTAATTGAAGCCACCAGATTTGTGGTAATTTGTTACGGCAATCACAGGAAACTACCACAGGCTCTAAGCATGGTTTAAGGTACTTTCATTTCTAGATACACAAGAGGATAGTTCTATTTACCTCTAGGGCTGAGCACTTTCATTCTGACAAATCCCCAGCCATGGAATCCAGGATGGTCAGCATTCAGGGTGCAAGCCAAACTTCTTGAACTGCAAGGCATAGGGAATCAATGGGTGGCAGTCAGGGCCTAGTAAATGCCCTGTGATTGGAAACATCTCTTGGTCTAATATGTTTGTCAGTAAATTCTTGATAACTGTGAACGTAAAAATTCTAACAGAGGAGGAATCAATACCATACAACATGTATTAACCTATACATGTGAGGACTTCAGCTAGGCTTCAATTAGGTCAATTTGTCCTGCCTTTAAACTTCATCTGAAGATTCATGATGTAGTGAAGTCCACATGGGCTTTGTTCTAAAAACCTGGGTTTGAATTCTGGTCCTGTCCAAAGTCACAGTTATTTTGAGCTGATATGACTAGAAGCTTCTCATTTTCCTTGTATGTAAAATTGGGATAGTGACAATAACTAACTCATTGAGATGCTGTCAGGATTAAATTCAATATTGCAATTTTACATGCAGTATCATTGACACAAAATAAGTGCTCACTAAATGGTAGTTGTTGCTCCATTCAGTAATGAGACCTCAGGCTGCAGCTCTATCAATGCCATCCTCTCCTCCAGCTGGTTTGGGAGTAAGGGGCAGGGACTATACTCCCATTCCCATTGCTCTAACTTAAGTGGAAGATGGCTCAGAACAACAGCTTCCCCTCCATCCAGGATCAAATTCTCAAGGTGGGGAAATGGTGAAATTCAGTGTATTTTATATCTCTGAAAAGAGGTGATGGCTTCTCACCTTATCTGCTAATTGTTTCTCAGATCTTACAGTAAAATTGTTTGGGTGAGTAATGTGATTGTCCCCAACCAGTATTTTTGGCAACTCAGGATAAGATGTAGTCACATTTATGAAATGAATGATTCATAAGGATTAAAGTTTTTAAATGAAGCCAGCAAAACTATACAAGCTGCCATCACAGATAATAGGCTAGACTCGAGAATGTCAAGATGTTCAGGGAAGGCATGCACTTGAGTAGCTATGGAGATTGGATGATCCCAGTGACATGAGTAATTTCTATGAAGTCACACTTCATTTACATTGTGACATTTATATTGTGACATCATATGACTCAACTCATCTGTTACACTCAGTTAACAGGCCTTACCTCCAGTCTGATCTCTCATGTCCTTTTAGAGGTATTACAAGGAAGATCTGCCAACCTAATGGATGGTCTTTTTAAAATTCTGACAACAGAGAAAATACCTGTAACTTCTTATTTATTCGCAGGGAACATCAAAGGTAAGGAAACTGACCTATTGTCCCAAAGGTAATAATAATTTGTTTTGAAATATTCTCTAGGGAAAGAAGAGGTCAGGATGGAGTGAGCAAAATTTGGTGTGCTTTTAACAGTCTCTATCACTGTTACCAAGTCACAGGTTAACTCTCTCTTCAGAATGTCAGTCATTTAAGAGAGAAAAAAACAGAATCATAAATAACTGTAGCCAGAAATAGTACAATGCCTGTGTTTATCCTTAACTGAAGAGGTATTTTGACATTTTGTGCTGTGCCTGACATCTTAGAGTTTCTCCATGAAAGTATGCAAGAAGTTAAACTCAGACAATCCAAGCGAGGTTTTATTCATTCTTTAGGGAGTTCTCTTTATAACTACGAACTCAGAGTGTAGGAGGGGTCAAGTTATTCCCTCAAGAAGCTAAACTGTAGGTGGAATGGAGCCAAATTAATTAACTCCTACATAGGTTGAAGTTATTTATAAACCTGAGAAATAAGCACAGCCTGGATTCCCAAGTGCTTCTAGCTAACACTCTTAACTCTTTATTGACCAGCTCAAAGTACCCCGAGTCTAGCTTCTATACAGGAGAAATTTTAGTTTAACCAGGTCAGTTCTACTAGACTTACTCATTCTTTACACTATATAATTTGGCAAAAAGTCCTACAATAAACACAATGAAACAAAACAGTGCTAAAATACACAATTATTTTAGGATACTTTGTACTATAAGTTATTCCTGTAAGTGACAGAGTTACTCTGAATCATCAAGATCAATCCAAATTGAATGGCTGTCATGATTGCTTGGCAAATAACACATAGATAGCAGGTCTCGGACAGGTGAGTTCAGGAACACACAGCCTATGTTGGAAAGACAATGGTGTTGAAAATGGTTCCTTTCATAGGACCACATGGCCAACATAGATGTCTCATTCAAGTTGAGTTCATGCTAAAAGAAATGTAGGACTGCACTGACCCATAAATAATAAATATAATTATATAATTTATTGTCCAAATCAGGAGACTTTTGAAGATACAATGAAGAACTATGAAAAATTATACTAAGACCCAGCTATAAAGCAAGGGGAAAGGACTGCTAATATTATACCTCACTAGCAACAGAGAGCTAACACCTTGCATGATGCCTGGCTTATAGTAAAGTCCAATAAAAGTTTATTGAATGAATAAAGGAATAAATTAAAGTTGAATCACTTTACTTCTCCAGTGTCTTTCAAGCACTAATAACTGAGGTTGGTGAAGTGAACCATTATTAAGGACTTGGTGGTGGCAGTGGTCTTGATTTACTTGTGTTATAATAAAGGGAGAGAATGATGTTCTAACCATCAAATCCAATGGCTTTGTTTCAGGTGACATTCTTCTTGAATTTTTTTTTTAAGTAAGTTTTGTATCTTTCTTTCTTTTTTTTTTTTTTTTTTAATTTTACTTTAAGTTCTGGGATACATGTGCTGAACATGCAGGCTTGTTACATAGGTATACATGTGCCATGGTGGTTTGCTGCACCTATCAATCCGTCATCTAGGTTTTAAGACCCACATACATTAGGTATTTGTCCCAATGGTCTCCCTCCCCTTGTCCCCCACCCCCTGACAGGCCTGGAGTGTGATCTTCCCCTCCCTGTGTCCACGTGTTCTTATTGTTCAACTCCCACTTATGAGTGAGAACATGCGGTATTTGGTTTTCTATTCCAGTGTTAGTTTGCTGAGAATGATGGTTTCCAGCTTCATCCATGTCCCTACAAAGCACAGGAACTCATTCTTTTGTTATGGCTGCATAGGATTCCATGGTGTATATGTGCCACATTTTCTTTATCCAGTCTGTCATTGATGGGCATTTGGGCTGGTTCTAAGTCTTTGATATTGTAAATAGTGCTGCAATAAACATACGTGTGCGTGTGTCTTTATAGTAGAATGATTTGTAATCCTTTGGGTATATATCCAGTAATAGGATTTCTGGGTCAAATGGTCTTTCTAGTTCTAGATCCTTGATGAAAAGCCACACTGTCTTCCACAATGGCTGAACTAATTTACACTCCCACCAACAGTGTATTTCTCTGCATCCTCACCAGGATCTGTTGTTTCCTGACTTTTTAATGAGTCCGTCATTCCAACTGGTATGAGATGGTATCTCAATTGTGGTTTTGTTTTGCATTTCTCTAATGACCAGTGATGATGAGCTTTTTTTCATATGTTTGTTGGCTGCATAAATGTCTTCTTTTGAGAATTGTCTGTTCATATACTTTACCCACTTTTTGATGGGGTTGTTTTTTTCTTGTAAATTTGTTTAAGTTCCTTGTAGATTCTGAATATTAGACCCTTGTCAGATGGATAGATTTCAAAAATATTCTCCCATTCTGTAGGTTGCCTGTTCACTCTGATGATAGTTTCTTTTGCTGTGCAGAAGCTGTTTAGTTGAATTAGGTCCCATCTGTCAATTTTGGCTTTTGTTGCAATTGCTTTTGGTGTTTTAGTCATGAAGTTTTTGCCCATGCCTGTGTCCTGAATGGTATTGCCTAGGTTTACTTCTAGGGTTTTTATGGTATTATGTCTTATGTTTATGTCTTTAACCCATCTTGAACCAATTTTTGTATAAGGTGTAAGAAAGGAATCCACTTTCTGTTTGCTGCATATGGCTAGCCAGTTTTCCCAGCACCATTTATTAAATAGGGAATCCTTTCCCTATTTTTTTTTTTTTTTTTTTTTTTTTTTTGGTAAAGTTTATTGAAGACCAGATGATTGTAGATGTGTGGTGTTTTTTCTGAAGCCTCTATTCTGTTCCATTGGTCTATATATCTATTTTGGTACCAGAACCATGCTGATTTGGTTACTGTAGCCTTGTAGTATAGTTTGAAGTCATGTAGCATGATGGCTCCAGCTTTGTTCTTTCTGCTTAGGATTGTCTTGACTATACGGGTTCTTTTTAGGTTCCATATGAAATTTAAAGTAGTTTTTTTTTTTTTTTTTTTTTTTTTCTAATTCTGTGAAGAAAGTCAGTGGTAGCTGGATGGAATAGCATTGAATCTATAAATTACTTTGGTCAGCATGGCCATTTTCATGATATTGATTCTTCCTATCCATGAGCATGGATTTTTTTTTCCCATTTGTTTGTGTCCTCTCTTATTTCCTTGAGCAGTGGTTTGTCATTCTCTTTGAAGAGGTCCTTCACGTCCCTTGTAAGTTTTATTCCTAGGTATTTTATTCTCTTTGCAACAATTGTGAATGGGAGTTCATTCATGATTTGGCTCTCTACTTGTCTATTATTGGTGTATAGGAATGCTTGTGATTTTTGCACATTGATTTTGTATCCTGAGACTTTGCTGAAGTTGTTTATCAGTTTAAGGAGTTTTTGGGCTGAGATGACGGGGTTTTCTAAGGATACAATCATGTCATCTGCAAACAGAGACAATTTGACTTCCTGTCTTCCAATCTGAATACACTTTATTTCTTTTTCTATTTGATTTTAGATCTTTCCCACTTTCTGATGTGGGCATTTAGTGCCATAAATATCCCTCTTAACACTGCTTTAGCTGTGTCTCAGAGATTCTGGTAGATTATCTCTTTGTTCTCTTTGGAGAACAATTTATTTCTGCCTTCATTTCATTATTTACCCAGTATTCAGGAGCAGGTTGTTCAGTTTCCATGTAGTTGTGCAGTTTTGAGTGAGTTTCTTAATCCCGAGTTCTAATTTGATTGCACTGTGGTCTGAGAGACTGTTTGTTATGATTTCCATTCTTTTGTATTTGCTGAGGGGTGTTTGACTTCCAATTATGTGGTCAATTTTAGAATAAGTGTTATGTGGTGCTGAGAAGAATGTATATTCTGTTGATTTGGGGTGGAGAGTTCTGTAGATATCTATTAGGTCAGCTTGGTCCGGAGCTGAGTTCAAATCCTGAATATCCTTCTTAATGTTCTGTCTCATTGATCTGACAGCGGGGTGCTAAAGTCTCCCACTATTATTGTGTGGGAGTCTAAGTCTCTGTAGGTCTCTAAGAACTTGTTTTATGAAACTGGGTGCTCCCGTATTGGGTGCATATATATTTACGGTAGTTAGCTCTTCTTGTTGCATGGGTCCCTTTACCATTATGTAATGGCCTTCTTTGCCTTTTTTGATCTTCGTTGGGTTAACTTTGTATTTTCAAAGACGAGGATTGCAACCCCTGCTTTTATTTGCTGTCCATTTGCTTGGCAATTAGTCCTCCATCCCTTTATTTAAAGCCTGTTTCTTTGCACGTGAGATGGGTTGCCTGAATACAGCACACAGATGGGTCTTGACCCTTTATCCAATTTGCCAGTCTGTGCCTGTTAATTGGGGCATTTACCCCATTTACATTTAAGGTTAATATTGTTATGTGTAAATTTGATCCTGTTATCATGATGCTTGCTGGTTATTTTGTACATCAGTTGATGCAGTTTCTTCATAGTGTCATTGATCTTTATATTTTGGTGTGTTTTTTGCAGTGGCTGGTACTGGTTTTTCCTTTCCATATTTAGTGCTTCCTTCAGGAGCTCCTGTAATGCAAGCCTGGCGGTGACAAAATCCCTCAGCATTTGCTTTTCTGTAAAGGATTTTATTTCTCATTCACTTATGAAGCCTAGTTTGGATGGATATGAAGTCTGGGCTGAAAATTCTTTTCTTTAACAATGTTGACTATTGGACCCCACTCTCTTCTGGCTTGTAGTTTCTGCACATAGATCCACTGTTAGTCTGGTGGGCTTCCCTTTGTAGGTAACCTGACCTTTCTCTCTGGCTGCCCTTAACATGTTTTCCTTTGTTTCGACCTTGGAGAACCTGATGATTATGTGTCTTGGGGTTGCTCTTCTCGAGGAGTATCTTTGTGGTGTTCTCTGTATTTCCTGAATTTCAATGATGGCCTGTCTTGCTATGTTGGGGAAGTTCTTCTGGATAATATCCTGAGATGTGTTTTCCAACTTGGTTACATTCTCCCCGTCACTTTCAGGTACACCAATCAATCGTATGTTTGGTCTTTTCACTTAGTCCCATATTACTTGGAGGCTTTGTTTGCTCCTTTTCATTCTTTTTTCTCTAATCTTGTCTTCATGCCTTGTTTCAGTAAGTTGATCTTCAATCTCTGATATCCTTTCTTCCACTTGATTGATTTGGCTATTGATACTCGTGTATGCATCACAAAGTTCTTTCTCTGTTTTTCAGCTCCATCAGGTCATTTATGTTCTTCTCTAAACTGGCTATTCTAGTTAGCAGTTCCTGTAACCTTTTATCAAGGTTCTTAGCTTCCTTTCATTGGTAGAACATGCTCCTTTAGCTCAGAGGATTTTGTTATTACCCATCTTCTGAAGCCTACTACTGTCAATTCGTCAAACTCATTCTCTATCCAGTTTTGTGCCCTTGCTGAAGAGGAGTTACAATCATTTGGAGAAGAGGCATTCTGTTTTTTGAAACTTTCAGCATTTTTGCGCTGGTTTTTCCTCATCTTTGTGGATTTATCTACCTTTCATCTCTGATGTTGATGACCTTTGAATGGGACTTTTTGTGTGGACATCCTTTTTGTTGATGTTGCTGTTATTGCTTTTGTTAGTTTTTCTTCTTACAGTCAGGCCCCTCTTCTGCAGGTCTGCTGGAGTTTGGGAGAAGTCCACTCCAGGTCCTGTTTGCCTGGGTATCACCAGTGGAGGCTGCAGAACAGCAAAGATCGCTCCCTGCTCCTTCCTCTGGAACCTTCATCCCAGAGGGGCACCAAACCAAACCAAACCAAACCAAACAAAATAAAACAAAAAAATACTGCAGTGAGCTCAGTGTCTGGCCAAACAGCTGCCCAGATTTGTGCTTGAAACCCAGGACCCTGGTGGTGTAAGCATATGAGGGAATCTCCTGGCCTGTGGATTGCAAAAACCATGGGAAAAGCGTAGTATGATGGCCGGGTAGCACAGTCCCTCACGACTTCCCTCGGCTGGGGGTGCTAGGGCCCCCAGTTCCTTGTACTTCCCAGGTGAGGCAAAGGAAACATAAGATTATTTGATTTTTCAGACTGCCTTTTCCAGTAAACTACATTAAAAAATTTTTAATATTAGAAACAGATCCTTTACAGTCTAATAACTGTGGGGTCTAAAAGATCCCATCTCATTTTAAATAAATATTGAAATATCAGCTTGACTATAGGGTGAAGATGTATAATAGTATTTAATACTAAATGGTATCATGATTCATTCAGGATAAAACTATCTTACAAAAATTATTTCTTCATACCAATCAAATTGAAAAAGCAAATGCTTTAAGCAGGTGAAAAATTAATTGACCTGGGTTTATGTATGTTTTGTAAACAAAAAATTGTAGATATATAACTTTCTACACATTCAACTTTATATAAATACCCTCAGATATGGATAACAAAAATCATCTATATATGGTAACTTGGGGGAAATAAATATACAAGGTAATATCAGATGCTAAGTTATTTTCAGATATTGATATCTAAGGAAATCTCATCATTTCCTTCCCCTAAACCCATTTAAAATACTTTGCTATATGTTCAGACAGTTGACAGATTACACCTGAAGTTAACTGAATTGAGAAAATTGTGATAAACATAAGCACACCCATACTTTCAGGAAGGAATCTAAATATAAAAATGGCTGATGCTTTCATTAAATTGACTGCATGGATTGTATTTTCTATTGTTAAAAAATGCAACATTTGATTGGACCTGTGCTTTAGCAATCTGAAGTCAAGGGTGAGAGTGGGGGAGTCTTTTAGGTTCTACAATCTAATCAATCATCTGGTAAGTAGTTGGAATGAGAAGCAAAAATTGTATAATTCAAAAAAGCATAGGGGCCAGTTAAATTCTGTAAATTTTAGGATATAACCAATTCAAAAACTTTTATTTTCTTCAAAAAATTTCATTTTACTTTAGTAAGAACACAACATGAAATCCACCCTCTTAACAAATTTTTACACATACAATATGTTATTGTTGACTATGGGTACAAGGTTGTACAGCAGATCTCTAGAGCTTATTCATCTTGCTTAAATGAAACTTTATGCCCCTTGATTAACTCCCCCTTTTTTCACTGCCACTTTTAATCCTAGAGAAAAAGGGGGAATGTTGGGTCACTACTCAAAACCTGGTATGGCTGTTTATTTGATGAAAAATGTCTACAACCCTTGCATCTAGTTGATCTTTGTGACCCTAGGACAAAGCCTGGCATGTGACACAGTGTGGGTGTTTAATAAATGGCTGTTAATGAATAACTAGGTTAATGAAAATAAAATCCTTACATAGTAACATAGTTTTCTAAAATATTCTCTTAATCATTTAGTTCAGTGGCATCTTACTCTAGTCATTTTTGTTGTTAACTTTGAAGGTTTTTCTCCCCTTAAAATTCCTATTTTTCTGCTATATAACTTACCTAATCATAAAAATAAACATGTTCTTATGTTTCAGAAGCAGCCAACAATTCTGAAAAAAAATCTCCCAATTTATTGAAAGACTTTAGTCACATTAAGAGTGTGAATCTCAGTCAGCACAGCCAGCACAGTCTGCCCCTCCATACCGCGTGCCAGGTAGCCCACCCCCCACTGTAACGATGGACACTATCAATAAGAAAATGCAGATGCTAAAGGTGGAGAAGGATAATGTCACCGACCTCATTGAGCAAGCCAAAGCCAATGAGAAGCAAACTGAAGACTGCTACAAACAGCTGGGTGAGGAGCAGCAGTGCCTCCAGAAGAATCTGAAGGGGACAGGAGATGACATAGAAGAGTATTTAAAATTCATGAATGATATCTTGGAGAAACTGGAAGAGGAGGATAAGGATACTGTTGCTCAGGCAAATGTGGTCTCTATAAAATGCCTCATTCAGCAGGTAGAAGAGGAGCTTGTCTGGGCACAGGTGCCTCCGGCTGTAGCCCTGCAAAAGCTGGAGGATACTGAGAAGGTAGCCAATGAGAGGGACAGGAGGATGACGTTTATCAAATACCAGGCCATGAAGTAAGAGGAGAAGATCCGGGGAGGAAAACTAGATCAATCAGGAGAGATAGCTGAGGTGACCAAGATCCGAGCCAGACAGCTGGAGGAGAAACTTCAAGCCATGGACCAGGCCATCAAGGCACTCAGGGCCTTAGAGAAGGAATATTCCATGAAAATGTGTAAATATGCAGAGGATATCAAATTGGTGGAGGAGAAGCTGAAGGGGATTGAGACCCAAGCAGAATTTACAAAATGGTCTACAGCAAATTGGAGAAGGCCATCAATAAGCTGGAGAACACCATGAATAGTCCCAAAGAAAAGAATGTGGAGACTCGCCAGACCTTGAACCAGACCCTACTCTATCTATAAACTAAGTAACCTGTGAGAGCCAGCCCTGCCTTCAGCCAGACTATATAGTTGATGCCCCAATGCAATAAAACTGATGTTACTAGCAAGAAAAAAAAAAAGAATTCTTATATTCTATTATTTTGATGTTTTACAACAGCAAATTTCAGTTTATATAACTGAAACCCTATGTGACACTCAAGACAAAACAATTAAAAGCAGAGCTTGGATGTATGGGGAGGTAGCCTTTAGTCCCATTCTGAATTCCACCGTACCCTAATCTCATTATCTCTCCCACAGCACTGTGCAGCTCAGAAACCCTAGGGCTACCAAAGGCAAAGTTTATAAACAATTACTCTAGGACACACCTTCAGTAGGGATAGAGCAGGGAGCCAAGTTTTAGACCATGGTAGGACTGTGAGGACATGAATTTGGAGCTGGACAACACGAATTTACTTGAAAGAATGTATCACGAGGTAAAATGAGCAAGAGCTGCAACCAGATTATGGTAGCTTCCTAGAATAGCACAGCCTATGCTCCTATTGGTGGCAGCTGCCTGAGCAGACACATGGAAGCTGTTGTCAACATTCAGAGTGCACCGGTACAGAGAGTCAATGCTTTCAAGTGTTGGAAGAGCTTTTCTCCCCATGCACTCTCACCTGCACATCTGTATTTCTTTCCATAGCTTCTGCACCTGATAAAGTGAACTGATACTACTCACAGGAAACCACTCTACATACTGGTGCAAGCAGAGGGTATAATCCCAGGAGGCAGAGATTATCTCTAGTGCTCTAGATAGGCCACAGAGGGCACAGATATTTGAGATTCCTTGAAAGTCATATGCCCACTGCACTCCACTGTCCACATCCCTCAACTATGAGAAAACACTATAGAAGAATTGGGACATTTCAATCTCAAAACAAAGTGGAGCACAGCACCCAGGGCACTTTCAGGAAATGTCAAAGTCATCAAGTCAAGTCATATTAAAGCACATTCACCACAAGAAACTAAGGCCACTCTATTTTATCAGAGCATTAATTCTCCACACCCTTCCTCTTTCCCTGGGCATAAATCTTAAGGATCAGATTAAATCCTACATCCTGCAGGAAGCCTTCTTCCACTTCAGTTTTCAATGACTTCTATCTTCTAGGACCTTTATTTGCACTTGTCATTTCTACTACATCATTTTTAAATTATTTACTTTTGCTTCCGGAATTTATTTTATAATAGTTTTCTGGGAGAGTTTCCAAGACAGTCGAATAGGAACAACTCCAGTCTATAGCTCCCAGTGTGAGTGACGCAGAAGATGGGTGATTTCTGCATTTCCAACTGAGGTGCCAGGTTCATCTCACTGGGGCTTGTCAGACAGTGGGTGCAGCCCACAGATTGTGAGCTGAAGTAGGGCGGGGTATCGTCTCACCCTGGAAGCGCAAGAGATCGGGGAATTCCCTTTCCTAGCCAAGGGAAGCCGTGACAGATGGTACCAGGAAAATTGGGACACTCCCACCCTAATACTGTGCTTTTCCAACAGTCTTAGCAAATGACACACCAGGAGATTATATCCCATGCCTGGCTCAGAGGGTACCATGCCGATGGAGCCTCACTCACTGCTAGCACAGCAGTCGGAGATCAAACTGCAAGGCTGCAGCAAGGCTGGGGGAGGGCCGTCCACAATTGCTGAGGCAAACAAAGCAGCCAGGAAGCTCGAACTGGGTGGAGCCCACTACAGCTTGAGGAGGCCAGCCTGCTTCTGTAGGCTCCACTTCTGGGGGCAGGGCATAGCTGAACAAAAGGCAGCAGAAACCACTGCAGACTTAAACATCCCTGTCTGACAGCTTTGAAGAGAGTAGTTCATCTCCCAGCACGGAGTTTGAGATCTGAGAATGGACAGACGGCCTCCTCAAGTGGGTCCCTGACTCCCCAGTAGCCTAACTGGGAGGTACCTCCCAGTAGGGGCTGACTGACACCTCATATGGCTGGGAGCCCCTGTGAGATGAAGCTTCTAGAGGAAGGATCAGTCAGCAACATTTGCTGTTCTGCAATATTTGCCGTTCTGTAGCCTCCGCTGGTGACACTCAGGCAAACAGGGTCTGGAGTAGACCTCCAGCAAACTCCAACAGACCTGCAGCTGAGGGTCCTGACTGTTAGAAGGAAAACTAACAAACAGAAAGGACATGCACACCAATACCCCATCTGTATGTCACCATCATCAAAGACCAAAGGTAGATAAAACCACAAAGATGGGGAGAAACCAGAGCAGAAAAGATGAAAATTCTAAAAATCAGAGTGCCTCTTCTCCAAAGGAACGCAACTCCTTACCAGCAACGGAACAAAGAAACTCAATCAAAATCACTCAATTACATGGAAACTGAACAACCTGCTCCAGAATGACCACTGGGTACATAACAAAATAAAGGCAGAAATAAAGATGTTCTTTGAAACCAATGAGAACAAAGATACCACATACCACAATCTCTGGGACACATTTAAAGCAGTGTGTAGAGGGAAATTTATAGCACTAAATGCCCACAAGAGAAAGCAGGAAAGATTTAAAATTGACACTCTAACATCACAATTGAAAGAACTAGAGAAGCAAGAGCAAACACATTCAAAAGCTAGCAGAAGGCAAGAAATAACTAAGATCAGAGCAGAACTGAAGGAGACAGAGACTCAAAAAACCCTTCAAAAAAAATCAATGAACCCAGGAGCTGGTTTTTTTTGAAAAGATCAACAAAATGGATAGACCGCTAGCAAGACTAATACAGAAGAAAAGAGAGAAGAATCAAATAGATGCAATTAAAAATGATAAAGGGGATATCACCACTGATCCCACAGAAATACAAACTACCATCAGAAAATGCTATAACCACCTCTATGAAAATAATCTAGAAAATGTAGAAGAAATGGATAAATTCCTGGATACTTACGCCCTCCCAAGACTAAACCAGGAAGAAGTTGAATCCCTGAATAGACCAATAACAGGCTCTGAAATCGAGACAATAATTAATAGCCTACCAACCAAAAAAAGTCCAGGACCAGATGGATTCACAGCCGAATTCTACAGAGGTACAAGGAGGAGCTGGTACCATTCCTTCTGAAAATATTCCAATCAATTGAAAAAGAGGGACTCCTCCCTAATTCATTTTATAAACCCAGCATCATCCTTATACCAAAGCCTGGCAGAGACACAACAATAAAAGACAATTTTAGACCAATATCCCTGATGAACATCGATGCAAAAATCCTCAATAAAATACTGGCGAACTGAATCCAGTAGCACATCAAAAAGCTTATCCACCATGATCAAGTTGGCTTCATCCCTGGGATGCAAGGTTGGTTCAACATATGCAAATCAATGAACGTAATCCATCATATAAAAAGAACCAAAGACAAAAACCACATGATTATCTCAATAGATGCAGAAGAGGCCTTTGACAAAATTCAACAGCTCTTCATGCTAAAAACTCTCAATAAACTAGGTATTGGTGGGACATATCAGAAAATAATAAGAGTTACTTATGACAAACCCACAGCCAATATCATACTGAATTGGCAAAAACTAGAAGCATTCCCTTTGAAAACTGGCACAAGACAGGGAAGCCCTCTGTCACCACTCCTATTCAAGATTGTGTTGGAAGTTCTGGCCAGGGCAATTAGGCAAGAGAAAGAAATAAAGTGTATTCAATTAGGAAAAGAGAAAGTCAAATTGTCCCTGTTTGCAGATGACACGACTGTATATTTAGAAAACCCCATCGTCTCAGCCCAAAATCTCCTTAAGTTGATAAGCAACTTCAGCAAAGTCTCTGGATACAAAATCAATGTGCAAAAATCACAAGCATTCCTATACACCAATAACAGACAGACAGAGAGCCAAATCATGAGTGGACTTGCATTCGCAAGTGCTTCGAAGAGAATAAAATACCTAGGAATCCAACTTATAAGGGATGAGAAGGACCTCTTCAAGGAGAACTACAAACCACTGCTCAATGAAATAAAAGAGGACACAAAAAAATGGAAGAACATTCCATGCTCATGGATAGGAAGAAGCAATATCGTGAAAATGGCCATACTGCCCAAGGTAACCTAGAGATTCAATGACTTCCCTGTTATGCTACCGATGACTTTCTTCACAGAATCGGAAAAAACTACTTTAAAGTTCATATGAAACCAAAAAAGAGCCCACACTGCCAGGACAATCCTAAGCAAAAAGAAAAAAGCTGGAGGCAGCATGCTACCTGACTTCAAACTATACTACAAGGCTACAGTAACCAAAACAGCATGGTACTGGTATTAAAACGGAGATATAAACCAATAGAACAGAACAGAGCCCTCAGAAATAATACCACACATCTATAACCACTGATCTTTGACAAACCTGACAAAAAGAAGAAAAGGGGAAAGGATTCCCTATTTTAAAAATGGTGCTGGGAAAACTGGCTAGGCAAATGTAGAAAACTGAAACTGGATCCCTTCCTTACACCTTATACAAAAATTAATTCAAGATGGATTAAAGACTTAAATGTTACTCCTAAAACCATAAAAACCCTAGAAGAAAACCTAGGCAATACCATTAAAGACATAGGCATGGGCAAGGACTTTATGACTAAAACACCAAAAGTAATGGTAACAAAAGCCAAAATTGTCAAATGGGAGCTAATTAAGCTAATGAGCTTCTGCACAGCAAAAGAAACTACCATCTGATTGCACACACAACCTACAGAATGGGAGAAAATTTTTACAATCTACCCATCTGACAAAGGGCTAATGTCCAGAATCTACAAAGAACTTAAACAAATTTAAAAGAAAAAATCAAACAACCCTATCAAAAAGTGGGTGAAGGATATGAACAGATACTTCTCAAAAGAAGACATTTATGCAGCCAACAGACACATGAAAAAGTGCTCAACATCACTGGCCATCAGAGAAATGCAAGTCAAATCCACAATGAGATACCATCTCACACCAGTTAGAATGGCAATCATTTAAAAGTCAGGACACAACAGGTGCTGGAAAGGATGCGGAGAAATACGAATGTTTTTTCACTGTTGGTGGGACTGTAAACTAGTTCAACCATTGTGGAAGACAGTGTGGCGATTCCTCAAGGATCTAGAACTAGAAATACCATTTGACCCAGCCATCCCATTACTGGGTATATACCCAAAGGATTATAAATCATGCCGCTATAAAGACACATGCACATGTATGTTTATTGTGGCACTATTCACAATAGTACAGACTTGGTACCAACACAAATGTCCATCAATGATAGATTGGATTAAGAAAATATGGCACATATACACCATGGAATACTATGCAGCCATAAAAAAGGATGAGTTCATGTCCTTTGTAGGGACATGGATGAAGCTGGAAACCATCATTCGAAGCAAACTATCGCAAGGACAGAAAACCAAACACTGCATGTTCTCACTCATAGGTGAGAATTGAACAATGAGAACACTTGGACATGGAGTGGGGAACATCACACACTGGGGCCTGTTGTGGGGTGGGGGGATGGGAGAGGGATAGCATTAGGAGATATACCTAATGTAAATGACGAGTTAATGGGTGCAGCACACCAACGTGGCACATGTATACGTATGTAACAAACCTGCACGTAGTGCACATGTACCCTAGAACTTAAAGTATAATAATGAAAAAAAAGAATAAAAAAATAGTTTTCTGCCTCCTTAATCAGACTAGGGGCTCTTTTAAGATAGACACTGTATAGTAACTAACTGTGTAGCTCTATGTCAAACTTCTACAAATGCCCTGTAGGAGAAAGCTGTGAACACTCAATAACTCCAGAATTGACTTGTCTATTTCCACATTCATAAAGCTACTGCCAACTGCATACTGAATATCTCCATTTCAATGTGTAATAGACATCTCAAAATGGACATGAATATAACAGGACTCTAGATTTCCAGGCCCACCTGTACCCTATCCTGCTTTCCCTCCAGTATTTCCTTTGTTAATAAATGACACCACTATCCACCAGGATGTTCAATCACAAAAACTAAACTTTACCCTTTATTCTTGTCGTTCCCTCATCCCCAATCCAATCCATCATTGTATCTCATTAATTCAACCTATAAAATATATTCCAAATCGAACCACTTATCTTTTTTTACAGTTCAGTGATTTTTAATGTGTTCACAAGGTTTGCAACCGTCAGCACAATCAATTTTAGAATGTTTTCAACACCCCAAAATTAAACCTCATACCCATTAGTGATCACTCTCCATCCCTCCTCCTCCCAGCCCTAGGCAAGCACTAAACTACCATCTGTCTCTAGATTTGCCTATTCTAAAACATTTCACATAAGTTGAATCATACAATATGTGGTCTTTTGTGACTGGCTTCTTTCACTTAGCATAATGTTTTCACAGTTTATCCATTTGCAGCATGCATAATATTTCAGTTTTTATCATAATAGTAGTATAGACAGCCCACATTATCTTTTTCCATTCACCAGGTGATGGACTTTGAGTCATTTCCACTTTTAAGCTATTATTAACAATGGTGCTATGAACATTCATGTACAAGATTTTGTGTGGACACGTTTTCATTTCTCCTGGATATGAGGCACTTGTTTTGAATAGTCTTTGGTTTTTGGTTCATCATCTAGTTATCATTTAAACTTTTTAAGTGGTTTACCTTCAAATTTTTCCAATTTTGATGGTATCTGTTAATGTCCCACTATGGAAAAAGGAGAATTTATGTCTCTTACACCACTTCCTACCTCCCAATTCCTGGTGATCTTGGTTATACCTTGATTTTAGATCAATGTGACAACACATTCCATATGTGGAAAAGTTGGGAAATATACTTATGCATGATTTTACATGAACGAGATTTGTAACATTTTCGTTTAAAAAATTTTTTGAATTAAAAAAAATTTCTTCTAAAAAAAAAATGGGATACATGTGCAGAACGTGCAGGTTTGCAGGTTTGTTACATAGGTATATGTGTGCCATGGTGGTTTATTGTACCTATTCTGAGTTCCCTCCCTTCACCCCCAACACCCCAACAGGCCCTGGTGTGTATTGTTTCCCTATCTGTGTCTCTGTGTTCACCAAGTGTTCAACTCCCACTTATGAGTGAGAACATGCAGTGTTTGCTTTTCTGTTCCTGAGGTTTGCTGAGGATGTTGGCTTCCAGCTTCATCCGTGTCCCTGCAAAGGACATGCTCACATTCCTTTTTATGGCTGCATAGTATTTCATGGTATATATGTACCACATTTCCTTGATCCAGTCTATCACTGATGGGCATTTAAATAGTGCTGCAATAAACATACATGTTCATGTGTCTTTATAGTAGAATGATTTATATTCCTTTGGCAAAATATCCAGTAATGGGATTGCTGGGTCAAATGGTATTTCTGGTTCTAGATCTAAAAGGAATCACCATACTGTCTTCCACAACGCCAATAACTTTTCATAATATCCATTGTCATTGTGGAGTCTAGCCAGAGCACCTCATCCTCTGCTTATTATTGCACCAACAGCTTCCTAAGTGAGCTCTCTGCTTTTGTTGTTGCTCTATGATTGTCCATTCCTTCATTCTCATTCTCCCTCTCTTTCTTCTCTCCCCCAAATTCTTTGGTCAAATAAACTTTACTAGGAAATCCAAGTTGAAACAATAGCTGCCTCCTTGTTTTACTTTTCTGCTGCTTCTTGTTCCACCCTCTAAGGCAATGATGTGCTACTAATACACATTTAATGAAGCGTGGATAAACATACCATTTTAACAGTTGCTACATTGAAATACTGTGCTCTGTTTAGTTTGCGGTCGATCTAGATACCTCCTCCAGATGTCAAAAGTAATGCAGTTGAAGCAACTTTTTCCTGACTTTCACCTATGCAATTCCACTTCTAAGACTCGGTGTAGAATTTTCTCCACTTGTTGAGTTTAGGTTGATCATTCCAGACTGTTAAGATGGTTTTGAATTTTGAGTATTATCAGTCATGACTGTCATTCTCTTACAACTATTCTCACTGGCTTTGGTAAGTATGTTTTCTGGCTTCCGTGGAGTCACTCATGAGAATATATGAACGAATAAAGGAAGGAAATAAGTGGTGGATGAGGACATTTCTATCTTGGAATATAATTAGAATGGCATTGAAGAAAATTTGTTCTTCTCTTGTTCTTTGTTCTTCTCTGCTTATTACATATGCACATGTTATGCTTGTTAAATATACTTTTCACATCCTGTATAACTTCAAAATCCCAAAACTATATTTTTCTTAATTTACATTTTCTCCATCCATAAAGGAAAGGAAAGTAGACTTGAAGAAATAGAAAGATATTTCTTGTTTTTTGATAGGATGACTCAACAGTATAAAGATGTAAATTAATTCATAAATTTAATATAATCCCAATAAAAATAACGACAAATTATTTTTATAATTAGACAAGTTGTCACTGAACCTCACATGGAAAAATTAACAATAGCCAGTGAAACACACAAAAAAATGATAAACTACGAGCAGGTACTAGCCCTAGCAGACAGTAAAACATACTATAAATCAACTATCATTTAAAGGGTGTTGGGATTGTGCTAAACTAAATAGTTTTTCCACAGCAAAAGAAACAATCAACAGAGTGAAGAGACAACCTATGGAATGTAAAAAACATTTTCAAACCATACATTTAACGGGTTAGTATACAAAATATATAAGGAACTCAAACAACTCAATAGCAGGAAAACAAATAACCAAATGAAAAAATGAGCAAAGCACTTAAATAGACATTTCTCAAAAGAAGGCATACAAATGGCCAACAGGTATAAGAAAAAATGCTCGACATCCTAATTATCGGGGAAATGCAAATTAAAATCATGATGAGATACTACTTCACACCTCTTAGAATGACTATTATCAAAAGATAACAAGTGTTGGCGAGGATGTAGGGAATATCACTGTGTTCTCATTCGGTGGTAATGTAAATTAGTACAGCTATCATGGAAAACAGTATGCAGGTTGCTCAAAAAACTAAAAATAGAACTATCATATGATCCAGCAATTCTACTTCTGGGTACACATTAAAAAAAATAAAATCAGTATGTCAAAGAGATACTTGCACTCTCACGTTCATTGCAGCATTATTTACAATACTCAAGATACAGAATCAACCTAAGTGTCCATCAGTGGGTGAATGGATACATAAAATGTGGTCTATATACACAATGAAGCAATATTCAGTGTTAAAATAGAACAAATTCCTGTCATTTGCAGCAACATGGGTGAACCTGGAGGGCATCATGTTAAGTTAAATATGCTAGACACAGAAAGATGAATACTGCTTGATCTCACTTATATATGGAATCTAAAAATGTCATATTCATAGAAGCAGAGAGTAGAATGGTGGTTGCCAGGGGCTGGGGAGGGGTGATGCGGTTGGTTAAAGAGTACAGAGTTTGGATTAGATAGGAGAAATAAGTTCAGAGAATCTTAAGTATAGCATGATGATTATAGTTAACAATGCTACATTGTATACTTAAAAAGTGCTAAGAGAGTAAAACTTAAATGTTCTTACTACAAAAAATAGGTATATAAGGTAATACATATGTTATTTAGTTTGATGTAATTATTTCACAATGCATACATATATCAAAATGTCACACTGTACATTGTAAATATATAAAATTTTTATTTCTCAATTATACCCAGTAAAAGCTGGGGGGAAAAAATGAAAAAAAAAAAAAGAAGGTGTGGTACTGATACATCAATAGAGCCCAGTTAAACAGAGTAGAAAGTTCAAAAAAAGACATAAGAAAATATGGAACTTTAGTGTATAATAAAGGCGACATCTCAAATAACTTTAGAAAAGATGGAGTTTTCAAATGATACTGCAACAATGGACACCATTTAGGAAAAGATACATTACATCCATGATTCATAAATTCCAAATGGATCAGGGATCTAATTGTTCAATAAAACCAAACAAACACTAGGAGAAAACATGGGCGAATTCTTCTGTAAGCTGGGTATAAAGAGTTCTCCTAATTAGAACTCCAAATCTGGATACAATAAAACAAATGATTGTTAAATCTGACTATACAGCAACAACCAAAAACCTAATGCATGCCCAAAATTACCATAAAGAAATCAAAAGATACCATAAAGAAACGATACAGAAACCAAAAGAAAAGCGGCAAAAGAGGAGAAATAATTGAAACCAATGTAACAGATAAATGGCTAATACCTCGAATATGTAAAGAATTCTTACAATTTGAGGGGATAAAAAACAAATTTCAGATAGAAAAATGGTCAAATCTATGAAAATAAGTCACAAGAGATATTAAAATGGCTTTTACGTTTATGAAAAAATATTCACCCTCACTCATAAAAAAGGACATGTAAATTAAAACTACACTGATAAACTAGTTCTCACCTATCAGGCAAAAATCAAATAGTACAACCTACTCTGTAGGTGAGGCTGTGAAGAAACAGGCACAATTCCTACTGCTGATAGAAATACAAAATTTCTGAAGGGAATTTGGCAATATTTAACAAAAATATATGTATTTTGACCAGCAATCACACTCATCAGAATTTATCCTGAAAATGTACCACCAATAATATGAAAATATATAAGCACAAGGCTACTTATGGCAGCATTTCTTGTAATTGCAAAAAAAAAAAGGAAACAATGATGTACAATACAGTACTGTTTTTGTGACTTTTCTGGAAGTCTGAAACCATGTCAAAATTAAAAGTTTAATAAATGATTTATTTTTTTTCTCTAAGGCAAGCTTGTCCAACCCACAGCCCATGGGCCGCCTGAGGCCCAGGACAGCTTCAAATGTGGCCCAACACAAACTCATAAACTTTCCTAAAACATTATGACATTTTTTTGCAATTTTTTTTTTTTTTACCTCATGAACTATTGTTACTTTTAGTGTATTTTAAGTGTGGCTCAAAGACAATTCTTCTTCTTCCAATATGGCCCAGGGAAGCCAAAAGATTGGACATCCCTGCTCTAAGGAGACCTTCATCTGCTTATCAGAAAAGTATTGTCACATTGTCACAGTATCCATCTTACATTGCATTTAAAAAGTAATTAGAGGATTAAGGCTTTGAATATGTAAGTGAAAAGAATATTTTACAAATCATTAATCACACTGTTGTAGTCCTCTCCAGATTGGTAGTAAATTCTAGAAGAATACAGTCCATCAGTCAACAACATTTATCTTGACAATTTCAACTGTACAGATAGTACTTCAGGAGGCCCTGCAATGATAGGAGGGCAAAAGAGATCATTATGGTTATTCTTCCATATCTGCCCTAAAACTGATTATTGAGAACGTGTGAGTCCTGCTTAGTAGGACTTAGGTACACTGCCTTGTGATAACAATGGCCATAGACACTGGGCTTCCATCCCTCTGTATGGGAAGGAGGCTGAACCCTAGTCCTTTATTCCCTGAAGAGATTCCTATAGATTGATGTCCTCAGCATGAACCAGACAAAGACCCTGAACTTATTTGGTTTTAAATTAAAACAGTAACATGAACATCACTGGTTCTTAATTTCTTCCTTTCTTTTTTTTTAGAATGCAAAGGCAACCTATGGATGTTGCTGTCACTCCTGCATAAACTGGCAGGCTAAACTTTATATAATTTTGCCACTTATCTGTAGGGTGCATGTATGCTCTCCTTTCTAAGAAAATGTCAGTGGTGTGTCATGAATGCTGTAGGGGCAATATGCAGAGATATTGATGGAAAATGAAGACAGTTATAACCTGTAATGTCTCTTCCCACTCAAAGACAGCACAATTATATGGTTTAATTCCTCTGAAAAATTTGATCCTTGTTCAAGAAGAAGTAATCATATGTGCTACCTTTATGTTTCTTCCAGTTTCCCACTTAGGTCACTGGATTGAAGTTACAGATGTACATGTTTATCTGCAACAAGGCCTGGCAAACTTTTGTTATAAAGAATCACATAGCAAATACTTTGGGTTGGCAGGGTGCGGTGGCTCATACCTGTAATCTCAGCACTTTGGGAGGCCGAGACGGGCGGATCACGAGGTCAGGAGATCGAGACCATCCTGGCTAACACGGTGAAACCCCGTCTCTACTACAAAATACAAAAAATTAGCCAGGTGAGGTGGCGGGCGCCTGTACTCCCAGCTACTCGGGAGGCTGAGGCAGGAGAATGGAGTAAACCCGGGAGGCGGAGCTTGCAGTGAGCTGAGATTCGGCCCCTGCACTCCAGCCTGGGCGACAGAGCGAGACTCTGTCTCAAAAAAATAAATAAATAAATAAAAATACTTCGGGTTTTGTGGGCCATATGGTTTCTGTTGCAACTGTTCAATTCTACTGTTGTAACATAAAAGTAGCCATAGATAATATGAAAGTGAATAAGCATGGATGCGTTCCAGTAAACTATTATTACCAAAACATACAGTGGGTGAGATCAGGCTTTTGGGCCACAGTTTGCATACTCTTGGTCTGTGACATTCAAGGCAGAGGCCATGTCCTAAGTCTTGACATCTCCAGTTCTAGCACAGTACCTAGAATCCTCAAAGGTACTCAATAATCAACTGTTGAACAAGTGATTAGTTGAGCACAGGGTTAAAATTTGTGGTTGTGCTTAGAGATTTCTACATATTTGATTTCTCAGAGTGTGAAGTACGGAATAACCTTAATCATAATTGTAACCCGATCATCAATTTAATGTCCGAATGACTACTATGACATTTCCAACAAGTTGTCATCCATTTCTACTTGAATAATTTCAATGACTAACAGGAAATTCACCACTACTTACGGTATCTCAATCTACTTTAGGAAGGCTGTGTCCATACGAAGGAATTTCTTATTTGAGCCCAAATCTATCTCCTTCAATTGGTCCTGGCACCTCCTAATCATACTCCTAAAGTTATATAACGACATATGCACACACACACACACACACACACACACACACACACACTCATATGCTAGAAAGGACTTTATATTTCATCTAGTTCAAGTTCTTCATTTTACAGATAAGAAATTAAGGCTCAGAGAAACTTAGAGATTTGCTGACAGTACCCCAGACTGTCAGCAGTAGAACTCTTAAACAAGCAATTTGGTATGTGTTGGCATCTCTGGCTGGATTATTCCCTGCAGATTTGGTAAAAAAAGAATCATCCTTAGTTTACTTTGGGTGGGTTGTCATTTTTTCTTTCATTTTCTGAAAGCAGAAATACTTTTCTTTAAATGAATTTTAAAATAAAAATAAAATGAGTATGCACTTGGCTATTTTTATCCAGAAATGTGGACTGAAATGTAGTATACAGAGCAGTAGACCAGGTGTCAGGAGGCTAGAGCATTGTATAGGCCACTAATTTTGCAGAGCTAACTTGGACAAGTCATTTAGCCTCTTAATAGGGGACGTCTCTGGCCCCTCCTAGCTCTAGGACTTAATTCTTCAGAGGAAAAAGGTAGAATATTTCAAAGCACCATATGGAAACTTTTTTTTTTCAGAAGTCCTATTGCTTTCATCTCAGAAAATCTTAAAGTTTCTATGGTAGTTAAGAGCATGGGCTCTTGAGACTTAGGTTGAAAACCCAGATCTGCTACTTACTTCTTATGTAGCCTTTTTGAGGCTCAATATCCTTTTCTGTAAATTAAAAATATTAGTATCTACCTCAGTGGGGTTTTTTTAGGACAAGATATCAATTATATAAATAAAATATATAAATGGTAAATAGTAGTGCTCAATAACTAGAATCTGTCATTAACCTAAGAATTCTGAGAAAAAGCAAGCTGGAAACAAACTACAAGGCTGGAGATGGGAGTGAATAATGAGTGCTTCTAGCTACTACTACATAGAAAGTCCTTTTAGAAATGGAACTCCCCAGTGACAGCTCTGGTACTTTTTGCTTTCATATCATAAAGCCTCCAGATCCTTCTCTGAGATTTCTATCCTCTTGTCCTTCAAGTTGCCCATTCACAAATGTATGGCTTAAGTGTGAAAGCCATTTCCCAGGTTTGCTTTCAGAATTCCACTTTTTTTTGTTTTTGAGACGGAGTCTCGCTCTGTCGCCCAGGCTGGAGTGCAGTGGCGTGATGTTGGCTCACTGCAACCTCTGCCTCCTTGGTTCAAGTAGTTCCCCTGCCTCAGCCTCCTGAGTAGCTGGGATTACAGGTGCCTGCCACCTCGCACGGCTAATTTTTTTGTAATTTTTTTTTTTTTTTTTTTTTTTTTTTTTGAGACAGAGTCTCGCTCTGTTGCCCAGGCTAGAGTCCAGTGGCGCGATCTTGGCTCACTGCAAGCTCCGCCTCCCGGATTCACGCCATTCTCCTGCCTCAGCCTCCTGAGTAGCTGGGACTACAGGCACCCGCCACAACGCCCGGCTAATTTTTTATATTTTTAGTAGAGACGGGGTTTCACCGTGGTCTCGATCTCCTGACCTTGTGATCCGCCCGCCTCGGCCTCCCAAAGTGCTGGGATTACAGGCGTGAGCCACTGCGCCCGGCCTCCACTTTTTCAATGTGACATTAAAAGGGATGGCCAAATGGTCTTTTGGTGTTACTATGGTAGTATTGGTGGCCACCGGTTTCTTACCCAAAACAGAAAACTTTCAATAATGGAGGCTGACTCTTATTAATGTTTAAAATCAGCACATATAATGTTTATTTCTCCATTTTTAGTGGAGAAAAATACCTTCTTTATTTAAAAGAACTACGTTCATAATACTTATTAATGAACTGCATATCACATTCACATGTACTTCAAACAATAACTTGAAGGTGGAATATTGTGATTTGCACTGAAGATTTTTGAAGATTCAGAAAATAACACCAACAAGCTAGGCCAAGGGTCTTATCTGAAGCAGCCAATTAGGCCAAACATCAAGCCAAGACTTGAATTCACAGCTTCCGTTATGTAATTGTGTATTGGAGGCACTCAACTTCTCAGGATTTAATGTGTTTGCATCCTTGAGAAACTAGTAAAATAAAATAGAAATTACAGCAAAAATGGTAGGTGGTACATAGTATTAAACTAAAAGAATGAAGGTGGTAAAACAAAAATTCTTTTATTTAAGTGAACAATTATAAAGTAACAATAAGGTAAATATCATAAAGCATTCTAAAGAAATAGCAAGAACCATTAGGAGATATACCTAATGTAAATGATGAGTTAATGGGTGCAGCACACCAACATGGCACATGTATATATATGTAAAAAACCTGCACGTTGTGCACCTGTACCCTAGAACTTAACGTATAATAATAATAATAAAAAAAGAAATAGCAAGAACCATTCCTGTTCTCAAATAACTTATCAATGACAGACAGAAACATCAACTTTCATAAAACTCATCAATTCAATTTAATTCAATTTATCTATTGTTCGATTCCACAACATGTACTGAAAACTTGCATATACCTAGTGCAATGCCTAGCACTGAGGATGCATAAGACAGTGTCCTCATCCTCTAGGACACAGGTAGCCAAACTTTTTCTGCAAAAGGCAAGATAATCAATATTTTGGGTTTGGGGTCATTAAGTTTCTGTTGCAACTTTTCAGCTCTGCCACTGGAGCATGACAGCAGCAATAGATAATATGTAAATGAATGAGCATAGGTGTGCTCCAAAAGAAACCTGTATTTATTAAAACACACAATTTGGCTCATGGGCTGCAGTTTGCTAACCTCTGCTCTGAGCTCGCAGACTAGTTCGTGAGACAAATCAACTTACATCTGAAGGTAATACAGTGGAAAAAGTATTTTATTTGAGAGATAAATGGGAAAGTTACTACTGCCTGACAGAAGGGCTTGTGGAAAGCTTCTTAAAGTAAATGGCATGTGATCTGGGTTCTGAAGAAAGTGCAAGATTTTGGAGAAATTAGTAAAAGTGAATTTGTGGAAGGTTGTTTGTGCATGGTGCTCCTAGATAATGGAGAAGAGTCCAGTGCATTTAAAGTAAGGGAAATACATGAGGGGTGGCAGACTAAGACACTAGGAAGGTTGTCAGGGAACAGCTCAGACAGGGTCCAGCAAGTCATATTCAGAAAATTGGGTATTGTATTTCGGTCAACAGTGGGCAGTAAAGAATTCTTAAGCAGTAAAATTATGTGACCAGATATGCGATTTACCAAAATGCCTCAGGAATCAGCGAGGATGATAGCCTGAGGTAAGTTGGCAGATGATAGCCTGAGGTAAGTTAAAGACAAAGAGGCTAGATAGGAGAATGTGGTAATAGGCCAAACAGCCAATGGTAAAGCCTTCATCTTAGGCTTTATTAGTAAAATGAAAAAAGGAGACACATTCTAGAGATAGCTTATACCTGCATTGTCCAAGATGGTGTCCACTAGCAACATACGGCTCTTGAACACATAAAATGTAGCTAATGTGACTGAGAAATTGAATGTTTAACTTGTTTAAAATTTTAATAAACTTTTATTTTGATACAAAAACCAGTACTTGGTTCAGTTATCAGAAAACTTTTGAGTATGCCTGGAACAACTTGGGTGATGTCAATCTACTTTTTCAGCTATAAATGTGATGAAATTGAAATACAAAATATTTCTGATGAATATTTAGTGTCTGCATTGAGATGTACTTTAAGTACAAAATATGTACAAGATTTTGAAGACAGCATTTAGAAAGTACAGTATTTTACTAAAAATTTTTATATTGATTAAATGTTGAAATACTATTTTGGACATATTGGGTTAAATAAGATATATTATCAAAATTACATTCACCAGTTTCTTTTTAGTTTTTAAATGTGACTACTAGAAAATGTAAAATTACACATGTGGCTTGCATTATGTTTCTATTGAATAATGCTGCTTTAAAAGAGATTTCTATGGTTCTGTGACTAAATACATGGAACAGAGTAGAGGGATCAATGGCAATAAAATTGAATGATAGGAAGAGTATAAGATAAAGATAATTTCAAGCCTTTTAAATAGAAAAATAATCAAATTATTCTCCCATAGCCTAGTTTCTTCAATATGAGAAGAAGAACCAAGGCTCATACCCTGCATCTCTGTTTCTAGCATGTATCACAGGTCCTCATATATGAGAGGTACAAAATGTCTGATGATGATGACACGATCATGATTAAACACCAAATCAAGATCAACCTCAGGTTTAGAAGTGACCTAAAAGATCAAGATCAAGTCAAGAAATATTATTTTTTCCTCTGCCCAGGATTTCTATGCTTGGTTAGAATCAATCATTCTAAAGCATACAGAAGGCCTCTGTTTATCTCCTCCTGCAGAAATGAGGACAGGTTGTGGCACCATATTCTTCACAGTAAAAGAGTCAAAGCAATTTCTTTCCTTTACATTGTTGCACATAGTAATGCTACGGATTGCCAACAACTTTCCCAGACCACAGTTATAGATAATGGGATAGAAATATTTCGAGACACCTCAGGGGCAGTCAATAACCTGATGGAAACAAATTACCAAAAGCTACCTGGGTTCACTGAAAAGAAGGGTCTCTTCATATAGGCAGTGTCCTTGAAGAAAATAGATAGCACGCTCAAGGGAATAACTGAAGAGTGTTTAACAAAGGGACCGTTTAAAGAAGTATGGATAGCACTCACAAAACCCTTATGAGGCGGTGAAGCTTCCAGGGATGAGTAAGAGCATGAAGTTGTTATCACACTTAAACTTGGAAGAGCAAGTGGACAGAGTTATTACTGAAACTTACAAAGAGTTGCAGGTTTGAAAGAAGGGCCACAGATAGAGGAACCCCAAACTTTATCTCTCTCCTGTCTTCCAATCTGTCACCAGTGCTCCCCATTGGCCTATTCTAAATGAACCAGCTTGAAGTCAAAGAGCAAGAGTTTCTGGATGATTCCCTCAGTCCGCATCTTATGGCCACAAATAGGAAGAGTATGAATCTAGAGGGGCAAATGGGGAATGTTTTCCTTCTGAATTCATTCTCCAGCCCAGGTATGTAATCTGTGAAACTATACTGAAAATGAAAGCCTAGGCAAAACCTATGCCCAGATGATGAGGAACGTAATGAAAAGGGAAATCAATTAATAGGGATAAAATTAAACACATACAAATCCTTATAAAAGATAAACACATACAAGTCCTTATAATAGATAAACACTGCAAAAATATCCAGAAAGTGAGTGGGATTGACTCAACATCATTCTTTGGAGAAAGCCTGCCATACCTATCATTTTCTTCCTTTTCTCTTTCTAAAATAGCACAGTGCCATGTCCTGGCACTGAGGTTTCAAAATGGATAAAATCAGTAACATCCTTAGTCAACTTCCCCCTATCCTCTCCTATGAATTCATAGGGATCCCAATTGTCAGGTCTTATAATCCTTTTACATATGTGGTGGCTAAGAGAGGTTAAATACCATGCCCAAAGTCAATTACCTGGTCAATGACTATGCTGGAGATCTTAATCACTGTGCTCAGGATACAGGTATAAAGTCTTGAAATGATTCGAACAAGGATAAAAGGGGACATTTGAAGCAACTGACCTTTTAGATCACTTCTAAACCTGAGGTTGCCAACAAGTAGAGAACAAAGTAGAAAATTCACTTTTGGAAGAAGGGATCTGATCTCCTTGCAAGAAAAGCAAAGTAAGATCTTCAAGATATCTATAGCTAAAGACTAAATATAACTAAACCATTACCTGGCACAAGGTTGTCAACCTCAAAAGAAAGCAACAATCCTAGTCCCTTGGCTAAGCAAGCCCTTTATTCTTCCTTCCTCTTCAATTTCTTGTCTACCAGCAGCATACCCCTGACCCTGCCAACAGGATTGAGCCTGAGCCAACTGGATTCTCTTGTCTAAAACTCTTTGCTAAATGCGGAAGCTGGGCTTTGCATCTTGGATGAAAGAGTAAGTTGATGATAATTACTGCCTCCAAATTTGTTATGTGGCCATATACACATCGAACAAGGAATATGGCAGAGCTGTCTTTAAATTTGATGAGAAATCACTAAAATCAATCAAGCCTTCACAGAGAGGTGAAAGAAGAGTGGCTGAGAAGAGATTCTGCTTATTGGAACCAATTATTTTGAAGAAGCTACCCGCCCCTTGTAATCAAGAAACTAAAAGGTCCAATTTCTTAGCATCCATTGGAATAGAAAGAGAGGACGCACATTTGCACTATTTCCTTATCTATAGAATATTTAGGAAAGTGACATTGCTATTTAACTGCTCTAAAATTTCAAAAATAAAGAATTTCTAATAATGTAATCAAAATTTTTGTTAAATTGGCCATGCAGTTCCTTACCTGGTAGGCAGTGTCATGATGTCACAGAAGTTGTCCATTACCACAATCGTTATGGTTTTACTGAATACCCAGGCAGTGGAGATACCAAGCTGAACTTATCCTTGTCCTCCAGGAGTCCCAAGTGTAGCAAATGGAAAACCAAGTCAGCTACGAACATACAATGTGGTACAGTACATATAGAGGCTGTGGGATAACCAACACTGCACAGAGTAGTGTGAAGATGAGGAAAGTGTCACATGTCAGAGAACATCATTCCAGGTCTTATGGAGAAGCGGGAAAGGCAGGGAAGACTGAAGGAACAGCATGAACAGAGTCAGCAGGCATGAAAGTCCACAGCATGTTTGGGGATTGTCAAGTGGTCCAATGTGTCTGGAACAAGAGAAGCTTTGAGAGGAGATGATAGAAGGTTTGGATACAGTTGTAATATATTCAACACTGTGAAAAAGGATTGGGCAGTGGGGCTATGGTGAGATAGCTAGGTGGGAAGGGGTCCCCAGAGAGACTCCAGCTGGCCTGCACACTAGGAGGAGTGCATGATGGGGTGCGGCCACAGAAGTTCACACAGTTTGCAGCAGGGAGGAGTCTGGCCTCTCCTCTTTCTGGGTGGAACCTGGAATTCAATCTGTGAGTCGGGAAGCCCACTGGCAGGATAAACACACTCTCTCACTTTGCTAAGAGTCTCTGTTTCCCCTTTTCTTCCTTTTTACCCGATAAAACTCTGCCTTACTCACCCTTCGAACTGTCTGCAAGCCTAATCTTTCATGGCTATGAGACAAGAACTCTATCTTTAGCTGAGCTAAGGAAAAGTCCTGCAACAGTGGGATTCAAGCTTCTACTTTTAGAAGCAAGGGGCAACTTGAATCTATTTCAACTCAATTTCCCTATACCATTACTCCTGCTATTACTACTCTAAGTACTGTAAATAACACCATGACTGCAATTGTTTTCATTTCTGAGCACTTACTAGGTGCTAGTTTCTATGTTTGGTGATACACATTGTTCAGTGAGGTGATATGCACTGTTTCATCTGATCCTCAAAAGAACCATACCATGTCCATGTTATTATATCCATTTAAGAGATCAGAACATTAAACTGATGGATTATTTTTGTATAGGGAATAGCTGAAACATGTGAGTGAAACCATAACTCATTTTCTTGCATTTCCTATCCCTGCCAATTAGCACTAATAGTCATCCAGTCTGCAGAGCTCCTTTATCTGAGCATATTTATATTTTGAAAGACAGCATAGTCAGTGAAGTGAGAAGGAAGAAGCTAGAACTGTAAGAGAGGGAAGACTGATTGAGATCAAGGTAATTGAAGGGGCAGGAAGAATGTGATCCACAGCACATAACAAAAAGGAAAGGAGGATTAACCTGGCACAGGAAGAAAGACATTTTCTGAAAGATGGGGAATGGGATGGAGGCTGACTGCAAATGAGGGTAAGTTTGAAGGTGCAGAAGAGGGAAGCTAAGGGAATTCTCCTGGACTTTTATCTGCAAAGTCAGACAGGTCATCTGATGAGTAGACTTAAGATGGGGCAAAGGCGTGAGCCCAGTTGCAGAGGTTTAGGACATCTGCTGTGGAAGATGAAAGAAGAAAACAATGAAACATATGACTGAATGACTGATGTGGTGACTTCAGTGGCAAGGTTATATCCTAAATGCACGTGACCTACTCATTTGTCAGGGCAAAGAGCCAATAGGGAAAATTATTCTTTTTAAATAACCTAAAAAATTAGAAACTGACAAACTATGATACTTTTTGTTCAAAACTGACCTAATGCAGGTCAAAGTTAAGGGAAAACTGAAGATATATAATGACATTAATATGTTAGTCTTAAAGATAAAAAGTACATTTTAAGTGGAGCTATATATGATACTGGCTATAAATACAGGCCAAATTTCACTAAATTTTGCCTATATTCCTTCTAAGTATATTCAAAGAGCCCATGATATGTTAACATTTGGTCTTTGAAGAAAAGTGATTGGGTGTGGTTAGGATTTTCCACGTTAAAAAGTCTCTAACTGACCTTCTTTTCCTTCACTTAGCTATAGTTTCATGGCCCCTAAGGAGAAGGAACAATGTATTTCTGCTTCAAGGGAATTATATGCCCTGTTCCATTAGTACGTAAGAACAATATTCATGCTCAACCATTTTCTCCTCTGGGCATTTCCTCCACTACACAGGTAGCTCCCAATACATTTTTTATGCATACAGGACCAAGGACTTGAGAAAAGTGTTGCTTTAAAGAGGATGACTCTGGGATCACTGAATAAGGCTATGGGGTGTTTGGGTTGTTATTACACTAATCTTCTCTTCCTCTTACCTATCACCGTGACATCTTAGTTGTGAGAAATCCCCATACAGGTTGTGACAGTTTCAATGTTTTAGGAGTTGCTCACTGGGGAAATGTATACATAATACTTAAAAAGCATTGTCTTTGGAGTCAGACAAGTCTGGGTTCAAATTCCAGCTCCAATTTACTAGCTAGGTGATCTTGAGCAAGTAAACAAAAATTCATGCTCCACATCTCCATTTCTCATCCTGAAATGAAGGACAAACATTAAGATCAAACTCATGACATTCTTATGGTGATTACAAAAATAATGTGTATAAAGACTTATTATGGTACCTGGCACATAATAGTGGTTCATAATGTGCAGGTAAATAAAAATAACTCAGTGCTTTCTCTTGCTCTTACTTCAAAGGAAAAAGCAACTCTTTCATCCTTTACTTTTCCAGGCCCCCATGTAAGCACACAAACTCTCTGAAAATAAACTGCTATAGTTAAGAACTTGACCTCTGGACTCTGATTGCCTGGGTTTGAGTCTCTGCTCTGCTACTTACAAGCTGTGTGATCTCAGGCAAGTTACCTTTCTAAGCCTCAGTTTTCTCATTGGCAAAATGAGCAGTAAATGGAATCATGTATTTAAAGTGCAGTGATTAGCATATAATATGTGTTAAATAGGTAAGCAAATGATATTAATAGGCAGCCTCACTCTTAGCTCATGAAGATAAGCTGATAGTTTTTTCAGAGGCAGTATGACAAAAATGGAATTTTAGGCTTCCTGCCAATAGTGTACAAAATTCTGTACTATACTTGGTTCTGTGGTGGCAGCAAAACTCACCGTAGGATGGTTAATGACTTGGCTTCTTAAATAGGGAGTTTCTAACTCCTTAGGCAATAAAGAAATAGTTCAGCTACACTGGGACAACCTGTGAGGACTTCTAGACCTCCAATTATGGGTCTCACAATGTGGGCAAGGGCATTCAGAGATAGCATCTGACAAAAAAACTTTTTTTGATTGAATAGCCATCTATGCTCTCAGTTACCATCAGCTCAGCTTTCCGATTCATAAAGATCCTTTCTAGAAGATCATTACATCTGTCCTTTCATAAATATTTGGATCTGCTATTTTCCACAGTACCATGTGCCACGGTACTGTAACTCTAGTTTTAGGATGATGCCTCGCCCAATGCATTAGGTACTCTCGGGAATAAGTTTGCGATTTCTGGAAACCTCTTAATTCTTTTAGGCTAAGTGAATACCATTAGACAACATATATCTACAATGTACTAATGGCACCCAGGTGGCCTAAAATGTGGCACACCCCTTAAATTCCTAACTCATTTCCATACAAGTCATTTATAATTTTCAAACAAACTCTACCCAAAATGAAACCAAATTATGGTATCTTTCCACAGAATATAAAACACAGAAACACATGCTTAAAATATGCATTTCTCAAGTGGTAAAGGAAAGATCTACATGGTAATATTTCACAATAAATATTCCAGTTATGAAAGCCTCTTCATGATCTGCTAACTAAATGGAAACAGAAAATCAGATCCTAAGAATGCTGCTAAGGGATGGAATCAAATAAGGTAACCCGTTATTTTATCTAATAAAATGGTTTGATCTTAGAAAGGTGCGTATGAACCAATGCTTATTTAACTATACGTTGGAATAGCATTACAAAGCCATCTTTCAGTGGATCTATTAGCAAATTGAATAATCACTCCCATTGACCTCTTTATAAATCCAAATACTCAAATAGTAATACTTAAAGTGGCATTTACTTATGACCCAAGAGATGCTAGCTCAAAGCTACATACCTTAAGTAACTTTTATTCCAACAAGGATCTTATGGCACCGCACTGGTACACAGGTATATTGAGGCACAGTAACCTGAAAGACAAGCCATAAGGCTTGTAACATCAGGAACTGTAACATGGGGGAGCATTTATGGTACATAGCCACCTCTATATAGATTCCACTTCCTGTTCCATTGGCTACATTTATTTTTTGAGACGGAGTCTCACTCTGTCACCCAGGCTGGAGTGCAATGGCATGCTCACTGCAAGCTCTGTCTCCTGGGTTCAAGCGGTTTTCCCACCTCAGCCTCCTGAGTAGCTGGGACTACAGGCGTGCGCCACCACACTTAGCTAATTTTTGTATTTTTAGTAGAGACGGGGTTTCACTATGTTGGCCGTGCTGGTCTCGAACTCCTGACCTCGTGATCGGCCTGCCTTGACTTCCCAAAGTGCTGGGATTACAAGTGTGAGCCACTGTGCCGGGCCCCCATTGGCTACATTTTAAGATTCAATGATATCAAAGGAAAAGTCTGCCAGCTACCAGAGAATGTTCTAATGCTAGAAGAATTTGTATCCAAGATAGAAAAACGCATTGACAAGCAACTCCCTGGAAACTTCTAATGAACAGATCAGGTTGTTCTGCGGTGCTGTGCCCGGATCCCAGTGATTGCGACTTCATGCCCTTGCGTATTGAGGGACACTCGTGAAGTGGAAAGAGAGTGAAAGAATATTGAGGGTCCTGAATAAAGAAATTAAGACAGAAGCACAGAAGAGCTTTCATGGAGGGAGGCAGTACTTTGTAACTGTGGAAATGATTTTATACACACAAAATAAATCATATAGAACTCTTTGGATTATTTAATATTCTAACAGGCAGTGATAAATTTCCAGGGCAGGGTTATGCCAACTATCTGTTTCTCAAACAGTTCTTACTCTTGGGAACTTTCCTAGGTGAGTATTTCATTTGGGTAACATATTGGGAAATGCTGCTCTAAAGACAATTTTAACAACAATAGTTAGAATAACTAGAATTTATTAAGTGCTAGGAACAGAATATGTGAAACTCAGGCATCATTCTAGAAGCAAAGTGGAAGATAGGTCCCAGTGAGCAGTTTGCGAGTGGCTAAAAACAGATGAGGACTCTGAAGGCCCATTTTTACATGTCAATGACTGTATAAGCTTAAGGATGGCAAAATGAGTGAAAAGAATCACTCAGAGCTAAATCATCATAATCATAAACAAAGGTAATAGTAATAATTTCCCTTTATTGATTACTTGCTATGTTACAGGCACTATGCTTAATCAATCCTCAAGACAACTCTGTAAGTAGAATCTTATCATTATCTCTATTTTGCGCTTGTTTTCCTCCAATCACACAGCTAATAAGTGGCGGGGGTGGGGTTAAAACCCGGGTTTGTTCAGCTACTAGTTCTTTGTTTTAATGCTAGTAGAATGTTCCCTCATTAATACATTGGTGACAGCAAATTGTCAAGGACCTTCAGAATATCACGTACAGTGCTTTACCCTATAGTTAATTGCACTCAGCAGAAGGCACTAGGAGAAAACGATATATATGAATGGATTCTCACAGTTCAGAATTAAAAACACAGGAAAATACAATCAGCAACCCAAATGTCTTTAATCCAAAGTAACTTGCAAAAAAATTCCATGTGGAGGCTAGTTGCCCTGATACACTAATGAATCTATTGCTCACTCTGCATTTTAAAATCTCCATTAAGGTAAAACAGCACTCAAGAGAGAGATCTTATTGTGCAACACATTCTGTGAAAGCCACTTACTAGTAAGATTAACATGCCCTTAACAATGGTGTGGAACAGTCAGCATTTCCTATTATGAGAAGTATTTTTTTTTTTTTTTTTTTGCATGGAGAGTTATCAGAAGGTTCCATTTACTTTGTATGCCACCCCGCACCACCCCGTCTGCTTTATAAAACAGTAGCATTGTGGTCTTCAGTTGAGAAACATGTATTGGGCACCTACTACGAGCCAGGAAAAAGACACAGGACATTCCCTCTATGGGAAGACAAAATCCTTTAATTTTTAGTAGGAAGTGATGAGAACTTAAATGGAGAGTATAATAGTTTCAATATCCCCTCTAAAACCCATATTGAAACTTAACTGCCATTGTGATGGTATTAAGAGGTGGAAACTTTAAGAGGTGATTATGTCATGTGGGCTATGGCCCCATAAATGAACTAATGCTGTTATAACAGGAATGGGTTACTTAAGGCAGAAGTGTGCTCCTGATAAAAGGATGGCCTAGTTTCCTTTCTCTGTCTCACACACACATGCTTTCTCAGCATGTGATGCTGCTATAGTTTGGGTATGGTTTGTTTGTACCCCCTAAATCTCATGTTAAAATTTCATCCCCAGTACGGTGGTGTTGTAAGGTGGGGCCTAGTAGAAGGTATTTGGGGTATGGAAGTACATTTCTCTTGAATAGAGTAATGCTGTCCCTGGGGGGTGAGTGAGTTATTACTCTACCGGTTCCCAAGAGAGCTGGTTGTTAAAAATAGCCTGGCACTTCTTTCCCTTCTCTTGCTTCCTCTCTCACCATGTGATCTCTGCACATGCCTGCTCTGCTGCTTCTTCCAAGAGTGGAAACACTCTGAGACCAACAGATGTAGATACCAGTGCCATGCTTCTTGTTCAGGCAGAACTCTGAGCTAAATAAACCTCTTTTCTTTACAAATTACCCAGCCTCAGGTATTCCACATAGCAACACAAAATGGACTAAGGCAGATGCTTTCTGCCATTTTTTGACTCAGTAAGAAGGTCCTCACAAGATGCCACTCAACCTTTGACTTCACAGCCTGCAGATCCCTGAGCCAAATAAACTTTTTTGTTTTGTTTTGTTTTTTAAGACAGATTCTTGCTTTGTCACCCAGGCTGGAGTGCAGTGGCATGATCTCAGCTCACTGTAACCTCTGCCTCCCAGGTTTAAGTGATTCTCCTGCCTCAGCCTCCCAAGTAGCTGGAATTACAGGTGTGTGCCACAATGCTTGGCTAATTTTTGTCTTTTTTTAGTAGAGACAGGGTTTCGCCATGTTGGCCAGTCTGGTCTCAAACTCCTGACCTCAGATGATCCACCCACCTCGGCCTCCCAAAGTGCTGGGATTACAGGTGTGAATCATCCCGCCTGGCTTAACCTTCTATTCTTTATAAATTGCCCAGTCTGTAGTAGACTATTATAACAACAGAAAACAACAAAAACAGAAAATGGGTACTAAAAGATGGGAATGTTGTTAAAACAAATTCCGAAAACTGTGGAAGTAGCTTTGGAATTGGGTAATGGGCAGAGGCTGGAAGAATTTGGAAGAATAGGCTAGAGAAAGCCTAGCTGGCTGTGAATAGAATGTTAAGGGGGATTCTGGTGAAGGCTCAAAAGAAGAAGAGAGCTATAGGAGAAGTTCAAATCTTCTTAGAGATTACTTAGGTGATTATGATCAGAATGTTGATAGAAATATGGAAAGTAAAGACCCTTCTGAGGATCTCAGAGAGAAATGAGAAACAAAGTATTGGAAACTGGAGTAAAGACCATCCTCGCTATACACTTATAAAAAACTTGGCAGGATTGTGCCCATGTCCTAGAACTTTATAGAATGCCTAATTTAAGAGTGGTGAATCTGGCCGAAGAAATATCTAAGCAGCACAGCATTGAAGCTATTGCTTGGCAACTTTTAATCACATACAGTTAGATGTAAGAGAAAAGAAATTACTTAAAGATAAAATTTATAATTAAAATAGAGAAGCAGAACAGAAAAGTTAGGAAAATTTGCAACCTGGCCATGTAAAGAGTGAAAAGGGGTGTGTGTGTGTGTGGGGGTGTGTGTGTGTGTGTGTGTGTGTGTGTGTTTTAAGCTATCTTCTACAGGAAGGAGAAAAGGTGTGTTTAGGAGAGCAAATCAAAGGTATTGCCAAGCAACCATTTGCTAAAGACATTATCATAAATAGAAGGGAGCAGGAGCTACTTGTCAAGACAATGGGAGAAATGTCCTGAAGGCATTTCAAAGATCTCAAAGATCTTTGAGGCTTCCCCTCTCATCAGAGTCCAAGAGCACCAGGGGTGCAGAATGGTTTTGGGTGAAGGGCTTAGGGCATCTTCCAAGCACTCTCTGCCTAAGGATGCCTTGGGTCTATTCTCCCCACATTCTAGCACAGTGTCCCCTGGCCAACCCAGCTGTGACCCAAGTGAGCTCAGGTGCAGCTCAACCTGTTGCTCCAGAACGTACAAACCACACATGTTAGCAGCATCCATGTGGTGCTACTTCTTCCGGTTTGTGGAAGGCAAGAGCTGTGTAGAGATGGCTTTCTCCACTTATATTTCAAAGGATGTTGTGGACTGCCTGGGGGCCTAGTTATAGACTTGTCACAGGGGTGGAGCCACCACAGAGAGACTACTAGGGCAATGACTAGAGGAGCCATGGGAGACAGGCAACCTCAGAGAATCCAGAACTATGGGGTCACAAGTGGGCAACTCCATACTAGGAAAGCTACAGCCATGAGACTCCAAATTGTGAGAGCTGCTGGGTAGACTGAGCCCAGAAAAGCCATAGAGGCAGAACTTTCTGAGACCTTGGGGGCCCCAACCCCAACCTCAGTGTATACAAGAAGTGAGACATGGAGTCAAAGGAGATGATTCTCCAGCTTTAAACTGAATGATGTTTTCCCTGTTGGGTTTGGGAATTATTTGAAACAACGAACCCTTCCTGCCTATTTCTCCATTTTAGAATAGGAATATATATTCTATTCCTGTCCCTTCATTGTATGTTGTTATTTTTTTCCTTTGCCATTCCTTTTTTTTTTTTTTTTTTTTTTTTTTTTTTTTTTTTTTTTTGAGACGGAGTCTTGCTGTGTCACCCAGGCTGGAGTGCAATGGCCAGATCTCGGCTCACTGCAAGCTCCGCCTCCCGGGTTCACGCCATTCTCCTGCCTCAGCCTCCCGAGTAGCTGGGACTACAGGCACCCGCCACCTCGCCCGGCTAGTTTTTTTTTTGTATTTTTTATTAGAGACGGGGTTTCACCGTGTTAGCCAGGATGGTCTCGATCTCCTGACCTCGTGATCCGCCCGTCTCGGCCTCCCAAAGTGCTGGGATTACAGGCTTGAGCCACCGCGCCCGGCCCATTTTTCTTTTTTTTATTAAGTTTTATTTTAAGTTCAAGGGAACAATTGTAGGTTTTTTACACAGGTAAATTTGTGTAATGAGGGTTTACTTTACAGATTATTTCATCACTCAGGTACTAAGCCAAGTACCCATTAGTTATTTTTGCTGATCCTCTCCTTCCTCCTACCCTCCACCTTCTGAAATGTGCCAGTGTGTCTGTTGTTCCCCTCTATGTGTCCATGTGTTCTCATCATTTAGCTCCCACTTATAAGTGAGACCATGCAGTATTTGGTTTTCTGTTCCTATGTTAGTTTGCTAAGGATAATGGCCTCCAGCTCCATCCATGTTCCTGCAAAGGAGAGGATCTCATTTTTTATTATTGCATACTATTCCATGGTGTATATGTACCACATTTTCTTTATCCAGTCTATCATCGTGTCTTTGCTATTGTGAATAGTGCTGCAATGAACATACACGTGGATGTGTCTTTATAATAGATTGATTTATACTCCTTTAGGTACATATCCAGTAATGGGATTGTTGAGTTGAATGTTATTACTGTTTTAAGTCTCTGAGAAATTGCCACATTGTCTTCCACGACGGCTAAACTAATTTACATTCCCATCAACAGTGCATAAGTGTTCCTTTTTCTCCACAGCCTTGCCAGCATCAGGTATTTTGTGACTTTTTAATAATAGCCATTCTGACCGGTGTGAGATGGTATCTCATTGTAGTTTTGATTTGCATTACTCTAATGACCAGTGATGTTGAGATTTTTTTTCATTTGATTATTCGTCGCCTGTATGTCTTCTTTGGAAAAGTATCTGTTTGTGTCCTTTGCCCACTTTTTAATAGGGTTGTTTGTTTTTATTCTTGTAAATTTCTTTAAGTTCCTTATAGATGCTGGATGTCAACCTTTGTCAGAGGCATGCCTTGCCAAAATTTTCTCCCATTCTGTAGGTTGTCTGTTTAGTCTTTTGATAGTTTATTTTGGTGTGCAGAACCTCTTTAGTTTAATTAGATTCAATTTGTCAATTTTTGCTTCTGTCACTACTGCTTTTGGCGTCTTTGTAATAAAATCTTTACCCATGCCTATATCCTGAATGATATTGCCTAGATTTTCTTCTAAGGTTGTTACAGTTTTGGATTTTACATTTAAGTCTTGAATCCCTCTTGAGTTGATTTTTGCATATGGTGTAAGAAAAGGTTCCAGTTTCAACCATCTGCATATGGCTAGCCATTTATCCCGGCACAATTTATTGAATGGGGAGTCCTTCCCCCATTGCTTGTTTTAATCAGGTTTGTCAAGGATCAGATAGTTATAGGTGTGCAGACTTATTACGCGGCTCTCTATTCTGTTCCATTGGTCTATGTGTCTATTTTTGTACCAGTACCATGTTGTTTTGGTTACTGTAGCCCTGTAGTATACAGTTTGAAGTTAGGTCGCATGATGCCTCCTACTTTGTTCTTTTTGCTTAGGATTGCCTTGGCTATTCAAGATTTCCGTAGGTTCCATATGAACTTTAAAATAGTTTCTAGTTCTACAAATAATGTCAATGGTAGTTTAATACGAATGACATTGAATCTATAAATTGATTTAGGCAGTAAGGCCGTTTTAACAATATTGATTCTTGCTATCCAGGAGCATGGAATGTTTCTCCCTTTGTGTCATCTCTGACTTCTTTGAGCAGTGTTTTGTCATTCTTATTGTAGAGATCTTTCACATCAGTCATTAGCTATATTCCTAGATATTTTATTCTTTTTGTGGCAATTATGAATGGGAGTTCACTCCTGATTTGGCTCTAGGCTTGACTGTTGGTGTACAGGAATACTAGTGATTTTTGCACATGGATTTTGTATCCTGAGACTTTGCTGAAGTTTCCTATCAGCTTAAAAGCTTTTGAGCTGAGACTAGGGTTTTCTAGATAAAGGATCATGTCATCTGCTAACAGGGATAGTTTGACTTCCTCTCCTCCTATGTGGAGGTGCTTTATGACTTTTTTTCTCTTGCCTGATTGCTCTGGTCGAGAGGGCCAATACTACGTTCAATAAGAGTTGTGACAGAGGGCATCCTTGTCTTGTGCTGGTTATCAAGGGGACTGTTTCTAGTGTTTGCTCATTCAGTATAATATTGCCAGTGGCTTTGTTATAGATGGTTTTTATTATTTTGTGTTATGTTCCTTTGATACCTAGTTTACTGAGAGTTTTTAACATAAATCAGTGTTGAATTTTCTTGAAAGCCTTTTCTGCATCTACTGAGATAATCATGTGGTTTTTGTCTTTAGTTCTGTTTATGTGATGAATCATATTTATTGATTTGTGTATGCTGAACCAACCTTGCATCCCAGATATGAAGCCTACTTGATCGTGGTGGATTAACTTTTTGATGTGCTTGCTGGATTTGGTTTGCCAGTATTTTCTTGAGGATTTTTGTATTGATGTTCATCAAGGATATTGGCCTGAAGTTTTCTTTTTTGTTGTATCTCTGCCAGGTTTTGCTATCAGAATAATGCTGGCCTCATGGAATGAGTTAAGGATGAATCCCTTGTTTTCAAATTTTTGGAACATTTTCAGTAGGAATGGTACCAGCTCTTCTTTGTACATCTGGTAGAATTCAGCTGTGAATCCCTCTAGTCCTGGACTTTATTCAATTGGTAGACTATCTATTAATGCCTCAATCTCAGAACCTGTTATTTGTCTGTTCAGAGATTCAATTTCTTCCTAATTCAGTCTTGGGAGGATGTATGTGTCTAGGAATCTATCCATTTCTTCTAGGGTTACTGGTTTGTGTGCAAAGAAGTGTTCATCCTATTCTCTGATAGTTGTTTGGATTTCTATGGGGTCAGTGGTAATATCCCTCTTGTCATTTCTGATTGTGTTTATTTAAATCTTCTCTTTCCTTCTTTATTAGTCTAACTAGCAGTCTATTTTATTTACTTATTTTTTCAAAGAACAAAACAAAACAAAACAAAACAAAACAGCTCCTGGATGGATTGATCGTTTGAATGGTTTTTCATGTTTCTATCTCTTTAAGTTCAGCTCTGATTTTGGTTATTTCTTGTCTTCTGCTACCTCTGGATTTGTTTGCTCTTGGTTCTCTAGTTCTTTTAGTTGTGATGTTAGGTTGTTAACTAGAGATCTTTGTAACATTCCAATGTGGACATTTAAAGCTATAAATTTAACTCTTACCACTGCTTTAGCTGTGTCCCAGAGATTCTGGTACACTGTATCTTTGTTCTCATTAGTTTCAATGAACTTCTTGATTTCCACCTAAAGTTTACTATTTACCCCAAAGTTATTCAGGAGCAGGTTATTCAATTTCCATGTAATTGTGTGGTTTTCAGTGAATTTCTTAGTCTTGATTTCAGATTTGATTGTGCTGTGGTCCAAGAGGCTGTCTGTTATAATTTCAGTTCTTTTCCATTTGCTGAGGAGTGTTTCACTTCTGATTATGTGATCAATTTTAGAATAAGTGTTGTGTGGTGATGAGAAGAACATATATTCTATTGTTTTGAGTTGGAGAGTTCTGTAGATATCTGTTAGGTCCATTTGATCCAGTGATGATTTCAGGTCCTGAATATCTGTGTTAATTTTCTGTCCCAGTGATCTAATATTGTCAGTGGGTTATTAAAGTCTACCACTGTTGCTGTGTGGGAGTCTAAGTCTCTTTGAAGGTCTCTACGAACTTGGTTTATGAATCTGGGCCCTCCTGTGTTGGGTGCATAAATATTTAGGATAGTTAGATCTTGTTCAACTGAACCCTTTACCATTATGCAATGTCTATTTTTGTTTTGTTTTGTTTTGTTTTGTTTTTTGATCTTCATTGGGTAAAGTCTGTTTTGTCAGAAACTAGGACTGTAACCCCTACTTTTCCTGTTTTCCATTTCCTTGGTAGATTTTCCTCGATCCCATTATTTTTGAGCCTATATATGTCACTGCATGTGATATAGTTCTCTTGAAGACAGCATACCAATGGGTCTTTGATCTTTAGCTTGCCACTGTGTGTCTTTTAATTGGGGCATTTAGCCCATTTACATGTGAAGTTTGTATTGATATCTGTGGATTTCAACCTGTCATCATTATGTTAGCTGGTTAATTTGCAGACTTGCTTATGTGGTGCTTTATAATGTCACTGGGCTGTGTACAGACTGTGTAATTCAGTGTGTTTTTGCAGTGGCTACTAACAGTCTTTCCTTTCCACATTTAGTGCTTCTTTCAGGAGCTCTTGTGAGGCAGGTCTGGTGGTAACAAGTTCCCTCAGCATTTGCTTGTCTGGAAAGGATCTTATTTCTCTCTCACTTATGAAGCTTAGTTCAGCCAGATATGAAATTCTAGGTTGAAATTTCTTTTCTTTAAGATTGTTGAATGTTAAAAAAAGAAAAGAGAAGGTTGAATATTGGCCCCCAATGTCTTCTGGCTTACAGGGTTTCAAGTGAGAGGTCTGCTGTTAGTCTGATGGGCCTCCATTTTTAGGTGACCTGGCCTTTCTCTCTAGTTGCCTGTAACATTTTTTCTTTCATTTAGACCTTGGATATCTAATGATTGTGTGTCTTGGAGATGATCTTATCGTAGAGTATCTTAGTGGGGTTCTCTGCATTTCCTGGAATTTGAATGTTGGCCTCTCAAGCTAGGTTGGGGAAGTTCTCATGGATGATATCCTGAAATATGTTTTCTAAATTGGTTCCATTCTCCTCATCTCTTTCAGGTACATCAGTTGCCTGTAGATTCAGTCTCTTTACATAATCCCATATTTCTCAATGGGTTTGTTAATTCCTTTTCATTCTTTTTTTCTCCATTCTTGTCTGCCTGTCTTGTTTCAGAAAGCCAGTCTTCAAGCTCTGAGAGTCTTTCCTCCACTTGGTCTATTTGGCTATCAATACTTGTGATTGCATTATGAAAGTCTTGTAGTGTATTTTTCAGCTCTATCAGGTTGGTTATGCTCTTCTCTGTACTATCCATTTTGTCTGTCAGCTCTGGCAATGCTTTCTCATAATGTTTATCTTCCTTGCATTGGGTTACAATGTATTCCTTTAGCTCAGTGAACTTCATTCCTATCCATATTCTGAATTCTCCTTCTGTCATTTCAGTCATCTCAGTCTCAGCCTCAGCCCAGTTCCGAACCCTTGTTGAAGAGGTGATGCACTCATTTAGAGGAAGGAGGACACTCTGACTTTTTGAGGTTTGAGTGTTCTTCTGCTGATTATTATTACTGATCTTTGTGAGCTTATCTACTTTCAATCTTTGAGGCTGCTGACCTTTGGGTGGTGTTTTTTTTTTTTTCTTTTTCTTTAACAGTCTGGCCCCTTTTCCATAGGGCTGCTGTGGCATGCTGGGGGCCTGCTCCAGTTTCTATTAGACTTGAATTTTCAAGCACCTGGAGGTATTACCAGTGAAGGCTGTGAAACAGCAAATATGGGAGCCAACCCCTTCCTCTGGGAGCTCCATCCCAGGGAGGTATGGACCTGTTGCCAGCCTAAACACATGTATAGGAGGGGGCAGACAATCCCAGTTGGGTGGTCTTGCCCAGTTAGGAGGAGTGAGATTGGGGACATGCTTTAAAAAGTAGCCTGGCCACGTTTTTGGAGAGCTACTGTGCTGTGCTGGGGGTCCACTTCATCCCCTGGTCACCATGGACACTCTGAAGCCTGAAGACTGGAATGATTAAGTTGTCGTAAGAGCAAAGATGGCAGTCTGCCCCTCCAGTTGGGAGCTCCATCCCAGGGAGGGCTGACACGTCTGTCAGCCAGAGAACACCATTAGGGGTAACCACAGACCCCAGGTGCGAGGCTCCACCTGGTGATGAGAAATGGGTTTGGGAACTCACTTTAGAAAGCAGTCTGACCACAGTTTTGTGGGTCTACTCTGCTGTGCTCTGGTATTGCTTCCATCCCCGGTCAGCTGTGGCTCTGAAGAAGCTGGAGGCTAAGTTGTTTAAACAGCAAAGATGGCAGCCCACACCTCCCTGTGGAAGTTCAATCTCAGGGAATTTTCAAAACTCTGTAGACCAGGGAACACTACTGGGGGTGGCTGGAGGCCCTGGCTGGGAGGTTCTGCCCCGTGAGGAGGAACCTGATTGGGGACCTGCTTAAAGAAGAAGTCTGACCATGCATTTGTAGAGCAGCTGCGCTTTGCTGGGGTAATGCTTCTGTCCCCTGTCATTTTGGACACTCAAAGGCCCACAGGCTGGACTGGCTGTGTCACCCAAACAGCAAAGATGGCAGCCTGCCCCTCACTCTGGGTTCTCTGTCCCAGGGAGTTTTCAAATCTGTGTTGGCCAGAGAAAACTGGCTTGAGTGGCTGGTGGCCCCAGTCGGGAGTTGCTGCCCAGTGAGGAAGAAAAGAGCAGGGGACTCATTTAAAGAACCAGTCTGGCCATGTTTTGGTAGAGCAGCTGTGCTGTGCTGCGGGATCCCTTCAAACCTTGGTAGGTTTAGACTCTCCAAAGCTTGCAGGGTGGATCAGCTAAGTTGCCCAAACAGTAAAGATGGCACCCCACCCTTCCCCTAGAAAGCTTTGTCCAAGGTAGGTGCAATACTGCTACTGGTGACTGGTTGGAATTCTAAACCAGTGGGTCTTATCCTGTGAGACACAGTGGAGGTGGACTTATCCTGTGTATTTATCACAGGATAAAACCAGTGGGTCTTAGCCTGTGAGGCACAGTGGAAGACTATCACTGCTTGGCCCCCCCGGATTCAGCCTCTTTTCTGAGGGTATGTACAGGTGTTCAACCTCCCACTTTGCTGGAGTTGCAGTTACTTTTACTAAGAAGCCTGAAAAGCTGGAGTATCTAAAGCTCCTGGGTCTCCGCACATGCCCGAGTGGCTACTCTGCAGAAACTCCATGTAGCTCTGTGTGTCAGGCTGAAGATCCCAGTGGAGTGGATTCATGAGGGGATCTCCCGACCTGAGGATTGCAAAGATCCATGGGAGAATTGTGGTTTCCCAGGGTCACACATTCTACTCAACTGCATCCTTCGGTGGGGGAGGTTCACTTGGTTCTGTCTCACTGTCAGGTGGGCTGTCATTCTTTGTTCTCCATGGGTTGAGTTGTTTCCTTCATTAGTCCCAATGTGAGTACCTGAATGTTTCAGTTGAAGGTGCTGTGTTTTACTGCCCTTTCCATTCCTCTCTGTGAGAGCCATGGAACTTCTAGTCAGCCATCTTGGCCACTCCCCATTCCCTCCATTGAATTTTGAAAGTAGACAGTTTGTTTTGATTTCACAGTCTCACAGCTAGAGATAAATTGCCTGAGGAATATGCCAACCGGAGTCTCACCAATATATGATTTAGATGAGACTTTGAACATTTGAGTTGGTATTGAAATAAGATTATTGGGGCTACAGGGATGGAATGAATCTATTTTACATGTGAGAAATACATGAAGTTTCAGGGACTAGGAGAAGAATGCTATGTTTTGTATAAGTCCCCCAAAATTTCTGTTGAAATTTAATTGCCAATGTGATGGTATTTATGGGTGACACCTTTAAAAGGTAATTAGGGGGTGAGGGCTCTGCCCTCATGAATGAATTAATACCACTGTTGTAGGAATAGGTTAGTTAAGGCAGGAATAGGCTCCTGATAAAAGGATGGGTTTGGTTCAATTTCCTCTATCTTTCATGCCTACACACTTCTTTGTCATATAATGCCTTTCATTATCTTATGACAGAGCAAGAAAGCCCTCACTAGATGTGGCCTTTCAATCTTGGACTTCCCATCTCCCAGAATGGTAAGCCAAATAAATCATTTTAAAAATAAATTATCCAGTCTATGGTCTTCTTTTATGGCGGCAGAAGACAGACTAAGACAGAGAGTCTCAGAAAAGTGCTGAGAAATTGAGAATGAAGGGTTATTCCATGAATATATCAAGATGAGAGTTTTGGGAATAGATCTGGGAAGGCAAAGGGTGAGGTTATGGTTTGTGCAAGGATTTTAAGAGTTATGAACTTGACAAACTTTGAACTTATAGAGATGAGCTGTGCTGTTCACAGAAAAAGAAAAGTGAAAAATCTCAAGTTAAAATGTCAGATATGAAAATCTTCAATAAATCAGGTCTTCTATTTATGAACAAGCAGAATTGAATGCATACATATGCAGCTACCATCTTTATAGCTAACAAAAGATTTACCAATACAGTGTTTTTGTATCTATTATAGCAATTACTCTAGAATAAAATATTTTGTCAATGGAGAATGTAAATTTAAATTTAGTCACATCTTAAACAACAGTTCAAGTTAGTAACCCAGGTAACACCCCAGATGGACAAGTCATCTGGTTCAGAAAACTTACAGTTCAAAATTTAAATCACCTTATATTTTTAACACCTACTGGGTTTTTCAGTTCTGCCTTACCTAAACTCTTTGAGGTTCAATTTCCTTCTGTATAAAATTGGGATAAAATATCTACATTCTAGCATTTCTATTGAGATTATAGAAACTTGAGGTGATATCTGGCCCAGATTGTGCTTTAGAAATGGTGGTTGTAGTGTTGCTGCTCTAAATCCAATGTCAGATGCTGGGGACAAGGGTAAAGAGAGGTGAAATGAAAACCTGACTTGAGGCAATATTCTACAAAGTTGTCTAGTTTCCACTGAAACTGGAACATCTGTATGTTTCTCTAGCTATTCATTAAACTTCTCCATTATCTAAACTACTGGAATTTGGAATAGCTGTAGAAATATTAGAGATTCGAGCAGCTATGGTGCTCATAAATCAGTAGTGCTGCTTCTATGAATAGGTTACCACCCAAAAGAGAACCGGGTAGTTTGAAAACCTTTATACTTTTAGTTAGACAAACATCCCACGTTTGTACCTAAGGAATATCCAGAAAGTTTACACCCAGGGAGAATATGGATTGTTATTCAACTTCCAGCAGAAATAGACAAACATTGGAGCAAATGAATGGTAAAATTCGATATGCACAGCAGGTCGCCCTGCCACTGTATACTTCTTTATGGGGGAAACCATAATAAAACAGTAATAAAACAGTGGATATCTAAATGAAAAAGGGAAAGGTAAGTGAAAACAGATGTGGTTCCTTTCACACTAGAGCCTCCCCATACCTGACTCTCACTGTGTATCTGGAAGGGAAGGAAGGAAATATAGGTAGAACATGAATGCCAGGGAAGCCCCAAGACAGGGGCTGGTGAATTGAGGAGTGATGTTAAAATTGATATCTATCATTTTGACTCAGGATATAAAGGTATGAAGTCCAGTGGCCAGGGTGGTGGTCTACCAACCAAGCATTTTCTCTCGCTGCCAGTTTCTGATTTTCTACCTATGGTGAGGGGATTTTCTTTGCTCCATATTATTCTTCCACAAAATAACACAAAACATGGAGTTATCTGCATTAGGTTCATGAAAGCATTAGGTCCCTGAAGTCAGGATTTGAGGCACTAAAAGGAAGAGGTAACAGGTCACAAAAGGAAAAGTATGCTTACCTCCTAATCCATATAGCAGGCCTTGAGAGTCTCCCTTTTGGAAGAAACAGAGTGTGGCTTGGAAAGAGAATATAGTTTTGTACTTCGATCTTCCCATTTTCTAATGGTGAGATATTGGGTAAGTTACTTAGCTAATTCAACAGGTTGACTAATTTTCAAAAGGAAGACAGGCAAATACTTAGAAAATGTTACTTTTCCTTCTCTCTGTGCCCATACCAGGTCATGCCTAGGCTTTACTCTTCTCAAAGCCCAGAATTAAGATCACGAGTTTCAGCAAAAATGTGAAAAAGGAGAAGCCCATGGCCATCATATATGGCCAGGAAACCTCCCCTCGAGCTCAACCAAGGCAGCAAAAACTTGAAACATTTATGAAGTCAGACTTCAACAATATCTATTAGTTGAATTTCCATTTTAACTATGCATAAAGTTGTCAGGAAACATAGTAACGAATTGAGTCTTATTTTAAACCATCTTGAGATATATAAAATAAGAAGAGAATTCAGTACAATACACTGTGTACAATACACAGTGAGAGTCAGGTATGGGGAGGCTCTAGTCTGAAAGGAACCACATCTGTTTTCACTTACCTTTCCCTTTTTCATTTAGATATCCACTGTTTTATTATTGTTTTATTATGATTTCCCCTGTTCAATCCTTTTTTTTAAATTTTAAAAAATTTTTATATATATAAGGATATGGAGACTCAAGGAAGGAACAGACCTTATCCAAAGTAACATGAGTCACTGAGGGCACTTTACTATGATAAAGGAACAAAATCAAAGCTAAGAAACAGGAACCAGATAAACCACAATTGCTTTTGAAAAAATAAATCCAAATATATTAAATTAGCTGAGAGGTAAATTTAATTATATTCTTTAATAGTCTTTCGGAGTATTAATTTCTCTGAATTTTAATGAGTTTAGTTACTGTATGTCCCCCAACATATTATGTGAAGCTTCACAAAATTCCTTCTTTCCTGATCTCAAACACTTGCTGACAGTGTAAAGGAACCAAGATGATGTAAGGACAAAGTGATGCTTCATTTTGGCAGTTATTTTAAAGATTAAATACTCAGTGAAGCAACTAGCCCAGACACTGGCACCATTATAGGTACCCAATGTTAGTTGAGTCTGAATAGTTAGCTTGAACGTTCTAAGCTTTTTAATGTTGAACTAGATATGAAAACATGCAAAATAGAATCTTGAGGAATACCTTCACCTCTGCTCATCATCAGCCCTGCTGAAGAAAGGCTAAAGTGAGCAGAAGCCTTCTAAAAGGACAGCGATGAAAAGATCTTTCTGAATGAGCTTATATTTGAGCCTGAGCCCATGACATAACTGACTTACATTCATTTTCATATACAGAGTTTTCATGTCAAGCTCCTAAAAGGCAGGGACTCTGTCATATTTCTCCAAATCTCTTATAGTAGACACAGGGAAGAAACCAAGTTGGAACTCATTCAATGACAGTGGAATTTAACCCGAAGCAGCCTCAGTTTTCTTACACCAAATCATTGCATTGAGCTCTACTGGAAAGCCTTATATAATATAAGCATATTCATACTTGTAGAAATAGCTGAGATAAGTTAAAGGTCTGAGAAGGGCAGGGGAAGGATCAGGAAGCGTAAGGCAGAGTTTGAGTTAAGTTGAAACTATTATCTTAGTAACCCAAGGATGGAGAACCTTGGCTATAATGAAACCAGAAGGATTTTGATTGGCTCTCAAGCAGAGTAATTTTCAGGCTATATGTGCTTTGTTTGTATAGGTATTATATAGCCCAGTGGTTCTTAACAAGGTGATTTTACTCCTCATGAGATATTTCGCAATATCTGGCCATATTGTGAGTTGTCACAACTAGGATGGGGTGCTACTGGCATCTAGTGGGTAAAGTCAAGGGATGCTGCTTAATATCCTTCAATATATAGGACAGCCCTTGACAACACAATTATCTAGCCCCAAATGTCAATAGCACCGAAGTTGAGAAATCCTGCTCTAGCTCAACACAGAGCCCAGCACTACTGACTGAAGGAAAAATAAATATCTCAGCTAATTTTTACAGCAGAAAAGAATCACTAACAGATATGCTCACTGGGTTTTAGGTCTCACTTGTGCTTCTCATGATAATCTGGTGTAATTTTTAGGCCAATGTTATTCATTAGCAAGTATTAGAATGTGTTGGTTGATTTATTAAAATCCTCTATGTAGAAAAAAATAGGTAACATTCCATAAATGTAATAAATACAAAAGCTCTAGAGCACTCTAGGGGCACAGGTTGGCTTCTGATTTTCCCAGTGTCCACTCCCCGCCCCTCCCACCAGCAGTGATATTACTAAATAAGAGAGAAGATAAAGTTCAGTTTGCATGTTAAATGTACCTTCTTCCATCTACCTGCAGAGATATTTCTCCTTCTTCTTCAAAGTCCTTTCTCAAGGTTACCACATAGGTGAGAAAAGGATGACAGGATATCAAAGGGGTTCACAAGTTCCCTGGTTAGCTCACATGTTCCACTATTGAGATTCCAACCTATAATCAAAGCACCAGATCCTGTCTCAGCACAGATTTAATTTAGACAAAGTCAGGAAGAAAAGTAGTATTGGATATGCTAAGGAAAAAGTGGAATGCTGCTAGAGGTAGATCCATGAATGCAGTATTTTCTTTCAACTTTTTTAAAATTTCAATAGATTTTTTGGGAATGAAGTATTTCCTGTCATGACATTCTCCTGTCTTAGGAAAAAGGGCAGTCAGAAAAAAGTGTCTAAAAGCTCTAGTCTCTGATATTAGTTTAGAAATGGGTAGTATCCTAATGTAGTCCAAATTAAGGGACAATCCAAATGCAAGGGAAAAAAACATTCAAATGTATAGCACAAACCTTCAAAAAGATTTTTTTCCCCCAAACACTCTACCTTACACTATGAAAAATTTAATTTCTTATTGTTTTAATCCCGAACACACATCGCCTATTTTCTCCCTTGAGGTTACTAAGGAAGTAGCATTTGACCTTGGTGAATGGGACACTCTGTACAGAAAACTTTCATCAAATTTTGCATAGGAAGTTATCATTTCCTTGGGATCAAAATTCACAAATTCTAGACAAAAACTTAGCCTAATTACATAGACTGTATATCATACCATTAACAGTTCTTCACCACAAAACTGTGTATTTGTTCTTTTTAAACACTAGTTCTTTCATTCAGCAAGAAACGTTCACTGCTAGACAAGGAATCAATTTCTACAGTCTAGCAAAAGTGCACGTTTGTAAAGTTGGCAGAACACTTGGTTTATTGGCAACACATGTAATGTCATCTTGATTGCACCATATTAATATGGCTTCTTCAAAGTTTGTCAGTTTTAAAATACCAAACTCAAGGGGTGATTTAATTTTAATTCTCAGTGGACCAGTATTTTTAGATTACAGAAAAAATTACTGAGCAAGCTTAACTACATTCAAAAGGATAAAAGGATAAACAACAAAAGAATAAATCGGTCTTGCCAAAGCCTTAAACTGTACAGGCATTATAGAGAAGAAAAATTGATGACATCTTTACAAAGACCTACTCTTTCCTTAGCACTCAGACAGCATCTCATTCCTCATCACTCCATCTATCAAGGGTCATTTTAACTATTTCAGTGATTTATGCCAGTTATTCCCAACAGCACGAGAGGCAGAGACATCTGTTCTACCTTGAAAGGAATTGGATTACAAAGCCTAGATGCTAAAAGGGATATATGAAAGGATTGTATTAAATTAGCAATGATTTACTGCATTCAGCGCTACTGATCCATTCCTCCATCCTGAAGCCGAGGCCTTCCTTGGCTTCCCTAGACCTCATTCTCTTGGTTTTCCTTCTTTTTCTTCTGGAGTCCTTTCTCCTCTATAACATCTTACACTGTTTCTATGCCCCAGGCCTTGCTTCTCTATTCTCTCTCCCTGTGTGTCTCATCTGCTCTCATGGTTTTAATACTGGCCAGAGGCTAATAATACTGAATGTCTGTTACCAGCATAGAACTCATTCCTAAGCAATTTAAATGCAAGGCCATATAGTGCCTGACACACAGAAAAGTTGCTCAGTAAATGTTGAATGAAAAAAATTAATAAATGAAATATTAAAGTAGGTAAATAAGACTTAAAAGACACATGAGGAGCTGAGGTGTCCTATACAAACTCATCGTAGAACAGTCAGTGCCACCCTGCCTTACCAGCTGACCACAAATATATTGTTGAGCCCAGGAAAGATCAGCAATGCCCAGCTTAGATCAGCAGAACCGCATAGCCAACCTATAGCCCAAAAGAAATAAAATATATTTAGCTGGTTTAAGCCACTATGTATTAGAGTGTTTTTGAATGCAACACAATCTTAATAATTAACTAGTTCAAAGTCTGCTTTCCTGCTAGTCTTTAATTCCTCCTTGAGGGCAGAGATGTAATCTGTCTTATCATGCTGTGCCTAGCCACCATAATGCCTGCTTATGCAAGACACTCAATAAACATCTATTAACAAATATATCAGTTCTGCTAATGGTGATGAGAAGCACTCAGTTATTTGCCACCTGGAATTAGAGCAAATGGCCGCTGAACACAGAATATCAAAATGTGTTAGCTAAATAAGTTATTTGTAACAATAAATATTAATTGAGCACTTACTGTTGACAGACACTGTCTATGCTATGCTTATGGTATCTATTTAATAAACCTCTATTATAAATAGGGATGCAATGGAGGTTGTATATTTAAATGGAGTCCTGGTTGGGAAGGGAGATAGACCACTTTTAAGACACCAGTAGCCATTCACAAAGAAAAAGTGGCACTAGAGGAAAAGGTCCCTAAACTATTCTGATTTGCTTTGGGGATTTTTTTCTCCCTCATTAAATATTCTGGGTACAATTAACCAATTATCCACTAAGTGAACAGCTTACCTTGTATGCCAATTAGAGATTTACTGAATTAGTTCATGAATCTTCTAACATGGATTCTAAATGCTGTCTTCTCAGAGAAAAATCAAGTAAGGACAGAGGGGAAATGGCTGAAGAAGGAACATAAGAGAAAAGTTACTTGCTGGCAGCTTCTATAATCCCCACTTTTTGAAATGCCCTTTGTTCCTTCCTTGTTGCTTGAAAAGAACCCGATTTTGTTCACAGCCTGAGGCAGTCTGCTAGACAAACGTCCTCGCTGTATGAATGGCTTGCTTGAGCACATATTATCCCATAAAGGGCTGTGATTAATCTGGGCTTTGTTGGGCTGGATGTATCATAGAAAGGACTCAGTAGAGGGACCATGTGAGCTGCACTATTCTGCTTTTAAGTGTTTTTCCCCCAAATAAACTATTTTAAATAGTAGTATGTGTCCATTTGTGTGTGTGTGTGTGTGTGTGTGTATTCAAACCCTCTTTGAATGGCAACCAGCAATCACAAAGGGGCATGTTTCCCTTGTCCCAGTGTTTTGTGCTTTTGGAAGGGACACAATCAACTGTGCCATTATGAGGGCAATGGCAGGTCTCTGGTGGAGCTCAACTGAGACAGCTCCTGCCCTAACGAGGTCCTCTGTGAAGGTCTTACACCCAATTCAGGGTAAGTCACCTGTGCTCATGCATGGAAAGAAAGAGAGAAGGAGCAAAGAATCTCAATATGGATGTGTCATTTCCTAGAATCTCCCTGTATCTGTGGACAGACCATCGTCAAAAGGATGCCACACCTCTCAGTGCAAAAGATCACCACAATCCAAGGTGAAGACAAAAGTCTGCAGCAAGAATGAAATCTCTGAACTCTCACTAGGAGTGCCCAAATCTGGATGACCTAAAATGGGCTTCCTCTACCAGAGTGCACTGCACCTCAGAAACACAGCACTCCCAGAACTTTGCATCACTCCTTCCCTTTTCTTGACGAGGGAGCTCACGACAGAATCAGTTAAGGCCTAGTGGTTCCAGGTGAACTGTGTGTTTGAAGCATGACACCACTGAAGCAAACATTTCAGGAAAAATGACCTGCAGTTGAGATTCTATTTCTGCCCTCAAGGAGGAATTAAAGTGATCAGATGTTCATACAGGGAACAAAGGGAAGGGACGTGTGACAAATCTCAAGAATGTTGCTTTGTTTAACCCCTTGCCTACTGTGTATCCCAACAATCAAACCAGGATGTGGGAAACACAAAAAGGAAGTCCTTCATTGGGTGCACTGGGTAAGTATATCCTGCTGAGAGGTTAAAGATAGTTCTCCAGTTTTCTTCTAAAGATAAGCTCTTGCCAAAAGTCGGTAAGATAGGGCTGAGCTCTTTTCTCGTTTCTTATGCCTAAAAGGAGTCAGGATATAGGAAGAGCTGAGACAGCACAGTATGGTGGAAAAGATCAGGCTTGGGAACTAAATAGACTTGGCTTTGAATCTCAATCAAGACACCAATTAGCTGTGTGACGTTGAATGAGAATTTCACATCTCTACACTCATTTCCCATTATGCCTTTCAAGACTGATGACACGCACCTCATGGGGTGGTTGGGAAGATTAGCAATAATAAACCTGAAGTACATGGCACATAAAAGATGCTAAAACTTGTTAGCTAAGCATCTAACTATAGCACAGTATAGAATCTTCTGCACAGAATACATCATGAAAATTGCTGGGTCCTCCTTCTTCATGCTTTCGGAGGAAAATGGACCATTGCATGCAGTCCCACTCCTTGTACAAACTGCGAAGAATAATCTCTTAACAGTGACCCAATCCGGTGAGCAGGACTTAATACTCATGTGCCTTAAGTCACTTCTCACTGTGTAATGACACTTTTTTCATGCAGGTGCTTAGGTCGCCAGAAGATACTGTCTGAGACAAGGTTTTTAAGTGGAAGAAAAACTGACCTGAAGTAACCAAGAACTGCCCTGTGGCTGAGAAACTTAAACCAGCAGAGCGAATAGATTCCAACTCTGACAATGCAGATCGTAAAGTATTTTGACCAAGTCGAATGTCATAGGAATTTGCCCTAAAAACATATTTTTAAATTACATCTGTAAATTTCTATTTTCTCTTAAGAACAAGTCAACTCTTGATTGTTTTTCTGACGGCAAGTACAAGGTCCCTCCAGCTTTGGTTACTTGGTACATCAGGCAATATGTCTCAATAAGGTATTACCCACACGACTAGAGAACAAAGTGGGGGCCCCTTCTAAGGCCACCTTTGGTTTGAAACACATTTTCATGTAACTGAAAGAAAACGGACTTTGGAGTGAGATAAGCTGCATTTCACTATTGGTTTTACCATTTTCCAGCCAGGTGACTTTGAACAAGTTATTTCACGTCCGAGTGTCCGTTTCCTCATCTATAAAATGGAGAGAAAAAATACCAACCTACTTACCTTCAAAAATTACTGTGAGAATTCAGATGATGTTACGTAAAGTGTTCGGCACTGTTGGGGGCCCATAAACTGATACCCTGAAGACTGCCACTTTGGCATGCTGAGAGACCCGAGAAGCTGCCACAGAATCAGGGTCCCGCTAACCTTGCCTTTTCTACCAGCTCCCATGCCAAATGAAGTGAGGGACTCTTCCGGAATTTCCCCATCTGAGCAAAAAAGCTTCTTTCCAAAAGAAATACAATCATCTTAAGTCCAATTCCCTAGGGATCTCATCAAATAACCTGGAAAGCTCAAACCACGGGAGAAGAGAGTGAGACTCATCACCACACCCAGACAGACCTTTCAGCCACTCTTCTTAAGGGGCTATGGACAGTGCTCTCACTACATGTAGTAGTGGGCCAGTGGAATTGTGCTCTCTTCCCTTTCCCCCTTGTGGATCTGGTCTTTAAGTCAATGAACCCTTGCTGTTTCCAAAGCTGATCATGCTGGAAGGTTATCCTAGAGCTGTTCTGAGAATATATATCTTAAAATAGTAGTTCCAAGAGATTACCTAAGAAACTTTATCTGCATAAGACAACCTTTGCTCCTTTGAATCATTGTCTGAGCACTGGGTCTATTCATTCTCCCTGAAAATCATCTACTCCTACCACTCTCATTTCCCTCTCCCCTATGAAGAAGGCATTTAAGTCTCAATCTGTTGGCCTCTCTTTGAGTTCATATTTTGTATGAACATGTGTGTGTATAACAGTAATACATTTGTTGTACTGTTCTCTTAATTAACCTGTTTTCTTATAGTGCTGGCTGTTGGCTGTGAATATTTATGATGGAGAAGGGGTCATACCCTTTCCGTCCCTACCGCAAATACTAAGTTCTGGATAACTATCAATCATTGTTTTCATTATTAATTACCTTAGGCTAGAGAGTAGGGATCCCATAAGTTATAAAACATAATTCTTTCCTAATACCCAGATGTCTACGTAATATCTGATCCTATGGAACTTGGAAAAGTGCTCAGGGCAAGTTTTAGTAATACTCCAAACAATGGTAGAAATTTTACTAGACAGGGAAAAAGCTAAACAATGGAATCAGCTCTTGAATAATTAAAAATGACATTTCCTCATTTTTACTATTATGGTTAATATGGTTTGGATCTGTGTCTCCACCCAAATCTCACGTTCAACTGTAATCCCCAGTATTAGAGGTGGGGACTGCTGGGAGGTGATTGGATGATGAGGGAGATTTCTCATAAATGGTTTAGCACCATCAGCTCAGTGCTCTTCTCCTGAGAGTGAGTTCTCATGAGATCTGGTCATTAAAAAATGTGTGGCACCCCCCACCCTGCTCTCTCTTCCTCCTGCTCTGGCCATGTGAAGTGCTGGCTCCTGCATTGCCTTCTGCCATGATTAAATGTCTCCCGAGGCCTCCCCAGAAGCTAAGCAGATGCCAGCATCAGGCTTCTTGTACAGCCTGCAGAATACTGTCTGAGACAAGGTTTTTAAGTGGAAGAAAAATTGACCTGAAGTAACCAAGAACTGCCCTGTGGCTGAGCCAATTAAACCTATTTTCCTCATAAATTACCCAGTCTCAGGTATTTCTTTATTAGTCACTGTGAGAACTGACTAATACATAGGTGGAAAGGCACATTCTCTAGCTTAAAGAAAGCAGAGTAGACAAGTGAGCTTTTAATATCTTTTATCTAGGAACAGATCTATTGAATTTAAATTGAATTTAAGTATTCATTAATCGCTCCACTATTTGTACGCTGGGACCAAGTCTTCATTCAGTTCCTTAAAGGTAAAGATCATTTCATCTCCTCCTTTTGAGTGCTGCACTCCACCTAATCTTAGGCGTATAGAATGAGCAAGTACCTCCCGTGTCCCTTCTGCTTATGACAAACTCTTGCTTTCACAAAGCTGAGGAAGGACTGTAGAAGACTTTTATTTCTTTACACTTAAGATCACTTTTTAGCACTACAATTTGTAATAGATAACAAATGCACTTGTGGCGCAAGAGTGGGGGAAACTGAGCATATGGAGAAGCCACGGAGGGGAGGAGGCATGGGTTTTAGAAGCCAGAAAAACTAGGTTCAAATCAAGTCCTCCCATTTACTGGTGAAGTGACTTACTCTTTCTGCACCTTAGTTTGTTGATCTGTGAAATGGTGGTAGCAACCCGATCTGACAGGGTTTTTGTGATCATGCTTCTAAGGGGCTATGCACAGTGTTGGCACTGAAGATGTGGCCCAGTGCATGTACGCTCTCTTCCCTTTCCCTGTTGTAGATATAGTCTTGGGGCCAATGTACACTTGCTGCTTCCAAAGCTGGACATGCCTGAAGGTTGTCCTGGAGCTGTTCTGAGAATATATATCTTAAAATAGCTAGGGCTCATAAGTAAAAATTTGCTAGCACATGGGTGGAAGTGGACAAGTGATTTTCATGTGTTGGAGTGAGTGTGGATATTGGCTGTGAGGCAAGACAAGGGTAAGTGCTGATAAAATGCAGAATGTAACGTCTCTTGTTTAACACTTTCCCAGTGGTCACTATTCAAGGTGCTATTCTTAAGCACACTAAAAAATGCAGTAGAGTATAAGAAATGAATATCCGAATCCATGTAGTTTAAAATGCTAGGAATGATTTATAAACATGGATAGCAATGAAAGCCTCCTAATCATGTCAGAGTCAATTTTCATACACAGGCTGCTGTAATCTTTTTATGTTGCAGTAGCCGATTACATTTAGATGATAAGGGCAATGCTTCGATGATAGCAGCCTCTGGTGTAACAGAGAGAGAGATACCCGGGTTACAAGCTGCTTGAGTCAAGCTTTGCAATCTTACTCTAGAGCAGTAGCAATCAAGTAAAGAATTGTCAGTACTTTTCTGGCATATCGTGACACCCTTTTCTCCTTCTCTATCTTCTTGTTTAAGTACAGTTATATACACGGCTTCTGAGCAACTCTTTGACCTATATGTGCAAGCTGCATCAGATTCGAAGAGCAGAACAAGTGTTTCAACAATTGCTTGCAAGAAAGAATGTTGGTCACAAGGTGGCAGATTACCACACGCTTATGGAGAAGCCTAATTTATTTTCTAAAAGCACAGAGTGGCAAAAAAGTAAGGAAACTTCAGAAAGGTGTGTATGCACACATGGTGGGAAAGATGGATACCTTACATGGCCATAAGTTCTAAAGGTCATATAAGGGCTGCCTCTGCAGCTGAGCCCTCTATCACAGGGCACCTTTTGAAGAGGCCCATGCAATCAGCATGATAAGATTCCTGGACTGACAGCTGACATCACTCAGCAGACCTTATGCCAAGGCGATTATTTCCTAAGGCAGTGATTTCAACCCTGTTAGCACATTATAATCACTTAGGGAGATTAAAAAAAAAAGTACCCCTGTTGAGCCTACACAACAAGAAATTTTTTTCCACTTATAAAGTCCTTTTTATTTAATTATTTCTTCTCAAGAAACATTTCTTCTCATGAAATAATTTACAATAAGGACATAGAACAGAAACATTTTATCCATATAAAAACTAATAACTAAAAGTTGAGTATCTCTTATTTGAAATCCTTGTGACCAGAAGCATAACAAGAGATTTTGCAGGTTTTGTTTGTTTGTTTGTTTGATTGTCAGGTTTTGGTTTGATGTTGAGCTCAGGCAACAGTAGTATTTAAAGATCCTCAGTTGCTTCCAATGTACAGCCAAGCTTGAGAATCACTAATCTAAAGCAGTGTTACTCAATGTATGGTACACAAACCTAGCACTGATCTGTGAACTATGTTACTTAATACAATTCTTATTTAGTTCAGCTGACATTACTTTTCACAGCGAGACAACAATACTTTCTTCACCAAGGAAGCAGTGATTTACTTTCTGGCATAAGATCCTTATCTAGTCATGGATTGATAACAAACAATTTGGGATACATGAACAACACTTTGAGTAGCATTTCTCTAAAGATAGTAGGTGGGAGTCAGAGAGGAAGGGAACAGCAATCATTTTCAAAAGTGTGCTACTTGACATAGCTCATCTTTGATGAGAATACACTGCTTAGTAGAGCCAGCAGGGCCTTTCCCAAAGTGTTCCTTGGCAGATATTTATCTGTATTATCAGTAAAAGGGTCCAGTAGCTGGAAGATGCTGTTTACCACTGAATTGCCTAAGGTAGACAGCTTCATAATCTGCAAGACTCTTTAAAACCTTTCATATACTCATATGCATTGTGACTCTCTAGGAATGGTGTATAATTTGGGAAACATATGTTTGACTTCAAATGCTGTCTTCTTACATAAATGTATGATCAATGTCGCATGAAATATTATTGGAAAACGTTGATCTGATAACTATTTAAGAACCTGTGAAAAAGAGTAGAGTTCACTCCCGTATTCTCTTCAACCAGGCAAGTGAATTGTCATTTAAAACAAAAGACGGGGTGAAAATTGGAGCAGAGGGAGCAGAACATTCTTGTGCATCTCCTTAATAGAGGTAGACTTCTAATATCAGGATTGGGCTTGATTTGGGGGAATCAACTAGTCTTTCAGGCTATGCCTTTGTTGGACATGGAACATAGCCTAGCTGGGTCACACCATGCTGAGTCCAGAAGGCAGAATTTCTTAAGCGGTTTATCAACTGGCTGGGAAGAGAAACAAACTCCAGAAAAGTTGGCAACACAATCCCTGATGTCTTGGCCTTGAAAGGGGCAGCACCCACATGGATGTATAATTTCCACATGTTTTCAAGTATCTTTGATTTTGACTTTTTAAAATCAAAATCACCAGCATACACTGTCATTCATCTAGTAGAACTTTCAAAGCACTTTTGCAGATAAGTATCATTTTAAACATAAATGCCTGAAACGGTTCATTGGTGCTGGCTTCATACAGGAGAAATGTCTGCTCCAAGTATTAACTAAGGAAGACCTCAGCCAAGAGAGTTACAAAGGAGAAACAATTTTGTCTCAAGGAAACCACCACCATGATTGGAACACATAAGATCAAGGGAGAGGAGAGGTCAGTTGCTTTAAAAAGTGAATACTATTTTAAAGAATGAATGGTTATTAGTTTCTACTGTAAAAGCCAGCCTCCAGCCTAGAGACTGAATGGAGATGCATATATTCAATAAGCGAATGATAAATGTCCATCTTATGAAAGTGAATTACTGGCTACTATACATACTCCTTGATTAGACTGTAAGTTTTCCAGAGAGTAGAAACTATCCCCAAAATATGGCTTAATTTTGTGTGTGCTGCCATAAGGTAGGGGAAATAGGAGGGAAGAAAGAATGAGTTTCATTGCCATTGCTGGTTTCCTAATGTTATCAGGACATAAGCTGTAAGTGAATCAGAATTAAATACTTTGTGGGGAGACGATCGTATTTACTCATTGCTAGTGACCAAAGCCACCAGATTTCTGGCATTAATTTGGACTAATTTTTTTTTTTTATCTTTCTTGTGACTCTTCAATTAAGCTGCCATTTGCTTCAATGAGCAAAGAAAATTGTCTCGTGTCATTTTGTCATCATTCAGGTCATAAATCAAAGGCAGGGTGGCCCTAAGTCATGGAAGAAAAAAAGTGACTTTGAAATTAGTTGAGAATACAGTCTTCTTATCTCTTCAGAGTCACCAGAACACATGGTCCCATGCTTTTCTTTTTAAGTTCCAGCATACATGTGCAGGATGTGCAGGTTTGTTACATAAATGTGTGCCATGGTGGTTTGCTGCACCTATCAAACCATCACCAAGATATTAAGCCCAGCATGCATTAGCTACTTCTCCTGATGCTCTCCCTTCCCCGCATACCCCCACGTCTACATGCTCCACTGTGTGATGTTCCCCTCCCTGTGTCCATGTGTTCTCATTGTTCAGCTCCCACTTACATGTGAAAACATGTGGTGTTTGGTTTTCTGTTCCTGTGTGTTAGTTTGCTGAGGATAATGGCTTCTGGCTCCATCCATGTCCCTGCAAAGGATATGATCTCTTTCCTTTCTATGGCTGCACAGTATTCCACGGTGTATATGTACCACATTTTCTTTATCCAGCCTATCATTGATGGGCATTTGGGTTCATTCCATGTCTTTGCTACTGGGAAGAGTGCTGCAATGAACATACGCATGCATGTGTTTTTATAACAGAATGATTTATATTTCTTTAAGTATATGCCCAGTAATGGGATTGCTGGGTCAAATGGTATTTGTGGTTCTAGGTCTTTGAGGAATTGCCATACTATCTTCCACAATGGTTGAACTAATTTACATTCCCACCAACAGTGGAAAAGAATTCCTATTTATCCACAGCCTCACTACCATCTGTTGTTTCTTAATATTTTAATAATCACTTTTCTGACTGGCATGAGATGGTACCTCCTTGTGGCTTTGATTTGCATTTCTCTAATGATGCAGAAAAGGTCTTCCGTAAAATTCAACACCCGTTGATGTTAAAAACTCTCAATAAACGAATTATTGAAGGAACATACCTCAAAGTAAGAAGAGCCATTTATGACAAACCCACAGCCAAAATCATTCTGAATGGGCAAAAGCTGGGGGCACTCCCCTTAAAAACCAGCACAAAACAAGGATGCTGTCTCTCCCCACTCCTATTCAACACAGTATTGGAAGTTCTGGTCACAGCAGTCAGGTAAGAGAAATAAATAAAGGTATTCAAATAGGAAGAGAGGAAGTCAAATTGTCTTTCTTTGCAGATGATGTGATCCTATCTCTAGAAAACCCCATTGTCTCAGCCCCAAAGCTTCTTAAGCTGATAAGCAACTTCAGCAAAGTCTCAGGATCCAAAATCAATGTGCAAAAATCACGAGCATTCCTATATACCAACAACAGACAAGCAGAGAGCCAAATAATGAATGAACTCCCTTTCACAATTGCTACAAAGAGAATAAAATACCTAGGAATACAGCTAACAAGGGATGTGAAACACCTCTTCAAGGGAACTAAAAACCACTGCTCAAAATAAAGCAGAGGACACAAACCAATGGAAAAACATTCCATGCTCATGGATAGAAAAAGTAAATATGTTTAAAATGGCCATACTGCCCAAAGTAATTTATAGATTCAATGCTGTTCCCATTAAACTACCATTGACATTATTCACAGAATTAGAAAAAAACAATATTACAGTTCATATGAAACCAAATAGAGCCCGCATAGCCAAGACAATCCTAAGCAAAAAGGATAAAGTTGGAGGCATCATGCTACCTGACTTGAAACTATACTATAAGGGTATAGTAACCAAAACAGCATGGTACTGGTACAAAAGCAGACACTTACAACAATGGAACAGAATAGAGAAATCAGAAATAAGACCACACACCTACAACCATCTGATCTTTGACAAACCTGACAAAAACAAGGAGTGGGGAAAGGATTCCCTACTTAATAAATGGTGCTGGGTAAACTCGCTAGTCATATGCAGAAAATTAGAACTGGACCTCTTCCTTGTACCTTATACAAAACTTAATTCAAGATGGATTAAATACTTAAATATAAAACCCAAAACTACAAAAACCCTAGAAGAAAATCTAGGCAATGCCATTCAGGACATAGGCATGGGCAAATATTTCATAACGAAAACATCAAAAGCAATTGCAACAAAAGCAAAAATTGACAAATGGGATTTAATTAAACTAAAGAGCTTCTGCACAGCCAAAGGAACTATCATCAGAGTGAACAGGGAACTTATACAATGGGAGAAAATGTTTGCAATCTGTCCATCTGGCAAAGGTCTAATATGCAGAGCCTACAAGGAACTTAAACAAATTTACAAGGGAAAAACAAAACAACCCCATTAAAAAGTGGGCAAAGGACATGAACAGACACTTCTCAAAAGAAGACATTCATGCAGGCAACAAACACATTAGGAAAAAAAAGCTCATTATCACTGATCATTAAAGAAATGCAAACTAAGGCCCCATGCTTTTCTAATAGAAAACGAATGTCCCCTCAATTATTCTAAAGGAGACAGACATGGAACCTAGTTATGTCTTTCCTGAAAGTCAAGATATTTTCAGCTGACAAGCATCAGAGGTTATTACCCAACTCTAGCTTAGTGACAAAACGATTTAATAACCACAGTTTAGTTTTATTTAATTATTAATTTAAATTGATGCTGACATATTTTTCTCGAAAGGAAAATTAGTATTAAGATGAGAAAGGTACAATGGGGTACAACGGGAAACAACGGTGTTGAAAAAACATGAAGATGAAAAACATTTCCCTCAGCATGTTCCTTAGCATTCCTCTGACTTCCTCCTCTCCCATCATTAAGGCAAGACTGATATTCATGGTGACGTATACTCTTTCTGCAATAACCCAATGCATTATCAGAGTAATAGACATGGTAGTTACAAACATACCCCCTTACCATTTAGCATGAAATTTTGCTTTCTCTTGGTTGGTGGAAGCTGCCATACTTTATCATCAGTCTCCAGTACAGATTCTCTTCTCCAACCAAACCCACAATGATTGGATGGCTCTCTGAATAAAAAGCTTACGAATGCCCTAAGGGAGAGACTGTGTGTGTGTGTGTGTGTGTGTGTGTGTGTGTGTGTGTGTGTGTGCGCGTGTGGGAAATCACATGAAAACAGGACTATAGCAAAGAGCCCAAATGCCTGATAAAAAGATGGTGACAAATCACCAAGCTCTGTACTACTTTCCTATGTTGCATTAATTTCTTCACATTTACTATGTAATCAGAATTTTCAACCCTAAAAGCAAATGCTGGGAATCCATGATTTACTTTTCCCTGTAGATTTCCAGCACTATCTACTTGCAAGCATGTTTATCTTGGTGTGATTCTCCTTAACAATCTTCGAACATCAGTAAAAGCACAAGGAGTGGCATTTAGGAAATGACAACTATGCTAATATTAGATTGGCTTCCAGGAGTTACTCTAAACTAGTGATTTCATTTTGGCACACATGGCATAGAAAGATAAAGTGAACAAAAAAATAAAGCTATGAAGCTTATACTTTCTTTTGCCAAAAGGCTCCTGGAACGGTAAGAAAAAGATTTTGGTAATGATCTCCACTCTCCATGTGGCTTTCTTTTAACAAAGAACATTGCTGGTACTGGGCCAAATTACACTCACAGATACTTGTGTGCACTTCTTCAGCCAAATTCCAGCACTCACATAATATTATATCATAAGTGGTTTTTATAGAAATAATCGTGTCACTGAAAATCACAAATGTTTGGAACAGATTTTAAAAATTGTTTCGGAATTGGATATTCATAAATAGAAACCTGGTTTTGCCAAAGTGTAATTTGGCCTTCGTGTATCCTGAAAAGCCAGTGAGCTATTTCAGTCCCTTTATGTATCATTTTATATGGATTCTGAGGGCCCTGGACATAATACAAAAATATCTTGAAAAAGATGGGTGACTATAAACAATGTTAAATTATCTGTAGCAAATCGTAAGAGGTCATAAACTATGAAAATAGCCCAGCCCTTATAAACCACTGCCAAACAAAAGGAACAGTAAGACTTTATCTATACTAATTAAAAAAGAGCTGGATAATTTTTATCAATTTAGTAATTCCAACTGTATCATAAACCTGTTTAATTTAATTAATCGTTTCTAAAGCTTATGCAATTCAAACATTTATTTCCCCAAAAGGCTTAAATTTTTTTTTTAATTTTTCTTTTGGGGGTTTTAACATTGCATAAAAAAATAACCTCATTAGAAGAGGTTATACTAGTATGTTGGCATTGCATAGACCAAACAATGTATGGCTTAACCACCCTGTCCATTGCCTTCACCTGCTGTAGAATTCGTGGGCATCCACAGCCAAGGTCAGTTAAGGTCTCATGTTTTGGCACGGAGACCATGACAGGGAATATCTCTTCAAAATGTTTCACATAACAATGAAATGTTTCAATGTGTAGACACAGTTTTAATGCAAAACACTATCCATTTGTAAAAAAAAAGAGGTCTTTTATTTCTACGAACTATAATAAAATTTTACAACAACTTTAAGAGGGAACTGAACACTATAACTTATGGCAATTAAAAAACAGTCCTGCAAAAAATCTTCCCGGTTACCAGAATGACCAGTGAACCCTTCCAAACCCACAGTTACTTCACCTCCTGGAAATGATGAGCTTCGATATCCTACATGAAGTAAGCATGTTAATTTCTTGGCAATGTTTCCTTATTTATCCAAGGTCAGCTCCACAGCATGTTTTCTTTCGCCCCCATCTAAAGTCTTCTGAATCCTGTTAATTTGTGTAGAGATCAAGTGTTTTCATTTTAAGGTCCGAGTTCACAATTAGATTCTGGGATCTTGCTTGCCGGGGTACAATAAGATTGCAAATAGTATTTAAACGTCATCCCAGAAAACCTCTGACTTTAACACTAGTTACAAATCATTCATAAGAATAAAGACAGAAATATTAGCTTTGATTTCGCGGCAGGAAGACCTGAAAGGAGGGCAAGACTAAGGAAAATCTCCAATCTGAAAGAAGACAACGCCCATCATCACAGTACACAAGTGAAAGGATGGCAACCCCATTAAACACAATGGCAACAGCTCAATATGTGGATTAAATGACAGATCAAAAACTACCCAAACTTTGTAGAAGAGAGTTGAACTGCTACCTATTCTCTTAAGAATTCTCTATATCTGAAAATATTCATAACAGTATTGACAATACACTCCAGATGGTACTGGAAAATGACAGATCTTGTCAAAATGGTATGTAATAATAAAAGGAATGGGGTTTAAACTGTTTTAAAAAATCTGAAATATTGTTAAAAACATTTTAATTATGTAACTGATTGCTTGACTGAATTTAACCAGCTGCCTCTTAACTGGGTTATTTTTCTTAACGAAACCAAATTTTGATTTTTGGGCTGATTTGCAAGTACAAAAACTGTGTGTGTGTGTGTGTGTGTGTGTGTGTGTGTGTGTCTGTGTGTGTGTTTATAATTTTTAGAGAAAAAAAGCAGAGAATATTGGAATGTAGTATATATAGTAAAATAATTGTCACTAGTTAAAATTTTTTATTTAAATAAAGTACAAAATAAAGTTAGTATCTTCTCCACTAAACAACCAAATGATTGCTTTTACTCACTGTAAAAGTTCACCATTTATACCTCCAGATGAATATGTGTGAAAATCGGTGGTCACACTCAACGTGAATAGTTTAGATACCAAAAGTATGGGTAGAACGTAAATATGAGTGCTCTATTCTATTGTTGAATTAAACACAGATACATGTAGGCTTCTCATTGTCTCCCAATGATTGTCTAAAACTCTGTTTGGAAAGAAGAAGAGGGGAAACTTTGAGTTGTGAAGTTTTGCTTCCAAAAGTGTGGACTAGAGTGCATTTGGAGAAATTTATTTACTCACCAAATTTTAACCCACATGCCAGTCTTTCCCAGATCAGAAAGACAATTATCTTAAGATTCCTCTAGGCCGGGCGCGGTGGCTCAAGCCTGTAATCCCAGCACTTTGGGAGGCCGAGACGGGCGGATCACGAGGCCGGGAGATCGAGACCATCCTGGCTAACACAGTGAAACCCCGTCTCTACTAAAAAAATACAAAAAACTAGCCGGGCGAGGTGGCGGGCGCCTATAGTCCCAGCTACTCAGGAGGCTGAGGCAGGAGAATGACGTAAACCCGGGAGACGGAGCTTACAGTGAGCTGAGATCCGGCCACTGTACTCCAGCCCGGGCGACAGAGTGAGACTCCGTCTCAAAAAAAAAAAAAAAAAAAAAAAAAAAAGATTCCTCTAATGATGCAAAAGGGTAACTTGAAATAGAAACAAGGTCGCTTTTAGAAATTATACAAAAACCACAAAAGTATACACCAACTGCCAAAGAACAGGTGAATTGTCACTTCCAAATGTCATTCATTGGTAAACTGCCTCAATGATACTTAATGTGAGGGGAAAATGGGCTGTTTAACAGTAAGTATTAGCATTTACATTATAATTCTCAGATGTTATTTTGGAAGCTGGAATGTAAACAGATGGCAATACATTTACCACATTTTATTTGTAATGTGAAAAATACTCCTCTTTGATAGATGCAAAAATGTTGGAAACAATGAATAAATACCATTTCTGGCCAGACGAAATACTTTGAAGGTATATTTGTGATACGGGTTGCAGTGAGTACCTTATTAAACTCAGTTTAAGTAACAGCAAGTAGAGTTGTCCAAACCTGTACTTGAGCTGAAAAGAAAAAACAAACTACTCATAGTTTCCTTTAGGCATGCATTTTACCATGGCAAAGTGCAACGGGGCGTGCATTATATAGGTAATCTGGACCTGCTTCAGCAAACTAAGTAGATCATGAGCATTCGTCGAGTGCAATGCAGAAGCTGTATGGAGTGAAGGAGAGTTGACAATTTTTGAAACAATCCTCTCATTATTTCATTTTAGAAGTTTCATTCCTCAGCTGACTGCTGCTTCAGGAATGCAAGGTGATGGGAACAGACTTGGCCAGATGTTGGCAACAGAAGCAAGCAACTTTGCCAGCCCAAACGGGGCAGTAAAATGACAGCAACTGAAAATGTTTCAGCTGTGAAAAGCAGTGTAACGCTGTGCGCTGTGCCAGAGATGACCATATTATACAGCGTCCCATCTGAGACTGTATAACACTTTCACCAGCCAGCCAGGGGGCCTCCTAGCTATGGCAGGATCTGAACAACACACAGCACACCAGAGGGCAATGCACAATCCAAAAGAAAGAGAAAGAGAGAAGAATGAGAGAAAACAAGCAAAACACGCGTCTGTCGTGCACAAACCTTCCGGCTCTGTGTTCTCTTTGTGGTGTACTTGCTTCAGCGGGCAGCAGAAGATTTCGTGACACTTAGCACGAAAGGGGGACTCTTTTTTCTTTAATTCCGCAGATTGGATGGAATCTTGTCGTAACATAATGTATTCCTGTGTGCCAGGGGGGGCGTCATCCAGAACTGTGGTCACCACATAACAAAATGAACTCAAGTTAGAGCCTCAGAAAAGCAACGAATGTCTTAAATCAAATCTACTCCCAGGGAAGACTAAAACAATAGCCCTAAGAAAAGTTTCAAAGAAAAACATCTCATAGCTTAGTGATTTCACTTTAATGGGCTTAGTCTAAAATACTAAAGCCTTGCAAACAGCTACTCGACTATCTATACCTCTGTTGCTAGTACAATGAAAACAGTGTTAAATCATACCCAAAGTGCAAAAACGTATTTTAATATGGATACTCATGTCGTATCTAAATCAACACCATGTAGAACTTAGAGGTTTCAGATTGAGATACGATATAAATATTTATAGGTTAAACTGGCTAATGTCCACCCATTATCAGTAAATTTGCTTCTGTTTCTTTTCTTGGTCTGCTCCTGGTGAGGTCCTAACTTCCAAGCAGTATACACGGAGACAGACAGAAGAATCAAAGTCACTGCTCTTTACTCTTTGATTTCCAAAGAGAACTGAAGCTGTTGCAAACATTCTTCAGATGTTCAAAACCCCTTAATGAAGACAAGAGATTCCAGCTGAGAGCCCACGAAGCAACACCTGGTCAAAGGACTACCTTGTTGGATTGTAAAAGAGCCAGACTTATTTTAATAATTTTGGCCTTGAAGTATACACCAGGATCCTCTCAGTCCACATTTTCATTCTAGGCTCTTTATATGCTTCCTAAGTGTATCACTAGTGTTTTTGAATCACTATTATTTTTATTCCCTGCAAAAGCAAGATATCTGTCTTTATAGGGTTCACTGCTACATTCTCTATTCCGAAAACCTTCCATGAAAATAGGTACAAATTTGGTCTGCATTTTCAGAAACAGGGAACTGACCCCAGCATGAATTTTTCTCTTTCACACCCTTCCCAATGAGGCCATTCCATTTCACCAGAAGTCAGTCAGTGCCTCCAAAGCTTTGATTAATGATGAGCTGACTCATTCTACTACCTGAAATGCATACACTTAACATGCATTTAGGAGGACTGATACTACTAGCAAATTTTTTGTGGGGTGAATAATGCCGTGGTGTTTGTAAAAAAATAAATAAATAAATAAACAAATAGTGGCTGAATTTAGATGGGATATGAAGCTTCTGTGTCGGGTAAAACGTTCCTAGCTCATTGGCTGGGATCTTAAGGGGTTTTAAGAACTTCCTTTCATGTTAAGGAAAAAATGGTATAAAAACCAACATAACTTTTAAATTAGTATTATGAGTTTAGAACAAGTTCTTCATAGGTTGACTCTATGAGGAATTGTTGTCTCCCTTTATAAGTCATTAAATTATGCAAGATGGTGATGAATATTTTAGTCAGTTCTCTATTTTCCTCTAGCATTCAGCAGCAGCAATCAAAAATATTATATAGACACACCATGATAGCTTTTTCTGCAGAGAGTTCCCTTCATCTACTAGGAATGTGACTATAACTTCTTAGAATCTCGTTGAATGCACATCTTTACTAGTAACAGCTGCTATTCAAAACATTTGTAACCATTTCCTGCCATGAGCAGATAGTTATGATAATATAGACACTCATCAAATTCCAGCATCACAGCTGAAGACAAATTCTAGTTTTACCATCCAAAATATTTAAATAAAACTCCCCAAATTGGAACTCTTTAAAAAAAGAAGCACCGACGATTATATGGAATCTGAGAAATTCCATTTTCATCCACTGCTGTATAGAAAACATGTAAGACTGAAGGACAATTGGAAGATAAAAGAGAAAAAAAATGACTTTTTGACAATGCATAAGGAATTTGTTATTCAGAAGTATGTGACAAATAACAGTAAATTGTCCTCCATTTTCATTGTTCAATACCAACAATGATGTCACAAATGGGCATTTCTGGAGATTAATAGTGGACTGAAGCTAATAGCCTTTGGCTGACTCTCCAGCCATCAGCTTTTCCCAGCTGGTCATTAATTCCCAGAAAATGCCTTGTACTGGCATCATTATTGTTTAATTAGATACAACTGGTTATCTGTAACACACAACAAAATTCTAGTGAAAGCTACATGCTGACTGATACAAGTGTTAACCCCCAAATTCATCACGATGGGAAAAACATGAGGGCCATAAAAGTGCAGGATAATTGCTTTCCACAAAATTCTCCCTGTCTTCTGTTCTTTCTTCAAATTGAATTTAACAAGTGCAAAAGGTGCCAAGATGAGGGTGTTTAAGGAGTCATCTGAACAATAACCACAGGCACAGAACATTTCCTTGGAAATCGTGAACATCTGGGAGTTAATGGGTCAGCTTTGGGTCTCAGGCTGTCTCTACTCAATACCTCAAATGTCAGTCAATTCAAGCAAAACAGAAAAAAAAGAGTAGTCAACCAACAGTAGCTTGATGTTATGTTGGCAAAAGAGCTAGAAACACTGATTTTTTAAAAACCAGAAGTGGCATTGTATAGGCAACACATTACTCTGGCTTATAAAATCTCTTTAATTGGAGATATTTTGGATGGGAAATTAAAACTATTATATCAAATGCACATATTCCCAGGGCTCCCTCAAGTAGGAGAGTGGCTGTATGTGCAGTTGACAGCAGAAAGAATGAAAGATGACTTCCCACAAGACTCCAGCAGTAAAACAGGTGGGTAGCTTTGTTCTAATTCCCTAAGAAAGTGATGAAGATGCAATGCGTCCAAGGGGTACCAGCTCTAGGAAGGGAAAGGGAGGCTTGCAAAGAATCCAGCCCATTAATATAGGAAAAAGGAATGAGTTTCTTTTTTCCCTGGCTTAGTCCAATATTTTCTTCCATTTTACCCAATCTGGTACATTCCCTTCTTACACACGACCTCTATCCTCAGACAACCACTCTTGCCACTGGTCATTTGAACCATTTGTCCACCTTCCATTCAGTGACTCCTGCTGCCCTACCCAAAAACAGATTTATCCAGTCTTGGAGATGGACAAAAAAATTCCAGTGATTAGGTAGACATTAGATTTATACAAAGCTTCCTCCGATTTCAGAAATTCAACTTGACTCTTCAAGATACATAAGGTGGTAAAAGTGGCTCATGGTTTATCTCTGGATCTGGAAGCCCCATGGTTTTTGAAAGGCTGCTGAGCCCCATGAGAACAGCTGCCAAAGAATAGGCCTCTGGGGGAAAATTTTGCCCATGTAGGCAGTGCCCCCAGCCTTGAAAACACAGCCCTCCTATTCAGGACTCCCAAGTCTCACAGGAGTAGTACAGAGTAGGAGGACACAAGTGCACACGTGCAAATCCACACATCCACAGACACACAGACACAGACATTGGCCGGTGGCATACTCAGACACAGAGGTGATAAGAATAAGTGACTTTAGTGGTGGGATGATAGTTATAAACACCACTTATAAAAGAGCTACTTCCCATTGCAAATGCTGTTCCACTGACTAACCATCAGGTTAGCAAGCTTGCATGTAGATTTGGTTTCTCAGCAGCAGCAGTGCTGTTCTGCCATTGTCAAGGTCAAGGACACAGTCAGGGAGCAGTCATGGTAAGACGAGAGAGTTTGATGGAGTCTAAGCCTGCTGACCTGACCTAACGTACTCATGTTCACAGAAATACAGTATTCCCATTTCAAACTAGAGGTAAAGAAAGAACCAATCTATAGAAACCTTAATTTCTGATAGAATAAAAAAAAATTCCAATGCAATGTATCTTTTAAATATATTTTAAACTAAATAAGTGAATCATTTATCTTTCCCATAGTTGGAATGTCTTGGTTTACTCTATAAAAGGTCTTGATTTACTGTATAAAAGTTGTATCAATAGACATAACATTGGCCTCATAAAAGAGCTACCAAAACATTTAATACATGACAAACACTGTGATGCAATCCTCTATGTCATTTCAAACAAAATTTCTTTAGAGATAATTTAATGCCACTCCTTTGTTTTGAAACATAAGAAAAATAAATCTCAGGAGGGGAGGCAACTTTTTAAAAGTCACGTAGTAAGTTATTGAAAAAGCCTATGCTGTAGGCAGCATTCCAGTGTGTTTGTCAACAAGTCTAAAGTAAGGACAACTTTGGCCGGGTTCGGTGGCTCGCGCCTGTAATCCCAGCATTTGGGAGGCCAAAGCGGGCAGATCACCTGAGGTCAGGAGTGCAAGACTAGCCTGGCCAACATAGCAAAACCCCATCTCTACTAAAAGTACAAAAATTAGCCAGGCATGGTGGCACACGACTGTAATCCCAGCTACTTGGGAGGCTGAGACAGGAGAATTTCTTGAACACAGGAGGCAGAGGTTGCAGTGAGCCAAGATGGCACCACTACACTCCAACCTGGGTGACAAAGTGAGACGCCGTCTCAAAAAAATTAAAAAAATAAATAAGAAAACTTTGTAAAAGCATCAACACATTAGTCAGTTACTGGGTTCTTCAGTATTTTTTAGCTTCCAAGATTACCCCTGTCTCCAAAAAACCTTTTCCTTTACTCAAAGACAGAAAAGCAACCAGAGACAGCCTAGGAAACTATTTTGACAATGCCACACAGGCATCTGCCCCCTCATCAGGCCACTGTAATTCGCAACCTTTGCTGGCTTCAAGCTGGAAGCAGTTAACAAGCCCTCAATTACTTGATGATGATGCTGTTTGCCTTTAACTCTTCTGAAAGATAACGCAACATAATTAATGATACATGATTTTAAATCAAAGCAAATCTGAGATCTCCAAGGCCACAGCAGTGTAGGCAGCAACGGGACTATCAATCAAAATTATTAGACACATATTAGTGACTCCAACAATAAAATACTTTAAAAATCTATGAAACAGAAAAGATGGCAAAATATACAGATTATCAGATGACCTTAACTCATCAGAAAGAGAGAAAAAATGGGGTAATTAGAGCAATTACTCTTTCATGTTAGTGAGCACCTGTCATGCTGAAAAGTGCATTCAACTACAAGATGTGTAGGGTCAAGACCTCCATTTTTCCTCCCAGCTAACCATCTACTTATCTCTATATAAGATTTAAGCTTTCCTGCCACGATGAACACTATGAAGTTAGCAGGTTCAAATGTGCATGAGTAATTTAAGTAAATAATTCACTGAAGGGAACAGATCAGTACTAATGGTCTTTCAATTTGTCCAAGGTAGAAACAACTTTTAAATGTTTGGAAATTTCAGTTACTTTCTCCTTTGCGACCTCCCTCATTCTCCAAGCATTACTAGATCTTCATCCTATGTTTCTTCAGGCTAACTTGCTCTTTTCATGTTAGAATGAAATGCAAACTTCCTACCCTGGTGGCCCCCCCACCTCCTGAATTTTATTATATGCCTCTCTTCTGGCTCACGTTAGCTTTCCATTAGGATCCAGAATACGCCAGGCTTTCTCCTGCCTCAAGGCCTTGTACCCCTTTATGTCCTTCAAATGGCCCCTTTATGTCCTTCAGGGTTCCACTAAAATGTCACCTCCTCAGAGATGCCCTTTTAACCACCTTAAGGAAGTTTCAATTTGTCACAATCTATAATTACTTATATACGTATGTATTTGTCTCTTGTCTGGCTCTCCCTACAAGAATATTAGCCCCCTGAGGCAGAGACATTCTATGTCTCATTGACCATTGATATGTGGGGCCTAGGAGAGTGCGTACTCATAATACACACAAGCAATTCTCCTTGACCTATGTAGCCTTCCCACGATGCCAAGACATATGGTCAGCTCCCTCTCCTCACTCTTCATTTCCATATACGTTTTAAGAAATGTATCTTGTGGTGCCTTGGGACAGGTTTTTGGTTATCATCACGGACCTTAAGTAACAAGATCGATGATCATTATTTTGACATATATCTTTTCTCCACAACATGAATGTAAGCTCCCAGGACAAGAACCATGTCTCAGTCTCTTTTGTAATCAGTTTTGCTTTCCTAATGGCCTCTAACGCTTTTCATACAGTTGTTTCGCACGCACAAAATGAGCCCCTCCGAGGGATAGCCATCCTACATTGAAGGTGTGCGTTACGAAGTGGTAATAAATGAAGAGTCTAGCCCATTGCCTGGCACCCAGTAGGCACAAAGTCAATGGTATCTGCAATGGAGGAAACAGTGTCCCTGCCAGAGATGAAACTGTTCAGCAATGCACTCTGGGAGTTGCAAAACCAGGAGCTACACCCTGACCTGATGCTTTCTGTGTAACCTTTAGAATGGAATTTCACCTCTGCGGGCCTCCGCTGCCTCATTTCAAAAATAAGGGATTTAGACTAGGTCAGGGTTTCTCAGTACTGGAATTTTTGATGTTTGAGGCCTAACAATTCTTTGTTGTGAAGGGCTGTTTTGTCCACTGCAGGATGTTGAGCTGTATCCCTAGCCTCTACTCACTAGATGCCAGCAGCACAGCTCCCCAAAGTTGTGACAACCAAAAATGCCTCCAGACATTGTCAAATCCTCCCCCCCCAATCCCCGCCCTGACAACTGAGGGCAAAATTGCCTTTTTTGAGAATCACTGGACTTGATGGGTAAAGTCCCTTTGACCTGCAAACCTCTTTGTGAAGAGTTAGCACCAATCCTGGAAACACTTTTGTGACCCTCAAAGATGCTCAGCATCCTGCAAGGACTCGGCTATTCCATTCTGGAGAGTTTGGTCCATACAATGCAGACCAGGAAGAGAGGGGAATGCACGGGTGTGCCCATCGACCTCCCAGGTAACAGAACGCCTCAGACTGGCAAAACGCAAAGCACCACTGCTACCCATCAGTGGGGTCCTCACTCAGCATAGGACAGAGACGTTCCCTACTCAGTGGCATCACTTGGCATTCTGTGAGTAGCCTCAGGGGCCTGCTGTGAATGGCAGGTGGGGCCCAGCCAACCAAAAGTCCTGGCCCAGGTGGGAATGAGAAACAAGAAGGGGAGGTTGGGGGACCCTCTTTCACTTTATGTGTGCAGCTTCCTCAAAGCCCAGCCTTTCCATCAGCCAAAGGGCCATGTGGTCGGGGAGGATAGATAACCCTCCTGAAGACAGAAATGGGTCCACTAAGAAGAAAAGTGCAGTTTCTACCAGAAAAGCAGAGGCTTCTTCCAAAAGTCCTCTGCCCCTGTATGAATGACGTAATAGTTTTTTCTGTGCTACAATTTCAAACAGATCAGAAAGATATGTGAAGGCTAGAGAGGAGTACATTCCACCTTAGAACACTGGTTATTGCTGTACATCTCAATGGTACCATCAGGAGAGATGACACCAGCTTGTTATGTTCAAGTTTTATAGCTTAACTCATTGTACTCCCTTTCCATAAACGTTGTTCACGTCCAAGTCAAACTTAAGCCAGCCTCACAGTCACCTAGAGGGCTTGTTGAGACTGATTGCGGACCCCCACCCAAGAGTTTCTACTTGAGGTGTTTTGGGATGGAACTTCAGAACTGGCATTTATAACAAGTTCCCAGGTGGTGCTGATGCAGCTGGTCAAGGATCATACTTAGATTGGAGAACGACTCTCCCAAAGCTACTTATCTCTCCCAGGTTTCTCTGCCTGTCTGCATTCTCCTCTGCCCAGTACGAACGCAATCTAAACCAGTGGTTCTCAGTTGTGGTTTAGCATTAGCATCACCTGGAGGACTTTTAAAAACTGAAATACCCACGTTGCCACACCAGACCAATTAAAGCAAAATTGCCTGGCTGGGGTCTGAGCACTGGTAGGTTTCAACCATCCTCAGATGATTTATTTGACTACAGAGCCAAGGTTGAAAATTACTGCTCTAAGTAAAGCCTTTCTTTACTCTCTCCAGTGAAAATTTCTCTCCTTCTCCTCTCTCTCCTCTGTCTCTCTCTCTCTCTCTCTGTCTCCCCTGAGGGCAGGCTCTGGCCCAGGATTATCCAATTATTTGCATTTCTTTCCACACCTCAGGCTAGGGTTGCTACCTACTCTTGTGCAGTGGTGCTGTTCATTGTGTAAAACTGTACAGCAGCACACATCTCCACACAGAAGCCCTGTTCCAGCCTCACCCACCACGGTGGTTTGCTCAGAGTTCTATAGCATTAATACAACCCTGCCCTGTGTTCTCATTTTTTTAAATGACCATCTCTTGACTAGCCAGTTTTGAATTGAATAAAATCAAATTCAATTTTTCAAAATACGCCCCCCACCCCCAAGATCTCAGGTTAGCAAGAAAATCAGGACCTACAACATATGTTTTTGCCCTGGAGCTGGTCTATGATGTTGTATCTCTACTCTCATCCCTCCTGACCAGCTCCCCACCCTTAGGGTCCGTACAGAACCATTTCAAACTTTATATAGGCTGCAATCTCAGAGCAGTCCAAGCTCACAGTCACAAAATAAAACGGAACCAAGAACTAATTGGAAACCTTGTTGGTGAATATCTAGTTAAATACACTAGACTTTTTTTAATGACATCCATGAAAAGGGGGACTGAGGCTACATTTTTCCAGAAATTGTTTCCTTGAATCTTGTAATTCAGTGGTTCTTTACCCTAGCTGCACATCAGAATCACCTGGGGAGCTTTAATAACATGCCTGTGTTTGCGCCTCACCTCCAGAGATTCTGGTATAATTGGCCTATGAGTGGGGTTTAGGCCTTAGTAGTTTAGAGTTCCCAAGGTGAAGCGAGAGTGGCAAAGCAAAGTGTCTATTTGAAGAAGCAAGAGAAAAAAACATAAACGTATGCACAATTAACTGCAAAGACCATGTTTTTCTGAGCTTAGAAGAAAGAGCTTTAGAAGAAACTAGGACTTTAAAGTGCTAGGCCCCTTCATCAAGCATGGAATCCAAATGGATTTTCTCCTCTCTTAAGAAGAAAGTTTCAAAAACCTTGGGCGATACGGCAGATTGTGCTATACTGGCAAGGGCCTTATAATCAACCTATCCTGCTTTCAAATCACAGTTCCGCGCCCGGCACCACCACCACTAACCACCAGTGTGACCTTGGGCAAGCCCTGTATACTCCTGGAGGCTGAGTTTCCTCAACCATAAGATGAAATGATAGCTATTGTTAAGTGTAAATCCTGGCCCAGCATCGTGGGTTTCACCTGGGAGCTTGTGAGAAATGCAGAATTGCAGCACCGCTAAGTCCAGATCAGCAGAATCACAATCGATTTTCACGAGGTTCTGAAGTGACTGCTATGCACATTAAAGCTGGAAATGCGCATTGCACAGTAGCTGACACACAGTCACATAATCAGTACTAAGTATGGGTCAATTCTCTTCTCTTCTGAGGCCACACATTATTTGGGCATAAGTTAAATGTATACTCATGGAAACACAACTACAGGTTGGGGAACGAACACCACCTACAGCATGACCTTGTGCAAGTCAATTTCCTGTCTCTTACAGATGACCAAACTGAATCTCGACGTTTATTTCCTAACAAGGTGACTTTAACAATTAAAAAAGATAATGTGAGTGGGAGCATCCAGCATAGTGCCTACCCCATGATAGCTATTCCCTGTGTATTAAGTACTTCCTGCTGGATGCAATGGCTCACACCTGTAATCCAAGGGCTTTGAGAGGCTGATGCAGGAGTTTCAGACCAGCCTGGGCAACATAGCGAGACCACATCTCTACCAAAAAAAAATTAATGTAAAAAATACTACCCACACATAGTGACACACACCTGTACTCATGGCTACTCAGGAGGCTGAGGTGGAAGGATTGCTTGAGCCCACGAGTTTGAGACTGCAGTGAGCTACGATTGTGCCATCCCACTCAAGCCTGGGTGACAAAGAAAGACCCTGTATTAGTCCATTTTCATGCTGCTGATAAAGACATACCCGAGACTGGAAAGGAGGTTTAACGGACTCACAGTTCCACATGGCTGGGGAGGCCTCACATCGTGGTGGAAGGCAAGGAGGTGCAAATCACATCTTACATGGCATCAGGGTAGAGAGAGAATGAGAGCCAAGCCAACGGGGTTTTTCCTTATAAAACCATCAGATCTTGTGAGACTTATTCACTACCACGAGAACAGTATGGGGGAATCCGCCCCCATAATTCAATTGTCTCCCACCGGATCTCTCTCACAATATGTAGGAATTAAGGGAACTACAATTCAAGATGAGATTTGGGTGGAAACACAGCCAAACCGTATCACTGTCTCTAAATCTGTCTGTCTGTCTGTCTGTCTGTCTATCAATCATCTATCTATCCTCCATAAGTAGTAACTGAGGCTATTACTACTTAGGGAGGGAGTAGCCGTGACTACAGGTGTGCGTTACTAAGGAAGTTAACGTGAAGGTGTCTTCCACTCCCACCACACACAAAAAATTCTCAACCACTTATATCTGCTGGTCCAGGGAAGGCCTCACACGAACTTCACTTTATTTTCTAACCGAAGTAGGAGAGATGACTCAGGGGAGAAAAAGATGGCTGTACTACTTATGGATTATCAAATTGACTTTCAAAATGCTGTCTGAAATTTCATGCAAATGTTCAATATGTGTCTGGCTTCCTTGAAAAATGTTATTTGGTCTCACTCATTTTGTGTTAAATGCAAAGCGCCTCTGGCCACAGTGTCGCAGGAACTGAATCATCGAGGCAGCCTTTAAAGATTATTTACATATTGATTCCAGGCACTGTTTTTGCACTAAATTTTGCCGCTTCCTCCATGCATACTTAGGGAGGTCACTGCCAACATTTCAGGCAAAGTTTCCAGAAAACTCACTGCCCTATGCATGTTGTTCCAGCCAGCTGTGCCCAGTGTGTGTGTGTGTGTGTGTGTGTGTGTGTGTGTGTTTGCATGCATGTGTGTGCAAGGCTGGACACATGTCTTTTACTTCAGTAACTATTAGTACAGAAACTCCAGTTAGGCTCACAGAGTGATGTCATAGCTAGTCATATAAACTATCTTGCCTGAAATCTTCTCAGCCCTTGATCTTAACACGTTTCTCAGACAACATTATAGGCTAAATTGCTAGAGAAAGCCTATTTTCTTCTCTCAATCTTTACAATTTTTGGAGTATTACAGCTCAGAGGACCGAGGTTTCCTCACCAGTATACAGTAGAGTGCATTCTCAGGCATTATACTCCTGTATTCCTAGAAAATGCTCTCATCAACCCCACACCTCTTCACATGGCATGCTGGAAGAGCCCTGCACTATGCGTCATCACTATCCCCTTCATAATTTTATTTGGTGTTTGGAAACCTCATCTCTGATCCAAATTTCATGGGTCAAGAGAGAAGTTTGGTCCCGATGGTTGCCTGAAATCTCCAGGGATATGTTCAGAGCTCCCTGCCTCATGAAGACCCCACCCTATGGACTCAGTTGACCACTAGGAATTCCTTGGTTCTAGTGCTAGCAGCAAAAACAACTTACACTGCAATGTTGCTTAAAAATTATATGATTGAAGAGTGATCAGTGCCATCATGCGCACCTCCATCTTTCCATACCCACCCCCTAAAGGTATCTAAGTAGCAAACTCATTTAACCTTATTCGTCAGGAAATACTTTTATTTTCAAGCAGGTAGGGTTCTCTTCTTTTCTTACCTGCCAATGTTTTGTGATCATATATGCTTCTGTCACCTATTGGTGCTTTTCTCCATGCCCAGGAACAATGGTGAAAATTCACTCAAGTACATTAACAAACCATCTTGACTGACCCTTTGGCAAAAACAATAAAGCAGATAGCAATAGATAGGCTAATCTATAGAAACCACTTCTGAAATACGATGAAGTATGTGTATGACATTTTGGTTTTGTGCTACCTGGCTTTCCATGTGATGTGGCTGTGCCACTGATGAGAGTAGTAGCAAAAGGAGGGAGGAAGTAGAGGAAGGGATGTAGGAGAAGCTCTTCCAATTGATCAAGACATGAGTCCTGGGATCCTCTTGTTTCATTTAAAGAATGCACTGGTAAAAGCCTTCTCTCCCTAGTTAGTCACAAGCTGCACTCAAGCTCATCAAAAGGCAATTAATTCAATTTGGCCGCAACATCATATTCATCAATTTGCAAGCTCAAATGGTCAACACCTCCAGGAAATGCATTTCCCTACCTATATGCTGTGGAGGAATTTGTCCTTAGATACTTAAAAGAAGCACATTTTTAGCTAATGGAAAACACTAGAACATAACTCTCAATTACAATAGCCGAAATCCAGAAAACAATTCTAACAGAGAAAGAAATATTCCAATTAAATGGGTGCTTTTCTTAGCATCCTTGCATGCCACAGATTCCAATTCCCCATTCAGTAAATAGAGCTGGTGTTTCTTTTCAGCGGGGCTGTCCTTGTATGGATTACAGATGGAAGAATATATTGTGCCAGGTTAGAACCCACTCCAAATTTGTTTGAGAAGAACTTCAAAGCAAATGGTATTTTAGTTTGCTTACTCTTGGCAGCATTTCTATTTAAGAAAAAGACATTATGACTTCTTTGAAAGCCTCAAGCCATCAAATGTCCTTAAAATAGCATTTAACGATTTAGGTTTAAATGAATTATAAACACTTATATTTAACTCCCCTCTCATTCCCTATAAACCTAGCTGGTTAACTGAGGTTTTAGCAAAAGAGCACTTGGCCTCCTTTATTTTATTAAAGACAACGTCATCCGCATTGAGCTCTAAGCTGCATTTGATGCTTAGATTCGGAACATGAGGAATTGTCACATTATTTTTTTAAGTAGGAAAATAGAGTTCTTGATATATACCATACACTTTTTACATATCATTTTTAATATTCATAGCAACTTTTAACACAGAGAAAAGTTCACATTTAACACAGAGAAAACTGAATGTCAAACAGGTTACAACCTATCCCGAGTAACCTAGCTATCAAGATGCAGAGCTGATTCAAACCAAGGTCTCCATGCCTCGCAAACCTATCTTCTTACCAACTATCCCATACCTTCCATTTGTCTATGTATCTCTGAAAGGCTGAATAATAGTCCTCAAAAATGCCCATGTCCTAAATTCCTGTAACCTAGGACTATGTTACCTTAAGACTGCAGATGAAATTGAGGATGCCATTCAATTGACCCTTAGATGGAGGATATTAGCCTGGATTATCCAGGTAGGCCTAATGTAGTCACATGAATTCTTAAAATCAAATAAGGAAGGTAGAATAGTGGAGCGGAGAGATGAAAGGAAAGACGAGGCAGGAGGGATCAAAAGTGTGAGGAGACTCAACTTGCCATTGCTGGCTTTGGAAATGTAGGAAGGAAGTCATGTGCCAAAGAGTATACAGAGTCTCTAGAAGCCAGGGATGGCCCTCAGTTGACAGCCAGCAAGAAAGCAGAGATCTCCATTCTGCAAGGAATTGAATCATGCTAAGGATCAAAAAGAGCAAGAACACAGATCCTCCCTAGAGTCTCCAAAAAGGAATACAGCCCTGCCAAGACCTTAATTTTGGCCTAGGGAGATGGGTGTCTGACTTCTGACCTATATAAATGTAGGGTAATCAATGTGTGTTCTTTGAGTCCCTAAGTGTGTGGTAATGTGTTATGGCACCAACAGAAAACAAATGAAATGTTCAAACCTTGATACTAAAAACCTAAATAGGTTTTAAAGTCCACATACCTTCTGTAGTTATAACAATAACCAAATGTTATATGCAGAATTGACACAGCTTCACTGAATTTAACCTGAGAAGAAAGCATACACACAAAGAAGCTTCCTCTGGGGTTTTTATTTTCCATTCCTTCTCATCACACTACCTTTCAACATTCTTCCAACAAATTATTTATTGGAAATCTACTGTACGCCAGGCACTATTCAAAGCATACAGTATATGGAAGATGGGGGGGGGAACAGACAAAAATTCTTGCTTTCATAGAGTTTACACATTTGAGGGTGGTGAGTAGTAAAGAGACAGTAAACAAATTGTTCAGCTGAGACTTCCAAGGGTATCTGAGTCACTGATTGGAAAGAAGCTGCTCTGAATTGCTGCTAGATCCACCTAAGTGGGAAATAACCATTTATGAGTTAAGTTCCTAATGTGTCAATTAGCTTTCTGCTACTGCACTACAATTTAGCCTAATCTACATAATATAGAGGGCCTCACTAAGAAGAAGACATTGGCGCAGAGGCCTGGAGGAAGTGCAGGAGAGAGTGAGCCATAGAGCTATCCAGGAGAAAAGTTTCCAGCAGAAGTATCAAAAATGTAAAGGTCGTGAGATAAGAGTGTGAATTGCTGTTTTTGTAGAAAATGAAGGAGACCAGTATGGCGGGAACTGAGAGATTGAAGAGGAGAGCGGTAGGAGAAGAGGCCAGAAGGAAAACAGGAAGTCTGCTTATATAGGCCATTGTAACAGCTCTGGCTTTCATTCTGACTGGCGGACAGCCACTGGATAGTGTCAGGCAGAAGAATGATGTGAGCTGGCTGATGTGTTCAAAGGCTCACTCTTGCTGCTACGTAGAGAACAGACTCCAGGGGGAAAAGATGGAAGCAGGGAGACTGGTTAGGAGACTACTGCTATTATCCAAGCAACGGGTGACCATAGTTAGGACCAGTGGCAGGTGTGTAGTCGGGAAGAAGTGGTTAGATTCTGGTTATACATAATAGGAATGTAAAACTCTGATGAACGGAAGTCATGGCTGATGGCAGGCAGCATCTAATGACACTATTTACTATAGATACACTTTGATAATAATAATTCCCTGGGATACACATTTCACAGAGGGAAAATAATAACTGTGAATTAGCTAATTCTACTCTTTGGGCAAGGAGGAGAGATAACCCACACTTAGCTCTCTCCTGTAATGTCTCATTGCACTAAATACATCAATGTGATCACATAGGTACTTGGCAAATATTAACACTGCGGGAGAGTATTGATGGCAGTGATGGGAATGATGATGGGTAGTTTGCAAAACAACATCCTTGAAAAATTGAATCTCTAGAACCCCTACACCACTCTGGTTTCTGTCCTCTAGATCAGCCTCAATCAGCCTAGGCTCTACTCCTTATTGTATAAGACACATCATCTGTGTGAGTCCAGATTTCCTCAACTGGAGCTGACCAGATGACCTCTTTTTTTTCAGAGCTTACATGGGGCAGCGGGTTCTTCCCTCTTCTTGATATTGTTTTTGATACGAATCTCACTAGCCTAACAGCGCTGGCTTCCCTCTGGCCCATGATTCACTCTTTTCTGGAAGTGGTAGACTGACTGGCGAGGTTTTAAAAGATAAACTAGCATTCATAGTTCAGCTCCTTCCTTTTTACTTTCTCCTTGGGAGTCAGCTCACTGGAGAACGCATTCATTCTTCTCTGCTGCTTTATGCCTTAAGTATGTAGGGGGAGGGTCTTTGTGACAAGCAAGGGGTGGAAGATGGAGACAAGAGTCTACTGTCACTCAGGGTTTTCTGTGGCCAAGTGATTATGTCTGTCTAATTGCTTTTTAGACACTGTTCTCATTTTACTTCTTAATTTGTTTACAACTTAGAGGGAGAAAAAGAATGTTTTGAGGTTTTTTTTTGTGCTCCGCTGCCACAACTCTCAGCAATATTTGTGAATGCTCAGACTCATGGCCTTCATAGTATTGGAGAAGCCTAAATCCTCTACAAAATGTGAAGCTTTGTTGGCCAACCTGGCTCTGGCTTCCTGTGTTTCATGGTCCAGATCAGTACCAGGAGATCTGCACTACAAGGCAGGAAAAAAATTGGAAGGAGGAATGATAAAAACACCAGGTACAAGGAAAGAGACAGGTGAGGGAGTGCCGGTTTGGTCCTTCACAGATGGAAGGTACAGACTCCCACACTCATTTAAAAATCTGCTGCTGCCATGGAAATCACTAGTTATTGACTGAAGTTCTTGTAGTCCCACAGGAACTCTGTCAAAATCTGGATTTCAAAGCAGCAATAAGGACATGGGAAAGATAATGTAGGTCATACATGGGAACAGGAAAACTGATGCAAAGGAGAAGGAAAGCTGTGAATTCATTCTTCTTGAATGGCATTGGAGTAATGTCCACACTGGGAGGCAGCACACGCTTCCCAAATCTTACCTCCCTGTCTTCTCCAATGGCCCCTATCAGTGAGTCTCTCTTGACATGCCTCTGATTTTCCCGTTAATTAGACTCATGTTGAGACACTAGTCATTTGGGGAGTGTTTATTGGTGTCTTCTAGAAATTGAAACATGCCAGTTTTCAAAAGCTTGAAGAATGTCAGCCGGAGTAAAACCATTTCCCAATTCTCATACTAAAGACAGCTCTCTGCTTCCTCCTTAATGGACAGTTAAGTCGAATTTAAGATTAAACTCAAGAAAGACAGGGCAAAAGTTCCACATAAATTATCTCCCGGCCAATTAGATGCTTAATTGCTGACTGGTAGAAGAGATACTTTTGGAGTTCTTATGAAATGCAGAATAATCACAATCCTTTAAGAGTTGTCTAGAGGACAATTCTTTTTTCTCTTTTTTTTTCCCAATGACTTTTTGTAACCCCTGTTTAACTGACAACTTCTCAAAGACAAGCTTACTATATATAAGACATTCTAAGCTACTCGAGACATCACTTGATGCAAGTCTCTTTATGGCAAAGAGATCGTTAGGTGAAGTTATGTCAACCTTGGAAAAGATGTTTTGGGAAAGAGAGCAAGATGTCTTGGGTAACACTCAAATCTAAGAGGCAGCAATGATCATGGACTGACTAACATGCAAATTTGGGTTGTCACCCTTTTTGAGCAGGCCATTTCTCTATAAGTTCCTCTTCTCTGCAGGGAACATTGGGAGTTCCTTACCAAATTTCCGGTCATCAGAAGAGTAACTTGGTTCTCTTTTTGATATCTATACCTAGGTCAGTCCTAATGAATGGAGAATGTGGCAAAGGCAAATAGACAGAGGAGGCAATAGGCATGCCTAGCTGGGAAACTATAAGCAGCCTTGGGCCTCTCTCTGTACTTAGCTTCCTATTAGCCTCTCTACTCCTGAGAAAGTGCAGCTTGTGACTGGGCGAGGTGGCTCATGCCTGTAATTGCAGCACTTTGGGAGATCGAGGCGGGGGGATCATGAGGTCAGGAGTTTGAGACCAGCCTGATCAACACGGTGAAATCTCGTCTCTACTAAAAATTAGCTGGGCATGGTGGCACGCACCTATAATCCCAGCTACTCAGGAGGCTGAGGCAGGAGAATCACTTGAACCCGGGAGGTGGAGGTTGCAGTGGGCCAAGATTGCACCACTGCACTCCAGCCTGGGTGACAGAGTGAGACTCCGTTTCAAAAAAAAAAAGAGAAAGTGCAACTTGCTTCTCTTCTCCCAGCAGCTCACTGGAGACACACAGCTTAAAACCTTGTAACCACACCTGTAATGTAGTCCAGCGACAGATGCAGGATAACAACCTGATGAAGGCTTGACTGGTTTATTGGAATAGCAGAAACTGGATGAGACCATTTGTCATAATAACTGAATTAGTGCCACTTGTTAGGGGAAAGGACATGTGATTACTGAAGGACAATGTGATGGCTAATTTTATGTGTTAACTTGACTGGGCCATGTGGTGCCCAGATAGTTGGTCAAACATTATTCTAGGTATACCTATGAGTGTTTTTTTTTTTTTTTTTTTTAATCGATAGACTGACTAAAGCAGATTGCTCTCCATAATGTGGGTGGGCCTCATCCAATCAGTTGAAGGCCTGAATAGAACAAGAGGACTGCTCCTCTATTAAGTAAGAAATAATTCTTCCTGCCTGGTGACCTTTGAACTGAGTCATCAGCTTTTCTCTTGCCTTTAAACTTGAGCTGAAACATTGGCGATTCCTGTGTCTCAGCACTGTCAGCCAATGGACTAGAACTGCATCATCAGCTCTCCTGGTTCTCAGGCCTTTGGACTTGGATTAGATATATACAATCAGCTCTTTTGCATCTCTAGTTTGCTGACTAACCCTGCAGATCTTGGGACTTGCATACCTGCATAGCCATGAAAGCCTGATTTATTATTATCTCCCTATCTGCTTGTACACACACACACACACACACACACACACACACACACAACTTTATTGGTTCTGTTTCTCTGGAGAACCTGATTGAAGCAAACACACACTATGGGAAGCTGAAACACATAAAGGGATCACTTGCCCATTTCTTTTACCAAGGTTGACATAGCTGCTTTGGGTTTTCATTGTAAAAATCAGTTCTCTTCTTTCCATCTCTCACCAATACTGGGTGATAGTTCCACATTGTGGTGGACACACCCTAGAATGATGCCCAACGGGTTACACCCTTGTATAATCCTCTCACCTTAAAATGTAGGCAGAACCTCTGATATGCTTTTAGCCAATAGAATATAGTAAAGGAAAAGTGATTTTTAAGATGTGATTCATGCCCCTGATCAGTTGATTTTGAGTTCATCAAAAGGCACACTAATCTGGGTAGGCCTGACTTAATCACGTGAAAGCATTAAAAGAGAGATTTACCTTCAGGTCTTAAAAAAGTAAGCTGCCATGTGAGCAGACCTAGGAGGGGGCCACGTGGCAAAGGACTTTGGGAAGTCTCGAGCAGCTCAGAATAGGCCCTGTGTGACAGTCAGCAATAAGTGGGGATGTTGGTCCTACTGCCACAAACAACTGAATTCTGCCAACAATCACATGAGCTTAGAAGAGGATGCGGACCTCCAGAAAAGAGCACAGCCATAGGCCTTGTGAGATACTGAGCCACCTATGCTATGTCCTCTAGGCATTCACTGGCAGAGAGTTTACTAGCTCCAAATGTGATGTCATTTTGAGACTTTGAGTGTTAAGTTTGAAGAAACGAACTACGGTGATGGACCAGAATAGTTAAGATGGATTCTCGATGTGTTCTATAAAGATTAAAGATAATAAAAATTATCTCAATACTTAGTTACCTCAGAAAGATTACAATAAAAGAACAATTTCTTACTAGAATCTAAGTAAAGGAAATAAGGTGTCAATACTATTTCTTCCATCAAAAAGTCATTTTAACTATAAAAGATAAAAGCCTCCTTTTAACAAAAAGCCAAGCACTGCATGTTCTCACTCACAAGTGGGAGTTGAACAATGAGAACACATTGACACAGGGTAGGGAACAACACACACCAGGGCCTGTTGGGGAGTCGGGGGGTGAGGGGCGGGAACTTAGAGGACAGGTCAATAGGTGCGGCAAACCACCATGGCATACGTATACCTACGTAACAAACCTGCACATTCTGCATATGTATTGTTTTTTTTTTCTTTTTAGACGAAATAAAGAAAAAAAGTCTCCTTTCAATGAACATTTCATTTTTATTCACAGAAGAGACACATTTGTGATCATCTTTTTTTCTCTTTTAGAGAAAAAGATTATTGAAAACACTTTCACATCATTTTAAATAATGAAACCACTTTTGAATAACTTTATTTTTAATTAGAAAGGTTTTCTTTCTCCTTAATATTTTTTATTGTGGTAAAATATATACAGCATGAATCCATCTATTTAAATAGTTTTTAAGTGTACAATTCAGTGACATAATCACCATGCTATGAAACCATCACCACTATTTTCAAAATCTTTTCATCACCACAAACAAATTCTGTAGCCATTAAACAACAACTTTCTATCCTTCTCTTCCCCCAGCTCCTAGTAACATGAAACCTACTTTTTATTCCTATGAATTTGCCTAAGTGGAGTCATATAGTATTTATCCTTTGGTAACTAGCTTCTTTTACTTAGCATAATGTCTTCAAGCTTTATTAATATCGCAGCATGTATCAGAAATTAATTCCTTTTTATGGTTGAATAATATTCCATTGTGCATATATACAACACATTTTTGTTTATCTTTTGATCTGTTGATGGATTCTCAGGTTGTTTCCAACTTTGGGCTATTGTGAGTAATGCTACAATGAACTTTGGCATACATATATCTGTTGGAGTCCCTGTTTTAAATTATTTTGTGTATATACCTGAGAGTGGAATTGCTGAATCAGATGAGTCTCTATTTAGCAATTGGAAGAACGGCCAAACTATTGTCCACAGTGACTGTACCATTTTACATTTCCACGAACACCACACAAAGGTTCCAGTTTCTCCACATCATCATCTTCACTTACTTTCCTTTAAAAAAGTATACACGCTAATGAGTGTGAAGTGGTATCTCATTTTGTTTTTTATTTGCTTTACCGTAATGATTAATGACATTCAGTATATTTTCATGTTCTTATTGGACATTCGTATATTTTCATTGGAGAAATATCTATTTAAGTCCCTTGTCCATTCAATTTTCTTCCGTCTTTTCTTTGTTGACTGTTAGGATTTCTTTCTATATTATAGACATTAGGCCTTTATCAGATATACAGCTCACAAATATTTTCATCCATTGTGTAAACTGCCTTTTTCACTTTCTTGATAATGTTCTTTGATACACAACAATTTTTAATTTTGATATAATCCAATTTTAGTTCTGTTGCTCATGCTTTTGCTGTAATATCGAACAACCCACTGCCAAATCCAAATTCATGAAGAGTTACCCTTATGTTTTCTAAGACTTTTATGGTTTTAGATCTTATATTTAGATATTGGTCAACATGAATAAATTATTTTATTAAGTTCTGAAGTACATGTGCAGAATGTGCAGTTTTGTTACATAGGTATACAAGTGCCATGGTGGTTTGCTGCACCCATCAACCCATCATCTATATTAGGCATTTCTCCTAATGCTATCCCTCCACTAGCCCCCCACCCCCTGACAGCCCCCAGTGTGTGATGTTCCCCTCCCTGTGTCCATGTGTTCTCATTGTTCAACTCCCACTACCTAGTCAATACCATTCAGGACATAGGCATGGGCAAAGACTTCAGGACTAAAACACCAAAAGCAATGGCAGCAAAGCCAAAATTGACAAAAGGGATCTAATTAAACTAAAGAGCTTCTGCACAGCAAAATCAACTATCATCAGAGTGAAAGGCAACCTACAGAATGGGAAAACATTTTTGCAGTCTATCCATCTGACAAAGGGTTAATATCCAGAATGTACAAATAACTTAAACAAATTTACAAGGAAAAAAAAAAAAACCCTATCAAAAAGTGGGGGAAGGATATGAACAGACACTTCTCAAAAGAAGACATTTATAGGGCCAAAAAACATGAAAAAAATTTCATCATCACTGGTCATTAGAGAAATGCAAATCAAAACCACAATGAGATACCATCTCAAGCCAGTTAGAATAGTGATCATTAAAAAGTCAGGAAACAACAGATGCTGGAGAGGATGTGGAGAAATAGGAACGCTTTTACACTGTTGGTGGGAGTGTGAATTAGTTCAACCATTGTGGAAGACACTGTGGCGATTCCTCAAGGATCTAGAACCAGAAATACCATTTGACCCAGCCATCCCATTACAATCCCAAAGGATTGTAAATCATTCTACTATAAAGACACATGCACACGTATGTTTACTGTGGCACTATTTACAACAGCAAAGACTTGGAACCAACCCAAATGCCCACCAATGATAGACTGGATAAAGAAAATATGGCACATATACACCATGGAATGCTATAAAGCCATGAACAAGGATGAGTTCACGTCCTTTACAGGGACATGGATGAAGCTGGAAACCATAATTCTCAGCAAACTAACACAAGAACAGAAAACCAAACACTGCATGAGTTTATTTATGCATATGGTATGAGATATGGGTTCAGTTTGCATGTGGAAATCCAGTTGACTCAGCAGCACCTGTTAAAGAAACTGTTTCTCCATTGAATTGATTTAGCACTCTTTCAAAAATTAATTAATCTTAGATGTAGAGGCTTATTTTTGCAATCTCAATTCTATGCTATTATTCTATATGTATATCCTTATGCCAGCATCATACTGTTTCCATTACTGCACTTTATAGAAAATTTTGAAATCTATTAGTATGACTTCTCCAGCTTCGTTCTTCTTTTTCATGATAGGGGTCTATATAGGAGGCCCTTGTAATTCCATATGATTTTGAGGATCAGCTTTTACATTTCTGTAAAAAATGCCATTGGAATTTTGATAGGGATTGCACTGAATCTGTAGATCACTTTGAGTAGTACTTACATCTTAACAGTATTAAGTCTTTCTATTCATGAACACAGGATGCCTTCCCACTAATTTAGGTTATTAATTTCTTTCAGCAATGTTTTATAGTTTTTAGTGTGTACATGTCTTTTACCGCCTTTGTTCAATTTATTCCTAGGTACGTTATTCTTTTAGATGTTATAATAAATGGAACTGTTGTCTTAATTTCCTTTTCAGATTGTTTATTACTGGTGTATAGAGACACAACCAAATTTACATGTGGATTTTGCACCCTGCAATTTTGCTCTATTTGTTTATTATCTCTAGGAGCTTTCTTGTGGATTCCTTGGGATTTTCTGTATATAGTATTATAGCACATGCAAAGAAATAGTTTTACTCTTTCTTTCCAATTTTGTGGCAGGGTAATCCTGGCCTCAGTGAATGAATTAGGAAGTGTTCCCTCGTCATCTATTTTATGGAAGTGTTTGAGCAGGATCACTGTTAATTCTTCTTTAAATGTTTGGCAGAATTCACTAGCAGAGCCATCTGGTCCTGGACTTTTTATTGGGTAGTTTCAACTTACTGATTCCATCTCCTTACTTGTTGTCAGTCTATTTAGATATTCAGTTTCATCATTAGTCAGTCTTGGTAGATTGTGCTTTTCAAAAGTTTGAGCATTTTGTCTAGCTTATCTAGGTTATCTGATTTGTTTGCATATAGTTGTTCATATTATCCTCTTTATTTATATTTATATTTCTGTAAGGTTGGTAGTAATGTCTCCACTTACATTCTCATTTTTGTTATTTGTATATTCTCTGTTCTTTGTCAATCTAAATAGTTTTCTCAATTGTTCTGATCTTTTCAAACGACCAACTTCTGATTTCATCTATTCTTCATATTGTTTTTCCCTATTCTCTATTTTAAAAATCTCTGCTCTAATCTTTATTATTTCCTTCCTCTGCTTGCTTTGGGTCTAGTTAGTTCTTCTTTCTATAGTTTCTCAAGGTGTAAAGTTAGGTTATTGATTTGATATATTTCTTCTTTCTTAATTTAGGTATTTACAGATTTAATTTCACTCTGAGCAGTCCCTTTGCTATATCCCGTAAGTTTTGGTATGTTGCTCTATGTTTTCATTAATCTCAATGTATTTGCTAATTTCTATTGTGATTTCTTTTTTGGCTATTGGTTGTTCAAGACTGTGTTGCTTAATTCCCACATATTCCTGAATTTTCCAAGTTTTCTTCTATTATTGATTTCTAGTTTCATTCTATTGTGGTTGGAGAAGATACTTTGGGTGACTTAGATCTTTTTTAAAATTCTGAGACTTATTTTGTAACCTAACATATGGTCTATCCTAGATAACTTTCCATGTGCTCTTGAGAAAAAATGTTTAATCTGCTGTTGTTGGGTGGAGTGTTCTATATATGCCTGTTAGGTCTAGTTGATGTATAGTGTGATTCTATTTAACAGTCATTTTATGAGAAGAAGTTTGGTATTATCAGGTTGGAATCAAATAACTTTCTCAAAATAATTAACTTTCTTCTATCATCTATCCTCAAAGGAGCCCCAAATTCTTCAGGATAACCAACAAAACCTTTAGCTCCCCACTAAATAAGCTGTTACATCAAGGGGAGCATGGTTTCAATTTATACCTCAGGAAACTCAAGACATCCAGGGTAAACTAGCTGTTAGCCTCAGGCTCAGCTCTCATTTTGTAGGACTCGCTGGAGAGGTTATCTGTTTAGTGCAGTAGACCAGTGATTCCCAAACTTTCTTCAACAGCCAAACCCTTTGTTCAAACTCTTGCATGGAAACTCAATACATAAACTTGTTTGAGGAAGGGTTAAAGAGGAATCCCTGCTAGATTTCCTCCTACCCCTTCCCTCCCTCAGGCTTCCCTCTTCATCCCAAAGGTTTTGAAAACCTCTGCCCTGGCCGGGCGAGGTAGCTCACGCCTGTAATTTCAGCACTTTGGGAGGCCAAGGCGGGCGGATCACAAGGTCATCGAGACCATCCTGGCTAACACGGTGAAACCCCGTCTCTACTAAAAATACAAAAAATTAGCCGGGCGCGGTTGTGGGCGCCTGTAGTCCCAGCTACTGGGGAGTCTGAGCCAGGAGAATGGCGGGAACCCGGGAGGCGGAGCTTGCAGTGAGCCAAGATCGTGCCACTGCACTCCAGCCTGGGCGACAGAGCCAGACTCCGTCTCAAAAAAAAAAAAAAAAAAAAAGAAAACCTCTGCCCTAGATCACAGGCTTTGAGGCTAGGAGAAAAGATATAGAAACCTGTCCCCCAAAACTCCAAAACTTGTCTATTCTCTCTGCCTCTAGGACAGTGGCAGCCACCACTTGCCTATGGAATACTGTCAGGCACAGAAGCAGGTATGATGTAAAGAAGCATAGACACATGGCTCAAGCAAATTACAGTGTTGTCATCTCTGGCATCAGCTGTCCAAGGCTTGCATCAGCTTCAACAAAGAAGTTTTCTGCTGCAGGGTCAGCTCTCATTTCACTGCAACTTTTCCATGCACCAAACAAATAAATTCAGCCTAGTGTGAACATTTCCTCTCTATTCTAGAGATTGCAGAAGTAATCGCCTCTGATTTGGAGGTAAAGCCCAGCTTCATCTCTGTAAGCCAGAATTGTATCCAGCAGCATCTTCAGCCAACATATGGGAATTAGATATTAGGTGTGTGGGGGGTGGGGAAGGAAGGGCACAGGACCAGAGATGAGAACATGTGATCCTACCTCATAAAAGAAAGCTTTTCTTCAGGTCATAAGGTGAGTTCATGTCCAAACTGGGGTACCAAGTTTGCATTTAGAAGAGCAAGCACAGGCTAATGGAGGGAAGATCAATCACTTTAAGGGAATGGAAGGCATGCCACCACGAAGCTGAGGCATAGAGTCATGGTTATTGAAAATCTCATACAATGGAGCATGGGATTAATTGATGATATTTCTCAGTAGTAGCCAACCCGGAGCCAGGACAATAAAAAGAAGGTGGCAAATATGCTAGCAGATGACAGAGATAGACAAAGAACCAGGTGGCGGTACAACTGATAAAAAGCAATGTATAATGAGATCCAAGAAAAATACAGCCACAATCCAGAATATTAGAGCTCACAGAACCACTCTGTGGGAATCACAGTCAATCTTCAGGGGCTTTAATGAGAAGAGCACTACCTCAGCAAATTACTTGGAGAAAACAAAGATTTGGCTTGAATAAATGGAGATGCATTGGCATCCCCACACAAAGAAGAAGTGAAATGATCATATTAACAAGCAAAATACTAAAACTAAGTCATTATCCTTCCCTAACACTTTCTCCAGAAGGGTATAGCAGTTAGAAGACGTGGGGTCTATTTCTGACTTAGCCACTTGCTAGCTTTGTGGTCTTGGGTGAGTCACTTAAATCTGAGTCTTTATTTATTCATCTGCAAACTGGAAAAAAATTGTGCCTCTATTTCCTAATTCACAGGATAGTATAAATTAAGGTGAGAGACAGGGCAATTCACACCATTTGGACTACTACAGGTGTCGGAGAAATAGAGAGTCAGACAAAAAGAGTATGTATATTATACAGTATGAGTTGCCCTGATCTTATACCTTCGAAGTGGTTTTGTGAAAGGGGGAATCAAATGTCCTCAGGACCATGGTCAAATAGTATGCCAAAGGTGGGTAGTGGAGAACCTCAAAGAGTTGGAGCAGCTTTTTCAAATCTTGGATTTGCTCATTCACAGCCCATGCAAGGGAGAGGGCCTCCTGTTGCAATTTTCTCACACTGCTTGCTAAAGTTCATATTTATAACCAGACACTTGTTACCCAAAGTGTTTGTTCTCTAAACCTTCTCCCCAATAACAATATCCATTTGTCCAAACTAGTGAGAAGTGGAGAAAAGTCAAATTTGTTACTTGCTATTATTGAGATTGGTTCAGATTTTCCAGCCACAGCTTATTTCCCCTTCTTAAAGTTGATACAAGGAGTATCTTTTTATTGTCTTGGCTCCTGGTTGGCCATTATTGAGAAATATCATCAATTCAATGATGTAAAGACAAAATGACGTAAAGCACTGGGGTATCTCAGAAAAGGACAAATACTACATTCACACACACAATTGCAAGAGGACAGGAAGGAAGTCGATATTTATTGACTAGGATTTCAAATAACTAAAATGAGGCATATAATGGGACCTTCCTGTGGATTCACTTATCAATGTAAAAATGAATCAATCACTGCAACACCATGCCATTGAGACCCTAGTTAAAATGCTCCCCTTTACTGAGTGACAGAATTAGAAAGACATTCACAGATGTCAACAATGGCACCGTTAGCCATCTAGTTCAAAAATATCTTTCCTGGCTCCTTTAGACTGGCATGAATGATCTGCCTTACCACCCAGGGTGCCTAGTTTAATAAAATATAACTCAAAGTTGACATTTGCAGAGAAAAATAGAGCATATTAGCTTCTAAAATTGTGTTGTTGAAAGTGTGTTGCTTTAGGTCAGGTTTCTTAAGTAGGAGCAGATCCTGAGACGGATTATTTGGGGCAGAATGAGAGTAAGAAGGAAGGGGAAATGAAGGAACTGAAAAAGCAAGGCTGTGGTCTCACCTGGAGTCTAGCTCTAATTGACCCCAGGAGAAGCTCTGCACCATGAATGGCACCATAGGATTGGTCTCACCTTGAGGCCAAAGGGTTGAGCCAGTCATTGGCTGTGAGCTGCTCCCAGTGCCCCTGCTATAGAGAAGGGGGTGACTATAAGCTTTAGCAACCAACACTCTAAGTAGCTAGGGGATAGGTACCCCTGCGTGGTAAAGCGGATCAACAGTGTGTCCACTACATAGTTGAATATCACCAGTTACATTGTAAACTTCTTTCCATGGGTCAGTCAGCTCCTGGCCACTTCTTTAACTTCATCTCCCATTATTCTCTGTCTTGCTCACTCTACTTCAGCCACATTGGAGTATCTCATCATCGTAAGGTCTCTGCTTGGAGCTCTCTGTGAGCATATATCTGCATTACATCCTCCTTTAACTCCTTTAGTTCATTATTCAGACGTCATCTTCTCCATGAGGCCTTCTCTAAACCACCCCCAATACTGCCACCCATTACTTCCCCTCTTGAATGTTAAGTCCAACAGGGCATGAATTTTCATCTTTATTATTCATCGTCACTGATGTATCTCCAGTGTCTAGAACAATGCCTTGTTCATTAAATATTTGTTAAATAAATGGATAAATATTTCCTTAATATTAATTTCTTCTACCCTAAGCTTGAGCTAACTGGAATGTAATTCCAATATTCACATTTTCCCTATACTTCATCTACACCACTTCCAGTACATTAGTTTCACTTTAAAAAAACAATTACACTAATGGTATTTTTATTCCCACTTCGTATTTTCAAATGTTTACCAAATCAACTACAGTCATTGCATCCACATGGGTTATGAGTCATGTTTGTTTTGAGAGTGAAAATGCTTAAAGCTACCAATTCTGCCAGTCATGAGGGACAAGGCATTATAAGAAATAATGTGCTTTCACTTACCAAGTACAAAAATGACATTCAAATGGAATGAAGCTGTATTGTACGTTCCAAAAGAGACCCAAGCCCCTACCCACACCCCAGTGAGCTGCATCTGAACAGAAATCCATGTAGCTTTTATTAACTAAAGATATCCATTATATACTATTTATTGTGAAACCTAGAAAATAATGCATGCTACTTTTTCTATTCCTATTTATAATACAGTGTTTTATAAACAAAATCAATACTTGTGGTATGAGTCTTTTGAACCTGCAATGAAAAAGAAATCCTAGTATTTTGAAAAGCCAAATGTTTTACTAACTGATTCATTTCAGTTGGGACACAAAAACAGAATTGCAAGCTCTGGTAGATTTCACCCATTTCCCATAGTAAAGGTACACAGCGATGGCTCCAAAACGTTAGTAGTTTCATGACCTTGGACTTTCTCAGCCTTATTTCCCCAACTATAAAATGTGAATAACCCTCATCAGGGTTGTTGTGAGCATCTCATGAGATCATGGATATGAAAGTACTCTGTAAACAATAATACACATGGTTTGAGGTAAATCTGGCCTCTCAGTAGGCCTCTAAAATTCAGCATGTATAAGCGTTGTGTTTCATAGTTTTAATTACTTGGAAAAAGAACTCCACCAAACTAGGCAGATATGAAGTCCTTGTAAATTATGACCGCAAAGTACTATGGATACGATGGTAGGAAACTTGGATTCAATAGTCACTTTTAAGTCCAATCCTGTGCTTTTGTACCTGACTGGGAGTCCCGCCAGGAAGAGCAAACTTTGGCCTTTATCCCAGACTGCTCCTTTGTGTCTGGGCTAGTGTCATCTACTTCGCTCTAGTCTGGTAAGTAGATCCAGTGTGGCATGGTGGTTAAGAGCATGGGCTGTGGCATCAGATTGAATGGGTTTGCATCCTATAACACTAAATTATTAACTGAGCAAGCTGAATAATGCTGCATAATTATCTCCCTGAGTCTCAGCCTTCTCATTTGGAAAGTGGGCAAATCAGTACAAGTATTTACCTCACTTCTAGGACTGTTATTAGGATTAAACAAATACATGAAATGTGTACAATGTCTAGCTCACAGCAAACTCCAGAAGGGCTAGCTCTGATTGTCACATAGATGAGCTATACACAAATTCTGTTTTTGTTTCAATTTTACCTTAATAGACTCAAGTTCCCACTGTGCTAAGTGAGCATTATGGAAACCCTTATCAGCTATTAGAACAAAAGCTAAGCTACCTCATCTGGCCAAGTCATCATGGATGTTACTAAGCAGGCCTCTTCCTTGTTGAGCTGCAATGTGATACCATGAAAAGAGCACTGGATTTGAAGTCAGAAGACTTCAAGTTTTGGCCCTACCACTTACCAGCATTGTGACACAGATAAACTGCCACTACTTCCCCCATTAGAATGAAAGCTCCTAGAGGGGAGAGACAATATATAAATGTGTTCATCCAGCCCCAGAACAGTGATTTGAAACTAGTAGGGGCTTGACAATGACTCATTATATAAATTAAATAAATGAATATGTCTGAGTCCCAATTTCCTTATGCATTCAAGGGGATGATGATAGTTACCCTACCTCTCTGTCAAGGTTATTTAAAGACTGAGCAGTGGCTCCTGCAGTAACTTCTCTTCTCCTTCTCTAGCATTTATCCCACTTAAATGTGACCGCCTTTTTATGTTGGCTTCCTCTGCCTAATAGAATGTCTCTCATGATTTCTCTCCTCCTTCTTCTCCCTTTTCATACCCATTCATCCATCAGTTCTCAGCTTAAAAGGTCCTTTCTCTCCTCAGAGCTTCTCCTGCCATCATAGCTTTTCCCATATCTCCTCCATAGAACTTAGGTTATATTTGTACGGTTGTTTCATTCTTCCAACTAGACTATAAAGGCTGTCAGGGCAGCGCCCATGTCTACCTCGCTCACCACTCTATTTTTTGTGCCTTGGCCATTTGCTAATCTACATTTGCTAACCTTGGCCATTTGCTAACCTACATCAATAATTATACACCATTGAGTTCTATCATTACTTTCCAAGGCTCTTGGGAATATCACTTTGCAAGACCTATTATTTATCAGGAAAAATGCACTATGAAATACTCTCAGATACTGAAATTGAGAAAGCCAGAACTCCACCTCAGTCTTTGTGAGCACCCATCTGTTTCATTATGATCCCAAGAGATTAACTTTCTTGTCCTTGGACTCTCACTATCTCTTCTACTTCTAGATTTGAGCCCCCAGCTGCCTATATCAACAGTTTAGCATGGAACCTGGCTTAGTGCTCTACTGTTGGGTCCTCTAAGACCCATGCTCACCAGGTCTTTCTCTCTGATGGTGCTTCTCAGATTCCCTAAGGTTGGCAGCTGACATTTAGCATTCCTTTTGGCTTGTCAAGGGTGGTGGGGAGGGGATGGAGGTGAAGAGAGAGAAGAGGTGTAATCTTTGCTTGCTTCCCAAGTTACTGCCATTTTTCCTTCTTCTTCTTCCTTCTACCTGCTCATAGGACCAAGAAAAAGAAAAAAATTCCACGTGCTACTAAAAAGTCATGAGTCAGCACCGTTTAAAAGATCTTCCTGCTGAATCTCTACAACCTTCCAGGCAATTCAGTATTATTATCATGCCTACATTCCAAATGAAGAAACTCTATGGCGAACCATTCTGTTAGCAGCAGTCTCGTGAATGCCATCATTCTTCTGATATCTTTGTCCACGAGAAGTCCTTAGTGCAATATAAATATGATGCATGATACTGTAATTATTTTTGCTGTCTTCCATGGGCATCAGAATCATTCATCCAACTAATTTTTTTTTTAGCACCAACCATGTCCACGTGCTGAGCACTGTTGTCAGCACTGAACAAGACAGACAGACAAAGAGCTCCAGGAACGGCAGTGGGAACAGAAAGACAGATGAAAACAAATATCACAGTATTATGAGTGCTCTAATGGTGGATACAAAGTATGTCTGTTGGTGCAGAAGAGAGTGATAATCCAGGGCTGGGGTATAGGGGGAGAGAAAAGGCCTTCTTCGCTGAACTACAGAAGAGAATGGCCAAATGCAAATAGGCTAATAACACAAAGCATTTCTTCCCTCTGCAAAATATTTATGTAATTAATCAACACATGTCTGTTGCATACCAACTCTATGCCAAGCACAGTGATATGCGCTAGAGATACAAAAGGAAATAAGGCAAACATGGTCCCTACCCTTAGATGGGAATTTGAACCAGATGTACTAAAAAGACATCCCAGCAAGAATATTGGATTGTTTTTCCTTTCAAGCAAATAAAAATCCTTTGATTTGGTGTCACCATGACAAACCCCAAGGGTAACACCGGGCAGTCTGTTCAAGATAAAAGCATCTCCTTAGCACCTTAGAAAATGAAAACCCATCAAATCTCCCTGGTGTCTTAGAGAAGACAACACAGGTGGCTTTCACAACCCATCCCATAGCCTGGCTCTCTTCAACATGCCCATAAAAGAAATGACAAATAACTCTAAGCAGCAGGCATGGAGAGAGCTCCATGAAAAATCATTCTCATTCATATGCCAGAGCAAAGAGTTATTACTGTGGCATCCTTGCTTATCGCTGTATATCAAGGCTAGAACAGAGAAAATCTGCCATGAAAAGGAGGCAAGGTGTACTACCGAGCCAGAAATTGGGCTTTGGGAGCTCAGAATGGAGAGAGAGCCTAGATGTTAGTGTATATTGGAAACCCACCCATTTTAATATGAGGGGAATGTGTTACCCAACCTCCACCTTTTGAACTTTTTTGAGATGGAGTCTTGCTCTGTCACCCAGGCTGGAGTTCAGTGGTATGGTCTCAGCTCACTGCAACCTCCACTTCCCGGGATCAAGCGATTCTCCTGCCTCAGCCTCTCAAGTATCTGGGATTACAGGCACCTGCCACCACACCCAGCTAATTTTTGTATTCTTAGTAGAGACACAGTTTCACCATATTGGTGAGGCTGGTCTCAAACTCCTGACTTCAGGTGATCCACCGGCCTCAGCCTCCCAAAGTGCTAGGATTACAGGTGTGAGCCACCATGCCTGGCCTGAACTTTTTCTCTGTAAATACTTGAGCACTGTGAGGGTTTGAAATCATCCAATGACTTTTTCATTCTACAAATATTTTTATAGTACCTATTATGTGGCAAGTACGGTACCAAGTTACATATAAGACAGTGATAGTGCTTCTCTTTCCTTGAGATATATGAATCACTGGTGTCATTATTAACACTAACCCTCTCCATTTTGTATCAAGTTGTACACACTAACAGCAATGGCAACAGCAATGATACCAATGACAAAAAATATAGGTCTTTCTCTTTGCCAGGTATTGTTTTGAGTATTGTACATACATTAATTCATTTATTCCCCATAATACCCATATGAGGAAGGTACTATTATTATTATCATTGTACTGATGATTAAAGTAGGGAGAGCTTAAGCAACTTGAAGAAGTTTTAGCATTGATTTTGCTTACTTAGTCTGGTGTTGAAATACACCATTCCAGGAATGCTTTCAGTACACTTACCATGTGCCAAACTAAGATGCACTGTGCTAGCCTTTACTAAGGTTCAGTAACCTCTCACTTATTAACCAGTCAATTGGGCTTTGGGATCAGCTCACAAATACTGAGCATAAAACAACTTCCTAGGTCCATTCTAAGGTGCTAAGGAGAGATCCTTCAACGAATGTATGTTTCTGTGATTGCTATTATTGCTGTTGTCATTTTTCTTAATGTGTGTAACTTGATACAAAATGAAGAGGCATGTCTTAGTCAGTTGGATCTGCTATAATAAAATACCATAGACTAAGTGGCTTAAAAAAACATTTGTGGCCAAGAGCGGTGACTCCTGCCTGTAATCCCAGCACTTTGGGAGGCCGAGGTGAGCAGATCACAAGGTCAGGAGATTGAGACCATCCGGGCTAACGTGGTGAAACCCTGTCTCTACTAAAAATACAAAAAATTAGCTGGGCGTGGTGGTGGGCACCTGTAGTCCCAGCTACTCCAGAGGCTGAGGCAGGAGAATGCCTTGAACCCGGGAGGCAGAGCTTGCAGTGAGCCGAGAATGTGCCACTGCACTCCAGCCTGGGCAACAGAGTGGGACTCCGTCTCAAAAAAAAAAAAAAAAAAAAAGTTCCTCACAGTTCTGGGGGCTGAATATCCAAAGTCAGGGTGTCAGCATGTTCAGCTTCTGGTGAGGGCTCCCTTCCTGGTTCAGATGGCCACCTTCTTTCTGTATCCTCATGTTGTGAAGTGAGGAAGCTCTGGTTTCTCTTCTTATAAGAACACTAATCCCATCACTGGGGATCACCCCTCATGAACTCATCTAAGCCTAATTACCTCCCAAAGCCCCCACCTCCTAACACCTTCACGTTAGAGGTTAGGACCTCAGTGCATGAAATGTATGAGTTTATCAGAAACACATTCAGTCCACGTGATGGTTAATACTGCGTGTCAACTTGATTGGATTCAAGGATATAAAGTATTGATCCTGGGTGTGCCCGTGAGGGCGTTGCCAAGAGAGATTAATATTTAAGTCAGTGGGCTGGGGAAGGCAGATCCACCCTTTACCTGGCGGGCACAATCTAATCAGCTGCCAGCGAATATAAAGCAAGCAAAAAAACAAGAAAAGGAGAGACGGGCCTAGTTTCCCTCTTTCTTCTGTGCTGGATGCTTCCTGCCCCCAAACATCTGACTCCAAGTTCTTCAGTTTTGGGACTCGGACTGTCTCTCCTTGCTCCTCAGCTTACAGATGGCCTATTGTGAGAACTTGTGATCGTGTAAGTTAATACTTAATAAATTCCTCTCTTTCTCTCTCTCTCTCTCTCTCTCTATATATATATATATGAGTGTGTGTGTGTGTGTATATATATATATATATAAACTCCTACTAGTTCTGTCCCACTGAGAGAACCCAGACTAATATAGTCCATAACAGGGAAATAAGAGCTGATGTCCAAGTTTTATCCTCCCATCTAGAGTGCAAGCACTTTTAGGGCAGAGATTATTACCCAAATATGTGATAGTTATACAGTGCCGAACTCATACAAGAACTGAGTTTAAAACTCAGTTTCACCACCTACAAACTGTAAGTCCTTGGGACAGTTACTCAACCCCTCTGTACCTTCTAAAATGGGCAAATTGATAACACTGAATGGTAGACATTATGTTATTGATGTAAAATATTAAGTACAATGTCGGACACAAAGCAAACAATACGTGCTAGCAAGACATATATGTATATCACAAGAAGCAGAGAAAGATTCAGTAGGGAATTAGTGGAACAGAGGGTAAGTGCTACAGAAGGTCAGCAGGGACAAGTAATATACAGACAAGATCTGTATAAACTGCAGGTGTCAGTGAAGGCTTCGTGCAGAGGGTAAGAGCTACAGGATTCTTAACAATAAGTGAAGCAGAGGAGGTACAGTGTTTCAGATGGGGAAACAACTTGAGCTAATACAGAGATCTGGAGGTGGGAATGAGTAGAAGCCTCCAAAGGAGTGACCAGGGATCAGGCTGCCAAGCATAGCTGGTGCTTAGTGGGGAGCCTGTAGTTATAAATTTGGCTGATTTAGATGGGCCCTTGAATGCCAGGAAGAGGAGATGGGGGCTCATATATAGTGGGTTCTAGAGAATCTATTTGAGAATTCAAGGGAGCATATATGGGTGGTAGACATACTTAGCTACATGAATGTTTGTCTCCTCTAAGGTTTCAAGTGCCCTAAGAAGGCACCCATCCAATATTTAGGGAGCACCCACCAAGACCCAGGAATACATAGATACATGTGCAGAGGAAGCAAAGGAGGGGAGGGGGCGGCAAAAAAGGGAGGGAGGAAGAGAGAGCGGGGTAGAGAGAGAGAGGAAAATGAAGGTGATGTAGTAACAAGCTACAAAGTAGACTACAAGAGGCAGCTACCAAGGTAGCTCAAGAAATCCATGCAACATTTGAAGCATGGGGATTAGAAGAGAAAGGGGACAATTAAGAGACTCCCAGGGATATGAGAAGGACCTCAGAGGTAATTGAGAAGGCTGAAAAGGTCAGATGGTTTGAGCGACTGCCTTCACCCTGATGACATCTATCTTCCCCTCACCCTCTCCCCAAACCCAGATCCTTTGCTTCTTGAGATATTCTTCTCACTCCATTTTGGCCATTTGCCTCCCAAGTGGGACTCATAGCAAGTTGATACACGAGGCTTCTCCTTGCATTTATAATTTTTCCACCTGATGTTGAAGTGGTGCCTCAGAGATTACAAAGTGCTCTCACATTTATTTATTATTATCAAAATCCTCACAGCTCTCTTGTCAGGTGGGCTGGGAAGGGATTACACCCCCATTTTAAAGATAGGGAAGCTGATGTCCAAGAGTCACCTAATAAATGACAAGTCAGGTATGACCACTCAGATGCTTCCTTCACTCTGCTATGCTGCCTCTTGCAAGGAGCTTAGCTTTTTGTCTCAGAACGATTTCATGTCATCAATCACTTAAGGGTAAGGGAAAAAAAAAAGCAGGTCTTAGAGAAAAGCTTCACCTGAGGCCTATATTGGTAACACTTCACTAGATGGATAATTTGAAATAAGTCTGAATTACTAGTGCAACCTGTAAGGTGAGCCACATTGCATAGTGTCCAGCATAGGCACACAGATATTGCTTAAAAATAGGAGCCATTATGGGTAAACAGACTCACAATCGTAATGCTGACTCCAGCCTGTCCACAAAATGTTCCTCAACGCACTAATCAGAGTCACTATCTGAATGAGCCAAGCAGAGAGTCCATATTTTTCTATTCATGATGCTTCCATTCATTACTATTGGGATAATACAGGTCTACCATACCTTATGAGGTTATTATAGCAATTCCAAACTCCAAAAAGTTCTACATAGAAAAGACATATTATATTTCTGTGGTATTATATGACCTGAATCGACTTATTGGGCAGCAAAATTTTACCTGAACTGCCATGAGGAAACTTACTGTCTTTATGAATCCAACTTTTTTTTTTTTTTTTTTTTTTACCATTGTAATACACAAAAATATTCTCTATTTCAAAATGCCCCAGGTCTCGGGGGATTTGGAGGAAACACTAAAGGACCTGTAGTATATTCTCTACTTACCTTATATAATTATTCTGAGGAGAAAATTTAAATTAATGTGTATGTCCTATAGGAAAAAAGGCACTATGAAAATCAAAGTGATTTCCATATAATTTGGAACTATAGCTATAGGGATAAGCTTGTATTATGACGGTGGCGATCTAAGTGGCTGCAATTTTTGTGGGATCATTGAAAAATAAAAGACCAAGATTTCAATGCACCACCCACTAACGCTGCTGAGCCACTGATGCAGGAGATATTTTGTAAAAGTGATCCAGCAGGTTTAGCCTGAACTGTGTGTTTCACTTCCCAATACAAGGGCTCAAGTTGCTGTTGTAGATTCTCCATCAGAGTCAGAGTATGGATGCGTGTCTCAAGTTGGTTCTCTTGTGGTGCCCTTGTCTTTGAAATTCTATTTCCTGTGGCATAGAAGCTTCTTCCTATTTTCACATATTTGAAGTGGAAAAACCTTCTTCCATGACCTTATGACTAATCCCCAGACTGAAAGCTTCATTAAAAAAAAAAAAAAAAATTAGCAAGTGGCCAGGCATGGTGGCTCACACCTGTAAACCTAGCATTTTCAGAGGCCGAGGCGGGTGGATCACCTGAGGTCAGGAGTTCGAGACCAACTTGGCCAACATGGTGAAACTCTATCTCTACTAAAAATACAAAAAGCCAGGTGTGGTGGCACAAATGCCTGTAATCCCAGCTACTTAGGAGGCTGAGGCAGGAAGATTGCTTGAGCCCCAGAGGCAGAGGTTGCAGTAAGCCAAGATTGCGCCACTGTACCACTCCAGCCTCAGTGATACAGGAGAATCTGTCTCAATAGAACAATGATGATGATGATGATGATGATGATGATACAGAGAAGAAGAGGAAAAAGAAGAAGGAGGAGGAGGAGAAGGAGGAGGAGGAGGAGGACATCATATGAGACACCGCATCCTACTTAGGAGCTGTGTGTTCACAGCACAGAGACAAAGAGGTATCTGATTATGAAGGCCATCTTATTTTTACCAAGGAGGTAGTGACAGTTTCACAAGTAATTAAATCCTAATTCCCCTTATCAAAGGAAGTGAGCAAAGTGCATGGTGTGATGCACCCTCTACAGCCTCTATGCTTTGCTAATTCCCTGGTGTTCCAAATCCAGTCATTTTCATCAACTCATTCCATTTTCCTGGGAATCTGTAAAGTTATTCCGCATATGGGCACAATCAATATCTTCTAAATGTAGTCTGTAATGACGATTCATGTTTTCAGGCTCAAATCTCCAAACAGAATTAACATGGTCCTGGTAGGTTTGAATTTAAACGATAATTTTAGTTGCATCTTATTCATTGGGAAAGCAAGTTTTTTCCTGCAAAAATGACCTCATAAGTATGTTATTACATCCGTACTGTATTCATAAATAGAACTAGAGAGGTTAAGATCAGCAATTCTATGAGGACTGCAAACAATAGGTAACTCAAGGCAGTAGAATGCAAATGGTGCATTCAGAAAAAAATAAAACAAAAGAGCAACATTTATTTGCAAAGTTTTCTGATGCCTCACTGAAACTTTCCAGTCAATCGAATTTATTTGATATTCATGAAATAGAAATTAAAATAAATAAACCCTTGCCTACTGCTACTGCCCAAGTAGCTACTGTATTCCAGCCACTTTCCCATTGGGAATGACATGCATGATATCAATAAGAACCCAGTAACAGAATGTACCCAAGAGAGGAAAGCAAGCACTAACAAATTTCCTTTATAGATAAAGCTATATTGATATGAGCTAGTGGGCACAGAACTGATCGTATTACGTTAAATGAAATCTGTGATCTCAATCCACCCCAAATTACCGAAATGTAATGGGAAAGGACTTTACATCCTTTCCTACCACTGGTCTGTGCCGTAGGTATGCTTAAATTAACTTGTTTCTGCTTATTAATGTGGCACATGCCCAATCGTGCAAAATTTAAAAATTAGGAAAATCATTAAGAAAAATACCAAATAAAGGTAATCTTCTATTGATATCTTGGCAATGTTTCTCTTTCAGTTCCTTTTTTCTACACATTGTTAATTTTTCTCACATACAATTAGAGTCAAACTTTTATATCCAGTCTTTCCACCTAACATATAATTGGCATTATCCATGTTACTATAATTCATTGTCAAATTTTAAACAGCCACATAATAAGCTACCAACCAATCCCCTAACACTGAACGTTAATACATAAGGAGACAAGGAACATCTAAATCAGGTTTACAGACAATCACAATGAAATTTCTTAGTTTACGCTATAGATGTAGAATTGTAAGATCAAATGATATGTACATTTTAATACTTTAGACACATCTTCTCGACATGATTTCACAAAAGATTGTTTGAATCTACATTTCCATCAGCATTGTACTTGAATATGTCTCAATGTTCTTTGACAATACATATTATTAAAATAAAACCAAATAAATGAAACCACCTTTTGTCAATTTGATAAACAGAGGTTTCAATAATGTGAATTTTGTTGATTACTAGAGAAGAAAGTTGAGCACTTTCTCATAGATTTATTGGCTATTAGTAGGTTATATTTTGTAAATTTACTCATTAAGTCCTTTGAGATTAGGGTCATATTTAAAATAAGATTCTAGATATTTCAAATAAGAAGAAATAAAGTTTCCTTATACTTCCCTATATCAATCCTAAATACCTCTTTCCAATTTCCAAACCTACTTTCCCTTGTTCTGTTCTTAATGGGGATAGCTCTATGCCTTGAGATATATAAAGATCTTACTTAGTTTAGCCATCAGCATCCTCTTCCTTAGAAAGATCCTTTAGTGTAATGGCTCTCAATCTTTAATACACATAATAATTTGGCATGCTTTTTAAAATTCAGATTCCTTTATCCCATTCCCAGAGATTTTGATTTAGTAATATTCATGTGGGACCCAGAAAGTGCGTTTTCACAAGCATACGAGGTAATTCTGATGTAGGTGATGTAGAGACAATACTCTGCGAAGCACTGCTTTAGCTATTCATCATAGATCTTTAGTAACTAGAAATTTGGTAGGAACTCTCCTGTGCCTGCTTCACCAGTTTCCTCTTCAGTGTTTTCTTCCGGGGAACTTTGGCATTTAGGCCTGGATAATTTCCTGTTGTATGGGACATCCCACTCAATGCAGAGCATTTCACAACTCTATCACCTGCCCACAAAATGCCAATACTTCCCTTCAGTCAATACAACAACCCCAAAACACTCCCAGAACTTTGCCAAATATTCCCTATAAGGGTAATACTGCTCCTGGGTGAGAATCACTACCATAGACATTTTAGCTCAAATTGTAAGGGCACCTCTGACCAGTGCTGAGACTCACAAGCGAAAGTCACTCTGTGTGTGTGCATGCGTGTGTATGTTTAACCCAACGTCATGTTTCTTTTTACTTTTTTTTTTTTTTTTTTTAAAGTTGGGTCTCGCTCTGTCACCCACGCTGGCACACAGTGCAATCATGGCTCACTGCAGCCTCAAACACCCGGGCTCAAGCAACTCTCCTGCCTCAGCTTCCTAAGTAGCTAGGACCACAGGTATATGCCACCACATCCGCCTAATTAAAAAAAAAAAAAAATTGTAGAGAAGGAGTCTCGCTACGTTGCTCAGGCTGGTCTTGAACTCCTGGCCACAAGTGATCCTTTTGACTCAGCCTCCCAAAGTACTGGGACTACAGGTGTGAGCCACCACATCCAAATCATGTTTTTTTTGTTGTTGTTGTTGTTTGCTTTTTTCCCATCTACACGACCTCAGATCTACTTGTTACCCTTTAGCAAACATGAAGACACCTGGCACACACAAGATGGTAGAAGTAGAGCAGAGAGTGAACTAGGGAAAGAAGAGCACACATCTGTCTCTTTGGGTCTCTAGGGAGCAGTCTCCATTCAAGTATAATGAAGGAACAAGAAAGAGTTTGAAAGCTACACGATGACACAATTATTGCTCATATTCCTCTCACATAATAAAGTCCTTGCTATGTTTTTCACCAAAGCTGTCATCCTATGTCCAGGTTGACTTTGGTTTGAGGCAATTCGGTGGCCGCTGGCATTGGAGGCTAAGGTACATGGAGTATGTTCCCTTGGACTGCCCATTACACAAGAGCAGAGATGGGCAGAGCAAGACAGTGGGTATACATTGGGCAGCTCATGGCAGCCAGAGGGCAATTTGTGTGGAACTATATGGGCATTTTGCTCACTATGAGTTTCAGTGACTCCTGGGCTTTCTTTCTCTTCCTTCCTGACAGTGAAGCAACAGTTAGGATGGCTTGCCATGAAAATATGTCTGCATTAGTAGTTGATCATCTGAGATTAAGATGAAAGAATCAACCTCTGCCACAGTCTACGGAATGGAATGGTCCAACTAGCATGACTGTCAGCTTCTTGGATTCATTTTATTTTTTATATTAAGTGGGATGGAGGAGACAGGTTCAAGAAGTGATTCTATTAGGGATATCCTCTGGTCAATAACCAATGGTGGAAGACGAAGGGCTACTCAACACGCCAAGTAGGAAACTTGCCATGGAGCTGAGAGTTACTATGCAGGGTTATGTGTATAGGTCACTGGGGTGTGGCAGGCCTTACTGCTGCTCCCATTGTTTAAGCAACCACAGTGGGGATGGATATTTCTGTCCTCCGATTGATGGCCAAAGGAAAAAGAAACATAGTATCCAGGGTGAAAAGGTTATTCTTGAGAGTTTTTTTTTTTTTTTTTTTTTTTTTTAAATTCAACATATTTTATTCAAAATTTTTTTTTAATTAATTTATTATTATTATACTTTAAGTTGTAGGGTACATGTGCATAACGTGCAGGTTTGTTACATATGTATACTTGTGCCATGTTGGTGTGCTGCACCCATCAACTCGTCATTTACATCAGGTATAACTCCCAATGCAATCCCTCCCCCCTCCCCCCTCCCCATGATAGGCCCCTGTGTGTGATGTTCCCCTTCCTGAGTCCAAGTGATCTCATTGTTCAGTTCCCACCTATGAGTGAGAACATGTGGTGTTTGGTTTTCTGTTCTTGTGATAGTTTGCTAAGAATGATGGTTTCCAGCTGCATCCATGTCCCTACAAAGGACACAAACTCATCCTTTTTGATGGCTGCATAGTATTCCATGGTGTATAGGTGCCACATTTTCTTAATCCAATCTGTCACTGATGGACATTTGGGTTGATTCCAAGTCTTTGCTATTGTGAATAGTGCCGCAATAAACATACGTGTGCATGTGTCTTTATAGCAGCATAATTTATAATCCTTTGGGTATATACCCAGTAATGGGATGGCTGGGTCATATGGTACATCTAGTTCTAGATCCTTGAGGAATCGCCATACTGTTTTCCATAATGGTTGAACTAGTTTACAATCCCACCAACAGTGTAAAAGTGTTCCTATTTATCCACATCCTCTCCAGCACCTGTTGTTTCCTGACTTTTTAATGATCGCCATTCTAACTGGTGTGAGATGGTATCTCATTGTGGTTTTGATTTGCATTTCTCTGATGGCCAGTGATGATGAGCATTTTTTCGTGTGTCTGTTGGCTGTATGAATGTCTTCTTTTGAGAAATGTCGGTTCATATCCTTTGCCCACTTTTTGATGGGGTTGTTTGTTTTTTTCTTGTAAATTTGTTTGAGTTCTTTGTAGGTTGTGGATATTAGCCCTTTGTCAGATGAGTAGATTGCAAAAATTTTCTCCCATTCTGTAGGTTGCCTGTTCACTCTGATGGTAGTTTCTTTTGCTGTGCAGAAGCTCTTTAGTTTAATGAGATCCCATTTGTCAATTTTGGCTTTTGCTGCCGTTGCTTTTGGTGTTTTAGACATGAAGTCTTTGCCCATGCCTATGTCCTGAATGGTACTACCTAGGTTTTCCTCTAGGATTTTTATGGTATTAGGTCTAACATTTAAGTCTCTAATCCATCTTGAATTAATTTTCGTAGAAGGAGTAAGGAAAGGATCCAGTTTCAGCTTTCTACTTATGGCTAGCCAATTTTCCCAGCACCATTTATTAAATAGGGAATCCTTTCCCCATTTCTTGTTTCTCTCAGGTTTGTCAAAGATCAGATGGCTGTAGATGTGTGCTATTATTTCGGAGGACTCTGTTCTGTTCCATTGGTCTATATCTCTGTTTTGGTACCAGTACCATGCTGTTTTGGTTACTGTAGCCTTGTAGTATAGTTTGAAGTCAGGTAGCGTGATGCCTCCAGCTTTGTTCTTTTGACTTAGGATTGTCTTGGAGATGCGGGCTCTTTTTTGGTTCCATATGAACTTTAAAGCAGTTTTTTCCAATTCGGTGAAGAAACTCATTGGTAGCTTGATGGGGATGGCATTGAATCTATAAATTACCTTGGGCAGTATGGCCGTTTTCACAATATTGAGTCTTCCTATCCATGAGCATGGTATGTTCTTCCATTTGTTTGTGTCCTCTTTGATTTCACTGAGCAGTGGTTTGTAGTTCTCCTTGAAGAGGTCCTTTACATCCCTTGTCAGTTGGATTCCTAGGTATTTGATTCTCTTTGAAGCAATTGTGAATGGAAGTTCATTCCTGATTTGGCTCTCTGTTTGTCTGTTACTGGTGTATAAGAATGCTTGTGATTTTTGCACATTCATTTTGTATCCTGAGACTTTGCTGAAGTTGCTTATCAGCTTAAGGAGATTTTGGGCTGAGACAATGGGGTTTTCTAAATATACAATCATGTCATCTGCAAACAGGGACAGTTTGACTTCTTCTTTTCCTAACTGAATACCCTTGATTTCTTTCTCTTGCCTAATTGCCCTAGCCAGAACTTCCAACACTATGTTGAATAGGAGTGGTGAGAGAGGGCATCCCTGTCTTGTGCCAGTTTTCAAAGGGAATTTTTCCAGTTTTTGCCCATTCAGTATGATATTGGCTGTGGGTTTGTCATAAATAGCTCTTATTATTTTGAGGTACGTTCCATCAATACCGAATTTATTGAGCGTTTTTAGCATGAAGGGCTGTTGAATTTTGTCAAAAGCCTTTTCTGCATCTATTGAGATAATCATGTGGTTCTTGTCTTTGGTTCTGTTTATATGCTGGATTATGTTTATTGATTTGCGAATGTTGAACCAGCCTTGCATCCCAGGGATGAAGCCCACTTGATCATGGTGGATAAGCTTTTTGATGTGTTGCTGAATCCGGTTTGCCAGTATTTTATTGAGGATTTTTGCATCGATGTTCATCAGGGATATTGGTCTAAAATTCTCTTTTTTTGTTGTGTCTCTGCCAGGCTTTGGTATCAGGATGATGTTGGCCTCATAAAATGAGTTAGGGAGGATTCCCTCTTTTTCTATTGATTGGAATAGTTTCAGAAGGAATGGTACCAACTCCTCCTTGTACCTCTGGTAGAATTCAGCTGTGAATCCATCTGGTCCTGGACTTTTTTTGGTTGGTAGGCTATTAATTATTGCCTCAATATCAGAGCCTACTATTGGTCTATTCAGGGATTCAACTTCTTCCTGGTTTAGTCTTGGAAGAGTGTAAGTGTCCAGGAAATTATCCATTTCTTCTAGATTTTCCAGTTTATTTGCGTAGAGGTGTTTATAGTATTCTCTGATGGTAGTTTGTATTTCTGTGGGGTCGGTGGTGATATCCCCTTGATCATTTTTAATTGCGTCGATTTGATTCTTCTCTCTTTTCTTCTTTATTAGTCTTGCTAGTGGTCTGTCAATTTTGTTGATCTTTTCAAAAAACCAACTCCTGGATTCATTGATTTTTTGGAGGGTTTTTTGTGTCTCTATCTCCTTCAGTTCTGCTCTGATCTTAGTTATTTCTAGCCTTCTGCTAGCTTTCGAATGTGTTTGCTCTTCCTTCTCTAGTTCTTTTAATTGCGATGTTAGAGTGTCAATTTTAGATCTTTCCTGCTTTCTCTTGTGGGCATTTAGTGCTATAAATTTCCCTCTACACACTGCTTTAAATGTGTCCCAGAGATTCTGGTATGTTGTATCTTTGTTCTCATTGGTTTCAAAGAACATCTTTATTTCTGCCTTCATTTCGTTATGTACCCAGTAGTCATTCAGGAGCAGGTTGTTCAGTTTCCATGTAGTTGAGCGGTTTTGATTGAGTTTCTTAGTCCTGAGTTCTAGTTTGATTGCACTGTGGTCTGAGAGACAGTTTGTTATAATTTCTGTTCTTGTATATTTGCTGAGGAGTGCTTTACTTCCAATTACGTGGTCGATTTTGGAGTAAGTACGATGTGGTGCTGAGAAGAATGTATATTCTGTTGATTTGGGGAGGTGGAGAGTTCTATAGATGTCTATTAGGTCTGCTTGCTGCAGAGATGAGTTCAATTCCTGGATATCCTTGTTAACTTTCTGTCTCGTTGATCTGTCTAATGTTGACAGTGGAGTGTTGAAGTCTCCCATTATTATTGTATGGGAGTCTAAGCCTCTTTGTAAGTCTCTAAGGACTTGCTTGATGAATCTGGGTGCTCCTGTATTGGGTGCATTTATATTTAGGATAGTTAGCTCTTCTTGTTGAATTGATCCCTTAACCATTATGTAATGGCCTTCTTTGTCTCTTTTGATCTTTGATGGTTTAAAGTCTGTTTTATCAGAGACTAGTATTGCAACCCCCGCTTTTTTTTGTTCTCCATTTGCTTGGTAAATCTTCCTCCATCCCTTTATTTTGAGCCTATGTATGTCTCTGCATGTGAGATGGGTCTCCTGAATACAGCAGACCGATGGGTCTTGACTTTTTTTTTTTTTTTTTTTTTTTTTTGAGACGGAGTCTCGCTCTGTCGCCCAGGCTGAAGTTCAGTGGCCGGATCTCAGCTCACTGCAAGCTCCGCCTCCTGGGTTCACGCCATTCTCCTGCCTCAACCTCCCGAGTAGCTAGGACAACAGGCGCCTGCCACCTCACCCGGCTAGTTTTTTTTTTTTTGTATTTTTAGTAGAGACGGGGTTTCACCGTGTTAGCCAGGATGGTCTCGATCTCCTGACCTCGTGATCCACCCGTCTCGGCCTCCCAAAGTGCTGGGATTACAGGCTTGAGCCACCGCGCCCGGCCGGGTCTTGACTCTTTATCCAGTTTGCCAGTCTGTGTCTTTTAATTGGAGCATTTAGTCCATTTACATTTAATGTTAAGATTGTTATGTGTGAACTTGATCCTGCCATTATGATATTAACTGGTTATTTTGCTCGTTAGTTGATGCAGTTTCTTCCTAGCCTCGATGGTCTTTACATTTTGGCATGTTTTTGCAATGGCTGGTACCGGTTGTTCCTTTCCATGTTTAGTGCTTCCTTCAGGGTCTCTTGTAAGGCAGGTCTAGTGGTGACAAAATCTCTAAGCATTTGCTTATCTGTAAAGGATTTTATTTCTCCTTCACTTATGAAACTTAGTTTGGCTGGATATGAAATTCTGGGTTTAAAAATCTTTTCTTTAAGAATGTTGAATATTGGCCCCCACTCTCTTCTGGCTTGGAGAGTTTCTGCCGAGAGGTCTGCTGTTAGTCTGATGGGCTTCCCTTTGTGGGTAACCCGACCTTTCTCTCTGGCTGCCCTTAAGATTTTTTCCTTCATTTCAACTTTGGTGAATCTGGCAATTATGTGTCTTGGAGTTGCTCTTCTCGAGGAGTATCTTTGTGGTGTTCTCTGTATTTCCTGGATTTGAATGTTGGCCTGCCCTACTAGGTTGGGGAAGTTCTCCTGGATGATATCCTGAAGAGTGTTTTCCAACTTGGTTCCATTTTCCCCCTCACTTTCAGGCACCCCAATCAGACGTAGATTTGGTCTTTTTACATAATCCCATACTTCTTGCAGGCTTTGTTCATTTCTTTTTCTTCTTTTTTCTTTTGGTTTCTCTTCTCGCTTCATTTCATTCATTTGATCCTCAATCGCAGATACTCTTTCTTCCAGTTGATCGAGTCGGTTACTGAAGCTTGTGCATTTGTCACGTATTTCTCGTGTCATGGTTTTCATCTCTTTCATTTCGTTTAGGACCTTCTCTGCATTAATTACTCTAGCCATCAATTCTTCCACTTTTTTTTCAAGATTTTTAGTTTCTTTGCGCTGGGTACGTAATTCCTCCTTTAGCTCTGAGAAATTTGATGGACTGAAGCCTTCTTCTCCCATCTCGTCAAAGTCATTCTCTGTCCAGCTTTGATCCGTTGCTGGCGATGAGCTGCGCTCCTTTGCCGGGGGAGATGCGCTCTTATTTTTTGAATTTCCAGCTTTTCTGCCCTGCTTTTTCCCCATCTTTGTGGTTTTATCTGCCTCTGGTCTTTGATGATGGTGATGTACTGATGGGGTTTTGGTGTAGGTGTCCTTCCTGTTTGATAGTTTTCCTTCTAACAGTCAGGACCCTCAGCTGTAGGTCTGTTGGAGATTGCTTGAGGTCCACTCCAGATACTGTTTGCCTGGGTATCAGCAGCAGAGGCTGCAGAAGATAGAATATTTCTGAACAGCGAGTGTACCTGTCTGATTCTTGCTTTGGAAGCTTCCTCTCAGGGGTGTACTCCACCCTGTGAGGTGTGGGGTGTCAGACTGCCCCTAGTGGGGGATGTCTCCCAGTTAGGCTACTCAGGGGTCAGGGACCCACTTGAGCAGGGAGTCTGTCCCTTCTCAGATCTCAACATCCGTGTTGGGAGATCCACTGCTCTCTTCAAAGCTGTCAGACAGAGTCGTTTGCATCTGCAGAGGTTTCGGCTGTGTTTGTTATTGCCCTGTCCCCAGAGGTGGAGTCTACAGAGACAGGCAGGTTTCCTTGAGCTGCTGTGAGCTCCACCCAGCTCGAGCTTCCCAGCAGCTTTGTTTACCTACTTAAGCCTCAGCAATGGCGGGCGCCCCTCCCCCAGCCTCACTGCTGCCTTGCCGGTAGATCACAGACTGCTGTGCTAGCAATGAGGGAGGCTCCGTGGGTGTGGGACCCTCCTGGCCAGGTGTGGGATATGATCTCCTGGTGTGCCTGTTTGCTTAAAGCGCAGTATTGGGGTGGGAGTTACCCGATTTTCCAGGTGTTGTGTGTCTCAGTTCCCCTGGCTAGGAAAAGGGATTCCCTTCCCCCTTGCGCTTCCCAGGTGAGGCGATGCCTCGCCCTGCTTCAGCTCTCGCTGGTCGGGCTGCAGCAGCTGACCAGCACCGATCGTCCGGCACTCCCCAGTGAGATGAACCCAGTATCTCAGTTGAAAATGCAGAAATCACGGGTCTTCTGTGTCGCTCACGCTGGGAGTTGGAGACTGGAGCTGTTCCTATTCGGCCATCTTGCTCCGCCCCGAGAGTTTCAAAGAAAAGACTACAGAGCAACAGTGACTCAATAAGAATTTCTGGGCAGCAATATCAACAGAGCATGTATTCATGCATGTTGGTGGCAAGGATGATTAGTGAGTTCCCCTCTCCAGAGTTTTTGCCAGTCCATTGACTGGCTGCATGACCTCTGGGCAGCAAAAAAACACTAATAATCACTCGTTTCTTATTCCAGCTCCCCACGTCCTCAACTTCCAAGGTGCATTTTCTGTCTTGCCTCTGAAATGGCCCCAACATGTACACGCTAAACATCCAGACTGGGAATGTGAAACACCTGATTTGGCTCTGTAAATATACTTGATACTTTTCTTGGGCTCCCTTACTTGCAACCTACCTTTTCTAGCTTTATTGATGTATACTTGACAAATAAAACAGTTATATTCAAGGTGTACAACTTGATGATTTGATATATGTATACACGGTGTAATTATTACACCAATCAAATCAGCACATCCATCACCATCCACAGTTACCAGGTATGTGTGTGTTGGGAGGAAGGGTGAGGACACTTTTGTCTTATGGGTTAATATCCAAAATGTATGGGGAACTCATACAACTAAATATATAAAGAATTCATACAAACAAAAGAAGAAACCCAAAATAATCTAAATTTAAAAATGGGCAAAGGATTTGAATAGACATTTTTCCAAAGGAGACATAAAATTCGCCAACAAGTATATGAAAAGATATTCAACAAATCAAAACGACAATGAGGTAATCACCTCACATCTGTTAGGATGGTCATTATCACATAGTTAAGAGATTTGGACAGTGTTAGCGGGAATGTACATTGGTACAGCCATAACGAAAAATCGTATGGAGGTGCCTCAAAAAACTAAAAATAGTACTACCATATGATCCAGCAATTTCACATGGGTATATATCCAAAGGAAATAAAATTAGTATGTTGAAAAGATATTTTCAGTCCCAAGTTCATTGCAGTTTTATTCACAACAGGCAAGATAAGGAGTCAATGAGTGTCCATCAATGGATGAATAGATGAAGAAAATGTGGCATATATACACAATGGAATACTATTCAGCCATAAAATATAAGGAAATTTTATCACATGCTACAACATTCGTGAACCTGAAAAACTTAAGCTAAGTGAAATAAGCCAGGTACACAAGGTCAAATACTGGATGATATCACATACATGTGAAATTTAAAAATGTTGAACTCATAGAAATAGAGAACAGAATTACCAGAGACTGGGGTTGGAAGAAGGTCTTGAACTCCTGGGCTCAAAGGGTACAAAGATGAAAGGGTACAGCATTTCAATTAGAAGGAATACGTTTGTGAGATCCATTGCACAGCATGCTGACTATAATAATAATGTATTGTACTTTTCAAAATTGCTAATAGTAAATTTCAAATATTCTCACTACAAAAAATGGTAAGTATATGAGATGATGGATATGTCAACTAGCTTGATTAATTATTCGACAATTTGTGTGTGTGTCTGTGTGTGTATATATGTGTGTGTGTGTGTATATATATATATATCTCAAAACATCACATTGTACCCCATAAATATGTACCAATACTACTTGTCAAATTAAAATGAAAGTTAAAATATACTTGAGGTACCTATTATGATAGGGGAATTAAATATCAATAATTCAGTACACAATAGAGTCGTAAATCATTTTCACCTATACTTTTCTTTCACCAACCAGTCCCTATTTCTAGCCTTTCACTTTGCTAATCCATCCTACACATGGCCACCAAATTAATCTTCATAAAACATTGATTACATCATCTGAGTCTCCTCTCTAACCACTCAATGGCTCCCTACTTCTTATAAGACATATCCAAACTCCTCACCCTATCCTTCATAAGACAGCCTATGTACAAATATACAGGCTTTGGAGTTAGGCAGACATGAGCTTGAATCTGGGCTGTGCTTTTAGCTATGTTAACTTAAGCAGGATGCCTAACTTCTCTAAACATCAGTGTCCTTGTTTGTCAAATGGAAAAATAATTGCCCTTCGACATCTGACACTTTTACATGCCATTCCTCCTTCCTGGAATGCCTTCCTCAACCTCACCTGTGCCACCCTGTCTGAATGTGCCCTACCTATCCCTCAGGATACTACTGCAGTAGCTATAGCGTATTAGACAGAAAAGTAATGAGACCACGTAAATGATGGCAGATGATGGTGAGCATCTAAATCCCGGATCCAATCAAAAGTTCCGGGGGTGGGAAATTTTGATTGGATCTGGGAATTAGATGCTCACCATCATCTTTACTTCACAAACTATTTTCTATTTTTAGTTTAGGTTCCCCCCGCCACCCCCGCTTGAGGCAGGATCTGGCTCTGTCACCTAGGCTGGAGTGCAAGGGTATGATCTTGGCTCACTGCAACCTCCGCCTCCCAGGCTCAAGCCATTCTTCCACCTCAGCCTCCAGAGTAGCTGAGACTACAGTAGCACACTACCATGCCCAGGTAATTTTGGTATTTTTTCTAGAGATGGGGTTTCGCCATGTTGCCCAGGCCGGTCTCCAATTCCTGGGCTCAAGTGATCTGCCCGCCTTGGCCTCCCAAAGTGCTGGGATTACAGAGGTGAGCCACCACGCCCAGCTTATTTTCAGTTATTTTTTTTCTTTATTCAAGGCTAAGTCTGTTGCTGCTTTGGCTTACATATTGGAAGGGCTTGGGGCTCCATTCAGCCTTGCTTGGCTAAGTGAATATGGATCTCAGACTTGGAATGGTTCACACGCTATTGATCACTAACTGCTGTGAACAATTATGTGAGCAAGTTCTAAGGTCACATGACATCAGGTAGAGTTATTGAGAATCTAGAAGAAAAACCTACCAGTGAAGCATGAGGGAAGCAGAGCCAGTCACAGCAGATGCTACACACCTGCCATATCTCTGACTGCTGGGCCAGCACTATTTCCATCGTGTTGGATCTGGAAGACTTTAAGGGTCTGTCTGAGGCTGGGAACACTTGCTGATTAAGCTGAGCACATTAGGCACAGAACCAAAGAGTTCACGCCACCGAACTACTGTGAGGTTGATGTGTCTCAGCCCTCACACCACATCTAGGGTTTGCATGATCGCCCATGGCAATTTATCATAAGAATGCATTTCACAGCCAGGGCACTGGTCCAGATTCAGATCTGAACCAGAATTATTATCTCTGTGATAAAGAGATAAACAAAAGCCCATGCCTTTGTTTTATCTTGATGAGGTCAAACATTCATAGGACTCTCACAAACACCTGACGGATCAGGGAACGCCCTCTCAGGCTTTCAGTAGCACTGCTGACAAATCACACCACATGTCCAAAACTTAGACAGAACATCAGCTGCCTCAGAAGTTAAATCCCACTTGCCTAAATAAATGCCATGGGATCTTTCTCCTGCTACAAGAGGCATATTTGCTCTTCTATTTAAAAATGCATCCTCTGACATTAACAACAACAATATAAATTATGATTTCCCAGTAGAGCTGCAAACAAGCCAGGAGAAAGGGAGGGGGTATGAACAGTATTTCATTGCACACCGTTTAACTACCTAAAATGTATGAGCTGTTTGAGCGCAAGCACTATCTATATTATTTACTTATGTGTCATCAGTGACAAGTACAGGGTCAAAGCTAAAAGTAGTTGGTTCATAAATATTTCTTGAACATCTAGTGGGCGCCAGGCCAGGCAATTTACCACACATTAAGTAGATGCTTGGTATATGTGGATTCAATGGATGCTTTTGCTTCATTTCCTTCTACTCAGTCACTAAGGCAAACACATAAGTGCAAGGACCATGAAAGGCCCAGCACCCATTTTATGCCCCAGTTCTTTGAAAGAGAAACACAAGGAATTATTTCACCTTCAGTCAATGTGTCTAGACTCCCTTTTTTCCCCCTGTGTCCTTTTACTATTTTGAAGCATTCATATATTTTTTTCATAGAAGGTTTAAAAAATATTGAGAGGTGATTAAATGCCCCAAGTTTGTTGGGAAGGGGAAGATTCGTGAGAGGGAGAGGATAAAACAGAGATTCACTGATTTTAACATCTTCATAAAATATCAGAGCAATTTTATGATGGAAAGGAGAGAATTTCCATCATCTGTCTTTCCTGTGCAATTGGCAGTTTGAGGGAGAAATAATTGACAAAAGCTATTTGGTGATTTATTGTTGCCTCCCTTCTCTCTTCTCCTATTCTCTCTTCTATGCCCATATCAAAGGCTCAGAAGGAGGTTGTCACACTAAAATTCTTGGAACATCTCCTTTCACTGAGGAAAGATCTTTCTGGTGTTTACTTTCACACTGGTGGGATTGGCCTCCCATCCCTGCTCCATCACGATGCCAGCCGTCGAGTCCATAGAATTAGAACCCAGATTCAACGCTCTGTCTCTCATATTTTCTCACGTTCTCTAGCTTTTATTTATTTATTTTTGTTCAAGGCTAAGTAGGTTGCTGCTTTGGCTTGCATACTGGAAAGACGTGGATGAGAAAAAAAGCTTGTGCTTCGAGGGGTTGGGTTATCAGAATATGGAGAAACTCAACACTTGCTGGCTCTAGGCTAAGGTTGATATGCATGAGTAGGAGAAACATGGAGAAATGGAGGCTTATATTGAAATACAAATTTCAATGTCATGGTTGTTAAGCCAATTACAATCCCCCTGTCATGTGCAGCATAGCACCCTGTCCAGGCTAAACCCTGCACTCATATCCCATGGAACATCCTTCCAGGTGTTGGATAAGGTCACTTTATCAGTCCTTTCCTCAGCACAAAAAGTCAGTCATATCAGCACAGTTCTCTCCATTTCTTGGGGAGAATGCTTGCCAAAGTTGACATTCTTGAAATGCTTGCAAGGTTTCATGAGAAACTGAGGCTGCTTGGTCCAGGATACACATGCCCAGAAAAGCTTTCTTGATCTCAAACCAGGAAGCTGCCAGAATTAGAGAAAGAAGTTTCAAAACTATGTACATGATGGGCCAAGACAAGAATGAACTGAATGCTACCAACTCAGGATGCCCTCCATCTTGGATTTCTCCAAAAAAGAACCTTCTATGCAGTGTATTTACCCCAAAAAGAATATTTTAGCTTTTCATAAGGTAATTAATACATGGATAACTAGTTTCCACTGCCCTCAGGAAATTGCCTGCAATTTAGAAGCATGAAGCAGACAACTAGCTAGTCCAGCTCCCTAAGTGAGCTCACTCATTTTTGGTCAGAAAATTAGAAATAGCACAATTATGTATGTGTATGAATATGTAAGTGTCTATGCACATAAGTATATGTGCATATGCCCTGGGTTTATTCTCATGAAGGGAGCTCAGTTTTGGAGATGAAAAAAAAAAAAAATGGGAGAAGAGAAGAGGAAGGAGAAGGAAAGCTATAAATGATGGGATGTCCTATCAGGCCTGTTAAGTCAGTGAGGTTCTTTTTACTAACTGAAAATGTAATGTGACTCAAGAGCGCTAGTCAATATTTTGATTCTCCCATTGGATTCTCAGCTGCATTTACATACCATAAGCTAACCATGTCACTTACTAATGTCTAAAACTCTACTAACTCAGGGATCCACACAGGATCATGTGAACTCCTCAGCAAACACAGTATCTCCATTCTCATCCCTCCATCCCTCAAAACTGCAACTCTTTATACTCATGCTTCCACCTCTGTTCCTTTTCTTAATCTTCTCCATCTCAATAAAAGGTATTATCCAGGAACACAGTACAGAGAATCTGGGTTTCTCTCCTTCCCACACACCCTCAGTTCCAATCCACCAGCAGTTTCCATGAGCTCTATGTCAAAAATAGGTCCCAAATCTGATCACTCTCATCGTCCTCACAGCCACAACCCTAGTCCAAGATACCACTACTTCTCTGCTAGATTCTATAGTAGCTTCCCAATATATCTCCCCTTCTACATTTCGGCCCCTTCTACTCAATTATTCACATAATCTTCAGAGCAAGCCTTTAAAAACTGAAATCTGATTGTGTTGCCTCTCACTTAAAACTGTCCAATGGCTTCCCATGTCACATAGAAGAAAACTCAAACTCCTTGGCATGTCCTATAAGGCTTTATATGACGTTACCCCTGGCCACCTCCCTGGCCTTATCTCCTCTGACTCTTCCCCTAATTCACTGCTTTTTTCTGCCCTTTGAACATAATCAAAATGTCCCTGCCATAGAGGCTTTGCGATTACTCTGCCCTTGGCATGGATCACTCATTCACCTCTTTTCCTTGATGAGGCCAGCCCCTTCTTATCATTTGGATCTCATTCGTAATACCAACTCGACCCCACCTTAAGTAAAGAAGTGCTGTCCGATTATACCCTGTCCACTCACCTTGCTGTGTTTCTTTAGAACATTGATGACTTTTAGACATTAGGTGTATATTGGCTTCCGTGTTTATTCTGTCTCCTCACTTTGGCACATAAGATACACATGAATAGGAATGTGGTCTGTGCACTGCTGTATCCCCAGCATATTTTCTGGCACATAATCAGTAAGTATGCGCTAAAAGGCATGCTAGATCTGCCCTTGTTTTTTAAGTTGCTTATTCCTCTTTCCTCCCCAGTTTCAGAATTTAGCATCTGGACTGATATGTATTTATGAAATGATGAAGCACACGGTGGGGCTGTTTGCTGGAACTTTGCCCAACCCTGGTAGTTCTGTCACAGACCCTAAGCCCATAGGTCCCACATATCTTTGTAATCACCAGGAAAACTGTATGGAAAAGTAGGGAGCTCAGTGTGCTGAGGGCACAAGTGCCTGTGCAAGAGGCCAGGGCAGAGGATCACACATTCCTTTGATGTCTATAGAATTCCCCTTGTCAGGAGCTATCGATATGGTCATCCCCAGGCACCTAGACTCTCTCGAATCTCTGAGCCTTTGAATATAAAGTATTTCCTTTCTCTTTTCCATGATTTATCCCCCTGGCAAACTTGTATGAATAGACTTCTCATCAGCACCAAATGGAGTAGTATTTTTAAAGTACTGAGGTTGTTGGTGGGGACTGAGATATCTCCATCCAGGTAACTCATCATTAAACAAGTGAAAGTGAAATTTCAATCCCTGGAAAAATAAAACTGAGAGAGTTCATTGCTTATAAAATTTCACTAAAAGGACACACTGTAGTTTGAACAAAATGCATGGGGTAGGATGTAAGAAAAAACTGGCAAGCAAAGAAGTTGGAAGTGAATTTAAATAAACACTAACTCTAAATATTAAAAGAAATAATGGCTAATGGAGGAATTGTGAAAGTAAGGTAGAACTAAATATTGATAGACAATAATTTGGTATGTAGTAATTTGGAGATCAAAGTTAAAACATTCTAAGTTCCTTACAAATATTCGGAAGAGAGTAGAGAAACTGAATAGTTTTAGATTTGTGAAGCTAATCATACTTCCTAACATTTTAAGAAAAACCAGTAAAATAGCAGAAGGGAAAGTTTGATCATGGTTCTGAGTGTTTGACTGGTAATGCAGAAATCTGCTTTCCAGTCGTTTAGCCTGTTGAGTTGCAGATTTAAGTATGTCAGATATTTCTGTTAGACTGCTAGAGCAAAGCACTCAACAGAGGTTATTTTGATGGTTATAGCAAGGGATAAATGTGGCACCCATTTTGTATAATACAGAAATGTTCTTAATGTGGCCTATAAGCTTGAAAACAAAGTGAGGGTATATTTCACTCAATTGAGTAATTCAATCTTGTTCTCATATGATCTCCTTGTTCTCTGAAGGAAACCATCCCTCCTTTTCTAATAGTTTGATCACGCCTTAACATTTTCCTTTCCACAGATATTCTCACAGTCTCATTTAAGCTAATACTTTCAACGTTCTCTCCATCAACTTTTTAGCTATTTTGGGGGTAGGAACAAAATCTAAATTGGAGTTTTACTTCCTCATTTCTTTCTATCACTGTGATAACAACAAGTAGGAAGGATAAAAGAGAAGGAATACAAAATCATACTGATTAAAACTCTGCAAAGAAACCTCTTGGTAGGAATATTTAAATACCAAAAATACATTTATTGGGGTAATGGTTTTTTGAAATCTATGAAGGAGGTCTATATCTATTTGCTAATGGCCTCTCTTTAATACGAATTATATGCAGCATCACCCAAATGCCTAAGTAAAACCACAAAATCATGCTTAAGTGCCTTTAAGGAACCCATTACCACATTTGACTAAATATTCTTAGTTTTAAATAAAGATCAATTTCATAGAAAGTAAGATTAGCTATTGTTTTAGAGCATGGTGAAAAGAACAAGGAGAAAAAAAAAAAGATCTAAAGTTTAAAAGCCAGTTGACAATTAAAAAGGAAAAAAAAAATACTAATTACCAGATTTTGTCAATCATCAAAGGACAAGCTTGATGCTTCTTCCTTGCATACAAACTTCCAGGCCATCAATTAAAAGTGGATTTCTAAATTCCCATTACTGAATATGCCAACAATCAAATTTTAAGGTTGATATACTACTGGATAAATGTTATTGTAGAAAGGAAGACAAGAAAACTGACAAGTCTATAAAAATATAAAATGGCAAAATGAGTAGGAACCAATAAAACTATATTCCATCAGCTGAAAGCAATCAATCTGGTCCAGGAAAATGATTTCTTCTGGCGTCGAGATGTCTACAACTGTTTAACAGGGCATCACCCAGCACCCTCCCCAAGCATCTCTACCACATTGTAGGTCAGGCTGAGAATGAGTTTTTCTCGAGTATTCAAACCATCTTATTTTCACTGGCGATTGGTATCTTTGCTTCTCAAAACAGAAAGGAGTGGTTCAAGTGGACCTTAGGCTGCATCACGATCACTGCTCCTTCCAAATAAGAAGTCTCCAAACACCAAACAAGTAGATTAAACGGACACAAGTACCACTATATTTGAGACAAAGTTTTCCCAAATACCAACCTCATTTCTAGCTCCATATCCATGATCTCGCTTTCCACTTATCTAAGATGCCTTCCCAGGCCTCTATGCCTATCTTAGTTCTATTATAGTAGAGTCCAGGTATCTGATCCCTCTATTAAAACTTGAGAAAATTCTTGCCTTTTATGACGACTGTAGCATTTATTTTAAACTAAATCACCTTGCATATTTGCTCTGTTTATTTCACATGCTCTTTCTCCCCCAAAGTAGAGTATTCTATGCTGCTCAATAGCAGAATGATACAGTTCTGGGCACCTCAAGTCTCAAATACTGGCCCAACAATGCTTCTGTGAACAGGTGTTATATGCATGGTAGGTAGGAACGGGAAACGAAGGAAGGCCACAGTGGCAGTTATGATTGACCATGTATAAGTGAATAGAGATTGATTCTCTAGGTGAAAGTCTCTAGCTATATGTATGTATATATTAAAGCCTTTTCTCCATTTGGCAGATATGACTGTTCTGCCTCTCGTCCTCCCAGAGTTTTAGAAAACAGATATACAAACAAAAACCCAGTAAATACTAATGTCAAAATAAAATATATTAAAGACGATTTCAAGCACAGAAAGACGGGGCTTGTGTCAGGATACTTTAAATATGGATACACAAAAGTAGCACAAATAAGATTTCAAAGAAGTACTTTGCAACTCCCAGGATGACATTTAGAATTTGTGTGTGTATTGTGGTCATGTGGGGTGGGCGGCGGGGGGCAGAATCTTTTAAATGAAATATAGTTGGAACTGTGTTGATGTTTCTGGCAATGACATAAGATGTTTGATGCAAATTGAATTGTTTCGAATAGCTGTTATCTTTCACATATGAGTGCTCAGCACCTACCAGGTTCCAAGCCCTTTGCTAGGCACTGGGAAAACAGATAAAATATAGGGCCTTCCCTTAAGACACTTCCATTCTAGATCAGTGGTGCTCAACTCACATTGGCTGCACAAATAAACTCTGGTGATGGACAGCACTAGAAATTCTATAATTCAGTGGTTCTCACTCTTGGATGCACATTTAAATCCTCCTAGGCCTTACCCTGAGACATTCTAAATTGCTTGGCCTATAGGAGAACCTGGAGGCTGGACACTGGTAATTTTTAGAAGCCCTCTCAAATGAGTTTAATATGCGGCCAGGATGAGAACCTCTGAGTTGGAAAAAGAGACATGTGCACTCCAAGAGAACAAATCACATAAGCATTTTTTCTTCCTTGATAATTTATGACTTGAACTAATAGAATATGTTGAAAGTGAAACTGGATAAAAAATAGATTTTTCTCTAATGTGACAGGAATCTAAGTGTCAGGACTCTTTCTATTAGAGATTTAGTCGTTATCTGCAAATCAATATGGAATATTGAAAAGCACTTTGAAATCTCAGTTAACTCACAGTAAACTTAAGTACAATCATGACCAAACCAGACGGAAAGGAAGAAGAATGACTTAAGAAATCTTGCAGTCGTCTGCACACTGAGATGGAATCTCTGTCCAGATTGGGTTGAGTGGGCATAGCATTCCCCTAAAATCTGGGATTCTCGGGACAGAGACCTCACTGAGCACAGAACCCATGGAGCAGATGGTGCTAGAGCTTGCCTGCTCTTTGAAAATAAAGCAGTGACCCCTTGAATTTTTCATGAAAACAGAGTCTCTCACTCAAATGTAGGTCTCCTCTAAAAGGAATAATAAAAGTATTTAATTAGCTAATTATAATACAAACACACAATAGAGACTTTAATTTTTAAAAAACACAAGATAATGTGACTAATTTCACAATGGAATATACCAGATATTGCCATGGGGATAAACTATGCTCAGGATGAAAATGACACTCCATATACTCCCTAAGCCACGTGGTTGACACAGTGCATGGGAGCCCCCAGAAGGCAGTACGACTCTAAGGGGACCTTGACAACTTTTGGATGCACATATAAATAAATATGCATTGCCCTAGGGAGCTCAGTGGGCAGGTTTTACTAGGTGTGATTTTTGTGGTCTGATATATTTTTGCTGCATTTTATTTGGGGAGAAGGGAGTACATTCAAATTGCACTTTTGTGAATGAAAGTGACTAAAAACATGACCAGGAAGCCCTAACATGCTCTGGCTTTGTAAAACACTTTAAGTTGGGAAATGGAGTTGTTTAGGTCATAGATCCAGTGGGAGAAAGTCCACAACAAAGCATGTCGGAATAGCCATGAGTCCTTCTTCTTAAACTCCCCTACCATTCTCTATCTGATCTAGCTTCACTATTGAACCACAACTAAGCCAAAAAATGTTCAGTGGGTTATTTTGGCCACAGAACAATGAGGCATATCCTTCTCTTCTAGTTTGAGTTTTTAATGACAAGTCCATGGGTGCTATAGGTTAAGCAGATGGAAATGAAACATCCACCTCATATGGTCATTTTATTGAAAGAGTTTTACACGGTCAGGTAAGAATCATGGAAGAAAATTCCAAAAAACAATGCAAAATACTATGAAGTGAATGCTCAGTCTGATATGTCTGGAATCATTGTCCCCAGGCTCATGATCAAACCCTGGCTGTATTATTCATTCATGCTGTGACCCAAATGCAACAGAGGCAAACCACTTAGCCCCCGTCTAATTTTCCTTAAACGTAAAATGAAAATAAGGACAGCATGTACCATGCAGAGTTACTGTGAGGATTAAGTGAGTTAATGTGCAGCATGCAATAATCATTCATTGCTCTTGTCGTTTTTATTGGCACACTCATTGTCTATTGGATACTAAGTTTACTCATTCACATGTTCATTCATTAATTCGTTCAACATATATTTCCTGAGCACCTATCATGTGCTGGGCATAGATCTAGGCCGTGGGGACATAGAAGTGAACAAAGCCAAGCCTCTGTCTTTTTGAGCCTTACATTCTAGTGGCTGAGACAGAAAAATAGAAAAATGAATAAACAGATAAAAAGCAACGTCAGGTAGCGATATATGCAGGAAAAAACAATAGTGCAGGCTAAAAGAAGCGTCAATGGCAAGGGTTACTTTTAATAGACTGCCAAAGAAAACCTCACTGAGTGTAACATTTGAGCAGAGACCTGAGGTTTCAATACTCCTGGTGACTAGGCCACCTATTTTTCTTTCTAATTAAATCAATCAGGCCATTGGTATAGCATGCACTCTCAGCCTTCAGTTCTGTGACATGGAGTCCTACGTCTCCTTTCCCCAGCATTCATGTTTTAGTTGCCCAGGGATGTGTGATTACACTGACAGCGTTGCACTGAGGCAGGCAAAAACATCTGTCTCACTTGTAGCCCAGCTAAAAATTCTTGAATGTTAAAATGTGGCAGATCATTATTCCACCTGCCGATCCTCAAAGAGTAAGCTACTGCTTTTTTCCCCTCTTCTAAAAATAGATAGCTGCTTCACTAACGTGCTGTGTAACAAAGAGGCTGCCTGGCTCTCCATCCCATTTATTTCTTATTATTCAAGTTGGCTAGGATGGTAGAGTTAGCTCCTGCCTCCCCAAGGAATTGTGGCCAGCCAGCAAGACACAGAGAATGTAGATTCCCTGTTAGAAAAAGCCTGGAGGGATCATCTTAACTCAGCTTAACTAAGGGAATCGGGACAAGGAGGCAGGAGTTCTCCTACTCTCTCCCCAGTGCAGGGATGGTTTAGCGTCACCTTCACTAAGATAGAATATACTGGAAGGCCGATCTGACCTATCTCAACTGCCCTTAGTAACATCTCTGCTACCTCCGCCTCCCCTCGCCCTAACAGATCCGAATCAGACTGATAAAAAGAGTGTGGGTTGGGAAGAGAACAGGGAGTTAAAGTTCAGGCTGCAGCTGGAGTTCTAGTAATTCAGCCTTGGGAGAGAGAACTGAAGCTGAGTCAAAATGCCGAGGGCCTAGACATTGCATTCCTGACATTAACAGGACTGTAGGAAGCATCCCATGTGGCCTTTTCATCTTCTACTCCATTTCTGAGCTGGGATGAGCACAGGGATACAGCCCTTGTTTCAGACAGAGGTCATGCCACTGAGCATGCTCCTTGAGGGCAGGGCTGTGGTTGTGCTTTTGGAGACACCTCTGAGTGTCTAGCATCACGCTTGACTCTCTGATCTAGGCCATTTTGGTGATGTATTTATTCATGATTTCATTATGACACCTGTTTTCTTAATGAGCCATATACACATGGGGGCTCACTGGCAGCATTACTTGGTTTTGAGAATTTAAAACCTCACTGATGTTTACCAAATATCAAGTAAGAATGCTGATTAGAAAGGCAGCCTGATATGCTAATAGAAAGCACTGAGCGTGAAGTCAGAGGACCTGAGTTTTAATGTTTCTGAATAGGTGAAAGAAAATGCACAGAGAGAAGACAGAGAGTTATTTGCTATTTGGTGCATCAAATACACCAAAATGTTAATGATGTCTGTAGATTGGGATTATTGGTGATATTTTCCTTCTTAATCATTTTCTATTTTTTTCTCAATTTTACCTAATGAGCATATAAAATCAGAATATTGACATCATATAAGAGATCAAGCTAGAATCTCATTTTTTTCATCTATTACTTCTGTCACTTTGAAGCCAGTTACAGTCGCTTTTGAGGGTCCTTAGTTTTCCCATCTATAAAAGGAGAGGTAGGGATAAGGAAGATCCTTCAGTTCTAACGTTCTGAGCTGCTAATGAAGTTTTTAAAAATGATATTAATTAAAAAAACGCACAATTTAAAGAGCTGAGACATTACGACTTCTTCAAGTCACCATTACCAGAGTTGCCATGTGCTGCAGGAGCCCATCCTTTCAGCAGGGTTCTGACTCCCAGTCTGAGAGTTCACAGGTGTTGCTACTATTCTGAATTCACTTGTGAGTCACACTCGGCCCGGTATGGGATGTTGAAATGTCTTTGTTGCCAACGTGTGGGATTAATAACAATCTATTCCTAACATCTGCCTTCAGCTGAAGCAATGTCTTTATTTCAAATTCTGCCTTAGCGTGTCCATCAGACATACATAGAACATAGTACATCAATGATCTCCTTTAACCACACTGTGAAACAGAAACAAATATTATTATCCCCATTTTATGAACGCTGAAATTGAGGCTCAGAGAAACACAGCAAGGTACCAGAATTGGAACCTAAGGCTGCTCAGACATGCTAAATGTCATTCTAGGAATCTGGCTGAAGAAGAATGTGCATAGCTAGGTTTGCTGGGGGTTACTCAGCTTCTAGTTGTCTTTACGTGGTTTTCCTCTGTGACTTAGGGACAGCAAATCTTCTAGCCAAAAAGATTTTGTTATTGTGCTGTTTTCCTGTTTCCCAGGGATGGAGATAATGATCAGCACTGCAAAAGCCTCTACCACTGCTCTCACCCGGAGTGGGAGACTTGACGGTAGATGTAGAAGTTGACAGACTACCCCAGTGGAGCAGGTGGTAATTATGCCACGATCTCGGCTCCTTCCATGTGAGAATGTCCCAAAACCCAGAGAGAGGTAAGTGTGGCAGCAGACCCAATGGAAAGCTCCTGGATGTGAGACTAAATGACGCATCCATGGAGGCTTCTCGACTTGATTTTATGGTCTCAGTTCAATTCAGACCTGAAGTAGAGCCCATTCATGCTTTAAGATTCAGAGAGGTAACACTGGCTTCCGATTGGCATGGCCACCCGATGGAAGGGTATTGTTTCCCAGCTTTGTGCTAGCATGACATTTTTATCACAAGGGCCAAGAGCAGGGCTAATGCAGGCAAGGACAGTGAGTGTGGTCAAAGAGCAGCAGGATTACTAATTAGTGTGTACAACTCTACAACTTACAGTGAGGTGCTGTTGGACGAATCCCATAAGTTCTTTAAACTCCATTTCGGCATCCATAAAAGGGACATAATAAATCCATTTCGCAGCATGTTTATGAGGATTAAACTAGGACATTTTTCCAAAGTGAGAGGAAAACATTATCTGGGTATGTTAGCAGGCATTTGGTGGGTATATATGTGAAATGCCATGCACATGAGCAGGGAGTGTGCCATAATCTAATAAGTCTGGGAAACACAAGAGCAAAAAAATTAAGTTAGTATGTCATAGCTCTTACATCACAAACTTCCCACTCCATCATGGAGTCCAGAAGCTGCTCAAAAGCCCCACAGACAGTTCAAAGAAGAGTCAGAGAATGAGGATGGCCTGAAAAAGTTAATCTAGCCCACCTGCTTGTTTAGAGAATACAGAGACAAGATCAAGCTATGTACCACAGGTCTTCCTGCAATTGGCCAAAGGACATAAGGACATCATGTTAGGAGTCTTCAAGGTTAAGGAGTTCACCTCAAGGTCAAGAAATACTCATACTGGCCCCAGGCTGGTGCCCAAGACCCTCCGTCATCATCAGGTTGGTCACTTTTGATCACAAAGAGCAACCCATAAGATTGGCTGGCAAGATTTGCCATATGAAAAGACCAAGTTACAAGAAGATATTAGTTTAGCCTAGAGGTGACATTAATATCTTGGTACTGTTGTGGTCAGATTCACAAGCAGATAGGGCAACCCCAGCAAGAGTAGAAAGTTCAACGTAGAGGCAAAAGCATAGCAAGATGGCAGCATCAACTTAAAGAAGTCCCAAATGAATCTAACGTCAACAAAGGAAGCCACTGCAAGTTCTGAAAGGCTGGTCTTTCTGCTAGATCAGAAATATTTAAGGGAACTTTCCAATCTTGGCTAGAGCCAAACAAAAAGCTGAGATTTGAAGGAGACAGAATATGCTACAAAACAGCAAGAGAAATATACTTTGGCTCTATGGAAACCCAGGTGGGCATCTACCGTCCCTCCTTGAAACATGGTCTCTACACACAGGACCCAGGTAATTAATTTATTGAAAATGTATAATATACCAGCAGTATCAGCTACATGACAGACATTATATTTAATGATTAAATAATGTGCCTAGGGTAACATTAATGGCAAGAACCAGGATCCCGGTTGGTCTGATTTCCAAAGCCCAGGGTTTTTCATTTATACTGTGAGGTGAGCAGGTCGTTCGGCTTTCCTAAACCTATTGGCCTCTATGTCAGTATCCCAGTGCAGGATCCTTGCCAGGATTCCTAAAACTTGGTCCCATGCTTATTCATTCTCTCCCACAGTTCAAAGGCCTCAGCACTCAGGATTTTTTCAGGCAAAGGAGGATTTAGGATGCTGGGATAACTAACATATCCTCAGGTGACTAAATAGTAAAATGAACCACAACTTATGTCAATAAAGGAGAAATTACCCCACTTCCAGGAAAATCTGAAAGTCTTGCAGTAGATTTTGAAGACAATTTCATACATACTTTGCCTGAGTGCACCTCCAGGCCATTGTTCCAGCTTTTTTCTGTAGTGAGAATGCCTGTGTCTGGTCAAATCCTGTGTGTTTTTCAAAATCCATCTCATCATGTCCTTTGCAGAGACATGGATGGAGCTGGAGGCCATTATCCCTAGCAAACTAATGCAGGAACAGAAAGCTAAATACCACATGTTCTCACTTATAAGTGGGAGCTAAATGATGAGGACACATGGACACACAGAGGGAGACAACACACACTGGGGCCTACCAGAGAGTGGAGGGGGTAGGCAGTAAGAAGATTAGGAAAAACAATTAATGGATACTAGACTTAATACCTGAATGATGAAATAATCTGTACAACAAACTCCCACAACACAAGTTTACATATATAACAAACCAGCACATGTACCCCCGAAATTAAAATAAAAGTTAAAAAAAAAAGTCTATCTCAAATCTATCTCAAATCTAATTTCCCGCTCGGAAGTATTTGCTCATTCTCCCAACATGCAGGGGCCTTCACTGCTCTGAATCTCTACGGCAAATATTTTATCTTGTATCACAGGCAACTAATAATTTACCTTTACCCAAAACTTTGCAGCCATCTGTCAACTTGTCAAAGTGGAGACTGCATATTCCTCACATCTGTATGTTCTGAAACATCCAGAATAACACCCTGTCTCAGAATACACTCAGGAATGATTCCTGGACTTAAATGCTTATGGAAATGTCCAATACACATCGTAACAGAATAGCTCCTTCGAGCTTCCTGGAAAAAAGAAGTAAAAGGGAGTAACACTCTTGGTCTCTGAGCAAACAGCTTTCCTACTATCTTGGAGACTGGTATTTTTATATATCCCAGAAGTAGCATGGCACATTTTATAAAAATGTTTGGAGTTGAAAGAAAAAATACTAAACCAGACAAATTCTGACCTGAAATCTATAATTCCTTTAAAATCCTTCTGTTTAAGATGACAAGCAGAGATTGATTAGTCCAAGGTTGATGAATGGATAGCTTCATTCCCCACAATCTGTCTTCCCCTTTATCTATTGAGAATACACGTTTTACCAGTGCCATAATGTTTCCATGGCAATTTACATTTTGAACTTTTCACAATCGTTTTCTGTTTGCATTCAGCATGCTAAAAAAGAGCGGTTAGGTCCACATAGGAAACAGGGAAAGACTCAACCATTGAGATGTTAAAGGTCATCCTTCAAATCGGAGGCAGATCTGAGAAGACAACACTGACTTCAGAGACTTGGGCTCTGAAGGCATATTAATCAACAAGCCAGCTGTCCATACAAAGGAAATAAAGAAAAATGCTACCGAATTAGAGTTAGAAATTTCTATAAATATATCACTATTTTAAAAACTTAGAGTAAAAGATTGATGCAAGTTGATCAAAATTGGGCAACCTAAGGAGCAGATTAAAGAACACAGATTCCAAGCCCTACCCAAACCCCACTGAATCAACACCTTGGCAAAAATGCCCAGTTATTTGCATTTTAGTAGGTTCCCCAAAGATTCTGCTGTGCAGCTATGATTAACATCACGGATTTAGGTAACTGCAAAGATGTCAGATTTGAACTCTCACTCCCAGATTCTGTTCTGCCTTGCCATGAAGTTCCCATTCAAAATGGTAGTGGGGGTTGTGGAATGATGTGGATAGTTTTCAGCCTGCATCCAGGTTCATTTTGAACCCCTTTAAAGAGTCCTGAACAAGTCTATGGAAGAGAGCATCCTGACCCTTCGTCTACTCGTATGCAGTCTTTGGCCCTGACATTTCCTCAGAACCAGGTTTTCACTCTTGTGTTGTCCTGGTATGAAAAGAAAACAAACCCCCAGCAAAGACAGCTCATTTAAACCCAAGTTATCATTCCACAGCAATAAACTGTAAACACAAATTCACTATATCTCAAACCCATTTGTAACCAGACAGCATTATTCTACTTTTAAGGGAAGGACCTTCTTATGATTTTCTTCTCTTGCACCTGAGAAGAAAAAGCATTTTTTTTTTTTTTTTTAGATGGAGTCTCACTCTGTTGCCAAGGTTGGAGTGCAGTGGCATGATCTTGGCTCACTGCAACCTCTGCCTCCCGGGTTCAAGCGATTCTTCTGCCTCAGCCTCCTGAGTAACTGGGACTACAGGCGTGTGCCACCACACCTGGCTAATTTTCGTATTTTTAGTACAGACGGGGTTTCACCATACTGGCCAGGCTGGCCTCAAACTCTTGACCTCGTAATCCGCCTGCCTTAGCCTCCCAAAGTGCTGGATTACAGGTGTGAGCCACCGCACCCGGCCGCATCTACTATTCCAACTACAGTTGGGTTACTGTTAGACTTGTGAAGATTTGAGGAAGCAGATTACCCCGAATCACAGCAATACACAAGTCAGGAAGGGGAAAGAAAGAAAGAGAAAGAAAGAGAGAAAGAGAGAAAGAAAGAAAGAGAGAGACAAAGAAAGAGAGGAAGAGAAAGAGAAAGAAAGAGAAAGAGAGAGAGAGAGAAATGAAGGAAAGGAAGGAAGGAAGGAAGGAAGGAAGGAAGGAAGGAAGGAAGGAAGGAAGGAAGGAAGGAAGGAAGGAAGGAAAGGAGGGAGGGAGGGAGGGAGGAAGGAAGGAAAAGAAGAAAGAAGAAAGAAAAGAAAAAAAGAAAGAAAGAAAGAAAGAAAGAAGAAAGAAAGAAAGAAGGAAAGAAAGAAAGAAAAAGAGAGAGAAAGAAAAAGAGAAAGAAAACTATCAGGTCGAACAAGGAGTATTTTAACATCAGCGTTAAAACATAATAATATAATTTGACTGTTTTTTCCAATCCTTATGATTAGAAGAGTTTTTTTGTTTTGGGTTTCTGTTGCAAAGATAAGACTCCAGGATGAAATAACTTAATGGAAACAACATGCATCCACCCCAGGATTACATCCAGACCAACCCTGAGGGAAGGCTCTCACTGTTATCCTGTTAGTATTCTTTGTACTGTGCTTGAACCAGGTGAGCTAATGCCTCATTAATGAAGGCAAGGCCACCACTGAGGTAATTCCTCCCCTTCCGGGCCTTAAAAATAAAGAAAATACAAAACGTCATGGAAAATTTTCATGAGCCTTTGACAAAATCCATTCACTAATTACAAATCAATCATCACTCTTCTCAGAGATCCTACGCTCAAGGCTCCTCCTGAGAGAGCGCCTTATCCTCACCTCTTACCACTCCCCTGGACAGCAAGTAGCTCATGGCCAATAAAGTATTGAGATCCAGGCAACAGGGCACTAGATGGGATGGTTCCTTCTACTTGTGCCCCCAGAGCTGCCATTGTCTTTCACACAAATACCCTTGCAATCCTTCTGGCCCCGTCCCATTTTCATGAATCCTTCTCCTACCATTATTTTGCAGCTATCCCACACTGTACATAGTCCAACTTCGTGGTCTCAGCCTGCTCTTTCTGAAACCATTTGCAAAAAGTGAAAGTCTAGCCCTTCATGCTGCCTTCCTTCTCTGATTCACCAGACAGCAGGGTTGGGGTATTCATGGCATGGGAAACATTCATCTCTGCCTTTTTCTTTTTTTTTTTTTTTTTTGAGACGGAGTCTCGCTCTGTCGCCCAGGCTGGAGTGCACTGGCCGGATCTCGGCTCACTGCAAGCTCCGCCTCCCGGGTTCACGCCATTCTCCTGCCTCAGCCTCCCGATCTCTGCCCTTTTCTTTATTATTATTATTTTTTTTTTTTTTTGAGACGGAGTCTCACTCTGTCGCCCAGGCTAGAGTGCAGTGGCTGGATCTCAGCTCACTGCAAGCTCCGCCTCCCGCTCTGCCCTTTTCTTTAGATCCAACATGCCTGACAGCACATTGGCAGCTTCCAAACCCACTAATGGTTTCCAAACGTTTTGTAAAGCCAAGACCTCACTAGTTTCGAAGCTTCTGTTGGCCTTTTTTTTTTTTTTTGCCTTACAAACAGAAAAATACAAGAAATAAGGGAAAATAATCTTTTTTATTTGTACAAAAATACCTCCCATGTTTATATTGGAAAGGCCCTGGGGAGAATTCCTTGCAGAGAAAAGGAAGTAGCAGGAAAACTGCTCCAAGTTTAGTTTAGTTAGTTTTAGTTTATCTTAGAAAATCCACCGGGTGGTTTCAGGTCCCATGACAAATGCGTCACCATCTACTCTCCACCTGTAACCACTTGCAACTGCCTGCTCCTGTGCACATGGACAATTCTTTATGGCAATTACTTGCAATTTCTGCCCGCCACAGTGCATTCTCTGGCCCCAGAAGCTTACTCAGCCTGGGCATGGGGTAAGCTGGAGAGTTAGTAATTTCCAGGGAGTTGACATTCCCAGGAGTAGCCCTTAGCCAATGACTGATAGGAGTTAGTGAATAGCTACTCCAGTTTTTTCAACTCAGAGGCATGTTCTGCCCAATTCCTAGGGTTCCCAGGATGACTGTGCTCCAGTTGCTCATTAATATACTTTCTATTGGCTTCAATGCATTCCTTTCTTCCCTGTTTCACTTCCCTACTCCATTACTGGTGCTTCCGGAAATCACCTCCCAAAGAAACCACTGGAACTCAGATCTTATCTCACGACCTACTTCAGGAAGAAGCTGACTTAAGACACTTATCCTCATTATCAGACCCAATAAACTTGGAAGAAGAAATTGGACATATTCGATTCTATTTCTTTCTCATTCTTGGTAACTGCTTGCTTGAAGGAGCATGCATTCTTGTTTGCTTGGCCACCAATCTAATCTATGTTCTACAAGCAACTTTACCAAAAATTGAGGTGATATTTCCACCTATATCGACCTCACTGCTTTGTCTCATTTTTTCAAGACTCAAATGGGGAATGAAGGGGTGTTATTTATTGATCCACTAAAGCCTGAACAGGTATTTGTGTCTTATCAACATCTATTGTCAGACGGGATCTACAGACGAGTAATTCCAAATCCTCAGGGGTTCGGGCTGATGGGTCCATGGTCTTCTCTTCATCATTGTCATCAATTTCTATACATACTCTTCAGAGATGTAAAAAATGCTCATTTCCTGCTATATGAACTTTGGAAAACTACTTAAACCTCTGCAATTCCATCACAGAATTTTTGAAGGATTAGATGTGAACTAAAGTGTCTTTAAAAATGCCTGGCTTATAGTATGTGTTGAACAAATGGTAGGTAAATTTAAATGGTGAACTGTGTTGGCTTCTCCAAGTTCTTCCTGGTCCTAGTACCTTCCCTGATCACATTTACTTCTAACCCATTCCATAGCAAATAAATTCTATAAATACATCTTTGTTTTGGGTCATTAGAAGCTGCAAGATGTGAACAGCAAGCAGCTCTGTAATGTCTGGGTAATTTCTTTTTCAATTGGTCCTGCTGGTGTTGCACAAAGGTGCCTCCAGAGCTACGGGAGACGTATTGATCGCAGAGCAACATCTGCTCCATGATTCCCACTGAGTCGACTACAAGACAGCAGGAGATGACTTGAAAATCTCACTCTCCAAGTCTAGGACAGCAAATTCCTGACATACGGGACACTCTGAGAATTCTCAGTGCACAGTGCCCAAAACACTTTTCACAATACTTCTAAATACAGACTCCTGGTATATTTCCACAATTGATTGGAGTTGACAAGTGAAATGAGCTAATTTGCAATCCCTGATCTGGTTAAACTAGATCAAAGAAGAAACAGTCTTCATTTAATGTGGGAAAGCTTACAGGTATGTCTAATTATGATGCGAAGAAAGGGTCTACATTTTGATAGACCACCATCAGACAGGGACAGCAATGAATCAGAAAAAGGCCAGCTTTCAGGACATCATATTGATTATAAACTCATTATCTATTTCTGATGTTGACAAAGATATCATTCAGTGAAATATTAATATGAAACTGGCAGAACAAATTAACTCCTTTATAAAAATTGAATTCTCTAAAAAAAGCTGCTTCACTTAAGAGACTGATCACATTTTACATGCTATTCAGGTATCACATCAATATTCAACTGAGTACTGGATCATATTTCAGTGAGACCAATATGAGCAGAAGCAGATGAAACTTTACAGACCGAGTTATCCAACCTACTCTTTGTACAGATTAGAACACTGATTTCTACAACGGACAAGGAATTTGTCCAAGTTCACATAGTGAGTTAGTGGCACAGTCAAGGTGTCCGAGATTCTGGGCCAAAGCTGCTTTTACTACATCAGATTATCCCTAAATTACCAAAACAAAACCAAAGGGATGGAGAGAGCAAGAGTGACAAGAAAAGAGGGAAAGAGGGGGAAGAGCAAGATAGTAGAAGATGTGAAAGTTTTGTTTTAAAGCTGATCCTGACTGTAACTATGTAAATGGGTTCAAATGATACTATTAATTATGCAAAAAATGAGAAATAAAGAAAAAGAGACCAGCATTACATTGAATTACTAAGTGGCCTAACACTTAGGAAAACGCACGTTTAGTTTTTGCCTCCTGCACTGTTACGGACTGAATGTGTGTGTCCCTCCCAAATTCATATGTTGAAGCCCTAACCCACAACGTGATGATACTAGGAGCTGAGTCCTTTGAGAGGTAATTAAGGTTAAATGAGTTTGTGAGGAAAAGCCCCTAAAATTAGTGTCCTCACAAGAAGAGGAAGAGATACCAGAGAATCCTGTTTGCCATGTGAAGGTACAACAAGAAGGTAGCGATCTGCAACCAAGAAGGAAGCCCTCACCAGATCTCAACAATTCTGGCACCCTGACCTTGGACTTTCAGCCTCCAGAAATGTGGGAGATAAATGCTTATTCTTTAACCAACTCAGTCTACAATATTTTGTTACAGTAGCCCCAGTTAACTAAGACACCCACACTTCACGTTACTTTTTGAGCAGCAAGTCTCACTCAAGGTATTTTATTTTCCTATCATTTACAATAAATTCTAAGTGACAGATCACTTTTGGACAATTGCTTCAAGTTCACTAAAGATTATCAAAGTGTGTTCTTTATATCTCATGCTTCCTTGGAGTTATGCTTTATTTTCCTTTTTTTTTTTTTTTAAACTTTTAAGTTGCCTTTTATGAACATATTTTGCTACAGGCAACATCTGGGGGTGTGTATTTCAGATCCCACAGGTTACCATGACATAAAATTATGCTTTCAGCTCTCTAATTAAAAACAGACGTTTTGCTTCATAATGGCAAAGTCCAGAAGCAGCAGGAATTGACTCAAAAGAAGGCAATATTTTCCCTCACTTACCATGAGAACAATCTTCCTGAGTTATGATGAATCTGAAAGGAATGTCCATGATTACTTCATCTGACATAAGGAAGTACCAGGAATTTTAAAGAGTCTGACCCATCTCCCTTGAAAAGAACATGGGCCGGGCGCGGTGGCTCAAGCCTGTAATCCCAGCACTTTGGGAGGCCGAGGCGGGCGGATCACAAGGTCAGGAGATCGAGACCACGGTGAAACCCCGTCTCTACTAAAAATACAAAAAATTAGCCGGGCGCGGTGGCGGGCGCCTGTAGTCCCAGCTACTCGGGAGACTGAGGCAGGAGAATGGCGGGAACCCGGGAGGCGGAGCTTGCAGTGAGCCGAGATCGCGCCACTGCACTCCAGCCTGGGCAACAGCGTGAGACTCCGTCTCAAAAAAAAAAAAAAAAAAAGAAAAGAACATGTGTCTGTGTCTATGATGGGGAGGCAAATCATACCAACAGATAAGTTAACCATTTTGGACTAAAACCTTTCCAAAACAATTGATACAATTCTCTGCTTCTTTAAACAGAAGACAAACAAAATATGATTTCCTGTCTTCTTGTGCTTCAGTATTATTTTAATGCAGCTCTTGGCTTTGAACACTGAGCCTTGTTATTTGTATATACTCTCTGGGAATTGCACTTTGGCTTTCCTTCACTCTGTCATGATTAAACAACCCTTTCTATTACCAAGGTCTTCACTGCCTTGAGCACAAATCCTCCACATTGCATCCTGTGGCCCCCAGACCCTTATTCACTGTTCTAAGCAGGTCAGCCTACAAAGCTCTGGCCGGTCCTGCTTCTCTCATGAGGAAGGGAGCCATAGACTGTAAGGGAATTTGCCTTTGAACTAAGCACACTGAGGTTGCTTTGCTCTGTGAGGTCTTACGTCTGCTTATTTTGAATGCATCTCTTTCATCCCCACATTCGATAAAGGGTCTCCGATCACTTACTATCATCAGACCCTGCACTGAGGGATACAGCTATTAAACAAGTCACAGTCTCTTCTCTCATGGAATCTACAGTTGGTTGCAAGACATAGGTGAGCAAACATACAGCTACACTGCAGTGTGAGAAGGGCAATAATGAGGGTAGTGCAGGGTGATGATTAAACATAAAGCAGGAGCTCAAAACAAGTCTTGGGAAATGCAATGAAAGGCTTCCCAGAGGAGTTAATAGTTGGGCACTGAAGGATGACCAAAAGTAGATGACCAACGGGAAGAAAGTCGAATTAATTGAGATGGGCTGAAACATCATCATTTGTTACCTTCAGAGTACTTGTCTATAGAATTTCCCTTACGCCTTCCAATGTAATTCTAACGTATGACGTGCTTCCAAATTAGATCAGTGGAGGTATTAATACCGTGTAACAATTAAGAGCAAAGAGGCTGTTTGGTCCCTAGGGGCTTACCTATGAAAAAAATGCAAAGGAATTTATTATGTAAGATCACAAAAACCACAAACTGTAAAGGAAATGACTGATAAACATTGTTATATTAAAATTTAAAATGTGTGCATGAAAAAATACACCGCATACAAATTAACTCAACAGGTCACAGACAGGACAACATTTGTGGTATACTTAACAAGAAAGGATTAGTGTTAATAATTTTAAAAAGAACTCTAACAAATCAGCAAGAAAGGGGCCAAAAATCTCATTAGAAAAAGATGGGCAAATTATATAAATGGAAATTTCAAGGAAGAGAAAGTCCTAATGACTTTCTCACATAAAATTTCGAAAGTGTAAATTAATAAGAGGAAGATGGTACAAAAACTCAGAAACATAGGCTGGCAGTGACTTTCAAAACTAAATATGAACTTATCATACAACTCAACAAATGCACTCTTGGGCATTTATCCTAGAAAAATAAAGAAGTTTTGTAAATTGTAAATTATTCAAACGTCTTTCAATGGGTAAACCGATACGACTGCATGCAACAACTTGGATGCATCTAAAGGAAATTATTACTGAGTAAGAAGGTCAATCTCAACAGGTTATATACTATCTAATTTCTTGTATATAGTACTTGTGAAATAATACAGATATGGAGGACAACTTAGTTGGCAGGAATTAGGGAGAAGAGAGAGGAGACGAATATGGCTGTAAAGGAGTGACACAATAGAGTCCTCTGTACAGTGAAGTATGTTAACTGTCATGGCGGTTACATGAGACTACACATATGATAAAATTACATAAAACAGCACACAAAAACCACAAAGGCGCTCATGTCTAACTGGTGAAATCTGGGCAAGCTCTAAATATTTTACCAGTGGTTTTGATAATTGTACTATAATTATGTAATATGCTACTATTGGAGGAGGCGTGGGGAAGGTTGTATAGGACTTTTCTGTGTATTCGTTTGCAATCTTCTGTGAATTCATAGTTATTTCAAATAAACAGTTTTTTAAAAATTAGGAAGAGGGGAGAGTAGATTTGAGGCAAAGTAGGCAAAATGACATTTGTTTATCTTGTCAGCAGGCAAGTGAGAGTAGGTAATATTTCTGCGCCAATACTGTATGTTTAAATTATTTTGTGATCATAATAAATAATAATAGTAATAGAAAAAACAGGTTTGAAGTCAAGCATACCTAATTTAAATCATATGTCTATCACTAATTAGCTATACGATCATGAGACTGTCAATCTCTCAGAATATCTATTTCCTCTTTTATGAAGTCAGCGAAAAAATCCCTGTTTTTAGCGAGTTTTTTTTTTTTTTGTAAGATTGATTAAAATAATGAACATAACATGCCTGGCATATACTATGAATGGAATGATGACTGGTATGAATTTATGATGAGGATGATGATAAAGGTTGCTCCTTCCTTTAAGGCATCAGCTGAAATTAATTTGACACGGTCCCACAAGGCAAGCTGAAAATTATTCAAGTTAATCTATGGAGGCTTTTTCTTCAATGAGAACAAGTCTATCTTTGGTGGTTTTCTTCACCTTGGCAACATCAAATCATATCATCCTTTAAATAATTTCATATAATACCATGAAATACTATCACATAGAAGGTAAATTGGGATAACTGATGTGCTAGCAACTCTGCCACAGACTTGAACATACTAGTGTTCAATGTTGTAATGATAGAGAAAGACAGAACTGGAAGAGTGAGGCGACAGTAACTACTGGGAAATATGCTCCAAGTTCTCTTGGTCTTCTCTACTCTCTATCTTATCTCTGTAGATAAAAGTTTCCACAGTTCTTGGCAAGTCTCTATGAATTCGGCCAACTATGCACAGAAGAACTGGTATCAATTTTAATGTAGTTAATATATTATGTAAGCAGTATAGCTTAGTTGTCTTAAGAGCACGGACTTTAGATGTAGCTGACCACTACCTCTGCCACTTACTTCATGTATACCCTCAGACAAATTACTTGGTCTCTCTGAGCCTTCACTTTCTTATCTATAAAAATACAAATGATAAAACCTACTTCAGAGGGTCATTATCAGCATTAAATAAAATAATCTATGTAAAAGTCTCAGTCTCGTGCCAGGTACATAGTAAGCACTCAAAAATGAGCTATTATTTACCTACCAAACCACTAAGTATTACTTACATCAAAAGCAATCTCTACTGAGCATGATGTTTTTTTCACAAAAGTTCCTAGAGGGAATTAAGAGGTCATAGAAAATGAATTGGGTTAGAACATCCACGCACTCATCACTACTACTATGCAGAAGTTGTACAATGTGAACTCCAAAGTGTGTAAAGGCTTCATTTCACTGTGTGAGCTCAGGTGGTAAATACTATGGATATTTGTCAAGTTATTTGCATATTTATTATTTTGTTTTATAGTATTAATTCTTACTCCAATGTAGCCCTGACTGTGCTACTGACAATGTTGATGGAATAGGTATTGTAAAAAAGGCTACCAAGTTCCTTAGTGTGAGTCCTACATGTACCCTTTCCTGTCACTATTACTTCCAACTCCCTTGGTATTTCTGACTTCCAGCTGTAAAGAGCCCATGAAACTATGATTTCTCTACTTGTCCTTTTTGCCTCAGCCTAAGAAACATATCTTGTGATTTATAAGACAGTCACTATTATGGGGCAGCTGGATTGCTATCCTGCACAGAGGCATGAGAACACACTTGACTGTGTTTCCAGGACCTTTTAAATCTAACCTTGTAATTCTACTTGTTGTGATGTATTTTTTTCCACAAGAGATATTTGAGCGTGTGGTACACTAGTTCTGCACTGTGCTAGGCACTGCAGGGAGATCCAAAAATTATGAGGTAGAATCCATGCTTCAGAAAAGATGAAAATTAACTGAGGAGATAAAACAAACATAAAACAATCAGAAGAATAGGCTAATCATGTTCTCCTTAAGGAACTCAAAAAAAAAAACAAAAACAAAAAACAAAAAACAAAAAAACAAGACCTCTCTATCATTGTTTTTCATCTTCAGTCTATAGTTTAAGGTGTCAAATGCTGATTTTGCTACTGGCTCCACTCCAAATAACACTCTCTAAGAAATGACTTCCCATTTCTGAAAATGCTTCCATGGCCACATTTTCTCACAAAAAAAAAGAAACTAAATTGGGGATTTCTAACTAATATCCTGAGCGTAAGCAATATTTTTTCTTAAAATAACATGTCCATTAACCAGACACCAAACAGGCTTTCAACGGCAGAATCTGAATTTCTTCACAAGTTTTCCTCTTCCATAGCATAAGGCTTATATCCCAAATCAAAATGGCCCCAAGGGTGCCAATCACACTCATGGGGAAAGGGATGGTGGATTATGTCAAGGCGGACTGCATAGGGCTCTGCACGCCTCAATCTGTGGGGAGTTTCTTCTCCCTCTACATTTACCTGTTGGATGAGCTCATCTATTTCCATAGCTTTAGTCATCATCTTTAAGGGGGTGATCTAAAAACGTCCATCTTCAGGACTTAACTTTCTGCTCAGCTCTAGGCCTGCCTTCCAATTGTCCACTAGACATCATCTTTTCAAACGAGAGTTCCTCAAGAATTCCCACTTCTATCAAGAACACTACAATATTTCCAGTTGACTTCATAGACATATATTTGATTCCTGTCCCTCTCTATTTCCTCACCTCTAATCTGTCACCAAGCCCCGATAGTTTTGCTTTAAAATATCTGTATTTGCCCATTCCTCATTTCCACGGTCACTTTCGTAGTTCATGGCAAAATTTCACTTAACCCATAGCACTAGAAACATTTCTTTGTAGGATGCCCTGCTTCATCTCTAGCCTGCATCCATTCATTCTCCTTACAAAAAGCAGTCTTCTTTCTACACTACAAATCCACAGCAAACAGTCCATATATATTTGTTGAAATGAGATGAATTAAATTGCATTACAAAATATTCCTGTATGACAGACAGTTTCCTTATTTGGAACATGTGCATATTAATGATTTAGGGATGCTATGAATGCTAGAGAATAAACACAATTTCAAGGTATTTTGCAAGGATAATGTCCCAGGACTTGAAAGTAAAAATACATTTCTCTCTGCTATATTTACATTCTATGAAACCATTAGCATTTTTGCAGTATGATGTGCTTCATAATACCAGCTTATTAACATTGTGTATTCGTATCTATGGTACTGCCTTTTGGAAACTGAGCAAAATTCTCCGAGTAAGGTACTCACACTGAGATAGGGCATACTACTGGCCCATCTAGGGCAATAAGGAGACAATCACTAAATGAAGCCCTGGTGAATGTGAGAGGTTAACTTATTTCTCCAACCTAATCCATTTATTTTCAGCTCCGCTCACTTACTAAAGGATCAAACGGAATATATTTAACTATATGATCAAAACATAAGGATGATTCACTGACTTTTCGAGGTTGGTAGTACAGCAATTGATTTGCTGCTACAGCCCTGCAGACACCATCTTCTATAGCTACACTGCGTGAAACAGCGCCAGGCAAGCCACCCTGCGTTTTCATTGAATGAGTACAGGCCTTCCTTGCTGCTCTTGTTGCTGCCCATTTGACTTCTGTCCCAAGTCAGACAATCTTCAATTCATGCATTCTCCTGAAAAATGCACGTGGCCCTGGGCTTCTTCTCCATTCTTATATGTCTCCTCCTCTTTCATAAACATCCAGCCACATGAACCTTCTGTGGAGTTCTTAAGCCAACAATCAGCTTCTTCTTTCCTGTCTCCGGGCCTTCGTGCTTGCTGTTTCCTCTACTTAAAACGCTTTTCCTCTAGATAAGCATATGTATGGCTGCTTCTCATCATCCATGTGTCAGCTCAAATGCTTATTCCTTTATTTAAAGGAGCAACCCTTACCACCACATCAGGTGCTCTTCAGCCCATTACCAAGGAAATCTCTCCATTGGCATCATTATTGGTGCATTCCTGAATTGAGTAAGACAGGAAAGGATAACCACGTTGAAACTTTGATACTAGAATTAATAACTTGTTGCTAATGGAAGGTTCCTTTTGATTTTCATGAAACTTTATGAGGTACTGAGGAGAGGATATATTAGTCAGTTCGCTTTTTATTGCAAATGGCAGAAAGCCCACTCAAATTAGCTTTAGCAATGATGGGAATTTATTGGCTCACATGTGGGATGTCCAAAGGGGTATGTTCGCTTCAGACATGCCAGGATCTTACGGTTTGAACAATATCAGCAGTACTCGGCCTTTTTTTTCCATCTCTCAGCTTTGCTTTTCTCTGTGTTGGCTGTATTGTCAGACAGATTTTTCCCACAGTTGGAAAAGATGGCCACTAGAAGCACTAGGCTCTGGGCTGGAGACATAACCATGAATAGGAAAGATACAATTCCATCTCTCTTAGAGGTATGACTTGAGGAATGATGAGCTGTCTGGACATCTACCTCTTGTGACATGATACGGGGTAAAATAGACAATAATGAAGGCAGCAAGGACATATAGATATGCAAATAATGAAATAAATAAGGTAATTTTAGACGGTGACAACCACTATTTAATATGCCTCTAGGATGTCTTGGTCACAGCCTCCCATATATTTCAATTCTAGCCAGTCTTTATAGAGCACCTACACTGTGCTTTCCTGGGTCAAAGGGTTGGAGTGCAGAATTGAGTAAATGAGTCCATGCCCCTTAATAACATACAGTAGTATGCTATTCTCACTCAACTAGCCACACAGTAAGCACAACAGGATAGAAACCATAAGGGAAATCCTAACCAAGGGACCATCCTAGTAGGTGAACTCCCAGTGTTTGAGGTAGGGGGAAAGTAAAAAGAAAAAAAAAAGGTAAAATATTCTATGTATGAAGTGGTGAAGGGTAGAACTAAAGTCCTGGTAGTGGTAATTGAGAAGTGATCAGCCATCAATACGCCTGGGTGAATGACGGTTTCCTGAGAGCTACAGTGAATTCAAGGAGCAGCAGGTCTCAATGAAAACAGTAGGGCAGAGAGTGATAAGCTTCCTTTGAGACATGTTAGTTTGAAGAATATGTGGAAAGCAATGATCAATATCATTTCTGTTCCCATTCGTTGAGGGCCTTTATGTGCCAAGAATTATGCTTTATATACATTGTTCCACTTCACTACACATCCATTGTCTCTTGGCAAAGCAGATGTTGGTAGTCCCACTTTTTACTTTTGGGACACTTGAGACTCTGAAAAGGTATGATGCTCATGCAAGGTCACACAGCAGGTTATGACACAGCCAACATTTGACCCCCTACCACTGTCTGACCCTTTCCGCCTTCCCACCCTATGTTATCACAACTATACCTTCACAATCGACAACCAAAAAAACCTTACTGGCTTACCTTCCCATTAAAATCATTTCCAGTTGAAGAAAGAAGAAAAGGGGATGACTCAACCCCAACAGGAAGGTTGATTTATTTTGGAAGACTTTTCACAAGACTCTTTACGGAGCACTCTGACAGTGCTAATTTTAACCAAGTCATTGTGAAGCAACCTTGGATTCTTCTATGCAAAGCAAAGTACAAACACAAGCGTATGACTCAGCACAAAGCAGCTGTGGCTCCCCCTCCACCCCATTACCCACACCCCAAAAGGGATGAGTAACAGGTTCACTAATAAATTCAAAACTTTTTCAGAAAGCCCGTCCACATCCCCCACTGCTCCCAGATTTTAATACTGAGGCTTCCGCACCACTTCCCCAAAAGTCTACCCTGGTGAATATTCTTCCAAAAATTCCCTCTTGCTCTGGTGTTGAAGGCAGGATGAGCTTCTTTGTGGGACATGCCCTACAAATGGTAAATGTCAGTATGCATCTCTTTTCTGACACCACTGATCAAAGAGAAAGGCGGGTATGGAAGAGCGCAGATTGTAGTAAGAGCAGCAACAGCAATGGTCATGGAAATATGGTTTCAATTTTTGGATGAGGGTCTCTGTGTAAAGAGCTCTGAGATGCTTCCCTACATTACTGTTACTGTGAGAGAGCTGCCCAGGACCCTCTAAACCCAGTTTCCCCATGATTTTGTCCTATCTTTCTTGTTGATCTCACTCTCCACCGCCAAGAAATGGAGGTGGGTGGTTCCTCAGACGTTGATCTGGAGTCCACAGCCAACTGCCCAGCAGGTGAGGGAAGTTCTCCCTTGCTCTTCTGAAAAATCTGAAGATCCTCTTTAATGTTGCCTGCCAATCACATCATGAGTTATTCATTCCACAAAAATATACTAATGCACTACTGTGTTTAAGACACTCTTTCAGGGTTCAGTGACACAGCATGACCCAAACAAAGATTCTTGCTTTGATGAAGTGGGAGAAAACAGACAATATGCAATCAGCATAACACGTAAGTAAATCATGTAGTATAATTAAAAGTATGGTATAATTTGATGAAAAAAGAAAAATGTGAGCAGAATAAGGAGAACAAGGAGTGTCAGCGTGGGAGGTAGGTTGTGGCATTAAATAGTATGATCCATGTGGGCCTCATTGACATTGTGAGCGATAAGCAAAGACTCGAATGAGATGAAGGATTTGGTCCAATAGACTTCTAAGAAAAGCCCATTCCCGGCTGAACGAACAACCAGTGCAAAGGCTCTAACGTGGGAGCATGCCTAGTATATTTTTAAAACAATAGGCTGGGCGCAGTAGCTCATACCTGTAATCCCAGCACTTTGGGAGGCTGAGGTGGACGGATCCCTTGAGGTCAGGAGTTCAAGACCAGCCTGGCCAACATGGCAAAACTCCACTTCTACTGAAAATACAAAAATTAGTAGGGCGTGGTGTGGCGGGCACCTGTAATCCCAGGTACTTGGGAGGCTGAGGCAGAAAGAATAGCTTGAACCCGGGAGGCAGAGGTTGCAGTGGACCGAGATCGCGCCACCGTACTCCAGACTGGGCGACAAAGCAAGACTCAGTCTCAAAAAGGAAAAAAGAAAAGGAAAAACAAAAACAAAAACAAAAACAAAACACTAACAACAACTAAGCCTATATGGCCAGAGCAGAGTAAGTGAGTCTTTTACGGTCACCTCTTAGAAAGCCAAGATGATTCATTTAGGGCCAGAGTGCAAACCTTGCACCAACCGACCAAGTGCATTTGAACAAACCACCCAAGTGAAAGCTCTAGTACTATCTTCATAGCTCCATCCTCATTACAGAAACAGGCCAAATTCAAAAACAATGTGTTAAATGGATGAAAGAAAGAATGAATAAATGAATGTAAAACTGTAACTTTTATTATTAAAATCTTATCTCCCTGCACAGTTAACACTCAGTCCCAGGCTCATCCAGCTGTGCTCCATAGACCCATCCAACTGGGCTCTAGGGTTCAACCCACTGGTTTTTACATTGAAACAATCCATGGTCTACTCTGCAGTCACCTATGCGGTGCTCCATGGAAGAGACCACACTTCATTTTTAACAAGTTTCTCTCCTTGGCCCCATTTTCTTATATGAAGTTCCAATGCATTTAACAATATCGTTGCTCACTAGCCCTTTGCTTCTCAATCCCACCTCTCTACTGTTTCCTCCTACACACGCTTAAATTAATTTCTTCTTGAATTCCCCACAGACTTAGAACAAAAAACATGTCTTCATAATAGACCTTACCACCTTCTCCTTTGACTATGGTTCATTCAACTAACTTGCATAGTGTGCCCGATATGTGCCGAACACCATTAAAGGAGAAAATGCCATGGTCTTTACCAGGAAGAAGCTTTCCACCTATCAAGCTGATATAAACTACAAGCCATATACTTAGTACCAGCAAGGATGAGGTAGTCAGTCAGTACCATAGGCTGGGTGTCTATATAAATTGTTGCACTCTTTCTAGCAAACAATTTGGAACTATATAACAAGACCTTAAAATTTCACATAATTTTCCCTACTAATTTCAATCCTTGAAAGCTGGACTAAAGAAATAAAGATGTGATCAACTATTTACATATAAAGCTATTTATCCCATTCTGTAGGTTGCCTGTTCACTCTGATGGTAGTTTCTTTTACTGTGCAGAAGCTCTCTAGTTTAATTAGATCCCATTTGTCAATTTTGGCTTTTGTTGCCGTTGCTTTTGGTGTATTAGACATGAAGTCCTTCCCCATGCCTATGTCCTGAATGGTATTACCTAGGTTTTCTTCCAGGGTTTTTATGGTTTTAGGTCTAACATTTAAGTCTCTAATCCATCTTGAATTAATTTTCATATAAGGAGTAAGGAAAGGATCCAGTTTCAGCTTTCTACTGATGGCTAGCCAATTTTCCAAGCACCATTTATTAAATAGGGAATCCTTTCCCCATTTCTTGTTTTTGTCAGTTGTGTCAAAGATCAGATGGCTGTAGATGTGTGGTATTATTTCTGAGGGCTCTGTTCTGTTCCATTGGTCTATATCTCTGTTTTGGTACCAGTACCATGCTGTTTTGGTTACTGTAGCCTTGTAGTATAGTTTGAAGTCAGGTAGCGTGATGCCTCCAGCTTTAGAATACAGAATGGGAGAAAATTTTTGCAAACTACTCATCTGACAAAGGGCTAATATCCAGAACCTATAAAGAACTCAATCAAATTTACAAGAAAAAAACAAACAACCCCATCAAAAAGTGGGCAAAGGATATGAAAAGGCACTTCTCAAAAGAAGACATTCATACAGCCAACAGGCACATGAAAAAATGCGCATCATCACTCACCATCAGAGAAATGCAAATGAAAACCACAATGAGATACCATCTCACACCAGTTGGAATGGCAATCATTAAAAAATCAGGAAACAACAGGTGCTGGAGAGGATGTGGAGAAACAGGAACACTTTTACACTGTTGGTGGGACTGTAAACTAGTTCAACCATTGTGGAAGACAGTGTGGCGATTCCTCAAGGATCTAGAATTAGATATACCATGTGACCCAGCCATCCCATTACTGGGTATATTCCCAAAGGACTTATAAGTCATGCTGCTATGAAGACACATGCACATGTATGTTTATTGCGTCACTATACACAATATCAGAGACTTGGAATCAACCCAAATGTCCATCAGTGACAGACTGGATTAAGAAAATGTGGCACATACACACCATGGAATACTATGCAGCCATAAAAAAGGATAAGTTTTTGTCCTTTGTGGGGACATGGATGCAACTGGAAACCATCATTCTCAGCAAACTATTGCAAGAACAGAAAACCAAATACCGCATGTTCTCACTCATAGGTGGGAATCGAACAATGAGATCACTTGGACACAGGAAGGGGAACATCACACACCGGGTCCTATTGTGGAGAGGGGGTAGGGGGGAGGGATAGCATTAGGAGATATACCTAAAGTAAATGATGAGTTAGTGGGTGCAGCACACCATCATGGCACATGTATACATATGTAACAAACCTGCATGTTGTGCACATGTACCCTAGAACTTAAAGTATAATAATAAAAAAAAAGTAAAAATTACTTCCTTCTTCGGTTATTCTGAATAAAAATTTCAGAAAAACAAAACAAAAAAAAATAAAGCTATTTATCTGAAAAATTATTTAGGACAATTAAATTCCCCAAAATAAGTAAATATTAAAATATATTACAATAAAACTGTATAGCTACCAGGAATATTTAATGACATGGAGAAATGTTCACTAAGAAAAAATGGATACAAAACTGTACGTACAGTATTGTAATCATTTTATTTTATATAACATACACGCATAAAATATTGAAAAAGAATACAATAAAATACCAATTTGATCTTCTTTGGATGTTTAGGGTTACATGTACTTTGACATAGGCCAAACTTGTGTGCTTTCCTGAATCCTCCAGACTGAGCAAATATTTTAATTTATATATTAAATTTTAATAAATAATCTATACATTTTAAAATTAAACAATTTAAATATTCTAAAGTAAGCAACAGGCATTACACAAAAAATATATATCTTATTTTTGGAAATTTTCTCCAAGAAAAAGGGCATGAATATTTTATATGTGCGTTGCATTATATCTAGAGAGGTGAGAGTTAGAGATTTTTGAATCTTTTCCATTCCGGCCTTTGAGGGACACATTCCTCTTGCAGGAAGATGTTATCACAGTGCTCTCAGAAAGTGAAAGACCCCACCCAGGGGTGCCCCCACATCCCAGGAATCTCCCAATCCCCAGAGGGTAGCATAATCCCTACAGCAAAAGAGTAGTAACAAAAGTTCCTCTAAGAAAGGAATCTGCAGGAGCCTCAAACCAAAGAACTATAGGCTAGGAAACAATCTTAGAAAATGCTCACTCCAGTCGCACACCTCCTCACTGACGACAAGAATTTTGTCTACAGTTTCTCTGTGACTTAGCCAAGTCAGAATGTGCCTCAATATCAATGAGACATGAAGACTTCCCTTTCCCACACTTAAAACGGCGTCCTAAAATACAGACCCACCATATGTTTCCAGTCTTCATTCTCACCATGCCACACCATGGAAAGCCTGGTTTTCGGGGATACGGGTCTCACTACTGTTTACCAAACACCTGTGTTCAGGTCAGACACTGAGCAAGCTCTGTTTGGGCTTTGCTTTTTCTCTCAACAATGACTGACTGTACTTGACATAACAATCACTTATTTCTCTTGCTCTCTTCTCAAAGTCATACAACTTGCCCAAATAGGCATAACTGATTGGATAAGAATGGACAATTGACCAAAGCTGGGTGACTTTGGCATCGGGACACAGGAATTCAAGTCAATCTCTGTTGAATCCTCAAACGAGGAAGTAGTTTTAAAGTGGAAGCTGATGTGACTACAAAATGTGAAAGCAGAAAAAGAAAACTCTGTGTGTGTGTGTGTGTGTGTGTGTGTGTGTGTGTGTGTGTGTGTTTTAGTGTGGAGAAGAGATAAGCTTGAAGTGGTCTTCGAAGCAGCAACAAAAGTTTATATGACCCAAGATGATGAAACAAATAATCTTGTGTTCTCAAGCTTTCAGTTGTTGAATCCTACCACAAGATCTAGGGGCAGGCTGTGATCATGGACTCTTCCAATATAATCTCCTTTTTTATTTGAGCAGTTCAAATGGGTTCCGAACTAACCGACAGAAATTTGCACATAACTTAGCCAGTACAAAAGAATTAAAATAATTGTCTTCATACTAAAAGATAAGCTCCATAAGAGGCCAGATGATGCCTGGGTTATTCCTCACTCTGTCCCTAGCACTTAGCAAATAAGAGGCCCTTGACAATTATTTGCCTCACTTGGACAGCATCCTGAATCCCTGTCCCTTGTGCCTAAAATATACTCCTATTTCTACTTAGTCCAGTTCAAACTCTATTTTTTCTACAACTCCTTTGTTGGCTGCATGAATCCACAGATAAGACATCCTTTCCCTGTACCACTCTAGAGCAACTGCAGTCCACAGCATTCACCCTGATCCACTGTTGGGAACTGCCTTAGCAGTGTGTGTGTGTGTGTGTGTGTGTGTGTGTGTGTGTGTGTGTGCGCGCGCGCGCGCATGCGCGCGCTTGATAACAAAAGATTATAAAACCTTGGAAGGAAGGGGCCACCCTTTCTCCCACTTTTCAGTATATTTCCAGTACTATCTTTGCCAGAGAGGACATTTAATACATATTTGCCTAAAAACTGAAGCATGCATTCAAAATTTACTTTTTCCAAAGTCCTCAAGTCAGTCTGGCAGGAAACTGATAATTTTTAAAGCCATGAACTCAAGCCAGCAGGGTATTGGGTGCCTAGCAGCAAGTGGCCTGAAAGAGTTAATGAGCCTCAAGTCTGAAAAAACCATATAACTCGTTTACATTGAGGCCAACATATTTGTTAAATTCCTAGCAAAACATGCACGGTGCTCGAGTGTCTAATTTTCTTCCACTGTGTTGATGCTGTCATGAAGTAATGATTCTATTTGAAAGCTGATTGAATTCAACTAATAACGGCTGTGTTCATGTATTTAGTAAAAGCGAAGTTTAGATTGTAAGGTTTTGTTTATTTTCATGTTCATATAAACAAGGCAATAGTAAAATGCATATAGAATGGAAAATATGATCCGCTGCTTTCTGGATGGGTCAACTTTCCCCTTCAAAAAAGACTCCAAATCCGAAGAAATGGCAAAAATGAAGATGTATGAACAAAACTTAGGAGAACAGATCTGCAAGTCTTTTAATCTCTTCTATTTTATTTATTTATTTATTTATTTATTTGTGTATTTATTTATTTATTTATTTTTGAGACGGAGTCTCGCTCTGCCGCCCAGGCTGGAGTGCAGTGGAGCGATCTCCGCTCACTGCAAGCTCCGCCTCCCGGGCTCACGCCATTCTCCTGCCTCAGCTTCCCGAGTAGCTGGGACTACAGGCGCCCGCCAACTCGCCCGGCTAATTTTTTTGTATTTTTAGTAGAGATGGGGTTTCACTGTGTCAGCCAGGGTGGTCTCCATCTCCTGACCTCGTGATCTGCCCGCCTCGGCCTCCCAAAGTGCTGGGATTACAGGCATGAGCCACCGCGCCCGGCTAATCTCTTCTATTTAAAGTCAAAAATAGTCACTTGTTCAGTGTCATTTCTCATCATGAATCTAAGAACCTATGCTGTAAAACTCTACCCGTTTTCACTTGCTGTAACACCGTCCCCATACAGTTATATGGCGGCTTAGTACAGATGGTAACAAATAAGGTCAGCTGCTTGTGTACTGCAGTTGTTTACCAAAAGTGCATCACAGGGAACGCACACAGTTCAAACCACAACTGGACCAAATGGATTTATAATTGAAGTTGAAAAGTCAAGAGCTGTAGAGACACCCCCAAACCTCCCTTGGCTGCTCTGGGCTGAAGCACTTGATGTATTCCTAGCAACGTGGGTCACCGAGGTACACACGTATCCTACATTTAATAATGGGTTGTCTGCAGGAAATGAAAAATCAACAGAAATGACAGAAGAAATGAGCAGGAATACAGCTCTGAAATCAATTCTCTTCTGAAGTATATTTCTTATGAATTACACATTAAAAAGGATTTTCTACCATAATCAAAATTCCAATCGTATTTTGCCCTTATGGCTAATCTTTGGGACTATTTACTCTCTACCCAAAATGTTTGGCAATAGTGACTATGTGCTGTAGGAGACACCAGAATACCTGAGCACTGCATACAGCCATCTGCAACAGCAGACTTGGTCCTTTACTGAAGTGAATATGACAGAAAAGGGCTCTCCTTTTTTTTTTTTTTTAATAACTGTCAACTTTTCCCTAGGCAGCAGGGCTGTGGACCGATCTACAACTAGGGAGTAGAGACTGACAGGGACTCATCCAGCTACAGATGCTTCTGGGAAATCTTCAAGCGAACACTGTCTAAGATAGTATGAATCCCCTTTGCTTTAGCGCAGATGTTTTTGTGAAACTCCAACCCACCAGGGAGTTGAGAGTCTCAGCAGAATCCTTTTGTCAAGAATCAAAATGATGAACCAACACCTCCAAGCTGAAACAAGAAAATAAACTCATTAAAAATAGAACATGTCACATTATCTGGTTTGGGGGCTGAGTGTTCTTCCAATCCTAAAAACAACTCTCTGTGGCCAAATTGCTACAGGCCTCCAACACACTCAACGTAGCTATATGTGAATAGAGTCATCAGCTTCTGCTGTTCGTATACAAAAGCCTGTGTATTTCTAGTTTTATCCAAGGATATGGAGATGGCAGAATTTATCGTTTGCAAAACCTCAAATGTACTGTACTCAGCTGTACCCTAAATACATATGTGTCTACTAAGAAGAGTGTAACAAAGGGTGATTTGCAGCATTCAAATATAGATGGATGTGCTCAGATAAAAACAAATAAGTATATAAATAAGAAAAAATGACCCAAACTCAGTGTGTAACAGGTGGGCCCTTTAGCTAGTGTTTCCCGTGTCCATTCCCCAGCAGCTTAGGTGGCTACAGGGAATGAAAAGCCCAAAGCAAAGTATCCCCCGAGCCAACCCATTTTAAAGGTCGCTCCTCCATGGAGTTTGCAGCAGTTCACTCCTTCGACAGGCATAGTTTAGCCTGCAATGCATCTTCTTTAAAAAGAGTAGAAGGAGGCCGGGCGCGGTGGCTCAAGCCTATAATCCCAGCACTTTGGGAGGCTGAGACAGGTGGATCACGAAGTCAGGAGATCGAGACCATCCTGGCTAACACGGTGAAACCCCGTCTCTACTAAAAAATACAAAAAATTAGCCGGGTGTGGTGGCGGGCGCCTGTAGTACCAGCTACTCGGGAGGCTGAGGCAGGAGAATGGCGTAAACCCGGGAGGCGGAGCTTGCAGTGAGCTGAGATCCGGACACTGCACTCCAGCCTGGGCGACAGAACGAGACTCTGTCTCAAAAAAAAAAAAAAAAAAAAAAGAGTTTAAGGCCATTTACTGTTCCTGAGATTCAATCCAATGGAGTCGTCACTCCCAACAACATCCTTCAAAGCTTAAGTATCGCCACGAAGATAAAAGGTGCAGAGTGTAAAGGTGGAAGAGCTTAGTACCATTTGCAGCAAAACAGCCCACTAATCCCATCCTTTTGTACCAGATCACAGTTTACTGAGCCATTAAATGAAACCCCGGCCGGGGGCGGTGGCTCAGGCCTGTAATCCCAACACTTTGGGAGGCCGAGGCGGGTGGATCATCAGGTCAGGAGCTTGAGACCAGCCTGATCAACATGGTGAAAACCCGTCTCTATTAAAAATTACAAAAATTAGCCGGGCCTGGTGGCAAGCGCCTGTAATCCCAGCTACTCTGGAGGCTGAGGTGGCAGAGTCGCTTGAACCCGGTGCGAGGGTGGGGGGCGGGGTGCGGAGGTTGCAGTGAGCCGAGATCGCGCCATTGCGCTCCAGCTTGGGCGAGGGAGAGGGACTCCGTCTCAACCACAACACCACAAAAAGAAACCCCATCCCGGAACCAAACTGAAAGATAACCCCAACTGAAAATAGAAAGGGGAAAACATGTCAGGAGTATAGTGTGTGTGTGTGTGTGTGTGTGTGTGTGTGTATGTGTGTGTGTGTGTGTGTGTGTGTGAACTTTTAGGTTGGTTTGCTTCTTGGTTGTTTTTACATTATAGAACTGTGTCTGCTAGAATCAGTGGCCATCCTGGGCTGTTGTCTGGTCTTCATGGCTAGTGCCCCTGCTCTACAGGCCCTGGATGATACAGACACCTTATATCTCCTCCAGTCTAGAAGCAATTTATGTTTCATGGAGGACCAGTGATAGTTGTGTCTGGAGCTAAATTTTAGGCCCATCTCTGCCACTTAATATGGGAGACCTAGGGCAAGTATAACGAGGAGACTAGGTGTTAAGTTGGTAAAAGAGAGGTCACCAGCTTTCTTCACACCATGCTGCCTTTAGATAGATATTTCAGAAATATTTTCATCATGTCAACGTCCAGCTCAAAACTTGTACTGGCTCCGCATTGCCCGCAGGGCTAAGTTCACGTATCTGTCTTCCCTACCAGTCTGTGAGGTTACTGAGGGCCTTGACCATGTCATAGTCACCTTTAGATTTGCAGAACAAAACATCTTTGGTTCTATACCTTTCTGACCAAGGGCATACTAATTTTTTAAGAAAACCAAAAATATTTGGAGGAGAACAGCAATAGACTTGTGGAAGATTCCCTATGGTATTTCTTAACATGGACACCCAGTGGCATGACTTGGGGTTAAATATCTGCCTCCTAAGACTTAGGTTCTGTAGTGTAGACTGGAAGCTCAGCCAATCAGACAGAGAGAGAAAAAGTTGTGTCCCTACTCTAAACACAAACAGTGAGGGGCTGTCAAAGTGCCTTGTTGCTCAGTGAATGTGATGAGGGCAAAGCTAATCTCTAAGTTTTACTTTTGGATATCCCAAGGGTAACTGACTTGAGAAGGAGGTCACTCTGGTTGAATAACATTGTGTTTACCTTAAGACAAAAGAGTAAAATGTGCAGGCCTTTGAGCAATGGCTTCCGAATTGGTCTTTATGCTTCAGGCCCAGCTTTCTTCACACCATGCTGCCTTTAGATAGAAATTCCAGAAATATTTTCATCATGTCAATGTCCAGCTCAAAACTTGTACTGGCTCCCCATTGCCCGCAGGACTAACTTCACGTATCTGTCTTCCCTACCAGTCTGTGAGGTTACTGAGGGCCTTGACCATATCATAGTCACCTTTAGATTTGCAGAACCAACCACAGTAACTGTACACATTAAATTGGATTAAGTTAGGAACCCAGTATCCTACGTTGAAGACTACAGATGATTTTAATTTTCTGTCTTACTAACCCATATTTCAAAATCTTCTATAATCAACAGATACAATTTTACTTTTCTAAATGAAAAAAATAGGTTACTGAGAATTTTGGTGTAACCTCTTTTGCTTTTCACTTTCAAGAGCTAAATCCCAGATGCCAGCAATCCACAAAGAACTCTGCAAAGTTCTCTGAGCAAGACTTCCCTGCCGTGGAGGGGCTGCTACACTCTTCAGATATGTGGCAAGTAGAGGAACAATTATGCCATGAGGCAACCTGTGGCAATAGCTGTAAAAGTGGTCCTAGCAAAATACCATAGGAGTTCAGTGGAGGACATGGACCCATAACAAAGAAGAAGGTGAGGATGCCTTCTCCTTAAAAAGCTGATCAAGATAAGGAGGAGGAACATTCTTCCCCATATGATCACATCTAAAAAGTGCTTGGTTTGACCATTTCATGGGCAAGCAGAAATGAACTGCCATCATACTAAAAACTGCTTTTCAATCCTGCCTAATTAGTCTGAAGCACAGTAACAATTTGGCATCGTGTTTAACATGTCAGAATATCTTGATGGGAACTTGTATTTTATTTCAAATGTGTGCTGCTCATGGAGCATGGCTCTCTGCTTACAGCTTTGAAAATAAACGGCATAAAATGTGCTGTAGGTTGCAAAACTGCATCTGTAATTTGGTTGCTTAGTAGGTTGGAAATAAAAACATATGCTCTAATGGGAATAAATGGTAGGGGCCCAAGCCAGTCCATCATAAATCCTATTCAATTGATCCTCATCCTCATACGAGTGTACCCAGCATTTTGACATTCAACCAAGTCCTTCTGGGAGTTAAGCAAGGCAGTAGTCATTAGCCATGTATCCAGGATGTGAAAAGAATCTAAAAGTTTTAAATGTCTGGCCAAAGGTCCAACATCCAGTTAGGAGAGGAGTTTGTAGAAAAAAAAAAAAAAACAATACTATGCGTATTACTAAACATAGTCTAGTCAGAATAGAATTTGTGATAAAATTTTCTCCCTCTTCTCTTCCTGCCCTCGAATACAGCACCCCCAAGATTTCAGGAGGAGCAAAAGAGTGAAAGGAGAGATGGACACCTCCCCGATTTGGTGAAGATGAGTGGTCCTCCTTTCCTATAGCATCAGAAGAGAAGGTTTCAGAGTCTTTACTCTTTGCAGGAAACTTTGTTGGACAACCCCTTCAATGGGCCAGGGCCTCTATAAGTCAAAGTCAGCTTGCTCTGTGCTGCAAGTACAAACAAGAAATACAGTCATGTCAAATACTGTTAGAAAGCTGGGAAGCTGAGCATTTGAGGATTGTGGGCCACAGTTTGGGGAAAAAATGAAAAAAAAAAAAAAAAAAAAGCTCTTTTCCACAGCTTCACGCTACTTTCCTGGAGAGTGGACTGTGATCATGCACCATCCTGTTTTGCCCACAGGGCATTTCTCAAATAAGGGCACTCAGTAGCTTAACAACAGAGACGGCACAAGGGAGGATAGATTAACTTCTTGTGACTTGAAAAGAATCAGTTGCCAAGTTCACGTAATCTCCTCACTTATTACCCTTCTTCCAACTCTGCCAAATCATTAAAGGCTTTGAATGCTCACATTTTGTATAGCCTGAGAGGTGAAAAATAGAGCCCATGAGATGATGTGTGCTTTATTATTTTTAGAGTTGGACTTTTTAAATGAACATACAGTAAACTTGACTTTTCTTGGTGTATAGCTCTATGAGTTTTAACACATGTGTACATCTGTGGAACCTCCATTGCAATCAGTCACTCCCACAAACTCCCTCATATTACACTTTTTAAGTCACACAGACCCTCTTCTATATGCTGACAACCACTGCTTTGTTCTCCATCATTATAGTTGGGTCTTTTCAAGAACGTCATAAAAATGTGAAATCGGAATCTATGTGGTATGTGTTTTATTTTGATGTGCATGAGGCACACTTGCAGGCCCTGCTGCTTCCAAATGTCAGTGGTTAAATGTACAGCCTGGCTGGGCTGTGGGGTCAGGAAGTTATTGTAAAAACTTCATCTCTCCATTGCTTCTTCAGGGTCACTTAGGCATCCTTAGTGTCAGAGACAAAGACAAGGCATATTGGGTGATTCCAAGGCCCCAAAGTCGTACTTGAGCAAAGGGGAATTATCTCAAAATTCTTGACAAGCCTCAATCATCTCTTGGGGTGAAGGCCCCACAGTCTACACTGGTTGTGCTCCCACAAACCAAAGAGCCTACTGTGTTCTACTGCTTCTTCCTAAACCTCCATCCCTGGGATGCTTCTTTTTACACGAACAGAGCTCTCCCTTAGTAATCTTACTGATGGCTGCCAAAACTCCCTCAACCTTCAGCCCAGACCCAAGCCAAGAACAAAAGCACTTTGGATGACTCCGAAAAAATTATTTAACCTCATTGGGACTAAATTTCCTCATCTGGAGAGTAGAAAATAATAAAATATATCAAGTAGAGTAATCGTAAGGATAGAATGAGATAATGCACATGAAGTGTTACCTAGACATAGTAAGGGCTCACTAAGCATTAGCTATTGTTATAATAATTATAACACCAAATAGTAATTACTTGTTAGCATACCAGTTTCTTGTATCAGACTGGGAGTTGAGTTCCTTGACAGCAGGGACCTGGTGTCATTCACCTGTACACCCCAAACATCCATAATAATGGCTGACCAGAATAAGTTCTGGCTAACTCCTGCTCACTCTATAATTCATGAACTCATTCAATAATTATTAATTGAGCACCTATGATGCATTCCTTTCTACGGAAGCACACCTTCTGTGGGAAAATTTCTGTGAAAACTTACATATTGTGGTCTCCAGGGAAAGCTTTAATGCTTCACCATTCTCTGTTACCCCTCCACAGTGGGGACTACAAGGCCACAGTGAGGGGAGCGGTCACAATGTTATAGGGTAAAGATTATACTTCATTGGGAAAAGGGTTTCAAGTTCTGTGCCTATGTGGCACAAAAATGAGGATGAGTGTGACTCTGGCTTTTTTCTTTTACATCTGTTTGTGAGAACACCTCCCTGCAGTGCCAGGCCATCTCTCTCAAGTGGTGCTCTTAGACAGCTAGTATGACAGAAGCAGGCCCAGGCCCCCTTTCTGCTTGAGAATAAGTAGCCTCTTTCCCCTCCAGTTCATCTCTACCCCCTCCTTTATACCGCTTAGTAGAGACCCAGAGAGACTGAGTTTAGACAGAATGAGCGTTTCTGGTCTTACAAGTCTAATTCAGCTCACTAGGGCCAGAGTTACACAGCATGTTGAGAACAAAACACCCAGAGAGTGTTCCTTTGTGTGTATCATGGGGCAAGATGGCAAGGATGTAGCAAATATCAATATTTTCAACACAACTTATAACACACACACAAACACAAATACACACAGGCTAGATATGAACCCCCATCTGTACTCATTTCTGCACCCAAATTATCTCTATATGACACTTCCTGCTGCCTTCTGATTGCCTTCTGACTCTCTAACTAGGAGCTATGCCCTTTTCCTCATGGTATTTCTAGTGTGTGGCATAGCACCCGGTACATTGGTATTCTCCATTAGTATTTGCTGAATGAATATTTGTATGTAGCTATGTACATATGACTGCATGAATGTAAACACACTTTTCTGGTATCCCATGGAATCCTATATACGGGTACACTGTAACTTCCCAATCCCCAGTCTATACTTCAGCTAGCACTGTGTCTGACACAGTATAGATTATCTTTTAATATTTGTTGAAAGAGTAACGCTAGGTGAACAATTTAGAAAAGAAAAATTGAAGGCCAAAAAGAAAAAGAGAAGGCTATTAATCAGTTGACTGCACCTTAGTATTCTGCTTTAGAGAGAAGATTTAGCACAACACATGTTGCTAAAAGGATTAGGATTGGAGATAGAAATATGTAAGTCAAATGCATAAAGATCAAAGCTTGGGGAGTAGATAATCTCACTGGAGCACGATGTAGATAAAGGCAAGAAAGCCCAGTGGCAAACCCTAAGGAAACTACCATTTAGAGAATGGTAAGTGGGAAGAAGCCAATTAAAGAGACTGAGAAGCAGTGGCCATTGAGGAAGAAGAACCAGGAGAACATAAATGAGGATGAGGGTGGCTAAACATAGGCATAATACTAAACATCTGTAGTCAGAATAGAATTTGTGATAACGTTTTCTCCCTCTTCTCCTCCTGCCCTGGACTACACCACACCCAAGAGCAGTCAACAGATGGATGGTGCTAGGAGACCAAACGGATGTGAAGAAAGAAGACTGTTTGATTGGGTGACACAGGAGTTCACTGGTAATCTTGACAAGAGCAGTCTCGATGGAGGGATGGCTGAAATGGTGTGAAAAGATAATGGGAGAAGTGGAGGCTGTCAGTATAGACACAAAGAGTAAGTCCTTCTTCCAGCCTTTGGGGAAACTTAATCTGCCTGCCAAATACCTTTAGAACTTCATTCCTTGCCCACTACTTGAAAAAACATTACTCCTGGCCAAATCAGAGCAGTTGTAGGATGTAAATAACAGGCATACATAAAAGGAAGCCAGAGTGGCGAGCTCTTGGCCTGGGATTCACTGGATTCTGCAGCCCCAAAGAACTATGACTTAACTGCTGATGCTACCCTCTGTTTGCTACTCAGCCCCTGGCATAGTCTCAGCCATGCCCCCACCCATTCCATCCATTATTAATAACATAATTGTAATTAAAAGAGAGAGAGAATTTGTAATGCATCAAGTAGGAGTTGCAACAAAATATTTTGTTATTCAAAGATGAATTTGTAAATTAAACATCTAAATACAGATTTCTCCCCAAGAGATGTTCTGATTTGAGGCTGAGCTTGATGTACTTCCAAGAAACTGTCTAATTACAAACTAGGTACTAAACCTAGATGCTTAGGTAAGTTTCTCAAGCAGAGCACAGTGCAGTTTTTTCTACTCAGCTTCTCGTGCACGACTGGGGTGCAATGCAAGGCAAGGGTTAGACAAGCTCTGCTAAGAAACTTGTCCATTTAGCCCAAGGAAATTGTCCATTAGGCCTTGAGAGTCATTTGCCATGTTGAGGTGGTTGGCTTTAAATGTAATGTTAATTTTACTTTGCCTTTAAAGTACTTGGAGAAGAGAAACTGGTATTTAAAGGCATTTCCTAAAACAACAACAACAAAAACCGAAACTTGATTTGTCCCAAGATTTTCATTCTTGGTTGAGATAGTGCCAGGACATAGTAAAACCAGGCCTAGTCTGGCCTCCTGCTGACATTGCCAAAGCTGCTAGTAAGGGTTTATTTATGGAAACAAGGCCAAAGATTAACTGACCCAGAACAAGCCCTAAGTCAAATGATTTCTCCCTTTATTCATATGCTAAAACTAAGACAACACAGATATTGCTCCATATTCCACGAATTGCAAATCCTCAGCTTTTTAAATTTAATTTTCACATATCAGAGTTTATTTATTTAACTTTTATTTTAGGTTTAGGAGTGTACATATGCAGGATCATTATACAGGTAAACTGTGTGTCGGGAGGGTTTGATGTACAAATTATTTAGTCATCCAGGTAATAAGCATAGTACCTTAGAGGTATTTTTTTTTATCATCTCCGTCCTCCCAACCTCCACCCTCAGGTAGGCTCTGGTGACTGTTAGTCCCCTCTCTGTGTCCATGTGCTCTCATTGTTTAGCTCCCACTTATAAGTGAGAACATATGGTATTGTTTTTTCTGTTCCTGCATTAGTCTGCTAAGGATAATGGTCTCCAGCTTCATCCATGTTGCTGCAAAGAACATGACCTCATTCTTTTTTATGACTAGATAGTATTCCATGGTGTAAATGTACCACATTTTCTTTATCCAGTCTACCATTGATGGACATTTAGGTTGATTCCATGTCTTTGCTGTTGTGAATATTGATGCAATAAACATACACATGCATGTGTCTTTCTGGTAAAACAAATTATATTCTTTTGAGTATATACCCAATACTGGAATTACTGGATCAAATGGTAATTCTGTTTTAAGTTCTTTGAGACATCGTCATACTGCTTTCCACAACAGCTGAACTAATTTACACTCCTGCCAGAATTGTATAAGCCTTCACTTTTCTCTGCAACCTCACCAGGATCTGTTTTTACTTTTTATATGTTTGTTTATTTATTTATTTATTCATTTATTTATTTATTTATTTTGAGACGGAGTCTTGCTCTGTGGCCCAGGCTGGAGTACAGTGGCGCAATCTCAGCTCACTGCAAGCTTCGCCTCCAGGGTTCACGCCATTCTCCTGCCTCAGTCTCCCACATAGCTGGGACTACGGGCGCCTGCCACCACGCCTGGCTAATTTTTCTGTATATTTAGTAAAGGCGGAGTTTCGCTGTGTTAGCCAGGATGGTCTCGATATCCTGACCTAGTGATCCGCCCGCCGTGGCCTACCAAAGTGCTGAGATTACAAGCGTGAGCCACCGCCCCGGCCTATTTTTCTACTTTTTAATAATGGCCATTCTTACTAGTGTGAGATGCTACACATAGTGGTTTTGATTTGCATTTCTCTAATGATTAGTGATGGTGAGCATTTTTTTATATCCTTGTTGGCCGCATTTATGTCTTCTTTTGAAAAGTGTCCTTTTCAAAACTGTTCATGTCCTCTGTCCAGCTTCTAATGGGGTCATTTTGTTTTTCTTGTAAATTTGTTTAAGTTACTTACAGATTCTGGAGATTAAACCTTTGTCAGATGCATACTTTGCAAATAATTTCTCCCACTCTGTAGACTGTCTGTTTACTTTGTTCATAGTTTCTTTTGAGGTAGAGAAGCTCTTTAGTTTAATGAGGTCCCATTTCTCAGTTTTTGTTTCCGTTGCAATTGCTTTGGGGTGTTCGTCATGAAATCTTTGCCTGTGTCTATGTCCTGAATGGTATTTCATAGCTTTTCCTCCAGGGTTTTTATAGTTTTAGGTTTTACATTTAAGTCTTTAATCCATCTTGAGATAATTTTTGTATATGGTGTAAGGAAGGGGTCAAGTTTCAATCTTCTGCCTGTGGCTAGCCAGTTATCCCAGCACCATTTATTGAACAGGGAGTCCTTTCCTTATTGCTAGTTTTTGTTGGCTTTGTTAAAGATCAGATGATTATAGCTATGTGGTATTATTTCTGGGCCCTCTACTCTGTTCCATTGGTCTATGTGTCTGTTTTTGTACCAGTACCATGTTGGTTTGGTTACTGTAGCCTTGTAGTATAAAGTTGAGTAATGTGATTCCTCCAGCTTTGTTCTTTTTGCTCAGGATGACCATGACTATTTGGGCACTTTTTTGATTCCTTATGAATTTTAAAGTAGTTGTAATTGTGAATAATGTCATTGTTTTATCTCAACACATGCAGAGAAGGCCTTCAATAAAATTTAACATCCCTTCATGTTAAAAACCCTCAATAAACTAGGCATTGAAGGAACATACCTCCAAATAATGAGAGCCATCTATGACAAACCCACAGCCAACACCCCACTGAATGGGCAAAAGCTGGAAGCATGCCTCTTGAAAACCAGACAAGAAAGGATGCCCTCTCTCCCCACTCCTATTCAACATAGTACTAGAAGTTCCGGCCGAGCAATTAGGAAAGAGAAAGATATAAAAGGCATCCAAATAGGAAGAGAGGAAGTCAAACTATTCCTGTTTGCAGACAATATGATTTTATACCTATAAAACCCCCTAGTTGCTGCCTTAAAAGCACCCTGATCTGATAAACAACTTTAGCAAACTTTCAGGTGCAAAATCAATGTACAAAAATCAGTAGCATTCCTATACACCAACAACATCCAAGCTGAGAGCCAATGCAATCTCATTCACAAATGCCACAAAAAGAACAAAATATCTAGGAATGCAGCTAGCCAGGGAGGTGAAAGATTTCCGCCAGAATTACAGAACACTGCTAAAAGAAATCAGAGATGACGCAAACAAATGGAAAACATTCCATACTCATGGATAGGAAGAATCAATACCATTAAAATGGCCACACTGCTCTAAGCAATTTGCAGATTCAAGGCTATTCCTTCAAAATCCTCAGTCTTATACAGAGAGAAAGTCCTCAAACCTCATGGGATCATATTTAAGTGGAAAGTCCCTACTTCTGAAATTCGAAGCCAGACTGGGTTGTATGTATGGCCTCTCATTCCTCTGAAAAAAAAAATGTGGCATTTCTGCTGATACGCAGGCACCTGATGCTCCCTCTCCACTAGTGTGTCTATGATCAAGTCCCCTTATACCTGGAGTCCCTCAAAACCAAGGCCATAATCTGGAAGAGCACCAGATAGAGCTTAAATGTGCAGTCTATATACTTGTGTCAGAATTCTTCCCTGAGCGAGACTTACTGGCCCAAGAGAAAAAGACCTCTCATTGGTGTTATTTTCAAATAAACAGAGTCTATAGTCCTAGCCTTTCCTTTTCGTACAAAATGCTGTCGTGCCCATCTATCTTTTATTGAGCCACTACTTAATGATATGTCTGGCATGGTGAGATGGGTTTTCCATGGATTATCTCATTTGATCCATACAACAAGCCTTGGAAGTTGGTATTATTATTCTCCCCATGTCTTAGGTAAGCAAACTGAGGCTCAGGGTGAACCATTTGCCCCAGGTCATATATATAATAAATGACAGAACTTAGCCTCCATATCTTATGTTCCTACTCCTGCATACTGTCTACTCTGGAACAAAGTGCCTGCCTGAGTCAATAAGCACATTGTACCACCTCCATTAGGAAAGATGCCCTCCAAACAACAAGGACTGGAGTGTGTGTTTAACACATACATATCTACATAACAATCTGGCAAAGAAAGGGACGCCTTAGAGGCAGCCTGCAAACTTTGACCCTAGGTTACCTGTGTATAAGCTACAGTTCTAGGTCCAAGAAACCTGGTCATTTGAGCAATAAGATAATGTCCTTTTCTGTTTTTCTCTCCTCCCCCACTTCTTTGGAAAAGCCATTAGGAAGAAATGCCCCCTTTTTTTGCTTGCTACAGAGCTAATTCTTCCTGTCCATACAAAGAACCCTTCTCAGAATTTTACCTCTAACAACAAATCTCTGGACAGTTAATTAAGAATCCATTTTCAACTAGACACAATGGTATTTTCTATCTCTTTAGTTCACAACGGGGGAAAAAACAACATTGATATTGCAAGAAAAATACAACTGGGGAAATTCTCATTATGCTGACTCCTTGTATATTGTATTCTTCAAGTATCTTGTTGTTTTTTGTTTGTTTTGCCATTTAATGCATAACTTTTCATCTTAGAGATTGCTCTAGGTCATTTACAAGACTGAAAAATTTTATTTGGGCCTGACAAATAGTTTCTGAAAGCATTAGACTATCCAAGATTCTACTTTGCTCATGTAATTTATATCAACTCCACCTAAAATCCCCCAAAAAACCCACCTGTTGTCTCGCATTGACTATAAACCCTTCATCAGAATTAAATACTGTGCATATATATATACTTTTTTGTACCATGGGAAACATGGAAGGGGACTGTTGATCAGGGACTGGACAGTCTGTTCCTCTCCTGGGCATCACAGTGGGCCCCAGGCCTGTGCCTGGGAGTATCACTGGCTCACTCCCACAGCCCATGGTCTGTGACGAGGGTTTGCAGAGGCCCCTTGCAAGATCCAGTGTCTAATGTGTAGTAACTCAACATTAAGTCTTGCAGGCTATGCAGAACTCATTCTGGCTGATGTGAAGGGCACCTTGCATGTAGGACAGTACACGGCAACTAAAGCCCTGCAACTGAGCCCATATTTCAACATTTCACTGAGCTAAGAGAATGTAAGCTAGCTAGGAGCTCTCAAATATGAATTCCTATGAAAATCACATAAGCATGCACTGCTGAAGCTCTAATATCTGACCTACTGGGAAGTAGATATCCTGTCTGTCAAAAATGTCACTCACTAAATGTCATTCAGCAAAATGTGCCCCACATGGATAACTGCAGGACATTTGAACAGTAATAGAAAGGAAGAAAAATTGAAAACCTAAGTGGATCTTCACTATGACTTCATCTAGAAGGACTGAGAATGAACCATCCTGGAGTAGAGGTATTCACATTTTCATCATTTTAGCAAGGATCATCACTGTAAAGGGGATGAAAGCAAAAGAGGAGAGTGAACTTCACTGCTGAGAATAATTCCATGCTGTTTTCACCTCTCGGGGACAGGGTATAACAGGATACATGGACACTATTTGACTGCCCGAGTAAACCTTTTCAAGAGCAACAGCAGCTGAAATATTCTATAGGGAGATATCTGAAATCATTCATGAAAAGGGAAGGAAAGGAGGCTGGGTACAAATTCAGAACTGGGAACTGGATATTTGTATTATTTTACTGGTTGTTTAATGAATTCATCATGAATTTTTTTTTTGTACCTCCTATACTTAAGCATTATTGCCCCTGTTCTACCATCTCATCAAGCAAAGATTTATGGAATGCCTATACAATATTAAGCTCTAGACCTAAGGCACATGTAAATTGTGTGTGTAGAGAAAGAAGATGGAGACTCAGGAGACGCAAATTCTAGTCCTCCTTGCCATTAAGGTGCTGTGTGACCTTCGGCCAATCACTTTACTTTTTAACTCTGATTCCCCTCCATTCTTCCCTACAGAAAGATAAGATAAATGGCTTTCCACAAAGATTATAAGAAGGTCATCCTGGGAATCCATGAGCTATTTTTAACATTTCAATAAGCCTAAGGGAGATGGTTTGTAAAGATTGCTAAGATCAAGCTGACCCTAGACCAACTCAACCATCTACTGCCTTCGCTTTGGGAAGGAATTATATCATCTTATTGTGGTTACACTGGTTATTTCATGCTGACCAGATTCTCTACTGAGAGATCATTAATGGCTCTAAGCAAATAAAAAAAATGACAAAAGGAATTATTACATGATAAAGGTAATTTGTTTAGTAGGCCTGATATTTCAAAACACTGTATGCAGGGGAAAATTAATTAAAGATGTCTTAGATAATGAAAACTTTTGGAACCACTAGACTAGATCATTTTTAAGGGCCCCTCAAGTTCCAAAATCCTCTAAAGCACTCCTGAGCAGCCAATAGATCATAGGATGCATCTTACAGCCAGGCAGCCTAATTTCAGGCTGAAAGATTAAAAAGCAGGTTCTATATTGCCTTTTCTCAAATATGACTAGATATTAATTTTTTTTCAGTTGCTAAACAGAAGTGGCAATTCTCTCACTGGTATTTTTCTATTTAGGAAAAAGATGACATAAAATTTGAATAATAAGCTACCCATCCTTCCTTCCTTCCTTCTCTCTAAACTTATGTATCGAGTATCCACTATTTGTCTCATACAGTTTTCTTTTTACCAGTTTGACCATCCACAAAAGCTGTTGGTCACCATCGCTCTAAGGACTCTGTTATTCTTGGTGGTGGAAGGGGTTGAGGTGAGGTGTCGAGCATATAAAAGCAGTCTACACTAGGAGGAGGTCAAAGTGCAACTGCAAGGAGCAGTCTAGTAAAAAGTAGATACTGTAGTTAGAATCTGCAGGATCCCATGATAGACATGTAGTATGATGGAGGGCTTGAATTTTGGTTTCCTACATCTTTATAAACCAAAATAGTATTCTTCACTGCTATGAAGAGTACATGCGACATGCATTTATCCCCTTCTGGTGCAAAGTTCTACGTCCTAAAAGCATGGGAAATCATTAAGATGATTTATGTTAGGACTGCTCCTCTACTCCTCAAGCACAGATGTTGGCCTCCACAATCTTGAGTAATCAGGGTGAGTCACAGGTAGCAAAAAAAAAAAAAAAAAAAGGTAGTCAAATGGCTACTCTACAGATCAAACAGATAGCAGGATTGGTTAGTTCAGCACTCCTGCCTGCTCCAATGAACAGTGGAGGGGGGCATTCCTAGAAGAAAGGATCTACTGCCCCAGGGCTTTTTATTATTAACAGGGGTTGCCAACAGAACCAATTAAGTCTTTGTCAGGAAAGCATTCAGTAACTGAGAATTATCTTGGTGAGTATGTGTTCAATTAAGTGAATATGCATGAACTAAAAGGAATAGGTACAGGGAAAAATGATTCAGTGGGTTAGAGACATTGGAGGACAAAAATTGTTTTGAATTAGGAATGAGCAAAGAAGGTATCCTCTGTGCACTTACAGTGACTGTAGGTTGTCCTCAGACAAGCTTGTCTTACACCATCAGCTTTCCAATCAACTGTAGCAAACTATTACCAAATTAGATGATATAGATACATTAACAATTTAGTTTTTCTAGGTACATATTTCATTGTATTTTTTAACATTATGATTTATTTTTGTCAACCTATTTCTTAAGGAATGGATTCCTCCAAGCTGTAACTTCCAAATAACTCAGTTTAAAAAGTCTGTCTACTGAATTTAAAGCGTTGTGGTGGTTTAAAGCAATGATCTGAAGCCAGACTGGATAAGCTGAAGTTTTGACTCTGCCACTCACTATCTGTGTGATGTTAAGAAAGTTACTTAACAGCTCCAAGTCTCAGTTTCCCTATGTATAAGGTAGGTATGATAATACTTCTCTTGCAGAGCTATCAATTGTCACAATTGGAAATAACACATAGCCAGTATCTACCATATGGTCGATTTTCAATAAATGGTGGATCTTTGTTATGAAGTACACGCAGCAGGAGGAAAGCACTGAGAACTGAATTCACTATGTGTTCTGTTAAAGAAGCTAGGGAGAAAAGAGCCGCTGGATCTCAATTGACATCCCACTGGACATTTGAAAACAGTAAGCAATTACTAATGGCCCCAATTAGACATAATGTTTCTCCAGGAGGACAGAATGTGTACCAATTTAAAGTGAATGAACTCAGTGTATTGGACTTACAAAGAATAATTTAGCAAGGGAGTTGGTGGTGATAGAAAGATGTGGGAATTTGTCCTGCCTCCATGTAACCCCTTTGAATCTCAATTATTGCATATGGAAAGTGGATATAACAATCCCTGACTGATCACTTCAATATGTTTTTGTGAAAATCAAGTGAGATATAGAAGATCCATGTAAACTCTAAATGATGCAACAGCAGGAAGCATCGCTATTATCAACACAATCATCATTTTTAAATGGCCCTCCAATCCTCTGAAACATATTTCATCTGTCACAGGACCCAATACCCCCTTTCTCTCAGTAAATAATCTATCCTTACAAACTGCACCATTCACTAGGCAGAAAGAGCATCCCAAAATGTGTCACAATCATAGAAAATGTTCAGAAAACAATCATGCTCCTGACTCTTCTGTCAGTCTCTAACAACTTCCAAAGTTTGGGAACAAAACTGCAAAAGAAACAATGAACATAAATAGAACGTTTCAGTACTGAAAAGCAATTTGTTGCGAAAAAGCAAACAAGAACTTGATTGCAGAGGCCACAGGACAAATCTAAACTACTTCATTACACCAGTGTGGCTAAAAGGGCTGCCTGCACCATCATCCAACAAATTGTTTTTTCAATGTATAATCAACCACTTTGCTGTCACCATTTCCTGATTCTTCAGTTGTTTAAGTTTCCATGGCAATCTCAAAAACAAAGTGAAGCAATGCTAGTCAAGTATGAGTATATGATAAAGGGACATATGGATAAACGATGACTGTGAACATCTAGAAACTCATATCATTATTTTTTCATTTTAATGTCACAGTTAGAAATGAGAAAAAAAAAAAAAAAAACTTTGTTTTTTCAATTCCAGATAAAGGATGAGTGAGGAAAGGGCATGACTTTCTAGTCAGGCAGATTTCTATTCAATTCTTAACTCCAGTACTTACTACTTTGAGCAAATCACTTTAGCCCCTCTGAATCTCAATTTTCTCATCTAGAAAATGGGGGTGTAAATATTTATTTTTGCTAACTGATTGTGAAGAATAAAAAATCCTATGACCATGCCTGTCACATGGTAGGTGTTTACCAAGTGTTGACTTGCATTATTCTTTTGCCTGTCCTGTCATGAGGAAGACCTGTGAATTGTGCTTGAGTTAATTTCTCTGTGTATACTATGAGGCTAACGACTCAGCCCTCAGAGCCCACGACTAAATAACAAACAAATCCATCACCAAGTGATAGCAAAATAATTTGATCCTAATCATATAACTACTACAGGACTGAACTGTCACTACCCAAAGTTCTTATGTTCAAGTTCTAACCCTCAGTACCTCGGAAGGTGACTATATGTGGAGATAGGCCTTTAAATTACAGTAATTTCAGTAAAATGAGGCCATATGTGGGTGGGGCCCCAATCCATTCTCACTCCTGTCCTTAAAAGAAGAAATTTGGACACAGATGTATATGTGCACAGAAGAAAGACCATGTGAAGACAAAGGAAGAAGTCAAGTTGGCCATCTACAAGCCAAGGAAAGAGGCCTCAGAAAGAAGCCGACTCTGCCAACAACTTGATCTCAGATTTCTAGCATCAAGAACTGTGAGGTAATACATTTCTGTTGTTTCAGCCATCCAGTCTGTTGTATTTTTGTTATGTCAGCCCATGCAAACTAATACAAGGGCTTACCCACACAGAAGGGGCAGGTGTGTTGTGCTTATTACTTTCCCCATGTTATCCAGGATAGAGGTCAAAGCCTATAAACCCTCCAGTACGCTTTGATAAAAAAGCTCTGAGATGATTCTGATGATATGCCTGGAAAACAAGATGATGAACTAAACATAAGAGGATGATGTTACTTGTTGACCTCTTTTAAACAAGATTGGTGGGCACAGAACCTGGGGATTCAGACAAAGAAAACACAGGAAGGATTAAAGAGCACATGCTAAGTCCTCATTTATGGCCAGGCAGTGTAGCCTTCAGGAGTGAAAAAACAGATTTCCTCTAGAGCTGAGGCCTTTGGGAAGTTGCCCTAGAGGAACAGAGACCAGAATGCCATGTGGTGAACTTTTGGCTTCATCATAATGTGCAGGCAAGTACAAGTATGTTCCAGTGTCATATACAGGAGCTGTGAAATCAGTAGAGGGCTCTAACATTTCCGAAATTTTGGCTCAATTTTTAGGCATTAAGACAAAATCTACCTTGGATATTACAATTCTGGAATGCAAGGACTAAAAGGAGGCTTCTCAATTTCAATTTTGCAAATCAGTTTCCTAGTTAATAGTTGGAACTCCTAGTGCAGACAACAACTGAATTCCTGAGATTGTCAATGTGAACACTACTTGTCTCTACCCTTGTTAGATAGCACATTTTGTTTTATTGTGTACAAAGTTGATTGCTTATCTGTCTGTGCTCACTCCAGCCTCTGAACTGGCAAAAACACAACTATATTGCTCTTATTACAAAATTATTGCAATCCGAGGCAGAATGGGTGAATGAGAGAGGGAAGGAATAGTCATATTTATTGATGCAATAACTCTATTAGGTAGGTATTATTGTTTCCATTGTACGAGTGTAGAAATCTAGTCAGTAGCTGGGCCAGGATTACAGCCAAAAATTCTCTGGCACCAAAGTTTGTTATCTTTTTTCTGATACAGCATGGCTACAGAAGTGAAGAAAAGAAATGACATCTAGTTGAAGAAATCTGGAAAGACATTATATTTGAGTTTGATCTTGAAGAAGGATGTAAACAAAATTCCTACGGCTGCCATAACAAATTAACAAAAACTGGGTAACATAAAACAACAGAAATTGGTTCTCTTACAGTACAGTAGGCTAGACATTTAAAATCAAGCTATTGTTATGGCTATTCTTCTTCTGAAAGCTCTAGAGAAGAATCCTTCCTCGCCTCTTCTCAGCTTCTGGTGGTTGCCAACAATCCTTGGTGTTCTTGGCTTGTTGCTGCATCACTTCAATCTCTGCCTCCATCATTACATGGCCTTCTCACCTGTGTGCCCGTGTCTCTGTGATTTCACATGACTTCTTATAAGTCTTATATAATCCAGTCATTGGATTACAGCCCATTCTAATATAGTATGTTCTCATCTTAACTAATTACATCGGCAAAGACCCTATTTCCAAATAAGATCACATGCTGATGTTCCAAGTGGATGTGAATTTAGGGGGAATCACTTCAACTCAGTAAAGATGGATATATGTTTAGCAGATAGATATGGGAGGAAAGGCTTCTCAAGATAACAGAATAAATGGAACAGCATGAATAAAGAGGCAGAAACAGTAAAACATTGGAATTATTTAAAAAATAGTAAATGGTTTCCTGTGGGAAGAAAAGAGGTAAGGGAATATAATCAGGTCGCAACCAGAGCAACAAAGGGCCTAGAATAATTTGCACAGGGAGAAAACCAGTACATGTAGTTCTAAACACTTGGTTAGAGACTTTGATGCCTAAGGCAAAAGGAATACTCAGTTTTTTGTGCTTCTGTCCATATATATTGACTCTGAAAACAGCAGTGGTAGCATTAACAGAAAACAACTTACATACATAATCCTCTCCCTCCCCATCCCCCACAACAGGAAGATGTTAAAAAGGGAAATGTATGGAGCAAGTTCCACATTCTTCTCTATTACTGGAATCATTCAAATATGTGTTTCCATCATTCAGACGTGATAAATAGCCAGGGACCCTCCTCTATGATTCAGAAATGCAATGAATCAATGAGTGAGCTGCAAAAGAACCTCACATATCAAACAGATATATTCTGTGAGTACCGTTCCAGAACACAGAAGAGAAATATATCAAAAAATAAACCCACAAAACTATCCTTCACCTTTTTAAGGATGTAACTCATTTGAAATTGGATATCTCACTTTAGTTTACGTTTACATATATATGTCATTACAAATATGAGGCTAACCAATAAGTACCGTTTTCAGTGGCTATGATGTTAGCTAGCGCGTTCATATTCTTTGAAGCACTTATATTCTCCAGTATTTATTTAAACCTCTTTCGATAGATGATAGGAGTGAGCCTCACAACAATCAAGTCATATGTCCTTGTATTCAAGTTCCATGTTTGTTTTATGTCAAAGTCCCTGCTCTTTTCACTGTACACTGACTTAAAAATCTCTTTAACATCTACATTTACCCATATTTAATGAACACATTGTGTTTCTGGAAAAGCATTACATGTATTCCTTCATATAATTTCAGTTCTCACTAATAAAATTGTCCTATATGCCAGGGAGTTTTATAATCATATCTGTCACGTCTGTGCTTGGAGATTCAGTTATTAGTATTACTCAAAATAATAAAGATGTGATTTTAGACATATAGAAAGAACCATGTTTGTACCTATAGCCTACCCCTTCTTAATGGGTCATCTCTATGTCAATGGTTCTGTTTGAGGTCTAGTAGGGGAAGAAAAGGTAACCCTTCCTATATTTGCTTCGGGCACTAAAAGCTCTGGGTGAAACTGGTATAATATGAATGAAAATTATTGTAAGTACAACAGATGCCATCCGTTGAGGGCTTACTATGTGCTATGCCCTGTGTTAAGAAGTGACCATATACTTGCTCATTTAATAATGATCCTCTGACATAAGTTAGTGTTATTATCTCCTTTACACAAATGAGAGAATTAATACACAGAAAGATCAAGTGACTTGCCTAAGGTCACGCTGCTGGGACTGGAGTCGGAAACTGAACAAAGATCTGTTGGACTTCAAAGCTGTCTTGCTGAATTCTACAGTATTCTGCCTCCCATCAGTTTATTCTGATAAAAATTATCTCATGGACTAATGCATCCTCTATAATAAGTAAGGGTAAAGACGGATGCATGTTGTAGTCATTAAAATGTAGGCTCTTGAAGAAAACAAAGAAGCATATCTTCATGACTTTGAAGCTGGCAAGTATTTCTTAGACAGGATATAGTATAAACCATAAAACATTGACAAATTAGACATCATCAAAATTAAAATATTCTGCATATCAAAAGAACAGAAAAAGACTAAGGAAGCCACAGTCAGGAAAAAATATTCACAAAAACTATACCAGACAAAGGACTTATATTCCTAACTCCTATGATGCAATAAGAATGCAAACAGGCCAATTTAAAAAATAGGTAAAAGACTAAAACAGATGCTTCACAAAGAAAGATATATGAGTGGCCAATAAGACATGAAACAGTGCTCATCAGGGAAATATCAGGAAATACACATTAAAACCACAATAATATAGCAACATACCCACTAGAATGGCTAAAATTTTAAAAACTACATATATCAAGGCTGGCAAAGATGTGGCGCATCCACAATTCTCATATATTGCTAGAACCCTGTTTGGTATAGCGTGTTTAGAAATATGCTTTGTAGTTCCTTGAAATGGTAAACATACTTTTTCCATTATCACCCAGGAAATCCACATCTAGGTAAACACACAACAGAAATGAAAACATCTGTCTGCAAAAATGCCTGAAAACCAATAATCAAAGCAACTTTACATATAATAGCCAAAACCTGGAAACAATTCACACGCCCATCAACAGAAGAATGATAAGCACATTGTGATATATTCATACATTGCACCACTACTTAGCAATAAAAAGAAACCACTGATACACATAAGACTATGGACAGATCTTAAAACTACCATCTGAATGAAAAACAGCTAGATACAAAAGAGTTCATAGCATATAATTCCACTTATATGAAATTCTAAAAAAGACAAAACTAACCAACATGTGGTAAAATAAATAAATAAATAAATAAACATAGAAAAGCCTTTGTCTCTGGAGTGGGTGAGGCAGTTGACTTAAAGAAACAAAGAGAAACTTTCTAGGATGAAGGAAATATGTTTATCTTGTTAGGGATGTGGGTTATACAGGGATAAGCATTTGTCAAAGTTCATAAAATTGTACACCAAATGTTGGTGCATTTCATAGTATGCAAATTTAACAAGACAGAGAGAGAGGAGAGAGCATACAAATTACTGAAGAGCAAGCTTTAAAATCAAACAGACTTGGGTTGAATCCAGACTTCATCACTTAACTTATTTCATGAATATTTATTTACTGAGTCTGTGTTGTATGACAAACACTATTCTTATTGCTGAGGATACAGCAGTGACCAAAACAGACAAGTATTACTGCCCACACAAAGTTGTTTAGATAATTTTTTAAGCACAATGAATAAGTCACTGAAAATTTTTAAGACAGAAAGTGATTCAAGTTGCATTTATAAAATATCATTTTCATCCCTATTCAACAATAAAAAAATCACTTACCAGTTGTGTGGCCTTAGGTGAGTCCCTTTATCTCTTTAAGCTTTATCTTCTTTGTTTTAAAATTAGAGAAAATATTAATGCCTATTTCAAAATTATCATAAGGATTATGGAAATATAGGTAGCAACTGACACTGACAAGTTACTCGATAGCTATTATTGTGATCTACTGTGAGATAATTCTACTTTATTACATATATTATTAAACTTCATTACTTAGAATTCAATCACAAAATAGAGAGAATGCATTTTTTTTAAATGATCTGAGAGATCAGCTGGGGAAACTAATTAAAAGCAGATCCCTCAAAGTACACCCTATTCTGTATTACACGCCTTGTGGATCTGATATCAAGAGACTAAACAGAAACAAAATGAATTTTCCGTGGGGAAAAATACCATCTTTGAGGACCACTAGAAACATTTTATTTTCTCTGTGTGAAAATCACCGTGTTTGAATGGTGTAGGAAGTCATAGGCCTCATTAATGGAAAGACACTTTTAAATGGTAAGTTCTAAGACTGAAAGCAGTGAGGGAAGGGAGAATCTTCACAGCTCCCTAGATCAGTGGTTCCCACACTTGACTCCTGATCAGAATCACCTGTGCTATTGGACCTGTAGTATAAATCCTGTGACCACCCCCTAGATCTCCTCAATCAGACTGTCTGGGAATTGCAACTGTGTATCTACACTTAAAAAATAACTTTTAAGATAATTTTGACACACTCAAGTCCTGAGTCAGCATAAAGAACATGTGCTCAAGCACAAACTCTTCATTGCCTAGTGGAGAAAATTAGTCCATAGAGACGGGAGGGAAATAAATCGTGTTTCACACAACAGTTATTGGCTAAACCAATGCTCTTTAACCCATGCCCTGCCATGTTTCCTGTGTTCCCTCCATTCAATAGGGATACAGATAATTGGTGGTGAATACAACATTCAGAATACAAAGTCTGCTGTGGGGTCCTGACGAAGATAGGCAAAACAGCAAATGTTTGGTAGTCTCTCTTTTACTCCTCAAAACACTCTCCTAATGTGAGTATTATTTTTTCCAATTTGATTGATGAAAGCATGGAGGCCCAACAAGAATAAGTTAACTCGACCAAGGTTATACAGGTAGTAAGTGGCAGAGCCATGATGAAAATTCATGTCTCACTGGATACAAACTGTTTGCTCTCAACCACACCACCACACTACTCTCCTGGTTTGAAACTCTGGCCTGGAAATTTTTCATTAGTTTTTAGTTCCTTGGATAGGTTGAAGTTATCTCTCAGTAGGGTCTCTGGTTTGGCAGATGAACTATCTTCGTTTCTGAGGCAGCACAGATAAATTCCACCCAAAGAAACATCAGTCTTCAACTCAGGAAGTCTAAAGACCACCTTGACTCTAACCCTAAGCAAGGGGTCTGTGCACTGCCTTTCTGCTTTCTTGAGTTTGTTGATTTGTTTCTTCCTCTCCACTTTGGTACTCTGAAGCAATGTCCTCATCCTGCACCAATACACAAGAAGGAGAGACTAGGAAAGACTAGGCTTGGCTTGCCCATAATCAGGTCCATAACGGGTAGATACTTCAGTGAGGCTCAGTTGGGTTTCTTGACAATGACAAAGTAGGTTGGAAGACAGCGATGGAGACAAGCCCAATAATAGCCTAGGTTGTTTTGCCAGTGGCCTGAAGCCAAACAAGCACCATAACAGGGCCAGCACCAGATACTGTTTCTTTAAGAATTAAGGGCAGAGAGTGTGTTTGTGGGAGGCCAATAGGATGGCACTTTGTCTAGGAAAAAGAGGATGCTTTTGACTATGACGTATATTTGAATAAAATACATGTCGTAAAATGGAGACAGGTCACAAAGACAGGAGAACCAGCAGAAATAAGACAGAAAGAACAAAGGCCTTGATGGAGTGACAACACAGAAATCAGCTGTTATTTCCTTTGCCTGCTGCTCAAATGGGGGTGATTATTTGTAATTGTGGGTTTAAATTACATTGCGTCCAGGTTCTTCAAGAAGCTAATGTGGTATGAATGTAGGAGGTTTACAATGAGAAGATAAGTGAGGGTTGGCTGAGACTCAGTCCTAGGGATCAAGGGCATGGGTTCCAGTCTCAGCTGTGCATTGACTGGATGCATGCCCTTGAGTTAGCCAACTCTGCTCTTTTTGGATCAATTTTCTCATATAAAGAAATAAAGGAATTCGACCTAGATCACTAGCTTTCAAACTGTGTTCCTCAGAACCTCCTCAAGAACCACTCTAAGGGAGGTAGGGGTGTGCATGATTCAGTCTCTCCCTTGCTTTTACCCCCCTTTTCAAGCAGGGATTCTGTAGTAAAAATAGTTTTGAAAACCAGTGAATTCGATGATCTGTAGGGTTGTCCAAGCACTGGAATTCTGTGGTCTTCACATACTATGGGCATGCATCCAAGAGTGGACTAAACCCTTGAGACTCTTGTAACTGGATGATAAATTATATATGCAAAAGTACACATTTTTGGAAGAAGTGTTCATAGCGTTCATCAGATTCTCAAGAGTCCATGATTACTGCTAAACGGGATTTCATAAGGCCCCATATGCTCTAAATCAATTACACTGTAATCAAGATTCAGTAAACATTAGGATATTAGTATGTCTACAAGGAAAGAAGAAAAGAAAGGAAAAGTAAAGAAGAGTGAGAGAAAGATCAGCCCACATCTAATCGATCAAATCAGAAGTAGAGAAATCATCAAAAACCACATACAGGCGCTTCATAGAGGAGACAGGAAGTATTGTTCAAGCTAATTAGACCATGTTTGTAGTGAGAAGAAACAATTAATATATCCATGACACAAATATCAAAACACATAAATGATTTCATGGTATTCAGAGAGGCCTGGCATAGCTGCCGGGTGCTACTTTGTAAAAAGATGAAGAATGAACAGACACAGGAATAGATTTACTTTTCATCTTCAAATCAGACATATGTTCAATTCAAGATGAAGAAAGCAGATGGGAGTTAAAAGTTCAGACTTCAGAAGCCAGGTAGCATGATGCCTCCAGCTTTGTTCTTTTTGCTTAACATTGTCTTGGCAAGGCAGGCTCTTTTTTGGTTCCATATGAACTTTTAAGTAGTTTTTTTTCCAATTCTGTGAAGAAAGCCATTGGTAGCTTGATGGGGATGGCAATGAATCAATAAATTATCATGGGCAGTATGGCCATTTTCACGATATTGATTCTTCCTATCCATGAGCATGGAATGTTCTTCCATTTGTTTGTGACGTCTTTTATTTCGCTGAGCAGTGGTTTGTAGTTCTCCTTGAAGAGGTCCTTCACATCCCTTGTAAGTTGGATTCCTAGGTATTTTATTCTCTTTGAAGCAGTTGTGAATGGGACTTCACTGGTGATTTGGCTCTCTGTTTGTCTGTTACTGGTGTATAGGAATGCTTGTGATTTTTGCACCTTGATTTTGTATCCTGAGACTTTGCTGAAGTTGCTTATCAGCTTAAGGAGATTTTGGGATGAGACGATGGGGTTTTCTAAATATACAATCATGTCATCTGCAAACAGGGACAATTTGACTTCCTCTCTTCCTAATTGAATACCCTTTATTTCTTTCTCCTGCCTGATTGCCCTGGCCAGAACTTCCAACACTATGTTGAATAGGAGTGGTGAGAGAGGGCATCCCTGTCTTGTGCCAGTTTTCAAAGGGAATGCTTCCAGTTTTTGTCCATTCAGTATGCTATTGGCTGTGTGTTTGTCATAAATAGCTCTTATTATTTTCAGATAGGTCCCACCAATACCTAGTTTATTTAGAGTTTTTAGCATGAGGGGCTTTTGAATTTCGTCAAAGGGCTTTTCTGCATCTATTGAGATAATCATGTAGTTTTTGTCTTTGGTTCTGTTTATATGATGGATTATATATATTGATTTGCATATGTTGAACCAGCCTTGCATCCCAGGGATAAAGCCAACTTGATCGTGGTGGATGAAATTTTTGATGTACTGCTGGATTAACTTTGCCAGTATTTTATTGAGGATTTTTGCATCAATGTTTATCAGGGGTATTGGTCTAAAACTCTCTTTTATTGTTGTGTCTCTGCCAGGCTTTGGTATCAGGATGATGCTGGCCTCATAAAATGAGTTAGGAAGGAGTCCCACTTTTTCTATTGATTGGAATAGTTTCAGAAGGAATGGTACCAGTTCCTCCTTGTACCTCTGGTAGAATTCGTCTGTGAATCCGTCTGGTCCTGGACCTTTTTTGATTGGTAGGCTATTAATTATTGGCTCAATTTCAGAGCCTGTTATTGATCTATTCAGAGATTCAACTTCTTCCCGGTTTAGTCTTGGGAGGGTGTAAGTGTGTCCAGGAATTTACCCATTTCTTCTAGATTTTCTAGTTTATTTGCGTAGAGGTGTTTATAGTATTCTCTGATGAGAGTTTGTATTTCTGTGCGATCGGTGGTGATATCCCCTTTATCATTTTTTATTGCATCTACTTGATTCTTCTCTCTTTTATTCTTTATTAGTCTTGCTAGTGGTCTATCCATTTTGCTGATCTCCTCAAAAAACCAGCTGCTGGATTCATTGAGTTTTTGAAGGGTTTTTTGTGTCCATCTCCTTCAGTTCTGCACTGATCTTAGTTATTTCTTGCCTTCTGCTAGCTTTTGAATGTGTTTGCTCTTGCTTCTCTAGTTCTTTTAATTGTGATGTTAGGGTGTCAATTTTAAATCTTTCCTGCTTTCTCTTGTGGGCATTTAGTGTTATAAATTTACCTCTACACACTGGTAAAAATGTGTCCCACAGATTCTGGTATGTTGTGTCTTTGTTCTCATTGATTTCAAAGAACATCTTTATTTCTGCCTTCATTTCCTTATGTACCCAGTAGTCCCTCAGGAGCAGTTTGTTCAGTTTCCATGTAGTTGTGAGGTTTTGAGTTAGATTCTTAATCCTGAGTTTTAATTTGATTGCACTGTGATCTGACAGACAGTTTGTTATGATTTTTGTTCTTTTACATTTGCTGAGGATTGCTTTACTACCAACTATATGGTCAATTTTGGAATAAGTGTGATGTGGTGCTGAGAAGAATGTATATTCTGTTGATTTGGGGTGGGGCGTTCCATAGATGTCTATTAGGTCTCCTTGGTCGAGAACTGGGTTCAACTCCTGGATATCCTTGTTAACTTTCTGTCTTGTTGATCTGTCTAATATTGACAGCGGGCTGTTAAAGTCTCCCTTTATTATTGTGTGGGAGTCTAAGTCTCTTTGTAGGTCTCTAAGGACTTGCTTTATGAATCTGGGTGCTCCTGTATTGGGTGCATATATATTTAGGATAATTAGCTCTTCTTGTTGAATTGATCCCTTTACCATTATGGAATGGCCTTCTTTGTCTCTTTTGATCTTTGTTGGTTTAAAGTCTGTTTTATCAGAGACTAGAGTTGCAACCCCTGCTTTTTTTGTTTTCCATTTGCTTGGTAGATCTTCCTCCATCCTTTTATTTTGAGCCTATGTGTGTCTCTGCACATGAGATGGGTCTCCTGGATACAGCAGACTGATGGGTCTTGATTCTTTATCCAATTTGCCAGTCTGTGTCTTTCAATTAGGGCATTTAGCCCATTTACATTTAAAGTTAATATTGCTATGTGTGAATTTGATACTATCATTAAGAAAATTGCTGCTTATTTTGCTCGTTAGTTGATGCAGTTTCTTCCTAGCATCGATGTTCTTTACAATTACACATGTTTTTGTAGTGGCTAGTACTGGTTGTTCCTTTCCATGTTTAGTGCTTCCTTCAGGAGCTCTTGTAAGGCAGGCCTGGTCGTGACAAAATCTCTCAGCATTTGCTTGTTTGTAAAGGATTTTATTTCTCCATCACTTATGAAGCTTAGTTTGGCTGGATATGAAATTCTGGGTTGAAAATTCTTTTCTTTAAGAACGTTGAATATTGGCCCCCACTCTCTTCTGCCTTGTAGTTTCTGCTGAGATATCTGCTGTTGTCTGATGGGCTTCCCTTTATGGGTAACCCGACCTTTTCTCTGGCTGCCCTTACTATTTTTTCCTTCATTTAACCTTTGGTGAATCTGACAATTATGTGTCTTGGGGTTGCTCTTCTCGAGGAATATATTTTTTACTTCCTGAATTTGAATGTTGGCCTGCCTTGCTAGGTTGGGGAAGTTTTCTTGGATCATATCCTCAAGAGTGTTTTCCAAATTGGTTCCATTCTCCCCGTCACTTTCAGGTACACCAATCAAACTGAGATTTGGTCTTTTCACATACTCCCATATTTATTGGAGGCTTTGTTTGTTTCGTTTTACTCTTTTTTCTCTAAACTTCTCTTCTCACTTCATTTCATTCATTTGATCTTCAATCACTGATAGCCTATCTTCCACTTGATTGAATAGGCTACTGAAACTTGTGCATGGGTCAAGTAGTTCTCGTGCCATGGTTTTCAGCTCCATCAGATCATTTAAGGTCTTCTCTATGCTGTTTATTCTAGTTAGCCATTCATCTCATCATTTTTCAAGATTTTTAGCTTCCTTGTGATGAGTTCTAACATCCTCCTTTAGCTCGGAGAAGTTTGTTATTGCCGATCTTCTCAAGCCTACTTCTGTCAACTCATCAAGGTCATTCTCTGTGCAGCTTTGTTCCGTTGCTGGCGAGGAGCTGCGATACACTGGATGAGAAGAGGTGCTCTGGTTTTCAGCTTTTCTGCTCTGGTTTCTCCCCATCTTTGTGGTTTTATCTACCTTTGGTCTTTGATGATGGTGACCTACAGACGGGGTTTTGGTGTTGATGTACTTTTTGTTGGTGTTGATACTATTCCTTTCTGTTTGTTAGTTTTTCTTATAACAGTCGGGACCCTATGCTGCAGGTCTGTTGGAGTTTGCTGGAGGTTCACTCCAGACCCTATTTGCCTGGGTATCACCAACAGAGGCTGCAGAACAGCTAATATGGCAGAACAGCAAATGTTGCTGTCTGATCCTTCCTCTGGAAGCTTTGTCTCAGAGGGGCACCTGGCTGTATGAGGTGTCAGTTGGCCACTACTGGGAGGTGTCTCTCAGTTAGGCTACTCAGGGGTCAGGGACCCACTTGAGGAGGCAGTCTGTCCGTTCTCCAATCTCAAACTCTGTGCTTGGAGAACCACTGCTCTCTTCAAAGCTGTCACACAGGGACATTTAAGTCTGCAGAAGTTTCTGCTGCCTTTTGTTCAGCTATGCCCTGCCCTATACTACAGGGCTACAGTAAGCAAAACAACATGGTACTGGTACCAAAACAGAGATAGAGACCAAGAGGACAGAACAGAGCCCTCAGAAATAATATCACACATCTAAAACCATCTGATCTTTGACAAACCTGACAAAAACAAGAAAAGGGGAAAGGATTCCCTATTTAACAAATGGTGCTGGGAAAACTGGCTAGTCATATGTTGAAAGCTGAAAATAGATCCCTTCTTTAAACGTTATACAAAAATTAATTCAAAATGGATTAAAGACTTAAATGTTAGACCTAAAACCATAAAAACCCTAGAAGAAAACCTAGGCAAATACCATTCAGGACATAGGTATGGGCAAGGACTTCATGACTAAGACACCAAAATCAATGGCAACAAAAGCCAAAATTGACAAATGGGATCTAATTAAATTAAAGAGCTTCTGCACAGCAAAAGAAACTACCATCAGAGTGAACAGGCAACCTACAGAATGGGAGAAAATGTTTGCAATCTGCCCATCTGACAAAGGGCTAATATCCAGAATCTACAAAGAACTTAAACAAATTTACAAGAAAAAAATAAACAACCCCATCAAAAAGTGAGTGAAGGATATAAACAGACACTTTTCAAAAGAAGACATCTATGCAGCCAACAGACACATGAAAAAATGCTCATCATCACTGGCCATCAGAGAAATGCAAATCAACTCCACAATGAGATATCATCTCACACCAGTTAGAATGACGATCACTAAAAAGTCAGGACACAACAGGTGCTGGAGAGGATGTGGAGAAATACGAATGCTTTTACACTGTTGGAGAGAGTGTAAACTAGTTCAACCATTGTAGAAGACAGTGTGGGGATTCCTCAAGGTTCTAGAACTAGAAATACCATTTGACCCAGCCATCCCATTACTAGGTATATACCCAAAGGATTATAAATCATGCTCCTATAAAGACACATACACACGTATGTCTATTGTGGCACTATTCACAATAGCGAAGACTTGGAACCAAGTCCATCAATGATAGACTGGATTAAGAAAATGTGGCACATATACACCATGGAATACTATGCAGCCATAAAAAAGGATGAGTTCATGTCCTTTGGAGGCACATGGATGAAGCTGGAAACCATCATTCGGAGCAAACTATCGCAAGGACAGAAAACCAAACACCACGTATTTTCACTCATAGGTGGGAATTGAACAATGAGAATGCTTGGACACAGGGTGGGGAACATCACACCCCAGGGCCTGTTGTGGGGTGGGGTAGGCGGTAGGGATAGCATTAGGAGAAATACGTAATGTAAATGATGAATTAATGGGTGCAGCACATCTACATGGCACATGTATACATATGTAACAAACCTGCACGTTGTACATGTACCCTAGAACTTAAAGTATAATAAAAAACAAAAAAGAAAAAAAAAGTTCAGCCATCAGGAATAGAATCCCCATTTGACTTTCTTGGTACATAGTAGGGACCTCACAAAACACTTGCTGATGGATTAGGAGACTGTCCCAAATCACCCACTGGTAGGAAAATTAAACTCTTTCAGGTTCTAGAGTCTTTTTTCATGAGTCAGAAAAACCCTTAACTTACTTCCTGAGCATCTGTTAGAACCCCGCTCCTGACAAGGCCCTCTGACCACTCCCACCGGTGGACAGCTCTCAGCATTCTACAGTTGCAGACCTGTGTGCAGCAGTTTGAGGAACATATCACCTGTCCCTTCACACCTGCCCTAGAGGTTACTGTTTGCTTTGCATTGACTAGCCGTTATCCAGAGAAGTGACTCCTGAAGGGATGTGGCCAGTGTGACTCCCCTGGTTTGGCTTAGCACTTGCCTCTGACTTTCTCTTTGACCCCACCTTGCCACCGCAACACATGCCCCACAAAAACCTTATTGGTACTTGCCACCTACTACCTTAGGTTGTCAGACTTATTTGCTATGCAGTTATCTGACCTCCCCTATTACATTGCATATGCCATGAGAACAAGGAGAAAATAAAGCAAACACAATCTTTTTCTGTTTTAGTGAGTCTCACTATGTTGCCCAGGCTAGTGTTGAACTCCTGGGCTCAAGAAGTACTTCTGCCTCAGCCTACTGAGTAGCAAAATAGAATCTTCATGGTTAGTGTTTTCCTTACCGAAAGTCCTATTTAATTTGTCTTCTTTGTCCTATTTCTAAGCATCCTATTTGAATGTTTAAAAAAGCAGTGTAATTAACTGGAAAAGTATTTCTATTCTACTATATAATAGCTTTTAGTGTGGTCCCAATCAACTAGCTATGCCTCAGTTTCATCATCTGAAAAATGGGGACAGTAATACTGCACTCATATATACACTTAACAAATACTTGTTGAGCAGCTACACTCAGCCAGGCAGTAGGCTAGGAGACTGACTTGAACTGTTTAAATAAAAGGCAACTGTAGATTCTTCTTCCATTAAGTCTTCAGTGTATGAAGAGACTTAAACATTAAGCAAGCAATGTAGGAGTTGACAAGGAAGTTCCAAGGATACTACAGAGACATACAGCAACAGAAAAATCGGTTTAGACAAGTCTGTAGAGAAAGAAGGATTCACTGTGAGGAGAAGAGGCCTACAACAGAAACAGGTTGAGGGAGAGTTTTCCAAGCAGAGAGAAAGCAAATGCAAACAAAGGATCTGTGGCCTGAGACAACTTAATTCTAAATCAGAAATCAGCAAACAATGGCTTATGGTACAAATCTGACCCCCCACTATTTTCCTATGTCCTGCAAGCTAAAAATAGTGGCCAGGTCTTCCAGGGATCACAGAAATTTTTGCAGAGTAAAAGTCTATTTGAAATCTAGGATTTTTAAAATATCCAGAGTGGGGGATCAGGTGCCTTACAGATAAGGGGCACGGTGGATATTTATCCTTTCTTTTTCCATAGGACACTTCAGACATCAAACAATAAGTAATTCCAGCTGTCTTAGTCGACTTGTGTTGCTATAAAGGAATACCCAAGGCTGGGTAATTTGTAAAGAAAATAGGTTTATTTGGCTCACAGTTCTGCAGGCTGTACAAGAAGCATGGTGCCAGCATCTGATTCTGGCAAGGACTGCAGGAAGTTTCCACTCATGGTGGAAGGTGAAGGGAAGCTGGTGTATCACATGGTGAGAGAGGGAGCCAGAGAGACGGGAGGAGTGCCAGGCTCCTTTCAACAACCAGCACTTGCGGGTAGCTAACAGAGTGAGAACTCACTAATTTATGGGGCTGGGGAGTGCCACAAAGCCATTCATGGGAGATCCAGTCCCATGGCCCAAACATGTCCTACCAGGCCCCACCTCCAAAACATGAGATTTGTAGGGAACAAATATCCAAAGTACATCACCACCTATGCCAGGAGACATGTACAATAGGTAGCTTGGAATGTGAATAAACTTCCTGAGAAGAGGTCAGCCAGCTGTTCCATACACACCTGACCCCTAACCTGATGAATTCCCAGGGCAGGTTAAGATCCTTGCCCTGTTGATGAAAGAATGATGAAAGAACAAAAGGAGGACATCCCATTTCCTTGGCCTAAATGGCCTCCCCAGGATATGCCTCTCACCTCCACTTCCTTAACCCCTTCAGGTCTTCATTTAGATGTCAACTCCCTTACTCATCTCTCAGGCTGTGTTAGGGGCCCCTGCTCTGGGCTGGTACACTTTCTATCATGTGGTATTGCCATCTATTCACCTACAACCTTGCCTCCTTTAGAGAACTGACTGAATCCATCTTGTGCACCACTGTATCACCAATGCATAGCACAGTGCTTGACACAAAGGACGGACTTGAAAAATGTTTGCTAAATTAATGAAGGAATAAGTGAATGGATGCAAGGGTATCTGGTACACTGACAAGGTAATGAACATCCAGGTGTCCTTCTATATTCTCATTTAAGTCCAATGTTATGGAGCAAGTGGTTTCTTGAATTCTTTCACCAAGCATCATTCAAATGGGCCTGTCATTAAAAATTTCACCATGAGCAGGGAGGTTCCAGAATGATTCGAGACTCAGGACTGGCTACACAGTTTGTGGGGCTCAGTACAAAATTTAAAAAATGAAATGTCCCTTGTTCCAAAATTAGGAATGTCAAGATGGATACAACAGAGCATTGAACCAAGCACAGGATCCTTCCATGTGTGGTGGCCTGTGTGACTACACAGGCCAAACACCCATGATGCTGGCCCTGAACAAAATCCAGAAGTCCCTTTGATATTTATAGCCCATAAAAGGGAGTATTAAAGAAAATATGTTTTTATTTTTGGTGTTTTGATGAATGAAAGCTTTGGCTTTTATTTTGTTTTAAATTTTGACATATCAAATCTATCAGTCATTTTCTTTGTGATTTCTGCTTTGGCTTTAAATACCCCTGTGATAGTTAATATTGAGTGTGAACTCGACTGGATTAAAGGATGCAAAGTATTGTTCCTGGGTGTGTCCATGAGGGTGTTGCTAAAGCAGATTAACATTTGAGTGAGTGGACTGGGAGAAGCAGACCCACTCATGGAGAATCTCTGCTAGCGCAGTGCAGAAGGGAAATGGGGGGTCAGAGCCACCCCTCCCACAGAGTTCCCACTGGGGTATTGCCTAGTGGAGCTGTGAGAAGAGGGCTACCGTTTTCAGAACCCAGAATAGGAGATCTACGGACGGCTTGTACTGTGCACGTGGAAAAGTCACAGACACTCAATGCTAGCTGTGAAAGCAGCTAGGGCAGGGGGCTGTGCCCTTCAAATTATTTGCTTCCAGATACAATGGGCATACAGGCATTGGGTAAATACACCCCTTTTAAATGGGAGAAATTGGACAAAACAAAGGCACTTTGTTTGTGCCCTTCAAAGCCACAGGGACAGAGCTGCCCAAGTATGTAGGAGCCCACCTCTGGTATCAGCGTAACCTGGATGTGAGGCATGGAGATTGGTTAATGCTGGAATGGGTTAAGACTCTGGGGGACTGTTGGAAGGGCATGATCGTGTTTTGAAATGTGAGGACATGAGATCTGGGAGTGGTGAGGGGTGAAATGATATGGTTTGGCTCTCTGTTCCCACCCGAATCTCACCTTGAATTATAATAATCCTCATCTGTCAAGGGAGGGACAAAGTGGAGATAACTGAATCATGGGGGTTGGTTTCCCCCATGCTACTATTGTGATAGTAAGTTCTCATGAGATCTAATGTTTTCATAAGGGGCTTCCTCCTTTGCTCAGCAGTCATCATTCTCTCTCCTGTTGCCCTGTGAAGAGGTGTCTTGCACCATGATTTTAAGTTTCCTGAGGTCTCCTCAGCCATGTGGAACTGTGAGTCAATTAAACATCTTTTCTTCATAAATTATTCAGTCTTGGGTATGTCTTTATAGCAGCCTGAGAACAGACTAACACAACCCTCCAAAATTGCTCCCTACCCCCCAAAATTGTTAAATATTCCACATTATTCTGATATTTACTATTTCATTTTTTTTATATTTAACTCTTTAATATAGCAGGAATTCACTTTGTCTATGATGTAGGGTAAGAATTTAATTAGATTTTGTCCCTTAATGGGCAGAAAATTAATTAATATCATTTGTTGAACACTCCATCCCTTACCCTTTGTGGTTCCTCCTGATTTTCTTGGCTTAAAAAAATTCATTGCATACTAAGCTCAATGCACACAATTTAAACGTAAATTTCTCATCTTCTAAAAAGGAGAACCATTAAGAATAAACAATGTTTTGTGATACTGAACTCACAGGTGGCAAGTCTTCCAATGTTACAGACCCTTAAGGAAGTAAAGTAAAACTGGACAAGGAGGCTACGGCAAAGAAAGGCATGGATAAAGGGAAAGAGGCCTAAAGAAGATGGACAGTCCTGGGGGAAGGGTGGATTAAGACAACAGGGAAATCAACGTCCATGACATCTGGGTGGAGAGACTCAAGACACAATTTTAAATACAAGCCATTTGATCCAACTGCATAATGTCTTCGGAATTTATCCCTTGGCAAAGGTCAAGACAAAATACAGTAAACAGAATATAAGGCTATAACGGGATTTATTTATAGCCACAGGAAAATACAAGGCTCTACCTTGTGGAGGAGATGAAATGGAAACTAAGGCAGTCTATAACTGATCATCACTCAATTAGTATGTTTGTAAAATTTCCTGGAAGCGCGAAACTAAAATGAGAAGAGGCAAACTGGAAACAGTGCAGTGAGCGGTCATTCTAGTTCCTTCCTTTTCCAGACGACAAAACTAAAGATCCCCACTGTGAAAATGCTTCCCCTAATTCGGCCAGGTACTACGTTCCAGAACCCAAACTCGACTTCATATCTCCTAACTCTGCTCTTTCTATTTCATCTTGATGCCCCTCAGGAACGTGATTAAAATAAAATAAAAATATACTTCTTGCAAGTTCTGACAATTATTACATAGCAAGAAGATATGAAGGTAAAGATTAATTCACCTGTGTGTGATGGAGATTTCATTTAATTTGTTAGTTTAATATTAACTTTTAGGGATAATGATTAATAAACCAAATCACAAGGGGATATATCCATTTCTCCCGTACTTTTAAGGAAATATAAGTTGCAAAATTTAGTGGCACTTTCTTGACTATGCAATCCTACTGGGTCATAATACAAAACTAGTTATACCTTTTCCAAACCAAGGAGAAGTGAAATGAAATTGACTTTTCTCCCTCCCTCCTTTTCTCCCTTCTTCTCTCCATCCCTCTCTACTTTTTATTTCCTTTTTTCTGTCTTCCTCCTCTCCTTTCCTCCCTTCCAGGCTTTCATGGACTCAAACATCTTTTCTCTTTCCTGACCAAGTGCTACAACAGTGCCAAGTACTGTGAAGAGAGAGTAGAAAAGATACAGTCATGTTAAATAGAGAATGCCACGAGGGAGGGTTCTGACATGCAAATAATGAGAAACAACAGCAAAGCAGAAGCTATAGTGAAACTCTGTATGCTTCACGAAGTTCTCATGCTGCATTTTTCAGCTCCATCAGGTCTTTTATGTTCTTCTCTACACTGGTTATTCTAGTTCGCATTTTGTCTAACCTTTTTTCAAGGTTCTTAGCTTCCTTGTGTTGGGTTAGAACATGCTCATTTAGCTCAGAGGAGTTTGTTATTACCCACCTTCTGAAGCCTCCTTCCGTCAGTTCATCAAAATCATTCTCCATCCAGTTTTGTTCCCTTACTGGCAAAGGGTTGTGATGCTGTACCTTTTCAGAGTTTGCTGATGTTGATGCTATTCCTTTCTGTTTGTTAGTTTTCCTTCTAGCAGTCAGGCTCCTCAGCTGCAGGTCTGTTGAGGTTTGCTGGAGGTCCACGCCAGACCCTGTTTGCCTGGCTATCACCAGCAGAGGCTGCAGAAGAGCAACTATTGCTGCCTGATCCTTCCTCTGGATGTTTCGTCCCAGAAGGGCACCCGCCAGATGCCAGGCAGAGCTCTTCTGTGTGATGTGTCCATTGGCAGGAACTTTTAAGTCTGCTGAAGCGCACCCACAGCAGCCCCTTCCCCCAGGTGCTCTGTCCCAGGGAGATGGGGCTTTTATCTATTAGTCCCTGACTGGGGCTGTTGCCTTTTGTTCAGAGATGCCCTGCCCACAGAGGAGGAATCTAGAGAGGCAGTTGGACTTGCTCAGCTGTGGTGGGCTCCGCCCAGTTTGAACTTCCCAGCAGCTCTGTTTACACTGTGAGCATAAAACTGCCTACTCAAGCCTAAGCAATGGTGGACGCTGATTTTCTGAAAGAGGAGTAGGCAATTTTTAGACAAATGAAGACTGAGAAAATTACTTGAGGCAGAGGAAATGGCATATGTGAAGACAAAAAAGTTGTAGAAATAATATATCCATTCAGTTTGTTTCTCTCACTAGAATGTAAATTCTATGAAGCACCTGTTGTCTGTATTGTTCACAGCAATATACCCAGTATCTAAACAAGTAGCTGGCACACAAATATCCACTGAGTGAATAAATGCTTTTTTCTGGAGCTAGAAATATTTTGGATGACTAGAAAATAAACAGAGTTGATGAGAGTTGAAACTGGAGAGAGAGGAGTAAAACAGGCCAACCTTTGTATGTCATACTCAGGAGTTTGGGCTTTATTCTGCACAGACAATGGAGAGTCACTGAAAAACTCGAAAAACAGAAAAGTGACACAGTCAACTGTGTGTCAGAAGACTTCTTCTGTAGTATAGGTAGTAGGAAAGATGGAGGAGAGGGATTGATTGGAGGTAAGGAATTCTGTTGGGTTATTGCTGTAACCTTGAGATAATTGGAGCCTGAACTGAGGTAGTGGCAGTGGGGATGGGGATACATTTATGGAGCAAACTCAAGAGAACTTTGGGATAGGACATATCTAGAGAGATAGGTGACAGAATGAAACATCTAGGCTGGCTACTAGGTTTCTGATTTATCTGGTTGTATCACTTACAAAAATTTGGAATACACAGGGCAAAGCAGTTTGTGGAGAAGAATCGAATAGGACATAAAATTGCAATATAGCTTGTATAATGTCTGAAAAATAAAATAAGATTGTGGGGTGTCACATTTATGAAATTTCTCATAAGATAGTATGGTGTGTTTTTCTTACTAGTGTTATAGTTTTATAAGAACACTGGCTCTGAATCCAAAATGGAATGTATTAGGAATGTGTTTTAATTAGCACACCACTACAGCAAATTAGAGAGTTGAGAGCTTGTCATTGCCTCCCATGTATAACAGGCAGCAAGAAACTAAATTTAAAATCTAACACCAATGGAAATCCATAAAGCTACCTGACTTAACAACTATATTCACACAGCCATTGTCCTTTGTTGGCAGGCAAGCAGCTCAAAGCGAATCAATCAAACCTATTTTTGATTGGCTGACTCACCTACCGTAACAGCTGTGCACGAAAATGGCAGCAATCTTAGACTAAAATAAGTGAAGCTATAGAGAATTGAGTGTGTGTGTATGGACACACCCCGGATGCTATGCTGCATGTACATGCCATCTACACCTAACACTATAATGCCAAAGTGAAGAAAAGGAAAGGAAATTCACATTTTGTGAACACACTAACTATGTTTTGGGCACTTTACATCCACCATGCCTATTTATTCCTCACAGGAGGCTTACTGATCAAAAGGCAGATATAATCTATTAAATTTTTAGTTTCAGGAGTGCATGAATGATGTCTTTTTTTTTTTTTTTCTCTCGCTCTGTCGCCCAGGCTGGAGTGCAGTGGCCGGATCTCGGCTCACTGCAAGCTCCGCCTCCCGGGTTCACGCCATTCTCCTGCCTCAGCCTCCCGAGTAGCTGGGACTACAGGCGCCTGCCACCTCGCCCGGCTAGTTTCTTTTTTTTTTTTTTTTTTGTATTTTTTGGTAGAGACGGGTTTTCACCGTGTTAGCCGGGATGGTCTCTGTCTCCTGACCCTCGTGATCTGCCCGTCTCGGCCTCCCAAAGTGCTGGGATTACAGGCTTGAGCCACCGCGCCTGGCCAAATGATGTCTGTTTTATTCGCCATTGCAGCTACAGTGCCTAACACAATGTCTGGCACATGGTTGTCACTCAGTAAGTATTTTAAAAAATAATTAAGTGGAGGAAGAGAAGGAGGGTAGGTATCAAGACCTATTTTACAGTGAGTCATACAGTTAGTAAGGGACATAGCTGGGATTGATACGCTCTTTGTTCTCGGACTCTATGCTATTTCTGCACTGCCATATTGTTCTCCACAATGACATAGGAGGGAGATAAAGAAGAAGAACAATATGTCACTCTGTGTGGAGATTGGTAGGCTACAGAAACAGTATCAATTCAGACACTCCTAAAAACAGCCTTGCTGAAAAGCTTTTGACCCAGAGCCCGTCACGCTGCTTCTAGTTCAACTGTTACCAATTATACCTAATTCACCTACAGGAGAAACTTATCTTCTCACAAAGCATCAGGGGGACCCACGATATTTGCTAGTGATTAACAAAAAAGTCATCTAGGAGTTAATCACTTCCAAACTGGCCTTCATCTGCCTGAGTTTCCATCAAGCCTTTCAGATTCTCCTAAGTTCCCAATTATTCTCCATACTTTTTTCAGCAACCAAATACTATTTCCAAATATGATAAAAAATAAAATGATTTTAGGCACTAAAGTTGAGAATTTATAGATAAGTGTTACATTTAGATGCTTAATTCAAATAACCACACAACGGTAGCACTTAGTCTTTTAACTTTTCAGCAAACTCATTGGCAACTTGAGTAAGAGTAAAATTCAAAAACCTGGTCTCTGCAGTTAACAAAGATTAAGCGGGTTCATGATGAACTGTATTTTCCTAAACTTCAGAAGTTAAGTGTTTCTAAGTAATGAAAAAGAATATATGCAAATCTGGGGAGCACTGACCAACGTGGCCCACAACACCAAGTGTTCCCTGGTGAGAAATGGGACAGGGTATTGCCAAGGGCCTGCAGTCAAAAATAGATTGAATTCCTGGCTCCTCTACTTATTAGCTGTATGGCTTTTGGCAAATAAACTATCCTCTCCAGATCTGTTTCCTCTGTTAAATGGGAACAGTATCTACCTCAAAGGAATATTGTTAGAATTAAATATGTTACATGTAAAGCAGTTAACTCAGTGTCATGTACATAGTAAGTGCTAATAATGGCTAGGGGTTTTTGTTTTTTAGTTTTGTTTTTAATGGACAAATAATAATTGTACGTATTTATGTAAAACTATCTACAGATTCTCCAATTTAAAAATTTGGTTGTCTTTTTTAATTGACTTGTAATAGGTTTTCATAAGTCCCTTGTCAGATATATGGTATACAAATATACTTTTTTCATTGTGTAGGTTTTCTTTTTACTTTTGTTTTATTTTTAAGGTATATTTTCTTTTTAATTGTCATATAATAATTGTACATGTTTATTGGATACAGGGTGATGTTTTGATACATACATATACATTGTGTAAAAGTCAAATCTGGGTCAATAGTATGTTCATCACCTCAAACACGTGATTTCTTTGTGGTATGAACTCAAAATCCACGATTTTGAAGTATACAATACATTATTGTTCACTGAGCACTCTACTGTGCAATAGAACACAAACATTTTATTACTTCCAACTGTAACTTCATACCCATCGATCAACCTCTCCCCAACAGTGGTTACTCAAGCCTTGGTAACCACTATTGTACTCTCTACTTCTATGAGATCAATTTTTTTAGATTCCACATGTAAGTGAGATCACATCATGTTTGTCCTTCTGCACTTGGCTTATTTCACTTAACATAATGCCCTCTAGGTTCATCCATATCACAAATGACAAGATTTTATCTTTCTATGGCTCACTAGTATTCTATTGTGTGTGTGAGAGTGTGTGTGTGTGTGTGTGTGTGTGTATATATATGTGTATATATATATATAAAATATCACATTTTTCTCTATTCATCCATTGATGGACATTTAAGTGGATTCCATATCTTGTCTATTGTGAATAGTGCTGCAATGAACATGGGAGTGCAGATCTCTCTTCAATATGCTTATTTCAATTTCTTTGGATATATACCTAGTCATGGGATTGTTGGATCACATGGTAGTTCTATTTTTATTTTTTTGAGAAGTTTCCATGCTCTTGGCCTATACTAATTTACATTACCACCAATAGTTTATAAGGACAGAGTATCTCTCTGTTGCCCAGGCTGGAGTGCAGTGGCACGATCTCGGCTCACTGCAAGCTCTGCCTCCAGGGTTCACGACATTCTCCTGCCTCAGCCTCCCGAGTAGCTGGGACTACAGGCGCCTACCACCATGTACGGCTAAATTTTTTTTTATATTTTTAGTAGAGACGGGGTTTCACCATGTTAGCCAAGATGGTCTTGATCACCTGAGCTCATTGTCCGCCCGCCTTGGCCTCCCAAAGTACTGGGATTACAGGCGTGAGCCACCGCGTCCGGCCCTCACCAGCATTTTTTATTTTTTGTGTTTTTCATAATAGCCATTTTAACAGGGATGACATGATATCTCATTGTAGTTTTGATTTGCATTTATGTGATTAGTGATATCGAGCATTTTTTTCATATGCCTGCTAGCCATTTGTATGTCTTCTTTTGAGAAAAGTCTATTTAGATCTTTTGCCCATTTTTTAAATCGTTTTTTTTTCTTTTGCTATTCAGTTGCTTATATATCCTGAATAATTTACTTAATTATTTTTTTCTAGGTAGAAGCCTTGTCAATTTTGTTTATTTTTTCAAAAAGCTCTTAATTTTGTTGAGCTTTATAATTTGTTTAGGCCCTATTTGTTAGTTTTGCTTTGATATTTAACATTTCTTTTCTTCTACTCATTTTGGGTTTAGTTTGCTTTTGTTTCTCTAGCTCCTTGAGGTGCAATGTTAGGCTGTTAACTTCAAATATTTCTACTTTTTAATGCAAGTATTTATTGCTTAAACATCTCTCTTGGAGCTGCCTTTGCTATATTCCATAGGCTTTTTGTATGTTGTGTTTCCATTTTCATTTGTCTCAAGAAATATTTAAATTTCTTCATTGACCCATTGGTTGTTCAGGAGCATGTTGTTTAATTTCCATGAATTTGTACAATTTCCAGAGCTTCTCCTCTTATTGATTTCTAATTTCATTCCATTGTGGTCAGAAAATATAGTTAATATGATTTTCATTTTTTAAAATGTTTTTAAAACTTACTTTGCAGCCTAACATATGACCTATGCTGGAGAACGTTCCGTGTGCTGTTAAGAAGAATGTATATTCTGGTGCTGTTAAATAGAATGTTCTGTAAATGTCTGTTAGGTCCATTGAATCTGGAATGTGGTTTAACTCTAATGTCTGTTTGTTAATTTTCTGTCTAGATAATCTGTCCATCGCTGAAAGTGAGTTGTTTAAGTCCCTTACTATTTTATTGCAGTCTATCTCCCCTTTTAGATCTATTAATTTTTGCTTGATACATTTTGGTGCTCTGATGTTGGGTGCATGTATATTTGTAATTATTATATCTTCTTTCTGTGTTCCCCTTTATCATTATATAATTGCCTTCTTGGCAATTCTTTTCACATTTTTTGACTTAAAGTTTATCTTGTATCATATAAGTTTAGCTACTCATGTTCTATTTTGTTTTCTATTCGCAAGGAATATATTTTCTCCTTCCTTTACTTTCAGTCTATGCCTGTTCTTACAGGTTAACTTGAGTCTCCTGTAAGGAGTATATAGTTGGGAGGTAATTAGGATTAGATAAGGTCATCAGGGTATAGCCCCCATGATATGACTGGTAGCTTTATAAGAAGAAGAGAGATCTGAGTTGAAGCACTCTTGCCATCTCACCATGTAATGTCCTCTGCCATGTTGTGATTCACCGAGAAGGCCCTTACCAAATGACAGAACCATGCCCTTGGACTTCCCAGCACATAGAACTGTAATACATAAATTGCTATTGTTTATAAATTACCCAGTCTGTGGTATTCTGTTACAGCAGCAGAAAACAAACTAAGACAAGGGATCAGAGGCCAGGAGTCAGGTGAATGCAGAATTGGATAATGCAGGACAGAGCAAATTTGGGGAAAATAAAGGAAACTAAGGAAACTATAATGTTAACAGAACTGGGTTAGCTGTGACTTTTCACTATTGGGTGCTTGGTACATAATGAGTTAATTAAAAGAATATGAGCAGGATATATAGTGGAGCTATCTGGCTGGTGTGATTTTATTCATTTTATAATACAGCCTACAAGGATCCCATGACCCTGGAAACAAGGGCTCAGGCAAGATTGCCACCCTGCAGAAGCCGCATCTCTATAATTCAGCCAAGTAGCTACTATTTGACCTGATTGTTACCTTTCAACAGTCTTTTCACTGAGTCGTTATCTCCTCATTCTGGTTCTAAGTCTTTTATTCTCAAATATTTAAATAAAGTTAGGAGAATTCAACTCCATAGGAAAAGCAAGGAAAGACAAAAAGTCTAACACTATATCAAATGGCCACAATACGTGTTTTGTAATCTAACAACTAGGATTTCGGTTACATATATTACATCAGTAGATATTTACATTCATCATAGCTCAGTAAAGGAGCCTGTGAGAATTAGCATATTCTATGGATTGGCATCAGCAATGGTGCTAAGCAATGGAGAAGACACATAGCTGAATCATATGCGGTACCTGTTTTCATGGAATTCCTATCTACTGCAATCAAGTGCGTTACAGGCACCCTAATTTTTAAACCCTAAATCAGAACACATAGTGGGACTGAGGACTTCAATTTTTCTTGTGGTGCCAGAGGCAGTCTGGAAAGTAAAGTTTGGAGTCTGAAATACTGAAGTTTCAGGGACACTTTGATGGTTGTGCTCAGGGACTGACTGACAAACTTCATCCTTCTGTGCCATTCAGATGAATTGCTTCAAGCAGCCTTGGCTGATTTTTCAATGGAAAAACAATAATGAAAGCAGTAATACTCCTCATGTGCATGGCACTTCACTGTATATAGAGAGCTTTCACATGCATTATCTCCTTTGAGTTTCACAGCAAGCCTGTGACATGTGCAAGGAAGGCATTACTATCTCCATTTTCCAGTTGATGGCACAGGCTCAGAAAGTGAGGTTAACTGTCTTGTCCAAGATCATGTACATAGAAAAGGGCAGAACTGGAATCCAAACTCAGGATTTCTGATTCCCAGCTCTTCTACTACACCAGAGTGTTAAAGAACCAGAGAACTGTAAAGAAGAAAGGCCTTCTGTATTACCGGGGGCTCTAAGAAGGTTCCTTGGAGTGTAGATAGGATTTGAACTTCAATGAGAAGAATGGGTAGTTCTTTTGTCACAGATCCAGAGGAAAGAAAGGGCCCTGGAGAAAGAATGGTGTGAGCAAAAGATGGCCAAAAAAAGCACGGGGGACGACATCAGCACTAAGAGCAGTTCACTGGGGCTACAGGGGAACAAAATAAAAGCAGCCTTGAGAATGAGGGTAAGAGGAAAGTTGTGAAAGACTTTGACATTTAGGGCAGAAAAGACCAGACCTTTGTGGTCTTTGGAAGCTATGGAAGATTTGAGATGATCAGAGTTCAAGGTCACTATGTTGTGTTTTAGGGAGCCTAAGCTGGCAGCAATGTGAATATACTGGGGAAGTGGCAGTTTGGCCTATATAGGAAATGGAACTTGAGGGAGTTGCATAAGACCAAGCATATTAGATTTTGAGCCCCTGCTCATTGGACACTTCTCACTTTCTCTTAACAGAAAAACAAATTGAAAACCTGAATTGCGTTAGTGTCCATTCATTGACAACTGCTGTTTTCAGTCTGGTCTTGTGACACTGCATTACTTTTGTTATGCGCTGGACTCAGGAATGCTCCTGGCCCCTTGTGACCACCTGAAACAAAGCTCACATTCCTCTGACCTTTCAAGTAAATCAGTGTTAATAAATACGTTTACTCACATGAGAGCTTTCAACAGCTCTATTTTAAAGAATAGTTTTAAAAATTGTGAATTGCAAAGACATGCAACAAACCTAAGTGTCCATCAACCAATGAGTGGATCAAGAAAATGTAGTATATATACACCATGGAATACTACTCAGCCATAAAAAAATGAACAAAATGTCTTTTGCAGCAACTTGGATGGAGTTGGATGCCATTATTCTAAGTGAAGTAACTCAGGAATGGAAAACCAAATACCATATGTTCTTACTTGTAAGTGAAAACTAAGCTATGAGCATGCAAAGGCATACAGAGTAATATGAGCTATAAAGTCTCAGAAGGGGGATGGTAAAAGGGGGACAAGAGATAAAAAATGATATATTAAGTACAATGTACACTACTCAGGTGATGGGGGCACTAAAGTTTCAGACTTCACCACTATACAATTCACACCATGTAGCCAAAAACCATTTGTACCCCAAAAGCTATTGAAACAGAAAAGTTTCAAGATATTTGTGTGAGTTTTCTGGAAAAAAGGGCCATTGAAAATGGATTAAGGTGAGTTGTCAGCAGATAGATGGAATGACATTTTACACAAAGAAAACAGGCACAATAACAATAACACATTTGAGACTTGATTGTTGAAATTATAGTCCTTTTCTCAGTGGTGAGATGGAATAAAAGGTCAGAGTCACCATTTTCTCCACAGAATGCTGCTGAAGTTATAATTTTAATACGGATGGATTCCATAAATAAAAAGATGTTTCACGGTGTTCTATAAACTAGCTTCTGTTAGAATAGCAAATGTTCAAGTCATTTAAGATACTAACTATGACTCAGTGCACATTTGAGATAACCAAAATGCTAACAATGAACTCTTTCAACCTGAATATAAGGAATGTAGAGAGGGGTAGTTTTGGAAGGTCCAGAAACTTTCTTCACATGATGAACACTGGCCCAAAAGCACTGCCTGGATAACAATATGAGTGATTCTCACTTCATGTGGTCTGGCCGGTACTTCTTCACCTACCAAATATATTAAATGCAATTCATCTCCTTGACTTATTTTAAGTGTTTATACTTCCCTTAAAGGACTATTTCAACTTTCAAAATATACTGTGTTATAACATGAGGAAGGCATTGAAATGTCATCTTTATATAGCTCTGGTAAATAGTGGGAGCTTTTGCCATCAGTCTACAAAATCTTAAATGATCTTGCCTATGACTTGCTACTTAATAGGTGAGTAGAATCAATACTAATTTGATGGACAGTAATTCTTCACATGAAAATACTGTGGGAAAAGGTTTCTTTTTGCCACAGCTTGCAAATTCCTCACAATCACCTTCCATTCCTAAGAAATTGGCCTTTGCACCACAACTGTCTTCATATACTTGCTCATGAATATCTGACCTTAATTGGTAAGAACATACCTATACATGCACAGGTATCAAAATATATTTGGCTGAGGAGCCTGACTTTAAAGAAACATGGAGTAATGAAGGAGGGTAGCACAGATGAAATGTGAGAAATGGGAGCAGAACTAGAGAAAAAGAGATGAAGAAGTAACAAAGAGATGGACAGAGCTGGAACAGACAGTCTTACCTTCACTGTTCTCATAAATTATTTAAGCTGGTTTACCATTCCAACGTTTAAGGTAATTGACAAAAGCAAAGCTGAAGTCTTGGACCCGTACTGGCCAAAATGTTAGCCACTAACTATATGTGGCCATATAAATTTAACTGTACATTAATTAATATCAAACACAATGAAAAATTCAGTTTTTTATTCAGATTAGCCACATTTCAAGTGCTCAAGAGTCATATGTGACGAGTGGCTATCATATCAAATAGCAGCTATCATAGCAAAAAGTGTGGACGTAGAGCATTTCTATCATCATAGAAAGTTCCAGTGGACAGCATTGTCCTAAACCATTATTTCAGACATGACTTGATGGACCTCCCATAACACTGCCAGGCCACTTCCTTCTGCAGGTCTGTTCTCTCTGCCTCAGAACTTGCCTCTGTGTAAATTTAATCTACTTTCCAACCTGTTTAATCTCTATGGGCTAGCTGCCCCGGTGTTCTTAATGTTAGATTACTTGATGGTTTCAATCAACAATGATGATAACAATAGTTAACATTTACTGAAGACTTATAATGCTTGTACCATGTTCTTCTAAGAATTAGATTTCTATAATATATTCAATCATCACCACTCATTTTACAGAGGGGGAAACTGAAGTAACAAGAGGTTAACACTGCCTCCAAAGTCATACTGCTAGCGGGTGGCAGATCAGTATCCGAACTGAGGCAGTTTGACCAGATTACTGAATGTTTTACAGGATTCTGAGATAATAGAGTAAAAAACAGAGTTATGTACTTTGAGACCCTAAAATTAAATCTACAAAAATAGCAAAATTAAGTAAATAGTAAACTATTCCAAAGAAATGATAAACATCAAGAGATTTAGGCCCCATAGTAAAAAGTGCATTTTCCACTAATATGGAGCAAGCGTCTCAAATTACAGGTTTTTGAATGAAGACTTGTTAAGTGGTCACCTTACCTGCTTCACCTGCAAGGAATGTCAAAGCAGATACAAACAAATAACTACTACCATCTTGGCATTCTCTACGTACACACACCTCCCTGTAAAGAAACGTAAAGGTCAGACCTTTTCTGTGAGAAAAACCCCACTGTGACTGGATAAAGAAATTACAATCGTTTAAATATAAGACAGATTAAGGAGACACCATGAGGCAGGAAGCACATTAGTTGGGAAATCAAAATACCTATATTCCAGTACTGGCTTTGCCACTGGTTAACAAGCATTGGTACCTGGGGCTAGTCCATTATTTTTTCGAGGTTTCAGTTGACCCAACAACAAAATAAGGGAGGAGTAGACAAGATCGGAGATTTTCAAATTTCGGTATCTGACTTTCCAAGAATGAATAGCCTGGTATATCTTCCTACCATTTGTGTATTCCTTTTTTTCCCATTTCAATTTCCACAGTGACCTTTTGCCCATTTGACAAAAGACAGACAGACACACCTCTCATCCTGAATTTTAGTATGGAGCATTGTACCAGAGGGCAAGATCCTCCGGGGTACCAAACAACAAAGAAGGAATTCAAGAACACAGAGACTCCTGAAAAAGAATCCCTGGAGAGCAAAGCAGAGTGTTTGGGTAAGAAATATTGATGAGGCAGTGCCTTTATTTCATCCAAGTGACAAACTCATGGCAAGGCTCTGCACCTTAGCTACCTATCTTTGTGTTAGAATTCAGTAGTGAGATGCTTGTCACAGGGGAATAGAATGAAATCAGACTCTTTCAAACAGAAAGCCAGTCTGAGTTGGCAGGCGGGCTTGACAATGAGTACTGGTTTCACTATTGAGGTTACATGGCAGACATTTCCCATAAACTGAATGAGTTCATTAAGCAATGCCAAGGCTGTGATAAAAATGTACTTAAAATGTACAATCAATATGCAATATGCTGAAAGTTATTTCCTTCATAACCATTTAAACTCGTGATTAAAATGTATATACATATATCTCAACATAAAGATGTAAGAACAGTTGCGCAGTTTTTCAACATGTTTTATTTCCTTTTAGAGGGGATATAAGCAAAAAGAGAAATTGAGGATCACTGAAACAGATATTCTGAAAAGCCTGTCCATCTCTATCAGTCAGTCTGGGCTTCTCTAATGTTCAGAAGCATTTTTTACCCATTCCTTTTAATCCCTGAGCCAAGCCTTAAGTGATTTTCAGTCTTCAGAATATGTATTACTGGATTCTGCAAATCTCCTTGAAACATGTAGCATCTCACCTTTCAAATTCTTAAGTAATAATGAAAACGAATATACTGCTTCATCTCTCTCTCCTGGCTCATGAGTGATGATCAATAATAATTTCATGTTGTCTTTACCATAAGGATTTGATTAGGGATAGAATGTTTTCTTTTAAAACCCAAATTTTGCATTACTTGACACTTTGTTCCTGCAATTAGCTACAAAATGCAATACAATTGCTAACACTCTTCCCATGAGACAGCTGCTTGATACATTTTAATAATCTCCAGAGAATAGTAATGATAGTCAGCACTATGGATGCTTCCAGAAGTGTGGGTTTGTTTTTGTTTTTGTTTGCATTAATGGCAAGGAAAGCATAGAATAAATTTGTGTTCAGGAGAAATACAGGTTGTTTTCTGGATGATAAGAATGAATAGGGTTTGCTTGTAGATACCCATTCATTTTGGTGACTTCTTTATGTATTCAGTTTACAGACAAAAAAAAAAAAAGGAAGTGAACAAAAATGTCAAATAAAGGAGAGAATATAAATAGGAAGAAGATTTTCATTCACATATTAAGAAAGAGACATTGAAATCCTATTATGTGCAAGGTCTTGTGTTAAGCACTAGGAGTAGAAAAATACGAATAAGATGCAGTCCCTGCCCTCTACAAGCTCACGTTTCAATATAGGATGAAATCAGAAACAAAACTGTCAAGTTGTGTTTATTTCATTCTTATGGCAATGATGCCTTAAGAGTGGAATGCTATGAGAACACAGAAAAGGGACATCTGAGGAAATTCTAGGGCCAAAAAGAAAAGCTTTTTGGACAAAGTAATGCTTGTGCTAAGACTGGAAGATTGAGCAAAAAATAGAGGAAAAGGGTAGTCTAGGTAGAGAAACAGCAGCTACAATGGAAAGAAGATGTGAAAGAATCTGGCCCAGCTGGATAAACACAGTTGGAACAAAATTGTGTGCTTACACACACACACACACACACACACACACACACACACACACACACACACACACGAACACAAGGGAGGAGGCTTATCCTGATGAGAAATGAGGCAGTTATGAATCAGGGTTCTATATGCTATATTAACGAATGCAAGAATTATTCTGAATAAATGATCCTATTTTGAGCAACCATGTATGTCAGGTATATACCAACATGCTAGGAGTGAATGTGAAGAAATGAAGATGGGTAGGACATATTCTGTGTATTGTCATTCACCCACAGAGGGTTCCAGAAAATGTTCAATCAGCCTGCACCATCAGCTATAGTCCAACAACCCATTTGGACCGCAGTTCACAGAGAGGTAAAAATTGGGAACAAGCCTACCTTATTACACTCAACTCAATACCCACCCACAGGCAAAACGCATTTAATTCTAGGCTTGGTGGCATACTATGAAGCCTTTCTCATAGTCAGTCCCCTTACCCTTTTTCTCACATCTTATTTTTCTCTCTCTCCCATGTATCTCTTGGTTCATCCAATTCCTTTGCTCTTACCACCTGCCTTAATCTGGCTTTCAGAATTAGTCACCAGTTGGTGTTCAGAATCAAGGATCAGACTGGGCATCTGATCAGAGCCAAGCAGTTTGAAAAGGCTTAGAAGAAGAGTCAGAAAGGTTGTGTTAAATACTGTTGTGTGGCCACTGTAGCGAGCATGAGGATAGAAGTATAAAACTACTTTAAAGTTCATACGGAACCAAAAAAGAGCCAACATTGCCAAGACAAAACTAAGCCAAAAGAACAAAGCTGGAGGCATCACGCTACCTAACTTCAAAGTATACTACAAGGCTACAGTAACCAAAACAGCATGGTACTGGTACCAAAACAGAGATATAGACCAATGGAACAGAACAGAGCCCTCAGAAATAATACCACACATCTACATTCATCTGATTTTTGACAAACCTGACAAAAACAAGAAATGGAGAAAGGATTCCCTATTTAATACATGGTGCTGGGAAAACTGGCTAGCCATATGTTGAAAGCTGAAACTGGATCCCTTCCTTACACCTCATACAAAAATTAATTCAAGATGGATTAGAGACTTAAATGTTAGACCTAAAACCATGAAAACCCTAGAAGAAAACCTAGACAATACCATTCAGGACATAGGCACGGGGGCAAGGACTTGATGTCTAAAACACCAAAAGCAATGGCAACAAAAGCCAACATAGACAAATGGGATCTAATTAAACTAAAGAGCTTCTGCACAGCAAAAGAAACTACCGTCAGAGTGAACAGGCAACCTACAGAATGGGAGAAAATGTTTGCAATCTACTCATCTGACAAAGGGCTGGCTAATATCCAGAATCTACAAAGAACTTAAACAAATTTACAAGAAAAAAACAAACACCCCATCAAAAAGTGGGCAAAGGATATCTTCAAAAGAAGATATCTATGCAGCCAACAGACACATGAAAAAATGCTCATCATCACTGGCCATCGGAGAAATGCAAGTCAAAACCACAATGAGATACCATCTCATACCAGTTAGAATGGTGATCATTAAAACGTCAGGACACAACAGGTGCTGGAGAGGATGTGGAGAAATAGGAACACTTTTACACTGTTGGTGGGACTGTAAACTAGTTCAACCATTGTGGAAGACAGTGTGGCAATTCCTCAAGGATCTAGAACTAGAAATACCATTTGACCCAGCCATCCCATTACTGGGTACATACCAAAGGATTATAAATCATGCTGTGATAAAGACACATGCCCACATATGCTTATTGTGGCAATATTCACAATAGCAAAGACTTGGAACCAAAGAATGTCCATCAATAATAGACCAGATTAAGAAAATGTGGCACATATACACCATGGAATACTATGCAGCCATAAAAAAGGATGAGTTCATGTCCTTTGGAGGGACACGGATGAAGCTGGAAACCATCATTCACAGCAAACTATCACAAGGACAAAAAATCAAACACCACATGTTCTCATTCACAGGTGCGAATTGAACAATGAGAACACTTGGACACAGGAAGGGGAACATCACACACCAGGGCCTGTCGTGGGGTTGGGGAGGGAGGAGGGGGGAGGGATAGCATTAGGAGATATATCTAATGTAAATGATGAGTTAATGGGTACAGCATACCAACATGGGACACGTATACATATGTAACAAACCTGCATGTTGTGCGCATGTACCCTAGAACTTAAAGTATAATTTAAAAAAAAGAGGTATAATTAACAGTGGAGGACATGATTAATGGGGTAGAATGGCCTCAGCTCAAGTGGCTTTTTCTAGTTGAAGGATATGATCAAGGTTGGGAAAAGGTCGTTAAGGTCAGGAATGTAGGCGTGACCAGAGAGAGGTGGAAAACAGGTCTGGTAAATTTACCTGAGTTGTTGGGTGTCGTCAGGATTCAGGGATATGATTTTGTTAAGGGATGTAGTTGTGCTTGGAATATGGTGAAAGCTGAAAGATGTAATGCTACATGGGACAGGGAGCCATTATACTGTTTCTTTTTTTCTCTGATTTCAAGCTCTACCATTGTCTGTGTTTCACCAATGTTCTCAGTCCTTTCCCTATGAAACGTTATTTTCCTCTTCCAGTCCCTCCACATAGTCAGGACACACCTATGCTAAACAAAACAAAAGAGGACAAAACCCCAAACTCGGAAGGTATGTATTTGAATGAGGAACAGATTGTTGCTAGTGAGGGAAAATGGCTTCTGCATTTAGCAATGCATTTCTGCATGGAGACTCAGGGATTCATAGAGGAAGCTGCGCAAGAAAGGCTGAAGAAATAATCATTTCAGCTAAATATGATAGAATCCGTGCCCTCACAGACTGGTAGAAGAGAAACTTTAATACATATGATTTAGTGGCAGAGCAGTCAGCAGCACAAACTGGAGTGGGAAAAGTATGCCCAAGGAATCAGAAGGCCAAGGTTCTCATCTGGGCTCTGCCACCAGATAGTTTAGAGTCTTTGGGCAAATAACATTCTTCTTTGTCTTCTTTGACCGTCAATTTCTCCATCTCTGAAATGGGATTTGATTTGCCTTTCCCTGTTGATTAGTGATGGTGAACATCTTTTCATATACATGTTGGCCATTTATATGTCTTTTTCTTTGGAGAAATGTCTATTTAAGCACTTTGCCAATTTGTAAGTGGTAGTGTTTGGTTTTTGCTATTCAGTTGTAGGAGTTCTCTACATATTTTGGGTATTAACCCTGTATCAGATATACAGTTTGCAAATATTTTCCCTCATTCCGTACGTTGCCTTTTCACTGTATTATTTCCTTTGCTGTACAGATGCTTTTTACTTTGATGCAATCCTGCTTGTTTATTTCTGCTTTTGTAGCCTGTACTTTTAGTGTAATATCTAAGAAATCATTGCCAAGATCAATGTCAAGAGGCATTTTCCCCATGTTATCATCTGGGAGTTTTACAGTTTCATATTTTACATTGAAGAGTCTTTTTTTAGTTGATTTTTGCAAGTGGTGAGAGATAGGGGTCTAATTTTATTCTTTTGCATGTGGCTATACAGTATTCCCAGCATCATTCATAGAAGAGGCTATTCTTTCCCCATTGTGTATTCTTGGCACCCTTATCAAAGATCAGTTGATTTTATATATATATATATATATATGAGTTTATTTCTGGGGAAATGTAAATCAAGACCACAGTGAGAGATCATACCATACCTGTTAGGATGGCTACTATCAAAACAAAACAAAACAGAACAAAAACTAGCAAGTGTTAGTGAGAATGCAGAGAAATTGGAACCTATATACACTGTTGGTAGGAATGTAAAATGGGGCAGCTACTATGGAAAGCAGTATTGAGGTTCCTCAAAAAATTAAAAATAGAACTACCATATGATCTAGCAATACCATTTTTCAGTATTTACACAAAAGAATTAAAATCAGGATCTGGAAAAAATATTTGGATTCATATGTCCATTATAGTATTATTCACAACAGCAAAGATATGGAAACAACCCAAATGCCCATCGATAAATGAATGAATAAAGAAAACTTGGTGTAGACATACGATGAATGTTCAGCATTCAACTGGTATAAAGTTTCAGTTATGAAAGATGATTACGTTCTAGAGATATGCTATAACATTTTGCCTATAGTTATATAACATTTTGCCTATAGTTATCAATACAGTAGAATGCACTTAAAATTTTTTTAAAAAGACAGGTCTCATGGTAAGTGTTCTTACCACAATTCCAAAAAATGAGGAGCTTTGACTAGTGAGCAGTAAAGACCAGAGCTAGAAGAAACCTCAGCATTTTGTTTATGGTTTTGTTTTGCTTTGTTTTTTTAAGAAGAAGCAAGGTAGGGCGGGCGCAGAGGCTCACACCTGTAATCACAGGACTTTGGCATGCCAAGTCAGGCAGATCACTTGAGCCCAGGAGTTTGAGACCAGTCCAGCCAACATGGCTAAACCTTGTTTCTACTAAAAATACAAAAATTAGCTGGGCATGGTGGCACACGCCTGTAGTACCAAGTACTCAGGAGTCTGAGGCAGAAGAATCACTTGAACCCGGGAGGCGGAGGTTGTAGTGAACCGAGATTGCACCACTGCACTCCAGCCTCCAGCCTGGGTGATAGAGTGAGATTCTGTCAAACAAACAAGGAAGAGAAGAAGAAGAAGGGGGGTGGGGAGGAGGGAGGAGGAGGGGGAGGGGAAGAAGAAGAGGAAGAAGAAGAGGAAGGGGAAGGGGAAGAAGTAGAAGAAGAAGAAGAGGAGGAGGAGGAGGAGGAAAAGGAGGAAGAGGAAGAGGAAGAAGGAAGAGAAGAAAAGGAGAAGGAGGGGGGAGAGGGGAGGGGGATGGGGAGAGAAAGAAGAAGGGGAAGAAAGAAGAAGAGGAGGGAGGAGGAAGAAGAAGAGGAGGAAGAGGAAGAAGAGGAAGAGAAGCAGCAGCAAGGTAAAGGTAAAAATGTACTGAGGTTCTATGTCAGTTCTCTACGTGTGTGTGTTTTTTTATTATTTTTGTATTTTTTAAGAGCAATGAGGCAACACTGTCATCGGTTCCTGTTAAAATGAAAGTACAACTAGAGATGTTCCCCAGTCACAAAAATTACCTGCAGTACAAATAGGATAAAGGCAGTTTGGGGGAATATTAATGACATCACACTTAATCATACTAATGTCTTTTAGTTAGGTAGTAGCTTCCTGCCAAATAACTCAAATGATGCATCGCTACTTTGTTCATGCTTATCCTCATGACACCCCTGTGAAGTGAGGAAACAAAACATCAGCATCCTCCATTAGGCCTACGTGGAAGGAAAAGTTTAGCCTGTGTTTAGATCACACTGAGTATGTTGTGACAAGGAACTAAATGTTCCACAGATTTACAGAAAGGAACTGATGTCCTGGATTTTGGTTGTGGTTTCTGTTTGTTTTTCACCAGCTAAGCTAACAAGCTTCATAGAATCACAGAGTTTTACAGAAACACACAGAGAGGAGAGGACAGTGAATAGTGGCAGAGATGGGAAGAGGATTCAAGTCGGCTGTCTCTATCTATGGCTTTCCACCATGCCCCTGCCTGCCTCATATTTCTGTTAAACAGGATGGAGTTTCCTGTGACAACACCTCCTCAATCATTCTGGTTTATTAGAGAGATTAAAAATAAAAGTGATCCTTAATCTAAATACCCGAGCAGCCTCTGAGTACAATTTAGAAGATGAGATATATCAGTAGCCCAACAGGCTGGAAAGCTTGAAAGTGCTTCCAGGTTTTGCACAAGGTCACACTGGACTATTCTCAAACTCCAAGACAATGGTTACCTAACAAATATGAGAGACTACTGAATGTGGTTCCTAATTTGCCTAAGTGTCTTATCATTTAGTCTTAAGAAAATGGTTTAATTATTACTCAAACTATTGTTGTTAGAAAATAAGTAAACAGTAAATAAAAATATTATTTTCTCAGCAGAATGCCTAGCATTGGAATAATTTTATTAGGAGAGACTATCATTTTTGATGAATAAAAGCCATCTGGTAATAAAATTAAACATGACATTTTTTCAACAAGATGCCTTGAGAGATGAAAAGACTGCTAGCATATGTGATCTATATAGATACCATATAATTTGGCTACTTGAAAAAAAAACAGCACCCTGTTTATAATCGACTCTTGAATCTGACGGTTTTACATGCATTACTTCATTTTATTTTTACCACCAGACAACTTGGCACTATTATTACACCCATTTGACAGATGAAAAACTGAGGCATAGGGAAGTTAACAAAGCCAACTAAAGTCACATAGTTAGTAAATGATAGAGATAAAATTCAAACTCAAATAGACTAGCTCCTATGTCTATGTGCCTGGAAATGTACCAGTGGTAGGATTGTTTGTTTTTAATTTTTTGCCCTATAAGGGCAATGGAGTTCAGCTCCATCTCCATGTCTGATCATGGTAATTGCAACCAAAGAAGCACTCTGAACTCATCTATCACAATTTCTTTCATTTTGCCCATGAGAACACTGAGGACTAAGCCAGGTCCAAGATCAAACAATGAGTGAATGGCAGATCCAGGAATTGAAATTATGTGCCATGACCTCACACTTCTCCAGCCTGAATTTCTTCCACTACACTATGCACTTGCCCTCTACTGGGTTAGCAAATCCAGTTAATCACTGCTTCAGCAGCAGCATGTATTACCCCAACATGGGAGGAAGGAGGGTACATTTTCCCACAAAATGGAAACATTTAAAAAATTGTTTTAGAGATGCAGTCTTGCTATGTTGCCTAGGCTGCATTTGAACTCCTGGGCTCAAGCAATCCTTTTGCCTCAGCCTTACGGGTAGCTGGGAGTGCAGGGGCACAGCACTGCATGCAGCTGGAAACATTTTTTAAAGAGTAGGCTGCCATACCAACCAAATAAATTTGTTCTAGAATAAATTTCTATAAAGCAACCTGATTTTCCCATTGAATCCATTTTAAAAATAGAAATGTGTTACATTAGATTATCTTGCAACATGATATTATAAAAAGTATATCAAAATAGTCATAGGAAGGAAACATAGAAATTTAACAGAAATAGAACATTCTTAATAATCACCTATTACCTCGCTATCTCTTCATACCAAATATTTAATACTGTTATAATGTTGCTTGTGTGACAAATATTTAAAATAAACCGAACCTGAAAACCCTTCAGAAGAAAGAAGACTGACATAGCTTTGTAAATGTATGTATCATTCTGAAGGCATGTAAGGGGTTAAATGGCCCAGCCACACTTCAGTTCCTCTACATCCTGAGGAATTGGACATACTGGCAAGAGACAGGAAATGTCTCTAAGATATCTCTAAAGTGTAGCACAGATGTTGTGTCACATCCACTAAGGTAGCAGCAGTGTTGGCAGATGTCAGGGTAAGCATTCAGTTTTTATAGAAATCTCATAATTTTAAATATTCAGATCTCCCTGGGTCACTGTTTGCTCTGCCCCGTCCTTTCCCTTTCCTTAGAGTGTTCACTCTTAGACTCTGTTCCTACTCTACTAACAAGCCTCTGGGTTGTTCTGAATACTCTGCCAGAACTGCTGTAACCAGCATCAGCAGCAAAATGGAAGGTGCAAATCCTGCAAGTAGCTCCAGATGTGCAAATCCACAGAGGGAACTCATGGCTTAAATTCATTTAATTAAATTTTAAAATTCAAAACTGGATCATTTTCAGCTAAAGTAAAGCTTTGGCTGATGTTCATTTTGTTGAATAATCTTAACGTTGACCAAAATGACTTCTTAATGACTCAGATAGTAGATGAAGTTCTGATCCAAATGATGTATGAAAAATGTTAACACTGGAAAATTAGCTGATGATAATACTAGTCAGCTATATCAGGGAAAATCGGTGAATTATTGAACTCGTATTGGAAATTTCTTAGGGATCATGGTGAAGTTAACATGTGTTTTCTTAACAGCTATTACGCAGCTTTTGGCTATAAAATACGTGTACATTTTGATGATAAACTAAGCATATATAAAACATGCTATTCATTTGTGAGTTCATTCTCAGTGTTGATGAGGGGACAGAAACATAATCTATATGACGTCCTTAGTAACCTACAATACCTTGGAGGATAGGAATGAATTTTCTCATTACAATAATAAAAATAGCCCATTGTTTTATTGTTACACATAAAAATAATAGTTTGATTTGTACAGCTTAATTATGCTCTCTCTGGTTTTCACTTGTTCCCTAGTTTCCAACAACAAGCAGAATCATTTTCCACCTAACTCACTATATGATCTTTCACAGTTTCCTTGGTGGACTCTTACATTTACACTCCTTGCCTAAATCTTGGTCTTCCAAAATCTCCTTTATTAACACCTTCCTCTTCTTTCTCTATACTCACTCCTGCTGTGAATATCATCTGCTCCCTGTCAGCAACTAGCCATATGCTAACATCTCTCTTTAATCACCTTATTTTCTGTAGCAGATGAATTTGGCAATTAAGTCAGAAAATCAGATTTCTAATTCTTAGTACAGGTGAAAAGGCGTATACCATGTGTTTCATAAATATTTGTTGAACGAACAAATGAATAATTGAACGCAATCTATGCTATATAATGATGAGCTATTATGATAGGCTCCTCAGCTGGGATCTCTAAATCATGTTCTATAAAAATGTAGGAAAGTCCATCGATTGAAAATTTCTCAAAATTTGTTACTATTTTTCTAAAAGGCTCCAGGTTACGAATGTAAATATTCTCATTCAAAATAGCTTTTCTCTGCCATTAGTATGCAGAGGGAGTATGCAAGCATTAGTATATATGACTGCAACATGTACATCACACAGAAAGCCCAAACTTCCTCTAGCACTGGAACACACAAACATCATTTACTACTTAGGTGAATGGGACAGTCAATCTACCTAGCTGCCTCATTTTAAAATACAATCAAAGAAAGCAGGAGCTGAAACTAGCGTAGAGTTTTGAGGTTTAAATAAAGAGTGAAAGAGACAATTGCACACCATTGCATCATTCTGAGCATGCTTGCTGGTGTCTTCCTTATTGTAGCTCATCTCTTAATAAATGTTTGTACTTCATTTCCTCAACACTAGGCAATATACACAAATATCCTGAAGATTGCTGAGAACAGAAATTAAGAATGACTAAGTATTCGTTTTAGAAAGATGAGGGCTAAGGTTTTATACTCTTTCTCTTAACATGTATCCTTGGCTGTCGGTTACCACTTATAGATGAGTAAAATATATGCTACACTGAGTTGGGAAATAAGTTTATTCTCTTATGCTAATGATATGTTTGTTTTAATATCTGCAACCAGGAACAATGAAAGGAAGAAACTAAGAGAGATATGGCATTTAACTACCAGAAAGGCCTCTTTAGAAACTAGATCAAAATAAAAACTTCCCTCCCTAGAAGCAAGTTTGTCAGTATGGAAGAACTCCATTTTGAAACTGATTTGGTATCCTGGGATTTTATTTTGCTGCCGAGTTGTACTGGCCAGAATACCAGGAGGCTATGGTGATCACAACTACACTTCTTACCGGATCTCCCTACAATTGAAGTGAACAGCCGGTGAGGCCCACCTTGAAACATTTCCTAACCCAAAATATTCATTTAGAAGGGATCCAGCACCTGGTAGATAATCAATAAACAGTAACTATTATTACTAATTTCTCCATATTTAGAAATTCCTGAGCTAAATAAATTTCTTGGTATTGTCATAGATATCTGGAGTAGGCAGATTTCATCTGAAAATAACATTCAGAATTAGCGGTCTTGCAGAGATTAAGCTGTAACAGTAATCATCACAGTTATGGGAAATAGCACAGACATCTAACCATAATAGGAGACTGATTACATTTGATAGTTGAGCCACACAATGATACTATGCAGACATAAAAATAATTATATAAAATGATAATGACATGGGAAAACAATCATAATTTACTATTAAGTGGGAAAAAAACAGGTTATACATCTTTGTGGAGTTAAATGGCCAGCCCAGAGTTATACAACTACTTTGAAAAAGCACCAGGAAAGAACCAAGATTCATCCATACCCAAACCGTGTTCATACTATTGTGTCACATTAAAACCCCAAAATTCAAGTTTGGAGTCCCCAAATAAGCGATAATATCCACTGCCTTGAATTAAGTGAAGACTTAATATAAATTTCCAGGCAGATAGTTTTAAAGACTTTATAAAAACAAAGGAATGCTGAAAGTCTGTTTTTGGCATCTTAAAAGAATCCTGCCTGAACAGTATGTCTCAAGGCCTGTAGATTTCCTAATATTTGAAAAAATAGAGACTTCCTTTTTTTCCAGAAATACACTGAATGATACCTTCAGAGTGAGGTATATGTACTGTGGGATTATGTGCAGGGCACTTAATCATAGGGGGCCAAAATTATGGTCTGTGAAGGGTAAGATTTGGAGCAGATATTCTCTAAAATCTTCTAGCTTTCTGGGTTAAGATTTAAAAATACAGCCCTTACCCCTATGTACCCATAAAAATTAAATCATTAAAAATAAAAATAACACATAAATAAATAAAAACATAGCTTTCTGAGTAAAGATGGAGAAACATAGGCTTTATGTTTAGACAGGCTTGGTTTTGAATTCTAACCAGAGCCTATGTGTTAGTCCGTTTTCACGCTGTTGATAAAGACATACCCGAGACTGGGCAACTTACAAAAGAAAGAGGTTTCATTGGACTCACAGTTCCACGTGGCTGGGGAGGCCTCACAATCATGGAGGAAGACAAGGAGGAGCAAGTCACATCTTATGTGGATGGCACCAAGCAAACAGAGAGCTTGTGCAAAGAAACTCCTGTTATTGAAACCATCAGATCTCATGAGACCCATTCAGTATCACGAGAACAGCACGGGAAAGACCAGCCCCCATGATTCAGTCATATCCCACCAGGTTCCTCCCACAACACTTGGGAATTATGGGAGCTACAAGATGAGACTGGAGTGGAGACACAGAGCCAAACCGTATCAGCCTCCATTACCCTATGTGGCACCTCTGAGTGAATTAGAAAGCTCTCCCCTCAAGGTAGACACAACTCTGTAGGCACATGTAGACAGCCTTTGGGAGAACAAAGTCCCCCTTCCTTGGGAAAAGACAGTCCCAAGCAAGGGCTCCAGGCTTAGTTAGCAGACCATACGCTGGAATCTAGCTCCCATACTTCCCTCGGTATGCATCCTTGTACACTGTGCAACCACAAGCCTCCTTTTTTTTTTTTTTTTTGAGACGGAGTCTCACGCTGTTGCCCAGGCTGGAGTGCAGTGGCGCGATCTCGGCTCACTGCAAGCTCCGCCTCCTGGGTTCACGCCATTCTCCTGCCTTAGCCTCCTGAGTAGCTAGGACTACAGGCGCCCGCCACCGCGCCCGGCTAATTTTTTGTATTTTTAGTAGAGACGGGGTTTCACTGTGGTCTCGATCTCCTGACCTTGTGATCCGCCCGCCTCGGCCTCCCAAAGTGCTGGGATTACAGGCTTGAGCCACCGCGCCCGGCCACAAGCCTCCTTTGAAATGGAGGCCCTGGGCCCAGTGCAGGCCCACAGTTACTAAAGCTCAGAGTCAAACTATCAAGAGGAAAAGATAATAGAGCTGGCCTGAAATTTAGTAGTCGCTAGTCCATTGATGCCCTCTCATGATGTTATAGCTGTTAAATGCTAATGGATGGCTGCTACTTGAGAACCCTGGAAGAAATATTATTAATGATCACAGAAATAGAGTGCATGCTTTCCTCAATTTGGTACTTAAAACACAAATATCTCTCATGGACTAAAATTGGGAACCCTTGCACCCTTTGAAACAAGTGGTTGTTATTGCTCTCATATATTGCATGCCTACTGTGTGTCTGGTACTTTACACATACCTTGCAAGAGATATGGAGCATTCTGGTCAGGACCCTTTTCTTCCAGTCTTGGCTCACTGTGTGACCCTGGGCAAGTCATTGCCCCTCTCTGGCCTCGTTTCCTCCTCTAAATCATTCAGGCATGGGCTAGATCATCTCTAAAGGTCTTTTCAGCTCTGAGTTATATGACTCCATAGCTCTCTTTTAGAAAATAAGTCAGACCTCTGAATCAGGTGGAGAGTAGGAGGGAAGCAGAAATACTTTCAGTAACAATGGAGATGGCTGGCATTTTGACGCTCCCTGAACATGACTATATTTTCTTAAAGACAATCAATAAGGGAGAGTTTGGGAAAGTATTTCAAGTAGCTATAAATGTCAGTTGTATAATCTTATGTAATATAACTTATATTACCAGTGACCTCCAGAAACATCATCGTAACGTAGCCTTCTCCCAAATATCACCAGAAAATAAATACATTTCTGTTTCATCTGTATAACCTCTGTGCTAGATAGTTGAAAAAGTCCCCTTTTGCACTGGTTTGCATTCCCATCAGAAATAAAGAGAAGTAATTCTTTCTCCACAGCCTTGCCAAGAGAATATGTTGTCATACTTTTAAATTTTCACCAGTGTGATAGGAAGAAAACAGCATCTTGCTATTGTTTTAATGTGCATTTCTCTAATTATAAGTGAGCTTAGGCATTTTTCCTATATTTATGGGACATCTTACATACACATATATATGCACATATATATATACACACACACATATATATACGTGTGTGTGTGTGAGAATTTCCTGCTCATGTCTTTATTTTTCCCTTTTTTTTGATCATCACTGTGCCAACTGGGTGTAATGAGGGTTTTAGTCATTTAGTCCTCGATTTAAGAGTTCTTTATATTTGTGGGATATTAGTCTTTTGTGATATGGTGCAAACATTTTCTTCCTGTTTATCAGTTGTCTTTCAATTTTGTTTAGCATGTTTTATAGTGCAATTGTTTTAGTTTCATGTAGTCTATCAATAATTTATGTATTTAGTTATTTTTGCATATGGAATTTGATGTAAATTGAAAAGTTGTAGTTGGAAAGCCTTAAACAACAAACTTTAAGAGGAAATTACCCATATTTTCTTCTAGCATTTCTGTGGTTTCATTTTTACACTTATTTAGCTGTTCCTTTTGGAGTTCATTATTTTATATAGCATGAGATATAGGGATAATTAAATGATGATAATAATAGAGTCCAATCCATATAACAAAATAAATATCCTGGAGTATATACTGACAAAAATAAATAATTGAATAAATAAATAAATGGAGAAGAAGGGCAGATGTTTTTATAGTAGAATTCAAATTAATAAATGTAGAATGAGTGATATAGATAGAACATTGCTATTGGGCAAACACCACAAAAGTAATTATTGTAGTTAAGAAATGTTGATGGGTGCTAAAATTAGTGAGCAAAACATATGATGAATAACAGGTATTCATGGTATTTACATAATCTCAAAGTATTTCCTAACAAAATACAAATTAATACAAAGGGAAAACTAGTATCATCCTTATAATGGAATGACCTGGTGACACCACATTTCCCAAGTGATCAAGGTTAACCTCACCAGTAAGCAGACAGAGAAATTATGTACCTCTTGGTATCATGCATTGGGAAAGACACACTTCTGTGTTACCCCTGCCAAAAATTCCTAACCTGAATTTAACCATGAGGAAACTTCAGAAAAACTCACATTGAGAAACATACTGAAAAATATCTTACCAGTATACCTCAAAAATGTCAAGGTCATGAAAGACAAGAAAAGGCAGAACTGTCACAGACTAGAAGAGGCTAAGGAGAATGGCAACTAATTGAAACATGAGATACTGGATGAGATCCTCGACCAGGAAAGGAACAGTAGTAGAATAACTGGTGAAATCTAAATAAAATCTGTAGTGTAGTTGACAGTATTGTATCAATGATACAATTGGCGACAGTATTGTCGCCTAGTTTCAATAATTATACTATGGTAATAGAAAAAGTTAAAATGAGGGGAAACTAAGTATGCAGAAAATCTGTACTAATGTCGCCACTTTTCAGTAAGTCTAAAATTATTTCAAAATAAAAAGTTAAAAATGTCCCTTTTTTGCAATCCAGTGTATTTATCCAAAGTGAACATCTTAAGAACTGAAGCAGCTTTCATCATCTATGCTTAATGAAAACGTATCTCTAAGACAAAAGAGTACTCAAACCTAAACTCTACCTATTGGTTAACCATCATAGCTGAATACCATCCCTTCTAGAAACTCATCCCTCATTACACCCAGTTGGCATAGTGACGATCAAAAACACAGATACATAGCAACCAGACAAACCAAATTCTCACGCTTTTTACACATCATAGCTATATGATCTTAAGTGCCTTAATCTCTTAGAGATGTACTTTCCATACCTGTGAAATTGAGATAATTCCTACCTTCCCATAAAGCATAATAAAAATTAAATGACACACCATGTTGTCATAAAGATTAAATGAGTTAAGGTGTAAAAGTGCCTCTTACACTGTCAAGAAACTAGTAGTCACCAAGTAGTAACTACTCTTTACATCAATTTTATTATCATGCTAATTGATCCAACCTTTCCTCTTGGGATCTATGCTTTCAAAATTACTAGAACTACTTCTGGTCATTAGAGATATATGTTTTACCTCCTGTATAATACTAGAGACTACTGGATCCTTGAAATAGCCTCCAGTTTTGCTGTTGTCATTTGTTTTAGTCTGATCAGACTGCTATAACAAAACACCATATTCTGAGTGGTTTCACAGAGACATTTATTTCTCACAGTCTGAAGCCCGAAAGTCCAAGCTCAGGGTACCAGCATAGTCAGGTTATGGTGAGGGCTCCCTTCCTGGTTGCACATAACCACCTACTTGCTGCATCCTCTGACAACAGAGAGAGGAGGCTCTAGTCTCTATTCCTCTTCTTATAAGGGCACTAATCACATCACAGGTGCCCCAACCTTATGAACTCATCTAAACTTAAGTATCTCCTTAAAGTCTTACCTCCAAATATCATCAAGTTGGGGGTTAGGGCTTCAATATGAATTTTGTGGGCAAATATCTAATCCATAATATTATTGATAGTCATTTTACTTGGTAGACTTAATTTCAAATTTAGAAATAAATACATTTTAAACAAATAATTCCCCTACCATAAAAGTTGACTAATTATTATTTCAGGATATTATCCCTTATACTTTCCTATACATATATGTTACAGATATTATAAATTATACTGAACATATAGTGTGTGTTTTCATTCAGCATTTGCATCAATATTCATACAGACTTAGAAAACACCCAAAATTCATGATTTTTACCATGCTTAATATTTAATCAGAGTATGCATTATAGTACTAATTAATCCTCTAATGTTTGATATTTTACGGTTTGCTTCACACAATATTATTCTTATAAACAATGTTACAATGTGTTGTAAAGCATGTAAACAAGCAACTCCACTTTTGAGAGCATTTATCTATGCCAATAAATATTCTTTCATAATATTCTTTTTAACAACTGCATTCAGAGAGGGGTGGAGCTACAAGACCAAAGAGAAGGCTCCACTCCTTGTCCCACCCCAACTCAAGGACAGCAATTTAACAACCATGTAATAATAAAAATTAAAAAAAAAAAAGCATCTTCAATCAGGTAAACACTCACAGTACCGGGTGTTAACATTGTATCACTGAAAGAGGCAATGAAGAGGGCAGAAAAGACAGTCTTAAATTGCCAACATTACCCCTCCCCTATCCCCTAGCAATGGTCACATGGCATGGAGAGAGAATCTGCACTTGGGAGAGGAAGAGTGCAGCAACTGTGAAACATTGCATTGACCTCGGTGCTGCCCTGTCTCAGCAGAAAGCAAAACTGGGATAATTTCAGCTGATGCCCCCCTGTGGGTTGAGTACTTATTTTATTTATTTTTTAATTCTGATTTTCATTTATTTTTTAACTTTCATTTTAGGTTTAGGAGTACATGTGAAGGTTTGTTACATAAGGAAACACTTGTCACAGGGGTTTGTTGTAGATATTATTTCATCACCCAGGTATTAAACCCAGTATCCAATAGTTATATTTTCTGCTCCTTTCTCTCTTCCCAACAGCCCTCCCCCAAGTAGACCCTAGTGTCTGTTGTTTGTTCTTTGTATTCATATCTTATCATTTAGTTCCCACAGATAAATGAGAACATGCAGTGTCTGCTTTTCTGTTCCTGCTTTAGTTTGTTAAGTATGATAGCCTCCGGCTTCACCCATGTTCCCACAAAAGACATGATCTCATTTTTTATGGCTGCATAGTATTCTATGGTGTACATCTACCACATTTTGTTTATCCAATCTGTCATTGATGGGCATGTAGGTTAAAATTCCATGTCTTTGGTATTATGAATAGTGCTGCAATGAACCTCTGTGTGCATGTCCCTTTATGATAAAATGCTTTATATTCCTCTGCATATGTACCCAGTAATGGGATTGCTGGATCGAATGGTGGTTCTGCTTTTAGCTTTTTGAGAAATCACCACACTGCTTTCTACAATAGATGAACTAATTTACATTTGGAGGGAGTATTTAAACCACCCTCAGAGGAGAATCGCCCATCCCAGCAGTTGGAATGTCAAATCTGGCAAGCCTCACCATGGTAAGCTGAAGTGCACAGGTACCCTAAATAAACTTGAAAAGCAGTCTGGAGAGGGTCCAGCAAGATGGTCAAATAGGAACAGCTTTGGTCTGCTGCTCCCAGCGAGATCCCCGCAGAAGGCAGGTGATTTCTGCATTTCCAACTGAGGAACCTGGTTCATCTCACTGGGACTGGTTGGACAGTGGGTGCAACCCACAGAGGGCGAGCCGAAGCAGGGCAGGGCGTCACCTCACCTGGGAAATGCAAGGGGTTGGGGGATTTCCCTTTCCTAGCCAAGGGAAGCCATGAGAGACTCCCAGGAAGAACAGTACACTCCTGCCCAGATACTGCGCTTTTGCCACAGTCCTTGCAACCAGCAGACCAGGAGATTCCCTCCAGTGCCTGGCTTGGCAGGTCCCACTCCCACAGAGGCCAGCAAGCTAAGATCCATTGGTGTGAAATCCTTGCTGCTAGTGCAGAAGTCTGAAATTGACCTGGGGTGCTCGAGCTTGGTGGGGGGAAGGGCGACCACCATCTCCTTAGGCTTGAGTAGGCAGTTTTATGCTCACAGTGTAAACAAAGCTGCTGGGAAGTTCAAACTGGGCGGAGCCCACCACAGCTCAGCAAGGCATACTACCTCTCTAGATTCCTCCTCTGTGGGCAGGGCGTATCTGAACAAAAGGCAGCAGCCCCAGTCAGGGACTTATGGATAAAACCCCCGTCTCCCTGGAACAGAGCACCTAGGGGATGGGGCCGCTGTGGGTGCAGCTTCAGCAGACTTAAAAGTTCCTGCTTGCCGGCTCTGAAGAGAACAGTGGTTCACTCAGCACAGCGTTCGAGCTCTGATAACAGACAGACTGCCTCCTCAAGTGGGTCCCTGACCCACATGTAGTCTGACGGGGATACACCTCCCAGTAGGGGCCAACAGACACCTCACACAGAAGAGCTCTGGCTGGCATCTGGTGGGTGCCAGATGCATCTGGGACAAAACTTCCAGAGGAAGGATCAGGCAGCAATAGTTGCTGTTCGGCAGCCTCAGATGGTGATACCCATGCAAACAGGGTCTGGAGTGGACCTCCAGCAAACCTCAACAGACCTGCAGCTGAAGAGCCTGACTGTTAGAAGGAAAACTAACAAACAGAAAGGAATAGCATCAACATCAGCAAAAAGAACGTCCACACCAAAACCCCATCCGTAGGAAACCAATATCAAACACCAAAGGTAGATGAAACCACAAACATGGGGAGGAACCAGCACAGAAAGCTTGAAAATTCTAAAAACAAGAACGCCTCTTCTGCTACAAAGGATCACAACCCGAATGGAGAATGATTTTGATGAACTGACAGAAGTAGGCTTCAGAAGGTGGATAATAACAAACTCCTCTGAGCTAAATGAGCATGTTCTAACCCAACACAAGGAAGCTAAGAACCTTGAAAAAAGGTTAGACAAAATGCGAACTAGAATAACCAATGTAGAGAAGAACATAAAAGACCTGATGGAGCTGAAAAATGCAGCATGAGAATTTCGTGAAGCATACACAGGTTTCAATAGTTGAATTGATCAAGTGGAAGAAAGGGTATCTGTGATTGAAGATCAAATGAATGAAATAAAGTGAAGAGACAAGACTAGAGAAAAAAGAGTGAAAAGAAATAAACAAAGGCACCAGGAAATATGGAACTATGTGAAAAGACCAAATATACGTTAGATTGGCATACCTAAAAGTGATGAGGAGAATAGAACCATATTGCAAAACACTCTTCAGGGTATTATCCAAGAGAACGTCCCCAACCTAGCAAGGCAGGCCAACATTCAAATTCAGGAAATACAGAGAACACCACAAAGATATTCCTTGAAAAGAGCAACACAAAGACACATAATCATCAGATTCACCAAGGTTGAAATGAAGGAAAAATTTTAAGGGCAGCCAGAGAGAAAGGTCAGGTTACCCACAAAGGGAAGCCCATCAGACCAACAGCGGACATATCTGCAGAAACCCTATATAAGCCAGAAGAGAGTGGGGGCCAATATTCAACATTCTTAAAGAAAAGAATTTTCAACCCAGAATTTCATATCCAGCTGAACTAAGCTTCATAAGTGAAGAAGAAATAATTTACAGATAAGCAAATGCTGAGAGATTTTGTCACCACCAGGCTTGCCTTATAAGAGCTCCTGAAGGAAGCACTAAACATGGAAAGGAACAACCAATACCAGCCACAGCAAAAACATGCCAAATTGTAAAGACCATTGACGCTATGAAGAAACTGCATCAACTAATGGGCAAAATAATCAGCTAACATTATAATGACAGGATCAAATTCACACATAACAATATTAACTTGAAATGTAAATGGGCTAAATGCCCTAATTAAAAGACACAGAAGGCAAACTGGATAAAGAGTCAAGATCAGTTGGTGTGCTGTATTCAGGAGACCCATCTCACATGCAAAGACACACATAGGCTCAAAATAAAGGCATGGAGGATGATTTCCCAAGCAAATGGAAAGAAAGAAAAAAAAAAAAAAAAAGCAGGGGTTGCAATCCTAGTCTCTGATAAAACAGACTTTAAGCCAACAAAGGTCAAAAAAAACAAAGAAGGGCATTACATAATGGTAAAGGAATCAATACAATAAGAAGAGCTAACTATCCTAAATATATATGCACCCAATACAGGAGCACCCAGATTCATAAAGCAAGTTCTTAGAGACCTACAAAGAGACTTAGACTCCCTAATAGTGGGAGACTTTAACACCTCAATGCCAGTATTAAACAGATCAACGAGACAGAAAATTAACAAGGATGTCCAGGACTTGAACTCAGTACTGGACCACGCAGACCTAATAGAAATCTACAGAACTCTCCACCCCAAATCAACAGAATATACATTCTTCTCAGCACGACATTGCACTTATCCCAAAATTGACCACATACTTCAAAGTAAAGCACTCCTCAGCAAATGTAAAAGAAGAGACATCACAATAAACTGTCTCTTAGACCACAGTGCAATCAAATTAGAACTCAGGATTAAGAAACTCACTCAGAACTGCACAACTACATGGAAAATGAACAAGCTGCTCCTGAATGACTACTGGCTATAACGAAATAAAGAGAGAAATGAAGATATTCTTTGAAACCAACGAGAACAAAGACACAATGTATCAGAATCTCTGGGACACATTTAAAGCAGTGTGTAGAGGGAAATTTATAGCACTAAATGCCCACAAGAAAAAGCAGGAAAGATCTAAAATTGATACCCTAACATGAAAATTAAACAAACTAGAGAAGCAAGAGCAAACACATTCAGAAGCTAGCAGCAGACAATAAATACCGAAGATCAGAGCAGAAAGGAAGGAGATAGAGACACAAAAATCCCTTCAAAAAATCAATGAATTCAGGAGCTGGTTTTTTGAAAAGATCAACAAAATAAATAGACGACTAGCTACACAAATAAAGAAGAAAAGAGAGAAGAATCAAGCAGACGCAATAAAAAAAATGATAAAGGGGATATTACTACCAATCCCACAGAAATACAAACTACCATCAGAGAATACTATAAACACCTCTACACAAATAAACTAGAAAAACTAGAAGAAATGGATAAATTCCTGGACACACACAACCGCCCAAGACTAAACCAAGAAGAAGTCGAATCTCTGAATAGACCAAAAATAGGTTTTGAAATTCAGGCAGTAATTAATAGCCTACCAACCAAAAAAAGTCCAAGACCAGACACATTCACAGCCGAATTCTACCGGAGGTACAAAGAGGAGCTGGTACCATTCCTTCTGAAACTATTCCAATCAACAGAAAAAGGGGGAATCCTCCCTAATTCATTTAATGAGGCCAGCATGATCCTGATAACAAAACCTGGCAGAGACACAACAAAAAAAGAAAATTTTAGGCCAATATCCCTGATGAACATCGATGCAAAAATCCTCAATAAAATACTGGGAAACTGAATCCAGCAGCACATCAAAAAGCTTATCCACCATGATCAAGTTGACTTCATTCCCAGGATGCAAGGCTGGTTCAACATACACAAAGCAATAAACGTAAACCATCACATAAACAGAACCAATGACAAAAACCATATGATTATCTCAATAGATGCAGAAAAGGCCTTCGATAAAATTCAGCAGCCCTTCATGCTAAAAACTCTCAAAAAACTAGTTATTTTTGGAACGTGTCTCAAAATAATTAGACCTATTTATGACAAACCCAAAGCCAATATCATATGGAATGGGCCAAAACTGGAAGCATTCCCTTTGAAAACCGGCAGAAGACAAGGATGCCCTCTGTCACCACTCCTATTCAATATAGTGTGTCCAGAATTAGTGGGTTCTTGGTCTCGCTGACTTCAAGAATGAAGTCGCAGACCCTCGCAGTGAGTGTTACAGTTCTTTCTTTTCTCTCTTTCTCTCTTTCTCTTTCTTTCCTTCTTTCCTTGAGACTGAGTCTCGCTCTGTCGCCCAGGCTGGAGTGGAGTGGCATGATATCGGCTCACTGCCAGCTCCGCCTCCTGGGTTCATGCTATTCTCCTGCCTCAGCCTCCCGAGTAGCTGGGACTACAGGTGTGTGCCACCATGCCTGGCTAATATTTTTGTACTTTTTGTAGAGAAGGGGTTTCACTGTGTTAGCCAGGATGGTCTCGATCTCCTGACCTCGTGATCCGCCCGCCTTGGCCTCCCAAAGTGCTGGGATTACCGACGTGAGCCACCGTGCCCGGCTGAAGGTTACGTTACAGTCCTTAAAGATGGTGTGTCTGGAGTTTGTTCCTTCAGATATTCAGATACGTCCGGAGTTTCTTCCTTCTGATGGCTTCGTGGTCTTGCTGACTTCAGGAGTGAAGCTGTAGACCTTCAAGATGAGTGTTACAGCTCTTAAAGGCTGCCCATCTGGAGTTGTTTGTTCCTTCCAGTGGGTTTGTGGTCTCGCTGGCTTCAGGAGTGAAGCTGCAGACCTTCACAGTGAGTATTACAGCTCATAAAGGCAGCGTGGACCCAAAGAGTGAGCAGCAGCAAGATTTATTGCGAAGAGCGAAAGAACCAAGCTTCCACAGCGTGGAAGGGGACCCGAGTGGGTTGCCACTGCTGGCTCCAGCAGCCTGGTTTAATTCTCTTATCTGACCCCACCCACATCCTGCTGATAGGTCTGTTTTGACAGAGTGCTGATTGGTATATTTACGATCCCTGAGCTAAACAAAGGGTGCTGACTGGTGCATTTACAAATCTTTTAGCTAGACACAGAAGTTCTCCAAGTCCCCACTAGATTAGCTAGAAACAGAGCACTGATTGGTGCATTTACAAACCTTGAGCTATTCAGAGTGCTGATTGGTGCATTTACAGTCCTTTAGCTAGACATAAAAGTTCTCCAAGTCCCCACTAGATTAGCTAGACACACAGCACTGATTGGTGCGTTTACAAACCTTGAGCTAGACACAGGGTGCTGATTGGTGTGTTTACAATTCTCCAGCTAGACATAAAATTTCTCTAAGTCCCCACCAGATTAGCTAGATAAAGAGTACTGATTGGTGCATCCACAAACACCAAGCTAGACACAGAGTGCTGATTGGTGCATATACAATCCTCCGGCTAGAAATAAAAGTTCTCCAAGTACCCTCCGGCAAGTCAGGAACCCAGCTGGCTTCACCTAGTGGATGCCACACCGGGGCCCCGGGCGGAGCTGCTCCTCAGTCCTGCACCACACACCTGCACTCTTCAGCCCTTGGGCGGTTGATGGGACCCGGTGCCTTGGAACAGGGGGTGGCGCCCACTGGGGAGGCTCGGGCCATGTGGGAGCCCACAGTGAGGTTGGGGGGGGGGGGGTTGGGCATAGGAGGCTGTAGGTCCCAAGCCCTGCCCCACGGGGAGGTGGCTGACGCCCAGTGAGAATTTCAGCGCGTCCCTGGCCCAGGTGCTAAGCCCCTCACTGCCCAGTGCAGGTGGCCCCTGCCGGCGCTCTGAGTGCGGGGTCGACCGAGCCTGCACCCACTCGGAACTTACGCTGGCCCGTGAGGGGCTCCCACAGTGCAGTGGAGGGCTGAAGGGCTCCTCAAGCGCTACCAGAGTGGACGCTGAGGCCGAGGAAGCCCTGAGAGCGAGGGCTGCTAGCACGTTGTCACCTCTCATAGTATTGGAAATTCTGGCCAGGGCAATAACGCAAGGGAAAGAAAGGGTATTCAGTTAAGGAAAGAGTAAGTCGAATTGTTTCTGTTTGAAGATGATATGATTGCATATTTAGATAACCCTATCGTTTCAGCCCCAAATATCCTTAATCTGATTAGCAATTTCAGCAAAGTCTCAGGATACAAAATCAATGTGCAAAAATCACAAGCATTCCTATACACCAATAACAGACAGAGAGCCAAATTATGAGTGAACTCCCACTCACAATAGCTACTAAAAGAATAAAATACCTAGTAATACAACTTACAAGGGATGAGAAGGACCTCTTCAAGGAGAACTACAAACTGTTACTCAAGGAAATAAAAGAGGAAACAAACAAATGGAAGAACATTCCATGCTCATAGATAGGAAGAATCAATATCGTGAAAATGGCCATACTGCCCAAGGTAATTTACAGATTCAATGCCATTCCCATCAAGCTACCATTGACTTTCTTCACAGAATTGGAAAAAACTACTTTAAACCTCATATGGTACCAAAAAAGAGTCCGCATAGCCAAGACAATACTAAGCCAAAAGAACAAAGCTGGAGGCATCATGCTACCTGACTTCAAACTATACTACAAGGCTACAGTAACCAAAACAGCATGGTACTAGTACCAAAACAGATATATAGACCAATGGAACATAACAGAGGCCTCAGAAATAATAGCACACATCTACAGCCATCTGATCTTTGACATACCTGACAAAAACAAGAAATGGGGAAAGGATTCCCTATTTAATAAATGTTGCTGGGAAAACTGGCTGGCCATATGTAGAAAGCTGAAGCTGGTTCCCTTCCTTACAACTTATACAAAAATTAAGTCAAGATGGATTAAAGACTTAAATGTTAGACCTAAAACCATAAAAACCCTAGAAGAAAACCTAGGCAATACCATTTAGGACATAGGCATGGACAAAGACGTCATGACTAATATACCAAAAGCAATGGCAACAAAAGCCAAAATTGACAAATGGGATCTAATTAAACTAAAGAGCTTCTGAACAGCAAAAGAAACTATCATCAGAGTGAACAGGCAACCTACACAATGGGAGAAAATTTTTGCATTCTATCCATCTGACAAAGGGCTAACATCCAGAATCTACAAGGAACTTAAATAAATTTACAAGATAAAAACAAACGACCCCATCAAAAAGTGGGCAAAGGATATGAATGGATGCTTCTCAAAAGAAGACATTTATGTGGCCAACAAACATATGAAAAAAAGCTCATCATCACTGGTCATTAGAGAAAGGCAAATCAAAAACCACAATGAGGTACCGTCTCATGCCAGTTAGAATGGCGATCATTGAAACTTTAGGAAACACAGATGCTGGAGAGGATGTGGAGAAATAGGAATGCTTTTACACTGTTGGTGGCAGTGTGAATTAGTTGAACCACTGTGGAAGACAGTGTAGCAATTCCTCCAGGATCTAGAACCAGAAATACCATCTGACCCACCAATCCCATTACTTGGTATATATCCAAAGGATTATAAATCATTCTATTATAAAGACACATGCACACATATGTTTATTGCAGTACTGTTCACAATAGCAAAGTCTTGGAACCAACCCAAATGCCCATCAATTATAGACTGGATAAAGAAAATGTGGCACATATACACCACGGAATACTATGCAGCCATAAAAAAGGATGAGTTCATGTCCTTTGCAGGGACATGGATGAAACTGGAAACCATCATTCTTAGCAAAGCAACACAATAAGAGAAAACCAAACACCACATGTTCCCACTCATAAGTGGGAGTTGAACAATGAGAACACACGGACACAGGGAGGGGAACATCACACACCGGGGCCTGTTGGGGGTCGGGGGCTTGGGGAGGGATAGCATTAGAAGAAATACCTAATGTAAATGACGAGTTGATGGGTGTAGCAAACCCACATGTCACATATATACTTATGTAAACAAACCAGCGAGTTGTGCACATATACCCTAGAACTTAAAGTATAATTAAAAAAAAAAAAAAGATGAACACAAAAGCGTAAAGATGTATTGCATTTTTAAATATGGAACTTTAATAAATCTGACATTGCTGTCACAAAAAAAAAAAAAAAAAAAGAAAAGAAAAGCAATCTGGGACACAAGGACTGCAAATTCAAGGCAAATCTTAGTGCTAAACTTGGCTAAGAGCCATTAGACTCAGGGGGATATGTGACCTACTGAGACACCAGCTGGGGAAGCTAAGGAATTGTTTGTACCACTTGTCCCCCAACCCCAACCTGCACAGCTCGCAGTTCCAAAATAAATCCCTTCCTTCCACTTGAAGAGAGGAGAGGGGAGAGTAAAGACACCTCTGTCTTGCATTATGGATACCAGCTCAGTCACAGTAAAATAGGACACCAATCAGAGTTGTGAGTTCTCATTTCCAGGCCCTAGCTCCTGAATGACATTTCTAGACACACCCTGGGCCAGAAGGAAATTCATTGCCTTGAAGCGAAAAACCCAGTCCTGCCAGGACTTACCATGTGCTGACCAAAAAGCCCGTGGGCCCTGAATAACCAGTAGTGATACCCAGGAAATACACTGTGGGCCTTGCATGAGACTCTAAGACTTGTTGACTTCAGGTAATATACAGCAAATTCCCAGCCATGCTGGCTATGAGAAGAGACTCCTTCTGTTTGGGAAAAGTGGAGGGACAAGTAAAAGGGACTTTGTCTTGCACTTTAGGTGCCAGGTCAACCACAAAGGTATAGAGCACCAAGAGGGCTTGTGAGGTCCTCAATTCCAGGTCTTGGCTCTTCACTGACATTTCTGGATGTGCCCTGGGCCAGAGAGGAGCCCACTGCCATGAAGGGTGAGCTCCAGGCTAGGCAGAATTCACCACAAACCAACTAAAGAGCTCTTGAGCTTTATGGGACATTGGCTTCCCCCTGTGGGCCTGTAGTGGTGGCAACAGGGTGAGGTTTCTCTGTCTGTGGAATGGGGAGGAAAGCATGGGAAGGACCACATCTCATGGTTTGAGTGCCAGCTCAGCTGCAGTACAATAGAACACCAGGTAGACTTCAAGAGTGTTTTGACTCCAGGCCCTAGATCCCAGACAGCACCTCTGGACCTGACCAGGGCCTAGGGCAACACGTTGTCCTGAAGGGAAGGACACCTGACTGGCTTAAGCACCTGCTGATTGTAGAGCCCCAGGGCCCTGAACAAACATAGATGGAAGACAGGTAGTGGTTACAGTGGGCCTTTGGCAAAATCCAGGGCTGTGCTGGCTTTGGGTGTAATCCAGGAGAAGTCCACTGGTATTGACCACAGGGTTGCTTGTGTCACTGCCCCTCCAGCTCCAGGTGGTACAGAACAGACAGACAGACTACATTCGTTTGGAAGAAATAAGGGAAGAAAACAAATTTTTTATTTAATAAGACAAGGATTTATTCTGGATATGATCCAAGACCATCAAGGTGGTACCTCCAGAAGTTGGAAAGAACCACAGTGTTACTTGGCTTGGGGTGCCTCCTAATGAAGATAAGGCTTAGATCCTAATACTTAAGTCCTTTTGAATACCAGGAAAGGCTTCTCAACGAGGATGCATACAAATTAGCCCAGACTATAAAGACTAGTAAATATCTAACTTTCCAACGCCCAGATCAGATACAGGTGGATTTCCACAAGCATCAACACCATCCTGAAAAGCATGACCTCACTAAATGAACTAAATAAGACACCAGAGGCCAAGCCTGGAGAGAGAGAGATATGTGACCTTCTTATAGAAAGAGAATTCAAAATAGCTGCTTTGAGAAAACTCAAAGAAATTCAAGAAAACACAGGGAAGGAATTCAGAATGCTACCAGATAAATTAAAAAGATTGAAATAAACAACAAAAAAAAAACCAAGAAATTCTAAAGTTTAAAAATGGAGTTGACATAGTGAAAAATGCATCAGAGTTTCATAGCAGAATGGATCAAAAACCATGAAACAAATCCATGAAAATTAAAAAACAAGAAATTAAGTCATATTGCTAGAGAAAATCATCTTCCCTAAAAGGAAGCCAAAAAAGCAAGCAAGAAAGAAGCAAACGCTACAAAACAACCAGAAAACAAATAAGCAAATGACAGGAGTAAGTCCTTAGTTATCAATAATAACATTGAATGTAAATGAACTAAACTCTCCAATTAAAAGACATAGACTGGCTGAATGGATTTCAAAAACCAGAAAAAATGATCTTTTGCTTACAAGACACATATTTAACCTATAGAAATACACATAGACTGAAAATGAAAGGACAGAAAAAGATATTCCATACCAATGGAAATCAAAAAAAGAGCGGTAGTAGCTATGCTTATATGAGACAAAATGGATTTCAAGACAAAAACTAGAAAGACACAAAGAAAGTCACTGTATAATGATGAAGAGGTCAATTTGGCAAGAGGATATAACAATTGTAAATATATACATATAGAACACTGGACCACCCAGATATATAAAGCAAATATTATTAGAGCTAAAGGGAGACAGACCCCAATACAATAATAGCTGGAGACTTCAATGCCCTACATTCAGCACTGGACAGATATTCCAGACAGAAAATCAACAAAGAAACATCGGACTTAATCCGAACTATAGACCAAATGGACCTAATAGATATTTACAGAACATTTCATTCAACAGTTACAGAACACACATTCTTTTCCTCAACACTTAGATCTTTCTCAAGGATAAACTATACGTTAGGTCACAAAACAAGTTATAAAACCTTCAAAAAATTGGAATAATATTGAGCATTGTGGGGTCTATAGAGATTAAGGTGGCAGATAGGAGGCAGGACAAGCTTGCAGCTCCTCCTTGGACTGACAGAGCAATGTGTAGAGACTCACATAGTGAACTTTTGCTCGAAGAACAACTGCAGGAAAATACTAGGAATGCCGAGAGGATCCACAGACCCTTTGAAGGAACTGGATCACCCCTGCAGGTTCCCTGAGATACCAAAAAACTGTGAGTCTGCTTGCTTTCTCAACGGGGAGGTTCGTGGTCTGGGGTAAGTTCTCAGTGCTGGTCACTGGCTATCTGGAAATAGAATCGGTGCTGTTGTGGGGGCATAGTGGGAGTGACACTGGCCTTTAGGACTGCAGGCTGCAGGGGAGCTGGATGAGGCCTGTGACTCCTGTCTTTCACCCACTTCTCTGGTGAACTGTACGACCGAGCAGATGCAACCATAATCACCCTGGGAATAAAACTCCAATGGACTGGGAACCACAACCCCATCCCAAAGGCAGCCACATGAAGCCCTGCCCAAAGAGAATCTGAGTTCAGATATGCCTAACCCTGCCCCCACCTGGTGGTCTTTCTCTACCCACCCTGGTATCGAAGACAAAGGTCATAATCTCTTGGGAGCTCTGTGGCCCTGTCCACCACCTGAGAAACCTGAATATTTAACTAGGTGACCCTAGGGCAAGTTTGCATCCTTCCTATAGGACCGCAGTTGATGCACTCTTGAAAGCGCTACCTCCTGGCTGGAAACCAACAAACACAAAACCAGCACACTAAACAAAAACAACCAAGGACCCTCACAGAGTCCACTTCACTTCCCTGCTACCTCCATCTCCACCGGAGCAGGTGCTGGTATCTACGGCTGTAAGACCTGAAGAGAGATCACATCATGGGATTCTTTGCAGGCATTCCCCAGTGCCAACCTGGAGCCTGGTAGCTCCACTGGGTGGCTAGACCCAGAAAGGCAAAAACAATCACTACACTTCAGCTCTCAGGAAACCCCATTCCTAGAAGAAGGGGGAGAACACCATATCAAGAGACCACCCCATGGGACAAAAGAATGTGAACAGCAGCCTTTGAATCCCAGATCGTCCCCCTGACATAGTCGACACAAATGAGAAGGAACCAGAAAGACAATTCTGGTAATATGAGAAAACAAGGTTCTTTAACACCCCCAAAACATCATACCAGCTCACCAGCAATGAATCCAAGCCAAGACAAAATCTCTGAATTGCCAGAAGAATTCAGAAGGTCGATTATTAAGCTAATCAAGGAGGCACCAGAGAAAGGTGAAGTCCAGCTTAAATGAATCAAAAACATGGTCCAGAAAATGAAAGGGAAATTCTTCAGTGAAACAGAATAACTAAAACAAGAATCACAACTTCTGGTAATCAAGGACACACTTAGAGAAATGCAAATTCACTGGAAAACCTCAGCAATAGAATCGAACAAGCAGAACCTAATCCATCAAAAACAAAGAAAAAAGAATTTTAAAAAATTAACAAAGTCTCCAAGAAGTTTGGGACTATGGTAAACATAAGAATAATTGGTGTTCCCAAGGAAGAAAAGAAATGTAACAGTTTGGAAAACATATTGGAAGAAATAATCAAGGAAAACTTCCCTGACCTTGCTAGAGATCTAGAAATCAAAAAACCCCAAAAGAAGCTCAAAGAACAGCTGGGAAATTCATCATATAAAGATCATCACCTAGGTACACAGTCATCAGGTTATCTAAAGTCAAGACAAAGGAAAGAATCTTAAGAGCTGTGAGGCAAAAGCATCAGCTAACCTATAAAGAAAAACTTATCAGATGAACGCAGATTTCTCAGCAGAAACCCTACAAGCTCGAAGGGATTGGGGCCTTATTTTTAGCTTCCTTAAACAAAATAATTATCAGCCAAAAATTTTGTATCCAGAAAAATTAAGCTTCGTAAATGAAGGATAGATACATTATTTTCCAGACAAACAAATGTTAAAATAATTTGTCACTACCAAGCCAGCACTACGAGATATGGTAAAAGGAGGTCTAAATCTTGAAACAAATCCTCAAAAAACACCAAAATAGAACCTCATTAAAGCATAAATCTCATAAGATCTATATAACAATAACACAATGAAAGAAAACAAGTTATTTAGGCAACAAATAGCATGATGAATAGAATACCACCTCAATATCACTTCATACCTCAATACTAACATTGAAAGTAATGGGCCTAAATACTCCACTGCAAAGATACAGAATGTCAGAATGGATAAGAATTTACCAGCCAAGTTTCTGCTGTCTTCAGGAGACTCACCTAACACATAAGGACCCACATAACCTTAAGGCAAAGGGGTGGAAAAAGATATTCCATGTAAATGCACACCAAAAGCCAGCAGTAGTTATTCTTATATCAGACTAAACAAACTTTAAAGCAACAGCAATTTTAAAATACAAAGAGGAGCATTATATAATGATAAAAGGACTAGTCCAAGAGGAAAATATCACAGTCCTAAATATATATGCACCTAACACTGGAACTCCCAAATTTATAAAACAATTACTACTAGACCTAAAAAATGAGAAAGATGGCAACACAATAACAGTGGGTGACTTCAATAATCCACCGAGAGCACTAAACAGGTCATCAATACAAAAAGTCAACAAAGAAACGATGGACTGAAACTACAGCCTATAACAAATGGACTCAACAGATATTTCCAGACCATTCTACCCAACAACTGTAGAATATACATTCTATTTATAAGCACATGAAACATTCTCCAAAATGGACCATATGATAGGCCACAAAACAAATCTCTGTAAATTTAAGAAAACCAAATTTATATCAAGCATTCTTTCAGACAACAGTGGAATAAAATTGGAAATCAAACCCAAAAGGAACCCTCAAAACCATGCAAATAACATGGAAATTAAATAATCTGATCCTGAATGATCGTTGGGTCAACAATGAAATCAAGATGGCTATTAAAAAATTATTTGAATTGAAACATAATAGTGACACAACCTCTCAAAACCTCTGGGAAAGAACAAATGCAGTGCTAAGAAGTAAGTTCATAGCATTAAATGCCTTCACCAAAAAGTCTGAAAGGGCACGAATAGACAATCTAAGGTCACACCGCACAAAAGTGGAGCAACAAGAACAATCTAAACCAAACTCCAGCAGAATAAAAGAAATAATGAAGATCAGAACAGAACTAAATGAAATTGAAACAAAAAAAAATACATAAAAGGTAAGTGAAACAAAAAGCTGGTTCTCGGAAAATGTAAGTAAAATTGATAGAAAATTAGTGAGATTAACTAAGTAAAGAAGAGAGAAGATCCAAATAAACTCAATTACAAAAGAAACGGGAGATATTACCCCTGATATTACTTGGATAGACAAATAACAGGTAAAGAGATTGAAGCCATATTGAAAACTCTCCCTGACAGGAAAAGCTCAGGACCCAATGGCTTCACTATTGAATTCTACCAAAGATTTCAAAAATTAACACCTATACTACCCAAACTACTCTAAAAAATAGAGGATGATGGAATAATTCCAAACTCATTTTACAAAGCCCGTGTTATCCCGGTACCAAAACCAAAGATACATGAAAAAATAAAAACTATAGGCCAGTATCACTGATGAATATTGATGCAAAAATCCTCAAAAAATATTAGCAAACTGAATTCAACAATATATTAAGAAGAATCATTCATCATGACCAACTGGGATTTATCTCAGGCATGCAAGGATGGTTGAACATACAAAATCAATTAATGTGATACATCATATCAACAGAATGAAGAACAAAAATCATATGATCATTTCAATTGATGCAGAAAAAGCATTTGATGAAATTCATCATCACTTCATGTGAAAAACCCTCAAATAACTGGGCATAGAAGGAACATATCTCAACATAATAAAAACCATATGTGACAAACTCACAGCTACTATTGTAATGAATGGGGAAAAAAACTGAAAGCCTTTCTTTCACGATCGGGTACATGATAAGGGTGTTCACTTTCACCATTGTTATTCAACATAGTAGTGGAAGTCCTAGCTAGAGCAATCAGACAAGAGAAAGAAATAAAGGGCATCCAAGTTGAAAAGGAAGAACTCAAATTATCCTTGTTTGCAGATGGTATAATCTTACATTTGGAAAAACCTACTAAAGACTTCACCAAAAAAATTGTTAGAAACGATATATACATTCAGTAAAGTTGCAGGGTACAAAGTCAACATACAAAAATCAGTAGCATTTCTATATGCCAACAGCAAACAATCAGAAAAATGATATCAAGAAAGTAATCACATTTACAATAACTACAAAAAACCTAAGAATAACAAAAGAAGTGAAAGATCTCTATAATGAAAACTATAGAACATTAATGTAAGAAATGGAAGTGGACACCAAAAATGTAAAGCTATTCCATGTACATGGATTGGAAGAATCAATATTGTTAAAATTTCCGTACTACCCAAAGCAATCTATAGACTCAATGCAATCTCTATCAAAATACAAATGATATTATTCACAGAAATAGAAAAAAAAAATCCTAAAATCTATATGGAACCACTACAGACTCAGAATATCCAAATAAATCCTGGGCAAAAAATAACAAAACTGGAAGAATCACATTTCTTTACACTAAATTATACTACAGAGCCATAGTAATCAAAACAGCATGGTACTGGCATAAAACAGAAACATAAATCAGCAGAACAGAATAGAGAACTCAAAGACAAATCCATACATCTACAGTGAACTCATTTTTGACCAAAGTGTCAGAAACATACACTGGGGAAAGGACAGTCTCTTCAATCAATGGTACTGGAAAACTGGATATCGATATGCAAAAGAATGAAACTAGATGCCTATCTCTCACCATATACCAAAATTTCAACCCTCACTAGAAGAACATGAAACTGCCCATCTCCTTGTACTCTTACCAATACATGTCATTACTTTTTAATCTCTGCTATTTTAATATGTAGAAAATATTTCACTTCTGCCCATTTTTTTCTTCGAGTTTAGCTAAGCACTTTAGTCTCATTTAAATGTGAATTATGCGAACCCAGGAAGGAGTTCACCTGTTTGTGCTTTATATGTTGATAACAAGCAATATGTGAAAAGAGGGGGGAAAGTACTATTATCTCTATTGCTATTTTTGCAAATAGTGAAGTTGATGCTCAGGATATCAAAGAAATTTTCCCAAAGTCAGTGAAAGATCAAATCTCCTAGTTCTCTCCTAATCTGAAGTTGCTAAGTAAACACAGGGCTGATAGACAATCCCAGTTTTTCTAAGTGCAAATAAAAATGTAACATATCTAATTTAGTGATGGAATTGTCCCAGCTTTCTCCTCTCCTCTCTCCTTTTCCTTCTAGCATAATCTTGGCAAAAGAAAGCAAAGGGAGGAGGAAAGTAAGGCAACTGGACTTGGGAGGTCTCCCAAGCATAACTAGAACATATTTTATTCACTTCAACATTTGGCTCCACAACGGTACTTGAGATGACAGTCTGTGAGATGCCTCAGGGCCAATCACATGGCCTCCCTACTGATGTCCTATCTAGGTTGCTCCAGCCTCCCTGGTCTCCAGTTTGCCTTTTGCATGGAGATCCAAGAAGAAATGGGCCACTTGAGGGACAGTTGCTTTCCCCCATGCCACATAAATAGACTCATTTCCTACTTTATTTTCTGTGTTTTTAAAGAAAGATGGAAATGCACTAATCTCTTTCACTCAAAGTAATGTTTGTTTTGTCTTTCTAAAATATTCGTATCCTTCCTTGACACCGAACACTCAAAACAGACCTCTGTGGTAATTAGGTGCAGCATTCCTTCAAATGACTTAAGTAACTCTCCATTTTACTCTAGAACATATGTATATACAAACATACACATATACAAGTATATATATGTATATACATACACACACATATATGTAATACATATACACATACATATATATCAAAAAACATTCAGGCTAGGATGGTTTGTGTGGAGATGGGGGGATCAAACTTCTTACAAAATTTAGGCCCAAGTTATGTCCCCAACTCTGTTATATAGATTGCATTGAAAGTTCAGAATAAATCTATGTTGTTGGGAGTAATTCTACAATGATTCCAATGGAGATGAATAGATGTGTATATATGTATTACGTATACATATACACACACACATACACAAATATATGTGTACACTCCTATATATGTAATATATATGAATACATACACGAGTGTGTGTAAATACACATGATAAATGCCCATGTGGTTGTATGAATGGAGGCAATAGAAATGAGTCCAGAGGCAGTGAGAACAAACATTAGTTAAGAGACTGCTGTGTGCCAAGTACTGTAACTATATTATCTAATCTAACCTTCAAAGGAATTCTTGAAGTGGGAAAAGATGGCACCAGGTTAGTCTGTCAGACCTACTGGACGTATTCACTCTTCAAGTTCCCTGATCATACAGAACGTCTCCAGTAAATGCCTGGCCATATAGAATGCCTCCAGTAAATCTGCATCAGGTGACTTCACTCTGGGCAGTGTTAATTCAGGATGCTTTGTAATAGAGATAAGTAGGAGCAACTTCTTATAAAATTGAAGCCTGAGGTGTATCATCAACTCTTATATATTCCAGAAGTTATTGAAAAACTGGAGTAATTCAGCATGGGAGAGAGATAGGTCAGCATGGTTTTTGTGGAGAAGGGAGGATCAAACTTCTTACAAAATTTAGGCCCAAGTTATGTCCCCAACTCTGTTATATAGACTGCATTGAAAGTCCAGAATAAATCTATGTTGTTGGGAGTAATTCTAGAATGGTACCAATGGAGATAACTAGATTCAACTTCTTCTAAAATCAAAGTGCAAGTTGTGTCATTTCTTTCAGCTGCCTTGATAATATGGATTGCCTCAGTGGAAAGCAAAAGGTAAGAATGGTTTGTTGTGAAGACTGATGAATGGAACCTCTTACAAAATGGAGACCCAGGGCATGTCTTCAACTCTTCAATCTTCCAGATTGTATGAAATGTCTCTAGTAAACCTGCACTGAGTAATCCACATTGGAGGATATTTCTCAGTGGGGACGATCAACGCAGATTCCTTAAAACATATGCCCTTAACTCTATAAAATGTATCAAGTGATTCAGCATTGGAATTGCCAGGACTATCAGGCCAGTGCAGTTTGCATTAAAGACAAACGCATCAGACCTTTGAAAAAAATTGAGGCCTCAGGTATGTCTCAACTCTTCAGCTGAGGATATTAAGAGGCGACTAAGTTCCATCTGCCATAAAGCCCCAGGTGGCAAATTATTTTTGCTCTGTGCTTACCTTAGGAAGCTGCCAAATGTAGCTTCCAAAATCCACAAAGGGATAGAGATTTCCAAGCTGTGTTTCTAAAGCAGAGAAAGCCTGTTAAAGTGGTCACTGTGATGCAGCTGAGGAGACTCTGTCCAGGTCCGAGATCAGGTACTTGTGAGAGTTTCACTGGGCCACAAACCTGGATGGCCAAACTAGAACATGGAAAAAGGTTCATCTGGGCCTTTGAGGCTGAAGGGACTCCATTGCTGGCCATCTCAGGAACTTTCCCTCCTTTAATTTTTTTTTTTTCTTTTTAAACAGCTTAATTGAAATATAGTTCATATGCCATATAACTCACCCTTTAAAGCTAACAATTAAATTTAGTATCTTCACACAACTGTCAAACTATCACCACAATCAATTTTAGAACATTTTCACTACCCCAAAAAGAAACCCCATATCCTTTAGCAGTCAATGCTCCCCCACATTTCCCTCCTAGACCCTCTTATCACTAGGCAACCACTAATCTATTTTCTGTCTCTATAGAATTGCCTAAGCTGTACATTTCATATAAATGAAGTCATAGATTTTTTTTGATTTATCTCTGAAATATAGCTGTCTTCATGTCTTATTTTAAAAATGAGCACTCAGAGAAGTAATTTCCCCATGAATACACAGGTAGAAAGTGGTGGAGCCAGGATATAAACCAGGGTGTTCTAGAAAACCTGGGTTCCAGCCCTACCTTAGCCACTATTTTGCTTTGTGAAATGAAATGATTCAACACATACTTTGGATGTATGTTAGAAAAGATTTGACAAGGTTTTGCCTGTAAGAATTCAGACACAGAGAGCTCCTGGCTTGAGCAATCAGGTGGATGAAGGTTCCATTTATTGAAATATGGGAAAAATGGAGGGAAAGGTAGGTCAAGAGAGGCACATTAAGTGAAAAGCCAAACTAACACTACAGGAAATAAAACAAAATCCTCACATTCTGAAGGTCTCCAGAGTACAAAAGTCAAAAACTAAAACATTGAAAAGAAGAGAGAAAGGAATATAGATATGAAGGGCTGAACTGACTTAGCCATCATAGGCATTTCGATGAAGGAGACAGAATGATTCCAAAACAAACAATTATTAAAAGTATAACTGAGGATAACTTAGCTGAGGAAAAAGCTGAGAATATTGATAAAATGAGTCCCACAAATTCCAAGCAAAAACAATGAAGAGATCCGCACCTAGATAAATATGATGTGTATATGTGTGTGAGTGTTCATGTGTATGTGTGTGTGCATAAAATCCTACAATGATCCAGCTAGAAAAAAAAGTGCTTAATAAACAATAACTACAAGGCTGGACTTCTCTGGAGATTTATTCCTTCTGATATTTAGTATTGCAGAATTTTGCTAGGAAAAATTAAGAACTTCCAGACCTCAAAGCTGTGAAAAAAGGGCTAGCAACAACTGTTATCATCATTAAATACTATCACATTGAGCCCTGAAGAAGCAATACAGATTAATAGAAAACCTGTCAAACTAGGTGCCCTAAGATCTAGCTTGTGATGTTGGTCACATGAAATTACTCAACCCCCTTGAGATCTGGTTCCTTCCAGTTTAATATCAGGATAATTATACTTTCTCATACTTTTATAAGAAGGACAAAAAAATGATGATCTATGCTAACTTGGGGTTACAAATTCACCAGCAAAATCAGCCTAATGTTTTTCACTTTCCTTTCTTAAAGCAGTTCAGCTTTGTCCTTCCCTTCTTCACAGACAGAAATTTGTAGTTGAGACTGCATAACCCATGGGAACAAAAAAAATTCCTCTTTCCTCATCTCAAACTACCAGTTTATCGATGTGGCAGCAACACAGCTAGAAGCATCTCTTTTGCACAGAGAGCAGCAACTCTTTTGACAGTCTAGGTCCTCCAGAATTTGGTCCCATCCTGCTTGCTAAATTGTATACCTGCCCCTCTCAAGAGTGAAGCTGACGGGTCTTCCTATTACATTATTGCTGTCTAATCTACTTTCCATCACCCACTCTGTATTATGGGGCCTGGTTCACACCTGCCCTAGTACCTTTGCTAAATGTAGTTGGCTTAGCATTGACGAAGAGATCCATGATCAGCTTAAATTCCACCTTTGCTATAAAGCTTTCCCCAAGAATGGCAAACATTGTAGAAACTCGATAATTCAAGTTTCTAAACCATGGGACAAATAACGTCATTAATGGCCAAGTCATATTCTTTAGTTTCTGTCCTTCACAATTTAGTTCTGTACTATTCACTAATTTAGGTATATTTTATTGCATCCCAAAGTTCACTGTAATTCTCTTAGTTGTTAGGGGTGGAGAAGTAGGATGTACAAAAGAGTTAGTAATGACATAAGAAAATGTTTAAGCTATAACAAAAGTTAAAACAAATCAAGATAAAATATTGAATTGGATAATAACCTCAACCAGGAAAAAAAAATGTACAGAGGGAAGAATGGAAGGCTGTACGATGAAATGTTGGCAGTGATTATGACCAGGTGATGAAATATATTGTAAAATATATTTCACTTCCACTAAAAAGGAAGTGAAATATATTCAACCACATTCAATCGCCAGAAGCATCTAAGACATTCTCCACTGAGGCCAGCAAACAAAATTATTAAAATGTATGTATAAATAAAAGAAGCCAATAATTTAAATTCCCACCATGAACAGTTAATTACATTTACAAGTTAACAAAATTAAGAGATATGCTTTTGGAGGTAAATTTTGGGCTGCCGTTCCCTAAATTTTATAACATTTCTAAGAAGTAAGTACTTGTTTAAGGCTTTATCTTTTATTAATTTTACCAAAAATAAACAGGTTTATTACATAAAGTTTAAATGTAAAAATATTAATAAACTAGCACTACAGTCTAAATATAAGTGACACAAAATGGCATACATATAAGGAAAATTAATAAATCCACAATTACCGCAGCACTTTTAACACACACCTGTCAAAAAAGTGCCAGATCAATCACGCAAAATTTAACACAATCATAGATTTGAACTACATAATTAACAAGCTTAATCTAATTAAACCGTATAGAACCCTGCACCCAATAATTAGAGAATACACATTTCTTTCAAGCACATGTAGAACATTAGAAAATCTGGCCACACATTGGTTGTCAAGGCACTCCCAAAAATTCCAAAGAAATGCTTTAATGAAGAACACAAGCTCTTTCCAAAATCCCAAGATCCAATAATAAATGATTATGAAAGACAGGAAGGAAGGGAAAGAGAGAGAAAGAGACCTACCAACCTGTGTGTTCAGAAACCGAAAATATAATCTAAATAATGTATAGGCTGAAGATGGATTTTAAATATTTGGAACAAAGTATGCATGGTAAATACTTTAAAAGTGAACACTGAAATAGCCACCACATCACCATCGCATTCAATCAGTCTAGATGATGGAGAACTGATTATGTTAAGAGACGTCAGTGACTACTCTCTTTTATCTCCTTTAGATTCTTTCTTTGTGTTACTCCAAATACCAAAGAGAATTCTTTGATAAAATTTCCAGAGAAAGTATCACTTGGAATGGTTGAGGAGTAAGTGAGATAGAAGGGGTAATTGATGAAGCAAGGTGGGAGATTGGCCAGGTAAGGAAGGGACGGGAGCGAGAGGAGGAAGGGAAAGTAGGACTAATGGACTAGTGTTTGTAGGAAAAGAAGGACTATTTTCTTCTAAGATGAGAGAGAAAGAAAAAAGGAATGGATATGGAAAGAAGCACAGGAAAGACTTAAGTTACATCAAAGGGGCAATAACTCCAACCTTCGGTTACATAGCAGCAGTACCTTAATCTACATAGCAGTACATTAATGCACGTAAAATCCTATGTTTTCTGTATTATTTTTAGACACACAATACACAGGGCATTGTAAAAATTTTTTTCCAACATTTATTTAAAGTTATAAAGCAGTCATCACACCCAATATTTTTCTTCCAGTGGCTTCCCTCTACTCTGTCAAGTCCCTCTTTTCTTTCTTTGTATCTTCTTTATCCAACCCAGTTTTTATCTTTCCTTTGGTGAAATTGTTTGTTCCATGTACATTTGTAATCCATATGCTGCTGACAGTGACTTTGTAGAGCAAGTGAAATATATTCAATCACATTCGACCACCAGAAGCATCTAAGATGTCCCCACCAAGGATAGCAACCCGAAGTTGCTACTTGATCAGGGAGACCAATTCCCACCCCAGCCACATGAAAGAGCCTCTGCAATCATTTTAGAAGGCAGATGTGGGTCAAACATATACAGTACGAGGTTCTCCAAAAGAAGCAAACTCTGTCTGCCTTGCTTCCTTTGAAATGAATAGCACGCTCTTCCAATGGGACACTTTGCAAGCAGCTGCAAGCCCTCTAGTGATGTTACTTTTCAGTTCTAAGCCAAGTACTATTCAAACACTTGAAATGTATTTCATCCACCCTTCACAAAAACCATTTGAAATTTGAAATTATCACTACTATTAGACCCATTCTACAGACAGGGAAACTGGGGTTCTGCTTCACAATATTAGTGTATGGCATACAAGAAAACTGTTTTGGAATCAAGTTAATGGATTGACATTATCTATAATAACTTTGCAAACTCCTCAGGTTTAAATCAGGACTCATCAATCATTTCCTGTAAAGAACCAAATAATGCATATTTTAGGCATTGTGGGTCATATAGTCTCTGTTGCAACTACTCAACTCTTCCACAGTAGTGTGAAAGCAGATATAGACAGTATATAAACAAATGGGCATAGCTGTACACCAAACTGTATTAATGGATCCTGAAATAAAAATTTCATATAATTTTCACATATCAAAGAATATCATTCTTCTTTAGAATTTTTTAACCATTTAAAGATGTAAAAGACATTCCTAGCTTGTAGGATAAAATTGGTTTCAAGTGTAAATTGTAGTAAAAAAAAGAAAAGCAGACAAGAAAGCAGGAAGAGAAAAAGAAGGAAAGAGAGAGAAGGGAAGAGAGCGAGAGAGAGAGGAGAGAACACTGAACACACTTACATTTCTAAGAATGCATCTTAAGTAATCATAAATGTGTGCAAGATTAATTTCTCTTTAAGACAGTTTATACCAGGGTGATTCATAATTCTACAAAGGTGAAAATAACCCAGATGAACAGCATGAGGAGACTGGTTAAGTAGATACAGTAAGTCGATGAAATACTATACTGAATATCATGTGGTAGAAGATTATTCATGATGTGATCATGTTATAAGATAATCAAGAAAATATAAAATATGTTGCTATGATCTCATTTTAGCTAAAAAGCATATTCAAAGACATAAAAATATTGACTAATATGCATCCAAATGTTAACAGTGGATATCTCCAGCTGGTGAGATTTCATGTGATTTTTTTCTTTTATCTTTGTTTTTCTATATTTTTAATACATTTTGCAATGCATATATCTTACTTTCATATTTAGGAAAAAATAAGCTCAACTTCTACCTGCTCCACACCAGTCAGTAGTGCTATAAAATTTCTGAAGGATTACTAAATGTTTCTCCTGGCTGAAAGCATTTTAGGTTTAGGTCCACACATTTTTTTTTTTTTCCAGAAGGGCTGAGACTTCTGTTCACAGGGCCAGTGAACCTACAGACAACCAGCAGGTGCATGGAAAGCAGTAATCAATGAAATCCACACATAGTGCCCCAAACGTATTTTTGACCAAAAGTATCCCCTGAAAGCCATTTTAAAAAAAAAAAAAAAGTGTGTTGCAATGTAAATAACTTGAAAGCTGTATCTAAGCAAGCTCCCAGCTTGGTAAGAAAGACTGAAAACTGACATAAAGTACTATGTAAGTTTACGATCCTTATACAAACTCAAGCTCTGGACTCCAAGAGCTCTCACCCATGACTCGCTTTTATACAACTCACAAAATTGCAAGGAAGCTCCATAAGGCTTCCCATTGGCCTTATGCACCAACATGAGGCCAGCAAACTTCAATATTCCTCTATCCCATACTTGTCATCCTTGGTCATTGCCCTGAATATAAATCCCTTTGTCAACTACAGTCTATGGCACCCCATTGTGCTTATTCTCTCTGCCTCAAGATTGTATTGCTGCCCTTGTCCATAAACATTATCGTTGTGTGTTCTGGATCCTTAAGATCATGGTAGATTAATTCATATACTTCCTAAACTTGACAGAATTCTTTTCTAACTTAAACCTTTAATGGAACCTGGCTCTTCTCTGATGACACTGCTTTCTCTGAAGGGTTTCAAGTGAAGATTGCTTAGACTGTCATCTACTCCCGCCATTGCAGGATCAGAGTATTGGTGATATGGCCCTGTTATTTCCTACCCAACATCATGATCATTATTCATGGACCATTACTCTAAAGACTTCTGGTCTGTTGAAATGTTTGTTTCTCAACTATATACCCCTCCAGGCCTCCTAATAATTCTTCCACATTCAGGATGATTCTGGGGAATAGTTTACTGCTTCTTTTACCCCATCCTGTTATCACTCTCAAAGAGTCCTGCCATCCATAGGTCTCTGCATTTCCTCCCAGCCTAGTAGGTATCTCCTATCTTCACTTTCTTTCCTGCCCTGCCTGGATATGATGGCTATGATTACAAACCACTTGTCCTCCAGTCCCCTCAGTGTCTTTTAACCACTGTCCTTCTGCCAAAACCCTAAATCTCAAACCCTGGTCTAATTTTACAATCCACCCTTTCTGATTTACACAGCAAGAGAAAGACATGCAAATCTGGAAGTTTGGCATCATTACAAATTCATGATTGCCAACCTTTGCTGGATTCTCAGCCACACTCTTTTATACTTTTCTTCAGTCCATTTTCTATTCTGCTTAATGACCCTGTTCAGTTTTTACTCCCTTGCTCAAAAGTCCTTAGATCAGTCCCTATCCCTTCCAATTTCAATCTTTTGCTGGCCTCTCTGCTTCATCAAGACAATTGAGGCCATCAGCTATGATTTTCTTTAACTTTCCACATCACAATATAAGCATTCAAGAGTGAGGACACTGGGTTCCCTCATCTAGTTCAAGGTCAATCTGTTCCCTCTGTGCCCTGGCCCACATCTTTCTGTTGCTTCTGGGGCATTGGTCTTCAAGTCCCTTCCTATATCTCAAAGCAGTCTCTCCCTTATCTTTCAGACTCCAGTAGTTATGCTAGAGATGCTCCATTTCCTTAAACTTGAAAAAATACCTCTTCCTTACAGATGTGCTCCCTCTAGAAACCACACTCTCCTTTCCAGCAAAACCTTTGCAAGGACTGGACTATTCACTAACAATCTTCTCTCTTCCTTCCCTTCCTACTCATCCCTCATTCTGCATATCTGTTTGTTGCCCTTTCAATTTCATGGAAGGGGCTCTTGGTAAGGTCAGCAGTGACCTTCCATCTGCAAAGTCCTATGGCTATTTTCAGTCTTTATCATTCCAGACCTCTCTTCTACATCTGACAATGTTGAACACTTCCTTTTCCTTTGCATCCACGACAATGCAAACTCCTGGTTCTATTTGCTCCTCTCTGACTCAAGGACTCTCTCGTAAGGCCTGCCACAGGATTCAGAACTAAACTTGACACGTGTATGCTTAACGTGGCTCATTATGTTCCAATTCCCATTGCCCCAACTTCCCTGTCCTTACACCACTTCACTGGTGAAATGTCCTTGTTATAATTTTCAATACCTAATCAACATTTTTAACAATAGTATATATCTATTAAAAGATGATGCCCTTATCATCTTTATGTCACATTATGTGATATAATTTTATTTTTTTAATGTTAACATACTTCTCCTTGAATTCAGAAGAGCCACAGCATGAAATGGTGGGCCTTGGTTTAATAATTTTAAAATAAAAATGTCAACTTATTTCTAAAATATTATGATTATTAAATGAGATAAAAAGTGCCAGAGTGACCAGAATACCGCCTGGCACAAAGTAAGTCACATAAAAAATGTTTACTGAATTCAAATCTAAAGTCAGTGAGTCTCCCTGGCCACTAAACAATTGGCCAGTTGGCAAAACACAATGTTAGTCAAGGCGAGTAAAGCGTATCAGTTCAACCAATTGTCTGGTGTAGTGACATCAAGGCCAGAGGTCAGTATCCTCTGGTGTATGTGCCAAAGTATGCAAACCAGTGTTCGTTCAGCATTCTCTTCCCCAAACTGTGACCCAGCACACCTTGGCACACTCCTTTATAATAAAGTGCTAAACATCAGCATAAAGAAAACCAGTGGCAGATGGACTGGATACTGATTTTTACAAGCAGTCATTTTGGCATTATGCACCCAGTCTTTGAGTAATTCTCCTCCCCAAGATTAATGAGGTCACCACGGGAGTTTGTGAATAGACATAGGGGGTGAAACTGCCACATTTCTTTAACTCCTCTTTTTAGACTGTCAAGTGAAATTACTCAGTGTGACTTTAGTAGTGCCCAAGGCAATCACAAATTTAGCACACATTACACATATCCATTGCATCTCCTCTACTGTGCCCCTTATTCAAAGTGGCATCTGATTGTATTGGGAAAATACTTGTTCTTATGTAAGCTTCCTTAGACCTTATAAAATGTACGGTCACTTGCAATATAACTGACACAAAGATGTTTACATAATGCGACACTGATCTTTTTGAATTTGGAAGTGGCACTAAGGCATAACCTTTTTTTTCCAGAATGGCATGCAGGTTTTCATTCTACATTTTCCCAAAAGCATAAATGTTTAAAAACTTACCTGTGCAGTTAATAAACTTTATCATATAGGAAACTTTCAGTAAAAAGTAATACAGCGTGTCACATATTTTCTTTCCTGAGTACAAGGACTCATTTGTAAGTTTTAAAATTCCCAAACCATTTGTCTCCCTAAATATCATCTCATTCATACTTTGAAGTTACCACATGGATTCAGTTCATTTACATCCAAATGTATACACTGACAGTAACATTTAAAATATGTAACATCTATTAACATCTGTTCTTCTTTTGTTCAAAACACAGCGAGGTGTGTTTCCAGTCAAGTTTTCATTCAATACTGATAAGCTGTAAGTAGAGATATATCTGTAAACATGTTAAATAAAAGGCCAAGAGCCTTTTGTGCTCTCTCTTTAATGTCACTGCAAATAAAGAAACAGAAAAATGCAGGCAGACCAAAAAAAAAAAAAAAAAAGAAAAGAAAAGAAAAGAAAAGAAATTTCTAGACCTAGAGAGAAATAATTCTGGGACCAAGATACACCTGTTCTCTCAAGCCAGCCATCTCATCTCAAATTTTTGAAACAATATCACAAAGTGTCACAAGAAAGTATACACAGATACTTATTTTTGGCAAATCATTTCTACATGCTTTCAAAAGAATGGACCATGCAAAAAGTTCTAAGGTAGACAGGATCAGTCACACAGAACCCCTCCACCCAGAGATCACTAACAGTATTTAAGCATAGGTTCCTCCCATTGTACTTGTCTAGGAGTAAGTAAGCTAACACACACATTTCCACTTAAATACATCACGCAGGGAAAGCTGAGATTGCAGTGTATGCAGAGCTCTTTTTATCAGCATTACACTAAAAATATTTCTGATTTCACTAAATATCTTTATAAACATATGTTTTAGTATTTATATATAAAACTCCATCCACATGGAAGTGCAAAGCTAAAAATAAGTTTGTGAAAAAAAGGGTATTAAGACTACCTTGGATTTGATAGGAAAATCTGAAGCTTGGAAGTGATTACAGCAGCCACACCTCACACAAACAAAGTAATCCTTGACTTCTTATGTCAATTGCATGGAATGCCTTGGAAATTCCTGGAATTGAGGCAATAGAGCAATCAGGTGTTTGTGCTATGGGGAAAATAAAGACTGAATGATGATGGTCCAAACCTCATGTCATTCTATCTTCTGTTACAGGTCCTGGAAAGGTCCACCATATGTTTAGGTGAAGGCGGAAGAGAGAGGGACAGAGAGCGTGTGTGTGTGTGTGTGTGTGTGTGTGTGAGAGAGAGAGAGAGAGAGAGAGAGAGAGAGAGAGTGTGTTACAAAGAAGAGGTGTATGATCACAGGGGCACTTTAATCAAATAAGTTCTGCTTTAATCTGCTTTATACACATTGGATAGAATCGTTGGCAGCTTCTTTTAAGTAAAATAAAATTCCACTGCCAAATACATAAATTCTTATATAAATACATACATACAATAAAATAAAGAGATAAAAATTTTTGAAGCACTAGTATAGAATAAAGAACCCAATACTGCGCCCATGGACTGGGTTCATTTCCTAGCCTAGTCATGTCATTAAATGTATGACCTTAAGGAAATCATTTTTTTCTCTCAAAGTCTCAAATTTCCTTACTGTGAAATGGAGATAGAAATATGGTGGGATCGTAAACTAGTTCAACCATTATGGAAAACAGTATGGCGATTCCTCAAGGATCTAGAACTAGAAGTACCATATGACCCAGCCATCCCGTTACTGGGTATATACCCAAAGGATTATAAATCATGCTGCTATAAAGACACATGCACACGTATGTTTATTGCGGCACTATTCACAATAGCAAAGACTTGGAATCAACCCAAATGTCCATCAGTGACAGACTGGATTAAGAAAACGTAGCACATATACACCATGGAATACTATGCAGCCATAAAAAAGGATGAGTTTGTGTCCTTTGTAGGGACATGGATGCAGCTGGAAACCATCATTCTCAACAAACTATCGCAAGAACAGAAAACCAAACACCGCATGTTCTCACTCATAGGTGGGAACTGAACAATGAGATCACTTGGACTCGGGAAGGGGAACATCATACACCGGGGCCTATCTGGGGGAGGGGGGAGGGGGGAGGGATTGTACTGGGAGTTATACCTGATGTAATGAAGAGTTGATGGGTGCTGACGAGTTGATGGGTGCAGCACGCCAACATGGCACAAGTATACATACATAACAAACCTGCACGTTATGCACATGTACCCTAGAACTTAAAGTATAATAATAAAAAAAAAAAAGAAAATTTTAGCTGATTAAAGAGAATTCAAAGAGCTTTAGGTGTCCTCTATAAATTAGACTTCAAACAGTTCTTACAAATTATTTTACTGATTTTAAATATTATTATTCCAACATATGGATTAAATTGTGTAAGGATATAAACAGGTCAAATATTAAGCCAGTAATAGCTTGAGAAAAAAAGGATTTACGATTTTACTTGTCCTCAGTTGTCTGCAATTGAATTATCTCTAAATGGGGAAAGGTTTTTCTCTTCCTTATACATAAAATACAAAACTAATTAAAATATCAGATTTTTCTATCCATCTTCATTTATTATTTTTGAAATATTTCACTAAAAAAGACAATAGATGAAAATCAAGAAATGTCATAAATAATTGTATGACTGCTTTAAGGACCACTCTAATTATATAACTTTGGTTCAGCAGGGACTTCAGATTCCAAGTAACTCACATTCTTAAATTTACAGATCAAAAACAACAACGCATATTCAGATAAAGGGACTTATCCAAAATCACTCTGGATAACTCACTAAGCATGTTAGTAAAAGAAAAAGCTTTTATATTATTCTGCAGTAAAATTAACTTTACTTGATTTTGTTCAATTAAATGTACCTACTTTTCCTGTTACACATTGTCACTGTTTATGTGTATTTATTGCTATTTAATTTGTATTCTGTTGTTTGATACTTTATCACATTCACCATGCAAATCTTAGAATATTTGCCCCAACCGAGAGCCAAATTTTGTCCTAAAACTTGTGAACCAAAGAGTTCCATTACTTTAACAATATCAGTAGAACCTTGGTTAAAGTATGTGGAAATGGATTCAAAGGATGTTAGTCCAGGAAATAAACAACTTATATTTAGGTCAGGCCAAATTTATTGATACAGATACACGGATCAGAAATTCTGAATTGAAAGTGTTAGAGAGGACAACTGGGCCTGCATCTAATATTTGCTCAATTAGCTGCATAAAACTTGAACTCAACTGTGGCCTAGGTTTAGTAATGAGGTTCCAGAACTTCTTTGATAAAACATAGAAGAAATAATTTAAAGATTTAGGAAGATAGGATAGTTGACATGGATTTACCATTTTAGACCTATTCAGGCATCCCCGAGATGACTCAGAGCACTTTCTTTATCAAAGCATTGAGAAACTCATTGTGAAGGGAAACACTAAAAAAAAAAAAAAAAGAAATATCAACCTCACAGGATTATTATATGTAGTAATGAATGGCATAAAAGAAAGCATATATCATGGCACTGAAGGAGTGCCACTCCAAAATATGCCGGATAAGTGTATTGATTATTTTGAATTGAAAACAATGCAGAAATTGTAGTTTCAGAAACCTGGCTCTTCCGGCATTCAGCAAGCTGTGAAAGCCAGGAAGATACCTCTGAAAGGTGTACCCTCTCGAAACCAGGGTGAGAAAACCGTCCTTATTACCAGACACTTGGAATTGATGGCCGCCATGGACATGAATAAACATACCTAATGAAGTAACTCGTATCTTCCACCTGTTTTATACCCGTAATATATCTCCTAGTGACTCCTCTAGGAAATTTTACTGCCCTATCCAGATCTTCTTAGTCCTATCATTTCTTTTCAAATTTATTGCTCTTTGTGTAGAAAATGTATAAGCATCTTGCTTTGGCCACTTGTTTAGACTTCACTCTTTTTTTTTTTTTTTTTTGAGACGGAGTCTCGCTCTGTCGCCCAGGCTGGAGTGTAGTGGCCGGATCTCAGCTCACTGCAAGCTCTGCCTCCCGGGTTCACGCCATTCTCCTGCCTCAGCCTCCCGAGTAGCTGGGACTACAGGCGCCCGCCGCCTCGCCCGGCTAGCTTTTTGTATTTTTTTTAGTAGAGACAGGGTTTCACCGTGTTAGCCAGGATGGTCTCGATCTCCTGACCTCGTGATCCGCCCGTCTCGGCCTCCCAAAGTGCTGGGATTACAGGCTTGAGCCACCGCACCCGGCCTAGACTTCACTCTCTTATGAAGATCTCCTGTACTTGTACAACTAATAAAATTTGTCTGTTTTTATCTTGTTAATCTGCCTGGTGTCAATTTGGTTTCTAGATCCAGCTGAAAAGCCCACTAAGAGCTAAAGTAGGGCTGGAGGTGATCTCTGGCTCTCCTACAGTAACTATTGCATAGTAGGTACTTAACACACGTTACATGAGGCTCAATTTACCTGCAAAGATGAACTTAGAAGAACATTATCATGAAGTCAAAATCTCAGACTGACTCTATGATACTGCACATAATCTCAAATATCATTAACCAGTTAGTTCAATAGTCAAGACCAGGGTTTGGCAAATTTTCTGTAAAGGTTAGAAAGTAAATAATTTTAGTTTTGTACACCATACCATCTCTCTCACAACTATTCAACTCTGCAATTATAGTGCAAATCCAGAAATAGACCTATGTAAACAAATAAGCATGCTCCAATCAAACTTTTACTTACAAAAACATGTGGAGTGTCTGCAGGCTCTACTTTGCCAACCACTAGGTTTAAAAGTTAGACACAGTTAGCCTGGCAAGTAATTTGGAAGAACCATGGCAAAAATCCTCCATAGAACTTAAGAATAAGAAATAAAGTGAAAATGTGGATGCCAAAGAGTCCAATGGGAAAGATGAAAGCTGGATTTTTGTCTCAGTGGCCTTGAACCTAATAACAAATGACTTTCTTGATCTGAGATCTAAGCCTTAACCACTTGAGTCAATGGCAATGAAAGCTGGCCTAATTACTAGGAAGCTCCAGGACCTCTAACAATCCTACCAGACACTGTGGTGATAACTTCAAATGATTCACCAGTATTTGTATTTATGTGTGTCTGCAAACGATGTGTAATGTAGGCATCTGTTTCAGTTATCTAGTGCTGTGTAAAAACCATCCAGAACTAGTAATTCAAAATAACATTTTACTATATTACCTCACAGTTCCGTGGGCTAACTGGGTCAAACTAAGAAGTTCTTAGATAGATCTCTTCTGCAGTTGCAGCCACCAGGGCTGCATGTCTAAAATGGCTATTTTACTCACGTTTCTGGCACCTCAGCTGGGGCGACTAGAGCAGCTAAGGGCTGGTCAGACATCTCTCTCCCTCCATGTGGCCTCTTCCTGTTTAAGTTTCTCCAACATGGTGGAGTAGACAGTCAGACCTCTTACCTGGTTCCCAGCTTCTCCCGGAATAAACATTCCAAGAAACCCAGACTGAAGTTGCAAGTCTTCTTATGATCTAGCCTACAAAGTCGTGCATTGTCACTTCTGCCACATTCAATTAGTCAACTGCTAGCCCAGGTTAAAAGGCAGGGCTTGAATCCAGGGAAGCACAGTCCACCAGAGGCACGTTAAAAGGTATACATTTTAAAGATCCAGTTTTTGGAATAGGTCTTGGCAGACTTATTTAAAAGCCTGAAGCCAAAGTACATCACAAACTCTAAGCTTATACTATCTAGTATAAATGTGTACCTCCCTAGATAATTTGGCTACAAAGTGCAACACGTCAGCAAGTTAGTCAAATCTCATCTTCCTCAGGGACACTCAGAGCCACTTTACAATAAAGATGTAAAATCTCTTCAAAGCAGCTGAAGATATTTGTAAAACATTTTTGAAGCTGGATTTTGAGGCAAAAACACAATAATTTCCCAAGATTCTATACATAAAACCCATTTGAAGGTAAATCCAAAGCAAAACGGCAACGGCTCCTGGATTATTTGACAAAACGTAGCAGAAAGGATGAACCAACAGAGAATCTCAGCATTATAAGGGACTCAAGAGGATCTAATTCAATTTCCCACACAAGGCAGATTGTATTTTCTGTAATAAATTATAAGGAATTTCAGGGAACGGATATTTTTACCACCCACTCCATGCCCACCTAATTAACTCCTGCCAACAACTTTATGAGGTCATTATAAAGTAGGCAATATCATTACTCCCATTTTACAGATAAGAAAACTGAGACTCTGATAAATTAAGTGATTTGGCCTAGGAAGCATATGTAGAAATTGGAAACAATAGAATCTAAAATATATTCTGGGTTGAGGCAAAGTAATCAAGCATTCAGTTTGTCATGAAGTAGCCCATTCCAATTCCAATACTGGGCAGTTCTAAAGATCAAGGGGGAAAAGAAAAAGAAAAAACATGCTCCAGAAGTTTGTGTGGTCAGTCAAGAAGCCCCTCCTGCCAAGTTTCTTATGCTCAAAGTGCAAAGCTGGACTTCAGTGACACCAGAACTCCTTGAAATAATATGTAAATTGTGCTGTTCACAGATGTCTTTTATAATAGTGGATCTATAACTCTGATCAGATTATTTAAAGAGGACAGCTCCAAAAAGATTATTAACAGCCAATCCATAAGACAGAGTTATGCCCAACAAGAACGGACCAGGTGTCTATTCATAAAGACAGCAAACCTAGGCCGTGATCCTCAGGGGTTCACATTCCAGTTGAGCAAACAGAAAATGCATCCATGCAACCACAGCAGGCACAAAATAATATTAACACTAAATGGTAATATTATTAACATTACTTAGGTCCCTACCCCTCTACAGATAAGTAACAGGGCTAAGCAGATGCTTTCCCCACTAATTGTTTTGGCCATAGAACTCTTTATCCAAATATTTGCTGATGCCAAATAGAAGATACAGATTAAAATGGAACTTCTTTGGTGGAAGTGATGATAGCTTGCCCATAGCCCTTTCTGTTTAGCTTTCCTTGGACACCAAACCACCCATCTTCCACCAACTTCCTTTTCATAAAATCTTTGGGATTTCTTCAGAATATACCTATAGGGTTCTTCTGAAGCACAGTTTGAAAACCACCAAGTATAACTCTTAGGATGGTCTCCGCAAACCCATTTATCTCTATACTTCTAGCACTATGCCTCTGTATTATACCTAAGTAGCCAATGAGCATATAATGTGTTCCTAGCTAGATTACACAAAGAGTTGTTTGGGAATAAGATTAAACGACGAAAAGACATTCTGAGAAGGAAAGAGAAAAACCCTCAAAGACATAAACAAAGGGAAACTTGGCTGAAATATTGAAAGGCAAAGGTAGGAAGAAGGAAGGCATCAACCAAGTCACTGAGTGACCTAAGGAGTTTTGATCCTTCAGTAGAAGCAAGGAAAAACCAATGCATGCACTTTGCAGCTCACTGCTTTCTGCTCTGCTGGGGTCTGAATGACAGAAGAACCATGACAACTGAGATGGATGGATGTTTCTTTATTCAGTTCTCTACCACCTTCCTGCTGCGAGTTAATAACCTTGCAGTCTCAGGAGGCAGATCACAAGCATTTCAAAGGAAACAAGGAGAACTTCAATGGACTTTCGGCTCTTCTTTGAATTTTTTGGTGCCAAGGAAAAATCAGGTTTATTTGTCAGCTCTCCTTTCCTGGCCTGGTGAAATAATTAGAAGACCAAAGTCAGAGTATCCGATTCTACAAAAAAAAAAAAAAAAAAAAAGGTACAGCTCATATTCAAGGCCTAATTTGGAGAGATTTTTTGGCTCTTCCTTTTCCCCTCAGCTCTGTGAGGAAACTCCTAGCTTGTACTGGATCATATCAAATCAGAGCAAAATTGGAGTTTCTGACAACTACTGCTTTAACACATCAATTTTCTCCGGAAAGGTAAGTTACATTTGACATTTTTCTTTTCGTAACTGATTTGCAGAGGGGTAAATAAGTAATACTAATAATAAAAATGATGAAATGCATTCACAGACTTTGTAAAAGAGGAAAGCCAGAAAGTTCACACTTATTCCTTCCAATGAGGTAAGTCTTTCCTTGGCATTTGGATTTAATAGACCTTTATCAATCACTGACTTAGGTACAAGAGAATTTTCACCAGGTTAGTATGAAGCTTATGTCACTGCCCCATTTTAGAGACAGGAAATCAAAGCTCAGAGTGATGTACTAGCCTGTCCAAAGTAACACTGTAAGGAAGTAGAAAGATGAAAAATTTTTTACTACAACTTCAGAGCTACTTTCAATATACTACAGGGTCTTCCTTACAAGGAAATAGTCAAAATTTTACTGAGAAAAAAGCCATGTAAACATACGTGACATTTTATAACACCCGCCTCTGTGCTTCTAATCCCTAAGTGTCATATTTCAGGCACCTTCCACTTCTACACCAAGTGACTGCAGCACACGGCAGAGCTCCTGAAGCTTCGAAGCACTGAAGCATTGAAGCATTGAAATAGGCAATGGTCTTGGAAGCATTCAAGCTAGCAACTAATATGATCTTTTCTTGCGTAGAGCAACTGTTAACTAAAAGTGAAAATTAGTTTGGGATGAGCTGATTTCTCTCCTTTGCTACATGTCTTATTATAATCTCTAACATAATACCTGAAGAGAAAACCATCAGCAGGGCAAAGTATCGTCCAGTTACAGGGTCCACATGCTGTCTGAGCATACTGTGTTCTCTCACTGAATGATTATGGCGTCCTTCTCTAAAAATGACTTCCATCTGCCTTATTGACATATTCCAAGTGCCTTTCAAACATGAAAAACATAAACTTTATAATAACAACAGCAAAATAGATGCCTTGAGTACTTACTCTGTCTGCTAGGTGCTGGAAACACAGTGACAAAGCCAGCGTTCAGAGCCTATAATCTAACAGAAGAGACACTTGTTCACTAAGTAATCACCATTCACTGGGACAAATGGCTCAATAGAAAAAGTACCTACAGTAGGGAAGCCAGTCTGAAAACTCAAAGAAGCTCCAGCAGGAAGTGGCATCTAAGGCAAAACATAGGAAGAATGAAGGGGAGTTAGCTAGGTGAATGGGGGAAGTGGGGAGAGAATGTCATCCAGAGTTAACAGCATGTATGAAGACCCAGAAGAAAGACCATGTTCTAGAAACTAAAATATGTTTATCCTGACTAGAGTTGTATGTGGAAATGGAAGGGAGGGAAAGTGGCGAATGGCTCAAAAGTTGAAAAAGTAAATAGGGGCCCAGTTTTAGAGATCTCATAGGCTATGGTGTCTGGAGCCCAGCAGGAAGTCCCTAAAATAAGTGGCTTGTTCTTCTTATGTGACTTGCAAGTAGCAAATGCGGATTCCAAGCATCTTGAAGACTGGGCTTATTTTTCTTAAATACTTCACTTATTGATTTTTCTACTCCTATTTATTTTGCTTAAATAGAAGTCTTCTAAGGATAGATGAATGCTCTGAAAAAACATCAAAGGTTTTGTGATATTGGAGGATTGGAGTTAGGAATTACTTTGTAAATTTCCTTTTTCTTTACTTTTTAAAGCTATTGGTAATAATTCTTCATTTTTTGTTAAAACATGAAAGAACTGTGGGAATGTTTTCATGATAACAACACAAAAGACAACGTTTTCTATAATGTCTGCAGCACGATTGGCCCATATCATTCAATTTGCTGTATCTAATGGGTAGAAACATCCCCTAGCAGTAACTAGACACAGTATAAACATCGTTTGGCAATGATCTATCTTTCTATCATCTCTCCATCTACCAACCTATCTATTGCCTCATTTCAAAATCATTTGAAGTAGATCTAACAAATACATAATGAAAACATGATTTAAAAAATAGGTAAAGAAATTAGCAGGAAGAGTAAATCAGAACATGTCACTATGATCAAGCCCAGATCAGAACCACACTCAGAAAGGCACATCCAGTAGTGTCTAACTGTTCAAAAATGCCCCAGACTTGATTTTGAGTTTTCTAATGGATAAATCACAGAGACTTAATTTTGTTATAATAGTGATCTTCAATGTTAGCTACATATTAGAATCAGGAGGAGGGTGAGAGGAGGGTTTTTGCAAAATTAGCCTCACCATTTGAAAAATTAAGTTCCTCAGACTGGGGCACTGTATTCATGCATATTCAATATGCAGCTATGGTTTTGTTATTTAGTGGGTCTGGTCACTGAATAACAAAATTCCAAATACTCCTAAGTTTAAAAACACACTAGTTGCTGAAGAGAAACACAGCTTTTCCTGGCAATGAGGTCTGCGAGAACTTCTTCCCTTTCACGGGTTCTTCTAAAGTGTATTTGGGAGATTCTGGACAATGCTCCCAATACCACCCTTACCACAAGCACAGTGAGAAGTCTGTGACGGAGACTTTTTGGAGTGGTCTCTATTGGAAGACCATCACCTAATGCTGAAGTACAATTCAGAGAAGGTGGGCTTAGGAGAGTTGAGGAGCATTTCAGGGACATAGCTCTCTGATGTGCTCATTTCATTCAGAAAGACCATTTCTAGAGGAGCAGACAAAAAAAGAGCTTCTTCACCCACTCACCCACCTCCAAAAGAGAAGTCCTTTAAAACTCAAGCATTTCTCAGCAGCCAAAGTAACAGCTCAATGTGCAGTAATTTCAGATGATATATTTAAATCATTAGAGATAGGAAGTATCCTTAGTTTGCCAAGGGACCAGTAAGTAAACCTTAAAAGTCATTTTTATGTCAAACAAATGCTTAAAGATCACAGAGAAAGTCACTAGTGATCTATGGAATAATAGTGCACCTGACCTATGACATAGGGGAACATTTGCAAATTCTATTGATTTTGACCTTTGCCAATGCAACAGAAACATCCCGTCATCACAAATGTGTTTAAGCCTAATAGGATATGGAGCTCCAAATGTTATAATCTACTTTAAAAATCAAATAAGAGCCAAGATGCTGTCATATCCATGACATTTCTGCTGCTTCTCACAGCCATCTTGTGCTTGGGGGTCTCCAAGAATTCTGCTCTACCTCATCCTCCTTTCTCTGAGTTCTGTGGAGTTTGACTGAAAACCACCCTGGAGTTTCTACTTCTTCTTACCATCTACAGTGAAAGTTTGCAGAGTGCCCACCATTATGTTCAAACATTTTAGCCCCGGAATCATTTTTGTGAATTGAAATGTGGCCTACATCAAAGTCAATTAGTTAAAAAATAGATAAGCATAGAGCTTCTCTGGTTGAAAGAACCCCATCACCCCACATCCTTTTTCTCAAAAGCCCTAGGTCTCTGGGGCTTGCTTCAAACATGGATTTGAAAACCACTGCCATGCACCAAGCATAGTGTATTAGTCCCCGTTTTCACACTGCTGATAAAGACATACCCAAGACTGGGCAATTTACAAAAGAAAGAAGTTTAATGGACTTACAGTTCCACATGGCTGGGGAGGCAGCACAATCACAGCAGAAGGCAAGGAGGAGCCAGACACGTCTTAGATGGATGGCAGCAGGCAAAGAGAGAGAACTTGTGCAGGGGAGCTCTTTTTAAAACCATCAGATCTCATGAGACTTATTCACTAGCACGAGAAAAACCCACCCCCATTATTCAAGTACCTCTCACTGGGTCCCTTCCGCAGGATGTGGGAATTCTGGGAGTTACAGCTCAAGATGATATTTGGGTGGGGACACAGCCAAACCACATCACATGGGTTTTGGTGAGCGCTGATACTCTAAATCTGAACGTAGGCTCAGATCAAGCAGCAGAATCTGTTAGCTCCAGTGGAGACAACTCTTCTACCACAATACACTGAACCACCTATTTGTCCCATATCTCCCTAAAGCCTCGCTTTCCACTGCTGCTTCTCTACAGAAGAAAATTTAGTGTATTGAGGGAAAAGGATACTGCACTTGGAGTCAAGAAAGCTGAGTTTCATCTCTGGCTGCATCATGCGCCAACTATAGGCAAGATTTTTCAAATCTCTGACCTGACCCTCACTTCCTCTCTGCATATACTAAAAATAATTCCTTCCTCACAGAATTGCTGTGAAAATTGAAAGAGGTAATGTTCATGAGCATGCTTGATAGAACTAAAAAACAGTATAGAATTAGAAGGCTATTTTATTAGTTTCCTATTGATGCAAAAAAAAAAAAAAGATTACCATAAATTCAGTGTCTGAAAACAACAAAAATTTATTCTTGCAGTTCTGGAGGTCAGAATTCCAAAACAAGTCTCTGGGTTACAATCAACATGCTAGCAGACTGTGTTTTTTCTGGAAGCTCTGGGGGAGAATCTATTTTCTTACCTTTTCCAGTTTGAAGGGGTTGTTTGCATTCCTTGGCTCATAGCTCCACATCACTCTGACCTCTGCATCCATGGGCAAATCTCCTTCTCTTGTCTGCCTCCCCCTTTTATAAAACCGTTAAAATTATATTGGGCCTGCCCAAATATTCCAGAATAGCCTCCCCATCGCAAAATCCTTAATCACATTTGCAAAGTCCATTTTACCATTTAAGGTAACATATTCACCTGTTCCAGGGATTAGGATATGGACATCTTCGGGGAAGGCATTATTCAGCCTAGCACAGTTATGTATTAGATATTGTGATGGATAGTTTGAATTTGTCCCTCTGGATCTATACTCCAACCCTCTCCACATTCTGTGTGCCCCAGAAGACTGATCTCTACAGACTACATCAAACCAACTCCCCTTTCCCTCTGGCTTCCACTTGACTATGCCCAATAGGAGGTACTGGCAGGACAGTGAAGGAAGGGCAGGGTATGTGTCCACACCACCAGATCCCTTGGTTCTGGACTACAGATTGGTAGCAGTTATGTTCCTCTACCAAAAGCCTTAGCAGGCCTTCTCCACGCAGCTGCTGCCCTCTCCAAGCTCTGTAACCACCCCCACTCCTAGTTTCATCAACACACAGGGTGATAATCCACCCCCGCTGTTGCTTGTCCTGGGATGCTTCCTTCTCCTTTGTTGGCTTTCTTTAACTATTAACCTTAAATCCTGACCACAGCTTTGTATACGGTCCCTTTATTACTTTATCCGCTAGCTACCCACTTTGAGTGTACCACCTGTTTCCTGTTGGGACCCTCCAACTGATAAAATACTGATATTATTTTGGAAAGCTTACCATGACCACCTTTCAAAATCTTCATACCTGCGCTCACTCCCTTGACTTCTCTAGTTTATTTGATAATGTCAACAACTCTTCCTTACTTTTCTAAATAAAGGATAGGTATATTCTCTCAAAATAATCGGGACATCAGGTTTCTTTTAGCTCATTGAACAGGCCAAGTTCTTTCCACTTCAGGATCTTTCTACATGCTGTTCCCTCTGGCTGAAATGTTCTTCCAATTGCTAGATCCTTATCATTTGGATCTCAGTTTGAATGTCATCTCTTAACGAAGTCCTCTCCTCTGATTTAAATTAGACAACCAGTATTCTCTAGAACAGCACAGCTTATTTCCCTCATAAAATTTTCACATAATTTGTAAACATATAATACATAATTTGTCTGTCTCCAAAAGGGCAAGAGATCGTGTCTATATTATTCTCCCAGGGCTGAATGCAAGGCCTTGAAAAAGTTGGTACTGAACAAAAGACATATGTTCTGCACAATGTCATTCTATTTTTCTCACTTAATCCTTAGAACAACTATTCAGATAAGTAGATATTAACTTTCATTTTACCAAAAGGGAAACCCATATTCAGTGAAGATGAATAACTTGCTGAACGTTAATCAGCTAGTAAGCTTGGAACAGAGATTTGAAACCAGGCATTCTTTATTGGGTGGCTCTTGCTAAAAATAGCTAATGTTTATTGAGCACTTACTTTGTGCTAGGCCTGTACAAAGTACTTTATAGACGTTCTTTCATTTTAATGTTCATGACAGCCCCACAAAGTGGCATTCATTATCCTTACCTAACAATGAGGAAACTAAGCCTCAGAGAGGTAAAATGATTTGCCAGGGGTCACACACACTGCTAAGAAGCAATGAAGTTTATATTTAAGTTCAGTTGAGCCTAACTGCAAAGCCCTTTCCTTTACATCAAGAATTTCTGAAGCACTTAACACAGGGTCAGAAACATTAAAGCCTAGAATAAGGTGAGGCTTTCCTAAAAAGGATGTGTTTTATATTTTCCAGAAAAAAATAATTCATAGAAATTCATAGGCTTGTTCTTGGGAACGACAGCATGCTGTAACCAGAAGAGAAGGAAAACAGATATTTTCAACTACTGTTTTGCTTATGTATTCTTCATTATAGGTAATGCTCCAAAGACTGGAAAAGGTACAACTAAGGTGGTTTGTAACAGAATAATGGGGTGGGGTGGAATAAGGAAGGCAGAGCTAGGCAAAGAGATTGGAAACTAATCCCTGGCTATTTACGGGATTTCTAAATACTGGGATTGAAGCTTCATGAAGTAAGGGATATTGGTTTTTACACCCTATATCCCTAGAACAGCAACTGTCACATAGCAGGCATTCTATCAATATATTATGAATGAACTAAGTCTCCTGATGCATTTAGATGGCATCCCAGGCAAAGAGAACACCTGCAGATCAGATTTCTGTATGTCCCTTTATAATGCGAGAGAAGGTGAAATATATGAGACGTGTCAGAAGACTAGGGATGGAAAAACGTTTTGAAAAGGTTGTATGCTTACATTTCCAAACAAATTAAAATAAATCAATGAGATACTTTCTGAGTGGTTTGGTTAACAGTATGGCCTGAGAGAACTTATCTATGAGGAACCCTAATGTTCACCAACGTCTTTTGTTACATTAATTGAACACTTACTGTAGGCAGGGACTATATAAAGTGTTTAAATGGTTTATCCCATTTAATCCTCATAATAGTCCTATCAGGTAAGTACTATCATTAGTCTGTTTTCACAGTTGAAGAAAGTGAAGCACAGAGAAGTTGAGTAACTTGCCCTCTGGTCTGATTCCAATGCCTGGCCACATCATGGTCTCACCTAATCACAGTAGCAACTAAACCTGCCAAGGAATTTGGAAACAATATCCAGTCATAAAAGTGAATTGAGAAATTCACAATATAAGGAATTGTGTTTCATTGAAGGATCATCTGTGTAAGGGGAGAGGAGGTTAAAGATGGAGGAAAACACAGATGCACAGCAGCTAGAAATAGAATGTAGATTAGATCTTCGACATCAAAAGACACTTAAAAACCAAAATCCTTGGGGGGATAGGAGAAGATCAAGATTTATCTAAGACTAGTATTAAAAAGTCAAAACACAACAGATGCTGGCAAGATTGTGGAGAAAAAGGAACACTTTTCCACTGTTGGTGGGAATGTAAATTAGTTCAACCATTGTGGAAGAGAGTGTGGCAATTCCTCAAAGACTTAGATGCAGAAATACCATTTGACACAGTAATCCTATTACTAGGTAAACACCTGAAGAAATGTAAGTCATCCTATTATAAAGATGCATGCACACATATGTTCATTACAGCACCATTCACAATACCAAAAACATGGAATAAACCTAAATGCCCATCAATGATATTTTGGATAAAGAAAATGTGGTACATATACACCATGGAATACTATGAAGCCATAAGAAGTTGCAAGCCATTATCCTCAGAAAACCAATGCAGGAACAGAATACCAAACATCACATGTTCTCACTTATAAGTGGGAGTTGAATGATAAGAACACATGGACACATCGGGGGAACAAACACATACTGGGGCCTGTAGGAGGTGGGGGTGGGGGTGGGGAGAATCAGGAAGAATACCTAATGGATGCTGGGCTTAATATCTGGGTGATGGGATAATCTGTACAGTAAACCACCATGGCACACATTGATCTATGTAACAAACCTGCACATTCTACACATGTACCCCTGAACTTACAATAGAAATTAAAGAAAAAAAAAAAGATTTGTCTAAGAAAATAGAAGCTTAGACAACCTTCAGTAGACCAATATAATATGTATGCTAAAACAACAAAGGATGTTGTTTTTTTAATTTCCTATTATGTAGAATAGAATGAGTAGATCCATTTTCTATTATAACCCATTTAAATGAATGAGATAGCACTCTTGAGAGGATTAGCTAAGATTATAACGTGTATACAAAAGCACTGATACTAATACATGGATATCTAGGTTGGAAGTAGAATTTCTATCTGAATCTCTTCTGCAGGATGGACTCCTCCTATTGACATCTAAAATTATACTCTAGATGAATTTCCTTTTTTATTAATTACTACAGGTACTTATCCATTTAACTGGCATTAGTGTGTTTTCAGCATTGCATTTAGTCACATTGTAGGTTTGCTCTTCTACATAAACTCAGGTACTTTAATAGAACTCAGTTGCTTCCATAAGTCTGATTCTGTGTTCTAAATGCAATCACAGTTCCTAATATTTTTCAAGTAAGCCTAATAGGTATTTTCCAATAACATTAACCACACCAACTTGAATTTAATTTAATGTATAAGCTGGCATTTTAACATAACATCACAAAGCTTAATGATTGTGGGTGGGAGAACAATATGGAAAATCCACTATAAGAATTTGTTCAAATCTGGGTAATAAACCTCAAAAGCATGTATTCCCTAGAAAGAAAATGATGTGCATTCTTCTGTCAAAAACACTAAAAAATTATGTATGGTATTTAGTAGCCTGTCATGGAGAGAAAATAGTCTGAACGTTCAACCACATGAGTAAAACTGCAGACCTGTCAGAATATTTCATCATGGTATTTGACAATACTGGGCTGTTAGCCATTAACTAGAAGAATGGATATGTCTAAATTACCTAAGAGCTTAAATAAAATGTACACAGAGCAATAAAGACGGCATGGTTACATGTGTTTCTTTCCATTTCAAAAGCCGGAGCTATACTGTCTATAGAATAGTGCTGTTATTCTTAGCAAGAGATGGGTGTTCTCTGTGGCCCACACTAATGTGATACCCAATGATACAGAACATGGGTTTTGGGTATGTGGAGGCAGATCCATGAGAAATGAATCATTTGGACCAGGAATGATCCCAAGAATGGAGTGCTGTGTTGGTATAATATTTCAGGTAGTGCCTGACGATGGTTAAATGGAGTAGGTGGAGATATAATCAGCTCATTGGTAATGCCTGCTCTCAGGAGTTTAGGGACAGATTTGTGTTTTACATGATGATGGTAAATTCTCTCAGCTATAAATTGAAACTGACAAATATAATGCAATTATTGCAGTGTATGTTGCCTACTGATTAACATGCATTTATGTAAAAAATATTTGATTTTAATAATAAACTTCAGCTAGTGATTAGTTTGGTTTCTTAATTTAAATATTATTATTTTTTATTTATTTATTTTTTTGAGACGGAGTCTCGCTCTGTCGCCCAGGCTGGAGTGCAGTGGCGCGATCTCGGCTCACTGCAAGCTCCGCCTCCCGGGTTCACGCCATTCTCCTGCCTCAGCCTCCCGAGTAGCTGGGACTACAGGCGCCCGCCACCTCGCCCGGCTAATTTTTTTGTATTTTTTTTTAGTAGAGACGGGGTTTCACCGTGTTAGCCAGGATGGTCTCGATCTCCTGACCTCGTGATCCACCCGTCTCGGCCTCCCAAAGTGCTGGGAATACAGGCTTGAGCCACCGCGCCCGGCCATTTAAATATTATTTTAAAGACAGATGAACCACTGTCATTTATTCAATTTTGTGCAGTGCACATCTTAGCTGAATTATGTGTAATTTTTTGGACATGGTCCTCTACATATTTTATGAACTGACATGATGTGAGAGTGAGGTCACTTATCATTGAGAGACATTCCCGTATAATGTTAAATTTGTATTTCAGAGAATTGGATTTTTAAATGTATTGTGGATTCTGATTAGTGCATTATGATTTCATTAAAAATTAGTGCTTAGCTTTTAGAATCTGAGCTTATGGAGGACAGAAAATTTTCCTTGTTTCTGGATCCACAATGTTTGTCACAATTTTTGGTACATTATAGGTCTTAAAGAAGTTTAATAGCTGGATGTCAGTTATTGCTCCCAGCTATATGTCATCTGTTGAAGGTGGCATGCTCTTTTTCCCTGCCCTATGTGTACATGTGAAGGAACTTCAGGTGCAGTAACATCCTGGCTTTATACCCACATGTGACTTACCCCATTCCAAGGAGGAGGAAGTTATCTAATTAGTGGGGCACATCCACTGGGATACACTTTTCAATTAGGGAAAGCTAATCAATATTTTTGGGGGTGGGGATGAAGCCTCACTCTGTTGTGCAGGCTGGAGTGCAGTGGTGCAATCTTGGCTTGCTGCAACCTCCGCCTCCCAAGTTCAAGCGATTCTCCTGCCTCAATCTCCCGAGTAGCTAGGATTACAGGCGACCACCACCACACCCATCTAATTTTTGTATATTTTTGTAGGGACAGGGATTCACCTGTTGGTCAGGCTGGTCTTGAGCTCCTAACCTCAGGTAATCCACCTGCCTCAGCTTCCCAGAGTGCTGGGATTATAGGCGTGAGTCACCACGCCTGGCAGCTAATCAATATTTTAAAGCCACAAGTGTGGAAAATAGTCTGGTGCTTTCTCAACAAGTTAAACATAGAATTACCATATGACCCAGAGATTCCACTGCTAGGTATCTACCCAAAATATTTGAAAGTGGGTATCCAAGCAAATACTAGAAAACAAAAGTTCATAGCAGCACTAGTCACAATAGCCAAAAAGTGAAAACAGCCTAAATGTCCATCAACAGATAAATGAATAAACAAAATGTGGTATATGTATACAATGGAATACTATGCAGTCCTAAAAATTAAGAAAGTTCTGTCAGATGCTACATCATGGTTGAAATCTTGGAAACATTTTGCTAAATGGTGAAAGCCAGACACAGAAGGCAATGTATTATATGATGCTATTCATATGAAATTTCCATAATAGGCAGATTCTCCATAGAGATAAAATAGATTAGAGCTTGCCAGGGTCTTAAGGAAAGGAAAGTTGCAGGGGAGGTAACTGTTTCATGGGTACTGAGTTTTCTTTTGGGGTAATAAACACGCGTAAAACTAGATAGATGTTGCGGTTATACAATACTGTGAATACACAAAATGCCACTTAATTTTATACTTCAAAATAGTTAAAAGGTAAATTTTATGTTGTGTATATTTTACTGTTAGGCCATTTTTGCATTGCTATAAATAAATACCTAAGACTGCGTAATTTACAAAGAAAACAGGTTTAATTGGCACACAGTTCTACAGGTTTCATTGGTGCTGGCATCTTCTCAGTTTCTAGGGAAGACTCAGGAAGCTTACAATCATGGTAGAAGCCAAAGTGGAAACAGCACATCACATGGCAAAAGCAGGAGCAAAGAAGAGAGAGAATGAGGTGGGAGGTGCCACACACTTTCAAATGACAAGATCTCAAGGGAATTCTATCACAATGACAGCACCAATCCGTGAGACATCTGCCCCCATGAACTATACACCCACCAGGTCCCATCTTCAGCATTAGGGCTTACAGTTCAACATGAGATTTGGGTGGGAACAATGATCTAAACTGTATCATCCCATCACTGGCCCCTCCTAAACCTCATGTCTTTCTCACATTGCAAAATACAATCATGCATTCGGGACAGTCCCTCAAAGTCTTAACTTATTCCAGCATTAACTCAAAAGTCCAAAGTCCAAAGCATCATCTGAGAAAAGGCAAATCTCTTCCACCCTTGAGCCTGTAAAATTGAAAAGAGTTAGTTACTTCCAAGATGCAATGGAAGTAGAGTCAATGGGTAAGCGTTCCTGTTCCAACAGGAAGAAATTGGCCCAAAAAAGGGGGCCACGTGTCCTATGCAAGTTCAAAATCCAGCAGGGAAGTCATTAAGTCCTAAAGCTCCAAAATAATCTTTGACTCCATGTCCCTCATCGAGGGCACACTAGTGTGAGGAGTGGGCTCCAATGGCCTTGAGCAGCTCTAACTCTGTGGCTTTGCAGGACACAGCCCACATACCTACTCTTTAGGTGTAGGGTACAAGTTGCTGGTGGATTTGACATTCTCGGGTCTGGAGGATGGTGACCCCCATCCCACAGTTCCACTAGGCAGGCAGCACCACAGTGGGGACTCTGGGTGGGGCCTTCAACTCCACATTTCCCCTGTGCACTGTCCTAGCAGATGTTCTCTGTGGGGGCTCTGCACCTGCAGCAGGCTCCTCCCTGGACACCAGGCATTTTTCATACACCCTCTGAAATCTAAGTGGAGGCTGCCAAGCATATTTCACTCTTACATTCTGCACACCTACAGGCTTAACACCACATGAAAGCCACCAAGGCTTATGGCTTGCCTTCTCCAAAGTGGTACCTCAAACTGTACCTGGGCCCCTTTGAGCCACAGCTGGAACTGGAGTGACCAGGATATGGGGTGCAGTGTCCTGAGGGTGTGCAGGGCAGTTAGGCCCTGGGCCCGGCCCATGAATCCATTCCATTCTCCCAGGCCTCTGGGTCTGTGATGGGACAGGCTGCTGGGAAGGTCTCTGAAGTGCCTTTGAGGCCTTTTTCCCATTGCCTTGGATATTATCACTTGGTTCACTTTTAGTTATGCAAATACCTCTAGCAAGTGCCTGCTAGAATACCTCTCCCTAAAGAGCTTTTTCTTTCTCTGCCACAGGGTCAGGTTGCAAGGTTTCCAAACTTTTATACTCTGCTTCCCTTTTAAATATATGTTCTAACTTAAGTCATACTTTTGCTCCTGCATCTGATCATAAGCTATTAGAAGAAGCCAGGGTAGCTCTTGAATGCTTTGCTGCTTATAAATTTCTTCCACCAGATGCGCTAAATCATTACTCTTTAGTTCAAACTTCCACAGATTGCCTAAGGCATGAACAGAATGCAGTCAAGCTCTTTGTTAAGGCATAACACACATGACATTTGCTCCAGTTCCGAATAAGTTCCTCATTTCCATCTGAGACCTCAGCAGCCTGGACTTTATTGTCCCTATCACTATCTGCATTTGGTCACAACCATTTAACCAGTCTCTAAGAAGTTCTAAACTTTCTCTCATCTTCCTGTTTTCTTCTGAGCCCTCCAACTCTTCCAACCTATGCTCATTACCCAGTTCCAAAGTTGCTTCCACATTCTCAGTCATCTTTATAGTAATACTCCACTCCTGGTACCAATTTTCTGTGTTAGGCCATTCTTGATTTGCTATAAAGAAATACCTGAGACTGGTTAATTTAAAAAGAAAGCAGGTTTAATGGGCTCATGGTTCTGCAGGCTTTACAGGAAGCATAGTTCTGGCATCTGCTTGGCTTCTAGGGGAGCCTCAGGAAGCTTACAATCATAGCAGAAAGCAAACAGGGAACAGACACATCATGTGGCAAGAGCAGGAGCAAGCAAGAGAGTGGGGTAGGAGGTGTCACACACTTTTAGATGACTAGATCTTGTGAGAACTCACTGTAACGAAGTCAGAACTGAGCCATGAGGGATCCACCCCCATAATCCAAACACCTTCCGCGATGCCCCACCTCCAGCACCGGGGATTATAATTCAACATGAGATTTTGGGGGCAGGGTCAAGTACCCAAACTATATCACCCTGCAATACAAAAGGTCAAAGGCACTAAGGATTCATACTTTTCTGTCACGATCTGCCTAGAATCAGTAAGAGGCAGCACTCTGGGTAAATGTAGTGGCTTCTGTGGGCTCAACCTTTCCCTTGGGTTGGCTGTCCTGATGTCTGGACTTGAGACCGCTGGGGGATGTGACAGAGTACAAATGTCAGAAAACCCTTTTCACTATAGATCTAAAACCGAATTCTTCTGTTGGATTTATTAGTAATAATTCTGGCATTCTGTCTCCATCTCTCCACCTCTTGAATTTTATTTCCCAACGGACTTTTAACTTGGAAAAGAATGAATGGAATACTATTTATTGGCATACACCCTCTCCATCAGCAAAACTGAAAAACCTGACAAGTGTGGCTCCTGTGGCTTCCTCAAATTCAATGATTCATAGGTTGAACAATAAAGGGTTAAAGACAGAAGAGACTGTAAGGCCACCCTCCGGGGTCTACTAAGCCAGGCTGAGTATCTGCTTTGATAATACAAGAATTAAGAAAATAACTGGTCTGTCCTCAAAACCCTGGAACAATGTAGACACAGAGCCCTAATTCAGCATTCTCCTGGTTCAATCATTCAAGCCTCTTATGTATCTACCTCATGGGATCTGAGAGCCTTGCTGAGGTTTTCCCTGTGTGTTAGCAGTCAAGCCAGAATCAACAGACTGAATTCCCTGGATACTTGAAGTCCTCTTTGAACTATAATGCATTATCAGCTCTATGCCAACAATATGGGGGTATAATTTCTTAATGATCTAAAAATTCATCTAACTATGCCACCATCTAGCACACTTTCGCAGGCTGCAGATAGTGCAGGAGTCAACATTAATGTTTATTTTTAATAATTACTGTATTTATTATCACTATGGTTTGTTCCACCATGATAATTTCCTTATTGAGCCAATCTGAACTTCTAAAATTAAGGTATAATTTCACTTTTTAAGATTTTAATTAATTTAATTTTTAATTGACAAATGAAAAATGGTGTATATCTATAGTATATTATGTGATATTTTGATATATGTATACAATGTAGAATGAGTAAATCGATCTAATTAACATATCCATATCACCTCACATCCTTATTATTTTGGGGAACAAGAACATTTAAAATATACTCTCTTAACACATTAATGTCAACTATAGTCACCATGCTGTACAATAGATCTCCAGGAAATATGCTAGCTTTGCCACTTTTGAACTGCATGACTTTGGAAGAGTTAGTCAAACTCATTAAGCCTCAATTTCCTTATGCATAAAATGGATAAATTAGCATTAACTGCCTGTAAGATGAGTTTTGAGGCTTAAATGAGAAGATAGATTCCACTTTTCATAGTACCTAGCATACAGTGGATGTGTCATATATGTGAATTTACTCCGTCAAATGGCAAAAACGCAATTACTTTTGCACCAACCTAATAATATTCCAAATAAATGTTTCAACAAATTTGCAATTTCTCCTTTAAACTGCCTATTCAAATCCTTTGTTCATTTATCTATTAGGTAGTTCTTTTTTCTTATGAATTTGTAGGAGTATTTTTTTATATTAGTGAGATCAAGCCTTTCTTCTATCAGACGTATGCAAATATTTTCTTCCAATTAATTACTTTTATATAATTAAATCTAGAGATTTTTTTTCTTCAAAGAACATGGATCTATATCTTGTTTAAGGTACATCACCCCACAGACATACACATATTTTTATACCGTTTTCTAATACTTCAGTAGTTCTTTTTTCACATCACTTTTAATATACCTAGAATTTACCTTTGTATATGTTGTGAAGAAGCAGTTCTATTTTTATTTTCTTCTAACACCATATATTGAAAAAGTCACAGTTTTGAAACTGATTTCAATAACACTTTTATCATGCAGCAGATTCCCATATATACTTGGATCTGTATTCTCCATTCTGTTCCATTGATTTGCTTGTCCACATTTGGACCAATATTATTCTCATTTATGTTAAATTTCGTATCTAACAGGGGCACTTTTCCTTCACTTTTCTTTATCCTAAGATTCGGTTAACAACTGTAGCACCTGCGTTCTTCCACAGAAACTTTAGAATTATGATCTTAAGTTTTAAAAAATATTATTAAGTGCTTAAGATAATATAATTCTTGCCACGCAGGAGCATGGTATGTCTCTCACCTTCTACAACTCTTGTTTTTTTTTTTTCTATTAAATACAATGTTGTGATTAATCTCACATAGATTGTATCATCCTAATTAATTCTATTCCTGGGTAATTTTTTAAATTACCACCTTGTTTGTGAATGGGATTTTGTCCTGTTTCTAACTGGTTAGTGCCAGTATAATTAAAAGCAATTGTTTAATAATATATATATTGCACCAAGCCACCCAGTTAAATTTTTATTCATTCAAATGATTTTATAGTTGAATCTCTTGGATTTTATAGATATATAGTGGTACTGTATGCAATTTTGTTATTTCTGTCATTTTCCTATTTACAAAACTAATTTCTTTTCCATGGCATATAACACTAATGAGCACTTCTAAAACAGTGTTGAATAGTAGCAACAATAGGGAAATCCTGTCTTGTTCCTGATTTTAATGAAAATGCCATTTATATTTCTCTATTTATTATGATGTTTACTATTGGTTTATGGTAAATGCACTTCATCATATTTAAGAGTTAGCATTATTTTCTTAATTAAAAAAATTTGTAATTATCCAGGTGCAGAAAGCCAAATATCACATATTCTCACTCATATATGGGAGCTAAAAAAATTGAACTCATGGAGATTGACAGAAGAATAATGGCTATCAGGGGCTGGGAAGGGTAGTGGCAGGAGGAGGTAGAGAGGGAACGGTTAATGGATACAAACATATAGTTAGGTAGAATTAGCTTTTTTTTTCTGTTTCTACTGATGATACGGCTTATTTACTTCAAATCTATCACACTGAGAGATCTATCATACTGATTACCAATTGTTAAGACAGTCTTGCATTTCTATAATGAACCTGACTTTGTAATTAAAATGTTTCTGTCACTCTTCCCCTCCAACTCTCCATCTTCTCTACCCAACAGTCAACCTGACTCCATGGAGATAAATGAGTTAAAGGAAATCTATTTGTTCAGGAATGTCAGAAGACTGACTTGTATACTTCCCTGCCCGTTTATGGTCTCCACTCTGAGTTAGGTACCTCTGCTCTTCAGTTGTTTGCTTTTTCAAGCTGGGAACTTGCCATGAGTCACAATGGCAGCTGGGCTTCAGAGGAAAGCTGGTTTGAGTCTGCTAAGTTGTCTGCCTATGCAGATGTTATTTCTATCTTGCTGACTGAATGACTTTTCATAGTTCAGCCACACATGGCCCAGATGGCAATAAGTTTTGGAATCCCATAGCATTTCTTTTGATTTCTGGGATGTGTGCATTTGTGTAATAAGCAGTAAGGAGAACAATGTAGGCAACCTTTTAAATAAGACCGTCATGAACATTTGAGCGAGATCTAAATGTGTTCCTGCCCCAGTTCAAAGCCAAGTCAATTAACATCTTCCTAGATGTCAATGACAGTTTAAAACACTGCATAGTAACATATATTCACCATGTTTTACTTTTCTAGAAGAGTCCCTTCCAAGTTATAGCTCAGACTCATGTCTGTCATTCATTGAGTAGGTGCATAACCAACTCTGTAGGAAGTGCGCTAGGTTCTAACCATTCAAATTGAGTTAAAAAGCTGCTCTCAAGGCACTCTAATAGGGAAGAGACATATGTCAACAGATCAAGGTGATACAATGAGATAAGGTGCAATAAAAAAAGAGGTATAGGATCCATATCCTTTAAGTCTTCCCCCTTAGCCTCCATCTTGGATATGGTAAACAACTTTCTTTCTCCAGTCTTAATCAGGGTCCTCATCCAAGACAATAATCTAAATTCAAGACACTGTCTTCTAAAATGCAGTAATATACTAAGAAGAGTGGCTAATCATTTCTATATCCCCAACAGCGCCAAACACAGCCTTGCTTTGAATCAGTAGGTGCTCTGTCTGCTTTGGATCGCATGAACACATGAATACAGCCAAATATCAAAGCATTAAGGCCTACAGAGATAGAGTAAAAAGCAAAAATGAATGAATGAATAGGGAATAGATAAAGAGGCTGATAAAAATGGATAAATGCACATAAAAGCATCACTAGTGCCACAAAATTCTCTCTCTCAAGTAAAGTAACACTAATAGCACCACTGTCTCTCAGAGGGAGGCCACTATGTTTTAAAATAGAATGTGCTATATGCCTCCAGCTTATTTTCTTATAGATGTTGGGTGTATTCTGACAAAATCTAGATTTTGCTTTCATGCACGTGTTTTTTAGTCACTTGGAAATGTAATAGCTCAGAATAGCCATTTTTAGTCATAGTTAATTCAGATTGCCTGAAATAACACTTTGCCTCAAATAAATCAGCCTTTACTATAAGTGTATAAAAAATTGACCAATACTTCATACACACTCCTCCTCTCTGGTTCTTCCTCATGACATCTTCTATATAGATGTGAGAAGCATTGCCTTAACTTCAAGTTCTTCACTGTCTGATTCAATAAACGTTCAACTGCCTGGCATAACTGGGGAATGGCATATATAGGTCAATGAAACATTCTAGTTACTGGAGACCCACCAAATATACTTAGAGCCTCACCAAATATACCACACAGAGATAGAAATATACAATAGTAAAATGACAATTAAGCCAAATTTGATCTTTCTCTGATGATTCAGAAGCTCTTTTCAATTCAATAATCAACGTGTAAGATGTCCTAGGTAGCATGGTAGGTCATTCATCATTGGGCATGTCTATTACCATCATCATTCCAGCCCTAGAACTGGCTAACATATCACAGACAGATAAGTTACAGAATGTCACAAACACCTACTTTGGTTATTCAGCTATCAAAGAACCTTAAAACCTGAAGAACCTTGATCAGGTTGTGTATCCTAAGTCAGGATCATTTAGCCTGGTGGTGCTCCATTTTACTCAGACCTTAGAACCTTTTACTCAAATGAAACCCCAAGAAGAGCCCCTGTATATAGACCAGTGGATAAAAGAACTACTTGGGTCATAGTTGGGGATTAAGGTCACAGAGTCCCTCCTTCAGTGATCTCTGTGGCACCTCTGTGGAAGCCTATTACTACAGAATATAGTTTATAATTAATAGTTTTGACTAAACAAGTAGTTTTCAAATGAGGAAAGTAAGACCCACAACAATAAAGTGACTTGCTCAGGGTCACCCTATAAAGCATTGACTGATCTAGAACAAAAAGCCAAGTCTCCTGACTCCCAGCCAAAGGGCATTTTTCCACCCACTAGCAGTCTGCATTTGCAGTTTCTCTTGTATTATATTTGACCTAGAAAATGAGTTGGCACTGATACCTGAGAGTTCAAGGTTAAGCATTATGTCTGATTTCAGCCATGTTCTAAAAGTTCTTCTGAAAAAAAATGATCTTTCTCTTATTTTAGGCCATCAATCCAACAACAGAATATCCCATATCCAGGAGTTGGTATAAATTACAAGTCTCTGAAGCTTTAGTTCTAACAATTATCAGTTTAGCAGAAGTTGCTTTATAGTTCATTCACCTGTTCATATCTTTATGTTATATGCTGGTTTTGGTATGGAAACATTCTTTCCAACATTGCCTTGTTTTAGTATCCTGGAACCTAGCACTGGTAATAATGGTTATTTATAAAGACCATAAGTTAAAAATAATAAAAATAGAACGTGACATGCTTTAATGTGAAAATTTTGTTTTCACACAACACACACACACATTACACTAATATGAGGAAATTTCAAAAAGTTAATGGAAAAATGGAAGTAAAAGATAAAAATAAAAAATATAAACTTTATTCCTCAATGTAAGCTCCATCAAGGTCATGACAGTTTTGTAAGTGATGATCCCAGTCATTTAGTCCATCTCTAAAAAACTGAGCGTCCTGGGAATTTAACCATGTCACTGCGGTCCTTTTTATATTATTAACTGGAGATAAATGAGTGCCCTTTACAGATCTTTTTAAGATGAGGAAACAAAAAGAAGTCAGCAGCAGCCAAATAAGGACTTAAAGTAGATGCATAACAATTTCCCATTGAAACTCTTACAAAATTGCCCTTGTTTGATGAGATGAATGAGTGGGAGTATTGTTGTGGTGGAGAAGGACTCTCTGGTGAAGCTTTTCCAGGCATTTTTCTGCCAAAGCTGTGCCTTGCTTTCTCAAAACACTCCTGTTATAAGCAGATGTTATCATTCTTTGGCCCTCCATTTGAAAGTCAACAAGCAAAATGCCTTGAGCATGTCTTGACTGGCCTACTTTTGCTTTGACCACTTCCACCTCTTAGTAGCCATTGCTTTTTTTTTTTTTTTTTTTAAACACCAATTTCCTATATTTTATTTTATTTTTATTTATTTTCATGATTTTTATTTTTTTTTGTTTAAATTTTTCCATAAGGTATTGGGGTACAGGTGGTATTTGGTTACATGAGTAAGTTCTTCAGTGGTGATTTGTGAGATTTTGGTTGCACCCATCACACAAGCTGTATACACTGCACACTATTTGTAGTCTTTTATCCCTTGTCCCCCTCCTACCCTTATCCCCAAGTCCCCAAAGTCCATTTTATCCTTCCTGTGCTTTTACTTCCTCATAGTTTAGCTCCCACATATTAGTGAGAACACACGATGTTTGGTTTCCCATTCCTGAGTTACTTAAGTCTCCAATCTCATCCAGGTCACTGCAAATGCCATTAATTCATTCCTTTTTATGGCTGAGTAGCATTCCATTATAGACAGATATGTGTGTGTGTGTGTGTATATCATATACAACATATATATGATGCAAATATAACATATACATATATCATATATATATATCGTTTCTTTATCCACTCATTGATTGATGGGCATTTGGGTTGGCTCCACAATTTTGCAATTGTGAATTGTGCTGCTACAAACATGCGTGTGCAAGTATCTCTTTCGTATAATGACTTCTTTTCCTCTGAGTAGATATCCAGCAGTGAGATTGCTGGATCAAATTGTAGTTCTACTTTTAGTTCTTTAAGGAATCTCCACACTGTTTTCCATCTTGGCTGTACTAGTTTACATTCCCACTAGCAGTTTAGAAGTGTTCCCTGATTGCCACAACCATGCCAGCATCCACTGTGTTTGGGGGTTTTATGGCCATTCTTGCAGGAGTAAGGTGATATTGCATCGTGGTTTTCATTTGCATTTCCCTGATCATTAGTGATGTTGAGCATGTTTTCATATGTTTGTTGGACATTTGTATATCTTCTTTTAAGAACTGTCTATTCATGTCTTTAGCCCACTTTTTGATGGGATTGTGTGGTTTTTTTCTTATTGATTGGTTTGAGTTCGTTGTAGATTCTGGATATTAGTCCTTTGTCAGATGTACAGATTGTGAAGATTTTCTCTCACTCTGTGCATTGTCTGTTAACTCCGTTGACTGTTCCTTTTGATGTGCAAAAGCTCTTTAGTTAAAGTAAGTCCCAACTATTTATCTTTGTTTTTATTGCATTTGCTTTTGGGTTCTCGGACATGAAATCCTTGCCTAAGCCAATGTCTAGAAGGGTTTTTCCAATGTTATCTTCTAGAATTTTTATACTTTCAAGTCTTAGGTTTAAGTCCTTAATCCATTTTGAGTTGATTTTTGTATAAGGTGAGAGATGAGGATTCAGTTTCATTCTCCTACATGTGGCTAGCCAGTTATCCCAGCACCATTTGTTGAAAAGGGCGTCCTTTCCACACTTTATGTTTTTGTTTGCTTTGTCAAAGATCAGTTGGCTGAAGGTATTTGTGTTTATTTCTGGGTTCTCTGTTCTGCTCGATTGGTCTACATGCCTATTTTTATACCAGTACCGTGCTGTTTTGGGGACCATGGCCTTATGGTATAGTTTGAAGTCAGGTAACCTCATACCTCCAGATTTGTTCTATTTGCTTAGTCTTGCTTTGGCTATGTGAGCTCTTTTTTGATCCCATATGAATTTTAGGATTGTTTATTTTCTAGTTCTGTGAAGAACGATGGTGGTATTTTAATAGGAATTGCATTAAATTTATAGATTGCTTTTGGCGGTATGGTCGTTTAAACAATATTGATTCTACCTATTTATGAGAATGGGATGTGTTTCCATTTGTTTGTGTCATCTATGATTTCTTTCAGCAACATTTTGTAGTTTTCCTTTTAGTTTTCTTCCCAGCATTTTGTAGTTTTCCTTTGTAGTTTTCCTTCAAGGGGGTCTTTAACCTCCTTGGTTAGGTATATTACTAAGTATTGTATTGTACTGTATTGTATTGTATTGTATTGTATTGTATTGTATTGTACTGTACTGTACTGTACTGTACTGTATTGTATTGTATTGTATTGTATTTTGCAGCTATTGTAAAAGAGGTTGAGTTCTTGATTTGATCCTCCGCTGGTTGCTCTTGGTGTACAGAAGAGCTACTGATTTGTGTACATTAATCTTGTATCCGGAAAGTTTGCTGAATTCTTTTCTTAGTTCTAGGAGCTTTTTGGAGGAGTCTTTAGGGTTTTCGAGGTAAACAATCATAATGCCAGCAGTGACAGTTTGACTACCTCTTTACTAATTTGGATGTCCTTTATTTCTTTCTCTTGTCTGATTGCTCTGGCTAGGAATTCCAGTACTATGTTGAAGAGGAGTGGTGAGAGTGGGCATCCTTGTCTTGTTCCACTTCTCAGAGGGAATGCTTTCAACTTTTCCCCATTCAGTGTTATGTTGTAGTCATTGCTTTGATTGTATTTTGTCTTCAAGATTGTACTGGTAAAGCCAGATTTTATCTCCTGTTATGCTTCTTTGTTTTTTCTTTTTTTGAGACAAAGTTTCGCTCTTGTCACCCAGGCTGGAGTGCAATGGCACGATCTCGGCTCACCACAACCTCCGCCTCCCAGGTTCAAGAGATTCTCCTGCCTCAGCCTCCCAAGTAGTTGGGATTACAGGCATGCACCACCACGCCCAGCTAATTTTGTATTTTTAGTAGAGACGGGGTTTCTCCATGTTGGTCAGGCTAGTCTCAAACTCCCGACCTCAGGTGACCTGCCCGCCTCGGCCTCCCAAAGTGCTGGGATTACAGGAGTGAGCCATCGCACCCAGCCTTGTTTATGTTTCTTTGAAGAAATGCTTCGGAATCTTGATTCCACTTGTTTAAAATTTCCATTGAAAGCTCTTCTCTTATCTGCAGCTGATCTGGATCAATGGGTGTGACACCTGTGGAGTGGAGAGTTTGCTCAACTTTAATTTTTCACTCTGAATTGTGTAAAATGAACAAATCGAGATGTCTATGCTGTTGGCTATAGTTTCTTCTGTTAATCGTCAGTCCTCTTCAATTAGGGCATGAACAAGATGAATTTTTTTCCTCACAAATTGCTATGGATGGTTTGCCACTTCAAGCTTCATCTTCAACATCATCTTATCCCTTCTTAAACAAGTTATCCATTTGTAAACTGCTGATTCCTTTGGGGCATTACCCCTATAAGCTTTTTGTAAAGCATCAGTGATTTCACTATTTTTCCACCAATCTTCACAATGAATTTTATGTTTGTTTTTGATTCAATTCTAGCAGAATTCATGTTGCTGTGATAAGGGCTCTTTTCAAACTAATGTATTATCTTTCTTAGTGCCTCAAAACTAGGTCCTGTTCAGACATGTTATACCAAGTTAGTGTGAGTTTATTTTGGTGCAAAAATAAATTGAAATTCATGTATAATTTTTTATAATACATATTTTTCATGAACTTCTTGAAGTCCTCTCATACAGGGTTAGGAAGCAACCAATCTTTGTTTTCTCAATAAATTAATGAATGAATAGAAGAGTCTGGGGAATCCCCAAAGGCTGCCACTTCTGTTCCTAGATAACAGCCTTCGCCAATAAAGAATTTAAAAGTACCCATCATAGAAGGAACACCTACTAGTACGAGGTGTTTTACACAAATTATTCCTCAGAAATGGGTATATAATCCTCACATTTTACAGCCCAGGAACTGAGGGTTATATAATTACTGAAGAACTAAGGTTCTCCCACTTGAAGTAAATTCACAGTGAGCCAAGAGATCAAACCTTGAAACCTGGACAGCCAGTCTGTGTTAGCATCTCCATCTGAGGACCAAGGATAACAAGACTGGCCCAGGGCAGTCATCACAGAATAAGGATTAGGAAGTTCATGTTTATAGCATTTCCCTTAATCTCCTTTGAAAAAATACAAACTCCATGAAATTACCAAGCATTGTTGTTATTACAAGGGATTTTGAAAACTGCTGAATGTACTTTCAACTTGAAAGATTGTGCTGGGAATCATTTTAATTCAGATTCTCATTTGGAATGAAAGCAATAAACATCCTTTTAAAAGATTTCTTTCTTTGCTCTAAGTGGCTATGAGTAATAATGTGGGTGTAAATCTTCTTAATTCTTCCTGAGCTATTTGAAAATCTTAATCACGATCAGAGTATAAAACAGAACAAGTATTATATGTGTATCATTAAAAATGGTGTTTGCTGCAAAGTCACTTTAAGTTTACTTTCTCTGGCTTAAATGATAGTAGTTCTCAGTGATGGAGCATGGAGCCTTCAATGGGAGGAGAGTTGCTTCTTTGATGTTCAATTTAAGCCCTAGAAACTTACAATATTTTTTCCTGTCAAAGATGAATTTCAATCTCTTCAAATTAGCACCAGAGGAGAAGCAAAGATGAGTAGAGGAAGCTGTCTGGGGAGACAGACAGAACCATGGAATAAAGTCACGAGACATGCCCACTAGGCCCATGTTGGCTGGTCATGTCCATTCCCTTCCCTGAGCTTCAACTTTCTCATCTATAAAATGATGGGATTGGGCAGATGGTCTCTAATGGCCTCCCAGAACTTGGATGCAAAGATTCTATAAGAAGGAGCATCTGAGCTAAATCTTGAAGGCCTTGTCCACATATTTTAGAAAAGACAGGAAAATACTTCTCGCCCCAATTAAATCCCTGGATAGGAAATGACTTAATACTAGTTAATTTATAGAAGTTGGTATTAGTATTATTTTCTGAGTATCACAACATTATATAAAAACCTGTCAAGAAGAAAGAAAAAAAAAACAAACTTTTCCACCAGAATGACTAAAATTAAAGACACTGACCATACGAAGTGTTAACAAGGATGTGAAACAAGGGAAACACTTATACATTACTAATACTAATTTTAAATGGTGCAGTCACTTTGAAAACAGTTTTGCATATGACCTAGAAATTTCGCTACTAGGTATATAACCAAAAGAAATGAAATGTATACCCAGAGAATACCCAGAGAAAACATGTACCCAAAATAATCGAAAACACATGTCCACACAGAAACTTGTACATAAAGGTTCATAGCATAATTATTCATAACCACCACAAAGTAGAAAAAGCTGAAATCTCCATCAACTGATGAATGGGTACAAATATTTTGGTATATCCATGCAAGGAGATATTATCTGGCAGTAAGAATGAATGATTACTAATACGTGTCACAACATGGATGAACCTTGACAACGATATGCTAACTGAAAGAAGAAAGTCACAAGAGCTGCATATTGTTTGATCCCATTTATATGAAATATCCAGAATAGGGAAATCAAATTAATGATATTAAAAGTTATAGCGCTATAACTTTTAATTAAAAGTTATAGCACCTTTTGGTGAGGAATAAGGTTTAGAAGAAAACGACAGAAGAAATTCTGGGGTGCTGGTAATGTTATCTTTCTTTATGTGGGTGCTGATTATTATCGTTTCTCCAATTTGCGAAGATTTGATGAGATACACACTTAGGATCTGTGCACTTTTCTGTGTGAATGTCATTCTCCTAAAGAACTTTACTAAAAAATCTAAAGAGGCTATTTATAATTCAGCTATTTTGATTTTCCGGGGGAATATTAACTCTGTACAATCAAATACCTGAATCATGTTGAATGCTATGTTCGAACACAAAACCAGAAAAGGAAAAGGTACAGTGTAGCTTTGATGTGGTTTTCTTCCCTTACTCCCTGGAAGGGCTTCAGACATTTTCAACATCATAAATAGCAAGTATCCTGTGGCTGGCACTCTGGGTATCCAAAGTAAGGGGACATATTTTAAATATAAAAGACAATGTTCCTATAAAGTGAATATCTTCTTCATGAAATCTATTTTCAAGCAGATTTCTCCTTTCCATCTAACTGCTCTGTCTGTTCTTCCTTTCTTCCTTCAATCCTTCCTTCCTTCCACCCATCCATCAATCCCTTTATTTAACAAATACTGACTCATAAACCTCCACAGTCACAATTTAGTCATATAAATGAATAAAATGTCCTTTTATAGACAGAGGACTAAGTCCAATTTTCTATATTAGTCGTTAGAATTGACCATTAACTCTATGATATTAAAATAGTGTCTGTACACACTGATTCTCAACATAATGTGTGAACATACTAAAATAAGATGAAAAAATCTATAAATCTGTAATTGCATCAGAACTGTTTAATAGCACAAAGTTACACATCAACAAATGTATTATAATAGTTGCAGGTTCCTGCAACGAAGAGAAAAAGTTCCAAATGAATACATAATTCAGCCATGCTCTTTTATATATGCAGAGGGGATTTCAGATCAAACCCCAGGACCCACGAACCTTACCACCTAACTTTACCACCTACGTATGGTGACAGTAGCCTGGGTAGCCATGAGGTCCTGATTTGATCTCTGCTAGTATTCCCTTTTTCTTTTAAAGTTACATTGCATTCAAGGGGATTACTCAACCAAAAAGTTAACTCTTCAAAACTGCCTTCATCTTTTGTGTTCTGAGATTGAAAGAAAAGGGGGTGGGGAAAGAAAAAAGACTTTTAGTGTCATTTTCATTATTAGTATGGCCCAAAGCATGAAAATTGTACTAAATTTTGAGAAGTGGCGTTCTAATCTTTAACATAAACCAACCAAAAGCTAGGTGATTAGAAGAATAACCACCAAGAACTTTTTCTTTCAAAAAGTTTTCAGTGATGCGTAAAAAAGAGAGAGAATAAAACACAATTTAAGTTCCTCTGGTTCAGCTTGTAAACTTGGCCTTTTAATCTAGAAACCTTAGTCATTTGACCCCTCAACTCTCCTTGGCAGAGAGCACCAGACAGTATACCTGAGCCACTGCCACAATAATAGATGGTCTTCACATCAGGCTTTTCTCCAGTGATAAAGTGAAAAATGTTCTTTAAAAAGGGGAGAGAGAGAGAATATTCTCTAAGTAAAAAAGGCCAGGAGGACCTCTCTGCTTCACTGCTTCAGGTTTGTCAGGCACGAGGAGACAGGACTGAACTTTTCCAACAATCTCCTCAGAGAACTTTCCTCCATTTTGTGAGGCCCAATACACAAACCCTGAGAGACCCTCTAGGCATGACCAATTTCCCTGTCCTTTTGCATAAATGTATGGAACACAATGTTTTCTAAATTCTTTTGTACACTCAACACTATTTTCCAGATTCATCTTTGTAGAAATATATGGATGTGGTTAGTTACTTTCAACTGCCATATAGCCTTCCATTTTAAAATATGCTGCTATTGATAGTATTAATCCATTCCTATATGTTGGACATTAATTTTTTTCCTATGGAAATGAACATCCTTGTTTATGTTTCCTGTAAACACATGCCAGGATTTCTCCATGGAAAATATCTAGAAGTGGGACTGGGGATTATAATAAGGTGTGCATATCTTTGACTTTGCTAGATGTTGCCACATGCTGTCCAAGGCAGGTGTATAAATTGATACTCCCTCAAAAGTCCTAATTCCTTACATCTTTGGGATATCACCACTTGGCATTATTCCACTTTTTAATACTTACTAATTTGATGGTAGTGAATTATTTTGAATTTAATGTACATTCCCCTCATAACTAGTAAGCTTGGGGACCTTGGATCATATGTTTATAGGCAAGTTTGGTTTTCCCTTCTGTAAATTGCCTGCTCACATTGTTTGCACATTTTTCTAATGAATTGTTTGTCTTTCTCATAATAGTTTCTCTAGTACATTATAGCTTCTGGATATTAATTCATCATTATTTATAGGTGCTAAAATTACCTTCTACCATTCTGTGGCTCCTGATTTTGAATGTTCTTTGTGGCATATTTCATTCTATATGTCTTTATTTTTAATGAAGTCAAATTTATCAATCTATTCTTTTATGGTTTTCGTCATGTAATTGTAAGGAATCGTTCCTATCGTGAGATCATGAAGATATTCCTTAGAATTTTAGAAGCAAGTAATTTTTATTATTCATGTTTAGGCTTTTAATCCATCTTTAATTTAATTTGTGTATAGTATAGGGTAGGAAATTTTACTTTTTTTCTATATGAATAGCCAGTTGTCCCAGGATTACTTGACTAATTCATCCCTTCTCTACTGATTTGTAGCACTCCCTCTGTTATACACCAAATTCTCACTTATGTGTGAGTTTGTTTCTGGAATTTCAATTCTGTTCTACTGGTATATTTGTCTACCCAGTACCAAAATCACACTTTCTATTAATACAGTTTAATAATAATTTTAAATTTCTTATAGAGCTGGTCTTTCCATCTCATTCTTTTTCTCCAAAAGAATAATGGCTGTGATTTGCCTTTCTCTTTTTATATGAATTTTAAGATAAATATGTCAAGTTCCATGAAAACAATAATTGGAGTTACATTGAACTACAAATTAATCTGTAGAGAATTAACTCCTTTATGACAATGAGCTTTCCAAACCATTAAAATGGCATATTTCTTCTATTATTTATATTTATATTGTTGTTTACGTTCTTCAATAAAATCTCATAATATGTACTTACAGATCTTGCATATCTTTTGTGAGGTATATCTCTAGATCTAATATGGGTTTTGCTGCTATAGTGAATGGGAGTTTTCCATCCCCAATTGAGCATTTTATCTTGCAAATAAATTCTAATTCTAGTATATTTCTATAAATCAAATAACTAGCTAATGATATAGATCTTATGCTCTTGAAAGCAGCAGACACCCTGAGCTCACTAACTTTTAGTCAATTTTGTCATTCCATTTAACAAAGTAGGGCAATTCCTAATGTGTTCACAGACTGCTTTTTGGTTTGTTTGACATTGTTTCTTCGATATATGTATTTCAGAAATGATATTTTTCTTAGGAAACCTTGTACTTTTCCTGCATATGACTCCTCTCCATTGTGGTACTCATATATGCAAGTTTTTTCTTTTTATTCTTTAGAAAATGTGTTGGTGCTTAATTTTCATTTAATGTATATACTTGTTCAAAGTAACTTTTTTCTCATTAGAAGGTTCTGGGTTTGGAGAACATATTATTTACAAACAAAGACAGACACACACATGCACATGCAAACATACTTTTTCTTTTTTTCTTCTATATAAAGTGCTTCTTCTTGACACGATTTACTTTGTTTTGCATTTGTATTCCCTTTCAACTATTCTATATTTCTAGTCCATCTGTCCTTATTTTCCATTACATTTTTCATTTTTAAAAATCTCTTCTTTATAGACAATGCAGCTTCTTCACCATTTTCCTCATTTTAGATATAGTTTCATATTCTTTAGTAATTCAGGACTTAATATACAAGAACTATCTTTCACAAACTTTGTATCACATTAATCTGCAGGTTCAACATAACTGCTGTCTTCTATAATTGACTCTCCAACAGCCTCTGCAACTATCTAAATATTTCTGTCTACCATCATCCATGATCTTTTTCTAAATCTTCACCAATATTCCTGAGTGGCTATACTAATTTACATTACCACTGCTATGGTTTCAATATGGTTTGTTCCTACCAAAACTCATGTTGTGGATTGATGCCCAATGTAACTGTGTTAAGGGGTAGTGGGAGCTTCAAAAGGCATTTGGGTTATGAGGGATTCACCCTCATGAGGGGATTAATGCAGTCTCAAATGAGTGAGTGAGTTCTGACTTTCATGGGACTAGATTAGTTACCCAGAGAGAATGTTGTTATAAACCGAGGTCACTCCTCATGTTTTGTCTCTTTTGCACATGCCCACTCTCACATGCACTCCACCATGTGATGCCATCCACCATATTATGATGCAGCATGAGGCCCTCATTAGATGCAGCCTGCCTACTTTGGACTTTCCAGCCTCCAGAATTGCAATAAATAAACTTCTTTTTTAAAAAATAAACCACTGAGTGTCAGGTATTCAGCTACAGAAACAGAAAACGAACTAAGATGCACAACCAATAGGGTACAAGGGTTCCCTTTTGCCCATATCCTTGCCAACTCTTATTAACTTTTGTATTTTTGATAATAGCCATAGTAAAGGGTATGAAATAGTATCTTATTGTGGTTTTAAGTCGCATTTCCCTGTTGATTAGTCATGTTGAGTGATTTTTCATATACCTGTTGGCCATTTGTATGTCTTCATTTGAGAAACGATTATTCAAGTCCCTTGCCCATTTTAAAATCAGGTTATTTGTCGTCTTGCTATTGAGTCCTCTGAGCTCCTAATATATTTTGAACATTTACACCTTAATAAATTTATAGTTTGAAAATATTTCCCCCATATGTAGTTTGTCTCTTCACCCTATTGTTTCCATTGCTATGCAGAAGCTTTTCAGTTTTATGTAATTCCATTTGTTTATTTTTGCTTTTGCTGTCTGTCCTTTTTGGTTCTTATCCAAAAAAATAATTTCCCAGGCCAATGTCATGGAGCTTTCCCTCATTTTTTCCTCTAGTAGTTTCATAGTTTGGAGTATTACATTTAAGTCTTTAATCCATTTTGAGTTGATTTTGTATAGGTGTAAGATACAGATCTTGTTTCATCTTTTTGCATGTGGATATCCAGTTTTCCCAACAGCATTTATTGAAGACTGTCCCTTCCTCATTGTGTGTTCTTGGCTCCTTTATCAAAAATGAATTGGTTGTAAATGCATGGATTTATTTCTAGGCTTTCTATTCTGTCCCACTAGTCTATGTGTCAGGACCATGCTATTTTGATTACAATAACTTTATAGTATATTTCAAAGTCAGGTAGTGTGCTACCTCCAGCTTCCTTCTTTATGCTCAAAATTTATATGGCTATCTGGGATCTTCCATGGTTCCACACAAATTTTAGGATTGTAATTTCTACTTCAGTGAAGAACACCACTGATAATCTGACAGGAATTGCAATGAATCTGTAAATCATCTTGGGTAGCATGGACCTTTTAATATTAATTATTCTAGTCCATGAACATTAGATATCTTTCCATTTATTTTTATCTTTTTCAATTTCTTTAATGGGACTGGTTTTTAAAAGGAAAGTAACTAGATTGACTTCTTACTTGAATGCACTAAGAGGGGGATGCACAATCACTAGTGGGGGATCCTTTACTTAGGTGAGACAGGAATAAGTTGAATTTTGCTTAAGCTGGTACCCGAAAAAAATCAGCATTTTCACTTTGATATTCAATTTCCATAGCAGTAGTCAAATCAAAGCCACTAAATACTTGAAAGAGGAACTATGACTGAGGGATATTCTCTAATTTCTTCTCAACAATTTTGTTCACCTTAATTTGTATTTTTTGCTTTAAATTGGTTAATTGCTATTTAGAGGGTCTGGAAAAAAAATAAGAGAAAACCTCATAGCTCAAGCATATTGTGGCAGGGAAGAGGGAGGTAACAAATCTTGCAGAAACAACTTAAGACCTGAAAGAAAGTCAGAAGTAAGATAAGAGACAGCAGTGCATGATTATGGACGCCATATTTGTTGACAGAAATTGTTTTTATAACATTTTCTTCTTGGTTCTTACTATCATAGAGAAGGACTATGGATTTTTAAATACTGATCCCATGCCCAGAAGACTGGTTGAACTCTCTGTTGGTTCTGTTAAGTCTGTCTACATGCTCTCTTACATTACCTGTGTAGAAAACATACCATCTGTGAAAACTAACAATATATTTTTGACATTGTATTTTTCTTTGCTCTATAATTAGTTAGGACTACAATTATTATTATTATTATTATTATTATTTTTAATTGTACTTTAAGTTCTAGGGTACATGTGCACAATGCGCAGGTTTGTTACATATGTATACCTGTACCATGTTGGTGTGCTGCACCCATCAACTCGTCAGCACCCATCAACTCGTCATTTACATCACTTATAAATCCCAATGCCATCCCTCCCACCTCCCCCCTCCCCATAATAGGCCCCAGTGTGTGATGTTCCCCTTCCCGAGTCCAAGTGATCTCATTGCTCAATTCCCACCTATGAGTGAGAACATGCGGTGTTTGGTTTTCTGTTCTTGTGATAGTTTGCTGAGAACGATGGTTTCCAGCTGCATCCATGTCCCTACAAAGGACACGAACTCATCCTTTTTTTATGGCTGCATAGTATTCCATGGTGTATATGTGCCACATCTTCTTAATCCAGTCTGTCACTGATGGACATTTGGGTTGATTCCAAGTCTTTGCTATTGTGAATAGTGCCGCAATAAACATACGTGTGCATGTGTCTTTATAGCAGCATGATTTACAATCCTTTGGGTATATACCCAGTAATGGGATGGCTGGGTCATATGGTATTTCTAGTTCTAGATCCTTGAGGAATCGCCATAGTGTTTTCCACAATGGTTGAACTAGTTTACAATCCCACCAACAGTGTAAAAGCGTTCCTATTTCTCTACATCCTCTCCAGCACCTGTTGTTTCCTGACTTTAATGATTGCCATTCTAACTGATGTGAGATGGTATCTCATTGTGGTTTTGATTTGCATTTCTCTGATGGCCAGTGATGATGAGCATTTTTTCATGTGCCTGCTGGCTGTATGAATGTCTTCTTTTGAGAAATGTCTGTTCATATCCTTTGCCCACTTTTTGATGGGGTTTTTTTTCCTTGTAAATGTGTTTGAGTTCTTTGTAGGTTCTGGATATTAGCCCTTTGTCAGATGAATAGATTGCAAAAATTTTCTCCCATTCTGTAGGGTGCCTGTTCACTCTAATGGTAGTTTCTTTTGCTGTGCAGAAGCTCTTTAGTTTAATTAGATCCCATTTGTGAATTTTGGCTTTTGTTGCCGTTGCTTTTGGTGTTTTAGACATGAAGTCCTTGCCCATGCCTATGTCCTGAATGGTATTACCTAGGTTAGGACTGCAACTGTAATGCCCAGTAAAAATAGTGATGAGAGGTTTTCTTATCAGTCTTCTTCCTGACTGGAAAGGGATATCTAATATTTCAAGTTTAAGTACAATGTTGGCTATAGAATTTTACTAGATAACCTTTATCAGGTGAAGGATCCATTTCCAGTTTGTTAGGTGGCTTAATGTTTGTTTTTTGTTTTTTTTTTGTTTTTTTTTTTGAAATGTATGGAATGTTTTATGTACCTACTGAGTTGACAATAAGGTTTTGTTTTCTCCTACAATCTAGTTTATAGTAGTGGAATTCACACTATATTGCAACTTTGTCAAATAATCTGGTCTATAAAATACTGGCTTTTTGGTACTACAGATTTTCTTCAGGACATAGAAAAAGGTAAATTTTTGAACATGTTCCCTATTTGTTAGAAGAGAAGTTGTATTACCTTATTGTTGGGTGCAGGGCTGTATACATGTCCATTGGATCAGATTTAACCATTTTGTTATTCAAATCTTCCATATTCTTAATACTTGTTTGCTTGATCTATCAGTTTATATGAGTACAGCATGTTAAAATTCCCCAGTGTGACTGTGTACTCATCAACTTCTCCTTATAATTCTGTCAATTTCTGCTTCATATATTTTGAAGGTATGTTGCTAGATGAACCAGGTTCAGGATGGTTATTTTGTGTATGAAATTATTCATTGTATCATTAAGTAATGTCTTTATTTTTAATGATGCTTTTGTCATTAATATATATTTTGTCAGCCATTGCCTAAACCAGAATTTTTAAGTTAATATTTGTCTGGTGTTTATTTTTTCCTCTATTTACTTTCAACATTTCTCTGTCATTATGTTTTAGTAATGTCCACTTGAATAAGCATAGAGCTGAGTTCTTTAGAAAATACAACACTGCAACACTGTGGGTAACCCAACCTTTCTCTCTGGCTGCCCTTAACATTTTTTCCTTCATTTCAACCATGGTGAATCTGATGATTATTTGTCTTGGGGTTGCTCTTCTCAAGGAGTATCTTTCTGGTGTTCTCTGTATTTCCTGAATTTGAATATTGGCCTGTCTTGCTAGATTGGGGAAGTTCTCCCGGAAAATATGCTGAAGAGTGTTTTCCAACTTGGTTCCATTCTCCCTGTCACTTTCAGGAACACCAATCAAATGTAGATTTGGTCTTTTCACATAGTCTCAAATTTCTTTGAGGCTTTGTTCATTCCTTTTCATTCTTTTTTCTCTAATCTTGTCTTCTCACTTTATTTCATTAAGTTGATCTTCAATCTCTCATATCCTTTCTTCCTCTTGATTGATTCAGCTATTGATACTTGTGTATGCTTCAGGAGGTTCTTGTGCTGTGTTTTTCAGATCCATCAGGTCATTTATGTTCTTCTCTAAACTGGTTATTCTAGTTAGCAATTCGTCTAACTTTTTTTCAAAGTTGTTAGCTTCCTTGCATTGAGATGTCATCACCAACAGGCCTGCCTTACAAGAGCTCCTAAAGGAAGCACTAAACATAGAAAGGAACAACCAGTACCGGCCACTACAAAAACATACCAAACTGTAAAGATCATTGACACTATGAAAAAACTGCATCAACTAATGGGCAAAATAACCAACTAACATCATAATGACAAGATCAAATTCACACATAACAATGTTAACCTTAAATGTAAATGGGCTAAATGCCCCAATTAAAAGGCACAGACTGGAAAATTGGATAAAGAGTTCAGACCCATTGATGTACTGTACTCAGGAGACCCATTTCACGTGCAAAGACACATATAGGCTCAAAATAAAGGGATGGAGGAATATTTACCAAGTAAATGGAGAGCAAAACAAACAAACAAACAAAAACAGGGGTTGCAATCGTCTCTCATAAAACAGACTTTAAACCAACAAAGATCAAAAGACACAAAGAAGGGCATTACATAATGATAAAGGGATCAATACAACCAGAAGAGCTAACTCTCCTAAATACATATGCACCCAAAATGGGAGTACCTAGATTCATAAAGCAAGTGCTTAGAAACCTACAAAGAGATCTAGACTCCCACACAATGATAGTGGGAAACTTTAACACCCTGCTCAATATTAGACAGATCAATGAGACAGAAAATTAACAAGGATATCTAGGACTTGAACTCAGCTCTGGACCCAGCATACCTAACAGACATCTACAGAACTGTCCATCCCAAATCAGCAGAATATACATTCTTCTCAGCACCACATCACACTTATTCTAAAATGGACCACATAATTGGAGGTAAAACATTCCTCAGCAAGTGCAAAAGAATGGAAATCCTAACAGTCTCTCAGACCACATTGCAATCAAATTAAAACTCAGGATTAAGAAAATCACCTAAAACCACACAACTACATGGAAACTGAACAACCAGGTCCTGAATGACTACTGGGTAAATAACAAAATGAAGACAGAAATAAAGATGTTCTTTGAAACCAATGATAACAAAGGCACAACATACCAGAATCTCTGGAACACATTTAAAACAGTGTTTAGAGGGAAATTTATAGCACTAAATGCCCACAAGAGAAAGCATGAAAGATCTAAAATCGACACCCTAAGATCACAATTAAAAGAACTAGAGAAGGAAGAGCAAACAAATTCAAAAGCGAGTAGAAGAGAAGAAATAACTAAGAACAGAGCACAATTGAAGGAAATAGACACAAAAAAACCTTCAAATAAATCAAGGAATCCAGGAGCTGATTTTTTGAACACATCAATAGAATAGGTAGACTGCTAGCCAGACTAATAAAGAAAAGAGAGAAGAATCAAATAGACAAAATGAAAAATGACAAAGGGGATATCACCACTGATCCCACAGAAATACAAACTACCATCAGAGAATACTATAAACACCTCTATGCAAATAAACTAGAAAATCTAGAAGAAATGGATACATTCCTGGACACATATTCCCTCCCAAGACTAAACCAGGAAGAAGTCGAATCTCTGAATAGACCGGTAACAACTTCTGAAGTCTAGGCAGTAACTAATAGCCTACCAACCAAAAAGTCGACAGCCAGACAGATTGACAGCCGAATTCTACCAGAGGTACAAAAAGGAGCCGGTACCATTCCTTCTGAAACTATTCCAAATGATAGAAAAAGAGGGACTCCTCTCTAAATCATCTTATGAGGCCAGCATCATTCTGATACCAAGCCCTGGCAGAGACACAACAAAAAAAAATCAAATTTCTGGCCAATATCTCTGATGAACATCCATGCGAAAATCCTCAATAAAATACTGGCAAACCAAATCCAGAATCACCAACACAAAGCTTATCCATAACAATCAAGTCGGCTTCATCCCTGGGATGCAAGGTTGGTTCAACATATACAAATCAATGAATGTAATCCATCACATAAGCAGAACCAATGACAAAAACCACATGATTATCTCAATAGATGCAGAAAAGGCCTGTGATAAAACTCAACACCTCTTCATGCTAAAAACTCTCAATAAACTAGGTATTGATGGAACATAATCACAAAAAAATAAGAGTTATTTATGAAAAACCCACAGCAATATCATACTGAATGGGCAAAAACTGGAAGCATTACCTTTGAAAATCAGCACAAGACAAGGATGCCCTCTCTCAACAATCCTATTCAACATAGTATTGGAAGTTCTGGCCAGGGCAATAGGGCAAAAGAAAGAAATAAAGGATATTCCATCAGGAAAAGAGGAAGTCAAATTGTCCCTGTTTGCAGATGACATTATTGTATACTTAGACAATGCCATCATCTCAGCCCAAAATCTCCTTAAGTTGATAAGCAACTTTAGCAAAGCCTCAGGATACAAAATCATGTGCAAAAATCACAAGCATTCCTATACACCAATAACAGACAAACAGAGAGCCAAATCATGAGTGAACTCCCATTCACAATTGCTACTAAAAGAATAAAATACCTAGTAATACAACTTACAAGGGATGAGAAGGACCTCTTTAAGGAGAACTACAAATTGCTACTCAAGAAAATAAAAGAGGACACAAACAAATGGAAAAATATTCCATGCTCATGGATAGGAAGAATCAATATTGTGAAAATGGCCATACTTCCCAAAGTAATTTATAGATTCAATGCTATCCCCATCAAGCTACCATTGACTTTCTTCACAGAATTGAATAAAACTACCTTAAATTCCATATGGAACCAAAACAGAGCTTGTGTAGTCAACACAATCCTAAGCCAAAAGAACAAAGCTGGAGGCATCATGCTACCTGACTTCAAACTATACTACAAGGCTACAGTAAGCAAAACAGCATGGTACTGGTACCAAAACAGAGATATAGACCAATGGAACAGAACAGAGGCCTCAGAAATAACATCACACATCTACAACCATCTGATCTTTGACAAACCTGACAAAAACAAGAAATGGGGAAAGGATTCCCTGTTTAATAAATGGTGTTGGGGCCGGGCGCGGTGGCTCAAGCCTGTAATCCCAGTACTTTGGGAGGCCGAGGCGGGTGGATCACGAAGTCAGGAGATCGAGACCATCCTGGCTAACATGGTGAAACCCCGTCTCTACTAAAAATACAAAAAACTAGCCGGGCGTGGTGGCGGGCGCCTGTAGTCCCAGCTACTCGGAGGCTGAGGCAGGAGAATGGCGTAAACCCGGGAGGCGGAGCTTGCAGTGAGCCGAGATGGTGCCACTGCACTCCAGCCTGGGTGACACAGCGAGACTCCGTCTCAAAAAAAAAAAAAAAAAAATAAATGGTGTTGGGTAAACTGACTAGCCATATGCAGAAAACTGAAACTGGATCCCTTCCTTACACCTTATAAAAAAATTAACTCAAAATGAATTAAAGACTTAAATGTAAGACCTAAAACCATAAAAACTCTGGAAGAACACCTAGGCAATATCATTCAGGCATACGCATGGGCAAAGACTTCATGACTAAAACACCAAAAGCAATTGCAACAAAAGCCAAAATTGACAAATGGGATCTAATTAAACTAAAGAGCTTCTGCACAGCAAAAGAAACTGTCATCAGAGTGAACAGGCAACCTACAGAATGGGAGAAAAATTTTGCAATTTATCCATCTGACAAAGGGCTAATATCCAGAATCTACAAAAAATTTAAACAAATTTACAAGAAAAAAACAAACAACCCCATCAAAAACAGGATGAACGATATGAACAGACAATTCTCAAAAGAAAGAGATTCATGCAGCCAACAAACATGAAAGAAAGCTCATCATCACGGGTCATTAGAGAAACGCAAATCACACCAGTTAGAATGGCGATCATTAAAAAGTCAGGAAACAAAAGATGTTGGAGAGGATGTGAAGAAATAGGAATGCTTTTACACTGTTGGTGGGAGTGTAAATTAGTTCAATCATTGTGGAAGACAGTGTGGCAATTCCTCAAGGATCTAGAACCAGAAATACTGTTTGACCCACCAATCCCATTCCTAGGCATATACCCAAAGGATTATAAATCATTCTACTATAAAGACACATGCACACATATGTTTCCTGTGGCACCGTTCACAATAGGAAAGACTTGTAACCAACCCAAATGCCCATCAATGATAGACTGGATAAAGAAAATGAAGAAAATGTGGCACATATACACTATGGAATACTATGCAGCCATATAAAAGGATGAGTTCATGTCCTTTACAGGGACATGGATGAAGCTGAAAATCATCATTCTCAGCAAACTAACACAAGAACAGAAAATCAAACACCGCATGTTCTCACAATGAGAACACATGGACACAGGGAGGGGAACATCACACACTGAGGCCTATGGGGGGTAGGAGGGATAGCATTAGGAGAAATACCCATGTAGATGATGGGTTGATGGGTGCAGCAAACCACTATGGCACTTACATACCTACATAACAAACCTGCTCATTCTGCACATGTACCCCAGAATTTAAGGTATAATAATAATAAAAAAGAAAATCCAACACTGAGAATCTTTATCTTTAAACCAGTAATTTATCTATACTTATTATAATTCCTGATGATTCCTACCATCTAATGTTGAGTTTTGTATTTACCATGTTGTCTCTACTTCTCTGTCTACCATTTTATTGACAATTTTCATTTTTTCTTTTATGCCTTCTATTGGTTTGGAAGTTTTAAGTTTTATTACCATTCTTTTAGTGGTACACGCAAGTTTTTTACATAATATTTAACTTTGAGAAGCATGAAGTTGACCAATATCTCCACCCTCCTCTTACAAACTACAAAGATTCAGAATGTTTTAAATCTTATTACCTCTATTAATTGTCCATGTTACTGTTGTCCAAGAATTGTTCCTTCTTATTTTAACCTTCTCAAAGTAATGATTATTGTTGTTTATGCAGCCCATGTTTATTAAGATTTACATACTTTATCAATAACACTGGTCCCCATTGCTTCTTATAGCTCACACCTTCTTTGTTTTAATAAATTTCCAATACAATCCATCCTGTAACAGTACTTTTTATTAAGGACCTGTTATTCATAAAATTTCTCCAGCTTTTTCATCTCAAAATGCCTTTATTGGTTGGGTGTGGTGGCTCACCCCTGTAATCCTAGCACTTAGGGAGGCGGAGGTGGGCAGATCGCAAGGTCAAGAGATCAAGACCATCCTGGCCAATATGGTGAAACCCCATCTCTACTAAAATTACAAAAATTAGCTGGGCGTGGTGACAGGCACCTGGAGTCCCAGCTACTCAGGAGGCTGAGGCAGGAGAATCGCTTGAACCCAGGAGGTGGAGGTTGCAGTGAGCCAAGATTGTGCCACTGCACTCCAGCGACAGAGCGAGACTCCATCTCAAAAAAAAAAAAAGCCTTTATTTTTCTCTCCTACTTCAACAGTAGTGTTTTGGAACCAACTGTGCCCCCTCCCCAAAATTCATATGCTGAAACCCTAACTTGTAATGTAAGTATTTGGGACATAGGCCCTTTGGGGAGGTAATTAAGGTTAAAGGAGTTCATAAAAGTGGGGCCCTAATCCAATAGCATTGGTGTCCTTATAAGAAAAGGAAGAGAGAACAGAAATCAGAGATCTCTCTCTCTCTCTCTCTCTCTCTCTCTCTCTCCCTCTCTCTCCCCACACACACAGAAGAAAATCCATGTGAAGACACAGCAATAGGAAGCCATCTTCAAGCCAGAAAGGGAGTCTTTACCAGACACCCTCTCTGATGGCACCTTGATCTTGGACTTCTAGCCTCTACAACTATGAGAAAATACATTTCTGTTGTTTAAGCCACCCAAGATGAGATATTTTGTTATGGCAGCCTTAGAAGACTAATACAATGACTTTAACTAGACATAGAGTTCTAGGTTAATAACTATTTTTTTCTCACCTATTGGAAGATACTTTTATTGTTGCTGATATCAGATCCACTGTCTTCTAACTTAGAATCTTCTAATGGGTCATCTCTTTTCTCTCTGACTTTTAAGATTTTCTTTTTCAGGGTTTTGCAATTTCACTACAATATGTCTAGGTTTATTTGTTTTTGTTACTCTGCTTAGGATTGTATGGGCTCCTTTGAACTGAGTATCCCAGTCTTTCTTCAGTTTTAGAAAATTTGAGCTGTTATCTATTTCAATATTGCCTTTCTTATATTTTCTTGATTCTTTCCTTCTGGAACATTTGTTAGATTTATATTGGGCCTCCTCACTCTACTTCCATGTCCTAGAACCTCTTTTGTATCTTTTTATGATTTGGTGTTGCATTTTCCGTGATTTCTTCAAATATTATTTTGACCTTCCCTTTTAAAATTTCAATCATCATTTTTTTCTAGAAATTATATTTATTTCTTTTCAAATCTACCTGTCATCATATACTATCTGTCATTAGCGTTTCTAATACTTCCTTTATCTAGTTAATTGTCTCAACGTTTCATTGTATTGTTTTATTTTTTTCTAGTTTGGAGCTGTTTGTCCCCCCCTTTTCTGTGTCTCACGTTGCTCCATCCATTTCCCCATACGGTTTGTAATTTGAGTTTTTTATACTTTTCTCTACAAAACTCACGAACACTTGGCTCAGGCTTCCCAGTACAGTGCAAAGAGCATATCTTTTGAAATCACATAGAGCAGGGAATGACTTTGGACAAGTCACTTAAGCTTTACAACTAAGGAAACCCCAGTTTTCTCAGTTGTGAAATAGGGATAATAATAAAAATAGCAATAAGAGCTGTTATAAAGCCCAAAGAATAAAATGAGGTTAAAGTAGGTGGTGTACAGAAGATTTTAATAAACATTAGCCTTTGAATCACCTCTATCTCACTCACGCTTTTCCCTTTCTTAAGGTGTTAAGGTAATTATCTCTCTCTTTCTTGTGTTATAGATCCCTGGTTTCTAACTTTAGCCTCCCTGTTAGACAAAAGGATTCTTGCTTAGTCAAGTGGGATAAGGAAGTGGTTGGACAGCCCCATGACTACCTTCTTTGAAGACATCTAGCCCAAGCCCTTGCCCAGAGAACGTGTACCACAACACATATCAATCAAATGGAACTGAACCATCTGAAAGACATAGGCATCTAATTTCAGTGTTTTTCTCCTCTCCACTGGGAATGTTATTTGGATACCCAGAATAGAAATCTTCATTCACAGAGCTATTAGTTTCCTATCCCAATTGGACACTGTGCAAAATTATTACAGGGTTTAGTGTGATGAGCTGGCAAGAAATGTTTGCCAAGTTTCAAAGTTGTAGGGGAAGATGTTATAACCCTGAGAGGCACTTTCTTTTTAATTCTGTTTGGAAGAGTTTGTAATTCTCAGAACAAAATGTAGTCCTTGGGCTGTCTTTTCTCAGATAGCTGGCGCTAAATTTCTCTTTCCTGTTACCAGTTTCCTAAATAAGTGTATTTGTATTTAATTACTGCTGAATGCTGGGGGGTCTTCTATTGGTCCTTTTGTTCAGCACTTTAGGATGAGAGGAATAACATGTGTGGTGGCATGTCAATGTTCTTTTATTCATTTGAAAGCCAATTTTCATTACAAAAATGTATAACTCATCCAGACCACCAGCCTAAAGGGAGTAACTTAATACAATTCTGAATAAATTCTAAAGACTCCAAGCTAGTTCTATCTTTCATTCACAAATCAAGTGTGGACACAACATTTTTGTTGAATAGTTAACACATATAAGGGAGGTTAAGCACAGAAGATAATCTAAGAAGCAAAACCCAGTGTATTCATTAGATATGTTAGGCCAAACCTGAAAGAAAATAAGCTTAATTAGGCTCAGAGAGGTGAAGCTACTTGTTCAAGGTGACACAATCTATCCATTTTTCTCCTTGATTCCACCTCATTCCAAGAAACCATCACATCTTGTCCAGACTGCTGCTAACAGCTGCCTAAATAGTCACCATGCCTTCAGTGTGGTGTCTACTTTAATCCATTGTCCACCTTACACTTCCAGAGACATCTATTTAAAACACCATCTTCCATAAAACCTGTCTGGCTTCCCATTGTTCTTACACTAATGTTCAAGTGTTTTACCATGGACAGGTAGACCTGGAAGTCTCTGCCTCCTTCTCAACTCCTCAGCCTCAGCTTTCTCCACTCTTATGTGTTGTGCTCCAGACATGCTGGCTTTCATACAGTGCATTAGAACATACTGTATTCTCTTGTTATGCCTTAGGAATTTTAAGCTTTTCAGGAATTTTCCCTTCACATACCCTTGCCTAAATAACTCTTCTTTTTTCATATTCCTTGTTTATACCTCTACTCGATTTTCACTGTCTCAGGATGTGAAGCTCCATCAGTGAAGTTCGCTGATGCCCCAGAATAGACCAGGTCTCTCATGACGTGTACCTTTTCCTCATAGCACCTACCATGTTTGTAATATAGTAAATTCAATAGCTATTTGGTGAACATTATGAATAACTTGATTCACAACTCACTTCCTAACTAGGTGTTAAGCTACCAAATGAATGTTAGTTAAGTAGTAGTCCAGGATTTGAACCCCAGGATTCATCCTTTCCCTATTCTCTCCCATTACCCAGACTCTATCTTCCCATTCTGCCTTTCTCCACTCCTCTGTTCCTTTGTCCCCAACTTGTCTGGCCAGTGGTCTCCTCACAACACGCACTACCTGATCCCACTGGTGGTTCAGTGGGGACTCTTCTCAGTTTCATCTAAACACACACTGGCAAGTGATCTTTGTCCAGGAGAGCTTTCCTCATACACAGAAGAGGCCATTACCTGCTAATGCTTAAAATGTCACCATCAGGATATTGTTCCACCCAATAAGAATGGCTGTCTCCACATATCCCTCTCAAAATCCTCATAAGCCTATTGTGGGAAAGGTAACACTTGCCTTGTCCACACCTCAGAGTCAATATTTTTATGAGTCCATTCTCTTCCCCTGGCTCAGAGTGGGCTTAGGCACAGACGAAAGGAGGAACGGAAATAAAAAAGAAATGGAGGAGAAAAAGAAGGCTCTCAACTTGTCCACAGGCTAAACCTGCCTCTCTTTTCCCGTCTATTTTCCCATTTGCCATTAGTGCAGAATGGGGATTTTAATTTGCAAACCTGTATATTATCTGTACGTTAATCTGTCCATACCAAACCAATAGCGAATTGTGTGCATGTGTGTCTGTGTATGTGTATTTCTTAAAGTACCTTCATTTATGTAGCTTGAATCTATAACAATCATTCAACTCACCCACATGTAAAACTGCTCTCTGATGATTATACCGGTTCCCTTTTCTGGCCATTCAGAGCCTCCATGCATGAAGATAGTGTTCCCCACATTTTAAGTTCTCCATTAGCAAGAACATCATATAAATGGCTTCTCTGATCACCTAACACTGAAGTACTCTGTAGGCCATTAGTGCATTCTGGATTAGAAAACCCAAAAAGTGTAAAATGGGAATTTGTGATTTGAATGTGCTCTAATTATCACATGGTCAAATTGTACGGACAATCACTGGAATAAATGCACTGGTATGGAAGTGCAATTTGCACTTATTTGGATACTTATTTACTTTCAACAGTATCTGGTTTTTGCATTCACCAGATCTGAAAAAGTAAAAAAAAAAAAACCACACACATACAAAAACAGGGAACCACAGCACCTTCTGCATGTATAGAGATTAATTTGCTTTAAAGCAATCAACATTAGTGGGTGGTGTCTTTTTTATTTTAATGACCTTTTTCTCTTCTGTCATTTCATCGACCAGTGAAATAAGAATGCTAAATAGAAATATGAAAAACTGCAACACTGTACTACCATAATGTTTCATTCAGTATTGATGTCACTGCTTTCTAGTAAACTCCAGTTGCCAACTCATCAGACCCCTTGGTAGCATTCAATAGATGCCAGTTAAGATTTAATAAAATGTATTGCTATTTGAAAAGCTAATGGAAGATAACTAAAATAAAGATCACCAATGAAGTGTTTGTTATTGATTAGTTTATAAGACAACTCTGTTTGGAGAAGCTTAGATTTGTTGGAAATAAAACTCACCTTTGAATGTCACAGGGGATTTTTGTTATACTCTATTTGCAATACTGTGCCACTTTATTACAGAGCAGAATGTGGTATTAGGCAATTTCATTCTTAGGGTTTGGGACAATGATTCATGATCTCTGCGTCCTCAGCACCTAGCACGGTGTCAGGCACAGCATAAATATCCAGTAGATACACACATACATGCATGCTTTTATGAGGTGGCTCTAGAGCGTAAAATTGGAACCAGATCCTGAACACAGACTTGAAGCAAGTGTTTCATATACTTAGCTTTTAAGAATCTTTTAAGTGTAGTGATTCTCAGTGGGGATTGAACTGCAGATAATGTGTAAACTTCTTAAAATGCAGAAGCCTGATTGCCACATAAGAATGAATCATAGGAAGCACTCAGATATTAAATATACCTTTTAGTGATTACTGGTCACTGCATTTTCTCATTCACTCCTCCCATAACCTAATGAAAGCAGGGCTATCGTGTTACCCATTTGAAAAATGAAAAAAAGTGATGAGGCTAGGAGAAAGTAAATGATTGCCCAAGGGCACACGAGTAGCAAGTGATGGAATTTGGAGTCAGACACCAAAGTCCACGTGTCCCCCTCTTTTCTATTGTCTTACATCTACTTGAGCTATTCAAGCAACATCTCCAGAACCAGAGCTTAAGCTTGTGGTGGTTTTTTGTTTGTTTGTTTGTTTGTTTGTTTAGTTTCCACAGTGATTCTGATTCATATGCCTAGTAGAGTCAGAAATTTAGGGAATGATTTAAATGAGAAAGAGAGAAAGTGACCGGGAGGGAGGAAGGAAGCAAACTGCTCAGGCCATTAGCACGGTTCTCCAAATCTGAGTAAAGCTATGTGAAATAAGCCATCCATGTGAATCAAGCAGAAGATATTGGGCCCTCACTTCGCTGCAAATCAAGCATGCTAACACTTCTGTTGCCAGCGGCTTGCCCTAAACAACCTGTCACTGCATAGCAAAGATGGCCCAGTCATTGATGGTACCATTGCACAGCACTCACTAAGCCTGATAGATGGGAGTACAAGGACAATGACATGATCTACATGCTATCCTAACTTAATACAAAAGGGTAGGTGCTATTTTCAATTAACATTACTGATTTTCCCCCCACTGAATTTGTAAAGACTTTGAAAAATATTCTAAAGTTCAGTGCTATTGCAGAATCAAGAAGCAACTACTGTCCCAGTTCCATAACAAATGCAGATCAAATACATTTGAATTGGAAAAGTAAATTTAATTTGCAGGTTTCTGTCTACATCCTCTGCTTCTATTTTCTTTGATAAGATTAGTTAACAAAGTTCAGAGGACTTTTTCAGTTCAAACATTTTCTCATAATGGCAAATCAATCTGCTCAGGCAAACAGAACATCAGAACGCTAACAATAAGGAGCTATCATTGGAAGTTGATCCGATTTACACAGAAATATACCCACTAACGTTTAAATGAAGCTTTACAGAGGAATAAAATTGGTGAAAGAATCTTTTTAGTCTTTTAAAGCAGCTACTACAATAATAACTGCAGAAGTATGCACAAATCGTGCCAACTCTAATCAATCTTGTGTATTTCTTCTGCACTGCCACAAAATACATTTCATAGAAGGGTAAAGCAAGCTCACAGCAGACAAAATGTAGTAGCTGAATTCAAGCATAGCTAATTTGCTGCTTAGGACAGATGTGATCTACAGAATTCACCAATCCATCCTCATCAGCTCTGACATGGAGGACCGATTCGCAGCGTGTGTTGCTTCTGTGGATTTTATGTTGATGAAATAGGCCTCTTGGATCTAGATGGATATAGGAGATGGTGACAGCATGTGAGCAGAAAGCATACCCTATTTTACATGTTGGCATTAAATATGGTAAGAAGGCAATTTGTCATGCCAAGCCTGATGAAGTGAGAGCCAGGAGCAGGTCTCAGACAAAGGTGAGAGCTTACAGAAAGGGCAGGGGCAAGAGACAGGATCATAATATGGAGAACAAGACGGTTGCCTAATATCCATGGATCAAGAAAAAACAAAAGATAAAACCAGGTCTGAGAGATGAAGGAAGCAGAGGCATGGGCCCAAAGGCTTTGTCATCTGAATATATATTATGAGCCCAGAACACAAGTCTCTAGAACAGCTTTGCAAGACAAACACCATCCTCCCTCTAACTTCTTTTAGAATCCCTATATGAGCACAAAAATGATGAAGAATTTGGAGCTGAACTGCACCCACACCTTTGCCCCAACCAGGAACTAACATATTCACTTAGCAAAGAAACTGGGCATTGGGACAGTTCTATTGAAGGGATAGAGAGATGGATGAGTGTACCAGCTTTAACATGCAAAGTCTTTGGCACTGAAAGGCAATGCAGGAGTGGTTAAGAGTATGGACTAGGGAATCATAATGTTCTGGGTTCAAAATCTAATTTTGTATGTTGTTAGTCATACACTGGATAAATTACCTAACCTTATCTAAAAATGGGAGCAATGATTCTGAATTCTTATGACTGTCATGAAGATTAAATACATTACTGAATCAAATGAAGGCACTTAGTGAAGTGCCTTCTTCATGGTAAGTACTCAGCAAATGTTCATTGTTTCTATCAACATCACTGTCATCACATCATCATCGTCATCAAATGATCAGAAGGTTTTTACATTGATCAAAATAGAGACACTATTACCAAAACACCACACACACACACACACACACACACACACACACAGTAGAACCACAGTGAGTTTTTCCCCAAAATATGTTATAAAGTTTCTTAATATTAAATATTCTACAAGTCCCCCACACCCTGCCAAGCAATCTTTCATCTCACTACACTACTAAAAATACTCTAACCAAGATCAACAACCTCCTTGTTGTGACATTTAGGAGAAAATTTTTATTCTTCCGTGCCAATCTCTCTTGGTAACATACATGTGCTTCTTCTGGGACTGTGTCATTTCCTCATTCTCTCTTTCATACCTGTTTGTAGCAAGTGGAACATACTCCACATTCAATACCGGTGTAGAAGTATTATCTGCCATGTTATAAAATGAGAGAAGGCACAAAAAGGTAAGGAGGAGACATTAATGAGGCTGAAGAAGATGAATCCAAGAAGAGGTTCGTATATATCCTCAATTCCCAGGCTCCTGTCTTCCTCTGTCATGTATCTTTGGCGAAACCCAAATTTGAGTTAAGTCCAACACTTTGATGACTCCATGCCTGCTCCCAAGCAGCTTACTGTGGCTAGAAGAACACACAACCATGCTGTCTGTTCTCATTTAAACTGAAGGCCTCATACCCCAAGTGTGGGCCATTGGGGCTGTCTGCCATCTAGTCTCTTGGATAGTTATTTCATAATTTCCCTTTTTTAATTATCCTTCCCTCCTCCTTGGTCTCAACTGATGTCCAAGCTTCTGATTTCAGTGAGGAAATAGAAGCAATTAGAAGAGAAATTCTACATCCTCCCACTACATTTACCCATCTACCAGCATCTGTACAATATAGTCTCCCATCCTTTCTTAACTATTCAAAGACTTTGCCCCTGTAATTACTCCCTCTCATGTCTATACCACTGCATCATCCTCATCACATTACAGTAACTCCCATCTTTAAAAAATATAAACCTATTCCTTGACTATGCATTCTCCCTCCTCCAGCCACCACCGTATCCTTCCCTTCCACTTTAGAAAACAACTTCTTGAAAGAGTTGTCCATCCATAGTTACTGCTCCAATTCAACTCCTCCCATTCTCTTTTGAAACGCCCCCCATGCCCTGCCAAGCAATCTTTCATCCCCACTACACTACTAAAAGTACTCTAACCGAGATCACCAACCTCCCTGTTGTGATATCTAGGAGAAAATGTTTACTCTTCATATTGTACAACTCTCTGCAACATTCATAGAGTTGATTACTCCTTCACCCTTCAAATATTTTCTGGGTTTCTAGGATATCTTACTCTCTTAATTTTCCATCTATATCCATCAGCCACTCCCTCTCATCTCTATGTTGGCTTCTTCTTACCACCTGACCTTTTAATGTTCAAGTAACCCAAAACAGAAGGCTCAGACTTTATCACTTTTCAATCTACACTTCGTTACGATCTCATCCAGTCTCATATTTCTATGGATGGCTTCCAGATTTACATTCTCCATCCCAGTCTTTCCCTTGTACTCCAATCTTGTACATCCAATTACCTATTTGCCACCTGCATTCTAATATGCATCTCACTCTTTACTTATCTGAAACTGAAGTCCTGATTTTTTCCTGCAAACCCTCTCACTTTGTGGTTTTCTCCAACTCAGTAAGTAATGCCACTGAAACCTTGGAGCCATTCTTAATTCCTCACTTTCTCTTTCTTTGTGTGTGTGTCTCTCTCTCTCTCTCTCATGTGTTGTATTAAATTCTTTCATCTCTATTTTCAAATGATATAACTAATCTGGCTACTTTTTATCGCCTCTACTATGACCACACTACTTCAAGCCACCGTCATCTTTTGCCTGGATTTCTATAGTAACCTCCAAATTTGCTCCTAGGACACTATCCTTGCTCTGTGACTGACTGTTGTCCACAAAGCAACTACAGTGATCATTTTCAAATTGAAGTCAGGTTACATCAATCTCCTGCTCAAAAGTTTCCAGTGGTTTCTTTCTGCCTTTGAAATAATACCCAGATTGTTTCCCCCAATCTTTAAGGTCCTGTATGATCTGATCTCTGGTTTCCTCTGACCTCATTTCCTACCACTCTACTGCATGTCTTCACACCGTCCTCTAGCTGTGCTGATCTCTTTCTCTTCTAGCGCACCAAGCACACTTCAGATTGACAGCCACTGCATTTAGCCTTTCCTCTGTCTAGAGTGCTCTTCCCTCAGATATCCTCATGGCTGGCTCCACTTCTCTTAGTTCTCTCCTCAAATGTCCCGTCTTCAGAGAGGCCTTTCCTAACCACTCTGTCTAAAGACCAACCATAATTATCCCTTCTCTTTCCCCATCTGCAGTGAGTTTAATAATGCCTCCCTCCACCCAAACTTCATGTCTACGTAGAACATCAGAATGTGATCTTATTTTGAAAATAGAGGGTCTTTTCAGAGGTAATCAAATTAAATGAGGTCATGTTGCATTAGAGTGGGCTCTATAGCCAATGACTGGAGTCCCTGTAAGAAGAGAGGAGGACATACAGACACACACGGAGAAGCTCATGTGAAAACAGAGACAGGGATTAGAGTGATGCAGAAAAAAGTGGAAAAACATAAAGGATTACCAGTAACTACCAGAAGCTAGGAAAAGTCAAGAAAGGATTCCTGAGAGCTTTGAGAGGGAAGATGGCCCTAATGATGCCTTGATTTCAGATTTCTAATCTCCAGTACCATGAACAAAAAGATTTCCATTGTTTTAAGCCATTCAATTTGTGGTAATTTGTTATGGCCATCCTAGGAAATTAGTACACCTGTTTCATTTTTCTTCATAGCATCATGGCATTACAGCAATTACATGATAATATAATAGAGGTCTATTTGTTTACTGTCTGTCTCCCTCATTAGAATATAAATGTTTGAGGATAACGTCGTATCTTGGAGATAAAAGCACCACTAGGCACTTGTTAGGCACTCAATGAATGTCACCTGAGTGAATGAAAAAATGAACAAGGAAAGAAAAACATGAATTTCTCACTATGTGTGAAATTCTGTTTTGCATGCTTATAGTGCTCGCTTTCTCTCTCCCTCCCTCTCTCTCTCCTTCCCCTCCTATCTTTTGGAGAGAAACCTAATGTCCCAGGAGTCTAGGGTATTAAAAGTTGATGTTCCCTTTCCCTACTTTCTCTTTCTTTTTCTCCTCCCCCTATTTCATTTTATTTTTCTCCAGTCTCATATTCATAACATCTCTGGTATGTACCATGTATGCTATCCAATTAACAAGCTATTATTACATCCATTATCTCATTTGACTCTTCACGTATCATGCCCCAGTGCTCAGAAACTGGGCATCCATGTGAGTGATGATGCCTTAGATAGAACCTGGTCTTGACTAAAGAGTGCTGATGAGTGAGGCCTCTCCCACAGAGAAGTGCCAGCCAGGAAATATGGAAAGTATGCGTGTCAAGCAAAGCTTGATTTAAGACCTGGATCCAATGACAGGAAAGTTTCTTGACTTCCTTCTTTTTTTGCCACTGAGTCTGATTATGCCAGAGAATGTGGCAACCCTCAAACACCTATACAAAGTATCCCAGGGAGGGCCGGGCACGGTGGCTCACGCCTGTAATCCCAGCACTTTAGGAGGCTGAGGCAGGCAGATCATGAGGTCAGGAGATTGAGACCCTCCTGGCCAATATGGTGAAGCCTCGTCTCTACTGAAAATACAAAAATTAGCTGGGGGTGGTGGCATGTGCCTGTAGTTCCAGGTACTTGGGAGGCTGAGGCAGGAGAATTGCTTGAACCAGGGAGTCAGAGGTTGCAGTAAGCCAAGATCGCGCCACTGCACTCCAGCCTGGTGACAGAGACTCCGTCTCAAATAAAAATAAATAAATAAATAAGTCAATAAAAAGAAAGAAAGAAAGTATCCCAGGGAGAAAGTCCATGGTTTGTATACAGCATCTGCACAGTGTTCAGGAAGCCAGTCAGCCTTTTCAGTCGGGGGGTGGGGGTGGTGCCAGGGTGGGGGACTGGTCAGGGTAAGATTTTCAGTTTCTGGGCACTACGGCCATGATACATGAAGGATCAAATGAGATAATGGATGTAACAGTAGCTTGTTAATTAGCTAGCATACATGACACATACTAGAGATGCTGTTACGAATATGAGAATGGAGAAAAAGAAAATAAAAGAGGAGGAGGAGAAAGAGAAAGAGAAATTGGGGAAGAGAAGAAGGGGTGGAGAAAGTAGAAGAGGGAAGGGAGAAAATGGGAAGGAAGAGAAATCATTTATTTGGTTCTACATGTCATTGGTGAATATAACATACAGAAGATTGCAAATGTGACCACTAAACTTTTGACACACTGGCAGTCCCCCGTTCGGGCACCTTGGACAAGTCCCTTTCCTTGCCTAAGGCCCTGGTTTTCCCCAGCAGTCAATGTGAGGAGTTCATTCCTTAGATGCTCTCCAAGGACCTGCACAACTCTGACCTCTTTAAGTCTATAATGTTTGCATTCGCCTGTTTAACTCTGTGATCTGGGTCAGTGGAGCCAGGAAGCATCAACGCCAATCAGGACACAGTTTGGGGACTTAGCAGATGTCCTTGAAAACAGGCAAAGATTCCCAGTGCCAAAATGATCTCAGTCCATGAATGGAACTTTACCTGCCTTCCCATAGTCCCCAGCTTTATTCCCAGAAAAACATTGTCCCTGGGGGCTTTCTGATGTGTATCTTATTTTACACTTCTTTTTCCTAAAAAATAAATAGCACAAGCTATTATTTGATCCTCTGCACAGAATAAAACGGTCCAACGAAATTCAGCCAATTTGTCCTTTAATACTTTTTATTGGCTCTTTAATGATAAATCCATTTGAGCACTTGGCCCCAGAACCTAATTCACAGTAACTCTTAATGTAAATGAAACCTCTCCCAATCTCTGCTCCTGGCCCCTTTTGAACTTTCATAAATCACACCTCGCTGTCTCAGCCACAGTCACTCTAGTCTTACTTTGGGAAAGGATCCAGCATGGCAGGAACCACACTCACAGTTCCACAGAAATTAACTACAGGCAGGTATCCCCAGAGGAAGCCAGCCTAGACTGGAAATGGAGAGGGCAAGCCGGGCACGGTGGCTCACGCCTGTAATCCCAGCACTTTGGGAGGCCGAGGTGGGCGGATCATGAGGTCAGGAGATCGAGACCATCCTGGCTAACGTGGTGAAACCCCGTCTCTACTAAAAATACAAAAAATTAGCCGGGCGTGGTGGCGGGCGCCTGCAGTCCCAGCTACTAGGGAGGCTGAGGCAGGAGAATGGCGTGATCCCGGGAGGCGGAGCTTGCAGCGAGCCGAGATTGCACCACTGCACTCCAGCCTGGGCGACAGAGCGAGACTCCGTCTCAAAAAAAAAAAAAAAAAAACAAAAAACAAAAAACAAAAAAACAACAAAAAAAAAAAACAAAAAAAAAAAAGAAAAGAAAGAAAGAAATGGAGGAGGCACAGTCTATGAACACCATGTTGCTTCCTTATTGTTAAATCTTTCCAAGATAACTAGTGCAGAATCTAAATCCCTTGCCCAAGTGTAGGCTCAGAATATTTTACAATTCAAAAAAAGGACTTGTGATATACTAGGAATAATACTGGATCTAGAACCCAAAATACCAAAGTAAAATTTTAGCTTTACCACTTATTGTGCTTTGGGCAATTTACATAATGTCTCTGAGCCTCCTGACTCTCCTCATCTCTAAAATGGAAATCATAATAGTACGTAACAAATAACATTGAATAAGATACCTTTATCTGAAGCATATAGCACAACGCCTGGTACATATGTGTCCAATAAATATTAGCTATTAGCCACTGATAGTATTAAATGAAATGATGGGTGTGGGTATGCTATGTAAAATAAAAAGAGCCGCCCAAAGTGTGTTTGCAAAATAGCTGACTCTAATGTGAGCAACTACATTTTAGCCTTAGTTTCATTATATTGCATCATTATCATCATGAGCAAAGGTCACATATTTGTTCAAAGGAAATAATCATAGATATAGGCACAAATTTAGGTGCAAGCTTCAGCATCATTATGATAGCTGACAAATGGAAACTACCTAAATGCCAAAAACAAAAGCCTAGTTGAGAAAACTGTAACATCTATGTACAATGGACTACTAGGCAGCAATTAAAATGATGCTCTGAAACTATATTTATCGACACAAAAATATGTCCGAAATGTACTGTCTATCAAAAAATACGATTGGGAAACAGATGTTCTATTTTCTATTTTATAAACCTATCTTGTATTAATTTTAACAATTTTTTACCTTGTACATGAAATAAGTGTGTACCACATGATCTTACTTTTGCAAATACATCGTATATATGTTAAAATGCAGAGGAAGATTCCCAAAGACATTACAGGAAATGGTGATTATGCCTGGATAACATGAACTTAGTTGACTTTTACCTCTTCTTTGAACTTAGTTGAAAAACTTTCAGGGTTTTGGTTTTAATAATTTGTTTAAAACAATGAACTTGTATCTGTTCAGTATCATGACAGAGAGCATCCCTAGCCTTTAGTCTCTAAGTCTCTCAAAGTAGCCAAAATTTGGTTTCAGAGGCTGATATGCTGGTTTCAGGGAGATTTGAACTTGCCAGTAAACACAGGCAGGCACCTACCTACTGCCCCCCAAACCTACTGTGTCAGAGAAATAAAGGCAAAATATAAATTTTAAAAATTATGCCACTCAGGAAGAAAGAGCAAAAGAAGGAGTGATTACTTAAATGGGTATGAAGTCTCCTTTTGGTGTGATGAAAGTGTTTTGGAACTAGATAGAGCAGACAGTTGAACAACATTGTGAATGTATTAAATATGACTGAATTGCATATTTAGAAATAGTTAACACTATTTTATTATATATTGCTAAATAGCTAGAAGAGTTGAAATATTCCCAATGCAATAAAATAATAAATGCTCGAGATGATGGAAACCCCATGTACCCGGATTTGATCATTAACACACTACATGCTTATATCAAAATCACATGTGCCCCTTTAATAATGTACAAGTATTATGCATCCATAATAATTAGAAATTTAAGAATGGAAAAATGTGTTAATTGTATTTTGCATGAATTTCACTTTAATAAAAAATAAAAATTTAGTCACCAACTAAGTGCAGGGAACTTCATTATTCATGTGAAAATTTTGCCTCTTTAGTTTTTGTGTGGCCAACATGTAAACACGTGCGCAACTAGATCAAAATTTTAACAGAAGCCTTTTCACTTTGTTGTGAGGAAATGTATATTATTAACCAACATGCAGATTTCCTCATGTTGTTATCATAGTCATAGAATGTCAGAACTGAAAAACAGCTCAGCCAGTTCATTTTAAAGAATAATAAACTGGCCAGGCGCGGTGGCTCATGCCTGTAATCCCAGCACTTTGGGAGGCCGAGGTGGGTGGATCACCTGAAGTCGGAAGTTTGAGACTAGCCTGATCAACATGGAGAAACCCTGTCTCTAGTAAAAACACAAAATTATCTGGGCGTGGTGTTGCAAGCCTGTAATCCCAGCTACTCGGGAAGCTGAGGCAGGAGAATAAGTTGAACCAGGGAAGTGGAGGTTGCAGTGAGCCAAGATTGCACCATTGCATTCCAACCTGGGCAAAAACAGTGAAACTGTCAAAAAAAAAAAAAAAAAAGAGTAAGAAACTCAGGTGAGAGAACAAAAGCTTGAATACAGAAGTAAGTTTAAAAAACAGATTTAGAATTCAAGTGTTCCTGTTCAGCATTCTTTCCACCATAATCTACAGCTAGTCTTTTCTTCATTTATTTTTCTGGGCCTCTTTAAGAATTATTTTTTAAGTAAATATTTACTCACTGATCAGATTCTCTGCCTTCATGCCATTTTCCAGAATTTGCTTTGTGAACCCAAAATCTTTTGATATACTGTACGTAGGCCACGTGTTTTGATGGTTATATTGAGCAAAGTCATCCCCTTGTTTGCTACAGTTATTTCAGTTGTGAGAAGCAGGTGATGGGTTTCGGATTAACTCAGTAGTGCGCCACACCTTCTTGGCCCTACCACTTTATTCCTGGGAAAGCTGAAGATCTGGATTTTATCTGGGTCTCAAAAGCACTATCATTACCACAGCAGTTTCTGTGTCTGCGCCCCTTAAACTGCCCTGATTCCTAAACCCAGCTAGATTGTTTATTTGCTGGACAAAAACATATTTCCATCAACAGCTAAGAAAATTATACCTTACTTGATCTTTGTATAGATTAATTTCTGAGAAGGCCTATGATCACATGGCTCTCAAATTTGTCTCCATAGTTGAACAGTACAGTTACCAGTGATCTCCTATTTGGAATCAGAGGAGCATTGACATGAGGGAGGCAGCAAGGACCTTCCGGAACATCTTGTTAAGTTGCATGTCAATAATTTTCAGTTTTGCAACACATCCGTGCAGCCATTTGGAGTCTGACCTGAAGTATGTTATTTCTGAAAAATGGCAGATTTTTGAAAACATGCTGGGCAGCTATGACATTGTTAGGAGTTCTGATACATTTGGACATTCGGAGCGAATGATCTGATTTGAATCTGTATCCCAGCCTCTAGGGGTTTAGCCATTGCGCATCTCAGCAGGGAAACCCTATATAGTGATTCAAAATCACTCCCTAAGCTTTAGAACAAACAAGATTAAGGAGTTCAGTTTGCTTCTTGCCTATCAGAGAACCATTGATGACTCGGTAAGTAATAACCTGAGCAGGAAACAAAAGAGAAGGAATTCTATTTCTTAACATATACCGATCTGTGCACATCATCAATTTTGAACCAAGGCCTATTTTATGGTGGGGCTTCTGATGCAAGGGAACAAGAGTTTTTCCAGGTAGATTCAACAAAGTCAGCTACAGTTGGATTCACTCAGCATTACTTGCAAGGAAAAAAACAAAAAACAAAAAAACGAATGACCACTGACAATAAATTTGGCCACTATACATAGGTAGATGTAGACCAAACTTCGAAAGGACTGCCAATGATATGTCCCCTCTCACAGTCTCCAATTCAGGGATAAAATGAGAAGGTTGACTGCTGTGATTTTCCACATTTTTTTCCACAGTGACACACAAGCAAGGAAGACACTCCACGGAGGTGGCTACGGTCTGAATGTTTGCATACCCACAAAACTCGAATGATGAAATCCTAGCCTCGAAGTTGGTGGCTTTTGGAAAGCTATTGGGTCATGAGGTTGGAGGCCTTATGAACAGGATTAGTGTCCTTAGAAGAGACGCCACAGAGAACTCCCTCAATCCTTCCACCATGTGAGGACACAGTGAGAAGGCATCATCTATGAGCCAGAAAGTGGGCCGTCAGCAGACACTAAATCTTCCAGTGCCTTAATCTTGGACTTTCCAGCCTCTGGACCAGTGAGAAATAAATTTTCTGTTATTTCTAAACCACTCAATGTATGGTATTTTGTTATAGCAGCCAAATGGACTAAGACAGGTGGTTACCCAGATTATGAGAAAACATGTGTGCATGTGTGTGTGCAAGCATGTGTGTTGGGGAGAAAGTGGGAGGAAGCAAGGCAATGAGGCAGCTGAGGACAGGTGGCTGAAGCACTCCAGGTAAATCCTGGCATACAGGAAATCAGATGGCTCACAGACTCTAGTTTATTTCAAAAGGTAAATCAAAGCTGGAAACTCGTGGACCGCATACATACTAAAGTCCTTTGTGCTCTTTAAAATAACTGACTTGAATAAAAAATACTATTATCCTTATGAGACTTTTAAATCTCATAACTTTCTTATGGCCACATTTATGTGGTACCCGACTGGACTCTTATGAAGGGGTGAAAACTATGTTTCAGTTGTCATGTTTATGTCCATGTCAGCCTCCTCATGATTAACTTCATTCAATGGTTATGGGGTAATATAAAGGATGGACTTTAGAGACAAAAGACCTGGACTCAAATTTTTTTTTATCTGCCATTGACTAGCTTTATGTGCCTCAGTTTCTTCATCTCAACTGAAATCCTGGAGCAACTATCTGAAATTTCCTCAATTTCTCTATGGTTTGCTCTCATCACCTATAAAGCAAAGATAATAATAGTTATTTCTCTCCTAGGCTTGTTAAGGATTTAAAGAAAAGATACTTGTAGAGCTCTTCAAGTTGCCTATGGCAAAGAAAATGCTCAATAAGTGTTACTGATAGGTAATAGTAACATCATCTTCATGACCATCATTATTATTATTACTGATGGGATCTACCTCTGTCACCCAGGCTGGAATGCAATGGTGCAATCATAACTCACGGCGGCCTTGAACTCTTCTCCTCAAGCAATCCTTCCACCTCAGCCGCCCAAGTAACTGAGACTGCAGGTGTAAGCCCCTGCACCTGGCTATTAACATTATTATTAAGGTGTTTTCATAGCTCCCAGGATACAGCAGGCACTTAAAATTGGCTTTTGAATGAATTTATTAAGTTCCTATACCATAAAAATGCACATAAAACTACTACTAATAATAATAATAAAAATAAGCTACATTTTTGAGCTATGATATGTCAAGCACCATGACCACAGTAGCTGTTGTAACATAAAGTAACTTACTTAACACTAACAATGCATCTGCGAAATAAGTTTCCAGTAGAGGTTCCCATAGATCAAGAACCTGACATCACTAGTCACACACCACTAGTAAATCACAAAATCAGGATTTGAACTCAGGTCCGTCTTACTGGAAAGTGACTATTAATAATGATAACAAAAATAGCAAAGACTCATGGAGTGCTTACTACATAACAGGCATTAATATCTGTTATGGAGTAAGCAATACCCAATGTGTTTTTTTCAGCCTCTTATTTTAAGTTCAGGGGTACATTTCAGGTTTGTTACATAGGTAAACTTATGTCATGGGGGTTTGTTGTACAGATTATTTCATCACCCAGGTATTAAGCTTAATAGCAATTAGTTATTAATATCTTCCTGATCCTCTCCCTCCTCCCACCCTCTGCCCTCCGACAGGCCCCAGTGTGTGCTGTTAAACGTGCACTGAGACTGCATCCAAGGCCAAGTGTGGTGGCTCACGCCTGTAATCCCAACACTTTGGGAAGTCAGGGTGGGACAGATCACTTCAGGTCAGGAATTCGAGACCAGTCTTGGTAACATGGTAAAAACCCATCTCTACAAAAAATACAAAAATACAAAAATTAGCGGGGTGTGCTAGTGCACACCTGCAGTCCCAGCAGACTTGGGGGACTGAGGCGGCAGGATTGCTTGAGTCCGGGAGGTTGAGGCTTCAGTGAGCCATGTTCATGCCACTGCAACCCAACCTGGGTGACAGAGTGAAGCCCTGTCTCAAAAAAAAAAAAAAAAAAAGACTGTGTACAGTGGATTCTTTGTGATTATAAAACATGGTGCTTTGGTTTCCAGGGCTATAAATTAGAAAGGCACTGGAAATATTGGGAGAACCAGGGTGTCAAGATGCAAAAAAAGCAGAGGCAATCTCTTGGTCTCTTTCTTTGTCTCAAGAAGGAAGCAGGCCGGGCGCGGTGGCTCAAGCCTGTAATCCCAGCACTTTGGGAGGCCGAGACGGGCGGATCACGAGGTCAGGAGATCGAGACTATCCTGGCTAACATGGTGAAACCCCGTCTCTACTAAAAATACAAAAAAAAAAAAAACTAGCCGGGCGTGGTGGCGGGCGCCTGTAGTCTCAGCTACTTGGGAGGCTGAGGCGGGAGAATGGCGTGAACCCGGGAGGCGGAGCTTGCAGTGAGCCAAGATCACGCCACTGCACTCCAGCCTGGGCGACACAGCGAGACTCCGTCTCAAAAAAAAAAAAAAAAAAAAAAACTCAAGAAGGAAGCAAAGGTAACAAATGCCCATGCTGCAGAGGAACAATTTGGGATCTAAGTAGAGCACAAACACACACAAACCCTTCTTGGAAAGCTGGGTCAGAATCCTAGAACTAGCCAAGGCCTCGAAAAGCAAACTTTGCAAACCCCCCGATTTGTCGTCCAGAAACCTGAAGTCCTGAGAAGGGGAGCAATGCAGTTTATCATCTCCCACAGGGTCTCCAAGTATTTGCAAGCTTTGGCGTCTGGTAGGTAGGGCCACTACAACATTTATCACGGGCTCTGTAGGGCCCAGAGGCAAAATGTGACAATCACGCCTCTGGCACAGGTCCTGGCCCGCGAGGAGCTTACTGTCCACTGAAAGACACAAACAAGTCATGAGCACATGAATTTAAGCCAGGAGAGAAGTTCAATCACACAGACTATGTGAGTTCTGAGGAAGTAAACCCCTTTCATTTGGGGTTTGGGTATCAAAAGAAGGTTAGTAAAATAGATGATAATGACAAAAGACAAGTACAATGACAAGAAGGAGAAAAACGTCTAGGTAAACTGCTATATATCACAGGCAGAAAACTGTAGGGTGTGTTCAGCAAGAGGTCGGGGTCAGTTTTGCCGCAAATGAGCACACATGAAGGAGAACAGAGGGGCATAGGCTGCTCAGTTTATTGGAAAGCCTATGGACAAGAAGCTAGGGAGGGGAGAGTCTGTTCCTTAGCTGTTGTAGTCTGAGTACAGGACGAAGCCGATAGAACGAAGCCTTAGAAAGAGGTACCTGGCACCACTTTATGTTGAATGTTGGAAGGAGAAGAGGCCAGAGAAGGAAGGCACGGGAAGTTGAAGAAGAGTTGGGAAGCTATTTGCTGCAATATACAGACAAGAGGTATCGAGTGCCTGCCTAAATGAAATAGAGCAATGCCCTGGGAAGAGGAAAGCAGGGGTGGCTGCCAGCTACACTTTTGCTTCTCTTTCACTAAGGCTATGCTTAATTGCTGAATGGCACCCAGGTGACCCGAAGCAATACCTAGTCCCAACCCACACCTACCTTGTTCCTTAGATACTTTTGCTCCCTAAAAGGATGTGACTCACTAAATAGCTTCTGATTACTCAGTCCTTCTATTCCGGCCTGCATTTGGTCAAACTCTGGCATCATCGAGCACCTTTTAACATTCTCAAATCTTAAATGTTATGATCTCATCAACATATTCCTACTGATTGCTTTCTTTCTTGTCAGAGAAAAGTCACGAAGTGGGATGCAGAGGCAGAAGCCAGCCAGTTCAAACAACAGCCCTTACTGTGATCACATCAACAATTGCATCCCATCGTCTGTGATCACTGCTTTTCTGGGTCTTAGCTGCTAGTTGGAGCTTCTTGCTGCACCAATTCTCAAACAACAAAAGGCATCTGCGTCTCGGGATCGGTGCTACTCGGCCATCTGATATGTGCATTCAGAAACTAGCATTTACCAACTGAAATGCTTCAAAAGTAGCTGGGAGGCAAAGAGCAGGAGATCCCTGATTAATTCTCCACCATGTTCTTAGACATTCCAAGAAACCCAAAAGCCCCACAAGAGAAACCAGTCCTTGGCACTGCATGTTTATGTTTGACCTACTCAGAGCAATCTGCACTATCCTCCCACCATTCAGTGAAGATATCTGCTAAAAATAAACTAGGTGGATTTGACTTTCTCCACTAAGATGAGTTACTGATCTTAGGATACGGCAGTAATGCTCAGTAAAGCCATGCCTGTACCAATCGGACACATCTCAAATCTTTCTACAACAAAGTCTGTTTAACAACTTTCACAAAGACTAAAACTGGAACCAACACAAGCAAGCAAAAGAGCTTGCAGCGATCAGCAGGGAAAAGAATAATAAAGAAGGAGGCATCAGCCTTGCAGAGATGAGCACTGGGGCATGCTGCAAACACCTGTGGAGCACTGTTTACTAGAACCAATGGCGAGCAAAATCATCCCTATGAAAAGACATGTAAAATTAATCAATTGGTCAGCTTTCTGCAACACACCAGGTGGAGGGTATGGTTCTAGGAGACTGGGGATAGTTGTCACGATCACACCTCAGCTTTCGCAGTCATGTGATTTCTTGCCTTCAAATTTGTCCCATCCTGATTCTAATTTACCACCCTGCCAGTGCATGCAACGTTCAGACAGCAACTCCTTGGAAGCTGCTTTCAGAGCTGGTCATACATACTTTGAAACATCTGCTATTGCGAGAAGAACCAAAGGTCAGTGGAGAAGCAAGTGACAGATGGAACTGACTCAAGAAAAAGAGATAAGCTCAAACCTCCCACTAGGGAGTTGAAAACTTTCAGAGATAGTGAAGTGGGCTCTAAACTTACTTCAGGATTTGGTCATCTATTATTCTGGATGTTAAAGGAAGGTGCGATCCCAGAATCTACACTGGGGTATGACTTTTACAAACTGCTCTTCTTGGGCAGGACTATTAATGGCCTCAGTCTACTGGGGATGCTAGTGGTTTCAGCCTGCTGGATTTCCATGGAGCCAAGATGCACATGTTTGGTAGCACTCAGGACACTGGGCTTAGGGAACACGTACAAGAGTACAACAGTACCTTTGCTGTCACAAAACCCCCCATATAACTGGATTTTATTATTTTCTGAGCCCTCCAATAGCGAACAACTGTACTGCTATTATTCAGAGAATTGAATACATCATGTCCAAGCGCTTTGGCAGACATTACTTTATTAGATTCTCCCAGCATTTCATGGTCAGGGTTTTTATCTCTATCGACAGATGAAGGATCTGAGACTGGGAGCAATGAAATGACTTGACCAAAGTCACTTTGCTTTCGTAGAGGAGGCCAGGGATAGCACCTCAGCCTAATACAGAAATGTGAATGAAGAAAAGACTAGTGAATCTGATATGCCTTTCAGATATCACATCGTCATATAGGCCTTCTCTAGTGCCTGTTTGTTGTTTTAGATTAATATTCCAAGAGAAGATTCCTTTGTTTAAAATGTGGCAGGACCCAAAAAACTAAGATTTAGAACTGAGTTACTCTGCATCTTATGAACTTGGTAAACAAGTTATCTTGTTAATGGTGCTGCATGAATAATTATCATGTAGTTCTAAAGTTCAGTGAAGAAAGCTGTACAAACTGTATGTACACAATGCAAAACCATTATTTAAAAACCTATATGAATTAGAAACAGAGTTTGGAATGGACTTCAAGGAACTAGACCTAATGGAGATACTGGCTGTGGAAAATCTGAGTGTCAGCACACTTAGGAGCCATATCCAGGTGAGAGGAGTCACATACAGTTGAGTGCTGCATAGTGCCAAGGGCAAGGCCATACAAAGATAATAGGAGTCATGTTTAATAAGAGTCAGAAGAAGAGGAGAGGGTTGACCTGATCAACAAACCCCTATATCTACAAATCATGGTAGGGAGCCAAAAACCAATTACAAAATGTGCTTTCAGTCTTCAAGGCACTTAAAGACTAACTGAAAATATTCCATAGAAAAGATAACCGATAAAAAGGGTAGTCTACGCTGAGGGCCGAATAAAGTTTTGCAACCTGGGACGTTCCATCCAAAGTCCTGAGTCTTGATGCAGGCTTGACTCCCACTCTGCTATGTGACTCTGGATGAGACACTCCTCCTTTCCGGTCTTTAGCTTTTTATCTACACAATGAGGGGTCTGGACCACAGGACCTGTAAGACTATTGCTATGACAGCCCTAAATGGCGCTGTCAATTGGTGGAGTAAGGGAAGAAAAAATGTGCTCTCCTAGTCCGCAGAGCTCTGTCTTGAAACAGCAAGTACAAATTGCCCCCAAATATATGCAGTCACCAAACATTCATGCTCTCTGGTTGGCCTCCTGGGCAATCTTCTGAGGATACCTTTGTTCCCAGCTTCCTTTGAGACCGTGGTCTCCCTCTTGTTTAATTGAGGAAGCTGTTGTTTCCAAGAGCTGGATGTTGGTGTGCTCAGGCTTCAGCAAGAGCCTGCAGATGGGGTTGGAACTACTTGACAGAGCAGAGACTTGTTTCTGAAAACAAAAGTTCCAGATCCTTTCAAAACCCAGACATCCCCACTCAGGGAGTAGAGTGAGATGCTGTAGGGACAAGAAGCAGCCAAAGGAATTGCACACATCACGCATTCTTGCCTCATTCCAGCAGCTTCAGAGATCAGTCAGCAGAGATGAGGTCACTTTTGACCACTAACATATCTGAAAAACTGACTGTGGAACAGTGTGGAGCCGGGCAGAGGTCACTCGTGTAACAGGTGTTTGACAAACAGCTGAGGTCTTGAGATGAGGTCATAGAGAAGAGATAGTTTGGGGAGTAGAAGAATACTCCACCAGACTTCACTTTGAATCTCAACTCTGCCATTTACAGGCTGAGTGTCCTCGGCTTCATGGCTCTACCTATCTGAATCTCAGTTTTCTCATCTTTAAAACTGGAGATAATAATAGAACCTAGCTCTTTGGTGTGAAGATTACATGTAACTTGGCACAACACTTGGAATATAGTAGATACTAAATAAAGAATAACAGCCATATGTACCCACCACTTTCTGCATCTTTGTTCTGCCTTAGGGATGTTCCTTTTCCATGTCCTGTCTGTATGTTTGCTGTCAGGAAAAGATCTAGGAAAGCCACCATTTGTTAGGTAACAGGGAAAACTACGAGGGGTAAGGTGCAGTGCCAGAGAGGGCCTCCTACTGCTTTCCAAGACCAGTTAGCGTTTTTAACAAGAAAGAAACACATTAAGGAAAATTAGTGGCGTTCAAATGGTGGATTTTCAGACTTCAGCCAGTTGGTGAAGGGGGAATTCTGGGGGGTAAGGACATCTTCACATGACTCCAGTATGAATGCCTGTTCGATTCCACTTTAATTCATTCCGATGGAATTGAACAGATTCTGAGTAGTCCCCTGCTAAGTGTTTAGAATGTAGGCATGAAAAAGACAAGGATTTGCCTTCAGGAGGCTCACAACCTACTAGTTTGCAGTCATGTAAGCAACTTATTAAAATAAAACAACACAATACTTGCTATGAAGAAGTCTGAGGGAATGTGTGCTGGAAACGCAGGAGAATGAGTTATCTATTATGTTTGGGGGAAACTGGGGGAATTCATGGATCAGGTAGAATTTGTGATGAGGCTTGAGAAACAATGAGTATTTCAAAGGATAAAGATATAGGAAAGGGTGGTCAAAATGGTGAGAAGGGCATAAACAAATGTACCAGGTTATGAAAGTTAAGAATACATCATGAAAAGTACACTAGTTTTGTGTGACTGGAACTCAAAATAATAAGTAGAAAAATGGTGTTTTTTAAATGGAAAGGTAGGCTGGAGCTAGATCATAAAGGGCACTGAAAGTCCTCCCATGATTTGTAAGTAAAGAAGATAATTATATGATTAATAACATGTTTAATAACATTGATTTAGTAATTATGTGGACTTTGAAATAAAAGGGAGTAGTACAAGAAGCAGAGGCACAAATAAACAATATTGAGAATTAAAAAGGGTCATAACTACAGATGTAGCAGATAATAAAAAAGATCAGTCAGTGTTATGAGTAACTTGACACCCATAAATTTAACAATTTCAGTAAGATATCCACATTACTAGAAAAACACAAATTTTAAAATTGACTCAAGAACATTCTTATAAGCACTAAATTTTTTTAAACTTCCTATTAAGCAAACATCAGTCAAGTTTCACTAAATATTAAAGAAACAGATAATTCTAATCTTATACCAATATCTCTTCCAGAGAAAACAACACAGAAATATTTCCCAACTCATTTGATGCAGCTATTCTCACCTTGTCAACCCAAAATAGACAATAATATGAGAAAGGAAAAACATATACTAGCATAACTTGTGATCATAAATACAAAAATACTACATAAAATATTAAGAAATGGCATCTAGCAATGCGTAGAAAAAAAGAATAAATTCATGACCAACTTGGATTAAATCCAGGAATTTAAGTGTATTTTAACTTTAAAAATTCTATGAATGTAAAGTGCTATATTGCTTTAAAGCAGGAGTGTCCAGTCTTTTGGCTTTCCTGAGTCACATTGAAAGAAGAAGAATTGTCTTGGGACACACATAAAATACACTAAGACTAATGATTGCTGATGAGCTAAAAAAAAAAAAAAATCACCAAAAAATCTCATGTTTTAAGAAAGTTTACTAGTTTGTGTTGGGCCACATTCAAAGCCATCCTGGGCCACATGTGGCTCATGGCCCACGGGTTGGGCTTGTTTTAAAGGATTAAAGGATGAGATCGGGTACATTCAGGATGGCCCAAGCCCTCAGCCCCATGCAATATACTCAGGTAACAAACCTATACATGTACTCCCTGAATTTAAAGGAAAAGGTGGGAAAAAAAGGATTAAAGGAGAGAGAGAGAAAAAATAAATAAACTACACTATACGATCATCTCAAAAGACACAGAAAATGCATTTGATAAAAGTCAACATTCATTCACAGAGTAAAATATTGTGGTATTCCATTTATAAGTCTAGAAGAAAAGAAGAATGTGTGCCACTCTGATTCAACATTGGACTACAGGTCTTAACCAGTGCAGTAAGGCAAAATAATGGAGCAAATGGCATAGGGATCGGAAAGGAAGAAATAGAAGTGTCATTATTTGTAGATGATCTCATTGACTATACAGAATAAAAGAATGTTACAAATTACTAGAATTTTATTAAGAGAATTTAACAAGGTTGCCAGAGCCAGGCTTTCAAAACAGGTAACACTCTAATTCTCAAGCTATATGATAAATACATGGGAGTTCATTTTATTTTTTCATTATAATTATTTTTAATCTTCATGGATCTTTTCTATGCACTTTTTGAATGCATCTATCACCATAAACACTAGAAACACACACAAAAAAAACCAAAAAGTTTGGAGGCAGAAAGATCAATGTTGTGCTCTCCTGTTTCAGGCGAGGGAGAAAAGGATGCGCGATAGATCAGTGACAGTGAGCAACGGCCAGGTGAGGGCTCTTAGAAGAAGCTCATGACCCCAACCTCTGAGCTCAGAGGGGGATGGAGAGAGTGACAGGGATCTTAATAGGGTAGCACATCTGTTATTTTTTTGACTTTTTAATAATAGTCATTCTGACTGGTGAGGTTTCTCAAATAACTAAAAATCGAACTACCATTTGACCCAGTAATCCCACTACTGGGTCTATACCCAAGGAAAAAATAAATAATTCTACGAAAAAGACACATGCACTTGTATATTTCTCACAGCACTATTCATAATGGTAAAAACATGGCATCAATCTAGATGCCCTTCAATGGTGGATTGGTACATATACATCATGTATATATTGGTACATATACACCATGGAATACTACACAACCATAAAAAGAAATGAAATCATGCCCTTTGTAGCAACATGGATGCAGCTGGAGGCCATCATCCTAAGCAAATTAATGTCCAAACAGAAAACCAATACTGCATGTTGTCACTTACAAGTGGAAGCTAAACATTGGGTACACAGAAACACAAGGATGGGAACAATAGGCACTGGAGACTCCAACAGTAGGGGAGGAAGGGAGAGGGACAAAGATTGAAAAATTACCTATTAAGTACTATATTCACTATTTGGGTGATGGGTTCAATAGAACCCCAAACCTCAGCATCATGCAATGTATCCATGTAACAAACCTGTACATATACCCACTGAATCTAAAATTTAAAAAGAAAAGAATGAACAGCAAAAATAAACAAAAAATAGGGCAGGACAGAGGCACTCTTCACCCATCTAGCAATGAGGACTCCCCTGAGTTAGCAACCTTGGCCACAGAGTGTCATTCTTGACAGCCTGCTCCCTCTGCACCCCTGCTACGAGAAAATGGGAGCTGATCTCTTATGGCTGCCATGGCTACAAATGGTGGTCTTGTCTCACCTTGGTTTGCTTCCTCTAGCCACTCCCTGCCTATGGACACACCCATCTTAGCCATGGCCTAAAATAACGTAGCCAAATGAATCAAAGAAATACGCATTTACTAGGTCTGACTGACCTAGCCTCACTTAGAATAAAAGTTAGAAATAACAACCTAATTATAAGAGTAGAACTTACTCACTTAAATTATCTATTAAAAGCATGGCAACCTGTTGAGTTGCTATCTACAACCGGTTCTGTCTGAGGCTTGTGGCTGCAGAGAATAGTGGTGAAAAGGTTCCTCTCTATCTAAAAGAGAAAAAGAAAGAAGGAAGGAAGGAAGGAAGGAAGGAAGGAAGGAAGGAAGGAAGGAAGGAAGGAAGGAAGGAGGGAAGGAAGGAAGGAAGGAGGGAGGGAAGGAAGGAAGGAAGGAAGGAAGGAAGGAAGGAAGGAAGGAAGGGAAGGAAGGGAAGGAAGGGAAGGAAGGGAAGGAAGGGAAGGAAGGGAAGGAAGGGAAGGAAGGGAAGGAAAAGAAGGAAAGAAAAGAAAAAGAAAAAGAAAAGAATGAAAGAAAAAAGAAAGAAAGAAAAAAAGAAAAACCAAAAACACAAACTCTACTTGCTAAGCCTCAATACTGGCTGCACAGTTGTTAGAGTACTGACAAATGTAGGTAGGATCAATGGTTGTCCTTTTGCTTCATGCAGGAACAATGACCAGGCCCTGTTCACAAGGTACTTCAACTTTCTGTCCTTGAGCCTTTATGTTACTGTCCTCTCCCCTGTCCTTGTCTCTGGTTCTCACCTATGAATTGAAAGAAAAGAGAACCAACCCAAGGGTATATCAAAATCTGCTCCAAAGAACTGTAGCTAAGGCCAGGGAAGAGGAAGGGAAACTCTGAAATCTCCATCAACATCTCAAGCACAGCAGCTACAATTTGATCTGTTTGAAACACTAAACTTTACATAAGATTTCAGAGAGAATTTTTTTTAATTACTATTAGAAGAAAACAAAGCAAAACAAACCTTAAAAGGTGTGAAAACGGCTACATTAGTAGACTTCTGGTCATAATAAATGACAATTTATTTTTAGATAAGTCCAGAACAATAACCTGAAATACTGGTGGCAGCAACTGAGAGGCAGAATTGAACGTGATCAGGGCTCACCCACAACCCCAAAAATAATGCAATAGCCTTGTGTGTCATCTTTCTCATTACTGGGGAAAGCAAACACACACACACACACACACACACATTCAGTAACCGCCAGGGAGGCAAAATAACTTCTTTGGGCTGGAACTCATTGTAATAGTATGGCATCAGAAAGATTAGGTATGAGCTGGAATTTGCAGGCAGATGGCCCCAGCTTGGAACATTCCTTTACCATGTACCATAGGCCACAAACCAAGGACACACAAGCAGATTAAGGAGGTAAGGTAAAGCTATCAAATAAGTACCTCAGGAAGAACATGTTAGCACTTAAAAGTAAAAGGAATGGAGAGATGGTGGGAGAGAGAGAGGAGGGAGGGATAGAGAAAGGGAAAGAGAGAGGGAAGGAGAAGAGAAGGGACGATAATAGACAGATATGAACAAGAATGGGAGGCTCTTTGCAGCACTGACTATAAACAACATTAGGAATTTGATCTGAAGCCCAAACCCCAAAAGATGATCAACTCAGGGAAAGGCAGACTACCAACTAAAAAAAAAAAAAAAACTTATGTTTAAAGGACCATGATGAGAATTATTCAGTGGAGCTGCAATACAACGAAGATGATAAAAACCTTTTTTCCTTTGAAATATGTGAAAACCTGTGAATGATAGGATTCCTCCACTAGCCAAGAAAGGTGAAAAGCTTTGTAATAATTACTACTTGCTTGAAAAGTAAAAGCTCAGAGGCCAAGCATCACATTCAAGAAGACATCACAGCATTCCCAGGCCCTTGGTTCAGGGATGCGATCTCTTGTATTCTAACAGAGAAAGCAGGATCACTAACCTTACGTGGTCCCGTAGGTGGTTTTCTATGTGGTCCACCTTCCACGGCCCAAGTATAAGAAATGGATATACTATTAATATCATCCATTATCTACTCTTCTCCTGTGATACCATGAATGAAGAAAGGCAATTGCTACGGCTTAGCATCTCAAAAAGACACAAAAAAATCAAGCAAGAAGAGCAATCATTTGTAAGGGTGAGATGCTCTGAATTCATCCAGTACTCAAATATGACTCATGCCCATTTAAATTGAACAAGTTCATCAAGGCTGAAAAAACTTTGCTGCTAAACCATTAATGCACTGGACTCAGAGACCCAATTCTGACTTCTGCTGAGAAGCTGCTATTAGTACCAAAGGCCATGCTCTCCTCAAAGCCATTCTGGCAAAATGCCAATAGTCTACTATCCTTCCACAGATTATTGATATTGTGGTTTTGTTAGAAATCAATAAATCTACTTTTTAATAATCCTTGAAGCCAACAGTGATTGAATAGTCTGCTGCAAATACCTAAAAACCTGCGTGACTTATTTTACTGCTATTCCAACTACAGCATTTGTTTTAAACACATTTTGTTGTTTGTGGTTTATAATCAGACTTGGTATTATACTTTTATGTGTGAAACAGATTTGCAATTTTGAAAAAGAATATTCGATGGATTGGGTATTATTTTTCCTTTCACAAAAACTAAAAGAACTATTATACTTGGAAAATAAAAATGTGAATTTGATGAAGTATAAAATCTTTATAATAAATATTAAATATGTTCTGCAATTAAACAAATAAATAAAGGCCTCAATCTATCCCCTTTAACACTGTAGTAAGTGAAAATACAGATTTTAAAATCAGGACATCATCGAATTGTATTATGTCCTTGCCTTTCCCTTTGAGAAATATAAACATATTACAAAGCCACACAACCATTTAAATATTATGCAACTATTTGTACCCTTCTAACAGCTGTCCCAATGGTGGTTACGACCAGTGTCCACACTCTTTCTTAGGGAATTTGAGTCAATGTGGAGGACTGGGCTGGGAGAATGGCTCCACAAGAAAACTTGAATGTCTTTCTCTCTCTCCTTCTCTTTGCCTCTCTCCTTTGTGCTTGGCTAACCTCACCCATCCTTTAAGTTCTAGCACCAGCCATCCTTCATCTAAGAAGTTGTCATGACTTTTTTCAAAATTTCTATGACATTTATAATCCCTACCACAATAGGGATTCTTCTGTTGTTTGTGTATGTGTATCTTCGCCTCCCTATTGTTTTATAGCATGATAATTATTATAAAACAGCCCGCTGAGGCCCCAACATACACAAATATCATGGTAAGGAAAAATAAATTTGTGCTTAGAGATAGAAGTTTTCATTTTAACGTCCCTGCTTTATTACTTACTATGAACGTGGCTCTGGAAAAAAATACTAAACTTGTATGAACCTTCATTTCCTCATCTGCAAAATGAGAATGATGCTGGGTGATGACAAAGGAGGAAGAGGAAGAGAAGGGACAGGACGAGCAAAAAAAATGTCATTGTCAGCACAGCATTGTGGAAATTACACTTTGGCATCAGATAGACCTGAGCTCTATTACTTACTTGCTGAGACACCAAATATAAGTTACTTAGGATCTCTGAGTCTGTTTCTTCTTTGATGAAACTGGAATAACAGCTCCTGCCCTCGTGTCTTTTCTTGTTAACAAATGTAAGGATGTGGCAAAAGACCTGACATATAACAATGCCTAGGACACATGATAGGGATTACTGTTACACTAATGATCATGATAGTAAGTCATACTTGATCCCTGGCCTCAAGAGGTTCCCGGTCCACCAAAGAAAATGAGATAGAAAAGCATCTCCATCTCAATGTGCAGCCCCACATGCTGATGGCCAAGTGAGCCGTACAGACGGCGAGAGCCTTAGGAGATGAAAGGGAAGGGAGAGCTAGCTGAAGGCCGCAGCAACGTGGAAGGGCTCCATGGACAAGCAGGGTTTAGAAGGGCTTGATTTAGTCAGCCATAAAACAGAAAGGCATTTCAAGGAGGAGAAGCAGTCTAGACAAGACAATGAGAAACATATTTGAAGAATGATGCCTAGATCCATGTAAATATAATAGAGAGTTTGTGTTGAGGATCTTGGGAGATAAGGCAGGGTAAGGACAAGGGTTCAGTAAAGCACAGTTCCCTTGCCATCCCTTCCCCAGTATAAGTTCTCACTCCAGGCCTTGTACCTTCCCGCAATAAAATCCAAACTCAAAAGTGTAAACAGTGTCCTAGAGGCAATGAGAAAGCAGCGATGACTTCTGATTGGAGGGAAGACATGATGAGAGCTGCACTTTCAGAAAATTAATCTGAGAGTGCTGTGCAGAATCTAGTTAAGAGGCTGGTTAGTTCGTAATGTCCAAAAGATGTAAACAACCCAAATGTCCATCAACTAATGGCTGGATAAACAAAATGTAGCATGTCCATACAACGGAATATTATTCAGTCATCAAACAGAATGAGGTACTGACACACGCTATAGGGGAGACTTAAAAACACTACTAAGGTCAAGTGAAAGAAGCCAATCACAAAAGAACATATATTATAAGTCCACCTATGAAAGTCCAGAATAGGCAAATTCATTCAAACAGAAAGCAGATTAGCAGTTGCTTAGGGTTAGTGGGGAGGGAAGGCACAGTGAACAGGGATAGTGGCATGATAGCTGAACGGTTTGGGCTTCTTTTTTGACATGTTAATGTTCTAAAACTGACTGTGGTGATGGCGGCAAAATTCTGTGAATATACTAAAACCATTGTATTGAACCCCTTAAATGGGTGAATGGTATGGTACTATCTGTGAATTACGTCTCATTATAGTTGTTTTTAAAAGAAACAGTTAAGAGCTACTGCAGTTGTCCAAGTGTGAATTACTGCAGGCCTGAGACAGAACTGAATAGCATGGGAGAGGGAGAAGTGAGAATACATTCTCAGACCTAGACTGAAAGGAAGATGGAGACAATGTCTGCTTTAGAAAGGCAGGCTCCTTGTGCCTTCTGGAACCTTAAACAGGGATGAAAGTGTGGCAGAGTGGTAAACAGCAGACTTTATCATCACCCAGCATGAGCTTCAGATCTGCCTCAGCCACTAATTGACAGTGACCTGGAATAAGTCATTGATCCTCTTTGAGCCTCAAGTTTCTCGTCTGCAAAATGGCAGAAATGGTAGCATCTGCCTCATAGAGTTGTTGTAAGAATTAGATGATAAAAATGTATTAATGTTGGGTAAAGTGCCTGACACACAGGAGATCTTCAATAAATGCTATCCATCATCATCATCATTATCATTACTCATAAATACTTTTGAACAAACATGGACAATAACAGAGAGGGTGAAGCTTTAAATTCAGAGGAGCAGTCTGTAGGGCCTGGTATTTGATGAAACCTAGGCTGGGACTTCTTGTCATTGTCATTGGAATACATATTAGCTGACGTGACTTCACTGCCAAAAATACCTTTTAAGCTGGCTTTCCAAGCAGAAGAGTGAAACTTAATAGCCAGTCTATCAGTAAGGAATACCCTCAGAGAAATGCGGCCTTTGGCTACCCAAAGGTAACCAGGAATATTGGGCAGCACTGGACTACTCTGCCTTTACTCCGGCTTGGCCATTTCCTGCCTGCCAGATAAAAAGAGAATACATATCCCAAAGCAGTCATAAACATACTGTCTTAGTCTGTTCAGGCTGCTATAACACAGTACCACAGACTAAGTGACTTATAAACACCATAAATGTATTTCGCACAGTTCTGGAGTCTTGAAGACCAAGATCATGGTACCAGCAAGATCAGATTCCGGTGAGGGCTGTCTTTTAAGTTGAAAACAGACAACTACCCCTTGTATCCTCACATGGAAGAAAGACAGGGAGCTAGCTCTCTGCTCTATTCCTATAAGGGCACTTAATCCCATTCATGAGGGCTGAATCCTCATGACTCAATCACCTCCCAAACGCCTCACTTCCTAATAATTTTACATTGAGGGTTAGATTTTAACATATGAATTTGTAGGGGAGACAAACATTCAGTCAAACTCCACTCCTTTTACAAAGAAAGTCTGTCAACCCCCAAATTAAGTTACATTGAGCCTGCAACTGTGTCGTTTATAGTTTTCCATGTATTTCAAGGTTTTTTTTTTTTTTTTCATTTTAAAATTGTTATTCTTCTTCACTGTATTTTACCAAGACTATTGCTAATACCAACATTGCTTTTCAGTAAGATATAGGATCGATTCCCTATCTGGCCAACTCTCACCTCAGGTATAAAAAGTGGTGGCACTCGGGGCTGCTGGATGCTTTGAAAGATAAGGTCTGTTTACAATTGATTCCATACCCTTAATGGCCATATGCTACAATTGACATCTTTAGACCATGAGGTGCTGTGTGTAGTAGACACAATGTGGTATGGAGGAACAGGTGCTGAGTGGGAACCCAGGCCTTTCCGCTAACTTTTTTAATAACTCAGGGAATTTTTTTTTCTTTCTAGACCACAGAGTCCTCTTCTGGTTGCAACCTAAGATTCTTTACGTTCTCGTCTGACCTCATGATGCGGCCTCCAAACGCTATAGAATATAAACTACTAGAATCTACCTTCATGCTCACGAACTCCTATCCTTAAGTCAGGCAGGCCTGGATGTAACCATCACACTGGTATTTGGCCTGCTCTCAAACATCAGATACGCAACTTAACCTCTTAAAGACATAGTTTCTTCATCTGTTAAATAGTGAGGATCCAATAAGATGGGGCATATAAAGCAACTAGCACAGGTTGGGACACATAGTAAGCAAACAATAAACAAGTAATTATCAGCACTATTACTAAATATTCACTATTTATTTAGTAGATATCTAAATGACATCATCATCTTTTTAGAATATGTTAGAATACATTATGTTACACTACAATACTTTAGAATGCATTCCTGGCTGGCATGACTAGAAAAAAATTACATAAAAGAACCTAAACTTCTAGAACTGATAGATCAGAAGAGATTACAATAGGGCTTTTTCTCTTACCAAATCATTCATCACAGGTTTCCTGCAAAAAGTAAAGTCCCCTCAAGAAAATATTAATCAATTCTTTAAGATCACTTCCATGGTGTAAAAACATATGGTATGCTTGATACAGATTGTGGAGAGGCATTTGGTTGACTTCTGTTGGCAACAGCAGCATTCCAGAGATGGAGTGACACGGCATGGGAAGGCTAATCCTGTACATTTGCAAACTGAGGCTAAAGCAAACCTGTGCTTCTAATGCAAAATCTTTGAGTCGCCATCCTAAGATGAGTCCCTCCCATGTGCATGACAGGCATCTTCCAGCTGACGGAGCACATTCCACACACACAGGCGCCCTTAAGCCTCCTGGCAACTCCACAGAGGCAGTCAAGATGGATTATGCTCATCTGTCAAATGACTCAACAGAGCCACAGAAAAGTTGGGTGACTTACCCAAGGCCATCCAGCTGGGCAGCCACAGAGTTGGTGTTTAAAGTTCAGTGTTACTTCTCACTATACCTTCTGCATGGTTTTGTTCCATTCCAATGTCTTGAATACCTGAAGAAAAGTTGGGCTTTGCTTGCAGGAGCCCAGAGTTTTGTAATTTCCTGCTGACTATGGTCTGACTGACCTTGCATTTATAAATGTTTAGTGCTGGATAGAGTACCAGCCTTCACAGCTGGAATTGGAGCACAGAATCATGGATTTGGGCCTCCGAGATGTTTATCCTCATTATTGTTTCTGGTAGCTGATTTAAATATTTTAATGAATCATTTTATTGTACTTAAGCTCAGAGAATATGTGAGCAAAGACAGTGACTTCTAAGATCTAGCTAGGATTCCAAATGTACTGATGAAAATACTACAGAAAGTTCAAATGTAGCTTTGACATTCTTTACAAAGGGGTTTTAAACTCTTCATTGCCAAGTGTGTAAGAGTCTGGATTTGCCCATGCAACCAGCGCCATGAAGGCTAGAGAGGAGACTAAGAAGACTCTAAGAAACTAGGGGCAAGAAAGCAAGAGTGCCTGAGCAGCATCTCTGTAAGACCACTATTACCCCCACTGAACAGATGGGGAAAGCAAGCCTCAGGATATCTGCGGAAGGCTTCAGAAGCTTGTAATTATCCTTTGTGCCAAGGCTATGCTATTTATGCTATTTTTTTTCGTTGTTATTCCACTGTTAAATATGTATGAGACCCTGGGGATATAAAAGTGATTAAGACACAGTCCTGTCCTTAAGGAGTACACAATAAAGTGGGGAGGAGGAGTGTGAAGAAGTAAATTGACAAGTATGATCAAGTGTGATAAAGAGTGGCAACATGCTAGGCACTATTATAAGAGGCACCTGGCCCCTGGTAATAATGCTTATAGAGTAAGTTAATGCCTAAAACTAAAGTTGTGAGGGGAGAAGCATATGGTGACTTGCTCCTTTAAGATGGCTTTCCCTGAAACAAAAGCAACTGGTTATTTATGATGAATACACTACATGCAAGAAATCTTTTCAATAGCCCAGGGAACTAAATAAACTAGGCCCCACAGATGGAAAGTAATCAGAAAGCCTTAGGTCATTGATAAAATATGCTGATCCTGAAATATTTATCCTTCATTGCTGAAAAGAGAAGGATCAGGCTATGAAAGCTGGCCTCTCAGGCCATCTGCCAGGGCTAAGTGAATATTGTGAAGAACAGTTCAAAATAAATGTTTATGGAAGTAACTGAAGAATGAGAGAAATATGGAGGAAAGGAGGGAGAGGAGAGAGGTAGGAAAGGGAGAGAAGAGAATGCAAGAGGGATGACTTTGACCCCTTATGTTCTGTGGATTATGAGACTAGTTCATGAACGGATATTCAGACCCCCAAAATATAAAATATTAACTGACAGAAGGATATTGAACAGAAGGAAAAGATGATGATGATGATGATCACAATGATGAGAAGGAAGAGGAGAGGAGAGGCAGCAGTGGTGGTAGTGATGATTTTATTGGATATCTGGAATCATTTCAATTAATTCATGAAAATACTATAGTGAAGCAGCGAAAGTAAAAAAAAAAAAAAGAACAAAAAAACAAAAAATGTGTATTCAAGTCTTGGCTCTGCCACTCCCTAGTTGCCCACATCAGGCTTTAGTTTTCCCACCTTTAAAATGAAATAATCCCATGCTACCCACCAGGAAGACTGTGAAGACCAAATGAGATGATGGAAGTGAGCAGCCCATGTAAATTCTAAAAAGTACCATTCAGAAGTTAGTTATCATTTTTCATAATTGTATTTCCAATGATGGAACACTGTCTGCCTCTGACATAATGCGGTTTTCAAGTCCCTTGTGAGTTATAGATCTCAGTAAGGTACAGATTTCTTGTTGTTTCCACATCAAATAAGACACAGAAACCTGTGTAAGAAAATATATTCCACAGGTCAACAGTCCCAAATTTAGAGGATCCAGATCACTGGAAGTTCTAAGCTATGGACAGTCTGATAAATGCCTGAGTCAGGCATCTGATGCGACCCTAACGTCTCGAAACCCCAGCTCTGCCCGGGCAGCTGACATAGAAGAATGTTGTGTCTGATTGACTGGGAGGCAGAGGAACAGAGGAAAAAACGTAACAGACTCAGCTACAAGAAGATACCAATTAAGGCCATGGTCAACATTTTACTTTATCATTCTTACAAAAGTTATACAAGCCCATGATAGAAAAATCTCAGAATATACATGAGAAAATAAAATCAACTAAAATATGTCATAGCTGTACTACCTATCGACAACCATGGTTAATATCCTTTAGTGTGTATTTTAAGTTCTCATTCTGTGTAGTATGCATGGATTTTTTTATATTTTGTCTGTTTTTTTTTTAATTTTAACTTTTATTTTAAGTTCTGGGGTACATGAGCAGGATGTACAGGTTTGTTACATACGTAAACGTGTGCCATGGTGGTTTGCTGCACCTATCAACCCATCACCGAGGTATTAAACCCCACATGCATTAGCTATTTTTCCTAATGCTCTCCCTCCCCCCCAACCCCACCCCCTGACATGCCCCAGTGTGTGTTGTTCCCCTCCCTGTGTCCATGTGTTCTCATTGTTCAGCTCCCACTTATAAGTGAGAACATGTGGTGTTTGGTTTTCTGTTCCTGTGTTAGTTTGCTGAGGGTAATGGCTTCCAGCTCCATCCATGTCCCTGCAAAGATGTGATCTCGTTCCTTTTTATGGCTGCAAAGTACATATGGATTTTTAAAACAACAATGACATATAGTTATCTTTTTTAAAGAGTAAGAATATTTTATCACAAAAATAAGTGAGTTTTATAAAATAAAAAGTATTAAATAATGAATGCAAGGAAGAACCAGGACAATATGGTGAGGGCACCACAATAAAGTTTTCTATTTTGTATTCTCTTGACAGGTATTAAAGCCTGGTCCTGTGGTATCTGTCCTTGCCCTAGGAGATGCGACCAACTCATTAGTGTTTATTAACAACCAACTCAGCAACAAAAAATGCTCTCAGATGTCAACACATGTCACAGGTGGAGTAAGCACTTTATTACCAACAAAGGGGATGAGAATCATAAAATGTATGCCAAAGTATCTGCAGTGTGTTTTTGGATGATGACAAAAATGGAAAAGAAGACATGGCAGGAGAAAAGGAAGGGAAGACAAATGCATGCCCTAGATGTCATTCTCTTTGAGAAAACTAGGGCTTTCTCAGCTATTAAGAGCATGGGCTTAAAGTCAGGCAGACACGATTTGGCATTTGAGCTCGGCCACTCGACAGCGGAGCAACCGCAGACCAGCCACCACTTTTTTCTGAGCACCCATTTCTTCACATCTGAAACAGTAGTGAATAATGACCAAAACTTCTTCACCTGGCTGTTGGGAGGCTCAAGGGAAACAATGCATGTTAAATGCTTAGAACAGAGCCTGGCACATAATTAGAGAACCATAACAGTAGCTCTTCTTTAGGCTGCCCTATACAAATCAACTTAAGGAGCCCTTAGGGATATAAACTGGAAAGAATTTAGAGATCATTGAGTCCAAGCCCTTCATTTCTCAAAGGAAGACCCAGCCTCAAAGAGGAAAAGATCATTTACCAATGGCACACACCTATTTTCAATGAATTCACCAAATAGTTACTGAGCATCTGGGCAAAACACAGCTGGATGGAATAAAATGCGTCTCACAGAAGATGATGCTTACAATCTGTGCAGGTTACTTAATTTCTCTGTGCCTCAGTTTCCTCATCTAAAAAATTGGAGCAATTTTGTAGACCACTGCCTGGAACATAGTAAGCTATATATTTTTTATTTTTATGTAAATATATTTATATTTCAAATATTTATGTATTTTATATTTGTATACTATAAATAGTTGTGTACATGCATTTTATATACATATAATGTATATACAAATGTATACAAAATGTATATATATAAAATATAAAAAGATACATATATCTTTCATTTTTGTATGCTGATATGGTTTGGCTGTGTCTCCACCCAAATCTCATCTTGAATTGTACTCCAATAATTCCCACGTGGTGTGGGAGGGACTCGGTGGAAGACAATTGAATCATGGGGGCGGTTTCCCTCATACTGTTCTCGTGGTAGTGAATAAGTCTCACGAGATCTAATGGTTTTATAAGGGGTTTCCACTTTGTTTCTCCCTCATTCTCTCTTGCTGCTGCCATGTAAGAAGTGTCTTTTGCCTTGCGCCATGATTGTGCTGCTTCCCCAGCCATGTGGAACTGCGAGTTCATTAAACCTATTTTTCTTCCCAGTCCCAGGTATGTCTTTATCAGCAGCACAAAAATGGACTAATACATGTGCCTATATATTTTATAAACTAGAGTAAGACAAAGATTATCTTCCCACAGTTCCAGCTGTTTAGCTTTTTACTCCTGGTAAGCAAAGCTGTGGAGACATGGAGTATTCACAGCAATATTTGAGCATCCAGTGACTTGTTTTTCAGGTATTGAGAGACAATTGCAGTAGCAGTGGTGATGGTGTCTTCCCCTTGGACTGCGGCATCAGCTATGTGTGTTCTGAAATCTAGCGTTCCAGTGGTGGCTTCCCAATTCCCCACCTCTCTGCATGTAAAAGCAGTTGAAGCTCCCTTTGGCGGACCAGTTTTGTGGTGGTGGTCTAGGTTTCATTCCTGGAGACACAGCCTAAAGCCCCCACTTCCACCCACCCCATAGATTTCGTCAGTACCTAATTAACAGCACTGATAATACCTATTTTAGCTTATGTTACCTACAGATGAATGTTGACTGCTACAGATGGGTAAGATCTCAAAAGGCAGAGATGGAGTGGAGGGAGAGCAAATGCATCCCAGCTGGTGGGAACAGCCAGATCAGGTCTATGCAGCATACTTTCGGGCGACCAGGAGGAGAAGCAGCCTCTGGCCAATCACAGCACGTCTGGTAAAGGTTTTCAATAGGGACTGATGCCCCAAAATGAACTTCATGATCATGTTATCAGACATTGAAGAGGATGGGATATGATGGCATACCACCCCAATGAGGCAAAGCTGGGAGATCTTCAGGAGCATCACAAGTCCTAAGAGTTCTCTTTTAGAGCTGTTTTCAGCAGTAAGGAGAAAGATAGAACCGAGGCTGCCTAATACTGAATAACTTTATTGCTTCTAAATAGAATTTTTTGATTAAAGCATATCAATATTAACTCTATTTTATAGGATTCCAGTATTTCTGCCAAGACAGTTCTGTTGCAGTGCCACAGAAAATGTCCCCAGTGAAACTGTTTCAGTTTATGAATGCTATCTATTTCTAGAAAAAACACACGTTGCTGCTTCTCATAAACAGGGAAAGTTTACATAAGAGAAACAAAACAGAACACCCAAAATGAACAGTACATTTAAAATAAAATGCTTCTGTGCTGCCGGAAAATGAGCATAACGAATAGCTAATATATTTTCCCTATTCTAAATTCCTTATACATGAAGCATTTTTTATTCCTTAGTTTTTAACCTAATAGATTAAAACTTAACCATTAAATTGCTGGATGAACAACCTCCTCCCCCAGCCTGGGCTGTTTCTATGTGGAAAATTAAAACCTGTGGGTAGGGATGTGACAGAAACATTGCAAAGTTTTATTCCATGACCATTTAGTAGTAGAAATGGTCATAAATTCTAAGACCAATAAAAACCAGGGCCATATTTATTTGATACCAAAAAGAAAATCAATCACTTTCTTATTTTACAAAGACAGAGAAAGCACAATCGTTAAAGTCAAACAAACATGAGTTTGAGTCCTGGCTCCCACACTTACTATGTACATGATCCTGGGCAAGTCCCTCAATCTTTCTGAGTCCTGATTTCCTCATCTGTAAAATGGGGGTTATGATACACTTACTTCACAGGGCTGTTGTGAGATGAAATGAAATAATATTTGTAAAACTCTTAGCACAGTGCACAACATAGAGTAAGCGCTCCATCATCATTAACCATCAAGTTACCCTGCGTTTTTTGTAATAACAACATTGAGATACCATTCATATACTATACAATTCACTCATTTAAAATATGCAATTCAATGATTTTTCATATTAAATAAAAAATCAAAATTGGGCAACCATCACCACAGTCTAACCTTAAGATATTATTGTCTCCCAGAAACAAAACCTTGTACCCATTAGCCGTCCTTTTTAATCCCATAAAATGTTGCCAAGACCTGAGGCCCTGGAGCCAGTCACAACTGGGCTCAAATCCAAGCTCTACAACTTACTAGCTACATAACCCTTGGCAAGTTGCTTCACTTTACCAGCTCTCAGTTTCCTCACTGTAAGAGGGAGATGATAGTAATACCTGCCTTATAGGCCAGTTGTAAGAATCCAGTGAGACAATGTATACACAGTACTGGCTAATGTCTGGCTTATGGTGAGCACCAGATAAATGGGAAGCATCTTCATTGCTATCCTTCTCTTCATACATTCTGCTTATTTTCCGCTTCCTTTTCTTTACCTGTGTTTTACATTATTCCATTAGAATGCATCTCCAGGACCTGGAACAGTGCCTCACACATAGTAAGCACAACATGTATTTAGTGAATTACTTGATTATGTAGTGGGTGTTTGTGTGTGTGTGTGTGTGTGTGTGTGTGTGTGTGTGTTCATTCAGACCAGGTTCTATTCCAGAAAATAAAATTAAAGTGGCTTCTTGAGTAGTGCTAAGACACTAAGTCATGAAAACAAAAGGGTAAATGTTCACATCTAATGCCAGCTGGACACTGTGTCTATCAACACTGCTCCAAATTATCAAAATCCCTGTCTAGATTCAGCCACAGAGACCTAGTGGGATTCAGTCACATTCAAGAGGTCCGGACCAACCCATCATCTCTCTCTCTCCACCAGCCCTTCTCATATTCTTCAAGTGTATGGACCTATACCTGCCAGGTTCTCCAATAGCTCCGAGAAGGTTATTACCAAAGGCTCACAAGGCTAGTAGATTGTGAAGCCATGACTTAAAAACAGGCCACCTGACACCAAAGCCTATGATCTCTTGGCTACAGCACATTCCCACCTTACTAGAATTACTAATGTTTCTTCCGGAATTAAAAAGAAAAGTATACTCCCTCTTTGTGCATTCTGCAATGGTAGCACGTAACACAAAGACAGAAAAACATCACTAAAAAATAATCATTCAATATTCAATCACAGATGTTGTTATTTCAAACCAGGTGGGGGGTGGATTACTCTTGGCTTATCAATTAATATACATGATTAAATTCTAACAAATCACCTCTTTACCCTTTAGTAAAAATCCGTTCACAATTCCTTATACACGATGAGAATACCTTTTAAGTGTTGAATAAGTGGTAGCATGATAGAATAGAAAGAGCACTGGAGTGGGAGGCAGATGGTTAGGCCACTAAATGCTTGACTTCGCCAAGTGCCTGTTGCCACTCTGAATCTTTACTTCCTCTTCCGGAAAATGAGGAAGACTGAAACAAGGATGACTAAGCCCCTTCTGGCTCCAGTATTCTCAGATTCTCTGGTGTCTCTAGGCAAAACAAAAGTGACTTTGGATTCTCTTAACACCCACTTAATTTAAATAATTAATGTCTTTACAGCCTTGGATGACAAGTCATCAAGTGACTTTATCATGAGCTACTCCAAGTAAAACAGAGAGCTCAGGTCTCCTTCTAAGGCCTCAGGGCCTGGTTAACTGGAAGCTGGTTTGCTAAAGGGAATGGGAAAATTCATGCTCATGAAAAAATGCCCTTTGTGTAGAATGATTTGCCTTGGAGGGTCTGAATTATTTTGCCTTAAAGTAAGCAAGCTCCATTATGCACAAAAAGAGAACTGGTTCTGCTTTTGAAAATACAATTACCTAAAATCTAGATGTACAAAATAGACGAATCAGGAGGCAACTGTTCAAACACACGGATAGACTCAAATCCTGGCTCTGACAAGTAAACACTAGGTATGTAAACTAGGTAAGCCAGTCGTGTTCAACAACTGGACATTTAGTGAGCATTGACTATATGCCAGGTTCCAGGTCAGGGGATAGGACTATCAAACTCTGTACAATCAGTAGCTGCCCATGACGATCTCACTGGCTTGTGAGTGGAACAAACACTTAAATAGGAAGCTTTCCTGGAGGAGATAACACATGGGCAAGGCATTGGACTTACCCAACTTCTCTGAGCCTATTTTCTCATCTGTTCAATGAGGAAAATGAAGTCTGCCTCATAGGACTGATATGAGAGTTCAATGAGGACATCAGTGAAGAAACTGAGCGCAACAAAAATCCATAATGATAGTGCTCATGATGTTTTCTCAATATTATATAAATGATGACTTAACTAATCTATTTATTGTTATGTTAATTATTTCTTGTCTGTCTGCCTCACTAGAATGCTCTACATCAGGAAAGAGATCTTTATTTTGTTCTAAATATATATCCCCAAAACCTCAAACAGTGCTTTACTTATACTAAATGCTTATTAGACAGTTCTGGAAGAAAGAAGAAACTATAGAAAACTTTGAGATTTTTAGAAATACATAAAATACAATTTAAGATAAAAGTGTATGTATTATACAAATACATTTTCATATTAAGTCTCTGAGCTCTCCCTTTCAATCGTAAGTCCTTCTTTTATGAAAAGCTGGGGTTGACAGGAGAAGTAAAGTAGTGGTATGTCAACCTGAAAACTCAATTGGAAGTCTCACAGTCATCTCAAATTTAATGTGTCCTAAATGCAACTCTTGCCATTCCTACAAACCCATTCCTCCCAGCCTTCCCCATCTCAGTAAATGTTACCATGCAGTTCTACTCTTCACATCCTTCCAGTCTGTTTCAAATCTGCTAGTTGATTATCCAACATCCATACCTGCCTTCTTTCTTACTAACAAAGCTCCCATTTTATTCAGTGTGACTATATATCTGGCTAAAAGATAGCATGTCCTAGCCTCCTTTGTAACTGATATGTAGAAGACAGTAACTAGGTGAGGCTTCCAAGGATTGCTCTTCAAAGGGACTGAATCATATGGTAAGCAAGCCATTTTGCATCCACGTCGCCATCCTCCTCCTTCCTGACTGGAAGGCCAGCAGGCATCTTGGACCAAAAAGTGACTTTACAGATGAGAGCCCCATTTTAACTCTGGAAAACAGAAAGCCAGAAGGAACCTGTGTCCTGATAATATTCTGGAACTACCGTATCTACCCTGGAATGCTCACCTCCAGACATCTTTCACTTGAAGGAAACATATTTAAGCTACTACTTTGAAAGATTTCTGTTATCTAGAGTTGAATGACTTTCTGATACAAATTCTCAGGTCAAATATTTGTTGTCTTCATAACATTTCTCAACAGCTTTCAATAATTGTTCATTTTTTTTTCAGTGTTCTATTGTTTCGCTGTTTGTCTTCTCAACTAGAAACATGAACTCCATGACTACAGAGACTGTATGTTTGGTTCACCATCTGGTAGCATGTGCCTGGCACATAATAGAAGCTTAGTAAATATTTTCACATGAGTGATTCAAATATCTTGGATAATATCTGATATATAATGGGTGTACCAGGCCACTCCCGTTTTTGGAATCATGAAGGGCTCTTCAGTTCAATGAGTAAATACATAGATCTCCAGGATCACGTCTGTGAATACAGCTCAACAAATTTTATTGAGCACCTACTAGGTGCCAGGTCCTATGCAGGAGACTAAAGGGAAGTGTTCCCAAATGTTCAGTTCAAGTCATACAAAACCTATGTCTTGATTTCAATAGAAAATTAACAAAAGCAACCTGACCCTTATCGTGGGCTACTTTGAAATCTTACCAAGAAATATACTATGAGTGATCATTGCTAATTTCATTAAAAATGTATCAATTCCAACATAGTGGAATGTTCATTTTATGACATCAGGTTTAGAATTCTTAATTTATTTTGCTCATTTCTGGCATACTTTATTTCCATTGGTGTTTTTCCTTCTAAGTCAAAAAAAAAAAAAAATGCCGGAGCAAATATTTCTAATTTATCCCAAAGACCAACTTGTTTTGGGTAATTAACATATGACAGACTATACTAATTCTATTATAGCTTTGTATTTTCTAGTAGTTGAATTCTTCCCATGAATACTGTTTTGGCATTTTTTGAATCTGAGAAATAATATGAATATTAATATGACAAAAGCAAATATCCCTTCTCATTGCAAACCTAAAAGCTGATTTTAATTGTCTTTCCATGGAAACACCCTGGAAGTTGTGCTGAAGGTTGAATCCTGCTCCTTCAAGTTGGTGAAGAAAAAAAAAAAGGAGAGCAGGGGGGAAAAAATCCATTTAGCACTGTGTCATGTTCACCAGAAAAAGAGAAAAGAACACCAGGGGGAATATTAGGGAGGAAAGGAAAGGCCAAATTGAAGAACATACAGCAGGAGGGAGAGTAGTACAGGGGGACCATGTTCCCATCTCCGCCATAGCAACCACCTGATTACTGATAACTATACTTCCCCGGGGACTGCTAACAAGAAAGTAAAGCAGCCCATTTTGCTTTCCAAGATGTGCTGTGCTACCAACTTGAACATTAAAAATAACAGTCACAGTATGACATGAGGCATAGCCAAGTTGTCAGTACTACTGAAGGGAAGCAAATAACACTATTATCAACTACCATTAACTGAGAACTTAAGATGTTCCAGACACTGTGCTGAAGTCCTCTTAGGAGTAATCACTCAAGTAAAAAAAAAAAAAGAAGGCACCAGAGACCACTTAACCCAATGGTTCTCAACTGGGGGTAATTTTGTACCCCCCCCAACAGAAAACATATGGGCAATATCTGGAGACATTTTTATTTGTCACAATTGGAATGGGAGGTGCTACTGGTGCAGAGTTGGTAGAGGCCAGGATTACTGCTAACCATCTTACCATGCACATGACGGTCCTACACAGCAAAAAATTAACAAATCCAAAATGTCAGCGGTTCAGAAATCTCAATTAAGCTCTATACTTTATGCTCAGGAGATCAAGGTCCAGGGATGTGTGTCTTATGCAAGGTCATTCTTATCTGTCATCTATATATTGGACCTATAGTTTTATCTATCCATCCATGCATGCAGGCATCTATTGGGCTTAGCTTAAAATTTCACTTAAATAAAGGGTCCTGCTACATTAAAAGTGTGAAAATCACTGCTCCAGTCCCCAGGTATTCTCAGAGGAACTGGTGCAGGTGTTCCTTCCATTTTCCAAGAAACCCACTACTATCCAGAAATATATATAACACTCTAAGTTAATTTCTGTTGCTATCATTAGTTTTAAATGAGAAGCACAGCTATCTACTAAGCAAGAGAGGAGATCATCCACCTCGCCACCCCACTCCCCACACACACACATTACATCTCACTGACGCCTGGAGTAATACCTCCTTGTTGCTCAGGACCCATGCAATAAGTCCCCTGTCCTTCCTCAATCACTACCCACTTGTTTGCTCAATGAAGGATCCTCTTTCATGCTTCCTCGCACATTCTGTTCTCTTCATATTATCTCCTTGGTACAAGGCACTAAGCTGGGGTTAGGTGTAGGGGATAAGGAGATCTCAAGAATAAGGCACAGTCCAGGTCCACTAGGGACTCCAAGGCTGGTAGGGGATGGAGTGGGTAACGAATGATTTTCCACCAGGTTATGCTGTGATAAGAATCTCTGCAGTTCACACAGTCCTGTAGGGGAACACAGGAGAAAAGGAGTACATATGGCAGCTGAAATGATGAGAGAACACTTCATAGAAAAGGTAGCAGACATTCTCCATGGCCAAAAGCAAGTAGCAGATTGTCCCTTTATAGAAATGTGCATACAGATTCTCCTCGACTTACAATGGGGTTACAGCCCAATAAAGTCAACATAAGTCGAAAATATTGTAAGTCAAAAATGCTTTTTCAAGTTATAATATTTTCGACTTACTATGGGTTTATCCAGACATCATAAGTCGAGGAGCTTACTAAATGCATATTGCTATCACACCATTATAAAAGTTGAAAAATTGTAAGTCAAACCATCGTAAGTTAGGAACTCTCTGAACTAGGAAATGAGGAGACTCCACAAAAGAGGAAACAGACAGAAAAGGAGGCTCCAGATCCATCCTAGTTTTACAGCTTTTGACATTTAAGCAAAACAACAGAACGTTCCTGTAACCCCGTGTATGCCTTCTACTCAATGGCTTATAGACTATCACTAGAGAAATAAAAAATTAAATTCCCTACCTTGGAATCCAATGCCCTTTACTCCCTACCTTACACCAAATCTCCCTCCTCAGAAACTTGCTAAAGGATACAAACTGGTCTTTTCATCACCACCAGAACTCCCTGAGAGCTTTTCACCTTCCTGCCTTTGCCAGTATCTAAACCTCTCCCTCTCAGCTTTGGGAGGCTAGACCAGGAGAATCACTTAAGACTAGAAGTTCAAAAGCAGCCTGAGCAACATAAGGAGATCCCACCTCTACCCAAAAAAAAAAAAAAAAAAGCGAGGTGTGCTGGCTCATGCCTGTAATCCTGGTGCTGTGGGAGGCCAAGTCAGGAGGATCACTTGAGGCCAGAAGTTTAAGACTACTCTGGGCAACATAGAGACCCCATCTTTACAAAACATAGAGACCACCAACACAAAACCCCATCTCTACAAAAAAAAAATTAAAAATTAGCTGAGCATGGTGGCATGCACCTGTGGTCCTAGCTGCTCTGGAGGCAGAGGTGGGAGGATCACTTGAGCTCAGAGGTTCAAGGTTGTAGTGAGCTATGATTGTGCCACTGCACTCCCATCTGGACAACAGAGCGAGACTCTATCTTTAATTAATTAATGAAATAAACCTCTCCTCCCAAGTCCTTATTTACCCAAGTACTTATTTACCTTTCACACTGGGAGCTTGCAATCCACCAATAGTAACGAGAGTTACTCCTTGTATTCATTGCAACTATGAGGCTAAGTAGTAATTGGTGAATAACATCTTCATTTACTGAGTACTAACCATGTGCCAGGCACTAATCTAGGCCCTTTATGTATATTACCTTACATAATCCTCCCAAGGATGTGCTGTCATCCTCTCCATTTCGTACTCAGAGAAACGGGCACAGAGAAGTGACATAAGTTGTCCAAGGTCACTCAGCTAACAAGTGGCTGAGCTGGTATTCAAACTTAGTTCTGGTAGGCTCATGGCTAAGCTGCTTTCCATCATGCTATGCAAGGTTCCTAGGGCCTGCCTGCTCTGTGATGCCCCTCTTGAGTTCCCAGCTCTCTGAGCTCCCGTGTTTCTCTGAACTCTGAAACACACAGAGTCTGCAACTCTTGTGGTCCCTGTTACCTTTGTTAATGATATACATTAATAGTAATGACAGCAGACTTTAAATAGCCCTTCCATAAAGTAGGCACTCTTTTAATTGCTTAACGTAGGTTAATTTATTTAATCCTGGCAACATCCCTTTATCATCATCATCCCCATTTTACAGATGAGGCAAGTGGAACACAAAGAGGTGAAGGCACTTGACAAAGGTCCCACAACTAGTGATATGGTTTGGCTCTGTGTCCCCACCCAAATCTCATCTCAAATTGTAATTCCCAGAGGGAGGGACCTGGTGGGAGATGACTGGATCATGGAGGCAGTCTCCCCCATGCTGTTCTTGTGATATTGAGGAGTTCTCAGGAGATCTGGTTGTTTGATAACTGTCTGTCATTTCCCCTGAGCTCACTCGCTGTCTCTCCTGCTGCCATGTAAGACATGCCTTGCTTCTCCATAGCCTTCTGTCAAGACTGTAAGTTTCTCAAGACCTCCCCAGGCATGGGGAACTGTGAGTCAATTAAACTTCTTTCCTTTGTAAATTACCCAGTCTCAAGTAGTATCTCTAAAGCAGTGTGAAACAGACTAATAACAACTAGTTAGTGGTTCAGCCAGTTTATGAACCGAGGCAATGTTGCTCCCATGCTGTCCCCTGTCTTCCTAATCACTGTATAGTATTACCTCTTGTATACTAACTCACTTAATCCATGTATCAAACCCATGAGGTAGGTACCAAAATTTCTATTTTTATAGCTGAGGAAACTGAGGCTCAGAGATGTTAAGTAACTTGCCCGAGGTCCCAAAGCCAAAAGGAAGAGGAGCTAGGATTGGAATCCACTCAGTCTGGCTCCAGAGTCGGTGGTCTTAACCTCTACACTATGACCCCTAACCAGTGATAAGCTGTCTGGGGCCTCCCAAGCTGGGTCCATTATTAAACCACCCACCAGAAACAGTAGGTTTGAGCCCAAGAAAAAGTATTTTTAAGCCACACTGCTAAAGGCCTCCAACAGGTTTCCCCCCAGGTCTACATGGGAACTGACCTCAATTAGTTTGGGACACGTCCCATGGGTAGCTTCAGAGCCTGGGCTTCCTAGGCCTTCAGGCACTGTGGGCTGTGGGCCAGCCAGAGGACTTAAGTCCCTGCCTCCTTAGCCGCAGAATGAAGTCAGGTCTGAAGTGACAACCAGATTCACTATTGAAATACAGATGAATAATGAAGGCAGAGGAGGCAGAGAAAATGACAAGCGTATTACTCATTTTTAAACCACAAACGTACAATTATGACCTCACTCACGAATAATTTCAGGTGGCACTCTGGTGACAAGTAAGGATGACTCTCTGCATGCAATAGGACCATTTAATATAGTAGAAAGTGGTATGGGGAGAAGCATATAATCATTTATTGTTGTTTACATTTCCCCTAAGGGCTTCCAATGTTACGATTCTGACATCATTATAATTTATTACATTTCTTTCTATTCCTCAATAGAGCTTGTCACAAAATGTTAGCAATTCTCATTCTTTATGAAAAGATCGGATAGGATTTAAATGCTTACAGTGTTTTCTTGAGACCTGCATCTCCACACCATTTGTGAAATAAGCAAATTTTACAGGGTAAAAGAAAGAGCATGTTTCAAGGAGAACTACAAACCACTGCTCAGTGAAATAAAAGAGGACACAAACAAATGGAAGAACATACCATGCTCATGGATAGGAAGACTCAATATCGTGAAAATGGCCATACTGCCCAAGGTAATTTATAGATTCAATGCCATCCCCATCAAGCTACCAATGAGTTTCTTCACAGAATTGGAAAAAACTGCTTTAAAGTTCATATGGAACCAAAAAAGAGCCCGCATCTCCAAGACAATCCTAAGTCAAAAGAACAAAGCTGGAGGCATCACGCTACCTGACTTCAAACTATACTACAAGGCTACAGTAACCAAAACAGCATGGTACTGGTACCAAAACAGAGATATAGACCAATGGAACAGAACAGAGTCCTCAGAAATAATACCACACATCTACAGCCATCTGATCTTTGACAAACCTGAGAGAAACAAGAAATGGGGAAAGGATTCCCTATTTAATAAATGGTGCTGGGAAAATTGGCTAGCCATAAGTAGCAAGCTGAAACTGGATCCTTTCCTTACTCCTTATACGAAAATTAATTCAAGATGGATTAGAGACTTAAATGTTAGACCTAATACCATAAAAATCCTAGAGGAAAACCTAGGTAGTACCATTCAGGACATAGGCATGGGCAAAGACTTCATGTCTAAAACACCAAAAGCAACGGCAGCAAAAGCCAAAATTGACAAATGGGATCTCATTAAACTAAAGAGCTTCTGCACAGCAAAAGAAACTACCATCAGAGTGAACAGGCAACCTACAGAATGGGAGAAAATTTTTGCAATTTACTCATCTGACAAAGGGCTAATATCCAGAACCTACAAAGAACTCAAACAAATTTACAAGAAAAAAACAAACAACCCCATCCAAAAGTGGGCAAAGGACATGAACAGACATTTCTCAAAAGAAGACATTCATACAGCCAACAGACACATGAAAAAATGCTCATCATCACTGGCCATCAGAGAAATGCAAATCAAAACCACAATGAGATACCATCTCACACCAGTTAGAATGGCGATCATTAAAAAGTCAGGAAACAACAGGTGCTGGAGAGGATGTGGAGAAATAAGAACACTTTTACACTGTTGGTGGGATTGTAAACTAGTTCAACCATTATAGAAAACAGTATGGCGATTCCTCAAGGATCTAGAACTAGATGTACCATATGACCCAGCCATCCCATTACTGGGTATATACCCAAAGGATTATAAATTATGCTGCTATAAAGACACATGCACACGTATGTTTATTGCGGCACTATTCACAATAGCAAAGACTTGGAATCAACCCAAATGTCCATCAGTGACAGACTGGATTAAGAAAATGTGGCACATATACACCATGGAATACTATGCAGCCATCAAAAAGGATGAGTTTGTGTCCTTTGTAGGGACATGGATGCAGCTGGAAACCATCATTCTTAGCAAACTATCACAAGAACAGAAAACCAAACACCGCATGTTCTCACTCTTAGGTGGGAACTGAACAATGAGATCACTTGGACACAGGAAGGGGAACATCACACACCGGGGGCTATCATGGGGAGGGGGGAGGGGGGAGGGATTGCATTGGGAGTTATACCTGATGTAAATGACGAGTTGATGGGTGCAGCACACCAACATGGCACAAGTATACATATGTAACAAACCTGCACGTTATGCACATGTACCCTACAACTTAAAGTATAATAATAATAAATAAATTAAAAAAAAAAAAAAAGAAAGAAAGAGCATGCATCTTAATTTTGGAGATTTGGATTTCATCCTTCTAGGCAAGTTTAATGGTACCAAATATTTGATTTAGGGTCTAACTCTGTCATCCAGGCTGGAGCACAGTGGCAAGATCATGGCTCACGGTAGCCTCCAACTCCTGTGCTCAAACTCTCTTCCTGCCAGCTTCCTGAGTAGCTGGTACAACAGGCATGTGCCACCATGCCTGGCTATCTTTTTTTCTTTTTTATGGAGCTGGGGCTCACTATTTTGCTTGGGCTGGTCTCAAACTCCTGGGTGCAAGTGATCCTCCCGTCTTGGCCTACCAAAGTGCTAGGATTATAGATATGAGTCACCACCCCAAACTGAGGATTTGTTTTAATCAGGTATTTAATCAGGTACGCAGACATGGAAATGCCTGTCAGGAAGAAAGGGGTTTAGTATACTACTCAAAGGCCCCTCGAAGCAGGAGGCACACCACACCACATAGGGCCACGTGGGGAAGCACCAAGGCCAGTCAGGAGACAGAGGGAGTGAGAGAAAACGTGAGCAAGAGCATTTATTGTGGTTTCCGTGGGAAGAAACAGGTAAGGCAAGGTAAGCAAGCTTAGGATTGGCTAGTTCGAATAATTTTCGTGGACTCTGGGATACAAAGGCTGTCCCTAGTTGTCTGGTACCTAGCCCTGCAGTGATTAGGCAAGGAGATAATGACCCAGACCATGAGATTCTGATGATGAAGGCAGTTGGGGTATAGGCTTTGTATTGCTTGGTTTGCATATGAAAAGACACTCAAACTGAATTGTGTTCTATCTCTAACAAGTGGCTAACACCAGGAGGGGTGGTCCCTCCAGGGTCAGTAAGGCCCCAAGATGCCAAAGCATCAGAATACAGAAAATAAAACGGGATTAATACAAGACCTCAATTCCCTTCTCTTTAATTGGGGATGGTAATCATGGTGTGAAGTTATTTTGAGGAGTAAATATCATATCTGTAAGTGCAAGCTTCTCTGTGCTATTCCAGAACACATAGAAGTAAAGCTGTTAGACAGAAATCATAAGGAGGTGGATTCTCATTCAAGAACCTGCTCCAAGCAGGTTTTCATCTCTACCACTCCACTGGCACCATACTTACCATGATTACCAATGATCTCCACATTGCCAAATCCAATAGGCAATTCTCACTCATCTTATTCAACCTTTCTGTGGCATTTGACACAAGAAATCTTTTCTATACATGGCTTCTGTAACCAGCACTCTTTTGATTCGCATTCTTCCTCTTTGGCTACTCCTTCTTATTCTCCTCTAAGGAATCTTTAGATATATAACAGGCTTCTCAAAATTCAACATTGAATTATTGGTTACTCCCATCCACACCTTTTCCCTAAAACTTCTTCATCTTAGTAAAAGGACTGGCATTTATGGCTCTCAGACCAAACTTTTTGGGACCATTCTTGACTCCTCCTTACTCTCACACCTGCATCCAATCCATCAGCAAATCTTGTAAACCCTATCATCAAAACTATGTGTGTATCTCTAGGGTAGGGTTGTCTAACTTAGGCACTATTGATATTTTGAGCCACATAATTCTTTGTTGTGAGAGGCCGTCCTGTGCACTGTAGAATGTTTAGCAACATCCCTGACCTACACCTACTAGACACCTGTGGCAACCCTGTACCCACACTGTGACAATAAAAAATGCCTCCAGACATTGCCAAATGTTCCAGGGTGGTGGGAGCAAAATCACCCCCATTGAGAACCACTGCCCTAATGTAATAACTTCTCACCACCTCCACCCAAGTCCCAGCCACCACCAGCTTTCCCCTGGAGTAGGACAATGGTCCTGTGCCCACCTCTTTCTCCTACAAGTTTATTCTCCAAAGAACATCCACTGATCCTTTAAAAACACAAGTCAAATCATGTCACTTCCCGGCTCAAAACCTTCTAAAAGCTTCTTATTGCATTTTTTTAAAAAAATGTTGGTGTTCTTACCATGGCTTACAAGGCCCTACCAGATCTGGCCCCTGCCTACCTCTTAAACCTTGTCTCCTGACACCTTCCCCCTCACTCCCGCCATGATGGCCTCCTTGCTGGTCCTCAAGTACAACAAGCAGGTCCTGGGCACAGATGCTTTGTACTTACTCTTCTCTCTGCCAGGCATGCTCTTGTCCAGTTTTTTAGATGACTCACTCACCATATCGAGGTCTCAAGTTTAAAAGTCACCTCCTTGGAGAGGACTTCCATAGCTAAAATAGCACTCTAGGCACTATTCCCTTCTTTTTTACTTTTAAAGCACTTATCACAACTTGGTATTCTATACTTGCTTATTGTGTGTCTTCTGTATTAGAATGTCAGCTCCATGAGGGCAGGCACTTTGTCTTGTTCACCACTGCATCCTCCCCACTAAGAATGGTACTCAGCACACAGCAGGTGTTGAATAACAATGTGTTGAATATATAAGTCCTAAAGTAAGGGCCAATATTATGTGCTGCCTTCGCAGGTGGTAAAATTAGGAGGATCTTGAATGCCATAACCCCAAGTTCTCTTTCCCACACTACTCTTGTAGATAAGGTCCCCTAGGCAAACAATCCTCCTTACCAAGAGGACCAGGCACAATTGTTGCTTGTATATGAGTAGGGAGTTTCAATTCCCTGCCGGAGTGTGGAGTTATTCAAACCAACCAATCACATCTTTCCAGGGAACAGGGAACCCCACTCTCTTCATAGTACAAAGCCTGCCTTCCACAGACCCTGCTGCTTCGATTTCTTCAGGAGTTTCTCTTTGTTCACCAGTGAACCCCCATGTGTCTTTGCATGAAATGTAGCGCCCTCGTCCCTGGGATGTGAGTATATGTGCCTAATAAACTGCTGTCAGTCTTGTCTGTTCAGTGACAGATGTCATGTGTTCAGCCATCCACATAACCCCATGCCATGAATCTCTCCCTCCACAATGGGATAATAGGAGGCAAGTAAGACATTGTATGAATGAACATAGAAATCTTTTCACAACTAAGACCCATCAGATATGGGAATTTAGCTCTCACTTTCCTCTAAGTCTTTTCTTCTCCAGGATAAACATCATCCAGTCCCTTCAGCGCCCTCACAGGTCTTGTGTTCCAGACCCTCTGCATCCTCACGTACTACTCTGGATGTCCAGATCATACCCGCCTCGCAACACAGGGCCTACAAGGGAGCATAGGAACTTCTCTCCACATGTGGGCTGACCACTGAAATGAAAACAGCAGATCCTGCAATTGAACAATTCTGGGGTCTGATCAAAGCTCTCTAGCTTCCTCTCTGAGTCAACCTAGCCAGGTTACCTCACCTCAGTTTCCTCATCCGGAAAAGTGGAAATAGCAGCAAGTTCCTCATAAGGTTTTTGTGAGGCTCAATCAAAAGCATCTCTACGGAGTGCAGTCCAGAGTTGGTACTCAATGAGCAGTTGTTATTATTAACATAATCAAGTAAGAAAAGACAAACATTCCACAGAAGTAAACCAGGATTTGGGGAAGAGAGCAGGCTGAGGGTGGCCTGAGGATGAGTACACCCAGCCTAGGCTTCCAAATGGGAGCTCTCCCACATGGTTCCCCTAGGAAGAGGGTGCGACTGCTAACTCCCATCCCAGCTGCACAGGCAGAAAACATTCTCAGGCTCCAAAACAGGAGTCCAATTACCAAAATCACATAATATATGTTTTTTGCTTCTGTCCATGGGACCAAAAGAAAATCTTTTAATTTTCTGTCAAAATTATGAGTCCCAAATGCTCATGACATGGAACAAGGACCCAATCAATTAAAATCAATTATGGAAGTGAGGGCGAAGTCACAAAAATAGAAATTGATACATATCTGACTTCAGGAGTATTTTTAAGTCTCTTTAGAAGCAGTTTCCTTACGGGAATATTCATATTTAGGACTGATTTTTCATAAATGTCTTCAATCAGATCCAGAAAGAAAAAAACTGTTGTCACTAACACCAGCAATTTTTTGGCAATAAAAAGATATTCAGCTCTTTCTCGGCTTGCAAAATGATGGATTTTGTAATGTTCCACCTGCCATTCACTTAAAAAATGATTAGTTAAGAATGAAAACTATTTTTTTTTCTCTTTGGGGAAGCTCCAATATAATCTGGAAGAGTTCCCATGGTTGTGATGCAGTTCCTATGGTTGTGATGCAGTTCCTATGGTTGTGATGCAGTTCCTATGGTTGTGATGCAGTTCCTGTGGTTGTGATGCAGTTCCTATGGTTGTGATGCAGTTCCTATGCTTGTGATGCAGTTCCTATGGTTGTGATGCAGTTCCATGAAGTTGTATGTCTTCGTTTTTATGAATATTAAGTTGCAGCAATTAAAATAAACGGAAATATCAAAAGAATCTGCTACCGGTTATATTAAAAAGAGTTATTGAAAGGACCCATAGCCCTTAACTGAACGCTAGGTAAATCAATTAAGCAGACGTGGTCTGGGCATCTGCTCAGTGCCTGGCCCTGTGTTAGGGGGACGGTGAGAATGAAGATTCATGGCTGACAAGCACACAGCTACAGCAGAGCCAAGGCCTTGGAAAGGGATAGTCTGGTGTGTGGAAAGGACAAGGATAGAGGGTGAAAATAGATCCAGAGCGCTAGGACCGTTCTAGCTTCTCACAGCTCAGTCCATGCCAATCTACTGCAGCTCACCTACATGCCATATCCCACGTACACCCTCAACCCCTGCTACCAGTGCCTGGGTTTCGTCTGTTCAGATGAGGTGCTTAACACACCATCAACTGGTTGGCCTTCAGCAAGTGACTTCACCCCTATGAGACTCCATTTCTTCACAGTCAAATAGAGATGATAAATATACCTATACTTTACATGACAGCAGTCAGCCATGGCTACAACAGTAAAGTTCACGTATGTATATATTGTGTGTGGTGGTTTTTGCACTACAAGGCCGAGTTGAGTCATTGCAACAGAGACTGTATGGCCCACAAAGCCTAAAATATTTACCATTTGGCCCTTTACAGAAAATATTCACTGACCCTTCCCATAGAACGTCCTCCCCGCCGGGCGCGGTGGCTCACGCCTGTAATCCCAGCACTTTGGGAGGCAGAGACGGGCGGATCATGAGGTCAGGAGATCGAGACCATCCTGGCTAATACGGTGAAACCCCGTCTCTACTAAAAAATACAAAAAACTAGCCGGGCGAAGTGGCGGGTGCCTGTAGTCCCAGCTACTCGGGAGGCTGAGGCAGGAGAATGGCGTGAACCCGAGAGGAGGAGCTTGCAGTGAGCTGAGATCCGGCCACTGCACTCCAGCCTGGGTGACAGAGCAAGACTCCGTCTCAAAAAAAAAAAATAAATAAATAAAAAAAAGAACTTCCTCCCCTTTTGTTTCTACTTGGCTAAGCCTTACTCATTTTTAAAACTTCAGCTCAACAGTCCCCTCCTCTAGGAAACTTTCCCAGTCCTTTTGCCCTGTCAGTTCTCCAAAGAAATTGGGAATCTAACCCTTCCTCTCCACCCCAACTTTGCACTCAATTCCTGCCCCTATCAAAGTACAAATCACACTGGGCTGGAATTATCTGTCTGAAACCCAAGACAGTGACTTCTCTGTGGGATGGTTTATTCATCTGAGTACCCAGAACACAGGGCATGGCCTGGAAAATGGTACCAAATAAATCCTGCTTGAATGAACAGGCTTGGCTGGCCTGTATTTTTAATGTCACACAAAGTCAGCATTCAATAATCCCCTTGGCACTTAGTTGAAGTCACAGTCATGTCCCGTCGGCAAGAATAATAACCTCTAGAGGGAGCTGCGCTCCAGGAGACAGGTGTGGCTGAAGAAAGTCAGCAGGAGAGTACAACCTGCTCCTGCTGGGCAGTTTCATCCCCCGAAGCCTCAAGCCCAAAAGCTATTTCCAAATCTTTCTCCACTCAAATGTCAGCTCTGAGAATGGCTTCACCAGGGGTCTGTTGTCTGAGCCGCATCCCAGTCCATTGGGTCCTCTTGCCTGTCCAAAGGCCTTACCTCCTTCATTTCAGCTCACCACACCCAACTTTGGCCAATCCCTGACTCGCCACGCCACAACCAATGTGTCTTAGGTACTACTTCACTCACCATCTACTAGCATGGCTATGGACCTTGGCTTTTCACTTGATCGTTTTCTTCTTAGGTATTAATCTTAGTACTAGGAATGGAGGGTGCAGTGCCACAGAAAAAAAGCACTGGACTTGGAGTCAGAAGACGCAGGTGTTACTACAGGTTCCTCCACTTTCTTACTGTGAGAACCTTGAGCAACTTAGGCCTCACCTTCCTTATTCATAATCTGGAGATGATATCTGGAGATGATAGCACCACCTGGTCCGAGGAAGGGAGGAGATCACAGGAGTGAAAATGCTCTTCCATCTAAGATGTGTGATTCTCGATAGATAGGAGCATGACCCCCTTCCACGGGAAGGGTTTTCAGAGCCACCTGGAGTACTTTCTCCAACTATATCCAGCCCTGGGAAGATCTAGAACAAGGTCTTCACCTCTTGAGAATGAGAGCTGGGTGAGGCATCTTTACCTGTGGTGGATTCTTGTGTCTCAAAGGTCTGAGGCAAGAAAGGGCTTGACAACCACCACTCTGGTATACAAATAGTAGTGTAGGAATGAAGAGGCCAACAAGGAATGGGGCTCCAGTTATGTTTCCCAACTTTTTTCATGTATGGCACTTAGTACAGCATGCCAATCATATATGGCATGTCGGGGGAAACAGCTGAGGCTGCTGGCCACCACAGGCAACTCAGGGCCAGCCCAGCACTCTTCGCAGTCACAAGGGCTAAGGAGAACAACATACCAAATACCCCTCAACTCATTTTTCAGCACATACTTAGGAAACTGTGCTTGAGCAGGTGTTGGTAACTTTGACATATGAGCACCTTTCAGGGGCAAGTAAGCCAGCTGTAGCTACCTCTGCCTATACGAGGGTTAAGAGTATACTTGTAATCATTACCCCACCAACCCCTGGCATACCAGGAGTCAAAACCACATTCCATCACTAGGAAAATGGGCTGATGTCGCCTTAGAACCTCACCCTGCTTTGAGTTTAAGGGAGGTTCTTGGTTCACTGCATGAGTCTGCCTCTCTTTCCACTTCTAATGTTCCTTAGCCAGGACTCATAGGCATTATCCTACCTCAGCCTGAATCCTGGCCTATGTTCAAATGGGGATAACAATTTGCCCAGAAGCTTAAGAAACTCAAGAGCTTAAGAAACTCAGCATCAGGACGGACCAGGATCACGCTCAGGACCAGGGATGCAGGTGCTGCCCTGGTCCTGGACTCTAGTTCGCATTACCAGGGTTATCCTTCTTCCTTAGAGTGAGATCCCTGCCTCATCTTCCAAACCCAGTAACTTGTTTCTTGTTTTGTTTCTGTGTCCAAGGCTATCTGCTTCCCAGTTCCTAAAAGCCTGGATACCTATTTTATTCTTTCCTAATCTCTAAAGGCCTAGAATGCATACTCTCAGTCATAACTACGACCCCAATCGTTATGTACTACCACAATCCCCTAGACCCACTTGGTTCTCTGGATCTCATACTCTGAATTTTTTCCAAGACCTTGATGCTAATTGTTCTACCCATTGCTTGTGCCATCCTGTCTGGGTTGCCTGCTGTCTACAGCCATGCCCTTCCTGGTCTGGCCCCTGCCTAGTCAATGGGGTACAAAGGCTCTTTCTCCCATATAGCCTCTGCTTTGGCATGACAAAGACATGGAGTAAAACTGCAGGTCAGCTGCTCACTAGCTATATGACCTTGAACAAGTCAGTCTACTTCGACTTCCTCATTTATGAAATGATAATACGAAAATTGCCCACCTTATAATGTTATTGTGAGCATTAATGAAAACGTTGCGTTCATTCATTAAATAAAATGGTTGAGTGCCTACTATGTGTGAGGCGCTGTGCTCGTCAGTCAATAGGAGATACAGTGGCGCTCTCTGGTGTTAACATTCTAATGGAAACTAGTGAATAATTATCTATGACTATTAGTTATAATATTGATAATGCTGGTCAGAGACCATTTCATTTTAAGTGTTTACTAGACCCTCTGCAGTCTATTTCAGCACCTGCAACAACTGTGGGCATAGCAACACTATCATCAGTCTGAACATTGTTCCTAATTTAATCCCTTCATTCAATAAATGTGGTGGGGGGCAGCGCTCCTCTGTGCAGGTACTCTGTCTGATGCGATGGAGGCATTCTTCCCGAACCTGGTTATTCAGCAAAATAATCAGGGAAATATATACACACACATACACATATACACACACACATGTGTGTGTGTGTAATTTGTGTAATATAATATGTAATAATATAATGAAATATTTAATATAATGTAATTTATAATCATATGATATATTCATCATATATTACACCTCCAGTTCTACTAAATCTGAATCACCATGGTCAAGAATATGTGTATTTTAAGACTCCTCAAGTGATTCTGATAACCAGCCCAGCTCAGAAACCGATGCAGTGGAGAACAGGGAGAAGACAGCCTAAATCCCACCCTTGTTAGCACAGCCTTCTTTAGGCCCTTTGTAGAACAAATAAACTACTGCATGCCTAAGTGCAGAGGAGGAAGAGGCATTTTTTGCAAGGGGCACTTGAGAAAGATTTCATATCAGAGACAGGCCCCCAAGAGATGACAGATTTCTGGCATCTGAAAAGCCCCAAAGCAGCAAAAGAAAGCAAGGAGATACCAGACTGGGGCCCATGTTCCCAATTCTCACATTTCTTTATGAAGATAATGATGAGTTCGAGCTCCCAAGTATCACGATGACCCTATCTGTAACACAAACACATACTGAGAAGAAGTCCGCGCAGAGGGCTAGGAGGCAGATCCTTTATTTGCTTGAAAATGTCAGCAGACAGACTACTAGACCCAGGAACAGTGTCTTCCTTTCTCACTGTGACCACTCCTGCCTTACTTGTTTAAAATGAGGGCAAGTCCCTGATGTTCCATCTTATCGATTCTCTGACATTTCGGAGAAAGCCACTTGTCCATCCCGAGCCCATTTTCAAAGCTCTTCAATAAGGATTCCTTTCTGCTTTCAACCAATATTTATGGAGTACCTTTTATGAAGCAGGGCCAGTGCTAGGAACTGAATGAATAGGGAACAAGGAACTAACAAAAGATTGAACAAATATTTGACAGAAGTATAACTTCAAATGAACAATTTTAAAATGATTTCGTATTTCTGCCTCCTTATTCTTCTGTACAAATTTTGCTAGCAATTTGTCACATCTTATAAAGTAACCCATGGGGACTTTAATTGGCATGTAGTGACACTGTATATTAACTCAGGGAATATTGTCATCTTTCTTATATTTTGTCTTTTCATCTGGAGCAAGGCATCTCTCCGTTCATTTATTTAATGTCTTTTATTCTTCCCATTATGATTGTATAATTTTGTTTAAATAAACCTCATGTCCCAAATTAAATTAATACCAAAGTATTTAATGTATTCTGTCTCCATTGCAAATGAATTATCTTACTCACTATATTCTTCAGTTGTTTACAACTAAAAACATGTGTTAATTTGCTTTGAATTTCATGACGTTGCTAAGCTCATTTATACCAACTGATATTTGATAATCTTCTGTGTCCTAGACATGCACAGTCTTTCTGGATTATATCCCCAGTACCTATCACAATGCCTGACATACAGTAGGTGCTAGACCTGTTAAGAAAGGTTTGGCTTTCTTTGCTGATGGCATTACTTTTTCCTTACTAATTTCTATGGCTCACATTTCTACTATATTGTTAAAAAATGGTAGAGCCTTAGTCCTATTTTTGTCATCTGTACTTTTTTCTATTTCATAGGTACTTTCTCTTTTCGCCATGAAATAGTGTTAGATTTTATACCAAAATATGTGAAAATCATACTCATTTTTGGGTTGCCAAATAAATTATCCAAGAATAGTTGTTTCATTTATTGGATGCCTTGTCAACATCTATTTAAAAATATTATTTTAATTATGTTTTCATATGATTATAATTTTTGTTTTATCATCTTATCCTTTGCCCCTAGATTAAATGCCACTTAGAGATAAATTTGTAAATGGAATGATTTTTCTATTTGTAATTTTAATGAAGAATGAATATCCATCAATAAGGCTGACCTATAATTTTCTTTTTTGTGTACTTTTTCCCAATTTGAGGATTGAAATCATATTTCCTCAAAATATAAATCAGGAATTGGGTAAACTAGTATCAATTCAACATTTAAAAACAGTTTATGAGAGAATTTTTTTATTCTGGTAGAAAGTGTAGTATAGGAAAATATTATAAACTTTGTAGCTAGATAAATCTGGGTTCAAATCCCCACTCTATCACTTATTTGCTGAGGGATTCAGGCAAGCCATTTAACTTTTCTGAGCCTATTAGATCAGCTGTAAACTGGATTTACTAATGGTACCCATATATAATTGTTATATGGATTAGAATATAGAGGGGTGTGTGTGTGTGTGTGTGTGTGTGTGTGTGTGTGTGTGAAGGATTAAGTTTACAGTAGGCAGTCAAAACTGATGAACAGAGCTAGGTGCAGTGGTTCACACCTGTAATCCCAACACTTTGGGAGGCCGATATTGGAGGATCTCTTGAGACCAGGAGTTCAAGACCAACTGGGGAAATATAGGGAGACCTTGTCTCTACAGAAAATTTTAAAAATGAGCTGGGCATGGTGGCATGTGCCTGTATTCCCAGCTAATCAGGAGGCTGAGGTGGGAGGACTGTTTGAGCCCAGGAGATCAAGACTATGGTGAGCCATAATCATGCCAGTGCCCTCCAGCCTGGGTAAGACAGCATGACCCTGTCTCAAAAAATAAAAATAAAAACGATCAGTGTTGCTCTAAAAGTCTGAATTCTTTCTATTAATCTATTGGAGCCAAAAACCCATGGTTTGTGTGGATTTTATGATAGGACTTTAATTATTTTTCTTATTCCTTCCTTTGTTACCAGTCTATTCGTGTTTTCTATTGAAGCTTGCATGAGTTTTATATTATATAATTTTGCAGGAGGTCATTCATTTCTGCTCTGGTTTATCTGATTTATTAGCATGTAGGGAAGGTTATTGTTTCTCTGCAAATTTCTAAATCTTTCACATTTGTCATCTGATCTCCTGTCTCGGTCCTAATGTAATGAATTTGTGTTTTCTCTTTTTTTAGTTAGCGAAACAGTTGTTCATTTTTTTCAAAAACAAGATGTAGTATTTAATAGCTTTTTCTCTAGTTTATGTCTGCTTTTACGTTTACTACTTCCTCTGCCTACCATTTCTGGTTTCTGACATTCTTCCTAATAGAAAGCATCTAGGTGCAAGCTTAATTCATCATATTTGGCCTTTCCTTTCTTTCAAACATAAACACCTAGAGTAATGCATCTTCCTCTAAGCACCACTTTGGCAACATACAACACTATTTTGTTATGTTCAGATTTATGTTTGTTTTGCTTTTTAAAATGTCTGCGTTATTAGGATCTGCACTTCTGTCAAAACCAGGTGTTACGTAAGAGAGCATGTTGGTAATTTCCCTTATTTCTCATTTTATTGTGGTTGCATAAAATTATTTCTTAGTACTTTTGTCTTTTAACATTTACAAAGTATGTATCTAAGTCCAAGTATGTCATTTTTATGAATGATATGCATATATCTGTGAAGAAATTTTATCAGTACCTTAAGAGCAAATAATGTGATTAGTTTGAAATCTATGGTGTCATTTTTAATTAAAATAAGAGCAAGAGGACTGTGAAAAATGTATATTTTCATTTTAAGATTCTAATCTTGACTATGGGAATTCTTCCAAAGGAAAATGAAATGCTGTTAATTTCCTAATATTGCCACTTAAACATAAGAATCACAGACTAAACAAACAATTTTAATGTGTTAATTCTAACCAAATGTAGTAATTCTTGGTTTCTAAACTCAGGAACATAGTAAGATCTCTTTTAGTAGAATGAAAATACACCAGTGTTGCAATATGTACCTCTTCTATGGCCATAGGTCGGGGGAAATAAAATCCACATACTTCTTTTCTTATAATTGACCAGCACTTTCGAATGTATATTCATTGGGTATTGATGGAGAGTAAGTGGGAAAAAAGGCTTCAGTGGTAAAATACATTTGGGAAATGCTAGGTTGCACAAAGGATTTCTTACCGCAAAATTTCTTAGGTTCTTGATATACTAATGTACTTTATGAATCTCTAAAAAAAAGGGACATAGGTTCTCAGGATTTGACCATAGATTCTTTCATTGTTCAGCATGTTGAAAGACTAGTATTTTCATGGAATGCACTCTGGGAAACACTACTGGTAAGTAACAAAAGCAGCTCTCCAAAGGCAGGGCTGCTTGGCCTTTGGAGGCAGTTTCTCCAGGCAAGCACATATCTGAGCCTGGAGGAGGCTCAGTAAACTCAAGCTGGGACCACGTGAAAATAAAAAAAAAAAAAATTCTCACCAGGAGACTGAGAAAAAGCAAATGCCCAAGATGGAGGGGAAAGGAGTGAGAGGAATGTGCTGGTGATTGTTGTACAGATTTCAAAGGGTATTCATCCAAAGGCCAAAGCAGAGACTGTCCCAAGTCAAACTCAACTTAACATAGCAAAGGAAGAAGAATGACTTCATATTTTAAGAAATGTATCCTTTCTCCTTTGAGGTTCACAACTATGCAATTATAGTGCTCTCTCCCTCTCCTCATCATTGTCACTTTAGGCCTCACAGGCACATTCTCATATTCCCTGGGGTCTGTGGTACCTGAATCCCAAGTTTCCTCTTGGCCACAAGCCCCACCTTCACTCCAGGTGACTTCAGCGCACATGTGGATAACATATCCAACTTACGGCCTCTGAGTTCCTTGCTCTCTTCATCTCCAAAGATATTCACCTTTACATACCCACGTTGACCACTAGAGTTTGTTCTCACCTGGAACAGTTCAACTCTGAAATCTTAAATTGAAGCAGTCTAGTTTCTGAGCACTAGTTTCCTCAGCCTTTTATTCTCCCTCTTCTGGGACTTAGAAAGTAGAAGAATCAGGAGGCTATGAAGTCTCCATTAAGTCTATCAATCAGGCCACCCTTGTCTTCCATCTTAGATATCATGGTCCCTGACTTCAATAATTATTTTACCAATATTCTTAATATCTTTGCCTCTGCTTTCCATTTTTCCCACCTGACAACCCCCTAACTCCAGATCAACATGGCAGAACATATGTCATGGAATCAGATAGCCTGGCACCACTAAATATTTACGTTGTCCAACTTCATTTGGGTCTTCAACCATGCTCAACAACTTTATTGTGTACTAATACTATGTGTCCTAATCCAATTTCTTTCCCATTCCTCAGTACAGCTCATTTAATTCTTTCATCTGTTTCCTCAAGCTTGATTTTACTACCTGTCAAAGTACAGCACCTGTTTAAATCCTCTTCATCTGCCATTCTGCAGATCCACATAACTATGTATTATTCTCCGAAGAAATCAGGTCTCTCTTGCCAGTGGGACTTTGCACCTGCTGTTTCCTCTTCATGGAATACCTTTCTCCTGTGCTGGTAGAAAGTTACCTCCCCTTAAGCCTAGATACCATCTCTCACAAAATGCTTTAACTTACACCCCCCCGCCGTCCCTTGCATCACCTTGCATCATGGTTTCCTCAAAATCCAACCATGTCAACCCATAAACTGCCAGACCCTCCTTGAAAGCAGGGGCCATTCCTATTCATTATTGGAGCCCAATACACAATGTAGAGTAGTTTAAGGTACAGTTCTCAACCCGTGTTTGATGAATGATTAAACATAGAGTCATCATACCCTTTTAAAGAAAGCAGTGAGTTGCAACCTCTGCCTCCCAGGTTCAAACAATTCTCCTGCCTCAGCCTCCCCAGTAGCTGAGATTACATGAGGATTACCCATCCTCATGCCTGGCTGATTTTTGTATTATTGTAGAGACGGGGCTTCACCATGTTGGCCAGGCTGGTCTTGAACTCCTGACCTCAGGTGATCCTCCCACCTCGGCCTCCCAAAGTGCTGGGATTACACGTGCAAGCCACCGCACCTGGCCTGTCCAGACAACTTCTGAGGTCTCTTCCTTCTCTTAACTGGGCAGAACCTTGATTGGAACTATTTCACAGGAGCTCAGATGAATGGCAGAAAAAACAGCTGTTCATTTATTCTTTTTAAATTGTTAATTCATTACTTTACTTTTAAAAACTCTTTAATTCACTAAAATAATTTATCCTTGAGTCTTACTCTGGTAGAGAGCAGTGCACAGTGAGACTGACTTTAGAAAGCCAAAGATAGATTTGGCCAGTCCTGCTGTCCTTTCTATTTGTCATGTCTTGTAGGTATTAGTGGGAGTGAAAGAGCCTACCTGCAATTTTAGAGTGGCTATATATCCATTTTTCAAGATTCTAGTATCCTGGGGCTGATCCTCACCTGTTGAGCTCCATAAGAAAGTGATGATTGTAAAAGTGGCTGTCCAGGCAGAGTGTGGTCCACAGAAAGTGAAATGCTGCAAATTGCGTTAAAAACATTCTACTCTGGAGATCTCAATTGAAGGGTGAGAGAGCAATTTGGTGTTGCTGAAAGAGATGATCATGTAAAAGTATAATACCTATGGTAATTATTTTCAAAGCAGCATGGAGTGTGTCTTTGCTAATTTAGATCACATATCTAGTCTTAGTATCAATGATCAGTGCTTGGTTATGTCATGCATCTGCTGAATTTCTTGTGCTTGACACTAGGACAGTTACAGGTTGCAAATATCTATATAACCTTAGTTTCCTGACTCTATGTGCCACGCTTCTGCAATGGGAGTCTTAGATGTTTAAAATGACTGCTAGTATATGGAGGTACTAAAAGCATCACTGCCAATCCCTAATATTTGGGGGCCCAAAGAATTGTTTGTACTTCCACTTTCATATCTGCACAGTGATCCACTCGACTGCCACCCTATGGGGTTTCTGTCTCTGTCTGTCTGTCTGTCTCTGTCTCTGTCTTCATCAGTCCTATTAGCATGTTTGATTCACATGTTAAAAGTTCAAAACAAAATTAAATAATGTTAAAAAAAAAAAAAAAAAGAAAGCAGTGAGTTAAATCTAAAATTATTGAGAGGAGCCCGTTATACTTTAAAGGTATCTAATGTCTTTTCTTCCTGCTTCAGATAGTGAACTTCTAATTACCTTTCAAGATTTAACTCAAGTGTTAACTCTTCCAAAAACCCCTCCCAGGTCCCCAGGGCTACTCCTCAGGGCTACCCTTGCCCTCTGCACTAACAACACTCATTGTATTGTCATTATATGCTTACATGTTGGGCTTTCTATCTTAAGTATGAGTGTTCTTTTTTTAATTGTTTTTTTTTTTTTTTTATTGAAATAGCTTTTGGTGTACAAGTGGCTTTTGGTTATATGGATGAATTCTATAGTGGTGAATTCTGAGATATTAGTGCACCTGTCACCTGAGTAGGGTACACTGTACCTAATGGATAGTTATTTATCCCTGACCCCCCCCCCCCCCCCCACCCACGGCACCTTCCCAGTTCTGAGTCTCTGAGGTCTATTATATGACTCTGTATGCCTTTGCGGTCCATTGTGAGTGTTCTGAAGGGCAACACAAGTGTTCTACATTTAAATCTATATCGATGTGTTAGGTTCTCAAGATCAAGTCCAGGTTCAATGATCTGCTAGGAAGACTCAATGGATTTAACAAATTGTTGCACTCACAACTATAGTGTATTACAACAAAAGGATACAAAGCAAAACCAGCCTAGGGAAAAAGCACATGAGGTAAAGTCCAGGAGGAACCAGGTGCAAGCCTCCAAGAGTCCTCCCCCAGTAAAGTCACATAAAACATGCTAAATTCTCACGGCAACAAGTTGTGACGACACATGGGAAATGTCATCTACTAGAGAAGCTCATTAGACTCAGTGCCAAGGGTTTTTGGAGCGAGTTGGTCATGTAGACACTCTCTGCCAAGCACATACCAAAATGTTAAAAACCGCAGAGGAAAGCAGGTGTTCTTTAAAAACAACATTGTTTGTACAAATGGCTTAGGCACCAAGAGACACTTTATCAATTACAGAATGGTGGAAACCCTCCTGAAAGACGAATTCCCAGATGCCTGCCAAGGCCCAACCCTGTAAACAGGGCTTTCAACAGATAGCAGTCAGGCCTACTATGCTGTTTTCTGCACAATCCATAACACCTAGTATTGAGCCTGAGACTACCAGACATTTAGATAGGTCATTCACCTATGTTATCCCACGACTTTTCACAATCACACTGCAACATCAGCATTATTATTCTCATTGTTAACAGACAGAAACAAGCTCAGAGAGGCTGAACAACATGCCCAGAATCACAGTCAATTAAACAGGGCTATCATTTGATATTTTAACTGCCTAATCTAGATCTCACGCCTTTTACACTTTACCACAATTGCCTATTCAGGGGGATTATATAAGCAGCAAATAAGTAGAACAAGGTAGCGGAAACTGCATGGTTAGGCAAACACACAAACAAGCAACTGAACTTGCAGAACACATACCAACCAAACTTCCAAAAGTTCTCAAGAGGCATTCTTGTAGTACCTTCTGCAGAGATTTCTGGGGTCCTTTTCCGGATTCCATCCACTCTCCAGAGGCAGCGACTGAACTGTGCAATTGCTAAGTTACAGACTTCTTCATCACTTAGAACTGAAGCACGTACCAGATGTACTGCCATGCTCATTAGGGCTAAGAACACAGAAACCCACCAAAGTATTCCACTTGGGATCCAGCCTAGCGAAGAGTCATTGGAAATAATCAAAGCACCAGAACCCTCAGGCCCTAATTGAGGAACACTCACTTTTGCTACTTAATCTTTCCTCATGAAATATTTTGATTGGGTCAACTCTGGCACCCACTGATGGAGTTTTGAAACTGCAACCGCAGACCAAACCCACTTCAGCAACTCATCTAATGAGTTAGGTGTTGTGTGTATGTTGAGGGAAAGCATTTACATCATTGCGAAGCAATGGCCACATGGCCAGTTCAAGTTCTCTGCCTTGTATTCAGTGCCTGCTCACTGGCCAACGCACTAACCTGGGCCCTGAGAATGCAGAAATGAACAAGAGCCAATCATCATCTTTGCAGGCAGAGTCCAGAGTAATGGTTAAAAAGTGGCATTTCCCTTGTTCCCGTATCCTGTGATTGACTAGGGACTATCCTTTGTCAATGCAAAGTTGAAAGGACCCACTGGAATCAATATAAACGATAATAACAATAGCACACACCATTGATGAAGCACTTACTGGGTACACCAGGAACTGCGCTAAGCATATGACACGCTTCATCTCATTTATTCCTCAAAATAGCCCTGTGAGGTAGATATTCTTATTATCCCCAAATGACAGATGGTAAAACTGAAGGTTACAGGAACCAAGTAACTTTCTCAAGCCCAAACACCAAATATGTGCTAGCAGTGGGATTCAAACCCACTTCTGCTTTCCTACAGAGCCCAAGTTCTTAACTTCCTACCTTAGAGAAGCCAGTATAGAAAGCAATTGAAGAAGTAAGACAGCAGGATTTAGCCACTCTGCCCCTCTCTCCCAAGTCAGAGGCTCTTTCTGCACCAAGGACAAAATAGTCTGCTCATTGCAGGTCCACACTGGGCTCAAAGAGCAGGTCTGTGACCTAGAGCCCATCAGTTATTTTCACATGAACAACTCCATTCTCAGAGACCCATGTACACAGAGGGTTTAAGGCAGCCACCAAAGCTCACTTAATACGCCCATCTCTTAGAGACACACAGAACAGGGGAAACAACAGCATAGACTGGGTACAGATCATGTACCCCAGGCCTCAGAATGGTCTGGCTGGGGTTTCAATGGCAAGCTTCCCTACCACAGAGGAACGATTTCCAGTTCACAAAGCACTTTCATATCTGATCCTCCTGGCAACCTTTTTAAAGAGATATGTATGATTCTCACTTCTGATTTGAGGAAACTGAGGTTCAAGGATGTCCAATGACTTGCCAATATCACACAATCTGTACGAGACACAGCGTGGACTCCAAACCAGGTCTTTTGATTCTAAGCCAGATTGTCTACACCACGTCACACTTGTTATTAATCTTTTTTTTTTTTTTTTTTTTTTTTTTTTGAGATGGAGTCTCACTCTGTCACCCAGACTGGAGTGCAGTGGCGCAATCTCAGCTCACTGCAACTTCCGCCTCCTGGATCCAAGCGATTCTCCTACCTCAGCCTCCCAAAGTAGCTGAGATTGCAGGTGGGCATCACCATGCCTGGCTAATTTTTTTTGTATTTTTATTAGAGATGTGGTTTCACCATGTTGGTCAGGCTGGTCTCGAACTCCTGACCTCAAACAATCTGCCCGCCTCAGTCTCCCAAAGTACTGGGATTACACCCGTGAGCCATCATGCCCAACCTGTTATTACTTAATATAAGCCCATCACTACACTAGTTAGGCAAAGACATATTGAGTGCCTTATTATCTACAGAGAACTGTACGAAATGCCCAAGAGTCCACAAAAGTAGGTATGAGTTATGCATCTTCATGTGCACACACAAATGCTTACCTGGGAATTAACAGATCACTCAAAGTCCAACAAAACATGAGCATATGTTTTTAAAGAAGTCTATTAAACAAAGTGTTAAATTCCTTACAGACTTAAAAAGTAGACTACACAATGGAAGGCATCCAAGTAAAGGTGCCAAGAATGTTCCAGCTTTCAGGATTGCACAATGGTGATGAATTGAAAGTGGGGAATAGTTGTTTGTTCTACTTATCTTAAAATGATTCAAATGTACCTTAAAGAAAAAGGTAACCTAAATGTAGTAAGACCTGTCATCTTTATGGGTCCATTATAGATTCATCCATTCATTTACTCAACAAATACCTACTTAGAACTACATGCTAAGCAATATACTAGTTGCTAGGCATAAAAGGAAAAACAAGGCATACTGTAAGAGAAATACACAGAGAAGGGTAGAAGGGAAGTCTAGGTACTGAGAAAAATGTGCACAAAGGCACTGAGGCAAGAGAGTATGGTGATTGCTATTGACAACTCCTATTTGAAACACCCTATACATGGCTTTTCTGAAGCATGCCCTCTTGATTTTCCTTCCACATCTTTAAACATTCTGTTTCTATGTGTCTTACGGATTCTATTCCTCTCAACCTTTACAAGAAGTGTTATTCAACTGAGGTCATATCTTTTTCTCCTCTCACTCTACTCTTCAACAAGATCATCCATAATCCAGGACTTCATTTCCCATTCATATCTTCCTCCTCATTACCCTTTAACTCCACATCTCCAGCCTGGGACAAACATCTGAAATCCAGACTCGTATATCCAATGATCTAACTCTGTTTCTCCCCTTTCACATTTTATAGGAATTTCCAAAACAACCCCAGTTCAAACTGGAGTCATTCATTCACCTCACCACCAAACTAATATGTGCCTAGTGGTCCCAGTAAATGGCATCACCCCAGTGCTCCAGCCAGACACCCAGAAGTCATCCTTGACTCCTCCCTCACCCTCATTCCTGACATCCTACCCATTGGCAAAAGTCCTGTGGGTCAGCTCTGTGTTCTGACTAACTAGCTGATATTCCCACACCTCTCCATCTCCAGGCCCACATTCATTTCCAGAACACCATCAGCTTTCTTCCAGTCTCCTAATGTATCTAGTGCAACAGGCTGCTAAAGAGTCTCCCTGCTTCTATTCTCACCCTCCTTCAAATCTGTTCTGTAGTAAGTCATTCGATTTTATCACCTTTACAAGAAGTCCCTGATCCAAGTCATCATTTCCTTGCTTCCACTTTGTCCCTCATGGTCCATTCCAACAGAGCATCCAGGCGGTATGGGGGAGGGGGATGGGGCAGCAATCAGATCAATCCTGTTAAAACATCATGTGCATTTTATCATTCCCCCAGTGTCTTTCCGTCTCACCCAACATGAAAACTAAAATGAAAACTAAAATCCTTACATTGGCTAACAACACTCTCCATGATCTGGGTCCCTACTATCTCAGAGATGTCATCTTCCACCACGTTTCCTTGCTCACTCCATTTCGGTCACATTGGCCTTGTTGCTGAGCCTTGAATATGCCAATTCTCCTTTCTCCTAAGGGCCTATGTCTGCTCTTCTCTCTGCCTGTAAAGCTCTTTTCCTTCATGGTCAATCTCTCACTTCCACCAGGCCTTTGCTGAAATGCCAGCTTTTCCTCGAGGTCTTTCCTCACAGATAGATAGATAGATAGATAGATAGATAGATAGATAGATAGATCGATCGATCGATCGATAGATAGAACGTACACACACACACACACACACAAAATTGGCACCCTTACCCCAAAGGCACACTCTTAGACCTTTGCTGCTTTCATAGCACTCCTCACCATGTGATATGCTCTATATTTACTTGTTGGTTTCTTTACTATCTCCAAACTCCACCTCAGTAGAATATAAAATCCGCAAAAACAAGGAATTCCTTGTCTATTTTATTATTTGACTTATCCCTCAGAGCCAAGGACAATGCCTGGAATGTAGTAAATGTTCAATAATTACTTGTGAAATGAACAGTAACTGCATTGACCTTTTCAAAATGTAACTGACAATTGAATCATGTTACCCTAGGCTTAAAATCCTTTAATGACTTCCCACTGCTATTAGAAACAGGTTCAAATCCAGCACCATCTTGTGCCACCCTCCAGTCACTCTGCTCCAGCCCTGCTGAATTTCTGTTTCTCTATCATGGTATTGTTTATTCTACTGATAAGCCTTCACACAGGCTGGCCCCTCTAACTGCAAAGCTCTCCTCCCTTCTCATCATATAACGACTCCTCCACATTCTTCTATCCTAGTCGAAAAGTCACTTTCTTGGAAAAGTCCATCAGGTTTGTACATCTCCTTTGCAGTTTTTTCCTACTTCTCTTATTAACTTATGTATATTTAGCTCCTCAATGTTCTGTTTCTCCGAATAAACCATTAACATGGAGACCATATATATTCTATTCAATACTCTAGTTCCCAGTAGGCACATAATAGGTACTCGGTGAATATTTCTTAACTAACTGCTAAGAGCAAGTGCCTTATAATACAGCTCAAATCACATTAACATCTATGAAAGTAGTAATGTCATGGGTTTTGTGTGCGCTAGGAACCACACACTGATTAGCCAAAGAAGCCGAAAAAGTGATCCTGGGAGCTCAGGCCGACTGAAGACACTGCCGGGCTCAAACAGTTAAGGCACACATTCTGCCTGAAGAATACATAGGCAAGTGAAAAAAAACCCATTCCTTTTGCGAGATCTAAGTTGGTGCTGTAAACATCAGTCGTTTACAAGTGCATCTGTCACCTGAATATAAGGACAGGTAGTTTCCAAAACTCGGTTATGATAAATGTGTCTCACTGCATTTTTTTCCTAAGCTGCAAGCAATGACTGATGTTTATTGTCAATATTTTAGTTGTCATGTTAGAAAATGGCACAGAGAATCGGCTATAGGTTCTATAGGTAAAAATGACAGCTAACAGAAAGAAAAAGATAAAACTACCACCACATAAAAACATCATAATTGGCATCACGGACAATAAAAATAGGCAAGGTGTAAACTTTCGGAGAATAGCAAAGTACTCTCTTCAGGAAAACTTGAATTAAGTACACGGCTTTTCAAAATCTGCCAGTAAGTAGTACATCTCTCTAACTGTTAACAGTTTCGGGCGGTAAGTGGTTTTCAATTTCTGGGTATGGTGTCATGGCTAGGAAAGAGTAAACGGCCACCAGCCTGCCTGAATTCAATTCCTGGCTTGGTCACTTTCGAGCCATATGACTTTGGCAAGTGGTGTTATTTCTTGGAGCCTGGGTTTCCTCCTCATCTGTAGAAGAGTAAAATTAATGCCTGTCTCAAAAGTTGTTGTGAGAATGAAATGCAATAACATAAGAAAAGAACAGAAAAAGCAGTCATCCATTTTTTTCTTATTTTCATTGTGGTGGTGGTGGTTGTCATTATCCACATGATCATCATCACATCATATGTGGATGACGACAACAACCAGAAATATTTGCAAGTAGAGGTCCTGAGAGACTTTTAATGAAAGGACTCGGCATGTGGAGAATCATCTAAGGCCATACAAAATAAAATGCTGTAACAACACACTGTCAAAGACAGGGCTTAGCAATGCGAACACTATATATGCCCTAAGTTTGATAACCAGGATAAACAATACAAGGAGCTCATGAGAATAAAAACCAATGGGAAATATCCTGCCTCTGAAAATCATGCTATAAAGATTTTGAAAGGGGAGCCAGAAGTCTCTAAGCTCATTTGTGTTTGGATATTTATTTGGTAATCCGGGTTACTGATTCCATATTACTCATGCCTATGTTAATAGTCCTAGTAGTCTGGAAGAGCCCCAATGCTTCACAGTCATCAACAAGGTGTGTATCGTCATTTACAGATGTTCCACACTTTGCAAAAACTGATAAGCTTCCACGCAGAAACTGCAACACAGGCCTGACTAAATGTTCAATGTTAACAAATATATAACATAATTACAAAAGTAAATGTTACAGCCCTGGTTTTATCCGAATGGACATTATTTGGATGGCTAGTATTCAAATTAGTGGAGGTTTAACAAAGTTCAAAAGGAAGTACTTCGGTATACTCTGTGTTGTCTGTCTCCCCTATACTGTGGATGCGATCTCACTGCTCAATTAGGGAAGATGTCCCCCATTCATCCCAATTTGAACCTGCTTGTGCCCCCAAAACTTTCTCTGGACTTGAAGACAAACTAACCTAAATAAGGAGCTGCTCTTTTAGGTGATGAAGGCTGCCTGCCTGCAAGGTGGGCTCCAACCAGACTCCACCAGGGCATTGCTGGAGCCTTTGAGCACAGATTGGGGATGCATCAAAATCTAGTCCCAAGGGACGGACTTGCATGCACAGTGGACCTACATACTAGCTGATCACATAAATCAAACTCTCCAGTCTCCTGAACTGTCCTCGAGTGTGGTCTCAGGCTCAAATAACTGCCTTTCTCTTCTTGCTACTGTAATATGCACCTGTCACCCCCACATTTCTGTGAGTTCACTGCCCTCCCCAGTGGCCAGCTCTGCAGACCACCAACATGCTAGCTGAAGCCCACACACACCAAAGCCAAGGAAAGGTAGCCCTGGCAGGATGCGACACTCCCCGCCTTCTCTCCCTTCCTGTTCTCACTGGCACTGCTAGCCTCAGGCCTGGGGTGGCGTACTCACTGAGCTGCAACCCTCGCCACAGTCTCACTCGATGCACTGAGTGCCCATTGAGCAGGGAAGCCTGAACCCCCTCCTGGCCCGTGTGAAAAGAACTCTGACCTTAAGTTCAGCCCAGCCCTTGCCAACCCTTTTCCTCTACCCTGATGGTGTTCTACCACCGCCCAAGCCAGAAAGCCTGGAGACGAGAAGCTGCTTCTCTCTTAACCACTGCCTGAGACGCTCGCCTTTTGGGGAAGCCAGTTCACATTCGCATCCTATGAGAAACAAAGCCCTGAGATTGTACCTCCTGTCCTGATGATTCCTCAAGCCATATCACTTCTCTCTAGTCCCCACTGACATGCCCTGCAGTCAGGCACTCATTCTCCCTTGCCTGGACTCCTGCCATGGTCTCCCTGCCCAGTCTTCCCCCATGCGTATGCTGCCAAAGGCCTCCTAAAAGCAAGTCAGATCCCCTCACTCCTCTGCTGAAAAGATCTTCAACAGGTCCCCATTAGTTAAGGAAAGGAATTCCACAAATGTTAGCATATTATCAAAGCCTCTAGAGCAACGATCGTCAAGCTTTTTGATCTCAGAATCTTAAAAATAATTGAGATGTGGCAGAGAAAAAAAGGGTGATTTCTTGAGGGGGGTGAGGAACAGTACTCCAAAGAGCTTATATTTTTGTGAGCTACATCTGTCAATATTTATTGAATGATAAATAAAAACTGAAAAATTTTTTAAATATTCAGGTATCAGTGCACTTGAAATTAACAATAATAAATCAACAAGATGCTCATATAAATAATATAATTACATGGTAACATAAGTAACATATTTTTATGAAAAATAACTACAGTTTTATGAAACATAACCATATTTTTCAAAACAACCAAAAATGTAGGTCACAACAACACGGTTTTGTATTTTTGCAAATCTCTTCAGTGTCTGGCTTAATGGAGGACAGCTGGATTCTTATGTTTGTTTCTGCATTTGATTTGTTATGGTAGTTTGTTTCAGCGGAGGTACATGAAGAAACTCCAGTAATACACAGATATGTAATTAGAAGGGGCAGGATTTTGCAGACCCCCCCAAAGGGACTTTAGTAAGGAGGCATCAAATCAGCATCAAATCAAATGGGCATCAAATCAGAGAGACTGGGAGAGAGGGATTGCAAAAAGGCACAAGTATACTTTTGAGAGTGATGGATGCTTTCGTTACCTTGATTGTGGTGATGGTTTCATGGTATATACATATGTCAAAACTTATAAAATTGTATATTTTCAATATCTGCTATTTGTCATATGTCAGTTAGTTCCATAAAGCTGTTTAAAAATAGGAGAAAAATGCTTCAAAAATGCTGCTCATCATGACGTCAGCCTCCCTTTCTTCCTCTTCTTCCTCTACTCCCCTTCAAGCCATAAAACTAACACTCGCACTGTGTGTTACTAACAGTGGTGCCCCAGACCCACCAGCACCGGTTCCTTTCTGCACCTTTCCTCTCACCCCTTCCTCTGCCTAAAATCCTTTCCCCATCAATGCCTCCACTCTCCACCTTCCCTCCTCTCCAACTGGATAAATTCCTCAAAATCTACATCAAATGTCATCATCCCTAAGAAGCTTTCCTAGATCCCAACACCTTCTTCCCGGAAGATTAAGCTATTGTTTCTTCAAGTCAGGAAGGAAGCAGGGGGCACATTTCTATCTGAATTTCCTCAGATTGGCTTGTCTCCTGTTCATCTTCTTTGAATCAAGAAAAGACACTAAAAAAGAGATCCAAAACGTCTATGAGCAGATGAAGACAGCCTAGGGCAAGCAGCCTAGTGCTACACGGCCTACTGGAAAAGTCGATTTCCTCTGTGTTCCATCTCCCCACCACACACATCTGCAGGGAGCTTGCTGATAGCAAGGCCTCCAGCCAGCTATAATCCTTAAAGCACCAAGCCCATCACAGGTTCTCACCACATACCTGTGCTGCAAGGGAACCAGGACTTCCTCAAGAAGACTAAGCTTCCTCAGTAAGACCTTCAGACATAAAAGGCATCTAAGAGTATCCACCTGCCAGGGTTGCCATAAGTCCTTATCGACAGAGTGTATTATTTTCCTAGGGCTGCCATAACAAAATCACAAACTGGATGGCTGAAAACAACAGGAATGCATTCCCTCACAGATCTGGAGGCTGTAAGTCTGAAATTAAGTTGTCAGCAGAGATATGCTTCCTTGGCTAGTAGTTGCATCACTCCAATCTCTGCCCTCGTCTTCACATGGCCTGTTAGGTCTCCATGTGTCTCCAAATCTCTTTCTCCTAATAAAGATGCCACTGATTGGATTTAGGGTCAACCCTAATTAAGTATGACCTTGTCTTCATTTGATTACTAGGTTCATGTAAAAGTAATTGTGGTTTTAGCCATTGAAAGCAAAAAAAAAAGAAAATTCATCTGCAAAAACAAAACCCTATTCCAAATAGGGCGACATCCTGAAATTCTGGGTAGACGTGAATTTTGGTGGATGTATCATCATTCAGCACAGTATACAGAGCATGTGTGAAGGTACACAGTAAGTGACAGGCTCATGTGAACATCTTCCCTTCTTTCTACAAAGATAGAAGAGTAGCAGAGGCCCCTTTGCCCAGGAGGATAACCTGGGCTTGTGGAGGGCTTTTTACTCAGACACTTACCAACCAAGTAGGAGCAACTGGAAGGAAAATGAAAGACAGAAGTGGATGATAATTGTTTTCGTTCTCAGTCACTGCCCTCCTCCCATGACTGCTCTGCTTTCGTTTTTCCCTGTTTCCTCACTCTGCACCCACATGGTCAGGGCCACACAGAACACACACCTGCCTATTCAGAGTAGAACTTCATACACTATCCAGGAATTGCCTCCTTACACTTAGGGAATATCATTTATTGCTAAAATTTCTCAGTGATGAGGATAGAATATCCCCCTGAGGGAATGTTTGTTGTGTGCAGCCTATACAATAAATCATAAAGGCCAGCTTTTTTAAATGAATAAAAGGGAAAGAATGACTGAAAAAAAATTACTCTAAAAATGCCTTCACAACTAGCTCTGATCCATAATGCTATAATGTGATTGGGCTCTCTAATGCCAGGTAGCGGCTACTAGTTTAAAAAAAAAAAAAAAAAAAGAAAGAAAGAAAAAAGACAAAACATGAAATATCATGGCAAAGTATCAAAAGCCTTCACGGAAAAACAAATACAAGTAAATATTCTCTGTCCATCTTTAACACTGAAAGGCCAGGGATGTTCAAGCCCACATTTAGGAACCTGCAGTTGATCTGTTAGCTGTACTCAGTGTGCTCCTAATGTCAGTTTTGCTGTAAGTGCATAACAAACCCTACCAGTTCACAGAGGCTTGGACGCCTGGGAAATATGGTGACAACCATGGGGGCACGTTGGGCAGGGTCCTGACCCCCTACCCAGCACACAGGAATTTGTCAGACAATGAGGTAGCAGGCCTGGAGTCTTTCTGGGATCCCCTTTTGCCCCCAATACCAAATCTTAAGTTCAGTTTTGAGTTGCTCAAAACATCATTACTTCTCAAAGGCAACTTGAACTGAGTCTCCTGCAATGTTAAAATGACCTTGACCTTTTCTGCTGTCAGTCTTGGCGATTTGGTGAACTATTTACAAAACCCTATTATTTCCCTTGAGTATTCCTTTTCCCTCCCTGTTTTTCTTCTATTCTTTACTCTCCCTTTATTCTTTCAAGATATTCATAGTGCTTTATTCAAATTGTGATACTTAACACATCACTAATTTGCGCCATTTCAAAGGTTTTCCATTTCTAGACCTATCCCCATAACATATATTATTGCAATACATTAGATTAAGGATTTAAAATTAGAAATATGGAATTGACATCAAAGGGAGGCCACATGCCATGTTACATGGGCAATACTTCGTTAAATGTACATAGGAACCTAATCTTCACATATGCTGAAAATTGGTACTGTTTACACTTATAAGGGCTACTAATATTATCTCTTACTAGTGTGTTTGGTGAAAGAAAAGTGTGTTAAGTTTAAAACATCCTGAGAATAACAGGTAAGTATCTGGGTCAAAATTCCCATTCAAGTAATTACATTTCCCCAACCAAAAGTTAATTAGCACTTCTTAATAACACTGTTGGATAGTGCTACTGAGTAAGATTATTTGAGCAAGTACAAGTCCACAATGTACAAAACAACCCCGATCATCCCCATAGGTTACTTTTTCTATTAATTGGAAATCTGTGGTCTCTTATTTAAGGGTGAGCCCCCATTAAAGGAATCTTGGACAGTCCATTAAGACAAAAGTCAACTTCATGTACATACTCTCCACAAACTCTTCTGAGAAAATATGATACTAATGACTTGCTTATCCAGCACAAAACCTATCAGTGCATGTCACCCATCCAGAATTCAGGTGATAATGGGAAGAAGGGCAAAACAGATTCTGTAGAGGTGCACAATTGCACACACCCACACCCATACCCACACACAAAGTTTCAGATATCGTTATTCACAGGAGAACTCCTCAACTCCTCACTAGAAGCTTCCATTTTCCTACTTTACACAAAGTTTTTACAGGGTTGGCTCATTCTCTCCATCTGAATATCTTAGAACTACCAAATGAGAGGGAGAAGAGTGAGCAAGTGCTACCAGTAGGCCTCTAACAACAACTCAAAGTGACAGCTGCTAGCCTGCCAGGGAGGCAGACAGAAAAACTCAGCAACTCCAGCCCAAGAACTCAAGAAGTTCTTGGTTTCAGACCATTTGTTGCAGGATAAAGTGATGCCCATACCTCAAGAACTGATACTTATTAGGAAGATTCTGGGTTGCCAAAAAAAGATAAAATCTATTCAGCAGTATTTGCTTTAGAAAACCAAAGTAGTGACTAATACATTTTCAAAAGAGACTACTGAAACTTTTCAAATTAAAACTGCTTTGCTATCTAAATGGCAAATGGTCAAACTCACCTATCCACAATGACTCCCTCCCTGGTGCTCAAAGAGATAAAGTGGTGTTAAAGAGAAGGCTTTGTTTGCAGGTGGTGACTTGGAATTTTTTCAAATAGTGAATCTTCTTTTTCCTGTTACTGTATCCAGCCGTCATCTAGCCTGTGAAGCAGGCTAAGTCCACCTGCAGTGCCTTCTCTCTAGCCTATCAACAAATATTTACTGAGCCCTTTCTATGTGCCAGGCCCTGTGCTAGATACGGGCAATAGGAACAAGATAGAAACAGCCAAAGCCTGCACAGAGCTGATAGACTAGACAACTTATAAAATACCAATTACTCATTGTATGATAAGCACTGGGATGCAGTGAACCTAAGAGATACAAGAATCCCAAGGAGCAGCCCCTAATTCTGCTTTGACTCCATTACTGTAGTAACCTCACACTAGCAGCCCAGGCCACTTGTTTCAGTGGCCCACATAGGGTGCCACACCCACAGCAGTGTCTCATGCCCTGAATCTTTCTCATACTCTGTCCATATCCTTTTAATACTTAGCTCTCCTGGGCCCCGTATGTTAGGGAGTTAAGACTCCTAAGAGGACACAATCAGATAAACCATGCATTCTCAAAGGGTCAGTACAGTCTCCAAAGGGTTGAAGTTGGTTCTTTGGGAGGGAAGAAAAAAAAAACTTACATATTACAATGGTTTGTGGCCCTCGAGAGCTTAACCCTACCCAACAAAATCTTACAGCTTGTTATTTAATTTCTCCTGTTGTGTTTTCTTGGGTATCATATTAGTAACACTGTCCTTGACTTCATAGAAGACATACAAAATGTATGCCAGATCAGTACTAGAAAACTGTGGTGAACAGATGACTGCAATTGCAAACTTTCTCTCCATTGATCGCCCATTCTAAAAGTTAAATGGCAGAGGTGGCTGCCACTGGCTGCCTTGTAAATGTGGTTTATATTTGATCTTCAGTTGATATGTTATCATTTAATTCTAATAACATTATTCAGCCCTTATTAATTATGTCAAATATAAAGAAAAACTGTCAGCAAGATCTGAATGACTGTCTAGCAGCTAGTTAAATTAGAAGTTATTTTCCCACATTGAGCAGTAGTAAAATGTTAAGTTCAGCAAAATGTTTTAAGAAGCTAATATAATTTTTTCAATTACTTCATTTTTGCTGGAAAAAGAGCAGATTTGGATGAATTTTTTAAACATTGAAGCACATTGCTATTAAATATTACAAATTTATATTAATTGTTAATTTGTATATGTAGTTGATACATTGAAATTTTTAAGTAAATAAATTAAATTAAAATTTACTCAGCAAATACACACAAAGTTAATTGCTAATATCTTTTGAATTTTTAACTTAATTGTTAACTGCAAATGTTAGTCATTCTTAATCCTTCATGTTATAAAAAGAATAAGTAGGCCGTATACTTATCCTTGTTCTACATAAAGGATAGATATAGGTACAACACATAAATAGTAAATCTCTGGAATTAAAATGGCACGGGGAACAATTAGGAAAAATGTCCAAAAAGGCTCCTTAGGGGAGCAATAATGAAAAATAAAAAGCCTTGAGAAACATTAAGATAAGCTAATCTCCACTGCCTGAATGACAGCTAACTGTAACACCATTAACAGAGATTGGTAACAAGAGGGTGCCTCTGTGTACTAGAATTTGAGGACTTCCCTGCAGATGGAAAACACATGGGATCAGATCGACAAAAGAAGAGCAAACCATAGCTCAAATAATGCACAGGAAAGGTAAAAGCAGATCCAGACAAACACTAAATTCAGAGCGAACTGTCATAAAAAAAAAGGAGGAGGCCCTGGGGCCATTACCGGTGTGATTAAGTTAAAAAAAAAAAGACAAGGCCAGTTATGTACTGGGCAGTAAGTACTCCAATGTGGGCCCAGCACACAGGTGCACAAACACACATACTGAACAGTGACCTTCAACCACAGACTAAAGCCTGAAAATATTATACAAGGGAACTCTGGTTCCAGAGCCTGATCAAGCACTGTAGCTAATTCGGAATCAACAAATATGTAGGGGGAAAGGTTGGAAAGGTGGATCTACCCAGAACAGAGATACCCTGAAGCCTTATTTGTTTAGAATAAAGCTCCGTTCACTATCATTTGGGACTTGGGATCCCCAGTCTGAATGCCTACTCCATGCCCAGAAACCTGAAATGGCTTCCCACTGCCTAGGGGAAAAAAATAAAATCTCTGAAAGAAAGTTTACAAAGCTCTTCTTCATGCCCCCCAGACCCCGTGCTTCAGCCAAACTGAATTTCTTGCTGTTTTTCCACCACGTGTTTCTCTCTCTCTCCCCGCCAGGCCCTCACACAAAGCCTCCCCTTTGTCGGGACCACTCCTTCACCTCCAGCCTTTTTTGTACTGCTCCTTTACTGGGTAACGCTTCATGTTTTGGGATCTCAGCTCTTTGACCTTCCCCCACTCCTACCTCCCTTCCCCCAGGGTCGAATTGGATGCCCTTACTATGTCCTTCTCTTACTACACTCAGAAAACTAAGTAGACAATTGGAATCTAGCACTGTTTAGGTGCTCACTGTTTAGGAGCTCCGTAAAGGCAGGGAAAATCTCTACCCTTGTGATCAGTGAATCCTCAGGGCCTACTTCTGGTTAATAACTCAATAAAAAGTATTGATCAGATTGAACTGAAATGGGTGAAGAGAGATTTGGACCTTGGTAGGGCTTTTGGCTGTCAATTCACCTTCTACAGACAGCCAAGAACTCCAACTATTGGCAGGTCCAACCTGGCTTCCACTTTCCCAGCTATTTCTGGTTTTATAGAAATTTGCCTCAATGTCTGTTGCCACATGGTTTTTCAACCACTATTGCCAGTATCTTTATGAAGAGAGAATGGAAAAAAAAAAAAAAGTCCTATCCTAATCTCAGAATCAGGAAATGAAGTCTGACGACTGGCTCTATCCCTTATCAGATTTCTGACCTTAGCCAAATAGCTTCCTCTCCCCCAGACCTCAGTTGGTGAAAGAAATGGGCTATAATTTCTTCTAGGACTTTCCTCCTCCTCTAACATCTATGACTTTTAAGCCATATAAATCAACTCATTCCTGTGCCACTGGGTGGAGGGGAGTTTTCTCTTCCTTTAAATTTAAAAACTAGGAAAAATAACAGAGACGGGGAAAAGCCACTGTTGTGAGTTAAATTATGTCCCCCAAAAAGATATGTTTAAATCCTAACCCCCAAGTACCTGTGAATGTGACTGTATTTGGAAATATAGTCTCTACTGATATAATCAAGGTAAGATGAGGTCATAGTGGACTAGGTTAATTGGGTCCCAATCCAACGACTGTTATCGTTATAAGTAGAGGAAAATTTGGACACAGAGAAAGGGGAAATACATGCAGATACATGGGAAAAGGCCTTGAGAAGACAGAGGCAGCGACTGGAATGTCAAAGATTGTTAGCAACCACCAGAAGCTAGAAGAAGCAAGCAAGCACTCTTCCCTAGAGTCCTACTAATACTTGGATTTCAGACTTCTAGCCTCCAGAACTATGAGACAATGATTTTCTGTTGTTTCAAGGAATCAAATTTGTAGTCGTTTGTTATAACAATTCTAGGAAACAAACACAGATACCACCTTGAGAAAAGACCAAACACAAAAGTCTTCTGATTTTACCTGAACTCTTACACCCCATGACTACCCCCCTTGTATAGGCACACAGAGGTCCTGTTGGTGAGAAAATTTCCTATGACCACTACTAGCAAGATGAGGTTCTGGCTAAACAGAAGCAAGCATGTGTGCAGGAGCGGGCAAGGGGGACAAAAAATAGCACTCCTGAGAGTCTCCGTGAGTTTTTTCTACTCAGAACATTATGTGCTGATCACAAAGCATGCCATAACTCATTATTTTAAGAGCACTGACGAAGCGATGTATTGACCAACTCCAAATCAGCAACAGGGAAGTATCCAGGACAACATATCAATTGTCTAAAGAAAGGGCTGGATAAATACATAACATAACCATGGAAGCAATAATTATGAACAAGGACTGTCCTGCAGATATTAAATGAGAGTCATGTGTCCAGACAATTATGGCTTATAAATTAGAGAAGTCTCCAGTAGCAAAATGTAGCCACTAAATGGCAATAAGCCCTTAACAACAACAAAAGGTGTGATTGCTTTTCATTAAGCAAAGGCTTCAAAAGACAAAATACGCAATCTGCAATAGTAAAAATGATGTGGCAAGTGTAGTCAGGAGCCCTGAGCCCTGTCCCTGGCTCTGCGCTCATTTAAGGAACACAGCAGCAGTCATGCTTTCAATATCTTTTGATTGAGAAAATAACAAACTGCAAGCAGCAACCATGTCTTGGGTAGTTCTTTTAATGTGTATATTAGTAGTAATACAGGTTAATATTGAAAGCACTTACTTTGTACCAGGAACTGTTCTAAGGATTTTAAAAAAATATTTAATGTAAGGTAGACAACAACCTTTTGAGGTACACGCTATTATTATATTCCTTTCCCGGACAAGGATGTTGAGGCTCAGAGAAGTTAAGCCATTTGTCTAGCATCATTATACATACATACAAAGCTTGTATGTTCTACATGGAGAATCTCTAAACATGCAGTCTGCTTCCAGAGCCTATTTCTTATCCTGCCATCACAAGAGTATGCATATACTTGTGAAAAACAGGAGCACACATACAGGCCATATTAATCATTTAGTCTATAGCTAAAACTAGGTGTGCATATTTAGTACATTAACCATTAATGACACCCCATACCCTCAGAGTCCATGGCTCCTGGCTACTTGCCACATCATTTAGGCTATTGCAGACCCTACTTTTTGTGTCTTGAAGCCTCTTCTTAATGAAAAGCAATTGCACCTTTTGTTGTTGTTTGTGGCCCATTGTCATCTAGTAGCTACATTTTGATATTGAGGATCTCTAATTTACATGCAATAACTAAGACCCAGCACTGAAGACGCTTTAGCGCCTACTCCAGAGCTCTGTCTCTCTATAGGCCCTTCCAGGTCAGTGCTGGCCAACAAGTATCTACTAGAAAGAGAGTCTCCCAAGTCACCCACTTAGGCAAAGAAATCCCCAACACTCAGATGACCGGTGGAGGGATACAACTTCTTTGACTTTTTAGTTTGTCTTCATAAGTTATCTTCAGGACACTGCAGCTAATCATGGACTACTTTGACTCACCATTCTAGGGTAGGGACTGTAAGTTTCTGGGGACAGGAAGAAAGGCAGAAATGTGAAAAAGTTCTTACTGGCCACAGCACAGGAGACTAGCTCCAGCAGTCTTCAGAGGCATGTTCGCCCTGGAGATGTAGATGCCTAGTGAACTGAAGATGAGTGCAGAAGAGTAGGGAAATGCTTGAGTGCAGAAGAGTAGGGAAATGCTTGTCTGAGAAGCCAATTTTTCTCCTCTGCTTAACATGAGCTCCCAAAGAACAACAGACCAGATACAAAAGCAGTCTTCCGGAGCTTGTCCTCCCCACTCTTCAGAAAGTGCTTGGGATCATGCTTTAGGGATTTCCACTGCTAATGACCACCTCCTAGTAAAAGCTGATAGGCCAGAGATATGCAAGCCACAGCTGGGGGCTGTTTTTCAGGGTGAGCCCTGGGCAGCAAAGTCTTCTCCAGTGAGAGAAAATAAATCACACAAAACTTCTTTAGATTCATGATAAATCCACCTTTGCCCACAAGTTTTTTAAATGTCACATGCGGACAACTGAATTCACCATTTCCCCTCTCCCCTCACATTCCATGGGGACAGGCTCTAAGGTGGCCCCATGATCTCTGCCTCCTGGTATTCATGCCCCTGAATAAACTCCTCCCTTTAAGCCTGACTTGTTTCTAACCAACAGGACATTGCCAAGGTGATAAGACCAATTTGATTATGTGTACATGATTACAATGCATCAAAATATAACATTTATATTGCTAAGTGACTCCCTTACTGGCTTTGAATAAGCAAGGAGTCTTACTGGGAAGGCCCATGTGGCAAGAAACTGAGTGTGGTCTCTGGCCAACAGCCAGTTAGAAACCGAGGCCTTCAACCTTAAAGCCCACAGGCCTAAGTCGTTCTCCAACTTTAGTATGCACAAGAATAATCAAGGGAGCTTATGATAGTATTTATTCTAACATATTCTACCATTCTTAACAAAATCAGAGCCCACTCCCAGATATTTTTATTCAGTAACTCTACCATGGGGCACGTACTTAACATCTAAGGTGAGAAAAAGTACACTGCAGTCCACAAGCCAACAAGTTTAAGCTTTATGGGCCACAATAAATGAAGGTGAGAAAAAAGTACCTGGTCCTTATGTCATTGCTTTATGTCAAATTGAAATGAGAGTAAAACACTAAGGAAACTAAGTAAACACCAGAAAGTCATCTGAAGAAAACAAGAACCAAACAGAGGCGGCTGGGAAAATGTAGGAGCACAATACACTATTCCAGGAACCATTAGAAGGGCAAACTGCCAATATGAGAAGAGAATGGGAAGGAAAGTGACATTTGCTGAGCATCTACCATATGCCAGCCACGTGAAATACACTGTAAATCTGATTACTATTATTATTATTATTTCCTTACTATAGCCCTGTAATGTAGGAATTGTCATCCCTATTTCACTGATAAGCAAACTAAAACTCAGAAGCTGTATCATTTGCCAAAGGTCACATGACTAATAAGAGACAAAGCAAGGACTCAAACCCAGGTATTTCTGATTTAGACCCAGACACTTTGTACTAGATCAGATTATAATGAGCCCCACCTTCCACTGCTATCTTGTTTAAATTTACTCCAAACTGCCATCTGAGAGACCTCTGCTATGGTTTAAATATATCCTCCAAAAGTTCATGTTTTGGAAAGTTAATACCTCTACCCTCATGAAGGGATTAATGTCACTATCAGGAGTGAGTTTGTTATCTCAGGAGTGGCTTTGTTATAAAAGCAAGCTCTCTCTAGCTCTCTTGTTCTTGCCTTCTTAACATGTGATGCCCTTCACCATGTTGTGATGCAGCAAGAAGGCCTTCTCCCAATGCAGGTGTAATGCTTTTTAACTTCCCAGCCTCCAGAACCATGAGCTACATTAACATCTTTATTTTATAAATTACCTAGTCAGTGGCATTCTGTTTTAGCAATAGAAAACAAAGAAAATTAGTATCAGAAAGTGGTGTTGTTGCCACAACAAATACTTGAAAATGTGGAAGCAGCCTTAGAACTGGATGATGGGTAGAGGCTGGAAGAAGTTATAGGATGTGGCTATCAGAGTGGCCGAATAGGAACTGCTCTGGTCTGCAGCTCCCGGTGAGATCAACGCAGACGGCATGTGATTTCTGCATTTCCAACTGAGGCACCCAGCTCATCTCACTGGGACTGGTTAGACAGTGGATGCAGCCCATGGAGGGCAAGCCGAAGCAGTGTGGGGCATCACCTTACCCAGGAAGTGCAAGGGGGCGGGAAACTCCCTCCCCTAGCCAATGGAAGCCCTGAAGGAATGTGCCATGTGGAATGGTGCATTCCAGCCCAGATACTACGCCCTTCCCAAGGTATTCACAACCCACAGACTAGGAGATTCTCTCAGGTGCCAACACCATCAGGGCCCTGGGTTTCAAGCACAAAACTGTGCGGCCATTTGGGCAGACACCTAGCTAGCTGCAGCATTTTTTTTTTTTTATACCCCAGTGGTGCCTGGCACACCAGAGAGAGAAAACCGTTCACTCCCCTGGAAAGGGGAGTGCATGCAGGGAGCCAAGTGGCCTAGCTTGGCAGAGCCCACCCCCATGGAGCCCAGCAAGCTAAAATTCAATGGCTTGAAATTCTTGCTGCCAGGAAAGCAGACTGAAGTAGACCTGGGACACTCCAGAGCTTGGTGAGTGGAGGGGCATCATACATTACTGAAGCTTGAGTAGGCAGGTTTCCCCTTACAGTGTAAACAAAGCCCCCAAGAAGTTCAAACTGGGTAGAGCCAGGTTCAGAACAGCTCTGTAGCCAGACTGTCTCTCTAGATTCCTCCTCTCTGGGCGGGGCATCACTGAAAGAAAGGAATTGCTAACTAACTAGAATAACCACTTTAGAGAAGAACATAAATGACCAGATGGAGGTGAAAAATGCATTACAAGAACTTTGTGAGGTATACAGAGGTATCAGTAGCCAAATCAGTCAAGCAAAAGAAAGGAAATCAGAGATTGAATATAAACTTAATGAAATCAAGCATGAAGAGATTAAAGAAACAAGAATGAAAAGGAACAAACAAAGCTTCCAAGAAATATCAAACTATGTGAAAAGACCAAACCTACGTTTGACTGGTGAACCTAAAAGTGATGGGGAGAATGGAACCAAGTTGGAAAATACTCTTCAGGATATTTTCCAGGAGAACTTCCCTAACCTAGCAAGGCAGGTCAACACTCAAATTCAGGAAATACAGAGAACATCACAAAGATACCCCTCAAGAAGAGCAACCCTGAGACATATAATCATCAGATTCACTAAGGTTGAAATGAAGGAAAAAAATGTTAAGGGCAGCCAGAGAGAATGGTTGGGTTACCCACAAAGGGAAGCCCATCAGGCTAATAGCAGATCTCTCTGCAGAAATCCTACAAGTCAGAAGAGAGTGGGGGCCAATATTCAACGTTCTTAAAGAAAAGAATTTTTGACCCAGAATTTCATATCCAGCCAAACTAAGCTTCAGAAGTGAAAGAGAAATAAAATCCTTTACAGACAGCCAAATGCTGAGAGATTTTGTCACCACCAGGCCTACCTTACAAGAGTTCCTGAAGGAAGCAGTAAAACTGGTACCAGCCACTGCAAAAACATACCAAATTGTAAAGACCATCAACACTATGAAGAAACTGCATCAACAAATGGGCAAAATAACCAGTCAGCATTATAATGACAAGATCAATTTCACACATAACAATATTGACCTTAAATGTAAATGGGCTAAATGCCCCAATTAAAAGACACAGACTGGCAATTGGATAAAGAGTCAAGACCCGTCAGTGTGCCGTATTTAGGAGACTCATCTCACCTGCAAAGACACACAGAGGCTCAAAATAAAGGGATGGAGGAATATTTGCCAAGCAAAGAGAAAGAAAGAAAAAAAAAAGTGTGGGTTACAATCCTAGTCTCTGATAAAACAAAGTGTAAACCAACAAAGATCATAAAAGACAAAGAGCATTACATAATGCTAAAGGGATCAATGCAACAAGAAGAGCTAACTATCCTAAATATATATGCACCCAATAAAGGAGCACCCAGATTCATAAAGTAAGTTCTTAGAGACATACAGAGACTTAGACTCCCACACAATAATAGTGAGAGACTTTAACACCTCACTGTCAACATTAGACAGATCAATGAGACAGAAATTAACACAGATATTCAGGACTTGAACTCAGCTCTGGAGCAAGCCGACCTAATAGACATCTACAGAACTCTCCACCCCAAATGAACAGAACATACATTCTTCTCAGCACCACATCACATTTATTCTAAAATTGACCACATAATTGCAAGTAAAACACTCCTCAGCAAATGCAAAAGAATGGAAATCATAACAAACAGTCTCTCAGACCACAGTGCAAACAAATTAAAACTCAAGATTAAGAAACTCACTCAAAACCGCACAACCACATGGAAACTGAACAACCTGCTCCTGAATGATTACTGGGTAAATAACAAAATGAAGGCAGAAATAAATAAGTTCTTTGAAACCAATGAGAACAAAGACACAATGTACCAGAATCTCTGGGACACAGCGAAAGCAGTGTTTAGAGGGAAATTTATAGCACTGAATGCCCACAGGAGAAAGTGGGAAAGATCTAAAATTGACACCCTAAAATCACAATTGAAAGAACTAGAGAAGCAAGAGCAAATGAATTCAAAAGTTAGCAGAGGACAAGAAATAACTAAGATCAGAGCAGAACTGAAAGAGATAAAGACACGAAAAGACCTTTCAAAAAAATCAAGGAATCCAGGAGCTGATTTTTTAAAAAGATTAACAAAATAGATAGACCGCTAGCCAGAGTAATAAAGAAGAAAGAGAGAAGAATCAAATAGGCAAAATAAAAAATGATATAGGGGATATCACCACTGATCCCACAGAAACACAAACTACCATCAGAGAATACTACAAACACCTCTATGCAAATAAACTAGAAAATCTAGAAGAAACGGAAAAATTCCTGGACACAAGCACCCTTCCAAGACTAAACCAGGAAGCAGTCAATTTCTCGAACAGATCAATGACAAGTTCTGACATTGAGACAGTAACTAATAGCCTACTAACCAAAAAACACCCAGGACCAGATGGATTCACAACTGAATTCTACCAGAGGTACAAAGAGGAGCTGGAACCATTCATTCTGAAACTATTCCAAACAACAGAAAAAAAGGGAGTCCTCCCTAACTTATTTTATGAGGCCAGCATCATCCTGATACCAAAACCTGGCAGAGACAAAACAACAACAACAAAAAAATGCAGGCCAATATCCCTGATGAACATAGATGCAAAAATCCTCAAGAAAATACTGGCAAGCCGAATCCAGCACACATCAAAAAGCTTATCCACCACGATCAAGTGGGCTTCATCCCTGGGATGCAAGGCTGGTTTAACATATGCAAATCAATAAATGTAATCCATCACACAAACAGAACCAATGACAAAACCACATGATGATCTCAATAGATGCAGAAAAGGACTTCAATAATATGCAACACTCCTTCATGCTAAAAACCCTCAATAAACTAGGTGTTGATGGAACGTCTCTCAAAATAATAAGAGCTATTTATGACAAACCCACAGCCAATATCACAATGAATGGGCAAAAGCTGGAAGCATTCCCTTTGAAAACCGGCACGCACAAGACAATATACTTTCTCTTACCACTCCTATTCAATATAGTATTGAAAGTCTGGCCAGGGCAATCAGGCAAGAAAAAGAAATAAAGCGTATTTAAATAGGAAGAGAGGAAGTCAAATTGTCCCTGTTTGCACATGACATGATTGTATATTTAGACAATCCCATTGCCTCAGGCCAAAATCTCCTTAAGCTGATAAGCAACTTCAGCAAAGTCTCAGGATACAAAATCAATATGCAAAAATCACAAGCATTCCTATACACCAATAACAGACAAACAGAGAGCCAAGCCATGAGTTAACTCCCATTCACAATTACTACAAAGAGAATAAAATACCTAGGACTACAACTTACAAAGGATGAGAAGGACCTCTTCAAGGAGAACTACAAACCACTGCTCAATGAAATAAGACAGGACACAAACAAATGGAAAAACATTCCATGCTCATGGGTAGGAAGAATCAATACCATGAAAATGGCCATACTGCCCATAGTAATTTATATGCTGTTAATTCAATGCTGTTCTCATCAAGCTACCATTGACTTTCTTCACAGAATTAGAAAAACTACTTAATTTCATATAGAACCAAAAAAGAGCCTGCATAGCCAAGACAATCCTAAGCAAAACAAAAGCTGGAGGCATCACACTACCTGACTTCAAATTATACTACAAGCCTACGGTAAGCAAAACAGCATAGTACTGGTACAAAAACAAATATGAAGACCAATGGAACAGAACACGGCCTCAGAAATAATACCACACATCTACAACCATCTGATCTTTGACAAACCTGACAAAAACAAGCAATGGGGAAAGGATTCCCTGTTTAATAATTGGCATTGGGAAAACTGGCTAGCCATATGAAGAAAACTGAAACTGGACCCCTTCCTTACATCTTATACAAAAATTAAGTCAAGATGGATTAAACATAAGACCTAAAACCATCAACACCCTAGAAGAAAACCTAGGCAATATCATTCAGGTTATATGCATGGATAAAGACGTCATGACTAAAATACCAAAAGCAATGGCAACAAAAGCCAAAATTAACAAATGGGATCTAATTAAACTAAAGAGCTTCTGAACAGCAAAAGAAACTATCATCAGAGTGAACAGGCAACCTACACAATGGGAGAAAATTTTTGCATTCTATCCGTCTGACAAAGGGCTAACATCCAGAATCTACAAGGAACTTAAATAAATTTACAAAAAAACAAACAACCCCATCAGAAAGTGGGCAAAGGATGTGAACGGACACTTCTCAAAAGAAGACATTTATGTGGCCAAAAAACTTACGAAGAAAAGCTCACCATCACTGGTCATTAGAGAAATGCAAATCAAAACCACAATGAGATACCATCTCATGCCAGTTAGAATGGTGATCATTAAAACCTCAGGAAACAACAGATGCTGGAGAGGATATGGAGAAATAGGAATGCTTTTCACTGTTGGTGGCAGTGTGAATTAGTTCAACCATTGTGGAAGACAGTGTGGCGATTCCTCAAGGATCTAGAACTAGAAATACCATTTGACCCACCAATCCCATTACTGGGTATATACCCAAAGGACTGTAAATCATTCTACTATAAAGACACATGCACACGTATGTTTATTTCAGCACTACTCACAATAGCAAAGACTTGGAACCAACCCAAATACCCATCAATGATAGACTGGATAAAGAAAATGTGGCACATATACACCATGGAATACTATGCAGCCATAAAAAAGGATGAGTTCATGTCTTTGCAGGGACATGAATGAAGCTGGAAACCATCATTCTCAGCAAACTAACACAGGAACAGAAAACCAGACACTGCATGTTCTCACTCATAAGTGGGAGGTGAACAATGAGAACACATGGACACAGGGAGGGGAACATCATACCCTTGGGCCTGTTGAGGAGTGGGGGGCTAGGGGAGGGATAGCATTAGGAGAACTACCTAATGTAGATGATGGATTGATGGGTGCAACAAACCACCATGGCACATGTATACCTGTGTAACAAACCTGCATGTTCTGCCCACGTATACCATAACTTTAAGCATTATAATTTAAAAAAACAAGAAGTTGTACACTGGAGAAATCAAAGTCAAGGATGGTGAGGGAGTCCTGATTACATTGTTGGAGGTCATTCAGCTTTGAAGCCAGGTCTACTTTAACTCCTTTCAGGTAGGCAAATCAATATTATAATAACTACTACTACTATTATTACTGCCACCACTAGTATCACCACCACCATTATTATTTCTATTATTATTTAGGTGAATGTCTGTTTCTGTCAAATGAACTCAACAACTCTAAAATTTTCCTTAAGATTTCTTAGGAAAATCCAGTCTAAGGATGCTGTGCATTAGAGATCCAGAAACAGTATGTTCAAGCAGCATTATGAATTTCAGTTGGAATGACTGAGGACAGCATGCTTATTTGGTATGTCTTTTTCCTCTAGAATATTCCCCCCAAATATTCCAAATAAGGAATCGTACTTTGTGAACAACCAAAACTGAAGTATTTATGATAAAGTTAAGGTGGGGGCTGACAACTCTGAAATTTGCAGGGCAGGCTTGCAGGCTGGAAATTCAGGCTGGGTTTTCATGTGCTAGTTTTGTGGATAATTCCTTCTATGTCAGGGAACCTCAGTTTTTGCTAATAACGTTTCCAACTGACTGGATGAGGACCATGTACATTATGGAGATTAATCTTTTTTTCTTAAGGTCTACTGACTTAAATGTCAAATCACATATAAAAGTACTGTTAGCCAGGTGCAGTGACTCACGCCTGTAATCTCCACACTTTTAGAGCCAAGGCGGGTGGATCACTTAAGCCCAAGAGTTTGAGAGCGAGCAGCTTGGGCAACATAGCAAGACCCTGTCACTACAAAAATTAACAAATTTTGCCGGGCATCATGAGATGTGCCTATAGTCCTAGCTACTCGGGAAGCCGAGGTGGGAGAATTGCTTAAGCCCAGGAGGCTGAGGCTACACTGAGCCAAATCGCACCACTGCACTCCAACCTGGGTGACAGAGTGAGACCTTGTCTCAAATAAATAAATGGAGAATTCTATTAAAAAATACATTCACAGCAACATTTGGACTGATGTGTGAAGAACTGTGTACTTATAGCTTAGCCAAGTTGATAAAGTGAATCATCACAATAGTAAATGAACTACTTAATATTATTTTATCTTTTCTTATCTGTACTTTAAATAAAATAAGAATGGTTGCTATACTGAAAAAAAAAAGAATCTATAGGAGCAAGTTTTAAAACCCTAGATTGCTGTGAATAGGGCATTAAGGGAGATTCTGGGGAGGGCTCAGAAGAAAAGGAGACTAGCGAAAGTCTGGAACTTCTTAGGGATTACTTAAGTGGTTGTGATCAGAATGCTGGCAGAAATATGGACGTTAAAGTCCGTTCTGATAAACTCTCAGATGGAAATGAGAAACAAGGTATTGGAAACTGTAGTAGGTGGCATCCTTGTTATACAGTTGCAATTAACTTGGCAGAATTGTGTCCGTGTCCTAGGATTTTATGGAATGCAGAAACTGATGAACTAGGATATCTGGCAGAAGAAATATCTAAGCAGCATACCATTCAGGATGATGATTGGCTACTTTTAACCACATAACGTGAGATGCAAAAGGAAAGAAATGACTTAAAGATAAATTTTATAATTATAAGAGAGCAGCAGAACAGAAAGATTCGGAAAATCTGCAGCCTGCCACATAAAAACTGAAAAAGCTTGCAAGAGTGAGGCCACGTGACCATTTGTTAAGGAGACTGGTATGGCTAGAAGGGAGCCAGGTGCTAGCCATCAGAACAATGGGAGAAAAAAACCCAAAAGTACTTTGGATACTTTTTACTCCGCCCCTTCCATCAGGGGCCCAGAGCTCTCAGAGGGCAGAATGGTTTGAGGGAACAGGCCTGGGTGGCCTCCAAAAGTTCACTGCCCTGTGTGGCCTCAGGACACTGCTCCCCACGTTCTGGAGCTTTGTCCCCTAGTTTGCCCCATCTGTGTTTCAAGCGGCCCAAGGTGTGCCTCAATCTCCCACTCTGGAAGGTACGAGCCAATAAGCTTTGTGGCATCCACATGGTACTAATCCTGCAGGCCCAAAGAATGCAAGAACTGTGGGGGTATGATAGTCTCCATTTAGATTTCAAAAGAGGTATCAAACAGCCTGGGGATTAAGGCAGAGACTTGCCACAGGGTTGGAGCCACCACAGAGAGCTCCACCAGGGCAATACTTAGTGCAGCCTCAGGAGCAGGACTGTTGCAATGAGCCCAGAACTGTACAGCTACCAAATTGCTATATCAGCCTGGAAAACCCACAGACATCCAACTTAAACCTGTGATAGTGCAGTAGGATGAGCCACAGACAAAACTCCTCAGACACCAAGTTAAAGAAGGAAGGGATTTATTCGGCGGGGGCATTGGCAAGACTTCTGTCTTAAGAGTTGAGTTTTTTTTGGCCGGGCGCGGTGGCTCAAGCCTGTAATCCCAGCACTTTGGGAGGCCGAGACGAGCGGATCACGAGGTCAGGAGATCGAGACCATCCTGGCTAACACGGTGAAACCCCGTCTCTACTAAAAAATACAAAAAAAAAAACTAGCCGGGCGAGATGGCGAGCGCCTGTAGTCCCAGCTACTCGGGAGGCTGAGGCAGGAGAATGGCGTAAACCCAGGAAGCGGAGCTTGCAGTGAGCTGAGATCCGGCCACTGCACTCCAGCCTGGGCGACAGAGCGAGACTCTGTCTCAAAAAAAAAAAAAAAAAAAAAAAAAAAGAGTTGAGTTTTTTGAGTGGGCAATTTCTGTCCCTTTTAAGGGCTCACAACTCTAAGGGGGTGCGTGTGAGAGGGTCGTGATTGATTGAGCAAGCAGGGGGTACGTGACTGGGGGCTGCATGCACCGGTAATTAGATCGGAACAAAACAGGATAGGGATTTTCACAGTGCTTTTCTATACAATGCCTGTAATCTACAAATAACAGAACCGATTAGGTCAGGGGTGGATCTTTAACTACCAGGCCCAGGGTGTGGTGCCCGGCTGTCTGCCTGTGGATTTCATTTCTGCCTTTTAGTTTTTACTTCTTCTTTCTTTGGAGGCAGAAATTGGGCATAAGACGATATGAGGGGTGGTCTCCTCCCTTATTCCCCCATTTTGAGACTTTGACTTATTTTATTAGTGGGAGTTTTTATACTTTTATTTTTGTTATTTATGTCTTTCTGTAAGACAGATGGATAGTGATTTATATAGTACACTTGTGTATTATGGTGAACTAAGGTAGTGATGAAGTTTTTTATTATTTGAAGAAGTACAGGTAGTAAATAATGGAGTAGTAAGTAGGTTTTTATTACTATTATAATTTTTATTATAAGAGTTTTAAATTTTTTAGTGTTAGGAGCCATTTTTTAAACATGGCCCTAGAATTAAATTTATGTCACACTTGCATGGGCACATGTGCCAGTTTTGCCATATTTTTAACCGTGTTTTTAACTACTTGTCCTTGATTATTTATGTGTAGGCAGCAATTAGTAAGGTTAAATTTTTTACAGATTTTTTTTTTTAGTTGCTAGCAAGTAGTCAAGAGTTAATTTATTTTGATAGATAGTATTTTTTATCTGAGTTTTTTCCGGGCCTGAATAGTCAAGGCCCTGCCGGTTTTATTAGTGATTATTTTTAAGACAGTTTGTAATCATATAATTTGGTTGATTATGTAAAAGGGGGTCCAGTATTTCCGCCAGTCATTTTGTGTCTACGTAGTAGGCCTATAATATTATATGATTTTTTTAGGGGGCCATTTATTTTTGTTTAATTTTTTAGAGCTATGTTTTTTGTGTGTGTGGGAAGTATAGACAGGGAAGCCCAGGAGCTTCTCTGTTTTTACGGGTAGTAGGAAGAAAGATGGTTTAATAGTATCAATAATATAACTACCTGTCCGCTGGTCAGGTAATTTGGCGTCAGTTCTATGCCCACATATTTAGTATAATTCAGTGGGGACTGTCCAGTCCCGGTGGGACTCTGGGTGGGTCCACACGGTTTGCAACTTTGGGAATTATGACTGTTTTTGTGGTACCATTGTACAGTTTTTGTTTCAGACAACTAGGTTGTCCTACGGGGTGAGTGAATTTTTCTTGTTGTTGTTGTTATGTAATATTGTCTAATAATTGAGGCTTTTAGGACCCAGAAATTATTAGGGTGATTTTTTTGAGCTGGGAATTTATTAGAAACTGGGTCTGTAGGTACTAATTCTCGGGCTTTCTATGGCCATTGATTTTTTATTACAGTTTTTTTACATACATAACATGAAGTGACATTGAGAGACTGTTACATGCTTGGCTAATTGCAAAAACAAATTTTTTGTTTTTTCTGGAATTTCTGGTACTGGCACATTTAGTTTATTATAGAAAGTTTGAAACACTGGCTCAGGAGAGCATTTGTAAACTTTTTCTCAAACCAAGACATTTACTTGACGATTCAGTCTGGCCCTGTCAATTTTTAAGGTCATACGCTCTTTTCTTTTTAAGTAAGGATTAAGGGGATTGGTTATTACTAGCTTTAAAGGGTTTTTTTTTTTTTTTTTTTTTGAAGGTGGACTGGATTTTTTTTATTTTTTATTTTTTTATTTAAGTGGCCTAAATGACACAAGACTAGTATTTACATTTATTTTTATACAGTTTTAATTTATGACTGATGTACTTATTTTTTGTCATATAGTCTTTTTTTTAATTAAGAGAACTATACCTTATTTTTAACTTATTACTATTAATGACAGTACAGGCATCAAATTTTAAGGTGACTTGTTTGGGCATCCTTTTTTGTTTGTTTGTTTTGGCTAACACTTTATTTATATTGTTTATGAGTTTTTACCAGTCCTTAGTCTTTAATTTTATTTCAAGAACTCTGGTCATGGGAGGCTTAGATGGGTCATAACACACATCCGGTTGGTCATTTTCTGAGCTACATACCTTGTGTAGAATAACATTATACAAACACGTTCTTTTTAGAGTTTTAGTACACTTACAATAACCGTAAAATAATCGGACCGTAGCAACCTTTTGTCCTACCTCAGTGACTTGATGTATACACTGGGAACAGCCCTTAGTCTGAGGAACGTCAGTGGAAGTCCTTACTGTACAAGTCTAAATTTTAAGGAAAATGAGTTCCGCAATGAGTTTTTTCATGTTTTGGTTGTGCGTGGACCAGTCAGCTTCCGGGTGTGACTGGAGCAGGGCTTGTCGTCTTTTTTAGAGTCACTTGGCAGGGGTTGGCAAAGCTGATTCTGTCCACGTACTGCTTATAGTCTACTAATGTTTAAGGATGGTCTCGGAGGTTGGGCCTGCTAGAATAAACTGAGTCCAACACCTCTACACAGTTATGTTTAACTGGACTTTCTGATACCGGGAGCAAGGTGGTAGGGTTTAGGGTTTTGTTAACTTCAGTGGTTATGTGGGGATTTTTACATAGCAAGCTTTGGTACTTAGTTAATCTAGTATTTGTTAACCAAGGATGTCCTTTGGTATTTATTAAAGTTACCATAGCATGGGGGGCCTTTATATTCAGGTTTTGTCTAAGGGTTAGTTTATTTGCTTTTTGTGTTAACAGGGCCTTTGTTGTTAGGGCCCTTAGACCTGGGGGCCAGCCTTTGGAAGCTCTGTCTAGTTATTTTGAGAGATAGGCCACTGGCCTTGGCCAGGCCCCAAAGTCTGGGTTAAAACTTTAACTGTCTTTTTGTTTGTTTGTTTGTTTTTTTGACACATAGAGTGTAAAGAGTTTTGTCAGGTTAGTTAGTCTCAGGGCTGAGGCTGATATGAGTTTTGGTTTTTTTTTAACTTACGAAAAGTTAGTTGTTGGTTGTAATAGATGTAGTTTATTTAATTTACATTGTTATTAACTGTCATCTATTAAAATATGAACTTAAATTCTGTAGTTATTTGATTTTAAGTTTTAAATTGATCTGGTATTCCTCATGGGCCTCCAATTGTGTCTAAATAGACATGAGAGTCCAAAGACCCATAATGGGCTTTTCTCGCTTCATGATGTCTTATTATTATTATTATTTTGTTGTTGTTGTTGATGAAATGTCAGGGTGAAAGGGATAGTCAATTGGACTAAACTACAAGTGCCACTGCAGTTATTTAGCAGATTGTCTAGTAAAGGTCCACTACAATACCACTACACATCTGTTTAGGGATGAATAAGGACTGACTGATTGATAAGCTTTTGAAAATTTTTAAGTTCACTGTATTCTTTTAGGTCTTTAAGGAATGTTAAGTTTTTTCCCTGTCATGAGAGACACGAAGTGAACTTAGTGTTGGGAGACGGAAGCTGGATGGCCCTCAGGGGCTGACCCACAGGGATTTGGGATATAGTAGAGAGAGCCTGGCATGACTTATTTACTTTAGGCTGTAGAATCCTGGAAAAGAGCTATTACGTAGCCTACGCCTGGTCGACTGGAGGACCACCTTAGTGGAAGGGGGACAATCTGGGCCTCTGGCCTGTCACGTGTACAAGTATAACAATTGCTTTTGTTTAATGTGTAGATGGAATATTTGATTTATTTTAACCAGGCATTTGCATCTTGGTATCCTGTCTTAATTGCTAAAGTTTGTTTTAAGTCTTTAACTTTTATGATTCTCTAGTAAAATGAATGTACGGTTTTAGGAAATTATAAAAACCAGTTGGGGCAGTCCATCCTTGCTCTTTAGTGGTTCACAGAACGTTGGACCAACTATGGCATGAAAGTTGTACATCGGGGGGCAACACTCCTGGGTTGGCACTGGGGTCTTTATTGAAATTTTCCCGGATTAAATGGTCCTAGCTTACTAATGCCTAGTCAGAGGACAGTCAGGAGGGACGGAGGTACTTTTCTGAAGTAGAGAGCTGTCTTTGACTTGGCAATTCCTCACAGGGTATAACAAGGCAAGTATTAAATGTAATAGTTTGAGGCGAAATTGACTTGGTTGTATTAATAACTAGATGGTCAGTAACAGAACGAAGAAAGAAGAAAGAGTAATGTAATAGATTAAAAGAGTTAAATTCTTCTTAGCTTTCGTTTGATAGGGTTTTCCCCTGGGACTATGGCCCACGACTCTGGAGGGGTGGTGCTTTCTTGACTCGGGTGTGATGAGTCCATTCTTTTTTTGCTGTACAAACATCAGTCTTGGTGGTTAGCAGCGCAAGGTAAGGTCCTTCCCAGGCTGGCTTAAGTTTTTTTTTTTTTTTTTTTTTTTTTTTTTACCTTTTGATGAGAATGTGATCTTCAGGCTGGTGCTGGTTTACCAGAAATTCTAGGGGAGGTACTTGTGCTAAAAGACTTTTAGGCCGGGCGCGGTGGCTCAAGCCTGTAATCCCAGCACTTTGGGAGGCCGAGAGGGGCGGATCACGAGGTCAGGAGATCGAGACCATCCTGGCTAACACAGTGAAAACCCGTCTCTACTAAAATACAAAAAAAAAAATTAGCCGGGCGTGGTGGCGGGCGCCTGTACTCTCAGCTACTCGGGAGGCTGAGGCAGGAGAATGGCGTGAACCCGGGAGGCGGGGCTTGCAGTGAGCTGAGATCCGGCCACTGCACTCCAGCCTGGGCAACAAAGCCAGACTCCGTCTCAAAAAAAAAAAAAAAAAAAAAAAAGACTTTTAGTAGTTTTTTGTTTATTTGTTTGTTTTGTTTGTGAGAAAGGAAAGTGGAAGATAAACCAAGTATATAATTTTTAAGAAATTGACCTTTTGTTTTAAATGTGGGGACCTTGGCAGTGAACTTTATAGTTCTTAGTGTCTTTTTACTGAGAAATTTTCTTTAGTACCTATTTTTATTAGTTTTTAAACCAAAGAAAGCCAAATACCATTTTATATTTAACAATGTTTCTCAGATGATTTTTATACCAGATAAGTTAAATTCTATTTTTATATTAGTGTGCTATTAATGTTAAACTTAATTTTAGTAAAACCTTGTAGACATATTTATTTAATTTTTAATGTTTGACCATAAGGTAAGATTTTATAGACTCTTTTTAACCTTTTATAATTTTTGTTAAAGAGCAGGTTGGTGCTTTAAGAAAAACCTGTTATGCTTTTATTTTAATGTCCAGTTTACAGAAAAACTGGATGATACTTCTTTAACTTTAGTTAATATGTTTACACACAGAATGTTTTTTACAATTAACATTTTAAAACTTGCTTAAACCTTTAAAACAATAATTTTTTTAACCATTTAATGCAGGTAAAAATGTGTATTTTTATGCTTTCTTATAATCCTTTTACTAAAGGCATATTTTGCTTTTTTATACACATTGTACATAAACTGGTTTTTTAAATAGTTTTACATTTAGGAGGCCAAGTTACTTTTAAATTATACAACATTTTTTGCATAAATTTTTTTAACACTTTTTTATAACTTCTTTTTTTTTTTACGACTTTTACAGGCAATTTTTCGACATGCCTTAACTTTCTGACTTATTACAAACACTTTTTTTTTTTTTAAACAACCAGTTAATTTATTTTAGGACAAGAATTTACCATATAACACTCTTGTTATATAAATTTCACCCCCCCCTTTTTTTCTTTTTTTTGAAGATGATAACCATTTTTTTTTTCAAAGCGAACCTTTTTTTATGTCTGTGGACTAAACTGTCTAAGGCCACAAGAATAGAAGTTACTATAATACATGTTACACTGTTAACTTTTAGCAGACTTTACTTTTGTTGAAAACCTTGTAAGTTTGGCATTTAAATTATTCTTTGCTATTAATAAGACCTTGTTTTGTCCAAATTAGAGTTGGTATGATGGCTTTTAAAGGAATAGTGTACACTTTTTTTTTCTTTTTTTAACTACTTGTATTATCTCTTTTTTTTTCTTTGACTTTCTCTGTCTCTCTTTGACTTTTCTTTTGCCTCTGTCTCTTCTTCTCTGTCTTTTTTTTTTCTCTCTCTCTCTCCTTGACTCCCTCTTTGTCTGTCTCTTCCTCTCTCTCTCTTTGCCTCTTTTCCTCTGTCTCTTTCCTTTTTTTCTCTCTGCTGGTCTTTCCTTGCCTCTGTCGGCCGCTTATGCTGCTGTTTTCTTAACCACTGAGTGTTGGGGGCGGGGGTTCTAAAACCAGCTGTAACCAAGTGTCTATGTACAGGAACTGGTCTGGGTTCCCTGGCTTACATGTCACCTTGTGTTATATTATACCTTTGAAATAAGGGACCTGTCCAGGCTTCTTTCTAATGGCCACCCTACCTCTAATGCTGGCCAGTCTATTTTACACAAAGTTTTAAGTTTTTCTGGTGTCAAAGTACTCCATAGTCTTCCTTAAATCCTTTTTTTTGAAATTTTTCAACATAGTTCCTAGTGGGGTGGGCTTACTTTGTGCCTCACCCATGTTTTCTCTAGACAAAACACCACGCTCACACCACACGCACACCACAAAACAAAGAACGGGTAAAAAGGGCACACACACGCACTTTTGTAGTTTACACAAAACCAAAATCAAAACCAAAATCACAGTATCCAGAAACTCAAGCCAGGTCAAAACCAAAACCAAAGTATCAAGTAATCCAAGTCAAGTCAAAAACCAAAACCAAAGTGCCGGTACAGGCACACCATGGGTGATCAGGCCACACTTCCACTCAAATGGAGTACGCAAGTTCCCAAGACCAATCCTGTCAAGCAATTTAAACCAAGTCAAAACCAAAACCAAAACCAAAGTACCGATAAAGGCACGCCGTGGGTGATCAGGCTGCGCTTCCACTCAAATGGAGTGGGCAAGTTCCCAAGACAGGTCCTAGCAAGCAAATCAAACCAAATCAAAACCAAAACCAAAGTGCCAATAAAGGCACACCATGGGTGATCAGGCCACGCTTCCACTCAAATGGAGTGGGCAAGTTCCCAAGACCGGTCCTGTCAAGCAATTCAAACCAAATCAAAACCAAAACCAAAACCAAAGTACCGATAAAGGCACGCCGTGGGTGATCAGGCTGCGCTTCCACTCAAATGGAGTGAGCAAGTTCCCAAGACCGGTCCTGGCAAACAAATCCAAACCAAAACCAAAATGCCAATAAAGGCACACCATGGGTGATCAGGCCACGCTTCCACTCAAACAGAGTGGGCAAGTTTTAAAGACTAGTCTTACCAAGTTTTAGATGTCCAGACTCCAAGTGCCCGGTCCTTTCCGGTGTTCAGCCACTGCGTTGATCCTCCACGGGGGCCTGCCACACACTGCTCTGGTGAGGCGTCCCACCGGGGCAAATGCCTACCCGGGAGCGCTCTCAGCATTCGCATTGCTCAGGCTGGTCGGAGTCCCCTGCAGGGATGTTCCACAGGGCAAGGCTCAAGCCGCCTAAGGAGCTGCCTCAACCATCCGCCAATCACCTCGCTTCCCCTCAGGGAACCAAGAAATGTAGCAGGATGAGACACAGACAAAACTCCTCAGACACCAAGTTAAAGAAGGAAGGGATTTATTCGGCCGGGGGCATTGGCAAGACTTCTCTCTCGAGAGCCGAGCTCTCCGAGTGGGCAATTCCTGTCCCTTTTAAGGGCTCACAACTCTAAGGGGGGGTGCGTGTGAGAGGGTCATGATTGATTGAGCAAGCAGGGGGTACGTGACTGGGGGCTGCATGCACCGGTAATTAGATCGGAACAAAACAGGATAGGGATTTTCACAGTGCATTTCTATACAATGCCTATAATCTACAAATAACAGAACCAATTAGGTCAGGGGTCAATCTTTAACTACCAGGCCCAGGGTGCGACGCCAGACTGTCTACCTATAAATTTCATTTCTGCCTTTTAGTTTTTACTTCTTCTTTAAGACAAAAATTAAACATAAAACGATATAAAAAATGGCCTCCTCCCTTAATAGCAGCAAAGCCATAGGGGTGGGACTGCCCAAGGCCATGGGGCCCAACCCTCGCCCCAGTGTGTCCAGGAGGTGGCATGTGGAGTGCAAGATTATCCCCCAGGTTTAAAACTAAATGTGGTTACCCTGTTGGGTTTTGAGGCCTGATACTCCTTTCTTCTTCCCTATTTATCCCTCTTGGAATGGGATTGACTATCCTATGCTTCTCCTATCATTGTATTTTGGAAGTACATAACTTCTTTGGATTTCAGAGGCTCACTGCTAGAGGGAATTTGCCTCAGGATGAATCATGCCTTGAGTCTCAGATTAGACTCTTGACTTTGGACTTTTGAGTTGGTGCTTCATGTGGTTTGGCGGTGTCCCCATCCAAATCTCATCTTGAATTACAGTTCCCATAGCCTCCACATGTTGTGGGAGGGACCCAGTGGGAGGTAACTGAATCATGGGGGTGGTTTCTCTCTCCCATGCTATTCTTGTGATAGTAAGTTCTCACAAGATCTGATGGTTTTATAAGGGGCTTCCCCCTTTGCTTGGTTATCATTCTTATTTCTCCTGCTGCCATGTGAAGAAGGGCATGTTTGCTTCCCCTTCCACCATGATTATAAGTTTCCTGAGACCTTCCAAGCCATGCTGAATTGTGAGTCAATTAAAACTTTCCTTTATAAATACCTGATCTCAGATATGTATGCCCTGGATGTGAGACATGGAGTCAAAGGAGATCATTTTGGAATGTTAAGGTTTAATGACTGCCCTGTTGGATTTCGGATGTGCATGAGACCTGTAGCCCCTTTGTTTTGGCCATTTTCTCCCATTTGGGATGGGTGTATTGCCCCAATGCCTGTACCTCCATTGTGTCTAGGAAGTAACTAACTTGCTTTTGATTTTACAGTCTCATAGGAAGAAGGGACTTGCCTTGTCTCAGATGAAACTTTGGAGTTGGACTTTTGGGTTAATGCTGGAATGAGCTAAGACTATGGAGGACTGTTGGAAGGGCATGATTGTGTTTTAAAATGTGAGGACATGAAATTTGGGAGGGGAAGGTCAAGGAATGATATGGTTTGGCTGTGTCCCCACCCAAATCTCATCTTGTAGTTCCCATAATCCCCACATGTCATGTGAGGGACCCACTGGGAGGTAATTGAATCATGGGGGCAGCTACCCCTATGCTATTCTCGTGATAGTAAGTTTTCCCAGGATCTGATGGTTTTATAAGGGGTTTCCCCCTTTGCTTGGTTCCTTCTTCTCTCTCCTGCTGCCATGTGAAGAAGGACGTATTTGCTACCCCTTCTGCCATGATTGTAAGTTTCCTGAGTCTTCCCCAGCCATACTGAGCTGTGAGTCAATTAAACATCTTTCCTTTATAAATTGCCCAGTATCTTTATTAGCAGTGTGAGAATAGACTAATATAGTGCTGAAACAAATAAGGCTTAAAGGCTATTTGGATGGAATGAATATATTTTGTATGTAAAAAGGACATGATTTGAGGGGATCCAGGGGCGGAATTCTGTGGTTTGAATACCCCCATCCAAAACTCATGTTGACATTTAATTCTCAATGCAACAGTGTTTGGACGTGAGGCCCAATTGGAGGTATTTAGGTCATGAGGGCCTTACAGATGCCAGACACCATGCCACTGGACTGCCTAGCCTCTAGAACCATTAGCTAAATAAACTTATTTTCTTTATAAATCACTCAGTCCCTGATCTTTTGTTAAAATCACACAAAACAGACTAAGAAACCCTCCCTAAAATCTTTTCCATATGAAAATTTCACTTTTCCACATGAAACGCTCCTTCAATTCCCCTTAAAAGATAACACCCAAGCTCCTTATCATGATACATGAGACCCTTCATGATCTGGCCCAACCTCAATTTTCAGCCTCCCTCTTACCCTCACATATGCTTGCCAAACTCACGTCCTCTTTTATACTTCTGTACCTTTGCAAATGATATACCCTCTGCATTCAATCTGGCAAACTCCTATTTACCCAGTAAGACTCACATCAAATATCACCCCCTCTGAGAAGCCTCCCTTGAGCAATTATTTTATATAAACAAATATCTCCTTCCTTTTCTATTCCTCTAATATATTGTGCATAAGTCAATGGAAGCACCTAACAGAGTACACTGTCTCCCTTATTGGACTGTAAGGTCTTCAAGAGTAACTTGTATATACCCTGTACCTGGCATAGTAGCTGGCGTATAGGAACATTTAATAAATGATTATGGGAAAATGGCAGGCTTAATTTAATCAAAACAAGATATATTCTAATTACAGAGATAAAGATAAGCAAAAGTCAAGTCAGCAAATACATTCATGTATGTACACACACGTCAATGTCACTCATCTCAACTCACCCCAGGTAACTTTTTATTCCTGAAATCTGAGATATTAATGTTGGCAACATCTGAAAATGAGGACATCTCACTTAGTGATGTGGTAATAACATTGTGCCAGGTGAGTTACATCCAACAAAGACATACATCAAATACATGGCCAGGTGTCAAAGCCTCAACTGACCCTGATCCTTTATGAGTGATACATAATGATAAAAATCATCAATGTCTCTGGAGTCCCAGCTAAAAGTCTCTGAGCACATAAGTGATAACTGCACTGATAAGTCACAAGATTGATTCAGAAATAAATATGGCATCATTCATCAGCCCACAAAGTCAGACACATTCCACTTAGCAAAAAATGTGGGACAGTGTGTTAATGTATATGCCATATTCTGCTTTAAAGGAAAAAAGCATAAGACTCCTTTCAAACAGTAAAGTATAAGTGCTGTGGATTAATAATTTGCAAACTATAACAATGCAACTTTACCAGAATATAAACTCCGATATCCTTTCAAAAATCATGCAATTGTAGCTAAAGAGAAGACATCATGTTTCACAAATATAAGACTCTGGAGTTCAAAATGAAAACTAGGATACTATTTCACACTCAAATGAATAAACGTGAGAGAATGGTATATAGATGCATGCTATCTCATTTAAAACCTTTCATGAACCCAACTATTTTTCAAGACAGTTTCATACTTAATAGTCAAGATGCCAAGTCTCCAAATCCAAGCAAGTGTTATGTAAACAGAATTGTGGATGTTTCATCAATACAACCATTCAATCGAGGCTTAATAAGGTGCAAGTTTTGGTACCCTATAATTATGAGTGGTCTGTAGGTATGTCAGATAAAATTCCAAAAACTAACTCTCATTCTGCCTATGCCTTTCAGAAAGTCAATTTCAAATACATTTAGTATTTTTAAATTTCTTTTTAATTTACAACAAAAAGCTGACACTCTTCTCCATAATAAATAACAATTCCTATTACTTCCCTACCTTATGTACAGCAACAAGTATATGTTAATATCTATGTTAGGTAAATGTTGAGCGGGGAAAAAGAGGACTGTTGAAGAAAAAATACAGTAAAAGGTCTTCTACATAAAGTTAAAATAATAAAAACATTATATATTCTTTACAGATAGCTACAAACGTAATAGCAATATCAAAACATTCATGAAAGTTATTCATGCCAAATTCAGAAACTTGGTACCCTCCAGGCAAGAAGAAACGGAATATCAGTGAGACATACACAAGGAGCTTTAACTGTATCAGTAATGTTTTACTAAGCTAAGCGGTGGGTCCATGAGTACTCCCTGGATTATTCACCATAGCATCCAATTTTATATCTGAAATACATCTAGTAATTTTTAAAATCCATGCTAGTAGTCATTCCTTGTATTTCTTTTATAGGACATAACTGAAAATATAAGATGCTCATGCCAATGTTGTTGAACTGAGATATGAAGTTACTGCTGTAACGGAGTACACAGTGTTCTGATTACAAATAGAGAACATTAACAGCCAAAATATATTGAACACTTACTATGTACCAGGCACTGTGTTAGGTACTTTATGCAAATGATCTTCTTTAATCTTCATAAAAGCCCACAACAGGAGGTACTAGTATTATTTATGTTTCATAGAGAATGAAGCTGATGATCCAAGAGATTAATTAGGGAAGCTGTGCAAGGTCACACACCTCATAAGCGTTGGGCAGACATTTGATTCCAACTCCAACTCCCCATTTATCTCTTGCTCTTCACCACCTCTTCATGCTATCTTCCCAAATAGCCAATGCTAGAGCATAAGGTGCCTTGGTATGAATTAGAAAAAGGTAATCCCTCTGGAAGAGTGCAGCTCCTCGTCATCTGCCAAAAGCACTGTCTGAATATCAGCCCCACAGACCCTGAGCGCCAGACATCCTTGTGCAATGGCCCTGTCTCCACTTCCCCTTGCTTGTCTCTGGCCTAGGCACTTCTTTCATCCCCTGCTTGCTTGCTTGTATTTTTTAAAGAGACAGGTCTTGCTCTGTTGCCCAGGCTGGAATACAGTGGTGCAATCACAGCTTGAACTCCTGATCTCAAGGGATCCTCCTGCCTCAGCCTCCCAAAGAACTAGGATTACAGGCATAAGCCACTGCGCCTGACCCTGCTTTCTACCTAGAACCCAGAAATCCCTTTCATGAATTCAGCCTGATTGGACACAAACAATGCAGGAACTACAATGTCCCTAGGTATCAAAGAATACTCCAGGTGCCTCATCAGTGACCAAGATCAGTGAAAGCCTCTAAAAGAGATCAAGTTGATTGTCTCCAGATAAGCCTGCCTTCTCAGTGCCCAACCATGACAGCAAGAGGCCAGTTTCCCTCTCCCAGCAGCATGGAGGGCAAAGGCCTGGGCTTTTGGTGGAGCACATGAATCTTTTCAGGGCAGTGGCTTTCAAACTGCATTTGCTGAACTACAAAGGGTTCAAGGAGGTACCTCAGGAGCCATCATGAAATTGTAGGATTTCAAGGAAACAAGCAGGCTTGGATCCAAGCCCAATTCCCACCTGAACTCCATGCAGCTTGGCCCTTATCTTTCATGGCGTTTGTGTAAGATTTCCTTTGAAACACAGAGACCTATTGTGAAAACCACAGCATTAATTAAAGCATAAAAACCATTCCCCCTAAATCCCTCCAGTCCACCCTCTGTCTTGCCCAGACTCTAAGCCCCAATGTTTCTTTACATATTTTAGCTCCATTGCCACCCCCCTGTCTCAGCAAGCTAAGCCTTTACCATTTGTGCTAACGCATCTTCCTCACCACTGCCAGCGCGATATTTCTCAAAGCACACATCACAATTGTTTCCTGCATACAGCCCTTGAAGTTGAAACTACCCAGCCAGGCCTACCAGTTCTGCTAGGATCTGGTCTTTACCCTCTTCCTAGCTTGGTCTCTTGCTACCCAATTCCCAGATACCCGCATTCTCTATACCAAAGTAATTGCCATTCTTCAGCATAACATGCCCTCATAGACGACTGGGACTTTGCAGGTGCTACTCTTTCTGCCTGAAATGTCCTTTCCCAACCTATTCCCTGGGGAATTCATATCCATCCCTCAAGGTTCAGCAAAATGGCATCACTTTCATGCAAACTTCCTTGACTCTGCTCCAGCTTTCACACCTTGGCAGCTTGGTGGCTCCCTCCTCGATGCCTCCAACCATTTTGTACTCTCATGTTTCTTGCCACAATATGCTGTAAATACCTGTTCGTGTCACTGCCTAGCTAATTCTCTGGATATGTCTTAGCACTACCTATAAAGTCCCAAAGACATTGGCCTGACATTCAAGGCTGTCCCTACCAATCTAGCTTCAACTTATATTGCTAACCTGATCTCCCATCATTTCCCTTCCCAAGCCTCATATTCCAAGAAAGAAGTGTGTTCTCACTGTAAGCCAACACATCACATGATTTCTCAATGATCAACGATGTGACAGCTGCCCCCATCTCCTCCCATCTCTTCATGTGCAGATCCTACCTGTCTGCCAAAGTCTCGCTCTAATTGTCCTCTTCCAGGAAGCCTTCCCTGAGTCCCTCAGCAGGAATACATTTCCTCCCTTCTGAATTCCCACAGGGCCTTGATAATGCCTTTACGCTTCACTTATCCTGAGCAGCCAACTGGATTATGAGATCCCAGCAAATAAGGTTGTACCCTATTCATCTTAGTGTCCCCAGAGCTGACAGTGAGTGTCCAATGCAAGTTTGCTGAAAGAATAAGAATGCATTCTTGGGGCTATTTTTAAAAGAAGAATCCTTATTAGAAACACGAGAAATGCAAATTAGAGCTTGTGTTCCTTTTGCCTCCTTAAGAAAACTATTATTAGATGCCTAATTTATTTTAGGTGGTACAACAGAGGACCCAAAAACGCTGAAAAAAACTTGTGAAAGAAATAAGTGCAAGAGAATAGGGGAAAGAGAATACCTCTTGATGGCTTCCGATGGGAAGTTCTAATCCAACCCTCTACTGTATGTTCTTAGGCTATCATCTTCCTTCATCAGAAATGGGATGTGAACAGATCCTGTGCCCTGCTGTATTGTTTGTCTGCTCGCTTGTCTCCCTACCTCCTGTAGTAATGACTTTCATTTTGTAAAAAGGAAAAAAAAATCAATTTAATTTCTAAATCGGATGGTTTTTCTAAAATATATAAGCATTAATAACAAATCAGCATGCCCATTTTCAACAGCTTCCTGAGTGGGCCTGAGGACTTATCACTAATATGTGAAAGAGTGTGCTAATCGTTTTCTTTTCAATGTGTGATTTACAAATGAATGAATAAGTTAGAATGCTAATGACTCTACGCAAGAAAACAATGGATTATCTTCTCTACTTTGTGATTATGATATTGCTTTGCCATGCAAAGCAATTCATAAACTTTTCAAGAGTAAAGGATGTGCATTCTTCTATGATTTTCCTTTATAAACATTCAAGTTGCTTCGATATGACTGGTTCTTTCTTTCCTGCAAAAATTTAAGAAACTGAAAAAAATACCTTGAATGTGTTTTGTCCCCAGTGGGTCCTCAGTAAATATAGTTGTTTAAAACTAACTTCATGAAGATATGATTTCAATGTAAAAAACTCAAATATGACTCTATATTTATACTTTATTTGTATTAAATTCCCTGCTGCTCCATGAAATTCCCATAAACTTTCACAAACATGTGAAATGATTTTAAGATGTTTTAACTCCTAAATATCAGAACCCAAAACCAATCTGAGTGGAAAGTTACATGTGATGAATTTGATAGCTCTTTAGCTATTCCTGCAGCAGGTTGTAAGGTCAATTAACTCTTTCTGGCCAGCAGGTCATCTGGGGAGATGACAATCAGCCCTGCCAACAGCCTTGTTTCCTGATTCAAACATGGGGCTTGCATCCAAACTCCTACTCACATTGGCTTACACTTTCCATTTCTTCCTTCCTCTTGCCCTCTCTTCATTTTCTACCCATGCGTAATCTGGCTTCCACTTTCCTAGCTCTTAGCACACACCAGGATGCCAAGGTTCTGATGAACCTTTGCACAAAGCTCTAAAGACAAAAATCTTTAAAGGAGAAACAAGATCAACTTTCCACTATTGATAGACATCAGAAAGCTCTGAGGGCAATTTAGGTAGTATTTCACAAACCCTATGGCAGAAGTCTGCAATCTCAAATTAATCTTTATATTCATGTTCCAACAGTCAGAACACACTGGCAGATACAGATTTTGTCAAATCAGGATACAAATTTTACATAATAACTGATTAGGCTAGAAAACTTGCAAATTTTATTACCCATGATGCTTTTTTTATCCTGAGCCAAGAACCAAAAGAGACTTTAATTTCCACATTTATATTAGACATACACCAACCTCCAGCTGACTTCCACTATCAGACACTAAACAACTATTTGTCAAGCATATATTACAGGCTAGGCACTAAGGAAGATTCAAAGGCAGTATAAAACCTGGCTGGCCCTCAATCTTCAGAGAGATTATAATATAGTTAGAGAAAGCAAATATCTACAAATTTTAAAAGTTAATTACCAATCTAAGGCAATTTGCAAGTGCCAACGAATACTAGTGTCAAAAGAATGACATAGGAAGTGATTCCTTGACAAACCCAAAAGGACAGAAATGTATGTTTTGAAAGAAAATAATTCAGAGGCAATACGGTGTGCTACAAGAAATCAGAAGATCTGGACTTTAGTCCCAGCTGAGCCACTGGCTACATCTTGGGCCGTTAACCAACATTTTAACCTTCCTGGCTCTAAAGTGTCTCTTACTTACATTGATACAAAACAACTTGCCTCACCTGTCTCATCAGATAGTTATTTTTTAAAAATATATGAATATAAATATAACATATATATATTTAAATTTTTTTAAATTATACTTTAAGTTCTGGGATACATGGACAGAATGTGCAGGTTTGTTACACAGGTATACACGTGCCATGGTGGTTTGCTGCACCCATCAATCCATCATCTACATTAGGTAGTTCTCCTAATGCTATCCCTCCCCTAGCCCTCCACTCCCCAACCGGCCCAAGGGTGTGATGTTCCCCTCCCTGTGTCCATGTGTTCTCATTGTTCAACTCCCACTTGTGAGTGAGAACACGCAGTGTCTGGTTTTCTGTTCCTGTGTTAGTTTGCTGAGAATGATGGTTTCCAGCTTCATTCATGTCCCTGCAAAGGACATGAACTCATCCTTTTTTATGGTTGCATAGTATTCCATGTGCCACAATATCTTTATCCAGTCTATCATTGATGGGCATTTGGGTTGGTTCCAAGTCTTTGCTATTGTAAATAGTGCTGCAATAAACACATGTGTGCATGTGTCTTTATAGTAGAATGATTTATAATCCTTTGGGTATATACCCAGTAATGGGATTGGTGGGTCAGATGGTATTTCTGGTTCTAGATCCTAGAGGAATTGCCACACTGTCTTCCACAATGGTTGAACTAATTCACACTGCCACCAACAGTGTAAAAGCATTCCTATTTCTCCACATCCTCTCCAACATCTGTTGTTTCCTGAGGTTTCAATGATCGTCATTCTAACTGGCATGAGATGGTATCTCATTGTGGTTTTGATTTGCCTTTCTCTAATGACCAGTGATGATGAGCTTTTTTTCATATGTTTGTTGGCCACATAAATGTCTTCTTTTGAGAAGCATCCGTTCATATCCTTTGCCCACTTTTTGATGGGGTTGTTTGTTTTTATCTTGTAGATTTATTTAAGTTCCTTGTAGATTCTGGATGTTAGCCCTTTGTCAGATGTATAGAATGCAAAAATTTTCTCCCATTGTGTAGGTTGCCTGTTCACTCTGATGATAGTTTCTTTTGCTGTTCAGAAGCTCTTTAGTTTAATTAGATCCCATTTGTCAATTTTGGCTTTTGTTGCCATTGCTTTTTGGTATTTTAGTCATGACGTCTTTGTCCATGCCTATGACCTGAATGATATTGCCTAGGTTTTCTTCTAGGGTGTTCATGGTTTTAGGTCTTATGTTTAATCCATCTTGAGTTAATTTTTGTGTAAGATGTAAGGAAGGGGTCCAGTTTCAGTTTTCTTCATATGGCTAGCCAGTTTTCCCAATGCCATTTATTAAACAGGGAATCCTTTCCCCATTGCTTGTTTTTGTCAGGTTTGTCAAAGATCAGATGGTTGTAGATGTGTGGCATTATTTCTGAGGCCTCTGTTCTGTTCCATTGGTCTATATATCTGTTTTTGTACCAGTACCATGCTGTTTTGCTTACTGTAGCCTTGTAGTATAGTTTGAAGTCAGGTAGTGTGATGCCTCCAGCTTTGTTGCTTTGTTCTGTTTGCTTAGGATCGTCTTGGCTATACAGGGTCTTTTTTGGTTCCATGTGACATTAAAATAGTTTTTTCTAATTCTGTGAAGAAAGTCAGTGGTAGCTTGACAGGGATAGCATTGAATCTATAAATTACTTTGGGCAGTATGGCCATATTCACGATATTGTTTCTTCCTATCCAGGAGCGTGGAATGTTTTTCCATTTGTTTGTGTCCTCTCTTATTTCCTTGAGCAGTGGTTTGTAGTTCTCCTTGAAGAGGTCTTTCACATCCCTTGTAAGTTGTATTCCTGGGTATTTTATTCTCTTTGCAACAATTGTGAATGGGAGTTAACTCATGGCTTGGCTCTCTGTTTGTCTATTATTGGTGTATAGGAATGCTTGTGATTTTTGCACATTGATTTTGTATCCTGAGACTTTGCTGAAGTTGCTTATCAGCTTAAGGAGATTTTGGCCTGAGGCAATGGGATTGTCTAAATATACAATCATGTCATCTGCAAACAGGGACAATTTGACTTCCTCTCTTTCTATTTAAATACGCTTTATTTCTTTCTGTTGCCTGATTGCCCTGGCCCCTACTTCCAATACAATGTTGAATAGGAGTGCTGAGAGAGAGCATATTGTCTTCTGCCAGTTTTCAAAGGGAATGCTTCCAGTTTTTGCCCATTCATTATGATATTGGCTGTGGGTTTGACATAAATAGCTCTTATTATTTCAAGATAGGTTCCGTCAATCCTAGTTTATTGAGAGTTTTTAGCATGAAGGAGTGTTGAATATTATCAAAGCCCTTTTCTGTATCTATTGAGATCATCGTGTGGTTTTTGTCATTGGTTCTGTTTATGTGATAGATTATGTTTATTGATTTGCATATGTTAAACCAGTCTTGCATCCCAGGGATGAAGCCCACTTGATCATGGTGGGTAAGTTTTTTGATGTGCTACTGGATTCAGTTTCCCAGTATCTTATTGAGGATTTTTGCATCAATGTTCATCAGGGACACTGGCCTGAAATTTTGCTGTTGTTGTTGTGTCTGCCAGGTTTTGATAGTAGGATGATGCTGGCCTCATAAAATGAGTTAAGGAGGAGTCCCTCTTTTTCTATTGTTTGGAATAGTTTCAGAATGAATGGTACCAGCTCCTTTTTGCACCAATGGTAGAATTAGACTGTGAATCCGTCTTGTCCTGGGCTTCTTTTCGTTGGTAGGCTATCAATTACTGCCTCAACTTCAGAACTTGTCATTGGTCTATTCAGGGAATCGACTGCTTCCAGGTTTAATCTTGAGAGGGTGTATGTGTACAGGAATTTATCCATTTCTTCTAGATTTTCTAGTTTATTTGCATAGACATGTTTATAGTATTCTCAGATGGTAGTTTATGTTTCTGTGGAATCAGTGGTGATATCGCCTTTATCATTTTTTATTGTGTCTATTTGATTCTTCTCTCTTTTCTTTTTTGTTAGTCTGGCTAGTGGTCTATTTTGTTAATCTTTTCAAAAAATCAGCTCCTGGATTCACTGATTTTTTGAAGGGTTTTTTGTGTCTCTCCTTCAGTTCTGCTCTGACCCTATTTATTTCTTGTCTTCTGTCTTCTCCTGGCTTTTGAGTTTGTTTGCTCTTGCTTCTCTAATTATTTTAATGTAATGTTAGGGTGTCTATTTTAGATCTTTCCCAGTTTCTCCCGTGGGCATTTATTGCTATAAATTTCCCTCTAAACACTGCTTTAGCTATATCCCAGAGATTCTGCTATGTTGTGTCTTTGTTCTCATTGGTTTCAAAATAACTTATTTATTTCTGCCTTCATTTCATTATTTACCCAGTAGTCATTCAGGAGCAGGTTGCTCAGTTTCCATGTAGTTGTGTGGTTTTGAGTGAGTTTCTTAATCCTGAGTTCTACTTTGATTGCACTGTGGTCTGAGAGACTGTTTGTTGTGATTTCCATTCTTTTGCATTTGCTGAGGAGTGTTTTACTTTCAATTATGTGGTCAATTTTAGAATAAGTGCAATGTGTTGCTTTGAAGAATATATGTTCTGTTGATTTGGGGTGGAGAGTTCTGTAGATGTCTGTTAGGTCTGCTTGGTCCAGAGCTGAGTTAGAGTCCTGAATATCCTTGTGAATTTTCTGTATCATTGATCTGTCTAATATTGACAGTGAGGTGTTAAAGTCTCCCAGTATTATTGTGTGGGAGTCTAAGTCTCTTTGCAGGTCTCTAAGAACTTGTTTTATGAATCTGGGTACTCCTGTATTGGGTGCATATATATATTTAGGATAGTTAGCTCTTCTTGTTGTGTTGATCCCTTTACCATTATGTAATGCTCTTCTTTGTCTTTTTTGATCTTTGTTGGTTTAAACTCTGATTCATCAGAGACTAGAACTGCAACCCCTGCTTTTTTTTTTTTTTTTTTTTTTTTTTTTTTTTGCTTTCTCTTTGCTTGATAAATATTCCTCCATCCCTTCATTTTGAGCCTCTGTGTGTCTTTGCATGTGAGATGGGTCTCCTGAATATAGCACACTGATGGGTCTTGACTCTATCCAATTTGCCAGTCTGTGTTTTTAAATTGGGGCATTTAGCCCATTTACATTTAAGGTTAATACTGTTATGTGTGAATTTGATCCTGTCCTTATGATACTAACTGGTTATTTTGCCCATTTGTTGATGCAGTTTCTGCATAGTGCCCATGGTCTTTACAATTTTGTATGTTTTTGCAGTGGCTGGTACCGGTTGTTCCTTTCCATATTTATTGCTTCCTTCAAGAGCTCTTGTAAGGCAGGCCTGGTGCTGGCAGCAAGAATTTCAAGCCATTGGATCTTAGCTTGCTGGGCTCCATGGTGGTGGGATCCAGGGAGCTAGACCACCTGGCTCCCTGGCTTCAGCCCCTTTTCCAGGGCAGTGAACATTTCTCTCTCCCTTGCATTCCAGTAGCCACTGGGGCATGAAAAAGAACTCCTGCAGCTAACTCTGTGTTGGCCCAAACGGTCAGCCATTTTTGTGCTTGAAACCCAGGGCCCTGGTTGTTTAGGCACCCAAGGGAATCTCCTGGTCTGCGGGTTGTGAAGACCATGGGAAAAGCATAGTAGCTGGTCCGGAATGTACTGTTCCCCATGGCACAGTCCCTCACGGCTTCCCTTGGCTAGGGGAGGGAGTTCCCCAGCTCCTTGTGCTTCCCAGGTGAAGTGATCCCCCACCCTGCTTCAGCTCGCCCTGCATGGGCTGCACCCACAGTCTAACCAGCCCCAATGAGATGAGCTGGGTACCTCAGTTGGAAATGCAGAAATCACCTGCCTTCTGCGTTGATCTCTCTGGGAGCTGCAGACTGGAGTTGTTCCTATTCGGCCATCTTGCCAGTCACCTCATTAGATAGTTCTGAAGAGCAAGCAATATGATCAATGGAAATTATTTCCAGAAGCTACACCTGGCTATGCCAAAAAACCTTGAGCAGGTCCTTTACGCTCTCCAGGACTGAGTTCATCAACTATAGAAAGAATGGCCAGATGATCTCTGAGGTCACTGAGTTTAGGAAGACAGAAAATGGAAAGAAAGGCTATGAGTGACATCACTTACGCCATACTGCCAGAGGGAACTTGCAAACATCAGTATTTCTGTCCATTCAGGTCTAATAGCCTCAGAGAAAATGCTGCCAAGTATATGATTATTTTCATGTTAACACTACACCAATCCCATCACAAACTTAGAGCCAAAGCCCACACTCCACACCACTATGTCGCATAAGCAATTTTTGCATTATTTCAGTTTGAAACTCTCCATGTAAACCTCAAGTGAGGGTAGGGCAGATTCAGATTGTGATTATGAGAGACAAAACATCTCAAGAGCCAGTTCTTTATCTAAGGTCTTTAAACAAACACCCAACAAGTTATGTGTAGAAAAATATTACACCATGTGTTTCATGTGCTCTCAATCTGCATAATTTGGGAGTCAGGTCTATAATAATAATTTTGGTGTGAGGTTTGTAATCACAGTCAATTTCTTTTTTTCATCTCTGTCACCAACTGATTCCAGTTACCTTCCTACTTTATCTTTTGATTGCAGAAAAGAATAAGGGATTAAACTGGACATCAGTGTTCTAAAATAGATCTTTTGTATATCTCTTTCCGTATCTTAAAATTATTGACTCAGTGAAAGGAAGGAAAGAGAAAGAAAATCTACATAATGGACTCTTGCTTTCAAAAATACATTTATAAATTGCAAGCCAGCAAGATCAATAACTAACACATGAAGGTGATTACATAACACCAGTGGCTTTTTAACAATAGTTTTACCTTATAGAACATTTAACTCTATGGTCAATATTCCATGATACTGCCTTCAGCCTGCCACCAGTTATTTGGAAAAGAAACCTTAAGAGATCCAAACAATTCCAAAAGTAGTGTGAAGAAGAGTTTTCATGGGGAAAGCTCTAGTCTAGTAAATTCTCATTTTTAATCAAGGCCCTCTCCAAATATTACCACCTCAATGTTCAGCAGTCAGCTTGAAAGGATTCTACAACTACATTGGAGCTCTAAGACAAGAAGGAATGACACAGGACATACCAGAGATCATGGCAAATCCAAGCTGGGTATATATTAGTTTGTTGCAAAATTAATTGTGGTTTTTGCCATTAGTTTTAACGGCAAAAAACACAATTAATTTTGCACCAACCTAGAATCTCACAGTAGACTGGTAAAGCAACACACCCCAATGTGGTCCCTTCTTATTTTTAGTACTTTGTTCGCTCTCCCATTACATGTCTTCAAACTTTTCATAACTCCCCCTGAGTTGATGGCAATTTTCCCATTCAAAGAATCATTCTTTCATCGTTTTAGAAGATGCCTCTTTTCCTAGAAAATCAGTTTTCATTTTACTTCATTTTATTTCTGCTCCTACAGTATGATTCAAATAGTCTTGTGATTCCAGGACATTAAAAAAAAAAAAAAAAACATACAAAGGAATTGGACTCACTTCTCAGCTCAGCTACTTCTTAGCAGTATGAGCATAGACAAATTGCTTCACAGTTCTATGCCTTAGTTTATCATCTAAACTCATAATCTGACCTTCACAATCTCACAAATTATGTGAGATGGGGAATATAACAGACACAACCTCACAGGATTGCTATGAGGATTAAACTTGCCTCATATGAGAGAAGGACTTTGCAAACAGCATATAGCTGACTGTATGTTTTAACACATGCATCTACCTGGAGTATGAGAGTATCTTGGACTGGTCTGACTCATTTCTGTATCCCCAGCATCCAATGCTGAGTAAGACCCAAAACATACGCTTAATGTTTGCTGAAGGCATGAATGACTCGTCAGTCATTTACCTCTATGGTCAATAAAGGAAGGCACTCCTTGTGTGTCCCCATAGTACGCCAAAAGCAGGGACCATGTCCTATGTATCTCTGTGTCCCTAGTATCCATCATAGTGTCTGGCCCAAGGTAGTTGGTCACACACATTTCAACTGATGAATTAATGAACAACCCAGTCAGGATACGCCATTACCAACACCTCAGGTTCACTTTTACTTTCATTCCCAGGTCCCCCTACCCTCCCACTTTGACTTTAATTTCCACTCACCTATTGCTTTTATCATAAAGCCTTCCTTGACGTACCCCACCCTTATAAGGCACGTCTCCTCTGAATGCTTCTCACATGCACAAAATAGACAGCTTAGCTTTATATTTTATGCTCTTCCAAGTTGCTCACCACCACTGCAAATGTAACATCTGAGATCACCAATCAGAATTCAAATACTTTGGGGGCAAAGGCCATGCATCATCAATCTGTCAAATTTTCTACAATGACTGGCATCATACTGGGCACTAAGCTAAATGATGATCTTCTGGAACTTACATACCCTAAGGGTATTCCATGCACAAATTGCTCTGAGCTGGGTAGCTACTGTAAGAATTATATCATCCAGAGTCCTCAAAAATTGAGTTTTCCGAAATATTGGGAATTATCTTTTTTCTTAGTTCTGTTTCTCTCTGTATGAAAATAAAAACGCCTCATTCTAACATACAATATATACTTCTTTTACTTTTCAAGTGGGGGCTCACAAACATGATTTGGCCACCTTATATGCATCATTAATTACAATTGGCCGTACACGCAACTGAAGATGGAGATGATGATGTGTGCAATAGGGCTGCCTGATTTAACCGGTGACTGTGTGTGGTCACAGTCCCCGATCACATCTAAACTGCACAGGTTGGCACACTGACCCCCTCCCCAAAGGACTACTGCACTATGGGTTGCTGACCTATATCCCTGCCTCCAAATACATCCAGAAAATAAAAGAACCCTACATCTGTGTTGCTCTCAGGTGCCATTCAGCAGTTATCTGCTGAACTATCCCTATGTGCCAGGTACTATGTGAAAGAGAATAGTCCCACAGTTTACTGAAGGTTGAAACAAGCAGAAGAGATGACTGATAACCAAGTAACAAAATATGCCTCTTAACTGACATTTGGACAGATCACTGAAGTAGTATCAGAAAGACAAACCGACACATTTGCTCATTCATCAACCATTCACCTAAAGCAGCTCTACAGAACCGAAGCCTCACAGTTCCTGCCTTCGTGTGACTCACAGTCTGCTGAGAAGCAGATGTGCAATAAAATCACTAGTCCTTTGACAGAGATGTTCAAATTGCAGTGAAGCACAGGAGTACTAGCAGTTAGGTGTGCCTGGGGGCCTCTCAGAAGACCTCACAAAAGGGGGAACACAGGGCATGTTCTTGATCTCAGCTCTGTTCTAGATCTCAGTCTAGCTGGAGTACTGAGGTACAGGGAACAGCTACGCCCAACACTGACCCCAGCTCCAGGAAGGCAAAGATGGACTGTCATTCTAGTTGCCTCTTCTCTTCACTTCTGCCCTAGCAATCTCCGCAGCTCACCTTGGTTTCGACTACTACTTCATTCAGATGTTTAGATCCCTACTGCAGAGAGTCCAGGCCGTTGGCCAAGTGGCAAATTGAGGGTGGTTGAGACTGGCTTCAGTCTAGACCTGCAGGGAAGGAAATGAACACAAGCAAGGGCAACTCTGAAAGAGCAATCTGCCCAGCTGTAGTCTGCCATTCCACGAGCATCAATGGCTTACCGCGAACCACGACACTATGCTTGAATTACACCAGTCCCTGCCCTCAAGGAGCCCACAGTATAGTGAGGGAGAGACCCATAAACAGATAATACAATGCAGTGTGATAACTGCTATAATTCAGAAACTGTCTAATACAATTCAGAAATACAGTGCTGAGGTAACAGTGGGAATTATCCACTGGGAGAAGGGTGGAGAAGGTGGAGAGGGTTGATGCTTGAACAGGGTCTTGAAGGGACTGGAGGGGCTTTTCCCGTTGGATGAGGTGGGGAAGAACCTTTGCAGCAGATATTGCTAGTTCTTTACTGAAAAAAACTCCTTCACCATCCCCTTTTCCCTCTCCAACACAACCCAGACTTTATGCCGACTATTGTTTTAGACAGAGACGCTCTAGGCAGATAATCTCCATAATAAGGACTTAAGTAATAATAATAATAGCAAACACTTATATAGAGCTTACTCTGTATCTGTCACTATTATATGTGTTGTATATATTAACCAATTTAATCCACACAACAACCCAATGAGGTAGGTACCACTGTTATCCCCATTTTACAGATGGGAAAACAAAGGCACAAGCTCTGCATGCTTCATTCCCTCTTTATTATGAGATGTTGAAGGTCCACACAGCAAAAGGGACTTTATGAGCAATCTTAGGAAGTACCCTGGATTACATATGAAACGGTAAAGCTCAGGGAGAGCATTTCCTAAACAGTATAAATTGTCCTTCCTGAAAATTTTCCAAGCTTTGAACTTCCATAGGACCATCAGTCTTTTATGTTAAATAAATTGAAGTGTCATAAGGTGGCTTCTTCTGAAATTGCGTATTGTTCTAGTTCATATAGTATTAAATGTTCTGTAATATTTTCCTCATTGAATGACAGCAAGGCAGCAGAAGTGCAGGCCCTCCTGCTGATTCGGGCCTGTCACTTTCACAATACATTCTCTTTTATCTGTCAATAGTAAATTGTTCACATATTCCCTTGGGATGGGGTGGGGAAGGTAGCAAAATAAAATAATCTGGGCCATGAAAACTTAGAAACCAAGTATGTAATTTCCATTGTGAATCATGCTCAATTAGGGGAAATTCCTGATAAAAGTCTGTGTTTTTTTTGATAGCTGAACAATATTCTACCACTCAAGGCCTTCTAGGGAAAAGCAAGTCCATTCATTTAAAAAGTACATTTACATGTATAATGCTCACCAAATGCTTTCACATATCATATCTTGTTCTATACTCCAACAAGCTTAGTGGGTGCTTAATGTTATTATTCTCACCGTAGAGTTTCACAAAACTGTGACCCATTGAGATTAAGAGGCTCACTCAAGGGCACTCAGCTCCCGTCTTCTTTCCACAAATACACACAGTTCCCTCCCTCCTCACCACCACATTCAAATATTTATATAACAGATGGGCACTTCACTGAAGACAAAGAGGAAGGACAAATCTGCAGCCCCTTACTACACCAGCTAATTGTCCTGGCATGGATTCACTCCCCTGTTCTGTCTATTTGCACACCATTGGCTGGCAGGACATGCGGAAAACATGTCAAAAGTATCACATGTCCAAATTTAGTACAATGGAGGCTGGAGCAATAATTTTTCACATTAGGTCTGTGACCTCCTCAATACAGAATCAACTCTGCCCTTCCAGACCTAGTGGGTCTTCCCCACCTTATCTACCTAGAAGTGGCAAGAGTTACACAGAGCACTGTTCAGAGTGTGAAACGATTTGGATGTGTGTCCCCTACAAATCTCATGTTGAAACGTGACCTCCAGTGTTAGAGGAGGGACTAGTGGGAGGTATTTGGGTCATGTGGGCAGATGCCCCATGAATGCCTTGGTGCCATCCCCATGGTAATGAGTGAGTTCTCACTCTGTGAGTTCGGCTGAGATCCGGTTGTTTAAAAGGGCCTGGCCCCTCCTCCCTCTCTCTTTTACTCTCTCTCATCATGTGATAAGGCAGCTTTCCCTTTGCCTTCCACCATAATTGTAAACTTCCTGAGGCCTTGCCAGAAGCAAATGCTGGTACTACACTTGTTGCACAGCCTACAGAACCATGAGCTACATAAACCCCTTTTCTGTATAAATCTCCCAGTCTCAGGAATTCCTTTATAGCAATGCAAAATGGACCAAAACCAGGAAATAGGGAGCATATGGATCTACTAGTCCTAACAGTAATCCACAGCAGATACTGAACAACAACCACTTCTCTCCATAACTTTGACTCACATACTACTCAATGCAAGTGGCTCCACACTGTTCTTGCTTGCACTTTGCAGATCCTCAGGAGAGGCTGATCTATCTAGCTGATACTTTCTCCTACTTTCAGGAGTCAAATGGTCTAAAGTAGCTCAAGCAGAACCTATGTTCCTGAGAGGTGCTCATTCTTCCCAGACATCAGAACAGTTAATACTTTCTTTTGCATAAATGAAAATACGTTATGCCTGAATTTGCAAATCATCAAGTAGCTTCAACACCAAAGCAGGTATATCCATGGGTACCTACCAACTTAGTACATGTAAATGTTATCTGTATGCATATATAGAAATTTCAGAGAGCACAATTAAAAAAGCTGTTCATGACCTTTTAAGATTCAAATAACCAGAGACTACATTTGAAATTCCACCTTGCAGAATTTACACAGGAATGCAGAAAGGGCTTTACCCTTGTTCAGTAAAAAACACCTCTAACTGCCTGACTTATGGGTAATACATTTTTTATTCTTGTGCACTTTTATTTTACCCAGGCAACATGCAAAAGTTAGTAACCCTCTTCCCCAAGATACCTGCATGGCTTTCTCTCAGAATTTTACTCAAATATCATCTTCTCAGTAAGTCCATACCTAATCATCATACTCAAAACTACAGCCATTTACCACCACCACCACCATACACACATTCCCAGATTTATTTTCCTCCATAGCACTTGTCAGCAGATAACATACCTTTCTTACCTATATATATTGCTTATTGTCTGTCCCTACACACACACATGCACACACACACACACACGAATGTAAGCCTAGGAGGGCAAAGACCTTTGTTTTATTCATTGCTATATCACTTATAGATATAATCTTTAACTCTCAAATCTTTAGAACACTGCCTGGCACATAGTAGGTATTCAATAAATATTTGTCGAATTAATGTTAAATGAAAAATCTTTATTTTCAAATTTTCAAATAAAATTTTCCCATACAAGCCATAAGTGTTATTTCAGAATGAACAATCTTTTTCCTTCCTTCTTTTGCTGATGCATTTCTGACTTAACATGGTTGTCTTCTTCTTTAGAGAAAGCACTCAAATGCACATTCCAGGACACTTTATTGGGAGGACTCTCATTATTTTAGCTTCACATGTAAACGATTTAGTTGTAGTTCACATACAGATGAAACCAGACCTGGAAAGTACTTGTATTAAGTTTGTTTTGCACTGCAACAAAACTCATTAAATCAGACCTAACAATGCAGAATTCGTTTAGGTATCCGTGAGAAAGGGGTATGCTGAGTACATAGTAACACTTGCCAACCACACTCACAATAACTGCTTTCAAAAACAGTAAGAAAATTTTCAAATATTTTTATTTCTTCATTCTGGCAAATCATGAAATCCATAAAATTCTACTAGCTAGAAGTTCATGTTACTTTGTATACTTGAGCATAATAAGTGTCTCTTTTAATCCACTATATAATACTACCTTTTGGTTCTACTATTCAGAAAGCACCTATACCCTGACGCAATTATTGCAAATCTCTGTGCCTTTGAAAAGTTTATCTTATAATCCAACTTTTGTCAACAGCAGTTCCAATTCCTATATATTTCCCCTTTACTGGTAAGTGAGTTCTTACCAGTTGTAGTTTTGGCTTTTACATTTGATGTTCTGAAACACGAGAAGACCATATTGCTACAAGACTATGCAGAGCGGGGAAGGTCCAAAACAGTGGTAGTCCACTGTGCATGTCCACCCATGTGCCCCCACTGAAATTGGCATGGGGTAGAGTCAGGACCTAGATTCTCTGAAAAAGCTCTTCAGGGGCTTCTGTCCTCTGCCTTACACCACCTCCAATGACAAACACCAGGAAGTTCTTAGAGGAAAGGTCTACTATAAACACTAAATAATTATGCTTAAAAGCTATTATCTTATTAATCATATCACCCCTAAAACTAAAGTCAGGATCTGGCATTATCATAGATGCTTTACAAATGGGAATACTGATATAAAAGCATGTAAGTGATTTTCTGTTGTACTAAATAAAGGCAAGATAACAGCAATGTGAGTTCTTAAGTCCCAGTCCAGTACAGGGGACCATTACATCACACACATTCTATGGTTTGGTTTCCACTTTAGATTATTCCCAGTAATAAGCTACAAATAAGAAAGACTAAATAGGCTAATCTGCACCTAACCAGGAAGTATACCTGCATAAGAATGTACCTGCATAATGCCAGTTCATTTATGTGGGCAATATTTATAAATGGTCTGCTATGTACCTTAGAAGTAAAGGATATTAGGATCATTATGAATCACCATTGAAAATCAGTCTGCAATCACAGAGGTAAAATGTAAGAGATGAAAAAAAGGAGATACAGAGAAGAAGTGATACTGCTCAAGTGCTAGAGATGGGACTGAATCCCAGAAACATAGGAGTCATCATTCATGACTCCTGTCTCCCGCTTAAGTAAATGAGGTATCATTGTACCACTCATGGTATTATTTGCACAAAACCCAATCTACCCCAATTCTTGGATAGTGCTCTCAAATCTTTAGACATTGTCCATCTTCCTTCTCGCTCTACCAAGTCTCAGCCTGGACCACTGCATCAGCTTTCTCACTGCCTTCCTAGTCAGACAGGTTTTTAAAAATGTAAATCAGATCACAGGGCTTCCCATCATGGAAGTCTCCAAAGGCTTTCCAATGCATTTGAAATGAAATCCAAACTCTTCATCCTCATACACAAAAGTACACCTCAATGCCTTGGTGTGCCAGCCCTTGCCTACCTATTCAGGTACACCTCATGCCTCTCTAGCCATAATGCATGTCGTGCAGTTATTCCCTTTTACACTTACATATGTAATACTCTTCTCTCTCTCTCTCTCTCTCTTCCTCTCTCTCTCTCTCTCTCTCTCCCTCTCTCCCTTCCTTCCTGCCATTCTTCTCACTTCTTTGTCTTCAAATGAGTTGTTCTCTCTGCTTGAAATTCTCTTTGCCCTCCTCTTTGCCAGGCTAGGTCCTAATTCACTTTTCTGATCCCAGCTGATCTCTCTCCTCAGGGAGCATTCCCTGGCCCTTCAAGGCTGTGTTAGCTGCCCTCCTCTGAGCTTGCACAGTTTCCAGGGCATCTGCTATTACAGCACTGGTCACACTCTATTTGTCCCAATTGACTATTTGCTTGTCTGTCTTCCCCACTACACTGTGAGCCCTGCAAGGGCAGGGACAATCTGTAGCTTAGTCACATTTTTCCAACACCTACAATCAAGCTTGACAGAGAGCCAGCACCCAATACATGTTCCTTGAATGAATAAATGGTATGAATGGAACTATCCTGAAATTTCTGTGTGGCAACATCTGGGAAGTATCTGTGATAGGACATTTACTTTCTTTTTTTTTTTTTTTTTTTTATTGAGACGGAGTCTAGCTCTGTCACCCAGGCTGGAGTGCAGTGGCCGGATCTCAGCTCACTGCAAGCTCCGCCTCCCGGGTTTATGCCATTCTCCTGCCTCAGCCTCCCGAGTAGCTGGGACTACAGGCGTCCGCCACCTCGCCCGGCTAGTTTTTTTTTTTTTATTTTTAGTAGAGACGGGGTTTCACTGTGTTAGCCAGGATGGTCTCGATCTCCTGACCTCGTGATCCGCCCGTCTCGGCCTCCCAAAGTGCTGGGATTACAGGCTTGAGCCACCGCGCCCGGCCAGTACATTTACTTTCATGCAACTGCTGGAGACAAAGCAGAAAGTCAACATGAGTGATACAGTTGGAAGTCAGAAATGACTTGTGTTCTGCCTGACTACACCCTACACTGTCAAGAATGGCATTATCTGTTAAATATCAATGTTCTTTTTGACTTAATAAAAATTCATAGCCTACTAATAATAGCCATAAAACTATGTACTTTCATGTGAATAAAGTTGATTAAGCTGCTTTCTGGACTGGTTGTGTCTTACTGCTAAATAATGTATATTTTGAATAGTTAAGAAGTTATCCCTCTTTCTTGTTACTAATAAAAAAATCATGGCTGCAGACACATTTATGGATTTCTGATCATGGAGTCCACATTGACAAAACCCTGAAGGCTCTAATCGTAGCAGCAAAAAAAAAAAAAAAAGGTCTACTTAAAATCTAATGGGTTTCATTCATTTATAATGATAGTATCCTGAAGTTTTGTTCACAATCAGCATTTCATCAAGTGCATTCATCAAGTGCATACTATTGAGCCTACTTATCTTTCATATATTTCTTCCTACCAGGGAACCTCTTTGTTAATGCACAGAAAAATTGCATTTTCAATATTTCTGCTTAAAAACTGGAATCAATGGGACTGTCCACTGAAATGAGAGTGGCATAATTCAGCATATGCCAGGACTTTCCATGTAACTAAGGTGACTCACTACTCTAGGAATAATGTACTTCCTTCCGTTCTCTAAGTAAGCCATGTTCTTGCTCATCTCCTAGCTTCTACATGTGCTGTTATCACTTCCCAGGACACTCTTATTCCTCCTCATCAACTGACAAATTCTTACTCATCCTTGAGGTGTCAAGTTAATGATCGCATTTGCTACCACCACCCAGCTATGTCAGCTCCCTCTCCTGTGAGCTTCCCTAGTTCTCTGTTTCCCAGTCAAGGCACTGCTTCCTTTTTATTTCTCCCACTATCAGCTCTGTAAGAGCAAGAACAGAGACTCTTCCCCATCAGTGTTTCACCAGTGCCTGGGCCTGCCATAATGCTTGATGCTCTTTGAATGAATGGAGTCCAGACTCTTAGGCATGTGTCTCTAAAGTATTGTCTATCACCTGAAAATAAATATATCTGCAGGCTTTCTGCCCACCAGTGGGAAACAATATATTAAAGATTGAAGGCCTTTATTACAAGCCACAAGCCACTTTGGGAGATTTCTATTTCTGGAACATTATAAAGATGTTGGAGACGGTTCAGGAGAATGTAGGGGGCATGAAAACAAAGCTTAGGAGCCAATACATGGAGTGGGAAATCTGTGCCCTGACACAAAAACAGCACTCACAGCACTAGCTGCACAACCCAAAGCCACACACACCTCTTCAGAGGTGGCAGGGAGGAGGCAGAGTTCACAGTGGAAATATCAGAGGGACTTACTCAAATCAAAACTAAAGTCAAGGCTTGGATATTTCCTCTATTTGATGCCAAGTATTCAACAAATGTTTCTCCTACTCCCCAAAAAGAGTTAAAAACAAAAAAAAAAAAAACCTGATTGCTTCATATTTAAAACTAATTTGTGCTCCTAAACGTGAGCTATGTTTCAAATATAAAAGAAGCAGATAAAAACCAATAAAAATGTTGAATTCTTCCAAGACTAACTGTTAAGTTACATTTTTCCAAATTTCTATTCAAACATTTATTGCATTTGCCTTTTGAGCCAGGCTTTGTCCTAAATACTATTCAGAAATTAATAACTTGGTCCCTGCACTCAACAAGTTTACAGTATAGTGGGAGACACATACAAAGGGGAATGGAAATCAATGGTGAAGGGCAAAAATGCAAGGATGAAGGGGCATAGAAGCTATCGCAGAGCAAGTTCATTATTTACACACACACACACACAAAATCACTATAAAAAAGTAACATAATAGACCCAAGAGGACCTAAAAAAGTCCTATTTACTCTACTCATGGGTCTTAAACTTGAAAGTCATTTGGATTGTTGCCTCAATTCTCCAGTACCCTAAAAATTTGCATTCTTCCTTTATTTTATTCACCATGTTATTTTAATAATCTTAGACTAAAGATTGAGAAAACAAATTGAGTATTTTAAAACAATTTATCCCATCAATTAAAAAAAGATCTACACCCAAGTTCATAACAGCATTATTCACAAGAGTCAGAAGACGAAAGCAACCCAAGTGTCCCTCCATGGATGAATGGATAAGCCAAATGTGGTCTATACATACAATGTAATATTATTCAGCCGGAAAAAGGAAAGAAATTCCCACACACACTACAACATGGATGAGCCTCAAGGCTCATCTTTTCCTTATAAATTACCCAATCTCAGGTGTCTCTTTAGAGCAATGCTAAATGAAATAAGCCAGTCACAAAATGACAAATAACTATAGTTCCACTTACATAAGGTATCTAAAGTAGTCAAACCCATAGAAACAAAGCAGAATGGTGGTTGCAAAGGACTGGGGTAACGGGGAAATGGGGAATTGTTTAATGTATACACGGTTTCACTTTTGTGAGATAAAAGTGAAGACTTTGATCTTCACTGGTTGCACAACCGGGTTTCAGATTATATACTTCAGTTAAATACTTAACACTACTGATCTGTACACATAAAAATAGTTAAGATGGTAAATTTTATGTTATGTGTATTTTACCACAATTAAAAGTAAAAATAAAATTTTCAAGAGGGATCATGCTATAATGCTACATGGTGTATTGTCCTGAAGCTCTACTCCAAGAAAACATGATTGGGGTACACAAAGGCCCCAAATGTGAGAAAATTCAATACTTCAGTTCTTTTAGTCATGAATAAATACATTGTGATGAGAAGGATGAGCATACTTTTAAAACCTGTTCTTGCCTTTGTGGGGAAAACAATACAAGTAAACTTATTTAGGTCACAGTAGTTACTGTAAACATCCCAAGGAAAGCTTATTAATAACAGCCACCCACAAAGGACCTGGTTTCAACCAAAGAATGTCATGGAGTCAGTGAAAGGAAGGCTGGGGAAGAATTGTCATGTATTTTAGAAATAAGAATGTTAGCATCTTTTTGTAGTTCAACTTGGATTTAGAAATCACAAATACAGCCAATATTTTAAATAAGGAAATTGAACTAGATAGTGTCTGAAGGACCTTCTGGCTCTAAACCATAACAATTGGTTGCTTGCTTGATAAAAAAAAAAAAAAAAAGAAAAAGAAAAGAAAAGAAAAGAAAAAAAAAGAAAAATACCCTAAACATTTATGTCAATCCTTGATTCTGCTATCAGTGGAGTAACAGAGGCCACCTGCCTGAATCTGTTACTGTGTCAATGTGGAAATGTACTGGGCTAGGCCCCTGCCACTAACTTGTTCTATGACCTTGGGCAAGTCATTGCCTCTCTGTGGGCCTAATTCTTCTACTTTGTAGTGGGAAGGTTAGACCAAATGATGATGAAGGTCCCTTCAAGCCATTATAGCCTATGATTGAGGATCTGTGGAGCATGGTGATTAAGGCTGCAGAACAATGTGAATATACTTAATACCATAGAACTGGATACCATAGACTTGACCATAAAATGGTCAGTTTTATGTTGTGTATTTTGCCACAGTAAATATATTTACAATCATTAAAATAAAAAAGATAATAATCTGAGAAGCAAGAGAGCCACTCTAAGCAACAGTTTCTAATTAGAATAGAAGGAAACAAATGCCTCAACACCAGGCCTCTAGGCTTGGTTTTTACTTCTTTCTTTTTAATCCTTCGTGCCCAAAGAAACATGTAAGTACACTAAAGATGATACTATTAAAAGAAAAACTTTTCATAAAACAATAACTCTTTTAATATTGTATCTACCTCCACATTTGGCATTTGAGTTAGATTTGTATATATAGTCTTTATAAATTGAGTCTCCCCTATATGCAACGTGGTCAAGAGAGATGCACTCTGGACCAAATCTCACTCTCAGCAGAGCAACTACTCTCATTTCTTCCAGCCATGTAAAATAAGCAACTCATCTCTAGCTCAAAGGCAGGGAAATAAGTTTATTATCTTCTACCAGGATTTTCAGATCCTGGGGAGATGCCTCTGCACTAAAAATCAATACAAGATTTTTCAAGGTATTCAGTTTTGTCACTTGTTCAGAGACAATGGCCTCAGAAAAGAAGATGAACTGCCTTACTTCCTTTTCCTCCCTTTTTCTGCATGCTGCCCTTTAAAGACATGCTCTTTGTGCCATAAATTCAAAGGTTGCTTTTATGTCCAGTGGGGTGGAGGGAGGAAGCTCGGTGTGTTTTAAACGGTGAAATCTGTCAAAGTCCCAAAGGCTCTTGTGATACAAATCAGGTCATCCTATACAGCCTGAACCCCCAATTCCACAGAGGAAATAAAAACCATTTATAACTCAAAGTAACTAGCAGTAATAGGTCAATGCACTTGATTGGTCATGAACCAATGACAGAGACACTGCTTGGTGCCTCAAGGATGACAAGGGGTGGGGGTGCACCTAGGCCCAGCCCAACACTCACACTCCTGCTTCCACCTCCCATCACCACCTGCTGCCAGATGCAGGTAGAAAAATTATGTCCAAGGAAAAGGGGAATTACTTTGTCCACCCTGTGTCATCCTGTTCTAGACTGGCAGAGAAATGTCTTGGAAGTCCCACTCCCACCCCCTTACCCCACCAGTTTAAAATCCACTGAAGTTCAAGCTATCATAAGGGTCAAAATATTTGGACACTGACCTCTGCTATTCTAACAGCTGTGCTAGGATTGCCATCTCTGAATGGCATGCCCAAAGCTCCCTCCCAGCCCCACCCTCTCTGCGAGAGCCAAGGCTTTGAAATTCTCCTGCTTCCTTACTTTCTCCTAAAGGGAGACCATCCAGGGAAACAATTGAGGCGAGACTGGCAGTAAGATAGAAAAAAGTAGCAAAAAGGGAGAAAGAAGGCTTCCGAGCAGAACATTTATATGTGGAAGATGAGTAGGGCTGGGAAGATCTTTAAGATTACTTAATTCAACCCATGAAGACACTGAGAACTCAAAGCGTACGGTAGACAACAATGTTGGTCCTAGACTTCGGGGCTCAACCTCATGTAACCGTTTTGGAGTGGTTGACTCCTTTGAGAATCTGTTCAAACAATGGAGCCTGCTCACCAGAAAAATTGACATTTATACATAATTTCTAAGAGGATCCTGTGATTGCCTCTAGGACAATGTGTCCCCAACTAGCCTGATGATTCAACTAGTCCTGAAGAATCACCAGGACACCTGCTTACAAGTTAGATTACCAGCTCTTTTCCTAAAGTTCTAATTCAGTAGGTCGGCAGGAGGGTTTTTGTTTTGTTGTGTTTAATTTAGAAAAAACAAACAAACAAACCCTACAGGGGATTCTTTAGGCAAGCTTGAGGAACACCGCCCAGAGGCAGTAGGTCCCTAAACCAGTTGTGCATTAGAACCACTTCAGGAGCTTAATAAAAAATGTGGCTTTCTAAGGCTCACGCCCAGATATACTGAATCAAATTCTCATGGTCGGGGGTATATGTGGTTAGAGGTGATGCTGATGCCCAAGCTGGCCCAGGAACCACAGCTAAGCAACCCATGTATGACTTCATCCAGCTTGACTCATTAGCAATTTGGCTTGGCCAGAGTCTGATAGCTGTGATGGGCACCAGATCACTCACTGCTTGACATACGACCAACATGGAACAGAGTGCTTCATGCACTGAAAGTCTGTTTCCCTAAGGAAATTTGCAAAATATGCTTGTATGATCCATGAAGGCAGGGATAGTTATCTGTTCTGCTCACTGCTGTATTCTCAGTGTCTAAGGAAGCCGATGGCACACAGAAGGTTCAATACATATTTATCGAGTAAATTAACAGATGAATTAATTTACACACGCATTAAAATAACTGAAATCACTTAAGTTGGGGTATGACTGTCCAATGCATGTGTGAATCTGCAGATTTATTTCTATCACCAAGAAACCCTCTATCAAGAGTCCTCTAACTTGAAAAATCAATATGAAAATCACTACTATTTCAGTAATATTATCAGTATCATCACTGACCAAATTCTACGTAAATAGCACATTATGAAGTAGCAATTGTATCCTAAATTAAATTAGCAAAATTAAACCCAGCAGGATTATTGCTGTCAGTCTAAGGGCTTTTGGTACAGAGTTTCAAAAGTAAAGGAGCATTTACAGAAACCTAGGATGGATGACAAGCATTGTCATTACGTAACACATTTAGTGAGCACTTGTTTCGTGAAAAGGATCCTCGAAGACATTCCAGTCTATTCAGAGAGATAAGACATAAGCACATGAGAAGTTAACCATGAGATATACCCAAAGCAGCCCATGGAGACTGCCAGATGGGTGATAGAGAAGCCCTGTACAGGAAGTAAGCAGTGCCTGCTGGGAGGGTGAAAGAAAGGCTTCATGGAGGATGGAGATTTAGCTTGGACTTGAAGCATCATATAATATAAAACTAATAAGTAGTTCATGCTAGATCAAGGAATGGGGGAGCAAAAAACTCAGTTTGAAGACAATCAGTAAGTAATATTTCATTAATATTATTTTCATTATTATATCATTAATATAATTATGTATTTCCACTGTAGATACAAATAGAAAATATGACTAAACACTATAAATTTCTATAAGCCAACTACCCAGAGATTCCTTTTGGTGTATATTCTTTCAAGATTTAGTCTTAGTGTATTTGTTGTATATCTATTTACATATGTGCAAAGTTGTCTATGTGTATTTAATTTGGTATTTACAGATTTATACATAGATATACATAGCCCCATATGGGCACATATTCATATATGTACTTTTACAAAATACTAATCACGCTTGTGGTGTCCAGTGAGAAGGATCTCAAGGAGGTGCAAGAAAAATGTTCACACACCGGGCACAAATCACCATCTCTCTTGGTTACCCCTAAGTCCACACCTAGTATACACACTGAAAATGATGGTGCAAATTATTTAATGACATAAAATAACATTCTAACACGTTGAGGGAAAAAAAAGGAGGTTATCGTGTATGTGCCTGATCCCACATACACACTTAAAGATAATTAGCCATGTCTATGTATTATAATATGCAGAGAAAAAGGACTAGAAGAAAAGCCTCAAAAAGTTAACTTGGTAGTGGAACCTTGGGTGATATTTTCTTCTCTATGCTTTTATGATGTTCCAAATTGTTTCCGGTAAACATGCATTATTTTGTAATCTGAAAAAAATCAATGTAATAAAACATAAGCAATATAAAAACACACAAATAAATTCAAAACTGCCTGTGAGCGTCCTGCTCAAGATGCATCTTCGGTTTTTGAGCAGCTCAAGTCAAATTAGCATTCACAAGAAGACAGAAAGCAAAGCTCTTGTGTTGGTCAAGTCCTGACTTCAAGGCTCTTGGCCTTCTATGCCTGCCTTTGAGGTGTCTAGTGGGTGGGTCAGGTGTAGGGAAAGCAAGAAAGCCTTGCTAGGTGTCGGTGGGGGAGGAGGGCGCGCCTCCCTGAGCCCCGCCCGGCCACCACCAGCGCTGCTCTGACGGCCACCATTTTAACGCTGCTTCCCCACAGGCTGCAACGTGCCAGCGGTCTAGACTGCGAGGCCGCGGGCTGCACCGGAGCGCGCAGTATCTTTCCCCGGACTGCAGCCGCCCGCACCGCCTGCCACGGAGCCTTGGCCCGGGCCCGCGGTTCCCTCTGCGACGCCTCCCCGTGAGTCGACTGGGTCGTGGGTATCGAGGGCAAGCAAACAGAAACCCCCACTGCCCACCGCCGCTGCCGCCGCCAGGAAGGAGCTTTGTCATGCCCGGAGCCGGCGCCGGGCATCTCTTTGCCAAGTTTCACCTTCGGTGACACAACTTTTCCGTGTTTCTTTTTTAGGCAGCTGCCACATCACGAGGCTAATGAGCACACTAAGGTTTGTAATAAACCCGCCTGCCAGATACACAGGAACTGAGGGAGGCTGGTTGACCAGACCTTTCAGCGCGATCGTCGGGTTCCCAGCTAGCCGAAAAACAAATGTTCCCTGGAATGAGAGCATCTAGGAGCACCTTGTCCTGTTTCCAAGAGAATGGCTCACATTGTGCCCAGAGCTCCGAAAATCACTCACAAATTCAAGAGCTCTTGGAAGCCTTAATGTTCAATAAACCCCCCGAGGGGAGAGGCGAGCATACACACAGAGAATCAAAGGCAAAATAAACAGGTCAATCCTCAATACTTTCAAAGTCACCATTGAAAGAAGATTCTGAAAATATCTATGGGCATATTCAAGAACTGCACTCAGCCTGCCTTCTTTAGGTTGTTTACTTCTACTTTTAAGAGCTAGATAAATATTTTAAGAACCCCAGCTATTTACTAACCCTCAACTCCAGAAAAGTAACAAATGCTACCTACATTATTTGGAGCAAGTTTTGAGAACTGGGTTTCATGTTTGTTATGAAATTTACCTATAGCCATGCAACAGACCCATCACTGTTAATTACTGCCGTTAAGCAACGGTTCTACAATACAGATAAACACGACATGATTCCCAACTTCAAGAACTATAATTAATATGCTCGTTCAAGGCGTTGTGTCTCTGTTAACAAGATATATTTTTGGAAATATTATCTAACTGAAGGCAGCATAAATAGTATACAAAATAAAGCTTGCACTTTTTTATTTTTCCATTTAAAATGAGTTATATAAGTAGTGAAAAAGCTCTTCTATCGAGCTACACTTTGTTGTGGGGGGTGGATTTCTTTCACCACGATTAATATAGCTATCAAAGGAAAAAATCCAGAAATGAAAATCTTTCAATGGGCTCAGCTCACCCTGAGGAGCCCCATTTGGTTAATAAAAACCACTGACATCTGTTAACAAGACAAGGAGGGAGGGAAAGAAGGAGAGACGGAGGAAGAACGGGGTAGGGTTGAGAGACAAAGAGAAGGGAAATGAGACATATGATTCTGCTGGGAGACAGACTGAAAGCATATACCATGTAATGAAAACTAAAATAAACAAGTGGAGTTTTTACTCAACAGTGAATTAAGAGGATGTATAATCTTGAAGACGCAGGTGAAACAAGGTCCCAGATGCAGTTGTGGAAGAAAGTATCATTGTCTTTAAACCAATATGAAAGCCAAAGTCACCTGGCCAATGAAAGCCACAGTCACCGAGCCAATGTCCTGTAGCAGTGGTTCAAGAGAATGGCCAAGTGAAGTGAGATGCACGTCGGAAAGTGAAGTCAGAATGTCCCAGGCCAGAGAAGAAGGAAAGGGCACCCCAGCACAGCGCCTGATACAGAAAAGTCACTCAAACTATGTTCAGACGTTTGTTTAACTGAACAAAGACCACAGCCCTGGAGCAACCATGCATTTAGTATAGGCACACTCCTCCTAATTATGTCCAATTTGGTGAATGAAAGTAATTTTGTCTTTGTGAAAACCTGCATTAGAAAGACTCAGCTGTGCTGCCTAGGAAGGGAGTGTGATATAGTGGTTAGTGGTTAGGAGGTAGATTTGGAGTCAATCAAATCTGGCTCAAATCCTCACTTCACCGTCTTTTTAACTGAGTGACCTAAGGATGTCCTCAGTCTCTCAGTTTCTTCATCTGTCACATTGGAAGAATAGTATGGATATTCATTCTCCATACACTGAATGTCTATACATTATTTTGAGGAATTCATGAGATGCTTCATGTCAACTCCCTGGCCTATAGTCGGTGCTCAGAAAATATTATTATTTTTAGGACACCAGTCAAAAGTATTTCTCCGACGTAGCTAGGTGTTAGAAAGTCAACCATTAACTATTGAATTCTTTGCATGAAAGCTCTACCCCAGGCAATCTTTAGATAAAACGTAAATCTCCCTAGGTATTTATCAGATTAAGCCACCAGGAGGCTCTGAAAAAGTCTTTCTCTATCACAGTGCCTTCTGATAATGACAACAAAACAGGAAGTGAGCAGGGCATAGGACCAATGAGTTTCCACAGGTGCATGGCACATGCATTCATCATTTATTGATTACTACAAGGCCAAGCACTGTGCTAGTAATTTGCAAACCACTAGCGGTGTGACTTCATGTAAGCTACATGATCTCCATGAACTTCAATTTTCTCATCTCTAAAGTCTGTATGTACTAAGAGCTACTGTACTTCATTTGGCTGTCAGGATTAAATTAGATATATGTAAAAATAATGTTTGCCTAGTAAATAGTAACTGCTCAGTAATTTAGAGGCTACTACTATAAAGATAGCAGTGTTCATTATTGTTATTTGCTATTAAAGGATGAATAAAATATATCTCTGCTTAAAGCAATTCCCTAGCTTTCCCAGGTCATTCAACAACCACTCCTAGAATACTAACCATGTCCAAGATTCTATCGAATGCCCCAGTGTGGGGCACGGTGGGAGTCTTCCAAGAAACCAGAGGACAAGACAAGAAGGGTTACCAATAGGGGATGAAGAGTGTTGCATGGGGAGGTGGCCAAAGAGTGCATACAGGCAAAACTAATAGATGATGATAGAAATAAAAATAGGAGGCCAAGCGCAGTGGCTCACACCTGTAATCCCAGCACTTTGGGAGGCCAAAGCGGGTGGATCGTTTGAGGTCAGGAGTTCAAGACCAGCCTGGTCAACATGGTGAAACCCCGTCTCTACTAAAAATACAAAAACTTGGCGAGGCGGTGGTGGTGCGCACCTGTAATCCCAGCTACTCGGAAGGCTGGGGCGGGAGAATCACTTGAACCCAGGAGGCGGTGGTTGCAGTGAGCCGAGATTCAAGTCACTGTACTCCAGTCTGGGCGACAGACTGAGACCCTATCTCAAAAAAAAAAAAAAAAAAAAAAAAAAAAGAATAAAATAATAGCTGTCTTTAGGTAGGGGGAATGACTAGAAAGGGGCATGAGAGAACTTTCTGAGGTGATAAGAATGCTCTGTATCTTGACTTTGGTGTTGATTTTACAGGTTTAAATATTTATCAAAAATCATTGAGATGCACACTTAAGATTTGTACATGTTACTGCAGGTAAACTTCAATTACAAAAAAAGGAAATTGAATTTTACTGTTTTTCTTTTCTAATTTGGCCTTTGACTAGGCCTGCCTTTCACCAAAGCTTATTTTCTTTCTTCCCAGCCCTACTTACAGGGACCACAATAAAGGGACAGACATGTACAACTAGGGATTCCTTTTGGCCAAAGAGTGATTGTCCAGACCAAATCTGATGTCTCTGCAGGCAGGCCAAGTAAGCAACTTAGCTCTGGACACAGCCCTATTGTACTCCCTAGAATGTCAACCACAACCCTACACCAACAGAAGCCTTTGCCTGTGGGGAAGATCATTAGCCAGCGACACTAGTACTATTTCCATTTGAAAATCAATGCTAAAAGTAATTTCAAAGGGCAGAGGCAAGAATAGCCATGAGAACTGCTTTACAGTAATCACAATAAACAGTCATTGTAATTTAGACTCAATATTTATTACAACTCAGATCCCTTAATAAAATAGTCCTTCATATGTCCATTGTGCCCTAAGAATCAATAATTTATTTCTTTTCTAATAACCCCCCCCCCCACAATTTTCAGAATTAATGCTCTGGAAAATACTGCTTTAAAGGAAAAAAATGGCCATCCAATTCAAGGAGAAATCGGATCTGAGGCCTGGAGTGGTGGTCATAATGACTACTATATATCGTTTCACTTTCTTTAGGAAATTAATGCATTTACCTGGAAACCCACACTCTTAGGAAATGTTTCATCAATATATGACATTCCAAAAAGTGATAAAATGCCATGTTAAAAAATGTCAGAAATAAGATTCAACTAAGTTTGTCGAGCTGGTGTATTACAAATAGATAACCTACATTTCAAGTTAATGAAGACTAACTAAGATGACCCACATTGCACAGGACAATGAGCCTGAAATCCACTCTTCAGCCTGTGCTGATAAATCATGGTGACGATGTGTCTTCTTGATAGGGAAACAAACATCAGCGACTGCAGAAAATTAGTTATGCAGACATTTGTGTCCTGTACTAATTGCTAAAACTAGATTATGCGCCTAGTCTTCACATTTCAAAGATAATGTTAAGCTGAGCAAGGTAATAGACATGTAGGATCCCCTTCATCCACTCTACTTTAATGCTTATGGCTTTCCCCCCTCCTTCAATTGCTTAATCTTGACAATTATTGTCCATTCTTTCCAAATTTCTCAACTCTAAAAATATAAGTCAAACTGAAGCAGACACTAGAAAGCCTTTTTATTGGATATATTTGAAGAACTGCAACACATTCTGGTTGTTCTATGTTGATTGTAATTCCCAGAATAAGAAGTTGATTTGGACATAAAACAGCACAGCTGCAAAGAGACCTGGAACGCTAACAGTTTCATCTCCTTACTCACCGCCTTACAAATCAGCCCTCTGGCTTATCCAATTCTGATTCCAATTCTCTCCCTGATTCCAATTCTCTCCCCAGTCCTGACCCTGTCCTCAAAGCCACCCATAAAATCTCCCTGCTGTGGGCATAAACCTCAACTCCTTCCTTCACCCCACAGCTCACCCTCTGCTTCTTACCCAGGCCCCAATTCAACATCCATTCCCACTCCAACCTCACCCACATCTCCAGACCTAGGACACATACTAACCCCTTTAAATTATTTGAACTGTGCTGAAAAGAGGCTTAGAGGAAGCAGTACTAAGCTAGAAAGAAGATTCAGTACCCCTCACCCATGCCCCAACTTGCTCCCCCTTCTAGCTTTAGCCTTTGTCAATAAAGAAGCTACACGCTGCTACAAATAATGATGAAGAGGACTTGGGTATAATGTGGACTCATCTTTTCCACCTATCCCGAAGAACAGACCAGTATTTCTGATTAGACATCTCCCTGGTCACACCTCCTTAGCAAGGCTATGATCTACCTCCTTCAGCACAGAAGAGACCGTGTGGCTTATGACACTGTATGTAAAACCATGGGACCATGATGTCAGAGTGAAAAAACAAGTCCCTACATCAGTAATAGACAGATGATCATTGTTACTTTTTAATCAGAGGTCACCAACCGCATAATGTCTTGCCGGTAAAATACCTCTAAACATCTGCTTTTGCCTGGTCCAAGTCTGAGAAAGACACTTGATGAAACCTATTATAGTAAACCACAATGATCAAGATGATCTTTTGGAAGGAATTCAGGACTCAAGCCTAGATATCTGCTGGCTGCATGACCACAATGCCCTGTCCTTCTTAAGTAGGATAGGATAGAAAGACTATTGGAAAGGGCCAGGAAATGAACAAAAAACGAACTGTGGTGTAAATGCATGGGGCCACCATAATCCATTACAACAGCAGCTGTACAAGTGGCTGGCTTCTTGGGCTATGCATGGACTTGTCCTCCATTGTCCAGCAGCCAGCATGAGCCCAGCCTGACAACAGTGCTGTCTCACCAAGAGAACCCACAGCCCACAGAGCCTTGAAACTTGCCTGGATATCGTGGCTGTTAGGCTAAGCACAAAGGAAAGGGTTGTTGAAAAAAACACACCCAACTCCAAACATGTAGCCACAAACCTAAAGACAGTTTTGAAAGTGAGAATTAGCTAGCATTTTTACTTAATCCAAAAAAGATTTGGTTTTATCTACAGCAGCCTACAAGACTTCCGATGCTACAGGAAAACTGTTGCAACAAACCAGAAACAGCCTTAACTGAGTGCTTCTCCAACAGAAGACTGCTGAAAAGATCTTATGTGACAAGGTAGAGAAGAGTGAGTCAAAGCTAAGAGAATATCTGCTTGAACAAACAAATATTATGCTTTCTTCTTCCCTGAAATGGAAACAAATCCTCCAGTCCAAGAGCCGCGTGACTCAAACTATATACACATCTGCCAATTTTAAAGTTTATACGAAGCATAAATAAATACACAAAAGGCAACTGGCTGCACAAGAGGCCTTTTTAATAGTTTCAAACAGAATCAAGGTCCCCGCCCCCTTTCCAAAGAGAACAGCCTATCTTGTCTGGCTACATTTTTGAAAAGGTTATGAAAAAGATCAGTGTCCATCACTGGTCTTAACCTCAGTAAGTTGAAGAAAATGTCATTTAAAAAGACAATCAGCAATTTATATACTCTTAAGGCCATATTCCATTCAGCAGCACAAAATAATTTACTGGAAACCTACTACTTGTGCTGTAAAAGCTCTGGAAACACTGTACTCTGTAACAATCTATGTAGTTATGATACACTGTGGGTATGAGCCCTAACCGATGGGGGTGGGAGGCTGAATTTAAATGAGCAGTAGACTCTGAAAACAGATTATGAAATTCATTCAAACTGTTACTAAATTATTTGATTCCATCCAATCATCTGTCACACCATTGTTCAAAATCAAATGTGTGTATATTCAAGGTATCTATGAAATGCTTGATCCTATATCTTGCTATATTACAAAGAATATGCCAATTAGTTTTTCAGCTTAAAAAATTAAAGATGACCTATATATAGGAAATTTGTAAGTAAGGAAAACTCTTCAGAAATATGGTCAACATATATAAACTCTAGTGACTAGAAGATAAATAGACCTTGAACCTTTCATCTCTAATATAAAAAGTAGTCTTTAAAATTTAGTCACATTAAGACTTTTCACATACGTGAAAGAAGAAAATACTAATGGCTACTACACATTTACTGTTCTGAAAATGCTCTAAATTCAACAACGAACAGAAAGGCTGAAATGACAATCTTGCTCTTAGCAGCCAAAAGCTTCCCATCTTCTCCGGGAAGTAAACTCCTTTCTTAAAAGTTGCCTTGTAAAATTAATTTATTCTAATTACAACCATAATTTCAAGTGCTAATTACACAATTCCTACAGAGGTATGCGGTTTCAAATGTGGTGAGTCAACACAAGAAAATGTTATGACACATGTCTAGTACAAATTTGTATTATTGAATTACAGAAACCTGTCCTGTTTCCAGATGCATTAATCCGTTCTGGACAACTGCAAATTATATTCCTAAAACAGAAACTCATTTTCTTTGAATGAATTTGGTTTCAGGGTCTCCCAAGGGTAGCCTGAAATAAACCTGAAGTAACCACCTGATAGAAATCAGGAACCAAAGTTCCAGAAACAAACGTGAAATACTCCCAGATTCAACAGGGGAATGAGGTGCCTAGATCAATCTGGTGCTACATTCTTTAATTACATTTACTTCTCTGGGCCCTCAGTGGAAAACAAAACGATTTAATGACCCCGAAGTCATTTTCCTTTATCATATAAGTGCCTGTTTGAGACTCAACAATTAGGAGAGCTCTGGAAACCTACAGCTGTAGTTCTACTTTCCAAAGTTACTCTTTTACTTGGGATTGAATGCTAGCCTTGAGCCAGACCGGGGGCCACAATGACCCGTGTGACAACGTATCTAACCCCTCCACAAACTCGCGGAACCTTTCGTCACCCTTTCGCCTAGTTGGGGAAGAAATGGCTCCATTTGGAAACAAGGAGAAAGGCCTTGAGCTGTTGAAGACTTTGACAACTTTCCGCGGGGGAGGTCTGGTGCTGCCCTAGAATCTCCCGGGAAAGAAAGCTCTGAGAGATGGGGAGAGGCGAGAAGGAGGAGAGGAGAAAAAGGAATAGAGAAAGGAGTGGGAGTGAAGGGGGCCTGAGGGATCAGGGAGAAATTAGGGCCCCCATGAACAAAACCCGGGACTCCCCACGCTGCAACCTCACTTCTGCAGTGGGGACTCAGCGTGGGTCGCTGCGGTCCAGTGTGCTTGGGGCCCTCAGGGCTAATCCAGCCCACTCCAGCGTCCGTTTCGTGGCCATTCCGGACACTTGCACCTAAGGCACCTGCCGTTCCCCACTGCTGTTCCACATTCCCTCTCTGTGCCTCTCTCCGCACCCGGGTCTCCAAGGCCGCTGTCTCCAGTTTACATTCTGGAGCTAATCCTGGTCCTCAGAAAGGCAACGGCTAGAACCGGCAGGGGGTGGGGGGCGTCCCCTTCCTTTGCCTTAGTTCTCCCCAGCCTGAGCACCGCTTTGCTGCGCCTCCCCAACCCGCCGATGGGAGGCCCCGGGCAGAGGCGCGCACTCCAGGGGGACCAGTGGTCCAGTGCCCCGGGCGAGGTGACTGAACCCCAGCAAGCAGAGGAAGAGGATTGCCCCCTCCCGCGAAGGCTCACTCACGCTGGGCACTAGTGGCAAGGGGACAACAGCCTTTGTTCTCCTGGGGTTTGGCGAGGCTGTGCTGCCAAAGCCCAGTGCGGGCGGCGCCAGGGCACCAGGATTGCTCAGTTTTGCACGCGGCGTGTCGAAGGGTGCAAACTCCTGCCTTCCCCGAGGGGTGGGGTGGATAAGGAGTTTGGGATTAGGGGGTGTACGGGGCGGGGGGAGGGGAAGGAGAGGGGGAGGGGCTCTGCATCTCCACCAGGCTCTTTGTTTGCATTGGGGGCGGGGAGAGGGGGCTGAAGGTGGGTTCAAGCTTGGGTTCTGAAAGCAGGGCACATTCCTGAGTATGTCACCATGTTGCACGCGCGCAGCACACATATGCACACTCGCGCACACGCACACACATGCACTCATACAGACAGGCGGCCGACTGTCAGCAGACAGCGCGGTTCCCGGCGCTCCGGGCTGCAGCAGCTTCGTCTGCCCGCAGCGCCACCACCGTGCGTCCAGAGCGGGAGTGGAGGAGGCTGGAGGCACTCGAGGGTCGACAATTCCGCGAGGAAGGAGGGAAAGTAGTGCAAACCCAGATCCACCCCCCAGCGACCTCTGCCCCTCCTTTTCTCCCGGGGTCGCAGAGGTCATGGGCAGCTTAAGCTCCGGGAAGGAGGCAGGGAGCCGCCGGAGGGCGGCGCGCACGCGAGGGGGCGAGGGAAACGAAGGAAAGGAAAGCAGGCGGACTCGGCGGGCGGGCTTACCCTTAGAAGCATCTTTCTCCTCTTTGGGCTTGGTCACCTTTCCACTCATAGATCCCAGCTTGCTTGACAAGGTTCGCTCAGAAGACAGAAGTCCTCGCCGAGCGGGCCGGACTTGGGAGAGTGCTTAGGGCGGCAAGTCTCAACCACGAGCTCCCCTCGGTGTGGTTCGGAGCGGAATCCGCTTTTCCCCACCGCTGCCGCCGCCGCCGCTGCCTACAAGAGAGTGGGGAGGAAAGGAGAGGGGTGAAGGAGGAGCCGCCGTCGCCGCCGCGGCGATCCGGAGCGGCCGGCCGCGGGAGGAGCGGCTCGCCGCGCTCAAGAAGTGAAGAGACAAAGCCGCGCGGCGCTTCCTCCGCTCCCCGCGCCCTCAGCTTCTGCCCGCCTGCGGAGAGCCACGCTCGCAACCCCCGGGGCGGCCGAGAGGAGCGGCCGGGACTCCCCGGCTTCACTGCCGGCCTCCCTGGGCTCCGCGCGGGCCGCTCGCTGGGAGTTGCCTGGGTGGGCTGCCCGCGCACTGGCAGGCTGCTTTCCCCCGCCTCTCCCAATCCGCTGCGGGCCGCCAACTCGATCAAAATAAAACCCCGAGGAAGGTTTTTAAAAAAATCAAAACAAAGATAAAAATATTCACTTAAAAATAACAAGCCTCCCTGAAAGGGAAATGTTTGAACATGTGATGAGCAACGTGTGAGCCTGTTACACCGCAGAGTCGCGCAGCTTCTCGCCCGAGGGGAATCGGGAGGAGAGGGTCGCCTCTTTCCTTTCTATTTAATCCATTTCCAGGTTTCTATTATTTTGCCAAAAAGGGGGCCGGAGTTGCTCGCCGGCGGAGGAGTGGGAGACGATGGCCCTTACCTGCTCTCTTTCTCTCTCTCCCTACACCCACACCCCCTCGGAGCTCGCCCGCTCCCTCGCTCGCGCTCTCCTTCCAAAGAACTCTCCGGTCCTAGAGAGCCACGAATCAACACCGCGGCGCATTCTATATAAACGGCAAGGTGTGGGCACGCGGAGGGTGGGGGCTGGCGAAGGCGGGGCCTCACAAAGCCGCCTGCCCGCTGTAGTAAAAGAAGAGCTCGGCAGGGGCGCGCCGACGTCAGCCGCGGATTGGCAAAACCCCGGCGAGCCCCGTGTAGTGCAGGCGAGCGTGTCTGCCGGGCGTCCCCTGGCCCCTCCGGGGCAGGGAGGGCCTGCGGGTGCCGCTGTAGCGGGCTCCCACCGTTGACCAAGGAGATGGAAGCCGGGCGCTCCCCCCACCCCGGCCCCTGTAACTCCTCTGCTCCTAGCGCCTGCTTTCCCAGGCCCGTGCTGGTCGCCACCTACACTTTGGGGACTCCCCTGTTGGCAACTGCTCGCACCGAGCAGTGGAATCTCAGTCCAGGAGTCGACGACTTTTCGCTTCTGGCTAGCTGTTCAAGTTGAGACAGTCGGGCTCTCATGGGGCAGAGAAGGGCCCTCTGGGATCTGGGTGTCACTAGGTCAGAGGGTGAAACTGACCGCGGCGGCTGCCACCTCCCACCCCCACCCCCACCCCCCACGCAGGCCCCTCCTCCTAGGGCTGGTCGCTCTTGTTGGTAAACTGGAAGCACAGAGTGCCCACCGCCCAGGATGGCCAATCCCAGGCAAACGGGTGAGGTGGGACTGGGGGCGAGTGCTGAAGAGGAATAAGTAGGATTGAAACGTTGCCTGAGGAATACTTGTGGCAAAACCCAGAGAGAGAAAGAGAGAGAGAGAGAGAGGAAGAAGGAAGAGGAGGAGGAGAAGGAAGGAAGGAAGGAAGGAAGGAAGGAAGGAAGGAAGGAAGGAAGGAAGGAAGGAAGGAAGGAAGGAAGGAAAAAAAGGAAAGGAAAGAAGGAAGGAAGAGAAAGAAAGAAAGAAAGAAAGAAAGAAAGAAAGAAAGAAAGAAAGAAAGAAAGAAAGAAAGAAAGAAAGAAAGAAAGAAAGAAAGAAAGAAAGAAAGAAAGAAAGAGAAAGAAAGAAAAGAAAGGAAGGGAGGAAGGAGAGGGAGGGAGGCCGGGGAAGGGAAGGGAAGGGAAGTTAAGGAACGAACTAAGGAAGGAAGGTGATTGATAGTAGTCAGGAAATAGCCCCTGGGGCATCCTGGAAAACCTTTTCTGCGGTGGCCTTTTTTTGTGCATGTGAATCCCTGGTAGCCTCGCGCTCTGTTGAGGGACTGGGGTGGTGACTAGCAGGACTTGGTCCTCAGAACCGTCCATTAATCAGACCTTAGACTTCAGCCTGGCCATGAAGGCGCGGTAGCGACTCCCATGCAGAAAATTCGTTTTCCCTCATCCTACTCAACCCCACCCCCTTCTTAATTCGGTTTGGTTAATGGCATTAAACCAGGCGAAGAAATCATATAGATGGATTAGTCTTACTGAATCCCAGGCGGTAACTCAATTACAAGAGCCTGCTGTGGTTTTCAAGACCAGGAGTGTGGGCTCCCCCTGCTCCCAGTCCAGGTCTAAAGGTCGGCAACCCTCTAAACTCAATTTGCAGCCTCCATCCTCAGTCTGAGAGGAACTCCAGGCCCATTTTTCTTGTAAATAATATCTAATAATCTGGAGCTCGATGACACAATGTGATTATCCAACCCAAAGTTAGACCATTAATTAATATCAGTTGTCTGGGAAGGAAAACATTTCTCTTCAAATGATCGAATTCAAAAGGGTTGGAGGTTTAGATGGGTTTAGAGGAAAGGTGGAGGGGAAGAGGAGTCCTACCCCAAATCTCAGCATTGTGCAGTATACCCATGTAATGAACCTGCACATGTACCTCCTGTATCTAGAATAAAAGTCAAACATTTAAGAGTCATAATAATTTACACCCAATAACAGTAATCATCAATTTAGCTGCATGCTAAATGCTTTACATCATTATCTTATTCCATCTTCACAACAACCCTAAGGACATGTTTGTTCTGTTGTTATTTTCCTTTCACAAATAAGGAAAATGAAGCTCAGAGAGGTAAAGTAGCTTGCCAGGAGGTCACACAGCTGGTACATGGGGGAGCATAGATCACAAAGATAGGCGGCAGGCTAGGATACCTGGTGGGTCTGTCTCTAAAACCAGTGTTCATCTGTTATACCACTTGGTCTCTCAAAACTCCTATCAGCCTCTTAAAAAGAGGTGGGAGGCACATTTTCACTGGTCCTGTCTGCGAATTCTAAACTCCTAGATCTTTTAAAACTTCCCTAGCCCAGCACGTTCAATCAAAAGCATACACACACATACTCCTCTGTTGTGTACATACCATTTACTTTGTCCACATCCCTCCAATAAGTAACAATACCTTATTTTGGGAAAAGGGTCAGTTTCTGTCTTGGAAGATATTAAGCATGGCATTGATGTGGACACCAGGTGTCTCAGCTTTCCTGCCACGTTAAGATGTATAGGAAAGTTCTCTCCACAGATAAGATCCCTGTCTAAGCCCTATCGACAATGACACCTCTAGCAAGGGCAACTTCCAGCTGGAAGCTAGATATCATTCTGTTCCTTAAAGGAGACTAATCTTCAATATATGACCAAACCTAGGTTAGTTAATATGATCAAGGTGAGTTGAGATGTCTGCTTCGGAAAATTAGTGGAGTCTATCTGTCCATAAACACAAACAGGTAAAATACAGCGTTTTTCTTCACTGTAAACCACCCTGGGAAAGAAATATCAGAAGATAAAGGAAATACTTCATGCAAGAACAATATGGTGGTTTGTGTCCATATAGAGACAAATCAATGACATCATAAGGACGTTCATGTCAGAGACCAAGGATTATGAATATTCAAGTGCAGGGACAAACATTCTTATCTAAACCAAGCTTCTGAAGATTCTGCTAACGAGGTCACTGGCAGCTTGTTCTGTGAAAGGAATGGGGGACTTTCTCTCTTCAAAGCCCCATGAGATATTTAATATGAAAAAAGTGTTGTTGGAATTGACTCGGAAAAAGGCATGCTCCAGTGTCCAGCCCCCAAGTTACTTGGTAATGCAGGATGGTCAGCTGGAAGATCTGACATCTGTGTGAGGATGGTCGGAAGGTCTTTTCCTGCCCCCAAAGGGATTCAGTCTTGAAGCATCTCAAGGAAGACCTGGCTTAGCTTATAGTACTTCCCCTTTCCCACCCAGATCCATCTCCCTCATCCCATCGTAGTGGAAGTACCCTCAGTTTTCAGTTTAGCAATTTGCACTTATCTGGTCACTAGACCTCTCTGTGCCTTGTCACTTTGGTAAAATGTGTCCCATTCTGTCTGTCTCTGCTGCTCTTATGAGAGAAATTCCATTGACCCGGTAGAGCATGGGGTGCAGAGTTATTCCGTGTAGTAGAGTGAATTAGTCCTGGAATTAAAGCGATATTCTAAAACAAAATGCTGCATGGCCGTGCCTCTAAAGAGGACTGGGTTGCTTTCTGGAATAAAGGACAGAGGCTTTACTACTTGGTAGTGAAGTGGAAAAGGTCCTAAGAGGCTCACCCCCTTGGCCCTATTATCTCAGTGTCAGTCTCCTACTAGTCTACAAATGCCTCAAGATACCAGACTCTGGATTCCAGGTTTGCTCATCCTACAGCAGTTCTGAGCAATGTTTCTGGGCAAGAGGCCACATGGTTCCCTTGTCTGTGCTAGAGGGTAAAGTTGGAGTGAGCAGGAGGGCAGAGGACACATACACTTAGGGGTTTTTTTCTGGCAGTTTTGGACTACCTGGGTGGAGAGACATTGTCATCAGGCACCACTACATTAGATACTTTAGTGATAAGACTGCTTCTCACTGGATAAAACACGTTTTTCATTTGTGAAAACATTTCACAGCAGAAAGCTGCTTCAAAAGGAGGCAGCCTGGCAAAAGCTACACTTCCAGCCAAGGTGCCTGAGATAAAGAAAAGCCCACTGGGCCAAGATCTGGGAGGTGGAAGCCACTTTAATTTTTACGCTTAAGTCTCAACAATTTGAATGTTCAGATCCAAATGCCAGAGCTGTGAAAGGCATTCATTTCTGATTCAAACCCTGCAGTGTTTATCTATATCATGATTTAAGGTTCATTTTTATGGGATCTCCGATGAGTTGGTGGATTTCTATAACATAGGAGCTGGAAAACATAATCTCCAACTCCCCAACTCTTGGCCACCGTGGCAGTTTTAAAATGGGACATTGAAAGGTGGCCACTACGTCCTCCCCTCTTGATACTGACTGGGTTTGTAACTACTTCAGCCCATAGAGTATGGTAGAAGTGCTACTCTGTTACTTTTAAGTTAGGTGAGAAGAGGCCATGTAGCTTCTGCCTGGCCCTCTTTGGAATGTTTGCTCTGGGAAAAGCCAGCTACCATGTATGAAGTTTGTCCACACTGAGGCTGCCATACCAGAGAGTTCACATTTAGGCTCACCAGTCAGCCATGCTAGCTGAGCTCCCAGATAACAGTCAGCATTGCTGGCAAAGGGAGAGATCTGTCTTGGATGTCAAGTACAATCATACCACGAGATAACTGCAGCCCCAGCTGACATGTGACTGCAACTTTATGAGAGATCCCTCAGTGGAGAACTACTCAGTGGAGTCCTCCTCACATTCCTAACCCATAACATTGTGTTTTTCATTTCTAATTTGTTTTTAACTACTCAATTTGAGGGTAATAGGCTATGCAGCGATAGTTACTGGAGTCGTGACCAACAAGTTCTCCTAATCCTGTATATACGTATATGCCACTCCACCTTGCAGAGCTAATATCTATTTCCCTCACCCTTGAATCCAGGCTGTCCTTGTGACTTGTAATGTGGCTAAAGTGATCTTATGCCAGTTTCAGTCCTCACCTTTAAGAAACTTGGCAGATGCACTTCCCTCAAGGGGAAGCCAGACACCATGTAAGAAGCCAGACACCCTGAGACTCAAGTTGTAAGGAAGCCCGGGCTGACCATATGAGGAGTCCATGTAAGAGGGAACTGAACAATCCAGCTGATGGCAAGAGCTGAGGCTCCAGACATATCACACCAATGAAGCCATCTCAGTCAGCTCCTAACCATTCGAGCTGTGAGCCTCCAGATTTCACAGGACGCCAAAGAGCCATTCCTGCTGCACCCTGTCCCCATTCCCAACCCACAGACTTGTGAGCAAATTGGTGGTTGTTCTAGGTCACTTAGTTTGGGAGTGCTTTGTTACACAGCAATAGGTAACTGAAATGAGAAGTCCAGAAAGATTTTCAGATCAAGTCTTCTCTGTTCTCTCTGTTTGCCTGCTATAAACCCGAATGGGTTTTAGAGTGAGACAAAGTTACAAGACAGAGCGATGTCAATGATGTATCCAAAAGCAGCTTAACACTAAGACCTTTCCAATCTACACCAAGCAGATATGTGATTTTCTGCCTCCTGTAAAATTGACATTTGGGCCATTATAATGTAATGTTGGGATGCCTGTCAGGAATGAACATCTTTAAATGTTTGTCACTTTCTTCTCCAGTGAAGAAGGAAACAATGAGTTACAGCTTTTTCAAAGATTCCGTCTCATTCCCAACCAGTATCACCGGGCAGCACTGGATCTTCTCCCAGAATCCCTATCATTCCACGGCATTCAGAATCACCTGTGTCAAAGAGGAATGGGTAATCAAAGTTGGTCTTTTCCTCATAGCATGCTCCCGATATTCACTACATCTGAAATTGAGGACCTTGCCATTTTCTCTCCCAGGAAGTAACACACAAAAGACTTTGGCCTGGGTCAGTTTCCAGGAGATTTTCAGGTCTTGTTCTTGTCTTCATTCTAGCAGTCATACAGACAGTGGTAAAATAAAACAGCTCGGGAAAGAAAATTTTATTTCACAAAAAAATTATTGGGTAGAGTAGTAAGTTGTTAGCCCCTCGTATTTGCCTATATCTTGAATTCTCTCAACAAGATTGTAAATTCGTAGAAGAAAAGGACTCTGTGAAATTCCTCCAAGAGTAACTTGTCCCATGCCCAACCTGTGGTATAACAGTGCCTGGCACATAAGAGGCACAATAAATATCCTCATCATTATAATGTTATTTGTTTAATTTACTAGTATGTACTACATATTTCTCCAGAATATAGCACTTTATACTGAAAGCAACCCTCTGAGTGAATGACTATTATTATCTCCATTTTCCAGATGAGGAAACAAGCTCAGAGAGATGGAGCAACATATCCAAGATTATACAGCTAGTAAGAGGTGCACCCAGACAGGATTGAGATGCAAGTAGACCCTTCTGCTTCCAAAATCCCTGCTCTTTCCACAATATGACACTGAATATTTTGTTAATATTATGAAAGAAAAAATACCTCTAAAATTTCCCTTAAGATAAAGTCAAACATTAGAGAAAGGGAAGAGATCTCAGGGCTTACTGGGCTTTCCTTTGTTTTCTGTCAGTGCCTGACCCGTGCCCCTCCTCACACCCCGCTACCCCCCACCCCCACAGTGTGGCAGACATAAAGGAGTGCTGTCCAGATTCTCCTCCCAAGAAAGGCTTGCTGCCCAGCTGTGGGGAGTGCAGTCACTAGGTAGCTTCCCGCTCTCAGCTCCCTCACGGTTTGTCTGCTGTGGAACTGCTTCCCCTGAGGTCATTCCCTTCCTAGGGCAGCCCACATTCCATGAATGAGCAAAGCCTGGCCATTTTAGATCAACACAGGCACTCTGACAGACACTATTCACTCCAGAGCTCCCTGCCAGGTAGGCTAAGGCTTCGTTGGTCCTGCTTCACAGTTCAACTTCTCCCTTTGCCCAATCCAGCCTCCTCCCACTTCCTTTCACAGTTGTTGATCCCTAATGAAAACGTCTTCCACCACAAACTCCATCTGCTTTCAGAGATTCCCATCTGTGACACATTCTCTCTCTGTTTCTCTCCAACCCTGTCTTACTGCCCACGATTTTGGTGAAGAAAGATTCTGGAAATCTTCCTCTTCCTCAGATAGTTGAAATGATCACTGCCTTGCCAGGCCTTCTGCTTCTGATCCTTTGTCTTCTTGGGTAGCTTCTTGGAGTCTTCTTTGGAGTGCCAGGGGTTGGGACATGTGAAGAGCCCGTACACACAGCTAGTACTGTATACAACTGTTACATTTTAGAGAAAGAGAAGTGACTTACAGATGGTCAAGAAATAACAAGCTGGGTTTCTAATGATAAGACACTTGGACCTATACTTTCCTTCACTTGAAACTGTAACCTACTTGGTATGATTTTACACGGTGCAGAAGGGATGTGTCTGGCACATGGCTGAAGTGACTTTACCCATTACACTGTTGTCATAACTGTACCTGCCATACTGTAGCTAACTGCGGTCTTCTCTAAGAGACCTCCCTAGTCATGTACTCTTGTCAGTATCCCACGTGTGGGATTCTTTATTCTTCCCCATTTTACTTCTCCCAGTGCAGTCTCTGCTGCTACTTCCCTTTCCATGTTCTCATCCCCTCTCTCACTATGAGGATCTTGCATGATTGTTTCTTATTACATTTTTTTCTCTATTTATTCCACTGTATTCTATAAGGCCTTTTCCCTCCCTACATTGCCCAGCTTGCAAGGTAAGGATTCACTGTCGTCTACTTTGGGGAGGCAACTCAGATCAATAATAGGAGGTGTGCCTTACTGTTGCTAGGACAGCAAAAGAGAATCTCCTTGGAGGGTCCCCACTTACTATAAAAGAAAAGAAATGACAGCATCATTTTCCTTTGCTTTAGGCATGCACCAGAAGCATTGTCAAGGCAGCAAGACTAATGACCCAAAATAAGGGAGGAAATTAATATATGGTGCTTTATATAAACTGTCATTTCATCCTTGTACCTTTTCTCAGTATTACATAGTGTCACCCTTGATTTACAAGTAATGAAAAGAGCTTGGAAAGGGTAATTTACCAGCTTAGGTTCCCATATCTATGTAATAGCACTAGCAGTATTTGAACCCAGGTTATTCTGTTGCAAAATCCAATACTTTTTGCCTATCAGATGCTGACACTGTCAAGAAGGCTACGGTTGGCATGGGCCAGAGGATTCTGAAAGAATCCATGGATAGTGAGTGATGCTTTGTCTTTTTTGGTAGTGAAGAGGACATTTCTGAAAACCACATCAAGGCACACTAATCAAGAAAGCTATGGCACTGTGACTAAGGACAGAGGAATCCTCTCCAGAGGCTTCCTTAGCCACACTCATAATCCTACACTGCTAGTCTTTGTTCTTTCTTCTGGGGTACTGTGCTGGATTGCCTCATGTCAACTCGGCGACCACTTCTGGTTAAGGCTGGGAAGTAGGTTTTCAGAAGCTCCTTGCTTGTATGGTTCCAGGTTAGAGTTTGCCACTGAGAGAAACTCACTCAAGACTTGGAATGTGGGAGTGAAGCAGAAGTCATTGTTCTCAGGAGGCTGTGACAGTCAGACAGTGTGGCTTCACAGATCTCTCTATGAGGTCCCACTTCCTATCAGCCTTATGTAACTAGACCTGGCGACTTCTCAGAATTCTTGTGAGCTTTGGTCTCCTCACCTCCTCCAGTGTTTCAAGTTAAAGTCATTAGAGATATTTGTCTGATCCTCCAGCATGAATCTCCCAGACTTTCACTCTCCTAGCTCCTCCTACTTTTTATGAACCCAGTTTCTAAAATATATTAAATTCCTCATCATTGTAACATTTCGGTGGCTCTATTTTCATGACTGTACCCAAACTGATGCAGGTACCCACCCTGAATTTCACCACTAGTTCTGTGTTATTATAAAGTGACTCCCTAGGAAATAATGTAACTAAAGTCCATACAAAGGCCTTTTTTCTTCTTCTTTAGAAACCAAACAGAAGGCTCTGGGAAGATATCAACCTAAGCATGTGTTGTTTCCCATTGTCAGCGCCAGGCTACCTGCTTCTCCTCAACCTAATGGCTACTGAAGCCGAAGGAGAAGAGCTGGATATGAGTGGGGGTCCTAGACATTGTGGGAAGACTCAACAGAAATAAGGGTTGTCAGGCTTTGCCCCTTGAGCAAAGCCTGGATCCAGTACTAGAAAGGCCCAGCACAAAGAGACTAGGGGACTGGGAAAACAACATTATACTTGTGTTCCTGGTCTCCTAAACCTTCAAGAGGCCAAGAAGGAATGAACTAAAGGAACAGACAGGGTCCCTGTAGACCTGGGAAGGCAGTAGCTTTCTCCAGGTACTAGTTTCCCACTACTCGATGGTTTACTCCCCCTTGGGGAGCTCCCCTTCTAATATGAGCTGACCTCAATGTGCTGACAACAAAATGCTTTGTAACCATTTCTATGGGTTCAGCAATCACCAGTCAGAGAGGTAAATTGAGCAATGTATACCTAAAAAAATTAAACTGATGGGAGGAGAGACAAGCGACAACTTGAAAACCATGACTACCAACAACAATAGCAAAATAGGAGCATATAAGGAGATACACGCACAGCATAAAAATGACTTTCTAGAACTGCAAACAACAATGTGATTTCCCAAATAAACAGTTCAGTAGATGCATTTAAGAAGAGGATTATGGCTGAGACCCAAAACAGTGGCCTGGAAGATAAAGTGGAAGAAGAATCACAAAGCACAAAGTCAAAAATATAAAGACAATGAAATGATGAGGAGAAACATAAGAACCTTGGAAGATAGATCCTGAAAAATAAGAAGTCTCCTAGAAGGAGAAAAGAGAAGAAATATAGGAAAATCTGTGATTTTTTTTGTTGTTGTTGTTAAAGACAATGGAAAAGAGCTTTTCTGAGCATAACAACTATACAATTTAAATGAATGATTTAAAAATATGCAAAAATAACTGTTTTGGAGTATATACCCAAAGGAAAATGAATCGGTCTACTAAAAAGACACATGCTCTTGTATGTTCATTGCAGCTTTGTTCACAATAGCAAAGACGTGGAATCAACCTAAATGCCCATCAACAGCAGACTATATAAAGAAAATGTGGTACCTATACACTATGGAATACAATACCGCTAAAAAAAAAAATGAAATCATGTTCTTTGCAACAACATGGATGCAGCTGGAGGCCATTATCCTAAGTGAACTAATGCAGAAACAGAAAACCAAATACCGCAGGTTCTGACTTATAAGTGGGAGCTAAACATTAAATACACGTGGACACAAAGATGGGAACATGAGTTGGGAGGCTGTACCTGTCAGATACTATGTTCGCTGCCTTGGTAGCAGAATCATTCTTACAACAAGCCTCAGTGACATGCAATTTACCCATGGAACAAACCTGCACATATACTCACTGAACCTAAAATAAAATAGAAAAGAAAAAGAGGAAATTACAAAATATACTCCTAGAACACCATTGAATCAAAAGTGAAATTATAAACTACGTAAACAGCTATTAAAAAGAACATTTTATTCCAAAATCTATGTGATACAAAGAATGTTGTACTCAGAAAAAAATTATATTTTTTTTTTTTTTTTTTTTTTTTTTTGAGACTGAGTCTGGCTCTGTCGCCCAGGCTGGAGTGCAGTGGCCGGATCTCAGCTCACTGCAAGCTCCGCCTCCCGGGTTTACGCCATTCTCCTGCCTCAGCCTCCGGAGTAGCTGGGACCACAGGCGCCCGCCACCTCGCCCGGCTAGTTTTTTGTATTTTTTAGTAGAGACGGGGTTTCACCGTGTTAGCCAGGATGGTCTCGATCTCCTGACCTTGTGATCCGCCCGTCTCAGCCTCCCAAAGTGCTGGGATTACAGGCTTGAGCCACCGCGCCCGGCTTATATTCTTTTATTTAATTATTTATTTTTACTTTAAGTTCTGGGATACATGTGGTGAGCGTGCAGGTTTGTTAACGTGGGTATACATGTGCCATGGTGGTTTGCTGTACCTATCAACACGTCATCTAGGTTTTAAGCCCTGCATGCATTAGGTATTTGTCCTAATGCTCTCCCTCCCCTTGCCCCACACCACCGACAGGCCCCAGTGTGTGATGTTCCCCTCCCTGTGTCCATGTGTTCTCATTGTTCAACTCCCACTTATGACTGAGAAAAAAATTCTATTCTTAAATGTTTTCGGTATTAATAAACAAAGATGAGAAGGTAAATGAGCTTAAAATTCATCTTATAATATTTGGAAAAGAACCACAAATTAAACTAAAAAGAACTAGGAAAGCCTTTGATAACATAAAAGCTGTAATTAATGAAATAGCCAAAAATTGTTCTTTGAGAAATAAAACAGATAATCATCTTGCAAGTATAATTAAGAAAAAAGGAATAAATATTTACAGGACTTGAAATGAAAAAACAGACACAACCACAGAGGAGAAAATTTTAAATAATTATAAAAGAAACTACATGAAACTCTGTAACAACACATTTGAAAACCTAGAGAAAAAGGAAGATTTTTTTAGAAAGCTAAATTAACCCCACAAGAAGTATAAAAATTGAATAGGTCAGTTATCAAATAAAAGAATTAAATCATGAGTAAACATCTACCACTGAAACAGTCATCATAGCAGAGAGAATCATTTGTTTCAGGTCAACTCTTTTCTTTTAAAACAAGTAATTTTACTGTCATTTAAACTCTTATGGACCACAAAAAATAAAGTAAACCCCTTAATTCTTTTTTATAAAGCCAACCTAAATTTAATATCCAAACCTAAAAGGAAGAACACAAAAAAGAAATCTTTAGGCACTAATTCTTGGGTGTAAATGCTGACATTCTGAATAAAACATTAGCAAATACAATCCAGCAATCTTTCAATAAAGTGTAATTATAATCAACTAGAGTGTGGTGGATTACAGTATAGGTTCCAGTTCTTCACTCCTCCCTGTGCTCAGGTATTTTTACATGGTGTACATTTCCCTGCTCCTTAACTTTGAAATCAGCCAACTGACTTGCTATGGCAAATAAAATGAGATGGAAATATGCCACTTCCCAGCCTAGGCGTTAGGAAACTTTGTGCATTTTCTCTTTCCCTCCTGTGTCTCCGCAGTCACCTGGAGACTAGGCTGGCTAGCCTACTTGCCTGGCTAGCCTGCTTGCCTTGTCAGGAGGGTAAGAGTTACTTAGGGCAGAGCTGCACTTGCCATTACAACCTGAAGTAAAGCAGCCCCAACAGACCTACAGTGACAATCAGAGCCACTCGGCTCAACCCAAACTGGATCAGCCAGACCCCAGCTAACCTGAAGACACATAAGCAGTAACAAATGATTGCTGTTTTTAAAGCCACTGAGATTTTGACTGGTTTGTTTCATAGAAATTACTAACTGACATACATAATTGAATTTGGAAATGCAAAGGAGTTTCAGTATCGGTAAATCTATCAACATAATTAATTACGTCAATACCTTAAAGAGGAAAACCATATGAGTGATGATATCAAGAAAGGCTTAAAAGTCAATTGATAAAATTCAGCTACCTTCCTAATAAATTTCTAAGCTAAATAAGATTAGAATAAAATCTTTTAAAATAGTACAGATTGTTTAACAAAAACGGATGCGAAATATAATCCCAAATGGCAAAGCACTGACTTGTTCAAATAAAATTCAGAACAAGACAAGAATGCCTCTTATCTTTGTTTATTACTCAACATTGCCTTGGATGGTCTAGTTAATAAAAAGACCAAAAAGTAAATGAATATAAACATCAGAAATGATATCTATTTCTTTGTCTGCTAATGGTATATTTGTATAGCTAGAAAACCAAACACTCTAGTAAAATCGATGAGATTTATTCAAAGAATGTGGTACCATAAAGGAATACAAGGTTACTGTGAAACAAATAGTGTATCTCTATTCAGACAACAAACACCAAGAAATAGAAATGAGAAACATTATATTCACAATAATGAAAATAACCTATGTAATACACTGCACTGAATTTAACAAGAAAAGCATCAGACCAGCGTGAAGAAAATTGCTCTACCTTACTGAAGGATGTAAAACAAAATCTGAAAATAAGGAATGAATGAATGAATAACAAAACTTTATATCATAAGACCTCAGTTCTCCCAGTCAATATTATTTTTTAAATTCCAATTGAAAATTCCCAGGGTGGTTTTTTTAGGGGAAAAAAATGAGGGCATTTATATAATATAATCTTAATACTTATATAAAAGAATAAATACCCCAGAAAAGTCATGAAAAATAATAATAATGAGAGAGAAATATCTTAACCAGATATGAGAATATACTCTAAAGTCATTGTAATTAAATCAAAACATGGTAGTGGCTTGGGAGTAATAGATGATCAGATCAAAGGAACAAAATAGATAATGTGGAATTGAAAAGCATATTTAAGCGTTTAATACATGACAAAGGTGATGTTTCATTTCAGTGGGGAAGAGATGGATTGCTAGTGAACAGTGTGGATGCAACTGGCTATTAACTTAAAATCAAGTTGAACCTCTATTTTACACCTAAAAGCAATATAGTTTCCAGATAAATACATATTTTAATGTAAAAATAGTAAAAGTCCTGCAAGAAAATCTAGGGAACAACATGCACAATCTAGAAACGGAGAGACCTTAAGATATTTGACTATATACAATTCTTCAAAATTTTGGCAGAAGACATAATAATTAAATCAATAGGTAAACAAGGAATTGGAAACATAGTTGCACCCAGAGAACAGATGAGGGGCTTATAGCTATAATATACAAGAACCTCTTAACAACTGACAAAGAGAAACAACCCATTCAAAAAACAGGCAAATGGTAGGAAGAACTACTTCATAGAGAAGCAAATTCAAATGGCCAATGATTTTTTCAAAAGTCAGACTCATAAGTAAACAGAGAAACTTAAGTTAATGTAACAATGAGATGACTTCTTTTTATCCATAAGACTTACAAAATTTAAAAAGAGCAGTAAGATAAACTGTTGGTGGGATTGCAAGGGGAAATTTGTACTCTCATAAATTACGAGTAGACTTGTAAATATGTTACATGCTTTTTAAAAAGCAATAAGTCAACATTTGATGAAATTAAAAACAATATGCGTATACCCTTCAACCCAGCTATTTCATTCCTAGGAACCTGTTTCAGACTGAAAAAAACCAACAGCATGTAAGAGTATATATATAAAGGTATTTATTGCTATGTTGCTCTTTAGTGGTAAAATATAAATTGGAAATAAAGTGAATGTCCACTAAAAGTGGAATGGTTGAATAAATGAATTTCCATCTATATCACAGAATGCTTTGCAGCCATTAAAAAGAATGAAATAGTGAGACTGCCGTTGATTTGTAGGTTTTATTGAATGGGAGTAATAGTAACGATGATAATAGCAAACATTCATACATGGTATTCTTTTAAGTGCTTTATGTATTTTAACTAGTTGACTGCTCACAACAACTCTATGAGATAGGTTCTATTATAATCCTCATTTTCTCGTGAGGAAACTGAAGCTCAAAGAATCTAAGGCCACATAACTAGTAAAAGGCAAGAAGAGTAAGATACAAAAAGGTGTGAGTAACGTGACACAATTTCTGTAAAATAATCTATAGTAAAAGACAGTCATGGGCATATGTGTATATATACATGTATACATGTTTTATATAATTATATGACACTGGCAATATGGAAATATAATACTCAGCTGGTAGTATGGATTATTATATATGTGTAAAGTATATTAAAAATAATTAAGGAGCCTCAGCATTTCAAAAACAATTTCAAAGAAGTTGCAATTGCTGCTTCAGGTGAGACAAAGAAGGGAAGCCTGTCCCAAGGGAAGTCCCTCCAGATCCTTATCACCAAATATCTCTTGCCCCTCCTTGGTACCCCTTGATACTGTGCTGATCCCTTCCTTATGGTGGGAAGGATCCGCATATGGCAGCGGTACTGTATTTAGAAGTGCCAGGTGCTTCCCTTCCTATCTAAGCCAAGAGACTCTCTGGAATCCAGTCATCACTGTGCTCTGAGACTGCCCAACCGCAGAAGGCTTCCGAGATCCCACTCTTGTGCATAAATCTCAGATCTGGGACATGGAGACAGGGAAAGACCTGCCTCATGTACACATCTCCTTGGGAAAATAAAGTTTCACCTTGGGACAAGTTCTATCCTCCCTCCCATCTACAACAAAGAGATTGAAACTTTACCACCCTCCATCGACACAGACCAGATTCATGCCTACGTTTACAGCGATAAATAAGCAGTGTCCTTCTTAAAGGACTCTTAAAATCTCTCAAAGAGTTTAAGTTCTTGAAGGAAAGATATGCTTTTTATATTCAATAAATATGCATTGAGTGAGGAAAATGATGACATACATGAATAAATCAAAGATAAGGTAAAGAGTGAAGTGTTAAATCATAGAGCTACAAACAAAATACTCTAAGAGTCGTAGTAGGAAAGGGCAAACATTTCCAGAAATGGTTTTGTAAAGAGATGGCATTTGAGCTAAATGCAGTGTTTCTGAATGTGTGGTCAGCATCAGATTCTCTGAGGTTCTTAAGAGCTCCAGATCTACTGAATCAGAAACTCCCGAAATAAGACCCAGGAGTTGGCATTTTAAAGGAGTCTTCCACATCAATCTTATGCACACTATAGTATAGACCATGAGAAATGGGGTAGATTTGGGTGTGCAGAGAAGTGGGGAAGGACACATAGTCAAAGGCAATAGCATGAGTAAAGTTTCCAGGCATAAAAGCAAAATGGAACACAGCGGCTAGTTCAATTCTACCATGAGTGTTGGAAGTGGGGAAGAGGAAGAATGAGAAATAAGATTTGAAAGGTAGGTTAGGGCTAGATCATGGAGGGCCTGGGGGGATGCTGAGTTAAAGAATTTGAACTTTATCCCAAAGGGAAAAATAATTAAGAGATATGAGACAAAACAAAAATATGAGGGCCTAGACTTTCACAGTGCTTCCCAAACCTAGCCATGCCTCAGAATGATTGCTTGCTAAGTCTAGCTTCTGGAGCTCCACCCCAGACTTTCTGAATCAGAATTTCTGGGGATATGGATCAGAAATGACATCTTTAAACAACCTTGTCAGGTGATTCCTGGGTAGCCAGCCTGGCATTGGTTCATGAAATGGAGTTTGGGAACCACTCCTTTACTGGCAAATGCATTCCTAAAAAGTTGTTTGTATGTAGAAATTTTATTAGTGGAGTAATAATTCAAAGTAATAGGCAAGTAGACTATTAAGAGGCAACCTCCTGCAAATCTCCTTGTTCAGCAGAAGAAAAAGAAATCACTTTATTTGGAGTGTTTATATTAAATAAACACCCCATTTAAATGTAAAACCCCTGACAACTTTCCATAACATGTGACAGCACATTCGAATTTCTGGTATTAGTGATGATATATGGTTGTACAAATAGAACATGGGAAAAATAATTCAAAATATTTGAGTTTCCTCTAGATTTATGCAAAATGAATGGCCAGAAGGTAATATTGGAAAAGAGATAGTGCTAGTAGGATGTGATGCTGATAGAGCATGGCTTCAAAATGGACTTATCTACCATGTAGCCCTTTTGAGGTTGCAGGGGAAATTGAGACACCAATATAGGTGGAAACCAGATGGTCACTCATCTCAACTCAAGCTCCAATAAGGATTAGACTATATGACTTCCAAGATTTCTTCTAGCTTTAAGATTTTAAGTTTGTGTTATTTGCACACTATCTACCTTGAAGATGGGCAAAAGGAAAAAAGTGGGCAGGGGATACAAAGTTCAAGGATCAGTCTAATTCATCTTTCTTTTTTCTTTTTTTTTTTTTTTTTTTTTTTGAGACGGAGTCTGGCTCTGTCGCCCAGGCTGGAGTGCGGTGGTGCCATCTCGGCTCACTGCAAGCTCCGCCTCCAGGGTTCAAGCCATTCTCCTGCCTCAGCCTCCCGAGTAGCTGGTACTACAGTCGCCCGTCACCACGCCCGGCTAATTTTTTTGTATTTTTAGTAGAGACGGGGTTTCACCGTGTTAGCCAGGATGGTCTTGATCTCCTGACCTCGTGATCCACCCACTCGGCCTCCCAAAGTGCTGGGATTACAGGCATGAGCCACCGCGACCGGCCTAATTCATCTTTCTAAAAAATGCACAGACACAGATGATTCTGAGGCTGAAGGTTTGTTTCCTAAAGCCATGTGATATTTTAAGATTGTCATTTTCCTTTAAATAAAGCATATCTGTTACTAAAGTGTCTCTTCGTTTTCATGAAAACACGTCGGTTTGGCTAGTTGGAATGCTGGCATAGTAATTTGCTTAGCAAATGCTCAAAAGTCATCGTTGAGCAAGAAATTGCTAGTGTTTAACCTTCCAACAACCAAGCTTGCTTCTTTTCCTCTCAGAGGGTGTCTAACCTCACCCCCAGAACTTTCTAGCTCCCCTTCAATTCCAGCTCCTTCCCTAATGCCCATTGCTATAAACAGGCTAGAAATCAGAGATGAGTTCTGACAGCAATATTTCAGGAAGGAAATGGAATCCAAGCAAGTCTTTTGTGCACCTGGGTTGGAATCTCTCTTTCACAAGGTCTGTCTGAACTATAGGAATACCTGCCCTGTGCAGCTTTATATTACTCTCCACGGCTGCACAGCAGACAAGCAAAACACAGATAACCAGTGCTCTGACCCAAATTCACATTCACAGAGTAATGAGTCAGGAAGGACAAGGCACCTAGAATAGAGCAGTTTCAGGTAGAGTAGTTGATAAAGGGTTAAATTTAACATTGAAGTGCTTTCTTGCTAGCTAGTTCCTTAGCTTTTGGGTGAGAGGGTACAAGGAAAGGAATTAATTCCCAAACATTACTGTGCCTTGATCAGTGTGTTGGGAGCATGGAGTTGTATTTTTATTTGGAGGCTATGTCCTGCCCAGACATTTGTCTCCCCACCCTAGGCCAAGGAAACCTGGGCCTGGGTTACCTAAGAGGATACCAATTCCCATAGCATTTTCCCCAATGAGTTTGGTTTCACCTACCTTAGAAGTGGAGACGCAATGGGCCTGGTGGTGAGAAACAAGCAAGATTCCACCATGGACCAAAATCTTAAAAGGCCCTGTTGTTATTAGTGCCCACAGTCACTTGCTCCCAGGCCAAGGGTAGGAAGCTTCTTGGTCATGTCGTCACTGTGCGTTTCTGTGGTTTGCAATAGTCTGCATCTGAGCCAAAGCACCCCCAACACCCTAATCCCCTCCTGGCTTCAAGGGCTCCAGGCTGGAAAAGCAAATAGTCCAGAGTGATTGCAGGGGCCAGCGGACCCTATGCAGTTCATATCAGACTGTTCTGAGGAGTGGTAAGTCACTGGGTCTATATTGCAGCTATTTTTAGTGAAACTGAATTCCTTCCCCAAGTTCTCTTGCTTCCAACTTGTTCTAAGTGTAGGAGACCAGCTGTGGTCAGATCATCTTACTGGACCAAGGCTCTGTCAAGGCGAAGGGACCAAATCAGGGAGGTGGAGCAAAGAGCTCATGGCTGTTGGCGCTTTGGCTCTTTCTCACTGTCTCAGACATCTCCAGAGCAGTAGGATCCTTTGGAAAGGAAAGTGTCACTACACAGTGGAGTGGGGATTCCCCTCTAATCTGGCGGAAACTTGACAGGTAGATGACATGAGAGGGAAAAAAATCGAGAAACTGGCAGACCTTTCCGTTTTTCCCCTCAATTCCTAAATACACACACACACACACACATCAGATTCTACAGGCCAAACCCAGATCTTGGACAGACTTGCCAGAAGGGTCTAGAAAAGAATGTCATCATCCACGAGCCAGGCCAGAGGTGAAAGTATGAGGAGGACTAGTGCCTAGTCACTTTCCAGCTGTCATTTGTTATTCTAAGAGGGAGTTTTAATGGGGAAAAAAAATTCCAGGAAGATTGATTTTGGCTTTGAACTTTGGCAAGAAGTGTTAATTCAGAAGAGGCAGTTCTCTGGGCTCCTGAGGGTGCCAACTTCTTTCCCTGGCTTCATCTAGGTAAGTATTTTACCAACCGTGGGCTATGACCCATTAGACAGTAATGAAATCTATCTAGTGGGCCATCATCAGCATTAAAAAATGAAAAAAAAATAAAATGTATAAAATTATTTTTAAAAGTTTCACAGAAAATACTCACTGTTACTATATGCAATGGAGTGTATTCCACATAGTATGTTCTGTAAAACTTTCGTTTCTTCTATGTATGTGTGTACTCAATCACTGCATAAAATGTATTTTTTTTACTCGTGGTCACCATAAAATTCTACTTTTTTGGAAAACACTGCTTTAGATGATTCGGTAGAGAAGCGCATGAAGATAAATCATTTAGCACTCCCAATTTTATGAATACTACTACTGTTACTATAACCACTATCTTAGGGGTGTTCATTTTATGTCAGCACTATTCTAAGTATTTCATTTTCATCATTTTCTTCAGCTGTTATCATAACCTTCTGTGATAAATTTATCTCAGTTTCACAGAAGCAACAGCAGAGGCTCGATATCAAGTTCAAGACCTATCAAGAGGAAGTGCTGGGGTATAAACATAGGTCTGTCTGTCTCCAAAGCTCGTGCTCTAAAAAATTCTACACTATTTCCCTCCTTAATTGGTCAATACATAGTTAATCCTATTTGTTAAACAGATATGAAAATCTTGGCTGTGCTGGTAGCTTTATGTAAAATCAAATGAAAATGTTTAGAAAAATAATTTCAGATTCCGAGAAACTTCTAGTAACCTCTTATTTAAAAAGATGGTTTAATTTTGAATTAGTTCACTATTTTACTCAGAACCTCACACCCCCAAACTGAGCCTCAAGACTCTCTAATGAACATGTGAAAGATCACCTGAAGGAATATGATTTTAAGGCACTCTATTTTCATGGCCTTACCCCTCTAGTTACTTCCATTCTATTCCACACAGAAATCTTGTCCCAGGGCGCATTTGGTTTTTTGTCTTTTTATAGTTTGAGCTAAATCAGTTCAACCACTTTTTGAGTTGATGAGGAAAAAAATCATAGTTATTCTACTTCCAAAATAAGCTTCTCTTTTGGGTACACAGAAAGCTCAGAAAAGGCTGAAAGTTTCAAACTTCCCACTACACATATGGGGACTACTAGGTCCTCATTACTTTCAAATTTACTTTAAAAATTCCTAGTGATTTGCTCATTTTGCAAACTCCTATGTTCTGTTGTCATTTTTGTAATTTCATGGCACAGACGCTGCGTGCATGCCCAATATGCTATAGACCAGAGGTACTGGTTTCCATGAACTGGTTTCAAGTGGAAAGTGTGTTGTGGGGAGAGGGAGAAAGGTTAAGTAGGAGGAAAATATTGAATACAGCCTCCCGCAGAGCCCCTGTGGGAGTGCAGGTGAGATGAAAGATGCCCCAAAGGGAAGTATTTCCTGGCTGCTTGTGTGGATCAGAGCTACACCACATGGCTACTGGCTTCACAATGGTATTTTCTCCAAACCAGGGAAAGCTGAAACCTGACCTAACTGGCGATTAGCTTCTCTGTAGCAGATCCTGGCCTTTCATCAGAGCTTCTCTGATCTTCTTTGCTTGGAATGAAAACTAATGGACTCATAAACACATGCGGAATTTCCAGGCAAGAAGTTCTCCATTGTTACCAGTGACATGGCCAGATGCTGGGGTCACAGGTGCTGTCAGGAATCCAGCCCAAATCTCAGCTCCCCAGCATGCAGGCCCTGCAGCTTCCTGGCTGGGCTTGGCTCTTAGGGGCAGACATTCACCCCCACCTGTAGCCACATCCTTCCGATGCTTTTCAAAACAGGAACAGTTGTCTCAGTCCTTGCATTCTCCTGGCTATTCTATTTTTGCCGGGATGGAATAGGATATTGCAGGGCTTCTCCGGCCAGAGCTGGGCAGACTTGTCTAAAGGGAGCCCAGGACTCCCTGCCCCAGGGCTCCCCACCCCAGGGCATGCTCCTGACTGTATCTGTTGCAGTCACCACATTCATGGAAGCAGTGTGGAAAGGACAAAGGAAAGGGGCTCTACTTAGCAACCTTACCACTCTGCTGAAAGCTTCGATGAACAAAAGGACATTTAATAATAGAATTCCTCCTCTGGTATTTATAGCACCAATTGCTCAAAGCTGTTTTAGGTTTTATTTTTTAAATCCAAGCCTTTGTCACAATCTCCCCAGGAACTGGAGCAGAAGCCAGGTATTAGTAACTCCCCTTTACAGACCAGGAGACTGAGGAATCAATGGAGAGAGAGTCTTCCCAGTATGGACAACAAGCAAAGACAGCTGAGAGCTGTCTATGTCTGAAAGCACAGAGCCCATTCAAACACTGTGCCAGGATGACGAGGCTGTGGTCCTTAACTCACCGACTCACTAACTTAATCATCCATTCACCTAACATTAAGTTCTGATTATTTCCTAGCCACTGCACTAGGCACCAGGGATACAGAGACAAATATGTTATGCTCTCCTGTTTCTTCAACAAACAAATTTCAAGGAAACAAAAGAAGGAGGGCAAACTTAATGATTGAAAGAGATTTGAAATATACATGAACCAAATGTAATGTGTGGACCTTGTTTGGATCCTGAATCAAACATACCAAATGCAAGAACATGTTTATGAAACAAGAGGGAGTGGATATTTAGTCATTACGGAATTGCTGTTAATTTTTTAGATGTGATATAGTTACTGTGTTAAAATTACCTTACCACTTAGGGATATATACCAGAGCATTTATAGATGAAACGACATGATGGTTGAACTTAAAGGGAATGGGTAGGGGATATAAAAGAACCAAGAATGCCCTTGAGTTGATGATTGTTGCAGCTGAATAATGGGTATGGGGTAGTTAATTGTACATTTCTCTTTAGTTTTGTGTATGCTTGAAAATTTCCACAATAGATGCATATTTTTAAAACAGAAGTCATGGTACGGTAACTGCCTTCAAGGAACTCCCAGAGTCTACATTCCCCAGAGACGCTTATTGACAGCCATTTTTGATGAGCTCAACCTCTCCTGAGCTAGAGAGGTCAACATCAAATAATGTAAGGCCCCAGCATAGGGCCACAAGTTCAGAAACAAGTTAGCTGGAGCACTGCAAGGCAGGACAGGAGTAACTCTGACTGATGTGGGTCTTGATGTCATTTCTCTCCCCATCAAAGACTCACCAGGTGATGTTTGAACTGGAAGGGTCCTAAGGTCCTCAGATAGGGAAACAGGCTGAGAGGCTGGAAGTGCTTCCCCAATGCTACACAGCAAACAAGTGATAAAATGAACAGTCTAAAACTGGGGCCTTTGACTTCCCTAACAGGACCCTATTTTTTAAACATGTATAATATGCCCCCTACATGCCAGCAATCATGCTAGGTACTATTATGTTGTAATTTCATCATTAGATTCTCGAATACCGAGAAATCCATATTTACTCCTTTCTGCTGCACTTAGTCCAGTATCCCCCACACAGTAAACACTTGACTGGAGTTGGATTTAATTAGGGTTGGGTCCTGAAGAACAATGTTTGTTTGTCATTAGGATGGTAGGTTTTAATCCAAATACAACGGCTGTCTTTTTAAAAAAGGGAAATTTGGACACAGAAACAGAATTATGTATAGGGAAGACGACGTGAAGGGAGATAAGGAGAAGACAGTCATCTACAAGTCAAGGACAGAGGCCTGGGACATATCCTTCCCTCATACCTCCCTGAAGAAACCAATCTTGCTGACACCATGATCTTGAACTTTTAGCCTCCAGGTCTGTGACACAAAACATTTCTGCTGTTACAACCACCCAGTCTGTGGTACTTTGTTATTGCAGACCTAGAAAACTAATACAGTTTATATGAGCAGGCAGCTAAGTGGAGGAGGAGGAGGAGGAGGAGGAGGAGGCTGAAGGAGGGTTGACGAAGAAATTCATTCCACAGATGCCTATTGTGCCCCTTTGATGTGGCAGGCACTGTGCAAGGCACCATGGGGGCTATAAAGATGGCATTTTGCTCCCAGTGTCCTGATAAGTAGTCGTCATAGAGATGACATGTTCATTCACAACTATCATATAGGAAGCAGAAAGTAACTAGAACCATGAAGAAGTACTGGTAAAGTGCCAGCAAAGTTCAGAACAGGAGAAAGAACTCTTTCAGCTAAGAGAAGGAGAGAATTAGAGAAGACTAAATATAGAGGGTGTCCATTAAAGTATATCTTAAAGATTGAATAAAATTTAGACAGGCTAAGATATTAGAAAAGGGCATTCCAGTGGAAGAAATAGCATAGGCGTAAGCATGGCAGTGACATCAAAAGAGGGGACTCCAGTGGGAACAGTGAGGAGTTTTTCAGATCAGGGTCTAAGGCGGGTGAAAGAGAATCTAAGGAGAAAAAGCTACCCAAAGGTACGCAGGAAACCAGTCAGAAGGCAGTTGCAGGAGTGTAGCTGAGACAGACGATGGTGACCTGAAGTAGGGTAGATAGAGAGCATAAGATTTACGGCCGAGAAGGTAGCTCACAATTGACTTATTGCAACTTTTTCTCAGGTTCATGTCTATGGCAGACAGAGGGGTTGAAGTCACTTGGTTTAGTAAACTAATAGGACTCAGATGAGTCAGAGTGCTCCTGCTTGGGGCCAAGCTCATGCTAGGACCTGACTGGTGCTTCCAGGTCCCAGGAGTGAGCAAAACCATGGTCAATATCCTCAGAAAGCTCAAGCTGGGGAAGATGGGGGCAGTATATACACAACTAATTGCACATTCATCTCACTCCACTTTGAGAAATGCTAAGAAGGAGATATATGGGATACTGAGTGTGTGTGTGTGTGTGTGTGTGTGTGTGTGTGTGAGAGAGAGAGAGAGAGACAGAGACAGAGACAGAGAGAGACAGAGACAGAGAGAGAGAGAGAGATCTTCCCAGTCTGAGCATTCATCAGTCTAAGCATTCATAGAGAGAAGGCTTCTAAGAGGAAGTAATATATCCATTGAAAACAGAAATTAAAGGAAATTTGTGATGAAGTGGTGGGGATTGAAAGGAAATCCTCTCAAGTAAAAGGAAGACTGAATTGGGGAAAACCTTGAGAGAAGGTTAATGTAGTTGGAGCGCAGAGAGCTGGGGCGAGCATGGCATGAGATGAAGTTAGCTAGGCAGAGAAGGAATAGATTACACAGGGCCTTCTGGGCCATGGTAAGGAGTAGAAACTTTGTTCTGAAAGCAGTGGGAAGCCATTAAAGTGTTCTAAGCGAAGTGTTGACATGCTCAGATTTGCATTTTTAAAATATCCTACTGGCAACATTGTGGGAACTTGAATGGTGGAGATGGGAAAAGAAGCAGGGGACCAAATGACTGAGAGTCACAGAGAACCAGGTGAGAGATTACAGTGGCCTGGAATAGGGGGACGGAATGAAGATGGAGTGAAGTGGACACTTTTTATAAAAATTTAGGAACTATAATAAACAGAATTAGGTGCCTATTTGGAAGCAGGGGTGGAGTGGGATGAGTCAGGGATGACTCCTGGGTTTTTGGCCAGAGTAGCCAAAAAACGGTAGGGGTAGGATTGCAGCGAACATATTTAGGAGGGAGTGAAGGTCATGAGATACATTTTGGAATTCCATGCCCAATATTTGCTGAGCAGCACTGTAAGGATGTAGTGGCTTCACCAGGCTGAAAGCTAAGTTTGTCTAACATCCTCTCATTTACAGCAATCTGCAGGCTAAATCACTGAGCAACCTAGGGTGTCCTGGTGCCCCACTCCTCATTCCTGTCCCTGTGAGTATATCTCAGGTGATCATGCTGGGTCTGTGCTCCCTGTGATCTCTGTTCTCCAGGAGTTCCTTATCTGGGACCTTGTATGGATAGGTTCAGCCCTTGGGCAGTATGAAACAGGTGGAGTCAAAAACAAGGAGACTCTGGATCAGTCTGGAAATTCTTAGACAGACCACAAGGCCACTCCCACTCCCACCTCCTACCTGGAGAAACCTGACATATTTTCCCAGTCACGAGCCCATTTGTTCTCCACAACACTACGATGACAAAGACAGGAAATGAAACAGCTGACAGATGTGGAGACTGAGGCCAGAGAAGTTAAGTAACCTGTTCAAGTCATTGAACAGATACTCAATGTGTGTGCTTTGGGGACGGTACCTTCTTTGTTCATCTCTCTCTCTCTTTCTACCTCTCATATCCCTAGCATTTAGCACATGGCTTGGCACAGAGAAGGGACACAGCGAGCACTTAGTGGAAGATATAAAATGATATCATTTATTTTAAGTAAACAAAAGAAACAGTAGCACCTTCTAAATCTCTCTAGACATCATCTAAAGTTCCAATCTAAAGCTGTCTGGATGCCTTTTCCAGAAATACAAAACATGCCCTACAAATACAAAACATTCCTCTACAACAAGTAGTTTTAGGGGAACTACTTTTATTTGTTATCATTTGTTATATATCTAAGCATTTCAAAGTGCCAGGTATAGTAAATGATGGGGCCTAGCCTTCTACAAGTCATATGATCCTTTGTTTAAATAAATTTAATCAAGCGCCTTCAACAGACACAGAAATTGCCATCTGGGAATGTGAAATCTGCAAGGGAAGCAGCAGACCTTTATTACTAGAAGCCTGGGTCAGCAATAAAATTGGCAATGCTGGAGGTGGCGAGTACAGGTTATGGGGTAAAGTAAAAGAGGAAAACAGCTCTCTTGGTGGGAGAATCCATAAAGGCAGAGACAGAGGTGTACAGCGTGGGGTAGGAGGAAGCCGGCTTTGGAGCTGCTTAGGTTTCTCAGACTGAGGTCTGCATGTCATTAGGGAAACCTTACCAAAGGTCCAATGTATTTTTGGTTGGGAAGGTGAGGGAGAATGGCTGAGAGGGACTTCTCTCTCTGTTAATTGCAAATAACAGAAACCCAATTTTAGCAGGCTTTCCCTGTCAGACTGGCCCCTTTCTGATCACCTCAGAGATATACATCTACTAAAAAGAGATCTATTTTCCAATAATTCCAACCAAAACTCTAGAATTGAGTTCCATGTTTAATCCTAAACCATCCATGTGGAGAAGAGGCTGGAATGTATCAATAGGCCAGGCCAGGCCCACATGCCTATGCCTGAGGGATGGATGGGCACGAATCCCACCCAAACTAGTTGGTGAGAGAAGAGAGGCCAAATGATTCCTCAATGAAAAGTTAACGTCATCAGAAGATGGGGAGATTAATGCTGGGTAAGCAGAAATAACCAAAGTACACTCACCAGAGGACAAGACTGCAGAAAATAACACACACGGAAAATTTTGAGGGGAATGAGTCAAGACAGGAGATGAGGACACAGCCTTGGATGTGGATGGGAGAGGAATATTGGTGGAGATAAGGGGCCTCCTTGAGACCAGCTGCATGTTCTTCAGGGATTATTGCTTTGTGTTTGGGACCGTGACAAAATTTTTCACAGAACTAAGAGAAAAATGCTCCTCTGCTGGGATACCCAAAACAGAAGCATCACTTGTGGGCAGGAATTTGAAAAACGTAGTAAGGCCCTGTGTCCACAAATTTGTTTCTTAAAAACTAGCCAGGCATGACTGTGCATGACTGTAGTCCCAGCTACTTGGGAGGCTGAGATGGGAGGATTGCTTGAGCCCAGGAATTCGAGGCTTCAGTGAGCTGTGATCATGCCACTGCACTCCAGCCTGGATGACAGGGTAAAACCTTGTCTCAAAAAATAGTAAGAAAAAAGTAGGGCCTGAAGTTGGTCATGTGCTGGGGAGCAGCGAAATGCATGTGTCATGGGCTAAGCAAGTGTGCATAGTTTTTTTGTTTGTTTTTGTGTGTTTGGTTCTGCTGTTCCAAGCTCCTTCATAAATATTTGCTATTACAAAGGATAAAATGATTAGTACTATTCCACAGAGTACCACCAGGCGTAGTCTGGCTGCCCATGTTACTAGGGAAGTCAGAGAGTAGAAATGAGAAACTGAAAAGTTATCTATCAGCCTTTTGGGGTCATTCCATCTCGTTCAGCTTCAGTTTTCTTGTCTGTAAAATGCAGATAATAATATTGTATTTATAAATACTTAGCATCCTACCTAGTTCATGGTAGACACTTAAAAGTAGTAGTTCCTTTTCTGCTCTATCCCCCTTCCCACAAGCATACACACCCCAAGGTAACAAGGAAAGCCAAGGCCATTTTCTAAAAGCATCTGTTCACTCACTATCCCGGCCCGCGGGATAGTCGAAGCAGGCCCTGGAGGAGGGGGTGGGAATTTGGGGAACAAGAGATATGAGAAATGGAGACAAGACAGTGCTCTGATCAAGTCTCATTTAATGGCGGTAATGCAGTGCCTTATATACACTTGGAGGGGAAGGGGTTGGGCCAAGGCGAAAATGATCTCATAGTGGAGGCGTGGCCAGATAGGTATTGGTTTCTCTGGTCGAACGTCATGTTGCACCTGCGCTGTCAGGTAGTAATTTTCACGGGCGCGGGAAAAATGGGTGAAGAAGAAGCAGGAAGAGCGCCATCTTTTATGAGGTATTAATACAGGGAAAAAGGTAAATCTAGGGAGGAGGTAGAAGGTGGAAATGAATAGAGCTCAGGCGTTTTTAATCGTCAGTTATTATTCGCTATGGCCGGGGCGTGCAGCTCCGGACAACTCACTAGCACACTCTTAGCCAGAAAGCCTATACACAGAGGAAAAGCACGCTATCTTTGTGCCCCTCCTCACTGCCTGAGGTCACTCGTAATTGCCTGATGACCTTCTCCATCTTACTTGCCTAAGAATCTGGGACTGTTACTGGTCTTCTCATTCTGATCATTCCGCTTAACCAGTAGATTGAGAGATTCATAGCATTTCCAAAACTCAAGTGAGCCACAGGGGTAATCTGGTCTGATTCTCCTCCCTGTTTTACAGATGAGAAGACTGAGGCACAGAGGGGAGAAAGTTTCACAGTATCTTAGGAACAGAGTCAGGAATAGATACCGGGCCTGAAAGACCAGTGTTCTTTCTACTATTACACAGCTGTTACAAAGCTGATTTGCTGTTTTCACCAAATGTAATATATGCTGTGTCAGCTAAACCAGCTTCTTCCAACATACATCTACAATAAGGGCTTTCAGGAATGAGGCAAAGGGATTAAGTGGGGACTACTCCTCCAAGAAAACAGTCATCCTTCTATTTATCCAACCAGGGCCGATTAAATGTAGTGAGGAATGTGAAAGAAGGAGGTCTCTAGGTCTGACCCACATATTCACAGAGGACCTCAAAATTAAATGTTTGACTAGTCTTTACTTGACAATAATGACAACAACAGCAACAACAGCCGCATGGTACTTGCTAGGTATGAGACCCTATTCTGAGCCCTTTATAGATAATAACACATGTAATCCAAATGATGTTATGAACTACAGTGATATTTTAAGTGCATGTTAAAATTGTTACTATGTTAATATTTTAAACATGATACAAGTATTGTGACTCTATTTTGGCATCACTGGTTTTTTTTTTTTTTTTTTTTTTTTTTTTTTTTGAGACGGAGTCTCGCTTTGTCGCCCAGGCTGGAGTGCAGTCGCCGGATCTCAGCTCACTGCAAGCTCCGCCTCCCGGGTTTACGCCATTCTCCTGCCTCAGCCTCCCAAGTAGCTGGGACTACAGGCGCCCACCACCTCGCCCGGCTAGTTTTTTGTATTTTTAGTAGAGACGGGGTTTCACCATATTAGCCAGGATGGTCTCGATCTCCTGACCTCGTGATCCGCCCGTCTCGGCCTCCCAAAGTGCTGGGATTACAGATCACTGGTTTTCTTAATATATCATGAGCTTCAAACAATGAAAGAAGCCTGGATCTATTGACCTTGGAAAAACTCTGCCACCATCTATCATCTATCATCCATCATCTATCCATCTATCATTCATCATCCATCATCCATCCATCCACTCATCCATCCATCCATCCATCCACCCACCCACCCACCCATCCATTCACCCAACCATCCATCCATCTGACGTTGCTGAGTTCGTCCCATAAACCAGGCCCTGTGGTTGGTGCCAGTGATATGCAGATGGAGAGAATATAGTACCTGTGCTTGAGTTGTTCACGGTTTGTTTGGTAAAGGAGGAATGACTATGAACAGACCATAGGGCATGGAAACCACTTGGAAACAGTGGCATAGAGTACAGAGAGGAGGCACCTTGCCCATTCTGTTTGCTTGATTGTTTTAGAGGGAAGTGTCAAGGAAGACCTGCCCAGGAAGGTGACACCTCAGAGGAGACCAGGATAATAAGAACAGAAGATTCCAGTGAGAGTTCTTCAGTCAATAAGTCATAATATTCTTAGAATATCTCATGAAAATTGTTATCACTCTCGATAAATGCATTTATATATTTGTAGATGTATTTCACCTTTTCAGAGGTGAGTTTAACATTTAGCTCCATCACTCAATAGCTGTGAGACTTTAGGTCTCAGTAACCTAATTGGTAAAATGAAAGTAACAATAATACTTGTCGTCCTCTCAGAGTAGTTGTCACCATGACATCCAAAATCGTGTGTCAGGCGCCTGCAGAGACTTGACAATTAATAAGTTGTAGCTTCTTTTTTTTTTTTTCCCCCCAAGTGGAATTTAACTTTCAAAAGCAGTGGGATGACAACATAGCCAAGAGGGTAAATTGATCTTTTCTTGTTTCATATGGAGTCCATTTTTTTCTGCCTCTTCTATCATGCATGTTATTCTATGTAGCCTCATTTTCCCAAGTGGCTTCCTATGGCCAACCTCTTAGATTATTTGGAACCCCTTAGGGTATTGAGAGCAGAGTGGGAGGCAGTTCTTTCCCTTGTGGAAATCTTTTTTTTCCTCCCTAAAATGACTTCAACGTCTTTTCTTGTAGGGCCCTTAGAAGTTTCTCAGCCACATTCCAATCCCCAATTCGAACAGAAAAATGGCATGGGCTGGAGGTGATGTGTCAGACCTTTGGTAAAATATCTCCACCGCCCCAACTAATTTCTTAGCTTACCTTCTAGGGTCTGCATTAGTGTTCTAGGGCCGCTGTACCACAAACTGATTGACTTAAAACAACACAAATTTATTCTTTCACAGATCTGGAGGCCAGAAGGTAGAAATCCAAGTGTAGGTGGGGTGGTTCCTTCTAAAGGCTCTGAGGGAGAATCCATTGGCTGCTGCCTCCTTCCTAGCTTCTGATGGTTGCCTGTGACCCTTGATGTTCATAGATACATCACTCCAATCTCTGCTGTCATCTTCACACCCTCCTCTTCTCCATGTCTCTCTCAGTATTGTCACCCTTTCCTCCATCTAAAAAGGACACTTGTCATTGGATTTAGCACACATCCAGATAGTCCACAATAATTTCATGTCAAGATCCTTAACCTAGTTACATCCACAAAGACCCTTTTTTCCAAATAATGTCACAACCATAAGATCTAGGAATTAGGACTTTGACATGCCTTTTAGAAGTCCATCATTCAAGCCACTACAGGTCTTATTTCTTTGACCAAATCAAGCCTTTTCAATTGTTGGGTTTAGGCTTGTGTGTGTGTGTGTGTGTGTGTGATGTCACTACCTTTGAATAAAAGAAGAAAAAAAATAAGATCAGTTACAAGTTGGTGCCAGACACAGGGCTAGGAACTGTATATGCATTGTTTTATTGAGTCCTCACAACCTTTGTGGAAGGCAGATGTCATGATAATCCCTATTTTGCAGATGAGGCTGAGAGTGATTCAGTAATTTGTCCCAGGTCACAAAGCTAGTACATAGTGAAGTTGACATTCAAACTCATCTCTGCCTAATTTTGAAACTTAATTGATTGGGCATTGACCCTGGGCAAAGTACCCTTCTATGTGTTTTACAAATCAAAACACACCTGGCATTCATGAGAACCCTACACATTGAGTACATTATTAATAGCTCCTTACCACAGAGATAAGGAATTTGAGGCACAGTGAGATTTAGTAATTTGCTCAAGATAATATATCAAAAAGAGCAATCATGAACGTGGATGTCCTTCATCATCGAGGTTAAAAACAAAGGTTTACTGAACACTTACTACCTGTCACCTTGTTTTATCACAATGAGTCTTCCCTGGAAACCTATGAAACAGATACTATAATTATTCCATTTGATAGAAGGGAAAATGAGACTTGGAGGGGTGAAATGACTTGCCCATGCATGATAGAAGTGAAACACAAACCCAAGTCTTTGCAGTTGGCCAGCTATGTTATTTCCACTGTCCTTTATTGCCTTCCAGAGTCATCACGTGGATCTAGTGAGCTAATGTGGTGACTCGGTCTCACTTTGAAAAGAAGGGTCCTATGGAAAACTAAGTAATTATCAGTACACTTATAGTACTCTTCTTCATCATCATCGTCGTCATCATCATCATCATCACCATCATCGTTGTCATTATTGTCATCAACATCAAAAAATTACTGTAGTTGCCCAACCAGAAAAGTTCAAGGCCAGGGACAGTAGTGCCCAGGGGATGCTACTGGCTTGCACAGCTCTGATCTGACTCTGATACTTTTGAGATAAAAATTACATAACCTGAGGAAGGGAGGATAAGTTGGCATAAAGCACACAGTTCAGCCACATTGTAGTCATGTTTGAAGTGTCTAGGTGTTAAGTGTGTGCCTCTTGGCAACAGCTGAAAAGAGGGTCAGGACAGAACCACACACATCCTGCACACAGGACTGCACAAGGAACTGAGAAAGTAGAACATGAAGGTGCAAGAGAACCACGTGGCACCAACTGCTTCTCAAGGTGAGCCAGCTGTTAAAAATGCTGGGGCATGGTTGGGGATGGAGGAGGATAGAGTTAATGCCATCAGAAATACAGTCTGAATATGCACCCTAGAAGCATGGGACAACAGGGATCCAAGCATACAGAGCAGGTTCCGCAATACACTAGATTTCCTTGGGTTTCTTTTTGAATGATACAACCAGTCCTGAACCATCGGGTGGCCTTGACTCCTTCTTCACCCCTATTGCCTGTGTGACTTGCATTGTGCTGGTGGTCCTGGTCCCAGAAGTCTCCACAGGTGCTATGTCTGTGGTTCCCACCTCTCTTTTGAGAAACTGTTCCTATTCCACCATGATTATGTGACTTTAGGGAGCCACCATTCCTAGCACCTCACCTCCCATCCCTGCTACTGTTGTGGAGGTAGGTCCAACTATAAAGCGCTCTTAAGATATAAACCTGGCTAATTCACATTCTTTTCTGGGATTTTTCTCATTGGAGCTAGAGATGAAAACCCTTTCTGTTCTTGGATCAATGGCGTGGAAGGATGTGAACTTGAGGCAGCCCTGTAGTCGAGTTTCTCAGCACACGGAGAACGCCAGCCTCCAGCAGGAAAGAATACAGCTGATGCATAAACAGAAGACAGACAAGGGGAAGAAAGAATGCTTAAAAGCACTGTTTCTTTCTGATTTCCAGTGGTCCCCAAGGCCAGCACTACTCTTGTCCTTTCCCTGGCTTGATCATGGGAATGATTATAGTCTGCCTTTTGGGGGAGTTTAAGCTCAATTGAATTGTGTTTCTGTAACTTGCAACCAAACAGCTCTTATATATCCATGTGCCAATAAGAGACATAGTAATTCTATGTAGTCCAAAACATTGGTTGCCTCATAAGATTTTTTTTCTGAGTCAACTAGCTCCATTTTATAGGTGAGGAAGTTGAGACACAGAAAAGTTAAATGAATTGCTATTCAGTAGGAAAGCCTGGAATCTGTGTTTTCCCCTACCCCATTGCTACTAAATATTGTTAATTTCACCCCTGCAATACATCTTGTAGCCTTCATTTTCTTTCTGTCCCTTCTGTCATCTACCTAGGTTATGGCACCTTCACCTCTTTCCTAGTGTACGACAGTAACATCCTCACTAGTTCCCCTGCCTCTCTCCATCTCCAATCTATTGTTTCCCAATCAGTATTCCTAAAACATTCTCTCTGGTTGTGTAATTTTCTCAGCTAAAAAAAGTACTTGAGGGCTTCCTATTGCCTACTCAATTAACTTGTTAACCTGGCATTCAAGGCCATTCAAAATCTGAGCATAATCAACCTTTATATGTTTCTCTTCTTTCCCCTTGATCATCATTGTCCAGATTCCAGCTATATCAGTATGCGTTCCTGCTTCCACTCCTTTGCTCAAGTACATTTTCCACCCAAACTGCCTGGCTGTCCACTTTGAAAATCCAACTGGTTCTTTAAGGTCCATCTCAGAGGCCATCATTTCATACATCCTTCACAGGGCCACTAATTATCCATCATGTTCCCCTCTCAGATCCTGATGAATCCTTCCTTCCCCCTTGTTTAGGGCACTTTTCTCATTCTGCTGAATATTATAGCCATGCTAAAGTTTTTCTTAAAATTTTTACCAAGCCAAGAGTGCCTGGAGGACAGAGCCTGTGCCTTCCTTCCTGTTTTCATTCAACACACATTTTTCAGTATTGTCTGTATGCTTGGCCCTGTGCTTTGTGCTAAGTATAGTTAATATTATTAGATAATATGCAAAGCACTAGTCTAAGACCTTAAGGTACATTAGCTCGTATAATTCTTAAAATAATTCTATAAAGTAGGTATTGCTGTGCCCATTTTACAGATGAAGAAACAGAGGCACAGAGAAGTTAAGTAACTTGCCCAAAGTTACACAGCTAGTGAGTGGCATAGTTGGCATACAAACCCATGCAGTCTGGCCCCAGAGACTGTGCTCTTAAGACTACACAAGATGCCTTCGAAAGCCATCTCCTCAGAGTGATCCAAGATGGCTGATTAGAGGCAGCTGTGGTCTGTAACGCTCACAGAGAGGAATGAAAAGGGACAAGTGAATTCAGCACTTTCAGCTGAGATATCCAGGTTCTCCCACTGGGGCCGACTGGAGGAACAGCTCCACCCGTGGAGAATGAGGAAAAGCAGGGAATTGGTGATGGCCCACCGGGAAGCAGCACGGAGCCAAGGGAAGCAATCCCAGCCCAGGGAATCAGTAAGTAATTGTGTGACCCTGCCTGGGAAACCATACTTCTCCCATGGATCTTTGCAACCGGCGGATCAGGAGATTCCCCTTGTAAATCCATGCTACTGGGGCCTTGGGTCTAATACACAAAGCTGTGTGGAGTTTCAGCAGAGCAGCCACTCGGCTGCACACAGAGGCTTAGAAGTTTTATATATTCTGGGCCGGGCACGGTGGCTCACGCCTGTAATCCCAGCACTTTGGGAGGCCGAGACGGGCGGATCACGAGGTCAGGAGATCGAGACCATCCTGGCTAACACAGTGAAACCCCGTCTCTACTAAAAATACAAAAACTTAGCTGGGCGAGGTGGCAGGCGCCTGTAGTCCCAGCTACTCGGGAGGCTGAGGCAGGAGAATGGCGTGAACCCGGGAGGCAGAGCTTGCAGTGAGCTGAGATCCGGCCACTGCACTCCAGCCTGGGCGACAGAGCGAGACTCCGTCTCAAAAAAAAAAAAAAAAAAAAAAAAAAAAGAAGTTTTATATATTCTGGCCCTGAGTTTCCCAGCACGGTGGGAAATCCTTCCGTACATATCCCTAGGAAGGGAGCTAAATCCAGAGGAGGAGGAAGCATCTTTTTGTGGGCCCCATTCACACAGCACCTCACAAGTTAAGATTTACTGGCTTGGAATCCCAGCCTCTAGTGGCAGTGAGTTGGAAGCTACCTGAGATGGTCCAAGTTCCTGGGGGAATGGACAGCCACCATCTCTGTGATTCAGTAGACTCAGCCACTCCAGCCTGCCAGCTGTGGAGAATACAGATGATCCAGACAAGGAAGGTTCTCCTACAATGCAGCACTGCTGCCTTGCCAGATTGTGGCCAGACTGCTTTTATTTTTGTTTTCTTCTTTTGGTTTTAAATTATACTTTATATTCTAGGGTACATGTGCACAACGTGCAGGTTTGTGACATATGTATACATGTGCCATGTTGGTGTGCTGCACCCATTAACTCGTCATTTACATTAGGTATATCTCCTAATGTTATCCCTTCCCCCACCCCCCACCCCACAACAGGCCCCGGTGTGTGATGTTCCCCTTCCTGGGTGCAAGTGATCTCATTGTTCAATTCCCACCTATGAGTGAGAACATGCAGTGTTTGGTTTTCTGTTCCTGCGATAGTTTGCTGAGAATGATGGTTTCCAGCTGCATCCATGTCCCTACAAAGGACATGAACTCATCCTTTTTTACATAGTATTCCATGGTGTATATGTGCCACGTTGTCTTAATCCAGTCTGTCATTGATGGACATTTGGGTTGGTTCCAAGTCTTTGCTATCGTGAATAGTGCTGCAATAAACATACATGTGCATGTGTCTTTATAGCTGCATGATTTAGAATCCTTTGGGCATATACCCAGTAATGAGATGGCTGGGTCAAATGGTATTTCTAGTTCTAGATCCTTGAGGAATCGCCACACTGTCTTCCACAATGGTTGAACTAGTTTACAGTCTCACCAACAGTGTAAAAGTGTTCCTGTTTCTCCACATCCTCTCCAGCACCTGTTGTTTCCTGACTTTTTAATGATTGCCATTCTAACTGGTGTGAGGTGGTATCTCATTATGGTTTTATTTGCATTTCTCTGATGGTCAGTGATGATGAGCATTTTTTTCATGTGCCTGTTGGCTGCATAAATGTCTTCTTTTGAGAAGTGTCTGTTCATATCCTTTGCCCACTTTTTGATGGGGTTGTTTTTTTTCTTGTAAATTTGACTGAGTTCTTTATAGGTTCTGTATATTAGCCCTTTGTCAGATGAGTAGATTGCAAAAATTTTCTCCCATTCTGTAGGCTGCCTGTTCACTCTGATGGTAGTTTCTTTTGCTGTGCAGAAGCTCTTTAGTTTAATTAGATCCCATTTGTCAATTTTGGCTTTTGTTGCCATTGCTTTTGGTGTTTTAGACATGAAGTCCTTGCCCATGCCTATGTCCTTAATGGTATTGTCTAGGTTTTCTTCTAGGGTTTCTATGGTTTTAGGGCTAACATTTCAGTCTCTAATCCATCTTGAATTAATTTTTGTATAAGGTATAAGGAAGGGATCCAGTTTCAGCTTTCAACATGTGGCTAGCCAGTTTTCCGGGCACCATGTATTAAATGGGGAATCCTTTCTCCATTTCTTGTTTTTGTCAGGTTTGTCAAAGATCAGATGAATGTAGATGTGTGGTATTATTTCTGAGGGCTCTGTTCTGTTCCATTGGTCTATATCTCTGTGTTGGTACCAGTACCATGCTGTTTTGGTTACTGGAGCCTTGTAGTATAGTTTGAAGTCAGGTAGCGTGATGCCTCCAGCTTTGTTCTTTTGGCTTAGGATTGTCGTGGCAAGGCGGGCTCTTTCTTTGTTTCATATGAACTTTAAAGTAGTTTTCTCCAATTCTGTGAAGAAAGTCCTTGGTAGCTTGATGGGGATGGCATTGAATCTATAAATAACCTTGGGCAGTATGGCCATTTTCACGATATTTATTCTTCCTATCTGTGAGCATGGTATGTTCTTCCATTTGTTTGTGTCCTCTTTGATTTCCCTGAGCAGTGGTTTGTAGTTCTCCTTGAAGAGGTCTTTCACATCCCTTGTAAGTTGGATTCCTAGATATTTTATTCTCTTTGAAGCAACTGTGAATGGGAGTTCACTCATGATTTGGCTCTCTGTTTGTCTGTTATTGGTGTTTAAGAATGCTTGTGATTTTTGCACATTGATTTTGTGTCCTGAGACTTTACTGAAGTTGCTTATCAGCTTAAAGAGATTTTGGACTGAGACGATGGGGTTTTCTAAATATACAATCATGTCATCTGCAAACAGGGACAATTTGACTTCCTCTTTTCTTAATTGAATACTCTTCATTTCTTTCTCTTGCCTGATTGCCCTGGCCAGCACTTCCAACGCTATGTTGAATAGGAGTGGTGAGAGAGGGCATCCCTGTCTTATGCCAGTTTTCAAGGGGAATGCTTCCCATTTTTGCCCATTCAGTATGATATACGCTGTGGGTTTGTCATAAATAGCTCTTATTATTTTGAGATATGTTCCATCAATACCAAATTTATTGAGAGTTTTTAGCATGAAGGGCTGTTGAATATTGTCAAGGGCCTTTACTGCATCTATTGAGATAATCATGTGGTTTTTGTCTTTGGTTCTTTTTATATGCTGGATTATGTTTATTGATTTGTATATATTGAACCAACCTTGCATCCCAGTGATGAAGCCCACTTGATTATGGTGGATAAACTTTTTGATGTGTGCTGGATTCGGTTTGTCAGTATTTTACTGAGGATTTTTGCATCAATGTTCATCAGGGATATTGGTTTAAAATTCTCTTTTTTTGTTGTGTCTCTGTCAGGCTTTGGTATCAGGATGATGTTGGCCTCATAAAATGAGTTAGGGAGGATTCCCTCTTTTTCTATTGATTGGAATAATTTCAGAAGGAATGGTACCAGCTCCTCCATGTACCTCTGGTAGTATTCGGCTGCAAATCCATCTGGTCCTGGACTTTTTTTGGTTGGTAGGCTATTAATTATTGCCTCAATTTCAGAGCCTGTTATTGGTCTATTCAGGGATTCAACTTCTTCCTGGTTTAGTCTTGGGAGAGTGCATGTGTCCAGGAATTTATCCATTTCTTCTAGGTTTTCTGGTTTATTTGCGTAGAGGTGATTATAGTATTCTCTGATGGTAGTTTGTATTTCTGGGGGGTCGGTGGTGATATCCCCTTTATCATTTTTTATTGCGTCTATTTGATTCTTCTCTCTTTTCTTCTTTATTAATCTTGCTAGAGGTCTATCAATTTTGTCGATCTTTTCAAAAAACCAGCTCCTGGATTCATGGTTTTTTTGAAGGGTTTTTTGTGTCTCTATCGCCTTCAGTTCTGCTCAGCTGTTAGTCATTTCTTGCTTTCTGCTAGCTTTTGAATGTGTTTGTTCTTGCCTCTCTAGTTCTTTTAATTGTGATGTTAGGGTGTCAATTTTAGATCTTTCCTGCTTTCTCTTGTGGGCATTTAGTGCTATAAATTTCCCTCTACACACTGCTTTAAATGTGTCCCAGAGATTCTGGTATGTTGTATCTTTGTTCTCATTGGTTTCAAAGAACATCTTTATTTCTGCCTTCATTTCGTTATGTACCCAGTAGTCATTCAGGAGCAGGTTGTTCAGTTTCCATGTAGTTGAGTGGCTTTGATTGAGTTTCTTAATCCTGAGTTCTAGTTTGATTGCACTGTGGTCTGAGAGACAGTTTGTTATAATTTCTGTTCTTTCACATTTGCTGAGGAGTGCTTTACTTCCAACTATGTGGTCAATTTTGGAATAAGTGCAATGTGGTGCTGGGAAGAATGTATATTCTGTTGATTTGGGGTGGAGAGTTCTGTAGATATCTATCAGATCCACTTGGTGCAGAGTTGAGTTCAATTCCTGGATATCCTTGTTAACTTTCTGTCTTGTTGATCTGTCTAATGTTGACAGTGGGGTGTTAAAGTCTCCCACTATTATTGTATGGGAGTCAAAGTCTCTTTGTATGTCTCTAAGGATTTGCTTTATTAATCTGGGTGCTCCTGTATTGGGTGCATATATATTTAGGATAGTTAGCTCTTCTTCTTGAATTGATTCCTTTACCATTATGTAATAGCCTTCTTTGTTTCTTTTGATCTTTGTTGGTTTAAAGTCTGTTTTATCAGATACTACGATTGCAACCCTTGCCTTTTTTTGTTTTCCATTTGCTTGGTAAATTTTCCTCCATCCCTTTATTTTGAGCCTATGTGTGTCTCTGCACGTGAGATGGGTCTCCTGAATACAGCAAACTGATGGGTCTTGACTCTTTATCGAGTTTGCCAGTCTGTGTCTTTTAATTGGACCATTTAGCCCATTTACATTTAAAGTTAATATTGTTATGTGTGAACTTGATCCTGTCATTATGATGTTAATTGGTTATTTTGCCCGTTAGTTGATGCAGTTTCTTCCTAGCATCGATGGTCTTTACAATTTGGCATGGTTTTGCAGTGGCTGGTACCGGTTGTTCCTTCCCACATTTGGTGCTTCCTTCAGGATCTCTTGTACGGCAGGCCTGGTGGTGACAAAATATGTCAGCATTTGCTTGTCTGTAAAGGATTTTATTTCTCCTTCACTTATGAAACTTAGTTTGGCTGGATGTGAAATTCTGGGATGAAAATTCTTTTTTTAAGAATGTTGAATATTGGCCCCCACTCTCTTCTGGCTTGTAGTTTTTCTGAGAGATCTGCTGTTAGTCTGATGGACTTCCCTTTGTGGGTAACCCCACCTTTCTCTCTGGCTGCCCTTAACATTTTTTCTTTCATTTCAACTTTGGTGAATCTGACAATTATGTGTCTTGGAGTTGCTCTTCTCGAGGAGTATCTTTGTGGTGTTCTCTGTATTTCCTGAATTTGAATCTTGGCCTACCTTGCTAGGCCAAGATTGCTAGGTTGGGGAAGTTCTCCTGGATAATATCCTGCAGAGTGTTTTCCAACTTGGTTCCATTCTGCCTGTCACTTTCAGGTACACCAATTAGATGTAGATTTGGTCTTTTCACATAGTCCCATAATTCTTGGAGGCTTTGTTCATTTCGTTTTACTCTTTTTTCTCTAAACTTCTCTTCTCACTTCATTTCATTCATTTGATCTTCAGTCACTGATACCCTTTCTTCCAGTTGATCGAGTCGTTTACTGAAGCTTGTGCATTTTTCACGTAGTTCTCGTGTCATGGTTTTCAGCTCTATCAGGTCATTTAAGGACTTTTCTACATTGGTTATTTTAGATAGCCATTCATCAAATCTTTTTTCAAGGTTTTTAGCTTCTTTGTGATGGGTTCGAACTTCCTCCTTTAGCTCAGAGAAGTTTCATCGTCTGAAGCCTTCTTCTCTGAACTTGTCAAAGTCATTCTCCATCCAGCTTTGTTCCATTGCTGGCGAGGAGCTGCGTTCCTTTGGAGGGGGAGAGGCGCTCTGATTTTTAAAATGTTCAGCTTTTCTGCACTGCTTTTTCCCCATCTTTATGGTTTTATCTATCTTTGGTCTTTGATGATGGTGACGAACAGATGGGGTTTTGGTGTAGATGGCCTTTCTGTTTGTTAGTTTTCCTTCTAACAGTCAGGACCCTCAGCTGCAGGTCTGTCAGAGTTTGCTCGAGGTCCACTCCAGACCCTGTTTGCCTGGGTATCACCAGCGGAGGCTGCAGAAGAGTGAATATTGCTGAACAGCAAATGTTGCTGCCTGATCGTTCCTCTGGAAGCTTCATCTCAGAGGGGTACCCGGCTGCATGAGGTGTGAGGTGTCAGTCTGCCCCTAGTGGGGGATGTCTCCCAGTTAGGCTACTTGGAAGTCAGGGACCCACTTGAGCAGCAGTCTGTCCATTCTCAGATCTCAAACTCCGTGCTGGGAGAACCACTGCTCTCTTCAAAGCTGTCAGACAGGGACGTTTAAATCTGCAGAGGTTTCTGCTGCCTTTTGTTTGGCTGTGCCCTGTCCTCAGAGGTTGAGTCTACAGAGGCAGGCAGGCCTCCTTGAGCTTCGGTGGGCTCCACCCAGTTCGAGCTTCCTGGCTGCTTTGTTTACCTACTCAAGCCTCAGAAATAGTGGGCGCCCCTCCCGCAGCCTCGCTGCCGCCTTGCAGTTAGATCTCAGACTGCTATGCCAACAATGAGGGAGGCTCCGTGGGCATGGGACACTCCAAGCCAGACACGGGATATAATCTCCTGGTGTGCTGTTTGCTAAGACCCTTGGTAAAGCACAGTATTAGGGTGGGAGTGACCCGATTTTCCAGGTGTTGTGTGTCAGGGTTTCCCTTGGCTAGGAAAGGGAATTCCCCTCCCTCTTGCGCTTCCCAGGTGAGGTGATGCCTTGCTCTGCTTTGGCTCTTGCTCAGTGGACTGCACCCACTGTCCTGCACCCACTGTCTGACACACCCCATTGAGATGAACCCAGTACCTCAGTTGGAAATGCCAAAATCACCCGTCTTCTGTGTCGCTCATGCTGAGAGCTGGAGGCTGGAGCTGTTCTTATTCGGCCATCTTCGCCAGACTGCTTCTTTAATCAAGACCTTGATCCATTCCTCCTCACTGGACAGGACCTTCCTGTGGGGGTTTTAGCCACTCCCGCAAAGCTTTAGAAACAGAGCTTTGATCTCTGCCTGGGACAGAGCTCCCTGGGGGAGGGGTGGCAGCCATTTATGTGGTTCTGTCAACTCAGCTGCTCCAGCCTGCTGGCTTTGGAGAATACAGGGAGTCAGGACAAGGAAGTTCCCCCCCACTACCCCACTCCCTCGCCCTCAGCCAGTGTAGCACACCTGCTCTACCAAAAAGCCGTCAGGCTGTATTTTGGGGCAGGTGCCTGATCCCATTCCTCCTGACTTGGTGAGACCTGCCAATGGGGAGCTTCAGCTACTTCCTACAGGTGCATGCAGGCCAGGAAGAGGTCAGTAGCCCCCAGCACAGAGCTTCCAGAGGAAGGAGCTGGCTGCCATCTTTGCTGTTTCATGGCCTTCACTTGTGATACCTCTGGGTACAGGAGAAATCGAAGTGACTGGGGTTTGGGGTGGACCCCTAGCAAACTGCAGCAGCCCTACAGTAGAGTGGCCTGACTGTTAAAAGAAAAACAAACAGAAAACAACAACAACAACAAAAGACCCCACAAAAACCTCATTCATAGGTCAGCAACCTCAAAGATAAAAGGTAGATAAGCCTCGGGGAGGGGGGAGGGGGGAGGGATTGCATTGGGAGTTATACCTGATGTAAATGACGAGTTGATGGGTGCAGCACAGCAACATGGCACAAGTATACATATGTAACAAACCTGCACGTTATGCACATGTACCCTACAACTTAAAGTATAATAATAATAAATAAATTAAAAATAAAATAAAATAAAATAAAATAAAAATTCAAAAAAAAAAAAAAAAAAAGGTAGATAAGCCTCAAAAGATAAGAAAGAATCAACACAAAACACCGAAAAATCAAAAAGCCAGAATGCCTCTTCTCCTACAAATGACCACAACACTTCTTCAGCAAGGGCACAGAAGTGGGCTGAGGCTGAGATGGCTGATTTGACAGATGTAGGCTTCAGAAAGTAGGTAATAATGAACTTCACTGAGCTAAAAGAGCATGTTGTAACCCAATGCAAAGAAGCTAAGAATCATGATAAAACAATACAGAAGCTGATAACTGGAATAGCCAGTTTAGAGAGGAACATAACCTATCTGATGGAGCTGAAAAATACAACACAAGAACCTCATAATGCAATCACAGGTATCAATAGCAGAGTGTATCAAGTGGAGGAAAGAATCTCAGAGCTTTAAGACTACCTTTCTGAAATAAGACAGGTAGACAAAAATAGAGAAAAAAGAATGAAAAGCAATGGACAAAACCTCTGAGAAATATGGGATTACGTAAAGAGGCCAAACCTACAACTGATCTGGGGTTCCTCAAAGACACGGGGAGAATGGAACCAGGTTGGAAAACACACTTTAGGATATTATCCAGGAGAATTTTCCCAACCTAGCAAGACAGGCCAACATTCAAATTTAGAAAATGAAGAGAACCCCAGTAAGATACTCAATGAGAAGATCAACTCCAAGAGACACAATCATCAGATTCTCCAAGGTTGAAATGAAAGGAAAAATGTTAAGGGCAGCCAGAGTGAAAGGCCAATTCATCCAAAAAAGGAAGCCCATCAGACTAACAGCAGACTTCTCAGGAGAAACCCTACAAGCCAGAAGAGATTGGGAGCCAATATTCAACATTGTTAAAGAAAAGAATTTTCAATTCAGAATTCCATATCTGGCCAAACTAAGCGTCATAAATGAAAGAGAAATAACATCCTTTTCAGACAGGCAAATGCTTAGGGAATTCATCACCACCAGACTTGCCTTGCAAGAGCTCCTGAAGGAATCACTAAATATGGAAAGGAAAATACATTACCAGCCCCTAGAAAAACACACTGAAATATACAGACCAGTAACACTATAAAGCAACCACACCAACAAGTCTGCAAAATAAGCAGCTAACATCATGATGACAGGATCAAATCCACACATATCAATACTAACTTTAAATGTAAATGGGCTAAATGCCTCAATTAAAACACAGAATGGCAAGCCAAATAAAAAGACAAGACCCACTGGTGTGCTGTATTAAAAATCCCATCTCACATGCAAATACACACATAGGCTCAAAATAAAGGGATGGAGGAAAATTTACCAAGCAAATGGAAAACAGAAAAAAGCAGGGGTTGCAAGCCTAGTTTCTGGCAAAACAGACTTTAAACCAACAAAGATAAAAAAGACAAAGAAGGGCACTACATAATGGTAAGGGGTTCAAATTAACAAGAAGAGCTAACTATCCTAAATATATATGCACCCAATACAGGAGCACCCAGGTTCATAAAGCAAGTGCTTAGAGACCTTCAAAGAGACTTAGACTCCCACACAATAATAGTGGGAGACTTTAACACCCATTGAGAATATTAGACAAATAATCAAGACAGAAAATTAACAAAATATTTAGGACCTAAACTCAGCTCTATATCAAGTGGACCTGATAGATATCTACCAGATTCCCCACTTATTTAACAGAGTATACATTCTTCTCATCACTACATGGCACTTACTCTAAAATTGATCACATAACCAGAAGTGAAATATTCGTCAGCAAATGCAAAAAAACTGAAATTATAACAAAGTTTCTCAGATCACAGCACAATCAAATTAGAACTCAAGATTAGGAAATTCACTCAAAACCACACAATCATGTGGAAATTGAACAATCTGCTCCTGAATGACTTTTGGGTAAACAGTGAAATTAAGGCAGAAATCAATAAGTTCTTGAAACTGATGAGAACAAATAGACAACATACCAGAACTTTTGGGACGCAACTAAGGTAGTGTTAAGAGGGAAATTTATGGCACTCAGTGCCCACATTTAAAAAGCTAAAATGAGCTCAAGTTAACAACATAACATCTCAACTAAAATAACTAGAGAACCAAGAGTAAACAAATCCCAAAGGTAGCAGAAAAGACAAGAAATAACCAAGATCAAAGCTGAACTGAAAGAGATAGAGACACACACACATGGAAAAAAAAAAAAAAAAAAACCACTTCAAAAAAATCAGTGAATCCAGGAGCTGTGTTTTTGAGAAAATTAATAAAATATATGGACCATTAGCTTGGCAATAAAGAAGTAACATCTCAATTAAAAGAACTAGAGAACCAAGAGAAAACAAATCCCAAAGCTAGCAGAGGACAAGAAATAACCAAGATCAAAGCTGAACTGAAAGACATAGACACACAAAAAAACACTTCAAAAAATCAGTGAATCCAGCAGGTGTTTTTTTGAGAAAGTTAATAAAATATATAGACCATTATCTTGGCTAGTAAAGAAAAAAAGAGAGAAGAATCAAATAAACACAATCAGAAATGATAAGGGGGATATCACCACTGACCCCACAGAAATACAAACAACCACCTGAGAATACTATAAACACCATTATGCACATAAACTAGAAAATCTAGAAGAAGTGGATAAATTTCTGGGCACATACACCCTCCCAAGACTGAATCAGGAAGAAATTGAATCTCTGAATAGACCAATAACGAGTTTTGAAATTGAAGCAGTAATAAATAACCTACCAACCAAAACAATCACAAGACCAAACGGATTCACAGCTGAATTCTACCAGCAGTACAAAGAAGAGCTGGTACTATTTCCATTGAAACTATTCCAAAAAATTGAAAAGGAACTTTTCAATTTCTCCCTAATGAATTCTGTGAGGCCAGCATCATTCTGATACCAAAACCTGGCAGAAATACAACAACAACAAGAAAACTCCAGGCCAATATTCTTGATGAACATGGTGCAAAATTCCTCAATAAAATACTGGTAAACCAAATCCAGTAGCACATCAAAAAGCTTATCCACCATGATCAAGTAGGCTTCATCCCCAGGATGCAAGCTTGTTTCAACAAATGTAAATCGATAAATGTGATTCATTACATAAACACAACTAAAGACAAAAACGACCATGATTATCTCAATAGATTCAGAAAAGGCTTTCGCTAAAATTCAGCATCTACTCATGTTAAAAACTCAATAAACTAGGCAATGAAGGAACATAACTCAAAATAATAAAAGCCATATATGACAACCCACAGTCACCACCATACTGAATGGACAAAAGCTGAAAGCATTCCCATTGGAAACCAGCACAAGACAAACACGCCCTGTCTCACCACTCCTATCCGACATAGTATTGGAAGTTCTGGCCAGGGCAATCAGGCAAGAGACGAAATAAAGGGTGTTCAAATAGGAAGAGAGGAAGTCAAATTGTCTGTATTTGCAGATGACATAATTCTATATCTAGAAAACCCCATCGTCTCAGCCCAAAAGCTTCTTAAGCTGATAAGCAACTTCAACAAAATCTCTGGGTGTAAAATAATCAATGTACAAAAATTGCTAGCATTTCTGTACACAAACAGGCAAGCAGAGAGTCAAATCATGAATTCACAACTGCTACCAACAGAATAAAATATCTAGGGATACAGTTAACAAGGGAAGTGAAGGACCTCTTCAAGGAGAACTACAAACCACTGCTCAAAGAAATCAGAGAGGACACAAACAAGTAGAGAAACATTTCATGCTCATGGTTAGGAAGAATTAATGTCATGAAAATGTCCATACTGCCCAAAGTAATTTATAGATTCAATGTTTTTCCTGTTAAACTACTATTGACATTCTTTGCAGAATTAGATTAAACTATTTAAAAATTCATATAGAACCAAAAAACAGTCCAAATAGCCAAGACAAGTCTAAGCAAAAAGAGTAAAGCTGGAGGCATCATGCTACCTGACTTCGAACTATACTATTAATACAAGGTACAGTAACCAAAACAGCATGGTACTTGTACAAGAGCAGAGACATAGACCAATGGAACAGAATAAAGAACTCAGAAATAAGACTGCACACCTACAACCATCTGATCTTTGACAAGCTTGACAAAAACAAGCAATGAAGAAAGGACTTCCTGTTCAATACATGGTGCTGGGAGTGCTGGCTGGCCAAATGCAGAACATTTAAACTGGACTCCTTCCTCACACCATATACAAAAATTAACTCAAGATGGATTAAAGATTTAAAGTAAAACCCAAAACTATAAAAACTTGAGAACAAAATCTATGCAATACCATTCAGGACATAGGCACAGGTAAAGATTTCATGATGAAAATGCCGAAAGCAATTGCAAGAAAAGCAAAAATTGACAAATGGAATATAATCAAACTAAAGAACTTCTGCACAGCAAAAGAAAATATCATCAGAGTGAACAGACAAGCTACTGAAAGGGGGAAATCTTTGCAATCTATCCATCTGACAAAGTTCTAATATCCAGAGTCTACAAGGAACTTAAACAAATTTACAATAAAAAAAATTAAAAAGTGGGCAAAGGACATGAACAGACACTTCTCAAAATAAAACATACATGCAGCCAACACACATATAAAAAAAAGCTCGACATCACTGATCATCAGAGAAATACAAATCAAAACCACAAAGAGATACCATCTCACACTGGTCAGAATGGCTTTTATTAAAAAGTCAAAAAACAACAGATGCTGGTGAGGTTGCAGAGAAAAAGAAACACTTTTACACTGTTGGTGGGAGTGTAAATTAGTTCAACTATTGTGGAAGACAGTGTGGGGATTTGTCAAAGACATAGAGGTAGAAATACCATTTGACCCAGCAATCTCATTACTAGGTATATACCCAAAGGAATACAAATCATTCTATATAAAAACACATGCATGCATATGTTCATTGCAGCACTATTCACAGTAGCAAAGACATGAAATCAACCCAAATGCCCATCAATGATAGACTGGATAAAGAAAATGTGATACAAATACACTATGGAATACTATGCAGCCATAAAAGGAACAATATCACATTCTTTGCAAGGACATGGATGGTGTTGGAAGCCATTATCCTCAGCAAATTAACCCAGGAACAGAAAACCAAACACTACACGTTCTCACTTATCAGTGGGAACTGAATGATGAGAACACATGGATACCTGGGGGGAAATAACACACACTGGGGCCTGCCAGGGCAGGTGGTGGGAGAGAGAGAGCATCGGGAAGAATAGCTAATGGAGGCTGGGATTAATACATAGGTAATGGGATGATCTGTGCAGCAAATCACCATGGAACACGTTAACCTATGTAAAAAACCTGCACATCCTGCACATGTACCCCTGAACTTAAAGCTGTAGGTATAACCACCCCGACCCCATACCACTCCCCCAACCAACAAGAAAGCCATCCTCTCTCTCAGCACTCTTCCTAGATGACACCATCTACTCTTGCATCATTTCTTTATTCTTTTAACTACCCATATCACATGGTTTTATTGGGGGCCTACTAAGAGCCAGGCAATCACCGTGATTCAGCAGTATAGCGAGCTGAATGGTGGCCCCAACTATATGTCCACGTCCTAATCCCTGAAACATGAAAACATTACCTTATATGGCAAAATGTGTGATTAAATTAAAAATATTGAGGGGAGGGGCCTACACTGGGTGGAATTATCCGGGTGGGCCCAATGTAATCACACAGATCCTTGTAAGAGGGAGTCAGGAGGGTCACAGTCAGTGGAGATGTTACAATGGCAGTAGAGACTGGCATGGTGCAACATACACCAAAGAATTCTGGCAGCCATCAGAAGCTGAAAGAGGCAAAGAACAGATTCCTCCCCTAGAGCCTCTGGAGGGAGTGCAGCCCTGCTGGCACCTTCATTTTGGCCCAGTGATACTGATTTCTGATTTCTGGACTCTAGAATTGCAGGAGAATACATTTCTGTATTCTTAACCACCTGAGTTGTAATAATTTGTTATGGTAGCCCTAGGAAACTAATAAAAACAATAAGCAAGATGAATGTGATTTCTGCTGTCACAGAATGGGCAAGACAGATACTAATAAAAAAATTAGGAGGCCACTTAAGTATTAGAAGTTGGAGGTGTAGGGCACTATGAGAGCTTCTATACTAGCAAGCCCACAGCTCTCCTGTGTCATCATACACATGAGAGGGACAAAGGGATGAGAGGTATGGCTGAGGGCTGGAGGAGAGACTTAGTATATTAAACAAGCATAACAGCAGTGCATTTTGACCACTGTCCCTGATAATGTGAATTTACCATGGCATTGCTTTATGAGACTAACAATGAAAGGATATAATTCTCACCCTAACAGCTATCAGTGTTTTCATGGAGGTTACACAGAGGCTTTTGTGTCCTGTGCCCAAAAGAGTGCCTCTCTGCTTTGTCAACATATGTTCGCAGGTTCCCGTTGAGGCATTTGTGTAGCCACTTATGCTGGGATGACACATAGATCTCCATTAAACTGGTAGTGACTGACTAGAGTGCCATTTTGAGAAACACTCTGAAGCCACGTCCAGGTTCAATCAGAAAGGGCATTATGATTGATTAGCCATACTTGCCATAGGTTACGTATCAGGGAATGGGAGTATCATGCTTTTCTGTCCTTGCTCTAGACACTGGCTCTCAAACTTTAGCTCACATGAGAATCACCTTGAGGGCTGGTTAAAACACAGATGGCTGGGCACCACTCCCAGAGTTTCTCATTCAGTAGATTTGGAGTGAGGCCTGACATTTTACACTACTGTCAAGTTCCCAGGTAATACCAGTGCTGCTGATCCAGTATAACACTTTGGAAACCACTGCTCTAGAGTGTTTCTGGAAATGTGATCTAAGTACAAATCAGTTGAGGTTCTTTTTAAAAGGTAGATTTGGATTCAGCAGTTGTAAGTTGAAGCTCAAGAGTCTGTATTTCTCGTCAGCTCCCAGGCAATGCTCATGCTCCATCACGGACTACACACACCTTGAAAAGAAAGGAGCTAAATAAATGGTTATCAGTTGTGGTGACAGGGCACACAAGCATACCAAGGCCAATTTGAGGGGTCACCAATATTTACAGTTTAACCCCCCTTATCCACAAGGAATATGTTCCATGACGCCTAGCAGATGCCTGAAACTGCAGATAGTACTTAACTCAATTGCCATCAACTAGAACACGTTTCTTCATGTCTTCCACCCACAAATTTAACACTTTTTGCATCTTAGCTAAGTACTTATCACATACTGTGGTCCTAACTTTTGCAGTTTGAGATGTGACAGCAAAACTAGCTCAATTTTTTTTCCTTCTTCACAATTTAACAGATAGAAGATGTGTCCTTACTGTAGGTCTTAGCAACCTCAGCATACAATTATTTTTCTTTATTTAAGTCAAGAACTTTCACCTCTTTACTTAATAGAAGCACTTTACAGCTTCTTTTTGTCATATTCGAATGGCTGGCATCTCTTGTCTTGCACTCTGGGGCAATAATGAAGTAAAATAAGGGTTCTTTGAACACAAGCACTGTGATACCAGGACAGTCAATCTGATCACCCAGACGCCTACTAAGTGACTAACAGGAAGGGAGTGTCTACGGTCCTGAATGCGATGGACAGAAGGATGATTTATGTCCTGGGTCAGATGAGGTAGAGCAGGGAGAGATTTTTATCATGTTACTCAGAACAGTGTGCAACTTAGGAATTGTTTATTTCTGGAATTTTCTATTTAATACTTTCATACATTGGTTGACTGCTGATAATTAAACATCCAAAAGGGAAACGATGGATAAACAGGGGACTACTGTAAAACTAATTACTATCTCTAAAAGTAAACGAGGGGAGATCCATTTTTTCTCTGTTTAATAAAGACTGCCTTGCACTTGTGTACTTGTGTAGTATGAGAGAAAGGGATCCAATTATAGCAAATCACTAGGAATTGTGTGCAAATTCAGAGACCACCCCATCTGTGCAGTAGTTCTTAGTGCATGTCATGCCTCCAATGGTCATTTATTGTGTATAGCATCAGAAAAAGGCTAAGACCACTGTGACAGAGATTTAGATGCAGTCCTTTGGCAAAGAACACCCTAATTCTTCCCACTGAGCTGAATTACAAGAACACCATGAAGCGTGAGGAAAGAGAGAGTAAGTTCTCTAATTAAAAAGGGTAAGTGGGAGCACAGTAGGGTGACAAACATCCTGGTTAGCCCAGGTCTGAGTGTCTGCTCAGAATGAAGAAATCTCAGTGTAAAATCCTGGATGGTGTCAGGAAAACAGGGATGTTTGGTCACACTGGCATCCAGCATCTTTCTTCTGCCCTCCTCACATTCTATGCTCCTGTGTTACATAATGTCCTGCCCCTCGCCAAACATACTATATTCTCTGGAAAGTTTCTGGTGCAGTTCTGGAACATCATAACTGCCTCCTGAATATTAGCCATTATTATTTCAACTGTGGACACTGCTGGAGACACACGGTATAACTTCCAGTTTCCCCAGTTCTCTCCATCTCCAAAAAAGAGGCAAAGGACAGGAGAGGAAGAGAGAAGAAAAAGATGAGAGGCATGGGGAAAGGAAGAGAGGCTCTGATTTGGGAAGAGGCCACACAAGTGAGCAGGGAATTGTGTTTTCAGAGAGACAGAAAAGATATCACACACACACATTCCCTTTCATTTCTTGTGTTCCCTTCTGGTTCGTTTTGTAGCTTTTTTCTCTGCTCCCTACCTTGCTTGGTATAATGGGCCTATAACGTGGGCCGGAGGCTGCCTTATTCAGGGATCTGGTTTATTACAAACAAGCTAGGATCTTTGTGGATAAAAGACGGTTGGACAGACAAGGGAAAATCACCCAACCAAAAACCTGCTCATCTGGAGTCGTGCATGAATGTGTCAAGCCCACACGTTCTCTAACGATAATTGGTATGCCCTGGTCATCCTTGCATAACTCAGGAATTCCAGGCTTGTGTTTTCTCACACAACATCGTTAACAAAGGGAAGCAGAAGAACAGGGACCTCTCTTTTTTTGGGGGGACTATCTTCTGGGGTTGCAAGAGAGGAGATATAAAACTAAATTCAAACCAAGCTGTCATATTTAGAACCCTGATGCTTTAAAAATCCAAGGTCCTATCATAGTCTGCAGCTTTCTCAGAAACAGTAGAAGAACTTTCAGTCAGGACTTAGATGAATTGCAGCATGTGTTGAGGGAGAAAAAGGCTCTAAGTCACGTGGTGTGGCTATGAATTTTAGAAACAAATACATGTATGCAAAAATTAAGCTTCATTTCTCTAAAGCTTAACTTAGCTCTTATGCCTCCTATTTCTATTGAAGACAGAAAATGTAACCTTACCAATACAAGGTAAACTGTCATTTCTGTGTTTTTCCACTCTCTTTTAAGTAAATACTTAGACCAAGCTCGTCCAAACCGCGGCCTGTGGGCCACTTGCGGCCCAGGATGGCTTTGAATAAGGCCCAACACAAATTTGTAAACTTTCTTAAAACATTATGATTTTTTATTGATTTTTGTAAAGCTCATCAGCTATCATTAGTGTTAGTGTATTTTATGTGTGGCCCAAGACAATTCCAATGTGGCCCAGGGAAGCCAAAATGTTGGACACCCCTGATACAGAGAATCCAGGATACTCCCTCTCCCCTTTCTTCTTTCCTTCTTCATTCTGGAGGGTTAACAAAGGGTCCACATAGGTGTGATCTGCTTCTTGTCCTTGATCAGTTTCAGTCCTACACTGACATCCACTGTCCATGTAATTTACCCAGTCTGTTCTTTGCTATGTTGCTCTATCCACTGCTGAATTTGCCGGAGTCCTCCTCTAGTCATTATTCCCCTGGACCCTGCTGATTGTTTTGCATCACTCTTTTTGACTGTGCAACTTCCCCAAGCCAACTGGTCTACTTTTAGACACCATGCCCAAATCACAGGAGACAGGAGCAGGTGTCAGGCAATGTCTTGCTAATCATTCCATAATGCCCTTGATGTTGGCAAGGTGCTGTGCGGTGGAAGTAGATATCTTCACTGGCCCCAGAGTGTCTCCTGATCAAGGGATACCTCTGTCCTCAGAAGGAAAAAAAGAACCAGAGTAGCTCTGAGGGAAAAGAAGACAAAAAGCAGGCTGCTTAGCTTGACTCTGGTCTGGGTAAAAAATGTCTTGGCCATACAGAAAAGCTCACTGGAGAAGTGATCACACAGGGACCTGTGGTCAGAGTTCCAGCTACTAATTTGTTTTAAGATATGACTTCCACTTTCAGGAACCTATAGTAGTAGGAGAAAATGGCTTTAGTGTTAGTAGATTTGGAGATCTGGCCAAACTGCTTGTAACATCCAGAAACCAGTTGAGCTTTATTTCCCCAACTATTGATTACCCTTATTTGTGTTATATTCTCCCATCTTCCAAGCAATATATTTTGACATTAGCTCAGCTCAGTTATGTTGGCATTGCAAAGAAATACTTTTCCCCATAAGGCAAGAGTTACTGTAAGGTCATCTTTACACAGTCTCTCGGGAGGCTTGATTATTGAAACCCACAAAAAAACTAATTATCAAATGCTTTAACGATAACATCTTAGCATGTGTTCCTTCCTACTAGTTTAGAACTATGTATCTGTTTTTTTAATAAAAGATATAGTTCATCTTAGTTCAAGAGAAAAAACTTTTTAATCAAATACACCTTAGTAAAGGGATCATTTTATTTGATATAGAAATTATAATGCTGGACTACTACAGCAGTAGCTGAAGGAAGTAGATGTGCAAAATTTTCCTTACAGCAATTTGGCCATATGTACAAAGTAGTCTTAAAAACATGTTTATGCATATCTTTTGTTTCAATTGCACTTCTAGGAATTTATAGTAAGAAATAATTAAAGATGTATGAGCAGACTGTGCTTCTACTTAGGATATAGAGAGATGCAATCGACTGTCTCTTCTACCCTAACAATGAGAAAAAGCTGGATCATTTCTAAAAATGTAACATTTCTTGAACCCATCAAAAATCTGAAGTCACAGGATCTTAGTCCATTTAGTATTGGTACAAAGAAATACCTGAGATTGGGTAATTTATAAAGAGAAAAGATTTATTTGGCTCATAATTATGCTGCCTGAAAGGTCCAAGATTGTGTGTCTGGTGAGGGCTCAGGCTGCTTCCTCTCATGGACAAGGTAATGGGAAGTCAGTGTGTGCAGAGATCACATGGTGAGAGACGAAGCAAGAGGTCGAGGAAGGAGCTAGTTTCTTTTTTTTTTTTTTTTTTTTTCCAACCAGCTTCCTTCAACTAATATGGCAAGAATTTATTCGCCCTTTCCCTGAAGGAGGGGATTAATTGATTCCTGAGGGATCCATCTTCATTCTCCAGACACCAGCCATTAGACCCCATCTCCAACATTGGGGATAACATTTCAACATGAGATTTGGAGGGGACAAATATCCAAACTACAGCCTAGGGAAAACAAGTAAAATGAGTTCCATGGTGACCAACCACTGTAAAAAGAGATGACACACATAATATGTTTCATCTTTGGCAGAGCAGAAGGGAAAATGAGGGAGCCACACAAGTGGTTAAGAAGAAATAAGCTAACTTTTTAATTAATTCTTACAGACAAGTGGGGATTGGCATATCAGTCTGGAATATATAAAAACCACAGACATACGGAGAGCTCACACTCACTTCCACAGACCTCTACAGGATGTTCAATAGAAAGGTTGAAGAAAAGTCAGGAGACTGAGGAGAACTCCTCTCAATGCCACAGGTATGCAGGAGGTGATTGGCTACTGCTGGAGAAAGACACAAGTCCCACTTGGCTTCCCTCACCTTTCATTTCTCTGAATCAAATGCTTTAAGACACTGGTGAACTGGCAGCAAAGTATTTAGCTTCCAGGCCACTAGCAGAAATCTATTTCTTCAAGAGGAGAAGTAGACAGGGCATAGTGGCTCATGCCTGCAATCTCAGCACTTTGGGAGGCTGAGGTGGGTGGATTGCTTGACATCAGGAGTTCAAGACCAGCCTGGCCAATATGGTGAAATGCTGTCTCTACTGAAAATACGATAATTAGCTGGGCGTGGTGGCATGTGCCTGTAATCCCTGCTACTCGGGAGGGTGAGACAAAATAATTGCTTGAACCCAGGAGGCAGAGTTGCAGTGAGCCGAGATTGTACCACTGCACTGTAGCCTCAGTGACAGAGAGAGATTGTGTCTCAAAAAAATAAAATAAAATAAAATAAAATAAAATAAAATAAAATAAAATAAAAAAAGAAAAAAAAAGAAAGAAAGGAAAAGAAAAAAGAAAGGAGAGGTAAAAGCAGAAACCTGTTCCTAAGAGAGAGGCAGGAATCCACCTTGGGCTCAGGATCCTGAAAGGATATTATATCACCTCGGAGAGGGGAAGGAAACTCCCACACCAGATCAACCACAAAGCAAATTAGAGTTTGACTGTCACACACAAGAGAGGTAAGAACACTGAGAAAGCCCTACATTTGAGGCCCAAGTGCACAGGACTTATCTAAGGAAGAAGCTGCAGTAGAACAAAGGAAAATCATTCCATCCTCCACCATAAGCCCAGCATGGAGTGAGAAGCAACAGTAGTTTAGCAAGCATGTATAACGAGTTCACCACTGTGGCACAGTTGTGAATGGACAAATAAAAGCTGAGGGGATGTGTTAGTCTGTTTGCGTTGCTATAAAGAAATACCTCACATTGGATAATTTATATAGAAAAGAGGTGTATTTGGCTCACAATTCTGCAGACTCTACAAGAAGCATGGCACCAGCATCTGCTTCTGGTGAGGACCTCAGAAAGCTTCCATTCCTGGAAGAAGACCAAGAGGGAACAGCTGTGTCACATGATGAGAGAATAAGAGAGATGCCATGCCATGCTCTTTTCAACAATTAGCCCCTGCAAGAACTCATAGGATGAGAACTCACTCATTACCATGAGGAGGGCAACAAGACATCCATAAGGGATTTACCTCCATGACCCTAACACCCTCGATTAGGCCCCACCTCCAACACTGGGGAACACATTTCAACATGAGATTTAGAGCAGACAAAACACCTAAACCATATCAGACGAGTAATGGAAATACTGAGAAAAACCCATTCACACCCCAGTCCCATCCTAAGCACAAGGTAACAGCAACCAATATCTGGAGGAATTTAAAGTTCATGCCACACTTAACGTAAAAACAGCAACAACAAAACCCAAATTCCATTCAATTCCTGACTACATTGATTCAACCCCTTACACTAAGGGTCTGACAAAATAAGACATGTACTCATTGCCAGGCTAAATACTATTTACTTCTATATCTAATGTTCTTCTATAAATGATATCTGGCATTCAATCAAAAATTATAATAAACATCAAAAAAGCAAGTGTAAAAAACACTGTCAGAGATAACGTAATCAAAAGAACCAGACTCAGTGATAACCTATTTGTTGGAATTTTAAAACAGGAATTTAAAACTACATATTAATATATTAAAGGCAAAAGGAGTATAATGATAGATGGAAATTTGGATATATGTAAATAAATTAAGAGTGTCAGAAATGGTAAAGATTAAGGTAAACATAAAATATACTATTTTCACATTTCTAATTGCTTTAAAAGATAATTCATAAGTTCAAGGTCTCCGTAATTTGGAGAAAGCACAGTCTATGCTCTCTCCCACTGAATGTAGTTATAAAACCTTGGTTAAGTGTGTGACTTTCTATTCAAGGATTCTGAAAAGTAGACAGTAGCAGGAAGATTGGAGCAGTAGACCGTAATTTAAAGTATTACCAATCCAGCGATGAGTTTACCATTGTCTACCTCCTCTGCTATCCTCCAGCCTAGACTTCATGCAGCCCAAAACCTGCAAGTGGGAATTGGCATGAACAGAGAAAGTTTTAGGAAAAACCCTCTAGTTATCACTCAAGAAGCAGGGAAGTAACTTTCAAATGCTCAAAATGGGGAAAATTAACATTTTAAAAATGTCTCAATTTTCTCACACTCAAGTCCCCAAGCAATACTGCATAAGTGGCAGCAGCAGCAACAGAAGCAGAAACTGGGGCTGGTAGGGGCCCAAAACTCCAAGAGAGTGGAACTGTCCTTTCAAATGAGAGGACCTGTGGTCCAGAAAAGACAGACAGAACCTGCATTGCATTTCTTCCTCTGTCCTCCCACAAGCTGGTGCCAAATGTGGGCATAGTCATGGGAAATGTACAGCAGTGTGGGGGTAAAGACAGCCTTAGCTACTGAGCCAGAGGACCAAAAAAGGGAGACACAGGGAACCAAAAGCACCTGTAAGATTATAGAAAGCAAGAGAGAGCATATCAGGATAGAAAATCCATAATGTTGTTTATGAAATCATGCGCATGTGTGAATTAGACCCTGAAAAGCATAATGTAAACTTTGAAAGCTAAGTGAGAAGGTAGTCTGCATTCAAGTCCCAGATGGAACACTTGGTGGTACACACACGGGACCAGTACCAATCATACTTCAAAAACTTTGAAAGTGGAACTAACATTGAAATCACAACCCACAGAAGGATGGTTAAAACTTGAGATCTGAACCTGACAGAGATGACTGCTTGCAAGAGCCAAAATATCAAGATTTTCCATTAGATTTAAACAAAACCCAGACTCTTGCAACATGATATTTTAAATGTTCAAGATGAAATCCATAACTACTCGGTATATAAAGAACCAAGAAAAGGTAAACTTGCATAGGAAAAATAATCCACACACATCAATGACCAAATGACAGAGACATTGGAATTATCAGACAAAGCAGCTATTAAAAATTGTTCGTTTAAAGAAGCTGTTATAAAAATGTCTCAAAAAGTAAGGATGAATGAATGAAAAATATAAACCTTAGCAAAAAAAGATACAAGAACATAATGTAATTTTTTGAACTGAGAAATACAATTAAAAAACATAATAGGCCGGGCGCGGTGGCTCACGCCTGTAATCCCAGCACTTTGTGAGCCCGAGTTGGGCGGATCATGAGATCAGGAGTCCAAGACCAGCCTGGCCAACATGGTGAAACCCCATCTCTGCTAAAAATACAAAAATTAGCCAGGCATGGTGACATGGGCCTGTAATCCCAGCTACTTGGGAGGCTGAGGCAGGAGAATTGCTTGAACCCAGGAGGCAGAGGTTGCAGTGAGCCAAGACCATGCCATTGCACTCCAGCCTGGGTGACAGAGTGAGACTACATCTCAAAACAAAAAAATTATTTGAATAAATTGTGGATGAAAATTCCCCAAAGTTGGTGCAAGACATAAACCTATAACTTCAAGAAGCTCAATGAACCCCCCACCCGAAAATATAAGCCTAAAGAAACCCATGCCCATCATAATCAATTTGCCAAAAACTAAAAACAAAGAAAAAACCTTAAAAGCAGGCAGAAAGAAATAGCACATCACCTTTAGGGAATAATGATGTAAATGACTAGATTTCTAGTAAATAACCATGGAGATCAGCATTTCAAAGAGATGAAAGAAAATAACTGTCAACCCCAAATTCTATATTCAACATAAATATTCTTCAGAAATAAAGGTGAAATAAAGACATTTTCAGATGTAGAAAAATGAAGAGAATCTGTAGTCAGCAGACCTGTCATAAAAGAACTGCAAAAGAAAGTTCTTTGAGGAGAAGAGAAATGACACCTGATAGAAACTTGGTAAATCAGGAATGAAGAAAGTAGAACAGATATAACAAGTATCTGGGTAAACATAATAGAACAATCTTCTCTTCTTGAGTCTTTTAAAATATGTTTGATGGCTAACTATTCTTTAAACATTAGGTGGAATTCTGTAGCAAAATTCTCTGAGCCTGGAGATTTATTTTTATGGAGTTTTGAAATTAGGAATTCAGTTTTCTTAGGAGTTATAGGGCTATTTGAATTATTCATTTCATATCAAGTGAGCTGTAGTAGTTTTTGCTTTTTGAGGAATTGGTTCCTTTTATCTCAGTTGTCAAATTTATGTGTGTACAGTTTTTCATAGTTTCCCTTATTATCCTTTTGCTGTCTGCAGGATCTGTAGCAATATCTCCTGTTTCATTCCTGATACTGGTAATTTGTGTCTTCTGGCTTTCTTGTTTTTATTTTACAGACTTGTTACAAGTTTTTTTCCCCAATATTATTAATCTTTTCAAAGAGTCAGCTCTTTACTTTGAAACAATGTTCTTCTCTATTGATGTTATAGTTTCAATTTCATTGATTTCTTCTGCTTATCTTTAATATTTTCTTCCTTCTGCTTGCATTGGGTTTATCTTGCTCTTCTTTTTCTAGGTTTCTGAAGTTAGAGCTTAGATGATTAATTTAAGACTTTTATACTTTTCTATTGTATGTGTTTAGTGCTATAAAGTTCCCTCTCAGCACTAATTTAGCTGTGTCTCATGAAATTTGATATGTTTTATTTTTATTTTAATTCAATTCAATGGTTTTTTTTATTTCCTTGAGTCTTCTATTTGATCTGTAGATTTGTTAGAAGAATGTTGTTTAGTTTTCAAGTGTTTGGAATTTTTCTGTTATTTTTCTGTTATTGGTGTCTAATTTGATTTCACTGTGGTTGCAGAACACACTCTGTATGATTTCAATTTTTTAAAATTGGTTGAGGTTTATTATATGGCCCAAGATATGGCCTCTCTTGGTAGATGTTCTGTGGGTACTTGAAAATAATGTTTATTCTGCCGTTATTGGGTGGAGCGTTCTACAAATTTTGATTAAATCTTGTTGATTGGTTGATTGTATTGTTGATTTTTACATGGCCTTGCTGATTTTCTGTCTAGTTTTTCCATCAAATGTTAAGAGAGTGTTGTTGAATTCCCCAACTATAGTAGTGGATTTGTCTATTTCCTCCTTTTTTTTTTTTTTTTTTTTTGCTTTGCATATTTTACAGCTCTGTTGTTTCATGCACATGCATTTAGGACTACCATGACTTCTTAGTGGATCAACCCACTGGTCATTATATAATGTTTCTTTCCTTCCTTCATAAATATATATATTTTTGGCTCTGAAGTCTACTTTATCTGATATCAATAAAGGCACTCCTGATGTCTTTTTATCCCTCCTTTCATTTACAACGTGCTGCTATTGTTATATTTGAAGTGAGTTTCTTATACACAGTACATGGTTGGATCATGATTTTAATCTCTAATGGCAATCTTTGTTCTTAATCAGTATATTCAGACCATTTACATTTAATGTAACTATTACTTTGTTAAGACTTGTCAATTTATTTTTTGTTTTTTGTTTATCTTCTATATTTTTCTTCTCCATTTTCTTGTTCCTATATTCTTATGGGCTACTTGAACAATTTTCAGAACTCCATTTTGTTTTATCTAGTTTGAGTATTTCTATTCACAGTTATCTTAAAGTAGTTTAAAATACTTTCACTATATGTATCATTACACATGCATAACTTATTGCAATTTACTGGTGTCATCATCTAACCACTTGGAGTGAAGTGTAAAAGCTTACCTCTATTTACATCCTTTCACATTGTTATTTACAATATAATTTTCTTGTATAGTTCATCTATGTACAATTAGAATCATATGAGACTATTATAATTTTCACTTCAACTGTGAAGTATAATTTAGAAAACTCAACAGGAACCGAACAATCTATTTTATTTACCCATATTCTTACTTACTGTGTACTTTCTTTCTTCCTGATGCTGCAAGCTTCCTTTTTAATCATTTTATTTTTTTAAAGAACTATCTTTAGTCTTTCTTTTAAGATAGGCCTGCTGGTGACAAATTCTTTTAGTTTCCCTTCATTTGAAAAGTTTTGATTGCCCCTTCATTCCTGAAGGATATTTTCAGTGGGTATAGGATTATGTGTTGACAGTTTTTAGTTTCAGCACTTGGGAATATTGTGCCACTGTTTTCTAGACTTCATTTTTTTTTTTTTTTTTTTAAATGAGAAATCGTCTCCATTCCAATTGTTTTTTTTTTTTTTTTTTTTTTTTTTTTTTTTTCCCTCTCTGTAGGAAAGGTGTTATTTTTCTCTCACTGCTTTGAAGATTTTTTCTTTGCATTTATTTTGCAAAAGTTTAATTATGATGTGTCTTAGCATGGATTTATTTGAGTTTATTCTTTTCAGGTTTGTTTAGCTTCTTAAATGTGTAGGTTAATGTCTTTGACAAATTTGGGAAGTTTTCAGCTATTATTCTTTAAGTACTTTTTCAGCTCTACCTTCTTTCTTCTCTCCTCTAGGACTCTTATTACATTAATGTTACATATTTTGTTTTAGTCCTACAGGTCTTTGAGGTTCTATTTCTTTTTCAATCTATTTTCTATTTTTGTTCAGATTGGGTAATTTTTATTACTCGATCTTTCAGTTCACTGATTCTTTCCTCTGTCCCCTCCATTTTGCTGTTTAACCCATCCACTGAGATGGTTATTTCAGTTATTGTGTTTTTCAGTTCTAAAATTTATAATTTTTTCTTTACATTCTCTATTTTTTTTTTTGAGAATTTCTATTTCTTTTCTGAGTCTTTCTACTTTTTCACTTTTTGGAAGCATGTTTGTAATTGCTTCTTGAAGTATTTTTTATGATGGATACCTTTACATAGTTGTCAGATAATTCTAACAGCTACGTTATCTTGTTGTCGGTGTCTCCAGATTGCCTTTTCTTACTCAGTTTGAGATTTTCTTTCTTTCTTTTTTTTCTTTTGTATACCATATAATTTTTGAGGGAAACCTGGGGAATTTTGTATTATGTTATGAAATTCCAAGTATCATTATTTAAAAGCTCTGCTTTAGCCAGCTGTATCTGACATCACTCTGGGAGGGGAAGGGTGATAGAGTCTTATCACTGACAAAAAGGGTTAGACATCCAGATCTCCCATTTGGCCTCTGTTGACACTTAAGAGAAGGCACCCTTTACTGTGAGAGGTGAGAGAATTCTGGATCCCCATTAGGCTTCAGCTGATACCTCTCTGGCTGGGAGGGGTAGGAGTGCTTTGTTTTTGCTCCTCCAAGACCGCCACTGACACCTTGAGGTGGAGGAATGGCCTCATTACCACTCAGAGGTGCCAAAAGTCCTGACTTTTCAGTAGACTCTCTCCAACACGACCCCAGTAAAGAACTGGAGGAGCACTCCATTAAAGCCAGTTGGGAATAGAAGTCCAGGCTTCCCACTTGATCTCCACTCACACCAAAAGCAGACGGTCTCACTACCAACTGGTGAGGATGAAAGTAACTCCCTACTTGGTCTTTTCTGACACAATCCTGGTTACAGTTTGGGTCTATTTGTTACAAGCTACAAAGGTGGACGTCTAGCCTACCCACACTTTATTTGTTTGTATGAATGGTTGTAGGACAATTGCTTTTTCTGTTGTGTTTGGCTGGGGCACAACAGTTATTGTCTAAAAGTTTCTGTCCTGCTATGCTGCCTCTTTCCTAGTCCTTTGGTTAGAGAGGCAATGCTTTTATTTGGAACACTTTTATTTTGTCTGTACCCATTAGTGTTTCTGAGTTGGTGACTTTTCTGGCTGCAAGTCTAGGATATATGAGACAAGAGAAAATCCTGGGAGCTCAGTACCATGTCCTATCTTTTCCAAAGTCTTTTTATGTTTGTTTTGTATATAAGTTCCAGGGTTTTAGTTGTACTTAGCAGGGGAAACAGGATAAAGTATATCTGCTTCATCGTCTAAGAAATGAAAGTCTTCTACAAATGTTTAAGAACTGAAATCATTCAAAGTATGTTCTCTGGTCACAAAAGAATAAACCTAGAAATAAATTTTAACAAGATATCCAGAATTTACCCAAACATTTGAAAATCAAGAAATGTACTTCTAAATAAATCATGGGACAATAGAGACATCACAAGGAAAATTAAAATATTTTGAGTTTAATACAATTAGAAGCACAAGATAACAAAATTTGTTAAAGGCAACTAAAGCAGTGCTGAGAGAGAAATTTACAGCACTCAAATGCATAAATCAAGAAAGAGAAAAAGTCACAAATCAATAATCTAAGCTCACACCCCCAAAAAATCTAGAAAGAGTAGAGGAAACTAAACTCAAAATACCAAAATGAATGAAATAATAAAAGTAAGAAAATTAATAAATAGTGTAATTTCGGTTTAACCCATTTAACCCAGGAATGTAAAGCTGGTTCAAAATTTGAAGACCATAGAATACAGATAAGAAACTTTGAGGTCCCAGTATACTTCTTAGCTTCCCTAAAATCATCACCATAGGCAGCTTTCTACTCTGCTGAGGCAGTCGACTATCTTTTTTTTTTTTTTTTTTTCATAAACAATCTCCTCCTCAGGCACTTTTACTGGTAAGCCTTATTGCTTATTGACAAAAAAAGAAGGAGCAAATCCTTCCTTTATTTCCAAGAAATAGGAGAGTTTATGAAGATGTGTAGTGTAGTAGATTATCAGAAAGGATAGACAGAGTTCCTGCTGAACCCTGTGTAATGGACCAGCCTAGGATGGTGGTGAAAAAAATGTTTTTGGTAGAGAGGGGGACACTATTTGCAAAACACTCTGGACTCAAGCCTGGGGTTAATGCAATTCTTCTGAGCCACTTTTAGTGTATATGAATTAATATAGGTAACAATATAAAATTATTTCAAAAGCTTATCTTTGAAAAAATGTATCATAATATGATCATGCAGTCATTTGGTAAATAAAAAAATGCTTATTTCAAAAGAAAAATACATTTGATAATTAAGACAATATAATGAAAAATTACAGAAAACTATTTAAATGAAGGAACATTCATAACTTTCCTTATTATATATTTCAATGTAAATAAGCAAAATAGATTACACTTTTGTCACTTTTAGGTTTAAAAAATGTTAAGCCAGGTGTGTTGGCTCACACCTGTAATAGCAGCACTTTGGGAGACCAAGGTAGGATGATTGCTTGAGCCCAGGAGTTTGATACCAGTGTGGGCAACATAGTGAGACCCTGTCTCTACAAAAATTAAAAATAAAAGTAAATTGGGCAGGTGTGGTGGCACGTGCTTACAGTCTCAACTACTCAAGAGAATGAGGTGGGAGGATTGCTTGAGCCGAGGAGTTGGAGCTACAGCAAGCTCCACTCAGCCTGGATGACAGAGCAAGAGTCTGTCACAAACATAAATAAATAAGTAAAGATGGAAAAAAAGTTAAAATAAATCTAGTTTTTTCAAAGCAAAATAAAAAATATTCAAAGACCAATAATGTAATTCATCATAACAGTAGACAAACTTATAAAAACATTTAATTATCTCACTTGATATAGCAAGAACATTTGACAGGATTCAATATTCATTCATGTTAAAAACTCTCAGGAAACAGGAAGAGAAGAAAAATTCCTGAAACCGATAAAGGGCATCTACAAAAAACCTATAGCCAGCAGATCTCTAAAAAATTTCTGTATTACACTAAAAGATGAAAAAATTAATGTTTACCCCCATGATCAAGAAAAATAAAGGCATGTTCAATTGTTCAATCAGACCTCTCTCTTTCAACACTGTAGTAGACAAAATTTTCAAACAATCTAATAAAAGTTTCTAGAACAAATAAGTGAGTTTAGCAAAGTCATAACATATAGGGTCAATGTACAAATATCAGTTATATTTCTGTTTGCTGGCAATGAAAAATTGGAAAATGAAATTAAAAAAATCTTATCACTTACAATAGCACCAAAGACATAAAATACTTGCATATATATAAATCTAACAAAATACTTACCAGATCTGTATGCTGAAAATATAGCTTCATTGTAATATTGATTTTATAGATAAAAACTACAAACTAGGTAAATACCAATAATAGAGGACTGGTTGAATAATCTATGGTTCTTTCAAATAAAAAAGCACTATTCAACAATTTAAAAAGACATCATAGATTACTATTTATCAAAATGTGCTTTCAATGTGTTATGTTTAAAAAGCAAGTTTTAAAATATGCAGTAAAATTTTGTTTAAAACTAAATATGTTTATGCATAGAGATGAGCTGCAATAAATACACATCAACACTAAAATAACAATTGTCTCTAAGATTATCAGTATTTAGAAATTTTTTATCTATTTGCTTACTTGCTTTTCCTCATTTTTATACATGAATATAGGTAGCTTGTCATAAAAACAAACAATAATTATTTATATACATTACATTTCATCTCCATCAACTCTCTTGTATGGTTCAGAAGAAGTGTGAGAGATACATGCACCAACTTTCTAAATTTCTCCTCATCCTTCTTATCTTCATCTAAGTAGCTCTCTAGATAAATTTGGCCCCAAACTTATCACTCAACTAAGTAGAGATTTGGATAATTTCATTTGACCTTCATATTTTCAATATTCTAGAATCTCAATTACATTTCCTGTTTCTCTGAAACACTTTAAGATCCCTTTATATTTTGACATTCATATGCAATTTTGCCTTTTTGAATTTCTCTTTTTACCCTCCTTACATTTGGTGTAATAATGTGCCACATCACTAATTTCAACAGTAGTTTTAATCAAACAATAGTATAAATGCTCACATTTTCATCTGCATTTTAAAATATCACTAAGTATTCATATCATGTATATATATTTATTCAGGTACTGCTAAGGAATGTAATTTCTGTTTTACTTGTACAGTCTGCTTTGAAGAAAATAACTAATTTGCATCTTGAAATTATTATTATGTTAAAATGTTCCTGAGCAGAAATCAGATCCTGAACCATCAACAAAGTCTTCTGCCTGATCCTTTTTCTAAAAGTCCCCTATCCTCCCATCCCCTTTAAAGGACTGTAGAAATCATCACACACTAGTAAGTTGCTGACCTCGGATTCTATCATGTGATGCTGAAATTGAGTAAAAAATCAAGTATTGATAACTGAGCTAATCATGACGGATCTGCAGAATAGCCCATCTGCAGCATAGCGTAGCATTTAGGACAACAGGCACTAGCGTCATACTGCTTGATTTCCAAATCCTGACTTACGGACCAGGGGACCTTGGAAAAGTTACTCCATCTCTCTCAGCCTCCATTTCTACTCCTATAAAATAGAGATAATGCCAGTACATTTTTCAGAGGAATGATATGAAGATAAGTTGAATCAGTGCTTGAAACATATTAAGGACTCAATAAATATTATCGATTATTATTTAATGAAGTGGTGGTTTGGGGTGGGGAGTTTTCAGGATACAGTTTAATAAACATTAGATTAAGAGGCCCTAATTAATCTAATGACAGCTACCTGACTGACAAAATGGTCTGACATTTACTTACTGAGTACTGGATTCCACATATCAGTGCTAAATGCTATTGCATAGGCTGGGTGCAGCAGCTCACGCCTGTAATCCCAGCACTTTGGGAGGCTGAGGTGGGCTGATCGTCAGGTCAGGAGTTCGAGACCAGCCTGGCCAACATGGTGAAACCCCATCTCTACCAAAAATATAAAAAATTAGCCGGGTGTGGTGGCACATGCCTATAATCCCAGCAACTCGGGAGGCTGAAGCAGGAGAATCACTTGAACCCAGGAGACAGAGGTTGCAGTGGGCGGAGATGGTGCCACTGTACTCCAGCCTGGGTGACTGAATGAGACTCTGGAAAAACAAAAAACAAAAAACAAAAACAAAACAAAACAAAAAAACTACCTTTGAGGATCAAAATTCAGAAGTCAAAAAGGTCATGAGAGACATAGCAAAAATACTAAATTTTGTGAAACATCCCAGGAAAACAATATGAGAAAAAGTGGCTACGCGTAATGCCTGTTTACTTCCTTCTAAACCTTGCGCCATTTACATTGTATTTAAATTGTCCTTGGAGAAAGCTATATCAAACTTTCCACAGTAAATGAAAATGCAGGATAATTAGTTTATATTTGTGTTTGAAGTTATTGGAAGCAACTTATACATCAAGAGTATAGCTTCAAATTAGTAATACTAAGTACTGTAAAGCACAATGCACATTAACAAAAGTACTTTTATCATTACATCCTTGATCTAAGATCAATTGTATGATATCATTCCCTTACCAAGTTTTTGGTTCTGACAAATATAAAACCAGAGGGATTTCTTGTCAAGGTAGTGTACTAAGATATCAGTAAAAACAAACACAAACGTCTTGCTCCAAACACAAATAAATACTAGATAAAACATTAAAAAATCATTTTTAAATGCATAATCAAGGTTAAAAATAAAAAGAATAAATCCCCGTGTACCAAAAAACAAGAAGAATCTCAAAGTCAGATGGTAAATGGCTGTTGAAATAGAGCAGCTTGTTGAGATCTAAGGAATAGAGTTGCATCTGGGAGTTTGGATTTTAACATCTACTCAGGAATAGCAAATAAGGACTCAGGCCCATGTAGAAAATTAGAATTGAGTCCACTGCAGAAAGCCACATGCCACAAAAATATCTCTTCTATAAAATGGGTAACAGGAAAACTCTGCCTACTAGCCAAGGGAAGCAGCAAAGTATTTCATCATCTTCTTGGCACTGTGGATTATCATAATAATAATACAGAGAGGGCCGGGCGCGGTGGCTCAAGCCTGTAATCCCAGCACTTTGGGAGGCCGAGACGGGCGGATCACAAGGTCAGGAGATCAAGACCATCCTGGCTAACACAGTGAAACCCCATCTCTACTAAAAAATACAAAAAATTAGCCGGGCGTGGTGGTGGCGCCTGTAGTCCCAGCTACTCGGGAGGCTGAGGCAGGAGAATGGCGTAAACCCGGGAGGCGGAGCTTGCAGTGAGCCGAGATCCGGCAACTGCACTCCAGCCTGGGCGACAGAGCCAGACTCCGTCTCAAAAAAAAAACAAAAACAAAAACAAAAAAATAATACAGAGAATTGACTACACAAACGGGCCCCCAAGTCTGAATCATTCACGATGTGAGTTTTCAATTCACAATACTTGTATGTTATAGAAACCTGAGGCCAAATAACAATCACAAAAATAAGTCTGAAGAAAGCTAATTCTGTAGAGATCTCAAAAAGAGCCAAATTGATGTACAGGATTGGCTCTCTACAACCAAATGATCTAGGATGCCTACTGAAAGTAACTCCTTTGAAGACTGGTTGACATTCAAAAATTTCAAGAAAAAAACATATGAGTGAGAATTTGGACCTCCAGAACAATGAAGAATTCAGAATTTAAAATGTACTTAGTTTAGCATCTTTTGAAGTCAACTAAAAGAAGAAAAGATAAAGGAAGGAATAAACAATATAGTAAGAATAAGTAGATTTTGAAAATATATAAATAAGAATGCACATTGAAAAATGTAATTATTGAAATTAAAACTCAATGTATTAGTTAATATATTAGAGATAGCTGAAGAGAGTTAAATGAACTGGAAGATAAATCTGAGGGCATCACTGAAAATGCAGCAAAAAGAGATAGAGAGATGGCAAATATGAAAGAGGTTAAGAGATATGAAAGATGGATTCAGAAGAGTCAACCCATGGCAATCAGGAGTTTTAGAAGGTTACAATATAAATGCAATCTTTAAGGTAATAACTGCCAGAAATTTTTCAGAATTAAAAAAAGCTAGTGTCCCCAGATTCAAGTAGCATCTTGAATCTTTAGGAGGATGAGTTACAACTAACCACACCTAGACACACTGTGGTGAAATTTCAGAACAAATAACAGACAGAAAGAGAATAACGATTAACTGCAAAGGAAAGAAATGCCTGTTGGCTGTAGATATTGCATTACCAATGAGATCTCAGAAAACAGTGGGATAATGTATTCATAGTACTAAGAAAAAATTAACAATCTAATAAGCTATACACAGCTAAACTGTCATCCTAAAGTGAGCATAATATAAAAACTTTAATAGACATATAAATCCTGAATTTATTACTGACAAACTAACAGAATTACTAAATGATATGTTACCATGAGAATAAAATAGAAGCTAGAAGAAAAGTGTTAAATGCAAAAAGCACTGTAAATAAAGTGCTAAACACTTTGATAAATCTAAACATTATTTCCACTACTAGTACATAATACTTATAAAGCAATATGAGGCAGACACTGTCGTAAACATTTTACAACAATCCTGTGAGACAGTTACCTATTTAATCCTATTTTATAAATGAGAAAACAGAGAGGTTAAGTAACTTGCTCAGAGTCTGACTACAGATACTGTGCTTATAATCATTTTGCTCTATGTCTTCAATAAATGTCAAGTATAAAAATTTCCTAATAAAAGTGATCAGTATAAGGTGAAATTAAACATCTAAACAATAGTAACATGGAAAATGGAAAGTGTGAACTCAGAATTAAAGCAGCTTAAAGTCATTGTATTGTTCAGAAGGATTGAAATATTGATTAACTTTGTTTTGTGTTAAGTATAAAGAGTAAAAGTTTAAGGATAATGACTAAAATAATAGAAATAAAATGTATAACAAACCAAGGGCGGGGGGGGGGAAGGATTAAAGAATCCTTGATTGTTCCAATAAGCAGGTAAAGAGAAAAAATGAATTAAATAAATAGCAGAGTAAAAAGAAAAGACAAACTGAAGAGGAGAAATACCTCAAGATACTTAAGTGATAAATGTGAACAGGTTAAATACAACTATTAAAAGAGAGATTCTCATACTGCATTAAAAATAGCGAGCCATCTGATACTTATAACAGATACATCTAAAACATAATAATACACAAAAGTAAAAAGATTGAAAAATATATACGACTCAAATACTAAGAAAAGTTGATTTAATGATATTAGTATCAGATGAAATCGATTATAGAATGCAAAGGATTAATAGAAATAAGAAGACATTTAGTAACAATAAAAAGAAAAATCCACCAAGAATAATCACAGTGATGTACTTCTATGTACTTGATAACATAGCATTAATATATATAAAGCAAAACATTAACCAAATGACAAAATTTTATAAATCCACAATTACAGTGGAAGACTTAATATACCTTACTAAGAAACTGATGGCTCAAGCAAACAAAGATTAGCAAACCTATGGAAGATTTGAATAACACTTGACAGGTACTCTCTGATAGACTCACATGGAACTTTGAACCCAAATAATAGAGAATTCACATTCTTTTCAAATACACATGTAGGATGCCACAAAGGACTGATCTGAGATTATTTTTGAGAGAAGGAGGCAGTGAAGTCTTTATTTCAGTTGGCCTTCATGTATTTTTATTCTAATTCCCCCCAAACTTTTAAGAACAATGTGCTCCTTTGCACATTTTAAAGTTGACATTTTTTGTTATATGTGTAAATAGGTACAAGGAGTATTATTTTCCACACAGCGTAAAGAAATAAAACTGCTAAACCATTCTTTATTGCTCACCATTGTCTACTTTAAATATACATAATTCCTGTTTTTCCTTGACCTTATACATCCATTCCATTCCCTCCCTGGATTTTTATGCTTGAATATCTATAATTTATCCACATTAAAATGTGCACACAGATTAAAATTAATTTTTTTTATTAACACAAGGCTGTATGTGTTTTTATTCTGGTTTGGGCTGTCATTACAATGATCCACGTTACACAATTTTTAAAAACAATATACATGTATTAAATATTTTGATGAAAAATTACTAAACCCAAAATTAAATTTTATTGCAATTGCATCTCTTAATGTGTTGGTTGAAAATGGGGTTTTAATTAATTCATGTATCTCAGGATGAATATTACTTTTTGCTAGAGATAGAGTTCAGTATCAATTCTATTCTTCTTTTAACATTTTTGTATTTGCCAGGACTAAGAAATTGGGTTTATATAAACAAGTACTAGAAAGAGTTTGGTATAACAATGTCACTCTACTCCTTGAACTCTTTCTGAGTTACATGCCAAAATCACTTAACATATTTCATCACAGATTATTTTTTGTACACTCTTGATGATAGTGTAAATTAATGCAGTCATTATGGAAAATAGCATAATATGTAGTATAGAGGTTTCTTTAAAGATTAAAAATAGTACTACCATATGATCCAGTAATCCCACTACTGGGTATATACCCAAAAGATTTAAAATCAGTAGGTTGAGATACCTGCCCTCCCACATTCATTGCAGCATTATTCACAATAGACAAGAAATAGAATCAACCTGTGTCCATCAATGGATGAATGGATAAGGAAAATGTGGTACATATCCATAATGGAATAGTATTCAGCCTTTAGAAAGAAAGAAATAGTGTCATTTGTGGCAATATAGATGAACCTGGAGGACCACATATTAAATGAAATAAGCCAAAGACAGAAAAATAAATACCACATGACCTTACTTAAATGTGGAATGTAAAAAGTCAAACTCACAGAAATAGAGTAAAATGGTGGTTACCAGAGGCTAGAGGGTTGGCAGTGGGGGACTTAGGAGATGTTGGTCAAAGGATATAAAATCCAGTTAGACAGAAGGAGTAAGTCCAGAAGATATATTGTATATCACAGTGGCTATAGTTGATGACAACATATTGTATATTTAAAAATACACAATTTAAACATTTTAACTGTCTCACCACAAAAAATAATAAGTATGTAGGGCAACATACATGTTAATTATCTCAAAGTATACATTTTCAAAACTTCATGTTGTACACAATAAATATATATCTTTTTTTGTTCGTTTTTGAGACAGTGTCTCACTCTGTTGCACAGGTTGGAGTGTAGTGGTGCCATCGTGGCTCACTGCAGCCTCAACTTCTTGGGTTCAAGCGATCCTCCCACCTCTGCCTCCTGAGTAGCTGGGACTACAGGTGCGCACCACTATGCCCGGCTAATTTTTGTATTTTTTGCAGAGACGAGGCCTCACTATGTTGCCCAGGCTGGTCTTGAACTCCTGGGCTCAAGCCATCCACCCATCTCAGCAATCTAAAGTGCTGGTATTACAGGCATGAGCCACCACACCGAACTTCAATAAATATATATCAATTTTGTCCATTAAAATTAATGAATTAATTAAAATTATTTTTAGTGATCTATCAGTGGGCAACTTTATTAAGTCATCCTGAAATCTTTTGTCAGGCAAATCAATTTCAGGAGAGAATGCATAAGAAGGGGATATAGAAATAAACACAAAGTGCCTACGTAGTCCTGTGAGTAAATTCACCTAAATTCAGATATCACTGCTTTACTTCACCATCTTAAAACTTAAATTTTCTGTAACAGAATTTTTTAATTAAAAAATAAAAAAAACCTGAGCAAAATATCAACATTTATTAATTTGAGATGTGGGGATACAGGTGTGTCAATTCTAGTACTTTCTATACTTTTCTGTGTATTTAAAGTATCTCATTTAACATAATATAAGAATACCTTGGAGATACTGTGAGCTTGGTTTTAGACCACCAAAACATTCACAACTCACATGAATTTTTTGGTTTCCCAGTTCACATAAAAGTTATGTTTACACTATACTGTAGTCTATTAAGTATGCAATAGTATTATGTATTTAAAGATAATGTACCTACCCTAATTTAAAAATACTTTATTCCTCAAAAATGCTAACAATCATCTGAGCCTTCAACGAGTCTTAATCGTTTTGCTGGTGAAGGGTCTTGTCTCCATGTTGATGGCTGCTGACTGATCTGAGTTGGGTGGTTGCTGAAGGTTTGGGTGGCTGTGGCAATTTTTAAAAATAAGACAACAATGGCATTTGCCACATTGATGGACTCTTTTCATGAAAGATTTCTCTGTAGCATGTGCTGCTGTTTGATATTATTTTACCTACAGTAAATCTTTCAAAATTGGAGGCAATCCTCTCAAACCCTGCTGCAGCTTTATCAATTAAGTTGATATGATATTCTAAATCCTTTATTGTCATTTCAACAGTCTTCACAGCTCTTCACCAGTAGTAGATTCCATCTAAAGTAACCACTTTCTTCTCTCATCCATAAGAAATAAGGCCTCATCTGTTAAAGTGTTATAAGATTGCAGCAACTCAGTCAAAACTTAAGGCTCCACTTCTAGTTCTCTTGCCATTTCCGCCACATATTCAGTTATTTCCTTCATTGTAGTCTTGAACTCTCAAAGTCATTCATGAGGGTTGAAATCCACTTCTTTCAAACTCCTGTTAATGCTGATATTTTGACCTCTTCCCATGAATCACAAATGTTCTTAATGGCTATGGAATAGCCATCTGGAATGGTGAATTCTTTCCAGAAGGTTTTCAGTTTACTTTGCCCAGATTCATCCAAAGAATCTATGTCAGCTATAGCCTCATAAAATGGTTTGCTTAAATAATAAGACTTGAAAGTAAAAATTACTCTTTGATCCATAGGCTGCGGAATTGTTGTTGTGTTAACAAGGATGCAAACAACATTCATCTTGTACGTCTCCATCAGAGTTCCTGGGTGACCAGCTGGATTGCCCACAAGCAGTAATATTTTGAAAGGAATCTTTTTTTTTTTTTTTTTTTTTTTGAGTAGTATGTCTCAACAGTGGGTTTAAAATATTCAGTAAATTATGCTATTAACACCTGTACTGTCATTCCTGCTTTGTTGTTCCATTTATAGAACACAGGCAGAGTACATTTAGCATAATTCTTAAGAGCCCCAGCATTTTAGGAATGGTAAGTTAGCATTGACTTCAACTTAAAGTCACTAGCTGTGTTAGCACCTAAGAGAGTCAGCTTGTCCTTTGAAACTTTGAAATCAGGTATTGACTTCTCCTCTCTATTTATGAAAGTCCTAGGTGATATCTTCTAATAGGCTGTTTCATCTACATTGAAAATCTATCGTTTAGTGCAGCCATCTTTGTCAGTGATCTGATCTAGATCTTCTGGATAAATTAATGCAGCTTCTACATCACCACTTTCAGCTTTGTCTTGCACTGTGTTATGTAGACTTCTTTCCTTAAACCTCATAAACCAACCTTTGCTAGCTTCAAGCTTTTCTTCTGAAATTTTCTCAGCTGTCTCATCCTTTATAGAATTGAAGATAATTTGGGCCTTGTTCTCAATTAGGCTTTGGCTTAAGGGAATGTTGTGGTTGGTTTAATCTCCTATCCAGTCCATTAGAATTTTCTCCATATCATCAATAAGGGTATTTCACTTTCTTATCACTGGGGTAGCACTTTAATTTCCTTCAAGAACTTTTTCTTTGTGTTTAAAACTTTGCTGACTCTTTGGTGCAAGAGGCCTAGCTTTCAGCCAGTCTTGGCTTTCAACATACCTTCCTCACTAAGCTTACTCATTTCTGGCTTTCTAAAGTGAGAATCATGCAACTCTTCCTTTTACTTGAACACCTAGAGGCCATTTTAGCATTATCAATTGGCCTAAATTCAATATTGTTGTGTCTCGGGGAATAGAGAAGCCTGAGGGGAAGGAGAGAGACAAAAGAATGGACTGTTGGTTGGTGAAGTCAGAACACACACGAGTTTTGTCATTTTATATCTGCACAGTACATGGTACCCCAAGACAAATACAATAGTAACATCAAAGATCACTGATCACAGATCATTGTAACAGATATAATAATAATGAAAAAATTGAATTATTGTGACATAACCAAAATGTAGTACAGACATGAAGTGAACACATGCCATTGGAAAAAAAAATGACATCACAGATGTGCTCAAAGTTTCCACAAACCTTCAATTTGTAAGACAAAACAAAAAAATGCAACTTCTGCAAAGTGCAATAAAGTGAAGTGCAATAAAATGGGAGTATGCCTATAATTCATTCCAACTTGATAATGGTTAAAAGGACCAAATAAGAACATTTTGCTCAAGTCTTAGTACGAGCCCCACTCATTGTGTAGCACATCTGTTTTTTTTTTTTTTTTTTTTTTTTTTTTGCGACATTCTATTGCTTTGATTTCTCAGATTTTACTGTAAATTTCAAAATGCATTATTTAAAATAATCATTTAAAATCCACTGAATTGTGTATAGAGAATGTGGAGGCCTTTTAAGTTTGGAAGTCCCAGATATGGCTGATGTTCATTTATGTTTGCTAGCCTCCACCATTCCATATCCATCCACTCATACCTACACCCACACACTCTGAAAATAATCTTCGGGAAGGATCTTTGAGAACAAGGCTATAGTCAAAGTTTGGTAACCAGGATATCTGGATTAGGATGTGAAGGGGTTGAGGCAGAATGTAGTATGACAGTGAAACTATCTAGCCTGAAGGTGGTAGCATAAACAGTAAATGCTAAATTTGATCACACAGGTTAGACTACTAAATTATAGTCAAGTAAAGAAGTGTTCATTGAGTAGCTACAACCTCAAGACTGTATGAATATCACTGCAAAGTCAGCCTATTCAGTGGGAAAATGTACAGACCTAGGAGTCTGAATGACTTGGGTTCAAATTCTGATTATCCTGGCACATACTAGCTGAGTAAGCTCAAACACATTGCTTAATTTCTGCAAAGTTTAGTTTCATCACTTGTAAAATGGGGGTTATAGCATCTATGTGAGAAGTTTGTTGCAAGGATTAAATTAAGTGAGATTATTTTACGTAATAGGTCCTGGTCAAGTCTAGCACAGAGTAAGCATTTATTCAAAACATGTTTCTTACACCTACAGTGAACTCATTTTTGACATACGTGCCAAGAACATACACTAGGGAAAAGACAGTCTCTTCAATAAATGATGCTGGGAAAACTGGGCATCCATATGCAGAAGAATGAAACTAGACCCCTATGTCTTGCCATATACAAAAATCTAACCAAAATGGATTAAAGACTTAAATCTAAGACCTCAAACTGTGAAACTGCTACAAGAAAACATTGGTGAAATTATCTAGGACATTGGTCTGGGCAAAGATTTCTTGAGTAATACCCAATAAGCACAGGCAACCAAAGCAAAAATGGACAAGTGAGATCACATCAAGTTAAAGAGGCTTTTCTGCACAGCAAAAAAAAAAAATTATCAACAAAGTGAAGAGACAATTCACAGAATGGGAAAGAACATTTGCAAACTACCCATCTGACAAGGGATTAATAATGAGAATATATAAGGCGCTCAAACAAATCTATAGAAAAAAATCTAATAAACAAATTAAAATGGGTGAAAGATCTGAATAGGATTTCTTAAAAGAAGATATACTAATGCACACAGACATATGAAAAGGTTCTCAACATCATTGATCATTAGAGAAATACAAATCAAAACTAAAACGAGATATCATCTCACCCTAGTTAAACTGGCTTATATCCAAAAGACAGGCAATAACAAATGCTGGTGATGATGATGTGGAGTAAAGGGAACCCTTGTAACTGTTGATAGGAATGTAAATTAGTACAACTACTTTTGGGAACAGTTTTAAGGTTCCTCAAAAAAAACTAAACATTGAACTATATGATTGAACTATATGATCCAGCCATCCCCCTGCTGGGTATATACCCAAAAGAAAGGAAATCAGTATATGGAAGAGATATCTGTACTCCCATGTTTGTTGCAGCACTGTTCACCGTAGCCAAGATTTGGAAGCAACCTGTGTCCATCAACAGACGAATGGATAAAGAAAACGTGGTACATATACATAATGGAGTACTGTTAACCCATTATAAAGGATGAGATTCTGTCATTTGCAACAACATGGATGGAACTGAAGATAATTAAGTGAAATAAACCAGGAACAGAAAGTTCTCACTTATTTGTGGACTCTAAAAATCAAAACAATTGACCTCATGAAGAGGCTTGGAAGGGTAGTGAGAGGGAGGTGGGAATGGTTAATGGATACAGAAAAATAGAAAGAATAAATAAGAGCTACTATTTGATAGCACAGCATGTGACTATAGTCAATAATAATTGTACATTTAAAAATAACTAAGAGAGTATAATTTGATCGTTTGTAATACAAAAGATACATGCTTAAGGGGATGGATACCCCATTCTCCATGATGTGATCATTATGCGTTGCATGCCTATAACAAAACATCTCATGTACCCCATAAATATATACGCCTACTATGTATCCACATACACACACACACACACACAAAATAAAAACAAAACTAAAAAAGTTTCTTTTATTTTGTCGTTTTATAAAGACATTTTTCATCATTTTAGGTATTGGAGGTAGAGAAGTTTACACAGATACATTTTGCCATTGGGGAATTTATGAGTTCTGGGTGGTCATATGCAGGCTTGGTATAGTGCGCTGGTTAAAGAGTTCCGTTATCCACTCTCTGGGCACAATTCCTGTATCGGCCACTTTTTAGATGTATAAACATGGACAAATTACTTTACCTTTTTGTCCTCCACCCCTCAGCTGTAATAGTGTCCCTTGCGGGCTTGTTATAAGAATTAAAAAGGAATAATCCACATAAGATTTTAGCATTGTGCCTGGCACACATACTAAACATTCAGTTTATTTTACAGACACACACACACACACACACACACACACACACACACACACACACACACAACTTTATGCAAGACCTCAATCCCAACAAACTATGCCTACATGGCTATTATAGTTGTTTATTTAAAAAAATGCTGAATGGTTTAATTGACAACTAGGTCAGACAATCTTTTCTTGGTTTTGCTTCTCAAAGTAAGTTCTGCAGAGATCAGCAACATCAGTGTTACCTGGGAGCCTGTTAGAATTGCAGAATCTCAAGCCCCACCTCAGACCTACTGCATCAGAATCTGCACTTTCGCAACATGCTCAGGTGTTTCCTATGCCTCTCATAGTTTGAGAGTTGCTGACCTCCACCTCCACCTCCACTCTTGTTTTTACCACTAATTGCCTCACAGGCCTGTAGCAGACAGAATGTCTTCTAGTGTTTCCATGAAACCTACCATTGTGACCTTGGTGTCTTCTGGAAGTTCTTGGTGTCCTCTTGGGTCTGTCCAGCCCTTCCAGTATAGAGACTGCAAGATTTATATCTGGCTCCCCTCCAGCATTAAGCAAGGAAGGCCCTTGGTGTTAGTGTGGTCTCCCCAACTAGATTGTAGACTCCTTGAAGGCAAGGACTATGCTTTTATGTTTCATCTGTATCCTACCATTTCCCTCAAATATTCAGTGTAAATTATGTATCATTGTCTACCTTGGTGTCTTCATTATGATCATTTCAGCAGACCTTGGAGGGAGAGACTCTAACTGCTGTGGCTCAGGATAGCATTTCAGAGGGGGAATAAGGAAGAGTAGTTGCTCTGTGTCCCTAGCACTCCTGATTCCAGTCCAGAAAGCTGTCTTCCAAAGTGAGTAATGGCCCTAACAGAGCTGAGTGTGTCCTTGATGGTTTGCTTGTTAAACACATTGTCAGCAGGCCTGTTGGACCACCTGCCCTTGAGATCCAGAAATCCTCAGAATAACAAAAGTGGAGGCAGAGAGGGCACCAGTGGCTGGCATAAGTAGAAAGACTGAATAATTTGGAGAAAAATGTCTCTTCTTATTCTCTTCAGGCCCTGATAAAGCAGAGTGACAGAAGTGGGGGTAACGGAGCTCTGCTTGGTTGAACATTGTGCTAAGCACTTACGTAAATTCTTATTTATTTTATCTAATTTGTTTCTTTAAATTTGATGTGATTTCTAGCTTGGAAGAAACTTCTGCATACGCTTTCCTGAATTCACCGACTGTTTACATTTACTCTCATTTGTTTTATGGTTTTATTATTCATTCGTATTCTCTCTTTGCATTATATATATACATATATATACATATATACACATATATACATATATACACATATATACACATACAGCGATTCAGAAAAAGGATTATATGTGTGTGTATATATATATATTTGTGTACATGTATATAATTTCTTTTTCTGAACCATTGTAAGCTGGACACACTGTGCCACTTAACCCTTAAATGAGTCAATGTGTAATTCTTAAGAACATTCTCTTTTTTTATTATGGTAAATATACATAACATAAAATGTGGTATTTTAGCTAGTTTTAAGTGTCCAATTCAGAATGTGGTTTGTGACATTACCATTACCAATCTCTAGAACTTTTTCATCATCCAAAACTGAAACTCTGTACCCACTAAATAATAACTCCCCACTCCGCTCTCTACATAGTCTCTGGCAACCACCATTCTACTTTTGTCTCTACGAATTTGACTACACTAGGTCCTCATATACATGACATCATACAGTATTTGTTTTTGGGGACTGGCTTATTTCACTTAGTACAATGTATTCAAGGTTTATCCATGTTGTAGCATATGTCAGAATTTCCTTCCTTTTTTAGGCTGAATAATATCCATTGTGTGTATATACCTCATTTGGTTTATTCATTCATTTGTCAATAGATACTTGAGTGGAATTGCTGGATCAGATGGTAGTTCTTTTTTTTTTTTTTTTTTTGAGATGCAGTCTCACTCTGTTGCCAGGCTGGAGTGCAGTGGCGTGATCTTGGCTTACTGCAACCTCCGCCTCCCAGGTTCAAGAGATTCTCTTAGCTCAGCCTCCTGAGCAGCTGGGACTACAGGTGCCTGCCACCATGCCCAGCTAATTTTTGTATTTTTAGTAGAGATAGGATTTCACCATGTTGGCCAGGATGGTTTGATCTCTTGACCTTGTGATCCACCTACCTCGGCCTCCCAAAGTGCTGGGATTACAGGTATGAGCCACTACGCCCAGCCCTATTTTTAATTTTTTTGGGAAGCCACTATACTGTTTTCCATAAGAGCTTCACCATTTTACATTCCCACCAGCAGCATATAAGGATTCCAATCTGTCCACATCCCTGTCAACACTTCTTATTTTCTGTTACTTTGATAACAACATCATAATGGGTATAAAGTGGCATCTCATTGTGGTTCTGTTATGTATTTCCCAAATGATAGTGATGTTTAACATCTTTTTATGTGCTCGTTGACAATTTATATATATTACTTAAATTATGTATTTTCTTTAGATTTATAAATTTTATTTTTTTTCCTAAGAGTTTTATCATTTTAACTCTTATGTTTAGGTCACTGATCCACTTTGAGCTAATTTTTGTACAATTGTCCCTCAGTATCCACAGGGGATTTGGTCCAGGACCACCTGTAGATATAAATCCACAGATGCTGAAGGTTTTTTTTTTTTGAGACAGAGTCTTGCTCTGTCACCCAGGCTGGAGTGCAGTGGTGTGATCCCGGCTCACTGCAAACTCTGCCTCTCGGGTTCACGTGCCATTCTCCTGCCTCAGCCTCCCAAGTAGCTGGGACAACAGGCGCCCGCCACAAGGCCCGGCTAAATTTTTTATATTTTTAGTAGAGATGGGGTTTCACCGTGTTAGCCAGGATGATCTCAATCTCCTGACCTTGTGATCCACCCGCCTCGGCCTCCCAATGTGCTGGGATTACAGGCCTGAGCCACCACGCCCAGCCTCAAGTTCTTTACCTAAAATGGTATAGTATACCCCTGAGCCCACGGAAACCATGTACTGTACATGCTGCAAGGTAAATGTTCAACTTCTTTCGCTTGTGGATATACAGTTTTCTCAGGTTCTCACTTGTATGTGGGAGCTAAAAAGTTGATTTCACCCAAGTAGAGAGTAGAATGATGATTACCAGAGGCTGGGAACGGGGCGCTAAAGAGAGGTTTGTTACTGGGTATAAACATACAGTTAGATAAAAGGAATACGTTCTAGTGTTTAATAGCAGAGTAGGGTAACTATAGTTAACAATAATTTATCGTATACTTCAAAATAGCTGGAAGAGAAGCTTCGAAATGTTCCCAACACAAAGAAATGATCAATGTTTGAAGTAATGGATGCCCTAAATACCCTTATTTGATCATTACACCTTGTATATACATATCAAAACATCTGACATACCTCATAAATATGTACGATTATTATGTATTAACAAAAAACTGTATTTTACCCATGGAATAGTCTTGGCATTTCTATAAAAATTCAATTGACTATAGATATGTGGGTTTATTTATGAACTCTTTTTATGATTTTACACACTTTTTTATTACTGTATCTTTTTAGTAAACTTTTAAAATGGCAAGTGTGACCCCTCCATCTTTGTTCTTTATTAAGATTGTTTTGCCTATTTGAGGTCTCTTTAAATTCCATATTAATTTTAGGATCAAAATTTCTATATATGCACAAAAACATTACTGGGATTTTTTTGAGACAGAGTCCAGGCTGGAGGGCAGTGGCGCAATCATAGTTCACTGTAACCTCGAACTCCGGGCCTCAAGTAATCCTCCTGTCTCAACCTCCTGAGTAGCTAGGACTACAGGTGTGTGCCACTACACTCAATTATTGGGATTTTGATAGAGATTGCATTTAACCTTTAAATCAGTTTGGAGAGTATTGCTGTCTTAACGATATTCTTTCAGTTCATGAATGCCAATGTCTTTTCATTTGTTTAATTCTTCTTTAATTTCTTTTAACAATGTTTGTAGTTTTTAGTGTACAAGTGTTGCACCACCTTGGTTAAATCTATTGCTAAGTATTTCCTTTTTTTGATGCTATTATGGATGAAATTATTTTCTTGAATTTCTTTATGGATTGTTCATTTTTAGTGCACAGAAATGCAACTGATCTTTTAAAGATGATCTTGTATCCCGGAACTTTTCTTAATTTATTAGCACTAAATTTTTGTGGATGCTTAAGGATATGTAAGATCATGTTATCTGTGTTAGTTCATTTTCACACTGCTATAAAGAAGTGCCTGAGACTTGGTAATTCATAAAGAAAAGAGGTTTAATTGACTCACAGTTCTGCATGGCTGGGGAGGCCTCAGGAAATTGATAATCATGGTGGAAGGGGAAGCTGGCACCTTCTTCACAAGGCGGCAGGAAAGAGAAGAGTGAGGATCAAAGGGGGAAGAGCCCCTTATAGAACCATCAGATCTCATGAGAACTTACTATTACGAGAACAGCATGGGGGACACTGCCCCCATTATCCAATCACCTCCCACCAGGTCTCTCCCTAGACACATGGGGATTATGGGGATTACAAATCAAGATGAGATTTGGGTGGGGACACAGCCAAACCATATCATTATCTGAGAATAGAGATCATTTTACTTCTTCCCTTCCAGTTTGGATTCTTTTTTCTTTTTCTTGTCTAACTGCTCTAACTAGAATTTCTAGTACAATATTGAATACAAGTGACAATAGAAAGCATCCTTGTATTGTTCTTGATCTTAGGTGGAGAGCTTTTAGTCTTCTACCATTGAGTGTGATATTCATTGTGGTTTTCTCATAAATGTTCTTTATTGCATTCAAGAAGTTCTCTTCTATCCCTCCTAGTTTTCTGTTTTTATTATGAAAGGGCATTGAATTGTATCAAATGTTTTTCTGCATCCATTGAGCTAATCATGTGGGTTTTAAATTTTATTCTATTAATGTGGTTATTACATTGTGTAATGGACTGAATTGTGTGCCCCAAATCCACACGGTGAAGCCTTAGCCTCCAATGTGAGTACATTTGAAAATAGGGCCTTTAAGGAGGTAATCATAGTTAAATACGGTCGTAAGGGTGGGGCCCTAATCCAATAGTACTGGTGTCTTTATTAGAAAAGGCAAATACTCTTGGAATGCCTGTGCACAGAAGAAAAGTCATGTGAGGACACAGCAAGAAGATGGTCATCTGCAAGCCAAGGAGAGGGGCCTTGCAAGAAACCAAAACCAACCCTGTCAATATCTTTATATCTTTAGCATTCCATTATGGTAGACTTAGCTGACTAATAACCATTGATTGATTTATTTTTATAATGAAACCCTTGCATTCATTAGACAAATCTCAATTGTTCATGATGTATAATCTTTTTGATATGCTGCTAGATTTGGTTTGCTAGCATTTTGTTGAAGATTTTAGCATCTATATTCATAAGGGATATTGGTCTATAATTCAGTTTTTTAAAGCATGTTTATAATGGCTAAGTTTTAGTTTCTGGAGAATACATCTGTCATCTGGGCTTCCTCAGGGTAAATGTCTATTGACTACTTTCCCCCCAGTATGTGGGCCATACATTTTTGTTTCTTCAGACATCTTAATTTTTGATTCTAAACTGAACCTTTATAATAATATAATATGGTAACTATGAAAATCAGATTCCTTTTCCCCAGAATTTATTGCTATTAATGTTTATTGGTGTTTTGCTTTTGTTCATGTTCGTTTGTTTAGTGGCTTTCCTAGACCAGTTCTATAAAGTTTCTATTATCTTTCATAGGCAGCAATTGAAGTCTCTGCTTTATCACTGTAGTGGTAAGCTAATAATTTAACAAAGATTTTTCTTAAATGTTGTGAACCAAATCAATAACTCTTCCACCCTTTGCCTAGAGCAATCTTGTCCAACCCATGGCCTGTGGGCTACATGCAGCCCAGGACAGTTTTGAATGTCGCCCAACACAAATTCATAAGCTTTCTTAAAACATGAGATTTTGGTGTGTGTGTGTGTGTGTGTGTTTTCTTAACTCACCAGCTATTGTTAGTGTTAGTGTATTTTATGTGTGGTCCAAGACAATTCCTCTTCTTCCAGTGTGGCGCAGGGAAGCCAAAAGATTGGATACCCCTGCTCTAGAGCATGTGAGAGTGTGTGTGTGTGTGTGTGTGTGTGTGTGTGTGTGTGTGTGTTTTAGGGTATCTGTTTAAATGTTCCAGCAGTTGGCAACTCTGCCTTAGCTTTTACTTCATGCTTGTGCAGGGCTTCCATATTAGCCCTGGGTGATATATTAGTGCTCTCTGAGGACTCCCCTGGGCATGTTCACATTTCTATATACATGCATGGCCTTCTAGATACCCAGGACTTTATTGGAGTTTTTCAAAACACCCCACGGGCATCTCATTTCCCAGTTTTCCCTCTAAAGGTTTTGGCTGTCTTTTCTCTCTAATTGATATTTCTGTCTCAGGTAGCTGCACTATTAAGCAATTGTTGCTGACCGTTTTTATCAAACACCTTGTGGATAGGGTTATTTGCCGTGGACAAGACGTGAGTCAGGTCAGAGAAAGAAAAGCCCTGAGAATGGCACTTTTCTGCATGCTGCCAACTAACTAGGTCCAATAGTGACACTTCTTTAGGGATGAGCTTTGGGGGAGCTCCAATCCATTCTTCCCTTTCCACTGGCTGCTGGGCAGCTGATTTTCAAGGCTGCTGTTGAGTTGAGGAGAGAAAGCTGTGAATAGGGAAACTGAAAGCACCACAGAGCTCTCTGTTCTTATCAAGATTCATCTGCTTTACTTGAATAAAATGCTCCATGGATTTTTGCAAGCCTTTAGTTATTTTCCAGAGTTCTGAAAAAGTTGATTTTGACAACTTTTGCCAGTGACTTCCTTGCCTTCACAGAGGGGTGTGTTTCTGGAGATTTTTACCCTGCCATTGTGCAAATACTTTTCTTTTTCTATTGCATTTTGGTTCTAGACCCATGTTGCCTCGGTGGCCTTGGGAAACTCACATTACTTCCTTGGTCCCTCTTCCCCTGTACAACATAAAGGTGTCTGGAGGTATAAAGGGTAGATAGTCTCAAGATTATTTTTCTTACTGAGTAAGACATTTTAACATCACTGAATTGGAATGCATGTCATAATTGAATTGTCAGGCAGAATTGTATCACAGTTGAATTTTCAATGTTAAAAAATTCTTATTGGTATGTAACATAAGAGAGCATCTTATATATGTGGCATCTTAGATTCTATAAGGTACATTAAGTTAGTCCTAGTCAGAAGGCTTTAAAGCATGAAATTATGGCAAGCTAATTCAACCTTTTTGATTAGGGTGATCACATTATATCATATTTTTTTCCCTTCAGGTCTTGGACCCAGCTGAAGTATTGTTAGACTATACAAGACACTTCCTTCTCTAAAAACCTCATAGCTTGGAAAAAGAGGTGGAGATGAATTGTAAACCTCAACCTGTTGGTTTGTAGTCTTAGATCACTACAACTGGCAGGAATCCTAAAGATCAATGTCCATCCACCTTTTTGTGTACACTGAAACACTAAGGCCCAGCTTGGCAAAAGGTCTTCTCAAGGTTGCTCAGAGAGTTAGTGGCAGAATGGAGTTGAAACCATGGTGTATATGGCAGGCTGCCTCTCTTTTTATTCCTTCCCTCTCAACTTCACATTTATCTGCATATCATTTTTCAAACCATTCAAAAGGCATTCACCTCACCTTAATGGGCAGTTAGAATGGAGACAGCTACATATTTTTAAAAGTCATTAAATTATGTTTGTATTTCAAGTAATGTGATTCCCATTTAGAAATGAGTAAATACGCCAAGATAAGCCAGAGCCTTTTTGCAGACCAGGTTCTCCACCTTCCAGGCCCCAGCCAGATCACTGTTGATGAGTAGTGGTGGGGCGGGTGAGCTGGCAGCAGCTTTTGTTAACTCTTAGCAGTAATCCAAATGTTTACCAGTCATTGGGTTAGGAGATGTTGGAATACAGAAATACTGCATATTTCAGTGAAAAAACTACAAATAATATTCAGTACAATATGATTATTTAAGTAAATGATAATACGCCTTTACAGTGAAATGTGACTCAAGTCATCAAAAATAAAAGTAAAATATGTATTTATGGTGATGGAAAAATTTTCACAGCTGATCAAAAGGCAGGTTATAAAATAGTGTGTGGGCTGGGTGTTGTGGCTCATGCCTATAATCCCACAGCACTTTGGGAAGCCAAAGCGGGAAGATCACTTGAGACCAGGAGTCTGAGACCAGCCTGGTCAACAAGGCAAAACCATGTCTCTACTAAAAATACAAAAATTAGCTGGGCATGGTGTCATATGCCTGTAGGTACAGCTACTTGGGAGGCTAAGACAAGATAATTGCTTGAACCTCGGGGGTGGAGGTTGCAATGAGCCAAGATCATATCACTGTACCTCAGCCTGGGCAACAGAGCAAGACTCTGTAAAAAAAAAAAAAAAAAAAAAAAAAAAAAAAAAAAAAAAAAGGAAATAGTGCGTGAATTATAATGCCATGTTGATAAATTGGAAATATATGTGTCTCTATATGTGGACTGGTAGCTCTGGAAGACTGGAGGATGTCCACCAAATGTCAGCAGTGTTTTACTCTGGTCAGTGAAATTAACACATTTTTTTCTTCTTTTGCTTATTTATATTTTGTATACCTCCTACAAATAATATATAATTTTGCATAATTAAAAAATGTAGTGCTTAAGAAAAGCAGAATGACAGACCTTTAAATGCAGAAGAGGCTAAGTAGCCATAAAGACTATGGGAATGAATCCATGAAGTGAAAAATATGGGAGCCTGGACAAACTGAGCAGTGCTGACCAGGGGAAAGTGAAAAGTGATGAAAGCTCTTCTGGCTTTCTTGAAGGCTCCTGTGCAAGAATATGGGATGGGTCTTGAAAGCTTAAGGGCCAGTACCCCAGAAGAGGGCACTGTCTTTTGCCCATACATTTGCACACTCCTGCAAGCAACACCCAGCATGGCGCCCCCAATAAATGCTCTGTAAATGTTTAATGACTAAATAATGATAAACAGACATGCAGCTATTAGTCATTCATTAAGAAACAAATTTTTTACACAACACAGCAGAGGCAAACACTGCATGATGTCAGGCAAATCTCCAAATTAATATTTCAGAAAGAAACACTTCATTTACAACACTATGATATTGTCAAATAAACATATATACAAAGATATTACTCGCTCAGCTATATTTCCATAACTTCCCCTGAGTTTGGGGGAAGATTTGCCTCCAAGCTCAGTGCACTGTAAAAGATTTATCACATTAAAATTATTTCTCATCTTTATGAAATGATAAAACCCAAATTTACATTGAAAGAGTCTGGAGCAGTCAGCCTTAATCTAGTTCTTGCTCTGGCCCTGACCAACCATAGGATGCTGAACAGGTCTTGTCTACTTCACTCTCTGAAGCCTCCATCTGTACAATCTGTACAAAATCTCTCCCAGATTTAAGAGTAATGCCTCCACAGGTTGATGACAGCTACAATAAGCCTCTGTGTTACCTGTTAAAAATATAGATTCTTGGGGGCGGAGCAAGATGGCCGAATAGGAACAGCTCCAGTCTCCAACTCCCAGCGCGAGCGACACAGAAGACCGGTGATTTCTGCATTTTCAACTGAGGTACTGGGTTCATCTCACTGGGGAGTGCCGGACAATCGGTGCTGGTCAGCTGCTGCAGCCCGACCAGAGAGAGCTGAAGCAGGGCGAGGCATTGCCTCACCTGGGAAGCGCAAGGGGGAAGGGAATCCCTTTTCCTAGCCAGGGGAACTGAGACACACAACACCTGGAAAATCGGGTAACTCCCACCCCAATACTGCGCTTTAAGCAAACAGGCACACCAGGAGATCATATCCCACACCTGGCCGGGAGGGTCCCACACCCACGGAGCCTCCCTCATTGCTAGCACAACAGTCTGCGATCTCGCAGCAAGGCAGCAGCGAGGCTGGGGGAGGGGCGCCCGCCATTGCTGAGGCTTAAGTAGGTAAACAAAGCTGCTGGGAAGCTCCAACTGGGTGGAGCTCACAGCAGCTCAAGGAAACCTGCCTGTCTCTGTAGACTCCACCTCTGGGGACAGGGCACAGTAAACAATAACAAACGCAACAGAAACCTCTGCAGACGCAAGCGACTCTGTCTGACAGCTTTGAAGAGAGCAGTGGATCTCCCAACACGGAGGCTGAGATCTGAGAAGGGACAGACTCCCTGCTCAAGTGGGTCCCTGACCCCTGAGTGGCCTAACTGGGAGACATCCCCCACTAGGGGCAGTCTGACACCCCACACCTCACAGGGTGGAGTACACCCCTGAGTGGGAGCTTCCAAAGCAAGAATCAGACAGGTACACTCGCTGTTCAGAAATATTCTATCTTCTGCAGCCTCTGCTGCTGATACCCAGGCAAACAGGGTCTGGAGTGGACCTCAAGCAATCTCCAACAGACCTACAGCTGAGGGTCCTGACTGTTAGAAGGAAAACTATCAAACAGGAAGGACACCTACACCAAAACCCCATCAGTACATCACCATCATCAAAGACCAGAGGCAGATAAAACCACAAAGATGGGGAAAAAGCAGGACAGAAAAGCTGGAAATTCAAAAAATAAGAGTGCATCTCCCCTGGCAAAGGAGCGCAGCTCATCGCCAGCAACGGATCAAAGCTGGACGGAGAATGACTTTGACGAGATGAGAGAAGAAGGCTTCAGTCCATCAAATTTCTCAGAGCTAAAGGAGGAATTACGTACCCAGCGCAAAGAAACTAAAAATCTTGAAAAAAAAGTGGAAGAATTGATGGCTAGAGTAATTAATTCAGAGAAGGTCATAAATGAAATGAAAGAGATGAAAACCATGACACGAGAAATACGTGACAAATGCACAAGCTTCAGTAACCGACTCGATCAACTGGAAGAAAGAGTGTCAGCGATTGAGGATCAAATGAATGAAATGAAGCGAGAAGAGAAACCAAAAGAAAAAAGAAGAAAAAGAAATGAACAAAGCCTGCAAGAAGTATGGGATTATGTAAAAAGACCAAATCTACGTCTGATTGGGGTGCCTGAAAGTGAGGGGGAAAATGGAACCAAGTTGGAAAACACTCTTCAGGATATCATCCAGGAGAACTTCCCCAACCTAGTAGGGCAGGCCAACATTCAAATCCAGGAAATACAGAGAACGCCACAAAGATACTCCTCGAGAAGAGCAACTCCAAGACACATAATTGCCAGATTCACCAAAGTTGAAATGAAGGAAAAAATCTTAAGGGCAGCCAGAGAGAAAGGTCGGGTTACCCACAAAGGGAAGCCCATCAGACTAACAGCAGACCTCTCGGCAGAAACTCTCCAAGCCAGAAGAGAGTGGGGGCCAATATTCAACATTCTTAAAGAAAAGAATTTTAAACCCAGAATTTCATATCCAGCCAAACTAAGTTTCATAAGTGAAGGAGAAATAAAATCCTTTACAGATAAGCAAATGCTTAGAGATTTTGTCACCACTAGGCCTGCCTTACAAGAGACCCTGAAGGAAGCACTCAACATGGAAAGGAACAACCGGTACCAGCCATTGCAAAAACATGCCAAAATGTAAAGACCATCGAGGCTAGGAAGAAACTGCATCAACTAACGAGCAAAATAACCAGTTAATATCATAATGGCAGGATCAAGTTCACACATAACAATCTTAACCTTAAATGTAAATGGACTAAATGCTCCAATTAAAAGACACAGACTGGCAAATTGGATAAAGAGTCAAGACCCATCAGTCTGCTGTATTCAGGAGACCCATCTCACACTCAGAGACATACATAGGCTCAAAATAAAGGGATGGAGGAAGATTTACCAAGCAAATGGAGAACAAAAAAAAGCGGGGGTTGCAATACTAGTCTCTGATAAAACAGACTTTAAACCATCAAAGATCAAAAGAGACAAAGAAGGCCATTACATAATGGTAAAGGGATCAATTCAACAGGAAGAGCTAACTATCCTAAATATAAATGCACCCAATACAGGAGCACCCAGATTCATCAAGCAAGTCCTTAGAGACTTACAAAGAGACTTAGACTCCCATACAATAATAATGGGAGACTTCAACACTCCACTGTCAACATTAGACAGATCAACGAGACAGAAAGTTAACAAGGATATCCAGGAATTGAACTCATCTCTGCAGCAAGCAGACCTAATAGACATCTATAGAACTCTCCACCCCAAATCAACAGAATATACATTCTTCTCAGCACCACATCGTACTTACTCCAAAATCGACCACGTAATTGGAAGTAAAGCACTCCTCAGCAAATGTACAAGAGCAGAAATTATAACAAACTGTCTCTCAGACCACAGTGCAATCAAACTAGAACTCAGGACTAAGAAACTCAATCAAAACCGCTCAACTACATAGAAACTGAACAACCTGCTCCTGAATGACTACTGGGTACATAACGAAATGAAGGCAGAAATAAAGATGTTCTTTGAAACCAATGAGAACAAAGATACAACATACCAGAATCTCTGGGACACATTTAAAGCAGTGTGTAGAGGGAAATTTATAGCACTAAATGCCCACAAGAGAAAGCAGGAAAGATCTAAAATTGACACTCTAACATCGCAATTAAAAGAACTAGAGAAGCAAGAGCAAACACATTCGAAAGCTAGCAGAAGGCAAGAAATAACTAAGATCAGAGCAGAACTGAAGGAGATAGAGACACAAAAACCCTCCAAAAAATCAATGAATCCAGGAGTTGGTTTTTTGAAAAGATCAACAAAATTGACAGACCACTAGCAAGACTAATAAAGAAGAAAAGAGAGAAGAATCAAATCGACGCAATTAAAAATGATCAAGGGGATATCACCACCGACCCCACAGAAATACAAACTACCATCAGAGAATACTATAAACACCTCTACGCAAATAAACTGGAAAATCTAGAAGAAATGGATAATTTCCTGGACACTTACACTCTTCCAAGACTAAACCAGGAAGAAGCTGAATCCCTGAATAGACCAATAGCAGGCTCTGAAATTGAGGCAATAATTAATAGCCTGCCAACCAAAAAAAGTCCAGGACCAGATGGATTCACAGCTGAATTCTACCAGAGGTACAAGGAGGAGTTGGTACCATTCCTTCTGAAACTATTCCAATCAACAGAAAAAGAGGGAATCCTCCCTAACTCATTTTATGAGGCCAATATCATCCTGATACCAAAGCCTGGCAGAGACACAACAAAAAAAGAGAATTTTAGACCAATATCCCTGATGAACATCGATGCAAAAATCCTCAATAAAATACTGGCAAACCGAATTCAGCAACACATCAAAAAGCTTATCCACCATGATCAAGTGGGCTTCATCCCTGGGATGCAAGGCTGGTTCAACATTTGCAAATCAATAAACATAATCCAGCATATAAACAGAAGCAAAGACAAGAACCACATGATTATCTCAATAGATGCAGAAAAGGCTTTTGACAAAATTCAACAGCCCTTCATGCTAAAAACGCTCAATAAATTCGGTATTGATGGAACGTACCTCAAAATAATAAGAGCTATTTATGACAAACCCACAGCCAATATCATACTGAATGGGCAAAAACTGGAAAAATTCCCTTTGAAAACTGGCACAAGACAGGGATGCCCTCTCTCACCACTCCTATTCAACATAGTGTTGGAAGTTCTGGCTAGGGCAATTAGGCAAGAGAAAGAAATCAAGGGTATTCAGTTAGGAAAAGAAGAAGTCAAACTGTCCCTGTTTGCAGATGACATGATTGTATATTTAGAAAACCCCATTGTCTCAGCCCAAAATCTCCTTAAGCTGATAAGCAACTTCAGCAAAGTCTCAGGATACAAAATCAATGTGCAAAAATCACAAGCATTCTTATACACCAGTAACAGACAAACAGAGAGCCAAATCAGGAATGAACTTCCATTCACAATTGCTTCAAAGAGAATCAAATACCTAGGAATCCAACTTACAAGGGATGTAAAGGACCTCTTCAAGGAGAACTACAAACCACTGCTCAGTGAAATAAAAGAGGACACAAACAAATGGAAGAACATACCATGCTCATGGATAGGAAGAATCAATATCGTGAAAATGGCCATACTGCCCAAGGTAATTTATAGATTCAATGCCATCCCCATCAAGCTACCAATGAGTTTCTTCACAGAATTGGAAAAAACTGCTTTAAAGTTCATATGGAACCAAAAAAGAGCCCGCATCTCCAAGACAATCCTAAGTCAAAAGAACAAAGCTGGAGGCATCACGCTACCTGACTTCAAACTATACTACAAGGCTACAGTAACCAAAACAGCATGGTACTGGTACCAAAACAGAGATATAGACCAATGGAACAGAACAGAGTCCTCAGAAATAATACCACACATCTACAGCCATCTGATCTTTGACAAACCTGAGAGAAACAAGAAATGGGGAAAGGATTCCCTATTTAATAAATGGTGCTGGGAAAATTGGCTAGCCATAAGTAGAAAGCTGAAACTGGATCCTTTCCTTACTCCTTATACGAAAATTAATTCAAGATGGATTAGAGACTTAAATGTTAGACCTAATACCATAAAAATCCTAGAGGAAAACCTAGGTAGTACCATTCAGGACATAGGCATGGGCAAAGACTTCATGTCTAAAACACCAAAAGCAACAGCAGCAAAAGCCAAAATTGACAAATGGGATCTCATTAAACTAAAGAGCTTCTGCACAGCAAAAGAAACTACCATCAGAGTGAACAGGCAGCCTACAGAATGGGAGAAAATATTTGCAATCTACTCATCTGACAAAGGGCTAATATCCAGAACCTACAAAGAACTCAAACAAATTTACAAGAAAAAAACAAACAACCCCATCAAAAAGTGGGCAAAGGATATGAACAGACATTTCTCAAAAGAAGACATTCATACAGCCAACAGGCACATGAAAAAATGCTCATCATCACTGGCCATCAGAGAAATGCAAACCAAAACCACAATGAGATACCATCTCACACCAGTTAGAATGGCAATCATTAAAAAGTCAGGAAACAGCAGGTGCTGGAGAGGATGTGGAGAAATAGGAACACTTTTACACTGTTGGTGGGATTGTAAACTAGTTCAACCATTATGGAAAACAGTATGGCGATTCCTCAAGGATCTAGAACTAGATGTACCATATGACCCAGCCATCCCATTACTGGGTATATACCCAAAGGATTATAAATTATGCTGCTATAAAGACACATGCACACGTATGTTTATTGCGGCACTATTCACAATAGCAAAGACTTGGAATCAACCCAAATGTCCATCAGTGACAGACTGGATTAAGAAAATGTGGCACCTATACACCATGGAATACTATGCAGCCATCAAAAAGGATGAGTTTGTGTCCTTTGTAGGGACATGGATGCAGCTGGAAACCATCATTCTTAGCAAACTATCACAAGAACAGAAAACCAAACACCGCATGTTCTCACTCATAGGTGGGAACTGAACAATGAGATCACTTGGACTGAGGAAGGGGAACATCACACACCGGGGCCTATCATGGGGAGGGGGGGGAGGGGGGAGGGATTGCATTGGGAGTTATACCTGATGGAAATGACGAGTTGATGGGTGCAGCACACCAACATGGCACAAGTATACATATGTAACACAAACCTGCACGTTATGCACATGTACCCTACAACTTAAAGTATAATAATAATAAATAAATTTAAAAAAAATAAAAATAAATAAAAAATAAAAAATAAAAAAATATAGATTCTTTGCACTCCTGCCCAGGGCCCTCTCTCCACTGAGGTATTTGGTATTGAATATGCAAATCACCATTCCCCAATAGTGATTCTGCTTGCATTGACCCTCATGGGTCAGAGTCACTGCAGAAGGTTAGGAGGACAGATTTACCTTTAGATAGATGCACAGGGACTGGTGGTGGGGACAGAAGACCTCCCTCAGGTCAGTAGTGACTGCCACACATTAGAACCCTCCTCAAAAATATCTCCCCCATATTCCACCAATTGGAGAGATACTGAGGTTGATCAATGTGTTCGCACATACATAGAAGTCATTAACTCATTGGTGTCTGCTGCTTTTACTCTACGTGAAAGGTAATGCTCTCACTCAGTCAAAGTTCTGTTGATTTCTTTTCAGAAAGGAGAAGACAGCAATAAGATAAAGGATACAAGGAAGTGGAGAAAGAGGGCTGTTCACTCCAGCATATATCAGTTCCTCCTCATCAGTGTTTCTGCTTTTCTTGACTTGTTTCACCTCCTTCCTTTCAATCTAAATTATGGACACCCCAAAATTATATTTTCCTCTATATTAGTTAAATAAAGCTAGCCTCTGTATCTCAAATTTCAATGAGTTAACACAAAAAGGCTATTTCTAGCTCATGTCACCATCCAATGCAAATATTCCTGGTTGAGCAGTTCCCACATTGTCATCCAGGACCCAGGCTCCTCTAAGTCCTCAGAGTTCTATGCACTAATCTAATACATAGGAAAAGGGACTGAGGATCAAAGACTCATTATGAGCTAAGTTTAGGCATAGTGCGCATGATTTCCTCTCACATTTTATGTGGCCATACCTTATTGCAGCCTGGGAACTATAGTCAAGTGTGGCTAATATGATTAGAACATGAATGTTGGTGAGTGCTAAGGGTCTCTGCCACATCCTCCAGAGTCAAGGGCCTCTATTCGTTGGTCTTCAGTCAGGATTGCAAATCACCAAGTCATTGAAATAAATCTGAAGATGAGTAAAAACTTAAGAACAGTAAAGGGCCTCCATTCGTTGGTCTTCAGTCGGGATTGCAAATCACCAAGTCATTGAAATAAATCTGAAGATGAGTAAAAACTTAAGAACAGTAAAGGGCCTCCATTCATTGGCCTTCAGTCAGGATTGCAAATCACCAAGTCATTGAAATAAATCTGAAGATGAGTAAAAACTTAAGGAGATCCTGAAACTGACCACAGTATGACTAATACCTCCTCTCAATAACTGAAAAGGAAATATCCAGGCCACAAATTAGAGGTTATTTGAATGAAGACAGAACTTTCTACTGACAGAAAGGAGCTGCTCTCTGACAGTAAAGTACTCAATAGCTGAGTCACATAATTAGAGGTGAATGACAGGTGATACAAGTCATGTACTCCTCCTCTCAGCCTATAAAATTATGCTGCTGCTTAGGGGAAGTTAAGAAATGAGACCACTGGGAGATGTGGGAGAGGTTGTAGTATTCCTCATGTGTCTGCAGACATACTTCTAGGCTTTCGGAGGCAGTGGGTTTAATGAAAAGAGAGCAGGTAGACAGTTCGATTTTAAGCCTTTGGCTTGTCTTACACCAGATATATGGCCTTAAGAAAGTAACTCAACCTCTCCAAGCCTTCGTTCTCGCATCACTAAGATGAGTATAATAATAATACTTTTCTCACAGAATGGCGGAGAAAGGTCAATAATTTGTGTAACAGTTATTGACTTGAAACTTGGCATAGAGTAGATGCCCAATAAAGGGTCTCTTTTAAAAAATATTGGCAGGCTAATTTCTAAATGTGGGACCTGCTGTTGTAGCCTATCCTCATCTTTCATATTCTCCACTAGGTAAAGGGGAAGAGAGGAGGCAATGAGTTTGAGAGCTAACAGGGACTTGCAGGCCATCACAAGAGCTTTGGCTGTTATTCTGAGTGAAGTGCAGGAACTCTTCGGGATAATATTAGCACTTACTTCACAGGTTTGTTTAGAAGTATAAATGAAATAATATACGTCAATGCTTAATCCAGTGACTGGCACATGCACATCAGCTATTATTATACACAGCACTGATATTATTTATTACTTCTCTTTTGAAGAGATGAGAGTGGTACTGGCTGGGTGAGGAGAAACGGAAAGGCAATCATGGAGTCCCTCTTGCTGACCTCAGTCTTCTCAGTCACGTAGAGGGTGGGGTAGAGGTACAATGGAAGGCTTGAGGCCAGTGACAAAGGCCTGCCCATGCTGCCATAGTCAATGCTGTTTTCCTGAGTCCAGCCTCATAGGAAGATAGTTGAAGACAGGATGAGATCATGCCTTGAAAGTTCTTTGTGCTCCAGCAGAGAAAGATGTCCTGCACATTTAAGTCGCTATTATTTTGAAAGCCAAATGCCAGGCTTTGAAATGCAGCCTGCCTCTCGTCAATATCTAGTTATGTTTCCACAGCACAGGAAGAAAGAAAAAAATGCCAACTGTTTATACGCAGTCGTATTTCTGGTAACCGAACTTATTAGTTTAAAAGGCAATATTTACAGAGCTCACAAAATAGCATGCTTTCTGTCCACAGAGACCTGTTTTAATTAAAGCTCTACCTTTAAAATTCATTAAAGTAATCAGTTCTAAGAGATTAGGAGCCTGCATATTAGATTTCAACATATGAGTGCCACATATTCCCTTCCACAGGTGCAGGAGGCAGTGATTTAACCAATTGTAAAGATCTCTTTTCTCATCTGATTTCAGTTTTATTTAAAGGCACTGACTGGCTAGCCTCAGGAATTTCACTTTCTTATTAGGCATGAATAGCTCAGTTGCCTATTATGTAAATTACCTCATTATGATTGTCACCTGGGCAGAGCCATGACTCAGAAACTGGTACAGGGGAAGAGGGAATGGAAAGGGGGCAGTTGACTGTTGAGAGACAAAAACATCACCATATTCCCCTGCCACAAACAGGTTTTGCTCTTATACCCTAGATCCCTGGCTGTGCATGGAAGAGGGATGGCCGGAATCACTTAGCGGGGTAGCTTAAAGTAGTGACGTTATAATAACTACAACAATAGCAATTACAACAACTATTATTAATGCAACGCATGGACCATTTGCTATGTGTTAGGTATCCACATTACGTTTTGTGAGTCTTACAGCAACCCTATGAGGTGGACCGTTTTGTCATCCCCATTTCTTACGTGAGACTCAGAGAGGATAGGTCACTTGCCAAAACCCACATAAAGATTAAGTGACCGGGAAACAGTGTAGGAGGAAAATGATTGGCTTTGGCATTCAGTTATGTCCACTTTCTAGATGTGAGTTCTTGGGCTTCATTTCCCTAGGCTTTTGTTTGCTTGTATGTACAATGGGCATGACTATATCTGCTTTTACAGGGTTGTGGCAAGAATCAAATGGGGTAACACAAGTAAAACATTTAGCACAGAGTCAGGCACAGAAGACATGCCCTATGTGGGGTAGCAATTACTATCATGAGACGGTGAATCATGAAGCTAGGCCTCCAACTGCCAGAGAACCAGCACCCCAGGCCTCAGTTGCCTCCCTGGCAACCCTGACTGGGAGACCAGAGTAGAGGGCTGGAATGGTACCCCATACAGGGAAGACAGGGATTTAAATCAGCTTGTGCTAGAGACATAGAAGAGCCCTGAGTGTGAAGAAGTTGTGGCAGCAGATAACAGTCAGCTCTTCTACTCCCAGAGGAAGAGGAACAAAAGTTTCATGGAAGGCACTAAGGCAGGAATCCTAGGTCCAGGCTGACAGCAGAGAACAATGAGAACAGGAAGAGGACAACTGGGCCTTGAAAGGGGCCCCAGCCCCTTCTTCCAGGGAAACAACTTGTTGCTGCCAGGTGGAAAGATTAAGAAAGGTCCTTGATGGCAATCTTGTCCAGCCTCCTCAGTTTCCACATGGAGGTACCAAGGTCCCATGGATGTAATTCACATAGTTGTGAGTCTATTCCATTTTCTTTAATGTCCAGAGAGCAAATCTCCACACTGGAGTTCCAGATGACTCTGCCCCCTTACTAGGTATATGACCCTGATAAAAACAACCTAATCCCTTTATGCTTCAGTTCCCTCAGGTATAATGTACATTACATTATGCATTATTCTTCATGTATACATTATCCCTCAATATACGTTATTTCTCATGTATAATGAAGCCCATACTTCACAACGTTTTTCAAGGATTACATTAGACAATGTCTGTAAAACCCTTAGCACAGTGCTTGGCATCTGGTAAGCATTCAATATATAGAAGCTTCCTCTTACTTTTCTCAAATTCTATGAAACTTTACCTCCTATCATAGCTATCATAGTCACCTTCTCTGTTGTTCCTTACCTCTGCTGTTCCTAAAATCTATCAGTCAAAGCTTGCCTAGATGCCTGCTGTTGCTCAGTCCTGTTACCTGTGGCAGTTAGGTCTTCACTACTAATGTCCACAATGGGGAGGTGCTTATTCTGTGAGCCTCTGGCAAATGGAGGGCCTGCCTCAGTGTTTTTGCTCTGGGAGCCCATCTGTGACAGAGATGAGTTTCAGAAGTTCCCTCTGGATAGACCTGCCTTGCCAGCTATGGCTTCTCTTGCTGAGAATATGGAACGTACCACTTGTAGGCTTGGCATTCAGTTGCAGGCTTCTACATACCTTTCTCATTGTCCCTGAGGCAAGACTGGTGCCTATTCCTGAACCCAACTCACTCACTGGGCACTGAGGTTGGCACTGAAACTACAGTGGTGAGAAAAATAGACACAGTTTCTGCCCTCAGTGATCTGGAATGATAATGGATTAAACAAGAAATAAACACAAGGTGATTAGAGCTATTCATTTATTTATTTAACCAATATGGATTGAACCCATATTTTGTACTAAGTGCTATGCTAGGTGTTAGAAATATGATGTGAATCAAAAGCAGACACTGTCCCTGGCAATATGATACTTAGTCTAGTGAAGGCGACTGCATAATTGTAATTATATATACTTCATGTCGTAATTTCTTGCTTAACAACTAGGTGACAGAAAAAAAGGAACAGGTTGCTAAGACAGCAGATCCTGACCCAGCCCGGAGTTTCAGGGGGCCTTCTCTATGGAAGTAACATTTGACCTGAGCTCTAAAGAACGCAGAGTTATCCAGGCAAAGGCAGTAGGAGGCAGGATTGTGGGTGGGAGAAACACTTGATCTTAGCCAAAAGGCTGAGAAGCGATGGGTGGGAGAAACTATTAGAGGCAGAGAAAACATGAGGGAAGCCTTAAGGAAGAAAAGCATGTGGCATATTTAAGAAACTGAGATATGATTAGTGTGTCTGGGGCTAAATTAGCAAAAGAAGGAATGGTACAAAATGAGGTGATGAGGTTAATGGGCTCAGATCACACAAGGCCTTGTGTTCGTAATAAGGAGTTCAGACTTTCTTTAGTGGCAATGGGAAGTTGTTGATGGATTTTAAACCAGAGAGTGTCATGATTGGACTTACGTTTTTTAAAGATCTAGCTACTATGCAAAGAATGGATTGCAGGAAGGCAAATCAGAGGGAAAAGTGCAGAGACAAGTTCAGATGCTATTATCCAGTGAAAGATGTTGGTAGCTTAGACAAGCGGGGTGTTTAGAGGGAACGATGGAAGTGGGTTGATTTGAGAAGATATTAGAGTTATAATTGAAAATACTTGATGACGAATTGGATGTGGAGTGTGAAGGAGAGGGAGGTGTTGACAATGACTCCTTGCTTTCAGGCTTGCACATTGGGTGGATGGTGGTGCCACTCACTGAGATGGGAAACATGGGAGGAAAAGCAGTGGAGTGGGGTGAGAGGAAGATGTGTTCATTTTGAGATATGTTGAACTGAGGTGTCTTTGAGACATGGCAGTGAACAGGTCCTTATATAGATCTAGAGCTCAGAAGAAAGGTGCAGACTAGAAATAAAAATCTTGTTGCTGTCATTTCAGCACCAAGGTGAAAACTGAGGCCAGGGAGTGAATGAATTCGCCTAGGGAGAATGAAAGTGAGCACAAAAGAGGACCAAAGGCAGAACTCTGATCATCTCCAACAGTTAAGTCAGGTAAAGGGGGATAATCTGAGAAGACCGAGAAGAAGCCACCAGAAATAGAGCTAGGAAAGAGAATGCTTCAAGGAAGGCATGGTCAAGGGTAGTTCCTGGGACAGATATCAAGTAAAATGAAGACTGAAAAATATCCATTAGATTTAGCAACATAAAGACAATAAGGCACACGGAAGAACCAGGCCAGCCCCTCCCACTCTCCCCTTTTGCTGAAAGGCATTCTTCTGGGGACTGGCCTTAGGTTGTGGAATCCAACCTCAAGTTTTCCACATGTCCCTTTGCCCTTTGCCCAGGGCATTCCACCCACATGTTCAGGAAAACGCCAGTGGTTGAGCAAGACCTCCTTCAATACAGTTCATTCAGTCCTTCAGATCTCTGGGTTACTCCCAACTGATTGGTGTTCCAGGCATCATTTTTATAACTCCCACTTATCACTAATTTGTTCTTAATTCTAGCTTCATGTCATTTTCCTTTTAAGCCGTAACAGTCATGCATTAGCTACAATTTATTCCTACAATTACTTTTGAAGGACTCAGTCATTTTTAGTCCGATACTATAAATTGTTTTTGACGCTATTACGATTGCATAATTGTATAAATACGTAAATGAGCAAATTATTCAAAGCAAAATTATCTTAGACTCCCAGCATCCCATCTTATTCTTTAGTATGTCAGGTACATTCCCTTTCAAACACTTCTCAATAACCTTCCTCATTCCTGTATGGATACATGAAAATTAAGCACAAGGCTGGATTACTATAGCAGCAGACAAAAATTTCCGGGTCCACCTTAGGTAGGAAATTTGACGATGCAGAAGTCATTGAGAAATGGGCAGTTATCTAAAATCACAGAAATTCATAATTAAATAAATAAAATGCAGGATCACAATTCAATTTCTGTTTCAAAATTAGTTATTATTTTTTCTTATATAAGAAAGTAGAACATATTGAGGGTGGATTTTCCTCATATTGTACAAGTTCATCCATTAACATCTCCTTTGAGGCTTATCATCAGGTTTGGTTTCAAAGATGCCATTACTGACTACTTAACATTTGGACAAAATGGTTCCCTTTTACTCTGCAGTTGTGTTTGAATCTATTAGAAATGTAATTGAATGTGATCTACCCAGGTTGTCATCTCAAAAATACCATATAGTTGTGGGTAAAGAAGATAAGACCAAATGTGATGTGTGAATATCCTATATGGTGCACATGTGGCATGATGTCTGCCAGCTTCTTCTGGGACTTTTGCCCATTGTTCCGGGCTTCAGGCCCCACTCAGAAACTTGGGGAGTATACCTTCTCGGTCAGCTGAGCACTTCCTACCAACAACCCTTTAGCTCAATTCATAGATAACTTTAAAAACAATCACCATGTAACACTGTGCCCTTACAACAATCTACTTGGTCTCCATTCCCTTTGCCAGGACCCAGTCTCTTAACTTCAATAAGGATCTGCTTCTGCAAGTCTTCCTTTTTACTGCCTGGTCTCCCTGGTTCTCCTGAGGTTTGCTGGTTTATGTCCTTGCTACTTCTAGTTATTTTTTAAAATGCCCTCTCATTTATGAAAAATGAAAAACGCCAACTTCACGGGAATCACTAGCTCACTTATAATGTCTACTCATGAAGAGACATACCCCTTTCTTTAAAAAATTCCTCTTACTCTGCTATTACTGGCGTTCGATGAAACATACCTCTAATCAGTTAGAGTGGCCAATGCTGTAGGCCAAACTTATTGTATTTCCAATCCCACTTCAAAATTGAAACATTCTTTTTCAGAAGACTGCACCCTAAATCTCCACAGGCTTCTCCAGCCCCTTGTTTATGTCTCAGTTACCTGGAAGAGACCATGGAAGCATAAGAAAATTAGTCAAGTAATAATCCAAGAGGCCCCAACAACCATCAGAGTTGTGAAGGTATTTTTAAAAGGCAAACTTTCTGATTTTGACCAATTTCTTTATTAAAAGATTTCAGTGCCCTAACTCCAGTTTAAGAAATGAAAAAGAGGAAATGCTTCTCACACTATTTAGAAAGCACAGGGCCAACTCTTTATTTTAGAAAGAACAAAACAAGACAAAAATCTAAGTGTCATTATCTTGATATTTGACACATGGCTTCCCTTTTATTTCAAGGTCCACTTGATTTTTATCATAATTGGTTTTAAAGATCTTCTGCAAATTTTCCAGAGCTTGCTGGCATAAGGTTAAGTGACTCTAAAGTCAAGTCAGTAATTCCCAAGACGCATTAACAATGAAGAGAAACAATGGGATATGAATTTCTAGGTGAGCTGTGCTCTCAAATGAGTAGCAATAAGCAATATACTTGTGATTTATGGCATTACTAATATACCCTCTTTAAGAAAATCCTACCCACAGAACTTAGAAACAATACAGATAAATTAGGGAAAGATTATTTACATTACAAAAGGCCTCTTCACTTTACGAAAAGATTCACCACAAGGCTTCTTTAATGAGAGAGCATTGGTATGAGATTTTGTTTACAAAAAATGAAAACATCAATTTGTACCAGAGTTACAGGAACTCTCCAATGGGTAATATGAGATCCACCCTCTGTTAGATGATTTATCATGGGGCAGCTGGAATTGAAGGCCACACTGGGGAATGTGCTGGCTGACCCCTTCAGGACCCTGAAATCCACTGAGTAATTCTAAACTTGTATTTCCCAAATGCTCCACTCTCCTTATCCGTTTTCTGAGTGCACCTATGTGGAAGAGTGCACCTATGTGGAAGAGTGCCCCAAGAAACAGTCTTTGGAGACATTTCAACTGAGAGGTGATCTGGCCTGATCTTGTGTTATCTATCCCAAGCTTGAGGAATTATACCACTATTATCTTCCCACTTTCCAGCTTTCTGACCACCAAAAATCGGGAAGTTTGGTAGTCAGGTGCTCCCCTAGATCCATGAGGCTTGACCTTAATACCTATCTGCAGAGACAGGGCTCTTTATTCTCTGCTCTGATGTTGAACTTGGATGAAACTGCTCTAAGTCTCCACTTACAAATTTTTCTTAATGATTGGCTTAAAACATCCATGACGGTTCTTTTCTAGCATAAGCCCCAATTTGAGACTGGAAGCTTTGCAAAACAAGGACATGTGTTCATTTAAACAATTATTTAAGGAAGCTCTAAAGCGTGTTTTAATGATGTTACATCTCTTTAAACTTTGTAGTTCCAGAGAAAGAAGGAAATGGCATGAAAAGAGGACCATTCTGTAGTCTCCCATAAAAGATATCAGTGAGAAACCTTTACCATTCAGGGACATATCCTACTGTGATGGGACCGCTTCTCCTTCCATTTCAACTCAGGGGGAAACAGGAAGAAACAAAGTGAGCATCACATAAATGTGGAATGCTTCTCCTGTCTGGAGATGAGCTGGAAAGGCAGCTGGAAGCAGTTGAGCATATTATTAGAAAGAGCCTGTGGAGCTTGGCAGCTCAGCAGACCTGGGTGTGAATCCTAGCTCCACCATTTATTCTCTGTGGAACTTGGGCAAGTGAATGTATCTCTCTAATGATACGATTCCTAATCTGGGAAAATGGGAGAATACCATCATCCTTTTAGGGTTGTTGTAAGTGTTAGATGTTATATGTAAATAGTGTAAAGGGCACAGAACCTGGCACATAGCAGGCTCCCAAGAAATGTTGAATTAATGAATGACTACATACAAATATTGAAACTAAAGCTGCCCCTTTAATTCATTCTAAAACTTAGGCAAGGTCAAGGGAACCCCTATGGTTGTGACATAATGAAAACTAGACAGGTCATTAGGCATGTAAAGCAAATCTAATACTCAGGAAGGATTTGATTCTCAGATAATATTTATAGTAAGTTAACAAGAATGATCTCATCAAAGCCTATAAGCAAAAACAGTCAGATGAAATGTCAATATTATCAGTACTTTGTCTCAAAGAACCAGTGCACATAGTAATAGTATGACCTCTTTACACATAACTTACCTGTGTGGAAAAATAGTGCCAGTGAAAAAAACCTATCAGTCTTATTACCTCAAAAGTGTGGTACCCATGATAACAGCCCGTTCAAATCACTGTCAGTTACTGAACTAGGTTCTTTAGGGAAAAGATGGATCAAATGTTTTTGCCTTTCAAGCCTGTGACTCCCGATCATGGAGGTTGCAAGAACAAGGTAACACAGAGGTAAGAAGGAAAAAGGAGGTAAGAACACTGAGGTAAGAACTTCTGAAGTTCTCCTTCTTATAGCATCAGGCTCCTTGGCTCTTGTTGTTGTTGTCTTGGATTAGTTTGATGAGAAACACATGGCTAGAAATAGAGTGACACTAACAGGTGTTCTACAAAGCAAAGCAAAACAGAGCGTGAAACTTGCTTTGGCTTAATGAATCTGTTTTTCTTTATCCAGTTTGATATTGGAGAAAATGTTAGCTGCTCTCTCTTATTCAAGTTGTACCAGCAACCCTCTAGCCTGCCCCCCGGTGGAATTCACCTTATCTGAGGGGTGAATGCATTTGTTTTCCCACGACTCCCTATCCGGAAGTCAAAGGCAGGCTTTCTCTTCCCTTATCTGAGTGTGAGGGGATCTACAGCCTAGTGCCATAGAAAAGTATTGTGGGCTCCAATGTACTCTTTACACAAGGGCCCCATTCTGGCTATCCCAGCTCCTTAGGCAAACGTGAAATTTAGGTCTCATTTGTCCTTAGGCTATAGATGACCACACATGGTGTTTCTGACCTTCTTTAGTTCATTCATTCATGTATGCCTTTATTATGTATTGAGCACAATGAGGAACACTTACTTGATTGGTAAATTGGGGTATATTACCTGGACATTCTCAAGTCAGTTCATCCTCTTTTCTCTTGGGAGCAATCATATTCATAAGACTGTGTGTGTTCTACTCTGCTCCTTCAGTGGGCAATCTGTCCTGCTCCTATGCTGCCTATATTTAGGTGAAGTCCTCCTATCTTTTGCAATCCATTGAGTAGACACTTTGACTTTCTCGTTAATTTAGATCTTCTAGCCTGGCCTCCATCAGAAATGAAGTGGTATTTTTAAGTTCATATTTACTGTTTTGTGTATTTATCAACATCAGAACCTGGATGATAAAATGAAGTGCTACTTAGTGGGGTTTTTGGGAGACCCCCACAAGTACCAACTATGTGCCAGGCATGTAGTCTAAGTTGCAGGGATAAACGGTGAGCATCATAAACAGAGGTCTTGTCTTCATGCAACTTGTATATCTAAGTCTCCCAGGACACATTTCTGGTGTGAATAGCATTTCTCTCCCCATCACTTGTGTAACATGTTATCTCCATGGAGCAGACTGTTGGGGAGGTCCCCCAGCCATCTGACATCAGTGGCAGAGCCAGGGTAGATAATCCGCCCTGCTTTCCTGCTCATGCCTTTTCTTAAAATGGCTTTGCTTGGAGTTGTGTTCATAAGAGGCAAGACTGTTGCTGAAATAGAGATGGACTCCTTCCTATTAGACCTAATGTGGAAACTTAGCACTTTTTTCCTTTTCAAATATTGTTTATAGATCACTTCAACGCCCTGTGGCAGAGTCAAAGCTTTTGAAGGTTCACTGTTTAGGACTCAGCAATACTTCAAAGTCCTGGAACCTTTAAGCCTTGACCAAATATCAGATATAAATTTCCAAATAAAACCAGAGAGTTTCCAAAAATATTATATGTGGTGCATTGTGCTTAAAGTTCTGAGATTGTTTCAATGTTCCTAGGTGTGCAAGTCCAGAACCATGACTTAGGACCAATTATAATTTTACTGGATAGATTGATATTACTTCCAATAAGTAATGCTCCTGTCCCTAGGCCCATCCTCCTCTGTGGTAAGGGCATTAGCTCAATGTACCCTCAGCCCGGGCCCCTCCCTCTCCTGGCGCACTCCTCCCTCGACCCCCATGGCACTGTGCTCTCCAGATTTTCACTCTCCCAGGCTCTGGCCTTGTTGCATTAGCCAGCTCTGTTCCTGCATTCCACTCCTTTTTTTAATATAAGGAGTCTCAATCAACATGCTTTCACCAAGTGCCAAGGATGTGCCCAAAAGTATGGTAATTGTCAACCCCTGCTTGCCTAGTTACCATTTGTGTGTGTGTGTGTGTGGTGAGAACACTTACGATCTACTTTCTTAGCAAATTTCAAGTTTGACAGTTCAGAACTTAGTTTCCTCATCTGTAAAACAGCCTGCCCTAGATGTTCTTTAACATTCTTTGTTCCATTTCTAATCTTGCCCTCAGGAACGAGGTTCTGGCAAAGAGGCAAAGAAAGATATTATAATACCATTATCTACTTTCCTGATATGCAAATAAAATGTCCATGATAGGGATTTGAAAGAATACATTCTATTAAGGCTGAAGAAAAGCAGTTAAATGCGTATGTTTATATGTGTAAAAATGGTTTGGCACTGCATATTGTGAGAGAAGGCAGGTGGCAGGTATCTATTTTGATCTTTTTCTAATAATGCTAACATGTATGTCTGAATCATGAATAATTGTGAGTGGGGAAACAGAATATAGACACTGGCTAAGCATTTCTCATTCACCTCTAATTGATTATTCACTCATTTATTCAACAAACACTGAGCACCTCAGCTTCTGGAAATGCAAGGCTACCCAAGCAGGGTTTCTTGTCTCACAGTTAACTAGCATTAAGAGGTGTCACATTTCACTGAAGAATATAACAAACAGTGGGAATGTGGTGGCTGAGGTGTTTTCAAATGGTGTCCTCCCTTCACATAGATTTTGGAGCTACAGGGATCAGTCACTGTCATGGGAAAGAAGTCGTAGGGGCTAGATGGATGAGACATTTAATATAGCAGCTCTGCTTTTATGCAATTTATATATTTGATTCTTTACATTATTTCACTTGAAAAAAAGTTTTACTGGTTGTGGAAAGCTGAATATTACCCTCTCCCAACAGACATATAATATCCTAATTTCTGGAACCTGTGAATGTTACCTTATAAGGCAAAAGGGACTTGCCAGTTGTGTTTAAATTAAGAATTTTGAAATGGGCAGAATATTCTGGATTGTATGCGTGAGACCAAAGTAATCACGAAGGTTCTCATAAGGAGACAGGAAGGTCAGAGTCAGAAAGAGGGAAGGCAATATGACAATGGAAGCAGAGGTTTGAGTGATACAACAAGAAATGTGGTAGGCCTCTAGAAGCCAGAATAACCAACGAATGGATTCCACCCTAGAGCCTCCAGAAGGAACACAGCCCTGTGGACACCTTGATTTTAGCCCAATAAGACCCAATTTGGACTTCTGACATTCAGAACTATAAGATAATAAGTTTCTGTTGTTTTAAACCACAAAGATTGCGGTTATTTGTTACAGCAAAAATAGGAATTCAGTAATATATATAACACATATGATATTTAAAGGTCTTTCTAATCAAAACCAGGCCTCCTTTAACCTACAGGTAGAGCATTTTCCCAGAGCAGTGCCTCTCCAAAACTCTTTCTAGGGCCCGTCTAATCCTGACACTGCAGGTAGAATTCTAGGTGCAAACTACCCAAAGGCTGCTGTTTTGAGATGACTCTGCCCCCACCAGTTTCTCCAGGCCAGAAGCTGATTGTCTCTTGTTTTAGGTGCAGCTCAAAACCTCCAGTTTTTCCCTCTGTAAGAGCACTGACCCAACTCTGCAAATCATCACTAGTTAGTAACAATCGGAAAAGGATATGTGAATGCTTATTCTTCTCCATCCTATTTTCTAACCTGGCTGTATTAACAGCTAATCAGAAATTAATGCTATGAGTAGGCACTCTCCTGACTCAAGAGGGAGCAAGTCAGCAAAATATTTAAGTGACCGTTTTTTTTTTTTTTTTTTTTGGATTAGGCAATGGTTTATTAGATTTGACCCCAAAAGCACAAGCAACAAAACAAACAAAAGCAAACACATTGGACATCATTTAAATTAAAAATTTTGTACTTCAAAGGACAATCCACAAAATGACGAAAAATGTTTGCAAATCATATATCTGACAAAGGACTTGTATCCAGAATACACAGAGATCACTTACAGCTTAACAATTGAAAGACAATCCAGTTTTAAACGAGACAAAGGATTTTATTGACCGCCTCCACTCCAACAGGGTTAATGATCATGAGGCCTGGAACTTAGTCATCATCATTTCTCATTGGGATTTTGGCTGTTCTTTTAGTTCTTGAATTTAGAACAAAACAAAAAATAAAGAGTGTATAGCAAAAACTTGTTACATAGTGAGGTTAAGGAAGGTTTTCTTCAGTGCCTTTTTCCATTTGGGGTGGCAGGGCAGGGGAGAGGAGGGTTCAGTTAGCCTGAGTATCAGGTGATTGGAGTTCTAGTCTTGGTTCTGTTCCCAACATGCTTTGTGAGTTTCAGTCCCTCAGTTTATTTATCTGTAAAATTGGGAGGAGGAGTTTAATGGTGAAGAATGCTTTTATATCTTTGGCAATCTGGATCAAGGGCTGTCAGATTTTTTTAGATTTCATGGACCAATATAATTTCCCACAAGCATTTTAACAACCATTATACATAAACAAATATATAAATCTTGTGTATATATATATACACACACACACACACATGCACATGTGTGTATATATATATATGTAGAGAGAGAGAGAGACTTTATAGAGAAGTACATGTAAATCCTATTCTGTAGGATATTTATATTTAGGATTTATATATATGCTCATATATACATATATAGTATTTCTACATATGTGTGTGTATATATGTACATGCACACATATTTATATATACACAGATATATAGGATTCACAAAGTTTGACTCTCAACTGAAAGTATTTTAAAAAGCTACCACCGTAATTTTATGAAAGAAAAGACATTTTATCACCAGAAAAGTTGGAAGGGCATAATCTCAAAATAGAGGGCAGTTCATTATGTTGACCTCTTTGTAACTTTATGAAACACTCTCACCACCTTGTATTTATTTTTTCTGATTTAGATACAGATATGAAAAACATTGTTCGAGACTGGTAAAGTTCCACAGACCCACCTTTAGAGTCCAATGTTCTGCAGCACCAAAACTTTATCTTTTCTCTCCTTAAGTCACCCTAGGTGGGGTCAGTGATCACTTCCATCAGGTCTGCTCATTACTGCTCCAGTCAGAACCACATCCAGGGGGATAACATTGGGTTTTTTCCTCTCCCAAAGGGGAAAAAACCACCCTCTGTTTAAAAGCCTCAGAGAGCAAGAAAGAGAATAAAGTGACAAAAGAAGCTGGGTTTGATGAACTGGAAGAAATCAAACAAACAAATCAAATAAACATGCCTGAGTGTGCCCACACACATATTTCAAAAGAAGAATCCAGGAAATTTGAAGTCTGGCTTCAGGCATCTGAAGCCAGACCTCATTTGTGGGACTGTGGTTCACAGTGGAAAAATACCATGCTCCACGTCACTCCACCCATTAGGGAAGGCTGAGCAGCTATTTTAAAGTCAGGCCTCTTTAAACATTTCAGCACATGGCACTCAAATAGTCCCAGCTCCGAAATGTTGTGGCTGTTTATTGGCTCACAGGATTGAATTCCTAACCTGTGTTGCTGCACTATGCTGACTTTTTATTTCATAGACTCAGAAATTTAGGTGACTTACCCAAAGTCACAATTCGGTCAGCGGAGAAGCTGAGATCCCATCAAGAACTGTTGAAAAACAATGCCTATGTTCTTAACCACAGTGATATGCTATCTTCCAAATAGTCCATTTTTATGGTAGCATAGGCTATATGATGGCTTTGTTTGCCCATCCATCAAGAAGTATTCTTAAATTCCAAATAGTAGAATGAGAATAATAAAACCATTGTGATAAAATCTGGATGAGGAGTAACTGGGGGTTCTTTGTAACTATCTCTGTAAGTATGAAATTATTTCAAAATGAAATGTTACCAAAGGAAATAAAAGATTAACAAAAAGTCCAAATCTGGCAGGTTTGTTTAAAATGATCACAAAGGCCAGAACGTGTAGAGTGCTTATTATGTGTCAGGCACTGTGCAAAACACTTTATATATGCTATTTCATATTATTCTCACAATACCACTTTAAGTACTGCAATTATCCCAAACTTACAGATGAAGAAACTGAGGTACTAAGAACTTAAGTAACCTGACAGGTCACAAAGTAGTAAAGCCTGGACATAATCATGATCTAGATTGGTGCTCGTCCACTAGAGCACATTGTTTGAATATGGAGTGTTAATATTTCAAGCATATAGATGTGAATAGATAATAATATAATAAATACCCATTTACTCACATTTGGTGTTATCAAATCTTAACTTCAGGACATATTTGTTTCAGACTTTATTTTTTTTAAGAAATGGCATTTCAGTTAGAGTTGTGAACCCCATTGTACCTCCCAATTCCATTCTACAATCTTCTCTTCTGTTAGGAAATCAGTATGAAAGTTCCCATGCATATTTTAAATAAATTTACACCATACATATACATCTACAAACAATACACACTATTTGTTTGATTTTCAACATTTAACAAATGAAGTCATACTGTACCAAGAGGCAAATTGTTCTTTTCACTCAATATTATGTTTTCAAGATACTGCATAGTATCTCTGTGCTGATTTTTTTAAAATGCAGAATCAAATATATCAAGAGATCATTTTATGATTTATGCTTTTTTATTTTATTTTGTCTTGCTTTGTTTAAGAAAAATTTCTCTGTCCTATATCTGAGTCCATTTTGTGCTGCTATGATAGAATATCTGAGACTGGGTAATTTACAAAGAACAGAAATTTATTTCTCACAGTTCTAGAGTCTGGAAAGTCCAAGATCAAGGTACTAGCAAGTAGATTTTCTGGGGAAGCCTACTCTCTGCTTCCAAAATGGTGCCTTGATACTGCATCATCCAGAGGGGAGGAACACTATGTCCTCACATGGAAGAAGGTGAAAGGACAAAAGATATGAACTCTGTTCATCAAGCCGTTTTTATAAGGACACCTGATCCAACTAAAGGAGGAGGAGCCCTCAAGGCCAAGTCACCTGTTAAAGCCTCCACCGATAACACTATCATGTAGGCAACACCTGAAATTTGAAGGGGACACATTCAAACCATAGCAGCTATGGTCATAAAGATTTTCTTTTGTGTTTGTTTTTGTATTATGTATGTCAGGGGCTTAATTTTACTTTTCTCTGCATGTGTAACTATTCTATTAGAACCACACATTGAATATACTTTCTCTTCCTGACTCATGTGAAATGCTACCCTTGACATACATCTGACATGGTTTGGTTCTGTGTCCCCACCCAAATCTCATCTCAAATTGTAATCCCTACATGTGGAGGGAGGGAGGTGATTGGATCATAGGGGCAGTTTTCTCCATGCTGTTCTTGTGATAGTGAGTGAGTTCTCATGAGATCCGATGGTTTCATAAGCATCTGGCATTTCCCCTGCTTGCCTGTCTCTTTCTTGCCACCATGTGAAGAAGGTACTTACTTCTCCTTCACCTTCCACCATGGTTGGAGGTTTCCTGAGGCCTCCCCAGCTGTCTGCAACTGCCAGTCAATTAAACCTCTTTCCTTTATAAATTACCCAGTCTTGGGTAGTATCTTTATAGCAGTGTCAAAATGGACTAATACATTAAATTGGTACCAGGAGTGGGGTATTGATATAGAGATAATTGAAAACATGGCAGTGACCTTGGAACTGGGTAACAAGCAGAGGTTGGAACAGTTTGGAGGGCTCAAAAGAAGAGATGAAGATGTGGGGAAGTTCGGAACTTCCTAAAGACTTGTTGAATGGTTTTGACCAACATGCTGATAGTGATATGGAGAATGAAGTCCAGGCTGAGGTGGTCTCAGATGGGGATGAGGAAATTTTTGGGAACTGGAGCAAATGTCACTCTTGCTGTGCTTTAGCAAAGAGACTTGTGGCATTTTGTCCCTGCCCTAGAGATCTGTGGAACTTTGAACTTGAGAGACATGATCCGAAATTGGAACTTATATTTAAAACAGAAGCAGAACATACAAGTTTGAAAATTTTGCAGCCTGATGATGCGATTAAAAACAAAAACAAAAAAAATGTTTCTGGGGAGAAATTCAAGCTGGCTGCAGAAATTTGAGTAAGTAATGAGGAGCCAAAGGTTAATCACGAAGACAATGGGAAAAATGTCTCCAGGGCATGTCAGAGACCTTCACAGTACCCCTCCCATCACAGATCTGGAGGCCTAGGAGGGAAAAATCATTTCCTGGGTTGGGCCTAGGGCCCTGATGCTGCTCTATGCAGCCTTGGGACTTGGCACTCTGTTTCCCAGCCATGGCTAAAAGGGGCCAAAGTACAACTCAGGCCATTGCTTCAGAGGGTGTAAGCCTCATCCCCTGGTGGCTTCCATGTGGTGCTGGGCCTGCCGGTGCACAGAAGAACTGAGGTTTGGGAACCACTACCTAGATTTCAGAGGATATATGGAAACGCCTGAATGTCCAGGCAAAAGTTTGCGGCAGGGGTGGAGCCCTCATGGAGAGTCTCTGCTAGAGCAGTACAGAAAATGTGAGGTTGGAGCCCCCACACAGAGTCCCCACTTGGGGACTGTCTAGTGGAGCTGTGAGAAGAGGGTCACTGTCCTCCATTTAAGATTTAATGACTGCCCTGCTAGTTTTGAACTTGCATGGGGCCTGTAGTCCCTTCATTTTGGCCAATTTCTCCCATTTGGAATGGGAGCATTTATCCAGTACCTGTACCCCCATTGTATCTTGGAAGGAACTAATTTGCTTTTGATTTTACAGACTCATTGGTGGAAGGGACTTGCCTGTCTCAGATGAGACTTTGTACTTGGACTTTTGAGTTAATGATGGAATGAGTTAAGACTTTGGGGTATTGTTGGGAAGGCATGATTGGTTTTGAAAACTTGCCTTGTCTTGGATGAAACTTTGGACTTGGACTTTTGAGTTAATGCTGTAATGAGTTAAGACTTTGAGGGATGGTTGGAAAGTCATGATTGGTTTTGAAATGTGTCAAGGACATGAGATTTGGGAGAAGCCAGGGACAGAATGATATGTTTTGACTCTATATCCCCACCCAAGTCTCATCTCAAATTGTAATCCCCATGTGTTGAGGAGGGTGACCTATAATCTCCACATGTGGAGGGAGGGAGGTGACTGGATCATGGGGGTGATTTTCCCGGTGTTGTTCTTGTGATAATGAGTGAGTTCTCATGGGATCTGATGATTTTATAAGTGTCTGGCATTTTCTCTGCTTGCAATTCTCTCTCCTGCCGCCATGTGAAGTAGGTGCCTTGCTTCCCCTTTGCCTTCTGCTATGATTGTAAGTTTCCTGATGCCTCCCCAGCCATGTGGAACTGTGAGTCAATTAAACTTCTTTCCTTTATAAAGTGCCCAGTATCAGGTGTACCTTTATAGCAGTGTGAGAATGGACTAATACAACACTGAAGTTTCATTCATGCATATATAGCTGTATTTCTGAGCTCTCTATACTAGTTCATTGGCATTTTTGTCTCTCCCTACACCAAAACATAGCATCATTATTACCTTAGCTTTATAGGTAGTTTTGATATCAGGTAGAGCAGGATCATATACTTAGTTCTCCCCATATCTCTCAGCTATTTCTTCCCTATTTTTATATTTTCTGAAACAATTTAGAAAAGATAAGAATTATCTGACCCTTCAAGATTTGGTAAAACTTTTCTATACAACTGCCTGAGGCTAGTGTATCTGAAGGTAGAAAACTTTTGAATACAGTTCAATGTCACTGATATTTATGGTTTATGGAGGTTTGTGATTTCTTCAGTCACTTTTGACACATTTTCTAAGGAAGTATTGACTTATAAGTTTTCAAGATTATTGGCATAAAGTTTATTGTAGTTCTATTTTATGATCTTGAAATCTTTAATTTATCTATACAACCATTGCATTCCCTTTTTTTGTTACTAATTTTTTTCGTGTCTTTTCTTGATTACTGTTGATATTTTCTCATTGTATTCATTCTTTTTTTTCCAAAGAACCAACTTTTGATTTTGTTGATCCTCTCTATGGTTTAATTGTTTTCTACCAAACTCATTCATTTCTGCTCTTATTTTTACAATTTTCTTCCTTCTAGATTACTTTGTCTGGTTTCTTGAGTTGAACACAACCCATTTTTATTCAATCTTCCTTAATTTTATAATTAATTGTGATTAAGATTATACAATTACCTTTAACTATTACTTTAGCAAGATAACACTAGATTTTGTAATATAGTATTTTTATTATGATATAATTTTTGTTTTATTTTTAAATAATTTGATAGAGAAGATGCAAAAGTAGTAAAACAATACCCATTTATCACAAACTAATTCTACAAATGTTGCAATTTTATCCTTTTAAACTTTCTCATGTTCTATCTTACACACACACACACACACACACACACACACACACACACATATAAACACACACAGCTGTGTATGCCCATATGTATGTCCTAAATTGCTTTGCTGAAAGAAAGTTCCTAACATAAACCCTCTTTATGCCTTATAATTTAGTGTGTATTTTCTAAAAACAAGGTCAATCGTTTATATAATTAAAGTACAATGATCAAATATCAGAAAATCGTCCCTGAAACAGTATTATAATTGACAGATCTTATTTATATTTCACCAATTGTCCCACTAATATATTTTGTAGCAAAAGGCTTCTATCCAGAATCATGCATTGCGTTTAGTTTTCATGTTTTTTCATGTTTCGTTAGTCTACTATAACTAGGAATACTCCCTTGGCATTGCTTTATCTTTCATGATCCTGACAATTTTGAAGAGTACAAACCATTATTTTGTAGAATGTCTATCAAATCTGAGTTTGTTTGATGTTTCCTCGTGGTCATATTTAGGTAGGTTATGTAATTTTGGCAGAGATATCACAGAAATTATGTTGTGTTCTATTTGTATTATATCAGAAGATACATGATGTATATTTGTCTTAACTGGTGATGTTAATTTTGATCACTTGGTTATGGTGATGTCTTCCAAGTTTCTCCACTGTGAAGTACTACTTTCCTCTTTGATATTCATATGTGTCTTATAGAGGAATATTTTGAAAATATGTAAATATGATATTTCTGATTCAACTTTAACCAACTAATTTTAGCATCAATTGATAATTTTTGCCAAGTGGTGATTTTCTGTATTATTTCTACTACATTTATTAGTTAATTTTCTTGTGAACAACTAAAAGATTTCATTCATTCTTCATTTATTTAGTATTTATTTATATTTTTGTGAACTTGTAGATTCTTAGCAGGGCCTAGTGAGGAGAATTGGGCAGCTGGGGTGCAAAATTTATGGAGGCCCTCACTCTCAGTGTCATTCAAGTGTCTTCTTAAGAGTGATGTGCCTACAGCCCCCTTTTTTTTTTCTGTTTCTGCTTCTATTTCCAGCCATTCCAATCTAGCAGTTTTATAGTTGTCTCCACCTAGATCTGCAGGTCCTTGTTCCAGAACCAGGTCTCATAGGGTCAATTTGGAATTTCTGCCCAGGGGTAACATTGACGATGTGGCATATCCTTTCACTGAACAAATGGATAACTTGGCTTATTTTTAAGTATGGGACTGTGTTCTCCTACCTCCTTATGTCATATCTTGCAGGGGGATGATCTTAGCTAACATTTTGCAGCTTCCTTGCATGAGACAAGGTGAAGTATTCTGTCTCCCATTCCCAGTTTTTTACTTTAGGCATTCAGTCAGTCCTGTTCAATGTCAAATACTTTAGCCACCTTACCCATAGAGGACCTAATTCCATAGCCTTCATTGGCTGTTACTAGACTGGGAGCCCAGTAACACTCAACCTTGCTTAAATTTGAATTTTCTCTTCTGTATTTAATCCATGGAGATGCTTGTGTGCTATCTAAGACAAGCTATGTTTTTCTTTATCTTTTCTATATTTCACCCATCAACATTGTTGTCTGTAATAGAGGAGTTAAAGTATGTGCCTTCTCAAAGTATGTGTCATTTATCTTATTTTTTATTCAGAGATGTTTAAACTATGAGTATACAGACACATTATAAATGATTGATCTATCATGTTAATTATAATTTTAAAGCCTCCTAAAGAAATTTATATGCTTTCTCTTTATTTTATTTAGGTATTTAAAATCCAGCTAATTATATATTACAGTGTTAAATAAGACTTTACATTTTAAATAAGAGAAGCTGGAGAACCAAGTGCAAACAATGTAGAAGAGCCCCATAAGAAAGCCTGATTAGATGATTAGGCAGGTCCAAGATAGCCGAATAGGAACAGCTCCAGTCTACAGATCCCAGTGTGAGCGATGCAGAAGATGGGTGATTTATGCATTTCCAACTGAGGTACCGGGTTCATCTCACTGGGGTTTTGTCAGACAGTGGGTGCGAGACAGTGGGTGCAGCCCATTGAGCGTGAGTCGAAGCAGGGTGAGGCATTGCCTCACCCAGGAAGTGCAAAGGGTCAGGGAATTCCCTTTCCTAGAGAAGGGAAGCTGTGACAGATGGCACCTGAAAAATCGGGTCACTCCCACCCTAATATTACACTTTTCCAACAGTCTTAGCAAACTGCACACCAGGAGTTTATATCATATGCCTGGCTTGGAGGGGCCTACACCCACAGAGCCTTGCCCATTGCTGGCACAGCAGACTGAGATCAAACTGCAAGGCAGCAGCGAGGCTGGGGGAGAGGCGCCGACCATTGCTGAGGCTTGAGTAGATAAACAAAGCCACTAGGAAGCGCAAACTGGGTGGAGCCCACTGCAGCTCAAGGAGGCCTACCTGACTCTGTAGACTCCACTTCTGGGGGCAGGGCATAGCTGAACAAATGCAGTAGAAACCTCTGCAGACTTAATTGTCCCTGTCTGACAGCTTTGAAGAGAGTAGTGGTTCTCCCAGCATGGAATTTGAGATCTGAGAACAGACAGACTGCCTCCTCAAGTGGGTCACTGACCCCTGAGTAGCCTAACTGGGAGGCACCCCCCAGTAGGGGCAGACTGACACCTCACACGGCCAGGTACCCCTCTGAGATGAAGCTTCCAGAGGAACGATCAGGCAACATTTGCTGTTCAGCAATATTCACTCTTCTACAGCCTCCGCTGCTGATACCCAGGCAAACAGGGTCTGGAGTGGAACTCCAGCAAACTCCAACGGACCTGCAGCTGAGAGTCCTGACTGTTAGAAGGAAAACTAACAAACAGAAAGGACATCCACACTGAAATCCCATCTGTACATCACCATCATCAAAGACCAAAGGTAGACAAAACCGCAAAGATGGGGAAAAAACAGAGTAGAAAAGCTGAAAATTCTAAAAATCAGAGCGCCTCTCCCCCTCCAAAGGAATGCAGCTTCTCGCCAGCAATGGAACAAAGCTGGATGGAGAATGACTTTGATGAGCTGAGAGAAGAAGGCTTCAGACAATCAAACTTCTCTGAGCTAAAGGAGGAAGTTCGAACCCATCACAAAGAAGCTAAAAACCTTGAAAAAAGATTAGATGAATGGCTAGAATAACCAGTGTAGAGAAGTCCTTAAATGACCTGATGGAGCTGAAGACCATGGCACAAGAACTATGTGATGAATGCACAAGCTTCAGTAGCCAATTCGATCAACTGGAAGAAAGGGTATCAGTGATTGAAGATCAAATGAATGAAAGGAAGTGAGAAGAGAAGTTTAGAGAAAAAAGAGCAAAAAGAAACAAACAAAGCCTCCAAGAAATATGGGACTATGTGAAAAGACCAAATTGACGTCTGATTGGTGTAACTGAAAGTGATGGGGATAATGGAACCAAGTTGGGAAGCACTCTGCAGGATATTATCCAGAACTTCTCCAACCCAGCAAGGCAGGCCAACATTCAAATTCAGGAAACACAGAGAATGCCACAAAGATACTCCTCGAGAAGAGCAACTCCAAGAAACATAATTGTCAGATTCACCAGTTGAAATGAAGGAAAAAATGTTAAGGGCAGCCGGAGAGAAAGGTGGCATTACCCACAAAGCGAAGCCCAACAGACTAACAGCGAATCTCTCAGCAGAAACTCTACAAGCCAGAAGAGAGTGGGGACCAATATTCAACATTCTTTTTTTTTTTTTTTTTTTTTTTGAGACGGAGTCTCACTCTGCCGCCCAGGCTGGAGTGCAGTGGCCGGATCTCAGCTCACTGCAAGCTCCGCCTCCCGGGTTCACACCATTCTCCTGCCTCAGCCTCCTGAGTAGCTGGGACTACAGGCGCCCGCCACCGTGCCCGGCTAGTTTTTTTTGTATTTTTTAGTAGAGACGGGGTTTCACCGTGTTAGCCAGGATGGTCTCGATCTCCTGACCTCGTGATCCACCCATCTCGGCCTCCCAAAGTGCTGGGATTACAGGCTTGAGCCACCGCGCCCGGCCTCAACATTCTTAAAATAATTTTTAACCCAGAATTTCATATCCAGCCAAGCTAAGCTTCATAAGTGAAGGAGAAATAAAATCCTTTACAGACAAGCAAATGATGAGAGATTTTGTCACCACCAGGCCTGCCCTACAAGAGCTCCTGAAGGAAGCATTAAAAGTGGAAAGGAACAACTGGTACCAGTCACTGAAAAAACATGCCAAATTGTAAAGACCATCAATGCTAGGAAGAAACTGCATCAACTGATGAGCAAAATAGCCAGCTAACATCATAATGACAGGATCAAATTCACACATAAAAATATTAACCTTAAATGTAAATGGGCTAAATGCTCTAATTGAAATACAGACACTGGCAAACTGGATAAAGAGTCAAGACTCATCAGTGTGCTGTGTTCAGGAGACCCATATTGCCTGCAGAGACACACATAGGCTCAAAATAAAGGGATGGAGGAAGATCTACCAAGCAAATGGAAAACAAAAAAAAGGGCAGGAGTTGCAATCCTAGTCCCTGATAAAACGGACTTTAAACCAACAAAGATCAAAAGAGACAAAGAAGGCCATTACATAATGGTAAAGAGATCAATTCAACAAGAAGAGCTAACTATCCTAAGTATATATGCACCCAATACAGGAGCACCCAAATTCATAAAGCAAGTCCTTAGAGACCTACAAAGAGACTTAGACTCCCACACAGTAATAGTGAGAGACTTTAACACCCCACTGTCAACATTAGACAGATCAACAAGACAGAAAGTTTAAAAGGATATCTAGGAATTGAACTCAGCTCTGCACCAAGCAGACCTAATAGACATCTACAGAACTGTCCACCCAAAATCAACAGAATATACATTCTTCTCTGCACCATATAGCACTTATTCCAAAATTGACCACATAGGTGGAAGTAAAGCACTCCTTAGCAAATGTAAAAGAACAGAAATTATAACAAACTGTCTCTCAGACCACAGTGCAATCAAGCTAGAATTCAGGACTAAGAAACTCACTCAAAACCACTCAACTACATGGAAACTGAACAACCTGCTCCTGAATGACTACTGGGTACATAACGAAATGAAGGCAGAAGTGAAGATGTTCTTTGAAACCAATGTGAACAAAGACACAACATACCAGAATCTCTGGGACACATTTATTTATTTATTTATTTATTTTAATTAATTTATTATTATTATACTTTAAGTTGTAGGGTACATGTGCATAACGTGCAGGTTTGTTACATATGTATACTTGTGCCATGTTGCTGTGCTGCACCCATCAACTCGTCATTTACATCAGGTATAACTCCCAATGCAATCCCTCCCCCCCTCCCCCCTCCCCATGATAGGCCCCGGTGTGTGATGTTCCCCTTCCTGAGTCCGAGTGATCTCATTGTTCAGTTCCCACCTATGAGTGAGAACATGCGGTGTTTGGTTTTCTGTTCTTGTGATAGTTTGCTAAGAATGATGGATTCCAGCTGCATCCAAGTCCCTACAAAGGACTCAAACTCATCCTTTTTGATGGCTGCATAGTATTCCATGGTGTATATGTGCCACATTTTCTTAATCCAATCTGTCACTGATGGACATTTGGGTTGATTCCAAGTCTTTGCTATTGTGAATAGTGCTGCAATAAACATACGTGTGCATGTGTCTTTATAGCAGCATAATTTATAATCCTTTGGGTATATACCCAGTAATGGGATGGCTGGGTCATATGGTACATCTAGTTCTAGATCCTTGAGGAATCGCCATACTGTTTTCCATAATGGTTGAACTAGTTTACAATCCCACCAACAGTGTAAAAGTGTTCCTATTTCTCCACATCCTCTCCAGCACCTGTTGTTTCCTGACTTTTTAATGATTGCCATTCTAACTGGTGTGAGATGGTATCTCATTGTGGTTTTGATTTGCATTTCTCTGATGGCCAGTGATGATGAGCATTTTTTCATGTGTCTGTTGGCTGTATGAATGTCTTCTTTTGAGAAATGTCTGTTCATATCCTTTGCCCACTTTTTGATGGGGTTGTTTGTTTTTTTCTTGTAAATGTGTTTGAGTTCTTTGTAGGTTCTGGATATTAGCCCTTTGTCAGATGAGTAGATTGCAAAAATTTTCTCCCATTCTGTAGGTTGCCTGTTCACTCTGATGGTAGTTTTCTTTTGCTGTGCAGAAGCTCTTTAGTTTAATGAGATCCCATTTGTCAATTTTGGCTTTTGCTGCTGTTGCTTTTGGTGTTTTAGACATGAAGTCTTTGCCCATGCCTATGTCCTGAATGGTACTACCTAGGTTTTCCTCTAGGATTTTTATGGTATTAGGTCTAACATTTAAGTCTCTAATCCATCTTGAATTAATTTTCGTATAAGGAGTAAGGAAAGGATCCAGTTTCAGCTTTCTACTTATGGCTAGCCAATTTCCCCCCACACCATTTATTAAATAGGGAATCCTTTCCCCATTTCTTGTTTCTCTCAGGTTTGTCAAAGATCAGATGGTTGTAGATGTGTGGTATTATTTCTGAGGACTCTGTTCTGTTCCATTGGTCTATATCTCTGTTTTGGTACCAGTACCATGCTGTTTTGGTTACTGTAGCCTTGTAGTATAGTTTGAAGTCAGGTAGCGTGATGCCTCCAGCTTTGTTCTTTTGACTTAGGATTGTCTTGGAGATGCGGGCTCTTTTTTGGTTCCATATGAACTTTAAAGCAGTTTTTTCCAATTCTGTGAAGAAACTCATTGGTAGCTTGATGGGGATGGCATTGAATCTATAAATTACCTTGGGCAGTATGGCCATTTTCACGATATTGAGTCTTCCTATCCATGAGCATGGTATGTTCTTCCATTTGTTTGTGTCCTCTTTTATTTCACTGAGCAGTGGTTTGTAGTTCTCCTTGAAGAGGTCCTTTACATCCCTTGTAAGTTGGATTCCTAGGTATTTGATTCTCTTTGAAGCAATTGTGAATGGAAGTTCATTCCTGATTTGGCTCTCTGTTTGTCTGTTACTGGTGTATAAGAATGCTTGTGATTTTTGCACATTAATTTTGTATCCTGAGACTTTGCTGAAGTTGCTTATCAGCTTAAGGAGATTTTGGGCTGAGACAATGGGGTTTTCTAAATATACAATCATGTCATCTGCAAACAGGGACAGTTTGACTTCTTCTTTTCCTAACTGAATACCCTTGATTTCTTTCTCTTGCCTAATTGCCCTAGCCAGAACTTCCAACACTATGTTGAATAGGAGTGGTGAGAGAGGGCATCCCTGTCTTGTGCCAGGAAACAACAGGTGCTGGAGAGGATGTGGAGAAATAGGAACACTTTTACACTGTTGGTGGGATTGTAAACTAGTTCAACCATTGTGGAAAACAGTGTGGCGATTCCTCAAGGATCTAGAACTAGATGTACCATATGACCCAGCCATCCCATTACTGGGTATATACCCAAAGGATTATAAATTATGCTGCTATAAAGACACATGCACTCGTATGTTTATTGCAGCACTATTCACAATAGCAAAGACTTGGAATCAACCCAAATGTCCATCAGTGACAGATTGGATTGAGAAAATGTGGCACATATACACCATGGAATACTATGCAGCCATCAAAAAGGATGAGTTTGTGTCCTTTGTAGGGACATGGATGCAGCTGGAAACCATCATTCTTAGCAATCTATCACAAGAACAGAAAACCAAACACCGCATGTTCTCACTCATAGGTGGGAACTGAACAATGAGATCACTTGGACTCAGGAAGGGGAACATCACACACAGGGGCCTGTCATGGGGAGGGGGGAGGGGGGAGGGATTGCATTGGGAGTTATACCTAATGTAAATGACAAGTTGATGGGTGCAGCACACCAACATGGCGCAAGTATACATATGTAACAAACCTGCACGTTATGCACATGTACCCTACAACTTAAAGTATAATAATAATAAATAAATTTAAAAAAATAAATAAATAAATGTGAAATCTGAAATGCTCCAATGAGCATTTCCTTTGAGTATCATGTTGACACTCAAAACATTTCAGGTTTAGGAACATTTTGGATGTCAGATTTGGAATGTTCAATCTGTACATTCTATTATCATCTTTATTCTAAAGCTGAAATAATTGAGGGCAAAGAATGAGAGCATATCTTGACTAACATCACACAGCTAATCAATGACAGGGCCTGGCACTGGCTTCAGACTCAGGTCTCTGTGTCCTGTGCCTATTCCTCTGTTCTTGGGCTATAGAAATAGCATCTTAACTCACCCAATTTCTGCCATTTAATTCGTCCTTGTTTTCTAATGCCTGAGAATCTTCCCAAAATACAGCTCTCATTATCTCAATTCTGCCTTCTCATGACATTTGACTAACACCCCACTGTCAATAGGCTAGAAACTCAGAATACTTGTAATCTGGGCCCATCATGGTCCCTGGGCCAGGCCTTAAGCTTGTCTACCTTTGCATGTTTGTTCGTGCCACTCACCCACACCTGGCTATATTATCTTGCTTAGTTTTTGTTACCTAATCTACAAACTGCGAAAAATGACATTGCTCTGGTAAGACACAGTCAAAACCAATTTAAAGTACCTAGTGCAATGCCTGGCACACAGCAGCCTCTAAGTAAAAGAAGATTCTGTTCATTCAAGTTTTAGGTATCCCTCAATGATGCACTTAATCACTTCTTCCATGGAGCCATTCATAAACATCCCAATCAGAAATGGTATCTCCTTCCACAGGACTACTTCTTCTCCTTCCTCTTCTTCCTCCTCTGTCCTTATTCTAGTCCTCCTCTTTCTCCCCTTTCCACCTGCTTCTTTTTCATTGCTCACATGGCACTTACTGCACTGGGCTTTGTATTTTAGTGATTCATATCTAGGGCCCCTTCCCCACAGATTAGAAACACAAATTCATAATGAGCAAGGATCCCGTTTTATTCATCTTTGTAACTTCCTTGAAGACTAGTGTTTTAGAATCAGAAAAATTGATATTTGAGTTTCAACTCTGCACCATACAAGTTAGATGAACTTGGGGAAGTTATTCTGTACATCAGTTTCTCAATCTTGATGACAGAGGTGATAACAGTACTTACCTCTTAAGGCTTCTGTGAGGTTGTTTTTTTTTAAATGAAGCACTCCACACAGAACTGGACACAATATTTTCATGAATATACTGTAAAATTCCTGTACTGATCTGATATCCACAAGAACGCACCTAAGTTTTTAGGTTGATCCATTACTGGGTTTAATGGCTAAGAGCACTGGCTCTGGAATTAAACTACTTAGATTCAGTCTCAGCATTGCCTCCTACTGTCTGTGCTTGAGAAAATTAGTTTCTCTGAGCCTCAATTTCCTCTTCTGTTAAATAGGTAGGATAATAATGCTTTATTTTCCACTTGACTGTTTTAAGGTTTGACACTACTGCTAGCAAAGCATCTACAATAATATTCCAGCACATTGTAGATGCTTGATCCTGTCATATCATTGATGATCAGTAAAAATCAGTATATGTGTGCATATGCATGTCTCTCTGTGTGTGTGTGTGTGTGTGTGTGTGTGTGTGTGTGTGTGTGTGTATTGGTAGTGGGAGTGGGTTTGCAGTGTCTGCTATACTCTCTTGTCTTTTTCAGGGTAATCATTGGCCCTGAGCATGTCAATACAGAGTACTTAATAATTTGGGGGGAGGTAATGACATAAAACTATTTTTTGCCATTATGCTTCTTTGAGAAGCATGGCCTTCCCTGTTTTCCCACTTCCCAAGGAGAAAACTAATGCACACACCAGCTGTCTGATCCCCAGTACTATCATAGTCAGAACTCCAAACCAAAGCCATGTGTGGTTTTAGCCTCGTTAGCATATATGGCTTTGATATCAGAGGACTAGAGAGTTTCACTATTTGCATTCACTGTTCATAGGAAGAATCAAGCTATAATCGACATACCATGTGTTTTAGTTGTAAAGAGAAAAACATGCCAGGAAACTATTAATTTCTCCCAGTCAAAATGACCTCTTGTTTCAAAACAGGGGCTCACTAATGCTTCTTGGAAAATTATAGTTCTGTTGCTAGAGTGCCCCTTCATCTGAAAGCAAAATTGCCCATTCATAAGATTGAGCAAGGATGAATAAAACATGCTGGTAGTGAAATTCACTAGGTATGAGGTCCTATTTAATCTCATTCCACTGCGTCAGCACATTCTGTGGAGATAAGTTTCCCAGACTGCCACAGGGTTTTGCTATTAAATACTTAAAATAGCAGAGATTTGGTAGCTTGTTGCTTCCTATCATGTTGAAGCAGGCTTGTATCCAAGTATAGTGTGTAAAAGTAGACGTGCCCCTGCTTATCAAGAATATGTGTGAGGTTGAAACATTGAAAATAATGCCTCTCTACTTATAAGCCTCTGTAGTTTTGGTACAAATCTAAGGATCTCAGGTTTAGGTCAGCTTCCCAGCATATCAGCTACTTCCTGAAAGGCATTCTTCATACAAAGTAGAATCATTATTTGCAAATCTCTCAGGTAGTATTTTGTCCAGTAAGACAATAAATTACTGCTCCAATAGTCCTCATTTGATGATGCAAAAATTAACAAGGCAGAAGAACTTACTACCCTCTCATAGCAACAAGATAATTGTCATCATCGTTCTATTTGCTATTATTTACTGAATGCTGATTTTTCTTGACAGGCACTTTTCAACATGCAACTCTGGGAGATGGGTAATATGAGTTCGACCTTCGTTACCAACTACATGACCTTGGATAAGTTATTTTACCTCTCACTTCTTCTACCTACTCATTGGTAAAATGGTGTTTGTGATAACTTTTTGTCCCCACAGTTACAAACATACACAGGGATATACACAGATGTCAGAGAATTAAACCAATTATTTGCCACTGTGCTTGTGAGCAAACTTGATCTATTACTGAGAGCCTTTTGACAGTGTCAGGCACTGCAAAATGAGGGCTGAAATTGCCAACTGCATGCAGATTCCCACAGTGGATCCTTAGTGTAGAGGAAAGATAACGGCTGAGACCTTGACATGCATGGGTTTTAGTTTAACCGCTTAGCCTCCAGAAGACTTGAAACAAGGGATGACTCTGGAGACACACTAGCTGGGTTTGAATCCAAGTTCTGCGATTTGCTAAACCTGTGGCTTTAAATATACTATTTAAAATTGTTGTGTCTCATTCATATCTTATTGTCTTTATCTGTGAAATGTAGTATCTGTCTCATAGTGTTCTTTTGAGGATAAAGGAGAATACGGGTAAAGCACTTAGAACAATGCTTGTCCTGTAGCATGTGCTTAATAAGTTTCCATTGGCCAGGTGCAGCAGCTCATGCCTGTAATCTCAGCACTTTGGGAGGGCAAGGTGGGAAGAACGCTTGAGGCCAGAAGTTTGAGTCCAGCCTAGGCAACATAGAAAGACATGGTCTCTACAAAAAAATTAAAAATTAGCCAGGTGTGGTGACATGCTCCTGTAGTTCTAGCTACTCAGGAGGCTGAGACAAGAGGATCACTTGAGTTCACAAGTTCAAGGTTACAGGGAGCTATGATCCTGCCACTGCATTCTATCATGGGCAACAGAGCCAGCATGTCTTCTAAAACAAAACAAAACAAAGAATAAATTTCCATTGTCACTGTTGTGATTTTCTGTACAATGTGGATAAAAGTACTTAAGCTGTTTGCCTTATTAGGTTGTTACAAGGGCATTGCATGGAGAATATCATGACAGCTTCAAATAGACAGTATTTAAAATTCAGTTTCCAAGCTAGAAGATACTCTAAGTGCTCAATTACTTTTACTTCTCTTCCCTGCTCAAGTAGGCCAATCCCACAAATGGAATATAGCTACAAATATTGCATCCATGTAAAATCCTTATAGTAGGCAGACATCCCTCAATGTCTGTCCTGCAGGTCATCCCTCATGGTAGCCATGTATTGTTGTAGATGCCATCTAGCCCCACCTCAGGTTTCCTGAGATGACCACACCCTTTCTGATTTAGTAGGGTTGAAGCCTACCCCTTTATTTCTCCCCTTATTCCCAAGACACAGCTCTTAAAATATTTTAAAAAGTCCTAATCTATTTTGTATTCAATGACCATATAAGAAAGATGCCTCGGTTGGGTGCAGTGGCTCATGCCTGTAAACCCAGCACTTTGGGAGGCTGAGGCAGAAGGATTGCTTGAGCCCAGGAGTTTGAGACTAGCCTGGGCAACACAGAGAGACACCGTCTCTAAAATAAAAAAGAAAACTAAAAAAGAAAAATGCTTCTAGTATTTGGTTCAACCAATTATAAAGTATATTAAAGTCAATTATGGCTCATTAAAATAGATATTATCAAGAATCCATTAAATTTGACAATATTTGTGAAGGGCCTTAAACATGTATATATGTTTCAAACAGTAATTTTACTAGGAATTTATGATGAGGAAACAGTTGATCAAAATATAGTCACATGAATTCATAGTAGAATTACTTAGAATTGTTTTTTGTAATAGCAAGAAATGAAATCAGAAAAATGTCCAGTAATAAAGGACTGGTTAAATAAATTATGGTACAATTGAATGACATGCCACCATGAAAATGTTTTTAACAAAATTGAATGACTTGAAAATATGCTCATAATAAGAGGTTAAATGTTAAAAACCAGAGTAAAAAACCATGAATAAAACCTGTCCATTTAAAAATATATATGTATCCCTCAGGGATGACAATTTGGAGAAGATATCAAATGCAATAGATATCTCTAGGTTAAGAAATTATAGATCATTTTTATTCTTTTTTGTTGTTGTTGTTGTTGAGATGGAGTCTCGCTCTGTCGCCCAGACTGGAGTGCAGTGGCCGGATCTCAGCTCACTGCAAGCTCCGCCTCCCGGGTTTACGCCATTCTCCTGCCTCAGCCTCCCAAGTAGCTGGGACTACAGGCACCCACCACCTCGCCCGGCTAGTTTTTTGTATTTTTTCAGTAGAGACGGGGGTTTCACTGTGTTAGCCAGGATGGTCTCGATCTCCTGACCTCGTGATCCGCCCGTCTTGGCCTCCCAAAGTGCTGGGATTATAGGCTTGAGCCACCGCGCCTGGCCCATTTTTATTCTTATTGGATTTTTCATTATACTTTATCTTCCTCAAGTTTGTTCTAATGGTCATGCATGGAAACAGGATTTGGAGGCAGTAGTGCACAGGCTCCGGAGTCAGAAGACCCAGGCTCTAATTCTAGTACTGCCATTTCCTAGCTATGTAACTTTGAACAGGATGCTGAATTTCTTTGTACCTCCGTTTCTTTCTATGTTAAATAGAAATTATAATATTTACCACAGAAAGTTGCGGAGATTAGTCAATGTATGCAAAACACTGAGCCCAGCACTAGCTGGTAGTATAGACTCAAAAGTATGCAATTATTATTATAATCAGAAAGAAAAAGTTACTTTAAATATACCTCTGGACTTCAATACCTACAGTTGGCCATAGGCACTAGGCATGTTGTTTACCTGGAAGTTTGTTGGATAAGAAAACGTGAGCAGAGCAAAGAACATGCTTAAATTAAGGTCTCATTTAAAACACATCACTTAAGAGTTACCTTGGATGAAAATGAAATTACACTCTGATTCTCCTATGGGAAGGAAAACCAGTTTCTTTCAGTTTGAGCACAGAGCACGGAAAACCAGATCCAAGTTCCCTGGGATATTCATTGAGAATGTGTACTTTATGAACACATGGCAGGTTTTCACCATATCCTCCATTCAGATATTTTATGAGATGGTGATGGTGTGAATTGTCTCTGCACTGTGCCAGATAGACTCCACACCTCTCCTCAGTGATCCTTTTCAGATAAGCCATGCCAGGCTTCACTATGCATGTCTAATAGCTTCCTTATACAAATTCAGGGTCCCAAAAGACACCGGACAGGTGACAGCACAATCTGGACTATAAGTAGCTCATCAATCACTCTCCAAAATCCTGGGCAGGGACAATTGTTTCCTTCTTCTCCAGGAAGTAATCAACTGTGGGTAAGATAATCCGGAGTCCTTTGGAGACGCCAACTTCAAAACCCAGTGTCAGGTCAGAAAGAAGAAGATGGATTGAATTTACACACAGGAGGAAATGTACACAGTTCACCAAAGCATTGTAGATAGAGAAAGCAGTATCCAACATAGACTAAGGTCATAGTGAAGTAAATGACTGAAGATAACAAGCCAGACCAGATGTAAGGTGAAGAATCAGAGACTGAGGATTCACTCTAAGATTGGAGATAGCTCAATGCACACACAAAAAAAGGCTAGACAGACAAAAAAAAAAATTACTAAGAAATTGGTGTGGAAATTGTAAGGCACAGTAGAGCACATTTCTGCTTGTTTTATTCAGGAACAAGCTGAGTATCCTCAACAACTTCAAGAAAGCCCCCTGGGAAGAAAACTCCCAAACCCAAATAACTGGCCTAGAAAATGATGCAAAAACACAATGTTCACTAGACTCACTAATAGCTGTGAGTAATCACCAGTATCCACGGTCTTTTCTTCTTGGGTACACAGCTAGATTACATTTTGTAGCTACTCTTACAGCTAGATATGGCCATGTGGCTGAGTGATGGCAACTAGAATGTGGGTGGAAGTGACACATCACTTCCAAGCTGGCCCCCAAAACCTACTACAGGCAACAGCTCCCCCACCCTAGTCCCTGTGGAAGTTCATTAGACTATCAGAGAAAAACTAACTTTTATTCTGTTCAGTGACTGAATCTTTGAGGGTAGTTTATTACAGCAGTTAGTCTACCCTGATTATGCAACAGATCATTTTGTTCCCTTCCTCCATATTAGAGCACCACAATTATATTCCAAAGTTATGTCTCTTAACTATGCTTTGACTATCTTTTCCTTTTAAATTTTTCTTATTGATATAAAACAATACATGCTCAGTGCAAGAAACATGAGAAGCACTGGGCAAAACAAAGAAGACAACAAAAATCATTCATAATTATCATCTACCATTCAGAGATAATTAAGGCTGACATTTTGGTTCATGTCCTGCCAATATATTTTCAGGATTGCTTATATATGTATATACATCAAAACTGGAACCAGTGCGCACATCATGTACATTCAATACATATACTTCCCCATCATAATTTCACAGCTATGTAGGAAATTATTTAATAAAAATAACATTAACCTTTCCATTTATGACAAACAACCAGTTAGGAAATACAATCAAAGTAAACAACCCATCTAAAAAATAGCAACAGAAATGATTCTTACTAAAACAATTCTGGTAAGAATATTTACAAATTTCAACAAGCCAAATAAAATACAGTAGGGCTTCATTTTCAATCAGCCACACTATAAAGTTCAAACTGAAATATAACTTGTCAGAAACCTAAGGAAAATTCTGAAAAAGAAGTGTATTGAGAGTATGCTAGCAATAACACCTACTAAAATATCATAAATCTTGTGTAATTAAAGTTTGATATCAGTATATAAATAGACAAATCAAGGAAACAGAACAGAGAGCCTAGGAATAGGCACACACACACACACACACACAAATATAAATATATATATATAAAATATGCAATTTAGTTTATTATGAAGGAAGCATTTCAAATCAACAAGGGGAAATAAATTATTCAACTGCCTAACCACTTGAAAAAAAATAAAGTTAAATACTTGCTTCACTTCTTATACCAAAATACATACCGGATGGGTAAAAATGATAAATGTTTGTTTTAAAAATGATATCACTAAGGTAACAAAACAGAGAAAACTGATTTTTTAAATATTCTTAGGAGTGTTTTATAAGCATGATGCATACCCACAGAGTCATTAAACAAGAGACAGAGACAATTGACTAAATTAAAATTTAAAATTGTCCATGTATCCAAATACCATGAACAAAGCCAAAACGTAAGTGGCAGACAAAATACTTTCAAACATATATGGCAAATAATAGACATATTCAATATATAGAGAGGTTTTACAAACAAGTAAAATAAATCTAATAACACGTAAGATAAATGGTCAAAGAACACCTATGTAAAAAACTGCAAATTACTTCTAAATATATTAAAAGATGATCAATTTATCCATAGAAACAGAGATACAAAATTAAAGTAAAACAAATGATCATTATTTAACTATGACTGAAAAGGATTGTAAAAAACTATACTGTGTTAGTTCAGGATGTGAAAAGACTCTCTCATTCATTCTTGGTGGTAATTAAGCCATGACAGACACTCTCTATGAAGGAAAATTTGGCAATATTTATCAACATTATAAATGTACAAACATGTGATCAGTGATTCTAGTAACAGCCATTTATCCTATGACTTTACATGTACGTGAGCAATAATGTGTATATGAAGATAATGCCTTCACAACTACTTGTAATAGCAAAAGATGGTAAACAACTTTGGGACTATTTACATAAATTGTGAGATATCCATATATTTGAATATCATGCAGCCATTAAAAATAATGAGTGAAAGCTATTCATGCTGAAATGGAAAGATCACCAAGAGACATTGTTAAATAATAAAACCAAAGTTAAAAGCGGTGTGTAGAATATGAGATCATGTGTGGGAGAAAAGGCAGGAGGATAAAAATGTACAAATATGCTCTATACAAACAGAACAGTGCTTGAAAGACACACAAAATAATTGCAGTGGTTACTTCTAAGAAGGATGAGTTGGGGGCTGGGGTGGTGAGAAGGGGCAATTTATTCTTCAGTGTACAACCTTTGATAGCTTTTTCTTTTTACCTCATGTGCACATATTATTAAATTCTAGTGTTCTACACCTCATAGGATGACTATAGTTAGCAACAAGATATTATATAGTTTCAAATAGCTAGAAAAAGGATATTGAATGTTCCTAACACAAAGAAATGATACATGTTTGAAATGACAAATATGCTAATTACCCTGATTTTATCACTATGCATTAAATACATCGAAACGTCTCTAGGTACCCCATGAATATATACAATTGTTATTTGTCAATTAAAGAAAAGTAGAGAAATTAGTTAATGGATACAGTGTACATTATTTGGGTGATGGACACCCTACAAGCCCTGACTTGACCACTGTGAAACCTATGCATGTAACAAAATTGCATGTGTATTTCATACATTTATATCAAAAAAAATAATAAATAAAAACAAAAGCAGGATAATCTGGAGAAATGCAAAATATATATACAGTAAGAAAAAGATCAAATTTTGGAACCCTCTGTGATGTACATTCTTTGAAAGGTTAATGCCTGCCCTCAGAGGGAGCATTTAAACCAGCCCTAGCCAGAGGGGAATCACCCATCCCAGTGGTACAAATTTGAGTTCTTGTTAACCTTGCCACCAAGGGCTACAGCATTCTGTGCCTCCAAGTAAACTTGAAGGGCAGTCTAGGCCATGAGGACAGCAAATTTTAGGCAAGACCTAGGGCTGGACTAGGCCTAGAGACAGTGGACTTGGGGGCCATGTGAAATACTGTGACATCAGCTGGGACCAGCCGAGGGAGTGCTTGCATCATCCCTTCCCTAACCTCAGTCTGCACAGCTTGTGTCTCCAAAAGACACTCCTTCCTTCTGCTTGAGGAGAGGAAAGTGAGAGTAAGGAGGTGTTTGTCTGGCATCTAGGATACCAGTCTAACCACAACAGATAGGGCACCAGTCAGAATTGTAAGGCCCCATTCCAGGCTCTAGCTCTCAGACAACATTTCTAGACATATCCTGGTCAAGAAGGGAACCCACTGCCTTGAAGGAAAGGATCCAGTCCTGGCAGCATTCTTCATCTGCTAACTGAAGAGTCCTTGGGCCCTGAATAACCAGCAGCGATACCCAAGTACTACATCGAGGGCCTTGGTGAGCCTCTAAGACTTGCTGGCTTCAGATGAGACTTAGCACATTACCAGCTGTGGTGACTATGGGGCAAAACTTCTGCTTGAGAAAAGCAGAGAGAAAAGTAAAGCGGACTGTCCTGCACTTTGAGTACTAGTACAACCACAGGGGAATAGAGCACCAAGAGGGCTCTTGGAGTCTGTAATTCCAGGACTTGACTCTTGGATGGCATTTCTGGACCTTCCCTGGGACATAGGGGAGCCCACAGCCCTGAAGAATAAGTCCCAAGCCAGGCAGCATTCACAACAAGCTTAAGAGACCTTGGGCCTTAAGGGAACATCAAGAATGGTCTGGCAGTACTCCTCATGGCCTGAGGTGGGAGTGCCTATGGAGTGAGAACTCCTCTGCTTTTGGAAAGGGGAGAGAAGAATGGGAAGGACTACCAGACTGTTATCTTGTGGTTTGAGTGCCAGCTCAGCTGAAATATAGTAGAACACCAGGTATACTTCTAAGGTTTTTGAATCTAGCCCCTGACTCTTGGACAGCACTTCTGAACCCAGCTGGGGCCTGGGGAACTTCTCTGTCCTGAAGGAAAGGACACAGGCCTGATTGGCTTTAACATCTACTGATTGTAGAGCTCCAGGGTCATGAGAAAACACAGGCAGTGGACAGGGAGTGGTTATAGCAGGTCTTGGGTGAGACCCAGAACTCTACTGGCTTCAGACCTGACTCGGTGCAGTTACAGTGGTGGTGACCACAGGTACTTATGTCACTCCACCCCAGCTCCAGGTGGCTTTGAACACAAAGAAAAACTATGTGTGGGAGAAAGTAGGGAAGAGAACACACAAAGAAAAACTATGTGTGGGAGAAAGTAAGGGAAGAGAATTCTGCTGGCTAATCCAGAGAATTCTCCTGTATCTTGTCCAAGACCACAAAGGTGGTACCTCTACGAGTCTGCAAAAACCATGGCATTATAGGGCTTGGGGTGCCCCCAAAAGCAGATATAGCTTAGAGTACAATACCCAAGTTCTTTTAAATATTTGGAAAGCCTTCCCAAGAAGGACAGCTACAAATAAACCCAGACAGTGAAGACTACAATAAATACCTAACTCTTCAGTGCCTAGACACCAAAGAACATCTACTAGCTTCAACACCATCCAGGAAAACATGTCCTCACCAAATAAACGAAATAAGGCACCAGGGACCAATCCTGAAGAAACAGAGATATGTGACCTTTCAGACAGATAATTCAAAATGGCTCTGTTTGTTGAGAAAACTCAAAGAAATTTAAGACACACAGAGAAGGAATTCAAAATTCTATCAGATAAATTTAACAAAGAAATTGAAATACTTCAAAAGAATCAAGGAGAAATTCTGAAGATGAAAAATACAACTGGCACACTCAAAATGCATGAGAGTCCTTTAATAGCAGAAGTGATCAAGCAGAAGAAAGAATTAGCAACCTTCAAGACAGGCTATTTGAAAATACAGTCAATGGAGGGAAAAAAAAAAAAGAATAAAAAACAATGAAGCAAGCCTACAGGATCTAGAAAATAGCCTCAAATGGAAAATCCAAGGTTACTGGTTTTAAAGAGGAAGTAGAAAATGAGATATGGAGAAAAAGTTTATTCAACAGGATAATAAGAGAGATGTTCCCAAACTTAGAGAAAGATATCAATATCCAAGTACAAGAAAGTTATAGAGCACCAACCAGATTTAATCAAAAGAAGATTACATCAAAAGATTTAATAAGCAAACTCTCAAAGGTCAAGATTAAAGAAGGGATCCCAAAAGCAGCAACAGAAAATAAACACATAACACACAGTGGAGCTCCAGTATATCTGGCAGCAGACTTTTCAGTGGAAACTTTATAGGTCAGGAGAGAGTGGCATGACATAATTAAATTGCTGAAGGAAAAAAAAAAGTTTTACCCCAGAATAGTATATCTGGTGAAAATGTCCTTCAAACATAAAGGAGAAATAGTCTTTCCTAGACAAAGAATAGCTGAGGGATTTCATCAACACCAGACCTGTCCGACAAGGAATGATTAATGAAATACTTCAATCAGAAAGAAAAGGACATTAATGAACAATAAGAAATCACTTGAAGGTACGAAACTCACTGGTAATAGTAAATACACAGAAAAACACAGAATATTATAACGATGTAACTGGGCATGTAAACTACTCTTATACTAAGCAAAAAGACTAAACAATAAACCAATCAAAAATAATAACTAGAACAACTTTTCAAGACATAGTCAGTACAACAAGATATAAATAGAAACAACAAAAACTTAAGACATGGGGGAACAAAGTTAAGGTGTAGAATTTCTATTAGTTTTCTTTTTCCTTGTTTATTTATGCAAATAATGTTAACTTGTCATCAGTTTAAAATAATATGTTATAAGATAGTATTTGCAAGCCTCACGGTAACCTCAAACTAAAAAACATACAATGGATACGCTAAAAAATAAAAAGCAAGAAACTAAATTATATCACCAGAAAAAATTACATTCACTATAGAAAGACAGCAAGGAAAGAATGAGGGAAGAGAAGACCATAAGCCACTAGTAAACAAATTAAAAAATGACAGGAGTAAGTCCTTATTTATCAATAATAACAATGAATGTAAATTGACTAAACTCTCCAATCAAAAGACATAGACTGGCTGAATGAATAATAAAACAATACCTAGTGATCTGTTGCCTACAGAAAACATATTTCACCTATAAAGACACACATAGACTGAAAATAAAGGAATGGAAAAAGATATACCATGTCAATAGGGATCAAAAAAGAGCAGGAGTCTCTATACTTATATCAGACAAAATAGATTTCAAGACACAAACTATAAGAAGAAACAAGGAAGGTCACTATATAATGATAAGGGGGTCAATTCAGCAAGAGGATAAAACAATTTTAAATATATATGCACCCAACACTGGAGCACCCAGATATATCAAGGAAATATTAGCACTAAAGACAGAGATAGGCTCCAATACAATAATAAGAGCTAGAGACTTCAACACCCCACTTTCAGCATTGGACAAATCTTCCAGTCAGAAAATCAGCAAAGAAACATCAGACTTAATCTGTACTATCAACTATATGGCTCTAACAGATATTTACAGAACATTTCAACCAAAAGCTGCAGACCACACATTCTTTCCTCAGCACATGGATCATTCTCAAGGATAGACCATATGTTCAGTCACAGAAAAGTTTTAAAACATTCAAAAAATTTAAACAATCAAGCATCTTCTTGGACCACAATGGAATAAAACTAGAAATCAGTAAGAGGAATTTTGGAAACTACACAAATACATGGAAATTAAACAATATAAACCTGAATGACCAGTGGGTCAATGAAGAAATTAAGCAGGAAAATAAAAACTTTCTTGAAACAAATAATAATGGAAACACAATATACCAAAACCTCTGTGATACAGCAAAAGCAGTAATCAGAGGGAAGTTTATAGCTATAAGTGCCTACATCAAAAAAGAGGAAAAATTTCACATGAACAATCAAATGATGCATCTTAAAGAATTAGAAAAGTAAGAACAAACCAAATCCAAAATAAGTAGAAGAAAAAAACAATAAAGATCAGAGCAGAAACCAACAAAATTGAAAAGAACAAAACAATACAAAAGATTAATGAAACAAAAAGTTGGTTTTTTGAAAAGTTAAATAAAATAGACAAACTTTTAGCCAGACTACCTAAGAAAAAGAGAGAAGATATGAATAAAATCAGAAATGAAAAAGGGAATATTACAACTGACACTGCAGAAATTCCAAGGATAATTAATGGCTACTATGAGCAACTATATGACAATAAATTAGAAAATCTAGAAAAAAATGGACACATTTATTGTCATTATATGACAATAAATTAGAAAATCTAGAAAAAATTAGACACATTAGAAAATCTAGAAAAATTGACACACTTTATACAACCTACCAAGATTGAACCAGGAAGAAGAGAAAACCTGAACAGACCAACAAGAAGTAACAAGATTTAAGCCATAATTAAAAGTCTCTCAGATCCAGTGATGTCACTCCTGAATTCTACAAAATACTTAAAGAAGAAATAATACCAATCATACTGAAACTATTCTGGAGGAAGGAATACTTCCAAAAGATTCTACAAGGCCAGTATTACCCTGATACCTAAAACATACCGAAAACACAAAGACACACACACACGCACACACACACACACACAAAAAAGAAGAAAACTGCAGGTCAATATCTCTGTGAATATTGATGCAAAAGCCTTTAAAACATACTAGCAAAGCAAATTCAACAATATATTAGAAAGATTATTCATCATGATGAAATGGGGTATATCCCTGGGATGCAAGGATCATTCAACATACATTAATCAATCAATTTGATACACCATATCCACAGAATAAAGGATAAAAACCATATAATCATTTCAATTGAGGTTATAAAATCATTTGATAAAACTCAACAACCTTTATGATAAAAGCCCTAAAAAAACTGGATATAGAAGGAACATACCTCAATGTAATAAAAGTCATATATGACAGACCCACAGTTAGTATCATACAGAATGCAGAAAAACTGAAAGCCTTTCCTCTAAGATCTGGACCTCAACACGGATGCCCACTGTCACCACTGTTATTCAACATAGTACTAAAAGTCCTAGCTAGAGCAATCAGACAAGAGAAAGAAAGAAAAGTCATCCAAAGTATAAAGTTAGAAGTTAAATTATGCTTGTTTGCAAATAATATAATCTTATATTTGGAAAAACCTAACGAGTCCATAAGAAAACTATTAAAACTGCCTGTGGTCCCAGCTACTCCGGAGGCTGAGGCAGGAGAATGGCGTAAACCCGGGAGGCGGAGCTTGCAGTGAGCTGAGATCCGGCCACTGCACTCCAGCCTGGGCGACAGAGCCAGACTCAGTCTCAAAAAAAAAAAAAAAAAAGAAAGAAAACTATTAAAACTGGTAAAAAATATTCAGTAAAATTGCAAGATATAAAAGCCACATATAAAAATCAGTAGCATTTTTATATGGCAACAGTGAACAAGGTGAAAAAGAAATAAAAAATTTAATCCCATTTATAATAGTCACACATAAAATTAAATACCTAGCAATTAACTTTAAAAAGAAGTTAGAGATCTTTATAATGAAAACTATGAAACACTGATGAAAGAAATTGAAGAGAACCAAAACATGGAAAGATACTCCATGTTCATATTTTGGAAGAATCAATATTGTTAAAAATGTTCAAACTACACAAAGCATTCTACAGATTCAATGTAATCCCTATCAAAATACCAATGACATTCTTCATAAAAACACAAAAAACAATCCTAAAATTTATATGGAAACACAAAAGATCAAGAATAGCCAAAGCTATCCTGAGCAAAAAGGAAAAGACTAGACGAATCACATTACCTGATTCAAATCATACTACAGAGCTATAGTAACCAAAGCAGCACATTATCTGACTTCAAATCATACTACAGAGCTATAGTAAACAAAGCAGCATGGTACTGGTGTAAATACAGACACATAGAACAATGGAACAGAATAGAGAATCCAGAAACAAATCCAAACATCTACCATGAACTCGGTTTTGACAAAGATGCCAAGAACATACATTGGGGGAGAGGAGAGTTTCTTCAAAAAATGGTGCTGGGAAAACTGGTTATCCATATGCAAAAGAATTAAACTAGAACCTTATCTCTCACCACATCGAAAAATCAACTCAAAGTGGATTTATGACTTAAATCTAAGACCTCACGCTCTATGAAACTACTGCAAGAAAACATTTGGGAAAATCTCCAGAATATTGATCTAGGCAAAAGTTTCTTGAGCAATATCCCATAGGCACAGGCAACCAAAGCAAAAATGGACAAAAGGAATTACATCAAACTAAAAAATCTTCTTTACAGCAAAGAAAATAATCAACAAAATGAAGAAACAAACCCCAGAATAGGATAAAATGTTTGCCAACTACCCATCTGACAAGGGATTAATAACAAGAATATATAAGGAGCTCAAACAAATCTATAGGAAAAAAATCTATTAACCCAATTAAAAAATGGGCAAATATTTTAATAGACATTTCTCAAAAGAAGACATACAAATGTCAAGCAGGCATGTTAAAATGTATTCATCATCACTGATCATCAGAGAAATGCAAATGAAAATGACAATGAGATATCATCTCACTCCCATTAAAATGGCTTTTCTCCAAAAACAGTTAATAATAAGTGCTGGTGAAGATGTGGAGAAGAGGGAAACATTTTACACTGTTGGTAGGAATTTTAATTAGTACAACTACTATGGAGAACAGTTTGGATGTTCCTCACAAAACTAACAATTGAGTTACCATATGATTCAGCAATCCCACTGTCGGGTATATACCCCAAAACAACAGAAATCAGTATATGGAAGAGATAGCTGCACTCCCATGTTTGTTGCAGCACTGTTTACAATAGCTAAGATTTGGAAGCAACCTAAGTGTCCATCAACAAATGAATGGATAGAGAAAATGTGGTACTTATACACAATGGAGTACTATTCAGTCATAAAATAAATGAGATCCAGTCATTTGCAACAACATGGATGGAACTGGAGATCATTATGTTAAATGAAGTAAGCCAGGCACAGAAAGAAAGCCAGGCACAGAAAGACAAACATTGAATGTTCTCACTTATTTGTGAAATAAAAAAATCAAAACAATTGAACTCATGGACACAGAGAGTAGAAGGATAGTTACCAGTGTCTGGGAAGGGGGCTGTGGAGGAGGTGAGGATAGTTAATGGATACACACAAAATATAAAGAATGAATAACATTTACTATTTGATAGAGCAATACGGTGACTATTGTCAATAATAATTGTACATTTTAAAACAACTTACAGTGTAATTGATTTGTTTGTAACTCAAAGGATAAATGCGAGAGGGGATGGATACCCCATTCTCTGTGATGTACTTATTTCACATTGCATGCCTGTATCAGAACATTCATGTACCCCATAAATATATTCACCTGCCATGTACCCACACAAATTAAAAATACAAATAATTTAAAAAGAAAAAAGAAGTTTTGACCCTTCTTACCTGCTCAGGATATGTTTAATGAAACCCAGTAACATACGTCTCTTTTGCCCCTCAAAGGCATTCTTATATTCACCATTATTCCCCCCCTCTCAAAGAATATGAAGTTCACAATTAGGAGAAGAGACTTAATCTCTACAAATTTCAAATTCCTTATCCAATAAAATGGGAAGCACCTGTTTAGTAAGACTGTCATGAGGATTTAAAATAAATTCTGTAAATTGCCTGGCACATCGTAGATACTCAATACATGGCAAGCCTTACCACTATTACTATGATCAATTGAAAGTGAAATTTGCATGGGCAACAGTGGGATTCTGATTCCAGATTATGAAAATTTCTGGTAGCAAAATAATGAAGGATTTAAGAATGTGAGCTCTGGAGTCACCCTGACCTCTGTCCAAATCCTGACTTTATCACTTCCCAGTTGTGTGGCCCAGAAAAAGTAATTTAACATTTCTTCTCCTATAAAGAGGGGATGACAGTTTGCAGGCACTATCTCATAGATTTGTATGTCAATAACTATTTTTTGCACTTGTATTCTCTAATTAATTGTGAGCCTCTTGAAGTGAGTAAACCAGGTTTTAATTACTTTTACACTTTCCAGTACTTCATTTACATGATACCTGAATAACTTTAGGTGCTTGTAGAACTGTTGAGCAAATGAAACCTGTCACCACCTCCATGTGAGGTGTCCCACTGCATGGAGGATAGCAAATAACAAAACAATGCCTGCCACCAGAAGCAGCAGTTAACATGCTCTAGCATGTGAACTTATTCCATGGTTTGGGGAGACATCATCAAAAAAGATATGACTCACACAGGCACTAGGCAAAATGACTCCTTATTCACATGGCGAAGAGACAGAGCAACACTAGCTTCAATTGTGACCATTGGTAACGCATGGGCATAAGGTCCCATTCCACTACCAATACGGGGAGACGGTCTGCACCCACAATTCTCAAGCTGCAAGAGAAAGGACCCTGTTCCCTCATCACCGGGAACAGATACAGCAGTGTGTTTGGCCAGATGCTGTATGATGCACACACTTAAGCAGAACAAAGGAATACACAGAGTCTGAAGCAGGGAAAGATATTCCTGCCTGTCCAGGCTCTTTATCTTTTGGTAAGGAACTCCTCTAGGCCCAAGATCCATTGTTGTACGAAAGCTTTTTGTTTTTTGTTGTTGTTTTTTTTTTTTTTTTTTGAGACAGAGTCTCACTATGCTGCCCAGGCTAGAGTGCAGTGGCAGGATCTCAGCTCACTGCAAGCTCCGCCTCCCGGGTTTACGCCATTCTCCTGCCTCAGCCTCCCGAGTAGCTGGGACTACAGGCGCCCGCCACGTCGCCCGGCTAGTTTTTTGTATTTTTTTAGTAGAGACGGGGTTTCACCGTGTTAGCCAGGATGGTCTCGATCTCCCGACCTCGTGATCCGCCCGTCTCGGCCTCCCAAAGTGCTGGGATTACAGGCTTGAGCCACCGCGCCCGGCCCGAAAGCTTTTTGTTTTCAAAAGACTGTGCTTACTCATGAGACTGACTTTCCCAAGAGTGCTTAATGAATATTTATTGACTAAGTAAATTGAAGTAATATATTTTTTTGTCTGAAGTCTATATTCCTAACTAAGCCTTCCAGGGTTGTTTGAGAGGGAGAATCAAGTGTCACCAGCTAGGCGCTGAGAATGGGAATGTCAGAAAGCACTAAGGGACTCATGGTAAGATACTGATTGACATATTAATTAATATTCCAACATTTCTCAAATGCTTGCTACTTGCTAGGCACTAGATAAAAGGGTGACTAAGACTCATCCCTGTCCTCATGAAGCTCACTGGATATGAAGAACATAGGAAAGGGAACTAGTGATTATAGCAGAGCATCACAAGCACTCTGGTAGAAGTAGACCCAGAAGGTGGTACTTACATGTAGACCTGGAGATCAAAATCTAAATTCTAAAATTGCAGAATTTTAGAGCTAGGAAGGATCTCAGAGAGGAACTGTTTAACCTGTTGCACCAATAATAAAAATTGACCATCATTATTTGAATGCTTACTATCAGCTCTACATGCCCTTAATCTCACAATAGTCCCTTGAAATACGTATAATTATTTTCATCATTTTAGAGATGATAAAACTGAGAATCAGAGAGGTTAGATGGCTCTCTCAAGGTCACATGGCTAGGAGGTGGCAGATCTGGGATTATCTAACCCATGCCTGTCTGGATTCCAAGCCAGGGCCCGTTTCGCTATGGAGTATTCCCTCCCTTTATCGCAAAGCTTCCTGCTCCTAACACCCCTGAGTTCTAGACTCCCAGACCTGTGCCCTTGGGACTTCATCAGTGCTACAAAAAAGGATTCTGTGAGTGCTGAGCTTCAGAAACCATTTCCACAGTCAGAATCCTGGTCTATATATTGAAACTCCATTTAGCCTCTCCTTTTTCCTTTTCGCTCAAAAAATAAAATTATTTTTTAAAAAAAATATTGAATACAGTTAAATGCCCAGAACTTAAGCGTACAAGTTTTGATTAATGTATATACCCATGTAATCACCACCTGAATTCACAATGAAGAATGTTTTCATCACCCCAGAAAGTTCCCCTGTGCCCCACTTTCCTTGACGGTTACTGTTTTATCTGTTCTTGATGTTAATATGAAATGAATCATACAGAATATACTTTGTCTACTTTCTTTCACTTGTAATAATTTTTGAGATTCAGCCATTGTTTTGCAAGTATTAGTACTTTATTCTTTTTTTTTAGTAGAATTGCATTGTATGAATATATCACATTTTGTTTATCCATACTTCTGTTGATAAACATTTTGGTTATTTCCAAATTTTGCTTTATATGTAAAGCAGCTATGACATTCTTATGCAAGAGATTTTACACACATGTTGTCATCTCTCTTGGGTCAATAGCTAGGAGTGGAATTACTGACTGGATCATAGGGGTAGTTCTATAAAAACTGTAAATCTGCTTCACAAAGTGATTTTCATTTTACACTGCAACCAACAAGATATGAGATTTTAGTTTGCTCCATATTCTCACCAACATTGATGCTGTCAGTATTTTCAATTACAGAAATTCTAGTGAGCGTAAAATGGTACCTCAGTGAATTTACTTTGCGTTTACTTTAGGACTAACAATATTGAAAACTTTTATTGGTCAATTGTCTGTCTTTCTGAAATGTCTGTATACTTTTTTTCACTATACTTTTGGGGGGTTGTCTTTCTGTCATTGATCTGTAGAATAAATTTATATATTCTTCTTATGAGTCATTTGTCAGATGCATGTATTAAGAATATTTTTTTCCTAGTCTGTGACTTACCATTTCATTTTATTTCCTTTTCTTAATAATTTCAACTTTTATTTTAGATTCAGGAAGTACATGTGCAGGTTTAATACATGAGTATATTGCATGATGCTGAGGTTTAGAGTACAATTGCCCTCATGACCCAGGTAGGGAGCATAGTATCCAATAGTTAGTTTTTAAAATTTTCTTATTTTAAAAAATTTCAATAGGTTTTTGGGGAACAGGTAGGTTTTGGTTAAATGAGTAAGTTATTTAGTGGCAATTTATGAGATTATCGTGCACCCATCACCCGAGCAGTGTACACTGTACTCATTGTGTAGTCTTTTATCCCTCACCTTCCTCCCACACTTCTCCCAAGTCCCCAAAGTCCATTGTATCATTATTATGCCTTTGTGTCCTCATAGCTTAGCCCCCACTTATAAATGAAAACATACAATGTATGGATTTGCATTCCTGAGTTACTTCACTTATAATAATGGTCTCCAACTCCATCCACATTGCTGTGAATGCCATTATTTTGTTCCTTTTTATGGCTGAGTAGTATTCCATGGTATATATATGTACCTTTTTTTTTTTTTTTTTAAGACAGAGTCTTACTGTTGCCCAGACTGAAGTGCAGTGGCACGATCTCCATTCACTGCAACCTCTGCCTCCTGGGTTCAAGCGATCCTCCCACCTCAGCCTCCCAAGTAGCTGGGAGTACAGGTGTGCACCACCACATCCGGCTAATTTTTGTATTTTTAGTAGAGACAGGTTTTGCCATGTTGGCCAGGATGGTCTTGAACTCCTGACCTCAGGTTATTCGCCCACCTTGGCCCCATATTTTCTTTACCCACTCGTTGACTGATGGGCATTTGGGCTGATTCCATATATTTGCAACTGCAAATTGTGCTGCTATAAACATGCATGTGCAAGGATCTTTTTCGTATAATGACTTCTTTTCGTCTGGGTAGATACCCAGTAGTAGGATTGCTAAATCAAATGATAGTTCTACTTTTAGTTCTTTATGGAATCTCCATACTGTTTTCCATGGTGTTTGTACTAGTTTACATTCCCACCAGCAGTGTAGAAGTGTTCTCTTTTCACCACATCCATGGCAACATCTATTATTTTTTAATTATGGTAATTCTTGCAGGAATAAAGGGGTATCACACTGTAGTTTTGATTTGTATTTCCCTGATAATTAGTGATGTTGGGCATTTTTTCGTATGTTTGTTGGACATTTGGATATCTCCTTTTGAGAGCTGTCTATTAATGTCCTTTGCCCACTTTTTTATGAGATTATTTTTTTTCTTGCTGATTTATTTGAGTTTCCTGTAGATTCTGGATATCAGTTCTTTAAATGAAATGTAGTTTGCAGAGATTTTCTCCCACTCTGTGGGTTGTCTGTTTACTCTGCTAATTATTTATTTTGCTCTGCAGAAACTTTTCAGTTTAATTAAGTTCCATCTATTTATCTGTTTTTGTTGCACTTGCTTTTGGTTTCTTGGTCATGATGTCTTCGCCTAAGCCAATATCTAGAAGAGTTTTTTCAATGTTATCTTCTAAAATTCTTAGGGTTTCAGGTCTTAGATTTAAGTCTTTGATCCATTTTGAGTTAATTTTTGTATAAGGAGAGAAAAGAGGATCCACTCTCATTCTTCTACATGTAGCTTGCCAATTATCCTAGCACCATTTGTTGAATAAGGTGTCCTTCCCACTTTATATTTTTGTTTGCTTTGTCAAAGATCAGTTGGCTGTTAGTACTTGGCTTTATTTCTAGGTTCTCTATTGTGTACCATTGGTCTCTGTGCCTATTTTCATAGCAGTACCATGCTGTTTTTGTGACTATAGCCTTATAGTTTGAAGTCAAATGATATGATACCTCTAGATTTGTTCCTTTTGATAAGCCTTCTTTGGCTATGCCAGCTCTTGTTTGATTCCATATTAATTTTAGGATTGTTTTTTCTAGGTCTGTGAAGAATGATGGTCGTATTTTGATGAGAATTGTGTTAAATTTATAAATTGCTTTTGGTAGTATGGTCATTTTCACAATATTGATTCTACCTACTTGTGAGCATGGGATGTGTTTCCATTTGTTTGTGTCATCTATGATTTCTTTCAGCAGTGTTCTATAGTTTTCCTTGTAGAGGTCTTTCCTGTCCTTGGTTAAGTATATTCCTAATTTTTTTTTTTCAGCTATTGTAAAAGGGTTTGAGTTCTTTATTTGATTCTCAGCTTGGTTGCTGTTGGTGTATAGCAGTGCTGCTAAATTGTGTACATAGATTTTGTATCCTGAACTTTACTGAATTCATTTATCAGATATTGGAGCTTTATGGATGAGTCTTTATGGTTTTCTAGGTATATGATCTTATCGTCAGTGAACAATGACAGTTTAACTTCCTCTTTGCCAATTTAGATGTCCTTCATTTCTTTCTCTTGTCTGATTGCTCTGGCTCAAACTTCCAGTATGATGTTGAATAGAAGAGGTGAAAGTGGGCATCCTTGCATTGTTTCAGTTCTCAAGGGGAATGCTTTCAACCTTTCCCAGTTCAGTATAATGTTGACTGTGGGTTTGTCATAGATGACATTTATTACCTTAAGTTTTGTCCCTTCTATGTTGATTTTGCTGAGGGTTTTAATCATAAAGCGATGCTGAATTTTGTCAAATGCTTCTTCTGCATCTATTGAGATGATCATGTGATTTTCGTTTTTAATTCTGTTTGTGTGGTGTATCACATTTATTGACTTGCGTATGTTAAACCATCCTTGTATCCCTGGTATGAAACCCATTTGATCATGGTTGATTATCTTTTTCATATGCTGTTGGATTTGGTTAGCTAGTATTTTGTTGAGGATTTTTGCATCTATGTTCATCAGGGATATTGGTCTGTAGTTTTCTTTTTTATGTCCTTTTCTGGTTTGGGTATTAGGGTGATACTGGCTTCATAGAATGATTTTGGGGGGATTCCCTCTTTCTCTATCTTTTGGAATAGTTTCAAGAGGATTAGTACCAATTCTTTGAATGCCTGCTAGAATTCAGCTGTGAATCCATCTGGTCCTAGATATTTTTTTTCTTGGCAATTTAAAAATTACCATTTCAATCTTGCTGCTTGTTATTGGTCTGTTCAGAGTTTCTATTTCTTCCTGGTTTAATCTAGGAGGGTTGTGTATTTCCAGAAATGTATCCGTCTTCTCTAGACTTTCTAATTTGTGCACATAAGGGCATTCATAGTAGTCTTGAATCTCCTTTTGTATTTCTATGGTGTTGGTTGTAATATCTACCATTTCATTTCTAATTTGAGCTTATTTGGACATTCTCTCTTCTTTTCTTTGTTAATCTTGCTAATGTTTTATCAATTTGGTTTATCTTTTCAAAGAACCAGCTTTTTGTTTCATTTATCTTTTTGTTGTTGTTTGTTTGTTCGTTTGTTTCAATTTCATTTAGTTTTCCTTTGGTCTTTGTTATTTCTTTTCTTCTGCTGGCTTTGTGTTTGGTTTGTTCTTATTTTTCTAGTTCCTTGAGGTGTGACCTTAGATTGTCTATTTGTGCCCTTTCAGTCTTTTTGATGTAGGCATTTAATGCTATTAACTTTCCTCTCAGCACTGCTTTTGCTGTATTCCAGAGGTTTTGATAGGATGTGTCACTATTATTCAGTTCAAAGATTTTTTTAAAAATTTCCATCTTGATTTCATTATTTAATTTCCATGTACTTGCATGGTTTTGAGGGTTCCTTTTGGAATTGATTTCCAATTTTTTTCCACTGTGGTCTGAGAGAGTACTTAATATAAAATGTAGATATTCTTACATTTATTGAGACTTGTTTTGTGGCCTATCATATGGTCTATCTAGGCAAATGTTCCATGTGCTGATGAATAGAATGTATATTCTTCAGTTGTTGGGTAGAAAGTTGTGTAAATTTCGTTAAGTCAATTTATTCTAAGGTGTAGTTAAGCCCATTGTTTCTTTGTTGACTTTCTGTCTTGATGACCTGTCTAGAGCTGTCGGTGGAGTACTGAAGTCCCCCACTGTTATTGTGTTGCCATCTATCTCGTTTCTCAGGTCTAGTAGTAATTGTTTTATAAACTGGAGGCTCCAGAGTTAGGTGCATATATATTTAGCATTGTAATATTCTCCTGTTGGACTAGTCCTTTTATCATTATGTAATGTTCCTCTTTTTCTGGGCTGGTACTGGAGAGCATCTGGAAAGAGTCCTGTGATGTGATCTGTCTTTAGTTCTCCCAGCTGTGGATACCAGCACCTGCTCTAGTGGAAGTAACAGGGAAGTGAAGTGGACTATGTTAAGGCCCTTGGTTGTAGTTTTGTTTAGTGTGCTGGTTTTCTCAATTGCTGGTTGTGCTAGCAGTGAAGTTGTGATGTTGACAGACTCAGGACCTCTGGTTAGCTAGGAGGTTACAGGTGGTGAACTTAGCTGTTGTTTTCTCCTTTCTTGGAGCAGGGTTGTTCTTTTATAGGTTGCTTTAGTGGCTTCAGTTGCTTAGACTCCAGTCAGGAGGTGGTGGTTTCAAGAGAGCATTAGCTGTGGTAGTATAGCAGGAATACAAACTTGCCGTAATATCACCTGAATAAGTATTTGGGTTGCCTTAACGTCTGTTTTGTCCAAGAATAGTGACTCCTGCTTGCTTTTAGTGTCAATTTGCATGGAATATCTTTTTCTACCCCTTTACCTTAAGTTTATGTGAGTCCTTATGCATTAGGTGAGTCTCTTAAAGACAGCAGATACTTGGTTGGTGAATTTTTATCCATTCTGCCATTCTGAATCTTTCAAATGGAACATTTAGGCAATTTACATTCAATGATAGTATTCAGATGTGAGGTACAATTCTGCTCATTGTTCTAGTTGTTGCCGGAATACCTTGTGTTTTTTCCATTGTGTTATTGTTTTATAGGCCCTGTGAGATTTATGCTTTCAGGAGGTTCTATTTTGGTGTACTTCAAAGTTTTGTTTCAATATTTAGAACTCCTTTTAGCAGTTCGTGCAGTGCTGACTTGGTAGTGGCAAATTCTCTTAGCATTTGTTTGTCTGAAAAAGACTTTATCTTTTCAATGCTTCCTGCACCAAAATGATGTGCTTGAAACACTTTCATATTCTCGGCAATGTGAAAAAACCAACTCTGAACCCATTATAAAGTGCTGGTCTTTGCCATACTCCAAACCAAACAATTTGCTGTGAGATTTGGCACAATTTCAATTGAGTGACCAGCTAAGCATAAGAATAGCTCAAGGAACAATACAAGCCTAAAAAAGTGATTCCATTTCTTTGTTACTAAAAAATGTTAAGTTCCACTTTCTAAGGCATGGAAATGGAGAAAAGACATCTCAAACTGCCAACAATAGAAAATACTAAAGTAAATCCATCCTGAGCTGTGAAAGGTACAGTTAGAGCCTCCACTTTAGTTGGCTAATTGGATAATGCCAACCTCATCCAATGAATATAGTTCCTGCCCCTCCTAGATAAATGCATGAATAGTATTTATTCTTTCAATAAATATTTATTGAACACCTACTGGGTACAATGAGCTAGAAACTGGTAGCAAACCCTGCCCTCGTGAGAATTGCATTTCCATGGGAGAGACACTAAACAAATAAGCAAATGGATGATTAAATATTATAATAAATGGCAAAACAGAAAAAGTAGGGAGCTATAATAAAGAACAATGGAGTTGGCCAGGCACAGTGGCTCATGCCTGTAATCCCAGCACTTTGGGAGGACGAGGCAGACAGATTATGAGGTCAGGGGTTTGAGACCAGCCTGGCCAATGTGGTGAAACCCCATCTCTACTAATAGCCAGGCATGGTGGCACACACCTGTAGTCCAAGCTACCCAAGAGGCTGAGGCAGAAGAATTGCTTGAACCCGGGAGGCAGAAGGTGCAGTGAGCTGAGATCACGCCACTGCACTCCAGCCTGGGTGACAGAGCAAGACTCCATCTCAAAAAAAAAAAAAAAAAAAAAAAGAATAATGGAGTTGGGGGAAACATAGTGTTCTTCCTTTTCCTTTTCACTATGCTTAATATGTTTTTTGTGACTACTTTCTCCCAGTACTTGGCTTTCATATTCATTTTCTTAATGGCATCTTTTTGATAACCAGAAGTTCTATATTTTTGTTAGGTCTAATTGGTTGATATTTTTTCTTTAATATTTATTTCTTTCTGTGTTCTGTCTATAAAATGTTGTCTTCCCCCAGATTGCAAATAGTTTCACTTATATTTTCTTCTAGAAACTTTGCAGCTTAAGCATTATATTTATTTCATGATCCATCCTGAATTACATTTTATGTATGTTGTGAGGTATGGGTAAAGATTTATTTATTTTTTCTGTATGGTTATCCAGTCACTCCAGCACCACTTACTGAAAAGACTCTATTTTCCCAACTGAACTACTTTGGCACATTTGTCAAAAATCAACTGACTTTAGAAGTCTGAGTTTATTTCTAGAATGTCTATTCTCCATTGATCTGTTTTTCTATCCTTATGCTTCTACCACACTCTCTGAATTACTGAAATCTTACAGTCAGACTTGGAGTCATATAAATAGGCCACTAACTTTGTTCTTTGTTTTTAATGTTTGGCTATTAGAGGTCCTTTGAAGTTCCCCATAAATTTTAGAAACAGTTTTTCAATTTTTACAAAAAAAAAAAAAAAACAAACAAACAAACCAAAAACCTGCCAAGACTTTTATTTTATTGCATGAGCCTAGTAATTACTTTGAGGAGAATGGGCATCTTAATAATATGTAGTCTTTATCCAGCAATTTTTGTGCTTTCAATACAAGAATCATGTACATCTGTTGTGGATATTTTTCCTAAATCATATTATGTTTTGATGCTATGATAAACAGAATTATTTGCTTAAATTTTTCCAATAGTTTTGTGCCATTATAAAGGTGTACAATTGCTTTTTGTATATTAAATCATGCCACTTTGCTAGATTTACCTATTACTTTGAATATTTGTTTTGTAGCTGTCTTAGAATCTTTGACATAAACAATCATGTTGTATATGAATAGATATGCTTTTACATATTCCTTTCCAATATTTATGCCTTGGACTTATTTTCTTGCCTTATTGCACTTGCTAATATTTCTGGAACAATATTCAATATAAATCGTTGGAATGAGCATCCTTGCCTAATTCCCAACTTAGGGGAAAGTTTGTAGTTTATCATTAAATATCATGAGATGTAGGTTATCAGTCGAAGGAAGTTTCCTTCTATTGGTAGTCTGTTGAGGGTTTTTTAAAAAAGTCATAAACAGGTGTTGAATTTTGTTTTACATTTATTGAAATGATCATACCTTTTCCCCTTTCCTTTAATATGATGAATTACACAGATGAAGCTACAAATGTTAAACCAACCTTGCATCCCTGGAATAAACACCATTAGGCCATGTTGTAGTATCCTTTTTATAGATCACTGACTTTAGCTAAATATTCTGTTAAATAATTTTACATCAATGTACATGAAGTATACTGGTTTGTAGTTCTTTTCTGTAATATTTTGAAATATTTTGGCATCAAATTTTTGTTGCTTCATGGAAAAATTTGTGAAGTGACCTGCCCCTTCCATTTCTAAAAATGGTTTGTATCTGATTAGTGATGTTTCTTCCTTAAATAGTTTATTCAATTCACCAATAAAAATATGGACCTGGAATTTTCTTTGTGGGAAAACATTTAAAGTATTTGATTGCTTTAATATATACAGGGCTTTTGAGAATTTCTACTTCACTTTGGGTTATCTTGATCATCTATTTTTTGAAGGACTCTGTCCACAGCAGTAATGTTGAATTTACAGGCCTACAATTTTAAATTATATTCCCTTATTATCTTTTTAATATGGGTAGCATGTGGGGTGATATCTCATATTATTTCTAATATAGGCAATTTGTATTTTTTTCTAGTTCTTGAACACCCTAGGTGTTTATCAAATTTTAAGTCTTGTTAAATGAAAAACTTGGTTTTGTTAGCTTCCTCTGTTGCTTATCTTTCTTTTTATTACTTTCGTTCTATTGATTTCTGTACAATTTTAAATAATTCTTTCCTTGTTTGTGTTTACTTTTGTTTCATTTGCTTCTCTTCCTCAGAATTCTTATGGAGAATAATGAGATCATTGATTTTAAATCTCTTCTTTGCACTGCTTTATCTGCATTCCATATATAATGATAAGTTGTAATTTAATTGTCCTTCTGTTTGAAATATTTTCTAATTTCACTTGTGATTTCTTCCTTGACCCATGGGTTACTCAAAACTTTGTCTACTTGTATTTTTTTGCAGTTTAAAAACATTTGGGGCTTTTCTAGCTATCCATGTTACTGATTTCAACATATTATGTATGGTTCCAATGTTTTGTAATGTTTGATACTTATTTTTAACCCAGTATAAGATCTATTTTGTTTAACGTTCTATATTCACAGGATTTAATTCTGTGTATTCTGCAATTGTTGTCTGTAGTGTTCTGTTTATTTCATTTGTATCAACAATGTTCATAGCCACTATTTATTCAAATACCCTTTATACCCTATGCTATCTCTTCTCGCCTAAGACTCCAAAAACTTTTTTTTTTTTTTTTTTTTAAATTTATTTATTATTATTATACTTTAAGTTGTAGGGTACATGTGCATAACATGCAGGTTTGTTACATATGTATACTTGTGCCATGTTGCTGTGCTGCACCCATCAACTCGTCATTTACATCAGGTATAACTCCCAATGCAATCCCTCCCCCCTCCCCCCTCCCCATGATAGGCCCCGGTGTGTGATGTTCCCCTTCCTGAGTCCGAGTGATCTCATTGTTCAGTTCCCACCTATGAGTGAGAACATGCGGTGTTTGGTTTTCTGTTCTTGTGATAGTTTGCTAAGAATGATGGATTCCAGCTGCATCCAAGTCCCTACAAAGGACTCAAACTCATCCTTTTTGATGGCTGCATAGTATTCCATGGTGTATATGTGCCACATTTTCTTAATCCAATCTGTCACTGATGGACATTTGGGTTGATTCCAAGTCTTTGCTATTGTGAATAGTGCTGCAATAAACATACGTGTGCATGTGTCTTTATAGCAGCATAATTTACAATCCTTTGGGTATATACCCAGTAATGGGATGGCTGGGTCATATGGTACATCTAGTTCTAGATCCTTGAGGAATCGCCATACTGTTTTCCATAATGGTTGAACTAGCTTACAATCCCACCAACAGTGTAAAAGTGTTCCTATTTCTCCACATCCTCTCCAGCACCTGTTGTTTCCTGACTTTTTAATGATTGCCATTCTAACTGGTGTGAGATGATATCTCATTGTGGTTTTGATTTGCATTTCTCTGATGGCCAGTGATGATGAGCATTTTTTCATGTGTCTGTTGGCTGTATGAATGTCTTCTTTTGAGAAATGTCTGTTCATGTCCTTTGCCCACTTTTTGATGGGGTTGTTTGTTTTTTTCTTGTAAATTTGTTTGAGTTCTTTGTAGGTTCTGGATATTAGCCCTTTGTCAGATGAGTAGATTGCAAAAATTTTCTCCCATTCTGTAGGTTGCCTGTTCACTCTGATGGTAGTGTCTTTTGCTGTGCAGAAGCTCTTTAGTTTAATGAGATCCCATTTGTCAATTTTGGCTTTTGCTGCCGTTGCTTTTGGTGTTTTAGACATGAAATCTTTGCCCATGCCTATGTCCTGAATGGTACTACCTAGGTTTTCCTCTAGGATTTTTATGGTATTAGGTCTAACATTTAAGTCTCTAATCCATCTTGAATTAATTTTCGTATAAGGAGTAAGGAAAGGATCCAGTTTCAGCTTTCTACTTATGGCTAGCCAATTTTCCCAGCACCATTTATTAAATAGGGAATCCTTTCCCCATTTCTTGTTTCTCTCAGGTTTATCAAAGATCAGATGGTTGTAGATGTGTGGTATTATTTCTGAGGACTCTGTTCTGTTCCATTGGTCTATATCTCTGTTTTGGTACCAGTACCATGCTGTTTTGGTTACTGTAGCCTTGTAGTATAGTTTGAAGTCAGGTAGCGTGATGCCTCCAGCTTTGTTCTTTTGACTTAGGATTGTCTTGGAGATGCGGGCTCTTTTTTGGTTCCATATGAACTTTAAAGCAGTTTTTTCCAATTCTGTGAAGAAACTCATTGGTAGCTTGATGGGGATGGCATTGAATCTATAAATTACCTTGGGCAGTATGGCCATTTTCACGATATTGATTCTTCCTATCCATGAGCATGGTATGTTCTTCCATTTGTTTGTGTCCTCTTTGATTTCACTGAGCAGTGGTTTGTAGTTCTCCTTGAAGAGGTCCTTTACATCCCTTGTAAGTTGGATTCCTAGGTATTTGATTCTCTTTGAAGCAATTGTGAATGGAAGTTCATTCCTGATTTGGCTCTCTGTTTGTCTGTTACTGGTGTATAAGAATGCTTGTGATTTTTGCACATTAATTTTGTATCCTGAGACTTTGCTGAAGTTGCTTATCAGCTTAAGGAGATTTTGGGCTGAGACAATGGGGTTTTCTAAATATACAATCATGTCATCTGCAAACAGGGACAATTTGACTTCTTCTTTTCCTAACTGAATACCCTTGATTTCTTTCTCTTGCCTGATTGCCCTAGCCAGAACTTCCAACACTATGTTGAATAGGAGTGGTGAGAGAGGGCATCCCTGTCTTGTGCCAGTTTTCAAAGGGAATTTTTCCAGTTTTTGCCCATTCAGTATGATATTGGCTGTGGGTTTGTCATAAATAGCTCTTATTATTTTGAGGTACGTTCCATCAATACCGAATTTATTGAGCGTTTTTAGCATGAAGGGCTGTTGAATTTTGTCAAAAGCCTTTTCTGCATCTATTGAGATAATCATGTGGTTCTTGTCATTGGTTCTGTTTATATGCTGGATTATGTTTATTGATTTGCGAATGTTGAACCAGCCTTGCATCCCAGGGATGAAGCCCACTTGATCATGGTGGATAAGCTTTTTGATGTGTTGCTGAATTCGGTTTGCCAGTATTTTATTGAGGATTTTTGCATCGATGTTCATCAGGGATATTGGTCTAAAATTCTCTTTTTTTGTTGTGTCCTTGCCAGGCTTTGGTATCAGGATGATATTGGCCTCATAAAATGAGTTAGGGAGGATTCCCTCTTTTTCTATTGATTGGAATAGTTTCAGAAGGAATGGTACCAACTCCTCCTTGTACCTCTGGTAGAATTCAGCTGTGAATCCATCTGGTCCTGGACTTTTTTTGGTTGGTAGGCTATTAATTGTTGCCTCAATTTCAGAGCCTGCTATTGGTCTATTCAGGGATTCAACTTCTTCCTGGTTTAGTCTTGGAAGAGTGTAAGTGTCCAGGAAATTATCCATTTCTTCTAGATTTTCCAGTTTATTTGCGTAGAGGTGTTTATAGTATTCTCTGATGGTAGTTTGTATTTCTGTGGGGTCGGTGGTGATATCCCCTTTATCATTTTTAATTGCGTCGATTTGATTCTTCTCTCTTTTCTTCTTTATTAGTCTGGCTAGTGGTCTGTCAATTTTGTTGATCTTTTCAAAAAACCAACTCCTGGATTCATTGATTTTTTGGAGGGTTTTTTGTGTCTCTATCTCCTTCAGTTCTGCTCTGATCTTAGTTACTTCTTGCCTTCTGCTAGCTTTCGAATGTGTTTGCTCTTGCTTCTCTAGTTCTTTTAATTGCGATGTTAAAGTGTCAATTTTGCATCTTTCCTGCTTTCTCTTGTGGGCATTTAGTGCTATAAATTTCCCTCTACACACTGCTTTAAATGTGTCCCAGAGATTCTGGTATGTTGTATCTTTGTTCTCATTGGTTTCAAAGAACATCTTTATATCTGCCTTCATTTCGTTATGTACCCAGTAGTCATTCAGGAGCAGGTTGTTCAGTTTCCATGTAGTTGAGCGGTTTTGAGTGAGTTTCTTAGTCCTGAGTTCTAGTTTGATTGCACTGTGGTCTGAGAGACAGTTTGTTATAATTTCTGTTCTTGTACATTTGCTGAGGAGTGCTTTACTTCCAATTACGTGGTCAATTTTGGAGTAAGTATGATGTGGTGCTGAGAAGAATGTATATTCTGTTGATTTGGAGTGGAGAGTTCTATAGATGTCTATTAGGTCTGCTTGCTGCAGAGATGAGTTCAATTCCTGGATATCCTTGTTAACTTTCTGTCTCGTTGATCTGTCTAATGTTGACAGTGGAGTGTTGAAGTCTCCCATTATTATTGTATGGGAGTCTAAGTCTCTTTGTAAGTCTCTAAGGACTTGCTTTATGAATCTGGGTGCTCCTGTATTGGGTGCATATATATTTAGGATAGTTAGCTCTTCCTGTTGAATTGATCCCTTTACCATTATGTAATGGCCTTCTTTGTCTCTTTTGATCTTTGATGGTTTAAAGTCTGTTTTATCAGAGACTAGTATTGCAACCCCCGCTTTTTTTTGTTCTCCATTTGCTTGGTAAATCTTCCTCCATCCCTTTATTTTGAGCCTATGTATGTCTCTGAGTGTGAGATGGGTCTCCTGAATACAGCAGACTGATGGGTCTTGACTCTTTATCCAGTTTGCCAGTCTGTGTCTTTTAATTGGAGCATTTAGTCCATTTACATTTAAGGTTAAGATTGTTATGTGTGAACTTGATCCTGCCATTATGATATTAACTGGTTATTTTGCTCATTAGTTGATGCAGTTTCTTCCTAGCCTCAATGGTCTTTACATTTTGGCATGTTTTTGCAATGGCTGGTACCGGTTGTTCCTTTCCATGTTTAGTGCTTCCTTCAGGGTCTCTTGTAAGGCAGGCCTAGTGGTGACAAAATCTCTAAGCATTTGCTTATCTGTAAAGGATTTTATTTCTCCTTCACTTATGAAACTTAGTTTGGCTGGATATGAAATTCTGGGTTTAAAATTCTTTTCTTTAAGAATGTTGAATATTGGCCCCCACTCTCTTCTGGCTTGTAGAGTTTCTGCGGAGAGATCTGCTGTTAGTCTGATGGGCTTCCCTTTGTGGGTAACCCGACCTTTCTCTCTGGCTGCCCTTAAGATTTTTTCCTTCATTTCAACTTTGGTGAATCTGGCAATTATGTGTCTTGGAGTTGCTCTTCTCGAGGAGTATCTTTGTGGCGTTCTCTGTATTTCCTGGATTTGAATGTTGGCCTGCCCTACTAGGTTGGGGAAGTTCTCCTGGATGATATCCTGAAGAGTGTTTTCCAACTTGGTTCCATTTTCCCCCTCACTTTCAGGCACCCCAATCAGACGTAGATTTGGTCTTTTTACATAATCCCATACTTCTTGCAGGCTTTGTTCGTTTCTTTTTCTTCTTTTTTCTTTTGGTTTCTCTTCTCGCTTCATTTCATTCATTTGATCCTCAATCGCTGATACTCTTTCTTCCAGTTGATCGAGTCGGTTACTGAAGCTTGTGCATTTGTCACGTATTTCTCGTGTCATGGTTTTCATCTCTTTCATTTCGTTTAGGACCTTCTCTGCATTAATTACTCTAGCCATCAATTCTTCCACTTTTTTTTCAAGATTTTTAGTTTCTTTGCGCTGGGTACGTAATTCCTCCTTTAGCTCTGAGAAATTTGATGGACTGAAGCCTTCTTCTCTCATCTCGTCAAAGTCATTCTCCGTCCAGCTTTGATCCGTTGCTGGCGATGAGCTGCGCTCCTTTGCCGGGGGAGATGCGCTCTTATTTTTGGAATTTCCAGCTTTTCTGCCCTGCTTTTTCCCCATCTTTGTGGTTTTATCTGCCTCTGGTCTTTGATGATGGTGATGTACTGATGGGGTTTTGGTGTAGGTGTCCTTCCTGTTTGATAGTTTTCCTTCTAACAGTCAGGACCCTCAGCTGTAGGTCTGTTGGAGATTGCTTGAGGTCCACTCCAGACCCTGTTTGCCTGGGTATCAGCAGCAGAGGCTGCAGAAGATAGAATATTTCTGAACAGCGAGTGTACCTGTCTGATTCTTGCTTTGGAAGCTTCCTCTCAGGGGTGTACTCCTCCCTGTGAGGTGTGGGGTGTCAGACTGCCCCTAGTGGGGGATGTCTCCCAGTTAGGCTACTCAGGGGTCAGGGACCCACTTGAGCAGGCAGTCTGTCCCTTCTCAGATCTCAACCTCCGTGTTGGGAGATCCACTGCTCTCTTCAAAGCTGTCAGACAGAGTCGTTTGCGTCTGTGCAGAGGTGTCTGTGTGTCTTAGTTTACTGTGCCCTGTCCCCAGAGGTGGAGTCTACAGAGACAGGCAGGTTTCCTTGAGCTGCCGTGAGCTCCACCCAGTTCGAGCTTCCCAGCAGCTTTGTTTACCTACTTAAGCCTCAGCAATGGCGGGCGCCCCTCCCCCAGCCTCGCTGCTGCCTTGCCGGTAGATCACAGACTGCTGCGCTAGCAATGAGGGAGGCTCCGTGGGTGTGGGACCCTCCCGGCCAGGTGTGGGATATGATCTCCTGGTGTGCCTGTTTCCTAAAGCGCAGTATTGGGGTGGGAGTTACCCGATTTTCCAGGTGTTGTATGTCTCAGTTCCCCTGGCTGGGAAAAGGGACTCCCTTCCCCCTTGCGCTTCCCAGGTGAGGCAATGCCTCGCCCTGCTTCAGCTCTCGCTGGTCGGGCTGCAGCAGCTGACCAGCACCGATCGTCCGGCACTCCCCAATGAGATGAACCCAGTACCTCAGTTGAAAATGCAGAAATCACCGGTCTTCTGTGTCGCTCGCGCTGGGAGTTGGAGACTGGAGCTGCTCCTATTCGGCCATCTTGCTCCGCCCCCCCCAAAAACTTTTATAACCTTTGATGTTTTGCTATAGTTCACAGTTCTTGTTTCCTTCATAATGGGTTTGTTTTATTTATCTAATCTTCAAGTTTACCTATCCATTACACTGTCACTTCTAATCTGCTCTTAAGTCCAGTCAGTGATTTTTAAAATTTCAGATATTTATTTTTAGTTCTAATCTTTGCATTTAGTTTTATTTTTTATGGTTTCCATTTTTCTGCAGAGATTTTCCATCTGAAACTTCAACGTGATTATATATAATATCATACATTTTCACCTTAGAAGAACCTAACAGAGAGGGAATTATTATTTTCATTACTTTGTAAATATATTATAATTTAAAATTTTCAGGTCACTTTTGTGCTGGGGTGTATTTAAGAACATGATTCCTAATTTACAAATTACTAAGATACTTTTGGCCATCTTTTTATTCATTCATTCAAGATTTAATTTCATTATAATCAGAAAATATGATTTGTTAAATCCATATGTCTTCTTATTTGTCTTCTGATCAAGTTTTGTAAATATTCCATAGATATAAGTGAATGTATACTCCATGTTTATAGGATATAAGATTCTGAGGATATCCATTAAATCAAGTATGTTGATTGGATTATGTGTATATGCAATGATTTGTTTAGGTTTTGTTTTGTTTTTCTATTTGACAAAAATTTAAAAGTGGTATAATAAAATCCCCTCCGATAATTTTATTTTATCAAGTTTCCATTAAAATTTGAGGAATATTTTTGTACCTTTAGCTACTATTTTTGGAACACCTAATAAGTTATGATTACTAAACTTCTTTTTTAATGTTAGCTTTTTTCATTGAAGCTAACATTTCATTTAAAATCATGTTTAATATTCTTGAAGTTAAATTTCATTTAGTCTAACAGACATTGTTCTATTTCTACTCCTTTTTTCTTCCTGTTTACCTTTTATTTCTTTACTATTAATTTTTATCCTTATTTTATCACATTATTTTAGATATGTTCTTTTCACTAACATATAGCTGGACTTCTCTCCCTTTCAATGAGGGAATTCATCTTGTTTGTATCAAAACTGATATGCTTAGCTTTTTTTTTCTTTCATCTCGCTTTGTGTCAACAATATAAGCTACTATTCTCTCTGGTTCTCTTATTTGTTTTCTTGACTTCTGCTGGTCAAGTTATTCTTTGTTCCTTTATATTTTCTTGTTGGTTTGGACTGTGTTTTCAGTTCTGCTCATGGTTACTATTTCATTTCTAATCATCCCAATTATACTTCTCTTAGCCTGTGATTAAATGAAAAAAAATCTACTGCTTTTCTGCTATACCTTTTTCTCATCTTCTCTATATATTTAGAACAATTTTATGTCATCACTCCCCTTTCTAATTCCAAAATATTAATAGGCTTTCCCTTATAGTATGTCTCACATTTCAACAACTGCTATTTTACACTTAGAGTAGAAATTTACTAATTACTCTATGATCATTTATTAAGATTTGACTAAATATAATATAAAAATTACTGTTCCCTATGGCCTTCTGTCTGCTTTATCTTTTATTATTCTGAGTCCTCTGATTTATTATCTTTTGTCTGTAATCTTCCTTATACAATCTACCTTCTCAAATAAATTCTTCATTTATAGTATATGCGTAGTAATATATTTGATTAATACTTGTATATATGCTGTCTTTTACTCACCCTGAAATATGAATATCTTAATGAGTAAAAATTTTGTTGTAACAGTATTTTTCCTTCATTAGGTTGTAACTATTGATCCAGTCTCCTATGTCTTCTGGATTCCTGAATCACAGATGAAAAGTCTACTACTGGTATGATTCCCCTTCCATTACAAATAACTTTCTCATGAATTTGATGACTCTTTTGGATCTTGAGATTCAAATTTTTCTTCAAATCAGGGTTTTTTTGTTTTGTTTGGTTTGGTTTTGAGACTGAGTTTTGCTCTTGTCACCCAGGCTGGAGTGCAAAGGTGTGATCTCAACTCACTGCAACTTCTGCCTCCTGGGTTCAAGTGATTCTCCTGCTGCAGCCTCTCTAGTAACTGGGATTACAGGCACCCACCACCAGCCCAGTTAATTATTGTATTTTTAGTAGAGACAGGGTTTCCCCATGTTGGCCAGGCTGATCTTGAATTCCTGACCTCAGGTGATCCACCCACCTCAACCTCCCAAAGTGCTGGGATTACAGGCATGAGCCACCCTGCCCAGCCAAAATCAGGGTCTTTTTTCCTTACTACCTGTTTAAATATGTCCTCTCTTCCACAATTTTCCCCGTCTTTCTGGAACTCCTAATATTCTCCCACTCAGACTCCTGGATCTGTTTGTTCTTCAAGTGTCACTTCCTCCAACTATTTCTATTTCTTTATATTTTGCTCTGGTTCTGAATTATTTCTTCCATTAGAGTTTTCAGGTCACGAATATGACATTCCACAGTGATCATCTTCTTTTTCCGTTCATCTATCAAATTAATACCAAATCATATTATTTCAATTCCAGTCAGTATATTTCAATGTTCCCATTACATTATTTATTTAATAATTTGTACTCTTTTTTTTTTTACTAAAACCCTTTCCTGACAATTTAAAAATTCTACATAAATAGGGAACACTGAAAAAGTTGCTCAACAAAGTTTACTTCTCATTGTAGCTGAATTTCATTAAGTGCATTATTATTTGTCTTAATCATTTCACGTTTGGTTTATCCTCAGTCTTCAGTTAAGGCTGTTTGGGTTTCTTGAACAGTGGCAGTTTTCCACTCTAAGTGCACAACCTTGAAAGCCATTATTCCTCTGAAGAAGATTAAAAGCTTCACTGATTCCAGAATTCACAAAATACAAGAGAAATTTATCACCTCAAGGACTGTACAACTCAACCCACCAGTTTGTTTTCACATCAAACACTGATAGAGAACAAGATTATGCAGCATCGCAGAACCACAAGCAAACAAGAAGAGGAAGCTCTTCCCTGATTCTTGCCCAAGACCTCTCTGCTACTGATTCCTGGGTTTCCAGTCAGCAGAAAGTGCCTCAAGGTTCCATATCTTCTTTACTATCCAGAGATACTGGTAGAGTCTGTAGACTCAAACGTACCATCCAGGTTTGACAGCTTGCCTGCTAACGTCTCATTCAAAAAGAGAGTTGAGGAAAATTTGATATGGTTAAGGATTTAGGCATGTTGCTCTCAAGCCATCATCTTTTCAGAATCCTCCATACGTAGATCAGTTGTTAGCAAACTGTGGACCTTGGGCCAAACTTGGCTCACCAACGCTTTTGTATTCCTTGTTAGCTAGGAATTGTTTTAATGTCTTCAAATGGTTGGAAAAAATAAAAAGATCACTATTTCATGACACATGAAAGTTACATGAAATTCCAACTTCAGTGTCCTTAAATATACATCCATTCATTGACATGCTGTTTATAGCTGCTTTCATACTACAAGAGTTGAATAGTTACAACAAAAACGTAAGACTTAAAAACTTTATCTGACCCTTCACAGAAAAAGATGATTAATATCTTATATACATCTTGAAAATTATTTTATAATAATTTGTGAATTTGTATCAAAAAGTTAAAAGTGCAGTTGAAAAAATTAAAGCATACTAAGAAAGAAACTATGTCTAATTATTAACTCTAGATGCTATTAGTAAAGTGTAAGCTGAAGTACTGGTATTTGTTATCTATTGATGTATAACAAATTACTCCAGGTTAGTGGCTTCAAAACCACTTATTTTCTATTGCTCCAAAATTGCTGTTGGTTAAAAATACAGAAGTAACTCAAGGTGATTCTAGCTCAGGTTCAATACATGGTCAAGGCTAAAGTCATCTTAAAGCTTGAGCGCGCTTGAAGATCCTTCTTTAAGATAGATCATGCACGTGACTATTGCCAGAAGGCCTCAATTTCTTGCTAGCTCTATGCAGGAGTTCTTTGTTTCTCACCACATGAATCACTTCATAGGATGCTTGAATGTCCTCACAACATGGCAGATAGATCTCCAAAGTGAGAAAATGGAGAGTAATGGCAATGATGGAGCTGTAGCACCCTTTCTTTAAAATACAGGCATGCAATGTTTAATAATCACATCAGGATAAATGGGATAACGATCATCTCAAGTATTTATCCTTTGTGTTAAAAACTATCCAATTATACTCTTTTAGTTATTTTTAAATATACAGTTTATTATTCACTACAGTCACCCTGTTGTGCTATCAAATATGAGGTCTTATTTATTCTTTCTAACTACTTTTTAGGATCCATGAACTATCTTTACACCTCCAAACCCACCACTCTTCCCAGCTTCTGGTAATTATCATTTTACTGTCTAGTTCATTAAGTTCAATTATTGTAATTTTTAGCTACCAAAAATAAGTGAGAACATGTGAAGTTTGTCTTTCTGTGCCTGGCTTATTTCACTTAACATAATGACCACCATGTCCATTCATGTGATTGCAAATGACAGGATCTCATTCTTTTTTATTGCTGAATAATACTCCATTATGTATATGTACCCCATTTTCTTTATTCATGTATCTGTTGATGGACACTTACCTAGGTAGCTTCCAAATCTTGAAATTGTGTAACAGTGCTGCAATAAACATGGGAGTGCAGATATATCTTCCATATACTCATTTCCTTTCTCTTGCCTACATACTTAGCAGTGGGATTGCTGGATCATATGGTAGCTCTATTTTATGTTTTTTGAGGGGCCTCCATTGTGTTCTTCATGGTGGTTGTACTAATTTACATTCCCACCAACAGTGTATGAGTTTCCTTTTCTCCACATCCTTGCCAGCATTTGTTATTGCCTGTCTTTTAAATATAAATCATTTTAATGGAGGTGAGGTGATATCTCATTGTAGTTTTGACTTGCTTTTCTCTGATGATCATTGATGGGGAGCATCTTTTCATATATCTGCTTACAATTTGTATGTCTTCTTTTCAGAAATGTCTACTCAGATATTTTGATCATTTTTAAATTCAATTATTAGATTTTTTCCTATAGAGTTGTTTGATCTCCTTATATATTCTTATTATTAATCCTTTGTCAGATGGTTCCTTTGCAAATATTCTCTTCCATTCTGTAGGTTGTCTCTCCACTTCGTTGACTGTTGCCTTTACTGTGCAGAAGCTTTTTAACTTAATGTGATCCCATTTGTCCACGTTTACTTTGGTTGTCTGTGCTTGTATTGCTCAAAAAATATTTGCCCAGAGCAACATCCTGGAGATTTTCCCCAAAGTTTCCTTGTAGTAGTTTCATAGTGTGAGCCTTACATTTAAGTCTTTAATCCATTTTGATTTGGTTTTTGTATACAGCAAGAGATAGGGGTCTCGTTTCATTCTTCTGCATATGGATATCCAGTTTTCCCTACACTATTTATTGGAGAGACTGTCCTTTCCCCAATGTTTGTTCTTGGTGACTTTGTTGAAAATGAGGTCACTTTAGATGCATGTATGTGTTTCTAGGTTCTCTATTCTGTTCCACTGATCTCTGTGTCTGCGTTTATGCCAGTACCATGCTGTTTTGGTTACTATAGCTTTGTATTATAATTTGAAGTCTGGTAGTACAATTCCTCCACTTTTGCTTTTTGTGCTCAGTATAGCTTTGGGTATTCTGTGACTTTTGTGGTTCCACATAAATTTTAGGATTGTTTTTCTATTTCTGTGAAGAATGTTATTGCTATTTTGACAGGGATTGCATGGAATCTGTAAAGTGCTTTGAGTAGTATGGACATTTTAATATTGATTCTTCCAATCTATAAATATGGAATATCTTTCTATTTTTGTGTCTAATTCAATTTCTTGCATCAATATTTTATAGTTTTCATTGTAGAGATCTTTCACTTCTTTGGTTAATGCCTAGGTATTCAATTTTATTTTTAGGTATCATAAATGGGATTACTTTCTTGATTTCCTTTTCAAATTTTTGCTGTTGGAATATAGAAATGCTACTGATTGGCCGGGCGCGGTGGCTCAAGCCTGTAATCCCAGCACTTTGGGAGGCCAAGACGGGCGGAACACGAGGTCAGGAGATCGAGACCATCCTGGCGAACACGGTGAAACCCCGTCTCTACTAAAAAATACAAAAAAACTAGCCGGGCGAGGTGGCGGGCGCCTGTAGTCCCAGCTACTCCGGAGGCTGAGGCAGGAGAATGGCGTAAACCCGGGAGGCGGAGCTTGCAGTGAGCTGAGATCCGGCCACTGCACTCCAGCCTGGGCGACAGAGCCAGACTCCATCTCAAAAAAAAAAAAAAAAGAAATGCTACTGATTTTTTAATGTTGATTTTGTATTCTACAACTTTACTGAATCTGTTGATCAGTTCTAAGCTTTTTGGTGGAGTCTTTAGGTTTTTCCTAACATAAGAACATATCTGAAAGCGAGCATAATATGACTTCTAACTTTCCAATTTGGATGCCCCTAATTTCTTTCTCTTGTGTAATTGCTCTAGCTAGGACTCCCAGTACTATGTTGAATAACAGCAGTGAAAGTGGGCATCCTTGTTATGCTCCTGATCTTAGAGGAAAGGATTTCAGTTTTTCTGCATTCTGTATGACACTAGCTGTGGGTCTGTCATATATAGTTTTTATTATATTGACATATGTTCCTTCTATACTCAGTTTCTCAGGGCTTTTTATAATGAAAAGATGTTGAATTTTATCAAATGCTTTATCAGCCTCAATTGAAATGATCATACAGTGTTTGCCCTTCATTCTGTTGCTATTATGTATCATATTGATTGATTTGTATATGTTAAATCATTATTGCATACCTGGGATAAATCCCACTTGGTCAAGATGAATGATCTTTGCAATGTATTGTTGAATTCAGTTAGCTAGTATTTTGTTTAGGATTTTTGCATCAATATTTATGAAGGATATTGATTTGGAGCTTTCCTTTTTTGATGTGGCTGTATCTCGTTTTGGTACTGGGATAATACTGGTCTTGTAAAATAAGTTTAGAAGTATTCTTTCCTCCTCTATTTTTTGGAATATCTTGAGTAGGATTGGTGTTAGCTCTTCTTTAAATGTTTGGTAGAATTCATCAGTGAAGCAATTGGGTACCAAGGTTTTCTTTGCTGGGCAACTTTTTATTATGGCTTTGATCTTCTTACATATTATTGGTCTGATCAGAATTTGGATTTCTTCACAGTTCAATATTGTTAAGTTGTGTTTGTCTAGGAATTTATCCACTTCTATATTTTCCAGTGTACTGGCATATAGTTGCTCATAGTAGCCACTAATGATCATTTGAATTTCTGTGGTATCTGTCATAATGCCTCCTTTTTCATGTCTGATTTTATCTATTTGACTTTTCTCTCTTTTTTTCTTATTCCAGCTTAAGGGTTTTCAATTTTATTTGTCTTTTCAAAATACAGACTAAGTGTTTAATTAATCTTTTGTATTGTTTTCTTTATTTCAAGTATTTCCGCTCTGATTTTTGTTATTTCTTTTCTTCTACTAATTTTGGGTTAAGTATACCCTTGTTTTTCTAGTTCTTTAAGATGCATCAATAGATTGTTAATTTAAATTTTTTATTCTTTTTTCACATATGCACTTATAGCTATAAACTTCCCTGTTAGTACTGCTTTCACTGTATCCCATAGGTTTTGGTACATTGTGTTTCCATTATCATTTGTTTCAAGAAGTTTTTCTATTTAATTCTTAATCTCATCATTTACTCACTGATCATTCAGGACCATATTATTTAATTTCCATGTATTTTTATAGTTTCCAAAATTCTTCTTATTGATTTCTACTTTTATTCCACAGTGGTAAGAGAAGATGCTTGATATCCATGTGCTGAGGAAAAAAATATCCATTCTGCAGCCCTTGGATGAGATGTTCTACAAATATCTGTTAGGTACATTTGGTGTATAATGCAGATTAAGTCTGATATTTCTGTGTTGATTTTCCATCTAGATTATCTGTCCGGTGCTGAAAAAGGAGTGTTGATATCTCCACCTATTATTGTATTTGGGTCTATCTCTTTTTAATTCTGATAATATTTGTTTTATAAATCTGTGTGTTCCAGTGTTGGAAACACATATGTTTATAATTTCCATATCCTCTTACTGAACTGACTCATGTATTATTATGCTGTGACCTTCTTTGTCTCTTCTTATAGTTTCTGTCTTGAAATCTCTTTTGTCTAAAATAAGTATAGCTACTCCTGCTTTTTTGTTTTCTTTCCACTGGCATGGAACACGTTTTTCCATCCCTTTATTTTCAGTCTATGTGTGCTTCTATAGGTGAAGTGTGTTTCTTGTGAGTGACAAATCATTGGTTCTTTTTTTTTAATCCATTCAGCCACTCTGTCTTTTGATTTGAGAGTTTTATCCATTTACATTCAATGCTATTATTGATAAGCAGGAAGCAGGGAATTTCTTCTGCCATTTTGTTATTTGTTTTCTGGTTGTTCTTGAGGTCTCTTCCTTTCTGTTTTATCTTCCTTCCTGTCTTCCTTTTAGAGAAGGAAATTTTCCCTGGTATTGTAATTTAGTTTCTTTGTTTTTATTTTTATTTTTTGTATATCTGTTGTAGATTTTTTGATTTGAGGTTACCATGAGGCTTGCAAATACTATCCCGTAACCCATTATTTTAAACTGATTGCAACTTAACACTGATTGCATAAACAAACAAGCAAACAACCAAAAAGAAAACCAATAAAAACTCTATACTTCAAATTCTTTCCTCCATTGTTCAACTTTTTGTTATTTCTATCTCATACTGTTTACATCTAGAAGTGTTTCAGTTATTATATTTGATTGTTTCATCTTTTAGTCTTTCTTATTAAGATGAGAGTAGTTTACACACTACAATTATGACATTATAATAGTCTGTTTTTATGTGTACTTACTATTACCAGTAAGTTTAGTACCTTCAGATGATTTCTTATTGCTCATTAATGTCCTTTTATGTCTGGTCAAAGTACTCCTTTTAGCATTTCTTGTAGGACAGGTCTGGTGTTAATAAAGTCCCTCAGCTTTTGTTTGTCTGGGAGTCTATTTCTCTTTCATGTTTGAAGGATATTTTTGCCAGATATACTATTCTAGGGTAAAAGGTTTGTTTTTTCATAGCACTTTAAATATGTCATACCACTTTCTCCTAGCCTGTAAAGGACCTTGTCTCTTTTGAAAACAGAAAAGTCTGCTGCCAGATGTATTGGAGCTCCATTTTATGCTACTTACTTTTTTTCTCTTGCTGCTTTTAAGATACTTTCTTTATATTTGACCCTTGAGATTTTGATTATTAAATGCCTTGAGGTATTCTTTGGGTTAAATCTGTTTGGTGTTCTATAACCTCTTGTACTTGAAAGGATAACTTTCTCTAGGTTTGGGAAGTTCTCTTTTATCATCCCTTTAAATAAACTTTCCATCCCATCTCTCTCTATACCTATACTATAAGGCCAATAACTCTCAGATTTGCCCCTTGGAGGCTATTTTTTACATCTTGAAGGTATGCTTAATTTTTAAAATTTTTTGTCCTTTGTCTCCTCTGACTATGTATTTTCAAATAACCTATCTTAAGCTTACTAATTCTTTCTTCTGCTTGATCAATTCTGCTACTAAAGCACTCTGATGCATTCTTCAGTGTGTCAGTTGCATTTTTCAACTCCAGAATTTCTACTTAATTCCTTTTAATTATTTCTGTTTGTTAAATTTGTCTGATAGGATTCTGAATTCGTTCTCTGTGTTATCTTGAATTTCTTTGAGTTTCTTCAAAATAACTATTTTGAATTCCCTGTCTGAAAGGTTACATATCTCTGTCTCTCTGGGGTTGGTCATTGGTGGCTTATTTAGTTCATTAGTGACGTAATGTCTTCTTGGATATTCTTGATACTTGTGGATGTTTGTTGGTGTCTGGACATTGCAGAGTTATGTATTCATTGTAGTCCTAATAGACTGGGTTTGTTTGTATCCATCCTTCTTGGGAAGGTTTTCCCGGTATTTGAAGAGACTTGAGCATTGCAATCTAAGCCATATACGCATTAAGGAGCACTTCAAGCCCAGTAACCTTGTGATCCTTACAGAGTTGTGGAGGTATCACCTCAATGGCCTTGGGTAAGTTTTCGAAGGATTCTCTGTATTAGCAGGCAGAAACTCTTGTCCTCTTCCTTTATTTTTCCTAAGTAAATGGAGTCTCTTCCTCTGTGCTGAGATGCCTGGAGCTGGGGGTAGGGTGACATCAGCACCCCTGGGTCTCTAGCACTAAAACTGCACTGGACCATACCTGAAGCCAACACAGCACTGGGTCTCACCCAAGGCCTACTGTAACCACTACCTTGTTACCTCCTAAGTTTGTTCAAGACCCTAGTACTCTACAATAAGCAGATGGCAAAGTCAGCCAGGCTTTTGTCCTTCCATTCAGAGTGGTGAGTTCCCCCAGGCCCCAGGCAGGTCCAGAAATGACATTCAGGAGCCAGGGACTGGAGTTAAAAACCTTACAGACCTACCTGGTGTTTCATTTAATTATGGCTAAGCTGGCGCTGAAACCAAGAGGCACAGCCCTTCCCACCCTTCCTTCCAATTTCCACAGGCAGACAGGCTTCTCCCCATGGCCACCACCACCATAGGCCCATGGGGAGTAGTGTCAGGCTCCTGCTGATGTTCACTTAAGACCCAAAGCCTCTTAAGTCAGCTTGTGTTGAATGCTGCCAGCCTTGGGACTCACCCTTCATGGAAGTGGGCTCCTCTCTTGCCCAGTGAGTCAGAAATGCCATCCACGTGCTAAGGCCTGGAATCAGGGACTCCAAAAGCCTGCTTGGTGCTCTACCCCACTGCAGCCGAGCAGGTATCTAAGGTGCAAAACAAAGTCCCCTTTACTTTTCCCTTGACTTTTCTCAAGCAGAAGTATCTCGCTGTAGCCACCACATCTGGGAATGTGCTGGGTCTCGTTTGATGTCAACACATCTCGGAATCTACCCCAAGGCCCATAGCAAGTACTGCCTGACTACCATTGCTGATTATTCAGAGCCCAAGGGCTCTTTAGTCAGCAGGTGATGTATCCTATCAGGATTTGGTCCTTCCCTTCAAGGCAGTGGGTTCTCTTTTATCCCAGGGTTTGTGTAGAAATGTCATCCAGGAGCTAGGGCCTGGAATGGGGGCCTCGTGACTCTTACTGGTACCCTAGCCTTCTGTGGCTGAGCTGGTATCCAAGATGCAAGACAAATCCTTCCCACTCTTCCCTCTCCTTACCTAACGCAGAAGGAAAAGGTCTTTTTTGGAGTCACAGTTGGGCAGTGTGGGGTTAGGGGAGGGGTGATGCCATCACTCCCTTAGCTGTCCTAATTGATGTTTCACTAGGTTGTGTGTGCCCCAGTTCCACTGACTCTGAATCCAACACTGCACCAGGTCTCACCTAGGAGTTGCAGTGTTTGTGGCCTAGACTGCCTTTCAAGTTTATTTAGGACCCCAGAGTGCTTTAGCCTGCCATGGTGAGGCTTGCCAAAACTCAACTTCCAACTGTTGGGATGGGTGATTCCCCTCTGGCTAGAGCTGTTCTCAAATGTTTCCTTCAAGAGCCGGAGTCTCATGAGGGAGCTGAGTTCAGCTTGGCTTTGCTTTCCACTGCGGCAGGGCAGCACTGAGTTCAAGGCAAATCCCACAATCACTGTGCTTTTCTCCAGCAAGTGCACAGATTGTTTATCAGTGCCACACAGCTCCTGCCAAGGGATGCAGGATGGGTGGCATCAGTGATATAAGACTATCTTTCCTACCTGCTCCAATGCCTCTTTCAAAGATATGAAGTTAAATCCGGGTACTATGATTGCTCACCTTATTTTTGGTTTCTATTAAGGTGATTTTTTGGTGTGGATAGTTATTAAATTTGATCTTCCTGCTGGATGGGGGATCATTGGAAGCTTCTATTTGTCCACCTTGCACCTTGTAGCACCTTTCACAACCCAGTCTCCAAAGTTATATATCATCATTTCCACTTTTTTTATTCTTTAGAAGAAAGTCACTAAGTCCAACCTATACTCAAGGGACAGGCAATTAAACTCTACTTCTTGAAGGGAGGAGTGGCAAAGAATTAACGACCATTTTTTAAATCCACTATAATGCAGAGATCAAATTTTTGAAGGTCACAATACTCTATTAGAAATTATATGCATAACCTTCAAAGCAATAGAGCAGAAAAGAGGTAACAAGAAAAAAAGATGACTCAAAAAATAGCATGAAATATGACAGGAGAAATAACTACACTATTTAATATATAGTAAATAGAAAATCAAGTGGTTGGAATGATTCCAAGCATATCATTAATCATAATACATTTTAAAGGGTTATGTTCTCCAATTTATAAAAAGATTCTGACTATATTTTTAAAAGTTGAATGCATTGTTTTTTAAAAAAAGAAACCTAAAACAAAATGAACAAGACAGGTCAAAAAAAAAAAAAAGGAAACAGAGTATTTGAAGAACATTTAACAGAAATGATCTAATACTGATTTAGAGAAACTTTTACTCAAAGGAAATCTACCTATGAACCAGTCTTAAAAATTAACTATGCTCTATTTCATACACACATACATACACACACACACATACACACATGCTTTCACACACACATCTCAGGAAATTATAAAAGTAAATGTCATTGAGGCAAAATCTATTGATAATGCAATAAACTTAGGCATCAACCAGAAAATGGTGACTGTAAAACAAAACAAAATGAGAACTACAAACAAACAGAGATTCAAAAAACTATTAGAGGTAGTTTCTTAAATTAGACATTTGAAATAGTATAATGTAGCAACTCTGGAATTAAAATTATTTCCTTCTTCTTGGGGTTTGCTGTTGTTGCTTGTTTTTGTTATTGCAGCTGGTTCTACTGTTTGTTTAGTTACTTTCATGGACGAAGTCTGCAAATTCTGTACTCTGTCATGTGTGGCCACTGAAGTCTCTGATTGGTTAGCTTAGTTGTCAGCTAATAATTGGATAGAGTTTTCAACAAATGCCTTGAGCCATCTGCTATCTGCCCATTAGTCACGTAGTAACTATGTTGGTTCTTGGTTTAACTGCCATAATATCATAGTGCTTATGTTCAAGTAGTCCTTATTTTACTTCATAATGACCCCAAAGTGCAAGGAGTGATACTAGCAACTCAGATATGTCAAAGAGAAGCCATAAAGTGCTTCCTTTAAGTTAAATGGTAAAAAAACTTTTGACTTTAAAAGGAAAGAAAAAATATATATATGCTGAGGTTGCTAAGAGGTACAGTAAGAATGCATCTTCTATCCATAAAATTGTGAAGAAAAAATAAATGTATGCTAGTTTTGCTATTGTACCTCAAGCTGTAGATACTATAACCAAAGTATATAAGTACTTAGCTAAGATAAAAAAGGCATTGAATTTGTGGGTGGAAGACATGAATAGAAACATGTTGCAATTGATGGCAACATATTGCACCAGAAAGCATTAAGCCTATATGAAAACTTAAGCAAGGGATCCCCTGAAATGAGTGACATGAAGTCATTTGCTGCAAGTAAGGGATGATTACACAGATTCAGGAATAGGTTTGGACTAAAAATGTAAAAATTACTGCAGAATCTACATCTGCTAATGAAGAAGGTACTGCCACATTTCCAGAAGAGTTGAAGAAGTTGATTAAGGAGAAAGGATACCATGAAAAGCAAGACTTCAATTGTGGTAAAACTGGACTTTTCTGGGAGATCTCCAATAGAGCTTAAAAATTCATGAACATGCAAAGAAGGCACCAGGGTATAAAGAAGGACACATTAACTCTGGTACTAGTGGCAATGATGTAGGGTATATGACAAAGCCAGGAGGAGAGTGCAAAGCAATGAACCCATGCACTTTCAAAAACAAAAATGAAAATTATCTGCCTATGTTCTGGCAACATAATCAGAAAATATAGATGACAGTCATCTTGTTTATGGAATAGTTCTACCAATGCTTTTTCCTAGAAGTGAGAAAATATTTGGAAGAATGGTTGGAATTTAAAGTTGTATTAATAATAGACAATGCACATGGCCATCTTGAATCTGTTTGCTATGAAAACAAAAATGTCCAGGTTGTATTTTTACCTCAAAATACAACCTCATTGCTTCAGCTCCTTGACCAAGGCATCATTTGGTTTGTTAAGGCCACATATGAATGTCTGGTATTTGATAACGTTCAAGAAGAATTTGATGCAGACCTTAATCTGGACATAAAACAGTGCTGGAAATCATTCTCTATTGTTGGTGCAATAACATTCATCAAAGCTGCAACTGATGAATTAAAACCAGAAACTATAATGCCTGCTGGAAACACTTGTGAAGTCATGAATGATTTTAGTCTTCCCAAGGATCAGTGGAGAAGTTAGAAAAATTATTCATGCAGGAAGACAAGTTGGTGGAGAAGTATTTGTTGACCTGCTTGATGAAGAAACGGAAGAACATATTGAAGGCCAATGAGAAGTGTTAACAAATAGGAACTAGAAAAACTTGAGTCATCTACAGAGGAAAAGGAAGATGAAGAAACTGAAGCAGAACTGGATTGCTGAAATTTGTTAAAGTGTTTCAAATTGCATAGACATTAATAAATAAAATTATGAATGCAATCCTCTGTTAGAACAAAACATTTAAATCACCCACATGTCAACAGAAAAATTATAACTTCTGCAACAACACTTTGATGAGTTAAATAGAGACAACTTCCCATTACAATGTTCTTCCAAAATGTTTCCACACACACCCAAAAAAACCTTCAACTATCGAGGATCCCTGTATTAGTCCGTTTCATGCTGCTGTTAAAGACATACCCAAGACTGTGTAATTTACAAAGAAAAAGAGGTTTAATGGACCCACAGTTCCATGTGGCTGGGGTAGCCTCACTATCATGGTGGAAGGTGAGGGGCATGTTTTACATGGCGGCAGACAAGGGAGAAAATGAGAACCAAGCGAAAGATTTTCCCCTTATAAAACCATCAGATCAGCCGGGCGCGGTGGCTCACGCCTGTAATCCCAGCACTTTGGGAGGCCGAGGCGGGTGGATCACAAGGTCAGGAGATGGAGACCACGGTGAAACCCCGTCTCTACTAAAAATACAAAAAATTAGCCGGGCGCGGTTGTGGGCGCCTGTAGTCCCAGCTACTCGGGAGGCTGAGGCTGAGGCAGGAGAATGGCGTGAACCCGGGAGGCGGAGCTTGCAGTGAGCCGAGATCGCGCCACTGCACTCCAGCCTGGGCGACAGAGCGAGACTCCGTCTCAAAAAAAAAAAAAAAAACCATCAGATCTTGTGAGACTTATTCACTACCCATGGGAACAATATGGGGGAAACAGCCCCCATGATTCAATTAACTCCGCTAGGTCCCTCCCATAATACACAGAAATTATGAGAGCTACAATTCAAGATGAAATTTGACTGGGGACACAGCCAAACCATATCAATCCCTAACCATCCACATCATCTATTCCTGGCATCCAACCATGAACATTATCATGGCTTGATGATCTAGGATCACCCAAGGTAGAAGATCCTCCTTCTGATATATTGTCAGAAGGTCTGTATTAGCCTACTGATATGTCACAATGCCTATATCATTCACCTCATATGATTCTCATCACATAGGCATTGTATCATCTCATATCATCACAAGAAGAAAGGTGAGTGGAGTACAATAAGATATTTTGAGAGAGACCACATTTATATAACTTCTATTACAGTATACTGTTATAAGTGTTCTATTTAATTATTAGTTATTGTTGTTAATCTCTTGGTGTACATAATTCATAAATTATACTCTATCATAGGTATGCATGCATAGGAAAAATTGTATATAGGGTTTAACACTATCTGCGGTTTCAGGCATCCACTGGGGGCCTTAGAACATATCCCTCACAGATAAGGAAGATTATTGTTATGAAGAGCTGGAAGGGGGATGGGAACAGGCTAGTTAAAATATCACAAAGCTTATGGTTCTTACCATGATTTAAACATGTTTTAAAAATAAACACTCCTCAAATTATTGCAAGTCTTTTTTGGTTAGTTTCTATAATTCTGAAAATTTAATTTGGACAATTTTAGCTAGAGTTTTTATATACTTTATAAAGAAGTAGAATTTTGGAGGTTTTTACTGCACCATTCTGGAAGTGCTTCTCCTAGATTATTTCTGAGTTAAAGACAACTTTATGATGAAAATTACAGATAGTTTTAAAGCAAACAAATAATTAAAAACTACATATCTACCTCTGGCCAACATTTATTCAGTATAGAATTTACACCATAGAGTGCATTAACTAGAAAAAATAAAGGCCAACAACAAATAAATTTCATTTATAATTCAGGAAACAATGAAAAGAATCAACATAAATAAAGCTAAATAAAGTATAAGAAAGGAATTAAAGATGTAACAAGGAAACCTTGAAATGTAACAAAACAATCCCTGTGGAACTCAAAAGTCATTCAATATATTTTAATGAAGCCTTAAATAAGTGTTTTCAATGCTCTAGAGCAGCACTGTTCAATAGAACTTTCTGTAGTGATGGAAAATCTGCACTATAATCTGCACCATCTAATCTGGTAACCACCATTTACACTTGAGCCTACTGAGCACTTGAAATGCAACTGTGGAACTGAATTTTACATTTTTTTATATTTAATTAAATAAAAATAAACAAATTTAAATATGTTTAATTGCTATAATATATTATACTATTAAATATAATACAATACTAAATTATATAATGTAATTATATTTAATTAATATAAAATAATATTAAGCTATAGCAATTAAAATATGTTATGAATTTAAATTAATTAAATATAAATAATTTAAAATAGTCACTTAGTCACATTGCTGAGTCCTGACGGATGAGAGGGAGTCAGCCAAATAAAGAACGAAAAGAATGACATTCTGTGAGAGGACATGGCAATTGAAAAGACTTTAAAGTAGGAACAAGAAAGCCCTTTTTAAAAAAGTGAACAAGAGGGCCGGGCGCGGTGGCTCAAGCCTGTAATCCCAGCACTTTGGGAGGCCGAGACGGGCGGATCACGAGGTCAGGAGATCGAGACCATCCTGGCTAACACAGTGAAACCCCGTCTCTACTAAAAAATACAAAAAACTCGCCGGGCGAGGTGGCGGGCGCCTGTAGTCCCAGCTACTCGGGAGGCTGAGGCAGGAGAATGGCTGAACCCGGGAGGCGGAGCTTGCAGTGAGCTGAGATCCGGCCACTGCACTCCAGCCTGGGCGACAGAGCGAGACTCCGTCTCAAAAAAAAAAAAAAAAAAAAAAAAAAAAAAAGTGAACAAGAGCCAGGGTAGCTGGAGAGCCAGGAACCGAGGGAAGAATAGCCAGAGATGGCATCAGAGAAGTAAGTGGGGATGAGCTCATTCAGTCTTAATAAAAACCAAGGGAAGGTGCTTGAATTTTTTTCCCATTGCAATGGGAAACTACTGAAAGTATAATTTGTATTTTAATATGATCAATCAAATGCAATATAGAAAACGAATTGGGTGTGGGTGAGAAAAACAGCAAGACCAATTCAGAGATGATAGCAATAACCTAGACCAGATATTATGATATTTTTTACTAAGGCTTTAGTGTTGAGGATGATACAAAGTGATTAGATATAGAATATATTTTATTGGTAGAAGGAGCAGGACTTGCTGGTAAAGGTAAATTAAAAAAAAAAAACAAACAAGATTTTTAAAAAGACTAAAGGAAAATGAACAGACATTTGGCAATTTTGACTAAGAAAAAAATAGAGAAATCACAGCATTTAAATGAAAAAGAGAATATAACCACAGGCACAGAAAAGATGTCTTAAGTATAAGCGTAAAGCATAAAGCTATGTACAATTTCAATCAAAACATTAAAACCTATATTAAGTGGATAATTAAAGCTACATAAGTTGTCAAAAATAGAACACCCCAATAGACAATAAGCAACAAAATAAATTGAAATTTAGTCAAAGACCTATATCCTTAATAGGTATAGGTACAAGGCCCAAATGGCTTTATATGTGAGTTCTAATAATCTCCAAGGCATAAGTATTGCCTAACTTGAACTGTTTGAAAGTATAAAAAAGTTGTAAAACTAACCATTTATTTTACCAGAAAAATATATCACAGGAAAGAAAAGTGAAGCAAATTTCACAAATGAAAACAGATGCAAAAGTTCTAAATAAAATGTTAGGAAATCAATCCACCACTATGTCAAAAAAATAACTTATCATGACCAAGTAAGTTTCATTCTAGACATACTAACATGGTGACACACTGTAAATTCTATCATTATAGTTCTTCATATTATCAGATTAAAAGGAAAATACTGTCTCAAGAAGTATTTCAATTGGTAACATTTAGTATTCATTTATGATTATAAAAATCCTCTTCTCATTTCAATAGTAGAAAAAAGCATATTAATTTAATGAAGGGTATCTCACAAAACCATACAGTAGGATAACTGCTTCAGACCATTTTTGATTGACTTGTAGCAGACCAAACCTATCGCCAAGAAGAACTTAAAAGGTTGGATGAAGAGTGGAGTGGCTGTCAGAGATGCCTGATGTTTTGGCCTAAGGACCAGTCAGTGAGGCAATGGAGCAAGCAAGGGATCACTTACACCTGAGATGGACTACAGAACAGCACATGCCAGAGGTGGAAGTTCAAGTCAAATACAGAACAGCTGCACTGAGCAACCAAGAGTGTCAACTGTACCTGAGGCATTCTCAGCAGCAGCAAGTGCCTGTGGTGGATTTCCAGGCCAAACTGACACAGGCGTTCATAACTGAGACACCAAGATGTGGTAAACGCCATACTGGAACAATGAGGAAGCTGAATCCGGGCAAAAACCAGGCTCCATCTACTGTTTGCTTCTGTTTATTCGGGAAGGAATGAGTAATAGCCTAATAAAAAGAGAAATGAGCAACTTTGAAATCCTAAGTAAGAATAAAAGAATTGAGGCCTTCGTCATGTTTTTATTTTTGTTGCTGTGGAAGCTGTATCTTTAGGTAAATACATAATATAAACATTTCTGGATACAGAGATGCTGTTCAGAGAAAATATTTCATTTTCTAGAAGAATATTTATGTTGCCAAACATAAGGACAGGTGAAACGGTCTATCAGAGGACTTCATGGCCCATGTGACCTATTTTTACCTCTCTTCTCCCAAGCAGAGGCAAAATATCCACAAAGAAAAATCCTAAGTGGAATTGGATGGGAATAGTAAATCAAGGAACTCTCACAGAAATCGTAACAAAGAGTCAAGACAGAAAATCTAAGATAATTTCTTTTTAAAATTTTCCTATTCGATTGACACCAAATGACCACAATATAAAACAAAATGGAATTCACCTCAGAAACTCAAATCCCATCTGAGCATACTTCAATACTTGGTCGTGTTCCTAGGTCAGTGACAAAATAAAGATCATCAGGAATAACTCTGAACTTTATGCTCCTGTGTGCAAATATGTCTCTTACACCCTGTTGCCTTCCCCATTGATGAGTCCTCCCTTTTCCCCTCTTTTATATCTTCTGACCCACTTTCCATGTTGACTCTTCCTACTCATAAATATCAAAATGCCTAAATCATTCCTAATTTTAGGAACTCCTTCCATAACCCCCAAATACCATTGCATTTTTTTCCTTCACAACTAATCTTCCTGAAAGAATTATCCACATACAGAATCCTTTATCTTCCACCACTGAATTCACAGCAATCTGCCTTCTGACTCGCCACTTAGAGTTAACTGCTCCCACCAAAGCCATCAATGTCCTTCTAGTTTCTAAGTTCAAGAGATAATTTTCAGTCACTCATACTTGACCCGGTTGCATCATTTGTCACTTTTGACCAACTTCTTTCTAGACTTGGTTTCTGATATACCACTCTCTATTTGTGTGTTTCCTTTCTCTCCCTTTCTGGCTCTTTCTCAGCTCTTTTTCTGGTTTCTCATCTTTTAAAGGATCCTAAATATTAATGTTTCCCAGGTTTCTATCTTCAGCACTCCCTTCTTCTCAATCTACCGATATTTTGCAGGTAATCTTATCCACTCTTATGTCTTTAGATTGATGATTTCTAAATCAATTTAGAAATTGGCCCATACCACCCATACCACCTTTGGGGATACACATCTCATTCATTCATTCAAACGAATTCATACAACATTATTTTAGGCACTGAGGATCCAGCAGTAAACAAAACAATTCTTCCCCGTAGAGCTCACATTCTAGTGGGGAAAATGTACAGTAAACAATCAAATATGCAATGTGCCAGATGGTGAGAAGTTCTACAGAGAAAACTTAAGCAGTAATTGGGGAGATAAAGTTGTGCTTTGGAGGGTCCAATCTAAAATAAAGTGGTCAGAGGATACTAGGCTCATAGAGAAGATGAACATATGAGCATAGGCCTAAAGGAGTTGAGGGAGTGATTCAGGCAGATATCTAGGGAATGAGTGCTAGAGGCAGAGGAATAAACAAGGGCAAGAGTCTTGAAATGAGACTATGCCTGTTGTGTTTGAAAACCATTAAGGAGGCCGGTGTGACTGTAACGGAGTGAAAAGGGCAGTAGCAGTATGAGATGAGAACATAAAAGTAACAAGTAGCTTAGAATAAGACAATATCAATTTCTGGTTTCATAGAGCTTACAGGCTCATCTATCCAAATTCCTACTGGACATCTTTATTTTGGATGTCCCACAGACACATCAAATTAAACATGCTGAAAACAATTCAGGCCTCCTCCCATCACATTTCTTCCCCTTTCTGTGTTTCCCTCTTGGGGTGAACGACATCATCCTCCAATTGATTTCTCAAATTCAGAAGTCATCTGAGATCCTTCATATTCTCCCTTACATGTGATCAATCACCCATAGTTGTCAATTTGCCACCCGTATCGGTGAGACTCTAGTCGAGAAAGAGATACTACTCCAGAAATTGCAGACATAGGGAATTTAAAGAAGGTAATTGGCATAATATGTGATCAAATTGCTGGGAAACCCAAACAGCAGCCATAAGGTAACCCAGAGATTAGCTACTACCTGCCTACCAAGGAACTAAAGACAACAAATGTACTTAGTGTTATCAGATCTCTGAAATTGCAGCTGCCCAGTGGTAGCTAAAACTATGGTGGGGATTACTGGTAGGAGCTGAGATCATATAGGCAGGGGCTACCAGGAACAACAGAGGGGGCACAACCACTGTGGAACATGCTCCCCAAAGTAGAGCAAGAAAAGGAGCAATACCTGGACTTTCCTCTTCAGTTTCTACCATTCATTCTCTATACTGCTCAGATTTCTAACATGTATATAATGTCATTATCCTGCTCAGTATCCTTCACTATTTCCCAATCACCGATGGGCAAAATCTAAATTCTTTTGCATGGTATATGTGCTAGTTTTCTGTTGTCATATAGCAAATTGCCACAGATGTAACACTTTAAAACAATACAAATGTATAATCTCAGCGTTTTCATGGGACAGCTCAGGTTCAGGTTAACTGAGTCCTCTTCTCTGGGTCTCAACAGGCTGAAATTAAGGTGTGGACCAGGGCTACAATTCTCATAGAAGGCTCGGGGTCCTCTTCCACAGTCATTCAAGTTGTTGGAAGTATTCATTTTCTTGCATTTGTAAGACTGAGGGTCTCATTTTATTGCTGTTTGCTGGAGAGCATCCTCAGTATCTAGAGACCACAGCTAGTTCCTTGCCACATGCTTCCCATAGGTAGTTCACAACATGGTTATTTGCTATTTGCTATTTGCTATCTTGCTAGCCAGGAGTACATCTCTGACTTCTTAATACTCATTTAGGAGCTCACACAGTATCATCTCCCTTTTTATGAACTCAAAGTCGGTTGATTAGTAACCTAAACACTGGAGTTATATCCTATTATATTCAGAGCAAAATCAGTGTAGTTAACACTGGGAATTTGGGGGCCATCTTAGATTTCTGTATCCCTTGGTGGATAGGTCTCTAGCTTCAACTGTGAGAACTACTCTCTCACTCTTTTACAATTTCATTCTAGAATTACAGAACTATATATAGATACTGGAGTATGTATTTCTATACTTCTATACATGCTGTATGTCTCTACTTACACTACTCTTTCCTCTATTTGTCTACCTGGTAAACTTCTCTTCATCCTTTAAGTGTCAGCTTAAATGCTACTTCCACAATGACACCTTTGTTGACTCCCAGGTGGACTTCAGTGTTCCTTATCCTCTGTTTTTATTGTATTTTGTATATGACCCTTTAAAATTACTCTCTCCTGGACTAAGTTTCTCAAGGGCAGGTGCCCTATCTTTTTGGCTGTATCTCCACCTCTAGTATAGTGCCAAGTATGAGTAAAAACTCTGTCAATGGTGGTTAGGTAAATGAATATATTAAAGAATAGCTAAGGAATTATAAGAAGTCTGGTATGGGGAGGAGAGGTTGAAAATAAGGTTGTAGAGATTGTCAGAAGCTGCTTTGTGGAGGGTTTTGTATGCCATACCAAAGAATTTGGACTTTATCCTAAAAGCAATAGGGATATCAGCAGGTTTTAAAGCAGGTAGTAAATATATGAGATTTGTGGTTTTAGTAATTTTACTCTGAAAGTTGTAGACCAGTGTTTCTCATAGTGTATTCCTTGGTACACCTCCATCAGAATCAGTGGTGTTTGGATAATGCAGATCACCAGTCAAACTCCTGACCTATTGCATCAGTGAGTGTCAAAGGGTAGAGTCTAGGAACCTGTATTTTAACATACCTTCTCCCCCATGACTCTTACGTTCCATAAAGCATGAGAATCACTGAAGTACAGATTAACTTGGGCACTCACTGTATATGTGTAAACCTGGACAAGTTTCTTCACTTCTCTCTGCCTCAGTTTCCTCATCAGTAATATGTCAACAATAATGGCACTTATGGAATGGTTATAAAAATTAAGCAAGGTAATGAATATAAAGCTCTTAGAAAATACCCAGCATACAGGAAGAACTCTATTGTAACTATTATTATCATTATTTCTAGAAAGAGTGAGAGTGGGAACAAAAGAATCTTTTGCACCAATTTGTGTCAGTGATGATAAGGAAATGACTTAAGGCATTGGCAATCGGAATAGAAAAAAGGGTATTAAAGGACATTGTGGAGGGATTATCCACAAGGTTTCTTCATTGTAATGGGAATGGGGAGAGCAAGAATTTGGAGTTGAAATTACAGGGGATGAGGGGGAATCTTAAGTTTTGGAAGGAAAATCCTAAATTCGTTTTGGAATATGGTGAGTCTGAGATGCCTGCAAGTCTTCTAAGTGAAGCTATCCTGATAGATTGGCAATACCCTGGAGAGGAGAGGAGTATATTGTGAAAAACAATATCAAACACATGGTTATCAGGACTTGCTCAGTCAAAACACATCTGTTTTCTCAAGTCACTCACCAGTCAGCTCCATTAGGAGTTCTTCTGCAAGTCAGACATCAGAGTGGATGTAGGGGGTTGGCATCTTACCTTAACTCTTGGGGCCTACCTGGAGACCAGCTTCAATTAAAAACCAACTTATAAGAAATGCTCTTCTAGAACTACATGTTGTGAGGTTGAATTAAACCAAGATCAGGAGTTTTTATCTACATGTGCAAAGGTCTCTGGAATAAGTCTCAAGTGTTACTAGGCGGAGTATGGTAGCCATTCAAGATTAAACATAACTGTGACCACTTAACAAAACCAAGGTGGTGGAGGGGTACTGAAAACTAATGCTGTTCAGCCCTTGATGTCTGTGGAAGAGGGAGCCACAGGCCCAGGGTATGTGTTTGTTTGTTTTCCCAGCTTTATTAAGGTATAATTGACAAATAAAATAATTAAATATTTATGGTGTACAACAGCATATTTTGAGATGCACATTCTTTGTGAAATGCTCAAATCAAGCTAATTAACATATCCATCACCTCACATTCTTGTAATTTTCTTTGGGTTGATAACGTTTAAGATCTGTCTTAGCAATTTTCAAGTATACATTATTAATGACTATATTTACCAGGGTATACCATAGATCTCCAGAACTAATTCCTCCTATCTAAGTGAAACTTAGTACCCTTTGACTAACATCTGTCTCCCTATCCTTGTCTCCCAACTCCTGCCAACAATTATTCTATTCTCTACTTCTATGAATTTAACCTTTATAAGATTCCACATATAAGTGAGGTCATGCAATGTTTTTCTTTTTATTCCTTTATTTATCTCATTTAACATAATGTCTTCTTGTCACAAATGCCTGCTTTTTTAAGGCTGAATAGTATTCCATTGTGCATATATAACACATTTTCTCTATTTGTTTATCTGTTGATGGACGCTTAGGGTGATTCCATGTCTTGGCTATTGTAAATAGTGCTGCAATGAACATGGGAGTGCAGATGTCAATTTCACATGCTGATTTCATTTCCTATGGATATATACCCAGAAGCGGTATTGCTGGATGATATAATAGTTCTATTTTTCAATTTTTGAGGAACCTTCATACTGTTTTTCATAATGGCTGTAATTTCCATAATTTATTCCCAAGAGTGTACCAGGGTTCTCTTTTCTCTGCATCCTCAACAACACATATTTTTTACCTTTTTGATAATAGCCATTTTTAACAGATGCAAGGTGATAGCTCATTGTGGTTTTAATTTGCATTTTCCTGATGATCAGTGATGATGAACATTTTTTAATATACCTGTTGGCCATTTGTATGCCTTCTTTTGAATAATTTCTATTCAGGTCTTTTGCCTATTTTTTATAATTGGGTCATTTTCTTGTTGTACAGTTGTTTCAAAAGCTGTTAGAGCAAGACAATTGCTTGTCAACTCCCTCCTAGGATGTGAAACAGGATGTAAAAATAAAAATGAAGGGATAAACAGATAATTTTTTTAAATGGAGTCAAGATCTCACTCTTGTTGCCCAGGCTGGAATGCGGTGGTGTGATTATGGCTCACTGAAACCTCAAACTCCATAGATAGGTTTTACGATAAAAATGTTGCTGTGGGGGTGATTGATTGATTTATCAGACATCTCTCATCAGTGTAAAAAAATAAAATAAACATTTTCAAAATCACATTGGCCCTGGGTAATCTACGTGTGACCTACTACCTTTGCTGTTTACAGACTCTTTTGTTTGTGCAGTCTTTCCTCTGTATGTGGCTGAGGCTTACATTCAGCTCAAAAGGTCTCAGAGAATCTATGTATTAATTAATTGTACCGAAGACCTGTTCCCTAGCTGTTTCTCATTTAGTCAAAATGTATCAAGTCTTTTCAGGAATTCTGATGCGCTCTGAATTAGGCCCAGCTGATTTATATTATCTGACATCAGTTCCTCTCTTTTCTGCGGGTACGCTGTAGAAAGTATTCGCCACCTACTGCTGTCAATATTATTGATATTTACAACCAAGCATTAGGAGGATTCTAACTGTAAAATTATATACGCCTGTTTCCATGCACATATTTACAATGTAATCAATGAGACAGTATAAATGACAAAACACAAGCACAAAGAATTTGTTTCCGTCATAATGTTTGGCATCAAAATACAGGGCCCTAGGAACCGTATTTCCGAAAAACTACCATTGACTGTTGCCTGGAGTCTGGGGGTTTGTAGTGTCAGGGCAATGGGAATTATTTTTTGAGGAAAATTTATTCCTCCAATTGTAACTACCCAATGGGTCCTTCTTGCCCATTGCCCTGATAGACCTGATTTATCAAGACAGGAAAACTGCAATAAAGAGTTTACACACATAGAGTTGGCTAAACAGAATACCACAGTTATATTATTACTCAAATCAGCCTTCTTGAAAATTTAGAGGCTAGGATTTTTCAAAGGTAGTTTGGCAGGGAGAGCAGTGGCTAGGGAACAGATGCTGCTGATTGATTGGGGATGCAATCATAGCGTGTGGAAAATGGTCCTTCTCTCAGTTCACTTCTGGGTGGGGGCTACAGGACTGGTTGGCAGGTCCAGGTGAAGCCATCCTATCATCAGAAATGCAAAAGTCTGAAAAAACATCACAAAAGGCCAATCTTAGGCTCCAGAATAGTGATGTTATCTACATGAGTAATTGAGGAAGTCACAAATCTTCTGACTTCCAGGATAATGTCTGTTTATCATTTATGTCTGCATATTAACAGAATTCAGGCTCCTCTCATTCTCCTAGCTTGGTGATTTTTCATTAGTTTTACAAAGGCGGTTTAGTTTTAGAGAAGGGCTAATATGATTTAAACTATAAAGTAAATTTCTCCCAAAGTTAGCTTGGCTCAAGCCCGGGCATCACTAAGTGCAGGTTGGAGGTTAAAGGTAAGATGGGGGTTGGTTAGATCAGATCTCTTTCACTGTCATGATTTTCTCACTGCTACAATTTTTGCAAAGGCAGTTTCACAAAGACACCAGCAAATCTGTTTGCACCCTGTGAGATATTTCTTATAGAGTCCTTTACTTCTGTAGTAATTATGATAGCATTGAAGATAAAAATTCATATTGTAAAGCATTAAAGTTTATATTTTACCTAAGATATTCTATTTCTATGTGTTTTAAAATATAAATTAACACAAGTAGTACATGCACATGGTTTAAGAAAATCAAGTTCCACAAAAGGGCATATTTTTTAAAGTGAATCTCCTCCCACTTGCGACTTTCCAAAGGTTACTACTTCAACAATTTCTTATGTTTCCTTCCAGCAATTTCCCATGCCAATATACAATTATGTAGATATGCATCTGTTCAAATAATGAGAACATACTGTACAAATTATCCTGCATCTTGTTTTACCAAAGTCAAATTTCCTCATCTGTTCTCTAGACTTCTGTAGTAACGTGTTTAATTGAAATTTTCATTGAGATAACTAAAGATTCACGTGCAGTTCAGAAATAATACAGAAAGTTCACTTGTTCACTTTTCCCACTTTACCTGATTGGTAACATTATGGAAAACTATAATGTATATAGTTATATAATAGTATAATATCAGAACCAGGATACTAACGTTGATACAATCCACCAACATTATTCAGGTTTCCCCACTTTTACTGGTACTCATTAGTGTGCACTTAGTTCTATGTTTTTTTTTTTCTCTCATGCAGGTTTATGTATCCACCACAAACTCAAAACACTGAACAGTTCCAACAACACAAATATCTTTCCTGTTGCCCTTTTATAACCACATATATCTACCTCTTGGTGTTCTCTCCCCCAACCCTGACCCCTGGCAACCACTAATCTGTCCTCCATTTCTGAAATTCTGTCATTTCAAAAATGTTACATAAATCGAATCATATATTGTTCAACCTTTTGATATTGTTTTTTTCCAATCAGTAAAATTTCCCGGGGATTTGTCCAAGTTCTTGGTCTATCAATAGTTTCTTTTTATTTCTGAGTAGTAGCATTCCATGATATGAATGTACCACAGTGTTGTTTTTTGTTTTTTGTTTTTTTAACCATTCATTTGTTGAAGGACATCTGGACTCTTTCCAGTTTGGGGCTACTAAGAATAAAACTGCTATGAACATTTGTTGACAGGTTTTTGTGTGAACATACATTTCCATTTCCTTGGGATAAATACCCAAGAGTATGCTACTTGTGTCATTTGGTAATTGTATGCTTAGTTTTGTAAGACTGTGAAACTGGTGTCCAGAGTGGCTGTACCATTTTACATTCCTACAGCAATTAATGAATGATCCAATTTTTTCTGAATCCTCACCAACATTTGGTGTGGTCACTGTATTGTATTTTAGCCATTCCAATAGATGTGTAGTAATATTTCCTTGTGGTTTCAATTTGCATCTCCATGATGACTAATGATGTTGAACATCTCATGTACATATTTCCCATCTCTATACCCACTTTGGTGAAATGTCACTCATCATGTCTCTTGATCATTTTATAATTGGATTGTTTTTGTTTTTACTGCTGAGTCTTGAGAGACCTTTATATTTTTTATACCAAAAAATATTTGTCAGCTGTATTGTTTGCAAATATTTTCTCCAAGTCTGTTGTTTATCTTTCATCCTTTTCACATGGAATTTCAAAGAACAAAAGCTTTTAATTTCGTTTAGGTTCATTTTTCTCTTTTTCCTTTTATGGATGACACTTTTGGTGCCAAATCTAAGAACTCTTTGCCTAGTCCTAGATTCCAAAGATTGCCTCAAGTTTTTTTCTGAAAGTTTTATGGTTTCATGTTTTACAGTTAAGCCTCTAATCCTTTTGAGTTAATTTTTGTATAAAGTATGAGGTTCAGAAGAATTCTTACTTTTTTTTTTGGACTGTGGATATGCAATTGCTCCAGCACTATTTGCTGAGAAGGCCATCTTTCCTCTATTGAATTGCTTTAGTACATTTGTCAAACAATAGTTGAGCATATTTGTGAAGGTCTACTTCTAGATTCCTTTTTTTTTTTTTTTTTTTTTTTTGAGATGGAGTCTCACTCTGTCACCCAGACTGGAATAGATTCTTTATATTATTTGATTGACCAATCTGTCTATCCGTCTACTGACACTACATTGTCTTGATTATTTTAGCTATATAGTAAGATTTGTTAGGTAGAGTGATTCCTCCCACTTTTTTTGGTCAAGATTATTTTATTTATCCCAGGGCCTATGCCTTCCCATATAAATCAAAAATGCAAAGAAAACTCATTTGCTGAGATTTATATTAAACACATAGATTAATTTGGAGAGAACTGACATCTTTATTATGTTGGGTCTTTCAATCAATGAATGTGGTCTATGTCTTCATTTATTTGGGTCATTTTGGATTTCTTTCATCAGAATTTTGTAATTTTCAGCATACAGATAAAATACATGTTTTGCCGCATGTATTCCTGATTTTGTTACATTTGGAATGATTACATATTGCACTGTTTTAATTGCTATTTCCACAGGTTCATTGTTAATATATAGAAATGTGATAGATTTTTGTGTCTTGCTCTTATATCTGTAACCTTACTGGATTCACTTATTAATTCCAGGAGATTTTCTGTAGGCTCCTTGGATTTTCTATGTGTGCAACAATACATTTGTAAATAGAGAGATTTATTTCTTCCTTTCTAATACATATAAAATTATATTTTTGCTTTAATGAAGATATTAAACTTATAGTCTATGTTTAATAAGTGTACTGAGGGCAGAGATCCTTGCTGATATTAGAAGGAAATCATTCTGTCATCATTAAGGACAATGTTAGCTTTTTTCTTGTACATCTAAGTTCCTTGTACATTCTCGATATTAGCCCTTTGTCAGATGGATAGATTGCAAAAATTTTCTCCCATTCTGTAGGTTGACTGTTCACTCTGATGATAGTTTCTTATGCTGTGCAGAAGCTCCTTAGTTTAATTAGATTCCATTTGTCAATTTTGGCTTTTGTTGCCATTGCTTTTGGTGTTTTAGTCATGAAGTCTTCGCCCATGCTTATGTCCTGAATGGTATTGCCTTCGTTTTCTTTTAGGGCTTTTATGACTTTAGGTCTTAGGTTTAAGTCTTTAATCCATCTTGAGTTAATTGTTGTATAAGGTGTAAGGAAGGGGTCCAGTTTCAGTTTTCTACATATGGCTAGCCAGTTTTCCCAACACTATTTATTTTTTATTTTTTATTATACATTAAGTTCCAGGGTACATGTGCACAATGTGTAGGTTTGTTACAAATATATACATGTGCCATGTTGGTGTGCTGCACCCATTAACTCGTCATTTACATTAGTTATATCTCCTAATGCTATCGCTCCCCTCCCCCCCACAATAGGACCCAGTGTGTGATGTTCCCCTTCCTGTGTCCAAGTGATCTCATTGTTCAGTTCCCACCTATGAGTGAGAACATGTGGTATTTGGTTTTCTGTTCTTGTGATAGTTTGCTGAGAATGATGGTTTCCAGCTGCATCCATGTCCCTACAAAGGACATGAACTCATCCTTTTTTATGGCTGTATAGTATTCCATGGTGTATATGTGCCACATTTTCTTAATCCAGTCTGTCACTGATAGACATCTGGGTTGATTCCAAGTCTTTGCTATTGTGAATAGTGCTACAATAAACATACATGTGTATGTGTCTTTATAGCAGCATGACTTATAATCCTTTGGGTATATACCCAGTAATGGGATGGCTGGGTCAACTGGTATTTCTAGTTCTAGATCCTTGAGGAATCGCCACACTGTCTTCCACAATGGTTGAACTAGTTTACAGTCCCACCAACAGTGTAAAAGTGTTCCTATTTCTCCACATCCTCTCCGGCACCTGTTGTTTCCTGACTTTTTAATGATCACCATTCTAACTGGTGTGAGATGGTATCTCATTGTAGTTTTGATTTGCGTTTCTCTGATGGCCAGTGATGATGAGCATTTTTTCATGTGTCTGTTGGTTGTATGAATGTCTTCTTTTGAGAAGTGTCTGTTCATATTCTTTGCCCACTTTTTGATGGGGTTGTTTTTTGCTTGTAAATTTGATTGAGTTCTTTATAGGTTCTGGATATTAGCCCTTTGTCAGATGAGTAGATTGCAAACATTTTCTCCCATTCTGTAGGCTGCCTGTTCACTCTGATGGTAGTTTCTTTTGCTGTGCAGAAGCTCTTTAGTTTAATTAGATTCCATCTGTCAATTTTGGCTTTTGTTGCCATTGCTTTTGGTGTTTTAGACATGAAGTCCTTGCCCATGCCTATGTCCTGAATGGTATTAGCTAGGTTTTCTTCTAGGGTTTTTATGGTTTTAGGTCTAACATTTAAGTCTCTAATCCATCTTGAATTAATTTTCATATAAGGAGTAAGGAAAGGATCCAGTTTCAGCTTTCTACTTATGGCTAGCCAGTTTTCCCAGCACCATTTATTAAGTAGGGAATCCTTTTCCCATTTCTTGTTTTTGTCAGGTTTTTCAAAGATCAGATGGCTGTAGATGTGCAGTATTATTTCTGAGGGCTCTGTTCTGTTCCATTGGTCTATATCTCTGTTATGGTACCAGTACCATGCTGTTTTGGTTACTGTAGCCTTGTAGTGTAGTTTGAAGTCAGGTAGCGTGATGCCTCCAGCTTCTTTTGGCTTAGGATTGTCTTGGCAATGTAGGGTCTTTTATGGTTCCATATGAACTTTAAAGTAGTTTTTTCCAATTCTGTGAAGAAAGTCATTGGTAGCTTAATGGGGATGGCATTGAATCTATAAATTACCTTGGGCAGTATGGCCATTTTCACAATATTGATTCTTCCTGTCCATGAGCATGGTATGTTCTTCCATTTGTTTGTGTCCTCTCTTATTTCACTGAGCAGTGGTTTGTAGTTCTCCTTGAAGAGGTCCTTTACATCCCTTGTAAGTTGGATTCCTAGGTATTTTATTCTCTTTGAAGCAATTGTGAATGGGAGTTCATTCACGATTTGGCTCTCTGTTTGTCTGTTACTGGTGTATAAGAATGCTTGTGATTTTTGCACATTGATTTTGTATCCTGAGACTTTGCTGAAGTTGTTTATCAGCTTAAGGAGATTTTGGGCTGAGACAATGGGGTTTTCTAAATATACAATCATGTCACCTGCAAACAGGGACAATTTGACTTCTTCTTTTCCTAACTGAATACCCTTTATTTCTTTCTCTTGCCTGATTGCCCTAGCCAGAACTTCCAACTCTGTGTTGAATAGGAGTGGTGACAGAGGGCATCCCTATCTTGTGCCAGTTTTCAAAGGGAATGCTTCCAGTTTTTGCCCATTCAGTATGATATTGGCTATGGGTTTGTCATAAATAGCTCTTGTTATTTTGAGATATGTCCCATCAATACCGAATTTATTGAGTTTTTATCATGAAGGGCTGTTGAATTTTGTCAAAGGCCTTTTCTGCATCTATTGAGATAATCATGTGGTTTTTGTCTTTGGTTCTGTTTATATGATGGATTACGTTTATTGATTTGCATATGTTGAACCAGCCTTGCATCCCAGGGATGAAGCCCACTTGATCATGGTGGATAAGCTTTTTGATGTGCTGCTGGATTCGGTTTGCCAGTATTTTATTGAGGATTTTTGCATCGATGTTCATCAGGGATATTGGTCTAAAATTCTCTTTTTTTGTTGTGTCTCTGCCAGGCTTTGGTATCAGGATGATGTTGGCCTCATTAAATGAGTGAGGGAGGATTCCCTCTTTTTCTATTGATTGGAATAGCTTCAGAGGGAATGGTACCAACCCCTCCTGGTATCTCTGGTAGAATTCAGCTGTGAATCCATCTGGTCCTGGACTTTTATTGGTTGGTACGCTATTAATTATTGTCTCGATTTCAGAGCCTGCTATTGGTCTATTCAGGGATTCAGCTTCTTCCTGGTGTAGTCTTGGGACGGTGTATGTGTCCAGGAATGTATCCATTTCTTCTACATTTTGTAGTTTATTTGTGTAGAGGTATTTATACTATTCTCTGATGGTAGTTTGTATTTCTGTGGGATCAGTGGTAATAGCCCCTTTACCATTTTTTATTTCATCTATTTGATTCTTCTCTCTTTTCTTCTTTATTAGTCTTGCTAGTGGTCTATTTTGTTAATGTTTTAAAAAAAAAAAAAAACCGGCTCCCGGATTCATTGATTTTTTTGAAGGGTTTCCGTGTCTCTATCTCCTTCAGTTCTGCTCTGATCTTAGTTATTTCTTGTCTTTTGCTGGCTTTTGAATTTGTTTGCTCTTACTTCTCTAGTTCTTTTAATTGTGATGTTAAGGTGTCGATGTTAGATCTTTCTTGCTTTCTCTTGTGGGCATTTAGTGCTATAAATTTCCCTCTAAACACTGCTTTAGCTGTGTCCCAGAGATTCTGGTACGTTGTCTCTGTTCTCATTGGTTTCAAAGAACTTATTTATTTTTGCCTTAATTTTGTCATTTACTCAGTAGTCATTCCAGAGCAGGTTGTTCAATTTCCATGTAGTTGTGCAGTTTTCAGTGAGTTTCTTAGTCCTGAGTTCTAATTTGATTGTACTGTTGTCTGAGAAACGGTTTGTCATGATTTCCATTCTTTTGCATTTGCTGAAGAGTCTTTGACTTTCAATTATGTGGTCAATTTTAGAATAAGTGTGATACGGTGCTGAGAAGAACAAATATTCTGTTGATTTGGGATGGAGAGTTCTGTTGACATCTATTAGGTCCACTTGGTCCAGAGCTGAGTTCATGTCCTAAATATCCTTGTTAATTTTCTGTCTCGTTGATCTGGCAAAGGATATCAACAGACACTTTTCAAAAGAAGACATTTATGTGGCCAATACACTTATTAAAAAGCTCATCATCACTGGTCATTAGAAAAATGCAAATCAAAACCACAGTGAGATACCATCTCATGCCAGTTAGAATGGCAATCATTAAAAGGCCAGGAAACGACAGATGCTGGAGAGGATGCGGAGAAATAGGAACACTTTTACACTGTTGGTGGGACTGTAAACTAGTTCAACCATTGTGGAAGACAGTGTGGCGATTCCTCAAGGATCTAGAACCAGAAATACCATTTAACCCAGCAATCACACTACTGGGTATATACCCAAAGGATTATAAATCATTCTACTATAAGGGCACATGCACATGTATGTTTATTGTGGCACTGTTCACAATAGCAAAGACTTGGAACCAACCCAAATGCATATCAATGATACACTGGATAAAGAAAATATGGCACATATACACCATGGAATACTATGCAGCCATAAAAATGGATGAGTTCAGGTCCTTTGCGGGACATGAATGAAGCTGGAAACCATCATTCTCAGCAAACTAACACAAGAACAGAAAACCAAACACTGCATGTTCTCACTCATAAGTGGGAGTTGAACAATGAGAACACATGGACACAGGGAGGGGAACATCACACACCGAGGCCTGTCAAAGGTTTGGGGACTGGGGGAGAAATAACATTAGGATAAATGCCTAATGTAGATGACGGGTTGATGGGTGCAGCAAACCACTGTGGCATGTGTATACCTATGTAAAAAACCTGCACGTTCTGCACATGTATCCCAGAACTTAGAGTATAATAATAATAACAATAATAATAATAAAATAAAGAAATTAGGCTGTTATCATTCTGCTAGATTTCTGAGCTTGTCTACTGGTGTCTTCCCTGTGCATATGCCCTTTGTTGAAAGATGTTAGTAAGAATTTATATTTCCATGGTGTTTGTACGAAAAAAATATGTTAGCTACAAGGTTTTTGTTGATGCACTGTATTAAGTTGAGGCAATTCCCTTCCATTCCTAACTTGCTGAGAGTTTTTTCATGATTGGGTGCTAGATTCCATCAAATAACTTTTCCTGTATCAGTTGATATGATCTTGTTTATCTTCCTTTAGCTTCCTCATATGTCAGATTACATTAATTGTTTCTCAAATGTTGATCAAACCTTGCAACCTGGAATGAATGCCATTTGGCTATAGTGTAAAACATTTTTATACATTGCTGCATTCAATTTTCTAATATTTTGTTGAGAATTCTGGCATCTAAACTCAGGTGAGATATTGGTCTATCATTTTCTTTGCCTGCCTGCCTGCCTGCCAGCCATCCTGCCTGCCTTCTTTCCTTCCTGTACTGTCTTTGTTTGGTTTTGGTATCAGGGTAATAGTAATATTGGCCTCATAAAATGTGCTGGCAATTGTTCCCTCCTCTTCTATGTTTTTCTTTAAATGTTTGGTAGAATTCTCCAGAAAAAAAAAAAAAAAACAAAAACAGAAAATTTCTTTTCAGGAGGTTTTATGTTATTAACTCAATTTCCTTAGTGGTTATAGGCCCATTCAGATTACATATTTCACCTTTTGTGTCTATAAACTTTTGGTTTTCAGGGAATTGGTCCATTTCTTCTAAGTTTTCAAATGTATTTGTTTAAAGTTGTTCCCAATGTTTTCTTATTATCTTCTTAATGGCTGTAGGATGTATAGTGATATCTCCTAGTTTATTACTGATCTTGGTGATTTGTATCTTTTCTTTATATTTTTGCCAGTTTTGCTACAGGTTTAGCAATTATTTTGAGGTTTATTGATATTATTCATTTGTTCAAAGAGTTAGCCTTTTGTTTCACTCATTTTCTGTTTCCCTATTGTCAATTTCATTAATTTTATATCTTATTATTTCCTTTCTTCTGCTTGATTTAGGATTATGTTGTTCTTCATTTTTTAGTTTCTTGAGGTAGAAACTTAGGTTGTTGATTTGAAACCTGTCTTTATTTCTAATTTTAAAATTTTGTATTGCAAATATCCTTCTCACTCTAGTATATCCCACATATTTTGCTATGTTTTATTTTTACTTTTATTCAATTCTATGTATTTTTTATTTCCATTGAGACTTATTCTGACTAAGGGATTATCTTAGAAGGGTGTTAATTTTCACATGTTTAGATATATGGTGTTGTATTTTTGTTACTGATTACCAGTTTGATTCCATCATTGTCAGAGCACACACTATATAATTTTAATTCTTTTAAATGTCTTGAGGTTTGTTTCATGGACCACAAAATGTTGTACCTGTGAGAAATTCTCTGGGCACTTAAAGATATCCATTCTGCTGTTTGGGGGTGAACTTTTCTATATATGTCAATTAGTTCCTGTTGGGTGGTGACATTGCTCAGCTCTTCCATAATTTTGTTGATTTTCTGTGTAGTAGTTCTATCAGTTGCTGAGAGGAGAGGTTTTGAAGTCTCCAACCATAGTTGTGGATTTCTTTATTTCCACTTTCAGTTCCATCAGTTTTTGTTTCATATATTTGGAGATTCTGATTTTTGGTGTGTACACATTCTAGATTGTAACATTTTTCCTGAGTGATTGGTCCTTCTATAACTATATAATGACTCTCTTTGCAGTGATTTTTCTCTAATGAGAAGTCTATTGTATCAGCTATTAGTATAGCCACACCTGCTTTACTAAATTAATGTTTGCATATATCTTTTCCCATCCTTTTACTTGCACTTATTTATGTCATTAAATTTACATATGTCATCAAAAAATAGTGTCGAGAAGGAAATTTAAAGCACCAAATGCTTACATTAGAAATGAGGACAGTTCTAAAAAGAATAACCTAAGGTGCTACATAAAAAATAAATCTAGAAAAAGCATTGATGTTTTAGTAAGGAGCATATGGTTGGGTCCTTTTTTTATTTACTAGTCTTTGTCTTATGATTATTGATTTATACCAATTTAATATAATTATTGACATTTTATCACTTGAATTTGGTGTTTTACTTTTTGCTTCTGGTGATTCTTATTCCTCTGTTTCTCTTTTCTTGTCTTATTGTGGCTTGCTTAGACAATGTTTTGTATTTCACCTTGATTCATTTATAGTGTTTTTGAATCTCTCTCTTCATATGGTTTTCATACGTGCTTTATAATAGTCTTCTGGTATCAACCAACTTTTTTTTCTTTAGAAATGAAGCTTGTTTAATGGCAGCTGGCAGGAACTAGCATAGTAGGTTGTACAAGTTCAATAACTGCTCGCTGAATAAATAATGATTATATTGAAGTTTTGGATAATAATGTTACCATTCTAAACAACTTTATAACATGCTTTATTTTATACTTCCCTCAGCATTGTATGAGTATTCATTGCACTGCACCTCACTCACCCTCAGAATGAATACTACATTTCAAGATTTTTGCAGCTATGGCAAATGAAAGTTGGTCTTTCATTTTAGTGCCTATTTCCTTTAAAATTTTTTTAAATTGTTAATGTTTATTTATTTTGAAAAATAAGTTTCATTGTGTATATTTGATATTTATAACATGATGTAATGGAATTCATATAAATAGTAAAATGGTCACTGTAGTGAAGCAAATTAACATATTGGTCATCTCACATAATTACTTTTTTGTGACAAGAGCAGCTAAGATCTACTTATTTAACAAGAATTGCTAATACAATAGAATTTTATTAACTATAGTCATCATGTCATACATTAGATCTCTAGACTTGTTCATGGTACGTATCTGCTACTTTGTACCTTTTGACCTACATCTCCCTATTTCCTTCCCTCACCCCTACCCCAGGTAACCACTGTTTTGTTTTTTATCTCCGTATAATTGGCCCTTTTTGATTTTCCTCTTAAAAAAAAATTCCACCTATTAGTTAAATCATGGAATCTTTTTCTTTTTGTGCCTGGCTTGTTTCATTTGCATAATGTCCTCCAGGTCCATCCATGTTGTGGCAAAGGGAAAGATCTCCTTTTTTAGGCTAATATTTCATTGTGTGTGTGTGTGTATCATGTTGTCATCCTCTATTTGTCCAGCAACAGACACTCAGATTGTTTCTATATCTTGGCTATTATAAATAATGTTGCAACGAACATGGTAAAAATACCATTTTACCAGATGGTGATTCCATCTCCTTTAGGTATATATTCAGAAGAGGAATTGCTAGGTCACATGCTGGTTCTATTTGTAATTTCTTTAGAAACCTCCATACTGTTTTCCATAATGGGTGCACCAATCTGCCTTACACCAACAGTATATTGAGGTGCCCTTTTCCACACATGCTCACCAACATTTGTTATCTCTTTCTTTTTTTATTTTACTTTAGGTTATAGGATACATGTGTAGAACGTGCAGGTTTGTTACATAAGCATACATGTGCCACGGTGGTTTGCTGCACCTATCAACCTCTCATCTAGGTTTTAAGCCCCACCTGCATTAGGTATTTGTCTTAATGCTCTCCCTCACCTTGCCCCCCATCCCCCGACAGGCCCTGGTGTGTGATGTTCCCCTCCCTGTATCCATATGTTTTTCTTATTTCTTTTTTTTATAATAGCCATTTGAATGGCCAGGAACTTATGGATAGCTAGGACTTTCTCTGGTCTCTCTTTAGAATTCATGCAGCCTTGAGCATGTACACCTTTCTACACTTCCAGAGACATGTGGGAGCCTATCCAGTCCATCATGGCTATCACATTCCTTGAATTTTCTTTAGTTTAAGGCAGTCTGCCAGTCTGTTGCTTTCTAACCAGGATCACATCAGGTAAGCTGTGATATCTTTCTCTCATTTGTTTGTCACCAAGATCACTCTGTTTTGCCCAGTTCTCAGGGTTGTGGGGTTTTTTCCTGCTGCATTCCAGATCAATTCAGCCACCTCTAGCAGCAAAATTGGTTTTACAGCTTTCCTATTGTAGTAGAACGGCTGCACTGATAATTGTAGGGTGAACAGGAGGAGCTTCAGACTAAAACACATCAGATTCTTGCTATTCTTACATGAGGTTTGGTGATTTTGTTTTTTAAAAAATAAACAATGCTCACATTGTTATATGCCCTTGATTTCCAGAGTCCAGAGATTCTTTTGTCAATTTTGACCAGCTTGATGGTTATTTTTGGGGAGAAGATTTGCTGATCTTCTCTTCTGGCATAACCCATAATAGTCTGTAACTGTTCTCCTTGCTGCTCCTCTTGTCCTGCTATCTTTCAGCCCGGAAGAGCACACCACTTGTTTTCTGTAGCGCTAAAAATAAAATTCCAGACTTTATAGAGTGGTCTACAGGTCCCGATGTTACAAGATCTCTGGGGTGTCGACTTTTCTGGTCAGAAACCTCTGTGGCTGTGGCACCTTTGCCTGAGTTACTGTCCTGTGTCCAGGAATAAGGAGGTATGCAGACAAGCGAAGGGTGAAGAAGAGTTTTATTTAGTGTTAGAACCCCTCAGAGGAATAGGTAGCTCCTCACTGCAGGCAGCTCGTCCTGTCCAGAGATTTAGCTCTCAGCAGAGAAGAGGCCCTGGAGAGGGTGGCTCCTCTCTGCAGACAAGTCATTCGGGCATCTCTGCAGGTCTCTGAAGCACTCGGCAGAGAGGGCAGCTCCTCTCTGCGGGCAGGTCATCTCTGCAGCTCTCAGCAGAGAAGGTACACCTCTCCACAGCTGGTCATCCCCGCGGCTGGTCAGTCCATCATCTCCAGCCATTAGCAGAGAAGGTAGGTACTCCTCTCCACAGCTGGTCATCCCCGCGGCTGGTCAGTCCATCATCTCCAGCCATTAGCAGAGAAGGTAGGTACTCCTCTCCACAGCTGGTCATCCCCGCGGCTGGTCAGCCCATCATCTCCAGCCATCAGCAGAGAAGGTAAGTACTCCTCTCCACAGCTGGTCATCCCCTCCCAGCATCTCTCTGCCCGCTTTGTCCTGTGGTCATCCTCTGCCCTGCTCTGGCTGAGTTCAGGGCTTTCACGGACCTCAGAGGGGAGAAAGTGCCTGCTGATTAGTCCACTGGCAGCCATAGGCTGCCCAGAAGAGGGACCATGAGTCCCTAATCTGGTCTGCAGGACTGGCAGCCCAGCCCCCACTCTTCAGGCCCTCCCTGGCCCAAAGGTAGGGCCTTACTGGGGGCCCGCCCCGTTCCACCCAGGAATCAATCTGCCTTCCACTGCTATTCATGGCCCCAGGGCTTGACCCCAACCCCAACTCTGAGATCGGAACAGGCACCAGGAGTGGAAAGAGGCCAGGCAGTGGGAGAAGATGCCCCTGAGCCCGCAGGAACTGGGGTCCTTCCTGGGGCACCCTAGGGTGCAGGCTGCACAAACACCTGGCTCCTGTGCCTGGGGGCGTGGCCACAGCCACACCCCGGAAGGCAGATCCTGCCTGCTCCTGGCCCTCCCCCAAGAGCACAGGGAGGCTCCGATCCACAGCTCCATTTTGGGTGCAGGAGGCCTGGATCTGCAGCTGTGGTGTGGGTGGCTGCAGTGGCAACCAGCAACCAGGGAGTGCCAGTCCCAACTCAGAAGGGGCGAGGCTCCCACAGGGTCTATGGAGCGTGCAGCCCCAGCGGCGCCTCCCTGCTGCAGCCAGAATGATGGCAGCAGCCTCTGCCATCACTGACATGACCTCGAACTGCACCCACTACCCAGTGAATCCACTATGCCTGAGCCCCAGGCCCCTTCTTTCTCTTTCTGCAACACAGATGCTCTTTCCTTCCCTGTTCTCTTGTACTCGCTGTTCCCTCTGCCTGAAATGCAGAACTGTCTTCTTCTCATCACTTAGATCTCACCACCTCAGAGAGGCCTTCCCTGAACACCCAACCTAAAACATCCTCTCTGGTCCCAGTATTCCATTTAATTTTGTTCATAGCACTAGTTTATTATCTGTGCCAAACCCCCCTTATATATGCTCCATGAAGGCAGGGACTTTGTATTCCTTGGTACCTTATACTGTGCCCAGCGTGTAACAGGTGATGATTGGGCATTTTTGCATGTATAAATAAACAAAAGTATATATTAGATGTATTTCTACACTTTCACCATTCTGTGTACTGGCTGTGTATTTTCTCATTGTTAAATGTACTATAATTCATGACCTTGAACATCTTATTACTATAAGAACTCAGTATCAGCTGGGTGTGGTGGCTCACGCCTGTAATCCCAGCACTTTGGGAGGCCAAGGTGGGTGGATCACCTGAGGTCAGGAGTTCAAGACCAGCCTGACCAACATAGTGACACCCCATCTCTACTAAAAATATCTGTTGTATGTGTAGATGGGGGTGGGGGTAGCTGGAAGTGATGGGGCAAAGAGATATTTATAAAATTTACATTTATTTGGTAGAAAATGAACTTTGCCAGAAAATGAAATTTTAAACCTCAAATTTTTCTTTATTAGAATCATACAAACCAAAAACGATGGTCTATTTGATGTGTAGTAATGTTATTGATAGAAGGTTACATCCAGATTTTAAAAATCTGACGAGACTAGGCACCGTGGCTCACACCTGTAATTTGGGAGACTGAGGTGGGTGGATCACCTGAGGTCAGGAGTTCAAGACCAGCCTGGCCAACATGGCAAAACCATGTCTCTACTAAAAATACAAAAAATTAGTTGGGCGTGGTGGTGAGCACCTGTAATCCCAGTTACTTGGGAGGCTGAGGTAGGAGAATTGCTTGAACCCAGGAGGCGGAAGTTGCAGTGAGCCAAGATGGCGACATTGCACTCCAGTCTAGGTGACAAAGCGAGACTCTCCAAAAAAAAAAAAAAAAAAAAAAAACTGAGTAAATTTGGCTTCCTGTTATGCAACCTAGGTGTGGTACAGGCTTTCACTTTTGACTTAAGAGGCATTGTTGACAACCAGGGGATGCAATTTGAATTTCTCTTGCACTTGGAGGCTCCTCTGGGAGGTCTTCTCTTTCAGGTAACTAGTGGAGACTCCCCCTAATAAAGCACTTGGCAGAGGACTGCCTTTCCAGTACCATCTTATTCTGAGCAGTATGTATGCCATTTGCAGGCTTATAACCATCCCTTCTCAACAGCCTCACCATTATTTCACAAGCATACACCAGATTACAATGAGGGAGGATATAAAGTTCTTTAATAAAGAGTGAGAGAAAGCAAGAGTAAATGGAAGTCACAGTCTTTTAGAAACGGCCTACTACATTTGCTATCCAGTGAAGGGGCTGCTGCATTCCAGTGACAGAAGCATGGTCTTTTCAATATATGGCACTGGATCAATTGCATATTCATGTGGAAAATTAACCATGGCACTCAAACAGTACACAAAAAGTAACTTGATGGCCGGGCGCAGTGGCTCATGCCTGTAATCCCAGCACTTTAGGAGGCAGAGGTAGGCGGATCACTTTAAGTCAGTAGTTCGAGACCAGTCTGGTCAACATGGTGAACCCTCGTCTCTATGAAAAGTACAAAAATTAGCCAGACATGGTGGCAGGTGCCTGTAATCCCAGCTACTCAGGAGGCTGAAGCAGGAGAATTGCTTGAACCCAGTAGGCGGAGGTTGCAGTGAGTCAAGATCGCACCACTGCACTCCAGCGTGGGTGACATAGTGAGACTGTGTCTCAAAAGAAAAAAAAGGAACTTGAGATAGATCATAGTCGACCTAAATGTGAAAGGTAAAACAATAACACTTCTAGACAAAAATATCAGAAAATACCTTCATGACATTGGGTTAGGCAAAAATATCTTAAACAGGGCATAAAAAGCACTAAGTCTAGATGAAAAAATTTAATAAGTGAATTCACTACAGTTATGAACTTATTAATGAGTTTTAATTAAAATATCATGTAAAATAATATATTAACTTAATTAGCACTAGCTACTGAAACAAACCATGCAACAGTGGTTTATTTCTCATTCACATTATAGTAAAATGTGGATTAACTCTTTTCTAAGAAGTGACTCAAGAACTCAGGCTGCTTCTATCTAGTGGCTACAAGGTCACCCTGGTATTATTCAGATAGAGAACAGGGAAAAGAGTGTGATAGTCTGAATGTTTGTGTCCCCCTAAAATTTCCTTGTTGAAATCTTAGCCCCCAAGGTGATTGTATTAGGAGGCAAGGCCTTTGGAAGAATTATAAAAGAGACCCCAGAGAGCTAGCTAGATCCTTCCTCCATGCCACAGCAAGAAGGTGTCACCTATGAACCAAGAAAGGCACCCTCATCAGAGAGCGAGTCTACTAACACCTTGACCTCAGACTTCCTGCTTCCAGAACTGCACAGAAATAAATTTCTGTTGTTTATAAGCCACCTCGGTCTATGGTACTTTGTTATAGTGGTCCAAATGGACTACGAGAGTTTAGAAAAGGCAAACTGGATATTTAACCACCTAGGTGCAAAAGTGATTCATGTCACTTTCACTCACATTCTGTAGACTAGAACTAGTCTCAGGGCCAATCCAGCTGCAAAGGGATGCCAGGAAGTACAGAGTAGTTTAGGGATATCCATAAGCACTAATAGTGTCTGCCAAGATCAGCCAATGGAAAACGAAGTATCAAACACTGTTATTACTTTTAGTCAAAAGAATTTTGAAATGATCACATGCCAAAAATAAGTGTGAATGGAAAAAATATACTTGTAAATGACCATATTCCAAAAGTAAATGTGAAAGGAAAAATAAACTTGAAGTTTAGCTATTCTGGGCATGTCCTGCTATTCCTGATTTACAAAGACCATTTTTCTGCCTGTCTGCCTCTTGAGACCACTTGGAGGATTTGCACTGGACAGAGCAGAAAGATACTGATACAAAAGAGGTAAATAGATCCTAAAGATGCGAGGAAATAGCAAGACAAACAAGAGCCAGAAGCACAAGCTAGACTTGGAGAAAATTTGAGAGAAACTGAGTGAAAAATGAGAGAGGTGTGGGGACATCTGCACTGTGGGTAAGCTTCTGAGAGAGAATGACATGGAAAAGGAAGTTTTAGAAAGAACTTCATGAAAGTTTGACTTACTGTGCTATTGAAATCCCCTTTGGTGCTTTCTGAGACAATATCTATAATGCTAATTATAATTGCTTTTTGTATTTTTCTTGATATTTAGAATACTGTTTCTTCAAATATGACCATGTGCCAAGAGTGAGTCTTGAGGTTGATATAATTTATAGAGGTTACATAGAAGTTCATAGTAGATGCTACCAAGTGCTTGCATAAAATTCTCACTTTCAAGGAATATAACAAAGTAGATGTTTTGTATACAAACCTCTTTTTCTGGAATGACTGCATCTAGTTCCTTCAAAATACAACCGTATTATGACTGTGAACGGAACTCCTATGTCCAGGAACTTAGAACTCCCATGTTATCCAATTGATACCAGCAATTGATATGTTTTAGTTGCTAACCTTAATATCAAAATTAGTATGGCCACAACATTTCTCCTGGGAAGTCAGTGAACAACTTGAAAGGCAGATAGAAGCAACTAGCTTTATGAGAAAGAGCAGAATCTTTGCAGTCATGGAAAACTGAGTTTCTTTCTGGGCTTATTAGTTTATCTATGTCACCTTGGTTGAACTAATTAAGATTTCTGAGTTCAAATTTCATCCTCCGTGAGAGGGAGGAAAGGGTATTACCTCATGGTGTTATGATGGGGGCTAAATATTGTAAATATAAAGAATGTAGCACTGCGCTTGGTGCATACTAGTTACTTAATGTACGTTAGGGGCTAGTCTCTCTTCATCCACACTTCCTTGATGCCAAAATTCAGGGAATGAGAAGATGAGTAAGACTTTCTGTAGGAGATGAATGATGAGAAGAGGAAGCATTCCTGAGGAAAATAAAAATACAAGTGAAGAACTGAATGTGGGTAGCGGAGCAGGTCACGGCATTTGCTGAAAAGAACCAAGACTTTGTGAGGGGAAGTGCAGAAGATAAAATTGTACAGTTTTCCCCACAGATTGCCATATTCTTTCTGGATTGGCCAAATGATGTCTCCAGCTTCATTTTGTACTGCAGAACTCCTTATCTCTGAATTTCATCCACAGTGGCTCTCTCAGTTTGTTGTTGTTGTTGTTGTTGTTAATATTCTGTGCTTCTTCATATACCTGCCTTACATGGGGAGGCAAGGCATTTTGCATTTGCTGTTCTCTTTATCTGGAATGCATTCCCCACCTTCACTTTTTTTACTTAGTTAACTCTTATTCATCCTTTATATGTTAACTCAAATGTCAGGCAAGTCTTCCTGAAGATCAGACCTATTACATGCTCTGAAAATAATCTGTACTTTTCCTGTGTATCACAAATCATCATTTGAAATTACATATTACCTTGTGTGATGATCTGTTTAATGTGTATATCCCACAGTTGACCCTTTTAATTTTACTCATCGTTGTATTCCTAACAGCTAGAGCATAGAAGGACCTCAATAACTACTCTTTTTTGACTGGATGAATGAATGAGTACATGTCTTTGGGAGTGATTAAAATATAATCATGTTAAAGTTTTCCCCCTAGGCCTTCTGAATAAGAAACGACAGGTTGGTCTAGACCCCCTCATTAATATCTCCAAACATCCAGCCCCATGGCAGAACCCCATTGCAATGTTATTTGCAGGCTGAAGATTGATGGATACCCTCCTAGTATCCCTGGTTGTATCCTCCAGCTGTGTGCTATGTGTGAAACATGTCTCAAGAGCTAGAAGGGAATTTAGACTCCTTTCCCAAATGCTATACTCCAAGTCCTTTATATAAAAGAATTGAAGATTCTGCTTACATTATTGTTACCAGGATCTCTCAGCAAGAGCCCTTTCTGCTGACAAGGCCAGTAAGAATGGCAATGTGGAGGTAAAGCTGGAAGCCCCTATTTCAACTCTGTTGCTGTTTTCCAGCTTATAAAGAGTTGGCTTACAGTCATTCTGCCGATTCCACAAGGTAGGCCTAGGTCCAATTTACAGAATGATGGACACTTGTAATTCACGTAAGAAAAAGTTATCAGAGTTGTTTCAAGAGTAAGCGGGTAACATTGAGAGACAATGAATTCTCTGTACCTGGAGCTATTCAAGAAGAGACAGGATAACCCTTTAACTGGAGTTCTTTCCACCGCTGCCATTGGAAGATTCTGAGATGTGTGTTCTTTGAGTTGTCTCTCTAGTTGTGGAGGATGTGTTATGCTGAGTCATCTCCTCTGTCCCCTGGATTCCCTTGGCCCCAAGAGTCTTCTGGCTAGGGTTGGGGTACAGCCTGTGGCCAGGGAACATAACTGAGTTAACACCCTTACAGAGACTGAACCCATGACCTTGTCCCCATTAGCTCTGTCCTCTAATCCCCCAAGTTCACAGGCACACTTCTGATACACAGCAGTGAAATTAGCTCCAGAGTTTTACACCATGCAAAGTGATGTAATCCAAAGACATCTATTTCAGCATGACAACATTATGCTCCATTTAAAAATGAAATTTTCAGGGTGATAAAAATTAAAATGATGGTTTTGAAGTATTTGAGTGAGGAATTTTCTATCAAAGCAAGAGGAAATGTTATGCATAAGGATTTGCAGTTTCAACCATGCAGAGACATAAATATCACATATTAATAGATTTGACCTAGTTGCAATCATAGTCGGTTTCATTCTCATCTTGTCTCCCTCACATGTTTATTCTCTATTTGGATAGCTTACTCTGAAAGCTCATGGGATATATCTGTAGATATGCAAAAAGAATGAGAAGTCGACAGTGTGATAATAAACAACACCGAAAATAAAAATAAAGTGAGCTCGAAGAAATATTTTACTATTACTAACTTGACTTAAAATTATTGGGATTTGCTGCTTGCTGGTCCTTATTACTTTTGCTGTCCCTAATTTAAAATCATATAGTAAATAAACTCCTTACATAGTTAGATTTTCAATTATACTTACCAATGACAAATATAATACAGCCTTCACTGGACTACCTGTTGAGTTTCCTATCACTCTCTGCTCTGCTAAGGAAGAACTGTAATAAAACTGCTTAGCAAATCTCTTTGAAATTTAGAACTACACAGGAACTTAAAAAGTACTTATCTCAGAAATTCTTCATTTTCTGGGGTTATATGAACATCTGAGAAACTGATGAAAGCCATAGGCTCTATCCTTAGCACACTACATATAGGTATTTACATACACATATACATGCAATTTTGCATAGTTCCTGGGCTTTACAGGCCCCTCCATAAAGCCTGTCCATCGAGCCCAGATTAAGAACCTGTATTCTAATTCAGTTTTTTTCCTTTAAAAGACAACGAAGCTGAGGATCACGACCTATCTAAAAAGCAGAAAACTTAAAAAAGACACTCAAGTTGTAAGATTTAAGAGAAGACATCACCTGAGGAAAAAAATACTATGGATAAACTTTGAGATAGTAAACATTTTACAGTCTCTATGTATCTCATAACATCATGCTGTAAACCTCAAATATACACAATAAAATGTATCTACAACACAGGAAATCAAAGTAATACAAACTCTGACATACAAAAAATAATTCTATGGAAATTAGTAAGAGAATCTAAAGATTTCTATTTCAACAAATCTGGCTCCTGGCTTTTCTAGAATCACGTGTAGGCAACAATTACCACCTTATTGCTGTAGACTCAGTTGTTTAGTCTGAAAATATATGATCTGATGTTTTTGAGTCCCATATTTCTGCAATAAATATTTATTGAGTTCCCAAAAATAGTTATATAAAAACTTCAGATAATATTATGAGCAAAATCGTTAAAAATAAATAAGTAAAATAAACTTTGAGAGTCAGGAGTCATTACTAAAATGTGGGACTTGCATCTATAAATGGAATATTTTAAGTGATATATCCAAAGAAGAATGAAGACCTTTCTACCTGCTAAATTTATTATAAGTTCTCTTACTTCACACAGTCATATATATTTTAATAAATCTACACCTGCCTGTTAGTTTTTTGAAACTGCACACATCAGTTAAATAATATTTTTTCCCATTCTAAGGAAAGCTTACAAAGGAACTGTTTCTTTTCTTGTCCGTCCGTCTGTTTGCTTGTGGAAATAAATTTAGTGTGGACCCACTAACACATACAAAGATTCTCCTAACTCTTGCAGTTAAGCATCTTGAAATGCCAAATGAAGATTTTCACATTGATCAAACCCTGGTCATTTCCATGTTGTCTGCATTGGAATGGTTTCCCTTGGGTATCTTTTTTTTTTTTTTTTTAGAGTTAGCCTAGGAGTGTTTCCTGCTGTGACTGATATAGAACCATGTAGCTTGAGACCAAGCAGTTACCGTAAATATATCATCTGTAATTCTCTCAAATCCCATTTATCCACAGAGTCATGTGAAGGCTAGAACTAAACATTGGCACCGGGAAGACGCATAACCTATAGGTTTCCACAAATCCTCTTTTTCCTCCAGTATAATAAATCCACTGAGCTATTATATGCTCTATAAACCTTAAACCAAACGTTGCCATCCTGAAGGGTGAGCATAGTTCCCAGTGAGAATATTGATGCTAACAGATTGAATGCCATGGAAACTGAGAAAGACCTAATTTAAACAGAAACCATTGCTATTTATTTATTTATTTAGATCAGTCTTCTAAACTCAGAGTGAGCAAGACTTTGAGGGCTTCTAAAAATAAGATTCATAATATTTAAAACCAATTGTGTTTTTCTGAATGTAGCGCAATGAATACTAAATTTTCTTTGCCACTTACTTCTTTCTTGCAGTGAATCAAGAAAAGACTTCACGACTATGAAATTCTTGAGGTTGGGCTTGAAAATTTTGTAGCGATTGGCAAAGTAGAGTTCCCAATCTTCACCTGCAGAATCATATACTTGTACAGCTGAAAGTTCTCTTGGAACCAGTTCAGAGATTATTTAATCAAGTCAAAGATTATTTTACTATACTGATCACTTTTCTCCAGGCATATGACATAGCAAGATGAATGTTGGTTTCACCTTCATTAATTTGAACAAAAGGGTGATTTGGTCCACAACATAATTAGCAAGAGTAGAATCAGTTGACTGGGGGGAAAATTGCTCAATTTTCACCCGGGGGACTGATAAATTACTAGGGGGCAATAGATTGTGAAACCCAGAGTGCAGTGGAGATGAGAGTCAAACTCCTCCTGCTACTTCATGGGGTCCATGGTTTAAGGCCTGGTTGCCAGTCAAAGGATAGTTCTTAGATGCCACCTACTGAGTCTCCCCACAAAAATGGACAAACAACAATCAGACTGGTAAAGAAGCAAATGTAGGCAAACTTCTGGGATCTTCTAAGAGTCGTATACTGTGGCCAAGCAGTTTCCACATAGCCCAGTGTTTAACACATGAACTGTGAAGTCAGACAAAGCTAGGTGTGAATCCTGAGTCTGCAACTACTTGTCATGTGACCCTGGAGAAGTTATTTAATATACCTGTGCTTCAGTTTACTCATCTTTAAAATAAGATAGTAAAACCTACCTTGGAAGACTACATTGAGGATTAAACAAAATAATATAACTGCGACAATGAATTCCTAGTTGCCTCAAAAGTTGAGCATGTAAGCACATATCATGTTACAATGGCTGACCTGGAATAGGGAACTCAAAGTACCTATTATTTTTTCTGCTTTTTAGCACAGGGTTGCAAACTTTTCTTACCAGCTGAGAACACTTAACAAATCATGGGACACAAGTCAAACCTCAGTAGCAGTTTTAGTCACTTCCACCTCCAGGTAACAACCTTGCAACAAATTACCCTTTCCCAAGCCTCAGTTTCCTCATTTATATGATGAAGGGGTTAGATCATCTCTAGGGGCCCTTTCAGCTCTAGTATTCTAGGTTCTTATGGTTTTATATCTAGAGATATAAACATGTAGAAACATTGTGTTACTGAGATTTTTAAAGAAGTGATAGAGACAAAGATGAGGGGGATAATTATTGGGAGTAGTGACGAGTTCAACCCTTAGGAATTCAAAGTGAAAGAGAAAAGAGTTACAGAATTCCCATAGGCTCTTCTAGGCAGGGAGTAAGGAAGCGAGTGTATGAGAGTTAATGACTCAACCTCAATCAGTTTCAGCGAAGACAAGAGATGATTGTTGGAGTGGGATATTTACCTCTCTCCACTCTTCTTGCCCACAGACATGGGAGACTCCTACAACTTATAACCCTGGGACCACTTGTGCCCTATTGAACGTTGATAGACTAGGACCATGGACTAATGAAATCTGGCTATGGCCAGGGGTTTGTTACAGAAGAAACTGTGATCCATGCACCAGGGCCAATTTGAATGCAAATTTACCCACTGTAGGTCTTGGCACGAAGTAAGAAACAGATTTGTTTCAACAGAACAGTCTTTCTATTTGCAAACATACCACTGTGTGCTGTGATCCTATTAGTTATCACAAGCAATGCAGCTCTGTGGGGCTGACTGCCTCCCTCCACGTACACACACACATGCAACCTCCACAGAATACTCAGACTGGTATCATGGAGGCAGCAGGTGGCAGTCCTCTACTTTGTAACTCAGAAAGAGTTCAGGGATTGGAGGCTATCTTCTGCTGAAAGCAAAACTATGGTCCTGAATATTTCTTGAAAAACCACTGTCTATTTTAAGGTTGATGGAAGGAATCAGATCTGCTCTTCACTAAGAGTAGGGCAGAAACCCTAGTTAATCCACTAATGGGAGGCAACATACTATGGTGGATGAGAGCACGGTTTCTGGAGACAAATTGCCTGAGCTTTCTTCCAACTCTGCCACTTATCAACTGTGTGACATTGGGCAAATTATTTCATATCACTGTGCCTCAGTTTCCTCCTAATGTAAAGTGAAGGTAATAGTAGAGCCTACCTCATGGGGTTGCTGAGAAAATCAAATGAATTAATATATATTAAGCAGTTATGACAGTGCCTAGCAGACTAAGTGCCATATAATTGTTTATTAAACAAAATAATCTTTATATGTTTGGCACTAAAGTTGTCTCAAAGTCAATATTAATTTAGCTGTTTTTCTCCTTTATTAAAAATCTGCAGCCTACTTACAGAGCACAAGTACTAATGGCCAAAATCAGTAAAGAGGGTTTTAAATAGCTTCACATTACTTTGAAATCCAAATTATAAATCCAGAAAGATCCATCTCACATAAGACACTTGTGTTGGTTAGGGTAGGATAACTTCCAGGACAAAAAGATCCAATATATACAACCAGCTCAAACACAATAGGAGTTTATTTCTCACTCATTTAGAAGCCCACATGGATGGTCCTCTTAGGCAGACAGCTCCCTTCTAAATGGAGAATTAGGAACCCAGGCTCCTTCTACCTATGGTTCCATCATCTTCAACACATGGCTTCCCAGGTCACTATGCTCCTCTGCAGCAGGTCAGTAAAAAGGAAAACTTTGGGACTTCTCTACAGGTATGTTTTTGTGATAGGTTTAATTCATACAAATTCCCCTTCCCTTTCTCCTTGAATTCTAGTTAGGGATCAACCATTCCAAAATAGGTCAGATGAAACAATTCCCGGCAGCACTTGTCAGTCCCATGGAGCCAGGCTTTGATGATGTGAGCCAATTCCAGCATCTCTTGAAAGCTGAGAATTTAAGCATGAACTGTTGATGTCATCCAGTCTTTATTGAGTGGCAACTGGCCAAGCTCAGTAACTCCAAAAATTATCTTTTCTTGGATGAAGAGCAACAGTTTCTGATCCTTTGTGTTTCTTCTTATCAAGATTCAAAAGTAAGGCTGGAAATGAATTCAAAGCAAAGCTCTTTTCAAAACCTCACTTTGATAGATAATATGAAGATAATTTGTTTAAAAGCAGAAATGAAATCTTCCAATAATGATTTTAAAATTCTCCTGGTATGATAAGATGTGTTTCGCCATTAGGTATGCTGTGGGTTTGAGGACTGATCTAGTTTGAACGTAGATCAGAGACATGGGCACACCTGAAATGTAAAGCCTGGTTCTCATGTAAAACAGAATAATGCTGTGAATGTGTGTGTGTGTTTGCATGTGTGTATGTGTGTAGGTATGTATGTTTATGTGTTTGTACATACATATATGAGTATGTATGTATATTGTGTAGGTATATGTATAGGTGTGTGCCTGTATCTGTGTATGTGTATATATGTGTATATGTATATGTGTTTATATGAGCATGTGCATCAGCATGTGTGAACATGTATTTGTGTCTTTGTTGGCATACATGTGTGTGCATGTGTGTATGCTAATGTATGCCTATGCATCTGTGTATGCATGTTTGTTGTGCATGTGTTTGTATATACATATATATGTATGCATATTTTGGCATGTATGTATATGTTAATATGTGTGTGTATATGTGTGTATTTTATGTTAGTGCATTGCATATTTACATATGCATATGTGTATATGTGTGTGCATAGGTATACATGTATTTAAATGTATTTGTAAGTTTGTATGCATGTTTCCTTGTGTATATGTGTTTGTATACCTGTGAATATGTGTGCAAGTATATATATGTATGTGTATATGTTGTGAATATGTGTATATTTATAGGTTTGTGTTTGCTTGTATAAATGGATCTATATATTTACATGTATAAGTATGCATATGTTTTCATGTGTACCCATCTGTGTATCTGTATATGTATGTGAGCGTTTATGTGTGTGTATATATATATTATACATACATGCACACACAAACACATGGAACAAGTTTCAAAAACATTTCCATCTCCAACATTCAATGCATTCATGTTTTTTATTCATTGCTGTCTCATTAATAAAATATCCAGGTCATGACTACATATCTTTTATCATCTATTAATGAGTTGCAACAACAGTGTGGAAAATACTGGTAGGATATAGTAACAGCAAATATTTCTTAAGCACTGGCTATATGCCAAGCATTTTACATATATTATTTCATTTAACACTCATAAAAATCTGATGAGGTAGGCACTGTTATTAGTTCCACTTTATGGATGAAACAAGAGAGTCATAAAAGGGTTGATTAACATGCCACAGCCAGAATTAACAAATTCATCGTGGTTCCTAAGCAGAGCCAGAATTTGAAGCAAAACAGTGTGGTTCCAATGCCCTAGCTCATAACCAATAGTCTACAATGTTCTGCCATCCATTTGTAAAGAGGCCTCTCTAATCCCCTTGTCTATGGTCCTTGTTAAAAGCATATTCCTCCCCCACACCTCCCTACTCTATTTTCCCACCTCCAGTGCCTGCTACAGGGGCCATAGCTGCCAGCCTCCATAACTTTGGCTACAAATACTCAAGATAATCTGGCACTGCTTTCTGAGTCGATGGGCACAGATGTCGTGGAATCAGATGCAGCTGTAAGAGGTAGTCATTATTCTTCAGCAAGTTTCATTACTATGATTTTTCCAGTAATAATTCTCCCCAAGTCTCTGGGCCCCAGTCAATCACAGGAATTGGAAGATGGGCCCCAGCAAATCAAATTGACTGAAATTTCCTGGCATGTCTGAATGAATTATGGGCATAAATCTATCACCTTTATGAGTCTTGTTTTGACATCTACTAAATGAAGGTCATAACTGCAGCCTTTATGAAGCCCTCCTTGCTGATTTCTGTTAATTTTCATAATTGACAACTGTCAACTGTTCTTTTTGTTCTTGTCTGTGTTTTGTGTGTGTGTGTATGTGTGTGTATGATTACTTTCTGTTTTTCATCTCCCTGACTAGATCACAAGCAACTCAAGGCCCAAATCATCCATCTCACTTCCTGGTTGTTTCCCAGCCAGCTGAGGGAAAGTGCTCTGCATACAAATGCTCCAGTGCAGCTGTGACTCCTTTGCTCATGTACTGAGCTCCTATCCTGTGCCTGGCACTGTGCTAGAACCTGTGGTTACAGAGAGCCAAAAACACATAGCCCCTACTATTAAGGAGCTGTGATTGTTAATACAGAGTGTCAATGTGATTGGATTGAAGGATACAAAGTATTGATCCTGGGTGTGTCTGTGAGAGTGTTGCCAAAGGAGATTAACATTTGAGTCAGTGGGCTGAGAAAGGCAGACTTACCCTTAATCTGGGTGGACAAAATCTAATCAGCTGCCAGCGCAGCTAGAATATAAGCAAATAGAAAAATGTGAAAAGGGAACTGGCCTAGCCTCCCAGCCTACATCTTTCTCCCATGATGGTTGCTTCCTGCCCTTGAACGTCAGACTCCAAGTTCTTCAGTGTTGGAGCTCATACTGGTTCTCCTTGTTTCTCAACATGCAGATGGCCTATTGTGGGACCTTGTGATCATGTCAGTTAATACTTTATATATATATATACACACACACACACACACACACACACATATATATATATGTGTGTGTGTGTATATATGTGTGTGTGTGTGTGTATGCCATTAGTTCTGTCCCTCTAGAGAACTCTGACTAATACAGATTTTGGTACCAGGAGTGGTTCTAGATGAACAGAATATTAAGGATGGTTTTAGGGTTTCTGGAGTTGGCTGTTTAATATGATTATACCCAAAAATGCAAAGGACTGTACTTCTAATAGTATGGAAAATACTGATAGTCCTTGGTGTGAACTGTTTAGAGAGTTATGCAAGATAAATAAATTTGACACTCCTGATTCATTGCTCATGAGAGGCAAGGAGTTTATTGACTCATTACATAATACCTTTGACCACATGTGGAGAACCAAGGAACATAATGAAGCTGGTTGGTTACTCCTAAGTTCAGTGGACAATGTGATGAAAGAAAATGATGAACTCAGGGATTTTATCTCCCAGCTTTAGAAGCAGATACTGAGCCTCAAATCTGCTAAGACTGTCCTAAGTGAGAGTCTTATCTCCTGTAGAGAAAGCACTGAAGTTGTGGAAAAGCAGACACAAGCTCTTATCATGCGAGTGGCTGACCTGCAACGAAAGGTGCATGCACAGCCTTGCCAGGTGCCTACTGTTAAAGTGAGGGCATTGATTGGAAAAGAATGGGACCATGCAACTTGGAATGGGGATGTCTGGGAGGACCCTGATGAAGCTGGGGACATTGAGTTTGTAAACTCTGATGAACCCTTTTTTGCCAGAAGCAGCAGCTTCCCCATCCCCAGTAGTAGTAACACCCCCTTCCCAACCCACGCTGCCATTATCCTTTCCACCTTTGTCTGAGGAGATAAACCCTGCTCTGCCTGAGGCAACAGTGCTGGCATCCCCTGAGGCAGTTGCCAGGCAAGATAATGTTGATTCTCCTCAGGAGGCACCCCCAACACCCCTGTTTACTTCTAGACCTGTAACTAGACTAAAGTCCAGGTGGGACCCCAGAGGTGAGGTTCTGAGTGTGACCCATGAGGAGATACACTACACTTGAAAAGAACTGTTTCAGTTTTCTCATTTATATAAACAGAAATCTGGAGAACAGGTATGAGAATGGATATTAAGCATGTGGGATAATGATGGAAGAAACACAGAGTTGGATCAGGCTGAATTTATTAATTTGGGCCCACTAAGTAGGGACTTTGCATTTCATGTTGCAGCTCGGGGAGTTAAAAAAGATTCTAACGGTTCATTTGCTTGGTTAGCTGAAATGTGGATTAAAAGATGGCCCATTGTAAGCAAGCTGGAAGTGCCTGATCTCCCTTGGTTTAAGGTAGAGGAAGGGATTCAAAGGCTTAGAAAGATCGGGATTGTGGAGTGGATTAGTCACTTTAGACCTACTCATCCAGCTGAGGGGTCCAGAAGTTACACCCTTGACCAATACCTTGTGAAATAGATTTGTGAGGGCAGCACCTGCATCTTTGAAGAGCCCTGTAATTGCTCTTCTCTGTATGTCAGATCTAACAGTGTGAACCACAGTCACTCAACTACAAAATTTAAATACAATAGGAATAATTGAATCCTGAGGTGGCAGGGGCCAAGTGGCGGCACTCAACTGTCAAAGGCAAGGTGGCCACAGCAACTGTAATGGTCAGCACAGACAAAGCAGCAATCAGAATAGTTTGATTCATGTAGAGGTCTGGCATTGGCTAATTGATCACAGTGTTCCTAGAAGTGAAATTGATAAAAAGCCTACTGCATTCCTACTTAATTTATACAAGCAGAAAACTTCTAGGTTGAATGGATAAAAGACTGATTTTAATTATAAAAACAGAGAATCACAGACCCTCGATCAGTTTCCAGACTTGACCCACTTTACAGATCCAGAACCCCTTGAATGAAGGGGAGGCTGGGTCCCCTTAAGGAAGAACCTCACTACACTACTGACTATTTATGCAGTGAATCTTTCTCCCATCCTTCCCCAAGAAGACTACTGGCCTTTCACCAGGGTAACTGTGCAATAGGGAAAGGGAAACGATCAGACATTTTGGGGACTACTGGACACTGGTTCTTTGCTGACGTTGATTCCAGGGGACCCAAAAGGTCATTGTGGTCCTCCAGTTAAAGTAGAGGCAATGGAGATCAGGTAATTAATGAAGTTTTAGGTCAGGTCTGACTTACAGTGGGTCCAGTGTGTCCCCAGACTCATCCTGTGGTCATTTCCCCACGGCCAGAATGCATAATTGGCATAGACATACTTAGCAGCTGGCAGAACCCCCATATTGGCTCCTTGACTGGTAGGATGAGGGCTAATTATGGTGAGAAAAGCCAAAAGTCAAATGGAAGCCATTACAGCTGCCTCTACCTAGAAAAATAATAAATCAAAAACAACATCGCATCCCTGGAGGGATTGTGGAGATTAGTGCCATCATCAAGGACTTGAAAGATACAGGGTTGGTGATTCCCACCACATCCCCGTTCAACTCTCCCATTTGGCCTGTGCAGAAGACAGATGGATCTTGGAGAATGACAGTGGATTATCGTAAGCTTAACCAAGTGATGACTCCAATTGCAGCTGCTGTACCAGATGTGGTTTCTTTGCTTAAGCAAATTAACACAGCTCCTGGTACCTGGTATGCAGCCACTGATTTGGCAAATGCCTTTTTCTCCATTTCTGTCCATAAGGCCCACCAGAAGCAATTTGCCTTCAGCTAGAAAGGCCAGCAATATACATTTACTGTCCTACCTCAGGGGTATATCAACTCTCCGGCTCTGTGTCATAATCTTATTAAGACAGACCTTGATCGTTTTTTGCTTCTGCAAGATATCACACTGGTCCATTACATTGATGACATTATGCTGACTGGATCGAGTGAGCAAGAAGTAGCAAACACACTGGACTTATCAAGGAGACATTTGCATGCCAGAAGATGGGAAATAAATCTGACTAAAATTCAGAGATCTTCTACCTCAGTAAAATTTCTAGGAGTCCAGTGGTGTGGGGCCTGTCAAGATATTCCTTCTGAGGTGAAGGATAAGTTGCTGCATTTGGCCTCCCCTACAACCAAGAAAGAGGCCAACACCTAGTGGGCCTATTTGGATTTTGGAGGGAACACATTCCTCATTTGGGTGTGTTACCCCAGCCCATGTATCAATTGACCTGAAAGGCTGCCAGTTTTGAGTGGGGTCCAGAACAGGAGAAGGCTCTGCAACAGGGCCAGGCTGCTGTGCAAGCTGCTCTACCATTTGGGCCATATGACCCAGCAGATCCAACAGTGCTTGAGGTGTCAGTGGCAGATAGGGTTGCTGTTTGGAGCCTTTGGCAGGCCCCCATAGGTGAATCACAATGGAGGCCTCTAGGACTTTGGAGCAAGGCCCTTCCATTTTCTGCAGATAACTACTCTCCTTTTGGGAGACAGCTCTTGGCCTGTTACTGGGTTTTGATGGAAACTGAAGGTTTGACTATGGGTCATGAAGTCACCATGCAACCTGAACTGCCTATCATGAACTGGGTGCTTTCTGACCCACCTAGTCATAAAGTCATAAAGTCAAAAATGCACAACAGCATTCCATCATCAAATGGAAGTGGTATATATGTGATCAGGCTCGAGCAGGTCCCGAAGGCACAAGTAAGTTAAACAGGGAAGTGGCTCAAATGCCCATGGTCTCCACTCCTGCCACCCGGCTTTCTATCCCCCAGCCTGCACTGATGGCCTCATGGGAGTTCTCTATGATCAATTGCCAGAGGAAGAGAAGACTAGGGCCTGGTTCACAGATGGTTCTGCATGATACGCAGGCACCACCCGAAAGTGGACAGCTGCAGCACTATAGCCTCTTTCTGGGATATCCCTGAAGGATAACGGTGAAGGGAAATCTTCCCAGTGGGCAGAACTTTGAGCAGTGCACCCGGTTGTGCACTTTGCATGGAAGGAAAAATGGTCAGATGTGCGATTATATACTGATTCATGGGCTGTAGCCAATGGTTTGGCTGGATGGTCAGGAACTTGGAAGAAGTATGATTGGAAAATTGGTGACAAAGAAATCTGGGGAAGAGGTATGTAGATGGGCCGCTCTGAGTGGTCAAAAACTGTGAAGATATTTGTATCCCATGTGAGTGCTCACCAACGGGTGATGTCGGCAGAGGAGGATTTTAATAATCAAGTGGACAGGATGACCCGTTCTGTGGACACCACTCGGCCTCTTTCCACAGCCACCCCTATCATCACCCAATAGGCCCATGAACCAAGTGGCCATGGTGACAGGGATGGAGGTTACGCATGGGCTCAGCAACATGAACTTTCATTTACCAAGGCTGACCTGTCTACGGGCATTGTAGAGTGCCCAATTTGCCAGCAGCAGAGACCAACACTGAGCCCTCAATATGGCACCCTTCCTCAGGGTGATCAGCCAGCTACCTGGTAGCAGGTTGACTATATCAGACCTCTTTCATCACGGAAAGGGCAGACATTTGTTCTCACTGGAATAGACACTTACTGCAGATATGGGTTTGCCTATCCTGCACGCAACGCTTCTGCCAAGACTACCATCCGTGGATTCATGGAATGCCTTATCCACCACCATGGTATTCCACACAGCACTGCCTCTGACCAAGGCACTCACTTTACGGCCAAAGAAGTGTGAAAGTGGGCCCATGCTCATGGAATTCACTGGTCTTACCATGTTTGCCATCATCCTAAAGCAGATGGAGTGACAGAGCAGTGGAATGACCTTTTGAAGTCACAATTACAATGTCAACTAGGTGACAATACTTTGCAGGGCTGGGGCAAAGTTCTCCAGAAGACCATGTATGCTCTGAATCAGCATCCAATATACGGTACTGTTTCTCCCATAACCAGAATTCACAGGCCCAGGAATCAAGGGGTGTGAGTGGAAATGGCACCACTCACCATCACCCATAGTGATACACTAGCAAAATTTTTGCTTCTTGTTCCCAAGACATTACGTTCTGCTGACCTAGAGGTCTTCTAGAGGGAGTAACACTGCCACCAGGAGACCCAACAACAATTCCATTAAACTGGAAATTAAGATTGCCACGTGGACACTTTGGGCTCCCTCTAAATTTAAGTCAACAAGCTAAGAAGGGAGTTACAGTGTTGGCTGGGGTGACTGACACAGACTATCGAGAAGAATTCAGTCTACTACTCCACAACGGAGGTAAGGAAGAGTATGCATGGAATACAGGAGATCCATTAGGGCGTCTCTTCCTCTGTGATTAAGGTCAATGGGAAACTACAACAGCCCAATACAGACAGGACTACAAATGACCCAGACCCTTCAGGAATGAAGGTTTGGGTCACTCCACTAGAAGAAAAACCACAACCTGCTGAGGTGCTTGCTGAAGGCAAAGGGAATACAGAATGACTAGTAGAAGAAGGTACTCATCAATACCAGCTATGACCACGTGACCAGCTGCAGAAACGAGGACTGTAATTGTCATGAGTATTTCCTCCATCTTTTGCTAAAGCCATGTTTGTGCATGCATACACATGTATTAAGAAAATATCTTCATTTTATTTTCTTTCTCCTTTATCATGTGACATAAGATTTATTGACTTTACATCAATATTTAAGTATTGTTAACTTTATGTATAGTATTTGGGTTGGGGATTGGTGTAATTTCTGGTTATATGAAGGATAGTTGTATTAGGTTAGGCATAATTATGGCCTTATTATTTTCTTTATTTGAAGATTATGTATGATCTCAGGAGATGTGTATAGGTTCGAGTTGACAAGGGGTGGACTCCTGAGGCAGGCGAATCACTTGAACCTGGGAGGCAAAGGTTGCAGTGAGCTGAGATTGTGCCCTTGCACCCTGGGCAACAGAGCAAGACTCCATCTCAAAAAAAAAAAAAAAAAAAGTGTTTGAAAACTTCTAAGAAGGAGGGTGACATGACCTGATTTACATTTATAAAGGATCATTCAGGCTGCTATTGTAGAAAAACTAATGGATTGTAGGCATAAGAGTGACCATGTAGAGTGACCAGAGAGACCAGTTAGGAGGCTATTGGCTGTGGTCCAGGTTAGAGGTTATATGTACAAAAATTGTATGAGTATATACAACATACATACATGTAATCACATTCTGTATATGTTTTCAAGATGGAGACAATTTGGTTTTCTTTGTGAGAGTAAGAATTGAAGAAAAGAGACATATGCTATCCCAAAAGAACATAATATCACTCAACTTTGAGTGAATCACGACAATTAACCATCAGACTGAACAATTCTAAAGTGGTTTAGAAAGGAAGTCTTTAAGCAAACAGGCTTGAAGAGGGGATATTAAGGTAGAGGTATGATCATGTTCTACAATGATATTTGATGACACTGAGGGTGATGGTGATAATGACGATAACGGATAGAGTTTGCAAATAGTGAGGTAATGATCTGGCAGTGGCTTGATGGAAAAAGCTACCCCTCATGTGAGAAAATGAAGAACATGAAGAATATGGTGAATACTCTCAACCCTGCCCAAACCTCAATTACTAAGAGTAAGATCATACCCATTCTCATTGTTTTTTAAGTATGGAGCCACAGAGCTGGTGAGCCTTCTTACAGCGTAGCAAAGCTAAAATTAACAACAACAACAAAAATGCTTGTTTTTAAGCTTCTTACACTTTCCTAGCATGTGTGGTATTGTACTGCTGCCAGTTCAAAGATTTTGATACTTAACAATTGCCTTTAGATTTGAAAGGTCCATTCATCAATCAAGGTTTAATCTCAGCTGTGAGCCAACACTAAATTGAGTATTGTATAATATGCTTTACATGCTTAAACAAGCACATGAGATCCTGGTCCCAAGATTAAAGATGAAGATGCAGGGCTGGTTGTGCATTCAAGAGCCCCAGGCAAGGCTAATTATGACCTATTTTCACCTGGTTAGAAAGACAAACATTTTGCTGGATTCAGGGTTCTAAGGACACAGGACGAAAAAAAAAAAAAAAAAAAAAAAACAACAACAAAGAGCTCCACACTGGCTCTTTGAATATCTTGAAATCATTATTTTAACAAAAACTATTTAGTGGACTTGAGCTTGATGAATGGGACATACTGATGGAATTGGGGCAATTCCCTTCAGAGGGGTCATGCCCAAGCCCAATAACACACTTAATTTACCAAGCCACTAGCAAACATCAGTAGAAGAATAAGGAAGAGTGGAAGAAAAACTTGCAGCAGCAAAAAAAAAAAAATTTCTTTTTAAAGTGTGTAATATATATTGTATAATATTCATTTTAGCATTGGCTCACAGCTAAAACCTTGACTAATGAATGAATCTTCTTTCTTAACTTTCTATAGATGCTTGCCCCATTGTCAAAAGTCTGTATGTTGGGAGACTACTCTTTGAAAATATGGAAAAGTGGGTTGGTACTTGAAAGTAAAGCATGTATTCTTAACAGAACCTAAAGAATTATCAAATTGTCAGCAGCCTCAGCCATTGAAAATGAGAACACCTTCCTCTGAAAAGGTTGACCTTCTATCAGAAAATCCACCACCACATGGTTGATGTCAATATGATGGTAGAGATGATAGAAAGCAGTAGGTTGCATGGGAAAAAGAGCACAGGTTTTTAAGGCACAGAGATCTGGGCTCTGATTCTGGCTCATTTAATAATTATTACCAATGTAACTTTACCCTTTCTGAGCCTGTTTTCTCATCTGTAAAATGGTAAAGACACAACAGTTATAGGATTGTTGCAAAGATTACAGGAGATATACATGTAATATGTGTAGTATGTAATAATCATAAAAGTTAGTATTTATTACATACCAAATGTATTGATTTATCTATGCATTCATTCATTCAAATATTTGAGTGCTACCTAAGGGCCAGATACTTTTATTGCTGCTGGAGATGTAGCAGTGGACAACTTTTCATAGTTACATTATTTGATTTAATTATCAGAATAATCCTGTGTGGTAGGTATTTATTATCCCCATTCTACAGAGAAGGAAAGAGGCTTAAAGATCTTAAATAACTTTAAATCACTTCAAAACAGTTTTCACCAATGTTTACGGACAACCAAATGTATGCTGGTCACAGAGCAAGTAATGGCAGGACAGAGATTCCCACCGATCTCATCCTGACTCCAATACCATATTCTTCCCACTGTATACGACTTCAGTAACTGCTACTTTTCCTTCCCTTTTTCACAGTAGCTTTGCATATTTGGATAATATGATTGCAAAAGCAAAAAAATGCCATGTTGAGGGTGTGGACCATGTATCAGATCCTGCTCAAAGGAGGCGCTGGTTGCAGGGCACTGTGTGCTAATGACAGAGTCCCTTGGGGGCAATACTGTGTTCTTCTCTGGACCTTTCCATTAGTGAGATCGTTCACAAACTGTAACTGGTACTGACACAGGTGACCAGAATGCTGGGGGATGTGATAGACATGGACTTGCTGCACCCCTGCAGGGAGTGTGATCGCACACAGGCTCCAGCTGTCACCTCCTTCATGGTCCACCTCAATTGCAGAGCCAGTTGGTCTCAGGTAATGCCCACAAAAAAAAATGTGATGCAATATAATGACTTTCTCAAGGCTGTCATTATCTGATGACTGAGCAAGGTTGGTGAGGGGTGATAAGTTTAAAGGCCTGGCCATTTCAGCCTGTCTGGGAGCAACTGTGAAGGGCAACATTTGTTCCAGAGTTCCTCATTAGGTTGGCCAAGGTTTTTCAGGACTACATTACACATTGACTCCTCCATCAAATCAATCATGCTTCCTTTCAAAGGTGTTGGTCCCTAAACAATATCCTGTACTCTAAACTCCATCTCAGTGTCTCCTTCCAGAACATGCAGCATGTGGAAAATAGTGCCAAGAATGATCAGCATTAGCAGGTAATAAGATTGGACTTTGGAGATGGATCACTTACTGCCAGGCTGGCAGTGAGAAGCCCCTCACCAGTGACAGGTGGAACACAGACAGCTCCTGGTCCAAGGTGCTGGTCCAATTGTTAAAGCTTTCATCAAAATTGGGAGAGTGGTCTCACAGGAAGGAAGGTTCTGGTGGGAAAAATGTATCAGACTTTTACGGAGGAAACAGTAGATGTTACTAAACCTTGGGAGTCTATAGACGTAACGTGAACCCAGGAGGCGGAGCTTGCAGTGAGCCAGGATCGCGCCACTGCACTCCAGCTTGGGCGACAGAGCAAGACTCCGTCTCAAAGAGAAAAAAAAAAAAAAAGAGTTAGTTCTCCATACTATTGTGGGAAGACAATACAGAATTCTCTACCCAAAAGGCAAGGTACCCACCACGATATCTGCCCCACAACACTTCTCCTGGCAACAAGACCTATGATTAGGGATAAGGTGAACCATAACCCAGCTGGAAAGGTGTTGGGCTTGATGAGGGAGGAAAGGAATTATACCCAAAGAAGTTCTAAGAACCAGTCAGCATGTCCCAGCACATGCTCAGGGAGGAACACATGAGACTGGATTCTGAGAGTGTTTGATCAAAGGGATGTATATCAGAAAATTGGATACAGAGTCCATGGACTTGTGAGTGTTCTCCAGAGGTGCAGGATTTAACATCCTGGTGAGGACTCCAAGATATAGTGTGAACTTCCAATGGAACAGCTCCTAAAAGCAGGGGAAAAGTGATGGCCCATACTGAAAGAAGTTGAAATGCCAAAGCACATGATGGAAAGAAGATGCAAAGGCTCAGAGAAATAGGCATGGCAGAGTGATCTACTGTATACAGCTGAGAGAGACTCATCAGATGATTATGTTCCACAGGATGGATCTGGATACACACAATATACCAAGGCCATAAAGAACACTCTGATAAGAGAGGCACCAGCTTCACTTAAGAAGTTCAGTTACGTATCTGCTCTGCAGACTAGGGTTTAGAGTAGGACAGCCAGTAAATAATTTAGCTTGCTGATAGCAAGGTGTATGAGAAGATGCCAAAACTATAGAGGTCAAGTAGTGAAGCTTAAATGCCCAAAGCCACAAGGACACAATTGCCACAATGCCTGACAAGGTTAGAGTGGCGGTCAATAGAGTCTGATCTGTAAGAATGTTATGGAGATAGCTCACAGAATATAAGATCTTACAGGCAAAATAGATGAGCATGGAACAAGAAATTAAGACTGGATGACTGGGACAACAAAAAAAGCAACTCCAATAAAAAAAAAAAAAAATCATGATTCCTGGCCCAATTTCTAAACCTAAGCCAATTTTATGACCTGGATTAATGGGGTAAAGTGGCTGGATCCACAAGAGGAAGGTCTCTGCAAAATCATGGCAAGTATACACAATAATAATTCCCTCGGTCCTTTCCCAAAGAGCATTACAGTCATTTACTCAGATACAGGTATGCTGGGGAAAAAGAATGCCTGGACATTTCAAGGACTCCTGGACCATGGGACTGAATCAACATTATCATCAAGAGATCAGAAGGATCATTATCATCCCCACTGCTACAGTGAAAAAATAAAAGGGCTAGGTAATATATAGATTCCTGGCCAGAGTCTAGCTTACAGTAGATCCACTAGATTTGTGGACACACTTGATAATCATTCCCACCTTGTCCAAATGTGTAAGATTGACATATTTAGCAGTTCAAGCAATGGCTATGTTGGATCCTTGGACTACGGAGCAAGAGCCATCACAGTGAGGAGGGGCAGATGGGAGCATCTGAAACTGCCTCTCAGGCAAGATAGTAATTAAAAAACAATATTGCATCATGGAATAGGAAGGAAGATGTCAGAAATTAGTGCCACCCTTAAAAATCTAACAAATGCAAGTGTGGTGGTCCCGATCAAATCTCCATTAAATTTACCAGTCTGGCCCTGCAGAAACCCAATGGTCCCTGAAGGATAACTATAGATTACACTAAATTTAACCAAGTAGTAGTTCTGAATCATAACCACTTTCCCAGATGTGGATCTTTTGTTTTGTTTTGTTGATTTTTGATTTTGCTTTAATAATTTTGTTTATTCATTTGTTAATTTTTGTATTTAAAGTTTAGTGGGTACATAGCAGGTGTATATATTTATGAGTTCATGAGATGTTTTAATACAGGTATGCAAAGTGTAATAATCACATCATGTAAAATGGGGTATCTGTCCCCTCAGGTATTTATCCTGTGTTATAAACAATTCAATTATACTTTTAGTTATTTTTAAATATACAATTAAATTGTAATTGACTATAGTCACCCTGTTGTGCTGTCAAATAGTAGGTCTTATTCATTCTTCCAAACTATTTTTTGTACCCATTAATCATCTCCACCTCCCCCAACCCACCCACTACCCTTGCCAGCCACTGGTAACCATCCTTCCACTCTCTACTTTCATGAGTTCTGTTGTTTTGATTTTTAGATCTCACAAATAAGTGAGAACATGCAATATTTGTCATTCTGTGCCAGGCTTATTTCACTTAGCATAATGACCTCCAATTCCATCCCTGTTTTTGCAAATGACAGAATCTCACTCTTTTTTATGACTGAATAGTACTTCATTGTGTATATGTACCATATTTTCTTTATCCATTCATCTGTTGATGACAGGTTGCTTCCAAATCTTAGCTATTGTAAACAGTGCTGCAAAAAATGTGGAAGTGCAGATATCTCTTCCATATACCGATTTCTATTCTTTTGGGTATATGCCCAGCATTGAGATTGCTGGATCACACGGTAGCTCGACTTTTAGTTTTTTGAAAAACCTCCAAACTATTCTCCATAGTAGTTGTACTAATTTACGTCTTCACTTTGTTGATTGTTTTCCTTGCTGTGCAGCTTTTTAATTTGATGTAATCCTACTTGTCCATTTTGGTTTGGTTGCCTGTGCTTGTGGAGTAATATCCAAGAAATTTTTGTCTAGACCAATGTCCTAGAGAGTTTCCCTGACGTTTTCTTGTAGTAGTTTCATAGTGTGAGGCCTTAGATTTAAGTCTTTAATCCATGTTTACTTGAGTTTTGCATATGGCAAGAGATAGGGGTCTAGTTTGATTCTTCTGCATATGGATATCCAGTTTTCCCAGCACCATTTATTGAAGAGATTCTCTTTTCCCCAATGTATGTTCTTGGCATCTTTGTCAAAAATGAGTTCATTAAAGGTATATAGATTTGTTTCTGCGTTCTCTATTCTGTTCTATTGGTCTCTGGGTCGGTGTTTATGCCAGTACCATGTTGTTTAGTTACTATAGCTCTGTATTATAATTTGAAGTCAGGTAAGATGTTACCTCTAGCTTTGTTATTTTTGCTTAGGATAGCTTTGGCTATTCTGGGTCTTTTGTGGTTCCATATGAGTTTTAGCATTGTTTTTCTATTTCTGTGAAGAATGTCTTTGTTATTTTGATAGGAATTGCATAAAATCTGTAGGTTGCTTTGGGTAGTGTCAACATTTTAACAATATTTATTCTTCCAATCTTTGAACATAGAATATATTTCCATTTTTTGTGTCCTCTTTACTTTTTTATCAGTGTTTCATAATTTTCATCATAGAGGTCTTTCATTTCTTTGGTTAAGTTAATTCCTAGGTATGCAATTTTATGTGTGGTTATTGTAAATAGGATTACGTTCTTGATTTCTTTTTCAGATTATTCACTATTGGCATATAGAAATGCTACTGACTTTCGTATGTTGATTTTATATCCTGCTACTTTAGTGAATTTGTTTATAAGTTCTAATAGTTTTCCTGTGGAGTCTTTAGGTTTTTCCAAATAGCCATATCATCTATAAACAAAGATAATTTGACTTATTTCTTTCCAATTTTGATTCCATTCATTTCTTTCTCTTGCCTGATTGCTCTAGCTAGGATTTCCAGTAGTGTGTTGAATAACAGAGGTAAAGGTGGGCATCCTAGTCATGTGCCAGGTCTTAGAGAAAAGGCTTTCAGTTTTTTCCCCTTCAGTATGTTACTAGCTGTGTGTCTGTCATATATGTCTTGTATTATGTTGAGGTATGTCCCTTCTACCCTCAGTTTTTAAGGGTTTTTATCATGAATGGATATTGAATTTTATCAAATGCTCTTTCAGCATCAATCAAAATAATCATATAGTTTTTGTCCTTCATTCTGTTAATATAAAGTATCACATTGATTGATTTGTGTATGTTGAACCATCCTTGCATACTTAAGGTAAATCCCACTTGGTCGTGATGAATGATCTTTGTAATGTATTGTAATGTATTGCTGAATTCAGTTTGCTAGTATTTTGTTGAGGATTTTTGCATCAATATTCATCAAGATACTGCCTTGTAGTTTTTGGGTTTTGAGGTATCTTTCTCTAGTTTTGGTATCAGGATAATACTGTCCTCGTACAATGAATTTGGAAGTATTTCCTCCTACTTCATTTTTTCAGAATATTTAGAATATGGTTGGTTCTTCTTTAAATGTTTGGTAAAATTCAGTAGTGAAGCCATCTTTTCCAGGACTTTTCTTTGCTGGGAGACTTTTTATTATGGCTTCAATTTCATTATTTTTTATCGATAGGTTCAGATTTTGGATTTCTTCCCAGTTTAATCTTGGCAGGTTGTATGTCTCTAGGAATTTATCCATTTCTTCTAGATTTTCCAATTTGTTGGCATATAGTTGTTCATAGTAGCAACTAATGATCCTTTGAATTTTTGTCATATCAGTTGTAATGTCTCCTTTTTCATCTCTAATTTTATCAATTTGGATATTCTCTCTTTTTTTCTTAGTCTGGCTAAAGGTTTGTCGATTTTGTTTCACAATTTAAAAAACCAATTTTTTGTTTCATTTCTCTTTGGTATTGTTTTCTTCATTTCAAATTTATTTATTTATGCTTTCATCTTTATTATTTATTTTCTTCTACTAATTTTAGGTTTGGTTTTCTCTAGTTTTTCTAGTTCTTTAAGATGCATTATTAGATCATTCATTTGAAGTTTTTCCTCTTTTTTGATGTAGGGACTTATAGCTTTAAACCTCCCTCTGAGTACTGCATTTGCTGTATCCCATAGGTTTTGGTATGCTGTGTTTCCATTATCATTTGTATGTAGACATTTTTCATTTTCCTGCTTAATTTCTTCATTGACCCACTGGTCACTCCAGAGCATAATGTTTAATTTCCATGTATTTGTATACTTTCCAAAATTCCTAGTTATTGGTTTCCAGTTTTATTCTACTGTGGTAAGAGAAGATGCTTGATATTAGTTCAATTTTTTGGATGTTTTAAGACCTATTTTGTGACAATCTATGGTCTATCCTTGAGAATAATCCATGTGTTGAGGAGAAGAATGTGTATTCAGCAGCTGTTGGATGAAATGTTCTTTAAATATTTATTAGGTCCATCTAGTCTATAATGCAGACTAAGTCCAACATTTCTTTGTTGATTTTGTGTCTGGAAGAACTGTTCAGTGCTTAAAAGTAGGATATTGAAATCTCCAGCTCTTATTGTATTGGGCGTCCTCTCTCTCTCTTTAGCTGTAGTAATAGTTCCTTCACATATCTGGGTACTCTAGTGTTGTGTGCATATATACTTATAATTCTACATCCTCTTGCTGAATTGACCCCTTTATCATTTTATAGTGACCTTGTCTCTTCTTACAGTTTTTGTCTTGAAATCTATTTTGTCTAATATAAATGTAGCTACTCCTGCTCTTTTTAGCCTTCCGTTGGCATGGAATATCTTTTTCCATCCCTTTATTTTCTATCTATTGGTGTCTTTATAGGTGAAGTGTGTTTCTTGGGAGTAGCAAATCAATGGGTCTTGTTTTTTTTTTAATCCATTCAGCAAGTCTTTGTCTTTCAATTGGAGAGTTTCAACAATTTACATTCAATGTTGATAAGTAAGGACTTACTTCTGTCATTTTGTTATTTGTTTTCTGGTTTTGTAGTCTTCTTTTCTTTCTTTCCTTCCTGTCTCCCTTTTAGTGAAGGTGACTTTCTCTGGGGATGTGGTTTTGTCTCTTGCTTTTTATTTTTTGTGTATTCATTGTATGATTTTTGGTTTGAGATTACTATGATACTTGCAAATACTATCTTGTAACCCATTATTTTAAGCTGATAACCCTGTTTGCATAAACAAGCAAAAAGAAAGCTCATACTCTATCACTTTTGACCCCCTACTTTTTCACTTTTTGTTGTTTCTATTTATACCTTATTATACTGTCTATGTCTGCAAACGTTATTGTGTTTATTATTTTTGACTGGCTCATAATTTAATGTTTCTACTTAATAGTTTACACAACACAGTTACAGTGGTATAGTAATCTGTGTTTTTCTGTGTATTTACCAATAGCAGTGAGTTTCATACCTTCAGGTGATTTCTTATTGCTCATTAACATCTTTTTCTTTCTAATTGAAATATTCCCTTTAGCATTTCTTGTAGGACAGGTCTGGTATTAATGAAATACCCCAGTTTTTGTTTGTCTGGGAAAGTTTTTATTTCTTCTTCATGTTTGAAGGACATTTTCACCAGATATGTCTAGGGTAAAAGTTTTTTTTTCCTTCAGCACTTTATATCATGCTACTCTCTCCTGGCCTGTAAGGTTTTCACTGAAAAGTCTGCTTCCAGATGTAATGGAGCTCCATTTTATGTTATTTGTTTATTTTCTCTTACTGCTTTTAGGATTCCTTCTTTATCCTTAACCTTTGGGAGTTCTACTCCAAAAGTTCTACTTTCTACTCCTATCTCTTTCTCCACTTCCTCTTTAAGGCCAATGACTCTTAGATGTACCCTTTTGAGGCTTTCTGAATCCTGTAGGAGTGCCTCATTGTTTTTTATTATTTTTTCTTTTGTCTCCTCTGTATTTTCAAATAGCATAACTTCAAGCTAATTCTTCTGCTTAATCAATTCTGCTACTAAAAGACTCTGATGCATTCTTCATTATAGAAATTACATTTTTCAGCTTCAGAATTTCTGCTTGAATCTCTTTAAGTATGTCAATCTCTTTGTTAAATGTATCTGATAGCATTTTTAATTCCTTCTCTGTGTTCTCTTGAATTTCTTTGAGTTTGCTAAACACAACTATTTTGAATTCTCAGTCTGAAGGGTCATACTTCTGTTTCTCCAGAATTTGTCCCTGGCTTCTTATTTAGTTTATTTGGTGAAGTCAAATTTTACTGGATTGTATTGATCCTTGTAGATGTTCTTTGGTGTCTGAGTATTGATGAGTTAGGTATTCATTGTAGTATTCTCAGTCTTATTTGTAGTTGTCCTTCTTGGGAAGGCTTTCCAGATATTCAAAAGGACTTGGGTGTTGTGATCTAAGCTGTATCTGCTTTAGGGGGCACTCCAGCCCAGTAATGCTGTGGTTCTTAGAGGCTTGTTGAGGGACCGCCTTGATGGTCTTGGACAAGTTCCAGAATAATTACCTAGATTACTAGACAGAGACTCTTGTTCTCTTCCAGTACTTTCTTCCAAAGGAACAGAGTCTCTCTCTCTCTCTCTCTCTTTCTGTGTGTGTGTGTGTGTGTGTGTGTGCGTGTGTGTGTGTTCTGAGCTACCTGGAGCTGGAGGTGGTGTGACACAAGAACCCCTGTGGCCACCACCACTAGGACAGCACTGGGCCAGACCTGAAACCAGCACAGCACTGGGTCTTGCCCAAGGCCTACTGTAACAAATCCCTGGCTATGGCTTATGTTCACTCGAAGCCCTGAGGCTCTACAATCAACAGGTGGCAAAGCCAGCCAGGCCTGTGTCCTCCCCTTCAGAGTGATGATTTCCTCCAGGCCCTGAACTTGCCCAGGGTTGCTGTCCAGAAACCAGGGACTAGTCAAAAACCTTTCAAGTCTACCTGGTGTTCTATTGTACTGCTGCTGATCTGACACTGAAACCACAACACACAGTCCTTCCCACTCTTCTCTTAATTTTCCAAGGGCAGAGAAGCCCCACCCCATGGCCACCACTACCACAGGCCTATCGGGAGTACTGCCAGACTAATCCCAATGTTCCCTTAAGGCCCAAGATCTCCTAAGTCAGATTCTGGTGAAAGTTGCCTGGCCTGGGACTCAACCTTCAAAGCTGAAGTCTCCCCTCTGGCACAGAGGAGCCCCAGAAATTCTGTCCAAGAACCAAGTCCTAGAATTGGGAGCCCCAAAAGCCTGCTTGGTGCTCTTACAGCCCTGTGGCCGAGCTGGTACCTAAGGTGCAAGACAAAGTCCTCTTTGCTTTTCCCTCTGCTTTTCTCAGGCAGAAGGAGTCTTGCTCCATAGCCACCATAGCTGGGAAAGCGCTGAGTCTCACCTGAAGCCAGCAAGTCTCAGAGGCTCACCCAAGGCCCTCAACATAATACCTGGGTATTACTGCTTGTTATTCTGGATTCAAGGGTTCTTCAGTTAGCAGCTGATAAATCCTGCCAGGACTGAGTCCTTCCCTTCAAGATAACAGGTTCCCTTCTGAACCAGAGTGTGTCTAGAAATGTTGTCCTGGAGCTAGGGCCTGGAAAGGGGGTCTCACAACTCTAACCAGTGCCCTATTTTGCTGTGGCTGACCTAGTATCCAAGATGCAAGACAAAATCTTACCCACTCTTCCCTCTCTTACCTTCAAGCAGATGGAAAGAGTCTCTTTTGGAGCTGCAAGCTGTGTAGCCTGGGGTTAGGGGAAAAGTAATGATAGCACTTCCTTTGCTGCACTGGTTGGTGTCTTAGTATGTTGTATGCCCCTCAGTCCAAAACACTAGAACTCACCTAGGAGTCGCAGTCCTTGTGGCCTAGACGCCTTTCAACTTTATTTGGGACCCCAGAACACTTTAGCCTGTAGTGACAAGGGTTGCAGGAACTCAAGTTTGGATGGCTGGGATTGGCGAGTCCCCTCTGGCTAGGGCTGGTTTAAATGCTCCCTTCATGGGTAGTCATCAGCTGAGTTTGGTCTGGTTTTGTTTTCTGTTATAATAAGGCAGCACTGATTTCAATGTCTCACAAATGCTGTGATCTCCCCCTCCCCACCACAACAAAACTCTCCACACAATGTTGCCACTGCCAAAGGATGGGGGATGGGTGGCATTGGCAATTCAAAACTATTTTTCCTACCACTTTAGTGCCTCTTTCAGTAATATGAGGTTAAAACCAGGTACTGTGAGTGTTCACCTGATGTTTGGTTCTTACAAAGGTGATTTTTGTGTGTGTAGATGGCTGTTAAATTGGTGTCCTAGGTTGGGGGGGCTATGATCAGTGAAACCTTATATTCTGCCATCTTGCTCCTCCCAACCTGATGTGGATCCTTTTTGGAACAAATTTACATGGCCTCTGTACACAGGTTGTAGCTGTTGATTTGACAAATGCATTATTTCCCAATCAGAAAAGAGGATCACAATAATCTTGAATTCACATGGAAATGTCAAAAATATGCATATACACATATATTTGAATATATTTGAATATATATACATATAGTTTTGATGCAGGGCAGGGCTAGTTAACTCTCTTGCTATTTGTCATAATATAGCACAAAAAAAGTCTAGATCATTTGGGCATCCCATAGAACACTGCACTGATTTATTATGTCAGTAATATTACGTTAATTGGGATGGATGAGGAAGAGGTACCAAGTGTGTTGGAGGCCTTGGTAAAACACATATGCTCCAGAGGGTGAGAGATAAACTCAATGAAGATTCAAGGCCTGCTACATCTGTAAAAATGTTTAGTGGTCCAGTGTTAAGGATCATGTTTGGACATCCCCTCCAAAGTAAAAGACAAATTGTTCTATCTTGCACCTGCAGCCACGAAGAAAATAAAACATATAACAGAACTCTTCAGGTTTTAGGGCACCACATTCCACACCTAGGAATACATCTCCAGTTCCTATGTTAGGTGATATGAAAATCTATCACCTTTGAGAGGGAGGCTTAGAGTAAGGAAAGCATTTTGCAACTATTAGTGCAAGCAGTACTGCCTCTGGGGTCATAAGATTCAGCAGATCTATGGTGTTGGAGGTATCAACGGTGACAAACAATGCCATGGACAGGTTCTAGCAAACCCCAGTGGGAAAAATACAAAACAAACCACTGAGATTCTGTAGCAAGCCCATTCACCACAGTAGTGTAGATCTTTAAACTTTAAAACAAACAAACAAAAACCTCATGATGTGCTACTGGGCCCTGGTAGAGACAGAACGTCTGAATATTAAATGCCAAGAGACCAAGAGCCTAGAATTTCCCCTATGGGCTGGCTTCTATCAGATATACCAAGTCACAAGATTAGGTGGGCCTACCAACAATTCATCCTAAGAAGGAAGAGGTATGCTTTAGATTAAGCATGAGTAGGGCTGGTGTACCAGTGTGATGCATGAGCAGGTAGCACTGATCCCAATGGCATCTGCCACCGTTGCCCCAGACCTCTCTCTTAGCTGCCATTTATGACTGTATCACCACCTGATAGAGGAGGAAAAAACCTGAGCGTATCCATATGTGAGTGTATGTGGGTGCTAGCCAAAAATGGGCAACACCTGTGATACGGCCTCACTCAATGATGGCCTTGAAAGACATTGGCTAGGAAAAATCCTTTCAATGGGCAGAGTTTTGGACCATGTAGCTGGCTGTCCACTTTCTATGGAAGAAGAAATAGCAGATGGTCAGGCTGTCTACTTGGTTAGAGGCCTAGAAAGAGAAAGACTGGAATATAGGGGACAAGGAGATAGAAGCATATGAATGGGCATATGGGAGTGAGGACAAAGTGTGAAGATATTTGTATCACACATTAATATCCACCAGACCACCAGAAAGCATCTACCATGGAAGAGGCACTGAAGAACCAAGTTGACAAAATGACCGAGCCAGTTGACCTTAGTCAGCCTTCAGTATCAGACATTCCCCAAACTGGCACAATGAGCACATGAATGGAGTAGACATGGTGACAGAGATGAAGGTTGCTGATATGGTTTGGCCGTGTCTCTACCGAAATCTCATCTTGAATTGTAGCTCCCATAATTCCTATGTGTCGTGAGAGGGACCTGGTGGGAGGTAATTGAATCAAGGGGTGGGTCTTTCCCATGCTGTTCTTGTGATAGTGAATAAGTCTCATGAGATCTGATGGTTTATAAAAGGGAGTTCCCCTGCACATACTCTCTTGCCTGCCATCATGTAAGATGTCCCTTTGCTTCTCCTTTGCCTTCTGCCATGATTGTGAGGCCTCCCCAGCCATGTGGAACTATGATCCCATTAAACCTCTTTCCTTTATAAATTACCCAGTTTTGGGTATGTCTTTATTAGCAGCATGAGAACAGACTAATACAGTTACACATGGGTCCAACAGCATAGACTCCCACTTAAGAAGGTTGATCTAACTCTTGCTGCCTCCTAATATTCAACTTATCAGCAACAGAGACAAACACTGAGCCCCTACTATGGCACTATTCCTTAAAGAGTTCTATTGGCCAACTGGTGGCAAGTTAACCGCAGTAAGCCCTCATTACCTGGGAAAATCAGTGGTTTATTCTTACAAGAACAGTATGAGTTCACCTTTCCTGTCCACAGGACCACAGTTAGCACTACTCTCTAAAGGCTTTGGAGTATTTGATTCATCAACATGAGGTTTCACACATCATATTAGACCAGGAGACCCACTTAACAGCACAATATGTGTGGGAGTGGGACAATGACCATAGGATCCACTAGTTGTATAACATCCACAACCTGCTGACCTAACAGCATTGGAATAACCCGCAGAAGGCACAGTAAAGCACCAGCTCAGGGAAACATTTAGTGAGGAGTTGGAAACTTCCTTCAGGATGCCATAGATTGAATTGAATCAGAGACTTCTATTTGGTGCTGTGACCCCAACAGAAAGAATACACAAGTCTGGGAAGCAAGAAGTAGAAGCAAATGTGACCCCACTTATTATGGAATAAATAGTGTCCCTCCACAATTCCTATGTGGAATTCCTAATCCCCAGTACATTGGATGTGACCATATTTGGAGACACAATCTTTACAAAAGCAATTGGCCATAATTTAATATGACTGGTATCTTTGTAAGAAGAGGAAATTTGGATACAGATACACACAGAGGAATAATGATGTAAGGACACAGAGAGAAGATGGTCATCTACCAAGGAGAGCGGCCTGGAGCAGATCTTTCCCTCACTGTCCTCAGAAGGAACCAACCCTGCTGACTAAGGCTTCTAGCCTTGATCTAAGACTTTCAGCCTCCAGAACTGTTAAAAAATAAATTTCTGTTCTTTGACTAACCCAGTCTATTGTACTTTGTCACAGAAGCCCTAGCAACCTAAGATACCACTTATCACGCACAAGACCCACTGGAGGACTTCATGTTTCCATCCCTGAAAGTCTGGGCTCTGCTGGGTTAGAGTCTGTGATTCCCCAGATGGGAATACCTCCTCCAGGGGACAGAACAAGAGTTTAATTATAAGCTACAGCTTCCACTTGGGCACTTTGGACTTCTTACTTCCAGAAACAGGTAGGAAGGGTAATTGCCTTGACAGAGGCACTTGACCCTGGTTATCAGGAAGAAATAGGGCTACGGTCAAACAACAGCATAGAAATCCAAGTAATCTACTGAGACACCTCTTGGTGGTCCCTTGCCCATTTGTGACTATAAACGAACAGGTAGGGCAACCCCTGCTTGAGAAGGTGTCAAACCCCTCAGGGATGAGGGTCACAGAGATGGTGACTGAGAGTGGGGAGACTCTAGACTGGATAGTGGAGGAGGGAAATGGCATCAGTTGTGGTCCTGAAATGAACTGTCATAGCAGAAGCTTTAATTTGTCCAATTAACTTCCTTCACCTGCCTTTTCTAAGGTTCTCCTCAGGAAGAGAGGCCCACTGACTCCACTGGTTCCTGGAAAGACCTGTGTCTTGTATTTGTGTGAAGTGAATCCACATGGCACAATGGATAGGCTGATAGACAGAGGAGTGTGCTAACCCAGATACCTCTCCAAGGAAGGACATGCCTAGATTTATGAAGTACAGTCAGCAGACAGACTCAGCTACAGAGAGCTGCCTCATGCAATGGGACACTCTTCCCCGTCTGCGGACTGAGAGAGGTTGGCCATAATAGCTGGCCATTCCAGCTGGTTGCTGGGCAACTCTAACAGGCAAGACTCTCTCCAGAGCTCCCTGCCTAATTAGTTGCAACTCTGTTAGCCTCACGTGTAGTTCAACTCCTTCCTCTCCATTGTGCTGCTTTGCCCTCCATTCCTTTCATAAGCATTGATCCATAATAGACGCCTTGCACCCAAAAGTCCATCTCAATGTCTACTTCCACAGAACCAATCTGTGACAGAGTGAGGGAGCTATATCCTCTGAGGCACAGCTGAAGCTTTGGAGGATTTTCTGAATAGATCTAATTTCAAAATGTCAGGAGAGCTCTTTTTAAACATGTCAAGGCATGTCATAAGGTATCAGGTATAATAGAATCTATTAAGCTTACTCTAGGTGGCTCCACAAAGCAAAACTAGGTAGGCCCAAAGGAAGGGTATCACAGGCAGGCAGATCTGGGCTCAATATAGAAAGAGAATTTCCTGAACAATGAGATCACTCGGACTCAGGAAGGGGAACATCACACACCGGGGCCTATCATGGGGAGGGGGGAGGGGGGAGGGATTGCATTGGGAGTTATACCTGATGTAAATGACGAGTTGATGGGTGCAGCACAGCAACATGCACAAGTATACATATGTAACAAACCTGCACGTTATGCACATGTACCCTACAACTTAAAGTATAATAATAATAAATAAATTAAAAATAAATAAATAAATAAATAAAAATAAAAATAAAAAAAAAAAAAAAAAAAAAAAAAAGAAAGAGAATTTCCTAGCATTTCAGATTGCATAAAAAATAAATTAAAACTTCCTTGACATCAAATACTATCCTGGAGAATATGCAGAGGAAACTGAATGCGCCTTGGCAGGGCAATGGTAGCAGAGTTTCCAGCACTTGTAGGGGGAACAGCCTGGATGACCTCTGAACTTGTGGCCAACTTGGAGACTCTCTGGGAACATGACATGGCAGTCAATTTCTTTTGTCTTTTTTTTTTTTTTTTTTTTTTTTTGGCACACAAAAGTTACAAAGGTAACCTATGCCATCTATAAATTTAAAACAATATAGAAGGGTATAAAGTAAAATGTGAAAGTCTTCCATTTCCTCCACCATCCCAACTCACTCACTGCTCAGAAGTGACCACTCAGAGTATTTTACATGCAACCCTGCAAACATTCATCTGATTACCTACTATGTTTCAGGCACTGTGCTGTACTTTACATTTATTATTTGACCCCAATCTTCAACAATCCTGTAAAGTAGGTACTAGCATCCCTGTTTTACAGATGATAAAACTGAGGCTTAGAGAATGGTGCATGGTTAGGATGTGCAATAAAGCCGGGAGTAAAAACAGACTCAGCTCTGTCTGATTCTAACTCTGGGCTCTTATACATAACTGCTGCAGATGAAAAGGAGATGGGGGTAGACATAGGCAAACATTACTATGACAATTATTTCTTAGTGAAGGATCAATGATCCTGAAACTTTTCAAATTATCAATGGCCATACACAACTTACTGAAAATCAAAAGATGTATCACATTCCAGTGACTTATCAGGTTCTAGGAAGCCACCAGGAATTTCTGCCACCCTGTCCCTCGGGGATCCATTTCATGCAGCAGTCACCCTCACCCTCGGAGATCCAATTCCAGAAATCTGGAGATTTCTGCTTGTCAGAAGTGCTTAAGCTCAGCTTTTGGAAATTCAGATTATTCTACAGCAGAAGATTTCAACTCTGACTACACTTTAAAATCATCTGGTGAACATCTGCAAATTACCTAGGCCAGACCTCACCTCACCAGTTCCAAATTAATTGGACTAGGAGAGGGCGTGGACACTGGGATTTTATTAAAAAGTCTCCTCCAATTCGTTTAATGTACAGCCACATTGAGAACCACTGGTTTAAAGCAATATCAAGGCTCTCAAACACGGAAATCACCCTGAGGATAAATCAATGCTATTGGCCTCTGGATAACCTTGGGAAAACAGGATTCATATAAAAAGTAGTACAGGTGCTGCCATCCTCTACTAATAAGCCAGGCACAGAAAGACAAGCTTTGCATTTTCTTACTTATATGTGGAAGCTAAAAAAGTGGCTCTCATGAAAACAGAGAGTAGTTTCGTGGTTACCAGAAACCAGGACCTGTGGCAGTGGCGGTGGGGGTGGGGAGTGGATGAAGAGAGGTTGATTAATGGGTACAATAATACAGTTAGGTAGAAGAAATGAGACCTAGTATTTGATAAATCAGTAGAGTGACATACTAAACAATCATCTATTGTACATTTCAAAATAACTGGTAGGAAATAATTTGAATATTCCCAGCATAAAGAAAAGATAAATGTTTAAGGTGATAGATATCCCAAATACCATGATTTGATTATGACACATTACACAAATGTATTAAAATATCACATGTACCCTGAAAATATGCAAATTTATTATGCTTCAATAAAAATAAATTTGCAATCCCCACCTCAGAATACACACTTCGGAAACGGGACTCACACATGTGTGTTTTATCAAGCTCTCCAAGCAATCAGTAAGCACTCTAAAGTTTGAGAACCACTGATTTATAGAAGAGATTTCAACTCCTTAGGAGGTGATACAAAACCCTTTACCCTCTAATCCCAGTTTCCCTTCCTAGCCTCATCTCCTCATCTTCTACAGGCAGTCAGTGCACCAAATACTCTCTCTCCAGAGCACAGCATATTCTTTCTATGAAAATTTAACTCATTTTTAATAACCTACACAAATATTTCTTATGTGGAATTTTCTTCCCTGTTTCTTCATTAGTCTATTCATTCAATTATTTATTCATTCAGTCAGCAAACACGCAGTAAGCTCATAGTTGCTAGGCTATGGGGATACAAAGATAAAGAAGTTTACAGTCTAGTGGGAGAGATTAAAACAAAAATGAAAGGTTAAAGTATAATGTGGTGAGTGATACAATAGAGGCAATAGCAGAGTCCTATGGAAGCCGAGTTGAGGCATCCCTAACTCTGCCTGGATGCAGGCAGAGTATTGTTCTGGAAGTCTCAGAAAGGTGGTGACACCAACAGAGTCCTGAAGGACAGTAAGAAATCTTGAAAGGCACACCAAGGTTTCCCACACCTTCCTTAAACAGAGTTGGTTCCCTCATCTAAGCTCACCGTTCTTGCCACTCCTTGACCCATTACTCACTGGACACCATACTCAACCTGCCTCATAAGCCATCTCCTACTTGAGGACCTGGGTCTGCCCCTCCAATCACCTGAACTGCTCTGGCGTTCATTTCTGGTAGGTAGTTCCACTGTTTTCCTAATGTGGCTCTTCTACTATGGCCTAGATTTCTTAATACTCACGTCCCTGTTTTGCTACTGAATAAAGTTCTTACAGGACCCAGAAAGGCTGGACACCATGACACTGTCCCCTTTATAAGAACATTGCATTTGCAACATAGAAGGCAGAGGCAGAGTTGCAATATGGAGGCACAAAAAAAGAGCTTTCATCTCCTGTTTAAAGCTACATGGCCCATTTGAGATTCAATCTATGACCTTGGCCTCATCAGCACTGGGCCCTAGCTAACAGAGAGCTGATTACCCAGTGCAGGTTTGCCACAAATAATATTTTCAAGGTGCTTCTGTATTAGGGGTAAAACTGTCCTTTGGAAAAACAGATAGTGTCAGATACTCATTGGTAGCCATGTTGTGTACAATAAACAAGGAGCATGTCTATTCACCTCTTTAGAGTCACTTGAAATCTGTCAGAAGGAAACTTTTTAGAAACTGCTTCACAGGCAGTGTTTAAGACCAACACGATCAAGCTGAGTGGAGGCACTGAACACCTCAGGACGCCAGAGGATATATTTCCTGCTCACTTAGTCTCTGGTTGTTTAACAAAAGCAATGTCTTATAATCCTCAGTGCAATGATTTGCAACTTGAAAGCATCTTAGTTTTCCAATTGTGGGGAACTAAAGGTATTTCAAGAAGTGATTTTTAAATATTCCTAGACTTGAACCAACTAAAAATAGCCAATGCAAATAAATACAAAATTGAAAGTCAAACCGTGGTTTACCTTCTGTTGCTACACAACTAGGCCAAGAATATAGCAGCTTACCTCCCTTCTGCCTTGCTGAAGTAGGCATTAGTCCCTGGAAGCTCACTCAGCAGGCAAATGGAATGGAAAATAACTGCTGTGTGGTGGCAAGAAGGCCCTTGAAGGATCCCATTTGCCCTCTGCCCATAAGTAAATTCCCTTTTACCATGCCTGAGAATCTTCCATTCTAACTTCATTCTTCTGAGTTCCATAAAGCTTTTCAGCCTTCCAGAGTCCTCTATGAATTAAACATGAGAATCCTGGGAAGGCATCAAAGCACAAACCTTTCCAGTTATCATGTACCAGGAAGAGGGTAAATGAGGACCACAAAGGATCTTCTGGCACTGTGTTCTAGTGAGGAGGTACTGAGAGGAGAAGCAAGGAGGTACTGCAGAAGATATGACTGTTGAGCTAATCTGGGCATAGCTGAGCCAGAATAAGACTGCATAAAAGATTTCATTGAGCCTACTTGTGTTTGCCATTTCCAGGGGAGGACTTTTTTTAAGTTGTCTTGAAGTCCAAATTTGAAGGCTGGGTAATGACAGCTCCAAAGTTTTGGCCCCATGCCTAACTTGTGGCTCCTCAGATCTGCTGGGATTTTTCAGACCCTCTGTGTGGTTCCTTTGTGCCTATTTCAAATAGCTCCTTTTTTCTAAGCTCAGTTGTAAGATTGCAACTCTGAGTCTACATGGATTCTGCCAAATTCTGCCCTGATTCCAAGAAGGAAATGCACATCCGGAAAGGGCTAAGAAGAGCAGCAAGATTTTGCTCACAAAATCAGGATCTATTTCTTCATGCCTGAAATCCCAAGCTTTTCTCTCTTTATTTAGCAAAAATAGTAACTGGGTCAAATATAGAAAACTCACCACCTCTCCCTTTTATTTACTTCTCCATCTGTGTACAGGCTTCATCAATGATGACAGCGGGAATCGGCTTGGCTTTTGAGCTCTGGTTTGTTAGCTATTTGATATGAGGAAGCAGCTGGGAGAACATATACACATGCCATTCCTGGGCCACATTCCAGGAGGGGCCTGCCATTGGGCTTTTCCCCATTTGCCAAGCCAGAGACTGTTCTGGAAGTCAGTTACAGAACCCTTAGAAAAGATGCCTTCCCTCTTTTGCTTTTTTTTTTTTTTTTTTTTAATCATACATGGAAGCATTTTAATAATATGTATTGTGTCTTTCTTCTAAATACAAAAGTAATAAATGTCCACTCCAGATCACAGTACTGCAAAAACACATTAAAACAAAGTAAAATAAAAGTAATCCATAATGCCACTACCATAAATTAACCATAATGATTGTTTTTGTTTATGTCTTTCTAGGATTTTTCTCTGCATACCTATGAAAATAAAGAAAATTACTAGTTATTCATAATCTTCCCATGCTTTTCAGTAATTTCTAAGCAAGGTGGATGCCAAGAAAAAGTCATTGAATCATTTCCTCCATTTCCTGTACACAATAAAGCAAAGGTGAAGATGAAGAGGAGACTTAGCTTGTTCTGCCTAAGAATGGACTAGAGCTGTGTTGTCCAATACAATGGCCACGAATCACATGGGGTAACTTAGGATCTCTATTATTAAATAAAATGTTAAAAATACATTTCTTCAGTTACACCAGCCACATTTCAAGTACTCAATTGCCTTGTGTGGTTAATTTAAATCAGTTAAAAATAAATAAAATTAAAAATATATTTTCTCAGTTGGACCAGCCACACTTCAAGTGCAGCCACATGTGGCTAGTGGCTGCCACATTGGACAGAGCAGTTTATAGTACATTTTGATCACTGCAGAAAATTCTATTGTATATGCTAGACTAGAGAAGCACAGAAGGCTGCATGGTGGTGATGGTGGTGGTGATGATGATAGAGGAGGAAAAAGAGGAGATGATTCTGCCAATAGAAAGGGAGTCACTGAATGCGTTTGAGAGAAAGAGAAGGGAGAACGGCAGCTGCAGAAGGACATCGGTGGAAAATAGAAATGTTTAAAGGGAAAGTGATTTAGGAGGCTGTTTGACATATGAAATAACATCATCCCTATAACATTTTCTTATAAAATCTTTGAGAAAACCTATGTCATTTATTTATATTTAGATTTGGATCTGTGGGTGTGTGTGTTTACATGTGATATATGTTACTGACCTCAAAGTGGACATCTAGAAAAAGCAAGTTTGGCCTACATTTGGGTTATGTAAGATATACATGGGTATATAAAACAAATGAGACACGAGATTTTAACAGAATGTATTGTCTTGTTTCTTGCTCTTATTCACTTAGCAATGTCAGAAACATTTCTCATGTTCATCTTTTATATATACATACAATCAATTAAATACATATATAATTATATATACAACAAACACATATTCCTTTAGGAAATATTTCTAGAAGTCAAATATGTTGGGATAGAAGATATACACAATTTTAATGCTCTCAATATATTATTTTGACATTGCTCTCCAGAGCAAATACAACAACATAATTACTCACAGTAATGTATGCACATTCCCATTTCTTCACATGCTCATCAAAACTACATATTTTTATTCTTTTTATTTTTTGATGTTTTCAGAGGCAAAAACATAGTATTTGTTTTAATTAGAAGTATTTTTGAGGTTTCTCTAATCATGTGCAGAAAGAACAATGTCAATGCTAACACTAATATCATCTTTAGTCTCTCAAAGCATCATGGGGAAACCTCTCCATGAAATCTGGAAGAGGTACCCTAAACCAAACAACCTCTTATAATTCAATTCAAACAAATCTCTTCTGACTTAAATCTCCAAATCACTTGGTGCCTCTATGAGAACATTTAGTAATCTGCTTGTACTAAATATATTTATATACATCTCCATTTATCCCCACTGGATCAGGATTATATTTCATTCCCTTGTGAACCACTTTTGGGACTTAGCGCAATGTTTTATATACAAAGACAGTGAAGGACGTATGTATTAAGTTGAAGAGCTTTTGCTCTTCTTTGAAACCTTGAGCTTCTGATGGGAAAATACAGAGACATGGTGCTGACAGTACCAGAACTGTTTTTAATCCTAATTCTTCTCTTTTTGAGCTTCAGTTTCTCTATCTATAAAATGAGGGAGTTAACCCAGCTGATGTTTCTGATCTAAAACAATTGTATTCCAAGGCCCCAAGTGTGTGTAGGGATTAAGTGGGATGGGGTGAGAGAGGTGTGTGTCTTCACATGAGTCTACGCATGCAAGTGTGTGTGTAGGAAGAGGGGAGGAGTGATTAATGGATGTTCCCTCCTCTCTGCTGGGAGCCCTTAGAGATAAGGGGAAAGAAGAGGCAGCAACAGGTTTGAACACCAATTAGATAAGACTTCAAGATATACAAGCACACCCTAATAAATTGTTTTGTGATGCCTGCTCTGGGCCTTGGGGAGAAAAGTTCCCATGATTCTTTTAGAAGCTGAAGGTCGTATCAAAGTGCCAACGTTTGCATTGTTCTTTCTGTACTGAAGTCGCAACCAAAAAAGGATGTCTGTGTAGCTTCGTTCTTGATTAAAAGCAGCAAGATCATTTCCAACATGAGTTAGTAGACCCCTGAGGCTGACATTGAATGGTTCTAATATTTTGGAGTCTCTATTCTAATTACCATTCTGAACAAGTTTTATGCCAAGGACAGAACATTTCATCAGTGGAATATCTGGGTGCTATGGCCTCATGAATAAATGACTGCCTGGCTGGTTGTTGGAGATTTTGTGTGGTAATAAGGGTTTTCAGAAGGGCATGTCTTTATCCTAATAAGGAGATAGTCATTCTTCAAATAACACATCACGAGCATCCAACATCCCGGTCACAGACAAGGCTGGTTTTAGGCATAAACACAACATCAGATTTGCACCTTTTGCTGTAGTCTGAAGGACTCTATTTTTCTGCCTTTTTCGTGGGTCAAATAGAGAGTTCATTGAATCGGGGAGACTTTCTGCAGATTCATTGTGAAGAGTCACACTTATTCCTACAAGATGTAGAACTTGAGAACACAAAGAACATTGAAAATTATTTTTCAGATGGGTTAACTGAAGTCCTGGAGGCAGAAAAGATTTTTCCAAGGTCTCAGAGAGGGTAAAGGGGCAGACCAGGACTCGAAGCCAACTACTCGACTCTCAGTTCAGTAGCAAATGCTAAGGAGCTTCCCTGCCCCTATTTCATCCATGCCACCCATACTGATTGGTTACTTACTGTGTGCCTGGCACAGTGATAGATACTGGGGAGACACATGTGAACAGGGCAGATCCGTCTTTCTGGATGCTTTCTGGGATGGCTGCTTCCTGAATTACTAAAACACTACTTGGCTGAGCTCTGAACTCACATTTGAGGACCATTTGCACCAGGACCAAAAATATCAGTATTTTCTTACTATCAAGAGTCTATAGGACCTTGTATTGGTGACTGAGTGACTTCCAGTTGTCTCTTTATTTGTTCCATCCACTCAGCAATGTACAAAGGACTAGGAGACATTTACATTCTTCTTTGCTGAGAAATTTCAAAAAATACAGTCTCTTTATAAACTGCATTATGGGAACACTAAAATAAAACTAGCATTCATTCTGCCAGGGGCATCTGTGCCAAACATGGATTTTACCAAATTCACAGTGCCTTCGAGGTCACATTTTTATTAGTTGAAAAATGCTTAGTATGTTTCAGAAGGAAGGAGAAAAACCAAATTATTCCATCAAGTCAGAAGCTCTAAGTGACTGATGAAAGACCAGAACTTTAGGCCTGTTCGACTCTGCAGAGTCCACACAAGAAATGTCAGCAGGAACTTGGGCAATGGCTGTGGGAAGAAGCAGAACAAACGTCCCCAAGATAGGATCATCAGGACTAATGGGTCTGTGTTAACTCAGTAGTCATGCATCCCTCAGATATTTATTGAGCCCTTGCTATGGGCCAAGCCTGTGCATTCCAGTAATATTTACTTCTGTAGCACCCCTTAAATTGTGATTTGTCTGTAGTTCTACAGATATGCCTTATCTCTTAAACTAGAAAGTAAGGTCTTTGAGGTCAGATGCTACGGTTTATATGTCTCTGTACCCACCTCCCAGAATGACTATGGAGAAAAAGTTCTAAAATACTGGAGAGGGAGGGGTTAAGTGATGTACAGAAGAGCTACCTTTTTTTCCAGCTGTCCTGAAGAATTATTGAGTACAGAACATGGCAGTGCTGTCCAGAACATCCCAATTGGAAAACTTCCGAGTGCCTATTCCTATGTTTATCCCACACTCAGCATTCTGTTTGTTCCCACTCACCCCAACAGTCACCTCATCCTTGCCTTGACCTGTTCCCTTGTATATTACTTATATTAAAATAAGTTAGTTGCTTCAGGATTGTTAGCTCCTTGGGGACTACGTGTCATTAATCCGTGTTCACTCTTCCCCATAGAACCCAGTGCATTTGCACACACTAGGCGAACAATAAATATTTTTTAAATAAAACATAATAACAGTGACAGGTTAACAGCAAATATGCCACAGGCCATGGATCTTCACTTGTGCTGGTTTGCCTTTTTTCCAAATGGACCATATCCTAAATGGAGTTCTTCATTTACCAAATCCAATCTCACTGCAATCTCCTTTATATTTGTCCTTGGCATCAATAGCACAAAGAATCTTCCAGTATCCCAAGCTGGGTACTTCGGGGGTGTCTTTGATGAAAATAAGATGTGAATGGCAATACATCAAAACTGAACTATTTAACAGACATTTGAAAAGTGAGGCAGAGGTGGAAGAGTCCTGCTCTTCCTCTGAGACTGGAGAGAAGAATGAGATAACATGTAGAGAGATGACTTGAGGTAGAGATGAGTTGAGGTAGAGATAAGGGATATACAAAGGACTCAATCTCAGGAAAGTAGGAGAGGTAATCTGCTAAGGCTGGGGGTGGGTGGAGGCTTGAGGAGAGAAGAGGAACTCTGGAATAACTGGCGTCAGGAACTCCCTTGAGTATTGACAAGATTGAAATTCTGCATCAAGGATCCTGAATCAACATGACATCCTCAAATAAAGGTCCCATTGTTTGTAGTTTTTGAAAAATGACTGTAGGAACTGACTAAATTAAGTATTCTTCTTAGACAATTCGTGGGTATAAGATGGATGTTCCTTGTGTAGAGTGGCCCATTTAAACAGGTCCCATTTAAAGTTAAGTTAGGACACAGCTGTTCTAGATACAGTATAAGATGATTTTCTTTTGCAATTCCTCCATTTGAGTTTTAGGATGGGATAGAAAGTCAATTTCTAAACATTAACCTTCTGTATCATTAATTTTACTTGCTGAAATATGCTAACTCATATTATTGTTCTGATCTCTTCCAACCTTTGGCTTTATGTAGGTCATTTTTACCCTCTTATTTTTAAGACAAAGACACAGCCACACACAAAAAGGTAGAGCTTAGTAAATTATTATATGAATAATACCCTTATAAACACTACCAGCTTAAAACATGACCAGTCACGCCACAAGTTTCTTCAAATGCCCAGTCATGAATACGGCCTCTTCTCTCCCTCCAGATGTAAATAGTATCCTGAACTTTATACTAATCATTTCACTGCACTCTTTATGGTTTCATCACCCAAAGGTGAATTGCTAGACACTATAATATAATCTTACCCATTAAAAAAAAAAGCCGATATGTCATGTAAACTTATATTAATCTATAGGTTCTTCCTCTGTCCATTTCTTTTCCCTAACATTTATATGCTAAAGAACCCAGGCTGTTTTACCTGTAGAGGTTCCCACAGTCTGCATGTCGCTGATTACATACTCATGGTGCACTTCAATATGCTCCTCTGTATTTACTGATGGATCCTGGTCTTGTTCAGTCTTAGGTTTTCACTTTTTTTGTTGTTTGCAGACGTTGATGTTCAATTGCAAAAGGAACACATTCTATAATTTTATTTTCATTTATTGGTTGGAATATTTTTATTGAGATATAATTTATATACCATAAAAGTAACCATTTTAAAATACACAATTCCACGATTTTTAGTATATTTACAAAGTTGTGCCATCATCACCCTGTTTATTGTTGTTACTGCTCTTTGTTTAATAACTTTTCTGAACTAATTTTGTAAAGATTGCATTCTTTGCTGCGTGCGGTCAAGTGGTCACTAAAGTCTCTGCTGCGTTACTTTGGTGATCAGTGAATGATTAGACAGAGATTTCCTTAAATGCCTGGAAATAATAAACCTTCCAGTCTTTTCCCAGAGGCTCTGTGTGTGTGTGCTGGGACATGCTTTCAATTCCCAGTCAGGCAGTTTTCAGCTATGCCTCAGCCTCCCCTTCCTCCTTGCGCAATAAACGTATGTTAGCACGGAGAGTGTGAGGCTTTCTTACTGCGCATGTGCACAGTTCTCCAAATCTGTGCATCCTTCTAGATTCTCAGGAACATGTTGTAGCTTTTCAAAGTTCCTATTGACATCTCATTCCCCCGCTTTTCCTTTTAAGCTTTTTGGTTAGCCAGTTGTTTACCCCATTTGTCATCCACTACTTCAGGAAGATTCAAGCTTCAACAATTGTCTTCCAATATTTTCAACACACTTCTCCAGGGAACAGGCTTTTCGCACTATAGGTGATCTCTATTCCAGGTCTACTAAAGACACCCTTGCAAGTGAAGTCTTCCAGGAAACCACCAGACACTTCAAATAACCACAATTCTCTAGGAAAGGAACTCTGATGGAGCTCCAACTCTGTTCTGCCCCATCTAGTGGCTGCCAAGATGCTGGTTTCCACTGTGATTGGAGTCTGCTCGCTTTCAAGGCCACCATGAAAATGAAGATGGGGGATAGACATAAGAATGGGAAAATGCCACAAAGCTCACTGTCCTTACTGAGATTAAGCCATTTTCTTGAACAAAGCCTCCTTTTTTCTAGCCGCTTGTTAATTTCCAGAGTTCTAAAAGCATTGATTCTGACATTTCTTTTGCCAATTTTCTTCTATCAAGAAGGAAAGAGAATTTTCAGCGGTCTTTACCATTTTGGCTGATATCTGATGATAGAAATGATTCTATATAAAAAAAACTTTCTCTCATTCTATATAGGAAAGATAATAAATGCTGGATTCTTTTTTATTTTTATTTTTTGCCCATATCCTATCATCCTTAAAAAAAGTCAATTATTATTTTTAAAACAATTATGAACTTATTAAATAATCCTATTTGATGGTTTTCAACTCATTGAAATTCTTATAATTATTGTAGCAATAATTATGTAACTGTAATATAACAATAATTATGTAACCAATCTGTAACTTTGGTCAGTGAGAATTTATTTTAATGGGTTCCCAAGTCATTTTGGCATGACATTAGTATTACTTAATAGTTTCTTATCAAGGATATTAGGATGTTTGGGGTTTATCTTGTTCATTTCCTGCTTCAGACCTGGAATCAACTATTTTTTCCCAAGAGCCCTGGCTTCTTTTGGGCACCAGGGGTGCTCACTGCTAATAGACTCATCATTGTTTCTAAACCTTTTTAGTGTACCAAGCAAGGGAATACATATTTAAAGACAAAATATCTCATGTTTTCATACTGATATTTCTATTTTAAATTCAGGATGACATGGTTTTTAATGTCTTTTATATTCCATTTGTATTTCCTTCCTTCCACATTAAGAGTCAATTTTCTCACTGACAGAGATGATAGACTTAAAACACTGCTTCTCAATATTTTATTCATTAATGATGCCCCCAAATAGCCTTTGATATATGTTTTTCCAATAGCCCTACACCATTAAATTTTAATACCATAGATATACTGTATATTTGTTACCATACTGTATGTATATCTGCACTTTATATATAGTTGCACTTTATCCACTTACTTGTTTATATATAACAAGTGGATGACTTTTTTCACTCCCCAAGAATCATTCTTTGCCCTCTTGAGAGTAATATTAGTCCCACTGAGAATACATGACTTAGGACATTCCGTAATTACTCATTTGCTCTTTTCCATGTACACACACAATAATATCTGTATAACAATACTATTATGGTCTCTGCCAAAATGGTTATTGAAAATAATTTAGGATTTTCATGTGTTAACCCGTTTCTTCTCCAATTTTTTTCTGTTGTACTGTACCTAAAATGCCTCATCATATAGCCATACTATACTCTCTCCTAACTCTCATTTAGACTTAATTCTAGGAGTAATTGCATATTTAATGCATATCACCAATACTTATGTTGATATCTATCTAGAGATGTCTAGTAAGTTTCAATTAACATTCATTTTTCATTATTTTCCTCAGAAAGGACTTATGCAAACAAGTATTTTAGCTCCTATATATTGCTGACAATTTATTCATTGTATACAGGAAGATCTGTTTTCATGGATATAAAATTCCTGGTTCATATGTTCTTTCCTTACATACCTTAAAATATTATTCAATTATCTTGTGGCATAAATAATTGCTGTTGAAAAGTCTAATGACAGTCCAATTTTATTTTTCCTTATAAGCCTTGCTTTATTTAGGATGCTTGAAGTTTTTATCAATTTCTTTAATGCCCAGTAACTTTAGTAGAATATATTCCTTGTTTGTCACTCTCAGTCAGTATTCTCAGGCACACAGTGAGTGTGCTTTTTCAATGTGTAGTTAAGTAAGTATGTGTGTGTACATGTATTTTTTGTGTGTATCTGTTCTGTTCACTTGCTTCAGTTTCCTTTCACAGATTTCTAATATCTGTATGTTGGATCATTTTTGCTTACCTTCCATTCTTGTAATTTTCTTTCAAGTTATTTCATATTTTCACTTACGTTTATTTTTTTGAAGTTTTATCCTTTAATCTTCTGTTTCTGGTAAGACATTATTTGTTGTACTTATTATCTTTTGTATTTCTTCTAGTTTACTCTTCATTTCTATTTTTTTAAGTTTCTAATTCTTGAGTTTGGTTACCCAATTTTTGAGTTTTTCTAATTATTATTTGTTCAGCTACTCCTTGACTTACAATAGGGTCATGTCCAAATAAACCCATCATAAAGTTGAAAAACTGTAAGTCAAACCATTATAAGTTGGGGACTGTCTGTATTGTTTGTCCATATCTTGTATCATGTTCTTAATATGTTTTAGTTTGTTTCAAAATAATATAAATTTGATCCGTTTTTTAAGCATGCCTTTCTGATACACTTTCATGGTATTTAGGGATATTACTTTGCTCCTTATTCTCTATTCTTGTAGTTACTTCTTATGAGATTTTACCTTAACACGTTTTTGTTGCTCATTTTAATGTGAATTGGCTTTGACTCATCTTTTAGAAAAAGGCATCATTCAGATGGATTTTCTAACTTCAAAAGACACCCTGTCGCTATTTTTGTGTAATGTTAAACAATAATATGGCCACTTGTTTTCTGAGATTTCCTTTATCTTTTTCCCTCCTTGTCTTTGATTTGGACCTTCCTTTTCCCTCCTCTCCATTGTTTCTAACATGTTCTAATTGTACTCAACCGCCAGGAGGTCCTACTCAATACGGGGCTCCATCCTAGAAAAGGAGTCCTAGTGGGTCAATCTTAATAGGTCATAGAGAGTACACAGCTCCAAGCCCCTTTAGACCTTCTTAAGCTAGGATCCTATATTTTATTTTTAATAATTTAATTTAATTTTTGTTTATATCCTTCAATGTATCCCAGTACTTTTCATATTTATCATTTTCATCGGTTGCAAACATTTTCATTAAGTTTAAAATGCCATAATTTTATAACCATTTCTCTGTTAATGGCTATTTGGGATATGTCCAGTTTTCCATAATAATATGTAATACATAATACTTTCTTTCTTTTGAATAATATCTTTAAAACATATCCAAGAGTGAGATTATTTATTAAAAAGGTATGAACATTTTATGGCTCTTGCTAAAAAGTACCAGATTGCTCATCAAATTGACCAAAATCATTTACAATGCCACTAGAAATGTATAAATGTGTTAATTTCCCCAATAGTCCCATCGCTGGTTTTAATAATGTTCCTTTATTGTTGCTAATTTTGGAGGTATAAAGTGACAGGTCATTGCTGTTCTAATTTGCACTTCTTTTCTTCTTGGCCAGAATGCAGTTTCCTATGTTAATATACTAATGATGCTTCATCTTATATAATCATTCTTCACATCTTTTGACCACTGTCCACAGGGAACTTAATGTAAACTTATAAAAACTCTTAGTACATTTTAGAAATGCATCTGCCATTATATATATTAAATATAGTTTTCTCTTTTGTCACTTAACTTTTGTCATGGTTTTGTTGCATTTTAGTAGTATTAATTTTTGTGCAATCACACTGCCTATCTTTTCCTTTGTAATTTATTTTCCTACTTTAATCAAATATTATCTCCCTCCCTAGGCTAAATAAGTGTTCTATTTTCTCTTGCTTTTTTAGTCATGTAATTACATTTTTCTGAATATTTCACACTTTAATTTTTGTGTTCTTGATTGGGATATGTCACATGAGGTATAGGTTTAAGTTAATTTTTCTCCATAGTAATCCCAAATTATCCCACTATCATTTAAGTAAATGAACTCATTCCTTGTTGCTTTGTTAAATTTAGCTGGACCTATACTGAACTCTTACATATTGATTAAAGTTCATACTATTGTTTGCCAGAAGGCACCCAAAAAGATTCAAACAGGCCGCATTAGTTATGCTGCTTTTTGAGAAACCAAAGGCAATGTTGCTGCTGTCTTATCATCAGACCATATAGTGGCAAGTGCTCAAAGCATTTCTTTATTCTTTCCTTCACTCCCTTTCCTTCCTTCTTTCTATAGAGGGAGCTCCATCCATCCCTTGGCTCTATTTCCACCACAGATATGATGAGGTACCAGCCTAAGAAAAGTCTGACTTTTGGCCGGGCGCGGTGGCTCAAGCCTGTAATCCCAGCACTTTGGGAGGCCGAGACGGGTGGATCACGAGGTCAGGAAATCGAGACCATCCTGGCGAACACAGTGAAACCCCGTCTCTACTAAAAATACAAAAAAACTAGCCAGGCGAGGTGGTGGGCGCCTGTAGTCCCAGCTACTCGGGAGGCTGAGGCAGGAGAATGGCTTAAACCCGGGAGGCAGAGTTTGCAGTGAGCTGAGATCCGGCCACTGCACTCCAGCCTGGGCGACAGAGCGAGACTCCGTCTCAAAAAAAAAAAAAAAAAAAAAAGAAAGAAAAAAGAAAAGTCTGACTTTTCTATCCTTTATGGATGGAAAACAGGTAGGGTGTAGGGAGACCTAACATCTGTACCCATAAGCCTTTTCCTATGAATCTCCTTTCTTCACACTTCCTCATTATCCAGGATCTGATTCTTCTCTGATAGAAGTAAGCAAACAGTGCTGAAGGAAGGAGAGAATGCTTGGAAGGCTTGAATCGACAATCACACTTCCATACAATCCTTACATTAAGCAGTAGATGTGTTTCTGAAGTGTGAATTGAATTACTGTAAATTTAGCTATGTTTTCCAATAGAGTTAAAATATACACCTTCCTTGTGGCATCATTGACAAGTAACTTTGTTAATCTAACCTTTGTTAAAACAAATACCATACATGTTTCAGAATCATCTGTGAGGTTTTTTTTTAAAGTATATAACCTGTTCACGCCTCTCCCTAAGGCTCTATATGGCTTAGTGCCTGAATATTTAAATAGCTAGTAAAAGGCGAGATGAGGAATATAGGAATGTGTGAAGCTTTACAAAGCCCCCTGCACACACGCTGAAAACCTCTGGAGCAAAGTACACTGATTATGTTTTATATGTTCTGATTTTTTCTTTATTAGATTTTCTTAAAGTGTAGCCTATCATCTGTGGCATACACAGCTAGCCAAACCCTCTGGCATGCCAAAGAATGTAGACAGATAGAAAGAGGGCCATTAACAATTTTTAAATTAAATTGAATTCTCAAAAAAACATATTTCCAAAGGAAAGATTTTGTGCATTTGGCATTCTTTGCTCTGTAGTTAAACTAAGCTGATGTATCTGAGTTTAGATGGCAAAAAAATGAATGATACAAAAACTGCTTGAGAGGCAACTTTTAAGCTTTGGGTATCCAGGCTAGGACTCATGAGACATAATTGCCTATTAGGCATTGGACCTGAAATTAAAGCAAACAGTAGCTGTGTAAACATAATACCTTAAGGACTCAGTATCCAGAGATACTTTGGACAACCAAATCTATATTTACTAAGCTCCTACTACGAATCAGACACTGTTCTAGAGTCTACCACTAGCATAGTGTTGGTAGCAGGCAAAACATGGATGCAGCAAAGCAGAAAGCAATCACAACCCATGCTTGTGGTTGTACTTATATCTACAATGACCTGAGGAAAACAATGAGCCTACTGTCCATCAGTGTTGAATTTTTTAAGGCCATTTCTCTTGAGAGAAAGGAGAGGAGTAAAATATGAATGGACTACATTGGCCTTCTAGGGATCATCTCTTATCATATGCCACTTGCCTTAAACATTAAGCCCATCTGTTGCACTCTCTCATTACATATTTGAGGAAAGAACTTTAGGTATGTTCTTTCTTCTTTCCACACTCTCAGCTCAATCAGAGCTTTAATTTTCTTTCTTTTTTTTTTTTTTTTTTTTTTTTGTTTTGCGGTTTTTGCTGTTACTTTTTTTTTTTTAAATTATACTATAAGTTCCAGGGTACATGTGCACAACGTGCAGGTTTGTTACATATGTATACATGTGCCATGTGGGTGTGCTGCACCTATTAACTCATTATTTACATTAGGTATATCTCCTAATGCTATCCCTCCCCCCAACCCCCTCCACACAATAGGACCCGTTGTGTGATGTTCCCCTTCCTGTGTCCAAGTGATATCATTGTTCAATTTCCACCTATGAGTGAGAACATGTGGTGTTTGGTTTTCTGTTCTTGCGATAGTTTGCTGAGAATGATAGTTTCCAGCTGCATCCATATCCCTACAAAGGACACGAACTCATCCTTTTTTATGGCTGCATACCATTCCATGGTGTATATGTGCCACATTTTCTTAATCCAGTCTATCACTGATGGACATCTGGCTTGATTCCAAGTCTTTCCTATTGTGAATAGTGCTACAATAAACATACGTGTGCATGTGTCTTTATAGCAGCATGATTTATAATCCTCTGGGTATATACCCAGTAATGGGATGGCTGGGTCAAATGGTATTTCTAGTTCTAGACCCTTGAGGAATCGCCACACTGTTTTCCATAATGGTTGAACTAGTTTACACTCCCACCAACAGTGTAAAAGTGTTCCTATTTATCCACATCCTCCCCAGCACCTGTTGTTTCCTGACTTTTTAATGATTGCCATTCAAACTGGTGTGAGATGGTATCTCATTGTGGTTTTGATTTGCATTTCTCTGATGGCCAGTGATGATGAGCATTTTTTCATGTGTCTGTTGGCTGTATAAATGTCTTTTTTTGGGAAGCGTCTGTTCATATCCTTTGCCCACTTTTCGATGGGGTTGTTTTTTTTCTTGTAAATTTGTTTGAGCTCTTTGTACGTTCTGGATATTAGCCCTTTGTCAGATGAGTAGATTGCAAAAATTTTCTCCCATTCTGTAGGTTGCTTGTTCACTCTGATGGTAGTTTCTTTTGCTGTGCAGAAGCTCTTTAGTTTAATTAGATTCCATTTGTCAATTTTGGCTTTTGTTGCCATTCCTTTTGGTGTTTTAGTCATGAAGTCCTTGCCCATGCCTATGTCCTGAATGGTATTAGCTAGGTTTTCTTCTAGGGTCTTTATGGCTTTAGGTCTAACATTTAAGTCTCTAATCCATGTTGAATTAGTTTTCATATAATGAGTAAGGAAAGGATCCAGTTTCAGCTTTCTACTTATGGCTAGCCAATTTTCCCAGCACCATTTATTAAATAGGGAATCCTTTCCCCATTTCTTGTTTTTCTCAGATTTGTCAAAGATCAGATGGCTGTAGATGTGTGGTATTATTTCTGAGGGCTCTGTTCTGTTCCATTGGTCTACATTGCTGTTTTGGTACCAGTACCATCCTGTTTTGGTTACTGTAGCCTTGTAGTATAGTTTGAAGTCAGGTATTGTGATGCCTCCAGCTTTATTCCTTTGGCTTAGGATTGTCTTAGCAATGCAGGCTCTTTTTTGGTTCCATGTGAACTTTAGAGCAGTTGTTTCCAATTCTGTGAAGAAAGTCATTGGTAGCTTAATGGGGATGGCATTGAATCTATAAATTTCCTTGGGCAGTATGGCCATTTTCACAATATTGATTCTTCCTATTCATGAGCATGGTATGTTCTTCCATTTGTTTGTGTCCTCTCTTGTTTCACTGAGCAGTGGTTTGTAGTTCTCCTTGAAGAGGTCCTTTACATCCCTTGTAAGTTGGATTCCTAGGTATTTTATTCTCTTTGAAGCAATTGTGAATGGAAGTTCATTCATGATTTGGCTCTCTGTTTGTCTGTTACTGGTGTATAAGAATGCTTGTGATTTTTGCACATTGATTTCGTATCCTGAGACTTTGCTGAAGTTGTTTATCAGCTTAAGGAGATTTTGGGCTGAGACAATGGGGTTTTCTAAATATACAATCATGTCACCTGCAAACAGGGACAATTTGACTTCTTCTTTTCCTAACTGAATACCCTTGATTTCTTTCTCTTGCCTGATTGCCCTAGCCAGAACTTCCAACTCTGTGTTGAATAGGAGTGGTGACAGAGGGCATCCCTGTCTTGTGCCAGTTTTCAAAGGGAATGCTTCCAGTTTTTGCCCATTCAGTATGATATTGGCTGTGGGTTTGTCATAAATAGCTCTTGTTATTTTGAGATACGTTCCATCAATACCAAATTTATTGAGAGTTTTTAGCATGAAGGGCTGTTGAATTTCGTCAAAGGCCTTTTCTGCATCTATTGAGATAATCATGTGGTTTTTGTCTTTGGTTCTGTTTATATGCTGGATTACGTTTACTGATTTGCGTATGTTGAATCAGCCTTGCATCCCAGGGATGAAGCCCACTTGATCATGGTGGATAAGCTTTTTGATGTGCTGCTGGATTCAGTTTGCCAGTATTTTATTGAGGATTTTTGCATCGATGTTCATCAGGGATATTGGTCTAAAATTCTCTTTTTTGTTGTTGCATCTCTGCCAGGCTTTGGTATCAGGATGATGTTGGCCTCATTAAATGAGTGAGGGAGGATTCCCTCTTTTTCTATTGATTGGAATAGTTTCAGAAGGAATGGTACCAGCTCCTCCTTGTACCTCTGGTAGAATTCGGCTGTGAATCCATCTGGTCCTGGACATTTTTTTGGTTGGTAGGCTATTAATTATTGCCTCAATTTCAGAGCCTGCTATTGGTCTATTCAAGGATTCAATTTCTTCCTGGTTTAGTCTTGGGAGAGTGTATGTGTCCAGGAATTTATCCATTTATTCCAGGTTTTCTAGTTTACTTGCATAGAGGTGTTTATAGTATTCTCTGATGGTAGTTTGTATTTCTGTGGGATCAGTGGTGCTATCCCCTTTATCATTTTTTATTGCGTCTATATGATGCTTCTCTTTTCTTCTTTATTAGTCTTGCTAGCGGTTTATCAATTTTGTTGATCGTTTCAAAAAACCAACTCCTGGATTCATTGATTTTTTGGAGGGTTTTTTGTGTCTCTATCTCCTTCAGTTCTGCTCTGATCTTAGTTATTTCTTGCCTTCTGCTAGCTTTTGAATGTGTTTGCTCTTGCTTCTCTAGTTCTTTTAATTGTGATGTTAGGGTGTCAATTTTAGATCTTTCCTGCTTTCGCTTGTGGGCATTTAGGGCTATACATTTCCCTCTACACACTGCTTTAAATGTGTCCCAGAGATCCTGGTTTGTTGTATCTCTGTTCTCATTGGTTTCAAAGAACATCTTTATTTCTGCCTTCATTTTGTTATGTACCCAGTAGTCTTTCAGAAGCAGGTTGTTCAGTTTCCATGTAGTTGAGCGGTTTTGATTGAGTTTCTTAGTTCTGAGTTGTAGTTTGATTGCACTGTGGTCTGAGAGACAGTTTGTTATAATTTCTGTTCTTTTACATTTGCTGAGGAGTGCTTTACTTCCAACTATGTGGTCACTTTTGGAATAAGTGCGATATGGTGCTGAGAAGAATGTATATTCTGTTGATTTGGGGTGGAGAGTTCTGTAGATGTCTATTAGGTCTGCTTGGTGCAGAGTTGAGTTCAAATCCTGGATATCCTTGTTAACTTTCTGTCTCGTTAATCTGTCTAATGTTGACAGTGGGGTGTTAAAGTCTCCCATTATTATTGTGTGGGAGTCTAAGTCTCTTTGTAGGTCTCTAAGGACTTGCTTTATGAATCTGGGTGTTCCTGTATTGGGTGCATATATATTTAGTATAGTTAGCTTTTCTTGTTGAATTGATCCCTTTACCATTATGGAATGGCCTTTTTTGTCTCTTTTGATCTTTGTTGGTTTAAAGTCTGTTTTATCGGATACTAGGATTGCAACCCCTGACTTTTTTTGTTTTCCATTTGCTTGGTGGATCTTCCTCCATTCCTTTATTTTGAACCTATGTGTGTCTCTGCATGTGAGATGGGTCTCCTGAATACACAGAGCTTTAATTTTCTAACAATCTTTCCTTAACACCTCACTGACACTTAGTATATATCATGGTTAGGTACTTTCATTTTTTTTTTTTTTTTTTGGCAAGGCTTTCTTAAAACTGAGATGATCAGAAAGTTTATTTCATGGTCACATTTAAATGTTTTCAATTTTTAACCGTGCTACAATATACATACCATAAAAACATCTATTATCTTTACTATTTTTAAGTATACAGTTAGTAATATAGAGTATATTCATATTGTTGTGCAACAGATCTTCAGAGCTTTTTCATTCAACAAAATGAAACTTCATAACCATTAAATGACTATGTCTTCATCCTTCTATCTCCTGGAAACCACCATTATACTTTCTATGAGTTTGACTAGATACTTCAGATACATGAAACCATACAACATATTTCTTTTTGTGACTAGATTATTTCATTTAGCATAGTGTCCTCAAGGTTCATCCATGTTGTAGCATGGGTCAGCATTTCCTTCCTTTTAAAGACTGAATGATATTTCCACTGTTAATATATGCCACGTTCTGTTTATCTATTCACCTGTCTACGGACATTTGGTTACTACCATCTTTTGGCTATTATAAATAATGCTGCTGTAAACATGGGTCATCATGGCACCAATATTCGAAGAAGCATTCAACACCCTGCTTTCAAATTTGGAGGATATATACCTAGAAGCGGAATTAATAGATCTTATGGTAGTTCTACTTTTAGTTTTTTGAGGAACTCCCATACTGTTTTCCATAGTAGCTATACCATTTTACATTTCCACAAACAGTGAACAAGGCTTTCAGTTTCTCTACATCCTCACCAGCACTTGACATTTTCTGCTTTTTTGGCAGTAGCCATCCTTAATGTATGCAAAATGATATCTCATTGTAGTTTTGATTTGCATATCCCGAATGATTAGTGATGTAGAGCATCTCTTCATATGCTTATTGGCCACTTGCATGCCTTTGGGAAAATGTATATTTACGTCCTTTGCTAATTTTTTATTTAGGTTTTTTTTGTTGTTGTTGAGTTGCAGAAGTGTTGTTATATTTTGGATATTCACCCCTTATCAGATTTGCAAATATGGTCTCCCATTCAATAGATTTCCCTTTTACTCTGTCAATTGTGTCTTCCGATGTACATTTTAATTTGGATGTAGTCCAATTTAGATAAATTACTTATGCTTTTGGTGTCATATTCAAGAAATCATTGTCGAATCTATTGTCATGAAGCTTTTTGCCCTATGTTTTCTTCTAAAATTTGTAGAGTTTTAGGTCTTATATTTAGCTTTTTAAAATCTATTCAGAGTTAATTTTTATATATGGTATAAGGGTCCAACTCCATTCTTTTACATGGGTATATCCAGTTTTCCCAACACCATTTGTTGAATATAGCCATTCAACAATTTTTTTATGCTTCTTCTTTAACTCGCTTATTAGAGTCGTTCGGGAATGATGAGCTTCACTTCTGAGTTTCCCATCTTTCTGGAGCTATCTTCTTTTCTAGAGTCTCGGACCATGGATTCATACTTGACTTTTTATTGGACATTTTGAAATCACAGTCTATGATAGGCTTCTGAGCATAGTTTCCCCTTTATTTGCTTTCATGAATGCTGTGGTAGTCTGTCTTACTCAGTTACTATTGCTTCTCTTAATTTTAGTAAAATGTACCCAAGCTGACTCACTGAATTTGTACCTGTCCTTACTGTACTACACAACAGAACACTAAAGGCAAATGTCCACTGTTATACTTAGATGGAGCTTTGGTTGCAAATCTTTCTGTGGAGTCTCCTATCCTGACTGATAGGGCTAAAGCTTTAAGAATTCCCTCTGCTCAAATACGGAAAGACCATGCATCTTCTGCCTTTATGCCTGTCTCTGGAACAACCCAGTTTCCCATGCACCAAATCCTGGCCTTCTGACTTAATGTTCCAGAAGTGGTAAAGAAAAACAGTCCAGATAATTAGAGTACTTCTCCCTAACTCTATCATGGTCCTGCGTAGACCATTCTAAGGTGACTGGTGTGTGGGGAATAGTTCAAATATGCACGGAAAATGAATTCTAATAAAGTGGTCTTTCTATAAGAAGGAAGGTGGCCCAAGCCCATGTTACTGATGGGAAAGCTTGAGGAAGAAGAGATTGTAAAATGGACACACCATTATAAGAGAGAGTTCCACCATCTGAAAAAAATGATGTTGCTGGAAGTCATGAGGTAAGTTCTAGAAATAAATTCATATAGCTGCTTTGTCCAGTACTTGACTATTTGGAAGTACAAGTTCTGTCTCATGGCCATCCCTTTCTCATTCTAAAGCACATAAAGTCCTCTGTTTGAGAGCTAAAACTTCCTGCAAAGTAAATCAACAATCTTTTGAATGCTATGTTGTAGGGGATATCTCTAGTCACTATTGGTATAGTTGAAATGTGCAGTTACTGTTTTATCTTTCTTTTTTTATATTAGAAAAGCATCATCCAAAACAACCATAGTATTCCCTCAATAACAATACCTCCTACCTGCTTTTCATCATGTTTCCCCTTGACTCTATGGATTTAGCTTATGGAGTACAGTACCTTGCAACTCTTAACTCGTATCAGATGAGTTTTAAAAAAATATATAGCACACACACCTACTGCAGTATTCCAGTCGTGAATCTCACTCTACATACCTCAGCAAAACCTAGGAAATAATTTAAACTCCATGTACAAAATCTTTTAGGTCACTTTGGCCATGACCCATTCTCCATATGTTCAAAACTGACAGCTGAAGCCATGAGAAAATTTCCTCAAACATTTATTTACTTTGTAGATTACTACCATCTTCTTCCATTTCTATTCTCCTACTCAAGATTTTTAAAATTTTTTAAAACCACAATTCTTCTTCAATGAACTTTTAAGTAGAAGCCCAAAAGACAGATAGATAAAATCAAGCTGGTCTGGTTTAGCAGGTGCAGAGTATCTGAAGCCTCACCTATGCCATTCCCCTTCCACTCCTTCTCCACTGTCTGTGATAATCTCAGAGATATTTCCTTAAACTCATAAAGTTCCACATGACACAATTTGACTTTATCTTTTTTACCTCCACAACTTCTAGTTATTCATGGTGTTTCTTTCCCTTGTCTTCAATTTCAGTCCAAACCCTCAAATCCAACATCTTAGTGACTAAAGTATCCACATGACATGGCAGGTGTAACCACCCCTACAATGTAAGGAGATAATTTATCTGATTACAACATCTGGTTGAAAATACACTTTAGACTGGGCTCAGTGGCTCACACCTGTAATCCCAGCACTTTGGGAGGCCGAGGCAGGCAGATCACCTGAGGTCAGGAGTTCGAGACCAGCCTGGCCAACATGGGGAAACCCCATCTCTACTAAAAATACAAAAATTAGCCAGGTGGTGGCGGGCACCTGTAATCCCAGCTACTCAGGAGGTTGAGACAGGAGAATCGCTTGAACCTGGGAGGCAGAGGTGGCAGTGAGCTGAGATCCTGCCACTGCACTCCAGCGTGGGTGACAAGATCAAAACTCCGTTCCACAAAAAAAAAAAAAAAAGAAAGAAAGAAAAAGAAAATACACTTCAGTGTTGCAATGTTTATCTGATCCTTTTAGTAATTTGTCCTTGAGGTGACTGATTTTTAAAACTTTATACATATCTATCTGCATAAATCTCATAACGGGGAGCATACCCAGAAGGCTTTGTCATTAGGTATCTTGATATTCTTTCAGTAATTTTCTTTTAATTCTATGGGAAGCAGGATATTCTTTATTGTTGAAATGGATGAAAAGGGGCCATATAATGACTCATAAGGGAAAGTCCCTTATTTTGCCAGCTGTGTAGTCACCTGTGTGCCCATTCTTGATTTGGGGGTCCAAACTAATTTAACCACTCAAAACTGGCCCTTACAATTTCATGTGCCTATTTCTTCCAGAATAGTCCCTGGGCCTAGAATAAGAATTCTTTTTTTTTTTTTTTGAGATGGAGTCTCGCTCTGTTGCCCAGGCTGGAGTGCAGTGGCCGGATCTCAGCTCACTGCAAGCTCCGCCTCCCGGGTTCACGCCATTCTCCTGCCTCAGCCTCCCGAGTAGCTGGGACTACAGGCGCCCGCCACCTCGCCCGGCTAGTTTTTTTGTATTTTTTAGTAGAGACGGGGTTTCACCGTGTTCGCCAGGATGGTCTCGATCTCCTGACCTCGTGATCCACCCATCTCGGCCTCCCGAAGTACTGGGATTACAGGCTTGAGCCACTGCGCCCGGCCGTAATAAGAATTCTTATATAGTTTGAGGAGCAAGGCAATGGGAGTGAAAAACAGATGAGGCCCGGTGAAATTCCAAATGAGGAAGGTTCACAGACTTTGTCAAAGCATTTCTCCAATCTTGGTTAAATGCAGAAAACTTTTGTGGGGCCCTTTAGTGTTGAGGGATCAGCAGGGGCTCTTTGTGATTCACCCAACCTTGAATAGTGTCATATTAATTCCTTTGTTTTAACCCTATCAATTTTCATTTATTTTATTTTTTAACAACCACATAAAGATTTCCACTCTCCTGGGATGAGTCTTTTGACTCCCTTTTGCCTTTCCCATTTTTTTTTTGTTTTTGTTAGTTATCCTAATGTTTTGTTAGCATGTGTAAGATCCATGAGGAAAAGCTGTGACAGCAAATTTGATAAAGCTCTCAAACTGTTGTGGAAATCTTGGCAAAAAGGGAGAGAATGTAAACCAAAAATGACTCTAAGCCCCCCAGCTGACTGAGTGGACCCCCATGTCAGCCAAGGGCATTCCAAAGTAAAACCGAAAAATTAGTTCAGGCCATGTTGGGAAGAGAAGGTCAGACATGCCTCATTATACCCTCCTTCCTTTGAAATTCAGGCACAACTGACCAGCATTAATATTAAAACAGAGATCTTAAGACTGATAAAACAGACTCTTTGTAGCAATGAGATACCACATCCCAAAGTGACTCCAGTATAGCATCACATGACAGACAGGAGGTCTTGAAAGAAATAGAAGTATTTTACCCCAAAATATACTTCTTTGACAATTTTAAAATGGCCCTGCAAAGCTGTCTCATGTGGAGAAAATCAACTTTCTACAGAGAACCCCTTTGCCTTTCCAGGTTTTCTCTTGATCCAAGAGAGATTAACTGAGTCTGGCACATTTTTGTGTCTGATAAGAGGTACTTATCATCTATATTTTTGGATCCTGCTACCTGGAATCTTCATCTATATAAGAACCTTGTTCTCCACAACCCCTTGTCTTAACCTGGACATTCTTTTCTGCTGATTCCAGGTCTTTAGATAATAATTTAAATCTTTCAACAAATTGCCAATCATAAAAATCTTTGAATCCACTTATGATCTGGAAGCCCCCACTTCAAATTGTCCTGCCTGTCCAGACTGAACCAATGTATACCTCACATGTATTGATTGATGTCTGCCTTTAACTTCTGTCCCCCTAAAATATATAAAATCAAGCTGAAACCCAACCAGATTGAACACATGTTCTCAGGACCTCCTGAGGCTGTGTCCCAGGCCTTGGTCACTCATACTTGGCTGAGACTAAAACTCTTTTAATTTTTTAAAAAATATATGTTAGAATTTTACAAATCCACTTATTGTGACTCTGTTTTAGTCATGCATGTTTCTGCTTTCATGAATTTTCCAAGTAAAACAGAGTATCTCTTAAACAAGCTCCATTTAAATTACTTTTAAAAATTAACCAAATTCGTCATTCCATCTGTAAAATGTCCTGCCCAATGGCCATGGTGTGCTAAATCCTCAAGCATAATAAACTAGGCTCTAATATACCCACTCCACTCTGCTTCCACCATTAGGCTACATGCATACTGAATATAAGTTAAATTTATCCACTAATCTGTATATTTAAATTTTACTTGTTACCAGAATTGCCAGATTTAATTAAAATATTAATTAAACCAACTAAACAGAAATTTGGGGGAAAAGGTGGGCTATTTTTGTTTAACTGTTAAGTTGAATAGTTCAGAAAGACTTTAGAAAAGAAAGTCAGTATTAAATTAGATATGAGCAAGCCATTTTTGAAATGATGAGGAGAACGGTAAAACCCTAGAAGGATTCTGCACTCAGATTTCATTGTAGTGTCATAATTAAGCTCATTACCTAGCTTAAAGAAACAGAAACTATAACTGTTGAGAGGCAGGACTAGCTGGATTTCCTAGGCCGACTAAGAATCCCCAAGCCTAGCTGGGAAGGTGACCGCATCCACCTTTAAACACAGGGCTTACAACTTAGTTCACACCGGACCAATCAGGTAGTAAATAGAGCTCATCAAAATGCTAATTAGGCAAAAACAGGAGGTAAAGAAGTAGCCAATCATCTATCACCTGAGAGCACAGGGGGAGGGACAATGATCAGGATATAAACCCAGGCATTGGAGCCGGCAACAGCAACCCCGTTTGGGTTCCCTCCCATTGCATGGGAGCTGTTTTCACTCTATTAAATCTTGCAACTGCACAGTCTTCTGGTCTGTGTTTGTTACAGCTCGAGCTGAGCTTTCGCTCACTCTCCACTACTGCTGTTTGCCTCCGTTGCAGACCCTGGGCTGACTTCCACCCCTCCAGATCTGGCAGCGTGTCCGCTGAACTCCTGATCCAGCCAGGCACCCACTGCTGCTCCCAGTTGGCTTAAATGCTCGCCATTGTTCCTGCACAGCTAAGTGCCCAGGCTCGTCCTAATCAAGCTGAACACTAGTCGCTGGGTTCCACAGTTCTCTTCCATGACCCATGGCTTCTAACAGAGCTATAACACTCACCGCATGGCCCAAGATTCCATTCCTTGGAATCCCTGAGGCCAAGAACCCCAGGTCAGAGAACAAGAGGTTTGCCACCATTTTGGAAGCAGCCCGCCACCATCTTGGGAGCTCTAAGAACAAGGACCCCCGGTAACACTGTTAGAGCAGGTATCATTATTGCAATGAAAAAAATTAGCTCTATGTTAAATACTGATGAACAATGTATATCACTTTGTCTTAAATTAAAATGTTAGAATCTGTATGTAAACATTCTAATTAATCTCTACAACTGTAATTTTAAAATTAACTAATTAAACCCCACCTAAGCACATCATAGTCAAACTGATGAAAACCAAATACAAAGAGAATTTTAAAAGCAGAAAGAGGAAAATGACACAGGACATATAGGACAGAACAATAACACATATGAGGATGCTTGGTGGCCACTAAAAACAAAGATCGTGATTTGAACTAGAAAGAAGGTTTGAGAGACTCAAGACAATTCTAGCCAGATTGATTGTTGAAGATCCTTTCCTATACAAGGGCCAATCTGTGAAGATCAGAAAAAGGGAATGTTTTTTCTAACATATAGATAACAACAAAAAGAGTCAAGGAAAATGAAGACATAATAAAACAAAATCCAAACAAGGATCAAGGTAAAATTCCAGACACAGACCTTAAAGAAATAGGAAATATAAATTACCTGAGACAGAATTCAAAGTTACTATCATAGAAATATTTAGTGAGCTCAAGAGAACAAAGCATGAGCAAAGCGAGAATTTCAGCAAAGAGATACAAAATACCTTGTAAAAGAACCAAATAGAAATCTTGGAATTAAAGAACATTATCACTAAAATGAAAATTCAATAGAAGGGCTCAACAGAAGACAAGAGAAAGCAGAATAAAGAACCAGTGGACTTGAAAATAAATCATTTGAGATTATCTGGTGAGAAGGGAAAGAAGAAACAAGAATGAAAAAGAATAAACAGCTACTGTTTTTCAAGATGACAGATATGTTACCAGAAAGGGGTTCCAATCCAGACCCCAAGAGAGGGTTCTTGGATCTCATGCAAGAAAGAATTCAGGGTGAGTCCACAGTGCAAAGCAGAAGCAAGTTTATTAAGAAAGTAAAGGAATAAAAGAATGGCTACACCATAGACAGAGCAGCCCTGAGGGCAGCTGGTTGCTCATTTTTATGGTTATTTCTTGATGATATGCTAAACGAGAGGTGGATTATTCCTGCCTTCCTTTTTAAGACCATATAGGGTAAATTCCTGACATTGCCATGGCATTTGTAAACTGTCATGGCGCTGGTGGGAGTGTAGCAGTGAGGACGACCAGAGGTCACTTTTGTGGCCATCTTGGTTTTGGTGGGTTTTAGCCGGCTTCTTTACTGCAACCTGTTTTATCAGCAAGGTCTTTATGACCTGTATCTTGTGCTGACCTCCTGTCTCATCCTGTGACTTAGAATACCTTAACCATCTGGGAATGCAGCCCAGCAGGTTTCAGCCTCATTTTACCCAGCTCCTATTTAAGATGGAGTTGCTCTGGTTCACATGCCTCTGACAGGTAGAAGGCAGTGTTAGCGTGCCTCTCCCCACTGAAAGGACAGAATAGTGGGTAGAGATTCACACCGTTATTTTTTTTCCAAGAACCACCATAGGAACTTACCAGGAAAACCAAAAGAATTCACAGAACCTTTGAAAAAAGCAGTAAACTGTAGCCTACTCCATGAGACAGGAGAAAAACTATAAGTTCTCAGAGTGTGAGAAGGGAAGAGCCTGCTTCTGATCACATATTTCCACTGGGGAATCTGAAAACCCAAATCATGGGAGATGGCCTTAGACCTACTCAGAACTGGAACAGTGTTAGGAAGCAGTGTGAAATATAAAAGTAGAAGCAGCAGCAGGAAGTGCCTTGTAGGCCTTCACAGTCTCCACCGCCAGCCCAGGGAAGTCATTTGTGACTATGTCACACAGGGGCCCTTTGGGATGTGAGCCAACAAACTCAGGGAGGGGTCACAGGGTGAAAGAAGCTCCCAACTGAATTTCATGATATAGTTTCTATAGTGGGGTGAAACTCCCTTGGACAGAACCCAGGGGCGAGTGGGAAGTGTGCTGCAGACAAAAGTGCAGGAGCTGGGCACCCTGAGGGCAGATGAGGAAGGGTGTGGCCTGAAAGAAGTGCTTGCTGTCTCTACAGGGAAGCTTATGGCCTGAGGCAAATCTGAGTTTTGTGTGCAGGCTGTCTGGATCTAAATCAAGCACCGTTAGTGGGACATAGTAGGAGTGAGACCAGCCTTGCCAACTGCATGGGAGCTGGGTGGAGCCTACCGCTGCCAGCTATTCCCCACTCCCTTTGCAAACTCTTCTGTATAGCAGAGGCAGTTCCATTCCCCTCTGGAACATTACCCTAGTGGCCTGAGAACAACCCCCTGTGCCCCACAGTGACCATGGTAGGCCCCACCCTAGGAGAGTCTGAGCTCAGACCCACCTAACTCTTCGTTTTCTTTTGTTCATTTCATTTTATTTTTTGTTTATTTGTTTGTTTTCAGACAGAGCGTCGCTCTTTCACCCAGTGTGCAGTGCAGCAGCACAATCTCAGTTGGCTCACTACAACCTCTGCCTCCTGTGTTCAAGCGATCTCCTGCCTCAGCCTCCTGAGTAGCTGAAGTTACAGGCATGCACCACCACGCCAGACTAATTTTTGTGTTTTTAGTAGAGACAGGGTTTCACCATGTTGCCCAGGCTGGTCTCAAAATCCTGGGCTCAAGCGATCCACCCACTTAGGCCCCCCAAAATGCTGGGATTACAGGTGCCCACCACCATGCCTGGCTAACTTTTTTGTATTTTTACTAAATACGGGGTTTCACCATGTTGGCCAGGCTGGTCTCCAACTCCTGACCTCAAGTGATCTGCTCGCTTCAGATTCCCAAATTGCTGGGATTACAGGTGCCTGCCACCACGTCCAGATAATTTTTGTATTTTTAGTAGAAACACAGCTTGGCCATGTTGGCTCCTGATCTCAGGTGATCCACCCACCTCAGCCTCCCAAAGTTCTGGGATTCCAGGTGTGAGCCACCACACCCAGCCATATCCGCCTAACTCTTCCCCAACCTGATGGTATTTCTTTACCTGCCCCAGTGGCTTAACACAAAGGACTTAAACTTTTGAGAGCTTTACAGCCTCACCTATCACCTGAGAAACCAGAATACTTCCCCTGGATGACTTAGGGCAAGCTCAAATCCCAGTGCTACCACTGAAGCTGGTGTTCTCTTGTAAGTACCACCTCCTGGCTGGAGGCCTACCACTCAAGCCATTACAGCACCTTCTGCAGAATAACAATGCACCCAGGAAGGAGAAGATGGTTGTGAATCCTAGCTAACACCACTGCCTGCAACACACTGGCTAACCAGAGGTCCTGAGTCTGTCCGGGTGACAAATTCACTACTAGCATAACCAGCACTCAAGAAAGCCAGCAGCCAGCACACTAAACCTATCTACAACCAAGGAATCTCACAGATTCTATGTCATTCCCCTGCCACCTCCATCAGAGCATCTCCATCAGAGCATCTCCATCAGAGCATCAGAGCACTTCCATCAGAGCATCTCCATCCATTCCTGGGAGACCTGAAGACAGGTCACATTTATAGAGCCCTTGCAGACATTCCCCAGCACCAGCCCAGAGTCTGGTAGCCCCACTGGGTGGCTAGACTCAGAAGAGCAATAACAGTCCCTGCGGTCTGGCTCTCAGGAAGCCCCAGTCCTAGGGGAAGGGAGAGATCACCACATCAAGGGATCACCCCTGGGACAAAAGAATCTGAACAGCAGACCTTGAGTCCCAGATCTTTCTGCTGGTTGAAAGCTTCTTACAGCAGAGATACAGTTGCCACACTGGGCCTGCACTTCTACCTCAACAGGCACACAGCCTCTGTGATCATGAAGGGCCTTGGAGAAGAGGTCCTTGTTCCTCTGGCACAACACTGTGACATAACTGGACCTTCTCCCATGAGGATGCAGTGTGGACGCACCTATAGACACGCTTTCTGGAACAATTCAGGATGATTGAAGACCCACAGGAGGACCACTCTGCAGATTCAGGCCTGTATGAGAAGCAGTCACAATTCCTCCCTACTTGAAGCATCAACATTACTACAGATGAAAAGAGGTGCCTATCTGATCTGGACAGCTGGAACACTGGGACAGGAGTGAGGCTGTGAGGTGGACAGCCTACCTGCTGGCCTGGCAGGAGAACTGAGGTATCTCCCACTCTTTACCCTGATAAAACTGCAGCACATCTCATTGAGAGCTCCTCTAGTCACCTTTATCAAGGCTGGAACCTCTGCCAACCAGTGAGTATTACATCAACAAGCCTGCCTTAGCTACAATTGGTGCCTACCCAGTGATACCTCCCCTACTGGTCTGAAGCCAGGATCACCAACTCAATAAATAAAATACTAGGGGAAAATTAAATGAATAAATAAAGTGTACACCACAAGAGAATGAGATAAGCTTCAAGAGATTCCTGCCATTTCAACCCCATAGGAGACAGTGAACTTGCCCACACACCAAGCACATAACTACTACAACCAGTATCAGGGAAAGCCAGTGCAAAAAGTCTTGCTATAACAAAGGAACTCGTACAGAGTCTTCACCCCTAAAAGCAACAAGAATCAAATTAGGCTAAAACAAACTATAAATATTAAAGTTCAATCCTTAACAGGGAAAAAAAAAGAAATTTAAAAAAACACAGCCCATTCAACAATACATTCAAGAACAATTTGAAGAGATAGTCTTCACAACCAAGTGAGAAGGAACCAGAAAGTAATTCTGGTGATATGACAAAACAGGATTCTATAACACCCCCAAAACGTCACACTAACTCCTCAGCAATGGATCCAACCAAGAAGAAATCTCTGAAATGCCAGATAAAGAATTCAGAGGGTTCATTATTAAGTTACTTAAGAAAATACCAGAGAAAGGTGAAAACCAACTTAAAGAAATCTTTTAAAAATCTGGGATATGAATGAAAACTTTTCCAGAGACATAGATATCATAAAGAAGAAACAATCAGAACCTCTGGAAATGAAAGACACACTTAGGAAATACAAAATGCAGTGGAAAGTTTCAACAATAGGCTAGAACGAGTAGAAGAAAGAATTTCAGAACTCAAAGACAAGGCTTTTGAATTAACCCAATCAGACAAAGACAAAGAAAAAAAGAATTTAAAAATGAACAAAGTCTCCAAGAAATATGGGATTATGTAAAATGGCCAAACCTAAGAATAATTGGTGTTCCTGAGGAAGAAGAGATGTCTAAAAGTTCCAAAACTTATTTGAGGGAATAATTGTGGAAAAAATCCCTTGCCTTGCTAGAGATCTAGACATTCAAATACTAGAAGCTCAAAGAACTCCTCAGAAATCTATTGCAAAATGATCATCACCAGTAATTGTGTATCCAGTGAAACTAAGCTTCATAATGAAAGAGAGATAAAGTCTTTTTCAGATAAACAAATGCTGACAAAATTTGCCACTATCAAACCAACACTACAAGCAATGCTAAAAAGAGTTCTAAATCTTGAAACAAAACTTCAAAATACACCAAAATAGAACCTCCTTAAAGCATAAATCTCACAGGGCCTATAAAAACAATAACACAATGAGAAAAAAAAAAAACAAAGTATCTGGGCAACAAGTAACATGATGACCAGAACAGTACCTCACATCTCAGTATTAACACTGAATGTAAATGGCCTAAATACTCCCCTTAGGAGATACAGAATAGCAGAATGGATAAAAAAAAAACCACCAACCAAATATCTGCTTTCTTCAAGAGACTCACCTGACACATAAACTTAAGGTAAATGGGTGGAAAAAAAAATTCCACATAAATGGAAACCAAAAGCAAGCAGGAGTACCTATTGTTATATCAGAGAAAAACAGATTTTAAAGCAACAACAGCACAAAAAGACAAACAAGGACATTTTATGATAATAAAAGAATTAGCCCAACAGGAAGATATTACAATCCTAAATTTATATGCACCTAACACTAGAGCTCACAAATTTATAAAACAATTACTATGTGACTTAAGAAATGAGACAGATGGCAACAAAACAATAGTGAGACACTTCAGTGCTCCACTGACAGCAGATCAAGACAGACGGTCAACAAAGTAACAATAGACTTAAACCAATACCTTAGAACAAATGAACTTAACAGATAGTTATAGAACATTCTTCCCAGCAACTGTAGAATAGGCATTTTTCTCATCAGCACATGGAACATTCTCCAAGACAGACCACAGAATAAGCCACAAAACAAGTCTCAATAAATTTGATAAAATAAAAATTATATCAAGTATCTTCCAAGAACACAGTAGAACAAAACTGGAAATCAACTACAAAGGGAACCCTCAAAACTATACAAATACCTGAAAATTAAATTAAATGCTCTTGAATGATTTTTGGGCTAATGATGAAATCAAGATGAAAATTTAAAAATTCTTGAAATGAATGATAATAGTGATACAACTTATCAAAGCTTCTGGGATATAGCAAAAGTGATGCTGAGAGGAGAGTTCATAGAATTAAATGCCTACATTAAAAAGTCTGAACAAGTACAAATAGACAACTAATGTCATATCTCATGGAACCAGGAAAACAAGAACAAACTAAACCCAAACCCAGCAGAAGAAAAGAAATAACGAAGATCAGAACAAAATTGAAACAAAAAAAAATTACAAAAGTTAAATGAAACAAAAAGCTGGTTCTTTGAAAAGATAAATAAAATTGATAGCCCATTAGTGAGATTAACCAAGAAAAGAAGAGAGAAGATCCAAATAAGCTCAATTAGAAATGAAATTGGAGATATTACAACTAGTACCACAGAAATACAAAAGATCATTGAAGACTACCATGAACACCTTTATGTGCACAAGCTAGAATATCTAGAGGAGACGAATAAATTCCTGGAAATATACAACCCTTCTAGATTAAATCAGAAAGAAATAGAAACTCTGAACAGACCATTGACAAGCAGTGAGCCTGAATGAGTAATAATAAATTGCCAAAAAAAAAAAAAAAAAAAAAGTCCAGGATGAGATGGAGTCACAGATGAGTTGTAAGAGACATTCAAAGAAGAATTGGTACCAACTGAAACTATTCCAGAAGATGGAGAAATAGGGAATCCTTTTCTAAATCATTCTATGAGGCCAGTATCACTCTAACACCAAAACCAGGAAAAGACATAGCAAACAAACCTACAGACCAATAGTCTTGATGTACATAGATGCAAAAAATCCTCAACAAGATACTAGCTAACTGAAACCAATGGCATATCAAAAAGATAATCCACCATGATCAGAGGGATGCAGAGATGTTTTAACATATACAACTCAATAAATGTAATACATTACATGCACAGAGTTAAAAACAAAAATCATATGATCATCTCAATAGACACAGAGAAAGCAGTTGATGAAATCCAGCATCCCTTTATCATTGACACTCTCAACAAAATAGGCATAGATATCTCAAAGTAATAAAAGTCATACATGACAAACCCACATCCAGCATAATACTGAATGGCGAAATGTTGAAAGTGTTTCCCCTGAGAACTAAAACTAGACAAGTATGCTCACTTTCACTGCTTCTATTCAACATAGTACTGAAAGTTCTGCCCAGAGCAATCAAACAAGAGAAAGAAATAAAGGGCATACAAATTGGAAAAGAGGAAGTCAAACTGTCACTGTTTGCCAATAACATGATTGTATACCTAGACAATGCTAAAGACTCATCCAAAAAGCTCCTAGATCTAATAAACAAATTCAGTAAAAATTTAAAATACAAAATCAATGTACACAAATCACTAGCACTGCTATATTTCAACAACAACCAAGCTGAGAAAACTCAATCCCTTTTACAACAGCTGCAAAAAAAAAAAAAAAACCCAAATATTTAGGAATATACTTAACCAAGGAAGTGAAAGATGTCCATAAGGAAAACCACAAAACACTGCTGAAAGAAATCATAGATGACACAAACAAATGACAAATGAAAACACATCCCATGCTCATGGATGTCTGTAGAATCAATACTGTGAAGATGACCATACTAGCAAAAGTTATCTACAGATTCCATACAAATTCCATCAAAATACCACCATCATTCTTCTCAGAACTGGAAAAAGATCCTAAAATTCATATGGAACCAAAAAAGAGCCCACATAGGCAAAGGAAGACTATCCTAAAAGAACAAATCTGGAGGCATCACATTACTTGACTTCAAATTATATTACAAAGCTCTAGTTAGCAAGACAGTACAGTAATGGTATAAAAATAGGCATATAGACCAATGGAACAAAATAGAGAGCCCAGAAATAAAGCCAAATACTTACAGCCAACTGATCTTTGACAAAGCATACAAAAACATGCAATGGGAAACGGACACCCTATTCAATAAAAGGTGCTGTGATAATTGACAAGCCACATGTAGAAGAATGAAACTGGATTCTCATCTCTCACTGTATACAAAAATCAACTCAAGATGGATCAAAGACTTAAATCTAAGATCTGAAGTTGTAAAAATTCTAGAAAATAATGTTGGGAAAACTTTACTAGATATTGGCCTAGGCAAATAATTTATGACAAAGACCTCAAAAGCAAATGCAACAAAACAAAAATAAATAAATGGGACTTAGTTAAACTGAAATCTTCTGCAAAGAAAATAATCAGCAGAGTAAACAGACAACCCACAGAGTGGGAGAAAATATTTGCAAACTATGCATCCAACAAAGGACTACTATCTAGAATCTCTAAGAAACTCAAAGTGGCAAAAAAAAAAAAATAATAATCCCATCAAAAAGTGGGCAAAGAACATGAATAGACAATTCTCAAAAGAAGATATGCAAACAGCCAAAAAAACATATGAAAAACATGCTAAATAACACTAATTATCAGGGGAATGCAAATCAAAACCACAATGGGATATTACCTTACTCCTGCAAAAATGGCCATAATTAAAAAGGTAAAAAACAAAAAAAAAAAAAAAAAAGTTTTTGGTGTGAACGTGGTGAAAAGACAACACTTTTACACTGCTGGTGGGAATGAAAATTAGCACAACCATTATGGGAAACAGTATGGAGATTCCTTAAATAACTAATAGTAGAACTAACATTCAATTCTGCAATACCTCTACTGGGTATCTATCCAAATGAAATAAGTCATTACATGAAAAAGACACATGCACACACATGTTTATAGCAGCACAATTCTCAATTGCAAATATATGGAAACAACCTAAGTGCCCATCAACCAATGAGTGGATAAAGAAAATGTGGTATATATACACAATGGAATACTATTTAGGCCTAAAAAGGAATAAAATAATGTCTTTTGCAGCAACACGGATGGAGCTGGAGGCCATTATTCTAAGTGATGTAACTCAGAAATGGAAAACCAAATGTTGTATGTTCTCATTTATAAGTGGGAGCTAAGGTATGATGATGCAAAGGTATAACAATGATATAATGAACTTTAGGGACTCATGGCAGAAGGTTGGGTAGGGATGAGAAATAAAAGTCTACATATTGGGTACAGTATACACTGCTTATGTGGCGGGTGCACTAAAATCTTGGAAATCACCACTAAAGAATTTCTTCAAAAACCACCTGTACCCAAAAAACTATTGAAATTAAAGACATAAAAAGAAGAATAAACAAAATTTAAAAGACTTATGGGACATCATCAAGAGGACCAACCTGTGCATTATGAACATCTCAGAAAGAGAAGAAAAAAACAATCAGAAAGCTTATTCAACAAATAATGGCCGAAAACCTTTCCAAATCTGGGGAAGAAAATGGACATCCAGTCACCAAATAAATCAGAGGAATTCAAGAAATTCATACTGAGATACATTATAATCAAATTATCAAAAGTCAAAGAAAAAGAGAAAAAATTTAAAGCAGCAAGAGAAAGGTGACTTGTCATGTAAAAGGACCCCCATAAGACCATAAGGTTGCTTGCAGGCCAGTAGAAAATAGGATTATATATTAAAAGTGCTTCTAGAAAGAAAAAACACTAACAGGGAATACTATGCCCAGCAAAAAATATAGAAGAAATAAAGACTCCCCCCCAACCCCCCACCCCCCAAAGAAAAAATGCTGAGGGAATCATCACTGCAAGATCTGCCTTCTGAGACATGCTAAAGAAAGCTATTCAGGTAAACAAAATGATACTAAAAAGCAGCACATAACAACAGATCTCTCAGCAGAAACCCTACAATCCAGAAGAGACTGAGGGACCATATTCGACATTTGTTAAGAAAAAAATCTTTTGGATTTGTGCAACACTTGAAGGAAAAATGAAAAAAAAAAAAGAGAGAATGATCTTCAATCAAGAACTTCATATCCAGACAAACTAAGCTTCATAAGCAAAGGAGAAATAAGATGCTTTTCAGATAAGCAAATACTGAGGGCGTTTGTTACCACCAGACCTGCCTTACAAGAGATCTTGAAAGGAACACTAACTATGAAAAGGGAAGAGCATTACCAGCCACACAAAAACACACTAACACTATAAAGCAATCACACATAGAAGCCAGCGTAATAACCAGCTAACAACACAAAGACAGGATCAAGTTCATATATGTCATACTAATCTGGAATGTAAACGGAACTAAATGCCCTATTTAAAAGATAGAGTGGCAAGCTGAATCAAAAAGCAAGAACAAATGGTATGCTGTCCTCAAGAGAACCACCTCACATGCAATAACATCCATAGGCTCAAAGTAAAGGGATGGAGGAAAATCTACCAAGCAAATGGAAGCCAAAAAGCCAAGATTGCAATCCTAATTTCAGACAAAACAGACTTTAAACCAAAAAGATCAAAAAGGACAAAGAAGGGCATTACATAATGGTAAAGGGTTCACTTCAATGAGAAGACCTAGTTATTCTAAATACATATGTATCCAACACAGGAGCACCCATATTCATAAAGCATGCTCTTAGAGACCTACAAAAAAACTTGGACTCCCATGCAATAATAGTGGGAGATTGCAACACTCTACTGACAGTATTAGACAGATCATTGAGGCAGAAAATAAACAAAGATATTAAGGATCTGAACACAGCATTGGACAAATGGACCTGATACACCTCTACAGAACTCTCCACCCCTGAACAACAGAATATACATTCTTCTCTTTGCTATATGTCACATACTGTAAAATTGACCAAACAAGAGAACATAAATCAACCTGCAGCAAATGCAAAAGAACTGAAATCATACCAAACACACTGTTGGACTATAGCACAATAAAACTATAAAGCAATACTAAAAACATTGTTCCAAACCATACAACTACATGGAAATTAAATGACCTTATCCTGAATGATGTTGGGGTGAATAACAAAATTAAAGTATAAATCAAGAAGTTATTTGAAACTAATGAGAACAAAAATACAGTATACCGGAATCTCTGGGACACAGCTAAGGTAGTGTTACAAAGGAAACACAGCATGAAATGCTTGCCTCAAAAAGTTAGCAAGATCTCAAATTAACAACCTAACATCACAACTAAAAGAACCAGAGAACCAAGAGAAAACCAACCCCAAAGCTAGTAGAAGGCAAGAAAAACAAAATCAGAGCTGAACTGAAGGAAATCAAGACACAAAAAACATTCAAAAGTTCAATGAATCCAGGAATTGGTTTTTTGAAAAATAAATAAATAAATAACAGCCAGGCGCGGTGGCTCACACCTGTAATCCCAGCACTTTGGGAGGCCGAGGGGAGCGGATCACCTGAGGTCAGAAGTTTGAGACCAGTCTGACCAACATGGAGAAACCCTGTCTCTACTAAAAATACAAAAAAAAAAAAAAAATTAGCTGGGCATGGTGGCTCATGCCTGTAATCCCCAGTACGAACCCGCCCAGGAAGCGGAGGTTGCGGTGAGCCAAGATCGTGCCATTGCACTCCAACCTGGGCAAAAAAAGCAAAACTCTGTAATAAATAAATAAATAAATAACAAGATACATAGCCACTAGCCACACTAATAAAGAAAAAAAGAGAGGTCCAGATAAACACAATTAGAAGAAAGGAGATGTTACAATGCCATTCTGGATGTAGGAACAAGCAAAGATTTCATGACGAGGAGGCCAAAAGCAACTGCCACAGATTCAAAATTGACAAATGGAATCTAAGTAAACTAAAGAGTTTCTGCACAGCAAAAGGAACTATCAACAAAGTAAAAGACAACCTACAGAATGGGAGACAATTTTTGCAAACCATGCATCCAACAAAGGTCTAATATCCAGCATCTATAAGGAACTTAAACAAATTTACAAGAAAAAACAAACAACCCTATTGAGAAGTAGGAAATGGACATGAAGAGACACTTCAAACGAAGACAAACATGTTGCAAACAAGCATATATTTTTAAAAAGCCTAACATCACTGATTATTAGAGAAATGCAAATCAAAACCACAAGGACAGATCATCTCACACCAGTCAGAATGGCTATTACTAAAAAGTCAAAAAATAACAGATGCTGGTGATGTTGTGGAGAAAAATGAATGCTTTTGTTAGTAGGAGTGTAGATTAGTTCAAGCATTGTGAAAGACAGGGTGGCAGTTCTTTAAAGAACCAAAAACAGGAATACCACTTGACCCAGCAATCCCATTACTGAGTATATACACAAAGGAATATAAATCATTCTATCATAAAGACACATGCATGCATATGTTCATTGCAGCACTATTAACAATAGCAAAGATGGCCGGACAGGGTGGCTCACGCCTGTAATCCCGGCACTTTGGGAGGCCAAGGCGGATGGATCACAAGGTCAGGAGATGGAGACCATCCTGGCTAACATGGTGAAACCCGGTCTCTACAAAAAGTACAAAAAAATTAGCCAGGTGTGGTGGCGGGTCTTGTAGTCCCAGCTACTCAGGAAGCTGAGGCAGGAGAATGGCATGAACCCGGGAGGCGGAGCTTGCAGTGAGCCGAGATCATGCCACTGCACTCCAGCCTGGGCGACAGAGCGAGACTCCATCTCAAACATAAAAAAATAAAAAATAAAAATAAATAAACAAAGAAAACAATAGCAAAGACATGGAATTAAGGTAAATGCCCACCAATGGTAAACTGGATAAAGAAAATGTGGTATATATACACCATGGAATACTATGCAGCCATAAAAAATGAGATCATATTCTTTGCAGGAACATGGATGGAACTTGAGGTCACTATTCTTAGCAATCTAACACAGGAACAGAAAACCAAATTCCACATGTTCTCACTTAAAGTGGAAGCTAAGTGATGAAAACACATAGACACATGGGAGCAACACACATTGGGGCCATGTGGAGGGTGGAGGGCGAAGGGTGGGAGAAGGGAGAGGATCAGGAAAAATAACTAATAGGTACTAGGCTTAATACCTGGGTGATGAAATAATCTGTGCAACACACCTCTGTGACACGAGTTTACCTATATAACAAACATGCACATGTCCTCCTGAACTTAAAATAAAAGTTAAATAAAATAAATCCAATTTAAAAAATAAATAATATCACATGTTAAAGAATAGATATTGCAACAGATGCCATATATAGGACTATAAGATGCCATAAAAGGACTATAAGAGAGTACTATGAATAATGTCATGAATTCACAAACTGGGTAACAAGGAAGAAATAGATAAATTCCTAGAAGCACACAACTTACCAAGGCTGAATCATAAAGAAATAGAAAGACAGAACACAGCTATAATGACTTAGGAGATTGAATCAGTAACAAAAAACTTCCCCAAAAAGAAAAGCCCAGGATCATATGACTTGACTTCTACCAAACATCTGGTAGAAGTCATGTAATTCTACCAAACATTTAAAGAAGAATTAACACCAATCTTTCTCAAACTTCTCCAAAAAATTGAAGAAGAGGGAAACTGCCATACTCATTTTTAGCCAAACATTACCCTGATACCAAAACTGGACAAAATTGCCACAAAAAAAGAAAACTACAAGCCAACATCCCTGATGAACATAGATGCAAGAAAATCAACAAAATATTAGTAAATCAAATTCAACAGCACATTGAAAGGACAATGCATTATCACCAAATTATCCCTGGGATGCAAGGATAGTTCAACACGTAAGAATCAATTAATGTATACACAACATTAACAGAATGAAGGATAAAAATAACAATCATCATCATAGATGCAGAAAAAGCATTTGATAAAATCCAACACCATTTCATGATAAAAACTCTCAACAAGCTAGAAATATCAATAGAAGGACATATCCTCAACATAATGCAAGTCATATATGAAAACAACACAGCTAGGAATAAGGCAAGGATGTCCACTCTTGCCGTTTTAAACATGGTATTGAGAGTTCTAGCCAAGCAACTAGACAAAAAAAAAGAAAATAAAGGCATGTGAGTCACAAAGGAATAAGTAGAATTGTTTCTGTTTACAGATGACACGATCTTTTCTCTTTTAATTTTTTCCCACCTTTATTGTAGTATACATTTTTTTAAAAATTTATAAATTTAAGGTGTATACATGATGTTTATATATATGCATTGTAAAATGAGTCTCACAATTGAGCTAATTAATATATTCATTACCTCACATAGTTATTATTTGTGTATGTGTGGTGAGAATATTTAATATCAACTTGCTTAGCCAATTTTAAGTATACAATACAGTATTGTAAAATATAGTCACAATGCTGTACACTGGATCTTCAGAACTTATTCATCCTGCATAACTGTGAGTTTGACCCTTTGACCAACATCTCTCCATTTCCCCACCAACACCCCCAGTCCCTGGCAACCACTATTCTATTTTTTGCTTTTATGAGTTTGACTTTTTTAGATCCTACCTGTAAGTGAGATCATGCAGTATTTTCCTTTCTGTGCCTGGCTTATTTCACTTAGCATAATGCCCTCCTGGTCCACCTATGTTGTCAGATGACAACATTTCCTTCCTTTATAAGGCTGAAAAAATATTTCATTGCATATATGTATATATACATTTTTCTTTTTGTTTTCTCAAAGGACACTTAGATTGTTTCCATATCTTCACTACTGTGAATAATGCTGCAGTGAATATGGGGGTACAGATTTCTCCTTGAGCAATTCTTTCTGATTGCTCAATCATGTAACAGATCTATTTTTTTTTACAGGTGTGAGGTGATATCTTACTGTGATTTTTATTTGAATTTACCTAATGATTAGTGATGTTGAGCCACCTTTTATATACCTATTGTCCATTTGTATGTCTTCTTTTGAGAAATGTCTATTCAGGTTCTTCAGGAAATGCAATCTGGTAGAGGTCAGCAGGCCTGTTATTTGGAGCATGGATGGGCATATCTCCCTCCAGGTATCTTTTGGGTGGGACTGATTCTGGCCCAGAAGCAGAGCAGAGCTGGCTCCAGGTCATAGCGCTGCCTTAGGATCTGCAGTTGGAACTCAGATTGGCAGGCATATTACAGGGGTTACAGGAGGAGGTGGCTCCTTCTGGGTCCCTTGGTCGATGGGGCTGGTTGCAGGACCACAGCCAAGCAGCCCTGGACCTCAGTCTATAGAGGGAGGGGGCTACTTTTGGTCTGTGATCAATACTACGTTTGGAGAGGCTACCACAAAGACACGGACCAGCCTTCTCAAAGTGACCCTCCTCAGTCTTGGGCATCACCAGGGTTTCCAACTTCTAACCTGGATCCCTGATATAAAAATCAACCAAAACATTACAAGAAAAGAAGGTATGTTTCAACATCCCTCATAAAGACAGACGCAAAATTTTTGTATCATAATTTTGATAACAAAATATTAAGAAAGAGAATTAAGTCAAGACATAAAAAGGATAATACATCAGGACCATGAGGGATTTATCTCATGAATGCAAGGTTAGATTAACATTAAGAAAAATCCTAACCAACATATAAATTGACTAAAAATTAGACCCTTACGTTTATCTCGATAGATGCAGAAAATATCCTGAAAAAATTCAACACCCTTTCTTGATAACAACTCTCAGAAAACCAGAAATTTAAGGGCACTTCCTTAACCTTATAGAGTATATCTTAAAAAAAAAAAAACTACAGTTAATATTACATTAAATGCTAAAATATTGAACATTTCACCCTGTCTTCAGTAATAGGTGACGATGTTCATTTTTTAATTGATACATAATACTTTACATCATGTGATATTTCGTTACATGCGTAGCATGTGAAATAATCAAGTCAGGGCATTTGGCATATCCATTACCTTGAGTACCATTTCTTTGTGTTGGAAACATTTCAAATCCTCTCTTCTAGCTAGTTTGAAATACACGATACGTTATTGCTAACTATGGTCACTCTACTCTGCTGCCAAACCAAATAACTTATACTTTTTATCTAACTGTATATTTGTACTGGTTAACCTACCTCTCTTTATCCCCTAGCCCTGAGGATGTTCTTTGTTGACATTTTTATTCAACATTGTACTAGACAATCTAATATGGCAAGAAAAAAAGGCATAAAGATGGAAAGGAAGAAATTGATCTCTTTTTGCAGTTGCCATCATTGTTTATGTACAAGATCACAAAGAATATCCAAAGCAATTACTAGAACTAATAAATGTTCAGTAAAACATCAGAATATGACATCAATATATAAATATCAATTGTACTTTGTATGCTACAAATAAATAATTGTAAAATGAAGTTTAAAAACAATTTCATTTACATTAGTATCAGCCTGATATGATGCACTGAGAAAGACATAATATCACTTTTTGGGTATCTTTGCCAAAAATATATAACCTGAGTCTAATTATGATGAAATATCACAGAAACTCATATTGAGGTAAAAACTATAAAATAACTAGCCTATATTCTTCAATAATGTCAACATCAAAAAAGCAAAGAAAAGCCTAGGAACTGTTCCAGATTGAAGGAGATTAAATTCACATGATAACTAAGTGGAATACATGATTATGAACTGCATACGGGAGAAAGAAAAAAATTAGCTAGCAGGACATTATTAGGATAATTGGCTAAACTTAAACATGGACTATAAATTAGATAACAGAATTGTAACTCTATTAAATTTCCTGATTTTGATAATTATGCTCTATTTATCTAAGAGAATGTCCTTGTTCTTAGCAAACACAGTCAAGTATTTGATGGATACCATATCTCTAACTTACTATTAAATGATTCATGAAAAAATACACATACACATATGTGTATGTGTGTGCACAATGTGTCTACATTCATACACTGCATGATGTTTCAGTCAATGACAGCATATATGAAAATGGTTCCATAAGATTATAATACTATACATTTACTGTGCCTTTTCTATGTTTAGATAGGTTTAGATACACAAATACTTACCATTGTGTGATAATTGCCTACAGTATATAGTACAGTAACATGCTGTACAGGTTTGTAGCCTAGGAGCAATAGGCTATACCCTATAGCCTAGGTGTGTAGTAGGCTATCCACCGAGGTTTGTTTAAGTGTACCCTATGATCTTCACGCAATGATGAAATCACCTTATGACACATTTCTCAGAATTCATCCCTGTCATTAAGCAATTGTATGGCTGAATAGGGGGAGAGAGAGTGAGAGAGAGAGAGAGAGAGAGAGAGAGAGAGAGAGAGAGAGAATGTGAGTGAGCGAGCAAGAGAGAGAGAAAGAGCAAGAGCAAGTGCAAATGGGACAAAAATTCACATAGTAGATCTGGGTAAAGAATACATGGTAGAAAGTACACGGGAGTTCCTTGCACTATTATTGCAATATTTTTGTATTTTTAAATTTATATCAAAATAAAAATGTAAATGAACTAGCTGACCAATGGCACACCCCCAGTGCATCAGATAAGGGTGTTCTGACTACAGCTTTCCTTCCTCGGAGGTAAAGGACTAATGTGAGCATTACATCATTTGACAGTAATGTTTTCATTGTAGATTAATAGATTTGTTTTCTAACTCACAGTCCGAGCTTTGGTGCCGTAAGTCAGCTTTCCTAGAGCTAAATCCTTAAAGAATGAGCTGCTCAAGGAAATTCTGAAACGTATTATTTCCTCAAATATTTCCCATGCACATCCCTTGTGTAATACTCTATATTACTTGGACTCTACAGCCCAAGTAATACTCCCAGGAGACATAGCCTATGCTGCTTGATGTAATACATCCTACAAGTGTCATCCATCTTTACCTCTCACTCCATTTGTTTGGCAAAAGACAAAATGATATATTGCCATTTGGGTCTGTCACTTCCTCAACTGATTGCAAAGACAGGCTCTCCCAACTGGCAATTCTAGAGTATCAGTGCCAAAATACATTTTGCCCACATGCTCTGTGCTGCAATACACTGCTGCAACTTTGTTTACTCATTGAGTGATTTTGCCTGTTACCACTGAAATGCCCAAGAATTGTTTTTGAGATCTCAGAACCCTCAGTGGAGCATCACTCCATATACCCTGAATTTCCTCCTTCTACACCTAACATGAAACTATTTCTTTTGTTTGGGAAAGCAGACAGCAAATTACCAAGTACACTACAATTTTAAGGAGAAAAGTGTGTGTGTGTGTGTATATGTGCATGTACATGTGTAATGATTTTTCCTAATCTGGCACTAAGATAACATTGTGCTGTGATCAATTTGCGAGAATCTCTGCTGTTCCTTATCTATGATCTTCCCTAATCTTTACTCTCTTTTTCAAATTTCTCAATTGGTTTTATGGGGGGGGGGAGTGCAGCTTGAATTCCTCATATGCTATCTAAAATAGTCCCCATGCCTTATTCATTTTTTCCTATCTTCTCACCCTGGTTTATTTTTTCTTCATGCCTCTTAACACTATCTGAAATATTATAAATGTTTGTTTATTATCTTTATGCTGCCTAGTAGAATAGAAGTTCCACTGTGGAAGAAGGTTTATTTTCATTGTTATATCTCAGGACCTAGAAGAGTACCCAATATATAGTTAGAAATATATATATTTATAAAAATACATATTTTCTGAAATATATATTTAACAGTATATAGCATGTGTGCCTATATATATGTATATACTATATATAACTGCTTTCATTTAACAGTATATAGTATGTGTGCATATACACACACACACACACACACACACACATACACTATATATACCATTAAGTAAATGAAGGCATGGATAATGGTATAGCAACATCTTATATTTCTTATAATAACCATGTGAGTTAGACAGAAAGAATGATGTTATCTCATTTTATTAGTTAGAAAGATGAATTAAAGTACTATATATTACCAGAGAAACTAAGCAATATGCCCAAGTTCATAGAACAAGTCACAGGCAGAACTGAAATATATATACAATCATTTTCCAAGCTTCAAGACCAGACACTTTCTACCCACTTATTCTGCCTTATGTAGACCTCTCCTGTTTTAGGGTAAACCTGGAGGATGGGTGATGAAGCAGCCCCAGAGCCTTAGGATAATTCTTCCTTCAAGAAACTGGGATATGACACACTTTTCCACCTGGGACTAAACTTCCCCCTCAAATCAAAGTGAAATGATGAAGTGTTGGATGAGAAGGCCATGGCTTTTGCCTCAAGTCTGAGCCATGGTGATTTATTTGATTAGAGGGTCCTGAGATTTCATGGGAGAGACGGAATTTTAGTTTTTTTATTGAGTTTGGGTGCACCTACCATCTCAGAGCACACTAATATGCCAGCAGAAGTGATTCCTAAGATAATGGGTGTGATATGGTTTGGATCTGTGTCCCTGCCCAAATCTCATGTAGAATTCTAATCCACAATGTTGGAGGTGGAACCTGGCAGAGGTGATTGGATCATGGGCACAGATTTCTCATGAATAGTTTGGTACCATCCTCTTGGTGCTGTTCTCGTGATAGTGAGTGCGTTCTCATGAAATCTGATGTAGCACCTCCCCATCCTTTTGCTCCTGCTCCTGCCATGTAAGCCTAGCCTTCCACCATGATTTTAAGTTTCCTGAGGCCTCCCCAGAAACTGAGCAGATGCCAACATCATACTTCCTGTACAGCCTGCAGAACTATAAGCCAGTTAAACCTCTTTTTGTTATAAATTACCCAGTCTCACGTATTTCTTTATATCAATGCAAGAATAGCCTAATGCAGGGTGTATATGACGACAAGCTCTTTTTTATCAAACTTAAATAATGAAAATTTACTATTTTGCAACGGTTAATGGTAACATTTTAATTATCAATCAGTACCTAGAAACGTGACATTCAGAATGGTGGGCTTTTCCACATAAGCAAATGTGAAATCTTTAAATCCCAACCTTAACTATTTAAACACAATTTGATAGAAATCATTCCAACATCTACTCTATATTTTCAGGCACTCTTTATTTTTATTTTTATTGTTTTAGAGTCAGGGTCTGACTCTGACATTTGGGCTGGAGTGCAGTGGCATGATCATGGCTTACTGCAGCCTCAACCTCCTGGGCTCAAGACATCCTCCCACCTCAGCCCCTCAAGAAGCTGGGACTACAGGCATGCACAACCATGCCTGGCTTTTTTTTTTTTTTTTTAGACCTGGGGTCTCACTATGTTGCCCAGGCTGGTCTTGAACTCCTGGCATCAAGTGATACTTCCACCTCAGCCTCCCAAAGTGCTGGGATTACAGGTATAAGTTACATACTTAGCCTGTTTCTGGGCACTCTTAAATTAACACAATGAATAATTTATTAAACAGCTACAGTCATTATTATGCACTGTATATTTTTATATTGCTGTAACTTAATTCATATAGTAATAATAATAGTGGTGGCAGCAACATTATTTGTTGAATGTCATAGATGTCAGACATCATTCTAAGCACTTTACACTATTAACTTATTTAGTTTTTAGAGCAATATATAGTAGGTGCCATATTTGCCTCATTTTACAGATAAGAAAACTGAGACACAGATATGTTAAACAACTTGCCCAAGATTACAGTGGGAGAGCTCCTAAGTTTAAATCCAAGTATAAACACAAAAGGCAAATATGTGGCCCTAAAGTGTGATTTAGTAAAATAAGAATGTGAGAATAGCTATTACTTGGCTGAGTGCACAATACGATGCAAGGGCTGCTATAAGTCTCCAGCCACTAAAAAGCACAATATATTTTTTCTTTCCGCATGTATGTGTGCACCCATTTTGCCAGAACACTAGCCACCATTCTGAACTGAATCATGGAAAGATTTTTTAAATTTAATTTTTAATTGACTAATTAAAATGTATAAATATATTTGTGGTATACAATGTGATGTTTTGACATATATATGTGTGTGTGTGTGTATATATATATGCATACACACTATGGCATGGCTAAATCAAACTATTTACTATAGAAAATATTTCACGTTTACAATTTTTTAAATGGGAACACTTTAAATCTACTCTCATGTAGCAATTTTCATGTATACAATATATTAGTGACTGTAGTCACCATGATGTAAAATAGATCCTTTGAATTTATTCCTCCTAATTGAAATTTTGTGGTTTTTGACCAACGTCATCCCAATCTCTATCCATCAGCCTCTGGTAACCACCATGCTATCTTTTGCTTCTATGAGCTTGACTTTTTAATGTTCTACATATAAATGAGATCATGAGGTATCTGTCTTTCTGTGCCTGCCTTACTTCACTTACAATGTCTTCCAGGCTGATCTATGTCATTACAAATGACAGGCTTTCCTCCCCTTTTACGGCTATATAGTATTCCATTTTCTATATATACAGCTTTTTTCTTGTTTTGGTTACACAGATAAGTTCTTTAATGGTAATTTCTGAGATTTTGGTGCACCCGTCACCCAAGCAGTGTATGCTGTACCCAATGTGTAGTCTTTTATCCCTCATCCCCTCCTACCCTTTCCCTCCAAGTCCCCAAAGTCCATTATATCATTCTTATGGCTTTGCATCCTCATAGCTTTGCTCACACTTATAAGTGAGGACATACGATATTTGATTTTCCATTCCTCCACTTAGAATAATGGCCTCCAACTCCTTCCAGGTTGCCGTAAATTCCATTATTTCATTCCTTTTTATGGCTGAGTAGTATTCCATGGTGTATATATACCACATTTTCTTTATTCACTCGTTAGTTGATGGGCATTTGGGTTGGTTCCTTATTTTTGCAATTGTAAATTTACACCACATTTTCTTTATCCATTGATCCACTGATGGACACTTAGGCTGATTCCATATCTTGGCTATTTTGAATAATGCTGCATTGAACATGGAAGTGCAGATGTCCATTCAACATACTGATTTCAATTCCCTTAGATATATAACCAGAAGTGGAATTATTTGATCATTTGGTACTCTTATTTTTAATTTTTTGAGGAACCTCCATACTGTTTTTCATCATGGCTATACTAATTACATTCCCACCAACAGTGTACAAGGATTCCCTTTTCTCCACATACTCGGCAACACTTTATATCTTTTGTCTTTTTGATAATAAGCACTCTAAAAGACATGGGGTGATATCTCACTGTGGTTTTAATTTGCATTTTCCTGATGATTACTAATGTTATGCATTTTTAAAAGTATACCTGTTGGTCACTTGTATGTCTTCTTTTGAGAAATGTCTATTCATGTCCTTTGCCCATCTTTTAAATTGGGTTGTTTTCTTACTATTGATTTGTCTGAGTTTCTTACATATTTTAGATATTACCCCTCTATCAGGTGTATGGTGTAAAAATATACTCTCCTATTCCATACATTGTATCTTCTCACTCTGTTGATTACTTCATTTGCTGTATAGAAGCTTTTAAATTTTATTTAATCCCATTTGTCTATTTCTGCTCTTGTTGTCTGTGCTTTTGGGGTCCTATCCAAAAATCACTGCTTACATCAGTACCATGGAGCTTCTCCTCTATTTTCTTCTTCACAGTTTCAGGTCTTACGTTTAAGTCTTTAATCCATTTTCAGTTGATTTTTGCATATATTGTGAGGTGAGGGTCTTATTTCATACTTCTGGATGTGGATTTCCAGTTTTCCCAACATCATTTATTGAAGGACTTTCTTTTCCCTACTGTGTGTTTTTGGCACATTTGTTGAAAATCGATTGATCATAAACATGTGTATTTATTTTGGGACTGTCTATTCTGTTTCATTGGTCTACATATCTGTTTTTATGCCAGTTCCAAGTTGTTATGATATAGCTTTCCAGTATATTTTGACGTCAAGTAGTGTGATGCCTCTAGTTATGTTCTTTTTTTCTCAAGATTGCTTTAACTATACAGTCTTGGTGGTTCCACGTGAATTTTGGGATTGTTCTTCTATTTCTATGAAAAGTGTCATTGGAATTTTGATAAGAATTTCAATGAATCTGTAGATCACATCGAATAGTATGGACGTTTTAACAATATTAATTCTTCTAATCCATGAACACAGAATATCTTTCAATTTATTTGTGTTTTATTTTCTTTTGTCAATATTTTATACTTTTCACTGTATAGGCCTTTCACCTCCTTGGTTAAATTTATTCCTAAGTATTTCATTTGTATAGCTATTTTAAATGAGATTTTTTGAGTTCTTTTTCACATAGTTCACTAGGGTACAGAACTGCTATTGTGTTTGTATGTTGATTTTTGTATCCTGCAACTTTACTGAATTTATTTATTGGTTCTAACAGTTGAAAGCTTTTATTTAAAAAATAGCTTTATTGAGATATAATTTACATAGTATACAATTCATGCATTTAAAGTATACCATTCAATGGTTTTTAATACAGTCACAGAGTTGTGCAACCATCACCACATTCAATTTCAGAACATTTTCATCACTCCAAAAAGAAATCCTGCACCTCTTAGCTGTTACCCCAAGTACATCAGTCATGGCCCTCTCCCTGCATCCCTGTTATTAATCTACTTTTAGTCTCTATAGATTTTTCTGTTCCAGACATTTCATATAAGTGGTGTCACAAAATATGTGGTCTTTTGTGACTAGCATCTTTCATTTAGCATAATGTTTTCAAAGTTAACTTACCAAAATATGAGAGTTTCAATTTGTCTACCTCCTCACCAATATTGCTATAATCTGTATTTTTTATTATGGCCATCTTAGGGGGTGTGAAGTGCTATATCCTCCAACTGTGTAACTGTTCCTTGTGTATTTTTTGTTCCAAGATTTTTCTGGCTATTCTGGATCCCTTGAATTTCCATATGTTGAACTCTTATAGTAAAACACATCATAATCAAATTGTAAAAATTCAAGGACAAAGAAAGAATTTTGAAAGCAGCAAGAGAAAAGCAACTCCTCGTGTACAAGTGATCCCATATCACATTATGAGTGAATTTTTCAGCAGAAATATTACAGGCCAGAAGGGAAGGGGGTGATATATTCAAAGTGCTGAAAGAAAACAACTGTCAACCAAGAATATTGTACTTGGCAAAACTATCTCAGAAATTAAGGACAAATTAAGACTTTTCCAGACTAAAAAAAAACTTAGCTGAAGTGGTTTGTCACCACTAGGTCTGCCTTAGAAGAAATACTAAAGAGAGTTCTTCAGGTTAAAATAAAAGAGGTTAAACAGTAACACAAAAGCATATGAAAGTATAAAACTCACTGTTACAATTAAATATATAAACAAATAGAGAATGGCTGACTAGAAGCAGCTAATGCATGACTCATGGAGAGGAATGAAAGGAGCAAGTAAATACAGCACGTTGGACTGAAACATCCAGGCACTCGCATTGGGACTAATCAAGGAAACAACTTGATGCACAGAGGATGGAGAGAACAAGGCAGGATGATGGCCCACCCAGAAGTGATATGGAACCAGGAGAACCTCTGCCAAGGAAGTGGTGAGTGAATGTGCTACCCCAGGAAATGATGCTTCTCCCACAGATCTTTGCAACTCTTAATTCAGGAGATCCCCTTGTGAACCCACTTCACCAGAGCCTTCAGTCTGACACACAGAATTACCTGGAGTCTCAGCAGAGCAGTCACTTGGGCATGAGCAGAGACTTGGGAACTTTAGATACTCCAGCTCTGGGCAAAGTGGGAGAACCAACCCCTGTACATACTGCTAGCAAAGAGGTTGAATCCAGGGAGCCAAGCAGTGATGGTCTGCGGGCCCTAGTTCTATGGCACCTCACAAGATAAGACCCACTGGTTTGGAATTCCAACCAGCCACTAGCAGCAGTGTTGTAAGGTGGGCCGCCATCTTTGCTGTTTGGGTGACTTAGCAGTTCCAGTCTGCAGGCTTTGGAGAGTCCAAACCAAAAGGGTGCAGAAGGGATCCCCCAGCACAGCACAGCTACTCTATCCAAATGTGGCCAGACAACTTCATTAAGTGGGTCCCCAATCCCATTCCTCATCACTAGGCGGGACCTCCCAACTAAAGCCTCCAGCCACCCTCACTGGTGTTCTCTGGCTAAAAGAGATTTGCAAACTCCCTGGGACAGAGCTCCCAGAGGGAGGGGCAGGCTACCAACTTTGCTGTTTGGGCAACTTAGCCATTCCAGTCTCCAGGCTTTAGAGAGCCCAAGCTGACTGAGGATGGAAGTGGCACAGATGCTCTATGAAAGTGTGGTCAGACTTCTTCTTTAAGCAGGTCCCTGATCCTGTTCCTCATGACTTGGTAAGACATCCCAGTCAGGCCTCTGGTCACCTCCTACAGGTGTGTTTGGGCCAGCAACAGATCCATACCTCCTGGGCCGGAGTTCCCAGAGGAAGAAACAGATTGCCATCTTTGCTGTTTCACAGCCTTTACTGGGGATACTTTAGGATACTAGAAGATCCAAAGCAACTAGAGATTGAAGTGGACCCCAAGCAAACCACAGCAGCCCTACAGAAAAGTGGCCAGACTGCTAAAAGAAAAAAAAAACTAAAGGTTAGCAACTTTCAAGATTGAAGGTAGAAGCCCACAAAGATGAGAAAGAATCAGAAAAAGAACACTGAAAACTCAAAAAGCCAGAGTGTCCTCTTTCCTCCAAATGAGTGCATCACCTTTTCATCAAAGGTTCAGAACTAGGTTGAGGCTGAGATGGCTGCAATGACAGAAGTAGAATTCAGGATATGGATAGGAACGAACTTCATTCAGCAAAAGGATTACATTGTAATGCAATGCAAGGAAGCTAAAAATCATGATAAAACACTGCAAGAGCTGACAGACAAAACAGCCAGTATAGAGAGGAATGCAGTCGACCTGATAGAGCTGAAAAGCACACTACAAGAACTTCATAATGCAATCACATGTATTAATAGCAGAATAGATAAAGCAGAGGAAAGAATTTGAGAGCGTAAAGACTGACTTTCTGAAATAAGACAGACAAGCATAGAGAAAAAAGAATGAAAAGGAATGAACGAAAGCTCTAAGAAATATGAGATTATGTGAACAAACTGGATATATGACTGATTGGTGTACTGGAAAGAGATAGGGAAAATAGAATCAAGTTGGAAAACATCTTTCAGGATGTCGTTCATGAGAACTTCCCCAACCTAGCTAGAGAGGCTAACATTCAAATTCAGGAAATGCAGAGAACCCCAGTAAGATACTCCACGAGAAGATCATCCCCAAGACATTTAATCATCAGATTCTCCCAGTCTATTCTTGGAGTATTTGCTTTAATAGGACACTCCCTTACCCAAAACTCTACAATGGTACCACACTTTAATCAGGGTAAAAGTAAAAGTTCTTATAATGGCCCGTAAGGTTATTATGATCTGGCTTTCTGTTGCCTCTCTTACCTCATATTTTACTTTTCTTGCCCTCAATCATACCATGCCAGCCTCTCTAGCCTACTCACTCTTTCTGAAACATGTCAGCCACACTCTCACCCATGGCTTGCCATTGCCGTATACTTGGAATATCCCCATATATGTTAAGTGTGCCTAGAAAGACTGGGGACTCAAAAGTATTGAATTGAATTTACAAAGTGCACAAATGAAACAACAGATTTGCTGAATGTAGGAGGTACAAGAGCACCCCATGGATTCAAACAATCTCTTCATTGTACATTGCAGTTTGTCTTCATTCTTTCTCTTAACTCTTCTTTCATGTGTTCAGCAGGTAGAGGAGGTAAGACACTAGCTTTTTAAGATTCAGATCACAGCTTCTTTCTTCATTGGGAGAACTGGCACTCAGGCTGCTCTGCATGGAAGCCAAGGTCTTTGCTCATTCACATGTGCATTCTTGGGCATCTGTGAAATATGAGTATCATCTTCCTTTCCAGTTGCAGAGTAACAAATGTGTTGAGAGTATATTCAGTGAGTTTTCTGTCTGAACATTCTTTCTGAACATAATCAGCTATTTAGAACATGACTCACTCAACAAAAACATTGCTGTAGTTTGGAGAATCAATGTTGAGATTGCAATTTCCCTCATCCTGCTGGGTAAAACCATTGCCTTTGGTCTGGCACATGCGTACTTGCATTACGCTTAATAAATACTCATAGTTAAATTCTGATTTAAAACCTGGGAAGACACACTTGGGTGTTTACAGTTAACAACATTGCATACAACTGATTAAACTCATTCTTAACCTTTTTTTCTCCATTGACTTTTCCTCATTGAACATTTTTGTGCTTACAGGGTTATTCTATTATAATCCTCTGTAATCTTCTGATGCCAGATTTGACATTCAAGTACTACTGACCTTTCTGTTGGTTACCTTTTAACATTGCAATGAAATTCAGTGAATATTTAGTTTTAGACCCCAAACTGCATTAATCTGATGGATCTCCACAGTTTACAATATCCTTCATATATATATAAGTGAGAGAAATAAGTGATAAAAAATGAAGAGGGCAGATTTGTCAGAGTATCAATGCCTTGGGGTTATAAAAATGAATTTTTAAGGACACTGCTCATATTCATCATGTCTAAGAGAAAGTGACTTCATGTCAAATAGCTATTGGTAATACTTTGGAATCAAAGATGTCAGTAGGGATGTTACAACTTACATAAAAAATTTCTTCTGTAAACACTCGTATTGGTGCAATCATCACTTTTTTTTTAACCTTTCCATCTTTTATCTTATTTGACTAGCCTGTAAAAAGTGTTCAGATAGGGGGAACCTCATTTATCCCGAAGAAAAAGCATTTGCTACTAAAGAATTTATTTGGCAACAAGCCCTGGGGCTTTTAAAACAGAAGAACTGATGACACATTCTTATTTTCTGGGTAATTTGTTTTCTCTTTGCTATGTCCTAACCTCTATCTCAGAAGTGTTTTCTTAGTAAGCTGAAAAGATCCTAGGTCTCTATGTGGTTGTGGCACTTCATTATAGTTGTAAACACTTTTAAACACTCCAAACTCTTTCACATACACAAGAAATCTTTCTCTCTGAAAACTCAAGGAAAATGTCATGATCAGGTCAAATAGGAATCAGGTTAGAGAATTATGATCTACTTTTCTCAGCAAAGAGTTGCAAGCATATATATGTTAGTCTTGGAGGATTCCATCATTACTTCCTTTCCTATGTTCCTTCTTTCCATTCCCAAATCCAGTAAGTCACCTATCCAAAATCTTTCCTAATGATAGCTTTTACACTAGTCAACTCCTTTTTGTTCCTAGTACCTTATTCTTATGGGTTGAATTGTGTCCTACCCTGTAAAAAGATATGTTTAAATCCTAACCCCCAGTATTTTGAATGTGACCTTATTTGAAAATAGGGTCTTTTCAGATTTAATCAAGTTAGGATAATGTTCTTGTAAGAAAAGAGACACAGACATACATACAAGAAAGACAGTCATGTGAAGACAGAGGCAGAGATTGGAGTTATGCTGCCACATAACTCCAGGGGACAGGGGCAGAAGATGGGAGAACAGTGGGGAATCTAGTGCAATCATATAAATAAAAGATGATGGTGGCTTAGACTAGGATAGTAGTGATGGGTGATAAAAAGTCAGAATCTAGAAGGAAAGAAAAAGGAGGAGAGGGAAGGAGGGAAGGAGGAAAGACGGGTAGATATTATGGCACAGTCAAACTAATTTTCTGGTGGATTACATGTGAGGTATAAGAAGATAAGTAGCAGAGAAGAATCAAGAAGCGCTCCAAGGTTTTGAGCCTGAGCTAATAAAAAGGAAGGATAGAGTTGGTATTAAATAATATATGGAAGACTGTTAGTGGAGCAGGTCTGAGGGATGGGTGAAGCTCAGGAGTTCTGTTTTCATCATGTTAGTTTTGAGATGATTATGAGATATCCAGGTAGATATATCAAGTAAGAAGTTGGATATACAAATATTGAGTTTAGTGGAGAAATTTAGGCAAGAGATGTACATTTGGTAGTTAAAACCACATATAAGGTATTTGAAACAAACAAGATAATGACCTTCAGAAGAACAGTTTAGTAGAATGGTCAGGGTGAATGCCTGTTCGGAGTGGGTTCAAAAAAAAATGGGAAAAGATGAATTGGAGACAGTTAGTGTAGACAACTCCATGAATTCTTATGTAAACGGAAGACAGGAAATGGGATTATAAGTGGGGTCAACAAAAAATTACTTTAAACCGAGAGGAGTAATAGCATGTGTTTATGCTGAAGAAAAATTTATACAGGAGAAAGGCAAAAACACCTGAGGGAGAAAGGAAAATTGCTGAAGTGATGTCTTTGAGTAGGCGAGAGGAGGGTCTAATGTAGAGTTGGAAGGGTTGGCCTTGGATAGGCAGAAGCAATAAGAGTTCATCTTTTGCAATAGGATAGAAGCCAAAGAATATGGGTTCACACAAATGCATGTGGGTAGATGTTTTAGTAGGAGTCTGCAGAAGTTTTCTTCTGACCATTTCAGTTTTCTCAATGAAGTAAAAAATATGAACACTAACTGACAGAGAAGTTGAGAGAGGAGGTGTTGGGTGCTTGAGGAGAGAGAAGAATGTGTGAAATAGTCATCTGGGAGAGTGAGTGTACAAACTAGACGAGAAAAAAAGTGCTGGGATTTGCTAGGTGGTACTAAGGGCCCACTTGCAGTTCAGGAAACCAGTCAACAAGGCTGTGGGTTGTCTCCAGTTATTTTCAGTTGCACAGTTGAATACACAGAGAAGTTGAATTTAGCCAGGATTGTAGTTTTGCCATATAAGAGATAGACGCAATTGATTAGAAGGTATGTTTTACAAAGGATCCATATAATGATTGGCCATGCAATTTAAACTGGGAAAGGAAGGAGAAGCGGATATGAGACAGGCGAAGGACAGCAAACCATGGTAGAGCATACCATGGCTAGACTCCTAACTCCATCTCCACTGCTGAGAAGAACTAAAAAAAAAAATAAAGCAGAGGAGTCCAATAAATGATGGGAATTGTATTAACACCCTTTAACTTGTAGAGAAATGGAATGTGCCAGTACATAGGTCCCCATGGGACCTCAGCAATATGATGATCCATCAGAATTCACCACCTTTTCCAAAGGAATGTGTTGAGTTGAGGAGATGAGTCAATACTCACACAAGTGAAATGCAACCCTGGCTTGGTAGAGGGGTCCTGATATGTTTAACAGGACTTGAGGAGAGTTTTCTGCAAATACCCATGTAACACCAACTCAACACTCCACCAATAATACCAATTCGCCTAACAGAACTATCCTTCAGCACTGAGACTACAGAAACAATACCCAGAGCTCACACTGCATGCAACTGGGGTTAAAAAGATGAACCTAGAAAAAGTAGGAATAATGCTAAGTTCATTGTCATGCATTAATAAAGAGCAAATAGAAGGTTCAGCCAAAGCTGCCAATAATAAGCAAGGGCAAAATGTAAAATTATAAAGTAACTATGCAAACATACAATTACAGAAAAGTAGGAAGGGAGGGGAAGGAAGAAGAGTGGAATAGAGGGAAAACTCAATCATTCTGGAGAAAAACATAACTCAACAAACAGAAACAACTTTTTTTCGGGGTTTCATGCTACAACAGCAAAAATGAAAGAAAACACAAGTTAAAACAGAATATAATAAAACTAGAGAATGAAAAGAGAGATGACGGAGCTAAGAAAATGAAATGAAATGTTCTTAATACAGACTGTAATATATAAATTGGAAACAGGAGGAAAATAGAGTCAATCTAATAGAGGAAATTGTTTTTAATGAAGGCAAATGTACAGAAAAAGGTATTAAACAACTAGGTGAAAGATAAGGAAGACAGATAAAAGTGATCCTACGACTGGGTCCCTGAAATAAGGAACATTTCCATGAAGGAAGAATTGGATCTTCTAATCAAAAGGGCACACTATATATTAGGGAACACTGACACAATGCAAACATCATCAAAACATATTCTCGTTATTAAAACCGGAGTATGAATAAAAATTATTTAAGTATTCAGGCAGAAAAAGCCAGTTATCTGCAATGGGGGAAATTCTCTCTAGCCTCAGACTCTTCTCTAGAAGCTTTCCGTGCTAGAAGACAGAACAAAGTCATAAGGGAAAGTAAATGTGACTCCAAAATACTTTACCCAGACAAGCTGTTCAAGTGTGAAAGCAACAGGCAGATATTCTCAGATATGACTAAATTAAAATTTCAGGAAATATAGCCCTAATGAGCTCTTCTTTAAAAAATACTACTTGAGGCCAGTCCCGGTGGCTCACGCCTGTAATCCCAGCACTTTGGGAGGCTGAGGAGGGTGGATCACAAGGTCAGAAGATCGAGACCATCCTGGCCAATATGGTGAAACCCTGCCTCTACTAAAAACACAAAAATTAGCTGGGCATGGTGGTGCGTGCCTGTAATCCCAGCTATTTGGGAGACTGAGGCAGGAGAATCGCTTGAACCCAGGAGGCAGAGGTTGCAGTGAGCCAAGATCATGCCAGTGCACTCCAGCTTGGGCGACAGAGCAAGACTCTGTCTTTAAAAAAAAAAAACAAAAAAATTACTACTTGATAATGAAATCCAGTCAACCAAGAGGGAAGTCCAATAAGGAACTCAGGACAGGATAATATAAAATAATGAGATAGTAAGCATTGAATCCAATTAAATATAGAACTTCAACAACGGAAAGAATTGTGATTGCAGAACAGCATGTAAATAGTATAAGCCCTGATGAAATAAAACCAAAACAAGCTAAAAAAATAAAAAATGAAAGCTAGAGGGGAGGGAAATGGAACAAGTGGTAAGATAACTAAGTAGCTGACTTTATAAGGTTGTGAGCTCAGTCATGTTGTTTAAAATTGAGATATGGAGAAAAGTAATGCACTAAAATAAATAAATAAAATAAAATTGAGATATGGAGCCCTACAAGAAAGCATTACTTCAGTCTCCTAGTGCATCTTTACACTGTGTCTGCTTACCTTAAAGGGATATTTTAGGAACCAATATCTCTTATGGCAAATACAGGGAAAAAAATTAATAGTTTTTATTATTAAAATAACATGCTTCTGTATCATCTTCTTCTTTTTTAAATTTTTTTATTTTACTTTAAGTTCTGGGATACATGTGCAGAACGTGCAGGTTCGTTACATAGGTATACATGTGCCATGGTGGTTTGCTGCACCTATCAACCCGTCATCTAGGTGATCCTTTTCAACTTCGTTTCTATCTCTGCACACCTACACATCCATTCATCCTTCTATCTGTATATAGACAGCTATCTATAATTATGTCCACAATGTATGCTATTATCACTCATCTCTAAACATTGTGATTTGATATTTTAAAATATATATTCTTTGTACTGTTTTATATTGCTTGCTTGTGTCATTTTAAAAATTTTCTGCCTATTAAAATGAATTAGAGGGTCACTGATGGTCGAGAGGAAAAGGAGAAAGGCCGTTGGCAGACTATTTATTTTTGATTCTAACATGAGACTTTGTAAGTTTCCCATGTCAGAACTACTTTACAAGGTCATCACTTTGGTCAATTTCAAATTGATTTGTTATTCAACATGTGCTGCCTATACTGTTCCAACATGTAATTCTTTCTACTTCTGCTTGTAGTAAAACAAACCCTTTCCAAGAGAATACTGACAGAAGACATAAATTATCCTGTGAGTTAAAGGGGCAATCAAGACTTCTATTGTTTGCAGCAGTGGTTAAGGAGCTGTTCAGAGATAGAAAACAAAAGCATCCTGGTGACATGATAATAGCTCTGTGATACTCTATTGCAGGCTGCTGGATGGTAACTGTCCTGGCCTTCTACCATTCAACATACATGATCATACCATGTGTCATCATCCATAGTTCAAAGTAGAGGCTGAGAGAGATAATACCTATTTTTGAAGTATATATAAACAGCATAATTCTGAGATTGTAGGTCAAGTGACTCAGGATCATTTTTTTACAGACTTATAAATCTGTAGATTACTAGCCCACTGTAGATATAACTAATAAAGGCATGTGCCTACGAAAATGTTCACTAGACTGGGAACTAAGTTCTCCCCTCTGCAAACCAGTTGAATCTTGCCCTCAGAGATAAGACCAAAGATCTACAGAAGGGAAGTTTCCCAGCATACAAATTGCAAAAATAGTAGAGAGTTCACATATACCCATCACTGTTTCCCTTAATATTAATGTTAATCTTACACAACCATAGCACAATAACCAAAACCAGGAAATTAGGATTGGTAAAACACTATTAACTACATATCTTATTCAAATTTCCCCAGTCTCTCCACTAATGTCCTTTTCCTGTTCCAGAGTCACACCTTGCATTCAGTTGTTCCTTCTCTTTAGTCCTCTCTGATATGCAAGAATTCCTCAGTTTCTATTTGTTTTTCATGACCTGGAGACCTTTAGAGAGTGCTGAGCAGTTATTTTGCAGAATGAGCTTCAATTTGGATTTGTCTGATGTTTCTTCATGACCAGATTGAGGTTGTGTAGTTTGAGCATGAATAATAAGAAGGCATGTTATACCCTTCTCAGTGTATCATATCAGGAGGTACATCATGCCCATATGTCTTATTACCATTGGTATTAATCCTGATTACATGATTAAGGTGGTATTTTGTTTCTCCACTACAAAGTCAATATTTTTTCCCCTTGTAGCTGGTAAACATTTTTGACACTATGCCAATGTCTTGCTTCTCCTCAAATGATCACCTACTGGCTTTGTTATCCATTGGTGGATCTTACCTGTAAATAATTATTACTGTGGTATTTTCCTAATGGTGATTTTGTATTTGACTCCTTCCTTCTACATGAATTGGAATCCTTCAGTAAGCAAAACTACCTTCTTATCTTCTATTTATTTATTCATTTAATTGATATCAGTATGGACAAATATATATTTATTTTATCCTACGGGTTAAAATCCATTAATATTGTTATTTACTTTGTGGCTCAACTTGTCCCAGATTTGGCCACTGGGAGCTCTGGCAGCTTGGATCCTGTCTCCTTTTGACATGCTCCTATCTATTTGTGTAAATATTTTCTTATTTTCTGGCACTACAAGATGTTCCAGGTTCATTTTATATTTTCCATGCCCCAAGTCTGGAATCAGTCACTTCTCTAAGAAGCCCTCTTTGAGTTCCTTTTATTGGAGAATTATGTTTAGAGAACAAGGTCTGAATACTAAGTATACTCACTGTTAGTATTCACTATTCACAATTCTGTCATTAGTTCTAGTCTTTTCAAAGGATCAAGCTGGGAAACATAGGTATGCATGCTAACCTACATGGTAGACAAACATCAATGTCTACTTCCATATCTATATCTCTCTATACTAAACACTATGAGTTCATACTAGTACATCTGAGTCTAATTCAACACCTCAAAGTTCATTTTAGCCTTCCTTCTTTTCTTATTTGTAAATTATTTCTCCACCAATAAGAAAACTAGCTTTTACCTACAATAGATTCACTTATTTGTTCAACCTTGATCACAAAAAGTTGTCACAGAATTGCTAAACAATCCCTGTGAATAATGGTATTACAAATGAGTATAGTGTTAGCGTATTTTTTTTGTCATTAACCTTAAAATACCCAGTCAGAATACTGTTTTCCAATGTTACTATATTAGCTATTTATTGCTAAATAACAAAATTCCCCTAGAACTTAGCAACTGAACACAACAAAAAGTTTTTTCACAATTTCTGTGGGTCAGGAATCTGGGCATGGTTATGCTGGATGCCTTTAGCTCCTGGTCTCTCACAAGCCTCCAATCAAAGTGTCAGCCAGGACAACATTTATCTCAAGGCTCAACTGGGAGAAGACCATCCCAAGCTCATTCATATGGCTGTGGGCAGGCATCAGTTCGTCGTGTGTTTTGCCTGGAAACATCACTGCCTTGTCCCATACACCTCTCCAAAAGGCAGTTCACAACATAGAAGCCAGATTCTGTGTGAGTGGGCATAGAAGCAGGAAAGGAAACCCAAGACAGAAGGCACAATCTTTTCATAATCTAATTTCAGAAGTAACATGCCACCATTCCTGCCACACTCTTTTCACTAAAAGAAGTAATCAAATCCATCTCAAATTTAAGAAGAAGGGATTACACAAGGGCATGACAGCCAGGAGGTAAGGATCATTAAGGACCATCTTACAGGGTACCTACCATAGTTATTTAGGTCCATTTTTCCCCCCAGTACCCTTCAGGGTGACTATGTTGTTCATTTGAAATACAATTAGGTTCATTTGTTACTGCTTATTTCCCAGTTAGGTTCTCCCTCACCTCATCTTGCTTGATTTTAATTATTGATTCATTTTTGGCTGGTTGTGTGAAACATTACCATGGTTCTAAGAGTCAGAACTATATACAAAGATAAACTCCAAGAAGTGTCACTGCCTCCTTATCCCTATTACCTCATTCCCATTCTTCTCTTTTTCCCATACATCTATCACTTAGACCTCGTAGGTAACCAGTCTCTTCAGTTTCTGGTTTCTTTCCTATATCTTTTGTACAAATGAGCAGATATATCGTTATTTTCTTATATCCCTTTCTTGCTTACATGAAGAGTAGCATATTACAGATAGACTTTTACACTTTGTTTATTCACTCAACAGTATATCCTGGAAATTATTCCAAATGCATTCTTTAGACATCTCCCTTATTTTTAACAGCTGCATAATACCCCATTGTGTGTATATACCATGGTTAATTCAACCATTCAGGGAGATAAATTTTTAACTACCCTTTTTTGACCAAGAAATACTCCTGGCAATTTTTCAGGAGACAACTGGGGAAAAAGAGTGCATCTTCTAAGCATCTCTGCAGATTAGGAAAGCAATGTATTAATTCTCATTACTTGGTAGGTATAATTAGAATCTTCACACTCCACTGGTAGTCTCGTGAATTGAAACATCATTTTGAAAGCAGCATAGCAATATCTAAGGGTCTCCTCCTTTGACTCACTAATTCAACTCATGAGAATTTATTCAAAGAAAATAATTTAACAGGGAAAAGTCTTGACACAGAAAGATGTTCATAGAAAAAAATGTGTAATCCTCAAAGCCAGAAAATAATCTAAATGTCAAAAAATGGCCTAATAAATATTTATCAATACAATAAAATATTATGTGATGACTAAAAACTATTATGCAAACTATGCAGATAGGAAAGGTTTTGATACAATATTAAGTGAACAAGCAAGACATAAGATGATATGTTATGATTGCAAAGATGCCAAATTGAAAACAGTAGCTGTGTATAGCCTCACCAAAGTGGGCTGATGATAGTAAAAGTGGCTGCCTTGCCAGATAGTACATTTCCAAGTTCTTCTTATATACTTGTAGAGCCACGTGATTGTGTTCTGGTCAATAGAATTGTGTTAAATTTATGTGAGCAACTTCCCTTCCTGGTCCATAAACATCTCCTTCGTGGTTTCTTTCTTTGTCTGCTAATTGGATGTCAACACCAGGAAATCCTGTTTTGAAGATGGCACAATCTCTGTTAGTCTGAGTCTCCGAGTCCCAGAACCTCACACATACCATTGCTGAATTGACTTTAATAAGTAACAGATAACTATCCACTACAATAAGTCACTGAGATATCATGGTCTATCTGTTGCAGCAGCAAGCATTACTTTAACACCGTGTACTACAGTGATAGAATTAACAAATAATTTTACTTTCAGACTTTTCTTTAATGCCAATATTCTACCATTTGTTGATAATGAAAAATAATGTAATACTTCGGTCTGTAGGAAATAATTAAAAATAAGCAAGTGAGTCATTAGTACTCCTTCATCAGGAAGATGGTTAATGGAAGCCTGATGTCTACTGTACAGCAAATTATTCTAAGAAGAGTTTCAGAATACTCCTGAATAAGGGCTGGAAATGTTCCTTTGACTCTCAAAATGCTGTACTCACAGGACTACCACGGCTAGCAGGAATACAATAATCTAGGAAACCAACAGCATCAGAGATTTGGAGCCATAAAAGATGACTAGCAATATATCAAAGCATCACCTTAATTTAATTGTTGATGCAAAGATATATTAGACTGAACAGCTGCTTTGGGCCTGTCAGAAATTGGCTGACCTAACCCTCTAGACCCTGACAAAAGGAGGCAATGGGACTGTACATCATTGGCCTTAATATTTGCAGCTACATCTACAAACAGCATTGCTTCTTGGTAGAACTCCTGCTACCAGTTTGCCACCTGTGGCTTTGTGCTGACAGTGCTGGTGGCTTACTACACCATTCAGAAGTCAGAACTTGGACAAGCTAAATGAACAGCATAAGGGGCTTACACCTTTTAAAAACCCAGATGAGGCCGGGCGCGGTGGCTCAAGCCTGTAATCCCAGCACTTTGGGAGGCCGAGACGGGCGGACCACGACGTCAGGAGTTCGAGACCATCCTGGCTAACACGGTGAAACCCCGTCTCTACTAAAAAAATACAAAAAACTAGCCGGGCGAGGTGGTGGGCGCCTGTAGTCCCAGCTACTCAGGAGGCTGAGGCCGGAGAATGGCGTAAAAACCCGGGAGGCGGAGCTTGCAATGAGCTGAGATCCGGCCACTGCACTCCAGCCTGGGCGACACAGCAAGACTCCGTCTCAAAAAAAAAAAATAAATAAATAAATAAAATAAAAACCCAGATGAAAGCCCATGCTCTCCAGAAAACCACCCTTACCTCTCTTCCACAACCACAGCAAGAAAAAAACCTCTGACTCCTATGAGCTCTTAGAATTTATTCACTATGTGTTATGCTTATTGTAGTTGCTTTAATATACATCTCATCTTCCCTCCTGCAATCTTCTTCAGAATAGGAACCATGTCTTTTTTATTTACGATCCACCCCCTCCACCATCTCATTTTAGTGCCTAGAAAAGGATCAGACAAGTCCTCCCTAATCATTTATTGAATTTGAAATAGATTTATGAACATTTAAATAGTCAGTGTTTCAATTAGAAAATGTTTTCACATTAGTAAGCCATTGATCTAATGAGGCTGGTGTGTTGATGAACCCAATATATTATTTATTTGTTTTAATTTAGGAAAATTTTCCATTCAAATGTCTTTCCTGATTAAACTGATTATACTGGCCAATTCAGCCTTTCTGATAAATAGGACACTTCTTTTTTTATATTCAGTACCAAATAGTTGGTTTGAATGCTTTTCTTTCCCCTTGAGGAAATCAATTGTGCAAATAATTAATTGTTCAGGCTCACTCCCTGCCTTATACGAATACAATAAGAGTGTTCTTTTATTGAATCTATAATAGCTCTGGCAACCCATTAAGTGTTGCTAAACTTTCAAGTTACATAGTCTTTGCAAAACTCTGACATGCAGATATCATATCCATGTGACAGATAGAAAACCCCAGAGACATTAACTGATTTTCCCTATCCCGTGCAGTACATAAATAACAGCGCCAGGATCTAAACTCAATTCTGTCTGATTCCAAAACCCGCTATGCCAACACTTGTCCAGAAGGAGAAACATAAAACCTGTGTCTGAGTAGATTCTCTGTGTGAAGCAGGTCCTCTCCTTTAAATGTAGCAACTGGAGTATCAGAGAACATAATCTGGCAGGTTTAAATTAGCACGGTGAATTACATTTAATGGAGGAGTTGTTGAGCAGATGGGGAAGGAATCTGATCAGGTCCTAGGAGAGGCTGAAAATGGTGTATGTTGGGAGAATTCTAGTTGTGGCAAACTGAACCACACGGGGTTATATGTTTCCTTCCCAAACACCATAAAGTGAGAATAAAGGAATAAAAATAGAAAAAGTCTACAAGAATGAAACACTATTAAGGAAAGGAACATTCAGAAAGCAAAAAGCAAAATACACTCTTGTAGATTGAGAATTTAGCAGCATATTGGCCAGGCCTGGTGGCTCATGCCTATAATCACCGCACTTTAGAAACCTGAAACAGGAGGATCACCTGAGCCCAGGAGTTCAAGACCAGCCTGGGCAACATAGCGAGACCTCGTCTCTACTTTAAAAAATCAAATAATTAGCCAGGTATTATGGTTTGGCTCTGTGTCCCCAACCAAATATCACCTTAAGTTGTACTCTCATAATTCCCACACGTTGTGGGAGGGACCCAGTGGGAAATAATTGAATTATGGGGACAATTTCCCTCCTACTGTTCTCATGGTAGTGAATAATCTCACGAGATCTGATGGTTTTAAAACGGGTTTCCACTTTTGCTTCTTTCTCATTCTCTCTTGTCGTGGACATGTAAGAAGTGCCTTTCACCTTCAACCACGATTGTGAGTGATATGGTTTGGCTGTGTCCCCACCCAAATCTCATCTTGAATTGTACCCCCATAATTCCCACGTGTTGTGGGAGGGACCTGGTGGGAGACAATTTGAATCATGGGGGTGGTTTCCCCCATACTGTTCTCATGGTAGTGAATAAGTCTCATGAGATTTGGTGGTTTTATCAGGGGTTTCTGCTTTTGCATCTTCCTCATTTTCTCTTGCCACCATCATGTAAGAAGTGCCTTTCACCTCCCACCATGATCCTGAGGCCTCCCCAGCCATGTGGAAGTATAAGTCCAATTCAACCTCGTTTTCTTCCCAGTCTCAGGTATGTCTTTATCAGCAGCATGAAAACAAACTAATACAGTAAATTAGTACCAGTAGAGTGGGGTGTTGCTGAAAAGATACCTGAAAATGTGGAAGTGACTTTGGAACTGGGTAGCAGAAAGAGGCTGAAACAGTTTGGAGGGATCAGAAAAAGATAGGAAAATATAGGGAAGTTTGGAATCTAGAGACTTGTTGAAGGGTTTTGACCAAAATGTCGGTAGTGATATGGACAATAAAATCCAGGCTGAGGTGGTCTCAGATGGAGATGAAGAACTTGTTGGGAACTGGAGCAAAGGTGACTCTTGTTATGTTTTAGCAAAGAGACTGGCGGCATTTTGCCCCTGCCCTAGAGATTTGTGGAACTTTGAACTTGAGAGAGATGATTCAGGGTACCTGGCAGAAGACATTTCTAAGCGGCAAAGCATTCAAGAGGTGACCTCGGTGCTTTCGAAAGCATTCCATTTCAAAAGGGAAACAGAGCATAGAAGTTCAGAAAATTTGCAGCATGGTGATGCAGTAGAAAAGAAAAAAAGAAAAACCTATTTTTTTTAGGAGAAATTCCAGCTGGCTGCAGAAATTTGCATAAGTAACAAGGAGTCGAATGTTAATCTCCAAGACAAAGGGGAAAATGTCTCCAGGGCTTGTTCTAGGCCTCCACAGCAGCTCCTCCCATCACAGACCCAGAAGCCTAGAAGTAAAAAATGGTTTTGTGGGCTGGGCGTAGGGTCCCCATGCTGTGTGCAGCCAAGGGTCTTGGTGCCCTGCATTCTAGCTGCTCCAGCCATTGCTAAAAGGGGTACAGCTTGGCCCATGACTTTAGAGGATATAACCCCCAAACCTTGGCAGCTTCTACATGGTGTTGAGCCTGCAGGTGCACAGAAGTCAAGAATTAATGTTTAGAAACCTCCACCTAGATTTCAGAAGATGTATGGAAACACCTGGATGCCCAGGTAAAAGTTTGCTGCAGGGGTAGGGCCCTCATGGAGAACATCCACTAGGCCAGTGCAGAAGGGAAATGTGGGGTCAGAGCCCCCACACAGAGTCCCTACTGGGGCACTGCCTAGTGGAGCTGTGAGAAGAGGGCCACCATCCTCCAGACCCCAGAATGGTAGATCCACTGACAACTTGCACCATGAGCCTGGAAAAGCCAGACACTCAACACCAGCCTGTGAAAGCAGCCAGGAGGGGGACATACCCTGCAAAGCCACAGGGGTGGAACTGCCCAAGACTATGGGAAACCACTTCTTCCACCAGTGTGACCTGGATGTGAGACATGGAGTCAAAAGAGATCATTTTGGAGCTTTAGAATTTGACTGTCCTGTTGGATTTCAGACTTGCATGGGCCCTGTAACCCCTTGTTTTGGCCAATTTCTCCCATTTGGAATGGCCGTATTTACCCAATACCTGTACCCCCATTGTATAGGAGGTAACTAACTTGCTTTTGATTTTACAGGCTCATAGGCGGAAGGGACTTGCCTTGTCTCAGATGAGACTTTAGACTGTGGACTTTTGAGTTAATGCTGAAATGAGTTAAGACTTTGGGGGACTGTTGGGAAGATGTAATTGGTTTTGAAATATAAAGACACGAGATTTGGCAGGGTCAGGGACAGAATGATATGGTTTGACTCTGTGTCCCCACCCAAATCTCATCTTGAATTGTACTCTCATAATTCCCATGTGTTGTGGGAGGGACCTGGTGGGAGATAATTGAATCATGGGGGCAGTTTTCCCCGTACTGTTCTTATGGTAGTGAATAACTCTCACAAGATCTGATAGTTTTATCAAGGGTTTCCCCTTTTGCTTCTTTCTCATTCTCTCTTGCCACAGCCATGTGAGAAGTGCTTTTCACCTTCCACCATGATTGTGAGGCCTCCCCAGCCAGGTGGAACCATAAGTCCATTAAACTTGTTTTTTGTCCCAGTCTCAGGTATGTCTTTATCAGCAGTGTGAAAATGCACTAATACACTAGGTGTTGTGGCACATGCCTGTAGTCCCAGCTACTCAGGAGTCTGAGGCTGCAGGGAAATATGATAGCACCATTGCACTCCAGCCTGAGTGACAGAGTGAGACCCTATCTCAAAAAACAAAAAAAGAACTTAATAGCACATGGAAGCTACATTTGAGACAATATGATCTCCTTAGATGCAGATTGGCAGGCTAGGTAAACAGGAGGAGATGTAAAATGGTCCCCCCTTTAAAAATAAAAGCATTCAGGTAGCTGTCCAAACAAATAACTATAGTCATAGACCTTTCCAGGCTGCAAGCGCAATAGACTCTAGAGAGCAATAGTACACTAACTCTATATCTACAGTGTCTAATACTGCTTTGTTAACTCCCCAGACACTCAACTCCTCAACCTCAGATGGTCCAAAAAATGGTATCTCTTCTCCCAGCTCCAATATCTAGTTTTACCTTGACCAGCTCAGTCTAACCACTGCCTAAATGCCTTGATTTTGGTGAAGAACTTCTTAAGGCATGGACCAGCAATCTTTGGCATCTGATATGGTTTGGCTATGTCCCCACCCAAATCTCAACTTGAATTGTATCTTCCAGAATTTCCACTTATTGTGGGAGGGACCTAGCGGGGAGGTAATTGAATCATGGAGGCTGGTCTTTCCTGTGCTATTCTCATGGTAGTGAATAAGTCTCATGAGATCTGATGAGTTTATCGGGGATTTCCACTTTTGCTTCCTCCTCATTTTCCTCTTGCCACCACCATGTAAGAAGTGCCTTTTACCTCCCTCCATGCTTCTGAGGCCTCCCCAGCCATGTGGAACTGTAAGACCAATTAAACCTCTTTTTGTTTCCAGTTTCAGGTATGTCTTTATCAGCAGTGTGAAAACGAACTAATACAGCATCACTAACTTTCTAGGGCAGGCAAAATACAAATCCATCACCTACAAGAAACATATCCCTCCAAAATTGACATTTAAAATTACTGCATAATGCTAGTCTTGCAGGACAGAACTGGTATCAGTTTCAATGGCTTATCCTATATAAAGTTGTTCTATTTGGGGTGCATGGTTTGGCCTGCAATATAACTGAACATATGTTATAGTAGAGTTGGGTGTCATAGAGTTCTACTACATTTACTCCTGCAGAGGCAAGGAAATCTGGTCCTTTACTGTCCCTCTAGGGTTGAGACTAGAAGATAAATTTATAGTCCAGATATTTTAATTTTAAGGGCTCGGGTTAGGCGAAAATTATTTTTGGAGGATATTTCACATTACATCACACATAGATCATCTAATTCAAGGAAGATTTATACCTCTCCTTTTTGTTGCAATTATAACTAAGCAACTAAGCTCTCAAATTGAAATGCACAGGAACTTGGATGATATTCCAAGAACTGAATGCTTTGGAATGTTAGATCATTTCACTAATCTTGCTTTGCAATGTCGTAATGGTAGCAGACCATGTGCATGCGCATACTCAGAGGCTTTGTGTAGTTTATTCATGTAGAATTCCTTCAGTCTGTGGTTTTATTCCTAAAATTCCAGCCAGGGAGTTGGTAAAGAAGGTTGTGGAAAGTGTTGTTTGTTTGTTTTTAGCTTTTTGTTTGTTTTGGTGAGATGCATTTTGCATCTCTTAGAAATGAAAATGAAAAGGAGAAATTCCCACTGTTAGTGTTCATGATGTCCTCCTCCACAAAGATGCTTCCCAAGGATCACAGCAGGTGCACTCATCAACACTGTCCTGAACACACAGTTGCCCCAGGAATGGATTTGCAAAGTGTAAAGAGGAATAAGAAGCATTTTATCATCAACTTAACATTTACTGCAAATATTCTTTCACTTTTCAAGGCCTCAATGTTAGTACACAGTTGACTATCATGACATTTTTTTCTTCAGCAGTATAGGAGATATATGACCCCGCCTGGTCTTTATTTGACTAGACCCAGGTATAATATTCAAAATATTTTGCAATCAGTACCCATACGTGCTGAACAATCAGAGAAGATGCAGGCCTGAGGGCTAGAGGTAGTTGCTGAAGATCCCTTCTTTACCATAATTTAACCCCCCTTAATTGCTAGCTGGGCAGAGGGTGGTAGAAAAGGTTTGTCCTGTTCATGCAAAGCAGCTGAATATATCCCTGACTGGAACTGAAAGTTAGGCTAAAGCAATAAACTGACCCACCAACTTCAGTATAGCTAGATAGTACAGAGGTACCATTGCCACTGGTAAAGGGGAAGTTCGTGATCATAGCAGTATTAATGGTGATAATTGTAGTACCAGCAGGAGAAGCAGCAGCAGCAATCAAGCTATTGTCAATTGAGGATTAGGCAGTGAGCTAGCAATTAAAGAGATACCATTCTTTGGAACATCTGAGGTTGGAGAGTTGAGTGTCTGGGGAGTTGACAGAGAAGTATTAGAAACTTTAGACATTTATTATTTCTAATTGTCAAATAAACTTTCCAGGCGGGAAATACCCACAACCTGTAGATACAGACACAAAGTTTCAGAAACTTTAAGTAACTGGCTCCAAATCACATGGCTAGCACACCACAGAGCCAAGATTGGAACCAAGGACACTCCAAAGCCTGTGCTATTTCTCTTATGCAATACTGGCCTTCTCCCATGCGAAAGTAAACCAAGGACTACTGCCATCTACCTGGAAGCTACAATTTCATGACTTAATTCTTACACGTTCTTATAAACTTATAATTCTACAATGAACTTTTGGAAATGTTTACTACAAGGACAAATAAATTTCACCAGTAAAATTTAGGAATGACCAAAAAAGTGATATAACCAGTGTTTTCAATGCTAGGTTACTCTACATGTTTCTTATTTAAAGATAGAGTATCCAACCATTTAAGACAGCCAAACTTCACCCTTTCTTCCAACTTTTAGTAATTTTCATGAGAATGTTTAGATGCTGAACTTGATTGACAGTGTAGTGACTAATGTTCTTCTCATAAGTAATTCGTGCTCATATTTAAACTTTGGAAAACACAGAGAAATATAAAGAATATAAAACTCACCCACAATCCCATTGCCCAGAGATAACCAAATATAAAAGTCACCCACAATCCCATTGCCCAGAGATAACCACAGTTAAAATTTTGATCTCTTTTTTCCAATCATTTTACTATGCTTATATCAGCACACATACACATGTAGACACATGCAAATTGAGATCATATAAATATTGTAAAATGAAATGTCATATTATGAGCATTTTCTAATGGCCATTAAAATTCTGAGAAACACAATTGAAAGCTTTCTTAATATTCTAATATATAGATGTAGCATAATTTATTTAACCATTCCCCTATCTTTGAAGAACAGCAGGCCTTGGTCAGTAAATAAATGGTTATATAAATAACAGGACCTGAATTAAATGCAGAAGATTAAGAACCCCAGGTTATTCCTTAGTCTCTACAAGTTAATGGAATCCAGGGAGGCAGGACAATCAAATGTAATATTTTTAACCTTTTGAAGGATTCATCCATATACATATATATTTAGCCTTTGTTGCTGATGTGTTATGCTGAAAGCTTCCCCAGAGCAAGATGTTTAATGCAGAGGCTTATTGCCAGAATGGTAAGAGTCACTCTCACATCTGTATGGGTCCGAAACCAGCACTAGAGAACACAACGGACGGAACTCTATTGGCCCCATCAAAATCCAGCTCTATGAAAAGTACATCATGGTTTTTAAATAATTCCCCTCAAATCCATGATATGTAACAAACCTGGAAATTTGAGCTAAAATTGTCAATGATTTCATTTGTTTTTTTATGCTCTAAGTAATGGGCCATTTTTTTGTTTTGCTTCCAGGTTTATTGAAGTATAATTGATGAAAATTACATGTATTTAAGACATACTATGTAATGTTTTGATATACATATACATTGTGGAATGATTACCACAATCAAGCTAATTAGCACATCCATCACCTCACATAGTTACTGTAGTGTGTGTGTGTTGAGAACACTTAGGATCTACTCTCTTAGCAAATTTCAAGTATGTAACAGATTTTTTCTTTTTTTTGAGACAGAGTCTTGCTCTGTCGCCCAGGCTGGAGTGCAGTGACGTGATCTCAGCTCACTGCAACCTCTGACCCCTGGGTTCAAGCAATTCTTCTGCCTCAGCCTCCTAGTAGCTGGGATTACAGGCATGCACTACCACGCCCACCTGCTTTTTGTATTTTTAGTAGAGATGGGGTATTGCCATGTTGGCTAGGCTGGTCTCCAACTCCTGACCTCAAGTGATCTGCCTGCCTTGGCCTCCCAAAGTGCTGAGATTACAGACGTGAGCCACCATGCCCAGCCAAATTATTATTAACTACAGACACCATGCTGTACGTAACTGCAACTTTGTACCCTTTGACCGACATCTCCCCATTTCCCCCACCCCTGCCCCTGGTAACAGCCATTCCACTCACTGTTTCCATGAACTTCGCATTTTTAGATTCCACATATAAGTGAGATCATGCAATATCTGACTTTCTGTAGTAATGGTCTGGTTTTAATGGGGGGATTTCCGGCTCCAAACAGCATAAACGGTAATTTCTTGCAGTTATTGACATACAGAGGTGACTCACTCTTCTCCAGATACATTATTAAAATTAAGAAAAGGATTATATTTCTTACTGGTGGCTTTGGATTGAGGATGATTTTGTGATGAAACACAGTTCAGGTAGAATAGACATGGGGTCGGAATCACCTAGTACTCAGAAAACAGCTGAGGTACTCTCATGGCACAATGTTTCCAAAGGATGGTAAGCCAGAAACAGCTAGAAGTACACCAAAGCATAATGATGTCACTGAGAAATGACTGCCTAGTCAGTGGCTACATTTCCCGGTTCTTTTTGCATCTCTGTGGGGCCATGTGACTAGTTCTGGCCAGTAGAATGACAGCAGAAGTGAAGTATGTACCACTTCAAAACCAAGTGTCAAGTATTCTGTTCTTGTACTTTCTTTCCCATCTGAAGTGACCATGAAGACTCATTATTGAAGATGATGGCATTGTAAGATGGAAGGAAGCAGCACCCTTGAGTGAGCATTTAGAAGATAACCACCCAGGACAAATGCCTGACCAAGAACATCAACACTGGACTTTGTGAAACTGAGAAATAAATGTTTACTGTGTCAAGTCACTGACATTGGAGGGATGTTTGTTAAAGTAGTCTGTATAGCTTGACAGGGACTCATTAAAAAGGCCTCTGCCATCTGAGCACCTGATTTGGAAGAGATAGAGCATGGGAAAAAGATAAGTGTGGAACACTTCTTCAAGATGAAGGACACAAATCATGCAGGGCAAAAAGATAAAGCACCAAGGGTAATAGTAACAGAAAATCAAAGGCTAATCAAAGGTTAAGTCCACCAAAAAATAAAGGTGGTGGAAGGAAGTCTAAAATCAAAAAGGGTTGTTATACGACTTGGGCTTTTGATTTTTTCCATGGCCTACATGACCAATTAAGCAATAGTTACAAGTGTATATTTCTGCCAACAAGTGGCTTTTTCACTTTGGTATCGGAATCATTTCTGTTCCCCTAAATAATTTTTTGTTGTTGCTGTTGGTGACTGTTCACTGTTGATTTTAGGTCACATTATAATGCATTGTGTTCTCCTGAGATTTTGGTTACTGGTACAAGCAACAATAAAGGCATGAAAAATAATTTGAGATTTCATTACATAGATTAAAGATGTTAATGAAAGCTTTTTTGATCCTAAGCAACAGCACTCAGGATTTTTCAGTTAGCTATTGACTTTTTAGACATCTGCTGTCATTCACCGTGACACAAAGCTGCACCATTCTGTTTACTGATTATCTTGAGTGTTAAATGCTCCTTATACTACTCTCTGAGGACAAAAGAATGTTGAACAGAAATAAAGTGCTAGCCCTTGCCTTCTGCTGAATTACTGAGCCTCATTTCCACCTATCTGTCTATCTGTCTGTCTGATTTTCTGTCTCTCAATTTTAAGCCCTAATAATGACCTGGGCAGGGAATATACTAGACACTAAAATAAATCCTGATTAGGACACAATCTTATGGGAGCACCAGTCACGCCAAAAGGTGGGATCTAGAGTGTATCTTGCTGCCCTCATATGGTCCTATGTCTGCTTGATGTTTACTATATCCAGTGCTCTCGCAGTTCTTTACAGCCTGGGGGCTTTTTTTCCCTCAACACCTGGCTCAGAACCTGGTACACAGTAAATACTAAACAAATGGACATTGAGTAGAACTAAGTTCTGGAATGCTCAGTCATGATTTTCATGGAACCCTTTCTGAATTATTAAAGTCTGTTTGCGTGGGCATCTGCCTCACTTTCTGCCTAAGACTAAATATCGGCCCCGCAAACCAGCCATACTCAACCCCAGCACTGATCAGGCCCCTCTTATGTGAAGTTGGACCCTGTTTTCAGTAGCCATTTTTAAATTTATTTATTTATTTATTTATTTTGAGACAGAGTCTCACTCTGTTGCCCAGGTTGGAGTACAATGGCACCATCTCAGCTCACTGCAATCTCTGCCTCCTGGATTCTAGTGATTTTCCTGCCTCAGCCTCCTGAGTAGCTGGAATTACATGCACCCACGATCACGCCTGGCTAATTTTTATATTTTTAGTAGAGGCAGGGTTTCACCATGTTAGTCAGGCTGGTCTCGAACTCCTGACCTCAGGTGATCTGCCTGTCTCAGCCTCCCAAAGTGCTGGGATTACAGGCGTGAGTCACCGCGCCCAGCCATCAGTAACTACATTTATCACTTTAGCATCTTCTCTAAAAGAACTAAAATAAATTATCTACTTGATTTAAAAGCATCACTCACTTCTGCCACATGGCCCCCTCTCACCCACCCACACACACACGGACTGGAACCTTGAAGGTTTCCATGCAGGCTTTACTCAAGGAAAAGTTTACCCCACTCCATTAAGTCTTCCATTTTCCATTATTGGATAGCCATGCCTCTAGAACATGGTCTATAACTCTGCTTTTCCTGTTAACTTTTCCCACTATTTCCACAGCTTTTCCTTCAATACCTGCTCACTGCAAAGGTTCTAGTAAGTCCCTTATCAGAGTCCCCTCTCCTCCGCTCCCCAACTCCAAGGAATGACCTAAGGCTAGTTGGAGAAACTTCTCAAATGATCTCTGCTACCTGTCAGACCTGAGGTTTGCGCCATGCAAATAACTACACACATAATTAAAAACTCATAGAATACGGTTGTTTTCTACCAATAACTCATTTGATCCAGGATTTACTGAAGGTAGAACAACTGCAAGGAATTAACACATATCTGTAAATATAAATAAAATGAACGAGAGAGGGAGGTGGACATGGTTATAAAACAACAACATGAGAGATCCTTATAAGGACATAACTGTTCTGTATGTTAACAGTATCATTGTCAATTTCCTGATCATGATATTGTACTATATTTCTTTCAAGACGTCAATACTGGGGAAAGTGGGTACAATCTCTCTTTATTTCTTACAACTGTATGTGAATCTATAATTATGTTAAAATAAAAAGTTTTCTTAAAATTAATGAATAGGAGTAAAAGAAATTAGCCACTTTTAGAATTTGCTCTTAAAGGTTCTGTGTAGACACGCAAAAAAGCAAAGAAACTTTAGCTGAAAATGACTGAATTGATTTGCTGGTAAGGAAAATTTCTATAAGATGCAGGTTAGGCAATTCTGAGTAAAGAAAATGAAGAACGAGTAAAAAAAAAACATAGGAGCAGAACCTTCTGGAACTCACCAGGATTTGAACCATGCAACTTCTGATAATAATACAAATAAAACTCTCCAAAGCAAAACATTTCATCATTTCAGTTCCTATACTGTGCATGTCATAATGATAGCTACAAGTGTAAAAGAATAGCCTTTCCATTCTACCTTATTCCATTTAAAAGTCTAGCATATGAAATAGTAAAATGAACCTCACATTCTCTGTTATAAGATAGGTGAGATAAACCACAATTAAAAATTGAGATGCCTGATGACCAGAAAAAGAAGTATTAGGCTGCAACCCAAGAGTCAACTAAATAAATCCCTGGCATTAACTTGGAAATCTCTCTAACAGTTGCAACATAATTCAAATTATTAATGACATGATAGCTGATGTGCTGCAATCCTCTCAGTAGTGATACTAAGTTATACTCCCCACATGTACATTCGCTATAAATCATCATAATTAATTTTAGTACAGCCCTGAGCTATCATTAGTAATAAATCATGATAATGATTACATTCAAGTTTAATGTCATTGACTACATGAATGATAATGTTATTAACAAACTAGATTGAAGGTCTTATCTAAAACTAATGCTCTAATAGGGAGAAGTAAACCCCTTTCCATCTGAAGCCCAGAGTAACTTAGTGGTTGCCAGTACTGTCTCCATATGAACTCTGATGGTGTAAGGTGGATAAAATAAGAAGTAATAAGTCTCCAATTCAACAGATAATCAGGCCCCTCTTCATAGTAAAAATGAAAGATAACCTTGCATTTCCCACTTGCAGAGTCATTAGCCAAGGCTTCCAGCTTCCTGGAGAGAGATCCAGAGAGCTGATATTGTAGGCACCTAAGAAACTGTGAAATATCCAGGTCTCCAAGTCGATATTACCAAAGTAGAGATGTTGCCAGAAATTCAAAGTTGCAGGGTAAGTCAGAACAGGAAGAACATGTGCTCACCCAGCTGAAATCAGCCATCACTGCCAGGGAGGGCCTGGTAAAGAATCCATACCCTCGTTCACAGGACAGAACCAGGGACAGTCATGTGCACATTTCCCCTTCTTCATCTCTGACCCCAACATTTTCACTTATTTCTTATCTTGGACTGTTTCATTGCAAGTCACTTCAAGTCGTTTTCTGAATAAAGTACAAATGAAAGGATAAAAATAAATGTCAACAGTACACTGGCCTTGCTTGCTGACCTTGTTTGCTGTTCTTGAAGGCCTATATCTGCCTTCTTTCATTGTGGCATGTTGGCAGCTTAAAGTTGTGAGGTTGTGAATCGCCATCGATCAATTGCTGATTTGGACATGGGCATTTATGAAGAACTGTCCTGATCAGAAAATAACCCATCTAGTCCTTTCTGATCCCTTCAATTCACCTTTTTTGATCCAGTTATTATGATTCTTGATACACTCACAAACAATAATAGTTAACAAATATCCTCTGAGTAGACACTATGTGCCGCCAGGCATTATTCAAGTGCTTTACATGAATTATCTCATTTAATCCTTACAATAAGCTTCCATAATAGGTACCGTTATTATTCCAATTTTACAGTTAAGAAAACTGTGGTACATACACAGAAAATTGATTTGCCTAGTGGAGCTGTATTCAAACCCAGTTCTGTCTATGTGACTCCATCCCTAAAGCTCATAGGTAGTTCCTAGGTAGAACTTACCCAGCTAAATTTGAATTTCAAATAAACTTTTTTTTTTTTTTTTTTTTAGCATTCTCAGTACTTCATCTTCTTTGCCTTGTTTTCTTTTTTAATCACAAAAGGAGCAGATCACCACTAAGGAGAGTAAGGACTGAAAATACAAAAGGATTCATGAGCAATAGAGCCACATCCATGGAGGGTGTGAAGATTGAAAGGTGGGCTTTCAGATGGAAGAAATGACATACACAAAGACACAGAGGAGATAAAAATGAGCTAAGTTTTCTCACTGCTCTTAGGAGTTCTTCTCCTTACTCTCCAGCTTCTATTTTCCTCACCAGAAAATCACTGAGGAGCCTATGCTTTGAAAAAATTTTCCTTTTCATTAAATCAATTCAGTCATGGTAGCCTTTAGGCAAACGAGACTTAAAAGCATTATCGCTAAAAGCTTTTCTTCCACTGATTGCTGACAGACCAACTTCTACAACATATCAAACACAAAGTGTCCAAGGCAAATACAACATTTTCTCTAGAAGCTATAGCTCCTCAAGACAACTTTATGTCCATTCGTAGTACCACCCTTCTCCCAGGCACAAAACCTAGGAGTCATCTCTGGCCACTCCTCTCTCAACCCCACATCTAATTATCTTTGATCTGACTTAAGTTGCAAGTTACATGTTAATTTTCTTATTTATACCACAAGACTATGACATTCTGACTTGGCATTATAACCATGTTATTCTTAGGATAACAAATGAGGGCACACATATGCTGTTTATCTGACTGATGCTGCTTTCAGAAGCAGAATATATGTTTATTAATTTTAGTATAAATCCCATAGTCAGGACTTCTTCATATAAAAGAACAACAATGTAAACCTTGGCTATTGGGAAGGTCACAGACTTTGGATATGAGCCAAAGACCTCAGTTTTATTTATTTTTCCTCTTTAAGAAAAGCCAATACAACACAGACTTAAAGACGCTTCCACACTCTTAATCAGATCATGCATGTCTCTATAGAGTCTAACATTTTTTGCAACTATACCTTATACCAACACAGAATATCAATCCATATACATACTCTTCATTGTGTACCTCCATGCTTCTTTGATCTTTTTTTTTTTTTTTTTTTTTTTTTGAGACAGGATCTCACTCTGCCACCATAGCTGAGATTACAGGTGCATGCCATCACACCTGGCTAATTTTTGTATATTTGGTAGAGATGGAGTTTCACCATGTTGGCCAGGCTGGTCTTGAACTCCTGACCTCAGATGATCCACTCACCTCGGCCTCCCAAAGTGCTGGGATTACAGGTATGAGCCACCACACCCAGCTGCTTCTTTGATTTTTGTTACTCCTTCATAGTCACATTTTTGAGCCTGGCATCAGGTGTCATCCACATACCCTGTACATTTTCATCTAATCCTTATAACAAACCTGTCAAATGATCAGTATTATCATCCCTATTTTACACACGATGGTAAGTCACTCCAGTGACTTACCAAAAAAACACACACTAGTGAGTGGCAAAGCTTGAATTTGAACTCAAATCTTCTGGCTCAACACCCCATATTCTTTCAACTATACACAGCTTCTCTTGGATGCCAAGTGCCTCCATTTGCACCCTACTCCAAATTTTCACCTAGGAAAAATATTTTGTAAGGTTCATTTCAAACTCTATCTGCTCCATAAACTCTTCACTGATCATCCAATCAAAAATGAACTCTCTTTACTTTGATTTCTTTACCATGTTCTCTGTCCACTCAGTCATTCAATAAACAACTGAGCACCTACCGTATGCCAGCTTCCATGGCAGGTGCTAAAGGAACAGCAGTGAATGACACAATAAGGATGCTGATCTCATGCATCATATATTTTATGGTATAAACCAGAGAATCATAGTTTCCAGTTTCATGTCATCTATAGCCCTTACTTTACAGATGAGTAAACTCACATACATGAAGTTCAGGTTCATGCCATTATAAGCAGGTCCCAGAATAGAGGCCTTCACCTATCCTTCCCATCAACATTGTTTATCTCCACGGCTTCTTTTCTCTACTAGGCTGCCAATAACTTGAGGGCAGGAACTGTGGTTTAAACATCTCTGTACATTCCTCAGCATTAGCACAGACATTCAAAAATGAGTGGAATGTGTGATAATGGTGTCAAACCAGGAAAGACAGATTATCTACCCTCTTAGATCTCCAATGGACAAAAGAGCCAGATATTTAACATTTAAAAGTATGTTACAATTTCAAAGTATTCCCTCACATCATTTTTCAGCAAAAGAGCTTTCATAAATTACAGATATACACTGCTGAGTTAAACTTGTGGAAAGTATCACATATTTCCAAAATGGAAAACATTGTTTTCTGTGATAAGAGCCTTTAATCCCTCATTGTTTTCTCCCTTAATTCAAATCCCAATAATTATAAATAGCACATTAATACATAACTTATCTGGAGGCTACATAGCTATCAACTTCCACCATGAGGAAGTCACCTAAAATACAAAAAGAAGCAGAGAATCCCTCTGAGCAGCCAAAATACATTTTTAAAAATACAGGCATTAAAGAAATATATTGCTTCATTAATGTCAATATATTAGGTCTTTACTGTTTTGTTCAATGCATAGTTACTGAGTGCTCGTGCTTTCTCTGTGCCTGAAAATCACCCTGGAACTCTTAACTCTTATTTGGGGCATGATTCTAATAGACATATACATCTAATTTTCATGACCCATAGCCTATGAAAAGCAGCAAGCAGAAAGTGGATAAGGTTGGCTAGAAGCAAGCTATTCTATCCCATCTTCCTACTTCATTGTAATTCCTACCACCACAGGCACACGTCATCAATGCCAAAGAATGAACACAAGGCAGCGTCAGCCTATGGATTACTACATTTCACATTTAGGAAATAGTTATATATAAATATACTGTGGAAGAGAACTTGGGTTCCTTCTTCACAGCAGCCAGGTAATGATCAGACAGTAATGGCTAATGGAAGAAATAGTTATTTTTCTTTCTGTATTTAAGAGACAAAATCATTCACTATGCATAAGTGAAGGATTTTGTTTCCATGAGACTCAAATTCCCTGTCCTTAAATTATTCTGCTTTTGAACAGAATATATGTGGATTACTTTTCACCAGCAGAGGGAGGTGAAAAACAAGGAAGCTCTGAACATTTCTCTCTTCACCACAGAGGTTAAGTCTTTTTGCAGTGTGACTGATTGGCTCCCTTTAGCAGCATAGTTTAATTTAGAAAGGTCAGGAAATGGTGTTTAACGTCTACTGAGTCAACAAACTTAGGAAAAACACAAGTGGCAAAAAGAAAACACTCTCAGCAGCATTGGCCCTTATGCAATGGCTCCAAGGAGAAGAGCTGAGGGAGAAGCTTAGCAACGTCTGCACCACTGCACACTCAGAAGAAACTCTTTATGCTATGAAATCACACTTTGCATATTTTTAGAGTGTGAAGACATATGCACTTCAACTCAGAGTTTACTCTTTGTTGCAATGAAACTGATGAAATGAAGGCTTTTGTTGTTGTTTTTACATGAATATCATCAGGGCTAAACCCAAGTTCTTGGCAGGACCAGGGGGAATGGGCAGAGGGAGACCATCTCCTACTGCTGCTACTACCCCTGAGGTCCAGCAAATGCGGGCGTGAGGGCCTGGGGAGGAAAGGCATATCATAGAGAAAAGAACTTTCATCTGAAGAATGCAAGGCTTTTGAAGTTATGAGGCCCAGAGAGATGTTAAAATGAGACCACAATCACATCCTATCCCCCACGTGAGCTATGAATTCATCTCAAAACTATGTGCTTTTGCCACAAGTAGCTATAAATTAATCTAACAATGCCACACTGGACACTATAACCCACACCCTATAGCCTACCAACATATACCAGTCGCTAATCAATGTACTTCTATAAACCAGTGAGAATTCCTGACAAACAACTTTGTATCAATCCACTCCTTGTTCCCCTTTTTTACCTTTAAAAATCCACTTGTAAATGCTGCCAATTGGACTGTATATTCAGGGCAATTTGCATCTATGCTCCTGGTTGCAATCCTCAAGCCTGGCCCAAATAAACTCTCTAATTATATTAATTTTGCTTTAGTTTCTTCCTTTTAGGTTAACACCACTTAGGATTCTCCCAGGGAGGCTTATTCAGCTTATTCAGGTACATAAATCTAATTTTCCTGCCCCACAGCCAATGAAAAGCTACAAGTAGAAAGTGGAAAAGGTTGGCCAGAAGCAGGCTATTCCATCCATCCTATCTTATTACCTCATTGTAATTCCCATAGCCATAGGCATATGTCATCAACACTAAAAAATGAACAGAAAGTAACAAACTGGGAAGCACAGTATGATGGTTAATTTTAGGTGTCAACTTGACTGCATTAAAGAATACCTAGAGAATTGTAAAACATTACTTCTGAATCTGTCTGTGAGGGTGTTTCCAGAGGAGATTGGCATGTGAGTTCATGAACTGAGTGGAGAAGATCTGCCCTCAATGTGACAGGCATCATCCAATCAGCTGGGGGCCCAGGTAGAAGAAAAAAGGCAGAGAAAAGACTATTTCCCCCTCTTTCTCCTGAAGCTAGGACACTCTTCTTCTCCTCTCCTCGGACAGCAGAACTTCAGGCTCTTTGGTCTTTGGACTCCAGGATTTACACCAGCACCCCTGGTTCCTGCTATGGGTTCTCAGGCCTTGGGCTGAGAGTTATACCATCGGCTTCCCTGGTTCCGAAGCCTATAGACTTGGCCTGAACTATGCTACCAGCATTCCAGGATCTCCAGCTTGCAGATGTCCTGTTGTGGGACTTTACAGCCTCTATATTGATATGAGCCAATTCCCCTAACAAATACCCTCTCGTACGTCTGTATTTCTATATATATCCTATTGGTTCTATCTCTCTGGAGAACCCTGACTAATGCGCACAGTACAAAATAACTATCAGACAAAACCACAACCAAGGAAAAAGAGTATAATGCTTTAAAAAATGAAAAATTTTTCAAACTATTTGCATCCCCTGAGAAACAAGGACAGGGATAGCAAATCTAGAGGAAGTCCAAGTTCTAACATAAACTTGTTGTGTGACCTTGAACAAGTCACAGTCCCTCTCTTTGCTTCAATTCCTCCATCTGCAAATTGAGAAAACAGTATGGACTAGAGAATCTCTCAAATAGCTTCTCAGTTCTAACACTCTGAGCTCAGTGATTCAATTGCCAGATTGAAAATATGTAAGTAGCATTATCTTCCCAAACAAAGGTTATCACATGAATTTGTTTGTTCATCATAAGAAAGACAGGTCAATGATTATAATTATAATAGGTCAACCAACCCATATGAACTCTGCTCAATTTCCAGCTACATAATTATATTGAGGAACAGGAACACTTGCTAGTTTGAGCTGACAGCAAAATTCCTCTCTGGGAGAGAACTGTTTCTATTTAGGACAAAGACCACGCTTGGTTATGAAGATGAGTCCCCTGGGCAGAACCTGCATGGTCTGGGCTGAGCCCAACTTAACAGCTAAACTGCTCTAAACAAGAAATGAAAATAATTTGGGTGGTTAGAGGGAAATGAGCTGGAGAGGGAAAGAGAAGAGATGGAAGGCAGGAGCAAGAGGCCCTGCAGCAAAATGGACAGTTAAATCACAAGTTTAAGGGAAATCTGGTACTAGTATTGCTGGATCAAATTTTACTGGGCATCTTGTATCTTAACTTCAGATGAACAAAGAATAATTTTTAGTATAACTTTTCCAAATATTGCTTGAGACATATTAAAAAATTAATTTTTCAGAAGTTCAGATTTTACTGGGTGTCCTGTATATTTATTTGCTAAATCTGGCAAGTCTACCAGTGGCAGAAACGACAAACATTTTAGGAACTTCAATCTGAGATTGTTTAGCTATACTAGGGTATAACCTTCCTTAGGGCTACCACCATAAAGTATGATTACATTAATTTGAAAAAGTTGATTCTTCCTCCTAGTACCTATCTAAGGCACAGGCTTAATGAGTGGTTCATGGGTTAGATTTCAGCCTCAATTCTCCTCTAAATCCTGCCTCCATTCCATGTCTTCAAACCTTTAACAAAGTCTTCTGCACACGGCCCTAGGTCAAGAGTATGGAAGACAGTGAATGAAGGTCTCCTGGCCCCAGAGTACAAGATTTGCATAGAGAAATGCGGGAAAAGAGAAGCAAGCTTATTTCAGGATATGTGCCTCAGAGGAAAGATCAAGGATTCAGTGGCCACAGGGAATAGCATCCAGAATGATTGAGTAGGAGTCCTCAGTCCTTGCCAAAAATCCGAGATATTAGAGGCGTTGTAGGCTGCCCACTGTATATTGGGTGGGAATTAGAGTCAATAATAAGGGAAAGGGTAAAACCTGAAGATGGAACAAATTTGGAATATAAATGTGGTTATATAACTAAAGAGGGAAGTAGGCAGTTCATGGAGAAAGAGGAACTCCTACTTATACTCAAGACCCAGGTCAACCGTTACCTGCTCTGTAAAGCTGATGGTTCTAGGCAGAATTTATTCATTTTTCTTTGTGCTCCAATTCTCCTGGCACCTGTCTCTGTTAGAAGCCACTTGGAAAAAAACAATCAGAATATACAAGTCTCTCTGTCTCTCTCCTCTCTCTCTCCCTCTCTCCATTCTCCCTTTCTCTAGAAGCAGATTATGAGTTATTTGAAAACAAGGACTGATATATCAACTTACTAATTTTATAGCCCAAGTGATTGGCATATACTAGCTAACTGATACATTTGTGGAAAAATAAAATATATTTTGAGTTTAAAATTAAGACTGTAGAAAAAATAATAGTCTTAAGTATATGGCGCTGTTTATAGTTGTTTTCTAAGTTTTTAGAGGGCAACATAAGAGGATAGACATCTCAAATGCAACATGAAGGAAGTAGAATAGGCATAAGAAAGAAAAGAAGAATAATTTCAGCCACAGGGTGATCAGGCTCTAATGTAGATTTTTTTAAAAATTCATTTTTAATTCACTTTAGTCAGTTCAATATGATCCTACCTCAGGGACCCTTGCAGATCTAAAATCCTGTTTCTCATGGCTCTAAACTCCAAGTACAGCAAGAACAGTAGCTACCATTTTCCTAACTCAGTATGGCAGTTCACTATTCAAATTGCAAGGCTATGCAAATGACCAGGAGAGCTGACGTTGTGGGAAGATTTGCCGGAAAAGGAAAACAAACTGCTAGTCCATAGGAAACTCACAGTTACCTACTTTTATTCCCCTCTGAACTTTTCCTTTAAGGAGGAAGAGATGCAATTGACTCCTGAAAGCCCTGCTAATTCAGTCCTGTTGACTAATCGGCTTGGGTTAATTTTGGAAATGCTAGAACTGTCTGAACTCTTGTATAAAAGAATTGTAAATAGAAATCTGGAAAGGAGAAAGGAAGGACAGGTCAAGTCTTAGAATAATATTGCTAATAGTGATGAGAATGTTTCTGCCCTACAAAATCTCGTGGCTTCATTCTCCCTCTTTTGTTCACATTTGACTTAAAAGAAAAAAAAAATGCATCCCTCCTTTCCAATGTTAAGTCCACTTGACTTGGTGCTTTTGTGCCCATCCCTCTTTTATTAATTCTCATTGTTTCCACCCTCCTCCTCTCTTTTGTTTTTTCCCAATTCCTCTTACTCTGGTACCTTTCTCTTGGCTTACACATATGCTTGGTTCTCTCCAAAGCCTCACTTTTCTGCATCTCTGCTCCCTTCCAAGCAAACATGACTCGTTCTCACCAATATCCAGTTGTCCTCTCCTCCCAGGCATAAAAAGTAAGCACTGTCCACTCTCTTGCAGTTACATAGGCTTATGTGACTCATTTTCACCAGTGAACTATGAGTGAAGTAACATGTCACTTAGGGCAGAAGCTTGGAAGAACAGGTGTGAAATGTCCATGCACTCTTTCTCATTGAAGCGGCAACTGAGGAGACTTCGTGTTCCAGAAGGTACAGCAACAGATGATTCAAGTCTCTGTTAGCCTGGGTCAAACAGAGACCTCTCCTCTGGATTATGATTATTATACAGTATGAGTGAGAAATCAAGTATTTGTGTGTGTTAAAGCATTGAGATTTGAAGGTTATTTGTTAATGTTATATTGCTTAGCCAATCCTCATTAATATAGTCCTCTTTCTCTCTCTTCCACTTTACTAGCAGATTTCTTGAAATAATAGTCTAAACAGTGGTTGTCAAATCTACCTGTGCATAAGTGACACCTGGAGTGCTTTCTTTTTCTTTATCTTTTTCTTTTTTTTTTTCTTTACGTTCTGGGATACATGTGCAGAATATGTAGGTTTGCTACATAGGCATACATGTGCCATGGTGGTTTGCTGTACCTATCAACGCATCATCTCAGTTTTAAGCCCCACATGCATTAGGTATTTGTCCTAATGCTCTCCCTCTCCTTTCCCCCCACCCCGTGACAGGCCCTGATGTGTGATGTTCCCCTCCCTGTGTCCATGTGTTCTCATTGTTCAACTCCCACTTATGAGTGAGAACATGCGGTGCTTGGTTTTCTGTCTGGAGTGCTTTTTTAAAAGCCAGATTTTTAGGCCCCGCCCCAGACTTGATGAATCTGAATACAGTTCTGAGGCTTGGCAATCCATATTTTTACAGGCTCTGCAAGTGACTCTGAAGCAGCCAAACTGCACCAATCCTCAGACATGGACACCCAGAGTTTTACTTTCTCACCTCTCATTTACACATAAACATTCTGTAACCTGACTTCTCCATCCCTCACCCTTGCCACTGCTGAAAGTGCTTTCTCAGAAGTCATGTAAGACTTCCAGGATCTCCTAATTGCAAAACCATTCAGTCCCTGTTCTATTCAAATTCCCTGTAGCAATTGGCAAAGTTATCTGCCACTCCCTTTCGTGAAATTCTCTTTTCCTTTGGTTTTCATGACATGATGCTACTTCAGTCCTGTGACCAATGTGTTTTTCTTTTTCTTGTTTCATCCTTAGTAAAAGTGACCCTATACTTTTTAACAACATTTTTATTCATTTTGACAGATTTCAGTTCTGATTGTGCTCTTGCACTTTTTAAATGGTTGATTTTTAAGCCATTTTATTTATTTTAAATTTTTTCAAAAAAAATTTGTGGGTACATAGTAGCTGTATATATTTATGGGACACATGAGATGCTTTGATACAGGCATGTAATGTGAAATAAGCACATCATGGAAAATGGGGTATCCATCCCCTCAAGCATTTATCCTTTGTGTTATGAACAATCCAATTATACTCTTTAAGTAATTTTAAAATGTACAATCAAGTTATTATTGACCAAAGTCGCCCTATGGTGCTATCAAACAGTAGGTCTTATTCGTTATTTATATATTTTGTGCCCATTAACCATCCTCACCTCCTCCCCAGATCCCCAATACCATTCCCAGTCTCTGGTAGCCATCCTACTCTCTTATCTCCAAGAGTTCAGTTGTTTTGATTTTTAGACTCCACAAATAAGTGAGAACATGCAATGTTAGTCTTCCTGTGCCTGGCTTATTTCCCTTAACACAATGATCACCACTTCCATCCAAGTTGTTGCAAATGACTGGATCTCATTTTTTTAATGGCTGAATAGTATTCCATTGTGTATAGATACCACATTTTCTTTATCCATTCATCTGTTCATGGACACTTAGGTTGCTTCCAAGTCTTAGCTATTGTAAACAGTACTGCAATATACAGAGGAGTGCAGATATCTCTTAGATATACTGATTTCCTTTCTTTTGGGTATACACCCAGCAGTGGGATTGCTGGGACCTATTGTAGCTCAATTTTTAGTTTTTCAAGGAACCTCCAAACTGTTCTCCGTAGTGGTTGTACTAATTTACATTTCCACCAACAGTGCACAAATGTTTCCTTTTCTCCACATTCTTGCCAGCATTTGAGGTAGGGAGAGCGTAGGCACTTATGGAAACCTATTGCAGTAGGATCTACCCTAGTTTTGTTTTACATTTCCAACTGCCTTTTGGCAGTATCTCCATTCAGATGTTTAACCACCATTGTAAACCCAACATGTTCAAAATCAAGCAAATCTTCTCATCTTTCAAATCAATGACTTAAGCTGATTTCTCTAGTTCTATGAGTGATCCTATTTATCTAGTCACCCAGACTTACAAATTTGCTGTCATCTTTGTTTCCTCTCTACCTTATTTCCAACATTCAGTGAGTTACCTAGTATGATGGTTAACTTTAGGTGTCATCTGGATTAAGGAATACCCAGATGACTGGACTGGTAAAGCATTGTTTCTGGGTGTGTCTGTGAGGGTGTTTCCAAAGGAGACTGACACATGAGTCAGTGGACTGATTGGGGAAGATCCACCTTCAATGTGGGCAAGCACTATCCAATCAGATAGGAACCCCAGTAGAACAAAAAAGGGTGGAGGAATGGTGTTTTCTTCTCTTTCCTTCCGGGAGCTGGGACATTCTTCTCGTGCACTTGGACATTAGAACTCTAGACTCTCTGGCCTTAGGACTGCAGGACTTGAAGCTTTCAGACTTGAACTGAGCCATGCCTGTTAGGGAACTTCTCAGCCTCCATAATCATGTGAGCCAATTCCCTTAAAAAATCCCCTCCTCATCTACATCTGTATCTGATCTATATAATCTATATCTGCATCCTATCTGCTCTGTCTTTGTGAAAAATCCTGACACCAAGTCAGAACCAATTTAGCTCTCCAATATGTCAGTCAGTCCTGTCTCCTCCGTTCTCCTTCCACTGCCACCAGAGTAAGTCAGGCTCACATCATCTCTACCTAGACCACTGCAGTGGCCTAACTACCTTTCATACTTTCAAGATATTCTACAGAGTGCTATGCAATTCATGTTCAAAGTAAGAGCTGCTCTAGCTGACACTGGAGTTTACCCCAATATTTCTTTCTAGCCATGTTTCTTATCACTCCCCTACTTTACCTGGTACTGTACCTTGACCATGACCCATGTTTTCCAATCCCTCTGCATGCCTTAATTAGCTGAGATAAAACATTCTGTATTTACTGAGAGCATAGAATTTAATAATCACCTCTCTACCCTCCTTACTGTAATTAGAGTGCCTTGCACTCAGGAAACACAGCTCAGTACATATTTGTGGAAGTATGTGGTGTTCTGTGGTTCACAGAGGATATATTATTCATCTTCAAATTTGCTTGTTAACATAGGTTCTGCATTTGGCAGGACTCTACTAATCTCACTCCCACCCCAAAATATACAATTCTTTGTGGCTGATGTTTGTCAGCTTTGGGCTAACCTAACTGGGCCACAAAATGAGGAAAGACAGCCATTCTGGAGATTTAAGAGCATGCCCCTTGCCCAGGGAAACATGCCAGGTCATACGGAGGAAGACTGTATTCGTGAAATTACTTTTGGCACCAAGTTCAACCCTTTGCATCTTGCTTTCCTCTCTGCTTGCTCCCTTAGGCTTATCTGGCTTCCAGCAAACACTGTCCTTCAAGTGTGATGACCTGTTTGATCAATCTCCTGACTCTTGACCTTCCTGCTTTCCTTCCTAGGTATAAATTACATTATTCCTCCAGACTCAGAATTTTCTCAGACTCAGTTCCCAGACAGCATTTGGCTTGGCCTCAGGACCTCATGACTAGAAAGAGCGTAGTTCTATCCCATTCCAGGATAAACCATACAACTGTGGGGCTGCTTTCAAATTTTGTGCTCAAGTCTGATGGCAGTAACTAAAACCATCTGTTGTCTTGTTTTAGCACGAGTGGTATAGCTTGCAAATGCCTCGGCGCACCACTTTCCATCAATTATTCTTGAAATTCTAGGTTCTGTTGTGGAGGGATGTCAGAAACAAAGTTGATTGGCCTCTTAGCAAAATCTCTGGTGCCAGAGAGGGACTGTGCATTGATTTTCCCCATTGTGTGTGTCATCCTTATCACCTCCCAGCATACAGCTCCTTGTTGGTACTTTTTCTAGACTGAAACAAAAAAGCATTATCTATTTTTTTCCCATTCTTACCTGCTGAAAATCCTGTCACCCTTTTATGCTTCTGAGATGGGCGATAAGAAGGTCTTGACTAAAGGGCTTCAGGACACTAATCCAGACAAATGGCAGATCTGATATCAGCATGCTTGCTCTGCTTCTCTCTTCACAGTTCTGGAACAAAAAGTATAGGACTGTAGGGAAAATATTTACTCATTCTGTAAACATCTGGGGAGCACCAACTCTATGCCAAGTGGAAGGAATCCAAATTTTGCTTCTCTCAAGTAGTTCACAATAAAGTAGGAAAGACCCAAACACATCATTTCCTTTTCTTATTATAATCACTTAAAATAAGCATTTTCTCACATTCAGGAGGCCTCTGTTCAACTTTTTCTTGCCCACTTCCGTCTTTTTTCTTCTTGCAAAAGAAAATGAGTTTTGCTTAGGGAATTTAGTATATAGATCCAGTGGACAGAAGATAAAAGATTTCCATGGTAGTGACTTACTTACAGCATTTTCCTTGCAGAGATTATTCCGTCATAGAAAATATTGCATTAGCATGAGAGGTTGCCTCATTTCATCTTCCTTTTGTCTTATGGAACCCCTATTGTAAGAAACACGGAACTTAAAAATGTCCAACCTTAACGAAGAGATCACTTCCCAGTATTGTGAATACATGGAGGGTAGAGGTGAGGCCATGCTACTAGAGAAACACAAAAGGTTGGGCCTAGTGCCTGGCCCAGGCTGGGAAGTGGGAGTCAGCAAATGGTTCTTAAAGGTAATACTTGAACCAAGACTGAAGGATCAGGGGAGAGGGAGGAGAACAAGTCAGGCTAACAGAGTCTCATTCATGGTAGAGCAGAGAATGGGAGTAATGGCCTCAGGATGAGGACTGGCAATGACACACAGCACCTAAAGATCACTGGCCCATCAGCAAAAGGAAGGAAATGAGGCTAGCATGGCAGGCAGTGTCAGGTTACCAACAAGCCTCTTCTACTAAGCAAATAGAAACAACAAAATATCTGCAAATTCTCTACCTGTGATGTTTGGGAAATATCTTCAGGGACCTGGGAATGAATTTTCCTGGTGTTGCTTTAAAGAAGTTCCCTTTCTCCCTTAACCGGATAGTAATATATCGCAGGTATCCTGGGTGCCAAGGTCACTTGGGAGCTTCTTCAAGTCACAGCAGATATTTTAAAGGGTGGTGAAAGTCACTAGGTCTCCTTTGAAAATACAGAGGCCCTAGGCAGCCATTAAGGTCCTTTTGTGAATGTCACAAGTAACAAATGTTCAATTGCCAGAGAAAACTGGAAGACCAAATGATAGGTGCAACCTGTAGTGATCAAAAGGAACATCTCACAAATAAGAACAAAGAGGAGATGGGCAGGAAGAAGCAAAGAGGAAGCACGCAATTTGAAATGGACATTGAGCTGGCAACAGAGCTCAGCATGGTACTTTGAAGATGGCAAATACAGTGACTTGGGACTAAGAAGAGGGAGAGGCAAAAGCCCAGTCAGATGCTCACATAGAAAAAATAACCAATTGGCAGCATGGGCCATTGCAGTACATATGAGTTTTCTGTGATCACTGAAACTAATTGCCACAAATTTTAAACAGAAATTTATTTTCTTGCAGTTCTGATGGCCAAAAAGCAAGGTATCAACGAAGCTACACTCCTTCTGGAGGCACTAGAAGTGAATCATTCTTTGTCTCTTTTGGCTTCTGGTGGCTGTCAGTACTCCTTAGCCTGTGGCCATATCACTCCAATCTCTGCCTCCATCTTCACAGGGCTTTCTCGTCTGTGTCTGTGCCTTCTCCTCTTCTGTCTCTTATAAAGAAACTTATCATTGGATTTAGGGTCACGTGGATAATCCAGAATGACTCATGAGATCCTTAACTTAGGTATAGCTGCAAACACTCTTTTTCCAAATAAGGTCACATTCATAGGTTCTGGGGGTTAGGATGTGAACATATATTTTGGGGGCCACTGTTCAACCCATTACATAGTGTTTATAAGGGGGAGAGATTTCCTCCCTTTTTCTCTTCCTGATTGTAAAGTTAATATATGTTCACTATAAAAATATAGTGAATATAGAAAAGCACAAAAGAAACTTAAAACTCACCTTTAATTTCACAACCCAGAGCCAGCCACTGGTAAAAATTTGAGAAATTATATTCCAGACTTCTATGACTATACGTACTGATTTTGTTAGGCTCCTATGGTACTTACTATTGTGAAATCTGCTTCTTTCTCAATTATAGACATATTGTGAACATCATCCCATGCCATTAAATCTCTTTCCACAACAAAATTTTTATCAGCTGCATAATATGCCATCACTGTCTGTATCATAAGTTTAATGAATTGCTTTTGAACTGTTTGACATTTAGGCTGTCCCCAATTTTTCAGTGTTATCGGTAACACTGAGATGAGGACATGCATGCCAGGGTATTTAAAAGAAGACATGGGTTGCATGATACAATGGGACATTGACTGTGGATACCCTAAATACTCCGAGTTTTACAGTAAAGTGTGCACTTGACTATAATCAGGCCCAAGTTAGGAAAAAATTTGGCCTGAAATAGAGAATCACTTTATAACTTCTCTTTCTCAGAAAAAAAAAAAATACATTTATTTAGCTTCCTCTCTTGCCACTCTCTACGTTATGCTTTTTATTTTCTTAAAAGGGTGGGAGTAACACACCTGTTTCCTCTTTTTAAAATGTTATTAATATTTTATTAATGCCTACCATCTTGTCTAGCCAAACAAACCATCTTACTCAGTGAAGTATTAATATAGCTTTTCATTTTCAGTTCCATGATAAAGCCGAAATGAATAGCACTAGAAAAAAGTCTACTTTTACTTTTTATTATTTCTATACCTGCACTGAGAAATATTGTATCTAGACTAGAATAAATGGACAGGAGGATAAGGGTCACAGGTAAACTGAGTAAATACAGAGTTGTTAGAAAAAGCTATTTAGACCCCTAAATAACTAGAAAAGATATTCCGCAGATTGGGGTGAAAGGGAAGCTTATGTTTGAATTATTAAAAAGTCAGTACAAACCCATCTGGGAGGATCATATAATGAGGAATACAAACAGCCTCCAGACTGTTCATCAAAGAAAATTAATATTTGCTGAGTGTATAAGGTAACATTGCATTGCCATAAAGAAATACCCAAGAATGGGTAATTTATAAAGAAAAGAGGTTTAATCAGTTCACAGTTCTGCAGGCTGTACAGGAAGCATAACACCAGCATATGCCTCTGGAGAGGCCTCTGGAAGCTTACAATCATGGCAGAAGGTGAAGTAGGAACTTGCACCTCACTTGGCAAAAGTAGGAACAAGAGAGAGAGCAGGAAGGGGCCACACACATTTAAATGACCAGATCTCACAAGAACTCACTGGCTATCACAAGGACAGCACCAAGGGGACGGTGCTAAGTCATTCGTGAGAAATTCAAGCCCATGATCCAATCACGTCCGATCAGACCCCATCTCTAACACTGAGATTTACATTTCAATATGAGATTTGGGTGGGGACACACATCCAAACTTATCAATGAGGAAGCCCATTCTTGTGAACATCCAGCTTACGTTTTGAAACTACAAGAGAAGTAGACAGTTCCAATGTACTGATATTTGTGATTTCCAGGTTTACTGCCATATAATTTTCGCCTATAAAGTGAATGCTTTTTCTGATTTGGCATTGTGCATTCATAAAGTTAGCAACTACTAAAAAATAAGTCAATATTATAGTTATTTCTGTGCCTGGGTAGCACAAGTGGACAAATCTGATGAAATCACAGAAGTGGTGACAGCAACACACAACACTAGTATACAGAGTTTCAAGAAACATGTTGGAAGTACATATTCATTGCTCACTCAGCTTGACTGACTGCAGTAAATCCACTCCAGTAGTGATTTAAAGAAAAAAAAAAAAAAAAAAAAAAAAAAAAAAAGATCCAATCCTGGCAGAGGAGGATTGTTGAGAACTTGGAAGAACACATTTTAGTCCAAGCAATCAATTTGTTAATAGCAGCTTCTTCTTTTTTTTTTTTTTGAGATGGAGTCTCACTCTGTCACCCAGCCTGGAGCATAGTGGCACGATCTTGACTCACTGCAACATCCGCCTCCTGGGTTCAACTGGTTCTTCTGACTCAGCCTCCTCAGTAGCCTTGATACACAGCATGATCCCTTACCCCTCAGATTGGCCAAGAATGAGCTTCTAGATTTGTCCCATTTACTCATTTTTTCATTCATCAGTTATTCTCTATGTCCACTATCAATGATCTTGAAATCAAATAGGAGATGAAACACACAAATAAAACTCAGTAAATAAATAACACTGCTAAGTATAGTGAGAAAGGTAAGAGCATGGAGGAGGAGCAAACACTTACCCTAAACCATCATCATATTTTTACTTCCTGGGTACTAATATTTGACTTAGCATCTCAGCTAACCACTCAATGTCTAGGTTCTTCCCAAGCTGACTACAGTGCTTAATATTTTTTTTTTATTTTGTGCTTACTATATGCCACATATTTTACATACATTATCTCATGTAATGCTCACAATCACCATATAAGGTAGATACAAATTCTATTTCATGGGTTTAGAAAAGATGAGTAAAATTACCCAAGAATTTGAACATAGTTTGTCCTAATTCCAAAGCTCTGGGTTATTCTGCCTCACTATGCTGACTCTCAAATTTTAAAAGAGATTTATTGAATTAAAATGTACAGAGGGATTGACCAGAACGAGTGTGCTAGTCCATTCTCACATTGCTATAAAGAAATATTTGACACTGGGTAATTTATAAAGAAAGGAGATTTCATTGGCTCATGGTTCTTCAGGCCATACAGGAAGCATGGTACTGACATCTACTTAGCTTCTGGGGAGTCCTCAGAGAGACTACAATCATGGTGGAAGGTGAACGGGGAAGAAGAATGTCACATGGCCAGAGCAGAGGCAAGAGCGAGGGAGGGAGGTGCTATACACTTTTAAACAACCAGATCTTGTGAGAACTTACTATCACAAGGACAGCACTGAGGGGATGGTGTTAAACCATTCATAAGACATCCACCCCCATGACCCAGTCCCCTCCCACCAACCCCACCTTCAACATTAAGGATTAAATTTCAACATGAGATTTGGGTGGGGACACACATGCAAACGATATCATTCTGCCTTGGCCCCTCCCAAATCTCATGTCCTTCTCACATTTTAAAATACAATCAGGCCTTTCCAATAATCCCCCAAAGTCTTAACTCATTCCAGCATTAACTCAAATGTCCAAAGTCCAAAGTTCCATCTGAGACAAGGCAAGTCCCATGAGTCAATTAAACCTCTTTTCTTTATAAATTACCCAGTAACAGGTATTTCTTTATAGTAATGGGAAAATGGACTAACACAGTAGGTAAGAAGGAGCCCTTGGATTCAATCATTAGGAAATCATATTTGTGTCCACTGTATTAGTTTGCTAGGCCTGCATAACAAAGTACCAAAAACTGGGTGGCTTAAACAGCAGAAATTTATTGTGTCATGGTTTTGAAGGCTATTAGTCAGTGATAAAAGTGTCAGCAGGGTTGGTTCCTCCTAAGGGCTGTGAGGAAGGCGCTGTTCCAGACCCTTCTCCTAGCTTCCAATAGCCTCAGCCATTCTTTGGCTTATAGATTATGTTCTCCCTGTGTCTTCATATCATCTACTCTGTACACGTCTGTCTTATGTCCAAATTTCCCCTTTTTATAAAGACACCAGTCATATTGTATTAGGGCCCACCTTAATGATATCATTTTAACTTGATTACCTCTGTAAAGACCCTATTTCTAAATAAGGTCACATTCTGTAGTACCGGAGGCTAGGACTTCAACACATCTATTTTGAGAGGACACAATTCATCTCAAAATACCCACTGAATGAGCACTTTCAGCTCAGTAGTATACACAGAAGGCAGAGCAAAAAGGGATAAAGGTTGAGATATGATAAGGTCATGGAAATTGGCTAGGAGTAGGGTGCTAGAGGAGGCTGGCAAATGTTTTACAGGTGAAAGGCACCAGGAAAGAAGGAGAACTTCAAGATCTACAGAGAGAGGATAATTGACAGAGCACAGTCCTGAAGGGAATGAGAGCAGTGAATTATCAGAAAGAAGGTAGGATGCCACTTCTTTGGAAACAAAAGAGAAGGGAAAAGAAGCTTTAACCAAGTTCTATTTGTGGGAATTTCTGGAGATATCTTCATCACCTCAGCCCAAATCTCATTCCAGATTCTCATAAGGCCTGCCTCATATTCCTTCAGTAACTTGCAGTGTTAGCTTTATAACTTTATAACAGCTTCATTTGCAGCTTTAAAATTCTCAGGTACTGTTTACCACTTGATACAAAGTATCACAGGATCTTTCTCATAGTTATTTCAAGAAAAATGTCAGTGGGCTCAAGAATATAGCACAACACAGAAGACAAGCAATTGAACAAATGAACACACACATATAAAGAGGAGACAATGTCACACAGAACAATCAGGTCTTATTGCTTCTTAAACCAGACCATAGCTCATTGCTCTGTGCATCTGAGGTTGAGCATGCCTGAGGCAAAGGCCTGCAGGCACAGACAGAGAGAAAGCACTGAACAAGGGTGTCAACAAAGCATATGCCTGGGCCAAGACATGTGACAGAGAGGAGCCATCCATTTGCAGCTGTTCACACTCCAATAACGGGACACTCAGAAAACAACTACAAAATCCCTCACCCTCATTTCCTGCTAGGGTAAGCAACATTTAAGTGTGGACCTAAAAACCTTATCGTAGAATGAACAGTTTGAATAAAAAGCATGTCTTATTGCCTAGAGTTTCAATATTTCAACCCAGTTGTCAAAATCTGGAGCTTCTAGGCAAGAGGCAAGTCCTACAGACAGATGTGAAACAGACACTTTTGGAAATGGACATTTTGGATATGATGACCCTATTAGCCACCACAGCACCAGTGATTCTGGCAGTGCTTTTGGGAGTTGGCCCTGGTGCTGCTGATCTGGGGAGTTCAGAGAGCATACCTCCTGCTATCACATCATGCTCATTTTGGCAAATTCAGAGAGCCCATTAGAGAAAGTTGAAATGCTTTCCTCAGGAGCTTTTACTGAGTTAGTGCAAGGATACAGACTATGACCCTAAAACCCACTGAGTGCCCAGCTTGTCTTCTAACCATGAACAACAGTAGGCTCAAGAATATAGCACAACACAAAATACAAGCATGATAGCATCATCAGTATTTCTCTCTCCCATCACAATTTCCCTTGGACTCATACACATAGTGTACCTTTATGGAAATAGCTTATATAGCTTACCTAAAATGATTCATTCTATATAAAATGTGGTATCTTATAAGCGAGCACTTACTCTACACACTTTATTCTTTCACAAATTTGACAGTTCTCTTTTGAAATGAAAAGCTCTCATAAACCAGCACCCTTTGTGTGTGTATCTTCTGTGTGTGTGTGTGTGTGCGCGCGTGCGTGAATGTGTATAACATAAACAAGAGAATATTTTAGTACATAAAGCAAAAAGGCCTAAATTTCATAAACTCCATCCCAAAAATAAAATGAAAACTTCGAAAACCCTGACAGGTTCAACCATTAAGTCCTTTCTCTTTAAGGCATTATTCATAGAAAATGGTTTTTGAAATTTTGTATCAAATTATAAATGTTATTATGTAGTCCAACTGTTATACTACCCGTTTATAACTCAAATATTTTGCTTTCAAATCAGAGTTTACATGAAGAAACAAAGCCCAGAAACAATTCCCATGGACTAATTCAGTCAGACCACTCATGACTTTGCTTTCTTTCTTCCCTCCCTTCATCTCCATTTGGGAGCTATGAGGCAATTAATGTTATCTCTATGTGCTCTGGTTAACCACGGAAGAACTCAATTCAGAAAGTCCAACTGTTGCTTACTCATGCCAATTAAAGGACTCTATGCTTAAATCTGCTCCGGGCCATCTTTTAGAAATGAACCTTTGTGACCAAAATTATCAGATGGGGAAAGGCACTGAAAATTAATTAGTGCTGTTCCTAGGTATCAGCAAGGATGCTGCAGTGCCATTGTGCTTTAGGAAACTCACCTGGGACTTGAAGCTACACTCAGAATTTGCACTATCTCACCTATTTTCTAAATTGATTCTTACAAATGACAGATACTGGCAGTCACTTCATAGAGGGTAAAAGTGAAAGAGCAAAGAACCAAAAATTGGGCTAAATCTTCAATTCACAATACACATGGCCTTAAACTTCTGCTTCAGAAGAGATTTATGTATCAAGGTTGGCTCTTCAAACTAGCAAGAGATATGGAATAAGCCTCCAAGTTGTCACTGCTGACATGATATTTAATGGTGGGGAAAACTCCAAGTGTCCTCTTTTGTGTGACTTGTTGGATGTCAGAATAAATGATGTTATATGTTCCAATGTTTATTCTTTCTTGCTTCATGCTAACCTTTCCATCTTTATCCTACCACACCCTGCTCCTCCCCACTCAAAATCAGCAAAGAACTCAATTGGCCTGTCATGATGATGGAATGTACCAATGTCTTAATTATAACACATTGTCTTGGCTAGAACAAAAAGTGTTTCCATTACAATATTTGCTTTGACACACTGTCACTGCCCAATATCTCTTTTCCATGTTGTAGTCAACAAAATTGTGAGGGGACTATCTCCCACCAAATATTAAAAATAAGTGAGGAATCTCCTGACATACAGTCTACTCTGAGATCCCACCAACCCCAGGGATGGGGCAACGCCTAATAGAGTCAACAGACTCTTAAGAAACAAAATTTGTTCTCATTTACTCTCACCGCCAGGCACACACTTAAGGGTTCTCCAGTTACCTCACTGGTCTCTCTTTTGAACTTTAAGTGTTAGAGGGCACCAGGGCCTTGTCTTTGGACATTTCCCCTTCTCTATGCTCACTCCCTTGGTGATCTCATCTGTGTCATGGCTTTAATTTCCTTCTATATAGACACAACATCTAAATGTTTGTGTGTGTGGGGAAAGGGGGATGTGATCTTTTGAGGCCCAGATATATGTTTCAAACTGCCTCCTCAATAGCTCTACTTGGATATCAATAGGTGCCTCAAATTTAACATATCCAAAACCAAAACCCTGACTTTACCCCCAAAAACCTGCTCCTCCTCAATCTTCCCCATCTAAGTTAATGATAATCTCATCCTTTTAGTTGTTCAGGTCAAATCCTTAAGATGATCCTAACTCCTCTCTTCCTCCCACACTCCACACCCCATCTGTAGGAACATTCTCTTGGCAATACTTTCAGAATATATCTAGAACCCAATCATTCTTCACTCCCTCCATTGTTGCCACCTGGTTTAGCCACCATCATCTCTCCCCTAGATTGTTGCAACAGACTCCTCACTGGTCAGCCTCGGCCCTTGCCTCTTCAGTCCCTTTTTAAAACAGCAGCCAGAGTGATCCCCTTAACACATCTCAGATCATATGAGGTCTCTGCACAAATCCTTCCACTGGCTCCCCGTCTCCCCCAGAATATAAACTCTACTCCTTGTACTGGCCTACAAGGACCCCCATGATCTGGATTTCCATGTGCTCTCTGACGTTGTCTCCTACCACACTCTGCCTCTCTCACGCAGCTCCAGCCACCCAGCATTTCACCCACCTGGCTACATGTAGGCCCGTATCATGATCTTTACAATTGCTATTCTGCCTCTCCCGAATGATCTCTCCCCAGATAGCTGCATGCATCATTCCTTCAACTCCTTCAGGTCTTCGCTCAAATGGCACCTTCCCAGTGAGGCCTTTCGTTGCCACCCAATTCAATATGCTACACTCTCCTATATACCTCACGTGTATTACTTGTCCTACTACCATCCTTTATTTTACTCAATGGTACTTATCACCAACACACTATGTGTTGCATTTATTGTTTAATTCTGTCTCCCCTGATACTTGAATATACAGTCTATGAGGTCAGGGATTTATGCCTCTATTGTTTTCTGCTCTATCCCTAGCCCCTACAATATACCTAGCACATGGTGAGTGTTCAGTAAACATCATTACAATAAATGAATTAAAATCCCAAGGCAACTAGTCAATTCAGAATAAAACTAAGGAAAATCTATTACAGCAGTTATGTATTCAATTAAATATTCATTAAATATTCATTCCAGCCAATTATTCAATTATTTGGGATATACATTCAAATATATTTGAATATATATATATTTGAAATATATATATATATATATATATGACACAGAGTGAGAGAAAGAACTTAAACCAGTTAGCAATTAAGCAATAGAAGCAGAAATGAGGGTGGAGTGGCCGAGCAGAGGTAAGTAACCCCAGTCCCTGGGGCACCACCAAGGCAGCCAAGGTCAAGTTTGTAGGCCTGAATGCTTTAAAAAGTAACTTGCAAAGTTTATGACAAAGTGTTATTGACAATTCAATTGGCCATCCAAAAAAGGCAGATTCATCTAGCGTCTAACTAAAAACTTTTTATTTTGTTGCATAAAATGGCTACAATCAATTATAGATATAAAGAAAATTACCAAGCATAATTATTTTTTATCTGATATTTCATCACCAATAGAAAAACAGACCAGTTTCTTCAGGACAAAGATAAGAGGGAAATGTGGTTGACTAATGAATTAATGATCATATTTGTCCTTTCTACTATAAAGCCTGGACTTTCTCACCACTCATTTCCTTCACTTGAGTGAGAAAGCTATCTTTGCAATAATCTTTTTTAAGTCGGGAACTTCAGCTTAACTTGCATTTTTAATTCTTACCTTTTGATATTTTTTTCCAAGACATATTTTACCATGATAGGATTTCTCAGATGAAAGCAGAGTTCAAGGTAGGTTACTACACACAAGTCTAATTAAATATGTGAGAAAATAGATCTTTTGAACCAGCAAGAGTTGAAAATTTTATTTATTCATTTTCTTTCTAATATACTAAAATTGAAATGTGGGGGTTTGAGATGACTGAATAAATGCTAGCCCAAACATCAACTCGGCTTCTAAGATGGCAAAGCTGGATAACAACAAAAGCACTGGCTAGAATTCGGAGTCTTGGTTTCTATACCTGTAGGACTGATAGCAGCTCTCTTCCCTGCCTCTCTCAATGGATTACTGTGAAACTCAAATATGAAAACAATGGGAATGGGTTCTGTCAATGATAAAATGCTGTCCATGTATGTCCAATGCTGTCCAAACTACGGGGGAAGTATGGGGAACTTGCTTTCTACTTATTTCCCAAGCTGGGTGAACAAACAGAATTGTTAAAATGTCAAAACATTTGGCCCCCATAGAAAACAAAATGCTTTAAAAAGCAAAAGAACATTATTGTATTAAATCAAAAAAAATTCCTTTTATCTGCTATGATGCATTATCTTTGGAGACAATATATGATGTTTCTCTTTTAAAAATGTCACAGCTTTGAGGATAATAATTTCTCTTAGTAGATCCTTTTTGAAAATGGCCAAATATAAATCTTTTACCCTCAATTTATGTCATAGCAATTGATAACCAGAGTGTCTGGCTGACTTGTAATTGGCTATATTCTACCCAATATGTCTCTTGATTCTAGAATGCAGGGATATAGCAACTACTTTTACAAGACCCTGAGATACATATTGAAAACCAGCTACCTATATAACACTACTTTCTAATATGTCAAAAACTTTATCATCTAACTTGGGTAGAACGGTGTCCTCTTTCTTCCCTTTTATCCACATAGTCACATTATGCTGTACAATTGTACATCATTTTTCCCGGTCTCCTTTGCTAATTTGAAGACTCTTACATGTGGAGGCTACTGAGTGATTACTATCGTATTCTCCAGTTGTTAGTTACAAGACAGAGCTTCAGTAAACCTATGTAAATAGTTCAGTCAGTTATGCCTCAACCTCTCAACTCTGCAGGCTTCCCTGATACTTTCTCTTGATCCCTGTATTCAGAGGCAGGCAAAAATGACTGGTAATAGGTGCAAATTTTAGTCCCCACCCTAATGTGACATGCGATTAACAGAGATCAAATATTTAAAAGGTTAGGTAATATTTATTTTATTGAGTACTTACCAAATGACAAGGACTTACAGATACTGTGTCACTTATTCATTCATTCATTTATTCATAAATAACTTATTAAATGTTAGACAACCCAAAATAAGCAAAGCAGAAAATGTTCCTACACTCACGTAGCTTAAAATTGAGTGTGAGAGACAGCTATTTAAAAATTATCATACTACTTCTGCTTCCAAGTAGAATGTAATAAGTCACAGTAAATAGACACTTCTGCTGTAATAATTACTTAAATATGAATAAATTATAAAAGTGGTATTTAGATGCCTGAGAGAGCTTTGATAACAATTAGGACTAGATGAACTAAACTTCCATAGAGTAGACAACCATTCCAAGCTCTGCACTACAAAAAAGAATAAAAGGAATCCTTGAGACAGAAAAAAAGGATACCAGACAGGAATGTGGAAATGCAGGAAGGAATGAAGAATAGAGGAATGAAGTAATATGTGGGTTAATATAAATAAATATTAACTTCACAAAGTAATAACAATACTATCATGTAGAATTCATATTCAATGACAACAATAACAAAAAAGCAAGATAAAGGTAAACAGAGTTTTGAGATTCTAAGGTTTTATATTGGTTATGGAGATATGGCTAAATAATAATTTTCAGTACAGTGAAATAATTCACAAATGCATGCTATAATCTCTAGAGTAGCCTCTAAAAGTATAGCACAAATATGTATAACTAACAAATTATTAGAAGAAAACACAGAACAGAACAATATATTTTGTAATTTATCCAAAAGACAGTAAGAAAAGATGACAGAAGAAATACAAGTGAGCCAAGAAGGAAATGAAAAACAACATGGTACATATAAACTCAGCTATATCAGGAATTACAATGTATGCAAAATAACTCATTACTCCAAATAAAAGACCAAGATTACAAAACCAAACAGGAAAAAAAACCAAAACCAAAACAAAACTATGTACAATGATACCAAAACAAGACACAGACATCACAAAAAATAAGATGACAGACCAACATATTTTATGAATATAGATGCCAAAATTCTCAATGAAATACTACTAAAACAAATTCAGCAACACATAAAAAGAACTATGTACCACAGCCATAGGGAGTCTATCTTAGGAATTCTAGCTGATTTGGCATATGAAAATCAATCAATGTAATATACCATATAAATATAATAAAGGACAAAAATCACACGATCATCTCAATAGATGCAGAAAAAGCATTTGACACAATCCAACACTCATTCATGATGAAAACACTCAACACAGTAGAAATACTAGGAAATTTTCTCAACCTGAAAAATACCAAGCTATGAAAAACCTACAGTCAACATCTTACTCATTAGTGAAAAAAAAAATAATAATGTTTTCTCCCTAACATCAGAAGGTAGATAACGATGTCCACTCTCATCACTTTTACTCAACATTGTTCTGGAGATTCTAGCAGGGCAATTACACAAGAAAATGAAATAAAATTCATCAAGTTATAGAGGAAGAAATAGAACTGTCTCTATTCAGAGATGAGACAATCTTATACATATAGAGGAAATCACAAGAAATCTCAAAAATCTATTAGAACTAATAAGAGAGTTCAGCAAAGTTCTAGAGTACAAGATCAATATCCAACAATCCATAGTATTTCTATACATTACCAATGCACATTATGAAAATGAAATTAAGAAAATTCCATTTACAATAGCATGAAAAAGAATAAAGCACTTAGAAATTTTTTAAAGGAATGCAAGATTTATATATTGAAAACTACAAAATATTGTTGAAAAAAAATTATTAAAGAAGACCTAAATAAATGGAAAGACATCTTATATTTATGGGTTTGAAAAATTCCTATTGTTGAGATGGTGATGCTCCCCAAATTGATCTACAAATTCAATGCAATATGTTTCAAATTCCCAGCTGGATTTTGTGCAGAAATTGACAAACTAATCATAAAATTTATACAGAAATGCAAGAGACTCAGAACAACCAAAACAATCTCAAAAAAAAGTTAGAAGACTCATTCTTTCAAATTTCAAAATTTATTACAAAGCTACAGTAATTAAGACATTGTGAGCGACATAAGGATAGATGTATACCTCAATGGAATAGAAACAAGAGCCAAATAGCTTGGCAGTTCCTCAAGGTATTAAATATAAATTTAACATATAACCCCAGCAATCCTACTCCTAGATATATACTCAAACACATTGAAAACATATGTTGACATGAAACCTTTACATAAGTGTTCGTGGCAGTATTATTCATAATGACCAAAAAGTGGAAACAACCCAAACGTCCATCCGTTAATGAATGGATAAGCCACATATGTTAGAGCCATACATGGGATGGTTTCCAATATAAAAAAATGAAGGACTGATATATACTACAAGATGGATTAACCTTACAAGCCTTATGCTAATTAAAGAAACTAAACACAAAAGACCACATTTTGTATAATTCTATTTATGTGAAATATCCAGAATAGGCAAATCTATAGGGATGGAAAGTAAATTAATATTTTCTGGGGTCTTGGGATGAGGGAGAAATTGGATGAGAATAATGGGTTTCTTTGGGGGATAATGAAAATGTCCTAAAATTAGATAGTGGTTACAACTTTGAGAATAGGCTAAAAACCATTGAATTGTACACTTAAAAGTATGGAAATTATATCTTGGCAGAGCGTGGTGGCTCACGCCTCTAATCCTAGCACTTTGGGAGACTGAGGTGGGCAAATCACCTGAGGTTGGGAGTTCGAGACCACCAGGCCAACATGGTGAAACCTGTCTCTACTAAAAATACAAAAATTAGCCTAATGTGGTGGTGCACGCCTGTAATCCCAGCTACTTGGGAGGCCGAGGCATGAGAATCACTTGAACCCAGGAGGCGGAGGTTGCAGTTGCCTGAGATCGTGCCACTGAACTCCAGCCTCGGTGACAGAGCAAGACTCTGTCTCAAAAAACAAAAAATAAAAATAAAGTAAAATACAGTTAACTTTATTATTCTTACAAGAGTTAATATTTTTAAAAAATATATAAGGGCACCGAAAAGTCTAAAGTAAAAGGGTAAAAAAAATAAGTAATTCAAACATTAACCAAAAAAAGCCTGTCATAACTATACTGGTATCAGGCAAAGTAAATTTTAAGGCAATAAGCATTATTATAGATAATAGAACAACATTTTATAATAAGCGGTAAAAACCCTTCAGTATCCCCAAAATGATAAAGAAGTCATTATCTTCAACATGAAGATATTATTATCCTAAAACTATATACACAGAATATGGCCTCAAAGTATATAAAGCAAAAAAACCAACAAAACTAAAAAGAGAAATTGACAACTCTCCAATCATAAAGGATTATTAACGCACTTATCTTAATAGCTGATAGAACAGGCAGACAAAAAAATCAGTATATACATAAAATTTCTGAAGAGCACAATTAACAAACTTGATGTAATATTCATTTATAAAGCACTGCATACAAACAAGCCAGAATCCACATTTTTCATGTCACATAGAGTATTTATCAAAGTCAATTTTATGAAGAAAACCTCAACAAATTTAAAAATATTGAAATCATTCAGAATTTTTTAACCACAATAGAATTAAAATAGAAATTAACAGAAAGATAACTAGGAAAAAAATCAACTGAATGAAAATTATACAGTACACACAAAACAACTATCAGCAATGGGTCATGTTAGTTTAAGTTCAAGTCTTTAAGTCTTTGCTATTCTCCTTTGAGTCTGTTTTATAACAATGCAGTTCAGGGGTCAGCCTGAGACTTTCACGATGTTTACACACAGGATTAGATCTCCTTCTACAGCTCTCTACCCTCTGGGAATTATCCTTCACTCTCCAGACATGGTTACCTGGGTTTCTTTCCCTAATTCTCCTAGCCAGGAAGGCAGCACCATTTCTACTTGAGTTTTAGCTACCTTTACTGTCCTGCCTCACTCAACAACTGATGCCTGCTCTTGGGTCAAAGCTACAAAAAACAATAATAGCACAAAATGCCCATATATATATCTCCAACTAGCAACTAGCAAATGCAACTATGTATATGTGTGTGTGTATATATAGTATTTGCTAGTACAACCACTAAAAATAGTATGAGAGTGGTGTTAATAGGATAAAACAAAAAGTCAAAGAGACTGATCAATTTGCCCAAGGTCACGTCGCCGCTAAGTGGCTGAGCTAAGATTTGAATCCAGATTGTGTAATTCTAAAGCCCATGCTCTGCTCACGACTACACGCTGCCTCTTCAAACTTTGAGTGTAATAAAATCCATAATCTTTGAGTTTCTATGCACTAAGTCGCAGAGCCATACCTCAATCTAAGAACTGGAAACTCTTCTATTTGTTTCATAAGTATCAACCAGCTGCTGGGCAGACTATTGGTCAGCAGATGTCCTCCTGATGCCCTGACGCATGACTTCACACGTGAGAAACAGCTCCTAACATTCTAGTCATAAAATATCATACATATATATATATATATATATCCTCATTAGCATTTCAGAATTAAAAACTATGAGCAGCTGAGATTATGACAGCTGGCTCCAGGCTTCAAGGAAAGTGTGGGTAAAGGAGGTTGTAGACCGGCAGAAGAGGGTTTACAGGAAAATTGATGGGCAGGTGGAAGAAAATAAGGCAAAATTCTAATCATATGCCCTCATTGGGGCAGTTCACCTCAGCCATAATGAATATAGGCCCTGGGAATAAAAGGAGATCCAAGCCTTCCCTGACGGTAGGGATGAGACGTCCTGATATCCTCTCTGCCTCAGAGCTGGTTGGGGTAAGTACACAGGTTGGATCCTGGAGAAGGCAGAGAGCGACAGTCAGAGCTTTCCCTGAACAGAGAGAATGTTCAGTGGTTTATTGCACAGAGGAAAATAATATGGTCTCCCTGCAGAGTTTGATGTATGGGAATGGAACAATTCTATGACCTTCTATCTTGCTCCTATAACATAAACTCATCTTTAAAAATCAGTGCACTCATTTCTAAGGCACCCCTCCATCACTTCTTGTGCCTGCTTCTCTTGGAGAAATGCAGACTGTTTTAGAGAATATCAACAGAGAGAATGCTGGAGTCTTTCTGTCCCCAAGCTAGCCAAGTCCCAGAGAAAAGGAAAAGGGATGAGATTAAATTCTGCCAGCAAATCCCCTAGACATCATTCTTGGCATGAGCTTCTCTTGCCCAGCCGTGCATAGGCTGGTTCTTTGGGCTTTCATCTTCTGAGTATACTGGCTTGTCTTGCTAACCAGGAGGCCATTTAACAGCCATAATTATTTTCCAGGTATATTGCAGCATGAGGGTTTATTTATTTTGTGGATGACTGAGCCAAATCTGGGAGGATAAGTCTAACACCATTTCTGCCTAATAGCTCAGTTGTTCCAATACCATTTTCTTCTCAACCTCCAAAATACAGGGTACTTTATTTATTTCAGTATTCTTTGTCCATTTAACCACCATTCTCATACCCTAGGCTTTGGTGAATTAAAGTAACTACAGTTACCAGCTCTTTTTATTCAAAAACTCTTTATGAGTTGATTGTAACTGCTTCTCCAATTACAATTGCTTCCTCTTCACAGCCCTCACTATTCAAGACTCTGAGTTACCCTGATCGTGAAACTTCAATGTGGAAATTTCCCGAGACCATATTTTGAAGTAGCCTTTTTAACCCTGACAGTGCTTTTGAGAGCTGTGTCCACATTAAATTCTGAACCGTCCTTTTATCCCATATTGCAGCCACAGAGATCAGACTGGTGGTTGACAAAGATTTAATCAGAGCATTTAATACTCTCAAATTCCTGCCAGTTGATTGTGTCACTTTATTTAAAAATGAACAAATCAGTTAGAAAATAAGTTATTATAGTCCTTGGAAATTTTCAGTCACAATCAAAACTCTCTGTAGTGGGAACTATGGATGGATCCACACAAATGATGGTTTAGTGTACGCAGGATATTACATCTATGGCACAACATATGGGTGAGGCACAAAAGAACCTCAGTAATCTGGTCATACAATTACAGAAAGGAAGGCGGGTGGAGTTTTAAAAGCATGGGTTTTGGACTCAGACAAACCTGGATCCCAGTTCTGCCATTTCCTAGTTGTTACTTTGAGCAAGTTACCTCATGTCTTTGAGGCTCAATCAGCTCACCTACAATGTGGGAAGAGCAAAAATACCAACTTCACAATGTTATAAGGATGAAGACAGTAAGGACACAAATAACTTGAGAATAGGCTCTGGCAGATGACCAAAGAAGCTCTGCTGATCAGAAATATTTTGATTATTCCCAGACTCTGTTGTCAGTTAATCACACATCCTCTATGCCAGTCAACCTCTACTACTTGAAAGGCAGGATATTGGTGGTGGTGGTGGTGACAGTAATAGCAGTTACCCTTTATTGAGCTCTTTCTATATACTGCTCTGTTAAGTACCTTACATGCACTGTTTTACTTAATTTCACTTAATCCTGACAACCACTCTATGAGTTAAGTGCCAACATAGTAGCTGAACACAAGGGTTTTGCAATCAGAAAGATCTGGGTTTGAAATGCAGCTCCCCTACTTAGTAGCTGGGTGACTTTGGAGAAGCCATAGAACCTATTTCAGTAAACAGAGTATCAATTTCCCCATCTGTAGCAAAAATATACTTCTGATTTCATAGGCTGTTGTGAGAATTTCAGGGGATAGTGTAAATAAAGTTGCTGGCACATAACAGGTATTCAATGTTAGACTACTTCCTTCTCTCCTTATAAGTTAGCACAAAAAGAGCAAATGAATGAGTTTATGTTACCTTATCATGCTTTAAATCTAAACATTACACCAAAATTCACAGAAAGAAATATAGTAGAGAAATAAAGTGAAAAATCAAGTCATCTTGGAAGAAAGCTGAAAGGATATTTTTATCTTAGCTTTTTCCAATATTACTTCTAAAAATAGTGCTATTTTTATTTGAGTGTGGTGTTATTTCTCAGTTTTATTCACTTGACAACTACTTCAATAGTTCTTCACTGGGGTCATGTTTACTGAAAGAAAGCATATTGTGACATTTGAATAAGCCATTTTAGAGGCTCCATTTTAACCAAATATAGACAATATAGATATCAGGCAAGCAGAGTCAGAAATCAATCTACCAGCAAACTCCATCTTAATGGTAACACACATCAATTGTCAATTCCCAGAAACACTTTAACTGCTCTCTTACCAGCAAGAGACAGGGCTCCACTCTGTACAGAACTTTCACAAGCTGTCCCTACTACAACATGCCACGTGCTCAGTGTTCACAACTTCCCACCCTCACTCACTCTGTACCTTTTTCCTCATTCTGATTTCTTTCATCCACTGACCCTCAACCATTTCAACTCTAAATCACTCCCTTAGCTGGACAGATAATCTAGTCCATCCAGACATATTACTTTGGCTTCCTCCTGCTAAAATGATTCTGTGATCTCCCCACCTAGCACCTGCTGGTAACTCAGAGTAAACTCCTCTTAAATTGACCTGGCTCCATAGAAAACTTCAGCCCACACACTTCCACTGCCAGCAGCTTCCTAAACCTGTTCTACCACAGCCTTGTATACAGCCCTGGATTGACAGGTGTGAGTAAGAGGAATCAGCACCCCAACAATCATCCCGGCCAAAGGCTGAACTTGAAGGCAAATGGGATTTTCATGGAATAAACCTTTCTTCCAGGGTCCCTCTGGTATGGGGAGGGGGGCGGCAGGGAAGTGCTGGGAAAAGAAGGACAGGGTCCCTGCTAGGGCTCCACCCCCAGACCTGTGCCCATGGACCTAGGTGAGGACAGGTATTTCTGTTTTTGTGCCCAAATGTTGCATTTCCCAAGACCACCCTGGCCCACCGTGCCCCCATCCTGTGCCTATAAAAACCCTGAGACCCTAGCAGGCAGAGACACAAGCAGATGGACATTGAGAGGAACACACCAGAAGAACACACCAGCAGACAACAGCAGGCCATCAACCAGCCGGGGCGGTAGGAGGAGAGCTTCCACCATTCAATAAAACCTTTCACTCATTCTCCAAGCCCACATGTGATCCGATTTTTCCAGTGCACCAAGGCAAGAAGAACCCAGTATACAGAAAGCCCTCTGTCGTTGTGATAAGGCAGAGGGTCTAATTGAGCTGATAAACACAAGCTACCTACAGACAGCAAAACTGAAAGAGCATACTGTAACACACGCCCACTGGGGCTTTAGGAGCTCTGAACATTCACCCCTAAACACTGCTGTGGGGTCAGAGCCCCACAACCTGTCTGCACGCTTCCCCTAAAGGCTTGAGTAGCAGGGCACTAAAGAAGCAAACCACTCCCCCTGTCACCCACCTGGCGAGAGGGACAAGGGAACCTTTTCCTTTTCACTTCTTTTTATCACCCCACTTCTTGCATTATCCCAGTGGTAGTTTCTTTTAAGATCAATCTCCACTATCGCTCTAAATTAATGTTCCCTCCATAAGTCTTCTTTATCAGTACGTAGCTATTTGGATTGGCATTCACATTAGCCAAGACAAATGACTGCAACAAAGGAAACCTCTTTCTGAGTTGCTACTGAGCACATCAGTGTCTTCATCAGGTTCAGCTGAATGGCACAACATCCACCTTTCCATTTAGGAAACATGTGTTGGAGGCTATGGGCACAATTACAGTGTATACTTTGAGACTTTTGTAGCAATCAAACAAGTTATTTATACTCTTCCTTGTTACAAAAAAAAAATGTAAGGTAGCTTACTGTAAATAATGTGTACACATGAACATAGAGTGTGGAATGAGAGACAATAGAGACTCTATCTAATGGGTTGGGAGTGGGAAGGGATGTGATTATGAGAAATTACCTAATGGGTACAATGTGCATTATTTGGGTGATGGATACACTAAAAGCCCTGACTGTACCACTGTGTAGTATATCTTATGTAACAAAATTACTCTTGTACCCCATAAAGTTATACGAATTTTTTAAAATTGTAAAAGAAAACAATAATCAGGAAATCAGAGGAAGGTGAAAATAATGGTAGAAAGGTTAAAACAGGGACAGGAGAAAGGTTAGTACTCAAAATGTCTACTGGAAGCCCAAAACATTTGCTAATTGGTGAGCTACAAATTTGGCCAGTGTGAAGAAGGAAAAGCAGTTACATGATTTACAATGCCTATAGGAAATAAGTCAAACAAGAGAAGCATGGGTATTTGTAGGTACCAAGACAAGACATCACATTACATTATCTATAACAACATAGTCCATAGGGCTATTTCCTCTATGATCCCTCCTATAGGCCATTGACTTTGAGCCAAAGCACAGTCCAGCTTCTACAGGAGCCAGAGTTACAGGATTTAGGTAAGCAGCTCTCCAAAGGTCTGACTTAATTTAGAGAGAGGTTTTAGAACTTTTGTAGGAATGAATGGATGACAATATTTGGGTGATCCCCCCCAACTACAGTGCCCACAACTGAGTTTTGGATTTTAGCATCAGGAGGTCCTTGAAAATGTTCCTTGAGAAGTCACTAAAATGGAGCTCCTTTAGACTACCAGCGAAGAACAGAATCATGTACTTTAGCGGTGAGTCTAGCTGTAGTGAATCAAATACTCATGTCGGTCATTTAAAAAATATAAAATAATCATAAAATGTCTAACATAAAACAACATAATTTCCTGGTACACACTTTAAAATAAATCACAAGTGTAATTTATAAAATAAATCAAAAGGTCGCCTCCATGATACCCTCTTTCTGGTATCCACACTCTTATATAATGTCTTCCCTCTGAATGTGGGTGGGACCTGTGACTTGCTTCTGACTGACACATATGGCAAAAGTGATCTTACTCTGATGATCAGGTTACATCGTATACCACTTCATTTTGTTAGCAGTCTGTTTTTACAGACTCCTTGCTGGTTCAGTAAAGTTAAGTGACCATATTGGGGAAGCCCCCATGGTAAGCAACTATGGATGATTTCTAAAAACTGTGGGCAGCCTCTTGGAGCTGAAGACAGCCTCCAGCCAGCAGTCATCATAAACCTAGGGCCCGCTGTACTCTTAATCCCAAGAGAATGAATTCTGACAACCACCTAATTGAGCTTGGAAGGAGATTCTTCTTCATTTGGGTATTCAAATTATTATACACCCTGACTGGTACCATGAGTGTAGCCTTGTAAGACCCTAAGCAGAGGACCCAGTTAAGCCATGCCTAGGTTACTGATCACGAAAAACTGTGAAATAATAAATGTGTGTTGTTTTAAGCCACTATGTTTGTAATAATTTGTTGTACAGAAATAAGTACCCGATAGAGCCAGGAACTGTGGCTCGTGCCTGTAATTCCAGCATTTTGGGAGGCCGAAGCAGGTGGATCACTTGAGGTCAGGAGTTTGAGACCAGCCTGGCCAACATAGCAAAACCCCATCTCTACTAAAACTACAAAAATTAGCTGGGCGTGGTGGCGCGCACCTGTAATCCCAGCTACTCAGGAGGCTGAGGTGGGAGAATCACTTTAACCTGGGAGGCAGAGGTTGCAGTGAGCTGAGATCATACTACTGCACTCCAGCCTAGGAGACAGAGTGAGACTCCGTCTTAAAAAAAAAGAAAGAAAAGAAAAGAAGTACCCAATAGAAGATAGATTTGTTCTAAAATGTGTGCCAAAATAATAGTCCATTTGTTAACTATAAGCCAATTAAATGGTATGGACCACCTACCAAAAAAGAAATCTTTGGTTTGAGAATAGTACAGAAAATCTCTCTAGATACAAATAGATAGCAGGGCTAGTTGATTATTAAATCTCTTCTGGTTTCTGCCAATACAACCATTTCATCTACTTTGGCTGTGTCCTTGCTGTGTGCAAAGCACCATTACTGGGCTTCAAGAGAGCAAGAACAGGAATTAAAGCCAAGATCACATGACCTCAAAAAACTTACAAGCTGCTCAGGGACACCAAACATATAGAAGTGAAACAACTTACAACATACCAAAAAACCTATCAATTTTATTCACACAAACTAACAAAGATGCAGGGAATCCAATCAGAGGTATGACAGGCATTTTTAAATGCATTTACATTCAGCTTTAGGTGTATAGGTGTTTTGAGTACTTATATTTGATTGTGGATATGTCTGCTGTTCTGAGATTTTACCCCAAAATAAACAGAAACATTGTGCCCATTATCCCCCATTCTTCCACTGAAAAGGAGCAGGCTGGTTCTTTCGTATCAATTGAGACAAGGTTTGTCTTCCCTCTCCGCTTCCCTGAACCAAAGGAGATAACGTTGAGGGGGAAACACGTTCAGTGAACATTTCTACTTCCTCAGTGCCACTACTATATCTGAGTACATTAGCTCTAGCTGTTTTATTCTTAATTTCTAAAAGTTAAATACTCACTACAAAAAAAAAATTATAAACAAGAAAAGAAGAAATGCTAAAAACCTGTAACCCAGCCTCAAGGAAAAAAAAACACTGAAAATTTTGGGGTAACTTATTGTAAGTGTACATGTATGTATTAAAATTAACACATACAAACACACACACACACACACACACGGTGAATATACTTACATTAACATGCTCATTTTTCCCTCCCTTAGCAATTGTGAGCATCTTTTCATATCAAATATCCTTTCCTATTATTGCAATTTAAATCCAGTTTAAATTGTATATTTTAAGCTTCCTTGAAAATAAAGCAGATTTTCCAGTTTAGAATCATTGTAAATCATATTATTTTTCAGATCTAGTTCATTTATTTGTATACATTGATTGAAACCATAATTCACATGCCGTGCTATTCACCAATTTAAAGTGTACAATTTAATGATTTTTAGCACCTTAACAAAACTGTGGAACCATTACTACAATATTTTAAATATTTTGATCACCACCAAAAGAAACTCTATACCCATTAGCAGTAACTCCTTATTTCCCCCAACCTTCCCATAAAGCCCTCAGTAACCACTAGTCTACTATTTTGTCTCTATAGATTTGCCTCTTCTGACATTTCACATGAATGGAATCATACAATATGAGCCTTTTGTGGCTGGCTTCTGTGAGTTAGCATAACATTGTCAAGGTTCATTCATGTTGTAGCATGTATAAATCCTTCATTCTTGTTTATGGCTGAATAATATTCCATAGTATGGATATACCAAATTCTGCTTATCTGTGCATTTGTTGATAGGCACTTGAATTGTTTACACTTTTTGACTATTAGCAATAATGCTGTTATGAACATTCATGTACAAGTTTTTGTGTAGACATGTTTTCATTTCTTCTGAGTATATACCTAAGAGTGTAATTCCTGGGTCACAAGGTAACTCTGTGTTTAACATTTTAATGAATCATCACATTGTTTTCCACAGTAAGTATACCATTTCACTTTGCCAAGAGCAGTGTAGAAGGGTTCCACTTTCTCCACATCCTGGCCTGATATTTTGCATCTTGTCGATTATAGTCATCCTAGTAATCCATTTTGCATATAGCATGAGTTAGGGATTCAACTTCATTCTTTTGCATGTAGATATCTGATTGTCCCAGTACTGAAGGCTATTATTTTCCCCCTTTGAATTATCTTGATACCCTTGTCAAAATCAATGACCATAAATGAGAGAGTTTATTTACAGACTTTTCATTTTGTTCCATTGATCCATATGATAGGCTGAATATTGGCCCCTATGTCTACTTCCAAGTTCCCAGAAATTATGAATATGTTACCTTATATGGCAAAAGAGACTTTGCAAATGTGGGTAAGAATCTTAAGATGGGGAGATATTCCATAACTATCCAATAGACCCAATGAAATTATAAGAATTCCTATAACAGAGAGGCAATAAGATCATACTCAGTAGGAGATTTAATGATGGAAGTAAGAGTTTGGAGTAACGAAAGGAAGGGGCCATGAGTCGGAAATACTGGCAGCCTCTAGAAACAAAAAATGTGAGGAAATCGAATGTCTACTCTGATCTTTCAGGAGAAATTAGCCCTGGCAACACCTTGACTTTAGTCCACTGAAATTGATTTTGAACTTCTGACCTCCAGAGAAGAAGATAATACATTTGTTATTGTAAGCCACCAAATTTGTGGTGCTTTGTTACCACAGCAACAGGAAACTAATATAATCTACATGTCTAGCCTTATGCCAATACTATACTCTCTTGATTACACTAGCATTGCTGTAAGTTTTGATATTGGAAAACATTAAGTCCTCCAACTTCATTCTTAAGGATTGTTTTGGCTATTCTAGCAAACCATAGTATGTTAATAGATTTCTATTCCATTGTTTGTTACCATAATTTATTTGAATGATTCTTATTGTTGGGTATTTGGGTTGTTTTGAAATATTTTGCTATTATAATGACTGCAATAAATATCCTCCAAGATATTTTTTGTACTTTTATAATTATCGCCTTGATTTTTATGTCAAAAGGAGTGCATTTTTGAAGCTTTTGGTATGGCCTCAATGATCTCCAGAACTGTATACTCCCACCAACAGTATATGAGAGTGCTCATGTTCCTACACTCTCATCAACCCTGTTATCAAATTATAGACTTAAATTTTACATTAAATTATACATTTAGATGTGAAAGATAAAGCTACAAAGTTAGTATAAACATATCTTTATGAATATCTTTATGACCCAGAAGCAGTGAAGTACTTCTTAAATAAGACTTTAAAGACACAGACTATAAAAGCAAAAACTAATGAATTTAATAAATTCCAATTGAGAGCTTCTATTCAACAAAGTATAAGAAAAACACAAAGTTAATTGACATGTGACAGATTAGGAAACATTATTTGTAATGTCTAAAACTGACAATGAATTAACATCTGGAATATTCAAGAAAAGCCTTCAAATTAACAGCCCTGGTAGAAAACTAGGCAAAGCCTATGAGCTGACAATTTACAAAAAGAGAAATCCAAAATTCTGAAAAGCCTATTAAGATGTATTCTAAAATGCAATAAGGGGATATCATTTAAAACAGATTGCACTTCACTTCTGTTAAACTAGCAAAACTTATAAAGGAGCATTCGCTGGGAAAGTAGTTAGGGAAAAAATGTGGTATCTGCACACCAGGCAGCAGTTAGGAGCACTAGACTGGATATGTGTATGGCAATAAAAATGTATCTTAAAATTATGGCATTGATTCTAAAAGTTAAGAAAAACAATGAGATATATAATACCATCCCATTCTTATAAATTAAAATATATGTAAGCTAAACAGAGTGGAGAGTTCAGAAATAAATCCACAACTACAGAGCCAATTGATTTTTGACAAAAGTGGCAAGGTAATACTAGGATCAAAAGACAGACATCAATCAAGAGTTCTGGGAAAATTCCAAATCCATATAAAATTAAAAACCTCAACTATTACCTCATTTCATATACAAAAATTATTCAAGATCTATGATAATCTAAAACATAAATGCTAAAACTATAAAGCTTTTATAAACTTGATTAATGTTCTAAAAGTGGTATGTGTTGGCCCTCTCAGAGGCATGGACAATTCAATAGCATTTCAGAGAGAAAGCTATGCTTAGCACGAATTAAACACTAACGATGGAGTAACAGTTTTCTTTTGCTGTGTTCTGTAAGTTAGAAGTATAAGCTGTCTCAGGTGAGAGCTCAGCTTAAGATCTCACAAGGCTGAAGTCAAGATGTAAGCCTACTGGGCTCCTGCCTGGAGGCCCTAGAAAATAATCCACTTTTAGGCTCATTAAGGTTGTTGGCAGAATTAAATTTCCTGCTAGCTGTTAGCCAGGGGTGACTCTGAGCTCCCAGAGACCAATCTTCAGTCCTTTCACATGGCCTCCTCCATCTTCAAAGTCATAAATGCTTTACCAAATCCTTCAGGTACTTTGCGTGTCTCTGACTTCTCTTTCTGCTATTAGCCGTAGAAAGCTCTCTGCATCTAAAGTACACACCTGATTGTGTCAGGCTCACATAGATATTCTCTATATCATAACATCAACTAACTTGGAACTTTAATTATCCAAATAACACCAAAAGGATCTGATAATTAAATTGGAATTATGGCCCAGAAAATTAGGCCAGGACCTGTGTGTTAACCCTAAAAAGGGTTACTGCCTGCTAAATAGGATCCAGAGTCTGCTAACATACTTTACAAAATGTCCAGAATACACGTAAAAACCACCTTTCATATCAAGACGCAGGAAAATCACAATTTTAATAAACAGAGATAGTCAAGGAGAGTCACTGAAATATATCAGATGTCAAAATGATCTGCAAGGATATTAAAGCAGTCATAAAAATGTTTCAATAATCAATTACAAATTATCTCAAAAATTAAAAAGCTGGAAACCTCACCAAAATGTAGAAGTTGTTTTTTTTAAAGAAGAAAATGGAAATTATAAAACTGAAAAAACAATAGCCAAACTTGGAAAATCTCTGGATGGGCTCAATATTATAGTGTAGCCAAGCAAGGATACAATCAACGAACTCAAAGAGAGTTCAGTACAGATTTACTTAAGTGTTGGGGGAAAGGCTTATGGGTGCCTGTCTAAACTGGCCATAAAAATATGGGACAATAAGTTATGGAAAGCCACAAGAGTCCGCTGAGGAGGAAAGCCTCCTAACTGCCATCATGTTCCCATGCTCAGAGTGAGATCTGTTCTCTTATCTATAAACGCTGTGTTCAAGGAGAAAGACACTCCTTTAAAGCATTGGAATGTGGACAAATATGCAGGCTCCTAGTTAAGCCCGCTCCCACCAGGGACTCTCTGATAAGTTAAAGATACACTGTTTGAACACAAAGAAGATTCACTTAAACCGCCACTGCTATAAATTATGCATATGACACACTGTCTCCCTTTCACTGTTTCGCCCTGAATGTCTGCTTCTTAAATCTAAGTAATTGTACTCAATAAATAATGTGGAGACCAGAGCTCTGAGCATTTTGCAGCCTCCATTTTACAACTGGCCCCCTGGCTCCCACTCTTTACATACTCTTAACCTGTCTCTTCTCATTCCTTTGTCGCCACCGGACATTGGGTACCCTACGGGTGGTGTTGAGGCTGGTCCCCAACACTTAAGAACAGAGAAAAAGATAATAAAGACTAATAAAAGTGAAAGAGACTAAACCTGTAAGACAATAAAATAGATATAACATTTATATCATCAGTGTCCCAAAGGTAGAAGAAAAAGAAACGAGGACCAAAGATATTATGCTGAAATTTTTCAGTTTTGGCAAAAGACACAAACTTAAAGATTCAAAAAGTTTAATAAACCTCAAGTAATATAAACACAAATGCATACCAAAACACATAATAAGTATGCTTCTGAAAAAAAAAAAAAAAAGAAAGAAAGAAAGAAAAATCTTGAAAGCACTCGGTGGAAAATGACACATTACCTATTTGAATTTGAATAAGTATCAATTTCTGACCTGAAAACATGGAGGTCTGAGGGAAGTGGCACATTTTTCAAGTACTGAAGAAGAAAGAAGGAACTATCAACCACAAATGATATGTTTGGTGAAACCAATCTTTAGGAGTGAAAGGGAAATAAAACATTTTCAGACAAAGAATAATGAAAATAGTTTGTCGCCAACAGACTTATCTTTAACGAATGGCCTTAAAAATTATTCAAAAAGAAGCAAATAATAAAAGAAAAGATCGTGGAGCATTGGATAGGAAGATGGAATGAGCAGAGGTATAAATATAAATGGTCTAAATGCACCAATCAAAAGACAGAAATTGACAGAGATATTAAAAACATATGACTCAGCCAGATGGGTGGCACATGTCTATAGTTCCAGCTACTCAGGAGGCTGAGGCACAGTGATCACTTGAGCCCAGGAGTTTGAGACCAGCCTGGGCAACAAAGCAAGTCTCTACCTCCAAAACAAACAAACAAACAAATAAATAAATAAATAAATAAATAAATAATTTTAAATGAAATGTAAAAGGATGAAAGCGAAAGGACAGAAATAGAAAATATATCATGCAATTATTAATAATAAAACAAAACACAGAAGTAGCTATATTAATATAAAATAAGTCAACATAAGAGCAAAGAAAATTACTAAAAACAAAGAAGGACATAACAAACATAAAAGGATCCATCTACCAGGGAATTATAATGACCCTAAATGGGTACACACTAAATAATAGCATTTCATAATACATGAAGCTAAATGTGATAGAGCTGAAAGAACAAATAGGCAAATCCAAAATTATAGGTGGGAACTTCAACACTGTCCTCTCAGTAACTGATAGAAATACTAGACATAATATTAGCAATACAGAAGATATGAATAACACAATCAACCAACAGGATAGAATCGGTATATATACAATGCTCCCCCACCACCTCCAATAGCAGAATACACTTTTTTTTCCAAGAGCCACATAAGATTCACAAATACAGACCATATCCTGGGCCATAAAAGAAACTCAACACATGGAAAAGAACTGAAATTATATAGTGTGTTCTCTGACAATAATTGAATCAAACTAGAAATCAATATCAGAAAGATAAAATGAAAATATCTAAACACATGAAACTTAACTCACTTTTAAATAAGCCATGGGTTTAAAAGGAAGCCTCAAAGGAAATTAAAGAAAACATTAAGCTGAATAAAAATGAGAATAGGACATGTCAATTTTCTGAAATGAAGCTAAAGCAATACTGAGAAAGAAATTTAGAGCAGTTAATGCTCACATTAGAATGAGAAAAGGGTTGAAAAACTATTGAGTACTATGTTCACTAATTGGGTGATGAGCTCAGTAGAAGCCCAAACCAGCATTACATAATATACCAAGGTAACAAACCTGCACTTGTACTCCCGAACCTAAAATTTTTTTAATGTTCGTTATATTTTTAAATACCTCATTAATTGCTTGTGAAGGACATTGGCAAAACATACTATGAAAATGGATAGTTACAGGACAATCAGGAAATCAGAACCAAATGAACATTGATTGGATATTTGATGGTATTTTGGAACCATTGTCAATTTTTTTTACAATTTCAACTTTTATTTCAGATTCAGAGGGTACATATACAGGTTTGTTACATGGGTATATTATGTGATACTGAGGTTTGGAATGCAAATGATCCCACCACCCAGGTAGTGAGCATAGTACCCAATAGGTGGCTTTTCAACCCTTACCCCCTTACACACCCTCTAGTAGTTCTCATTACCTATTATTGCCATCTTTGTCCATGAGTACCCAATGTTTAGCTCCCACTTATAAGTGAGAACACGTGGTACTTGGTTATCTTTTTCTGCATTAGTTCACTTAGAATAATGGCCTTCAGCTATATCCACGTTGTTGAAAGAACATGATTTCATTCTTTTTATGGCTGTGTAGTATTCCATGGTGTATATGTACTACATTTTCTTTATTCGATCCACTGTTGATAGACACTTAGGGTGATTTCATATATTTGCCACTGTAAATAATGCTGCAATGAACATGCAAGTGCCTATGTCTTTTTGGTAGAAAGATTTATTTCTTTTGGATATATATCCAGCATCAGGATTGCTGGGTCAAATGGTAGTTCTGAGTTCCTTGAGAAATCTCCACACTGCTTTCCACAGTGGCTGAACCAACTTACGTTCCCATCAACAATATATAAGTGTCTCCTTTTCTCTGTAGCCTCACCAGTATGTGTTGGGTTTTGACTTTTTAATAATGGTCACTCTGACTGGTGTGAGATGGTATCTCATTGTGGGCTTGATTTGCATTTCTTTGATGATTAATGATGTTGAGCATTTTTTCATATGTTTGTCAGCAGTTAATATGTCTTCTTTTGAGAAGTGTCTGTCCATGCCTTTTGCCCACTTTTTAATAGGGTTATTTGGTTTTTGCTTGTTGAGTTGTTTAAGTTTCTTATAGATTCTGGATAAACTTTACTTGGATGCATAGTCTGTGAATATTTTCTCCCATTCTGTAGATTGTCTGTTTACTCTGTTGATAGTTTCCTTTTGCTGTGAAGAAGTGGACTGCTCCTGCAGGACCTTGGAGACAGCATTAAACAGCCAAAACTAAGGACCCTCATAGAGACCATTTCACTGCCTTGCCTCCTCCACCAGAGCAGGTGCTGGTATCCACGGCTGAGAGACCTGAAGACAATTCACATCACAGGACTCTGTGCAGACAATCCCCAGACCCAGCCAAAAGCCTGGTAGCCCTGCTGGGTAGCCAGATCCAGAAGAGAAATAACAATCACTACAGTTCAGCTATCAGGAAGCCACATCCCAAGCAAAAGTGGGAGAGTACTACATCAAGGGAACACCCCATAGGACAAAAGAATCTGAACAGCAGCCTTGAGCCCCAGATCTTCCCTCTGACATAGCCTACCCAAATGAGAAGAAACCAGAAAAACAATTCTGGTAATATGACAAAATGAGGTTCTTTAACACTCCCAAATAATCATACTAGCTCACCAACAATGGATCCAAACCAAGAAGAAATCCCTGATTTACCTGAAAAAGGATTCAGAATGTTGATTATTAAGCTAATCAAGAAGGCACCAGAGAAATGAGAAAAAGGTACCACCAATTTAAGGAAATTAAAAAATGATACAAGGTATAAGAGGAGAAATCTTCAGTGAAATAGATAGCATAAATAAAAAACAATCACGACTCCAGGAAATAAAGATCACATTTAGAGAAATGCAAAATGTAGTATAAAGTCTCAGCGATAGAATTGAACAAGCAGAAGAAAGAACTTCAGAGCTCAAAGACAAGGTTTTCAAGTTAACTTAATCCAACAAAGACAAAGAAAAAAGACCAAAAAAAATGAACAAAGCCTCCAAGAAGTTTGGGATTATGTTAAACAACCAAACCTAAGAATAATTGGTATTCCTGAAGAAAATAAGAGAAGTCTGAAGTTTGGAAAACATATTTGGGAGAATAATCAAAGAAAAACTTCCCTGGCCTTGCTAGAGACCTAGACATCCAAATACAAGAAGCTCAAAGAACACCTGGGAAATTCATTGCCAAAAGGTCATTGCCTAGGCACACTGTCATCAGGTTATCTAACATCAAGATGAAGGAAAGAATCTTAAGTCCTGTGAGGCAAAAGTACCAGGTAACCTATAAAGGAAAACCTATCAGGTTGACAGCAGATTTCTCAGCAGAAACCCTACAAGCTAGAAGGGATTATGGCCCCTATCTTCAGCCTCCTTAAACAAAACAATTATCAGTGAGGAGTTTTGTATCCAGCGAAGCTAAGTTTCATTAATGAAGGAAAGATTTAGTCTATTTCAGACAAACAAATGCTGACAGAATTTGCCACTACAAAGTCAGCACTACAAGACCTGCTAAAAGGAGCTCTCAATCTTGAAACAAATTCTGGAAACAAACAAACAAACAACAACAACAACAACAACAAACAGAACCTCTTTAAAGCATAAATCTCACAGGACCTAAAAAGCAAAAGTACAGAAAAAAAACAAGGTACACAGGCAACAAATAGCATAATGAATAGAATAGTACCTCATATCTCAATACAAACATTGAATGTAAATGGCCTAAAAGCCCCACTTAAAAGATACAGAATTGCAGAATGGATGAGAATTCACACACCACGTATCTCCTGCCTTCAAGAGACTCACGTAACACATAAGGACTCACATAAACTTAAGGTAAAGGGGTGACAAAAGACATTCCAGGCAAATGGACACCAAAAACAAGCAGGAATAGCTATTCTTATATTAGACAAAACACACTTTAAAGGAACAGCAATAAAAAAAGAAAAATAGAGGCATTATATAATGATAAAAGGCTTTGTCCAACATGAAAATATCACAATTCTAGGCCGGGCGCGGTGGCTCATGCCTGTAATCCCAACACTTTGGGAAGCTGAGGCGGGCAGATCATGAGGTCAGGAGATTGAGACCATCCTGGCTAACATGGTGAAACCCCGTCTCTACTGAAATTACAAAAAATTAGCTGGGCGTGGTGGTGGGTGCCTATAGTCCCAGCTACTTGGGAGGCTGAGGCAGGAGAATGGCGTGAACCCGGGAGGCAGAGCTTGCAGTCAGCCGAGATCGTGCCGCTGCACTCGAGCCTGGGTAACAGTGCAAGACTCCATCTAAAAATAAATAATAAATAAATAAATATATATATATATATATAAAGACTCCATCTAAAAAAAAATATATATATATATAATTCTAAATATATATGCACCTAACACTGGAGCTCCCAAATTTATAAAACAATTACTACTAGACCTAAGAAATGAGATAAATGGCAACACAATAATAGTGAGGTACTTCAATACTTCAATAGTCCACTGATAGCACTAGACAGGTCATCAAGACAGAAAGTCAACAAAGAAACAATGGATTTAAACTACACCCTGGAACAAATGGACTTAACAGATATTTACAGAACATTCTACCCCACAACCACAGAATATACATTCTATTCATCAGCACATTGAACTTTCTCCAAGATAGATCATGATAGGCCAAAAAACAAGTCTCAAAAAATCCAAGAAAATTGAAATTATATCAAGTACTCTCTCAGACCACAGTGGAATAAAATTGGAAACCAACTCCAAAAGGAACCTTCAAAACCATGCAAATACAAGGAAATTAACCTGACCCTGAATGATCATTGGATCAATAATGAAATCAAGATAGAAATTAAAAATTATTTAAACTGAACAATAATAGTAATACAACCTATCAAAACCTCCTGAATACAGCAAAAGCAGTGCTAAGAGGAAAGTTCATAGCCTTAAATGCCTCCATCAAAAATTCTGAAATAGCACAAATAGACAATCTAAGGCCACACCTCAAGGAACTAGAGAAATAAGAACAAACCAAACCCAAGTCCAGCAGAAGAAAGGAAATAACCAAAATCAGGGCAGAACTAAATGAAATTGAAAGAAAACAATACAAAAGATAAATGAAACAAAAAGTCAGTTCTTTGAGAAGATAAATAAAATTGATAGAACATTAGCAAGATTAACCGAGTAAAGAGAAGGTCCAAATAAGCTCAATTAGAAACAAAATGGGAGATGTTACAACCGACACCAAAGAAATACAAAAGATCATTCAAGGCTACTATGAACATTTTACTTGAATGAACTAGACAACCTAGAGGAGATGGATGAATTCATGGAAAGATACAACCCTCCTAGCTAAAATCAGGAAGAATTAGAAACCCTGAGCAGACCAATAAGCAGTAGGATTGAAATGGTAATTTTAAAAATACCAAAAAAAAAAAAAAAAAAATCCAGGACCAGATGGTTTCACAGCTGAATTCTATCAGACATTCAAAGAAGAATTGGTACCAATCCTATTGACATTATTCCACAAGATAGAGAAAGAGGGAATCCTCCCTAAATCATTCTATGAAGCCAGTATCACAGTAACACCAAAACCAGGAAAGGACATAACACAAAAAGAAAACACAGATCAATATCCCCAATGAACATAGATGCAAAATTTCTTAACAAAATACTAGCTAACTGAATCCAACAGCATATCAAAAAGATAATCCACCATGATCAAGTGGGTTTCATACCAATGATGCAGGGATGGTTTAACATATGCCAGTCAGTAAATGTGATACACCACATGAACAGAATTAAAAACAAAAATCACATGATCACCTCAATAGATGCAGGAAAAGCATTTAATAAAATCCAGCATCCTTCATGATTAAAACCCTCAGCAATATCAGCATACAAGGGACACACCTCAAACCCACGGTCAATATAATACCGAACAAGGAAAAGTTGAAAGCATTCCCTCTGTGAACTGGAAGAAGGTAAGAATGCCCAGTCTCACCACTTCTATTCAACATGGTACTGGAAATCCTAGCCAGAGCAATCAGACAAGAGAAACAAATAAAGGGCATCCAAATCGGTAAAGAGGAAGTCAAACTGTTGCTGTTTGCTGATGATATGATTGTATACCTAGAAAACCCTAAAGACTCCTCCAAAAAGCTCCTAGAACTGATAAATGAATTCAGCAAAGTTTCAGGATATAAAATCTATGTACACAAATCAGAAGCCTGCTATACACCAACAGCGACCAAGCTGAGAATCAAATCAAGAACTCAACCCCTTTTACAATAGCTGCAAAAAAATAAAATACTTAGGAATTTACCTAATCAAGGACATGAAAGACCTCTACAAGGAAAACTACAAAACACTGCTGAAGGAAATCACAGATGACACAAACAAATGGAAATGCAGCTCATGCTCGTGGATGGGTAGGATTGATATTGTGAAAATGACCACACTGCTAAAAGTAATCTACAAATTCAGTGAAATTCCTGTCAAAATACCACCATCATTCTTCATAGAACTAGAAAAAACAATCCTAAAAATCATAAGGAACTAAGAAAAAGCCCACATAGCCAAAGCAAGACTAAGCAAAAAGAACAAATCTGGAGGGCATCACATTACCTGATTTGAAACTATACTATAAGGCCATAGTCACCAAAAAAGCATGGCACTGCTGTAAAAATAGGCACATAGACCAGTGGAACAGAATAGAGAACCCAGAAATAAACTCAAATACTTACAGCCAACTGATCTTTGACAAAGCAAACAAAAACATAAAGTGGGGAAAGGACACCCTATTCAACAAATGGTGCTGGGATAATTGGCAAGCCACATGGATGGGGAATAAAACTGGATTCTCATCTCTCACCTTATACAAAAATCAACTCAAGATGGATCAAGGACATAAATCTAAGGCCTGAAACTATAAAAATTCTGGAAGATAACATCAAAAAAACCCTTCTGAACATTGGCTTAGACAAGGAGTTCATGACCAAAAACCCAAAAGCAAATGCAACAAAAAGAAAGATAAATAGGTGGGGCTTAATTAAACTAATGAGCCTTTGAACCACAAAATGAACAGTCAGCAGAGTAAACAGACAACCCATAGAATGGGAGAAAATCTTCACAATCTATACATCTGACAAAGGACTAATATCCAGAATCTACAACAAACTCAAACAAATTAGCAAAACAAACAAAAAAGACAATCCTATCAAAAACTGGGCTAAGAACATGAATAGAAAATTCGCAAAAGAAGATATACAAATGACCAACAAACATATGGAAAAATGCTCAACATCACTAATGATCAGAGAAATGCAAATCAAAACCACAATGTGATACCACCTTACTCCTGTAAGAATGGCCATAATAAAAAAATAAAAATGATAATAGATGATGGCATGGATGCAGTGAAAGGGGAACACTTCTACACTGCTGGTGGGAATGTAAACTAGTCCAACCACTATGGAAAACAGTGTGGAGATTCCTTAAAGAACTAAAAGTAGAACTACCATTTTATCTAGCAATCCCACTATAGGGTTTTCCCAGAGGAAAAGAAATCATTATATGAAAAAGATACATACACATGCATGTTTATAGCAGCAAATACACAATTGCAAAAATGTGGAACCAGCCCAAATGCTCATCAATCAAAAAGTAGATAAAGAAACTGTGGTATATATATACACAATGGAATACTACTCAGCCATAAAAAGGAATGAATTAATGACATTCACAGCAACTTGGATGGGATTGGAGACTATTATTCTAAGTGAGGTAACTCAGGAACAGAAAACCAAACATCATATGATCTCACTCATAAGTGGGAGCTAAGCTATGAAAATGCAAAGGCATAAGAATGATACAATTGACTCTGGGGACTCAGGGGAGAAAGGGTGGGAAGGGGGTGAGGAATAAAGACTAAAAATTGGGTTCAGTGTATAACCCTCGGGTGATGGGTGAACCAAAATCTCACAAATCACCACTAGAGAACTTACTCTTGTAACCAAATACCACCTGTTCTCCAAAAACCTATGGAAATAAAAATTTTTTAAAAAAAGAAAATGTGATACATTCATGGAATGAAATGTTATTCAGCCTTAAGAAAGAAGGAAGGAGGGTGAAGCAAGATAGTTGAATAGAAGCCTACATTGTTCATCCCTCTCACAGGAACACTAAATTTTAACACCTATCTGCACACAGCAAAACACCATCACAAGAACAAAAACTCAGGTGAGCAATCACAATACCTGGTTTTAATTTCATATTGTGGAAAGAAGCATTAAAGAGTGTCGGAGAGACAGTCTTGGATCACTAACACCATCCCTCCCACACCCCTGGCTGAGGCCATGCAGTGCAGAGTTTGTGCACCTGGGCGACGGAGAATGTGGCAACTGGGGGACTTTACATTGAACCCAGTGCTGCCTCTCATAGTGGAGAGCAAAACTGTGCTGGGCTCAGTCAATGCTCACACACAGAGGGAGCATTTGGAGCCGTCCTGCTCAGAGGGGAATCACACATCTCAGTGGTTGGAATTTGAGTTTCTCAACAAGCCTCACCAACACAGACCAAAGTGCTTGGGATCCTAGGTAAACTTGAAAGGCAGTCTAGGAAAAAAGGATTGCAATTCCTAGGCAACTCAGTGATGGGCTGGGCTCAGAGTCAGGGGACTCGGATGGCACATGACCTAGGGAGATACAAGCTACAATGACTAAGGGAGTGCTTGTATCACCCCTCCCTCAACACTAGGCTAAACAGCTCACAGCAATGAAAGTAACTCCCTCCTTCTGTTTAAGGAGAGGAGAGGGAAGAGTAAAAGTACTTTGTCTTGCATCTTGGATATCAGCTCAGCCACAGTAGGATAGGGCACAAGCAGAGTTGTAAGGCACCCATTCCAGACCCTAGCCCATGGACAACATTTCTAGGCACAGCCCGGGCCAAAAGTGAACCTGCTGCCTTGAAGGGAAGGACCTAGTTTTGTTAGCATTCATCACTGGTTAAGAAGCCCTTCAGCCCTGAATAACCAGCAGCAATAACCAGCGAGTTTGTGGGTCTTGGGCCCTGAGATGTGCTGACTTAAAGGTGTGACCCACCACATTCCCAGCTGTGGTGGGTACAGTGAAAGACTCCTTCTGTTTGAGAAAAACAGAGAGAAAAGTGAAGGAGACTTTGTCTTGCACCTTAGGTAGCAGTTTGGCCACAGCAGGGTAGAACAACAAGTAGGTTCTTGGGGTCCCTGAGTCCTGGCCTAGGCTCTTGGACATTTATGGACTGGCCTTAGGCCATAGGGAAGTCCAGTGCCCTGAAGGGTGAGTCTCAGGTCTGGCAGCATATACCACAACATGACTGAAGAGATCTTGGGCTTTACGTGAACATCATAAGTGATCTGGCAGAACCTTTCATGGGCTGCTGGTGGTGGTGACTACAGGAAGAAGTTCCTCTGCCTGTGGAAAAAGGAGAAGAGCAGGAAAGACTTTCTATTGTGGTTGAAGTGCCAGCTTAGCCACAATAGAATAGAACATCCAGCAAATTACTAAGGTTTTTGACTCCAGTTCTTGACTGTCAGATCACATCTGGGGGCCCACCTGGGACCTGGGGGATCTCACCACCCTGAAGGGAAGGACACAAACCTGGCTGCTTCACCACCTTCTGATGGTTGAACCCTAGGGCCTTGAGTGAACATAGGTGATAGCCAGGTAGTGGTTAGAGCAGGCCTTGAGTGAGACCCAGTGCAGTAGTGGCTTTAGGTCTTACCCAGAGCAGCCCCAGTGGTGGTGGCCACAGGAGTACTTGCATCACCACACCCTCAGTCCCAGGCAACTCATCACAGAGAGAGAGAGAATGTTTCTTTTGGAGAAAGTAAGGGAGAAGAACAAGAGTCTCTGCCTACTAATCCAAATAATTCTTTCAGATCTTATCTAAGACCACCAAGGCAGAGCTTCTATGAGTCTGCAAAAACCACAGTATTATTGGTCTTGGGGTCCAAGTTCCTTCAAATATCTGGAAAGACTCCTCAAGAAGGACAAGCACAAACAAGCCCAGACTGAAAAGACTACAATAAATACCTAACTTTTCAATGTCCAGACAATAACAAACATCTAGAAGCATCAAGACCATCCAGGAAAACATGACCTTACCAAATGAACTAAATAAGGCACCAGGGGGGGTCACTTCCAAGATGGCCAAGTAGGAACAGCTCCAGTCTACAGCTCCCAGCTAGATCGGCACAGATGACAGGTGATTTCTGATTTCCAACTGAGGTACCTGGTTCATTTCATTGGGACTGGTTGGATAGTGGGTGCAGCCCACGGAGGGTGAGCCGGAGCAGAGCGGGGCATCACCTCACCCAGAAAGCGCAAGAGGTCAGGGGATTTCACATTCCTAGCCAAGGGAAGCTGTGAGTGACTGTATCTGGAGGAACAGTACACTTCTGCCCAAATACTGCACTTTTCCCACAGTCTTCGCAACAAGCAGACCAGGAGATTCACTCCTGGGCCTGCCTCGGCAGGTCCCACACCCACGGAGCCATGCTCACTGGTAGTGCAGCAGTCTCAGATCAACCTGGGATGCAGGAGCTTGGTGGGGAGATGGGCATCCACCATTGCTGAGGCTTGAGTAGGCAGTTCTATGCTCATAGTGTAAACAAAGTGGCAGGGAAGCTCTAACTGGGAGGAGCCCACTACAGCTCAGCAAGGCCTACTGCCTCTCTAGATTCCACCTATGGGGGCAGTGGATATCTGAACAAAAGGCAGCAGACAGATTCTGCAGACTTAAACATCCCCGCCTGACATCTCTGAAGAGAGCACAGTATTCGAGCTCTGACAATGGACAGACTGCCTCCTCAAGTGGGTCCCTGACCCCCGTGTAGCCTGAATGGGAGATACCTCCCAGTAGGGGCCAACAGAGACCTCATACAGGCGGGTGCCCCTCTGGGATTTCCAAAGGTAGGATCATGCTGCAATATTTGCTGTTCTGCAGCCTAAGTTGGTGGCACCCAGGCAGATAGGGTCTGGAGTGGACCTCCAGCAAACTCCAACAGACCTGCAGTTGAGGGACTGTCTGCTAGAAGGAAACCTAACAATCAGAAAGAATAGCATCAACATCAACAAAAAGGACATCCACACCAAAACCCCATCCATAGGTCACCAACATCAAAAACCAAAGGCAGATAAAACCACAAAGATATGCAGAAACCAGAGCATAAAGACTGAAAATTTCAAAACCCAGAATGCTTGTTCTCCTACAAATGAACACAACTCCTCGACAGCAAGGGAACAAAACTGAACGGAGAAAAAGTTTGATGAGCTGACAGAAGTAGGCTTCAGAAGGTCGGTAATAACAAACCTCTCCGAGCTAAAGAAGCATGTTCTAACCCATCACAAGGAAGCTAAAAACTTTGAAAAAAGGTTAGACAAATGGCTAAGTAGAATAACCAGTGTACAGAAGAGCTTAAATGACGGGATGGAGCTGAAAACTACAGTACAAGAACTTCCTGAAACATACACAAGCTTCAATAGCTGATTCAATCAAGCAGAAGAAAGGATATCAGTGATTGAAGATCAAATTAATGAAATAAAGCAAAAAGACAAGATTAGAGAAAAAAAGAGTGAAAAGAAATGAACAAAGCCTCCAAGAAATCTGGGACTATGTGAAAAGACCAAATCTACATTTGACTGGTGTACCTGAAAGTGACTGGGAGAATGGAACCAACTTGGAAAACACTCTGCAGGATATTATCCAGGAGAACTTCCCCAATCTAGCAAGGCAGGCCAACATCCAAATACAGGAAATACAGAGAACATCACAAAGATACTCCTCGAGAAGAGCAACCCCAAGACACATAATTGTCAGATTCGCCAAGGTTGAAACGAAGGATAAAATGTAAAGAGCAACCAGAGAGAAAGGACAGGTTACCCACAAAGGGAAGCCCATCATACTGACAGTGGATCTCTCAGCAGAAACCCTACAAACCAGAAAATGTGGGGGATAATATTCAACATTCTTAAAGAAAAGAATTTTCAACCCAGAATTTCATATGCAGCCAAACTAAGCTTCATAAATGAAGAAGAAATAAAATCCTTTATAGACAAGAAAATGCCGAGAAATTTTGCCACCACCAGGCCTGCCTTACAAGAGCTCCTGAAGGAAGCACTAAACATTGAAATGGATAACTGGTACCACCCACTGCAAAGACACGAGAAATTGTAAAGACCATCGATGTTATGAAGAAACTGCATCAATTAACGGGTAAAATAAACAGCTACCATCATAATGAGAGGATTAAATTCACACATAACAGTATTAACCTTAAACGTAAATGGGCTAAATTCCCCAATTAAAAGATACATACTGGCAAATTGGATAAAGAGTCAAGACCCATTGGTGTGCTATATTCAGGAGGACCATCTCATGTGCAAAGATGCTCATCAGCTCAAAATAAAGGGATGGAGGAAGATCTACCAAGCAAATGGAAAAAAAAAAAAAAAAGCAGGGGTTGCAATCCTTTTCTCTGATAAAACAGACTTTAAACCAACAAAGATCAAAAGAGACAAAGAAGACCATTACATAATGGTAAAGGGATCAATTCAATAAGAAGAGCTAACTATCCTAAATATATATGCACCAATACAGGAGCACCCAGATTCATAAAGCAAGTTCTTAGAGACCTACAAAGAGACTTACACTACCATACAATAATAATGGGAGACTAACACCCCACTGTCAATATTAGACAGACTAATAAGACAGAAAATTAACAAGGATATCCAGGACTTGAACTCAGCTTTGGACCAAGCAGACCTAATGGACATCTACAGAACTCTCCACCCACAAATCAACAGAGTATACATTCTTCTCAGCACCACATCACACTTATTCTAAAATTAACCACATAATTGAAAGTAAAACACTCCTCAGCAAACGTAAAATAACAGAAATCACAACAAACTGTCTCTCAGACCACAGTGCAAACAAATTAGAACTCAGAATTAAGAAACTCGCTCAAAACTGCACAACTACATGGAAACTGAACAAACTGCTCCTGAATGACTACTGAGTAAATAACGAAATGAAGGCAGAAATAAAGATGTTCTTTGAAACCAATGAGAACAAAGACACAACGTACCAGAATCTCTGGGACACATTTAAAGCAGTGTATAGAGGGAAATCTATAGCACTAAATGCCCTCAAGAGAGAGCAGGAAAGATCTAAAACCGACACCCTAATATCACAATTAAAAGGATTAGAGAAGGAAGAGCAAACAAATTCAAAAGCAAGCAAAAGAAAAGAAATGACTAAGATCAGATCAGAACTGAAGGAGATAGAGACACAAAAAAACCCTTCAAAACATCAATGAATCCAGGAGCTGGTTTTTTGAAAGATCAACAAAATAGGCCGCTGGCAAGACTAATAAAGAAGAAAAGAGAGAACAATCAAATAGACACAATAAAAAATGGTAAACAGGATATCACCACCAATCCCACAGAAATACAAACTACCATCAGAAAATTCTATAAATACCTCTACACAAATAAAACAGAAAATCTAGAAGAAATGAATAAATTCCTGGACACATACACCCTCCAAAGACTAAACCAGGAAGTTGAATCTCTGAATAGACAATAACAGGCTCTGAAATTGAGGCAATAATTAATAGCCTACCAACCAAAAAAGTCCAGGACCAAACCAATTCACAGCCGGTTTCTACCAGAGATAAAAAGAGGAGCTGGTACCATTCCTTCTGAAACTATTGCAATGAATAGAAAAAGAGGGAATCCTCCCTAACTCATTTTATGAGGCCAGCATCATCCTAATACCAAAGCCTGGCAGAGACACAACAAGAAAAGAGAATTTTAGACCAATATCCCTGATGAACATCAATGCAAAAATTCTCAACAAAATATTGGCAAACTGAATCCAGCAGTACATCAAAAAGCTTACCACCACAATCAAGTCGACTTCATCCCTGGGATGAGAGGTTCGTTCAACATACGCAAATCAATAAATGTAATCCATCACATAAACAGAATCAATGAAAAAACCACATGATTATCTCAACAGATGCAGAAAAGACCTTCAACAAAATTCAACAGTCTTTTATGCTAAAAACTCTCAATAAACTAGGTATTGATGGAACATATCTCAAAATAATAGGAGCTACTTATGACAAACTCATAGCCAATATCATACCGAATGAGCAAAAACTGGAAGCATTCCCTTTGAAAACCAGCACAAGACAAGGATGTCCTCTCTCACAACTCGTATTCAACATAGCATTGGAAGTTCTAGCCAGGGCAATCAGGCAAGAGAAAGAAATAAAGAGTATTAAATTAGAAAAAGAGGAAGTCAAATTATCTCTGTTTGCAGATGACATGAGTGTATATTTAGAAAACACCACCATCTCAGCCCAACATCTCCTTAAGCTGATAAGCAACTTCAGCAAAGTCTCAGGATACAAAATCAATGTGCAAAAGTCACAAGCATTCCTATACACCAAGAACAGACAAACAGCCAAATCATCAATGAACTCCCATTGACAATTGCTACAAAGAGAATAAAATACCTAGGAATAAAAGTTACAAGGGATGTGAAGGACCTCTTCAAGGAGAATTACAAACCACTGCTCAAGAAAATAAGAGAGGACACAAACAAATGGAAAAACATTCCATGCTCATGGATAGGAAAAATCAATATCATGAAAATGGCCATATTGCCCAAGGTAATTTATAGATTCAATGCCATCCCCATCAAACTACCAATGACTTTGCTCACATAATTGGAAAAAAAAAATACTTTTAATTTCATATGGAACCAAAAAAGAGCCCGCATAGCCAAGACAATCCTAAGCAAAAAGAACAACGCTGGAGGCATCATGCTACCTGACTTCAAGCTATACTAAAAGGCTACAGTAACCAAAACAGCATGCTACTGGTACCAAAACAGAGATGTAGACCAATGGAACAGAACAGAGCCCTCAGAAATAACACCACATATCTACATCCATCTGATCTTTGACAAACCTGACAAAAACAAGCAATGGGGAAAGGATTCCCTATTTAATAAATGGTGCTGGGAAAACTGGCTAGCCATGTGTAGAAAGCTGAAACTGAACCCCCTTCCTTTCACCTTACAAAAAAATTAACTCAAGATGGATTAAAGACTTAAATGTTAGACCTAAAACCACAAAAACCCTAGAAGAAAACCTAGGCAATACCATTCAGGACAGGCATGGGCAAGGACTTCATGTCTAAAACACCAAAAGCAATGGCAACAAAAGTTAAAATAGACAAACGTGATCTAATTAAGCTAAAGAACTTCTGCAAAGCAAAAGAAACTATCATCAGAGTGAACAGGCAACCTACAGAATGGGAGAAAATTTTTGCAATCTCTCCACCTGACAAAGGGCTAATATCCAGAATCTACAAAGAATTTAAACAAATTTACAAGAAAAAACAACCCCATCAAAAAGAGGGCAAAGGATATGAACAGACACTTCTCAAAAGAAGACATTTATGCAGCCAACAGACATATGAAAAAAATGCTCATCATCACTGGTCATCAGAGAAATGCAAATCAAAACCACAATCAGATACCATCTCACACCAGTTAGAATGGCAATCATTAAAAAGTCAGGAAACAGCAGATGCTGGAGAAGATGTGGAGAAATAGGAATGTTTTTACACTGTTGGTGGAAGTGTAAATTAGTTCAAGCATTGTGAAAGACAATGTGGCACTGTCTAGATCTAGAAATACCATTTGATATAGATGGTATCTGGAACTAGAAATACCATTTGACCCAGCCATCCCTTTACTGGGTATATACCCAAAGGATTATAAATCATTCCACTATAAAGACACATACACATGTATGTTTATTGCAGCACTATTCACAACAGCAAAGACTTGGAACCAACCCAAATGTCCATCAATAATAGACTGGATAAAGAAAATGTGGCACATATAACACTATGGAATGCTATGCAGCCACAAAAAAGGATGAGTTCATGTCCTTTGCAGGGACATGGATGAAGCTGGAAACCATCATTCTCAGCAAAATATCACAAGGACCGAAAACCAAACACTGCATGTTCTCACTCATAAGTGGGAGCTGAACAATGAGAACATATGGACACAGGGAGGGGAACATCACACACTAGGGCCTGTTGGAGGGTGGGGGGCTGGGGGAGGGATAGCATTAGGAGAAATACCTAAGGTAAATGACGAGTTGATGGGTGCACCAAACCAACATGGTACATGTAACAAACCTGCAAGTTGTGCACATGTACCCTAGAACTTAAAGTATAATAAAAAAATTCAAAAATAGGCACCAGGGACCAATCCTGGAGAAACAGAGATATGTGACCTTTCAAACAGAGAATTTAAAATGGCTGTGTTGAAGAAATTCAAGATAGCACAGAGAAGGGTTTCAGAATTCTATTAGATAAATTTAACAAAGATTAAAATAATTTAAAAGAATCAAACAAATTCCAGAGTTTAAAAATGCAATTAACATGCTGAAGAATTCATCAGAGTCTCTTAATAGCAGAATTGATCAAGCAGAAGAAAGAATTAGCGAACTTGAAGACAGGCTATTTGAAATACACAGTCAGAGGGGGCAAAAAAAAAAAGAATAAAAACAATGAAGTATGCCTACAAGATCTATAAAATAGGCTAAAAAAGGTAAATCTAAGAGTTACTGACCTTAAAGAGGAGGTAGAGAAAGAGGTAAGAGTAGAAAGTTTATCCAAAGGGGTAATAACAGAGAACTTCCAAAACCAAGAGAAATCAAATTCCACATTCAAATACAAAAAGGTTGCAGAACATGAGGAGGTTTAACTAAAAGACTACCTCAAGGAATTTAATAGTCAATTGACAAAGATCAAGGATAGAGAAAGGACACTAAAAGCAGCAAGAGAAAAGAAACAAATAACATACAATGGAGGTCCAATAAGACTTTTCAGTGGAAACCATACAGGCAAGGGAAGAGTGGCATGACATATTTAAAGGGCTGAAGGAAAAGTTTTTTTTTTTCTTAGAATAAAACTTTTCCCTACTCATCTGACAAAAGGAAAAGTTTTATTCTAGAATAGTATATCTATTGAAAGCATCCTTCAAGCTTAAAGGAGAAATGAAGACTTTCCCAAACAAACAAAACCTGATGGATTTCATCACCACCAGACCAGTTCTACAAGAAATGCTAAAAAGAGTTCTTCAATCTGAAAGAAAAGGATGTCAATGAGCAAAAAAACTTATCTGAATATACAAAACTCACTGATAATAGTAAACACACAGAGAAACACAGAACATTATAACACTATAATTATGTTGTGTAAAGTATTTTTATTTTAAATAGAAAGAAAAAATGATGAACCAATCAAAAATAATAATTACAAAAACACTTCAAGACATAGACAGTACAATAAGACATAAAGAGGGCTGGGCACAGTGACTCATGCCTGTAATCCCAGCACTTTGGGAGGCTGAGGTGGGCAGATCACAAGATCAGGAGTTTGAGACCAGCCCAGACAACATAGTGAAACCCTATCTCTACTAAAAATACAAAAAATTAGCTGGGCATGGTGGCAGGGGTGCCTGAAATCCCAGCTACTATGGAGGCTGAGGCAGGAGAATTGCTTGAACCTGGGAGGCAGAGGTTGTGGCGTGCCAACATTGTGCCACTGCACATTAGCCTGGGCAACAGTGCAAAACTCCATCTCAAAAACAACAACAACAACAAAAAAGACATAAAGAGAAACAACATAAGGTTAAAAAGCAGGGGATAAAGTTAAAGTGTAGAGGTTTTTTATTAGTTTTCTTTTTGCATGTTTGCTTGTTTATACAATCAGTGTTAAGTTGTCATTAGCTTAAAATAATGGGCTATAAGATACTATTTGCAAGCCTCGGGGTAACTTCAAATCAAAAACCACCAGGGATACACAAAAAATAAACAGCAAGAAATTAAATCATATCGCCAGAGAAAATCATCCTTACTAAAAGGAAGGCAGGAAGGAAGGAACAAGGAAGAGTAAACCACAAAACAACCAGAAAACAAATAATAAAATGGCAATAGTAAGTCCTTACTTATCAATAACATTGATGGCAAATGTACTAAACTCTCCAATCAAAAGACATAGACTGGCTTAATAGTTTAAAAAAAACAAGACCCAATGTTCTGTTGCTTACAAGAAAACATACTTCATCTGTATGTAAAGATTCACATAGACTGAAAATAAGGGGATGGAAAAAGATATTCCATGCCAAGAAAACCAGAAAAGAGCAGGAATAGCTATACTCATATGAGGCAAAATAGGTTTCAAGACATGAACTGTAAGAAGAGACAACAAATGTCATTAATGATAAAAAGATCAATTGAGCAAGATGATATAACAATTGTAAACATAAATTCATTCAACACGAAAGCACCCAGATGCATTAAGCAAACATTATTAGAGCTAAAAAAGAGCGATAGGCCTCTATACAACAATAGCTGTAGACTTCAAATCCCTACTTTCAGCATTAAACTAACCTCCCAGAGAGAAACTCAACAAGGAAACATTGGACTTAATCTGTACTTTAGAACAAATGGACCTAATAGATATTTATAAAACATTTCATCCAACAGCTGCAGAATACACATTCTTCTCCTCAGTATATGGATTATTCTCAGAACAGACTATATGTTAGATCACAACAAAAGTCTTATAACATTTAAAAATTGAAATAATACCAAGCAACTTCTCTGACCATGATGGAGTAAAATTAGAAATCAACAAGAAGATGTTTGGAAACTACACAAATACTTGGAAATTAAACAATATGCTCCTGAATGACCAATGGGTCAATGAAGAAATTTAAAAATTGAAGTTTCTTGAAACAAATGACAATGGAAATGCAACATACCAAAATCTGTGGGATACAGGGAAAGCAGTGCTAAGAGAGAAATTTATAGCTATAAGTGCCTACATCAAAAAAGAAGAAAAACTTCAGATAAGTAACCTAAGGAGGCATCATTGAAAAGGCATCTAGAATAGCAAGAGCAAAGCTGAACCCAAAATTAGTAGATGAAAAGAATAAAGATCAGAGCAAATATAAATAAATTTGAAATTTAAAAAAATAAAAAAAATCAACAAAATCCAAAGTTTTTAAAAAAAAAAAAAAAAAGCCAGGCGCGGTGGCTCACGCCTGTAATCCCAGCACTTTGGGAGGCCAAGGCGGGTGGATCACGAGGTCAGGAGATCGAGATCACAGTGAAACCCCGTCTCTACTAAAAATACAAAAAATTAGCCGGGCGTGGTGGTGGGCGCCTATAGTCCCAGCTACTCGGGAGGCTGAGCCAGGAGAATGGCGTGAACCCGGGAGGTGGAGCTTGCAGTGAGCCGAGATCGCGCCACTGCACTCCAGCCTGGGTGACACAACTAGACTCCATCTCAAAAAAAAAAAAAAAAAAAAAAAAAAAGATAAACAAACTTGACAAATCTTTAACCAGACTAACTAAGGAAAACAAGGACAAGACCCAAATAAATAAAATCAGAGATGAAAAGGAGGTATTACAGGTGATACCGCAGAAATTCAAAGAATCATTAGTAGCTACTATAAGCAACTACATGCCAATAAATTGGAAAATCTAGAGGAAATTGATAAACTCCTAGACACATACAGCCTACCAAGATTGAACCAAGAAATCCAAAACCTGAACAGAACAATAACAAGTAATGAGATCAAAGTCATAATAAAAAGTCTCCCAGAAAAGAAAAGAAAAACCCAGCACCCAATGGCTTTACTGCTGAATTCTACCAAGTATTTAAAGAAGAACCAATACAAATTCTACTCAAACTATTCAAAAAGATAGACTAGGAGACAATACTTCCAAATTGATTCTACAAGGCCAATATCACCCTGATACCAAACAAGACAAAGGCACATCGAAAAGAGAAAACTGCAAGTCAGTATCTCTAATTGATACTGTTGCCAAAATCCTCAGCAAAATACTAGCAAATGGAATTGAACAATAGAATAAAAAGATCATTCATCATGACCAAGTGGGATTTATCCCATGGATGAAAGGATGGTTCCACATATGCAAATCCATCAATGTGATACATCATATCTACAGAATGAAGGACAAATCCATATGATCTTTTCAATTGATGCTGAAAAAGAATTTTCTAAAATTCAACATTTTTCATGATTAAAAAAACAACTCAAAAAACTAGAAGGAACATACCTAAACATAATAAAAAGCTATATAGGACAGACTCACAGTTAGTATCATAATAAATGGCGGAAAACTGAAAGGCTTTCCTCTAAAATCAGGAACATGCATGGATGCCCACTTTCACCACTGTTATTCAACATAGTACTGGAAGTCATAGCTAGAGCAAATAGAAAAGAGAACGAAATAAAAGGCACCCAAATTGCAAAGGAAGAAGTCAAATTATCCTTTTGTGCAGATAATAGTGCCTTATATTTGGAAAAAACCTAAAGGTTCCACCAAAAAGCTATTAGAACTGATAAACACATGCAGTGAATTTGCAGGATACAAAATCAACATACAAAACTCAGAAGCATTTATGTATGCCAACAGTGAACAATGTGAAAAATACATTTAAAAATAACTAAAAGGGTATAACCAGATTGTTTGTAACACAAAGGATAAATGCCTGAAGGTATGTATACCCCATTTTCCATGATGTGATTAGTATGCATTGCACGCCTGTATCAAAATATCTCATGTAACCCATAAATATATACACCTACCATGTTCCCAACAAAACTTTAAAATTAAAAAAGAAGGAAATTCTATAATTTGCAACAACATAGATGAACTTTGAGGACATTGTCATAAGTGAAATAAGTCTGTCAAACAAAGACAAGTACTACATGATTCCACTTACATGAAGTATGTATAATAATTACTTTCATAGAATCAAAGAGTGAAATGGGGGATTGCCAGGATCTGCATGGGGAAGGAAATGAAGAGTTACTAGTTAATGGGCATAAAGTTTCAGTTAAGCAAGATGAATATATTCTAGAGACCTGCTGTACAATTTGTACCTATAGCAAAAAACACTGTAGTGTACAGTTAAACATTTGTTAAGAAGGTAAATCTCATGTTAAATATTCTTACAATAAAATAAAATATAAAAAATACATATTGTGTATATATGGCATATATAAATGGTGTGTGTATATACATATATACACACACACACACACACACACACATACACACACATACACATATATATATATATATGTATATATATATACACACACATACATACATAAAATGGAATCTTTTTCCAGGTATGCAATGTGAGTCAACATTCAATACTTAATGTAATTTATTTTATCAAGAAACTGAAGAAAAAAGTCATATAATCATATCAATTGACACAGAAAAAGTATGACAAAATCCAATACCCATTCATTGTTTTTAAAAATGTCATCAAGTCAAGAAAGAGGGATATTACCTCAACTAAATAAAGAACATCTACAAAAAGCTTATAGCTAACATACTTATTATAGAAAGACTGAGTACTTCCCCCATTAAGATCAGGAAAAAGGAAAGTATGCTTCTCTCACCACTGTAATTCAACATATGGTGGAAGTTCTAGCAACTGCACTCAGCAAAAAATATAAAGGCCTACAAATTGAAAACAAAGAAATAAAACTATACTGTTTGCAAATAACATGATTATATTTGTAGAAAACTCCAAGCAATCTACAAAAAAATGAAAAAGTCTCCTAGAACTACTAAATGAGTTCTGCAAAGTCAGAAGATGCAAAATCAATGTGCAAAAATCAGTTGCATTCTTATTTCATAAAAATGAATATGCAAAAACAGAAATTTAAAAGACAACAGCAAAACTCCTGAAACTAATAAGTGATTGTATAAGGTTGCAGGATACAAGGTTAATATACAAAAGTCAATAATTTTCTTATATACAAGCAATGAGCAAGTGGAATTTGAAATTAAAAACATAATGACGTTTACATTAGCAGCCACAAAAATGAAATTTGTGCATATAAATATAACAAAATATGTACAAGGTCTATATGAGAAAAAGTCCAAAACTCTGATGAAAGAAATGAAAGTAGAACTAGAGAAATATTCCATGTTAATGGATAGAAGACCCAATATCATAAAAATGTCAGTTCTTCCCAATGTCATTTATAGATTCAATGCAATCCTGATCAAAATCCCAGCAAGTCTTTTTTTTTTTTTTTTTGGATATTGGTTGGTTCTCACACAGCCATAAAATAATATCCAAGAACAGGTAATTTATAAAGAAAAGAGATTTAATTTACTGACAGTTCTGGATGGCTAGGGAGGCCTCAGGAAACTTAAAATCATGGTGGAAGGGGAAGCAAGACCTTCTTCACATGGTGGCAGGAGACAGAAGGGCAAGTAAGGGAAATTCCAGACACTTATAAAACCACCAGATCTTGTGAGAACTCACTCACTATTATGAGTAAAGCACAGGGAAAACTGCCCTCATGATCCAATCACCTCCCTCCCTCCACACATGGGAATTACAGGTCCTTCCCTCAACATGTGGGGATTACAATTTGAGATGAGATTTGGGGGGAGACACAGGGTCAAACCATATCATTCCACCCCTGGCCCCTCCCAAATCTAATGTCATTTATACATTTCAAAACCAATCATGCCTTCCCAACAGTCTCCCTAAGTCTTAACTTATTCCAGCATTAACTCAAAAGTCTAAGTCCAAAGTCTCATCCGAGACAAGTCCCTTCTGCCTATGAGCCTGTAAAATCAAAAGCAAGTTAGTTCCTTCCAAAATACAATGGGGGTACAGGCATTGGGTAAATGTGCCCATTCCAAATGGGAGATATTGGTCCAAACAAAGGGGCTACAGGTCCCATGCAAGTCCAAAATCCAGAAAAGCAGTCATTAAATCTTAAAGCTCCAAAATAATCTCATTTGACTCCATGTCTCACATCCAGGGCACACTGATGCAAAGGGTGGGCACCCATGGCCTTGGGCAGCTCCACCCCTGTGGCTTTGCAGGGTACAGTCCCCCACCCTAGCTGCTTTCACAGCTGGTGTTAAGTGTCTGTGGCTTTCCCAGATACATGGTGCAAGCTGCCTGTGAATCTACCATTCTGGGGTCTGGAGGACAGTGACCCTCTTCTCACAGCTCCACTAAGCAGTGAACCAGTGGGGACTCTATGGAGTGGGGGCTCAAACCCCACATTTCCCTCTGCACTGCCCTAGCAGAGGCTCTCCATGAAGACTCCACCCCTGCAGCAAACTTCTGCCTGGACATCCAGGCATTTCCATACATCCTCTGAAATCTAGGCAAAGGTTTCCAAACCTTAATTCTTGACTTATGTATACCTGCAGGCCCAACCCATGTGGAAGCTGCTAAGTCTTGGGACTTGCACCCTCTGAAGCAATGGCCTGAGCTGTACATTGGCCCCTTTTATCCACAGCTGGGACACAGGGCGTCACGTCCTGAGGCTGCACAGAGCAGTAGCATGGTCCTGGGCCCAGCCCAGAAAACCATTTTTCCTCCTAAGCCTCCAGGCCTGTGATGGGAGGGGCTGCTATGGAGATCTCTGATGTGCCCTGGAGACATTTTCCCATTGTCTTGGTGATTAACATTTAGATCCTCATTACTTATGTAAATTTCTGCAGTTGGCTTGAATTTTGCCCCAGAAAATGGGTTTTTCTTTTCTACCACATGGTCATGCTGCAAATTTTCCAAACATTTACACCCTGTCACCTCTTGAACACTTTGCTGCTTGGAAATTTCTTCTGCCAGATACCCTAAATCATCTCTCTCAGTTTCAAAGTTTCACAGATCTCCAGGACAGGGGCAAAATGCCACCAGTCTCTTTGCTAAAGCATAGCAAGAGTGATCTTTACTTTAGTTTCCAGTAAAATTATCTCCATCTGAGACAACCTCAGCTTGGACTTCATTGTCCACATCACTATCAGCATTCTGGACAGAACCATTCAACAAGTCTCTAGGAAGCTCCAAACACTTCCACATCTTCCTGTCTTCTTCTGAGCCCTCCAAAGTATTCCAATCTCTGCCTGTTACCAAGTTCCAAAGTCACTTTCACATTTTCAAGTATCTCTATAGTAGTACCCCACTTCTGGTACCAATTTACTGTATTAGTCCATTCTTACACTGCTATAAAAAAATACCTGAGACTGGGTAATTTATAAAGGAAAAAGGTTTAATTGGCTCACAGGCTATAGAGGTCTCAGGAAACTTATAATCATGGCTGTAGGAAAAGGGGAAGGAAGGACCTTCTTCACATAGTGGCAGGAGAGAGAAGGGCAAGCAGAGGAAATGCCAGATGCTTATAAAACCATCAAATCTCATGAGAACTCAACTGCACAGTATCACAAAAACAGCATGGGGGAAACCACCCCCATGATCCAATCACCTCCTCCCTCCACACTTGAGGATTACAATTCAAGATGAGATTTGAGTGGGAATACAGAGCCCAAACCATATCAGATATTGACAAAATGATTATAAAGTCTATGTGAAGAGGCAAAAGACCCAGAATAGCCATTACAATATTGAATGAGAAGAACAAAGTTGGAGGACTGACACTACCAGACCTCAAGACTTATATAAACCTACAGTAATTAAGACAGTATGATATTGGCAAAAGAATATATAAATATAATAGATCAATAGAATAGTATAGAGAGCCCAGAAGCAGACCCTCATAATATAGTCAACTGATCTTTGACAAAGGAGCAAAGGCAATAAAATTGACAAAAGATAGTATTTTCACCAAATGGTGTGGAACTGGACATGAAAAAAAAAACGAATCTAGACACAAACCTTACACCCTTCACAAAAATTAATGCAAAATGGATCACAGCCCTGAATGTAAAGTGTAAAACCAGAAAACTCCTAGAAGATAACATAAGAAAAAAAATCTAGATGACCTTGTGTTTGGTTATAACATTTTAGATATGACACCATAGGCAAGATATATGAAAGAAAAAAATGATACATTAGAGTCCATTAAAATTAAAATTTTTTTGCTCTATGATACACACTGTCAAAAGAATGAAAATATAAGCCACAGACTGGAAGAAAACATTTCCCCAAGCTATATCTGGTTAAGGAATGTTATCAAAAACATACAAAGAACTCTTAACAATAAGAAAATAATGAGTTATTTTCATGTAACATGGGCCAAAGAACTTAACAGACAACTCACCAAAGAAGAAACACAGATGGCAAAGAAGTATATGAAAAATTGCTCTACATCATATGTTATCAGGGAATTGCAAATTGAAACGACAATGAGATACCATTATATATCTATTAGAATGACCAAAATCCAGGACCCTGACAATACAATGCTAATGAGGATGTGGAACAACAGGAGCTTTTATTCACTTATTGGTGAGAATGCAGAGTGGAACAGCCACTTTAGAAGACAGTTGGGCAGTTTCTCACAAAACTAAACATACTTTTAACATATAATCCATCAATCTCACTCCACGCTATTCACTCAAAGGAGTTGAAAACATACATCCACACAAAAACATGCACACAGACATTTATAAAAACTTTACTTATAATTGCTAAAACTTGGAAACCACCAAGATGTCCTTCAATAGGTGAATAAACTGTGGTACATTCAGGCAATAGAATATTATTCAGGGCTAAAAAAGAAATGAGCTATCAAACCATGAAAAGACATGAGTAAAATTTAAAAGCGTATTACTAAGTGAAAGAAGCCAATCTGGAAATCTGGAAAGGCTACATAGTATGTGATTTCAACTACAGTCATGTACCACATAACATCTTGGCCAATGACAGAATGCGTATATGACAGTGGTTCCGTAAGATTATGATGGAGCTGAAAAATTCCTGTTGCATAGTGACATCATAGCTGTTGTAACATTGTAGCACAATACATCACTCAGGTGTCTGTAGTGATGCTGGTGTAAAGAAACGTACCGCACTATCAGTTGTATAAAAATATAGCCCAGTTATGTACACTACATAATACTTGATAACTAAAAACTATGTTACTGATTTGTGTATTTAATATACTATATTTTATTGTTATTTTATAGTATACTTCTTCTACTTATAAACAAAGTTAATTGTAAAATAGCCTCAGGCAGGTCCTTCAAGAGGTATTCCAGAAGAAGGAATTGGTATCAGAGGAAATGACAGCTTCATGTATGTTATTGCTCCTGAAGACCATCCAAGTGTGGAGGTAGAAGGCAGTGATATTAATGATCGTGACCCTGTGGAGGCCTAAGCCAATATGTTTTCTTGTGTCTTAGTTTTTTAAAAAAAGTTTTAAAGTTAATAAAAATAGAAAAAGCTTATAACGATATAAAGAAAGAAAATATTTTTGTTCAGCTGTACCATGTGTTTATGCTTTAAGTATTATTATGAAAGGGTCAAAAAGGTTTAAAAACTAAAAAGTTTATAAAATAAACACATTACTGTAAACTAAGGTTAACTTTTTTTTTTTTTTGAGACGGAGTCTCGCTCTGTTGCCCAGGCTGGAGTGCAATGGTGTGATCTCGGCTTGCTGCAACCTCCGCCTCCCGGGTTTAAGCAACTCTCCCACCTCAGCCTCCCGAATAGCTGGGACTACAGGTGTGTGCCACCATGCCTGGCTAATTTTTGTATTTTTAGTAGAGAGGGGGTTTCACCACCTTGGCCAGACTGCTCTCAAACTCCTGACCTCAAGTGATCCACCCATTTCTTGGCCTCCCAAAATGCTGGGATTACAGGCATGAGCTACCACACCTGGCCAGGTTAAACATTTTTTTAGAAATTTGGTGTGTAGCTTAAGAGGACAGTGTTTATAAAAATCTACAGTAGTGTATAGGAATGCCCTAGGCCCTCACATTCACTCACCACTCACTCACTGACTCACCCAGAGCAACTTCCAGTCCTGCAAGCTCCATTCTTAGTAAGTCCCCTATACAGGTGTACTATTTTTTCTTTTCTTTCTACTGTACTTTTTCTGTTTATGTACACAGATACCATCATATTATAATTGCCTACAGTATTCAGTATGGTAATACACTGTACAGGTTTGTAGCCTAAAAGCAATAGGCTATCATATAGCTTAGTTGTGTAGTAGGCTATGTCATCTAGGTTTGTGTAAGTACACTCTGTGATGTTCGCACAGTGATGAAATTGCCTAATAACACATTGCTCCGAATGTATCTTCATCAAACTGTACATGACTTTCTGAAGGAGTCAAAGCTATGGAGACAGTAAAAATGATAAGTGATTTCCGGGGTTGTGGGGAGATAAGGTAGAGCACAGAGGATTTTTAGGGCAGTGAAACTACTCTGTATAATACTATGATGATGGATATATGTCATTATACATCTGTCCAAACCTTTAGCATGGACAACACCAAGAATGAAACCTAAAGTAAACAACTGACTTTGAGTGATTATGATGTGTCAATGAAGATTCATCAATTGTGATAAATGGACCACTCTGGCTAGGCATGTTGATAATGAAGGAGGTTGTGCATGTGTGGGGAGAGGGTATATGGGAGATCTCTGTACCTTCCACTCAATTTTGCTGTGAATCTAAAACTGCTCTAAAAAAAAATAAAGTCTTAAAATGAAACACAATAGCATTCATAATTACTCCAGAGAAAATTAAATCCTTACGTATACACTTACTAAAACATGTATAGGATATACATGTTAAAAATTACAAAAAGCTGATGAAAGAAATAAAAGACCAAAATAAGTGAAGAGACACATGTGTTATGTTCCTGGATTGAAAAACTCAACACATTGAAGGTATCGATTTCCCCAAATTGACATACAGGTTTTACATAATTCCTATAAAAATCCCAGTAAGTATCTCTTTAGATACATATAAGATCATTCTAAAATTTATACAAGCCCTTAGAACAGTTAAAAACATCTTACCAAAAGAAGAATAAAGTTGGAGGAATCACTCTACCTATTATAAAGTCTTACTATATAGCTAGAATAATTATGACAGTGTGGTATTGGCAGAGGGATAACTACATCAATGGCACAAAAATAGCTAGAGAAACTGGAAGTAGACCCAAAACAATATGGTTAACTGACTTATGAAAAAATTTCGCAAGCCATTCAATCAAGGAAGGATGGGGTGGTTTTTTCGCTTTTTGTTTTAACAAATTGTGCTAGGTAAATTGGACATCTCTATGGAAAAAAAAAAATAAATGAAGGTGGACCTAAATGTCATACTTTACACAAATATTAACTCAAAATGGAGCATGGGCATAAATCTAAAACTTCAAACTGTAAAACATTTAGAAAAAAATCATCAGGATCTAGTGTTAGTGGAAGAGTTCTAAAAGTGATCCATAAAATAAAAAAATAAATAAACTGAACTACATCAAAACTAAAAAATTCTGCTCTGTGAAAGACCTAATTAAGGGAACAAAAGACAAGCTACAGGCTGGAGACAATATATGTAATCCACATATCTATGAAAGGACTCATATCTAGAATATATAAACAACCTTAAGAATCTGACAGTAAAAAAAAAAAAAAAAAAAAAATCAAATAAACTAACTGGACCACTCATACGTTGCTGATGGAAATGTAAAGTGGTACAGCCATTCTGGCAAACATCAGTGATCTCTTACAAAGATAAGACGTGTCCCAGTGATGAATTGTGCTGCCCCAGTAAAAGTAGCCACTATGCCTATCTTCATTCTGAAGATGTATCACTTCCTGTTTCAGCCTCAAATCAGCCACAGTGGCAGAAGCCCACAAAGTCAGAGGTGAAATTTAATAATGACCACTGCCCATTCTCTTCACTTGTCCCAAGAGGCCATTGGAAATAGTCCAAAGACCCATTAAGGGAGATGGACATTATTTCCCAGAAGTAAATACAGCTCAGCTTGTACTTTGGTACAACTAATCGACCTTACCACTTGCACAATCAGCTAGCAAAGGTTATGCAGCGTGTGAACATGATCATGGCAGAATCACCAGGCCTCATCACCATCTGCCTTTTAGGATATCTACTCAGTGCTGAATGTACAGGTTTGTTTCCTTTTTTAAAATACATTGAGTATGCTTGCCTTTTAGATATAGAAATATCTGATGCTGTCTTCTTCACTAAAGTTTGATTACATGATTTGACAGCAATATTGAAGAGTCTAGCAGCCAGCATGCAGGTTGGTAAGTACTGGTTCTTTGTTAGCTAGGTTTTCTTCTTCATTTTTAAAACTAAACAGATCAACAATGCTTATGATGCATTTATGTTTAACAAACGCTGTTCAGTTTATGATTTGGTCATGTAATTCCTGTTAGAAAACATTCATCTCCTTGGTTTAAAAAATCAAAAGTGGGAAAACAAAGAAATAGCAGAATACAGTGAAAAAATTAACCACATTATTTTTTGTTTGGGCTTACCACTTTGAAATCAAAATAGGAAATGAAAGCACAATGGTCTTATTTACACAAAAAGTCTGATTTTAAGATACATGACATTTCAAGGTTTTAGAAGTATGTAATGAGGTATGTCTCTAATTTTATAAAATATATATCTTCAATTTAAAGTTTTAGTTAAAACATAAAGATTAACCTTTCATTAGCAAGCTGTTAGTTATCACCAAAACTTTTCGTGGATTAGGAAAAAATCATTTTGTCTCTATGTAAAACATCTTGGAGTTGATATTTGGGGAAACACAATACTCAGTTGAGTTCCCTAGGGGAGAAAAGCAAGTCTAAGAATTGACATGAAGAGTAGGAAGTTAGCTAATGCAACATATATCACTTTGTTTTTTCACAACTACAGTGACTTTATATATTCCCCAGAGGAAGGCATATGGGGAAGAAATTATCCCATTTGGACAAACAGCATGTTCTCACAGGAAGCATTTATCACACTTACTTGTCAACCTTCTAGAATCAAATCTAGTAGCTGACAGTACCAAGATCAGGGGTGCCAACCCTAAGCACCCCCAGAAAGCTGACTGGCCCTGTGGTTCCCACTCCAGACATGATGTCAGCTGTGAAATCAGACTGAAATGCTGAAATAATGATTAAAAAAATACAGAGGTTAAACTAGCAACGTGAGTAAAGTCAAGGGATAAAGAAAATTTGTTGGAAAACTCACAAAGCAGGACATAAAGCAAGGTCATTAGACATATCTCATTAGTGTGACATCTGGGAGGACAAAGGATCCAAACCCTTTCTTCTATAGAAGTGGTGAGATGATCAAGGTAGAGGGCTTCTGCCTCCTTGAAGACTTCAGATGCTGGGGAAAGGACAGATAAGAATAAAGGTGAACCAGGCTTTTGGAGCAAGGGAAATAATGACTAGAGATAAACCTGAAGGGAAGTTAAATATATGATCCCCAGACAATACTAAGGAGAAAGGCAATGTGATTCTGCAGCCATTGTAGCCAGAGATAATAAGCCCTTGAGGAGGGGGCCAGGGGAATTTTTCTAAGGATGGACAGTATTAATGCAGCACTCTCTTCTGCTATTAAAACTCTCATTGGCTTCTAAAAGGAGTTTCTGTGAGTGATTTGCTGAGATGTTGCATTTTCATGGCTGCTGCCTTTAGGTATTATTGCAACAGTTTGGAATTTTGAAATTAAAACAGTTCTGCAAAACCGGTTTAGTTTTGTAAAGTGTATGCATCAAAGATGTCCTTCATTCATTCAGACATTACTGAGTTACAACTACAGTGCCAGGTACTGTGTCAGGGTATTAGGGGTATGGGGACAAACAAGACTCTCTCTTTGATCTAAAGCACCATGAGGCCAGGTGAGAAGTTTCAATATAATGTGATAAAATGTGCACCAGTTACAAGGGATCATAGAGAAAAGAACATATTAAATGGGGACACACTTGATAGAGAGAAAGTATTTTCATCTGGGTCTAAAAAGATGAGGTGTTCTCTCTCTTTAAATGTCTGACATAAGGGCATTTTATGCAAAGAAGATCACTCATGTGCAAAGACTCAGATTTGCAAGAACGTGAGGTATTTCAGGAGTTTTGTATGGTTCCATATGGAGTATGACAAGTGAGGCAGGTAAACTAGGCAGAGCTGGTCATCAGATAATGAAGGCGTTAACCTAAGGAGACTGGGCAATAAAATGCAATATAGAGGTACCAAAGTATAAACATAAGGAGTACGACTGATGGCTGATTTAGGATGCCCAGTCTGGCAACACTCTAATGAAATGATAGCTGGGGAGGGAGGCCATACCCAGACTAGGAGAGAGCAGTCTTGAGACTATTGCAATTATCTACGGGAGACACAAAGGCTGGAACCTGAACAGTACCTGTACAAAAAAAGGGGGGAGTTCAAATGATATTAAGGAAGTAGAAGTGGTATGACTTAACCATCTGGGTATAGGAGGAGAAATGGCTAGAGCCTTGGGCATTTTGTGTTTGATGTGATTATGGGCCACAGCATAATGTCTAGGAGAACTGGCTCGTTAGTCTGACTGCCAGAGTCTGAATCCTGATGTTTTAGGATTTTAGGTCTGATGTTTTAGTATGTTACCTTGGGCAAAGCCCTTAGCCTCTATGAATCTCAGTTTTCTTCATTTATAAAAATAAGATGATAGTGCCTATCTCGTGGGACTTTTGTGAGGATGAAGTGAGATAATGGATGCAAAGTTACTGAGCACAGTGTCCAACACAGCAGAAGCATTACATATACATCAGCTATTACTGGCTACATTATGATAATCGGTTAGGGAGTTAGAAAGATAATCTGAAATTCAGGAGACATATCTGACTATAGATGAGTATTTGGAACTCAGTGTTCTGTAAACAGTAGTTACAGCCACGTGTGTGGGCATCTAGAGAGTGAGCATGGATACTGTGATGCCTAGTACAGTGCCTGGCAGTAGTGGTTGTATGCTCAGTAAATTTTGTTAACAGGGTCAGGGCCGGACTAGGGTGTGGTAAGCAAGGCCTATAGGGCATAAATATACTTGTACACCCCGAGAAGTGAGGACCTCTTAAATATTGTGCCCTACGTGCCTTGTTTAGTTCACTCTTGTCCCAGCGCTGGCAAGTATGTATAAAGTGAAAAAGGAAAAAGCTGAGGCTGGAGCCTGGGAGAACCTTGGACTTCTCAGGGCCATGGAGAGGAACAGGAGTTAATCAATTCAAGTGCTGGATGGATAACAGGAGTTACAGCCAAGAGGGGAACCGGAATAGAGTGATTATTATAAAAAGAGTTTCCTAAAAAGGGAGAGATCAACAATTAGAAAATATTTAGAGCAGCCAGTAAATACATAAACTCAAAATTATTCTTTAGGTCATTTTGGATCGTGACAATAGTCATTTCATTATATAAATGTGATAAAGGAAGGAAAAGAGCTACACAAAAGTTATTAAAGAGCTAAAGAGAATGAAGAAATTTAAAATGGAAGAAAGTAGGGCCAAACATGAAAGGAGTAGGGAGAAAAAGAGATAACCAGCATATTGTCTCACTGATCCTGTCAACACCTGTGAGGTAGATATTCTTATTATACTACTGTTAAACCTATTTTACATTTGACAAAGTTAAGGTTCAGAGCTTATGTGACTTGTCCAAGGTCACAGGTCTAGAGGAGGCAGATACTTGATTCAAACCTATTTCTGTCTGATCTGATTCTAAAGTCTGTTTTTTCACTCAACCTCACTGTACAGTCAGTTCTCCCTGTGAGTTCCATAGCCACAGATTCAACTAACTTGCGGATCAAAAATATTCAAGAAAAAAATGGATGGCTGCATCCCTACTGAATGTGTACAGACTTTTTTATCTTTCATTATTCCCTAAACAATACAGCATAACAACTATTTACATAGCATTTACATTGTATTAGCTATTACGAGAAACCTAGAGATGATTTAAAGTATAAAGGAGAATGTGTTTAGATTATATGCAAATAGTAAGCCATTTTTATATCAGAGATGTGAGCACCCACAGATCTTGATATTTGCAGGGGGTCTTGCCACCAATTTTCCATGGATACTGAGGAACGACTGTAAATGGATGCAGGTATGGATGCTATTTAGGATTGTCCAGGGCCAAATAAATGAGTTGCTGAGCAGAGAGGTGGGTGGAGGCTGTGAGGCATCAATATGTGGTGGCATCCATCTGCAGTTCGGTGATTTTTTCCTTTATAGTCCTTGGCTGTCTGGGAAGAGAAGGATGAAGGCAGATGGCTGCTCAGATTTAGGGACTAGGATTGCAGGATAGGCACAGCATTGCAAAGAAGTGAAGGAAACTGAGAAATTTGGCAAATGAAGAGTTGAAGAGAGGCCTGGCATGGTGGCTCACACCTGTAATCCCAGCACTTTGAGAGGCCCAGGCGGGCAGATCACTTGAGGTCAGGAGTTTGACACCAGCCTGGCCAACATAGTGAAATGGTGAAACCCTGTCTCTACTGAAAATACAAAAATTAGCTGGGCATGGTGGCGGGCACCTGTAATCCCAGCTACTCAGGAGGCTGAGGCAGGAGAATAGCTTGAACCTGGGAGATGGAGGTTGCAGTGAGCTGAGATCGCACCGCTGCACTCCAGCCTGGGCGACAGAGCAAGACTCTGTCTCAAAAAAAAAAAAAAAAAAAAAAGTTGAAGAGAAAAAGTCTAGGCTAAATTCAAAGACAAAAAGTGAGCCCAAAAGGAACCTGAAGGGCAGGGAAAAGCAGGGATGTCAAGGGACTAGAATACTCCATAAAGTGAACAGCTGCAATGAAAATAAGGGAAGAAAGTTTAGTTCATCTCCGTTGCTTTCCTTTCCTTTTTACTTTCCTTTATCTTCCTTTTTGGAGTTAATCAGGAAGTAGTCCCAAATACCCCAGAAAGTTCATCTTATAAGCCCTTCGTCCTCTTGAGATGGTATCAGATATATTGCTAGACCCTTGAAGAAAGGAACAACTCCAGCAACTTCTTGAGTCCCTGTTATTAATCTTATACATACACACACATATATGTATATACATGAAAACACACAAACACGTGTGTGTGTATACAGCCATGCATTCCTTAACAATGGGGATATATTCTGAGAAATGTGTCATTAAGCAATTTCATCATTGTGCGAACATAATAGAGTGTACTTACCTAAACCTAAATGGTATAGCTTACTACATACCTAGGTTATATTTACGTGGCCTATTGCTCCTAGGCTCCTAGGATGCAAACCTGTACAGCATGTGACTGTACTGAACACTGTAGGCAACAGCAACAGTGGTATTTGTGGATCTAAACATAGAAAAGGCACAGTGAAAATACAGTATAATAACCTTACAGGACCACTGTCATATAATGTCATCATTGACCAAATGTCATTATGCAACAAATGATTATCATATATATATGATATATATATGTGTGTATATATAAATGTATACATGTATATATATTTATGTCATTATGCAACAAATGATTATCATATATGATATATGTGTGTGTATATGTATATGTGTATATATACACGTATACATGTATATATACACATGTATACGTGTGTGTGTATATATATACACACACACACACACACATACATACACAGAAAGAGAGAAAGAGAAAGAGAGAGAGAGGAGAGAGGAAGGAGGGAGGGAAGGAGAAAGATAATTCAGATAGAGACATCAATCCTAAAGGGTTCAGGAATGTCTCTACAGACTAGGTAGATGTAGCTTAAAAAAACCACACCCTGAATTCTAGAGAGATGTTCAGATCACTGCAATTCCTATTATAACCTTATGGGACCACTGTCATATAATGTCATCATTGACCAAATGTCATTATGCAACAAATGATTATCATATATATATATATATATGATATGATATATATGATATATATGTGTGTGTGTGTGTATATAAATACACACACACACATATACAGAGAGAGAGAGAAAAAGAGAGACAGAGGAGAGAGGAAGGAGGGAGGCAAGGAGAAAGATAATTCAGATAGAGACATCAGTCCTCCAGAGTTCAGGAATGTCTCTACAGACTAGGTAGATGTAACTTAAAAAATCCACACCCTGAATTCTAGAGAGATGTTCAGATCACTGCAATTCCTATAACACTTGCCAACCAACAGTGCTGTTGATCTGAAATTGCTTTTTCAAATTAATGCAGTGGTTTTTCTTTAACATCTAGTCACAGACATTGGGGTCACATTTGCAGCTGGACCATAATTAGGCTTCTGTTCTTCAGGAGACATTTGTTCAAAGTCATTTGGGCAACCATATTCTGAAAACAGCCCAGCCAGGGTGATGGATCACCTTGCAAGGATCCGCAATGAGCTATTTTCAAGTGATGACAAAGTGTGAAGTTAACTGCTCATTTGAGAACTTTCTTTTTCATCCAAAGTAAATTCAAATACGATTAGAAATCTGACCTTTTATTACTGGAACTCTCCTAAAAGTAAAATTGAATTTTAATTCCTAAATCTCCATGTGTATACAGTACTGTGGGAACATTACAGATTTTGGCTCCATGCCCTAAAGAGAAATTGGCTTTGGGATTATTTGTATTAAAAACAAAGTCTTTCTTAAGAGATGTAAAATTTTCATGATGTTTTCTTTTTTGCTAAAACTAAAGAATTATTCTTTTACATTTCAGTTTTTCTTGATCATGAAAATGCCAACAAAATTCTGAATCGGCCAAAGAGGTATAATTCAGGGAAATTGGAAGAGTTTGTTCAAGGGAACCTTGAGAGAGAATGTATGGAAGAAAAGTGTAATTTTGAAGAAGCACGAGAAGTTTTTGAAAACACTGAAAAAACAGTGAGTATTTCCACATAATACCCTTCAGATGCAGAGCATAGAATAGAAAATCTTTAAAAAGACACTTCTCTTTACAATTTTAAAGCATCCATATATATTTATGTATTATAAATGTTATAAAAGATAGGGAATCAATACCAAAACACTTTAAATATTACCATTAATTTGTCTTCTTTTATTCTTTATAGACTGAATTTTGGAAGCAGTATGTTGGTAAGCAATTCATTTTATCCTCTAGCTAGTATATGAAACATTTGAGAATGATGTGGGTTTTTTCTCTGCATAAATAGACAATATATTAAACTTTGCCAAAGAACCCAGAAAGATCAGTCCAACCCTCTAACCCAAATTGAATGGTGATATACTACAGGGTTATGCCAGTGTGGGAACTATTGCTGGTAAATAAGTTTAATCCTCCCTAGGTCTTCACAAAGAACATTGTTCCACCCCAGGAAGGTGGAAGGAAGAGACTGAAATGATTGTGTCTTAGGACCTGATGAAAGTTTGCATTCCTCAGTAAAATCAGAGAATGCTGATTGACTTAAATGTTTATAGCTTCCAAGTCCTCCTCATTATCATGGCCTCCAAACCCCTCCATGATTGTCCTTCCCCACCCTCCCCATTACCCTTTTTGCCTCCTCTGCTACTTCTCTCCTCGCACACTGGGCTCCAGCCACCCTGATCTTCCTGCCACTTCTTGCACACTCTAGGAATGCTCCCACTTTAGAGGCTTTATCTGGCTGTTTCTCTTATCTGGCTGTTCCCAACTTCCTGTGGGCTGGCTCCCTCACCTCCTTCAGGTCTTTGCCCAAATGTTACCATCTTAATGAGGCCTACCTTCACCATCTATTAATACTTCAACCTGTCCCAGTAGCCTTACCACTCCAGACACCTGTACAGTACCCCACTCTATTTTTTAACAGAGCTTTTCACCATCTAATGTATCATATAATTTCTTATTCATACTATTTATCATTTATTTTTTCCTACTCCACTAAAATGCAAGTTTCATGTTGGCAGGGATATTCAATTGTTTTGTTTATTGATATATTCCTAGCACCTAGAACAGTATCTGGAAAAGAGGTACTCAGTAAATATTTATCAAATGAATTGACCAAAAGAAGGAAAACTCAAAACTTTCATAACAACTAATTTTAAAACTACAATAACTTAAAATTCAGCAGTAGGATTTTGAGGGAGGGTAAGTTTCAAAGAGTGACTTACCTAGGACTGTCTGCATAAATAAAAAGAAATTAATCCAGATATCAAATTCACCAACTTCCATCAACTGGAAATTCAATTCTATTTCCTACAGTTTATGTTCTAGAGATACTACTGGACACTCTTTTACTCTGGTAACTCATAATTCCTCCACTTTTGTTTTTAAATCATGAGAGAAAAATAGTTGACTCTGTTACATTGTTTTATCTAACTTTTCTTGATCTTAGAAATGAATACTACCATGCCAACTTCTACTGAGGTGCCCCCTAAAGTTAGTCCAAATAGGTCTTTGTAATCTCCATTCCGGCAGAATTTAGAACTTTGAATCACATGATTTATTTCTAAAAGTAAATCCATGACTATTTTCCCCACCAAAAAATTCCTGACAATTAAACTCCTACAATCCCTTCATTGCTCACTCCTCACCCCCAGGATCGTATTTTAAAGTTGGTCCCTTGCCTTTTGGGCCACATAGGTACGCTGTTTGCTATACCACAGGTATAGCTATCTGGAAAACATGGAGGGCATTATTCTTTCACTACTGCTTCGTCAACCAAAAAATAGAACAACAAAAACAAGAACAAAAAAGAAACAAACTCCCTGCCTCTTTTCACTTGCAGTTGAGATTCCTAACCACTACAAAATTAGCCTATGTTTCTTCTCGCACATAGTAGAAACCCAGGCTTCTCACTGCTGTGTTATTCTGTACCATCAACTCACCACATAGAGAGCCTGGTTGAAGAAGAATGATTGTAGAATCACATTACTAGCATCCGTCAAGGACTTTCCAGTTTACAAAAGGCCTATCACATTTAACCCTCACACCATCCTTGTGACCAAAGCATTATTAACTCCATTTCACAGGAGAGTAAACTGAAGCTTAGGGAAGTTAAAAGAACTGCCAAAGGTCACCTAGTTGGGGAGTCATGAAGCCCGGAAGAGAAGCCAAATTCTCTACTGCTCAACCCCTTGCTTTCACTATTACACCTCATGGCCTTCAAATTTAAATGCAGTTACTCATTAAACAGGAACCTGGTAGTCTTAAACAGGAATCTCTCACTTGGTAAGGTCTTGTCTCTTGTTGTATTTGACCCCAACTGTCTATGGCTTTGCCTGAACCCAAAGTACACACAGACACGAACCCAAAGGAGAACCAAATGTGGGATAAAATGACACTCATTTTAGCGACATGTCTCGGCAAATGAGTTCCTGTGTAGCTGGCTGAAAGCCCAGACCCTTTCAGTAAAACATCCTGAATAATTCACATTTGTTGGTCTATAATATAAAGGGCAAATGTAGCTCATTTTTAGGCCAATTCTGAACATCAATAATAATAAACCAGAGATAACAGATTTTGTTTTCATAGAATTGGAACAAATTGAAGTATCTGTGCAAAAGCATATCAGATCTAGGGGCAAAGGGGACAAGGTCTAATTTTTGCAGCAAGCAAATTTTCCAGGGAGGGACTATTTATGATAAAGGGATATTAGTCTCTTAGTCAACAGAACCTGGATACACACTTCCGACAGAGAAGAGGGAGAAAAGGCAGGAATCTACACACCACATATCAAGGAGATTTGCTCTAAAATATGACTGATAATTAGAAATTTCTCAGTTTCCCCCTTTTCCCTCATTCTTTGATTCTTCTTGTTATCTTTATCTCTTACTCCTTTGTTTCTCATGTATTGAGTCTTACAGATCAAGCTCCCATTTTTTTCTTCAGGGATATTTTTCTAGTTCAAAGTGCCTACCATCTCCCTTCTGGTTCTATTCATCATTCTCTCCCGAAGCTCCTTTAGAAGTGTGGATTAAGGCAGAGCACTAAGAAACCAGACTTAAAGGTTCCCTTCTCATTCTGACTTTTCTCCTTTTGCCTATTCCTTCCTCCTGTTTTCTTACCATCAGTGTCTTCAAAGACTTTCAAGTACACAGTAAGTGTAGAAACTTCAAGAAAGGCAGAATGAAAACATAACCAATGCATACATAAATAAAGCACACTGTGGAATCTTTTTAAATTCTGTATGATATATCGAATGCTGTCTCTCACATTACCTAGACTATTTGAAATCTAATTTATAGAACACAGACTATCTTTAAGCAGTAACAGATGCTTCTGATATCTTTTCTATTGTCTTGAACTATTACTGCATATGATACATCAAAGTTAAGTGACAATACAAGAAAGCAGATTCATTTGCTCCATGCCTAGGCTGTCAGTTCCTAAAGTGGAAACACCATATATTATCTAGCTCAGTTTGCTCTACAAGACCTGCAATAGAGCCTTGTGTGACACAGAGATAATACTTGTTGAAGCAATTAAATTTGACTTGGAATTAACTCTGCCATCATTCTACAAGGAAGGATTGAAAATCCTCACCCTGTTCTGATATAGTACATTTCTATACAAAAACGTCCTGCTCCATCTTCCCTTGCATTGCATAAACTATGTACATGCCTTCCTCAGGGCACTTTCCTAGGACAGTGTCAGCCTAAGGATCTTTGTTTGGGTGGCTTTTAGAAACTCAGGAAGACAGGAGCATCATATGCCTATAGGCAGCTGGCTTCCAGGTCAGTAGTTTTGCTCTGACCCTAAAATCAGACTCCCATCCCAATGGGTATCTACAGGGGAGGACTGGGCATTCTAAGCAGTTTATGTGCCAATTCAATTTCTTAACCTATCTCAAAGATGGAGATCAGTGTGAGTCCAATCCATGTTTAAATGGTGGCAGTTGTAAGGATGACATTAATTCCTATGAATGTTGGTGTCCATTTGGATTCGAAGGAAAGAACTGTGAATTAGGTAAGTAACTATTTTTTGACTACTCATGGTTCAAAGTTTCCCTCTGAAACAAGTTGAAACTGGAAAATGCAATATTCGTGTATCATAATTTTTCTTAAAAACGTACTTTCAACGCTCATAAACATTTCATTTATAGTTATGGTTTTCAGGATATGAGTTGGAGAAGCTATATTAAAATCAATAACAATATTTGGTAACTAATATTAAGTGATAATGATGTTCTACTCACTTATTAATCCTTAATACAACCATATGTGGTTAGTGTTATCATTATCCCCATTCTATGTAGATGAGAAAACTGCAACTCTAACATCCAAAAATTACAGAGGCACAAATGGTTTAGACAGGACTTAAACTTCAGTGTGACCAAAACCCATGCTTCTAACTACTATATTTAACACTCAGAGAAAACTGAACCCAGAAAATTGAAATCATGACTAAATTGCTATCAACGTAGGTAGTGAAAGTCAATTAAGTGCAGAACTGGAGTATGACTGGCCAATTATCCCATATATTAGGAATTCTCCACATGTACAGACCACTTCATATGCTAAATTTGTTGACAAAATTCAAAGCTCATTCCTGAATTTGACTATATTGATTACATCAAAAGTATTACATAACAACCTTAGAATCCTTGTGTACCTTTTCTTCTCAAAGCCTAGACTGTTTCATTTTTCGAGGTTTCAGTAATTGGAGCAGTAAACCCATGTCCTTTGCCTACTTGTTTATCACCTCCAGATGCAATATTAAGGGTACTGTGATTGTGAAATGCACACAGTGCTAATGAGGAATTCACTTTCTACTCTGACACTCCAGAAGAATAGAGATGCAATCCTAAGGAAGAATTTAACACCACAGGCTACCTGACTAAGGATAAAGAGTAGAAAATTAGCAGGACTCTATTAAGGCATTATAGCAATCCACCTGACAGATGAAAAAGGCATGAAATGAAATGAAATGTAGCAGCTACACTTGTCCTATTGAGATAGGAAAAAAGTCGCCTGTAATGTTGTTCAGAAATCCTTTCAGTACTAAAAAGAAATTCATTGACCATCTTCCTTTGGGCTCAAAAATTTCTTAGAAGGTAAGAAAAGGAAAAGGTGACAGGGCAAAGACATTTGAAAAGAAAGAAAAGACTGAATGAACTTGCACACCTGGCTTGGACTCCCATTCCTTTAGGTTTCCATTGTGGGGACAAACTAATGCCTGGGTTACCGTTCTTGAGAGTGTGTTAATTGATTCAACATCTCTGAAGTGCTACTTTCATCTGAAAGGTTATAATTTGAAATTCAGATTTACCTGGATAAATTTGATCTTGCTATTGTGGAAACCTCTAGAAATCCTTGGAGTAGTTACTCATTATCAGCTTAAATAATATAACCGTTGGAGCTGAGAGAATGAGTAACTCAATTAGTCTCAGTTACAACTGAAGGGCACATTGTGGTAAACTATAATTGAAAACATAAATATCTTTACCTAGTTTAAAAATAAAGATGCTTTAAAAGGAGAAAGGGAATAACCCTGAGGAATGTAAATAGAAGCACAAACTTTTACAACAGAGTTTACTACATGTGTGGCTATGTTCCACACAGCAAAAATGCTAAGTCTACAACTGACACAACTTGGATACTCTCATGTTCCCACATTTTGGTTTGGTCAGGGCTGTGCAGTTGTACTGCAGCCACCACCACTCCTGGCCTCTAAGGTATATTGATCTGACCCACCAATCTGATCAAGTTTTAGAAAAATATTTTCAGCCCAGTTAGCTCACAAACAAAATGAGAATTCCCACAAATTGCTCTTTATCTCAGACAATAGAAGAAAGCAACAGCAAAAGCATAAACAAATTACCATTTCAGTTTGTTGCTTCCAGTTAAAGACTAATTTCAACAGCTACTAGATAGCAGAGTTTATGGGGCATCTCGGCCCCAAGTCTTTTGTCGTATGTGGTCTTGAAAAAAAGAAAGGAGATTTTCATCAATACGTTTTTTTTGTCATCTTTTTCCCTTGTTCATCAGGCCCTTCACTGCGAGAGAGAGGTATAAACATTCAGGGCATGCTTTCTAGTTAAAGAATATTAATTGGCTATTGGGTCCCTTAGGTTAGAATAAAGACCTCTGTATGATGTTCCCAGCTGTACATCAAATCCAAATATCTCTCAGATAAATGAAGGTCTGTAAGAATTTGGTCATTCCTGTCTCTTCTAAAGAGTAACAGAGGCATTTTCTCAGAATAAAGCAGAATGGAAAGAAAAAAATCACAAGCATGTAAACACCTTTTTCAATTTTCCAGCATGTCACAGACACTGCTGTCTTATTTGCTACATATTTCTGAGGAGTGAAAAAAGGAACTATGTTGAGTTTAGCTGAAGCACAGCATATTTTGTGGTAAACTTGTTAAATAAAACATCTTTTGTCCAAGCTTTGGTTGTCATACCAGTGGATATATCAGTAAATATAAAGGCAGAATAAAATACAGCAGAACATACTAACATTTGTAGTAGGCATGAAGGGAATTAGAAAGTGTTTGTGTTAACATGGAGGGAGAAAAACAGATGCTTTGAGATGTTCTTCAAAAGATATTCTAGGCACTGAGACCCCCTTCAGGACCAGAGAGAGTCCATACCCACCACAGTACCTGACATATAAATGCTCAGTAATTGATAAAGGAGTCCCATTCTAACTGTTCCTTAGGCCCTGCTCTATGGAACTCTCCCCTGGAAATCCTTGTGCCATTATTTTATTTCTGGAATCTTCAGCCTTTTAGCTGAGGGCAAAAGATTGCTGATTAGGAAGCAATATTTCCCACCTCCTGCACAAAACAAGCCAAAGATCAACAGCAGCAGCAACATACTGGGCCCTAAAGGGCAATGACAAATGTGGATAATGATACAGAGTTCTGGTTACTTCTTAGCCAATGACACAGAATCACAATTGAGAAAACACAGAGTTTATTCATTCCCATTGTGCATGCCCTGGACAAACCGAGCTGCACCTTTCGTAATGTATCACAATCTCATATTGACGGAACACTTTCTACAGGTAATGTTTGATTTGGCTGAACACTTTAGCATTGCTTCGTAGCAACAAAATGACAGCTAGTAACAAAAAAAAAAAAAAGATCCAGGGATATTACCACTGTTAGTGAGGAGAAAGGCCTTTAAATTAATTAATTAATTAATAGGACCAAGTGCCATCTTTCTGGATCATGCCCTTAGTGGATTATTGGTAGCAAAGGTTAAAGCTCAAGCTGGTTCCTTTGTCCCCCCTGCCAAGAGTTGATTTGCCTCCCTTTATTTCCTGAAGTATCAGTAAGGACTAAGAGCTAATTATTACAGTTGGCTATGCTAGCACATGTAAAATAGAGTTTAAAAGTTTAGATTCGTCACTCAAAAATTCATATTCTCCAAAACCATACAGTCACTCTGTTAGCCTGTGTTCCCCCAGAAAAAAAAAAAAGTCACAAGCTTATTTATTAACATGTGCAATCCCAGGGGGCAAGAGAAAAGAACTGAAGAGTGAGGCAGAAAGGAAAAGAAAGCCAATAAGAGGATGAGTTATCAAACTACTCGTATCTAACTGCAATTGATTGCTTAACTTCCTGGGACTGTCTCCAATAAGTCAAATTGGTCTCAGGTTAGTCCACCTGAATGGGAAGAAGAGGTGAAAGAATTTGTCAGTATCTGTCTCTTATTGGTTAGAAGTTCGACTTATGGGGAATTAACTCCCTCACATTTCTTAGTTGGATATGCTTGGGTACCGAGAGGGTCATATGGCATCCATGCCTCAGCATTAACAGGGAAGCTTCAAGGCAAAAGACACCTAGTGGAGCTGTGAGCCAAGGCAATTCAAGGATACACCCATAGGAGGTCGGGTGAAATCCACCCAGAGCTAATCACCACCATGCTGGAAAAAGACACAGGTGAAGCTGAGCAGAATGAAGGTGGTGCATAGGAGGTATCTAATGCAGTCACTCATTTTCAAACTTTTCATGTTATGATTGCACTGGCCACTGAGGATTTCTATTAAAAGTGTTACTGTTGTCAAACATGCACATAAGGGGAAAGGTGTCTTACATTGTTTATATTCCTGTGCTGCTCTAGAAACAGAAATAGGCTCAAGAGCAGAGCCTGTGTTTCTTAATTCAGCAGGTCTAAGCTAACAAGTCCCGAAACATGCTACTTCCTGTTATTGGTATTGCATAGGAGAAACAAAAGGAAAGCACAGTAATTAGAAAATACAAAACAAGATGGCAGGAATCACCCAAATATATCAGGACACACAATTATTGTGAATTGGGGTTAAACTAATCTATTAATAATGACAACTTTCGGTTTGGAGTTAAAAATTTAATTGTATACTGTTAACAAAATTGATACCTAAACTAAAATTACACTGGGAGGCTAAAATGAAGGGATGTGAAAAGAACTATCAGGTAAAAACTAACAAAAAGAAACTAGCAAAGCAATCTTAATATCAGACAAAATAGAATCCAAGAGGAAAATCATTTCAAAAGACAAGAGATATTTTTTATTAATAAGGGGAATTGCATAGGAGAGTAAAGAAAATGTGGGCCACTGGAATGCTTAGCACTAATGACATATTGGTCTTTGGTCTTCAGTTACCGTACAGGACCCTATTTCATTCTTTTATGTTTGATATGTAACCACCTCAGCCAGCTTCAAGTTGCTTTTTGGCCCTAATGGACTTACTAACGCTATAATTTCCTTTTTAAAAAATGTTTTATTTTAGGTTTAGGGGTACATGTGAAGGTTACATAGATAAACATGTGTCACAGGGGTTTGTTGTACATATTATTACATGATGCAGATATTAAGCTCAGTACCCAACAGTGATCTTTTCTGCTCCTCTCCCTCATCCCACTCTCCCCTGTCAAGTAGACCCCAGTATCTGTTGTTTCCTTCTTTGTGTTTATAAGTTCTTATCACTTAGCTCCCACTTACAAGTGAGAACATGCAGTATTTGATTTTTGTTCCTATGCTAGTTTGCTAAGGATGATAGCCTCCAGCTCCATTCATATTCCCACAAAAGAAATAATCTTGTTCTTTTCTATGGCTGCATAATATTCCATGGTATATATGAACCACATTTTCTTTATCCAGTCTGCCATTGATGGGCATTTAGGTTGATTCCATGTCTGCTATCCTAACACTGTAATTTCTAAAGACTTCCAGGTTTTACTTTTATAGGTAACCTGTTAAACAGTCTAGCTCGGGATGCCAAGCAATTTCTAGAATAACTAAGCAATAGAAATTACACTTCAATTCAGAAAGGCAGTATCTACATGAGATTATGGAATTGCTGTTGCTTTTTGTGTTCACTGAAAAAAAATTAGTAAAACTGTAACTTTCAGAAAAAATGCTTGTACATATAGAAAACCCAAAGCATCTAAACAATTAAAATAAATAAATAAGTATAGAAAGGTTACTGGATACAGAGTCAACATACAAATATCAATTGCATGTCTATGTACCAGCAATGATTCAAAAATGATTTTATAATAGCATTAAAAATTAGATGCTTAGTAATAAATGTGAGAAAGGTGTGCAAGAACTCTACATAAAAAATTATGAGACACTATTGAGAAAAATTAAGGCAAACCTAAATAAATGAATAGGCAATGTCCATCAATTAAAGGATACAATATAGTATACATATCAAATATTTACTAATGGATTCAATGCAATACCAAAGTGCCCAGCAGGCTTTTTTTGGTGGGGGGAGGTCGGGCAGGATTCATAAGCTAATTCTAAAATGCATATGGAAATACAAAGACCCAAGTATAGCCAAGACAGTTTTGAGGAAGAATAAACTTGTACTACTTACACTACTAGATGTCAAGACTTATTATCAAGTTACATTTATTAAGACAGTGTGGTACTGACACAAGGATAGACAAATAGATGAGTGAAACACAATAGAGTGCTCAGAAGCACACCTGTACTTATATAGAGGCTTGATTTATGATAGAGGTGCCAGTGCAGTAGAGAAGGGAATTGTTGGTGTTTTCAATAAAAAGTGATAGGTCAATTAGATATTCATATGGCATGAAGTATAAAACAATAACATTTTATATTCATAACTTGCAGAAAGTAAAAATTTCTTAAAATACAAAAAGTGATCACCATAAAGGAAAAGATTGATAAACTGGACTATATTAAAACTAAGAACTCCTGTTCAGCAAAAGACACTACTTTGACTGAAAAGACCAGTCACAGACTGAGACAAGATATCTGCAATACAGACACCTAATAACTGAACCCCATACAGTGATGGTGGGAATTTAAGTTCGTACAATCATTTTAGAAAATTGCTTGGCAGTATCTACTAGATCTGAACATCTGATCCAGTAATTTCACTCATAATTATAAGCCAGTAAAAAGGCATGTTTATGTCACCAAAAGATATATACAAGAATGTTCATTACACTATTATACATAACAGCCAAAAACTGGAAACAAACCAAATATCCATTAACAGTAGAATGAATAAATAAAAGCTGTAATAGTAATACAATGGAATACTACACAGCAATGTATACTGCTACACAAAACATGGATTAATCTCATAGACAAAATGTTAAATGAAAGACGCAGACGAGTACATATTGTGAACTTCTGTTTATAGTTCAAGAGCTGGCAAGAACTGTTTACTGTGTTAGAAGTCCAGGTAATGGTAACCTATAAAAAGGAAAAAGGGTGGAATGATTGGGAGGGAGCATCTTCTGGGGTATTGATAATGTGCTATGTATTGGTCAGTTTAGTGTTTACATAGGCTCATTTACTTCGTGAAAACTTATACTAAAATTTTGTGTATTTTTTGAATATATGTTATACATTAATAAATAGGGTTTTTAAACCTGTAGTCTACGATTTAGTGAAAGTAGAATATCCAAACAGTTAGTTTTAAACCAATCCATTATAGTGCTACCACCATTTTTATGCCTTATTGAGAAGTTTATTTTACCTTTCTTTCCACTCTTAGTTCAAGGCTCCAAAATTTCTCTCCCCAATGTACATTGGGGGCAACATGAATGCCCCCAACGTATATTTGACCCATACACGAGTCAATATTTCCATGTACTTTTTAGAAATGCGTGTTAAATTATGCTGTTACTGTCTATTTTGCTTCTTTTAGATGTAACATGTAACATTAAGAATGGCAGATGCAAGCAGTTTTGTAAAAATACTGCTGATAACAAGGTGGTTTGCTCCTGTACCGAGGGATATCGACTTGCAGAGAACCAGAAGTCCTGTGAACCAGCAGGTCATAATCCAAATAAGAGTTTTTAAAGAAAATCTGTATCTGAGCCTTCAACATTTTAACAAACCTACATAATTTTAATTCCTACTTGAATCTGCTTCCTTTTGAAATCATAGAAAAGATCAGTAGCTTGAATTAGACCAATTAATTTTCTAGATTGCATCATATTTTAAACTATGTAATCATCTACAACCTGAATTCTTTTCTGTGTCCAATTTGTCCAATTTTTTCTCTAACATTTATATCACAAAGCAATTAATTTGTGTGATTTCTGCATATATATTTGTAATTCATCAAGTCAAATCAATGTAGTAATACTATATCATAAAATATACACAAATAATTGAGTGGATAGGCTTCTAGTACAAGGACGGTAAGTTTGAAGCATGATTCCATCTGGGCTGGCTAGTTTACTCTGAGAAAGTTATTTTTTATTGTTGGGTCTGAAGCTGAGTTTACACAATTGGTGTCAGAATGATTCCGGCAATGAACTGTTTTAAGTTCTGCTAGGCTGGTCAGCACAATCTATATGGCTGTGAACAAAGCAATGTTTCCCAGTCATATCAACCATGCCACCATTTTAACAGCTGATTAGTGTATTCAGAGCATCTCCACTCCATGTTCGTATGGCTCTTATCTAAAGATGAAAGCAGTAGACACTTTTATGTTTTGAAAAATTTAGGCTCTTCAGGGTCAATTATATTTGATAAATGAGGGGCTTTTTTTGAAGCAAACTAGATATAATTTCTTTTGCATTTCTAAAGCATAATATCTTATTAAATTGGTACATTAAATCGTGTACCATTTCTCTGTAACTGGTTCCAGTACCTATCTCAGCACTATACCAGGCAGAGGAAATTAAAGAAAGAACCAGTGCCGAGACCAGCTTGGTCAGGGAGACCCTAACCCAGTGGCACTAGAGGAATTAAAGACACGCACACAGAAATAGAGTATGGAGTGGGAAATCAGGGGTCTCACAGCCTTCAGAGCTACGAGCCCCGAACAGAGATTTACCCGCATATTTATTGACAGCAAGTTGGTCATAAGACTTACTAAAACTATTCCTTATGGGAAATAAAGGGATGGGTCTGGCTAGTTAACTGCAGCAGAAATGTGTCTTTAAGGCACAGATCACTCATGCTATTGTTTGTGGTTTAAGAACACCTTTCAGTAGTTTTCCGCCCTGGGTGGGCCAGGTGTTCCTTGCTGTCATTCTGGTAAACCTACAGCCTTCCAGCGTGGGCGTCAAGGCCATCACAAGCATGTCACAGTGCTGCAGAGATTTTGTTTATGGCCAGTTTTGGGGCCAGTTTATGGCCAGATTTGGAGGCCTATTCCCAATAAACCAGAAGGCAGGAATATATATCCTGCAACTAAAATGAAGAATCTCTAAGGCTTCGGGGCCTGCCCACTTGTCCTTCTGCCTGGTTCTTCACATATGCTGTCTCAAAGCTAGTCTACCTTGAGAGGAGCATGAATATGTGTGTGGGTGTGTGTCTGTGTGTGTATTTTAACCTTAAAAACCTAACTTCCAGTATAGACAGATGGCATAGTAGCTAAACCCTTACAAGCTCTTCTATGCTATAAAAGAGAAACAGAATTGAGAACCACCTCCAACTATTAAGTGTTATATTTGAATATAGCCTTAGCTTTAGCAGAACAAGTAGGCCAAACTTAAAATAAGCTTTTCTGCCTTTTCAACGATAATGGTCCCTTTTCTGTAGCCATTGTTGATCGTGTACATTTATACATAAGTATTTTGAACTAATTTCCTGGTTTCTCAACCACTTGCTGTCTTCACGATACTTTGTCGCAGCTGGTTGCTATAGAAATGTCTGTTACAAGGAATGTGGCTTGAAGGAAAGTGAGAAATGAAAATGAAATCTGAAGTGACTTTGTTTGACTACAAATTCCCATTCTGGTAGTCCCCAGTGTATCAATACATTATTTTTCTTCAGAAAATAAACGAACCCAAGGAAAAATGGTGGGCAGGTCCTGGTGAATATGACTGTGATAATTATATTAGCAATCTCTTTGGCTAATATTTGAAACCCAGGTAATTGAATCACAATGATCTCTCCCCAGAAAATAACGTAAAATGCACCTTGGAATCTAGAAGGCATTTTAGTCTGCAAAAGAAACCTTCCTAATGATAAGCAGCAGAAGTCCCATTTACCAAATTGGAAAGTTAAAGTTACAAAGCATCAATCTTCAGACTTCCATTCAGGGATGGCAACTGGGAGTAAGACTTTTTAGTAAAGAAACTAAACAGAAAGTCATTAGACTCTATAAAAGTCTTACCAAATTTGATTCTGGAACACCTATTCTATTTCCGTAAAGATGATGAATTCCAGAGCCAAGTGTTCTTTTCATGAAGGATTTGAAAACTGTCCATGAAAATAATGCAATCAACCTTTTAGCTTGAGATTCTATTCACTGATTAGATTTTTTTAAATACTGATAGGCCTGCTTCTCAGAAGTGACAAGGATGGGCCTCAATCTCAATTTTTGTAATACATGTTCCATTTGCCAATGAGAAATATCAGATTACTAATTTTTCTTCTGTTTTTCTAGTGCCATTTCCATGTGGAAGAGTTTCTGTTTCACAAACTTCTACACTCACCCGTGCTGAGACTGTTTTTCCTGATGTGGAATATGTAAATTCTACTGAAGCTGAAACCATTTTGGATAACATCACTCAAAGCACCCAATCATTTAATGACTTCACTCGGGTTGTTGGTGGAGAAGATGCCAAACCAGGTCAATTCCCTTGGCAGGTACTTTATACTGATGGTGTGTCAAAACTGGAACTCAGCTGGCAAGACACAGGCCAAGTGGGAGACTGAGATTATTTTACTAGACAGCCCTATTGGGATGTGAGAAGTATTTAGGTAAGTTTCAGCACTAACCAATGTGAGAAAGCCTCCAGAGATGAGCAGCTGGTGAAAGAGAGGCCCAAATCAGCTACTATACAGGTCAGGAAGAATTTGGCATTAAGGAAATGCATAGCATGATTCCAGACAGGCAACTGGTCAACGACATGAAAGTCTGGAAGAAAGGTCACAGGGTACTACTTCAGCCTCAGCCCTTGCAAAAACTGGTGAGAGTTGGAAAGTCTTTCGGCCAAGAAAAATTGGATTATTTAAAAGGGGGTAAAGAAAGGGACTCAGGGAGGAAGGATTAAGGCAAGAACTAGGTTCCAAGAAACAGCATCAGAGAGTGTCTTGGTCTACAGCTATAGTTCTCGTGGTAGCATCAGAATCACCTGGGAATATGGAAATGCAAATTCTCCTACCCCCACCCTAGACCTACCAAATCAGAATATCTAGGGGGTGGGGCCCAGCAATCTGTGTGCAAACAAGCACTACAGGTGATTTTGATGCACTTTATAGTTTGAAAACTAGGCCAGGTGCAGTGGCTTATGCCAGTAATCCCAGCACTTTGGGAGACTGAGACGGGAGAATCGCTTAAGCCCAGGAGTTTGAGACCAGCCTGGGCAACATGGCGAAACTCCATCTCTATAAAAAAAAATATATATATGTAAAAATTAGGTAGGTGTGATGACTCCCACCTGTGCTCCCAGCTATTTAGGAGGCTGAGGTGGGAGAATCACCTGATCCTGGAAAGTTGAGGCTGCAGTCAAACGTGATCACACCACAGCACTTCAGCCTGGGTGACAGAGTAAGACCCTATCTCAAAAAACGGAAAAAGAAAAACACTGGCCCAAAGGAAATGAACTTGTTACAGAAGCCAGGGTTCAAAACACCAAATGATGGACTTGTTGTACCTAGTCCTTCCAGTGTGCTCTGCAGACATTTCTCCAAGTGTGGTCTGCAAACAACCTACATATGTAGAATTACCTATGCACATTTTTCATTTAACAACCATGAGCTACATTTGTAGCAAAATCTGGGTTGTAACTTAGCCTACAGCTAAAGCCTAAGAGATTCCATCTGTGAGAAGGAATAACCCACCTCTTTGGCCCTACTCCCCAGGCAGGAAGCCAGGATGGTCCTTATATAAAGTTGTGCTGTCCAATAGGTAACTACTAGCCATATATGGCTATTTAAAGTTAAATTACCTACAATTAAGTGAAATTAAAAATTCAGTTCCTCAATTGCACCTGCCAAATTTTAAGTGCATAACAGCCACATGCGGGTACTAACTACTGTATTGCAGAGTGCAAGTGGAGACAGAACATGGTATTACTGCGGAAATTTCTATTGGATAGCACTTATAATCGTTTAGTCTAATTTTAAACTCCCTAGTTGCCACAGTCATGATTTGGTAGTAATTTCACGGATTTCTCTACTGAGGTTTGAATCTCTGCCATTAGAGACTGATAACTTTAAAGACTGCAATGATCAAACTGGTAACAATTTAAGCCAGAATCAGGTAAATCTCCTGAGTTTTAACAGCACTGGAATTTTTCTGGGACTAGCTGTGTATCTATCCAGGATTCTTGAGAATGCCTGCCATTTTCCAACATAATGGATGTAAGATATTACACATATACCTGGGGATGGGGCAGTAGGTATAACTGCACAAGCATTGTGGAGAATGGTATCAAAGAGTGGCAGAACATCACAAGCAAGGTTTTCCCTTTCTTTTACCTTTGCTTTTTAAAAAGACAATATTTGCTGGACCTGATCTTATAGACCATAAATGGGACACTGTACGTTCCTTTTTACCTCCTCTGTTTCTACTTAAATGCATCCTATAAGGGCTGCTTCCCTTACCCACCATAACCCCTTCCTTCACTCATCCATATCTTTGCTCTTCTTCACAATTCTGTAATATTGACCTTCTTTATGAACCTTTCCTGGAACAACCCCTCTTGAGTGCAAGCACTCTTATTATGCCTTCAATGTATTTAATATCCATGTATCTAATTCTAATTTTGTCATTTGCGTTCTCATGTATTTTCATTCATTAGGTGTCCAACTTCCATGGATAACATGGTTACAAAAAAAGATCCTACTTTATGACAATTATCTTCCTTGGGTTTGTGAGACATAGAACAGTGCTTACAGTGGGGGACCCAAGAACCCCGGAAAATATATTAGCTAAGAAGATAACTTCCGTTTTTAAAAGTCCAAGATTAAAAAAAAAAAAATGTATGCTTTGTGAGTTTAGCATTGTCTCCTTGTCATTCCAGAAATGAAATGGCAAATACATTTAAATCAGAACTAAAAAGGGGAACAGGGTATAAAGGCTCAGTTTAGTCACATAATTTCACTTTCTCACCCACCCTCTTTAAACCAGATGTTTGCCAATGTGTTAACAATGCAGATCTTTCCTGAAAGAAAGTTTAGTAACTCAAGCAGACACTTTATTTTCTTTTCAAGCAGAAAAGACTATGAGATGGTGGTTGTGGCTGTTCTGGGAGGGAGAAGATATAAATGATACACATCATTTCAAATTATGTCATGACCTTCTCACTGCACACTTATAGTTACTGTCCCTGTTGTCTTTTTGCTCTCAAGCCTAGCTAAGATCATTTGGAATGTTCAAGATCACTCATACATGCATGTGCACACATGCACGTGCACATAGGTTCACTCCCTATTTCATCCATATGAACTAAGATTACTGACCTGGACAGATTCAAAGCACTAACTTTTATTCTCTTCCAAAGGCAAGAAGCTGAGCTACTTTCCAGAATAGTTGTGAAAGACCCTGTCATACTTCTGCATTGCTTCCTCCACACCACCTCCATCTAGTTCCTTATGAAAGGTTACTGGTTTTCAAAAATACGAGATAAATTGAGTGTATAAAAGTCATTTCTAGACAAAATGAAACAAACCAGAATCTCTCCTCATTTGTGGATGGGCCACCTCCACCATGTCATGGTTAATCTGCAGGAGGAAATACTAGATTTGATTGCAGATCAGACTGCAGCAAACCTGCTGTGACTAAGGCATCAAGAGAAAGCAAGCAACAGCTGGGGCTTCAGTGGTGAAAACATTATATATCTAGCTTTGAAATATGAAATACTATTTAGCAGTGTCACCTAGAAAAGAGTGTTTCAAAATGCTGATGCTTCATAAGAACCTTTCTCTTCAGAGTGGTTTCTTTTATCTTTCAAATTAGCCAGGGTGAGAAATAAAGCGATCACTTGGTGAAGAAATCTCACAAAGAACAACATGGTTCACTTTCATCTTGAGTAACGAACAGACTGAACAAACTAGAAATGTTTAGTCTGTTAAAGAAAAGGTGAGCTGTTTGCAAGAGCCACAAGGGAAAAGGGAAGACAGCTTCTTTGTGGACTTAAGGGTGAAAGTTGCAAGCGGGCAGGAAGATTCTGACCTCCATTAAGAAAGCCCTTCCCAACCAACAACCACTGGGTTGGTTGCGTAGGTTGGGCAGCGTTAGGAGCAAATGTTGATTGAACAAATGTTTGTCGGAATTGTTGACTTAAAGAGCTGTTCTGTCACTGGGGACAGGAGCGGCTGGATAGCCCCATTCAGGGAGAGGGCATTTGTTCACCTGGCGAGAGATCAGAGCAGGCTAAGGGACCGCTGGGATCCTGTCCGGCTTTGAGACCCTACAGAGCCATGTTCACCTAGCACGTATCCCGTCTGCGGTCGCGCTCCTTCTTACCTTATTCCAGGGCTTTCACCTCAGCTTGCCAGGCTGGAGCCAAGGGCCAACGCAGCCGCGCCTTGCTCGCGACGGTAGCTTCCCAGGAGCCCCCTATGGTTCCGGAACGGCGCTGCCGGCCCCATTCTCTTTGCTACCTCCTAAAGCCAAAGGCACTGGCGGGCCGGGCCAACTTCTAAAGTCGCGCGAGATTAGAAGGTCTAAGATAGGAACCGCGTGAGGCCAATGGAAGGAGGTACTTCAGTTTCCCTCCAGATGCCCAGCGATGGGCTCAGAGCTCCTTGAGAACTCGGGAAAGGAAGCAGGGTCTCTGAAGAAATACTTCAGGAGTAGAAAGAGGAAGCTAGAGGGTTAAATGCACTACACAGGAACAGAAATGAGTTTTTCTTAGAGTAAGTATATGTCTAGAGGTGTAGTAAGCTAAAACAAGTCTTGAATTGCATACCGCTACGTAGGGAAAAAATGAAAGCCTTTGAACATTAGTGAAAAAAGGGAAACTGTAACGCCTGTATTACTAGATAGCTTTCATCAACAACTCAAAAGCGAGAGATTTGAAGAAGCAACAAAGCTTTAATTTGGTTTGGATCCCATGGCCATGACCCTGCCAGCCGACAATTCTAGGCATGCGCAAACTGGCCCCCAAAATTCCTCCCACATTTCCAAAGAACTATTTGGCCCTTTATGTGAAGTACCTGGTTTTTCCATTTTCTGTTTTACCATAGGCCTCAGTTCGGTGTGTGGCATACAGTCTTCAAATATTTAACAATTTGAAGATGATTCTATCAGATTAAAAAAAAAGAATACAATGGAAGCCAAGTGATTAAGCTTTCCTTGTGCTCATATTAAGTTGTAGCATATGCATTTACCGATGGTTAACCGTATTAACCTACAGAAAATGTCCAGGGAAACGGTCTGTTTCTTATTCTATTTTTGACCTAAAAAAAAAATCTTTAAAATGTCTTAGCAGTTTCCCCTGTCTCCACTTCCCTCAGCTTTGGTCTGAAGCTACCCTGTACAGCTAGCTACAGAGATTCAATCCTTTCTGTTGGATTAGGACACATCCCAGTGGCAGATAGCATGCAAAGTTATTATATGTATGAATCAGAACTTGTTTTTCCTTGGGGCCAGGATGTTGCACTAAGGTCTTAAGACTATAGCAATATCTTCACTTGAAAAAGGTAGCCCTCTATTATTCCTATCTCAGATGATAAAAATTCAATTAAGAGGAATAAGAACGTGACATATGTAACCTCACCTGGCTCTACAAAGCTAATCTGGACAGACATTTAAACAATTATCCTCTAAGATTATTTGATGAAATGCACTTCAATGACTAGCTAACCATTAAAAACCAAAGTGAGCATCCCATCTGTTCCCAGCCAAATGACCTAGAGCAAAGGACTAGGCAAACCACATCTGTGGGCATAGCAAGCTGTACATCACAGACAAATGAATTTGCTTTGTATATGAGTGAGAGCAAACACTCTTTATTGTAAAGCTTGGGTGGGTAGGTAGGGAGAATAATGGTTTTGCTGAAATCACAGGGAATGGTTATGATGGAGTTAAAGGTCAGGAAGAGAACAAAAGGGTAAGAGCTGTTCTGGGCTGGCATCATCAATGAAGAGCACAAATTCAGATGTGAATGTATATTTTGTAGAAGCATGTGTGTGGTTGGTGTGTGTATATATGTGTGTCTGAAAGAGGGAAAACAGGCTCCCATTAGACTATGACTAACAAAAATGTTTGACAGATTATAACTCAGATGCCTTACTCAGAGCATATGCCTTCCCATTTTCCCCATTATTCCCCAACATGATGTCTTAAAAAGTTCTTAAAAAGAACTTTTCCTTGACTGAGCAGACATCTCATACCCCAAATAGCTAATATTTTGATGGCTATGATCCTGAATGACCAAACATTCCAAAACCAAATAGTTTGTAATATCTTTAAATGCAAATATATTTTAGGCCTTTTCCTTGGCAAGGATGTTTGGTCAGGGGTTGGCAAAAATAATGCTCTTCAGACTTAAAAGAACACAACCGTATTTCTTAGCCATCCACCAGAAAGTAGTAGAAGCTCCAGGAAACAAGTCTTTGTCAGCTACATCATAATCTCTCTGCCCAGGGCCTATGGATGTCATTCATCCTGGCCTAACTAGCCTACTGGGCTGAGAGATGTTCAATTTCCCCACTAATACACTAGCCAGAGGAGAAGCACCGTGATATCATTGCATGTTAATTCTTAATTCCAATTGCTTAAACAGATATGTTCAGTTGTAACTATCATGACCAGTATATAACAGTGTTGGCCAAGTTTTATTGATGCTGAAAATCAATTGGAGTTACAGCCAGACACATGGTCTTATGACCGGCGTACTTACACAGGGCTTTGCACTCAGACAGATCATGCATCTGGGGTTTACTGCTTTGCATTTTTGTTTTGTAACTGAAGTCTGATGAGCCAGCCAGAGCATGGGCTACCTAGGGACCTGAAACCCTGCAACCCCACTTCTCACCACCTCCCAGGGTGATTTCTCGACCCCCCACTCCCCTACCACCTGGTGCCTTAGCCAGCCCTGGCTCTCCCTCCAAACACCTGCCCAATGACCACTGCCACCCCATGGTGCCCAGACATACTCTCCCTCCTCATCCCTACCCAGCTGCCACTGCCACTCCTCTCCCCCGGTGGGGACATGGGCATAGGTACAGGGAGAGTTAAGGTTGGTCAGGTGCACATGCCCTATGCTGTCTTGGAAGGTTGCTTGGCCATGTGGCATCTCTGGACCAAGAATGTGCCACAGCACATTTGGAGGCTGAAAGGTGGGGGCACACCCCTTGTCTACCTCCATTTCAGGCATGGAACACATCCTGGCATGAAAGTTGAGTCCCTTGGGAATCATGTCTCCACCTTGATTGGCACAGTAGGCCAATGACAAGGGAAGATTAACACACCCTCCCCTGCTGGGACCCAGCATCCTGTGGCTGGCAGGCAGGGGATCCTAAGGACATATGGGTGTTAAATTGTAGGGTGCACTTCCTGGACACCTTTGAGGGTCTGCACTGCCCCAGCAAATATCCCCATGCTAGAGGGAGCAAAATATTAAATGGCGAATTTAAAAAATGTAACATGATGGGTTGCAAAAGAGACTACAGAGGAAAGAAAAAAGTTTTGTATTTTAGCGTCTTCAATGGCACCTTTCTTCCTAGCTTTTGAACAAGGAGCGCCACATTTTTATTTCTCACTGAGCCCCACAAAGTATGTAGCCATTCCTGCTTGGAGTGAAGACTTTTAAAACATAAAGATTATCAAGTCTTGGAAATTCTGATTCAGTAGATATATAACAGGTCTCTAACTTAATTATGTAAAGAATTCTGGAGGGCTTCATTTTACCCAGTCCCACCCACCAAATATTCTGGTAAATTAAGCTTGGATTAGCCCCCAGATCTGCATTTTGTAAGGATGATTTTATAAGGATGATTAGCCCTCAGATGATTCTACGGCAACTGGTCCACAGACCATGCCTGGACTGAAATTGGGTGCTTAGGAGCACAAATTCTGGAGCCGGCCAGACTTGAGTTTGCTTCCTAGCTTTACCAACTGACCTCAGGGGAGTTAGCGTTTCTCTCTAAACTTTAGTTCATGCATCTATAAATATATTAATATCACATCATAAGGATATTATGTTGTATTAAATGTCTATAAACCCCACAATGATTAACCCAAAGTAAACCCTCAAATAAATGTTCAAAAAAATTAGGAAAATTGTTAAGTCTGGGTTGTATGCACACTGATGTTTGTTATATTATGTAGTTTTTTCTGTATTTTTACAACATTTCAGAATAAAAAGCAACAGCTAGGAGAAGAGGGAGATGGCCAGGCGCAGTGGCTCATGCCTCCCAGCGCTTTGGGAGGCCAAGGCGGGCGAATCACGAGGTCAAGAGATCGAGACCATCCTGGCCAACATGGTGAAACCCCGTCTCTACTAAAAATACAAAAATTAACTGGGCGTGGTGGCATGCACCTGTAGTCCCAGCTACTCGGGAGACTGAGGCAGGAGAATTGCTTGAACCTGGGAGGCAGAGGTTGCAGTAAGCTGAGATCTCATCACTGCACTCCAGCCTGGTGACAGAATGAGACTCCGTCTAAAAAAAAAAAAAAAAAAGATAAGAGCAGGAGAGCCAGAGTATGAAAAAGGAAGTCAGAGCCCTTTAATGACTCAGCCCTTAGGTCTCCAGGTAGGAGGCTAGTGCTTCAGTGTCCAGGACACAGTAGGCGTTCTGTAAATTAAATTCAGGACAAAAAGAACATGCCCCAAGGACCATCTGATATCCACTTAAAGTGATGGACCACCTCCTTTCCCTTGTTTATGAATGGGTTTATGCCTAAGACTGCGTGCACTTTAATACAAGGGCAGTCGTTCAGAACTAGTCAGCGCCTGAAAAGGATTTACCAAATGTTGAGTGTGCCCTCTAGTGTTCACACTTCCCAGCTTTCTTCCTGTAAAGGTGGATCAAGGCACTTGCTTACAACTGGAACTGAAATCCTCCAAGTCGATCTAGACATTGAGATGGAGAAAATATTCATTGTCCACTGTAATTATGCAACGAATATCCAGCTGAAATAATGAACTGGCCTCTTATCTAACAATACCCAGGCTCAATGCGTCACTCCTTTGTCCACTTTGCCCAAAATTCAACCACAGCTAAGTTGACATTTTAGGACAAAGGCAGCTTACCATCCAGCCAGAGGGGAGTAGAGTATGGTTAAGAGAGAGTGGAAAGAATGAATGGGCCCTGCTATTCCTCACTGCCTGCATGGCTATAAGCACAGTCCTTATGGAGGCCTTAGGTCTTGTTTCATAATATTCCAGTTTGGAAAGGGTTTGAAAAGACCTCCTAGAAAAATCAGTAGTTTTTCTTTTTCAAGTAACATGTAGCAAAAAAATTTCATCATGTAGGCACAGGGAACACCCTAATAACTATTAATCTCAAGGAGTCAAGTCAGTGTGTTTCCTACTGTACCTGCTGTATCCCCATGAAGCAAATTTTGCCATCAGAGAAACTGACTCATGGGGAAAAATATCCAAGAACCTCAAATCACCAAAAGAAGCCATTTCTCAGATCTGCCTCAGCTTAAGCTTCCTTGTCTCTGTGTGTTGCTTTCAATGCAGTTACATAAATGGCTTTTTTGTTTATGCACCGGAAACACTAATTCATCTGCAAAGCTCACATTTCCAGAAACTCCATTTCTGCCAGCACCTAGAAGCCAATATTTTGCCTATTCCTGTAACCAGCACGCATATTTATTTTTTTCTAGATCAAATATATTATGCAGTAAGAGTCTTAATTTTGTTTTCACAGGTCGTTTTGAATGGTAAAGTTGATGCATTCTGTGGAGGCTCTATCGTTAATGAAAAATGGGTTGTAACTGCTGCCCACTGTGTTGAAACTGATGCTAAAATTACAGTTGTCGCAGGTAAATAAAGAATAATAATCTGCAGCACCACTAGCTCTTTAATATGATTTGTACACCATATTTTACTAAGGTCTAATAAAATTGTTGCTGAATAAATTGGGCTAAAGGCAGAAGGGTCATAATTTCAGAACCCAAGTTGCACCATCCTCCAACCCTCCATAGTTCTTTTGATGTACCCATATTATCACTCCTTTCAGTGAGGTACAATTAGTTATTGATGTAGTCATTTCCCTACCAGAAAGTCTTCCCAAAAACCAGTATCATGTCACTGATCCTTTTGTCTCTGGTGCTTGGCACAACCTGTAGCAGGTTCTTAGAAAACAAACATTTGAATTAATGGCCAAATGAATTTGTGCTCAAAAAAGGGGTCAGAATACTTGAAATTTGGAAAATCTAGGATAATTCATGACTAGTGGTTTCATTATCATCAATGAAAAGCTTATAACAGCATGAGTGAACAGAACCATCTCTATGATAGTCCTGAATGGCTTTTTGGTCTGAAAAATATGCATTGGTTCTCATTACATTTAACCAAAATTATCACAATAGAAGAATGAGATCTCTGACATTGCCAATTAGGTCAGTGATCCCGAGTAGACCCTTAGAAAATCTGTGTATGTGAAATACTGTTTGTGACTTAAAATGAAATTTATTTTTAATAGGTGAACATAACATTGAGGAGACAGAACATACAGAGCAAAAGCGAAATGTGATTCGAATTATTCCTCATCACAACTACAATGCAACTATTAATAAGTACAACCATGACATTGCCCTTCTGGAACTGGATGAACCCTTAGTGCTAAACAGCTATGTTACACCTATTTGCATTGCTGACAAGGAATACACGAACATCTTCCTCAAATTTGGATCTGGCTATGTGAGTGGCTGGGGAAGAGTCTTCAACAAAGGAAGATCAGCTTCAGTTCTTCAGTACCTTAGAGTTCCACTTGTTGACCGAGCCACATGTCTTCGATCTACAAAGTTCACCATCTATAACAACATGTTCTGTGCTGGCTTCCATGAAGGAGGTAGAGATTCATGTCAAGGAGATAGTGGGGGACCCCATGTTACTGAAGTGGAAGGGACCAGTTTCTTAACTGGAATTATTAGCTGGGGTGAAGAGTGTGCAATGAAAGGCAAATATGGAATATATACCAAGGTATCCCGGTATGTCAACTGGATTAAGGAAAAAACAAAGCTCACTTAATGAAAGATGGATTTCCAAGGTTAATTGATTGGCACTGAAAATTAACAGGGCCTCTCACTAATCATTTTCCCATCTCATTATATTTGAATATATACATTCTATGATTATTGCTTTTTCTCTTTACAGGGAAAATTTCATGTTTTACCTGAGCAAATTGATTAGAAAATGGAATCACTAGAGGAATATAATGTGCTAGGAAATTATAGCCATTTCTAAGGGCCCAGCCCTTGACAAAATTGTGAAGTGAAATTCTCCACTCTGTCCCTCAGATACTCTGGTTCTCCACTATAGCAACTAACTCATCTGATTTTCCCTCCTTAGCAGATTCCATCTTCCCGATCTTCTTTGCTTCTCCAACCAAAACATCAATGTTTATTAGTTCTGTATACAGTACAGCATCTTTGGTCTACTCTATCACAAGACCAGTACCACACTCATGAAGAAAGAACACAGGAGTAGCTGAGAGGCTAAAACTCATCAAATACACTACTCCTTTTCCTCTATCCTATTCCTGAATCTTTTACCTTTTTCAAATCCCAATCCCCAAAGCAGTTTTTATCTTTCTTACTCCCTCTCTCCCTTTTACCCTCCACAGTCATTAAAGGAGAGATGGGGAGCATCATTCTGTTATACTTCTGTACGCAGTTATACATGTCTATCAAACCCAGACTTGCTTTCATAGTGGAGACTTGCTTTTCAGAACATAGGGATGAAGCAACGTGCCTGAAAATTTGGGGGGAAAAGTTTCTTTCAGAGAGTTATTATATATATATATACACACACACACACACACACACACACACACACATATAATGGAAGCAATAAGTCATTCTAAGAGCTTGTATGGTTATGGAAAAAAAGCTGACATTGACGCAGATATATTGTACTCTTTCTAAAAATTAATAATAATAATGCTAACAGAAAGAAGAGAACAGCTCATTTGCAGTCTACAACTAGTAGAGACTTTGAGGAAGAATTCAACAGCGTGTCTTCAGCAGTGTTCAGAGTCAAGAAAGAAGTTGAAGTTGCCTAGACCAGAGGACAAAAGTAACATGTCTCCTTTAACTGGCATGCCCCTGAAGTGGAGAAGGGTGCAGCAGGCTCGAAGACATAAGTCATTCCAATCAGCCAACTAAGTTGTCCTTTTCTGGTTTCATGTTCACCGTGGAACATTTTGATTATAGTTAATCCTTCTATCTTGAATTTTCTAGAGAGTTGCTGACCAACAGACGTATGTTTCCCTTCGTGAATTAATAAACTGGTGTTCTGGTTCATACCTTGGCTTTTTGTGAATCCCATTGATGTGATTCAGCCACCCTGTATTTGATGATGCATAGGACTACTGACAAAATCACTTCGACCCCGCCAAGCTGCTGCCTTCTCTTGCCCCCCCCTCATCCCCAGCCAGGCCTCACTCTTGCTAATTCCTTTAGTTCTTTTAGTCAATATATTTTTGTCTTCGCATATAAGTATAAATAAACATATTTTTAAATTTCTTGGCTTGGTCCAGTGGCTCATGCCTATAATCCCAGCACTTTGGAAGGCCAAGGTGGGTGGATCACCTGAGGTCAGGAGTTTCAGGCCAGCCTGGCCAACACGGTGAAACCCTGTATCTACTAAAAATAGAACAATTAGCTGGGCGTGGTAATTTGTGCCTGTAATCCCAGCTACTGGGGAGGCCAAGGCAGGAGAATCACTTGAGCCTGGGGAGCAGGGGGTGGGGGAGGTTGCAGTGAGCCGAGATCGCACCAGTGCACTCCTTCCTGGGTGACAGAGTGAGATTCTGTCTCAGAAATAAAATAATTAATTAAATAAATAAATACATTTCTTGAGGCGTTTCTTGTTAAATCATTCATGGAGAGGTATCCCAAATACTACATTCAACAAAACACTCTGAAAAATGTTTTCAAATGCAATATAACATAGCAGAGATTTGATGCTCTGTTATCCAGCTTTCATATAAGGCAGTGTGAGCTGTGTTCCAGAGAGGAAAGTGGTCTGAATCCACCTGAGACAGAATTGGGTCTAACTAGCTGTGAGTATGGCCTTCAATAAATCACTCTCCATTTGGAAATTCGATTTCTCCACTTGTATAATGGAAGAGTTTGACAGGATGCTCTCCAAAATCCCTTGCAATTTTGTTAGTCTGTGATTTTATGTTTTTATTTTTATGTCTTCATTCAACAAATATTCAAGGAGTAATTGTTGTGTGCCAAATACCAACAGTGTTCATTAAATTGCAATTCAGATTTTATATATATAGTTATAATAATGTATAATGTATATACATTGCTTTGTGAGTGCCTGTTACACTACTAGACAGTAGTTGCTCAATAATTGTTAGCTGAATCCGAATTCATGTTTATCCCAGAGTAGCAATTAGTCTTGTATTGAGTATCATGAAAGAAGGCCATACTTAAATAAGAATAATGCCTGGAGTTTAGATTTTATGAACAAATGAAAGGAAATTGGTTCTGCTTTTGTTGACTAAAGGAGGGGAAGAGAGAAGAGACACTATAATTGTCTGCCTCAGATTTAAGGATGATGCTAATTCATGCATTAAACATGTTACTTCAAATTTGAATGACCAAAGGTCTGTAGCCTCAGCACTTCAAAATTGGTAAAAGTAAGATGCTCTGGCCTTGTTTCCATAGAGACCACCCCTTACAAAGGCACCAGTGGGAAACTGGCCTCAGGACTCCTGTGATTGGTCTTCTCTGTGGTAGAGAAAGGAGCTCCTGGACCCATAAATCTCTAAGCTACAGTTCTTTTGGTCATGGGCTCAAAAATGATTGAATTCATCATGAGCCACCTGTGGCATATTGCCACCACTAAACATGTGGGGCCTTTAAGCTCACTAAGAGCCAATGTCCTCGGAGACAGCCCTGACTGGATTCTACCTAGGGCATTTGCAATTGCCATATAAGAATCATAAGTGCTTTCAAAATCACTGTAGCTAATTTGCCTACATAGACTAAAACATGCTGCCATTATATTGGAAGTGACAGATTAAAATAGAACTCTTACCAAGTGAAGGAAAGTGTGCTAAGATAGTGCAGTCATTTTAACTTTCTGTTTAAGTATGATTGTTTTTAGTTCTTTTGAATATTTAGTTGTTTTATAGTGACAGGAATGAAGTACTGTCCAATTTTCTCCCCCAAGGAAAAAAGAAAAGGTGTTCTTCCTTACTTAACTGAACCAAAACAGACTAGTTTACAAAATTGCCTAATTAGAATTGCTAAACACATTCCAAATGCTTACAGTCTAATCCAGGAATGTCAGAGCTGCAAGGGCCCTTAAACACTGTCTAATCCACTCCACTCATTTAGCAGATGAGGAGATTGAGGCCAACATAAGGCCAGGCCCAAGATAACACAATGACAGCCAGGACTAGAGCTCAAGTCTCCCACCCTGCACTTTGAAATAATAATGCTTTCAACTGGGGTGCATTAACTCTACTGTCTATATTTTTAGGGCAGCTGGGGCATTCTGCATTGGTGGTAATCCTCTCAACAACCCTGGGACTGAAAAACTGCCTGGAATTCTTACTATCAATTCTCTAATTGACCAAAAGGTGACAAAATCAAGAAACCAATAGGTAGCTTGGAAAGCAAAGTGGCAGTCAGATAACAAACTGGAGCTTCCACCCCTGGCTCATAGCAGGTACTCAGTAAATACATGTAGAATGAATGTGTGGTGCTAGTGTCTGGCGTTTAGCCCAGCTGTGAGCACTGGGCCTTCCAGATGTGACATTTGACTACTATAGCACATTCAACAGTGTCATCTGGCAGACAGTCATTCCAGCAACAATTCACCTTTATTCACTGCAACTGTGCTGGGGAAGACGTGTGCACATGGAGGTAGCAGGTTACTCCAGAAGCTGTTGTTTGAGGGTTGAAGGCATGCTTCAAAGGCCCACCGAAGGTGAGATTCTAACAATGCATTGCACCTGCGGATGATTGGGACCCAGATTACAGCTGCTGAAAGGCCTGTCTGAGTAAAGCAATCAGGAATCAGAGCTCTTTCTGAATCTGAGGCTTATGCCATCTAAAAAATCTCAGGGTTAAAGCCATAAAAATCAACATGTTCTGTAAACTATGGAAACTATTGAAAGAATCACAGCAGGCAAAGGACTGTGGGACCCCTGCTCTCTTCAATCAATCCAGGCCCACAAATCACTTTACTCATTTTTTCCTATAGTAGTTTTGAGGCAAATCTTTTTCATCCTGACTTTGGGGCTATGGACTGCCTTGAGAGTTCTGAGTTAATCTTGACTTCTGATATAGGTATCAAAAGGGAAGAAGAGCAGACAGATCTTTTCTTGCATATGTGGACAAAGAGACAAAGACTTCTGGTAGAAGGCAAAGACATTTTCTCCATGCCTTCACAGAATTATTTCAAACTCCTGGCCAGGTCATAGGAGAGCTATCCTTCTATTCCCTTGGTTAAGAGAAAGCTGGAAATAGAAACAGGAATATTCCAGGCCAGGCATGATGGCTCACACCTGTAATCCCAACACTGGGAGGCCGAGGCGGGCAGATCACTTGAGGTCAGGAGTTCAAGATTAGCCTGGCGAACATGGTGAAACCCATCTTTACTAAAAATACAGAAATCAGCCAGGCGTGGTGGTGCACGCTTGTAATCCCAGCTACTCAGGAGGCTGAGGCACAAGAATCACTTGAACCCGGGAGGCAGAGGTTGCAGTGAGCCAAGATCATGCCACTGCACTCACATCTGGGTGACAGTGAGAAAGAGAGAAAGGGAGAAAGGGAGAAAGAGAGAAGGAAGGAAGGAAGGAAGGAAGGAAGGAAGGAAGGAAGGAAGGAAGGAAGGAAATGATTCCAAAGACTTTCTTTCAGTTGCTTCATTGTAATGTTAAATGAGATCCTAATTTATAAAAATTTACCACCATAGTAAATCTCCCTGATACCATCACTCTTAAACCTTTAGAAATGCTAGAGTATCTAGCTTCTCTAGATCAATAACCACAAAGAGGCTTAAGTGCTGACCTCATAAAAATAAAGAGTTCCCATGATTTACACATTACGTGCTTTCGTGAATATCTATGTATAAAAGCCTATTTTCCTCTTGGACTGTATTACAAAAATAAGTATGCATTTTCATAAGATTCAAACCCAGCTCTAAATGTAAGACGCTGAATTAAGAATGTAGCAATGTATGAATGAAAAGGAAGGAAAAAAGCCATTGCTAACCACAACTCTGTGCAAAACTCCCCGTCATCTAACGTAGGAATAAGATATTTATCTTGGCTTATCTAGAAGATGGCCGAAGAGGAAGAGCTCCAGCCTCCCGCTCCCAGCATGAGTGACACGGAAGACGGGTGATTTCTGCGTTTTCAACTGAGGTACCGGGTTCATCTCACTGGGTGGTGTCGGACAGTTGGCGCTGGTCCGCGGGTGCAGCCCAACCAGCGAGAGCTGAAGCAGGGCAAGGCATCGCCTCACCTGGGAAGTGCAAGGGGGAAGGGAATTCCTTTTCCTAGCCAAAGGAAATTGAGACACACAACACCTGGAAAATCGGGTAACTCGCACCCTAATATTGCGCTTTACCAACGGTCTTAGCAAAGGGCACACCAGGATATTATATCCCACACCTGGCCCAGAGGGTCCCACGCCCACGGAGCCTCACTCATTGCTAGCACAGCAGTCTGAGATCTAACTGCAAGGTGGCAGCGAGGCTACAAAAGCCAAAATTGACAAATGGGATCTAATTAAACTAAAGAGCTTCTGCACAGCAAAAGAAACTACCATCAGAGTGAACAGGCAACCTACAGAATGGGAGAAAATTTTTGCAATCTACTCATCTGACAAAGGACTAATATTCAGAACCTATAAAGAGCTCAATCAAATTTACAAGAAAAAACCAAACAACCCCATCAAAAAGTGGGCAAAGGATATGAACAGACACTTCTCAAAAGAAGACATTCATACAGCCAACAGACACATGAAAAAATGCTCATCATCACTGGCCATCAGAGAAATGCAAATCAAAACCGCAATGAGATACCATCTCACAACAGTTAGAATGGCAATTATTAAAAAGTCAGGAAACAACAGGTGCTGGAGAGGATGTGGAGAAATAGGAACACGTTTACACTGTTGGTGGGAGTGTAAACTAGTTCAACCATTGTGGAAAACAGTGTGGCGATTCCTCAAGGATCTAGAACCAGAAATACCATTTGACCCGGCCATCCCATTACTGGGGATATACCCAAAGGATTATAAGTCATGCTGCTATAAAGACATATGCACATGTATGTTTATTGCGGCACTATTCACAATAGCAAAGACTTGGAATCAACCTAAATGTCCATCAGTGACAGACTGGATTAAGAAAATGTGGCACATATACACCATGGAATACTATGCAGCCATAAAGAAGGATGAGTTCGTGTCCTTTGTAGGGACATGGATGCAGCTGGAAACCATCATTCTCAGCAAACTATTGCAAGAACAGAAAACCAAATACCGTGTGTTCTCACTCATAGGTGGGAATTGAACAATGAGATCACTTGGACACAGGAAGGGGAACATCACACACCGGGTCCTATTGTGGCGAGGGGGGAGGGAGGAGGGATAGCATTAGGAGATATACCTAATGTAAATGACGAGTTAATGGGTGCAGCACACCAACATGGCACATGTATACATACCTGCACGTTGTGCACATGTACCCTAGAACTTAAAGTATAATTTAAAAAAAAGATATGTATCTTGAACACATAAGGGAATACGTCATAGGAAGGGAGACAGGGAGTCTGAGGCAGGTGAATTGCTTGAACTCGGAAGTTTGAGCAGCCTGGGCAACATGGCAAAACCCTGTCTCTACAAAAAATACAAAAATTAGCCAGGCATGGTGGCTCACACCTGTAGTCCCAGCTACTCAGGAGGCTGAGGTGGGAGGATCGCTTGAACCTGGAAGGTTGAGGCAGCAGAGAGCCATGATTGCTGATTGCACCACTGCACTGCAGCCTGGGTGGCAAAGTGAGACCTTGTCTCAAAAAAAAAAAAAAAAAAAGAAAGAGAGAGAGAGAGAGAGAGAGAGAGAGAGAGAGAGAGAAAGAAGGAAAGAAAGAAAGAAAGAAAGAAAGAAAGAAAGAAAGAAAGAAAGAAAGAAAGAAAGAAAGAAAGAAAGGAAGGAAGGAAGGAAGGAAGGAAGGAAGGAAGGAAGGAAGGAAGGAAGGAAGGAGAGAGAAAAGAAGGAAGGAAGGCAGCGAGGGAGAGAGGAAGGGAAAGGAAGGGAGACAGGAAAATACAAAAAATAAAAGGCCTCCTGCATTCTCTTTCTTCCTAGGCTATAAGGAGGTGTTATCATTAATTTCTAGGAAATGTAAAAAAGATTAGCCTAGGAAACTATGGTTATAACCCTGGCCTTTTTAATCTCCTGTTTTGTGTTTGTCATCTCCATAAGCTGTATCTACCCCTCTTATCTGTGTTTTCTGTGCTCATTTAGGTAGCTATTTTGTTTTTGTACCTTATTTTTATAGATTTAGCTCTTAGCTTTCATTTCAATATCTTTCTCCCTATAGCTATTACCCAATCAAATAACCTTGTAATAAAGTTTACTATCTGAACAAAACTGTTGTTCTTGGCCACAGGGATTTCATTTCTCTCAATATGCCTCCCATATTTTAGATGTCCATGTTCTCTTCCATACACTCTGTTTCTAGTCCTAGATGAACAAGCTTAAGATTAGAATTTCCACTTTCTTGGTTTAGAAAATCTAGATTTAAGTAACAAATATGCTAAAAGGACAGGTGCACATTACCTAATAATTCAGAAGTCTTAGTACACTCTAACAAAGAATTTTACTGAACACTTTCTATGTACCTAGCTCTGTATCTATTTCCTAAAGTGCAATGAACGATATGCTGGAACTGGCATATACGAACTAACTCTCAAAAACCAATGTTAAAAGATAAACTTTAGACAAAATAAATTCAACTGGAGGTCATTATATTAAGTGAAATAAATGAGGCACAGAAAGATAAACATCACATGTTCTAACTTATGTGTGAGATCTAAAGATCAAAACAACTGAACTCATGGACATAGAGACTAGAAGGATAGTTACCAGAGACTGGGAAGGGTAGTGGGGGGTTGGAGGGTAAGTGAGGATGGCCAATGAATAAAAAAAAAAAAAAAAAAAGAAAGAAAGAATAAGACCTAGTGTTTGATAGCACAACAGGGTGACTATAGTCAATAATAATTTAATTGTACATTTGTGATAACTAAAAGAGTGTCACTGGATTGTTTGTAAGGCAAAGCATAAATGCTTAAGGTGATGGAGACCCCATCTTCCATGATGTGATTATTACGCATTGCATGCTTGTACCAAAATATCTCATATATTCCATAAATATATACACCTACTATTTACCCACAAAAATTAAAACTAAAAAAGGAAAAGAAAGAAAAAAATTCAACAGAGTTTATTTGAGCAAAGAATGATTCATGAATGGTGTAGCAGTCAGAATCAGGGGAGCTTCAGAGGGCTCTGCTGCAGCAGCCTGAGCAGTGCGTTTTTATGGGCCGACAGAGAAGGAAGACAAATATATTTGATTGGTTAGAGTGGAAAGACCCTAGTTAGAGGTGAGTTGGCGATTTCTGATTGATGAAGTCTCTAGTCTCCTTTTACTGTTTACATTGGGCTACAGTTTGCTCATGTAGGAACTTAAAGGCCTTCCGCGGTCTAAGTTGGGTGTCCAGTGGCTTCCCCCCGCCCCCGCGCCTTTTTTTTGAGAGTCTCACACTGTTGCCCAGGCTTGAGTCCAGTGGCCTGATCTCGGCTCACTGCAACCTCCACGGCCCAGGGTCAAGCGATTCTCCTGCCTCAGACTCCTGAGTAGCTGGGATTACAGGCGCACACCACCACATCCAGCTAATTTTTGTATTTTTAGTAGACACAGTGTTTTACCATATTGGCCAGGCTGGTCTCAAAGTCCTGACCTCAGGTGATCTGCCTGCCTCGGCCTCCCAAAGTGCTGAGATTACAGGCGTGAGCCACTGCGCCAGCCATTTTTTTAACACCAATTTTGCACATCACTTCCCAACTTCCAGTTCTGTGTCCTCACCTTGGTAGCTTGAAATCTGCCACGGTAGGAGTCTTTACACCATAGAAATCAACAAATGGCACAAAGAGAGTTTTGGTGCGTCTTTTAAGGAGACCCAGTTGCTTACCATTTGCCAACATACAACTGGACACAATATAATTGTGTGACTAACAATTCGTCATTTTTGCAGTTCAGCTACTCAATTATTGCTATGACTGAGCATTGAATTCACATTGTAAATTAAAATATAAAGGTTGTTTAAGGAAGCAAAACGTTCGTGAAGTAGAAATATTGAGAAAACCAGACCTTTAAAGATGTTCACAGATGGTAACAGATACTTTATGTTGTAAAATAAAATGTAACATTTCTTAAGTGCAAATATTTCTCCTACAACACATTCACACATTGTAATCCACCAAGGTTTATTTTATGATATTTTTCTGCTGTGCCAGTATGTCAGTTCATGGTAATTTGTAAGATACTTATAAAAACTGTGGAAAAGAGTTCTTGACTGCTATTTTTGGTAAGTATGTAAGAAAACTAAAGAAAAAAAAATCCCACCGGGTTGTATGGAAGCTAAGTTTGATGCAGTTTCACTACATTTCAATCAGGGGTCACGACATTTTATTCCACTTTTCCAGTACTGAACTAAAGTGAGCAGAATGTTATACAGTGTAAAATGATTTTGACATTTAAAAATGTGTTAAGAATAATATCTTGAATTCCCAAGTACCAACACCCATCCATTTCTCATCTTTTATTTCTCTCTCTCTCTCTCTCCAGAGGTAGTTATCTTTCTTAATTTGGTGTTCATCATTATCCAGCATGTTCATATACTTTAACCCTGAACTATCCATTAAAATATATATTTTGTTTTGCATATTTTAAAGTGTTATAGAAATGCTATCATATTGTCTCTATCCTGCAATTTTTTCCTGTGGGATTCATTTATGATGATATGGGTAGCTCTGGGTCATTTATTTTAGTTTCTATATCAATTTGATTGTATGATATTCAATAAACTAGTTATGTAACCTTCTGTTCACGGTAATTCATGTTGTCTCCAAATTTTTACTCTTCTAAACATTGCTGCTATAAACATTCTGGCACATGTGTGAGCCTTCGTGTGGGGTACATCCTTAGGAGTAAAAATGCTAAGCCATAGAGCATTCACTTTAACTGTACTTGGTATTAGCAAATAGCTCACTAAAGTGTTAACAGTGTATGCACCCAGTAGTAACATGTGCAAGTTCTTGCTTCGTGTCCTTCCCAACACTTGGTATTTTTAGAAATATGGGCAGATTTTTAAGCTAATAATATTCATACATAGAATGCCTACTTTTGCATTGAATCCAGGTAATTTGAAACTATTTTTAAATGTATGACTACAGTCCTATGTGCTTTTTGGGGTCAGGAAAGAAATTATTTTAGCCTCTAATATGAGATTCCAAAATGTCCATTATGATATTTCTCTTTTAAGTCATTTTTATTATGGTTGTAAAGTTGTGGCTCACTTAATTACTTAACATGTTATCATTTGGTTTCTTATAACTTCCCATGTAAAAGGGTGCTTTCACTATCAAACTGTGCTATAAACTGTCAACTAAGATAACTCAGCCCAAGTTCTTCTCATGCTTTAAATTTTTCTGACTTTCTCTTCTCCATTTCTGCTTCATTATAATTTTTTAAATTTACTTTTTTTTTTTTTGAAACAGGGCCTCACTCTGTCACCCAGGCTGGAGTGCAGTGGCATGATCATAGTTCACTGCAGCCTCGATCTCCTAGGTCCAAGCAATCCTCTGCCTCAGCCTCCCGAGTAACTGAGACTACAGGCACGTGCTACCATGCCTGGCTAATTTTTTTTTTTTTTTTAAGAGCTGGGGGTCTCACTATGTTGCCAGGGCTGGTCCTGAACTCCCAAGCTAAAGCAATCCTCCTGCCTTGACCTCTCAAAGTGCTGCGATTACAGGTGTGAGCCACCACACCCGGCCATAATTTTTTCATTTGTTCTCCAGAAAGGTTGTGTTTGTCGTTTATTTTGGAAATAATCAAGTTAGTGAGTCTTACAAATTTTTAGATGAAATTTATCTTTGAAATGATTTACATTTTGTTTTGGGTGGGTTTCAGGAAAGTTTCATTTAGCTTAAGAAACTTAATCTTCACAAAGTTCAACTTCATTGGCTGTTCTCAATACACATTATGAGTCCTATTTGATGGACACATGCTGAAAATACCAGCTCAGAATTTAATGTGTTTATTCATACATGCAAAAATGAAGTGATCAATGTAGAGTGGCAACTAAGCCCTCACCAAATGCAAAGGACAATTTAATACTTAACTATGTCATGACATTTTTAAAAATGCATTTTGAAGTAAAAAGTAATTTTTTAAAAATCTGGTTATCACTTTTACTAAATGCCTTTTGAACAGCATAAAGAGTTTAGTTTTTGTCCATAACACTGGTTTCTTCCCATTTTTTCCCATAAAACCCCTTGCAAACTGACCAGTCGAAATCAATGTGAGGAAGTGTACTGAAATGTAATAAAAATGACTTGTTTTGATATTTTATTGCCTGAGATTTGACTCATTAAACTCCGTAGAGTCTGCTGCCCTGAAGGAAGAAGGCTCCTGTGTTCTAATATTTACTAAATAATAAGCATTTTCCTCAGAGTCTGTTGAGTGAAACCAGGTTGATTTCTGACTAAACCCAAAACAAAATCACTGACCTAATTTCTCTCCAAGTTAAGTATTTCTTCTGCTCTCCTACACTTTCCACAATGTATTATGACATTTTTCTCCTAAGAGAATGTAATCACTTAGATGTCAGGGTGGCTTTTATAACCCAACCATGTATTTTTTTTTTAGTTGTTTTTTTTTTTTTTAATTATTGTACTTTAAGCTCTTGGATACGTGGGCAGAACGTGCAGGTTTGTTACACAGGTATACATGTGCCATGGTGGTTTGCTGCACCCATCAACATGTCATCTACATTAGGTATTTCTCCTGATGCTCTCCCTCCCTTAATCCCCCACCCCCTGAAAGGCCCTGGTGTGTGATGTTCCCCTCCCTGTGTCCATGTGTTCTCATTGTTCAACTCCCAATTATGAGTGAGAACATGCGGTGTTTGGTTTTCTGTTCTTGTGTTAGTTTGCTGAGAATGATGGTTTCCAGCTTCATCCATGTCCCTGCAAAGGACATGAACTCATCCCTTTTTTATGGCTGCATAGTATTCCATGGTGTATATGTGCCACATTTTCTTTATCCAGACTATCATTGATGGGCATTTGGGTTGGTTCCAAGTCTTTGCTATTGTGAATAGTGCTGCAATAGACATACGTGTGCATGTGTCTTTATGGTAGAATGATTTATAATCCTTTGGGTATATACCCAGGAATGGGATTGCTGGGTCAAATGTATTTCTGGTTCTAGATCCTTGAGGAATCACCACACTGTCTTCCACAATGAACAACCATGTATTTTATATTGTGAGACTCATGTGTAATTTTGGAAATATCACCAATAGCATTTTACTCCTCAAATAACACAGGAATAAAACTTGAATACATATTTTATTTTTCGGGGAGTTCTTTGGAGATGAATTTAAGTTGATTAACTACTTCACTGATAGTGCTGATATAATTTGGATGTTGTCTCTGCCCAAATCTCATGTTGAAATGTAATTCCCAGTGTTGGAGGTGGGGCCTGGTGGGAGGTGATTGGATCATGGGGACGAATTTCTTGTGAATGGTTTAGCACCATCCTTTTGGTACTGTCCTCATGATAGTGGGTGAGTTCTCACAAGATCTGGTCATTTAAAAGTGTGAGGCACATCCCCCATTGCTCTCCTGCTCCTCCTTTTGCTGTGTGATGTGCAAGCTCCCACTTGGCCCTCTGCCATGATTGCAAGCTTCCAGAGACCTCCGCAGAAGCATCTGCCACTGTGCTTCCTGTACAGCCTGCAGAACCGTGAGCCAACTAAACCTCATTTCTTGTAAATTACCCAGTCTCAGGTATTTCTTTAGAGCAATGCAAGAACGGCCTAATACAAGTGTTTTCTCAAAAGACCTCAAAACAAATTTAAAGGCAAAAGAGGTAGTTATCCTGTGATGGGATGCCTATTAAGACATCTAAAACCATCTCAGTGTTGTTTTATTTTAATGAAAGATTCAGTCAAACCAAGGTTATAGGCTTCTCTCCCCACTCCATATTAAGGCACATGTTCTAGCTCCCAAATGGGCTGTGAAAGAGATCATTAGGTCTGGCAATTCCAACTAAAGAGTCCTTTGCAGAAGAAAGTTATAGAACAGAAAACAACTGCAGGTATCTAGGTGCTTTCCGGGATTCCTTGAGCTTCAGTATATGGAAGCGAACTTTCTCAGGGTATGGAAGCATGCACTCATAAACATGGCTATCTAACCTTTGAAACTGCTTTTATTGCTATCTTATAGATTTGAGTAAAGCAACTTTTTGAGCAAAACATTTTACTCCGTCTCTGGTCAGATCTCTCTCTTTCTCTCCTCTCTCAAAGAGAGAATCAGGAAGCAAGGCTGAAGGTAAACATTAATCTAAAAATACTTATGGTGCCTTTAGGAGAGTATCACTGATAAATGAGAGGAAAGTTATTTTTAATGTATAATTGATGTTATACTAAACTGAAAAAAGTATAAGAATGAATTTAAGGTTGAATATTCTTAATGTGGAATATATACAAGTGCATTTGCATTGTAAGTACATTTACAATGTGATTAAGTTTTTGAAGAAAAACTTAAAGGGAAATTGCTGCTATATTTTAGAGTAATACACATTTATAGCCCAATAAAATTAAGACAGTACAGTTACATTTGTAAACATATACAAATATAGCATTCATGTACAGTGATTTAAATATTAAATTACCATAACAGAACCCAGCATTGTTTTAAATGATTAAAACCTCTAGTTTACTACCATGAAATTAAAACACTTTGTGCAGAGGGACATTGCTATTCAAGAATTTCATTTCCCTAATTCTGTCTTCTAATCACAGTGTTAGCACACAAAATAAATGTATTTTGATTTCAATCTGTTGTTGTTGCAGAAGCGTTAAGTGAAATGTCAAGCATATGGACACTTTAATGAGTAACTTATAAATCTACCATCAGGAATTCCAGCAACTGGACATTAGAAGATTTATAATTTACAAGTACCTTTAGATAAAATACAATTGGTTTGCCATCCAGATTGTTCCATCAGATGATACCACTAGCAAAATCTATTATCTTGATACAATACATAAACCTATTTGAAAGACAAATTATACATTATATAGCTATTATGTTTATTGTTTTTATTAACCAATCACAGAAAAACATGCACCTAATATGCAACTTGAAAGTCCAACTCACAACTCATGATTCAAAAAGCAGAAATTTCAAACCATTGTTTCAGAAGTCCATAATATAAAATACTCCAAACATAAATTTAATATTGCCTGCAATGACTGGCCATTTGCTTCAAAAGAAGTGATCACAGTGTTTATATATTTAAAAAAGAGAAATCTATATATGTACTTTAAAAAAAAAACTAAGAAGAAATACAACTTCAGAAAATCTTTTCTAGAATAAATTTTTCTAGAAAATTGAAAAGTAACTAAAGACATTGAAAAGCAGATTTTTATTAAGAAACATCTGCGGTACAGATAACAATATTTAACTTAAAGCTGTGATTTGTACCTAAACTTCAATGCATAAAATGTAAAGTTTAACATGTCAAAACTACAGGATGTTTAGCTTTGGATCATCTTAAAACTATAAGATAGCTCTGACAACCCTAAAGGTCAGTCAGCATGCAAAAGAGATCCTTCAGAACATATCTCTTTGGGGTATTATAATCACAGAGATAGCACAAAATTAAACAATAAACTATCAATTAACACAGGAGTTTAAAATCTCTGATTCTCTGTCTTCTCTCTTTGAAGTTTTGCTACTGAAAAGTTACCCAAAAAATACAAGGAAAACTTTTTATCTGTAAAAGTTCAAAAGATTTCAGATTTTCAGGTGAAATCTAAACAGATGCTGTAAAAAACTTTAATTGGCAACAAAATAGCACCGCAGTTTTGCGTGGGGGTAATGGAAAATGCGAAGATGTTTCTTGCAAGGCTGAGAAACTGCAAATGACGAAGTTCACCTCAATGCTGAGAAAATTCCTGTAAATGTCATGGGCAGTGTAAGATAACCTGACTACGGTGCTGTTTATCTGTAACACTTTTAGGAAATATAATATAGTTCACACCCTCAAAGAAAATATTATTTTTAGAATGTCTATTCAATCTCCTTGAATTCAAGGGGAACTCGGTCTCCTTGTATTACTCAGAACAGCAGCTCCAAAATAATTAAGAATGATGTTAACACTCAAATGAATTTTAAAGCCAAAACATTATCTGTGCCGTAACTTCTAATGCTAAGTGTGAGGATTCAAAAGGTCCATCATAAACTCAAGGTGATGTCTTCTGGTTATTAATTTTAATGTGAAAGTTATTCAGTTTCATAATTATTAAAGGAATCTATTTTATAAAAGAGATAGCTTCACTGAAAGCAAAATAAAATAATTAAGATTCTCTTCTTCTGCAATGAATTTTTATAAATATTGTACTAATTATGCCATATGCATGAAGATAATAGGAAACATGTTAAATGCATAATATCAGAGAGATGTTTACATTCTGTTTGCCAGATTATAAATGAAACTCTCTAACATATTTTTAAAACCTAATGCTGTTGACAGTTGCATACTCAGTTATAATTTCCTAATCCACTGATGGACACACATCACAATATATTTTTATAAGCCACAAAATACTATTTCGCTCTGTGCAATATAATGAGAGGATAGATCTCAATCAAGACCACTTGATATTGTAGCATTCAACCAAAATCTACTGTGAAGTATTAATTTGTCATTTCAACATAAGTCATAAATGCATGTTATTTGAAAGTAATCTATTTTAATAATATCTTAAGTCAGGGGCTTCTAGAGAACACAGATCAATGGGACCTTTTCCTTTTATCTAGTATCATACCACACAATAATAAATGCTTAAAATGCTGATGATATAACAATACATTACAAAAGAAGAATATTGAAAACGTGCACTCACAGTAGAAATAAAGTGGCTAGAAAGGAATAATGTGAGTTTCCCCCCCAAATAAAATGTATTACATTGATAAATGTATAGGTAAGCCCTTCACTGCCCGAAAAATAAGCACAGACCCCAAAGTAGACTGAAAGTGTTGTTTTTCCATACACTTTTCAAAGGGTGCTAATATGCCCTAAATCTACTGGGATTAGTTAACAGTAATAGAATAATTTCAAATTAAAACGAATCAAATATATAATTTTATATGCCCTGCATTACAATTAGCTAAAAATTAATGTAATTAACTTTGTCCTGAATTAAATGTGAGGAGATCTGGCTCTATACTTAAAACGATGATGATAAAAGTGATGGAAAATGTACTCTGAGTCTTCTTAATGTTGAGTACGAATGTTTATATGGAAGTTAGATCAGTACATTTTGTGTTTTCACTTTTGAATCTTGGAGACCTGAGCACAAGAAGGAACTTTTTTCTAGTATATACATTACAGTATTATTTTATGGCTTTATTGGGTTTTTTAAATTGCTTCATAAAGAACAATTTATTTAAAACACTGATTTATATGTCTTGATTCAAACAGTTCTTTGAGCACATATATTAAGTGACCCGTGTTTCTTATTTCTGTTGTCTCTTTCTGTGTCTTTACCTCTCTCTCTCTCTCTCTCTTCATTAACCATTTAAATAAGCATGAAATAGTTGGCAGAAAGCTGGCTATATTTATTTTCAAACTTAACAACTCTTCAATGCGATCGGTTAATTCTGGGGAAAATGTGACTAATTAGAACTATTTGGCTTTTGAAAGTGTTCAAAATGTTACTGTCTTAGATTTTATCCTTTTCTAACATGTATATATTTTTTAAGTTGTAAACTGCTCAATTCAGCATGTGTAATGTTTCTTCGTATTTATCTGATACTCGTCTTTTATAGCTACTGCTTTTTGTCTTTTTTTTTTTTTTTTTCCATAGGTTATTGGGTTACAGGTGGTATTTGGTTACATGAGTAAATCCTTTAGTGGTGATTTGTGAGATTTTGGTGCATCTATCACCCGAGCAGTATGCACTGCACCCTATTTGTAGTCTTTTATCCCTCGCTCTCCGCCCACACTTCCTCCCAAGTCCCCAAAGTCCATTGTATCATTCTTAGCCTTTGCATCCTCATAGCTTTTTGTCTTGTATAAGAAATTGTTAACTATTCAAAGTCATGACAACATCATCCTGTTTGTTTTTAGGAGATTTATTATTTTAGCTTTAATGTTTAGATATGTGATCCAACTCAAATTAATTTTTGTGTATGAAGTGAGATATAGAGATGGAGGTTCACTTCTTTTTCCATATGGATACCCAGTTGCCAAACATCATTTGTTAAAACAACCTTCCTTTCCCCATTTAAATGACTTGACCCCTTGATTTAAAATGATCATGTATATGTGGGACTATTTATGAAATCATTACCTTTCTATACTTACACTAATGCCATATTGTATTGATTACTGTAGTGTATAAGGGGTATCGAAATCAGGTACTTAAGTCCTCCCAATTTTTAAGGTTCTTCTGTACTAGATCCTTTGCCTTTTAACATATTTTTTAGAATAAATTTGTCTTTTAAATTTTCAAAAGGAGTGGCTGAGATTTTGATTTTGATTGCATTTAATCTATAGGACAATTTGGGGATAATGGGTTTCTTAACAAAATTGACATTCCCAAATCATGCACATGGTATAGCTCTCCTTTTATTAGGTCATCTTAAGTATATCTCAGCAATGATCTGTAGTTTTCAGTATAGAAGCCTTGTGATCTGTTATTAGATTTATTTCCATTTATCCTATATCTTATGTTGCTAATATAAATGTTCTTTTGAAATTTTATTTTTAAATTCTTTGTTGCTAGGATATAGAATTATAATTTATTTTTGTAAAGACTGCACATTGTGGCCTTGTAAAATCCACTTACTAGTTCTAGTAGGGACTTGAATGTAAATTCCTTACAGTTTTGTACATATACATGATCTGCTAATCATGACGGTACATCTTCTTTTTTAATCTTTTAGTTCTTTAATATTTTCCTCGTGTTATGGAACTGACTAGGACTTCCAGTATAATGTTAAATAAAAGTGGTCAGTGAATATCCTTGGCTTGTTTCCAGTCTTAGGGAGAAAGCTTCCAATATTTCACCATTAAGTATGATGCTGTGGGTTTTTGTAAGTGTGCTTTATCACATTGAAGAAACTCCCTTTATTCCTTGTCTGCTGATAGTTTTTGTCATAAATGAGTATGAAGTTCTATCGATGGTTTTCTTGTATCTATTGAAATGATTATATAATTTTCTTCCTCATTATGTTAATATGATGAATTACATTGATTTTCAAGTGTCTAATACAGGTATTTAAAGCCACACATTTGCCTCCCTCTTTAGCTGCATCCACAAATTTTTTGATATTTCGAGTTTTTACTTTCATCCAATTTGAAATAGCTCAAATTTCCCTTGTGCTTTCTTCTTTGCCCCATGTATTGTATAGATGTGTATTCTTTAATAACAAAATACTTTGGATTTACTGATTTCTAAGATTACATCCTGACTATATGATTCCAATCTTTTGAAATTTATGAAGACTTGTTTTATGACACAGAAGGTAGCCTATCTTGGTGAAGGTTCCACGTATACTTGAAAATGATGATACATTCTGCAGTTGTTGGGTGTAAATTTTTAATAAATGTCAAATAGTTCAGGTTGTCAGTATACTAGATTTTGGATTACTAATTAAGTAGTTCAATAATTATCTAAATAATTTAACAATTAGTGCAAAAAGCCTTTGAAAGGTGACCCAGATTAGAGTTCTCAAACGAACAAATGAGAAGTGAGTCCATTTGAGCGGTTCCCATGTGACCCAGCATTTCTATTAAGCCTCATTATCCTTAGATTTCATTGTATGTTATAAATAAAATTTGGAACCAAATAAGTTACACCTAGTGTGTTTAAACAGTGTACAATTACCTGGAATTCAAACAAACAAACGACCAAAACTAGGACTTCGGAGGAATTATGTCCATGTAAGAATCATCTTATTTAACAATTAATTGATTTTCCTTTTCTGTGCTACCTTTTAACAGACAGCTAAGTGTCACTTAGAGGAAAAGTCTACAAGAAAACGGGTTTATATACAGAAATGTTACATACTAAGGGTTAAGTTAATAGAAATGAACATCAGATTAGCTCCCAATGCTTCATACTACCTTCACACATAAGTCTAGGGTATAGACACAAGTGTGTTTGTATATGTGTGTCTGTGTGTGTGTAGCAGAGACCTACCACAAAGAAATAACATGCTCCGAGGACAGTGTAGAGCCACACACTAGTAAAGCATTCTTGGACAGTAAGGCAGGTACCTTAAAAGCATATCCTCAGTATTTAATTCTGAAGAGTATCTTACAAAACACCATAGTATCTTAAATCTCTTTCAAGACTAGCAGCCTTATAGGGAAAAGTCTAATGTGCCTTTAAATTTTTCATTCATAAATTTAAAACTATTAAAGAAAAAAAAAATCCTAGCTAACATAATGTGTTGGCTGCTTTATTTCTAACTGCAGAGAGGTCATTACTCTATGCCAATGTCATCTTTGGTGAAGCTTTAACATTTTCAGTCTTCAAATTGTGTACAGTTTATTCATATTATACCTGCAACTTTGGCATTCCGAAACCTATGGTCACCAATTAAAATATGTAAACTGTTTCCAAGAATCAGACCTTCTTTTCTTCTGTTTAGATTTTTCACCAACCTAAATAATAAATGAATTAGTAGCCAACAATGGTAATACTAAGTGAATCAAAACAAACACATTACATTGCAGCTCAAACTTTCACAAAGCTATTGCATGTGTTCAAAAACCTTCATGACCCTGTGCTTGAGTCCTTTAAGCAACCTACAAAGGACTTTGGTTATTAGAAAAACTTATTACTTTAATGAGCCATCATTAACTTTTAACTCTGTGTGTACCCTCTCCCACCTATAGGGTTAGAGTACACAGTCAATGTAGCATTTCAGTTCAAGTTATTAAGCCAATGAAGACAGAACTGTTACACTTAAAATTTCCAAAAGAATTATGGAAGTTTCATTCAATCCAAACGATATTTGCTTCCTGCTTGGGTTCTCTCCTACCTAAACAGTATATTTGGCAGAACCATCTTTACAATCAGTACTGTATAAAGTCAAAGACATAAGGGTAGAATGATAAGACTAAAAAGTCAATATTTGAACTGATAAACAGAAGTGTAGCCATGTTGTAAAGTAGTAAAGTGTGGTCTCTGGCACACAGTAGGCATTCATTAAATATGTGGTTAATGAATGACTTAAATGACCACATGGAATGTGATCTGTAGCCATTACAAAGCCCAGACATATCAACTAAAACATCTGAGCCAAAGGTAAACTACAAAAGAACATGCAGACTCATAGCATGTCATTCTTTCAAAGCATTTTTCACTCACCAAAGGTTAATGTTCCTTTCAGTGAGCTTTATAGGCAGTGCTGAAGCAATGAAAATGAAAGCCATTGCTGTGATATTTCTGCTTTTAGAGACTGTATAACAAAGATACAGATAAAGCAGAACATTTGATTAGCTATCTATGTGCCCCAGCTGGAGATCATCACAGGCTTTGCAAACACACCTACCATTGACCCTCAGCATCCCCATGGAGAAGCTGAATGACATCTCCATGTCTAATCAGGATGTCTTCTGAGCCTCTCTTCCTGCAGTCTGCTAGGCTCTATATTTGCCTGGAGACTGTAAAGTTGTTTTTAAAAATTATGGTACAAACTTGATTGCAAAACCACTTGCATAACTGCCTGCTCTGCGACATGAAGAATTTACTCTTTACTTCACTGGTAAATGTGGTAGCTGCAGAAGCTTTGCAGGAACAGATGGACGTGAAGCAGTATGTGATGGGGGACAAAAAAAGGCAGAATAAGTTTATTTAATCTGAAGAATCAATTTTTATTTGAAAAAAAAGAATTACAACATGAAATATAGGGAAAATAGCAGAGCACAACTAATTTAAGTTACGTTAATTATAAGCAGAAATCCAGAAAAAAACAAGTGTGAAAATAATAATTTTTAAATAGGGCTTTTGTAAACTACTCTTATGAAAATTTTATCTGGGCACATACAGACAGTAGCCCTGAACAAAATTTACTCATGCCCCAAAAAGAATTTCTGGGCTTTGTATTGTTTTACACAGGTTAAAATAATGGGCACAAAAGCTGTGGTTTCAACAAAAGCATATTAAATCATAATGTTGTGCTTTACTTGACCTTACCCATTTTGCAGCCGTAATTTTAACTTAATTCATTAATAAACTAAATAATCCAAGGCACACCGATTGCATTTGGTTACAAAGTAGAGAAGAAATAATTTTCAAGTCCAAAAGTATTCTGAGATGAGAATCTTTCAAGCACAATATCTGACACATTAGATACATGATTTTTAAAAGACAGCGTACCATAATTAAAAGCCTTATTAAATGAAAGAAAAGAAGTATGTGCTGTGGTTTCTTGGTGTGTCCATTAACCTGAAAACAACATCTGCATCATTTGAGCTGAATGTCTTTTGCGCAGTATTTTTCCAAATGAGCTGAGAAGCAGGCAGGAAAGAGCTACTTGCCATTTGACATAGTAGCTTCATCAATATAGGAGAGCCATTTCCGACATGGGTCTCTACAAGGGAAGCAGCACCCATTATTGCTCAGTTTACAACTTGATCAAGTGAGGCCAAAAGAGCAGGCCATTCCAGCTTCTTTTTTTGGCAGGGAAGAAGGGTATATGGAATACATTGTGTTGCGCTTTTGTATGTTTTCCTTAGGAATTATTGGACAAAGAGAGAGAAACTAATAGGTTTTTCTACATTCCCATCCTCTGTGATTAAAGCATTCTTCAATTTTGCGTATTTACTTTATCTTATGATACCATAGCTAGAAAAAAAATGCTGAAAGCTGAGTTCTTTACAATGCCTTCATAGATCATCTACAGCAAACGGTTAAACACAAACCGGTTTCCTCTGACTTTTTGCTCGCATTTAAAAACTACTTCTATACATTCCATACTCTGCCAACAATAATGAAAGAAATTAAACTTCTTTTTATTATTAGTCTAAGCCTGAGATTCCCAAAGTGTGGGAGACAGACTGTTGTGGGTTCCTGAGACCCTTTCAAGGGGTCTGCAAGGTCAACATACATTAAGACACTATTTGCCTTTTTCATTTCTTTGGGGTTCTCAAGTTTTAAGGATGTAAAGGCTTCCTTCATTAAAAAGTTTGAGAACTGCAGGTATAGACAATTAACTCTGGACAAATACCGTCTCAGCTCTAAGCCTCAGTTTCCTCCTCTGTAAATTGAAGGTAATAATGCCTGCTCTTTTTCATACTAATACTATGAATATTAATTGAGAAATCATTTGGCAAACTGTAAACTATCAGACAAATATGTATTATGGTCATCGTATTATTAGGAGAAACAATATCTACTTTTTTAAAGACCGCATTTCAGAGTCAATGCTATACAGCTTTGTGATTATCCATGCCATTACCCTCTTTTTTTTTTGAGACAGAGTTTCACTCTTTTTGCCCAGGCTGGAGTGCAATGGCGCGATCTCAGCTCACTGCAACCTGCACCTCCTGGGTTCAAGTGATTCTCCTGGCTCAGTCTCTTGAATAGCTGGGACTACAGGCATGCGCCACCACAGCCGCCTAATTTTGTATTTTTAGTAGAGACGAGGTTTACCCTCTTACACTAACAGTAGAACTGCCATATGTAATTGATTCCTCTGAAGGGCACCAAGGAGCACTCTACCTCCAAGCATCACTCCTACCCTCCAAGCTGGTGACTTTAGAAAAGTAGGGATTTACCCCCAAACAGTCCTACCTCCTCTTTAATAACCCACTAGTATCCTACCAACTTGCAAACTATTCCTTCTATAAACACTTTGACCCTAAAGCAACCTCCTTTAATTTTACAGGGTGCTCCCTTGTTCTAATATGCTGAGATTTTATATCATTTGTACATTTTTGAGAACACACTAAAATATATCCCAAGATGTTATTAAATAGTTTTTAACGTATAATGCTAATTTCATTTATTTTCTAATCTGGAATCCAAACTGGTTTTTAAAGTATATTTGAAGTTCCTTTGTTCTCTGATTTTATTTCACATGTCTGGATGGAAAACACAGTGGTGAAGCTCTACTAAAGATAAAACTGGGCAATGTATAGAGATTTGGAAAGATTGACTATTTCATCAACTTCAGTAGAAGTTCTATGTATAGGTCAAACAGGTTCTACTCAAAGAGAGAAGTGCTTCCTGATGTTCATAATAAGATTTATTTCAACTATTTTGGCAATGGCACACTCCTAATGGCCTCAAGGATGCTGACAAAAGATTGCCCCTATGTGCTCCACCTATGTTTCATTAGTAAAACTGCCTCAATAATTTTAATTTAATATATTATTACTAACCATGAGGGGCCTATTTTCTTCTTCATTTTCATCATAAGTAGGGTAGAAATAGTTGCTTGACCATTCCTCAGGTTCTTCAGAGATTTCTGCAGATTGTGACGCCTCAGTCCAAACTATAAGAAAAGTGTGGAATGTGGCAGTTACTTGATGGTGCTAATTTACCACAAGGTGAGAAATAAAACTAGCTATAATGCTTTAAAAAGTTGAATTTTAAAAAATGGATTAATCAATCTAATGTAAGCAGCAAATTAACAGATCTCATCCTGGCCACATTAAACTATTCATGCAATCTTGGAAAAGTCATTGTCACTTTTTTCTAACTTGGTTTCCTCACCTGCCAAATGAAGGTATTAGTACTTTGGTCTCTCCTTACTTCTTTGGGGGCCACAACATAGATGACCTGAGGGAAGTGACCTTTAATTGGATAACTGGAAACTCAACAACACTATCATTACCTTTTTCTCCTCAACCAGTAGAGAAATCTTCCATATTAAGGATCGTCATATTAAAGTGTTGAGTATCAGGCACACTGTTAGGCATTTCTCCAAAGAAGTCTATGCTATTGATCCTAGAGTTGCTTAGGTGATCCTCCTGTATGCTTCTACAGCACTTTGTACTTCCCTGCTGTAACACTCACCAAATTTACTTTTAATTGCTTAACTATCTTTCTATTCTCCTAGCTTCATGAGTATGGCAGCTGAGTGTATCCTAATTAGACTATATGCCTAGCACTTTGTATAACTCCTGGAATGCAGATCGTGTTATGTCAATATTTGTTGAATTAAATAAAGTATTCAAAATCACTTCAAATAAAACCATTCACAGAGGAAGAATAAATATTCCAGCTGTTAATGACTCTTCTCTATTCATTAAACCAAGGGTAAGTGAAATGCGCATTCCTTGAAGCCAGTATATATGTTTTATTCATCACTATTATCCTTTATAGCAGGGGTTCCCAAACTTGAACACGCATCAGAATCACAGAGAGAGCGCCTGTTGAAACTCAAGTGGCTAGGCCTTGCTCCCAGAGTTTCTGATCCAGAAGGTCTGAATAGAGCAAGAGAATTTGTCTTCTGTAAAAGTTTTCAGGTGATGCTGATGCTACTGGCCCAGGGACCACACCTTGACAACCAATACTCTCTAGTGCCCATCAGAGTGTCTTGCATATGCAAGACATGAGAGTCTTATAAAAATGGGTTAACTGTATTTTGTTTATACAAAAATATCAAGTGGGTAGATTTCCAAATTAACAATGAAAGGTAAAAATTTGCACACTCATGAATCTTGTCTTAGGATGACCATGACACATACCTGTATTTGCTTCTGCCTGAACTGATGCAATTGCCCCACAGACCTCCACCACAGTGCTGGTGTGTTCCGATTCAGTTTCCTCAGTACTTATAAAAGCTCCCTGTTGCTTTCTGGAATAGTGATGTATAAAACTAAGTAAGCTTTTGTACAGTCTAAAAGTAAAAAGAAATTTAAAGTGGTATTTCTTCCACTGACATCAAGTGTTAAGAACATGCTGAGAATCCATCCAAACAGCCAATACTCCCTATTTAAATCTGCGTGACAATAGGTTATAATATACAAAAGCTTACATCTCAGATCCAAGCCGGCAGGTTCTCCATCATGTAAGGAGAAAAACTGCTCCCTTCTAGACCCAAAGTAGGTGTATTGTATACAATCCCCATTGCTCTGTGGACTTATAACATTGATGAATCAGGTAAGTTGTATATAAATGAAAATGAAACCTTCAACTGATTCATATTGTTGAGTATGTACCAGCTACTATTAAGTCAATCACTGCATAAAACCTAAAGATGTTACTCCTATAACGTACAAAAAAAGATTGAGTTTTTTGAACTCTGAAAGATAAAGACTTTCTCTGTAACTTTTAAATGGTTCTCCTAAATCTCCACGTGAACCATCACATGTTTCATCTGATTTTAGCTACCTCGGAAAGATGACATGCAGTGAAGGAAAAAACAGTATTTCTAATAAGTCATTCAATGATCCCCAGAGCATGCAGATGCTGCATGGTGAATCTCTGTGCCAGGCCTTCAGAATCAGTGAGAGAATTCTTTCTGCATAGATGCAAACGTTCAGTGAAAACTCCACCTTTTGGAATTTCTAGAGTCAGAATACGATGACTCCATCTCTAAACCCATACCAGTGTGCTGTTACATAAGACTGCCAGCTTCCTTAACAACTCCTGGTTGTGTCCAGGCTCAGTTCCCTCCCAGGATCCATACCTTCTGTCTATGTAGAGAGAGGCCAAATCACCAGCAAGAGGTCTCCATCAAGAGACTGTAAAACTGTGAACCAGTCCTTCATTTGCTCTGTTCCCATATTCTTACAACTCTCTTTTTCCAATCAGATCAAAGATGACCAAAAATACTTTGGGAAAAAAAAGGCTTATGAGCGCAGCCTCCTTTCCTGTCAGCCTACATGTAATTCTTCCAATGATATATTAAAAATAAAGCATTTTCAATCATGTTTAAAAATCAACCCAAGGGATAACTATTAAGAACTATCAGCCTCCAATATAAGGCCGGACCTGAGAAAATGATGTGTTTATGGAATTTGATGAGTTATTGCTAAATTGGTGGATGGTTCTTGTCTGAGATACTTTAATTACATTGTTTCATGTTACATACAGAATACAAAAGATTGCAGGAGTGATATTTCTTAAAGAATAATCACTTACTCATCATTCTGCTGAAGAGAAATCTGAATCTTATCCTGTTCTGTTAATTGATCCTGTTGCTTTCTTTTTTTAACTGAGAAATAAAACAAAGCGTATTATCATTCAGAAGTCATACTTCTTACTTCCTTGAAGGCCAATTACTTTCTCTCTCTCTCTCTCTCACACACACACACACACACACACACACACGCATCCTTGCCATTAGACTTAACCTTCACAGACTTGAAATAATCAGAGGGAAGGCCGGTCTCAAGTTTGAATCTGGAAAGGTCTGAATCATATAATATTTTATTCAAGAAGTTCAACTTTAGCAGTAGAACTGGCTCCCATTCCAACATTACTGAGCAATGATTACTCGAGATACTAAGCAGAATCATCTCATGGAAAGGACTGGGAATTACCACAATCAGTTCACTGTGTTGCTTCTCAACTGCTTCTTAAGCACAAGGGTTCATTTTCTAGTGTAAAGTTCACCTTCAAAATAGTTTAAACAACCCTCTGAATCTCGATCTCCTACTAATTAAATTAACAAATCTTCTCATTGTAATAGTGTAAAGTAAATATCAGCCCCATTCTCGGGAAAAATAATTTAAAAATCTGAGTCAATAAGCTGTTACTATACCTCATGTTCTGAAGAATGCATGCTTGAATTTACCTGTCAAAAGTTCCTGCTGCTTCAACAAAATATTTCTTATTTCTTTTAGCCATGTCATCTTCACATCTACATTAGGAGCCTGAAGATTGAAAAACAAAGGGAGGTGGTACACATTTCCTTTCAAAAAGGATGTACTATAATAAAACAAATGTAATTGTGTACATAAAATATTATCGACTCCCTATAACACCATACTCAAATCTTAACCATCTGATTGTTAAAATTTTTATGAAGCAAATAATTCACTATCAGATTAGATGAGATAATACAATCAGAACCATTTTTGCTGTAATCCCAGGACTTTGGGAGGCCAAGGTGGGCAGATCTCTTGAGCCCAGGAGTTTAAGACCAGCCTGGGCAACATAGGGAAACCCCATCTCTACAAAAAATAATAATAATTAGCCAGGTGTGCTGGCACGTGCCTGTAGTCCCAGCTACTTGGGAGGGCAAGGTGGGAGAATCGCTTGAGCCTGGGAGGCAGAGGTTGAAGTGAGCTGAGATCACACCACTGCACTCCAGCCTGAGCAACAGGGTGAGACACTGTCTCAAAAAAAATCCATTTTGAAATTGCCCTTAAATTATGGTATAATAATGCTTGGATGAAAATGTGAAATATAATTTCACTTATTTTGTCTTTACAGGAGGATTATTTTTAAAATATAATGCTTTGATGTTTAATTTTAGTAAAATAAAACAAGTTCTATTATTTCCGAAAAGGCCATCTATTGCAGAATAACCTTGGTGACTGATGGTAACATGAAAGGCTCCTTAAATATCCTCCCATTACTTACAAGATATTTGTTAAATGATACCAAATATTATATCTTAAACAAACCAAGAAAACGTATTTTCATAGATTGTAGTCAACTAGTAAAGAATTACAACAAACAAAACACACTGAGCATTTTTAACAGATAACAGCACATTGACAAGTCATGATACAAATATTTATTGCAATGACAACATCCTCTTGAAATGTTCTGATTCCTCTTCCCTTCCCTGAAACACATTGGACCCTATACAACTGGCCAGGGCTTTAACCATGTTCTTTAGAAGTAGAAAGCAAGTCTGAACTGTCACATTCCCATGTCTCATAATCAGGTACCCCTAGAACGCTTAGCACAAGAGGAACTCAGAAATATTACAATTCCATAACTTGGAAACTAGATGGGGACAGAGAAGTACCTGCCAAGCTGTCAGCTCTAGTTGATAAGTCTCCTATGTAGTTGTGAAAACTTGAAGCCCTAGAGAACACCACAGGCATATCTCAATGTAGCTACTAGAAAACATTTAAATACATCACAAAGAATATTCAAATGATATTTAACTGACCTACATGAAAGGAGTGGAAATTGTGAAATGTGACCAAAATTATTTTTGTTTATAAATTTGGGCTTTTGTATTTCAATGCAAGTTTTGGTTTCTAGAAGAATTTTAAAATGACCAACCTGGACAATATAAACTTCTTCCTTTTCACCATACCAGATTTCAAACTTGCGGTTATCACCTTTTACATATTCAGTGAATCCAACTTCATCCATCTATAATAAATAAGTCAAAATTTTCATGAGCATTTTATTTCGAATATGAAATTACATTAAATCTACCCTATCATATTCTAAATGAAACAGAATTTCTCTTGGGCAGAAAAATACATGTTATATTAAATGAATATGAAATGATAATTACAATAATAGATGAGAGTATTTAAATGTTTTCATTGAACTATGCACTTTGTAGTTCAGATTGCATGCTTCATTTCAGTGGTTGACACAAATGTTATAAATCTGAACATCCAAGTAGCCCATCTAAGATCTAATTATGTTATAAATTAATAGTACACTATTAAAACAAATTATTAGGTCAAACACAGAAGTAATTAAACATCAATAAATAAAAGCCACTGAAAATTAATTTAAATGGTTATTTAGAATAATCATTTGACAGATCATTTAATCTTACAAATTTTAATTTATTTTGATAGAAGTCTTACAAGTTACAAACATTTAATTTATGGGACAGGAGAGAACCAGCCAGGTACACAAGGATCTCTCTATTTTCCACCAATCTCTTGGCCTTTCTAAAAAAAAACAAATAATATGTCATGGGACATTGTTGTCTTTTTGTACCCAGTGAAACTTCTGTACACAATATCTCTTCCTTACCACAGTTTTTTCTTTTCCTCAACGTGATCGTGCAAGTCATAAACTCTTCCATTTTCTTTCATCGTTTTCTGCTAACAGCTTGGCTAATTGCATTTTGGGCAATCTCATTCCTTTGCACAAACATTCTTTTAGTCCTTTCTGCCTTCCTCTTTTCTTTCAGTTCATACGTAATTATCTAAAGGAGTATCTCACTCTCTGTTCTAGTTATGAGCTCCCCAAATGGCCCTAGTTAGAGCTGATAAGCATTAAAGGTAGTGCCAGGGAGATTGCCATACCAAGGAGAAGAAAAGTACTTATGCTTAGAAATGTAACTTAACATATTAATGAAAGAACCCGTGACATCCACCCTGAATGTAAGTAAGAAGTTATTTTCACAGTGTCCCAAACTATCTTTATATTCTCACTCCACCATTCCAACTAACCTACTTCCGCTCAAATACCACAATTTAAGATGAATAGTGATCTCATATTCAATATTTTTAAAAATTAATTTTGTTTCATTACATGGTTTTATCTTAATAACATGATAAGCCGGAAGGCACACAGGCTTTGAAGTTAGAGAGGTCTGGATTGGAATACATCTCTACTATTCACTTGCTAGCTATATGTCTTGGTGCAAGTTGCTTAACTTTTCTAAACTTCAGTTTCCTCAACTATAAAATGGAAAGAAAATCTATTTCATAGGGTTGATATAAGGACTAAATAGCATGGAGTAAATGCTTAGATTCTATAATGAGCTTTTTAAAGTATGAATTTGAATAGGCCGGGCACGGTGGCTGAAGCCTGTAATCCCAGCACTTTGGGAGGCCGAGACGGGCGGATCACGAGGTCAGGAGATCGAGACCATCCTGGCTAACACGGTGAAACCCCGTCTCTACTAAAAAATACAAAAAACAAGCCGGGCGAGGTGGCGGGCGCCTGTAGTCCCAGCTACTCGGGAGGCTGAGGCAGGAGAATGGCGTAAACCCGGGAGGCGGAGCTTGCAGTGAGCTGAGATCCGGCCACTGCACTCCAGCCTGGGCGACAGAGCTAGACTCCATCTCAAAAAATAAAAAAATAAAAAAAATAAAGTATGAATTTGCTTTCTACTCCTTCCCCTATTTAAATTGCAATTTTTTTGTTATTTTTTATTGCAAACATCTAGTACATCATTATCGATTAAGTGAACTTTTCTGAGTTGCCCTGGAAATCTAACCATTATGTATTGCACATAGTAAGGACTATGTGCAGGTTTGTTAAATTTTTAAAAATCAATGATAATAAACACATGAACTAAGGAATCTGAAGGACTTGAATCTCCCCATCTGGTGAACTTTGACTTTAGATAGGGCCTTTCCTTGTATATAAGTGGCCAACTTAAAATATAACATATAAATCATTAGAAAGTACATGGTCAGGCCATGGGGTTCCAGGTTTGTATGGTGCAGTCAAAACAAGAGTTCATTTAAAGTGAGAGACATAGACAAAGGCAACAACAGACACTGGGGACTACCAGAGGAGGGATGGAGGGGGAGGGACAAGGGTTGGAAAACTAACTCTTGGGGACAATGCTCAGTACCTGGGTGACGGGATATTTGTACCCCAAACCTCAACATCATGCAATACAGCCAGGTAACAAACCTGCAGATGTACCCCCTGAATCTAAAACAAAAGTTACAAAAAAGTGAGAGAGAAGGTTATGATCCTCTCTAAAAAGGGTAAGACTTTGAAAACAATAACCCAAATTGTTAAACAACACATTGACTAGGAATGCTAGCAATTACTTAATGCTGGAATCTCATGATAAGCAGGCAAGCAGAAGTGAGCATAGTGAACCCTAAGAAATATCCTAATTTTCAGTGGTATCACCATTTTCCCAGGAATCCTGGTCTAAAGCCTTGTAGGCATCACTGGCTAATGTTTTTTATTAAGGATATTCGGCATTACTGGGGAACCAAAGAAGAATCAGAAAGATTTTCTTCCTTCAATGTCAGGTATTATTTAATTTTTGTAGCTAGTAAGTCATCAAGCCCATCTGTCTACTTTCTATTGAAATGTTTCTTGCATCTATCCCACCTTCTCTGTTTCCATGGTACTTAACTGCAGTTTCAGTTCTCATGACTTAATCACCTAATATCCCCCTTACTTTAATGTACTCAAGAAACCTTTTGTTGGCATGTCCATCATTGTAACAAATTAAAGGTTAAATAGAAACTTAATATGAAATAGAAATACTGTATTAGGTAGAAATTAGGTCACCTCACAATAAAATGTACATCAAATGGATTTGGGTCAAATATGCCTATGAAGGTAAAGTACCTTCCCAAGGAATAGGTATATAGACAGCAAGAGATTTGAGCCCTCTGTGACATAGATTACAAGTTTTTGGTTCTCAATCAATGTTTGTTAATGACTTAGAAGGCCCTTTGAGATTTGGGGGCTTAGAGGTGGACTGCTAAAATCAAAGGAGCAACTGGATGAAAACAAGAGTTTTAAAGAAGCTGCTGTGGGTTCAGAGTGAAGCAGGGAAAATAGATGATAGGAAGAACTACTTCTTTTTGACCTGACCCTGGGCAGGAACCTTGTTAGAAACAACTAGGGGCTGCTGATCCTATGGGAAGAATCAAAAGCAAGGCCTGCTTATAGGTAGTCTCCTAATACAAACACCTCATGCCTGTCTCAAAACATATTGCCTGTCCACTTTATAACTGCTGCTGAAAATTTTATCAATTGTCAAATATACTGGTGATGAGAACCATGAAAGAACATGCTCATGAAAAGTGACTAATGTGATAGTGGTTGGTGAATTAAGGACAATCATTTTCTCTATGTTTGAAATTTTCTGTGACAAATGTTATATTGGTTTTAGAATTTAAAATTCAAAAGATGAAATTCATTAGATGTAAAAAAACTTCAAATTTGTCAATTATGGGTATCATGTGAATTGGAGGTTCCTCTTCTCTAATGGAGAAACCAGCTGTTAAGTATCATTGGGTTGTCAATAACTTCCCCAAACAAAACTGTTCTCATTTTCATAACAAACTAATGTTAGGAAAAAAATGGGGATTTTAGTTTATAGGAGAGAATAAAGTAATTTTGAAAGATGGAACAGGATAGATATGGAAAGGATTCAGCTATAGGTGGCTTTGAACACCCAGGAAGGGTGGAGTTAGGGAATGGAGGAGGAACATGGAAAGGAAGGTGGGGACATGCTAAATACAAAAGTTATCCATTTTTAAATTGCATTGAGGAAAAGGAGGCAACTCTTTCCTCCCTGTCTTTCCTGCAGCATAAGGCTCCTTTCTAATAAGACCAAGAACTTCACCCAGTGCCACTGGAAAGAGAGTGCTTCTGAGGAGGCCGGGACGCTCCTTATAATCTCAAGCCATGCTCTTCGGGATGCTAGGGGGCCCCCTTGGGGAATACCTAATATTGTAGTGAGAAGAAAGGCAGGAATCAAAGCTATGAATTCCCTCACCTTCACTTCAAGCAGAGAAGTTATGATTCATCTGACCTCTACATAAGACTTAAGATTTTAAAAAAAAAACAACAAAGATGTGCAGCTACAGTATAAAATGTACTATTTGAAACAAACAAAAAAAATGTGCAAACTGGGAGACACACACACACACACACACACACACACACACACACACACACACGAAACAATACTACATTACCCGATACAAATTGTCTTACTTTCCAACAGTGTTTAAAACTGTATGATGGGTATCTATCAGAGCCTTCTCCACTTTCAACACGCCTTTTGCAAAAAACAATGGCTTTTTCATACAAGAAAAGATGTCGCTGCATTGGTTTGAATCTAGCCAAATCCTTCATTTTTGTAGCACCTTTCTTGTGTCCTATCCAAACACTGAATCCACCTTGCATTATCATCTTGCCCAGTTCATTTAAGTTTCCCTAGAATGGAAAATCAAAACCCATTAGTAGAAAGCAAAGCTACATTCAGCTCTCTGACATCAACATGTTAGTGTTTAGCTTGAGCTACTAAAACCCTGAAGAATAATTTATGTTTTTTAAAAACTTAACTTTGTATGTTAAAACATGGCATGCACCACATAAGTACAAAATTACTGTGGGGGTGGGGGACAAAAGAAACTTCCTTTTCTCTGGCTTCATATCATCTGGAGGTATTTCAGCCAGGGTAAGTCTCCCCATCTCTTCTTCAGTCCTGATTGGTGCATGATATATACCAGTTCAAGTTTTCCCACTGGGTGGAGCTAACCTGTTAAAAGGCGACACAAGTGCTAAAGATTTGATTCTTTTCTTTCCTGTCTATTCCTATCTATAGGGGCAAGCAGCAATTATGAAACAATACGTTTTCTTAGCTGACCCAAGCATTCCTTAAGCAGGATCTCCCAGGTCTGGGATTGGGGGAAGACCGTTATGGACAAGGGGGATCTCATAAATCCATTTGACTGCTGATCTGAAGCCAATTCTCCACTTAGCATTATCAGTAGTAATATCAACATTTTGATCTCCATTTATCTGATTCTTTTTTTTTTTTTTTTTTTTTTTTTTTTTTTTTTTTTTTTTGAGACGGAGTCTCGCTCTGTCGCCCAGGCTGGAGTGCAGTGGCCGGATCTCAGCTCACTGCAAGCTCCGCCTCCCGGGTTCACGCCATTCTCCTGCCTCAGCCTCCCGAGTAGCTGGGACTACAGGCGCCCGCCACCTCGCCCGGCTAGTTTTTTGTATTTTTTAGTAGAGACGGGGTTTCACCGTGTTAGCCAGGATAGTCTCGATCTCCTGACCTCGTGATCCACCCGTCTCGGCCTCCCAAAGTGCTGGGATTACAGGCTTGAGCCACCGCGCCCGGCCTTTTTTTATCTGATTCTTATATGTTATTTCTCAATTGGTTCCAAGAGGGGAAAAGGGACGTTGAGATGTTGACCCTCTAAAATTCCAACAATTATTAAAATGTGCTTACAATATAGCCATTTATTGCAATCTGATGCATAGAATCATTAACTGACTTCAGTAAATCCAGCATTGCATCGAGTGCCTCCTTTAACAGAGCAGATCCTTCACAGTCTTTGCTATATTTTAATAGCTCCTGTAATTAGAAATCAGGAATTAATATTAGGCAGATATTAATATCTGATTGAAATGAATAAGTTTTTGGCTAACATGCTTTCAAGCTGGAATCCAAATATAATGTCACATTTTGGAGTAATTCCTTTTACATGCTCTTTGCTGCAGTAATATTTTTAATAACTGTCAAAATAGAGGAAGTAGAATAGTGACTGAATATTATAAAACAAAGGACATTTAATGCTTCTGGAATTGAAGTATAATAGCTATTAAGACACATCAGAGATCAGTTTTTAAAGCCATTACATGTAGGGTTCTTTTGTCCTCTACATACAATAATTTGTTTTAGCCATGATGCACTCATAACGCATATAGCATAGAACATTATGAAAATTCATTTTAAAACAAGTCGTATTGTATTTATATTTAACACAAGATTCTAGTAATCCTTTTGCATTATACCAGGGGAGTGCCATTTACATTTTTCATTAGGAAGGCCCCTATGAAATACAGCCTCAAAACTATAAGAAATATTTGTTTGTTTAGTTCTTCTTATAAATATTTAAAGTTCTTCAGTAAAACATTGTGCGGAAATCAACACAACTTGTATGAAAAATTAAATAGCTAAGACTCCAGATATTCTCAGCCTGATATCTATGTCTATGGCATTTGTAGCCACAGTGAATTGATGGAGCACACTGCAAAATTCTGCTAAATCCAGCCTTCCCAGTCATTGAGCTTACCTATTTCTAGTGCTTTCTAGTAAACTATTTCCTTTTTAATGGCTTTGCCCTATCTGACTCAAAAAGTAAAGAAACAAACAAATGCTTTATATAATTACCTTCAACAATAACTGATATTTAGTGATTCGTTGCACTGGTTTGAGTAAATAGGAATCCAGTCTAAGTCTGTGTTTTAACTTTCTTTGACATTCCTGTCATTAAAAGATAAATATCAATAAAATTAAATTAAGACATGCACCCTGTGAAAATGCCAAGTGTTCATTGATTAAACCTAATGCCCCAATGTTTCTTACATCTCAAAGAAAATTTATTGGAAAAATCACTGTTATAGTACAGAAATTACAAGACACAGTATATCTGAAAAACTACCATAAACACTGTTTCAAGGATTGGAGAGGTAAACAATTTCAACATTTCAAAGATTTAAAAGTGTTCAAATATAAATTCATATTGATGTGGAATGCTTAAAAGGTGTGAAAGCAGGGAATGACTATTGATTAACATGATTAAAACATTCTTTAATATATTCAAGAAAATTCACAAAAGACCAAGCTCTATAAGCCAAGGCTCAGAAAAGAAATTGGTTGTGCTGAATATAAATCAGACTGGATATGAGAACAAAATTGTTAATATCACAAATAAAGCCCTCATCAACTGGTGCTATACTTCAACCAGTAATTGGCCCATTGCCACTATAAATATAAAGGTCATGACATTGAGTTTTGGGAACATTGTAGGGGTCCATAGTCAGGGCAAGATGCAGGTATTTAGGATGAAATGTGCATAGAGAAAGTACAGAACATGAAGGGATTGGGGAAACAATACGCCTGAATAAGAACCATGGCTCTCCTCTGAATATGGGTAAAATCCAACATACAATCTAATTCAAACAAGAGTTAAAGATGGAGGACTGCTATTAGGTTGGTGCAAAAGTGATTGCGGTTTTTGTCATTACTTTCAGTGGCAAAAACTGCAGTAACTTTTGCACCAACTTGATACACGCACTTAACTCTCCTCACTCATGACACCCAACTAAAATGATGGAAAAGTTATCTTACTAGGCAAAATCACAAAGTTATGAAGAAGATGAGAAAGGGGAAAACTTCAGCAAAATTTGGAAACTGGAAACCAAACTTAGAAGTGGTCAACAACTGAGCACACTGGAGAAAAGTGGATTTCAAGTTGGTGGAGGAAAAAGCCAAGGAGCAACTCAATTTACATTATAAACATCTCCTCCCTGCCCTCCACAAAGTCTCATGGATTATAGACACCAAGTACCTCTGAAAGTGGGAGGTAAAGTTGAGGTTCAAGAAAGGATGCTTGTTGAAAGTCTTTTAAAGAAGTAATTAGATAATAACAAATGTTGGTGAGGATATGGAGCAATTAATACCCTCATACACTGCTGTCAGAAATGTAAAATGGTGCAGTAACTTTGGAAAAGAGTCCAGCAGTTTCTCAAAAAAGTTAAATGTAGAGTTACTATATGACCCAGCACTTTTACTCCCAGGTATATAGCCAGGAGGAATGAAAACACATGTCTACAAAAAAACTTGTACAAAAGCATTCTTAGCAGCATTGTTCACAATAATCAAAAGGTAGAAACAAGCCAAATGTGCATCAATCAATGAATGGATAAATAAAATGCTATATATCCATATAATGGAATATTATTCAACCACAAATAGGAATAAAAAACTAATACATGCTACAGCATGGATGAACCACTAAAATATTATGCTAAATGAAAGAAAGAAGTCAAACACAAAAGACCACATATTGTATGATTCCATTTATATGAAATCTCCAGAACAGGTAAATCTATTGAAGACAGCAAGTAGATTAGTGGTTGCCTAGGGCTGCTGAGATTGGGGAAAAAAGGGATGGTAGCTGCTAAAAGGTACTGGTTTCTTTCTAGTGATCAAAAACATTATTAAATTGATTGTGGTGATGGTTGTCAACCTTGTGAATATAGTAAAACCACTGAATTGTATACTTTAAAAGGGTGAACTGATGGCATTTTAATTATATCTCAATACAGCTGTTACAAAAAGAAAATAAATGGCATGAAAAATCTAAATAAAAGCAATAAGACTCTCAGATAACCATACTACTTTGCACAGCTGGGTGCCTTCTCTTCCCTTCCTTTGGCAGAAAAATGGATGTTTATCTAGAAAGAGTAAAACACAGGGCCTGTGGACTAAAGGATACAAAGTTCAACTTAGGGCAGAGTACCATATTGAAAAATATTCAAGCACTCTCCATGTTATATCTCAAACAAGTGACCCTTAGTCTTTTCTCCTAACTTGGCTACTACAACACAAGCATCCAGATCATTATACACAAGGTAGCAATTCAAGGACTCTGACCAGCCTAATAGAAATGCTCCAAAGATACAGGTATGGGGGAATCCCTTCAAGCAAATAGCTTGAGACAAATAACTCAACAATGAGGATCATGGTCAATAAACCCACACAAGCCCTGGAAACTTCCAATGAGATTTTTAGTCTTCACTCCTAATGTAAGTGGATAGACAAGTATCACCAGACATTTGAGGAGAGCATCAAAGATGGGTAATAGGAACCAAACAAAGAGAAATAGAAAGAAAAAAAGCAACATGAAGACAACAGAAGCTGTGCAGGGAGAAGAAAACAATTTTTAAAAGAAAAATCAATTATCATCTTTGTATAGATGAGTGAAGATACTGAATTCATAAAATGAAATCAGAATTTTTTTTTTTTTTTTTTTTTTTTTGAGACGGAGTCTCGCTCTGTCGCCCAGGCTGGAGCGCAGTGGCCGGATCTCAGCTCACTGCAAGCTCCGCCTCCCGGGTTTACGCCATTCTCCTGCCTCAGCCTCCCGAGTAGCTGGGACTACAGGCGCCCGCCACCTCGCCCGGCTAGATTTTTTGTATTTTTTTTAGTAGAGACGGGGTTTCACCATGTTGGCCAGGATGGTCTCGATCTCCTGACCTCGTGATCCGCCCGTCTCAGCCTCCCAAAGTGCTGGGATTACAGGCTTGAACCACCGCGCCCGGCACATAATTCTATTAAAAGAAACATTGAAAAAATAGAAAAAGGATGAGGGCTCTTCAAAATTAAAAACACAATGGCAGAAATGGAAACCTCAATAGAAGGACTAGGAACTAGAGTAAGAAGACAAAGAATAGAAAATAGAAAAGATAAGATAATTAGAGGACCAGTCCAGGATATCTAATATCTGTGCAACAGAAATTCCAAAAAGAGAAAATGGAGAAAATTGGGTGGAGGAAATCAAAGAAAAACTCCAAGTAAATTTGGACAGGAGTTTCCAAATTCAAATTTATCACCCCAAGACTAGCATAATGGATAAAAAACAGTGCCAACATTTGAACACTGAAAATAAAATAAGTTTTCATAAGCTTTCAGAGGACAGAAACTAAGTCACCTGCAAAGGAGCAAAAATTAAAATGGCATCAGATTTCTGAATAGCAACACTGGAAGCTAGAAGACAATTAAGCAATACCTTCAAAATTCTGAGTATAATTATTTCTTACCTAGAATTCTATACACAGCCAAACTAGTAACGAAGTCTTAGGGTAGAATAAAGATATTTGCAGACACATACACTCTCAAAAACTTCTATGTACTGTGTACACTTTCTCAGGAAAACTACTGGAGGATGTGTTCCACTAAATAAGGGAGGTAAACAAGAAAGATAAAGACATGGCACCTAGGAAGGAGGAGAGCCTATGCAACAGACGACAGGTGAGGAGAATTCCAAAAATTATGTTCACCAAGATGCCCAGATGACAGCTGTGCAACAGGCCTAGTGAGTCTAGACAAGCAAGACAGAAAATCCCAGGAGATATTTCTTTAAGAATATGAAATTCAGAGGAAATAGAACGTGTTTAAATGTAATAAGAAGAGATTTTTGTAACTCCCACATCTGGGAGAGGCTGGGGTAGAATAATGATAAGTATCTAGAAAACTGAGTAAAAAGACCATCGCAAGACAAACAGAAGGGAAGGAAAAGCAACCCTATTATACCACATGATTCATCTGAGCAAAGAAATTACATAATCTTAATTTAACACTGTATATCTAACCAAAATTACGATATGACTATAGTGGAGATTTTGAAAGAAAGGAAGTATATTTGTATATGTGGTAGTTGGGTGGGAGGCTGTGAAAGAGAGCTAAGTCTTCATCTTCCATAGGAGAAAGGAGAAAGATAAGCATGTCATTTGGAGCTATGGAGGTAAATACCAAAGGATGTAGCTAAAAGTGCTGAAAGTGTTTGCCTCTGGGAAGTTACAAATGTGTTTGTGTATGTTGGGGGGAGGGTGGATTTGCTCTTTAACCTATATACGTATATGCATATGTAATGTACTTAAAGTAGAAAATGAATTTATGATTAATAAATATCCCAATATCTTCCAGAAAGAGTATATCCAATACTTGAATAATTACTATACCTGGAAAAATGCACATTCTGAATACTTCCTCCAAATTGTTTCTGATCTGGGCTTATTCTGACAATATTTTGCATACATCTGAAAATCATCCTTCTGTGATAAAAAACAAATTCAAATGTATTACTAATTTGTGAATATGACTTTTGCCATCAAGAAAGGCTAAACAAGAGTGTAACCAAGCATCCTAGGAAATGTGGCCTAAAGGGCCTACTGTACTAGCAGCTGGTCAAAAGCCTTCTTTACGTTCCAAGAACAGCATGCCCATTGCATCTGGTGGAAGGACACATAATTATCTAAGTAATATCAGAACTTCCACTTGCCAAGCTTGAGGCTTAGATGGAGCCTTCTCTGTCTGAACTATAGAAACCTACTTTTTTGCATAATGATGAACTAATAGGGTGCCAAGAAATATATTCTGTTATTAGTCTCTTGATTCCCTAGTGAATGAACTTGTATATGACTTCCAAGTTAGAGCCTACAGTCCTAGGTTCATCATTGGGACATTATCATTGTAGCATAATCCATTTAGGCACTTAAGCAATTCTCTCTCCCTGAAATCCTCTTTCTCTGACCCTCATGAATGGGCTACCTTCTACTCATTATTTAACATTTATCTCATGAGTTATCTCTTCTATAAAACCATTGTTTATACCCCCATTCTATGTAAGATGCCCCTCTTCTGGAGTTTCCCAGGACCATTTGTATATTTTGAATCTAATGCAAGTCATCTTCTACACAATTAATAATTTCCCTGTTTTTATACCTAAATAGATTTGGGCTTGGTATCCACATTATCTGGCACAATGCTTGGTGCATAGTAGGTGACCAGTAAATGGTTGTTGAATAAATAAATAATTCATCAATAAACATTTATTAAACCACAACTGGTTATTAAGAACGCTGCTAACCTAATGAGAGATACAACAATATATAGGATATAGACTCTGGATCTAAGGGCTTTCCATTAAGTTTCGGGAAAAATTCATGTATACATGTAAAGGTACACAAGCACAATAAATATAAAGTCTCCAATGAGTAGGACAGACATTACATACTATAGAGTCTAAAGGAAGGATAAACTGCTATTGCTTGAGGAAGTTGGGAAAGAATTTGGTCATAACTTAAATGTGTTTAAAGTTAAAACATCTTAGTCGGGCGTGGTGGCTCACACCTGTAATCCCAGCACTTTGGGAGGCCGAGGCAGGTGGGTCACGAGGTCAGGAGATCAAGACCATCCTGGCTAACATGGTGAAACCCTGTCTCTACCAAAAATACAAAAAATTAGCTGGGCGTGGTGGTGGGCACCTGTAGTCCCAGCTACTTGGGAGGCTGAGGCAGGAGAATGGCGTGAACCCAGGAGGCAGAGGTTGCAGTGAGCCGAGATTGCACCACTGCACTCCAGCCTGGGTGACAAAGCAAGACTCCGTCTCAAAAAAAAAAAAAAAAAAAAAAATTTAAAAATTAAAAAATAAAGTTAGAACATGTTGAGCAAGGTTGATACACAGTTCTTTCTTATCCTTATTCTCTTCTCATTTCATAAACACTTTGTGGGATAAGATATCTATTTTGAAGCTTTCAAAAATCACCTCTATTGAATAAACTCATAAATCAAGACAAAACTAATCTTTCAGGAAGAAGAGAAACTACATAAGCAGAGAAGCATACATGAAAAATATTCTAACAGAAAACTCTAATGAAGGAGAGTATGATCACTAACTTGGAAAGTCAATTGTATTAACCATACTCCGGACACAGAGGAATGGGCCTCCCTAATGCTTTTGTTGAATGAAAAGAACTGACAGCTCTCTGTTTCTATGAAGTTCCTGTGATAGATGCCTTGGTGGCTGGAAGTCAGACTGGATCCAATTCTAAAACTTTACATGTATTTTAATAAGACAAATATTATAAATAATAAGGTGTTTTTTAGGCAAAAAAATTAACCAAGCCCCAGATAGTTTTGTTATGATGATCCCAACTCTTACATCTTCATAGCCAGGATTGTCCCTGGATTACTAGGATTACCCAGGAGTCAGTGTTCAAGAGCTGAGCCACTGAAGCATTTGATACCACAGAATGGAATGGGCATTTTTATGCTCTGGATGTCCCAGTGCTTTCATTTCTGCCGCAAAACTTGGTTTGGTATTAAATACTCACTGGAGTAATGTATCTTCTCCAAAAACATAAAGACATAAAGTACCTATCTCGTCGCCAAATCTGTTCTTATAAGTGCATTGCCAATTTGGTGGTGCATATTTATATATTTAAAAAAATAATTTAACTAACCCTTTCCAGGAAACAAGGTCCCACGCTTTCTGGAGCATGAGCGCAATTTTCCAGGCTGCTCAAGAAAATGCTGTGAAAATTTCAGAGAGAAAAAATTACATGATTTTATGTGAAATATAATAAACTGGTCAAGAGAGCACTTTAAATAGTTTCATAAAAAATAAATATTCAATTCAGCAATTACATACTCATTATGGAATTCATATATTTCTGCCATGTTTCCAAAGAGAACGTCCTTTTTATTTCTCAGGAGAGGTGGCATAAGATCAAACATCTCTGGATTATCCATCTCCGCTCTATAACCCTACCCAAAATAAATACATTCATGCATTTTAAAATATTTACATGCACATTTGGTTGGGCTACTAATGGTGTAGGTACAGCAGAATATTAGGGGATTTGAAGGTGAAGTTGTTTGAATTTTAATTCAATTTTAATTCAATTCAAATCTCCTACCCAAAGTTATCCATGATTTTTTTTTTTTTTGAGAAGGCAGGACAAGGAAAGGAAGTCAAGGTTTTCCAGTCAATAGACAGAATAAAGTAATAGCTCTTTGGCCTTCAGAGTAGCTTGTAGTGTAGGAAACAAGATAGAAACCAAGATAAAAACATAGATTACAGGTCATCAGCTTCTCCTTAAATTGGCAATATGTGTTTAGGTTTTTTCAGACCAAATTCGTATCACGACATTTTTGTCAAATGACTATTTTATCCCATTCTCAGTTTTTTACATCACAATCTCTAAATAGCACCCTGGAAATAACTGTAACAATCGGCTGTATCCTTAAGAGAACATTTTCTCTTCTGTAATAAACTCTAAATCAATCATTTCCATTACTGAGGGAGAGCCTGAATGTGCACGTTTAGCCAACATGCTGCATCCAACAATAAAAGAAATGCCCACTGCTGCCATATGACAACCAGGGAAGGAGATGGAAGTAGAAGATTGTCCCTAAACACCTTCTAATGAATGTAGCAAGGGTTCATTCGGGAAAAGAGAGGGCAAATACAATTTGAATAGCTTACCAACAAAACAGTATACAGTTCTCGAACATAAACTCTCTCAGTCTGTATCAGTTCATTTAGGACGTGGCTGAAATGAAAAGACCATATTTATCAGTTATTTTATTACTGAGATCTATATTGCAATGTTTCAAGTATTATCATCATGAGAAGGTAAAACTAGCTAATGCATAGGAACTATCAATGGTTTTTGTTTTAGCATCAAAATATGAAACTACTTTTATGGTTTCTAGAATAAAAACTATATATATAGTCTTATGGGTGGTTTTTATTCATTATATTTATATTCATTTATATATATATATCTCCTGCTTTTTTCATATATATATATATGCTCAAGGGTTACTATAAGCTTTAAAGAACTTTATTTCTAACTCACTGAGATTAGGAATAAATTTACTAAAAACTCAATAACTATTTTTAAATGTCTGAGGTTTTTATTGTTTTGGGGTAGCATAGTTTATGAATTTTAATACCCTTTTTTCCCTAAAAAATAAGTATTAGCATTTTAGGCACTATTTTTCCCTTTTCCCAGTAATGTTCTGAAATTTTCTAAGGGAGGCAGTAGATTTTTTTTTACCATGTCTCCCAAAGTGTAGGTCATAGTTATATTTCATATATATATATATATAATTTTTTCTTTTTTTTTTTTTTTGAGATGGAATCTCACTCTGTCACCCAGGTTTGAGTGCAGTGGGGTAATCTCAGCTCACTGCAACCTCCACCTCCCGGGTTCAAGAGTTTCTCCTTCCTCAGCCTCCCTAGTAGCTGGGATTACGGGCGCTTGCCACCACACCTGGCTAATTTTTGTATTTTTTGGTATAGACAGGGTTTCACCATGTTTGTCAGGCGGATCTCAAACTCCTGACCTCAAGTGATCTGCCCGCCTGGGCCTCCCAACATGCTGGAACTGCAGGCATGAATAACCACGCCCCACCCATTTCTGTAATAATTTTGTTTATTGTCTCTGGAAAATAAAATATATTTTCTTTTCAATGTGATTTCCAATTGACGTCATATTTAAAACTCATTTCCCTTGTCCCCAGTATAAGTAACCTATTTGATTTTAAATTATACTTTTGACTTTTTTTTCTTTTTCTTTTTGGATATTAAAGCATTTAACATTTGAGAGCTTTATAGTATATGTGTGTGTGTGTGTGCGTGTGTGTGTATATATATATGTATGTATCTCATACACACATATGTGTACCTACAACTTGCCGCAAAATGCTTGCTAATTACAACTCTGTAATATAAAATTAAAAAGTTGAATATTCTTATGTCTAGAATATTAATATACCATTATAACAGTGAACAAAACCATTATTAACATCTATTAAATAACATTGTATAAATCTGTATAATCCTTTGTAATTTTTGATGTACCATTCTATTCATTTTGTATACCGAAATTTGCTAAGAGAATAGATCTTAACTGTTCTCACCACACAAAAAAAATGGTAACTATGTGAGGTGATAGATGTGTTAACTAACTTGATATGGTAATCATTTCACAATATATACACATATCAAAGCATCACATTGTACACTTTAAATATATGTAATTTTGTCAATTATATATCAATAAAGCTGAAGAATTAATAGATAAGGTAATTACCATGATTTGATCATTATACATTGTACACATGTATCGAAATTTCACACTGTATTCCATAAATATGTACAATGATTACGTGTCGATGAAAAATAATAATAAAACTTTTTGAAGAATGATAAACAAAAACCTCCATTTTATTTCAGTCTGGGCAAAAAAAAAAAAAAGAGGATAGCAACATTCTGAAAAAGTTTAGTTAATTTTCTTCAAATCACATAAACAGGCCATAGGTTGGCCAGGCCTAAAACCTGGACTTCTGACACCTAAACTAGTGCTCTTTTCATCACACCCAGTAAAACCCCATTCTGTGAACTCAAATTTCTAATTACATTGGCCTTGAACACTGAACCAGACTCCCACAGTTAGATGTGTATATGAGTTTATATTAATAAATAAAGGATACTTCTTTAAGACATCCAAGCTATTGCCATTGTCCAAACTGGAGGATTGACCAGAACTTCTCTTCTCCTGACAATCATGCACCACTTCAATCTGAAATACAGCAAATAAAAGTTAAATTAGCATCTCTGTAGGTATAATTCTTCTTCAAGGCTATCCAGCTCAAATTAAGTTTATTCTAGGTCCTAACTCTGAAGATAAATTGAAAAATAAAACTATGATATTTTTCAAAATAACTTTGATACATACTAGTAAAAAGTGATTTGAGTTGCCTAAGAAAACAGATTTAAGACACTAATTAGAACTTATTTTATGTATTAACTCTCTATTTATTTGGCATTCTTGGAAAATAAGGTTGATTCATAAAAAGTTAATTTTCTAGATAACTAAAGTGTATTCATTGAAGAACCAACCATCTTTTTAACCATAGTGATTTCTGATGGAAACCTTTCTAGAAAATATTACATGCATCCTTGAATTCTTTAATCAAAGGCACACAACATAACTGATCCTTTTTCTTTATTTTTTTTTCTAAGATCTGGGGCAAGCTAGAAGATCCTTTTCCTAATGATTCAATGGCATCATCATAAGCTTGAACATGATAAAATCTAATGATGTGCTGCAGGGATACCTGCAGAACTCTATTCTTTCTTGAAATAACTGTAACCTGTACATCTCTGTCTCTACTCCCTGCCACATGTTAGTTTTTATAAGTTGCCTCCCTAATTCTAAGTGATTGTCTTATTTTACAGACTCTAAAGGACTTGGACTGGCCTACTGAGTCAACTGCAAAAGATTTGTGATGATTATTTGTTCTTAAGAAGCATTTGAAGTGTATTCCTGGTATCCAATCTCAGCCGTATTGGACAGCTGAGCTTGCCAAAAGCCTGACCCCCAAGTAAATGTAACATTGCTTTATGACAACTAGAACCCCAAATTAAGTACAGTATCTATCAGCTAAGTATTTCCCCAAAATGTGACCTACTTATTACAAATGAAAGAAACAAACATGTATTACGACTTTCTATATATTAGGCATGCACAATCCTAGGTGCTTAACACATATTATATTTAATGCAAACAGCATTTAGCAAGTGATGGCATTCTTTTCCTCATTTTAAATATGGGAAAACTGAGGCTCAGAGAGATTTTATAACATGTAATACTACAGAATTTGGCATTCACGCTGTTTCTTTCTTGAAACCAGAAGTTGTGGCTGTACCAAATAATAACCAGGCCTGGTATATTAGTATAGACCATTCACTAGGCTGCTATTAATTACATTAAAACTTAGAGCATTATCATATGCCACGCATGTTCAAAGTGCTTCACAAATATTAGATTATTTTGTCTTTAACTCCATGATGAGAGTGTTCTATTCTTATGCCCATTTTATATATGGAAATTGAGTTCCAGAGAACTTACCCAAGTTTATAAAGCCAGTAAGTGATGGCACTGGGATTATAAGCCAGGCAGTCTAGGTTTACAATTTGTACCACTACGCTATACTGCCCCTTAAAAATATGTTCTCATCTTTATTTACCACAAAAAACACACGAAGAATATGTGGGGTCTTGGGGACCGGGAGCAGTGGCTCATGCCTGTAATCCCAACACTTTGGGAGACCAAGGCGGGAGGATCACCTGAGGCCAGGAGTTTAAGATCAGCCTTGGCAACATAGCAAGACCCTGTCTATCAAAAAAAAGTGTTAAAAATATTAGCCAGGCATAATGGCCCATGGCTGTAGTCTAAGATACTCATGAGCTTGGGGTGGTAGGATTGCTTGAGCCCAGGAGTTTGAGGCTGCAGTGAGCTATGATTGCACCACTGTAGTCCAGCCTAGGCAACAGAGTGAGACTATGTCTCAAAAAAAAAAAAAAAGAAAGAAAGAAAGAAAGAAAGAAAGAAAGAAAAAGAGAGAGAGAAAAGAAAACGTGGGATGTTGTAGCTATGATGAGTCTACTTCTTTACAAATATCAGACTATCATGGATAGCTGAGAAGAAAAGAATCTTGTATCTAACAGTAAATAAGTATATTGGGCACAGTGACGCACACCTGTAGTCCCAGCTACTCAGGAGTCTGAAGTGGAAGGGTGGCATGAGCCCAGGAATTAGAGGCAGCAGTGAGCTATGGTTACCCCTGTGAATAGCCACTGCACTCCAGCCTTGGCAACATAGTGACACCCCATCTCTAAAAAAATTTAAAAACAACAACACAAAAGAATGGATATCTTTTCTGAGCTAACAGCCTCTGCATGGTCCATTAGAATCTGTCCTGTGTGTTTCATACTTGTAGGACTGGAATTGCTCACGAAAGAAAGTTTCTTCTGCAAAAAGGTGCAACACTTATTTACGATTATTGAGGTGATGGTGGGTGGTGGTAAAAAGAAGCTGGAACATATACAAGATGTTCTATAGAAATGATTCTAACCTTGAGCCAGGACTTGAGAAACAGCTCATACTGAGAAACTGGCATGTCTGGGGATATGCCAGTAGTACAGTGAAACACAATGCAGCAGCAGCTTTTTTTCTTCTTCTTTTTATTATTATTATTATTATTATTATTATACTTTAAGTTCTAGGGTACATGTGCATAACGTGCAGGTTTGTTACATATGTATACTTGTGCCATGTTGCTGTGCTGCACCCATCAACTCATCAGCACCCATCAACTCGTCATTTACATCAGGTATAACTCCCAATGCAATCCCTCCCCACTCCCCCCTCCCCATGAAAGGCCCCGGTGTGTGATGTTCCCCTTCCCGAGTCCAAGTGATCTCATTGTTCAGTTCCCACCTATGAGTGAGAACATGCGGTGTTTGGTTTTCTGTTCTTGTGATAGCTTGCTAAGAATGATGGTTTCCAGCTGCATCCATGTCCCTACAAAGGACACAAACTCATCCTTTTTGATGGCTGCATAGTATTCCATGGTGTATATGTGCCACATTTTCTTAATCCAGTCTGTCACTGATGGACATTTGGGTTGATTCCAAGTCTTTGCTATTGTGAATAGTGCCGCAATAAACATACGTGTGCATGTGTCTTTATAGCAGCATGATTTATAATCCTTTGGGTATATACCCAGTAATGGGATGGCTGGGTCATATGGTACATCTAGTTCTAGATCCTTGAGGAATCGCCATACTGTTTTCCATAATGGTTGAACTAGTTTACAATCCCACCAACAGTGTAAAAGTGTTCCTATTTCTCCACATCCTCTCCAGCACCTGTTGTTTCCTGACTTTTTAATGATCACCATTCTAACTGGTGTGAGATGGTATCTCATTGTGGTTTTGATTTGCATTTCTCTGATGGCCAGTGATGATGTTAAATAGTCTTTCAAAGACACAATATTTGTCTAGCGAATAAAACATATGGTTTAAGGCCCATACCAACTATGCAACTAAAGCAATAAAGTCAATTTTGAATTAATTAATGATATTTACTTTTAAGTTGCTCTGATTTTGTCTCCAAGTCTTCTTCCCTGGTAGAGAAATATGAAAGAAGAATTTCAAACCAGAATTAAAGTCAGCACTTTTAATAAAAATACGTATATATTTATTAAATAATTTGAGTTAATATTCCAATATGTTTATATTAATATTTTAAAATCACACTATAGAAGATAATGTTTGGTTGGACTTACTCACATGACTTCATCTTCTTATTGAGCATGGTTTTGCTACGTATTCACCCATTCTCTCATTCATCAAACATTCACTTACTTGCCAAGCATTGAAGTAGGTGTTAGTGCTCACAGTTATTTGCAGATTTAATATTCATTCTGACACAAAAACATTTAATGAAATTGTAGCTTATTGATTAACTCAATCAAAAAGAATTTTGAAAAAATCTAAGTTTAATCTACTAATTAGAGCACCTACACTTATTTGGCACTTTCTACATATTGAGCACTGTTCTAAGAGCTATACATGTATCTTCTTTTTAAATACTCAAAATCATCCTAAGAGGTAGGTAACAACTTCTATCCCTGTCTTCTAGATAAGGAACTAAGGTTAATATCTTGTCCAAGAAGCAGAGGTGGTATTCAAATTCATATAATCTACTCTCAGAATGTTTCTAACCACCATATAAACATGTCCAAAGCATGATAAAATGTTAAACATGCCATCAAAATTCAAAGCTTTCATCTTTATTTTTTTAATGTTTAGTTTCAAAAGGGTGAGCCACTGTATTATTAAGCAAGGAATCCAGATGTTCCTACAAAGCCAAAGGCATGGTCCAACCAAAGACTAGATTGTTTAGATCCTAATTCTCAGGGCTGCTGAAAAGGCTGTTACTCACACAGGCTGCCTGAGACTCCTCTCTCCACGAAAGGAACAAACCTTTTGTCCTTCCCTCCTCAGCAGGAGCCAGTGACAAGCACACTCAGGAAAACGAAGGCCTGCTATGTTCTCTAGACGCCATACTTCACTTTCACTTACTAAAATATATTTTCTATCTAAACTTCAAGTTTATATAATCGTTTATATAAATATGTATTAAACTTAGTGGGAATTATACAAAATTAATTTCTCAATGAATACTAATACGCTCCACTTTAAAGAAACCTGTTCTACAGAGATTCAAACTTATTTCTAAAGGTAACTTAAGAGGCAATTATTAGTTTTGCCAATTAATTCTTTGCAACTACATTAAGAGGTACAAAATAAATATATGCACAACTTAGGAGAAACGCATCTTATTCTTCAAAGCAAGGTAGATGTATTCATTTTTTAACAATGTAAATATATATAAAATGATTGAGCACCTACACCATATGCTAAGCTCTGTGTTTGGCTGTGTTTGGGGATACAAAGACGAATTGCACACAGTTTCTGCCCTTATAGAGCTTAGTTTAGCAAGAGAGACAGAAAACAGACAATTCCACTAAAGCCAAGAAGAAATTTGGGAGTACTTGTTATCACACAGCATGAACACCTAAGCAAACAGGGGTGCAGGGAAGGAGAAGATGTGGGGAGGAAAAGCTTACCTGAAGGAAGTGGCTTAGAAATAGGAAATCTGATGGAGGAGTAGAAGCTAACATGTGAGAAAGGAAGAGGAAAGGAAATAGTGTTCCAGAGAGAGAACAGTGTATGTAATGTCCACAAAGTAAGACACCTAGGAAAGGGAAGAAAAAGTGGGCAGGGTAAGTGGAAGGAGACAGAAAGACTGTCACAGTTGCCAAGGCCAGGATGATGTTAGCTTGGATTAGGAAAGTGGCAGTAAGGATAGCAGTGGGGATGAAAAAAAAAAAAAGTGAATTGATTCAAGAGAGATGCTTAGTAGGCACAAATCCACAGGATATAGAATTTTTGACCATTAGAGGTAAGGTATAAGTGAGGAGGAACCAAGGTCCCAGGCTTGGGCAATTGGGGAAATCACAATGCCATTCACCAAGATGAAGAGTAGAAAGATTGCAGGAGACATGAGTTAATCTGAGGTATGTTGAGTCTGAGTTGCCTATGGGAAATTCATAAAGGCAAATTATAAACAGAGGTCCAAAGCTTAGAAGAAAGATCTAGGCTAAAGATACAGATTTAGGAGCTCAAGCCACATTTTACATTTTATTCCTTGCTGTCAATATCTCCCATTCTCAATAACTACACTCTATATTCAATGTTAATTCTACAAATATTTATTACATCTTGCTAAGTGCCAGGCCCTGTGCTAGGTGCAGAATTATATTTGATGCAAAAAGAAAAAAAATAAAATAAAAGCAAAGAACAAAAAAACAGTTTGACTCATTTTTATGAGAAATTAATACCTATGTTTTGAGTTGACCAAATTTTATATATTTGGCTTAGCGATTAAAAGTCTTAAGAAATTGTTTGGAATGGATTGTTACAATCCCTATTACTCACAGAGCAATTAGGTAAAATGAACAAGGTTTGTAGCACAAATAATGTTTTGATTTAGTTTACAAAGCATGATGCATAATGGATAAAATCATTTATCCATCCATGTCACTTATTTATTAAGCTGCATTCAACCTCATAAATATATTAGGCAGTCTCAAACTGAAGCAAATCCAAGCTACTCCTAACAAAAAGTTGGATCATGAAGTATCTTAAACAAAAGAAGGCCTGATTCATTTTAGCATTGCCAATTGCTTTTCTTTATTCTTTTTTGGGGGTCACTTTATGAAAGACATTGAGTTTAGAAGCATAATCTACATTTCATATAGTCATTTTCCAAGGTAAGCACAATACGAAGAGAATAATGGATGGTTATTAAGAAAAACAGGAAAAAGTTACTTGCAGGTAGAATGCAAGAATGAACTGCTGCTGTTTTTAGATGCCAAACTGGTTTTTCACAAGTACACAAACTCAGAAAAATGTATTGACAAAAGTAATATAATAAAGATGGGTACCTTTTGAAAAAAGTTTACATGCTTGAAAGAAAGAGTATCCAACTCCCACTGCAGAAGGAAATTGTAACGCCATTAAATAAGAATATCAGGAAAAAAAATGAAACAATACAAAACAAAATGTGCTAATGAGTGACTAATAACTTGCATGGATCTGTAACAGTCTCCTCAAAACTCCGTTCCTCAACCCAAGGTGTACCATTTTAAGAACCTCTACGAGAAGTTGAAGTTTTAGAGGACAATTAAGCAAGCAGCTTTAACCAGAGGAAAGGACTAGTCCAGTTTATCAAGTATTTTTTTATAGTCCTCAATTTTTTTTACCCTATCTTTACAATAACCTGTTGGAGTCAGTAGGTATTATCGTCCTTATTGTCCAGGTAAGGAAACTGAGGCTAAAGAGGCTAAGTGAACTGTTCAAGGACACACAGCCAGTACATGGAGCCAGAAATCTAACCGAGGTCTGTCTTCTGCTCAAGAATATCAACCTATTTCATTTTTATTCTCATAGCTATTGGGTTTTATCCCCTTATTGCTTTTTATGTTGTTATCTTTACTCTTTTTCCAGTAGTTTTAATATTCCTTGTATCTTTGATATATCTTTGATATTGTGTTTAAGACATTGCTTATAGTTTTATTTATAAATATATTTATATATTTCATAAGTATTAAACATGGAACTTTCATAATCTTAGCCTAGTTACCTGTTTTCATCACCTTTTGAAAATCTGACCCATGCTAGATATAAGCTATTATTTTTATGCTCATTATCGTTGGCTCAAGCCTTCTCTGAATTCCAAAGCAGTTCTCCTACACTAATGAAGCTTCTGATTCTATTTAGATCAGATAGACCGAATTTACTCCCATCTTCGCCCATTCCGCTTACCTAGGGCCCTAAAGACCAAATTACTCTCCTCTAAGAAGACCCGAAGGCAGCTCAAGGGAATCCCTGAGCCATCCATATCCAGAGCAGTTCAACACATTATAAGGATAATTATTATTCCCATAGAACTTAGAAAGAAAATAGATCTTACATGGATAAAGCTAGGAGATTAAAACTAGAAAATGAACTCTGTAACAGTAAATTACCAACAAAATTATTCTATTTAACAGCATTTATTTAGAAAAGGCAATCCATTTTATCATCTAAGCCATTCACTTACTGGTAGCTTATAAGAACCAAGTCATATTTCACCACTATGCAATATATCCATGTAATAAAACTGTATGTACTTCTACCCCCAAATTTATATAAATAAAAAAGGACCAAATCATTGCTTATCTAGAGTAGCAGTAAATATGTGTGTGTGTGCACACACACATGTGTGTACTAGCTTCATATACTTTCCTTCACCTGCTGAAAATAAATGCAAGTTTGATGTTGGTAAAATTTTCATACAGATTTGCAAGGCAGGAGTACTCAGTACTGAGATGTTCACAATTCCTTGTACTGTACTATATTACTACTATGTTTTACTACATACAATAACCTCAATCTGACTCTTGCCTTGCACAATATAAATATGACCAAAGATGCTAAAGTGAAATTTTCATCTATCCGCATTGAAGAATAAACTCAGTATTCACATCAAGAGTAACAATATAAACAATAGCAAGAGAAAAAGAGACAGAGAAAGTAAGACATTTTACCTTGTTTAGATGAAAAAAATGGTGTTCTAGATGTGATCAAATTTTCAGGTGTGGGTACCACAAATTGGATTGGCCTCACATGCTTATGTACCAGGTTCCTGAAACCAGCCTGCTGGTTCTCAAATATGCTTCGAATGTTTTCAAGCTTGAGTTGTATAGTCTTCATTTGAACCTGTAGGTTGCGTAAGAATTACAGGAAATATTTTCTGAAATGAGGTCGATACAAACCCCATTACATTTCTCAGACTCCGATGGTCAAAAAATAATTTAGAGTTTAAAAGATAACAACAAGAAATTTAGAAAAATAGCAAAACAGATTAATGTTTTATGTTCACATGGATATAAAACCAAAATCTCAACCAAAACAACCTGGAGGAAAAAATTACCAAGAAGCAGTCATGAAATTGGTCACTGCAGAGAGCGATTTGCCCTTCATTGGTTCATTGGCTGAATCAGATAATGGCTGGGAAAGAAGGCATATTGCTCTTTCCTGTTTAGCATAAGAAAGCCACCAAGTTATAAAAACAATCAAATGAATAACATTGGTATAATATTTTGTTACATTTTACCCTGTAGGACACTCTTGTTATAAGTCCTCTATGTTGCAACAGGCTCCTCAGAGCCACCAATGGATAACGCACATTTGTACCTCTTCTAGATGCTTTGAGGAAGCTAGAGTTAAGCTTGGTTGCTTCCAGAGAATCACTTGGCTATTGCCATGACTACATTTCCGATTTCTTGGCATCCCCTAGGATATTCTGCTAAGCATGGGTCTAGATACTGCTCCAACCTTAGAGTCAACTACACATTTAAGCAGCAAATAGCATCACAAATACTCTTATCTACAATGTGGATAATCCTTCATGTGATTTCCAAGGGGGCAGTACTGAACTAACCTATAGCTCTCCACCCTGTTAACAACAACTTCTGCCTGCTCCTCCTTCTCCAAGAAGACCCAAATCCTATCTTTATGCTTTCATTCTCAAACTGAGTAGCAAGGCCACATCATCCACAGAGCATCTGCTGATGGTCACTGCAGCACAAAGGAAGGATGTTTGGGGTAAAGTACTCTTGACATTCTTGACATGGACCCAACATTCTATTATAGAAGAGCTTTGGGGCTTTCTCCAGTGATGCACAACGAAATATGTGTGAGAACACCTAGCACATAAAAAGAGTTTTAAAATAATGGATTTGGAGCTCAAAAAGGAAATTATTATTCCTCATTAAGTAGCAAACATATGCCATTGAATTATTTGATGCTTGACAGTGGCACTACTATCACCCCTAAGAAGACAATGTAAGTGCAGTTTGACATAAAGTTAGCTGTGAGGTAGTAAAACTCCTCCTACCCACAGTACTGCAATTATAACTTTCTTTAAATGTTTATTTGAAAATTTTAAAAGCCTCTACCTTAAGCTCAGGAGATAATATTACATCAAATTCATACTGCAGTGTTTCAGGTTCATAATTTATAAAAGGTAGAGCCATTTCAAGAAAATTTTCAATGTCTTGGAGGGCTTTCTGAGCATCTTCTTTAGACTGAAACTTATCTATTTCCTGATTAGCTAGAAGACATTCCCCTTCATCACAGCATTGACGAGCCTGGTGAGAAAATCAAGAAGAAAAAAATGTGAATTAATAAAGATAAAACATATTTGTCCATTAAGTGAGTGGTTCTCAGCCTCTGGCTTCTGTGAGTCAGAATTGCTTTCAGAGCTGTTAAAAAAATAAAGATATCTGGGTTCTGCCCCCAGAAATTCTGATTCAGTAGCTCTGGGCCATAAGTTGGGCATCTATACTTTTACAGAGCTCCACAGATATTGCTGATACACAGCCAAGGTTGGGAAACACTGCATGTATTTCACAACAATGAATTTATTCTGCAGCAGAAGTCTGACCATTTTCTCAATACTAACACTTTATTTTACATGTTATTTTCCCAAAATCAATAACTGAAATATGAAATTCCTAGGAAAATATAAAGTGTAATACAAATGCTTAATGACAGCTAAGGACAAGAATAAAGTTTCCTTCCCAAAGAATGAGATGTAAAGATTAAAATGTTTATGTTCAGATATAATGTCTGGAAGTGGAACCCTATTTTATATTCCACTGCCAACACCAGATCCATATGGTGACCTGTCAATTCATTGCCTAATTGTGAAAAGGGTCAAACCCACAAGCCATGGAGCAATATTTTCCAGTCACTGTTTAATATTTTATTTCTGTACTATGAAATGTGAAAGGAGCTTCAGGCTGTAGCAAAATGCCCCTCAGGCTTTTAAAAATGTTCCAAGTATAAACCATCACCAGTGGAGACTTCAGAGATGTACCCAAAATACAAAGGAAGCCATTACTCCACAATCTCAATATTTAGAACAAAGGGCAAAATTTGAACTATATTGGATCTTCCATGAATAGTTCATTGGTAGATGGATGAAAAAATCATGATCAAACTCAGTCCTTCAGATTTCTTACAAATTTAATTCCAAAGCTATACCAGTCCCTGACCATATAACCTCTGAGAAGATAAAAGGTATTCCATGTGGCAGAAGGGCAAGGTGTTTCAGGTTAGCAGGACCTGAAAAAAAAAAGTGTGTTCCTTTTCAGAAATGGATCATTTCCCATTACACTACCTGCTGTAGGAGTTTATGCATTTTGAAGGTCCTGCTGAGTTGTATCCGTTTCGCTTTTATCTCATTAACCAAAATATCAGAAAGGTAACGTAGCTCATTGCACCTCTGGCAGATTAAATCAAGTGCATAATGGTGATTTGCTGCAAGCTTGTGTCCATGTAATATCACAAACTGGGCCTTTGATAATAGCTCCTGATTGTAACAAAGAAACAAAATAATGAATACATGATCTCTGAGCAAGAAGGATACATTGCCACAAATACAATTTGATGCCTACTCCTTCAGGCTGCAAAAAACAAACAAACAAACAAAAAACATTACAGTTATAATAATTAGCTGTAGCAGTGATGTCATTAGAAGCTCATGCATTTCCGGTTATAGAAACTGAAAATTTCACATCATACCCAGAACGTGGATGAGATTTTTTTCTCGTAATATGTGTGGATTTAGAATAGAACCACCTATATTAAATGAGGTATACACACCAGTCAAATGTATTTCATATCATCTCAGCCTTAGAAATCTCATCAGCATTGTCATGTACCTAGACTACTTCACATACCTGAAGTCACAGGGTTTCTATGTCAAAAAAATGACCTTTAGTGACCTTGCCTCCACTCTGTCAACTACTCACTCCCCCCAGTGGAGAGACTCGAACATAGTAGGAGTTCAAGAAATGTTTGTCAAAATAAAATAAATAAAACTGAAACCCAGGATGAGGAAGTGACTGGCCTCTCTACCTAGTGAGAAAACCAGGTTTAAAATGGAGAACTGTTGTCTAATGGGTATACAGTTTCAATATTATAAGATGAAAAAGTTCTGGAGCTGTTGCACAGCAATGCGAATTTACATATCACTACTGAACTGAATACTTAAAAATGATTAAGATGGTAAATTTCATGTTATGTGTTTTTACCACAATTAGAAATGAAAAATTATTACATGGAAAAAAATGAAGTCCCCCTTAGTTTCCAAACCAGTTTGCCTCCTCTTTCTGCTATACCATAGGGATATGTAAATTGTCCCATGATCACAGAGATCTACAAGCATAATTCCAGAACTAGTTATCATAACTGTTGCTTCTTCAATATGTGTTTTCACACACTCATGGTTCACCCATAAATCTGTTTGTATGCTGAGAATTCATCTTAAAAAGCATGGCCTTGCTCTCACATAAAAAGCATGGCCTTGCTCTCACATAAAAGCTAGAGTTTTTTAAGTATCAAAGCCATTAGTCCAAACTTTAAGACTAGCAGGAATCATGAAAACTGCCTCCTTTGAGTACTTACTATACACCCCAGTGTTGTGCCAGGTTTTTATATACATTTAAATGAATATTCACAATTGCCCTGCAAAGTAGGTCATTTTATCCCCAGTTTATAGGTGAAGACACTGAAGATTAGAAATGAATTTACTCAAGGTCACAGATAGTAAGAATAAGTAGAAATGTCTATGTGAGTCTCCATTTGGTTAAACTGCATATATCCTAAAGTGGGCATTTAAGGAATCATGTTTCTGTATGTTTCCATCATTTCCAAGCACCATATATCATTCTTGATACACATTCTTCTAGCTTCTCCAAAATAATGTATGCCCTTATTCCTATTGGTGGGCTTGAAACAGTTCACGCCATTGTCTCAGCGACCTCCTTTTACAACTACATGATATATCTGTAGTGTCACCTCTGGCCTGCATTGAACAAAGCAGAATATAGACCAATATAATTGTGCCTAATATACAGAATGTTGTTATGATGGGAGGAGGGTGAGGGATAAAAGACTACAAATAGGGTGCAGTGTATACTGCTCGGGTGATGAGTGCACCAAAATCTCACAAATCACCACTAAAGAACTTACTCATGTAACCAAATACCACCTATACTCCAGTAACCTATGGAAAAATAAAAATAAAGAAATTAATAATAAGAGTCTATACTACCTACTTCCACCAAAAAATAACTATTTTACTGTATAATATAGCAAACACCTAAAACACAATCTTACCTGAGAATTTTCATCTAAGTTTTCCAATTTTTTTATTTTTTGTTTTACTTGAGCTATAGTCCCTGTTACATCAGCCAGTTCTGCTTGTTGGTTTAATAGAAATTCAACTTCAGTCACAAGCTAAAAATAGGAAACAAAGAGGTTTTAAAAACATAAAAATTATCTTTATGATCAAGTTTTATACAAAATGCTTTTAAACGAAAATATTGACATGGAGAAATTGCACATATGAAAAAAAATTTTGTTATTTTATTCACAGAAATAGCTATACTCTGCTAAAATTTAACCTCATAGATATCAACGTGTACTCATAATGTACAAAAGATCACCATGTACATGTGTAGGTTTGTGTATGAGGACATGTATTTGCATAAATGTATACATGTGAGGTATGTATAGGTATATATACATTTGTGTGAGTGTGTGTGTGTATATATATACACACACACACACATATATATACACACATATATATATAGCCAACATCTAAAACAAAATCTTACCTGAGAATTTTCATCTAAGTTTTTTTTTTCATCATTCCCCAGCTCTCTGGTGAATTACGCTAAAAGCAAAAGCCCTCCAGAAGCAATAAGCACATCTCCCACCCAGATCTTGGTCTTTAATATCATTTCCCAGAAAAAGAAACCAGGGCTCCTCAAGGAAATAACTGATTCCAGGGTTGAGGCAGAATAGGTACAAGATGAACTTGGAATATATCTTTATGACAGAAAGTAAGAAAGTGATTTATTTAAATGTGGGAGCACGTCACGAGGACACAGCAGCACTCTGAAACACCAAAATAGTCAAGAACACTAATAAATTATAAACCATCAAAAAACTAGGAATCAGAAAAGATGCCAAATCATCTTTCTTTGCTGATGATATGATTCTATACCTAGAAAACACTAAAGACTACCAAAAGGCTCCTAGAATTGATAAACAACTTCAGGGAAGTTTTACGATACAAAATCAATGTACAAAAATCAGTAGCATTTCTATACACCAACAATATTCAAGCTGAAAGCCGAATCAAGAATGCAATTTCATTTACAATGACCTACAAAAAGAATAAAATACCTAGTAATACATGTAGCCCAAGGAAGAGAAAAATCTCTATAAGGAGACCTACAAAACACTGCTGAAAGAAATCATAGATGACACAAACAAATGGAAAAAACATTCTATGCTCATAGATTTGAAGAATCACTATATTCAAATGGCCATACTGTCCAAAACAATCTGCCAATTCAATGCTATTCCTATCAAACTACCAACATCTTTTTTCACAGAATTAGAAAAACTATTCTAAAATTCATATGGAACCACAAAAGAGCTCAAATAGCCAGAGCAATCCTAAACAAAAAGAACAAAGCCAGAAATAACGTATTACCTGACATCAAACTATACCAAAACAACATAGTCCTGGTACAAAAACAGACACTTAGACCAATGGAACAGAATAGAGAACCCAGAAATAAAGCCACGCACCTACGACCATCTGATCTTTTACAAAATCAACCAAAATAATCAAGGGGAAAGGACTCCCTATTCAACAAATGGTGCTGAGATAGCTGGTTAATCATATAAAGAAGAGTGAAACTGGACCCCTACCTTTCACCATATATAACAATTAACTAAGGATGGATTAAAGATCTAAATATAAGACCTCAATCTACAAGAATCTTGGGAGAAAGGTTAGGAAACACCATTCTGGACATTGGCCTTGGGAAAGAATTTATGACTAAAATCTCAAAAGCAATTTCAACAAATACAAAAATTGATACGTGGAACCTAACTAAACTAAAGAGCTTCTGCATAACAAAAGAAGCTATCAACAGAGTAAACAGACAGCCTACAGAAGGGGAGCAAATATTCCCGAACTATGCATCTGACAAAAATCTAATATCCAGAATCTGTAAGGAACTTAAACAATTCAACAAGCAAAAAACTAATAACTCCATTAAAAAGTGAGCAGAGGACATGAACAGATACTTCTCAAAAGGAGACATACAAATTGCCAACAAACATGAGAAAATGCTCAATATCACTAACCATCAGAGAAATGCAAATCAAATGAGATACCATCTCGCATCAGTCAGAATGGCTATTATTAAAGAGACAAAAAGGAACAGACACTGGTGAGGCTGTGGAGAGAAGGGAACACTGATACACTGTTGGTGGGAAAGTAAATTAGTTCAGCCACTGTGGAAGGCATCCTGAATATTTAAGAACTTAAGGCAGAACTACCATTTGACCCAGCAATCCCATTACTGAGTATATACCCAATGGAAAATAAATCATTCTATCAAAAAGACAATACAATTGTATGTTCATTGCAGCACTATTCACAATAGCAAAGGCTTGGAATCAACCCAGGTGCCCATCAATGATGGACTGGATAAAGAAAATGTGGTACAAATACATCATAGAATACTATGCAGCCATAAAAAAAACAAAATCATGTCTTTTGCAGCAACATGATGCAGTTGGAGGCCATTATCCTAAGCAAACTAACACAGAAACTGAAAACCAAACACAGCATGTTATCACTTATAAGTGGAAGTTAAGCACTGGTTACACATAGACATAAAGATAGGAACAATAAATGCTGGAGACTACTAAAATGGGGAAAAGGAGGAAGGCAAGGGCTTAAAAACTAACTATTGGATATTATGCTCACTACCTGAGTAATGGTATCATTCACATCTCAAATCTCAGCATTACACAGTATACCCATGTAACAAACGTACACGTGTATGCCTTGAATCTAAAATAAAAGTTGAAAGTTTTAAAAATGAATAAGTAAAACTCTTTGAATCAAATAAATAAATGGAGAGAAGGGAAGGCTCTTGCTTTAGTAGAATGCCTAGTGTGGACTGATAAATGTGGACTGGACATGGGGGTTGAAAATAATCATCATTTTGCAACCATCATAGCAAAGATTTGTCCAGGCAAGCATCATCAGTTGATGCTAAATTTATAGGGAAATTTTGATGACAAGCAGGATATTTGCATAACCTTAAATTTTCTCCCCACACTTTTCCTACTAGTTAGAAGGGGAGTAAAAGTAGCTTTACAGTGGAGAAATTCAACAACACCCTGAATAGGTAATCAGAATCCACATCAACAATAAGAGGGAGGTAGGCATCACTCACTTGCAGATATGATTCCTTAAGAAGGACACTTCACTAATGTGGTATTCTAGTTGGTCATATATACTAAATAGAATCATGAGAAGATGTCCAACAAACTCTAAATGAAGGAAAATGTATTTTAAAAGGGACTATGGCTAGGCATGAGTCCTTATAGCTTATGCCTGGAATCTCAGCACTTTGGGAGGCTGAGGTGGGAGGATTGTTTGAGCCTAGGAGTTGCAGACCAGCCTGGGCAACACAATGAGACCCCATCCCCGCAAAACTTAAAAAGTTAGCCAGGCATGGTGGTGCGTACCTGTAGTCTCAGCTACTTGGAAGACTGAGGGGGGAGGATAGCTTAAGCCTAGGAGTTTGAGGCTGCAGTAGCTATGATTGTGTCATTGTACTCCAGCTTGGGAGACAGAACTGTCTCAAAAAAAAAGGACTATATTTTTCAAAATGTCAGAGTCATAAAAGACAAAGAAAGGCTGTGGAAAGATTCAAGATTCTAGGTTCAAGGACACTAAAGACACAAGACAATGCAAGACTGGACCCTATATAGGATCCGATTCTGAAGGAAAAATAAATGCTATAAAAGAGTTGACTGAGTCAACTGACAAAACTGAAATACCAATGGTAGATAATATAAAAGTATTGCACTGTTAAATGTACTGAATCTGATAACTGTACTATGGTCATATAACAGAATATCCCTATTACCAGAGAAAATGGAAGTATTTAGGGGGAAAGGGCCATCACGTGTGCAACTTACACTCAAATGGGTCAGAAAATATATTATTTGTCAGATCAGAAAAAAATATTATCTGTATATACATGAGGGAGGGAATACAAATAATAAAGCAAATAGAGTAAAATACTATCATTAAGTTAATCTGGGAATAAGGTATATGGGTATTTCTATTTTTCTTATATTTGCAATTTTTCTGTAAGTTTATGTTCCTATGTGTTTTTTTTAAGTCATGTTTCTAGACGTACAGAACCTGTCGACATGTCACTATGAGATACACCAGTGAGATTATACTCTAAGACAAACAACAATATTGATTAAAGACAGGAATTAATGACTTGGGGAGACAGAACATAACCACAGGACAAGAATTTGGTATGGATGCAAATTAATATGTAATTATAAGCATAATGGGTATGCTCAGGAAAAGTGCTATTTTCTGTGTATTCAGTTGGAGAGGAGGAAGAAACACAAATACCTAGAAGGACCAAGAGCAGCTTGACCTATTCTTTCTTTAGGGAAGGTTTCATGGAGAACAGTTCAATAGATGTTTGAAGCAAAGGAGGGAAAACGCCAGTGGTAACTGAGCCCTGTGTCCAGAGTGCAGTGCTCCTCCCAAACCTAACTCTGATGAGCAAGTGAAATACAAAGCAAGTAAGCCATTCATGGGCAGAAAACAAGTTGGGCACATACAAGAGAGAAGAAGTGAGTTTTCCTTGGATCCTCTGGTGAAGTATATGCTATGAGACAGACTGTGAGAAGATTGAGCATGACCGAAAAAGGAAAAGAAACTAAATCTATGCATCTTTTTTTTTTTTTTTTTTTTTTTTTTTTTTTTTTTTTTTTTTTTTTTTTGAGACGGAGTCTTGCTCTGTCCCCCAGGCTGGAGCGCAGTGGCCGGATCTCAGCTCACTGCAAGCTCAGCCTTCCGGGTTTAGGCCATTCTCCTGCCTCAGCCTCCCAAGTAGCTGGGACTACAGGCGCCCGCCACCTCGCCCGGCTAGTTTTTTTGTATTTTTAGTAGAGATGGGGTTTCACCGTGTTAGCCAGGATGGTCTCGATTTCCTGACCTCGTGATCTGCCCGTCTCGGCCTCCCAAAGTGCTGGGATTACAGGCCTGAGCCACCGCGCCCGGCCCAAATCTATGCATCTTGACCATATATGATGGATTTTCCAGGAGGGTCCAATTGGAATATATTTTTAATTATTTATTAAACTTATTTAATTTCATCTCTCAGGCTTTTCATAGGAATAAACTCCTGGATCAGAAAGAAAAGCTTGTTAGGTCATGTTAAATATGGTCAGCATAGGTACATGGGATTTAAAAACCAAGAAGGAAGCTGGCATTATTCCTTTGGAAAGCCACCTCATAACCTTGAACACCCTTTAGATCTAAGATAAATTTGAAAAACAAACCTAAAAGTAGAAAGTAACTTTGTCCCTGTCATATATATTGGCAGTTTGATACTTTCTCAAAGGAAATGAGTAAGCTGAAAAAGTAGAAGTCTCAGAATTTTAGTAGAGATTTTCTTCAGTCTAAGCCAAGGTTCATTTACATTTGCCTCCTTTTTTTTTCTTTTAGGTATAAATGGGCATCTTGCAAGACAGGATTTCTCATGATTAAGGAGTAAAAACCTCTGGTGTAATGAAAAAAGGTGTACAAAGAAATGTTTTAACTGACCTGTTGGAAATCCTGCTCAAACTTCCATAGTTGCAGATACTGCTCCATTTTTAATTGATGTTTTTCCCAAAATCCATCAAAAGCTGTTTCCATATCATGTACTTGAGTCAGCAACCTTAACAAAGAAAACTCAAATAAATTCCTAAATGCAACTATCTGTTTTGTAAATACGTAGATAGGCGCAGTATGGACATTAAGAATTATAGGCAAAGTCATAGCCCATGACACTTGGTTCTACCTGTAGAGACAATCAATGTCCACAGAATCTCTTCTACAAGCAAAATCATCTCTGTAGGACAACCTAGAAATAAGTTATCAGATTTCCAGAGGTCCAGGAATATTTTAACACTTAACATATTGCAGCAAAAATGTATAATTGCCTTTCAAAAATACAAAATAAGTAACTCTAAACCAAAAAGAGAGTACTCACTTATTAATAGTTTGCCAGTCACCACTTATTTGCTGATGACATTCTAGTCTTGAACTGACAGCTCCTTCAGTGTCAGGCACTTCCAGATTTGTTAGCAGAATTTTTCCTTCTTTGGTTACAGCTGTAATATCATTCTGTCCAAAGACACAAAAGGAGTATCAGCTAATTAGTAATCTAACCTGAATGATGTGATGGGAAGGAAGCATACAACTATGGCATGAAGACTAGAAACAGTTAATTCTAGAATGGCCTTTGCTTTCATAGTTCTCTGAAAATTCACAAAATTTCAAAATCTCAGTGCCACAAAATCTAAAAGCTATGAAGATCCAAGAACCCCTTGCCTTAGAGATGGATGTTGCAATTAATGTTTTTATAAGATCATCATGGGCAGAAGTACCATGTGGTCTATTTGTAGCCTCCTTCTCTAAGTGGTAGAAAGTTCCAATCCAGTCCATCCTATTCTGCTAATATTTTATTTATTTTTATTTACTTTTTTAGAGATGGGGTCTTGCTATGTTGCCCAGGCTGGACCCAAACTCCTGGACTCAAGCAATTCTCCTGCCTCAGGTTCCTGTGTAGGTGGGACAACAGATATGTACCACTGCACTTGTCACTGTTCTGCTAACATTTTCAATGAGCTCAAATAAAGCAGTAGTAGAACAATAAAAACCACCACAGTAGAAAGCATACAATTGCAAATAATACTTAATGCATACTCAGATACAGTTAAATGTCTTTGCTACTAATCTTTAATTGTAACCAATCACTCCCTGCCTTAAGTCTTATTTTACTTCACATTTAGGTTTAATTAATTCATCAATAAGTATATGCCTCTATTTAGAAGGGCTTAACCTCAGTGGGTGGTGTAACAATATAGAGCTTTCTCAGACATCCAAGAGTGATTTAAGATTTCTTTCAGGTGGTGCAAGAGTCCCTTGAAATTGTAAGCAAAAGTTTTGGTGTACATTTATTCTGAGAACAGATTCCATGACACCATCACCAATATGGGTAATAACATCAACATTAAAAGCCAATATTTATGAAGTACCAACTATGTACCGAACATTGTTATACATACATCACTTTCTTTGCCTCATTTCATCTTCACAACAATCCTACGAGGTATGATGCATCATCACCATCATCAACCTCATTGTAAAGACACAGAAACTGCAACTCAGAAAAGGTAAGCAAATTGCCCAACAACATGCAGTTCGTGAAGAACAGAGCTTCTTTCCGTGGACAGAGTTTTGTTTTTAGACTGTGATTCAAAAGGTCAGTTTCTTGCAAATCAAACCATAATGAGATACCATCTCACATCAGTCAAAATGGCTATTATTAAAAAGACAAAAAATAACAGATACGGCGAGGCTACAGAGAAAAGGGAACACTGACACATACTTGTTGGAGATGTAAATTAGTTCAATCACTGTGGAAAGCAGTCTGGAGATTTCTCAAAGAGCTTAAAACAGAATACCATTCAACCCAGCATTCCCATTACTGGGTTTATACCCAAAGGAAAATAAATTGTTCTACCAAAAGACACACGCACTCATATGTCATTGCAGCACTATTCACAATAGCAGAAACATGGACTCAACCTAGGTGCCCATCAATGGTGGGCTGTATAAAGAAAATATGGTACACATACACCATGGAATACTATACAGTCATAAAAAAGAATGAGATCATGTCCTTTACACAACATGGATGCAGCTGTAGGCCACTATCCTAAGCAAATTAATGCAGGAACAGGAAACCAAATACTGCATGTTCTCACAAATGGGAGCTAAACATTAGGTACACATGGACATAAAGATGGGAACAACAGACAGTGGGGACTACTAGAGGAAGGAGGGTGGGAGGATGGAGAGTGTTGAAAAACTACCTATCTGGTACTATGCTCACTACCCGGGCGACAGGATCATTCATATACCAAACCTCAGCATCCCACAATTTATCCATGTAACAAACCTGCACATGTACCCTCTGGACCTAAAATAAAAGTTGGAAAAAAATTCAGTTTATCTTTTTAATTTAAACACATATCTCTATATACAGCTTTAATCTTCTAATGCACACAGCATGTCTATTATCAGATGAAAGAGACGAGTTATATGAATGCCCAGTGCTTGTTCAGATTATTCTTGAACTTTCTGAAGAAAGTAGATCCAAAAAATACTTGCTGATTATCTGAATTGCACTTCAAAATCCTTCACAAAGCAGCACTCCACAAAGACCTGGGTAGGAGAGCACAACCAATTCGCAACCCCTGGTCTACTGTAGGAAACATCAGGACCTAGTATTCTGCAGAGAAGAGAACTTAGAATCAATTGAGCAATGTTAGCCTTGGTCACAATGCTAGCTCACAGCAGAGATGGGACAAGAAACTCGGCTTCCTGACTCCTCATCAAAAATTAAAAATAGAGTCATACATCACTTAATGTTGGAGATACGTTCCGAGAAATGCATTGTTAGGTTATTTCATCATTTTGTGAACATCACAGAGTGCATTTACACAGACCTAGGTGGATAGCCTAGTAGACACCTAGGCTACAGGGCATAGCCTATTGCTCCTAAGCTACAAACCTGTACAGCATGTTACTGTACTGTATACTGTAGACAGTTGTAGGCGTACTGTAGGCAGTTGTAACACAATGGTATACATTTGTGTATCTAAACATAGAAAAGGTACAGTAAAAATATGGTATAATCTTATGGGACTACTGTCATATATGCAGTTCATCACTGATCAAAACAACCTTATGTGCAGTGCATGACTATGTGCAGTGCATGACTGTGTGCAGTGCATGACTGTGTGCAGTGCATGACTATGTGCAGTGCATGACTGTGCAGTGCATGACTATGTGCAGTGCATGACTGTGTGCAGTGCATGACTATGTGCAGTGCATGACTGTGTACAGTGCATGACTGTGTGCAGTGCATGACTATGTGCAGTGCATGACTATGTACAGTGCATGACTGTGTGCAGTGCATGACTATGTGCAGTGCATGACTATGTACAGTGCATGACTGTGCAGTGCATGACTATGTGCAGTGCATGACTATGTGCAGTGCATGACTATGTGCAGTGCATGACTGTGCAGTGCATGACTGTGCAGTGCATGACTATGTGTAGTGCATGACTGTGTGCAGTGCATGACTGTGCAGTGCATGACTGTGTGCAGTGCATGACTATGTGCAGTGCATGACTGTGCAGTGCATGACTATGTGCAGTGCATGACTATGTGCAGTGCATGACTGTGCAGTGCATGACTATGTGCAGTGCATGACTATGTGCAGTGCATGACTATGTGCAGTGCATGACTATGTACAGTGCATGACTGTGCAGTGCATGACTGTGTGCAGTGCATGACTATGTGCAGTGCATGACTGTGCAGTGCATGACTGTGTGCAGTGCATGACTGTGCAGTGCATGACTGTGTGCAGTGCATGACTGTGTGCAGTGCATGACTATGTGCAGTGCATGACTGTGCAGTGCATGACTGTGTGCAGTGCATGACTGTGCAGTGCATGACTGTGTGCAGTGCATGACTGTGTGCAGTGCATGACTGTGTGCAGTGCATGACTGTGCAGTGCATGACTATGTGCAGTGCATGACTGTGCAGTGCATGACTGTGTGCAGTGCATGACTGTGCAGTGCATGACTGTGTGCAGTGCATGACTGTGTGCAGTGCATGACTGTGCAGTGCATGACTGTGTGCAGTGCATGACTGTGTGCAGTGCATGACTATGTGCAGTGCATGACTGCACATAGTAAAACAAAACAAAAGACTATATTTCTTTTTCTGCAGCATTTATAAGATATTTTTAAATAACTTCTCAAATTAATACACCATTTGCGGAGGGGACACTTAGGTCTAACATATCCAGGACAGTCTTTTATAAAGTATTTTTTAATCGTTTTAAAATATATTATATAAATGTCTTTTATCTCCCTTTATGCAACAGCCAGTGTAAAATGGAGATAATAAACACCTCTCTAGAAAAAGAAAGACCATGGAAATCTTTTGTTTGTCAACTCTATCAGACATACCTTCAACAGATGATACCTTTCTGCACGAATTGCCAGAATTTCTTCTATTGAGGGAATATCATCTGGTAGTTCTGTCTCAGCCAGTTCAGTTCCAAAGGACTGTAACATCTGAGCCATTTCTTTCACTGTGAGGGCAAAATTTTCTATAGCCTGCAAAGAGCCGGTGATTATTTTAATTATATGGTAACTCTGTGAGCATATAAAAAACTAGATCGGTCATTGTATTTGTTTTTATTGGGGCTGTAACAGTAAATACATATACCATGAACTCTCCTCTGCTAGAGAAATATGGCATTGCTCTTGGCAATCAACTGTAACTCTTCATCTAAGACTCTAAGAAACTGAAGGAAGACTAAGAGTCTTCCTGAATATATTTTATCCAAATTTCTTGACTTATTTCTTAGACACTGATGAAAACTATTTCTTAAAGATGCCATGTATTGAGTAATTTGTTTTATTTTCTTGAAAATTACAGTGTTTTCCTTATTCTATAAACTCTCCAATTGGCAAAATTGCCTTATTATCACTTTACTTCTGAAGAGAGATGAGAACAGTAAAGTCACTTTATATTTGTTTATTATCATTTGTGAATAAGCATTAGCATTCCAAACAAGGTGACAATTGAAGGAAATGGGGGAAAAAACTAGTCACAACAACTCATTTCAAGCACTATAGAATATTTGGAATGGTGGTCCCAAAGCCTTTGTTGCCATAAAATGGTAAGTAAGGTTTTATTGTTTATTTTGTTTCTAAAATCAGTTACTCTGAGAAAGAAGGGCAAAATGTAGAGACCACAGGACCATCTGTTCAATCCATGCATCTCAAAATATTTGCTTGTTTATTTATAGCATTACAGGTTATTAAAGGCTAGGCACTGCTAATTTTGGCAATACATCTTCATGTGAATGAATGAATTGTTGAATGAATGCATTGTTAAATGAATTAATGAATGAAACGTTGAGTGAAAAACAAGTATGAGGAAAATGGAATCCTAATTTAATGGGACATCATTAATTTCTTCAGCAGGGTTCCCCTATCTCTGGGATTAGAAGTCAAGATACTTATATACCACAGACATACTTGGGAGGTGCAGGGCCCTTGCCTATTTGTAAATTTCTAAAACAGAAGTACACTCTTTGTTACAAATCTAAAATGCCTCAGAAGCATCACTAGGATAATGAGATTAATAATACTACTTGTATTTATTGACAATTTGCCATATGCTAGGCACTGTGTAAAACATTTTACTTTTGCTATCTCATTTAGTGTTTTTAAGATCCCTATGAGGTAAGGTATTATTAGTCCCATTTTACAGTTAGGAAAACTAAGACTCAGAGAGGTTATGTATATTGTCCAAGGTCATATAACTAAAAATCAGCAGGGTCAGGATTTGAATCCAAATCCTTCGTTTCTTCAAGTTACTACATAGCCACAGGAGGGAATGGGCAGAGTATGATCTCCTTATGCCCTAGGATTCTCCTTCCATTGCCATCCTCAGTGACTGCTCATCATTTCTAGATATTTCCTATGGAAGAAAATCAAGATGTTGAATTTATATGTATGTGAAAAGTGAGGACCCCAGAAATCTGTTTTTTTTTTTTTTTTTCAAATAGGAAAGAATTCTAGAACTAGATTTAAAGGCTAACATGAAGAACTATAGGCTCTACAGTAAGGGCAAAGACAACATACATTTCTGAAGATGATCCATTCACTGTGGCAGTACTGCAAGGTGCCGCCTAACTCAGGGGTTAATTGCTTGTCATCAATGTATGTCAGCAAATCACTAACTGAGCTCAGCATAACAACCTATATAAATAAGCAAGAAAGATACTGTTAACTGCCCTTCATGCCATCCCTCCATTAAACTGTAAAATGAACTTTAGCATACATTTAGCAGGAAGTCACCTCTGATAAATGGTTTTAACAGTTCTCTCCTGTACATGCCCCCATACATGTATGCACTATCTTCTTCAGATAATAACAGTTTTTATTTACAAAACATTTTCTGTAAAGAAAAATCAATCTCCACAGAAACCAAAATGCCTAATTTTCTTCCATCTAAAAGTTTGCACTGTTAATGGTCCAGCTTCTAAAAGAATGCTATGCTCACAACAAAGAAAAGGACTTTATGTAGTAACTTATAATTTATCAGGAAGGGTTGACCTTTTCAAAAGTATCAAAATTTATGAGCACCCTATTCCTAACCTTAAAAACATACAAAAATATTTTTTAAAAGTCATGGTACTCTGGACTAGCTCAGGATGTAAGTTCATGGAAGTTCAAATACATAAAACATACACTCAATTTTACTAAAAAATAAAATTTCCTGCTGATATACACATACATATACATACATGCACACATACACATATACACACATGTATAACATATATGACATATATTTTTTGCAAAAGTAATTGCTTTGTTATAAATTGATGAATCGATTTCTTTTTTAAATGGTAGAAGTGAAAGACTTTTGGGCATTTCAAATGTATACTTTTCAAAGAGAAACTTTAATTTTTTTTCTTTTAAATGCTACATGGGCACATGTAAAATATAAACATCATGGTGCAAGTCTTCATGAGAATTAGAGGAACAAAACATTTAAATAATATATTCTTACTGGTAATTTAAGCATAAAATCCTCCTGACTAAACCGAAATCCAATGTCTGTGAACGTTCGTTGAAGAAAGCTGGTAGGACGTAAAACCAAAACCAAGTGCAAGTTCCCAGGGAAGGAAGCCTGTAGAAAGAAAAAACAAAAGAAATTGAAAAAAAAAAAATTGTTGACACACACTCAACTGAGAACATATCAGAAAATATGTAATTGAAAGAAACAAACTTTAAATTCATAAAAGCCAGTAAAAGGCCAACACTTTACAAAATGATATTGATAAAATCTAAAAACATGCAAATAGAAAGAAAAATAATGTAAGGCTTCAGGTCAGATCCTGGCAACACTTCTGGTAAGGAATTTTCTCACACTATAGAAGCAGGCCCCACGTGATGAAGAAATAGACTCTAAACCTTTATTTTAGAGTTAGTTATTTGAAATCAAATTGCACTTATTTCCTATAAGAACAAATAGAATTAGGTGGCAGTTTCCTAGGATAACCCTAAAAGCCAAAGGATTTTTGTCTGTGTATTTACACTAAACAATGAAAGAAAACTTTATTATGGGATTATATTTTTATTTTAATATAATCAATATTCACTGAACATCTTCTATGTGTCTACTTCATGTATTTAAATGAATGATTATCAAGCTCTGTTAGGCATTGAATGTTCACAAATTAAGAAAATACAATTTCTACCCAACAGTTCAACTGCAGAGTCCATTAATAATCAGCAACTCTTTAACACGATAAGTTGATAAGTAATCAAAGGAATTAGAATAATATACAAGGGGAAATGATAGTACCAACTCTCCAAGACATAGGAAGGTCAAAAAGATCCCGAAGCATAACGAGGAATTAACTAGATCAGAATGTCGTTCTAATTCACCAATGTTTCCCCAGCTTCTAGAACTTGCTGGCACATAGTATGCAGTCAGAAATAATTGCTACACTAAAGAATTCAAAAGACAAAGAAGGAAGACACATTGCAAAATAAGTGGAGAATGGAGTAACATAGCCCAATTTTAATAATAAATTACCGTGTACTAAATGTTTACTCTGTGCAAAGCATTTTGCCAATATTATCATACATTCTTTTCATAATAATTCTATGAAGGAGTTAGGTTACTCACTTTTACAAATAAAGAAAGTGAGACTCAGAGAGTTTAAGTGTACCTTGCCCCAGCTGGCAAAGCCTTGATTTGCCCCTAAGTCTGTGCTCTTAATCACTAAACTACTCCATCTCCTGAAAAGGCCCTAGTCAAGAGAGCTAGATGAAACGATGCTGGGGGACAATGGGAGATGGTGTTGGGAAAATGGGCCAGAACTGCATCAGAAAGGATGATGGGTTTTTTTCCTGGAAGTAAGGGGAGTCTCTAAGAGGTTTTGAGCATCAGAACAACATGGTCAAATTTGCATTTTAGAAGGATCACTTTGGCTTTGGGAAGAACTGGATTTGAACAAGAGTAGAAGCAGACAGATGAGCTAGGAGGCTGGTACAGTAATCCAAGCCAGGAATGATGAGTTTCTGAACTAAAGTAATGATACCAAGAATAAGGGTAGAATTTAGGAGGTGCAATCAGCAAGACATAACCACTTGATGTACTTGCTGAGAAAGGAGGTACTACGAGGATCAAACTCCAGATTTGGGGCTTGAGTAACTGGTTGAATGGTACAACCTTCACTGAGATGGGGAACACAAGAGAAAGAAGTTTTAAGAAGGGGAACAAGATTCTGATCTCCATTCATATACATGTTAGGTTGGAAGGGTCAGCAGGACATCCAGATGATGTCCTTTGGACAGCTGTTTGTACAAGTAAGAAGGGAAAGAAGTCTAGGCTAGGAGTGCAGAATCAGGAGTCATCAGCCTCAAGACGGCAGATTAGAGCATAATAGAGCAAAATATATGAAAAATGTTCCAACTGCAATTATATTTCAGGCATATTGCAATACTAGTAATTAAACAAAACTATAAACTAAGAATAAGATACTGTGGGGCAAGGAGTTTATGGGAACTCTCTGTACTTCCTGTTCCATTCTGTTGTGAACTTAAAACTGCTGTGAAAAAATAAAGTCTATTTTAAAATAAAAGAAAAAAGTAACTTTCACCAGGGTATAAAACATAGACTCTTTGAGAAATGATGCTCAAAACTGGGGATTTTCCTAATTCAATTTGAGATGGTGATAAAACATAAAATGTTAAGTGGCAATGAGAACTAGAGTAAATGAAAGAGAAATGAGTATGATATGCACAAATAAGTAAATTAAAAGAGCATAAAATTAAATCAATAAATTAAATAATGGCTATCAATATACATACATTGGGATGGTTGTCCAACTCATAATTCCCCCAGGAGGCCATGACTGTTACTCTCTCCCTTCATCCGAGAAACTACTCCCCCTTCTATTATTCTACACATTGGTTCCAAATGAGAATTCTTATTTTCCTACATGGCCCTGCCCTTCCAACACACAATGATTAGTGGTGATTGGAAGTATGATTAGGGCCAGACATGGTGATTCATGCCTGCAATCCCAACAATTTAGGAGACCGAGGATGGAGGATCACTTGAGGCCAGGAGTTTCAGAACAGCCTGGACAACATAGTGAGGCCCCATCTCCACAAAAAGTTTAAAAATTATCTAGTCATGGTGGCATGCACCTACGGTTCCAGTTACTCAGGAGGCTGAGGGGGGAGGATCGCTTGTGTCCAGGAAGTTGAGGCTGCAGTGAGCCATGATGGTGCTACTGCACTCTAGCATGGGTGACAGAGCAAGACCTCATCTCTTTAAAAAAGAGAAAGAAAAAAGATAAGCAGAACATTTGATGTAAGCAGGGCCAAAAAAGTCCTGCCCTAGAATTTTCAAACTAATACTGAGTGAAGGAAACATTGAGGATGCCATTTAAAAGCAGCAGATGGCCAAGAGCCCTGCTGCTGGAGAAACATTGAAAAGAATAAAATTAACATGTATACAGAAACAGAGAGAGAAACAGAGAAACAGAGAGTTATAATGGTAATGTATATCCTACCTTCTATTATGTACATAATGTATATTTTATTTTATGTTAGGTATAATACGTATTTTCCAGCTGGGCACGGTGGCTCACACCTGTAATCCCAGCACTTTGGGAGGCTGAGGTGGGAAGATCAATTGAGGCCAGGAGTTCGAGACCAGCCTGGCCAACAGGGTGAAAACCTGTCTCTACTAAAAATACAAAAAATTAGCCGGATATGGTGGTACACGCCTGTGGTCCCCGCTACTGGGGAGGCTGAAGCACGAGAATCACTTGAACCCGGGAGGTGGAGGCTGCAGTGATCTGAGATTATGCCACTGCACTCCAGCCTGGGCAATAGGGTGAGACTCTGCCAAAAAAAAAAAAAAAAAAAAAAAAAAGGATTTTCCAGTTATTACAGCGATTAAAAGAAATAATGAATATAAAGGCACATTTTACATTTTTATTTTAGGTTTGGGGGTACATGCAAAAGTTACATAAACACGTGTCACGGGGCGTTGTTGTACATATTATTACTTCACATAAGTATTAAGCTCAGTACCCAATAGTCATCTTTTCTGCTCCTCTCCCTCCTGCCAACCTCCACCGTCAAGCGGACCCCAGTGTCTGTTGTTTCCTTCTTTGTGTTCATAAGTTCTTATTTAGCTCCCACTTATTAGTGACAGCATGCAGTATTTAAGGAACTTAAATTTACAAGAGAAAAACAACCTCATTAAAAAGTAGGCAAAAGATATGAAAATGCACTTTTTAAACTCTAAAATATTAATAAGACAGATTTAAAATTTTGCCTTGGATTCTTGGACCTCAGGACAAGCAGGTTTGGGTAGAAAACTTTAGGGATATGGATAAAGGCTTGCTTAAGGGAAGGATCTGACAGGGACTTGTGGGAACTTTGGGCCTATTTTTAAGTGGAAAGCACAGATTTTATTTTTACCCCCTTAATTTTGGGAGTTAAGCCTTTCCTTTTTCTTTACCTGGGTAAATTCCCATTATATTATTATACTCACCTGCCTTGAACTTGTTTATCTTTTTCACTTTTAAATGAAATTGAAAGCAGCCTATTTTTAGCAACATTTAAAGCAAAATTACTTTTATTCTTTCATGGATTCTAAGTTGATCTGGTTTCATTTTTCTCTCTCTGACTTCCCTTAGTCTTATATTCTCTTGTATCTGGAATTCTCTGGATACAAGAACCTGGAGCTGACTTCAAGCCAGGGATACTCACCCATCTCCAAAATTATGTGTGGGGGAGGAGGGGATGGGAGGATACTATGGGAATAGAGAGAGCTATGTAGCAACTCTCTGCCTGAGGTAAGGCCTTGCTCTCTACTCTGCCATTCCTAGGAGAGCAAGGCTGTACCAGCAGCCAGGTCCAGAGACAGCTGATCACATAGCAGGGAACGAAGTACAAAGAAAGGAGAGAAAAGGAAAATCACTGTCTGCAAGATGAGTGGGGAAGTGATTTTAAGCAGGGGTAGGGATATTCAGCTGCTCATAAGCCAGGGGTTTTATGTTGGATTTTTATTAAACCTGTTATTGCTCTATTTAATAAAGTGTTTTATCCCAAACATTGACAGCTATATAAATTGCTTCTAAAGATAATTCCATATTCTAATCAGCTTATTCTTAAGTAAAACCTTCTGATTATCTTAGCATACATTCTCATTCCTTAATTCCTTCAAAATATTTAGTAATTCATTTGTCACAAAAAGCCCAGAAAAACTTGAGCTTTTAAAGAAAATGCACCATCAAAGGTTGAAAACTTCGTTTATTGACTACATAATTGCATTTACGATATTTTTTGTTATAGCACAATTTTATAATCTTTTTTGCATTTCTTCCTAGAGCACATGGATTCTGTAACCCAATAGTTACTCCCAATTTTAGTAGCCATTTGGGAGACTAAGTAACTTGTAGGCAATAGCTACACAACTACTAAGCAAACGGAGCAATCAGGTGGCACTCAAACAATTCATTTGATTTGTCAGTTATTTTTCTAGAAAACTAAATCATATAGTTCAGACCAGGTGTATTGTTTTTATCCCTTGTGCCCATATGTGAATAAGACATACCTGAATTTTTAATCCCACTCCCATTCACTTAACCCAGACCATAATAGGTGCCTGCCAAACTGTCATACTTTTAAAGTGAATCCAGACCTCACATTTATGACTACTTTTCATAGCTTCTCTTTAGCAAAAAATACATATATTTATGTATATGTATATATTCAGGACCTCTCAAAGCTTTAAGGTAGGGAAAGGAGATTGGATGGTTGGACAGGGGTGGAAATGTTATTTATTGAATGCACACTACTAGAATTATGCCCATAAAGAGCACTATTATGACATTGTGCTAAGTATTTACATGCAGTAGGTTCTATTTTTGTCCTCATTTCACAACTGTAGAAACTGAGTGCCATTATCCCCAAAGATGTCTACATCCTAATTCCTGGAACCTAGTAATATGTTATCTTATATGGTAAAACAGACTTTATAAATGTTATTAAGGATCTTGATACGGGGAGATTATCCTAGATTATCATGGTGGGACCGATGTAATCATTAGGAAAAGAGGGAGGCAGGAGAGTCAGAGAAGAAGATGTGATAGCAGAGGTCAAAGTGATGCAGGGGTATAAACCAAGGAATGTGGACAATCTCTGCAAGCTAGAAAAGTCAAAGAAACAGATTCTCCTCTAGAGACTCCAGAAGGAACACAGCTCTGCTGACCCTTGATTTTTAGCCCAACTGGGTAATCTTGGACTTCTGACCTCCAGAACCGTAATGATACATTTTCACTGTTTTAAGCCACTAAGTTTGTAGTAATCTGTTACAGCAGCAATAGGGAACTAATACATTGAGGTTTTGTGAGGTCAGGCAATTTTTCAATACCTTCTAGCACATAAGTAGCAGAATTAAAACCCCGATTCACCTGCCTGTAGAACTAGACTCAGTCAACAAGAGGCATTTGGAGAAGTTATAACAGGGATGATACAAGGATTGGATTGGTTGAGAATCTAAACCTGAGACCTAAAGCAAAGGTGACAAACTTTAATGCCTACCATGTATTATGTAGATAATATAAATGTGAAGTAGGCTTAATTAACGAACAGCCTAAATTAGGTGGAAAATAGCAATTCACACTCTTCCTATATGATGAGGAGCAACAGGAAGTGGTGGGAACCATGGTGAACTGCAGAACATGAAAAGCAGAGGGCATTCATAAGTCAGTTCACTCATAAATCAGTTCCAGCTACATGTTGTCATGTGGTAAGGTGGGCCCAGCATTGCCAACTCTTTGGTTTCTCAAGAGAAGACAGAAATCCAGATTGTCATGCAAAGCCCAGATGTTTAAAAATTGAAAATAAATTGAAAGTTCGTTAAAATGCTGTATAGTCTAAACAAAACACATCTGTGCACGGACAATTTGCAACCTCTGAACCAAAAAGCTTCAGAGATCTGAACATCAATCAATATAAATAATATGGAGACGTCCTTATCAGTGATTGCTGGCTATGAGAATCTAGAGGGGACAGAACACTCTTGAGCAATTTTAACCTGACAAGCCATATAAATTTAAGATTAGTTTGTATGTATCTATGTGGATACACATATAGGTATATCGAGAGAGTACTTTTTCTCTATATACCAATATTTGTAATAACTAAACGTCTGAAGATAATCCATCTTAAAGCTAGTATTTAAATGAACAATCAAACAGCATAGGGTATCAGATGCACATATCACAGCAAATATAGCTCAAGACCAGTGAATTTTCCCATTTTGGCTTGGGAATATTTTATTTCTCAATTCTTGGGCATGCTGCTTTAAGAACCTCTTATCTGTATGGTTATATAAACATGAAAAAGCACAATTTCTTTTTCCCCAAAATCAAACCTGAGATTTTGAAAGTATCAATCATTTTTGAGAACCTGTCAAAAAAACAAAGGGGTTTGGGCAAAGGTTAGTCTTGTTTTATTTCAATGTGTTTTTTGCTTTTTTTAAAAAATAGCGTGCACGAGAGAGGAAACAGCATTGGTTTTAGCTTCTTGCAGACATTTTTCTGGAGCTCCAGCATGTGACTGCTTAAAGACATCTCAGTAAAAGTGAACGAGCTGCCTATCACATAGGACTTGGAGCCATGTGTCCAATCACCGAACGTGGTCCCACCCCAACCCTCAGCAGCAGCTCTTACTGGCTCTTCAAGGTAACGAGCACAAAATAAGCTCCCTCTCATCTTTCCCTCCCAGAGAACAGATTCACTCCCTTTTACTCACACGTACTGCCAGATTGCCTAGTTCTATGATCTTACAGCAGTAACAACAACAATAACAACAAGAGCAGGTATAAACCAAATACATCATTTCACTACCGAAGTCTAGAAATTAACCTTGTTTAATACTCTCGTGTGTGCTCTCTAAGGGAGGCAATTCATCAGCCTAGGCACACTTTTCAGTTATTCTAGTTATCACTTCTAGAATGTTTAAAGTACCTCATAAAACATAAACGTTTGGTTACTTACTATAAGAATAATTTATGTTCCTATAACTTTTCTTTTTTAATCATTAGGGTAAAGAAAGGCAGTAACAATAAGAGAGACCCTTGACTAAAAGACATTAAGTATGTGTCAGACTTCTTACATATATATATATATATATATATATATATATATAAAATTTAGCCTTCATAACATTGCAGTAAACTAGATATTATTCCCTTTTTACAGAGGAGCAAACTGAAGCACAGTTGGTAAGCAGCAGTAGTACGGCCTCTCTGGATCCTAAGGGCAAACTCTTTCTAGACACTTAACACTTCATAGACTGAATGCACACTCAGATTTGCTGTTTGCCACTCAGGGATGATTTGACCTTGATGTTTCCAAAATGGAACAAATAACATTTGAAACAAGTTGCTGGAAACAATTTTGCATATACAGTCCACCGAAAGGAAAGTATTCTTATCTACTATCAGACAAATGTTGACAGGCACTTGACTTTGATAAGGTCTGAACCATCTCTGCAGAATATGTTGGGGAAAAAAATCTCATGACCTCAAGCTATAGAGAATAGTTTGCAACAGTATGAGCCACTTCCACACTCTTCCTCCCATATCCCCACCTTAAAAAGTACAGACAGTATGAGTTGCCAAGCAACTTGTCAAGTGACCCCAGGAGGACAGCCCAAAGCAGTACTCCTTCCTTGTGGTTTGCTCTTTTTGTCACATATATATCTATTCTCCTCCCCTCTCTCTCACTCAGCTACAGTCATTGAAATTTCTACCAAGTAACTAGTTCAAACATTTTTTTGGACTTCAAATGGCACTGGACCATCCTTTTAGATGCTACTTATCCATAGCCTCCAGGATCAGTCCAGTTCCAGAGACCCTTCAAGGTGAAACCATTTATTTACTAGCTAAGGTTCAAATTCTTTACTCTGGTCAAGTCCTATCCATATAAGCAAAACATATATGTCTTATATTATAGTTCTAGGCTTCAGAATTAATCCAATTAATCCCACTCATATCTGTTCCTAGGCCTCACTTAATTCATTTATGAGAAACAAAAACATAGGAAAGAATCAAGGAAAGGTAACAGCTACATATGCTCTTACTTAACACCCAAACATATGCCATCTCCTGTATAAGGCCTTCTCCACCAGTCAGAATTTCTTTTCAAAATAGTCATTTACGAACATGTGTTACCCTTTCTACTAGACTGAGAGTTCCTTCAGCCCAGTAGCCATTCCATATTTACCCTTGTAACTTATGTTGTATATATCACAGTGCTACATATGTCTATTCAATGAGTACCCCGTGCTGTATTTATTGTGTGTATATTAATGCATGTGTATAGACATGAAACTAAGTTCAGCACTAAGAATATATATATATATATATATAATTAGAAACTTTCTGAAAGCTGAAGTTACCTTTGATAACAAAAGTGCTAATATCAGTTGCTTACAATACTGCAAAGTACATACACAAACATTGCTTGTGCACCATAAATCGTCTGTTAAAAGTCTGAACCTATATTATCATAATATAAAAACATGTATGGAGCCAAAGACATAATTTTGTCAAAATAAAACCAACTATAGTTTTTAAAATAGCAGTCTGTGCTAAGAGCTTTATTAGAAAATAAATCATTTACACACCTATGGATGTTCACTGTCATTCAACAATAATAAAAGTCTTACTTTCCTTATCATAATTTTAATTCAAACTGTCGTTTTTTTTCCTATGGTCAATTTTTACCTTCTTATTTGTGTGTGTGTGTGTGATCTCGATATTATTAGTGAGCAAGTTTATATTTTAAACCATAATATCAATTACATTATATTAATCTTTGAAAGAAAAAGAGTGGCATTTAAAGCCTTTTTGATGATTGGTTTTTTATTAAATTAGCTAGTGTTATTTCAACATTTCTCCAAAATACATCTAAAGATCACATTAGAAATTTGCTGGGAATTTACCATATGAATAAGTGAATGAAGGGAAAATTTAGGTAAAAGACTGCATGAAATGTACCTGAGAGGAGAGATTGCCAAATTCTAGTCTATATTGAAAAGTGAGTTACCGTCTTTTTCCTTAAAAGACAAAAGTTGTCAGCAGGTGACAATTTTGTACCTATGAAGTTTAAGTTTGGAAAATAATTGAAACAATAAGGATTTCAAATCATTACAGATTTTACATTTTTTCACTTACACGGTAACACCCAGGAAAGGCTGTATTTTTAAGTGATGATGGAATCACTTCCAGACCTATCCATGGCAATATACTTCACTTGATCATGGTGAAAGAAAGGATTAATCCTTTTGTTAGATATTGTTTTAAGTCATGATTTAAAGCTACGCTGTCCAATGATTCAAAATTGTTCATGCAGTCTTAAATGAATAACATGACTAAGGTGCTCATTCATAAACTTGATGACATTTAGATTTTGAAATTATATTCTACCCCCTCAATTGCCTGAAAATTACCCTATGTTAGTATCACAGTAATCACATCAATGCAATCCATGCAAATATAAGTCTCCATTCTCTCCATCTGTCCTTAAAAACCCCACTCAGCAGTTTGTGCTATAGCACCATGCTGCAGCATCCCAGCACTTGAACTTGGGAATAGGCTTTCCAGGAGTGCAGACAGAGCCCTTACCGCATTCCTTCTGAACCTCATCTTGCCTCTCGGGGGATTTGCTTCTGCCATTTCGCCTATACACAATTACACTCTTCTTTTCCAATTGTCAATGCAACATTGATGAAATATGAGCTGCTTCTTGGGTAGTATTTAAAAACGGCAGCCAAAAATCTCTATCAAACAAAGCTGCCGTAGCTGCTTCCATTAGCACAGCGGCAGCAGCGCTGGGGAGAAAAAAAAAAAAAAAAGAGCACTATCCCTGATTAGTCAGCTGACAGATCCTTCCCTTCTGCTCGTTGTAATTCAGAGTTAACACATTCCTCCAATTACTTAGCCTGATTGACCCTTGTGGATTAGCTTGTGCTGGACTGCTCAAGAAGATCAGGCATGTCCTAAGAGTGGAAGAAGGAGAAAAAAACCCAGCTCTCTTCCTAGGAGCAGGCTTGATGGGACTGGCTTTCTCCTCTGTGCAGTTTGATTTTTAAGGTGGAATGTTAAGAATCTTTGTGAAGGTAGTATTAACTCTTGCTTTTTACTCTCATCCTACCCTGGTATGTGACTTAAATTTCAATTCTGTTTTGTTTATTCTGTTCTTAAATTATATTCTGGGTTTAAGCCTTATAAAAGGATATAGTTTGCAAAATTTTGTCCTGATAATAATCTAGAAAGAATAGAACATACAAACTTTCTAAGATGGATAGGATTCTCTCCTAAATTAACCTTTCCCCAAAATGTATAACTAAAATAAAGTCTCCTCTCATTAATTATGAAATACAACCTAAATGCTTTTATTTGATTTGAAATCTACAAATAAAGATATTCAAATTGAATTGTATGATTATTTCACAGACACTGTTTGAAATAATACACCACAGGCAATTATACCTAGCTACACGATGATAGATTTCACTAGAAATCCTTTCTGAATGCCAACTTTTGCATTTGAAATTAGCTTGCATTCAATATTTACCTTTATTTCAAACAGCAAACAATAGTTATTAATGGTTGAGATGTAATCAATGTGCTCTTGAGTATGAGTATAGAAACTATACCACAAGCAAAAACATTTAACATGTTTAAAAAGAAACATCTAAAACAACCTATAGCCAGTTACATGTAGTCAGCATCTGCACCCCTCCCTTGCCTAGCATGATCAATTTGGCAGTTATGAAAATAAAGGGACCCTGAGATTCAAGTTCTTTACTGAGCATAGGTCATAATTCTCCACTGAGAAAGCAGCCCTGGGAATACAGAAAGAGGAGTATCACTCTCCAGTAAGTAAGCAATTACCCTCTGCTGACTTCAAAATGACAGGATCATGACCTAATCTTATATTTATCTTTTATGAAAAATAGAACCTCTGTTACAAGCCACCTATTTTGAATAATAAAAATAAAACTCTACTAAAAAACTAATGTCATGTGCCAAACCAGTCACAAAATGAAAATTAATTTAATCAGGTGGGTGCAGTGTTGGCCAAAAGAAAAAAACTTGGGTGATAAAAAAATGTTTTAATGCAACCAGTGCTCTATTTAGTATAAGAGAAGCAATTATTAGCATAAACCAAGGTCTACTCAACAAGCCCAAGGACCAATCCTAAAAGACCAGAGCATGGGAAATAGCTTTTACTTTATTTAGCCCCACTGACAAGGCTCAATCATATATGGAGGACAGATTTACTCTCTCAAAAGAAATTTTACATTTTTCTAAATAACATTGAATGTATTTGTCTATTTGTAAGCCAGTTGGAAAATAATAGAAACCATCACCAACTGGAATTCTTGACATTTCAATTCTTGCTCTGGCTCTTTTGGTTACTTGGATATTTGACCTTGGATTCATCACATAACCATTCCAAAGTACACATAATGTGATTTCATCATTTACAAGACAATTATAGTGATACCTACCTGCAGTACTTAATCAGGAAATGAAGAGAATCAACAATACTTAATAAACGTGAACGCTTTTGAAAAAGCACAAATATGCTATACAAAGTCAAGTTTTTTTCTATTTTATGTTAGTAACTTGAGTATATCTAATGTTAACTCCTGTCTCTACTGCTAATGATTAAACACCTCTGTTAAATAAACAGGAAACCACTTTTTGCTTATTTGTCCAAAAGGAGAAATAATTCATTCTGGGTATCAAAAGAATAATGATCTGGCTCATTTTACCTTGTGAGTGCTAGAACACTGGCTTGGAAGTCCAACAACCTAGATTTTTGTTTTGCCTTTGCAACTAAATCAACTTCTTGTGGTGGGCGTGACCTCCTCAATTAGTCAGGAGACAAAGTAAGAATTTCAGATGGCTGGCAATGTTGGAATCTCAAAGAAAAAAAATATATATTGATTCCCAGCTATTCTAGTCCGATACAGGAAGTTGGCCACATGGCACTTCCACAGAGAGCCCCAATCTTGCCAGCTCAGAAGGAGTCCGGGGATTCCTCATCTCCCTCCTCATCTATGAAAGTGAAGTGTCAAACAATTTCGTGATATCCTTGTGAGCCTAAAAGTGTAAAAGATTATCTTGGTCATGGGCAGAATTGTACCTCTCATTGTTTTAATTAGAGAAAATGTTTCTCTCTCTGGGTCTTGGGAAGCTGGGGACTAGATACCAGTAGGGAAGATATATCATTTTATATGTGACTCATTTCCCTACCCTATCCTAGGATAAAACAAATCTAGAAAGTTGTACACCAAAATGTTAAAAACTGCTTATTTTGGGGTGGTTGGATTACTGTTGTTTTAAACTTTCTTCTTTATATTTTTTCACATTCGATGAGTATGCAACACATCTATTTCCACTAAAAAAAAAAAAAAAAAAAAAAAAAAAAAAAAAAAAAGAGATTCCATAAAAACTTGCCTTGTTCTGAAAGGCACATAGAACCATGAATCACTTCTCACTCATAACTGGAACCACAAACCACTCACTCATTCTTACTAGGTTTTATTTTGGGTAGAGTTATTTATCTTAGGGTCTGCTACAACCTCTCCTTCTACTTTCCCTCCTCATATTCCATCAATTTTTATTGTCTCCATCACTACCAAAGTAATCTATACCTCCCAAAACAGAAAGTGTAATATGAAACAAAAATAAAAAGTTATCGTATAATGCATAGATACTTACTGAGATTTTTTGGAGAGAGATTTTAAGAGAAGACCATGTATCCAATCTTCGATCCAGAATAATGGTAAACTGGGAGTCCGGTCCATTTTGCCTGAATGATAAGAAGAAATAATAACTTTTTCTTAATAATAATGCAAATTTGTTATATATGTCTTCGTTCTATTTTTGATTATTTCATCTACATTTGATGTCTTGACGGAAGACAGAATTGGAATTGGAAAGCTATCACAAAGGACTGTCTTAGAAAACTGATTTGAAGACATATTCCCTTATTCACTATTTAAAATTTCTTTTGCAGCATTAATGTCAATCTTTTAAATAGGAAAGTGATAGTGTAATGAAGATAGGTCACTAAAATTGATTTGGAATACTGTAATCTTGTGTGTGGGAAAACTCAAAAGATAACTGTCCTTCATGATATCAGCTTTAACTTTCCATGTAATTCATCATGAGTCAATGATCCATTCACTCATTCAAAATCACACTGCTAAATCTATTTTTCTAACTCTGCTCCTGAGGAAATGCAGTTTAATGGAAAATATAACTTCTATTTGCCCTAAAAAGATCACTTTCAAGCTTCAATAGGTACATTGTAAGTTTCATTTCCTGAGATTTGATTTTTGTTCATGAGACTTTGAATTTTATCATCCTAGATTTGTGTCCTCTTGTTCTTCAGGGTTAGCAACTAGAAAATGCTTCCTTTGAACATTTTGTCTTTAACACACATAAAATCTCTAAGAAACCTTTTGAAACTTTCCATTTTAAAGCATTCTAGTTCCAAACAATTTTTAATATCAAGACATTCCCCCTAGTATCTCCCAGTACCACTATTGAATCTACTTAAGATTCAGTCTTCTTGTGTTACATTCAGAAGAAATGAAAAATGGCTGTCCTCACTCTTGGCTGCTAATATTTCCTTTTAAGCAAATTAAAGCATATATGTATGACCATCATTCTCTACCTATGTTCTTTTCCGTGGGAACAAATACTCCTAGATCCCCAATTTTATTTTCGTAGATCCTCAGTATAATTTTTGTAACAATTTAGATAGCTGCCAGCTTCTCCTTCTAAGTTGTACTTCTTATCTACTCTGAAGTTAAGTCAGTTGTTTATTCACCATGATAATAATAGCTATATTAAGCCATTTTCCTGTTACGACATTCAGATGGATATCTGATATAAAGCGAATTGAAAAAACGTAATGAAATACTATACCTTGCAATAGATGTCAGGTAAGTAAGTACTTTTGCTATTACTTCCTCTGGTATACATCTAAAATTACAGTTTTCTGGAAATGTAATGATCCAAGCATTGTCCTTTCCCCGGCCACCTACAATAATAGAAAAAAAAAGTCAACTGAATTAAAAATGTATATAACAACGAGGCAAGGAAGAGGATTTTAGATTTGAATACTGTTTTGCAGCAACACAACTTTTTTATAAAGATGATGATCTCCACATAAAACCAAAATGGCTCCAAGTTCCTGACACTTCAAGTTTAAAAGGTGGCAGAGTAGTTTCTCAATAAAAAAATTAAAAGAAAGAGAGTAAAATGAATGAATATAGTCAGAAGAAAATGTCATGAAATGCATATAATAAACATGGTTGAAAAAGGCTGATTCCCCAATCTGGACAACCAAGGGGTTGGGAAATAACTCTTTCTATACCAACGAGCCTAAATTCAAAATAAGTGAATGATGGCTTGACAGCAAGTGGAAAACTTGATATAATCGATCTCTTAGTGTCATGGTGAGCAGGAAAAGATACAGAGCACCCTATAGGAAATAGGTGATGGTCTAATGTGTTTATGGAAGAAACAACAAAAGTAATGATGGCAGGAATGATATAGGAATTTTATTAATGCAAAGAAAGATCACAAATTATCTGTGGGTTAAAATTCAATGTTCAGTCTGGGTAGGGGTCAAGGGAGAGGTGTAGGGTTGTGGACGCTCCCCGCAGACCCATGCAGCCATTAACCTGGAGCAGTGGCATCCAGCAGTATCTTGACCAAGTGGTTGACCTTGACCCCTGGAAAGCATGGATCCCAGGGCTCATAGGTGAGGCTGCCCTAAGCCCATTTCCATAGGAACCAAGAATAGTGGTACTGTCATAGGGGTTCTTGGGGAGGGAATGGCTGCACTATCTCTGGGCTTTCATTTCAGTCTCTCCCCCGTTTCTCCATCCAGCCCAATAGACCTCTATGCAGCCTGAAGGATGAGAAATATTGAAAATGAAAGCCACCTAAAAGTGCAGAGATGAGCCTTACATGTGTTTCAGGTTCACATCCGCAGCCAGCCTAGCACCTACACAGAGAGTGAATGCTCAATAAATATTAAGTGCTAAATAGAATTTGAAGAATTATTTTAGGAGGAAAGTTGCAAGGTGGTCTTTGAATGTAGCTCACTAATAGAAATTTTCTTAGTTCAGTTGTAATTTTTATTTGGCTGAATTTAAGTGAATAAAGATGTAAAAATATTTTTAATTCAATCTGCAATAAAAATATGACAATAGAAAAGGATATAGGCCGGGCACAGTGACTCATGCCTATAACCCCAGCACTTTGGGAGGCCGCAGCCAGAGGATCACTTGAGGTCAGGAGTACGAGACCAGCCTGGCCAACATGTTGAAACCCTGTCTCTACCAAAAATACTAAAATTAGCTGGGTGTGGGGGCGCATGCCTATAATCCCAGCTACTCAGGAGGCTGAAGCAGGAGAATCGGTTGAACCTGGGAGGCAGAGGTTGCAGTGAGCCAAGATCACGCCACTGCACTCCAGCCTGGGCGACAGAGCAAGACTCCGTCTCCCTGCCCCCCGCCCCCAAAAAAGAAAAAGAAAAGGATATAAAATGGAATCATAACAATACTCAACCCAAAAGAAGACAGAAATGGAGGAAAACAAAGAACACATGGGACAAATGGAAAAATCTACCATCTCATTATTTGTATTTTGCTTTTATAAGATCATAAGATGGTAGATTTAAATCCATCCATATGAATAATCACACAAAATGTCAATGATCTAGGCACTGCAATTAAAAGTCAAAGATCATTAAACTGGATAAAAAGAAAGACCAAATTATATGCTGCCCACAAGAAACACACGTTTTAAATATAAAAGTACAAATGCATTAAAAGCAAAGGATAGAAAAAGATATACCATGACAGTGCTAATCAAAACAAAGCTGTTTAATATTTGACAAAGTAGATTTCAGAGTCAAAAATATTACCAGATATTAAAATGATCATTTGATCATGATAAAGTGGTCAATTCCTTAATGGGACAAAATCTTAAATGTTTATGCACCTAATAACAGAGCTTCAAAATACACAAAGCAAAAACAGAGCTGTAAGAAGAAATAGACAAATTCACAATTTTAGTCAGAAATTTCACCACCCATCTCTCAATAATTGATAGAACAAGTAGACAAAGAATTTGCAAGGATATTGTACACGTGAACAACAGTCTCAACCAACATGACCTAATTGACATTTCTAGAACACTCCATCCAACAAAAGCAGAATACACTTTCTTCTCTAGTGCACATGGAAAAAGATCAAATTAATTATTTGCCTCAATTTTTACCAAGGGAAACTTGAGAGAGAGTATTCATTCCCAAATTATTTTTAATCAAACTAGTCCAAAGTATTAAATCAAAGCGTTATTAATCTTCACTATATGATATTCTAGAGTTAAAGACTAGAGTGAAAATAATCATTGAGAATAATGGCATCCACTGAAGAGTTTTTAAGAAACTCAAAGGAGAAATTGTACAATTCTGAACCAAGAGATTTAGTGAATCTTTAAACAAAGGGCCTCTATAGGTAGAGTACTGTATAGAACTAGTAATATAAATGATATGTAATATCTAATGTAATAAATATCTTAAATATAACATAACTACATACTTGCCAAGCAAGCTGGTGAGCACTCTAGTTAAGGACAGAACCATCTAGCACTTAGGCAAACTATACTTATCAAAGGAAAGGTGGCAAGGCTCCTATAAGAGTAAATTATCATTGACTAATCTATAAATGATTATTACCACTAAACACCTACAAGTACCGTCCTAGGTAGTAAACTTGTGAGAAGAGATCAAAAGAGATATTTATATTCCAAATTGGGAAGTTTTAATTATTTTTTACCATTGGGAACCCTTTTTTCAAAGGAAGCTATAGGCAGATGCATTTTTAAAACAAATACAAAAAGCAGTTAAGGAAGGAAAGGTGTAGAGAGAGATCTGGATGGGTGCAGCAAGCCTTGAGGATGGTTCTATTTAGAACACAGTTTGGAAAACATAGATAATCTTAAGTAAAATCTCTAAAACTTAAAAATGAACCTAACACACTGCTAAATTTACTGACACTGTCACACATTTATGCCACTTATAAAATAAAACATAAAGCCATATTAATTAAGTCATCATTAATTCACAGTTACCACTAATTAGAATCATTTTTAATTAAGCTTTATCATAGGTGTAATTATAATAATTTAAAAGCAGAGGCCAGGCTGGGTGCGATGGCTCATGCCTGTAATCACAGCACTTTGAGAAGCCAGGATGGGAGGATCGCTTGAGGCCAGGAGTTCAAGACCAGCCTTCGCAACACAACAAAACCCTTTCGCTACAAACAATAAAGATTAGCTAGGCATGGTGGCACGCTCCTATAGTTCCAGAGACTCAGGAGGCTGAGGTGGAAGGATCACTTGAACCAAGCAGTTTAAGGTTACATTGAGCTATGATCATACCACTGCACTGGAGCCTGGGCAAAAGAGCAAGATGCTGTCTTTAAAAATAATAATAATGATAATAAAAGCAGAGGCCAGATTGAAGTGTCCAATTAGGATCACTTATAAAGTAAAAGCTTGTTTAGTAAACTGAGCGTGTAGGTGCCATTTTTCCGAGAATTAATTAAACTATTTAGAAGGAATAAGATAGTTTCTTGTACTCTCAATACCTAAGAAGCACTCATCTTTATAAAAACAACGTATTAATATATACCGGTAAGTTTTCTTTATCTGCTTAATATGATAAATATAATATTTAATGATGTAATTCTAATTACTCTAATACCTGAAAGTCATTTGCTTGTTTCTAAGCAAAACTTTCCCCAAAGTATGACCAGAAGCTAAAGGGACGGGATGGTTTACCATAGTTATGTGTCTAAAAATGTGTAATGCTATTTAGTGGCATTATTCACAACAGCCAAATGGTAGAAGTGACCAAAGTATCTATCAATGGATGAACAGATAAACAAAGTGTGGAATATACATAAAATGGAATATTATTCAGCCTTAAAAAAGAAGTTCTGACACATGCTACAACATTGATGAAACTTGAAGACCTTATGCTAAGTGAAATAAGCCAGTCACAAAAAGACATATACCATATGATTTATTTACATCAGGTACCTAGGATAGTCAAATTCATAGAGAAAGAAAGTAAAATTGTGGTTAACAGGGGCTAGAGAGAGGACGGAATGAAATGGGGAGTAATTGTTTAATGGATATAGAGTTTCAATTTTGCAAGGTCTGAAACTCTGGAGATGGTGGTGGCAATGGTGGCACAAAAATGTAAACATACTTAATGCCGCTGAATTGTACTCTTAAAAATAGTTAAAATGGGCCGGGCGCGGTGGCTCAAGCCTGTAATCCCAGCACTTTGGGAGGCCGAGATGGGCGGATCACGAGGTCAGGAGATCGAGACCATCCTGGCTGACACGGTGAAACCCCGTCTCTACTAAAAAAAAATACAAAAAAGTAGCCGGGTGAGGTGGCGGGCGCCTGTAGTCCCAGCTACTCGGGAGGCTGAGGCAGGAGAATGGCGTAAACCTGGGAGGCGGAGCTTGCAGTGAGCTGAGATCCGGCCACTGCACCCCAGCCTGGGCGGCAGAGCAAGACTCCGTCTCAAAAAAAAAAATAGTTAAAATGATAAGTTGTATGTTAAATTGATTTTACCATAATTGCTAAAAATTATATACAAGTGTATATACATATTTAAGAAAAATCAACTTTCTTTATAATGTGTAAATGAAATCCTAAAAAAAAATACTTAGTGCATGCTGATTATTTGGTGCAACTTGCCAGCATTTGTAATACACATTTGAGTAATCAAAGAAGCTACCTCAGCTGCTCCCCTCCCACTCAGCCTGCACCCACCTAGGAGACATATTCTACTTTCAACTCTCATAGATTTCTGAAGACTCATCTGAAAGTCAAATGTATAAGAGTGGTAAGGTTGTTTTTACTCATATATCTAAAATGCTTAAAACCTCCAATTATTCTCTAAATGTCCATTTGTTTAGCAACTAGGTGCACAATGTATAAATGTTTATTAAAATAGTGCTTCTCAAATGAATATATATAATAGCTCTATATAGAGAGCGAGAGCTATTTATATAATAGGTACCGAACTAACTGCTAATCAAGTCATGTATCTGGACAATATATAAGAAAGTTTGCTTACCAGACAAGAAAGCGATGTCTTGCATTAAGAAATGGCTGATGTCTTTTATACGGAGGAGCAGATCAGTTTCTATGACAAACAAGAAAATAGAAGAAATGACATACATGTTAAGGTACAGCCTTACATGATTTTAGACACATGTTTTCTCACTGTCTAAAATTATTCTGGGAGTCCCACAGGTCTGTGTCCACAGACACTGCCGATCTCTTTCCTCCTCTCAACTACATGGCAAAGAAATCACATTCGAAAATATCACGGAATAAAGAGAACCAGTGACCTACTTCTCAGAATCTATGCCCAAAACATAAACTACTCTCCCTCACCAGAAAGTCAAGGACAAAGGCACAAACTCCAGGACATTCGGATTTATTTGAAGGGTAGATGGTCATGGGGAGACACTGTAACAGATTGTCTTCTACTCCTGATAATGCCTTTCATTCTACAAAGCTTTATTAGCAATTACAAAGCACTTTTTGGATTTTTTAATCTCATCGAATCCTTTAAAAATCTCTAAGGTAAGTATTGTTATCCCATTTACAAGTGGTTAACCATATAGGCTTCTGAGTCTAGATAGACATGGAATCAAATCCAGCTTGTTTCATTTACTGGCCACGCAAACATGGGCAAGTTAGTTAGCCTCTCTAAACCTTAGTTTCCTCAGCTATAAACTGGGCATAATGATATCTACCTCACAAGGTACCATGCAAACGAAATGTGAAATACCTGGCATAATGGTAGGTGTTCAATAAAAAGTAGCATATTAACTCATTTTTTATCATTACAGATGGAACAATGTCCAAGCATTGTTCAATGTGCTTTGATTGTCCCAGATCTTAAGTGTTAACTTACAATGTTCAATTCTAGTGAACTCTATAGGGGCCAAAAATCAAAGTACACTACCTGCCTCTGGTCCATGTACAAGGATAACTTTTTAAAAGAAAACGGGTCATCAAACTAGGCTATTTTGGCTTGTCGGTTTTAACGCCTGTGGTTCCACATCTCTTACTGAAGCCATATTTTTCACCTGCTCTCTGATACAAAGTACCTTCAAATTCCTGGTCTCTGGTGGTGTCAGGCTGATGATGCATTACCCTTCTTAGTGCTCTTCAAATCACACCACATGGATGTGGTTTATAAAAGACAATCCTCAAGGGAATTTTAAAAAAACAAGTTCTCAATGGTTCCATAATAGACAGTGGCATAGGTTATCCGTTATAGACAATCCTCCGACACACGATTTGAAACATAAAGCAATTTTAATTGACGTTTATTTTCATAAGATGCATGCCATGACAAATATCTAATTTGTCAAGACATAAAGTCATTTCTTTAAAATGTCTTGTAATTTTATATACTTAGACTCGATATACTTCAGACCAAGGCATGCACATTTACACTCGCAGTGATTCTTTCCAAGCTAGATGTTTAATCAGATAAAAGAATGTGTTTATAACAGCTACAAACACGTGTCACATATTGACATTTTTAGACATGGAGCCATGGAAGAAGGGTGAGAATGAGGTCAATACAAAAAATACAAGAACTCTCTCTCCCCTCAGGAGCCTGCAAAAGTGGCAATAGCTAAAACGTGTTCTACTTTTTAAATGAGAGAGCATCAGACATAAAAATATTCCTGCATAATAGGAGACCCAAATCCCTCCCTTGCTTTGATCAGTAGGAACAAGGATAAAGACAAATTGATGTATTTTATGTCAGGTGGCAGATCTGGAAGTATTAATATGTACGACTTGATTCCTCTGATACCACTTAGACTCTTGCAGAGCTATGGAAACTATGTCCACTTACTCTACAATTTAAGCACTCATGTAATGAGAGAGGCTTCAGGACACAAAATAAAAGTCTGTAGGCTGGGAGTGGGAGCACCAGGGCCTAGTGTGGGCTTGACCACTTAGCTGCTCTGTAATATTCAACAAGTCACTCCCCACCCCTCATCTCATTACCTCTATTTTATTTTATGTTTCTTATTGAGGTAAAATATGTATATAAAATTTACCATTTTAAGTGTACAGTTCACTGGTAATAAATACATTTATATTCTTTTTTCCCCTTCATCCTCTCCCCTTTACCCTTCCCAGCCTCGGGTAACTACCAATCTACTCTCTGTCTTCATGAGATCCATTTTTCTAGCTCTCACATATTAGTGAGAACATGCAGTATTTGTGTGTCTGTGTTTGGCTTACTTCACTTAACATAATTGCCACCAGTTCCATTCATTTGGCTGCAAATAAGAGGATTTCATTCTGTTTTACGTATGAATAACATTCCATGGTGTATATATACCATATTTTCCTTATCCATTCATCTGCTGAAGGGCACTTAGGGTGATTCCATATTTTGACTATTGTAAATAGTGCTGCAATAAACATGGGAGTGTAAATATCTCTTTAATATATTGACTTTCTTTCTTTTGAATATACACTCAGAAGCGGAATTGTTGGATTGTATGGTAGTTCTATGTTTTGTTTTTTGAAAAACCTCCATACTGTTCTTCAGAGCAGCTGTACTAGTTTACTTTCCCACCAAGAGTGTGCAAGAATTCCCCTTTCTCCACACCCTCACCAGCATCTGTTATTGCCTGTGTTTTTGATATAAGCCATTTTAACTGGGGTGAGATATGTCATTGTAGTTTTGGTTTCCATTTTTTTTCTGATGATAGTGATGTCGAACACTTCTTCATATTATGTCTTCTTTTGAGAAATGTCTATTCAGATCTTTTGCCCATTTTATAAATTGAATTATTTGGGTCCTTTGCTATTGAGTTGTTTGAGCTCCTTATATACTCTGATTATTAATCCCTTGTCAAATGGATAGTTCACAAATATTTTCTTTCATTCTGTGAATTGTCTCCTCACTTTGTTGATTGTTTCCTTTGCTATGCAGAAGCTTTTCAGCTTGCTGTGATCCCATTTGTCTATCTTTGCTGTGGTTGCCTATGCTTTGAGGTGTTGCACAAAAATCTCTGCCCAGACCAATGTTCTAGAAAGTTTCCCCAACATTTTCATCTAGTACTTTCATAGTTTCATGTCTTCAATTTAAGTCTTTAATGCATTTTTATTTAATTTTTGTGTATGGTGAGAGATAGGGATCTAGTTTCATTCTTCCACATACAGTTATCCAGTTTTTCCAGCATCATTTATTGAAAATATTTCCTTTCCCCATTGTAGATTCTTAGCACCTTTGTCGAAGATGAATTGGCTGTAAATGTATGGATTCGTAGCTGGGTTCTGTATTCTGTTCCATTGGTCTATGTGTCTGTCTGATGCCAGTATCAAGCTGTTATGGTTACTACAGCTTTGTAGCAAATTTTGAAGTTACGTAGTATAATGCCTGCAGCTTTGTTCCTTTTGGTCAGGACTGCTTTGACCATTTCAGGTCTTTCGTGGTTCTATATACATTATTAGAATTTTTTTCTATTTATCTGAAGTATGCCCTGGAATTTGATAGAGATTGCATCGAATCTGTAAATTTCTGCAGGTAATATTGTCATTTTAACAATATTAATTCTTCCAATCCATGAGAATGAAATATCTTTCCAATATTTTGTGTCCTCTTCTATTTCTTTCATCAAATTTTATAGTTTTCCTTATATAGATCTTTCACTTTTTTGTTAGATTGATTCCTAGGTATTTTATATTTTTGTAGCTATTGTAAATGTGATCAGATTGTTTTCTTGATTTCTTTTACAGATTGTTTGCTGTTGGTGTATATAAATGCTACTGACTTTTGTACATTGATTTTGTATTCTGCACCTTTACTGAATTTGTTTATCAGTTCTAACAGTTTTTCGATGGAGTCTTTAGGTTTTTCCGGGTACAAGATCATGTCATCTACAAACAAAGCTAATAAGCCTTTTTTCTTTCCAGTATGGATGCCCTTTATTTCTTTCTCTTGCCTAGTCGCTCTGGCCAGGACTTCCAGTGTTATGCTGAATAAAAGTGGCAAAAGTGGGCATCCATGTCTTGCTCCAATTCTTGGAGGAAAGGCCTTCAATTTTTCCACATTCAGTACAATATTAGCTGTGGTCATTACTCCCACTTTAGGAATGAGGGCAGTACAGTAAATGCTGTTTGTTGTTGTTGTTGTTGTTGTTTGAGACGGAGTCTGGCTCTGTCCCCCAGGCTGAAGTGCAGTGGCGCGATCTCAGCTCACTGCAAGCTCCGCCTCCCGGGTTTACGCCATTCTCCTGCCTCAGCCTCCCGAGTAGCTGGGACTACAGGCGCCCGCCACCACGCCCGGCTAATTTTTTGTGTTTTTAGTAGAGAAGGGCTTTCATCCTGTTAGCCAGGATGGTCTTGATCTCCTGACCTCGTGATCCACCTGCCTCGGCCTCCCAAAGCTGGGATTACAGGCGTGAGCCACCGAGTCCGGCCAGTAAATGCTTTTTAAGGTACCTTACATTCTATGAGATCCAACAACATGTAAAATCCATAGATGTAAAAACAGACTGATGTTTTCTATCATAAAATGTAGCCCACAACTGTGCCAATAAAATAACACTTCCATACTAATGAAAAAGGATGAAATCACAGTTATAAGAGAAAACATTACCACTTTAATAAATGATCAAGTTCTGGGTTGGAAACAGACCGAAGGGGAAGGAGATAACACAGGAAAGACAATAGAAGCCACAGAGTTATCAATTGAGCAGCTGCAAGGGACAAGGTAAGATTGTTGCTGAGAACAAAGAGAAACAGAAAATACTGACTCTAGATAAAGTTGTGACATTGAGTTACACCCAGCTTTGTAGCTGACCCTCTTGAATTTCCAACAGATTTTTTCCTGAAATATAAAAGTGAGAACAAACAATTTATAATGCTCCCATTGCTGACCTAAATGCATTAACTTAGAGCATGAGAAATAAAAAGCCTCAATCATCAAAGCTGAATAAAGTCCACATTACAGCATGTTCCTTGTTGACTAGATTTACGTTTGATAGGAAGGTTGTCAAGCTGTCCTATGTAGAAAACTCAACTACTCACAAATAAAAAGGATTCATTCTCCTTACATTGAACTCGTTGCTAAGCCCAAAAAAGAGCTGACTTAGAAGCCAAATAAAGGGCTGTAACTCGACAGGTAACCTGACAAACACCCTTTAAAACAACTAATGGAGCAAATCTTCATTTTAAGACTTCTGCTGAAAATCCATGTGCTTGTACAATCAAACACAATCAGACACAAATTGAAATCAAAAGTCAAAAAAAGCATTTCCAATTAATTCATTCCTACATATGATCAAAAAGCAAAAGAGTCAAGCAAACACCTCACTAATATTTATTGTGCTATTGAAAAGGTAGTTGTGCCAATGAGGATACAAGCTTAGAAATCCAAATATGAATTTTTGAAGTTCTAAAATGTGTGGAAATGAAGAATTGATTTCGAAAGGCTCACAGAGAGAAGGAAGGTATATCCATCCAATCAGTAGCTCTAGTCTGGCTGTGTCACTTGTAAAAATGCAGAACATGGATCACTTCAGTACAGCATGTACTTTAAAGCTTTTAAAGATTTATTTTGCATTCATTCACCTTTTAAACAAATATGTATTGAGTGTCTACTATATGCCAGATTCTGTTCTAAGCTGTGTTTGGACAGATGTTCTGAGAAAATGCAAAAGTTCACAATCAAATAAGTTTGTGAAATACTAGGGGTTAAACGCACTGCAATATTTCCTAGTAAATACACATGTACACATTGTGACTCCTTGGGTACGGGTCATGTAAGCAGTGTTTCTGCAACCTATTTGATCAGGTTTGGTCAGTCAGTTTATTGGTCGGTTAGTTGTTGGTTGGTTGGCTTTTCCCCTCAGAGAGAGACAGAAGACAAACAAAAAGCAAGAGAGAGAGCTATAAAGACTCTATATGAAGAAGCACTTTGTTCTAAAGTCAGAACTATCTGTAGATGAAATGACTTTCGTGGAAGACAGACAACCCCTTTCCTATCACTAATAGCGTTCAAACAAAGGCCAAGCTGCTCTGTGGTAAAGATAAGAGAGGAAAATCAGGCATATAGTTGATTGGAATAGATTATCTTTTAGAATAAGATTTAATGGTATATTCTCAGTGACAGTAAGTGATTCTAGGAAAAGAAAGCAAAACAAAAATCTATATACTCATGAGTTTGGAAGGGGTCAGTAACGGAGGTAGGAGGAACTTAGTTTTTATGTTCCAAATTTCAAATTAATAGAATTCTGAGTCATATTCATTTGTTTTGGGATTTGCTTATATTTTTTACCTTAAGAATATGTAAAAGTTCATCTTTAACATTCAAGAGTCCTCTATAAGAAGGAAGAGATTGGGGACTTAAGTGAATATTGTTCCTTCAGTAAATTAAATTGGATTAAGCAATGTGGGGTTTTTCTCCCGTAATGAATGATTTCCTTGTGAAATTATTTTCAGCATGGAAATCAGTGTGTGGAGATGTGTTGTTAAATGTTCCAGAAAGATTATAGAAAATCTATGTAACATCCTATTGTCTCATTGTGTGACAACACAGAAATTAACTTCACAAATGTAAAATAAAAATTTCCTGACAAGCAGTTATTAACAAGGAAACTTTCTTTGGTAACAGTTCAAGAAACTTGAAATTTAAGATACTTTATGAATAGTTACAAATAGAGGGTCAAAATTTTTTAAGCCTACCCTGTCAGAGTAAAGCCTCTGCTAAAAAAAGATGATTTTTTTTTTTTTTTTTTTTTTTTTTTTTTTTTGAGACAAGGTCTCACTCTGTCGCCCAGGCTGGAGTGCAGGGGTGTGATCTTGGCTCATTGCAACCTCCATCTTCTGGGCTCAAGCCAAGCTCCAACCTCAGCCTCCCAAGTAACTGGGACTACAGGTGCACACCACTATGCCCAGCTAATTTTTCTATTTTTTGTAGAGACGGGGGTCTCCTTATGTCGCCCAGGCTGGTCTCGAACTCTCGGCTCAAGTGATCCTCCCACCCTGACCTCCCAAAGTGTTGGGATTACAGGCATGAACCACCATGCCTGGTCAAATGATCTTTTAAGAACTACTTCTGACCAGGTGCGGTGGCTCACGCCTGTAATCCCAGCACTTTGGGAGGCCGAGGCAGGTGGATCACGAGGTCAAGAGATGGAGACCATCCTGACCAACATGGTGAAACCCTGTCTCTACTAAAAATACAAAAATTAGCCGGGGGTGGTGGCACGTGCCTGTAGTCCCAGCTACTCAGGAGGCTGGGGCAGGAGAATTGCTTAAACCCGGGATGCGGAGGTTGCAGTGAGCCGAGATCGTGCCACTGCATTCCAGCCTGGCGACAGAGTAAGATTCCGTCTAAAAAAATAAAAATTAAAAATTAAAAAAATTTTTTAAAAAACTATTTCTCTGAGAGTCTTTGCCTTCATGATTTGAATACATATCACCATTCCAGGAATTTAAGCTATATTAAGTGTACTAGTTATTCCTATGGGGTTAATGATAGTTTAAAATTTAAGTAAATTGGTATCTATAAGCTTTCCCATTTTATAGAAAACATTTTTTACTTCAGATCCCAGAGTGTAACAGCAACAATTCCAACACTTGAGCTTTATTTCACAGCGACGCTCTCTCACATCCATTTATCCAACCTCTCTGGGGTTTGTATTCACACACAATAGAAGAATATGAGTTCTGAACCAGGCTGCACACACGTGCCATGTCATCCAAGCACTACAGAACCACAGCTAATAAACTGCTTAAAAGAGCAAATGCCTCTATTCTCACATGGTTTCCTAAAAATAAATAAGAGGCAAAAACAGCACAAACAAATAAAAATAGAAAGCGAAATGTCAGCCAGAAAGATAGTCTCTTCCATGGCAATAAACTCATTGCCACCACCAATATGAAAACAGACTGAGAAAGAGTAGTAAATGAACAATAGCTACCATTTGCTGTGCAACTAGTATTAACCAGGCACTACACAAGGCACTTTATATGCAGTTTCTCTGGTCCTAACAACAATCTTCCAAGGTTGATATTAAATCACTTATCTTGCAGATGAGTTAACAGGCTCAGGGAGGCTACCATTCATGCTTCATTCATTCATGCCATTCATACATACCATTCATTCAAACTTCTCTTATTCATTTGAAAGACTCATACTGAACAAATGCCAGGTGCCAGGCACCGTTCAGATGCAAAGTAGAATCTAGTAGGAGATTCAGCAAAGTTTTTGCCATGTCATCTATGTAGTTCCCTAACCTTCAGACAGGTCATCTAAAATCTGTACTCAAAAGGTTATACCCAAATAGCTCTAATGCAAATTACTAACTAGATATGACTCCATAACCTCCCATTTTCTTCCAGGATGGGTTTCATCCCAAACCATACCAAGAATGTGTATAAACAATCTTCTGAAAGAAACTTCATTACTTTTACAGCCTGAAATTCTCAACAGTGATGCTTACTTTTAGCAATGATTTATTTGAAAGTTCCCTATTTCTGATGTGCATGACAGATAAAATTAGGTTTTGCTTGAGTCTTAAATCCTGTGCAAGGCAGATGGGATTCTATGTGTGTATTTTTTCCCTTTCAATCTGAACATCAGATACGCTATACCATCTGTAAATAGTAATGACTTACCACTTGCAATAATTTGAAGTGTTGTCTTGACAAATGTTATGCTTTAAAAGGTGGAACACGTAAGAGTAATTCCGAAACCATCACAAATTCCCATTGGACTACAGTAGAACAATCTATGCAGTGCTTTGTTCTGCAATAAAGGTACAATATAAAAGACAGGCATAATTCTGTGCTAACAAAATAAAACCAAGATTCATATTAAATCCTTTTCCTGCTAACACCTACTGGAGCCTCCTTCCAATCCATTGTGTAATTCAATTCACCAACTATCCACTGGATTCTCATTTGCTCCTCTCTGCTAAGGGCTGTGGCCCATGGGAATACAAACAGAGTTCCTCACCTCACAAAGCATAAAAATTAAGAGAAGATAGAAATATATACAAACTACTGGCCATAATATAAGGCAGGGTATAGTACATGCTAGAATAGAAATATGCAATATAAAGTATGGAGAGAGGAGAAATGATTACATCTAAATTGAGGATGAGAGAAAGGGGAAGGTTTAATAGATAATGAGACATGTAAGCTGGGCCTTCACAATTGATTAGGATTCAAATACATGGTCAGGGGAATAGAAAGTGTCATCCCAAGTGAAAGAAACAAGGCATCAATATAGGAGTAGGCTATTAATTATTAATTATTGCCTCAATTGCAGAGCCTGTTATTGGTCTATTCAGAGATTCAACTTCTTCCTGGTTTAGTCTATGGGGGGTGTATGTGTCCAGGAATTTATTCATTTCTTCTAGATTTTCTAGTTTATTTGCATAGAGGTGTTTATAGTATCATCTGATGGTAGTTTGTATTTCTGTGGGATCAGTGGTGATATCCCCTTTACCATTTTTATTGCATCTATTTGATTCTTCTCTCTTTTCTTCTTTATTAGTCTTGCTAGCAGTCTATCAATTTTGTTGATCTTTTAAAGAACCATCTCCTGGATTCACTGATTTTTTGAAGGGTTTTTTTGTGTCTCTATCTCCTTCAGTTCTGCTCTGATCTTAGTTATTTCTTGTCTTCTGCTAGCTTTTGAATGTGTTTGCTCTTGCTTCTCTAGTTCTTTTAATTGTGATGTTAGGCTGTCAATTTTAGATCTTTCCTGTTTTCTCTTGTGGGCACTTAGTGCTATAAATTTCCCTCTACACACTGCTTTAAATGTGTCCCAGAGATTCTGGTACTTTGTGTCTTTGTTCTCATTGGTTTCGAAAAACATCTTTATTTCTGCCTTCATTTCGTTATTTACCCAGTAGTCATCCAGGAGCAGGTTGTTCAGTTTCCATGTAGTTGTGCAGTTTTGGGTGAGTTTTTAAATTCTGAGTTCTAATTTGATGGCACTGTGGTCTGAGAGACAGTTTGTTGTGATTTCTGTTCTTTTACATTTGCTGAAGAGTGCTTTGCTTCCAACTCTGTAGTCAATTTTGGAATAAATGTGATGTGGTGCTGAAAAGACCAGTGTGTTGGTTTGGGGTGGAGAGTTCTGTAGATGTCTATTAGGTCTGCTCGGTGCAGAACTAGGTTCAAGTCCTGGATATCCTTGTTAACCTTCTGTCTCGTTGATCTGTCCAATATTGACAGTGGGGTGTTAAAGTCTCCCATTATTATTGTGTGAGAGTCTAAGTCTCTTTGTAGGTCTCTAAGGACTTGCTTCATGAATCTGGGTGCTCCTGTATTGGATGCATATATATTTAGGACATTTAGCTCTTCTTGTTGAATTGATTCCTTTACCATTATGTAATGGCCTTCTTTGTCTCTTTTGATCTTTTTTGGTTTAAAGTCTGTTTTATCAGAGACTAGGATTGCAATCCGTGCTTTTTTTTTTTTTTTTTTTTTTTTTTTTTTGCTTTCCATTTGCTTGGTAGATCTTCCTCCATCCCTTTATTTTGAACCTATGTGTGTCTCTGCATGTGAGATGAGTCTCCTGAATACAGCACACTGATGGGTCTAGACTCTTTATCCAATTTGCCAGTCTGTGTCTTTTAATTGGGACATTTAACCCATTTACATTTAAGGTTAATATTGTTATGTTTTAATTTGATCCTTTCATTTTGACGTAAGCTGGTTGTTTTTCCTGTTAGTTGATGCAGTTTCTTCCTAGCGTTGATGGCCTTTACATTTTGGCATGTTTTTGCAGTGGCTGGTACTGGTTATTCCTTTCCATGTTCAGTGCTTCCTTCAAGAGCTCTTGTAAGGCAAGCCTGGTGGTGACAAAATCTCTCAGCATTTGCTTGTCTGTAAAGGATTTTATTTCTCCTTCACTTAAGAAGTTTAATTTGGCTGGATATGAAATTCTGGGTTGAAAATTCTTTTCTTTAAGAGTATTGAATATTGGCCCCCACTCTCCTCTGGCTTGTGGAGTTTCTGTCGAGAGATCTGCTACTAGTCTCATGGGCTTCCCTTTGTGGGTAACCCGACCATTCTCTCTGGCTGCCCTTAACATTTTTTCCTTCATGTCAGCCTTGGTGAATCTGACGATTATGTGTCTTGTACTTGCTCTTCTCGAGCATTATCTTTGTGTTGTTCTCTGTATTTCCTGAATTTGAATGTTGGCCTGCCTTGCTAGGTTGGGGAAGTTCTCCTGGATAATATCCTGAAGAGTGTTTTCCAACTTGGTTCTTTCTCCCCGTCACTTTCAGGTACACCAATCAAACGTAGATTTGGTCCTTTCACATAGTCCCATATTTCTTGGAGGCTTTGTTTGTTTCTTTTTACTCTTTTTTGTCTAAACTTCTCTTCTCACTTTGTTTCATTAATTTCATCTTCAATCACTGATACCCTTTCTTCCACTTGATCGAATCGGCTATTGAAGCTTGTTCATGTGTCACATAGTTCTTGTGCCATGGTTTTCAGCTCATCAGGTCACCGTTTATTCTAGTTAGCCACTTGTCTAATCTTTTTTCAAGGTTTTTAACTTCCTTGCTATGGGTTTGAACTTCCTCCTTTAGCTCAGAGAAGTTTGTTATTACCAACCTTCTGAAGCCTACTTCTCTCAGCTCATCCAAGTCATTCTCCATCCAGCTTTGTTCCATTGCTGGCAAGGAGCTGCAATCCTTTGGAGGAGAAGAGGCTCTCTGGTTTTTAGAATTTTCAGCTTTTCTGCTCTGGTTTATCCCCATCTTTGTGGTTTTATCTAACTTTGGTCTTTAATGTTGGTGGCCTATAGATGGGGTTTTGGTATCGATGTCCTTTTTGTTGATATTGATGCTATTCCTTTCTGTTTGTTAGTTTTCCTTCTACGAGTCAGGTCCCTCAGTTGCAGGTCTGTTGGAGTTTGCTGGAGGTCCACTCCAGACCCTGTTTGCCTGGGTATCACCAGCTGAGGCTGCAGAACAGCAAACATTGCAGAACAGCAAATATTGCTGCCTGATCCTTCCTCTGGAAGCTTCATCCCAGAGGGGCACCTGCCTGTATGAGGTGTCAATAGGCCCCTACTGGGAGGTGTCTCCCAGTTAGGCTACACAGAGGTCAGGGACCCACTTGAGGAGGCAGTCTGTCCGTTCTCTGAGCTCAAACACCATGCTGGGAGAACCACTGCTCTCTTCAGAGCTGTCAGACAGAGACGTTTAAGTCTGCAGAAGTTTCTGCTGCCTTTTGTTCAGCTATGCCCTGCCCTCAGAGGTGGAGACTACAGAGGCAGCTGGCCTTGCTGAGTGCAGTGGGCTCCGCCCAGTTCAAGCTTTCCGGCTGCTTTGTTTACCTACTCAAGCCTCAGCAATGGTGGACACCCCTCCCCCTGCCAGGCTGCTGCCTCGCAGATCAATCTCAGACTGCTGTGTTAGCAGTAAGCAAGGCTCCGTGGGCGTGGGATCCACTGAGCTAGGTGCAGGATATAATCTCCTGCTGTACTGTTTGCTAAGACCATTGGAAAAGCACAGTATTTGGGCGGAGTGTCCCTCCAGGTGCCATCTGTCATGGCTTCCCTTGGCTAGGAAAGGGAAATCCCCCAACTTCTTGAGCTTCCTGGATGAGGCGACACCTCACCCTCCGTGGGCTGCACGCACTGTCGCACCAGTCCCAATGAGATGAATCAGGTACCTTGGCTGGAAATGCAGAAATCACCTGTATTCTGTGTCGATCATACTGGAAGCTGCAGACTGGAGCTGTTCCCATTTGGCCATCTTGGAACGGAAAAAAATTATGTTTTTGAACAAATAAGCATTTCCTATAGAGGTCATATAGCACACTCTTTATGAGTTCTAACTCCAGAAACAAATTGACTGGATTCAAATCCCAGCTGTACCACTTGGTAGTTATGTGACCTTGGGCAAGCTACTTAAACTCTGTGTCTGTTTATTTTATTGGAAAAAATGGCAGCACCTATTTCACAGGGTTATTGTAATGAATAAGTTGTTCATATATGCAAAGCACTTACCTAAGTGTATGATAAGTGCTCAATAAATGTCAGTCATTGTTATAAAGAAAAAATGACATTACAATTTCAAAGGTTTCATGTCAAAGTTAGCATTCATGCAGTCACAGACAATGTTTGTTACACAGGGTAGCTAGCCAGACATGAGCAGGGCAGGAGAGGGACACCTTCCCCACCAGGAATGTCAGGCAACCATCAGGTGATGGTCAGGCAATTATGAAACTGTCTCTCTAAAATAATAATTGGTCACAGCCAGTGCCAAGGAAAGGCCATCTCCTAATAAACAGAAACATCTAAAACTGGTGATCAGCAGCTCCTGATAAGATCTCAGGAGTTGAGTAAGTGGGCTCATACATGCACATTAAGAGGAAAAGTAGTGGAGTTTAACTGGTATTATGACCTTCTAGGACATTTGACTGGTAAGGGAAGAATGCCTCCAGTAAGGATGCATACAATTTCAGTAAACACACTGCGCATGCTCCCCTCCCAACTGCTAGCAGGCCACTGCACATGTGAACAGCCCACTTCAAGGGAAGAATCCAGGGAGAAGAAACACAAGATCCCAGAAGCATCGCAACATATAAAACCCCAAGACCAAAGGTCAAACCACACACTTGATCTCTCAAGCTGCCCACCTGGCCCTCTTCCAAGTGTACTTTTCTTCCTTTCGTTCCTGCTCTAAAGCTAAAAAATACGCTTTCACTCCTGCTCTAAAACTCGCCTCGGTCTCTCCTTCTGCCTTATGCCCCTCAGTCGAATTCTTTCTTCTGAGGAGGCAAGAACTGAGGTTGCTGCAGACCATACGAATACGCCACAGGTAACATGCTGAGTTTATTAGCATTAGAGTTCTGCAAAGATTTTAATTCTGCATCACCTTCCCCAAACAATCACAAAGGACCCCAGAGCCAGAACACCACTCCCATCTGTTCCCCCTTTAGGCCATCTGTGGATACGGTAATGGGTCATGTTTCCTGATCCATATCTCACATCTTGTGTACAAGAAAAACTCTTACATTAGATATCGTATTTAAATCTAAACATTGAACTTCTGTTTGAAAAACATGGAGGAGCTCCCCTTATTGGTCATATGGGTAACTACAAATCCTGAAAAACCTTCTGGTACAAAATACAAAAACATGGTGGGAAAAATAAAATTAAATCCTTTTTGGCCAGGCACGATGGCTCACACCTGTAATCCCAGCACTTTGGGAGGCCAAGGCATGCAGATCACTTGAGGTCAGGAGGGCAGCTGGGCCAACACAGTGAAACCCCATGTCTACTAAAAATATAAAAATCAGCCAAGTGTGGTGGCAGGCGCCTGTAGTCCCAGCTGCTGCGTAGGCTGAGGTGGAAGAATCGCTCGCGCCAGGGAGGTCGAGGCTGCAGTGAGCTGTGATTGCGCCACTGCACTCCAGCCTGGGTGACAGAGCAAGACCTTGTCTCAAAAAAAAAAAAAAAATAAATCTTTTTTAATGCATGGCTGAGCTGGCAGGAAAGACAAGCAAATCCTCAGAGGCCAAAATCATTACTTAGGCAAATATCTTGTGGGAGAAGCCAACAAATAATAGCAGTTGCCCCTGGGATATCTGACAATTTCCACCTTTGCGCTAATGGTCATGCATTGATGAGGATTCAAATTTTACACTGTTGGGAATCAGATCAGAGAAAATATAGTATGATATCTGTGTAACCTATGGATAGGATAGAATTTTTAAAGCAAGATGGAAGAAGGACAAAGCATAAAATAAAAAACTGATTAATTATGCTACATTAAAATTTTTCATTTCTTTCCTCAAAATACCTGATAAAGAAAGTGATGAGACAGCACAAAACCTGATTGAAGATAATTTTAACACATGTAACAACGAAGAATTAGTAATTAATATCAAGGATATATAAAAGATTATAAGTCAATAATAAGAAAAAGAGAAACAATCCCATAAATACATGAAAAAAAAAAACATAAGCAGGCATTTTACAGAAGAGAAAAATAGAATGGCCAATGAATGCTTGAAAAGATACTCCACTGCATTTGTAAGGTGTGAAATGGAAATTTCAAGGAGAGTAGGATAACCTCTTATACTCATCACTTCAGCAACATTTTTTTTAAATCTAACATTAGCAAGCACTTATATGTGCAACAACATCATTACAGATGTGTTTTGGTTTTGGATTTTGCTCTTATCACAGGTTTACTTTTCATTTTTCACAAAACATCCATTTTGAAGGACCACCTTAAAATTATTTTAGTCATAACTGAAAGAAAACATACCAAGTAGGGTTTTACCCCTCTTGAGTTGAAGGGTAAATATGAATGACTTGACACAAACAATCTAAAATGGAGAAACAAAATCAGTTAGATGTGGCGACAAATATCAAAGGAACTGTGAGCTCGCATTAAAGACATGTATAATGTTAACCCGAGCTTTTAGTGTTTGCCCAAGTGCCTACTATGCATTCAATGTTATTTTACCACGTGCTTACACAGCATATAATAATGAATAGTGTCCGCATCTGGAAAAAAACATGCACAGATCTGGCTGTTCTCAGATGCTCAGACTTTTAAGTGTGTTTTAAAGGAAGGAACCACAGGATTATTTTACCCTCAATAGCACAAAGTGGAATTCTAAGGAAGATGTGAAATGTAAGGAAGGAATGAGAGGATGGAAGGAAAGAATAGGAATACAAAACAGGAATCCACAATTCCACACAACTTTAACTTTTTTTTCCATGTGTTTTTCGGCCACTCTAATCATTCACGTATTTGTTCTTTCAACAAACCTTTGTTAGGCTCCTATCTTATACCAAGCCCTGTGCAGCACTGGGGATAGATACAGAAACCAGTTAGACACTGGCCTGGATCTCCTGGGGCTTTTCATCTAGAAGCAGGAAGCAGTGAAAGCCGAGAGTGATAAGTGTTACAATAGTATTGAGCCCAGGATGCCAAGAACACACAGTGAAAGGACATCCAGCACTAAACTGATAAAACAGATCATGTATTTAAAAAAATGGGAAAAAAATGGTTTTATACTTAACCTACACCAAGTACCTCCTGGGATGCTTTCAGCACATAATATTGAGTCAGGACCTGAAAGTCCTTCCACCTCAGGACTTTCAGGTCCTGACTCAATATTATATTAAGGTTACAATATAACCTTAAGTATATTAATAATTAAGACCTGTTTCCAAGGACGAGAGCAGTACGATAGTGAGCTCCCTCATCTTTTCATACATGCCTTTTCACAGACCAGTCAAGTTTGTATGTGCTGCAAATAATGGGAAGCTACTCATTTCTGTAATTTTTCTAAGTATCAATATTTACATGCATATGTGCATTCATATAATGCACAGACATGAAAATATTAAGAGTTTAAAATGGAGGGTTTTAAAACTTTAATCTCCATCTTTATTTATATATTTTTTATTATTTTATTATTTATTTTTAGAGACAGGGTCTCACTCTGTCACCCAAGCTGGAGTGCAGTGGTGCAACCATAGCTTCATGCAACCTCAAACTCCTGGGCTCAAGCGATCCTCCCGCCTAAGCCTCCTGAGTAGCTAGGACTACAGGTAAGTGCCACCATGTCTGGCTAATTGTGTGGGGTTTTTTTTTTTTATATTTTTTGTAGAGTGTCATGAAAATAACTGCCTTTGAGAATTAGATTCCTTGGATAATATGCAAAGCACAGTTAAAAAGAAATCTCTTCATCCCACATTTTGAATATTCCAGAGTATTCCTTAACAATAGAAACATAGGGGAAAGGCATCTGAAAGGGCATTACTTTATTCACCCAAATCATCACCATTCAGTTCCTGCAGTGTAAATGAGTAGGGGCATGTTTGAACATGAGCTTGAAGAAACACTAGTCCCTGACCAGTATAGCCACAGCCACTACTAAATATTTCTAAACATACTATCTTAACAATAGGTAAATATTTACATTAACCCCTATTTAACTTTTATTATGACATCAGATCTTTTGAGAGCAGCTATTTAAAGCACAAGCTATAAAAAGAGACAAGATGACCCACTCATATCAGAACTCACAATATCCGTGTAGACATGACTAAATGCCAGATCTCCTACTCTGTGGCTATTCACCTCTTCTTGGGTTCATAAAATCTAATTTTGAAATGTACCGCATCTGCAATGGTAAATCCAATTACAATGACTTACTTTAGTTTGTAATGCATGCAGAAGAACACACAATATCTGTTCATGGTCCTTTGAATATGTTAATGAAGAAAGCAAACCTGACTCTCTTTTGTAAACTGACAAGTGCAAAATTACAAATAAAAACAGGGCCACTGCTTTTTGCTCTATAACTAATCCCATGATCTAGCCTGCAATTGCAAACTCAAAGATGTCCCCAAACATGCATATTCCTTCTAATTGCCATCAAAGAGTCTCAGAATACATATACCTAATCACACAATTTCAGTTAAAATAGAGAAAATATTTAAAATAACTCTCAACGGTTATTCTTCTCATCACAGTGTATATGCAACAGTCAATGCTTCCACTTAACGATGGTACAAGAGTACAAATGAAGACTTGATGACCAGAGAACTCTTAGTATCCTTGAATGTAAAGAATACTGCTGGCTGATAGCAGCAGCTGATGCTGACCTAGCCAAGGTATTTATGAAAGGGCAGCTCAACCTCTACCATATCCTTCAGCCACAAAGTTACGCAAAATTCATATTCCAGTAGCATCTACAGGGTCTACTATAAGCCCATTAAGACAAAACTGGGCAAATGCTTCATGCTGAAAAGACGCAGTAGCCTCTTTGTGCTCTATGAAAGGGACATTTTTAAATATCCTCGCATCATGATTTTATATTATATAATTTACTTTTCCTCTTGTATTATTTTATGTGTATCAAATTTTTCATAATGAAATAATTTTAAATACACACATTCCAATACAAGTCTTAGATCAACATATGGAGCATGATCCCAGTTTGGTAAAATATCTAGATATATGTGGATTTTTTATTGTTGCTCTCATCATTAGAAATCAGTTCCCTGAAGGCAGAGATTTATGTACTTGTTCACCATAATATCCCAACAGTTTCTAGCACACTGGAGGTGATCAATAAAAGTTTTAATTGGCCAGGCGTGGTGGCTCACGCCTGTAATCCCAGCACTTTGGGAGGCCGAGGCGGGCAGATCACGAGGTCAGGAGATCAAGACCATCCTGGCTAACACGGTGAAACCCCGTCTCTGCTAAAAATACAAAAAATTAGCCGGGCGCGGTGGCGGGCGCATGTAGTCCCAGCTACTCCGGAGGCTGAGACAGGAGAATGGCGTAAACCCGGGAGGCGGAGCTTGCAGTGAGCCGAGATCGGGCCACTGCACTCCAGCCTGGGCGATGAGCAAGACTCCATCTCAATAAATAAATAAATAAATAAATAAATAAATAAATAAATAAATGTTTGAATTGAATTGATATATCTATATTCATAGAAAACCTCCTATGTCCTCACACACAAACTATTAGCAGTGTTTACCTCCAGGGAGCAGGACTGGGCTAGGCACAAGGATGACTTTCATTTATTAGTTCATGGGCATTTGTTTTGTTTAGATATTTTACAAAGATCACATATAAATAATTTAATTATAAGACTAGAAGATGAGGAAATAAAAGACACTTCCCTATCAAAAACAGAAAACAAAAACAGGAAAAAGAAGACTCAAAGGCACTGGGAAATGACAGGAGTAAGAAGGGAGAAATAAGGGGAAGAACCGAGAAAAGAAAAGGATGAAAGAGAGAGGGCAGGAAAAATGCATGAGAGAAAATGAGAAACAGCTGGCGGGAAGTGACAGTGAGAAGACCTCCACCCACGGGCTTCGTGTCCCAGGTCGCTGCCCCTTGACTGTATCTCTTGTAGGTGTTTAATTAAGAGCGTGTCTGTGGAAAGCTTTTCCTTCAGCCTTCCCTCAGATTAAAAACAGCTCAGTAGAGATGGCAGGTGTTCCCTGTACAGCAGCAGGAGCTGACATTGTCTTGGGGAAATGCCTAATACTCGCAGCTGAATGAATGTATTATTCAGAAATCCAAAACCTGTAGGTAAATTTTGAGAGGAATTGAATCAGTCTGTAAAGACGAACCACAGACATGGTGATTTACAATATGTAAAAATAGAAATAAGTAAATATTTTTCCTGCTTAAAGCATCAGCAAATCCACAGTAGATCTGGTCCAAGTCCAGTTATCGAGCCACTGCAATCTATTTTCCTAAAAAATATCTCCTGCCACAGGGAGGATAACTACACACTTGATTGACAAATCGTCTTGTCCAGCATGAAAAAGCCTCTGCCGATTCCTGGTGAGTGTGGTATCCAAACACATGCCTCTCATTTCTTCTGTTTTCCCACCCCAGTCCTACACAGACTTGCCTGCCAAATGCTGAATCACAAACACAAAGGCAATTGAGTTAGTGATGATGTTGTCGTTTTCATTTGTATTACTGTTTTCCCTTCAGAGAGATCAGGTTGATACCTTCTCCCCTCTTAAGACTTCAGCACAGTGTCTAGAACAATTCTCATACTAGAAATGAATATGTTGCAAACTTTCTCTTTTTTTTTTTTTTTTTTTGAGATGGGGTCTCACTCTGTCACCCACGCTGGAGTGCAGTGGCGCGATCACAGCTCACTGCAGTCTTGACATCCTGGGCTCAAGTGATCCTCCCACCTCAGCTTCCTGAGTACCTGGGACTACAGGAGTGTGCCACCATGCTCAGCTAATTTTTTAAAATATATTTTGTAGATATGAGGTCTCACTATGTTGCCCAGGCTGGTCTCAAAATCTTGGGCTCAAGCAATCCTCCCACCTAGGCCTCCAAAAGTGCTGGGATTACAGGCGAGAGCCACCGCGCCCAGCCACAAACTTTGTAAATTCATGACAAACTAAAGATGAATAACTATCCAATGTGAGCATTGAAGGGAAGAATGCCAATATCTGTTCTAGTAAATAATTTCAAATATTTTAAATGTGAACGGTCCATAGTTTGGGAAACCTCAATTTGTGCCACTATAAAAATGAGGTTAAGGTACTTCCTAAATTGATCTACAGATTCAGTGCCATCCCTAGCAACATCCCAGATGGCTTTTTGCACAGAAATTTTCAAGCTAGTCTTAAAATTCATATGGATACGCAAGGGGCCTGGAATAGCCAAAGCAATCTTGAAACAGAAAAACAAATTTGGCAAGTTTATATTTCCTGATTTCAAAATTAGTACAAAGCTACAGTAATAAAGATAGGTATTATGATAGACTTACAGATACATCAGTGGGAAATAACTGAAAGTCCAGAAATAGATCTTTATACTGAAGGTCAATTTATTTTCAGCCAGGGCACCAAGACATTTCGATGGGGAAAGGATATTCTTTTTAATAAATGATGTTGGGAAACCTGGATGTGCACATGCAAAAGAATGAAACGGAATCTTTGCTGCACACGATACACAAAAATCAACTCAAAATGGATCAAAGATCTAAGTATTAGAAGTAAAACTATAAAACTCTTAGACAAACACATAGTTGTAATTTATTATGACCTTGGATTAGGCAATGTTTTCTTATATTTGACATCCAAAGTATAAGCAATAAAAGAAAAAAATAGATACATTCGACCTTCTCAAAGTTAAAAATATTTGCGCTTCCAGGAAACCCTGAAGTAAGTAAAAAGACAACCCACAGAATGGGAGAAAATATTTGCAAATTAAACATCTGATAAAGATCTCCAATCCAGAGTATATATAGAACTCTTACAATTCAACAGTAAAGGAGGAAAAGCCCAATCTTAAATCAGGCAAAGAATCCGTGTCGACATTTATCCAAAGAAGATATAGAAACGGCCAATAAGCACATGAAAAGGTGCTCAACATCACTAGTCATTCAGGAAATGCAAATCAAAACTACAATAAGAAACTATTTCACACCCACTAGGATGGCTGGGAAATAAAGAGAGATTAACAAGTACTAGCAAGAATGTAGAGAAGTTATAATCCTCATATGTTGATGGTGGGAGTGTAAAAGGGTGCAGCTGCTTTGAAAAACAGTCTGGCATTTCCTCAATGATGAAACATACAGTTACTCTAGGACTTAGCAATTTCCACACCTAGATACATACCACAGGGAAATGAAAGCATATGTCCACATAAAAAGGTATATAAGAATGTTCATAACAACATTATTCACAATAATCAAAAGATGGAAACCACACAAATGCCTATCATTTTTACTGGATAATTAAAATGTGGCATATCTACTTACTGCAATAAGATTTAGCCATTTTAAGAATGATATAATGACACATGCTGCAACATGAATGGACATTGAAAACATTATGCTCAGCGAAAGACGCCAGTCACAAGAGATCACATATTGTATGATTCTATGTATATGAAATGTCCAGAATAGGCACATCTATAGAAATAGAAAGTAGACTAGTGACTGCCAGGGGCTGAGGAGAAAGCTGGTTGGGAGAAAATGGAGAGTGACTGCTAATGAGTATGGAGTTTCTTTTTGGGGTGATGGGAATATTTTAAACCTAGATCGTGATAAAGGTTGCACAACTCTGTGATTATACTAAAAACCATTGAATTGCATACTTTAAGTGGGTTAATTGTATGTGAATTATAACTCTACAAAAGCTATTTTTAAAAATATGCTCTCATATATGACGAACACATAGCCAAGATCATACTGAATGAGGAAAAGTTGACAACATTACCCTTAGGAACTAGAACAAGACAAGGATGTCCACTCTTACTACTCCTATTCAACATAGTACTAGAAACCTAGCCAAAACAATAAAACAAGACAAAGAAATAGAAGGCATTTAAATTGGAAAAGAGGAAGTCAAATTATCTCTGTTTGCTGATGACATGATCATACACCTAGAAAACCCCAAAGACTCCTCCAAAATGGACTCCTCCCTAACTAATTTTATGAGGCTAGCACCATCCTTACACCAAAACCTGACAGAGACACAATTTTAAAACTTCAGGCCTTATATTCTTGATAAACATAGATGCAAAAATACTCAACAAAATGCTAGCAAACAGAATCCAGCAGTGTATGAAAAAGCTAATCCACCATGACGAAGTAGGCTTTATCCCTGGGATGCAAGGTTGGTTCAAGATATGCAAATCAATAAATGTGATCATCACATAAGTGGAACTAAAAACAAAAACCACATGATTATCTCAATAGATGCAGAAAAGGCTTTTGATAAAATTCAACACCACTTCATGTTAAAAAAACAAACAACAAAAAACTCTCGATAAGCTAGGAATTGACGGAACGTACCTCAAAATAGTAAGAGCCATCTATGACAAACCCACAGGCAACATCATACTAAATGGACAAAAGTTGGAAGTACTCCTCTTGAAAACTGGCACAAGACAAAGATGTCCTTTCACCACTCTTATTCAAGATAGTATTGGAAGTCCTGGCCAGAGCACTCAGGCAAGAGAAAAAAAATAAAGGACATCCAAATAGGAAGAGAGGAAGTCAAATGATCCCTGTTTGCAGACGACATGATTCTATATTAAAAATACAAAAATTAGCTGGGTGTGGTGGTGCACACCTATAATCCCAGCTACTTGGGAGGCTGAGGTGAGAGAATCATTTGAGCCTGGGAGGCAGAGGTTGCAGTGAGCTGAGATTGCACCACTGCACTCCAGCTTGGGTGATAGAGTGAGACTCTGTCTCAAAAAAAAAAAAAAAAAAAGGTTAACAAGTCTCAACCAACCAAACTTCTGATACTCATAATTTTTCCCCATAAACCCACTCCTCCTGCAGGCATCTCCATCTCCACTGATGAAAATTTCTGCCATCCACTTGCTAAGGCCAAAAATGTTAGCATCATCCTTAACTCCTCTTTCTCTCATACTCCATATCCAAACCATCAGCAAATCCTTCTGACTCTATCTTCAAAATGTATGCAGAATCTATTTGATCACTGCTTACCACCTCCACAACTACCTCTCTGGTTCAAGTTGCCATCATTAATCCTAATAGCCTGTTAATTGGTTTCACTGCTTCCATCTTTGTCCGACCTTAATCCTATTCTCTACACAGCATCCAGAGGGATCCTGTTAACACGGAAGTGACCCCTTTGCTCAAAACCTTCCAACGGCTCATTATCTGACTCAGGGTAAAAGCCTAAATTCTTACCAAGCCCTATGTGATCCAGACTTTATTACATCTATGGCTTCATCTCATGTGGGCACACATGCATGTGTACACACGCGCACACACACACACACACATATGCAAACACTCACTGTGCTTCAGCCATACCAGTCTCTTTCTTGTTCCTTGAACTTGTCAGCACGCTCTTGTCTCAAGGCCTTTCCACTGACTGTCCCCTCTTCTTGAAACACTCTCCCCCAGTTATCACTGGTAGTTCACTTCCTACCTCCTTCAGGATTTAGCTCAATGGCATCTTCCCAGTGCTGAAAGTAACAAGAAGTCACTCGGATTCTTAGATCCGCCATAAACATACAATGAGGGGAAGTTTGGGTGAAAAAATAAATGGAACTGCTGTGAAACTGGCCTCTGGCCAGGAGCTAACTGTCTCTGGAACAAGACCTTGAAGCAATAGAAAGAGGCACTGGTCTTGTCAGCCATCAGATAGAAGGCATCTCTCCTCACGGGACTGGCCTCTGCTTCTGCCCTGGAGCAGGTAAGGTGCAAGTTGCTTACTGAGCCTTCAGAGGGTGCTTTTGCTTAAGAAGATGCTGAGAAGAGACAAGGACACTTGCTTTCAAACCTGGAGGCAAATTTTAAGAACGAAGCGCCTTCTGGTGCCAAGCACAGGCATGTCGGAGAAATGCGGTGGATAAAATGCATGTGGATTTGCTGATCGATTCTGAACACACTTGTTTGTTTTACAAGGAAGTAAAATATTACCATTTCACATGTTTATAATGCCTCAATGAGCAGGAGAACATAGATTTTACTGATAACTTATTTAACCGCATCGACCCTCCAAAACACGCAAAAGAACCAGAAAGAAAAGAAAAAGATGTTTTGCAATTGGAAAAGGTATCACAGAGTCCATGTACTAAAGCTCATATACATTAGTTGAAGTAGACTCCCCACAGGCCTACCCATGGTCTATTACACTTTTCACACAGTTTGAACAAGCGTGATTATCTTGTTCCCTAGTTCATAATACTCAGAAAGGGCAATGGAGGAGGGGGCATGGAGAATTAGGCAATAACAACTGGCTAGTAGAAACAGTTAAATCATAGCAGCAAAAAATATCAGCTAACAGAGAGGAAATCTACGGAAAAGTTAGGAGGGAAGAGTCAGGCATTGAAAATTAAAAAGCAGAACAATCTGTGCCCATTTAGTATAGGGACAAATAGCCCTCCACAGTTTAGGAGCCCCCAGGCAGCACTGAATACAGCATATTGAAAGAACTAATGCTATTATAAGGACAATTTTAACCCATCAAAAAAGGATGCAATTATTTCCAGGTTCAGGGGTCAGGAAAGTAAATAGCATTTTTTGAAAAGCTTCTCATCCAAAATGGATACATATTTTAAGGGGAAATTGTCAGGCACTAAAAGCATTGAACCTCAATTACCCAGAAAAATCAGTTACGTGGAACACTCACAGTATAGTGTGGCTTAATAGATGACCGATCATGGTTGAAATACATCTTCCTACCATACTGGAATGCACATTGAATACATTCTGTTGTGATTTACATATCTCCCTGAGCTATAAACTCTGATGAGTAAAATTTGCGGTGAACAAGTTTTCACAACTACTTATGCAAGTTAGCTGAGGTTACATTAGATCAGTATAGCTTACATTCTTTCCTCCTGTGATGAATACGAGACGTGTCTTTTTTTTTCATTTTTTTTTTCATCATCAGGTAAAGAAATGTGTGAGGGAAAACATAAAGAACAAGTTTGAAAGGTAATTTATAATAAACGTGTGCCTACTTCTGTACTAGACTTGCTGAGTTATCAATATAGCCCATGGAGAAGTAGATTTAAGGAAAGAACTTCAGTGCCAGGGGACGTTTAATGAACCACATCGATGAGAGTAAGAAATAACATTTACTTCTTCCCAGTTGCAGACCCGATGGTCAGCTTTACCTGAATGTTCCACAGAAACCACATACCCAAAACTGAAAATCAAACTACCTCTTCCTCTTCCATTCCCTGTGTTAATGGTGTCTCTTTCCAGTCACCCTAACCAGAAACCTGAAATTAACCTAGTCTCTTCCCTGTCCCTCAAACACCACAACTAGTCACCAAGTCAAATCAATTCTACCCTCTCAATTCCTCTCAGACCCCTCCCCTTCTCCCCATCCCCAGAAGTGACAGTCCAAGCCTCTATTCACTCAGAGCCAGCTTACTTCAGCTGTGTTCTCACTAGTCACTTTATCTCCAGTCTTCTTCCTCTCCACTGCAGAAGCCACACACTGAATCCTCCACACAACTTGAGTGATCTTTGTGAAAGCAAAAGCTTCTAACATTCATAGCTTCTGCTGACCACTGTGCATACTGTGCACTGTACAGCCCTAGTAAGGGCATCATTCCTGGTGTGGTCTGTGTCAGTGGAGGCACTAGGGGTTTTGCAGTGCATAACCTGTACAACCATATGCAGCAGCTTTCTCTATTGCCCTGCTTACAACACTCCAATGGCTTCCGATTGCTCTGGAAATAAAGTAGAACCATTCAACATGCCTTATGAGCCCCCTGCCTACCTCTCCAAATTTCTCTCTCTCCTTTACCCCCCATATTTTACACTCCAGTCATTTAAAAGGTATTTACAATTCCCCAGACCTACTCTGCTCTCCTCTCTCTGCTTGTCTTTGCACATCTTATTTCCTTGCCTGGAATACCATTAACGCCACCTATCCCTACCACATTCAATCGCCACCCGCTGTCCAGCTGGACATTTGTGTGCTTCTCTCAAGATTCAACTCATGCATCACTCTCTCCATCAAGTCTTCCCCTAACTCCCTAAGCGAAGCCAATCATTCCCTCTTCTGGCTGCCCCAAGGAAGATTCTGCACACACATATGTCATTAGCTTATTACACTGTAGCGTAATTTCCGGGCCTGAGCAATCCATAAATGGTCATTTTTGACGTGATTGTTCAGAAAGTTATTTACCACAGTGAAAAACTTTGTAAACATATTTTAATATACAAATAGCTTTGAAGTATATGAAATCCATTTACATTTAAAATTGTTGTATTACAGTGTGTACTCTAATCGCATGGCTACAAATCCCTTCCGGGGCAAATGCTGAAAAGGTACAAAAGTACTGCAGGCCCAGGTAAAAACACAGCACAGCAACTGGTGTCCTTTAGGTGTTATGGCAATTGTAATGCCACAGGAATGGGGGCCTGTCAACATGTAGGAGCCTTCAAAAGTGTGAACAGATGAAACATCACACAACTCTAGAAAAAAGAGAAATCACTAGCAGTAAAAATGTCAACTTACATTTCATAGCATAACTAATTTGACCTTTGTGATTAAGCATGCATTCCTCCAAAGGAGTTTTTTGTTGTTGTTTTGTTTTTGTTTTTTTTTTCAGCTCCCAGGACGATGCAGAAGGTAAATGAGAACAAAACGCAAAGTACTTTCCACTGTACTGCACAGAATGTTTCAGCAATATTTTTTTGTAGTCTCCAAAAATTATTTAAATTGCTCGTAAGACCTGAACTCGTTTGTGCCCCATTACCACATTCCCCTTAATGATTTATTACATATAGAAAATAATATTGACCAGCTCAAAACAAAACAAGCAAGACCAAAGAGTTCTGCGTGATGAAGATGCATAGACCACAGCCTTGAATTAATTTCCTCTGGTCTAACTGAAGATGTTTGCATGGCCTCCTTTAGATTTGTGGATAGCACTGAATAAGGAGGTATATTGGGAACATGTGTTGTGGCTATCTGATTTGTGGGAAATTGCCACCAAGTCTATTTTTTGAATACCAAAACTTCCACTGCAAGGCCTAGAACCTAGTAAGTCAAAACTACCTTGGGCGCACAGGAAGGCGCACACATCAATTGCAGCACCTTGCAGACTCCTCTGAAAAGCTCTGGCTGAACTTCAGGTCACAGAGTTGCACTTTGTTCTGAGACTGCCCCCGTGCCCCAGTCAGAATGGCCCCATAGGAACGCAGTCCCACAGCCTGCAGCATCCTCCCTGTTGCACCAACCCCAAAGCTGGGCAACTTCAGCTTGCTAAATGTGAGTGTATCACGACTGGCAAGTGACGAAGTCCATGTGACCCCACTCACTCCCCTTAATCAAACCATGGCAGTGGCCGTAGAGACTTTGTGAGTTACTTGACTTTGCTTTTGTTTGTCCTTCCAGACGAACAAGAGCTTCTGCCTTTGTAGGGAAGCAAGAAGCTCATGGACCAAGATGAAAAGATGCGCTTTTCTGGGTGCAAAGCCCAAGTCAGTGGCAGCAGCTGTTTCCCTACAACTACTCCCCCACCTGTCCTGCCACGGCCAGCTGCTGGTTTCAGAACCCAGAACCCGAGTGCCTTTTTGACTTGGTTTCCTCCACATGCGTTATGGGAAAAACAAAAGCAAAAACATTGCTTTTTCAACTTCAGGGAATATTACAAGGGAAGTGCACTCCTCAAGGAGGCTGGGTTCTGCTGTGTGAGATGCAGTGTTGACACTCTATTCCCACTTCTCCGGGGACGCACCAAAGTGGGTGAGAAGGGGATAGAAGACCAGAACCAGCAATGGCAGAGACATTCTCATACCGCTTCCTGCACTTTCCCACAGTCCTCCTGCAGTGTCCGAGTTGAGAGCAGAGCTGCACGCCCGCAGCGCGGCAGCTGGCCAGAGGAACAGAGAACGGATGACCCAGCGAGTTCGTGACTGGGAGAGCCACTGCAGCACGAAAGCGTGTGTGCGCGCGGTGGGCGGAGGGCGGTGTGTGGACTGGAAGACAAAGTGCGCGCCGGGCGGGCTGTGGACTGGAAAATAAAGAAAAGCCGGGCGGGCTGGGGAGGCAGCAGGCGAGAAGAAGGGCAAGCGAGCCAGAGGCCGCCAGGGAGGAGATGAGAGGAGGGGCCTTACCTGCCACGAAGACTGCTTGCAGGAGGCAGAGGTAGTTCTTCCCGTACTTCTCGGCAATCCTCACGCGCTGCAGGGCCATGGCCATGTCCACCTGCAGAGGGATCGCCTGGGCTATCGGCATGAAAGTGCAGCCGTCTGGGTTCTGGGGCAGGCCTGGGATCCTGCCGCACGACACTGGGGTCCACGGCGCCGAAGCGGCAGCTTGGGGTATGTGCCTGGCAGCCCGCCTTGGCGAACCCAGGTGGGGCCGGGCCCCTGCCGCTGCCATCCTCACGCTGGAGTCCCGGGCAGGGCCGCTACTCCAGCCAGCAGCTGCCCAGCTCTGACTCGGGCGCCGCCGCTGCTCGCTCAGGCACTGCCGGAGGCGTACAGCCCCTGACTCGGCTCAGCCCAGCCGCGCCGCAGCCGCCAGTCCTCCGGAGCCCCTCTAGTAGGGACAGAGGCGCAGGGGCCTGAGAGGTCCGCGCGCGCAGAGTCCGGGAACTTGTTAGGAGTTTGGGGCTCCGGCGGAGCGCTCTGTTCACCGCCGCTGCGGGGGCAACTCTCCCTGGGTGCGCACACCCACGCCCCCTCTTAGCCACCGGTGAATGAAAGGAGGCGGGGGCTGTGGAGGAGGGACGCAAGGAGCCAAAAGGGAGAATTTCTGCCGAGATGCCCATTTTCGAGGGACGAAAGGCCAGCCTAGGTTAGCACCTGTGGTGGGAGAGACAGCCCAGCCTCGCACTCTCATGGCAACTCATGCAAGTCTTGGCGGTTCCTTAGCATCCTGGCCAGTATCCACCTGGGCAAAGACGGCGCAAGGGAGTTACACTGTGTGAGCACATGCAGGCCGCCCAGTCAGTGCTACCGTCTGTGCCCCAAGAGGATACGAGCCCTGAATAGTCTGAAAGGCCCTGTGCTGAAGCCGAAATATGTCCTCCGAGGATGCAAACAAACACACAGACATACTCTGATCTCGGTCTTTGGATATGCCAAGTCCCACGCCCTTCAGGTCCCAAATGCCAAGCCCCCTGTATAGACACTTGAGCTGCCATCTGCCATGGGCATGAGAGACTTGACACGCTTTAGAGAGGACACGAGAAAATGGAAAGGCAAGAGGAGGCACCCCGTTTAAGAAGCCAAATGGAAAACGAAAGGAGCTAGAGCTCCTTCCTTGCCCTGAACCCAAAGCCCTCAAAGACTGGGCTAAGGGAAGATGGAGCTCCGCAGTGCCTGGAAGGAAAGGGGTATGCAGGACCTGAGGGAGCCCTGCTTGTGAAGCAGTAGCCGGCTGAGGAGAGGCCTGGGGTGTTAGCATTTAAAAAAAATGTGTGTCTGAAGCCGAGCTAATGCCATAGGGATTCGCCCCAATTTTGCTCTAATGCTTAGAAGTCCTGATGGGAATTGCAAATGCCACATGTCACTTTTTTCTTTAATACTTATCCTCTTCAAAATTTTCTGGCGGGAGAGTGGACTAATATTATACAGGCCAATCATTCCAAGTAGATCTCTTATGAACAATCACCAATTTATACCCGAGGAAAGTGGGGGTAGGCAAGTGCAAAAGGCAGAGTGAGTAAGGGAGGAACACACACACACACACGTCCCCGCTACAAGCACACACCTCTTCCCCTAGCCTTGCTTTTCCAACTTCTGGGAGTTGATTTGTATATTTTTATCTGAATGTGTAAGTTATTTGAATGTGTTAAGTCAACCAGGCAGAATGTTTGCCAGACTCTCTCTTGAACGTGTGCAGAGGGTAGAGGAGCAACCAGTTAAAATTTCCGCACTACTGTGGATAGGATGACATTAAGAATTCTACTAATGTGGCAGTTGTTGTAAAATAAGTTAAAAATAAATAAGACACAAATGAGGGGTAGTCTATAAAAGTTCTAAATAACAACCTAGGAAGACATTTTTAAAATCTAACAATGGGAAAGACTTTCCATAGCATAATTTAAAAATATGAGATTGATCTGCAAATGGACAGATGCCCTGCCATGTTGTCAAGTGTAAAAAAGTAAGATGCAAAACAATATTTATTGTTTGATCCCTTATTTTAAACACTATACGTGTGTATGGTGATAGAAAATGATTGGGAAGGATACAAACTGCTAACAGTGTTGATCTCTGTAAAGTGAAATTGGAAAGCACTTGGTTATAGGAGAAATCTCATGTTTTTTGCTTAATAAGTATGTTAAACTTTTTACAGTTATTAGCAACTGTTATTTTTGTAACTCCTTTTTTTAAAAAGAAGGAAATAAATGGAAAAATAACTTTAGGTTTAGAAAGCTATTAGAAACTTAACAAGATAAAAGAATGTTTTCTACATATGTAAAAAATATAAAAATCTAAAAGGAAAAATTTTAAACTTCTGTATAATTAAAAACATAAACAAAAGTCAAATCACAAATGGGAGGTTATTTACAAAGAAATAAGGTAACCAAAAAAATAATATCCTTCAAGGGATCCAGAATAGCCAAAACAATCTTGAAAAAAAAAAAAAAAAAAAAAAGAGGACTCACACTTCCTGATTTAAAACCTTACTACAAAGCTGCAATAATCAAATCAGTGTGATACTAATATAATGATAGACTTATAGATCAATAGAATAGAACTGCGAATCCAGAGAAAACCCTTGCATCTAAGGTAAATTATTTGTGACCATGGTGCCAAGACAATTCAATGGAGAAAGAATAGTCTCTTCAACAAATTGTGAACCTTAAAATGTACATACCCTTTAACTTGAGGATCTCTCCTACAGAAATAATCAGAGATTTTTGACAAAAGTTTATATGCAAAGCATTATTAATTATAGCCCCAAATTGGATACAACCCACACATCAAACAATAGCAGGATAATAAATTATGATACATCCCTAAATGGATATCCATAAATCCATTATCCATAATGGATTTTATGGATGTTTTATCCATAAGTGCATACAATGGATTGTTACACATATCAATTATTAAAAATGGCATTCCTTGTAGTGATGGAACTGTTCTGTATCTTGATTCTATCAATGCCAATATTCTGCTTGTGATATTGTACTATATGATTTTGCAAGATGTTACCATTGGGGGAAACTTGGTAAAGGGGATACAAGATCTCTCTGTATTATTTCTTTTTTTTTCTTGAGATGGAGTCTTGCTCTGTCACCCAGGCTGGAGTGCAGTGGCACGATCTCGGCTCACTGCAACCTCTGCCTTCTGGGTTCAAGCAATTCTGATGCCTCAGCCTCCTGAGTAGCTGGGATTACAGGTGCACGCCACCACACCGGCTAATTTTTGTATTTTTAGTAGAGATGGGGTTTTGTCATGTTGGCCAAGCTGGTCTCGAACTCCTGACCTAAAGTGATCCGCCCACCTTGGCCTCCCAAAGTGCTGGGATTACAAGCGTGAGCTATCACGCCCAGCCTCTGTGTATTATTTCTTACAGCTGCTTATGAATCTAGAATTATCTTAAAAAGTCTAATTTTTAAAATGAAATTATTGAAGGATTTTTAAGAACACGAGAAAATGATCATGACCTTATGTTGATTGACTTATCTGCATGCAAGATGAATATGCAGTATAATTTCAACTACGTGCTATCTATAAGCATTGAAAGAATGCTGGAAAAAACATTGAGTGGATGGATAGATGATAGCCAAATATGAGAGAGGGAGAGAAAGCCTAAGCTCACATGAGCTCCTTCTGTGTCATCCATAAAATCATTAATTATGCAGTCATTGAAAATAATTACCTCTTCTCTGAAGCTTTGCTAGACTCCCTGAACCAAACACCTTCTTTCATGCCCGTTCATCCTACCTTTCTCAAGCTGATTCTTATCATGTGTTGCAATTGTTTGCAGGTCTATCATTCAGAAATACTCTGAGGCCCTTGATGCCAGGAGAAATGTCTTATTAAGCACTGTCTTCCAGGGCTTGGCATATAGTAGGCCCTCAAAATGTGGGTTACCTGAATGGGTGAATAAAGTGACAATGAGTGAACATCAGTCTTAATTTTACTGCCGACCCTTATTGGAAAGAACACTAATCTCAGGGTTTTTCAGGTCTGAAGAAAAAGACGCATAGCTGTAACTCAGTCTTTAATTTGCATAGCACATTCAGATTCATCTACATTACTTTATAATGCAGTCTTTGGGGCCTTACAATGTAACTAACTCTTTCGGAAATAAGGCCCTTTGGTATTATTTCATTAATGCCCTTGGATGAATTCTAAGGATAAACCAGCCTTATACCAAATTTCTCTCTCTAATGTGATGTAGTAAGGTGTTACACCATTTGCCTAAATCTTACCCCTCCTGAGTAGGACACAGGGAATTTGAGTAACAGGGAATACCCTCCCTCCTTCCCTCCCTCCCTCCCTCCCTTCCTTCCTTCCCTCCCTCCCTCCCTCCCTCCCTCCCTCCCTCCCTCCCTCCCTCCCTCCCTTCCTTCCTTCCTTCCCTCCCTCCCTCCCTCCCTCCCTCCCTCCCTCCCTCCCTTCCTTCCTTCCTTTTCTTTTCTTTCTTTTCTTTCTTTCTCTTTTCTTTCTTTCTTTTTCTTTCTTTTCTTTGTTTTCCTTCCTTCCTTTCTTTTCTTTCTCTTTCTTTCTTTCTTTCTTCTTTTTCTTTCTTTTCTTTCTTCCTTCCTTCCTTCCTTCCTTCCTTCCTTCTCTTCTCTTCTTTTCTTTTCTTTTTGTTTGAGACAGAGTCTGGAGTACTGGCGTACAGTGGCTCAATCTCAGCTCACTGCAGCCTCCACCACCTGGACTCAAGTGATCCTCGCGCCTCAGCCTCCCAAGTAGGTGAGATTACAGTTGCATGCCACCATGCCTGGCTAATTTTTCTTTTTTTCTTTTTTTTTTTTTTTTAGTAGAGATGGGGTTTCACCATGTTGGCCAGGCTAGTCTCAAACTCCTGTCCTCAAGTAATCTGCCCACCTTGGCCTGGAATATTATTTCATTATAGTAAATTAGGCATATGTTTTGAGAAACCAGAACGTCTGAAATGCTGAAAATGGAAGTAGGCAATAAAATTAAAAATATCCTTACTACCTTTGATTTTGAGAGGTTCTACAGAATTCAGGAAGTCTATTGACATGTGAGGGGGTTACCAAATGAAAACTCCTCATTTGTAGAATAAGGATAATAGCAACTTCACAATTTATATAAATTACTTATGATTATATAAAGGACTGTATCAAGTTTCACACATTAGGTTCTTTGCCATGTATGCAGGGGACATTGGTAGTTTTTGCCTGCCTAGTTGGCATCTGTGTACTTCAACATTCCTATGGAGAGTCCCTGTTCCATTCTAAATCCATGTGACACAGGTGAGACTTCCAGCAAACCCCCACTTCAGGGCAGGAGGGTAGTCCAGGCCAAAGAAATCAGCGTGTTCTGTCCCCATGGCCACTGTGATAAGTTTGAAGCAATGATACACAATCCCAGGAATTTCTAGAACCAATGAAAGGTAGAAATTATCTTCACTGAATTGTTCGTTACAAAGATGAGGTAAGCCTAAGGCTGCAAAGACAGGCTGCCTGAAAATGAAACCAATATCATGAAAACAGGGCTGATACATATAAACAGATTCCTAATGATATTATTTGAACATCTGGATCCAGCCATGACTGAAGAAATATCCACCCACTAGATTTTTCAGTTACATAGATCAATAAATTTTCTTTTGTCCTTAAACTAGCTTACAGTTGGGGTTCTATCATTTGCAACCAAAAGAATCCAAACTAATACATTATGACTGATACATTATAATCTAACTCCAGATTGGCATCATGGAGCCTTCTTAGATGTATGTAAAAATCCTGAAAAGTATGTTAAATGCAAGGGAGTCATTTTGACACCCTCAGCTAAGTAAGCCCAAAGAGATTGATCAATGAATTGACCTGAATCCAGGCCCTGACATTGACTTAATGTTTATCCCTTCTCAGGAAATTCCTCAGAAATTTTATTCTTATATGTTTCCATTTATAGATCTTCAATTTCGTGCCATTTTAAAGGCCAAAACTTTCCTTTCCAAAGAAAACACTGTTTCAGAGGTAAATATGATTTCTGTTGTGCTTTAAAAGAAGTAGCTCCTTTAAAACTTGCTCTGGGCCAGACGCGGTGGCTCACGCCTGTAATCCTAGTACTTTGGAAGGTCAAGGTAGTTGGATCACCTGAGCCCAGAAGTTCAAGACCAGCCTGAGCAGCAAAGGGAGACCCCGTCTCCATAAAAAATACAAAAATCAGCCAGGTGTGGTGGTGTATCCCTGTAGTCCCAGCTACTCTGGGGTCTGAAGTGGGAGGCTCACCTGAGCCCGGTTGGAGGTCAGGGATTGAGGCTGCAGTGAGCCACGATTGTGCCACTGTACTCTAGCCTTGGTGACAAAGCGAGACCCTGTCTCAGAATAAAAACAAAAATAAAAATCCTTGCTCTGTTCTGATGGCCAAAGGCTGTGTAAAAAGTTTAAGAATATTTCCAATGCAATTATATTTGTAGTCGAGCAAACAAGTACTTCTGTAAATGTTGGCAGTCCTTTTATGAAATGCTTTGAGTACTTGCTCAAACGATGATGATATATTGGAAATGCAAATGTTAACTGCTTGGGGCAGAATTAGAGTCAGGAGTAGGAGTTTGGAATCATAACTTCCCAATTCTTTCTTTAATTTTTAGCTAGACCTGCTTCTTTCCACATTAGGCATGATGAGTTTAGGTTCAATGAAATGGGAATAGTTTGTTTCTTTCTGAGTTTCTGTGCCACCCAATCAAATATTTACTGACATGAATTGGGACTCGAGACTGCCATCTGAAAAGATGACCAAGTTAAACAGCTAGAAGACCAAGTTAAACAGCTTGACCTAACAAAACTGGTTTTACCAGACTGGTTATATAGGTCACGTGAAGATAAAAGTATAGGTAATAGACTGTACTATAGGTCCATAGTTGTACATATGACCTGGTTATTTCTCAAAAATATATATTCTTAGGCAACGATGACCAATAAAAAATGTACAACGAGGACTTAGTATGTAAGACATGTTGTTTAGTTCATATAAAGACGAATTTAAAGGATCAAGTCTTTACATGATGAGTAGTTTACCATCTTAATTTGATATACAGTTGCTGTTACTACTAATAATTACAAAATTAATAATAAGTATACATCTTCATTTGCATAATGTTTTAAGCACTTTTTCATCTCTCATCTCATTTGATCCTCCCAACACATGTACAAGGAAGGCCCAGTTTATTTACTGCCACTTTCCAGGTGAGGAGACTGAGGTTTTGAGGAGCTGAGTTTCCGAAGTTTGTGCTGTTTGTCCAAAGCATAACTAGAACTAGACTGTAAGTTGGCTGACTCTGATCCTAGCATTTCTGAAGTGAAAACAACCATACCAATGAATTATAATTTTGCAGATCTGTAGCTTGATAACATTACGCCAGAATAAAATTCCGTAATTCTCAGTCTTCCTCTGTCTTAAAGGAATCTTAGTGCTTATAAAGCTTATAAAGTCTAGTCTCCCAATCCACGAATAGATTCACCTCTTAGCAATTACTGTATCATTTTTAAGGATTCCAGTATTCCAGAATATCATATTTTTTATTGTAACAGCATTATTGAGATAGACTACACATGCCATACAAGTCTCCCATTTAAAGTGTACAATTCAATGGTTTTAATATATTCACAGAGATGTACAACCATCACAATCTAATTTTAGAACATCTCATCATCCCCAAAAGAAACCTGTACCCTTTAGCTGTCACTTCCTAAGGCCCCACATCACCACCAGCCCTAGGAAACCACTAATCTATTTTCTGTCTCAATGGATCTACCTATTCTGGACATTTCACGCAGATGGAATCCTGCAATACGTAGCTTTTATATTTGGATTCTTCCACTTAGCACGTTCTCCAGGTTTAACCATGCTGTAGCATGTATCAGTATTTCATTCCTTTTTAACGCTGAATAATACTTCCTTGTATGGCTAGACCACATTTTGTTTATTCATGCATCAGTTGATAGATACCATGTTTTTAAAATATAGAAATATTGAAACCCTGATATTTTAAAACAAAGTATTTTTTCTCCTAAGAACATTGTCATTTTTATCTGAAATCTAATCTTTGGATGTGCACAGAGAATATCCTGTATTAAAATTTCAAGCTAGAGATACACTCATTTCGAAAGTATTCTCAGGACAGACTTTCCAAGGCCTCTTATTGTTGTTGAAATAGCTAGTTCTGGGTTACTTGTGTGGTCGAGCATCTTTTTCTGTTTCCTAGTCATTTATCTGTTCTTTCAGAGTCTGTTTGTGTCCTTGGTCTTCTTTCCGAGGAGTAAACTTAGAATAGGGTGTGGGCATTAAATTGGGGACATGAGAACGAAGTTGTGATGGAGGATGATGAAAGGAGAGAAATAGGTGCTGGGAGATTCTTAGGCCCAGTTTCCATTGTTTTCCCTTTCACCTGACCACTTCCTTTTCTCTGGTTTAGGTTCCTTCTGCTTCCTTCCTCCTTTTCCATCCAAGCCAGATTTCTTTTCTTAGGAGCCTACCCCTCCTATGATAATTTGTTCTACCCAGAATCTTCATTCTCAATCATCCTATCTGGAGGCACTCAATCCAGAAGGACAGAACAGCCTCATCTGAGCCTCCCCCAGGAGGAACAGCACGTTATAATATTGGGAAGAAGATGATAGCCGTATCTCCATTTTAATAGAATACTGATATTTTGGCATGACTTGAAATGCCGTTGTAGCTGGAGGAGAGTGTCACCACCACTACCCATATTCAGACCAAGCCATGGATCCAGGGGCCTTAGGGGTCAGCTGAAACCCAGAGGTCTGCAGCATTTGTGCTACATCTCAGTCACTGGCTCTGTGGCTGTTGCTATTGCAGACCCCTCCCAAGCCACTGTGGTTCTTCAGGATGCAAAGAAAGACACTCCCTTCCTTACCTTCCCCTCAATGTTTAAAGGCTGTTTCATGCAATAATTAGTCCGTGTAGTTTGAAATGGCAGATGAAACACACTATTTTCACTATTTTTGGAAGGTCAAAAGTAGACAAAGTCATGAGTCAATGTTCAGGGAACCCCAGCTTAGGATGAGGTGGGAGATAGGCTCACAGAAAGGAATATGGACCAAAGGGAAGCCTTGCGATTTGGAGACAGCAGGTACTGTGAAGGGTAGGAGTGAGGCTCATGCCCCAAAACAGTGACATTCATTAAAAGACTCTAATGTGGGAAAAGTCCCTCCTGCCTCCCCAGATCCACCCATTATTGAAGGACAGCACCCACACATAGCACATCCCCTCCTCCCAAGGGAGTAGAGACTTCTCTGGGGAAACTGAAGGCCCTCTGGAGGAAAAACTTCCCAATCTGGTATTTACAGGTTTCCCGTTATAAGATTCTATACCTCCTCTTGGTCACCCTAAAGCAATAATTTCCAGTTGGCAACCCTCTCCTATAAACTCCCCCATCAGTTTTTCTGGATGTCATCTTTAAATACGAACAGGCAGGCTAAGATCACCAAATGTTTGAGGTAAGTCACCGTGATGGTTACTTTTACGTGTCAACTTGGCTAGGCTATAATTAATCAATCAAACACTAATCTGGGCCTCGCTGTGAGGTTTTTGTATATATGATTAATTTCTACAATCTGTTGACTTTAAACAAAGGGGATTATCCTTGAAAACCTGGGGCCGGGCGCGGTGGCTCAAGCCTGTAATCCCAGCACTTTGGGAGGCCGAGGCGGGCGGATCACAAGGTCAGGAGATCGAGACCACAGTGAAACCCCGTCTCTACTAAAAATACAAAAAATTAGCCAGGCGCGGTGGCGGGCGCCTGTAGTCCTAGCTACTCAGGAGGCTGAGGCAGGAGAATGGCGTGAACCCAGGAGGCGGAGCTTGCAGTGAGCCGAGATCGCGCCACTGCACTCCAGCCTGGGCAACAGCGTGAGACTCCGTCTCAAAAAAAAAAAAAAAAAGAAAAAAAAAAAAAGAAAACCTGGGTGGCTCATCCAATCAGTTGAAAGGTCTTAACAGCAAAACTAAAATTTCCCTGAAGGAGAAGAAATTCTGCCTCAAGTCTGAGGTGTCAACTCCTGCCTGAGAATTTCCAGCCTGCTGGCCTGCTTTATATATTTCAAACTTGCCTAGCCAGCACCCCAGGATCCTGAAAATCAATTTCTTGAAATAACCACCTGCCTACTACAAAAACACCTTCTCTCTGTCTCTTCCTTTCTCCGCCTCTGTGTGTCTCACTCTGTCAATAGATTACACATGCATGTATATAATGTATATAATACACAATTTAAACATACACAAATGTAAAGCACACACGTAAGATTCTACACATACATGTACAAAGTTTACTAGTTCTTGTTTCTCGGGTAGAACCCCAACAGACAGAGGTCACCAAATGCAAAAGGAGACCAAGACAAACAGTGAAAATGATCTGGGCCCTGCCTGCTTTGTCAATCTTAACCTCGTACACTTTGCTCCAACCACACTAGCCTTCCTGGTGTTCCTGGAACACAGAGTGCTTGTTCTTTCCTCAGAGTCCATCACCCCTGGGGCTGCCTCCCACTGCAATGGTTTACCTGGCCTGCTATCCAGATTGTATTCAGGTCTCTGATTAAGTACTATCACAGCAGAGACATGGTCCCAGTCTACTCTTTAAAACAGACATCCCCCTACTCCCATATGCTCTATCCACTGAATTTTGTTCATTCATAGCAATGACAACTTCCTTAAATAATAGTATTTATCTGTATATTTACTAGTTTTTTTCTCTGACAAGAAAAAAATACCTACAACAGGAACCTTTTACGTCTTTTTTTCCCTTCATGTCAGACGGGTAATGTGCCAATGTTGTAACAAGTTTTGAGGGAGGCACATCTCACACATGTACATGAAAACCCAATCATCACGTTTATGAACTAAAGAAGGATCTTTTTGTGTCTTGTTCACTATTGTGTCCCCATCACCTAACACAGTGCCTGGTCCTTTAAGAGGTGAAGAGATGATATATGGACGGAATGATAAATGGAAAAAAATCTCTGAAAGAAACAGACGTAGTTCAGGGAACAGTGAACTTTAAAAACAATGCTAATTGGTTACACACTGAAAGGTTCAAATCCTTATTATAATCCATAAACAATAAGGGAATACTGTGAACAAAGAACAATTGGAGAAAAAGAAAGAGAGCTTTTAGACCTGAAAAACATTGGTGAAACTTTAAAACCTCCACAGAAGCGTCCGAAGCTACCAACACAATGTCACTGAATGCAAAGTTAGGAAGGGAAGTGCAGAGTTGACCCTCACTAGCTGGTTCGAGCCAATATCAGCACAACACTGATAGGTGCAGGTAGCTGATGTGGTAGACGCTGTAACGTGCCCTTCAGATCCTCCTTCAGGAAGGAAGGACGTATTGCCCCATCTGTTGAGAAGGCTGGCAGATAAGTCTTTGGCTGTCAGCCTTATTCAGGGATTGCCTCAACTGAAAAGAGCTGCCTAACCAAGGTCACAGCCCCTTCCAAAGGCATCCCACATTAAATGACTGAACGACTTGGGGTATCAGGGGCTAGTTCCCTGGTCCCAAATGGGGACCACACTGGCAAATTATCCAATCTTTAGAATTTCTTGTAAGGCTGTATGAGGCTTCTGTCACGAAGCCTTCTTCCTTCTCTTCCCTACTCTTCTGCATGTGTTAATCCCAGTAATGTGCCTTAATATACCTCCTGTATCTATTTTCTCTTCTAAGTCATGAATTGCAGTCATTAGATGATAGTGATCAGGAGGAGAGAGAGGAGTGAGTGTGGAAAATTTGAAGAAATAAGGGAAGGGTGAAATTGTTATTTGAGAGTGAGAAATTGAGTTTCTAGCAAAGTATAGTGGAATTGTCTCAGTGTTGAGTGAGAAAAAAGATAAGAGACAAGAAGAATAAATTCAGGAGGTCCAATATCTCACAGGAATCCAAGAGAAAAAAAGAACAGAGAAAATGGGAAAGGATAGGCTGGGCACGGTGGCTCATGCCTGTAATCCCAGCACTTTGGGAGGCCGAGGAGGGGGGATCACCTGAGGTCAGGAGTTCAAGACCAGCCTAGCCAACATGGTGAAACCCCATCTCTACAAAAATACAAAAATTAGCTGGGCATGACAGAGGGTGCCTGTAATCCCAGCTACTCGGGAGGCTGAGGCAGGAGAATTGCTTAAACCCTGGAGGTGGAGGTTGCAGTGAGCCAAGATTGTGCCATTGCACTCCAGCCTGGGTGACAGAGCAAGACTCTGTCAAAACAAAACAAAACAAAACAAACAAACAAAAAACAAAAAACACACACAAGGGAAAATTGGGAAGGATATTTCAAAGAAATAATAGAAGAAATAGAAAAAAAGTTTTCCGGAACTGAAGAACAAGAATATTTGTATTAAAAGAGCCTATCAAATGCAAAATGAGATTATTCAGAAATAACTACACTGATAGACATCCTTATGAATTTTAAAGTATACCACAGACATGATAGAGAACTTAAATATTTATAGATGGAAAGAAGTAAATATCTTACAAAGGATCAATAGGCACAGAGAAAGCTTTCAATAACTTCCAACATCCCTTCATGATAAAACCCCTCAACAGACTAGGTATCAAAAAAATACATCAAAATAATAAGAGCCATTCATGACAAACCCACAGTAAACATCATATTGAATGGGCGAAATGTGGAACTATTCATCTTGAGAACCAGAACAAGATAAGGATGCCCTCTCTCCACTCCTATTCAACATAGTACTGGAAGTCCTAGCCAGAGAGATCAGGCAAGAGAAAGATGCCTCCACGTATGAAAAGAAGTCACACAATCTCTTTTCCTTGATGATATGAATCTATACTTAGAAAATTTTAAAGATGCTGCCAAAAGGCTCCTAGAAATGATAAACAACTTAAGTAAAGTTGCAGGATACAAAATTAATGTACAAAAATCAGTACTATTTCTATGTATCCACAACATCCAGGCTGAGAGTGAAATCAAGAACACAGTCCCCAAAATGTAACAAATCACCACTAAAGAACTTACTCATGTAACCAAACACCACCCGTTCCCCAATAACCTGTGGAAATGAAAAATTAAACAAAAATAAAGAACACAATCCCACTTACAATAGCCACAAAGAAAATGAAATACCTAGAAATACACCTAACCAAGGTGAAAAGTCTCTACAAGGAGAACTACAAAACACTGCTGAAAGAAATCAGGAATGACACAAATAAATGGAAAAACATTCCATGTTCACGGATTGGAAAAATCAATATCATAAACATGGCCATACTGCCCAAAGCAATTTACAGATTCAGTGCTATTCCTATCAAACTGCTAATCACATTCTTCACAGACTTAGAAAGAAAAACTATTCTAAAATTCACATGGAACCAAAAAAGAGCCCAAATAACTAAAGCAATCCAAAGCAAAAAGAACAAAGACGGAGGCATCACACTACCCAACTTCAAACTATACTATAAAGCCACAGTAAACAAAACAGCTTGGGTGGCTGGGCACAGTGGCTCACACCTGTAATCCCAGCACTTTGGGAGGCTGAGGTGGGCAGATCACTTGAGGTCAGGAGTTTGAGACCAGCCTGGCCAACATGGTGAAACCCCATCTCTACTAAAACATACAAAAATCAGCTGGGTGTCATGGCGGGCACCTGTAACTCCAGCTACTGAGGAGGCTGAGGCAGGAGAATTGCTTGAATCCAGGGGCAGAGGTTGCAGTGAACTGAGATCATGCCATTGCACTCCAGCCTGGGTGACAGAGTGAGACTCAGTCTCAAAAACAAACAAATAAAGACAGCTTGGTAGTGGTACAAAAACAGATACATAGACCAAAGGAACAGAATAGAGAGCTCAGAAATAAAGCTGCACAGCTACAACCATCTAATCTTTGACAAGGCCAACCAAAACAAGCAATGGGTAAACAATTCCATATTCAGTAAATGGTGCTGAGATAACTGGCTAGCCATACGCAGAAGACTGAAGCTGGACCCCTACCTTTCTCCATATGCAACAATTAACTAAAAATGGATTAAAGATTTTAATGTAAGATCTCAAACTATAGAAATTCTGGAAGAAAACCTAGGAAATACTCTTTTTGACATTGGCCTTGGAAAGAATTTTTGTCTGAGTCCCTAAAAGCAATTGCAACAAAACCAAAAATAGATAAGTGGGACCTCATTAAACTAAAGAGCTTCTGTACAGTAAAAGAAACTACCAGCAGAGCAAACAGACAACCTACAGAATGGGAGAAGATATTTGTAAACTATGTATCTGACAAAGGCCTAATATTCAAAATCTATAGGGAACTTAAATAAATTAACAAGTAAAAACCAAATAACACCATTAAAAAGTGGGCAAATGACATGAACAGACACTTTTTGAAAGAAGACATACAAGTGGCCAACAAATATATGAAACAATACTTAGCATCACTAATCATCAGAGAAAGGGAAATCAAAACCACAATGAGATACCATCTCACACCAGTCAGAATGGTTATTACTAAAAAATCAAAAAACAACAGATGCTGGCTGGCAAGGCAGCAGAGAAAAGCAAACACTTATACATTGTTGGTGGAAATGTAAATTAGTCCAGCCGCTGTAAAAAGTAGCCTGGAGATTTAAACTTAAAACAAATCTACCACTGGACACAGAAATCCCATTACTGGGTATGCACCCAAAAGAAATTATTCTACCAAAAAGACACATGCATTTGTATGTTCATCACTGCAGTGTTCACAGTAGCAAAGACATGGAATCAACCCAGGTTCCCATCAATGGTAAATGGGATAAAGAAAATGTACCACTCCTATTCAACATAGTGTTGGAAGTTCTGGCCAGGGCAATCAGGCAAGAGAAATAAATAAAGGGTATTCGATTAGGAAAAGAGGAAGTCAAATTGTCCCTGTTTGCAGATGACATGATTGTATATTTAGAAAACCCCATCATCTCAGCCCAAAATCTCCTTAAGCTGATAAGCAACTTCAGCAGTCTCAGGATACAAAATCAATGTGCAAAAGTCAGTAGCATTCTTATACACCAATAACAGACAAACGGAGAGCCAAATCATGAGTGAACTCCCATTCACAATAGCTTCAAAGAGAATAAAATACCTAGGAATCCAACTTACAAAGGATGTGAAGGACCTCTTCAAGGAGAACTACAAACCACTGCTCAATGAAATAAAAGAGGACACAAACAAATGGAAGAACATCCCATGCTCACGGATAGGAAGAATCAATATCGTGAAAATGGCCATACTGCCCAAGGTAATTTATAGATTCAATGCCATCCCCATTAAGCTACCAATGACTTTCTTCACAGAATTGGAAAAAACTACTTTAAAGTTCATATGGAACCAAAAAAGAGCCCGCATTGCCAAGACAATCCTAAGCCAAAAGAACGAAGCTGGAGGCATCACGCTGACTTCAAACTATACTACAAGGCTACAGTAACCAAAACAGCATGGTACTGGTACCAAAACAGAGATATAGACCAATGGAACAGAACAGAGTCCTCAGAAATAATACCACACATCTACAACCATCTGATCTTTGACAAAACTGACAAAAACAAGAAATGGGGAAAGGATTCCCATTTAATAAATGGTGCTGGGAAAACTGGCTAGCCATAAGTAGAAAGCTGAAACTGGATCCCTTCCTTACACCTTATACGAAAATTAATTCAAGATGGATTAGAGACTTAAATGTTAGACCTAAAACCATAAAAACCCCAGAAGAAAACCTAGGCAATACCATTCAGGACACAGGCATGGGCAAGGACTTCATGTCTAAAACACCAAAAGCAATGGCAATAAAAGCCAAAATTGACAAATGGGATCTAATTAAACTAAAGAGCTTCTGCACAGTAAAAGAAATTACCATCAGAGTGAACAGGCAACCTACAGAATGGGAGAAAATGTTTGCAATCTACTCATCCGACAAAGGGCTAATATCCAGAACCTACAAAGAACTCAAACAAACTTGCAAGAAAAAAAAAAAAACCCATCAAAAAGTGGGCAAAGGATATGAACAGACACTTCTCAAAAGAAGACATTTATGCAGCCAACAGACACATGAAAAAATGCTCATCATCACTCGCCATCAGAGAAATGCAAATCAAAACCACAATGAGATGCCATCTCACACCAGTTAGAATGGCGATCATTAAAAAGTCAGGAAACAACAGGTGCTGGAGAGGATGTCGAGAAATAGGAACACTTTTACACTGTTGGTGGGACTGTAAACTAGTTCAACCATTGTGGAAGACAGTGTAGCGATTCCTCAAGGATCTAGAACTAGAAATACCATTTGACCCAGCCATCACATTACTGGGTACATACCCAAAGGATTATAAATCATGCTGCTATAAAGACACATGCACACATATGTTTATTGCAGCACTATTCACAATAGCAAAGACTTGGAACCAACCTAAATGTCCATCAGTGATAGACTGGATTAAGAAAATGTGGCACATATACACCATGGAATACTAAGAAGCCATAAAAAAGGATGAGTTCATGTCCTTTGTAGGGATATGGATGCAGCTGGAAACCATCACTCTCAGCAAACTATCGCAAGAACAGAAAACCAAACACCACACATGTTCTCATTCATAGGTGGGAATTGAACAATGAGAACACTTGGACACAGGAAGGGGAACATCACTTGGACACAGGAAGGGGTGGGGAGAGGGGGGAGGGATAGCATTAGGAGATATACCTAATGTAAATGACGAGTTAATGCGTGCAGCACACCAACATGGCACATGTATACATACATAACAAACCTGCACGTTGTGCACATGTACCCTAGAACTTAAAGTATAATAATAAAAATAAAAAATAAAAGTAAAAAAAAAAAAGAAAGAAAAGAAAATGTGCTACATATACTCTATGGAATACTAGGCAGCCATAAAAAAGGAATGAAATCGTTCTTTGCAGCAACATGCATGGAGCTGGAGGCCATAATTCTAAGCAAGTTAGTGCAGGAACACAAAACCAAGTACCACATGTTCTCATTTATAAATGGGAGCTAAGCATTGAGCACACATGGACATTAATATGGGAACAATAGATATTGTGGACTACTAGAGGGTGCAAGGAGGTGGGGAGGATTAAAAAAAAAAACACTTATTGGGCACTATGCTCACTACCAGGGTGACAGGATCTGTACTTTAAACCTCAGCATCATGTAATATTCCCATATAACAAATCTGCATATTTACCCCCTTATCTAAAATTAAAGTTGAAAAAAAAAATGAAAGAAAATGACATTGAACTTCTCAATAGCAACAGTGGATTCTACAAACTAATGGAAAAATAAATACAAAATCGGGGAGAAAAGGTTTTTCAGCTTGGAATTTTATACTGCGTCAGACTCTCAAACAAAAATGAAGGCTGTCAAAGACATTTTCAGACATAATAATAATTATTATTAATAAAACTTTATAACCCATATAAAGAAGTTAGTAGAGAATGTATTCCCCCCAAAATATGATGAAGTAAATCAACGAAGAGCAAGACAATGAATCTAGGAAACAACGATCCGATATAGGAGCACAGACAAAGGGAATTTCAGAAAGAGATTTTCAGCTAGCCTGGAGAGCAACCAGCTCAGATGAAAAAAAATGAGGACACAGGGCTCTGGGAGGGAGCTGCTCCCATCCCTTTCTACCTCTTTCTCACCAAGTTTGGTGAGTTTTCATTAGGACCTTTTTGGGCCCCTCAAGAAACTTCCAAGAACCTTGCTTATCAGAGAGAAAAAGGATTGGAGTTTCCAACCCTTTCATTCTGAGAAGACCTCTAGGTTCTTCACATACACAGTCCCACTTCTTCCCCAGAAACTTTCTACCTCCACAAATAAATACTATAGAGCAAGAAGAAAATGTGGTTTTGCCTCACTAGAGACCCTGCTTTAAAAAATGTGAGAAACATCACCATATTCTTTTGGAAGATTGCCCTGAAGACCTCCGATTTTTCTTTGCTCCCCAAGTCTACATCCCCCCGGCTACCTTCTGGGGATCAAGGTAGTTCTTGGTCTGGAAAATTCGCGTGCTTAAAAAGAATTGGACACAAATAATGGAATGATCTTTTACCCACTGAAAATAAATAATCTGCTGTCCAAATTTATAAGCCAATCATATGCAAGTTCACAAGGCAATTTCTCAAGTCCTAATCACTATAGGGCTCAGAGACTGAGGCCCATAGATTCCATAGGAACCACACCAAGGTGCAGCCATCCCATGAAGCCCAGATGCACATCAGATTTGTTATACCAATAATTCCAGGTTTACAGTGGTGAGGTTTTAATCCAGAGTTGAGAAATTCCCACCTGCCTTTACTTGGGAATCCTAATTATTTTAGAAGAACCCGAACAGTTGACAAAGAACTGTCAGAGAAACCCAAAGCAGGTTATTGCAGTCTGTATGGATGGATACACCTTTACAAGAACTGCACTGTGTCCTGCAACTCATTGGTCTTAGAAATGGGGGATTCTAGGGAAAAGGGGAAACAACACAAGAATGAAAATGACTGGCTATGGGGGATCCTATCTATAAAAATAGACTGACCCACTCATTGCCCCAATCCATTTCTTATATTAGTCTAAGGTAAAGAAATCCTTACCACAAATGTTTGTTCTTAAGACGGTCGCAGCTTATTCTGTTTCCTCGGCCAAAAGAATGCACAATACTCTCTGCCTGCTCCAAGAACAAAAGCCTTCTTGCTCTTAACATGAAAAAAAGTTTCAAAGCCAATCTGATGTCAGCAACTAAAAGTGTAGAGAAGCCTTGACTTGAAGTAGAACCGAGAAACAAAATTATAAATCATACACTGTATCACAGTAGAGGAAGGAGACCTAATTTTTTTTTATTTACAAGGACAAATCTGGAGAAACAGAACGCCCACTCAAGAGTTAGCCCGACAGTTTGAAAACAAAATACTTTTGCACAAAATGCAGAAGAAGCTGGGCATGTCTTTTTTTTTTTTTTGTACATGACAAATAAAAATTATATGATGTACAATATGATTTCTGATGTATGTATACATCCTGGAATGGCTAAATCAGGCTAATTAATACTTTCTTTACCTCACATATGTATCCTTTTTCTGGTGGGAACATGTAAAATCTACTCCCTTAGCAGTTTTCAAGTATACAATATATTGTTATTAACTATAGTTATCATGATGTACAATAGATCTCTTGGCAGGGTGCAGCGGCTCACACCTGTAATCCCAGCACTTTGGGAGGCTGAGGTAGGTGGATCACTTGAGGTCAGGAGTTTGAGACCAGCCTGGCCAACATGGTGAAACCTCATCTCTACTAAAAATACAAAAATTAGCTGGGCGTGGTGGCAGACACCTGTAATCCCACCTACTCAGGAGGCTGAGGCAGGAGAATCGCTTGAACCCAAGAGGCAGAGGTTGCAGTGAGCTGAGATCACACCACTGCATTCCAGCCTGGGCAATAAAGTGAGACTCCGTCTCAAAAAACATATACAAATAAAAATATGAAAAAATTTAAAAAAATAAAAAAACAGATCTCTTGAACTTTGTCCTCCTGTCTACGTGTAATGATGTATCCCTTGATCAACATCTCCCAAAACCCTGCCCCATCCTCTGGAAACCACCATTCTACTTTCTGCTTCTATGAGTTTGACTTTTTAAGATTCACCATAGGAGTGAGATCATGTAATATTTTTCTTTCTGTGTCTGGATTATTTCACTTAGCGTAGCGTCCTCTAGGTTCATCTGTACTGTCACAAGTGACAGAATTTCATTCTTTTTTAAAGGCTGAATAGCATTCCTGTATGTGTGTGTGTGTGTGTGTGTGTAGTGTATATATGTACACACACACCATATTTTCTTGAGGTTGCTTCCATATCTTGGCGATTGTGAATAGTGCTGCAATGAACATGGGAGTGTAGATATGTCTTTGACAGACTGATTTCATTTTCTTTGGATATATACCCAGTAGTGGCATTGCTGGATCATATGGTAATTGATCATATGACCATAAATGCCTGGATTTTTTCTGGGCCAAAACATCCATACTGTTTTCCATAATGGCTGTACTAATTTACATTCCCACCAGCAAAGGCTCCCTTTTCTCCACATCCTCACAAGCACTTGTTATCTTATGTTTTTGATAACTGCTACCCTAACAGGTACAAAGTGTTCTCTAAATGTGGTTTTAATTTGCATTTTTGTGATGATTAGTGATATTGAACATTTTGTCATATACTGGTTGGCCATTTGTATGTCTTCTTTTTAAGAAATGTCTACTCAGGTTCTTTGACCATTTCTAATTGGGTTATTTACTACTTCTTTTTGCTATTGAGTTCTTTATATATCTTGGGTATTAATCACTTATCAGATGTATGGTCTGTAAGTATTTTTCTCATTCCTAGGTTGTCTTTCGACTCAGTTGTTTCCTTTGATGTACAGAAAACTTTTTAGTTTAATGCTATCCCATTTGTCTATATTTCCTTTTGTTGTCTGTGCTTTTGGGGTCATATCCAAAACATCTCTGCCTAATGTCAAGAAACGTTTCTTCTATGTTATTTATTTATTGTGAATGGACACATAGCAAATACACACACACACACACACACACACACACACACACATCCTGGAATGGCTAAATCATATATACATATCAATCATATATATGTATATATACGTATATATATGTATACATATGTGTATGTATATGGAGTGCAGTGTGATGTTTTAATACATGTATACATTGTAAAATGATGAAATCAGGGTAATTAGCATATCCATGACCTCATATATTTGTCATATCATTGTGTTAAGAACATTCAGTTTGAGGTCTTACCTTTAAGTCTTTAATCCATTTTGAGTTGATTTTTGCACATGGTGTGAGATGTGTCTAATTTCATTCTTTTGCATGTGTATATCCAGTTTTCCCAACACCATTTATTGACGAGGCTGTCTTTTCTCCATTGCCTGTTTTTGGCAACCTTTTTAAGATCAGTTGACCATAAATGCCTGGATTTATTTCTGGGCCAGAAGATCTTTAAGGTATGTCCCAACCTTAATATATATGTAGATAAAGGTGTGTGTGTGTGTGTGTGTGTGTGTGTGTGTGTGTATATATATATATATATATCTCCAGAAAAGCTTATTAAAATACTATCATCCTTACTTGGTTCTTTTCTGTATGTTATCTATATAATTGAAAATGGTCATGCATTTAATTTATAACAAGAAAATATAACACATATTTTTTAAGGATACCAAAAATAGAAGTGATCCTTTTAAAACTTAAGTGAGATTATGTCACTCCTCTGTTCATAATATTCCAGACTTCTACTGGAATTCATAATAAAATCTAATGTCCTTATCATAGCCTACACAGCTCTACATGATCTCATCCTTCCATAACTAATTTCAACTCCTACCAATCTCCCTCCATTTTGGTCACAGTGACCTCCTGGCAGTACCTCCAATATGCCATGAAAGCTCCTATCTCAGGGTCTGGGCATTTGCTGTTCACATGGCCTGGACTCCGCTTCATCCATATATATAAATGGCTCCCTCTCTCACTTAATTCAGTTCTCTGCTCAAATGTCACCTTGTCAGAGAGAACTTCTTTTACTGCCGTATCTAAAGTAGCACCTGCTATCATTCTCGGAATATTTGCTTGGACTGCATAAACACTAAAACTTTCTGTGCAATATAAAAGATACATTCTTCATGATTAATTGACACAGAGAAAAATACTTGTGAAATACATGACAAAATGCACATATTCTAATATTCAGAATTATAATGAGTAAAAAAGGAAAAAAGCTGAGCAACTTAATAGGACAATTGGTGAAGGAAGTGTAATTGACAAAAGAAGAAAAGAAGAAATACAAACACCCACATGTACATGGAAAATCTATTTGAACTCACAAATAAGCAAAGAAAAGCTAATATTACCAAGAGTATTTTTCCTTTAATCTGGGAGTTGGCAATTTTTTTTTTTCTGTAAACAGCTAAGATAATAGAAATGTCCCCCTTCGTGGGCCACATATAGTCTTGGTCACACATTCTTCATTACCTTTTTTTCCCTACAACCCTAAAGATGCTGACTGGGTTGCTGACCCCAGATCTACGGGGAGTGATTAAAGATGGAGAGCACTTAATGTTGCGAATGGGGAGGGTAAACTGGCTCACTGTTGTTGGGGGGCACAGATTGATATAGCTTTTCTAAAAGATAGTTTGCCATGTGCACATCTTTTGCCCCAGGAATTCCACATTTTTGATTTTACACCAAGAAGCTAATCTGGCAGGAATGGAAATATTTTTGTACAGAATACATTGCCATGTTATTCATAACAGCAGGCAGGAGGAGGAGAAGAAATTTATATAATAAACTAGGAAATAGTTAAACCATGTGCATGAAATAAATACCACACAGCTATTTAAAACAGTCATATATATCTGAATTAATTAATATAGAACAATCATGAGACTTTTTACGGTTTAAAATTATAGTGTGTATAACATAGCTCAATATATACAAATTATATATGTATATATGTTGTGTATATATACATATACTTATTCAAAAAAATATGGTTACCTCAGGGGGATTGTGATACTAAGTGACTTTTATGTTTATATTATTAGGTATTGCTTGATTTTGAGCAAGTATCATCAGTATAATCAGAAAAAAATAAAATTCTTATTGAATTTAGCAAAATCTCAGGTCAACTAAAATGGACTTTTGCCTGAAGTGCAACAGTTTTCTAAACTTATTCTTACAATATAATAATGCTAGATATTTTTCACAATTTGAACAAATAGTTTTTATGGGTTTTGTTTGCTTTCTGGTTTGTTTCTTGTACCAGAAAGACAAAGTTACTCATCAACTTGTCTTAAAAATATTCTTTTGGGAATTCTATGATTATGCATTTTAATATCTGCCACCTCTTTTCACCAACTCTCTGTCAACACTAATTGGCATCATACTGGTGTTATATTCCCAACGCAGGACACAGAGAGTGGAGGTACAAGAAAACCACCCCACTGACCACTGTACAAGAGAAGTTAGGGAGTGGAAGAGTTGAGAGGAGATGGATAATGAAAGGCATCTGAGAAAGCACTCACTCAGAAAATGCACAGGGAACTTGTGTTCCCACATCGATGTCTTTAATTTGCAGCCAAGCAATACTCAGTTACTCTATCATGCAAGCTTCCCATGTCTGAAAATGAAATTGTAAGTGGACAGAGGCATCACAGCCCTGGTGTTAGGCATAGCACTTCACTTGTACCATGTTTTACACAAAAGAACAGCTGTTATGGATCAACAGTGCAGATTTCCGTATCAACCAAAAAGGGTTTGCTAACAAAGTTACAACAGGACTTCAGATTAAAGCTGGTACATAGGAAACGGGAGTACAGTACTAAACTGTTCAAACTTGCTACACTTTTATTCATAAAGGTTTTATTTTTTATTTTGTCACTTTTTGTAAAACATGCTCATTGTGGAAGACTTGCAAACTACGAAAAAGCATAAAGAAACAGAAAAGCAAACCCCAGCTTTAATTGCATCACTCAGTGGCAACCACAGTTAACATCATGGCTTTTTTTTTTCAGTCATTTTGAGATCATACTGTGTATAATTTTGAATACATATTTTTTTACTAAGCATGAAAGCATACTCATTTCCCACTGACAATAGCTTTTTAATAAGTGTGAAGGAAAACATGTCTAGGCTTTCAATATCAAACTAGTGTTGAAATAAGGTTAACAGATTACAATCGCAGAATTTATTCTTTCATATCTCTATTGTTAAAAATTCCAAATATGAAAGGACTTCAAAAAGTTTGTGGAAAATTTAAAGATAAAAATTAAAATATAAACTTTATTTCTCAACATAAGCTCCATAAAGACGAAGATACTTTGGTAAATGATGATACCAGCCATTTAGAAAAGAACTCAGGGTCCTGGGAGTTTAATGATGTCAATTTAGTCTTTTTGACATTATTAACAGAAGGAAAACGGGTGCCCTTTATAGATTTTTAAGATTAGGAAACAAACAAAAAAGAGTCAGAAAGTGCCAAATCAGGACTGTGAGGTGGATACCTAATGATTTCCCATTAAAACTCTCACAAAATTGCCCTTGTTAGATGAGAGGAATGAGCTAGAGCATTGTCATGGCAAAGAAGGACTCTCTGGTGAAGCTTTCCTGGGCATTTTTTCTGCTGAAGCTGTGCCTAAAGATGTGCTAAAGATGTTGTTGTTCTTTGGCCCTCCAGAAAGTCAGCAAGCAAAATGCCTTGAGTATCTCCAAAAAACGATTGCCATGACTTTTGCTCTTGATTGGTCTGCTTTTGCTTTGACTGGACCACTTCCACCACTTGGTAGCCATTGCTTTGATTGTGCTTTGTCTTCAAGATTGTACTGGTAAAGCCGTGTTCCTCTCCTGTTACAGTTGTCAGGATCTTGATCCCATTTGTTTGAATTGCCATTGAACACTCTGCTGCAGCTGATCTGGGTGCAATGGTTTTGGCGCCCGAGTGGAAAGTTTGCCCAACTTTTATTTTTCAGTCAGAATTTTGTAAGCTGAACCAAATGGGATATGTTTCTTCTGGGAATTGTTGGTCCTCTTCAATTACAGTGCAAATACATTTTTTTCCTTGCAAATTGATGTAGATGGCCTGCCACTGTGGGCTTCATCTTCAACATTGCTTTGTCCCTTGTTAAAACTAGTTACTCATTTATAAACTGCTGATTTCTTTTTCTCCTTTTTTCTTTTTTTTTTTTTTTTTTTTTTTTTTTTGAGACGGAGTCTCACGCTGTCACCCAGGCTGGAGTGCAGTGGCACAATCTTGGCAACCTCCACCTCCCAGGTTCAAGCAATTCTCCTGCTTCAGTCTCCCGAGTAGCTGGGATTACAGGCACACACCACCACGCCCAGCTAAGTTTTGTGTTTTTAGTAGAGATGGAGTTTCACCACATTGGCCAGGCTGGTCTCGAATTCCTGACCTCTGGTGATCCACCCACCTTGGCCTCCCAAAGTGCTGGGATTACAGGTGTGAACCACTGCACCCAGCCCAAAACACTGACATCTAAACATTGGACTAGATAGTGATTTCAATCAAATGGTCAGAAAATTTCTCATTATCAAAAGTAGAATCTTTGGGGGAAAATATTCAATGTGCCATCAGCAAACACTATGTTATACACACCTTTTGATGACACATCAGTGATTGACATGAAAGTTAAAATTGCTATCCAAATATTACACACATGTCAACTTTAAGGCATGGGAAAAAAACAAGATAAAAATTTGTCATCCCTTTTAAGTTCCAAAATTATCCAATAGAACAGATAATTTAAATGTCAGGAAAAGGCTTTTTTAAAGCTTCCAGAAATACTGACAAATTGCATAAATAAGCTTTGCCTAATATTTTTGTCATTTAAGATGTATTCTTACTTTATTTTAAAAAAACACTCTGAAGTCTTCATATCAGCTTCACCCATTAAATAATAGTACTATTCAATTAAAATGCAAAGCAAATTTATACTTAGATTTCAGTAGTACATGTTCATCTTTAAAGGTTATAATTTGTTTTAAACAGCAGAGCCATCTGTCCTATGACAGCTCACGTGAGCTTAATTATTGGAGAAGTCTAAGAATTTCTCCTGCAAACATGCATCGTGCTGAACTGTACTGAAAACATATTTGACTTGGATACTTCTATCTTACAAGGAAATTACACTCTCAAGTTGATTCTTTATATGAATTTAGTATTGAACTCAATATTACATTCACAGTTTTCAGTAGTATAAATCACTAATGTCTGCCACCTTCTACATTAGCTATTATCTATTATATATTCAACAAGCAGTTATTACTTCTAGAATTTCCTCATTCATGATTGCTGACTTGTTATTGTAATGATTATATTTTTAGTTCTTTCCCATAGACAATTTTCAATATAGAGTTGTGTAATTTATTGCAATCAAACAAAGTTATTTATTTGGAATCGATGGTTTGAATCAAATCTTAAAAGGCATGTATATAAAATTAGCAGATGCTACAGACTTTGGAGGTAGCATTATTACCAGAGGTTATAGAACCAAGATTTTAAATATCTCAGCATATTGGGATATTTAGGTTACAGTCCAGCGTAGCAATGTCTCCACTTGGACCTATAATTGTTCTTTCTCCAGAATCCATCCATAAGGGAGTATGTCTAGAAGATCTGAAAGATGACTTGGCAGTAGGTCTAGATCCAGAGAAAGGGATTGAATTGCCTCCTAGGAAGGAAGCCACTTACGGAACATGTCAAGGCCCACAGACAGTAATTAGGCTAATTACTAGAAGGAGAAAGATTCTCAGTATAGTAGTTTCATTTGTTCATTCATTCAACAAATATTGAGGTCATACTATTTTCAAGACACTATACTAGCCACTGAGGGATATATGGGGAGCAAAAGCAGACAAGGCCCCTGTCCTTAAGGAGCTCACAAATATAATTGGAGGAAATATGTAAGATAATAAATTATGATGTTATTATTTAATCAAATTTATATAGGGTCTATGCTGTGCCACGTACTGCTCCAAGCATTTTACATGTAGTTGACCCACACAACAACCATATGATGTAGGTACTGATATTATCTCCAATCTACAGATGATGAACCTGACACACAGATATGTTAAGTGACTTGCTCAAGGTCACCCTACTTGTAAGTGGCAGAGTCCACATGCTTACCTCCCATGCCATACTGCTTTGAGATAATGGTACAGGTACAGAGTGACAGATTGTGACTCTCACAACTTTTTCTCAGGTGATTTAGTGCCACTAGTTGTTCAGCACTTATTAACTCAACAAACATTTCCTTAGGGTCCCACTGTGTGGCTGGCACTGCACTGGGCAATGAGGATCTACCGATGAACAAGACTGATTTATTCACTGCCCTCAATGGAGCCTGCAGGCCAACAGAGAAGGAAGATATTGAACAAGTGACACAAAAAGGGAAGCATAGAGAGTAATGGAAGCTGATAACCTGGGACTCTGGCCCAATTTCAGGAGGCATATGTCTCCATCGCTCAGGTTGTCCTTTGCCTCAGGCCCGCGGGGGAGCAGACCTCATGGTACCTCCTCCTGTTAGACAAACATGGCACTATAGGTCATCTGTGTGAGATGGAGGGAACACAAAGGAAATTGTCTAGGGATCACAAAAGAGATGGAGACGGGGATTCCCCCCATGACACCTACACCTGGAAAGAGAGCATCAATTGCATGGTGGTATCCATGGTGAAAGGTGGTATTAGTGTAATCAGGCAGCCATGGAACACCTTTACAGCAGCTTTGTGGCCACGGATACCTTACTGTGGGAGACAGAGAAGAAACAGAAGACAGCTTCAGATGCCATATGGAGAGAGCTGTGTCCATGAGCTCTTAACGAGAACCTGCAAAAGAGGTGACTTTGGTGGGGTACTAAGGGTCCCACAGTAGCAGGTAAGCACAAAATCAGTAAAACATCATACTCCTATTATTGTGATGCAATTTTTAATCCAGCTAGTGTGATCTGGGAAATGGAAATTAGAACAAGGGTAAGTAAAAAGTTCTGCCTTCATGCTCCAAAAATCAATTATACAATTAGAGGATGGGAAGCTGTAGTGGGTTGGTGGTCCTCAAAAATATATGTCCATGCCCTAATCCCTGGGGCCTATAAATGTGATCTTATTTGGTAAAAGGTTCTTTGCAGATGTAATTAAATTTAGGATCTCAATATGAGGTTATCCTGCAGGGCCCTAAATTAAATGGCAAGAATCCTTGTAAGATACACACAAAAGAGAGACAAAGGGAGGAGAGAAGGCCACATGAAGATGGACAGAGATAGGAATTAAACAGCCACGAGCCAAGGACTTAGAACCACCAGAAACTGGCAGAAGCAAAGAAGGACTCTTAGGGAACCTTCAGTGAGTGCCTGGCGCTGCTGACACCTTCAATTTAGAGCTCTTGGTTCCAGAACTGTGAAAGAGAATACATTTCTGTTATTTTAAGCCACAAAGTCTGTAGTAATTTGTTACATCTGCCCAAGGACAGTAATATAGGGACCCATGGCTTGGCAACAATTTATGTAAAAAATATCTGGGCAAACAGCATGAAGTCACTGATAAAGAAAGCAAATGCAGGGCCAGGCCTAGTGGCTCACACCTGTAATCCCAACACTTTGGGAGACCGAGGCGAGAGGATCACTTGAGGCCAGGAGTTCCAGACCAACCTGGCCAACATGGCAAAACCTAGTCTCTACTAAAAACATAAAAAATTAGCTGGGAGTGGTGGTGCACACCTGTAATCCCAGCTACTCGGCAGGCTGAGGCAGGAGAATTGCTTGAGCCCCAGTGGTGGAGGTTGCAGTAAGCCAAGATTGCACCACTGTAACACTCCCGCCTGGGTGACAGAGTGAGACCCTGTTTCAAAACAACAACAAAAAGAAAGCAAATGCAGTCTTTGGCTGCCACAAGAGAAACAGAGTTAAGAGACTGAGGAAGCTAATCATTCTGCCACATAGCTGCAATACTGCACTCTGCTCTAAGTGCCACCTTTTAAGAGAGACATTGATGAATGGGAGCCTAGCCAGAGACAAGTGACTGGAACCGTGTTGGTTCTGGAGAGCTTGCCATACAAAGGATGAATTGGTAGCATTAGAGATGGGATCTTGGAATAGAAATCAATGAACATGAGGATAACCTTGGAATATATGAAAAGCTATCTTGTCAAAGAGAAAGTAGTCTTGTTTTGTGTTGTTCCAGGAGGCAAAATTGGGTTTAGCAAGTGGAAAATAAAACAGAAGAAAAAACTAACGACTGTTGATTATAGAAATTCAAAACATTGGAAGTATTTGAAAAGGGGAAAAGTGCTGTTTCCTGATTCCAGAGACATGACATCTGGTCCTGCCTCTGTAGTTAATTGGTTGTGTGACTCTGGACACATCATCTCCCGTTCTGTGGACCTCAGTTTTCTTCTATGTAAAGTTATGGGGTTAGGTTGGATGCTTTGGGAAAGCATTTTTTTTTCTTTTGGTTGTTTCCTAGTTTACGGTTTAATAAAACTGTTAAGATGTTTTACAATTTCTGAGTGCATAGTATATGCTAAAGCTAAAATCTGGGCTAGGTGTTTTATTTTTTGAGACGGAGTTTCACTCTTGTCACCCAAGCTGGAGTGCAGTGGCGCAATCTCAGCTCACTGCAACCTCTGCCTCCTGGGTTCAAGCGATTCTCCTGCCTCAGCCTCCCGGGTAGCTGGGATTACAGGCGCCCGCCACCACGCCCAGCTAATTTTTGTATATTTATTAGAGGCAGGGTTTCGCCATGTTGGCCAGGCTGGTTTCAAACTCCTGACCTCAGGTGATCTGCCTGCCTTGGCCTCCCAAAGTGCTGGGATTACAGGCGTGAGCCACCATGCCTGGACTGTGCTAGGTGTGTTAACATGCACGATCTCATATAACTCTCTCCACACTACAGGGTAGGTATGTTCCCCCATGATGAATTGTTCTCGGTGTCAGCTTGACTGGATTAAGGGATACTCGGGTAACTAGCAAAGCATTATTTCTGGGTATATCTGTGAGGGTGCTTACAAGAGAGATTGGCATTAGAACCAGTGTACCTAAGTAAGGAAGATCTACCCTTACCCATTGTGCGTGGGCATCAGCCAATCTGCTCAGGGCGCAGAACAAAAAGGTAGAGGAAAGGAGAACTCACTCTTTCTTCTGGAGCCGGAACACCCTTCACCTGCTGCCCTTGGACATCAGAACTCCAGGTTTTCTGGCCTTTGGACTCTAAGAACAGCACCAATGGCTCACCAGGTTTTTAGGCCTATGGCTTCAGACTAAGAGTGAAACCATTGGTTTCCCTGGTTCTGAGGCCTTTGGATTGGGACTGCACCATGCTACTTGGCTTTCCTTGTTCTCTGGCTTGTAGATGGCCTGTCGTGGGACTTCTCAGCCTCCATAATCACCTGGGCCAATTTCCCTGTGACTCTCCTCTCCACGCCTCTCTCTCTCTCTCTCTCTCTCTCTCTCTCGGTTCGCTCTGGAAAAACCTAATACACACCCATTTTACAGATTAGAGCACTGAGATTGAGAGAGATTGTGACTTGCCCAAAGTCATATAACCTGTTCATGGGTGAGCTAAAACTTGAACTCAGATCCCCCTGCTTCTAGTATCCTTTCCACCATATCTTGCTGCCTCCCCTACATAATAGCGACCCTTTGCCACACCTGAATTGAGCAAATTATACAATTCATTGTCAAAGTACTTCTCAGAAATCACTTATCAGGCAATATTAACTATCTCAAACACCCCAAAGAATCAGAACGTTTCTGAGCAGACAAAATGGTTGGTGCCAAGCCTATGTGTTAAAGCCCATAAACTTCATTCAGAAAAATTCTTAGGGCCTCCTCACCCAGAGTGTATCCCTCTTCATTTCGTACATAGTGTCTGTTCTTCCTTTCCGAAGAGAAAGGCAAGCTGGAGGGCTGGTCTGTAGCATCCTGGGAGCTTGAGACAGCCTGGGTTGTTAGGCTGTGGAGCATGGAGGCAAAGGCAAAAAGATTAGCAGTGTCCTGTGGAGTCTCCACAAAAGGGGAAGATAAATGGCAAGGTCAATGAATCTAGCTCTTTGGAATTCCATGCATGAGAGGCTCAACACAGGAAGCAGGTCAGATAGGTCTAGAGGAATATCTTGAACCAGTGACTACCCAGCCAGCTGCAGAGGTTTTTACATGGTTCTGGGGACTCTGGGATGGGAAGAAGAGGTCACTACCCTGAGAGTGCAGTACAGTCCAACAGTATATACTAGGTTCTGATATACTACTCTGGATTTTTAGTCAGTTACATGCTACAATTTAAAAAAATCTGTGGGGGAAGTCAAGAGGAAGAAGGTAGACATGGACCAATAGGTGTAACAAAAATTAAATATTGACAATGAGAGCAAGGGAGCTGACAGGAAGACTACAGAAAGAAATATGATATCCTCCTAACGCTAAGCAGTGTGAAGACACAAAGGCTGGCACTACTGTACTTATTGCCGGGTACTTTAGTGGATATCCATAATGACGACTCACCGTTATTGAGGTGAGGTGGTATTCTGTGCCTTCTGCATATGAAGGCAGAGATGAGTGCAACATATTATAAAAAGACTTCCACCCACAACGACCTGAAGAAAAAAATTTAATGCCCCAAAGAACAATTGCGGTTGTCTAGCAAATGCAACGATGTAGAAATTGACAGAGCAGAATGAAAGAGATAATGCTTTAAAAATAATATTAAAGGTAGCTGTTAAGGAATGTAGTAAATGTGGGAGAAGGCACTCAATAAATACATTTTAAAAATTAAACTCAGTTTGGACCCTGCCTAGCTCCCATTCTGGAGAGGTATCTAAATAAATGAATGGATGAGTGAATGTATGAATGAAAATTATCTGGCCTGAGGTCACCCTTTCACTAGGGTTGTTCTATGGTTCTTGGAGCTAATGCAGTGTCAAGGTGTTGGAGACGGAGGACACCTGTCTTATCTTCAATCATCATCCACACACATTACCACTCAGGAGGTCCATTATCCCTATATGCATCATGTGTTCCAGGGCCCAAAGCTGTGCTGTGTTCTTGCCATGTTGGGGCATGGTTTCTGCCAATGCTGACTAGGATGCTGTTTGCCTTGGCACCCCTCTATTGTCCTCTCTGTTCTTGTTTCCCTGAAGGGACTGCTCAGCAGAACATTGGTCTGACCTGATCTTTGCACTAAAAGATCCTTTCTCATTTCTCCTCCCTGCAGCCTGGGGCATCCTGCTCTTCTAATTTGAGGAAAGGCTTCTGTAATCATGTAGTTCCAAGACACTCTATGCCCATGACACTCCTTTTCCCCTCTCCTCTGAAAACCTACATTCTTAATGATCTGTCTATGGAATAGAAAAGCCAAGAAGCTCTGCAGGCAATCTTATGCTTTCCTGGTGCCATATATTACTTCTCCTAAAGTAATGAGCATGAGGCTGGCCATCTGTTTGAATATGGAGAATATAAAGGGGAAAATGCGCCATGTATTAGTTGTCATATCCCTCTCCCCTCTCAGTTCAAAGCCAGTCAAGAAATAAGCCAGACATCAGAGATACAATTTGTGTATTGGACAAATATTTTTAAACATTATGCTCCCCCAGCATTGCTCTAGGCACTAAGAATACAGCAGCGCCTGAAGCAGACAAAATAGCAATCTACTATTTGCAAAGATGCATTTTAAAACTTGGCCTAGTCTGAGGCCAAAATGACTTCCTATTCCTTCCCCTCTGAATTGAATTTATCCATTTAATCACAGACTGAGTGGCTAGAAAACTAGAGCCACCCCCTCCACTCTGCCTATCTGGTTCCTTGCCCGCACTGAGCATACTGCAGGAAGGATTTGGGAATGGAGAAAGGAAGGCGATCAGCCTGTAAGCTGGCAGTTCTGAAAGAGGAAGGGCCCAAGTGGGGCTAAACCACACATGTGGAGTAACCCCTTCCTCCAGTCTCACCGGTCAGCTAATTGAGGAGTGGAGGGCAGAAACCTTCTTCCATATGCTTCCTGCAGGAAGACAGTTTCTATTTCATGAGTGGAAGCAGAAGAATGAAAAGAAGGAAAGTCATTTCCTTTGCAATTAATATTGCAGCTTTTTATCCAGAGCTTGAATTATTCTTGAATTTTTAATATGATGTAGGTGAATTTCATTTATCTATGAAATGATATGCTAACTCCTTTATTTAGGTCTTTTTTAATGCTAAGTGTCTTTATTACTAATCAAGAAGGCTGAATTATACAAGGACCTTCTATTTCCATTAATTCAAGTATCCATTAAAAGTTATCAGTATTGCACTAAATATGTTACAGGAGTGACTTCAGATTTGTTTTTCTGCATTTCTTTTCTTCATAACAGATATATAAATGACATTTATAAAGGGGCTGAAATCTAGCCCTTTAAAGTTTCACCTTTATGTTTATACACACTCTTAAAGAATATAAATCCGAACCTGACTCCTTAAATCCTTGATGTGCTAGTCCCCGGCCTCTTTACCCTCAGATACATTCCTTGCACTTCTTTGCTCTGTTTTGTATTGTTTCTCAGGTCCTCGAGTGAGCTGAGTCTAGCTAATAGAAGGCAGACTGGAGCCCTGGGGACAGAAGCCAGGGTATTTCTGCCTCAGGCTGCATCTCCAATAGTGGCCATGGCTCTGCTGTGGCCCCAGCCGCTGATAGGCCCACAGTGATTCCGACTTCTGCCAAATGACCAGGCCATAGGCTCCAGAAGTACATTTCCTTCTATTGCCCCCACAACCTAAGGATGGTTCTGGCCTCTGCCTCCTTCTAATCTCTGGGCCGTTTCACAGAAACCCCAATGGACTGTTCCGCTATACTACCTGTGTAATCAATTCCTTGTATTAATTTCATTATTAAAATTAAAGAAGTGTTCTTGTATTCTCACTCCAAGGGTGGGAAGCAGGGGTAGTAAGCTAAAACTTGCCTTGGAAAATACCTGAATAAGTAATGGTGCTGAGGCCCAGTTCAGCAGCTTCAGATGAGATGAAAGGGGAAAAAGGAAAACTTAGGCCTGGGCCATTCTCAGGCCACTCACCTCAACCCTAAAAGCAATGACACAACTCTTATCTATGGTTGTATCTGACTGCATTGGATGGGCCCACACAAAAATGACTGCAATAACACTTGCCTTTTGATCATTCCAGAATCCAATGGGGAATGCTTTAAGAGTCCTAGACAAACTGCAAAGTGTAGTATAGCAGGAAACACATGGGTCATACCTGAGTTCAGTCCTGGGAGACTAGCAAGATAATTAATTCATCTGAGCCTCAGTTAATATGTTAAGTATCTGGAGTTTAATGATCTCTACAAAAGACTGTTGTGAAAATTAAATAAAGTATATACAAAAGCATTCCGTAAAGTGCTATGCAGATGTTAGCTAGTCTTCTGTATCAGCTTAATGCTTTTTTCCCATTAATATTTTTTAGCTTCATTGTTTTAGCTTTCTTAACTTAAAATTGTGAAATCATTTCAAAGTTGTAAAAATAGTGCAAACAATTATCATATACCTCCACTTGGATTCCCCAAAATATATCACATATATTCACAGCATAATTTCAAATTATCAGAAAACATTGATATATTGCCTATATACTGTTATACAACCTAAATACTATAGTCAAACTTCACTAATTATCCCACTAATGTTCAATTTCTGGTCCAAGATCATATGCCACAGTTAGTTTTCACAACGAAGTTTTAGTTGTTTTCTTTATCTGGGAGAGTTACTCAGTCTTGCTCTTTTATGATCTTTGTAATTTTGAAGCCAGTGCAGGATATCCTCAAGTTTAATACTAACATTTTGATGATTTGTTTATTCATGCCATCAGGGGTGATATAAAAAAGGAAATACAGTGTCCTAGTTAAGTTCACAGACCCTAATCGGAATACCTGGATTCAAACTCTGGCTTCACCAGACAGTGTAACCTTCAGTATTTTGGGGACTGTGTCCTCATCTGTCAGATGAAGAAACGTCGGTAGCTATCTCCTAGGGTTATTGGAATTACTAAAGGAATGATTATGTGTCAAGTGGTTAGAACAGTTGCTGGCACGTATTAAGTGCTGTGTGTTAGCTAATGTGAGGAGGTGGGTTTTGGCAACTGCTGAAGAGACAAAAGCAGCAGCAGGTATTTCAGTTATGTGCATCCTTTGCTCAACCCTGCCCAAAGAGCCAGCAGGAATTCTGGCCCACCATGAGTGCACTGTTCCTCTCAGCCACAGGCCTGAGCGCTTACTCCCAAGGCCCATGAGATGAGGACTTGCTTGATCCACACTGCAACATTTCTTTTTTGCTTTTTTTTTTGAGACAGAGTTTCGCTCTTGTTGCCCAGGCTGGAGTGCAATGGCGCGATCTCGGCCCACAGCAACCTCCGCCTCCTGGGTTCAAGCCATTCTCCTGCCTCAGCCTCCAGAGTAGCTGGGATTACAGGCATGTAACACCACGCCCGGCTTTTTTTTTTTTTTTTTTTTTTTTTGTATTTTTAGTAGAGATAGGGTTTCTCCCTGTTGGTCAGGCTGGTCTTGAACTCCGGACCTTAGGTGATCCGCCCGCTTCAGCCTCCCAAAGTGCTGGGATTATAGGCGTGAGTCACTGAGCCTGGCCCCTGCAACATTTCTTTAGCACAATAGGTATATGCACTAGGAACTGAGCCCATGTTTCCTCGCCCATCAGTTGTTGGTAAAATTGTGTCAAATAAATTTTTTTAAAGTTGCAAAATAATTAAGTCCACTTTTTTTCCCTGACAACTACTCTCAGAACGCAGGCCTTCAGGGTTCATTAGTATGAATCCAGCACTTTGCCCATGGACACACTCACTGTATAACCATAATGATAACCTCAGCCCTTAACCTCTGCCTGTGCTTCTTGCTGAAGGGGCCAAATCACTCAGACCCTCACAATACTCACTGTACTGGCCAACTGTGGGCAGACTAAGCAGTGAGGTGAAGCGGGAGTTCCCCATAAGGCTGGATGGGGGAAGGGAAGGAAGCTTGAACTGACTGATTCCAATAAGCTAAAAATCACGTTAAGACATCCGTGAAAATGTGGTAAATGACAACCGTTCATTAAAAAATTAAGCAATAAAAAACCCTTAATATAAAAATAACAATGCCTACATATGAATAGCAAATGACATTTTACAAAGCAATTTTGATTCTTTACCTTATTTGCCCTGCCAGACACCATCTTATAGGTGAGAAAGAAAAAGGATTCAGAGAGAAATGTGGCGAAGCTGATACTTTAATTCAGGTTTCACCTCTGAATACAGCACATTTTCCACTTAATGAAAAAGAAGAAAATGCACACTAAATATAGATCAAAGACCAACAGGATTAAAAGACTACCAAAACACAGAGACTGAAATGTAGAAATGCAATGAAACCAGTTTCCGTGAAGTAACTCTGGTTTCTTGGCAGTCAAGGACAGTGAGGTTTTTCAAGAAAAGGGACTTTCACAAGGTCTTGGGTGCAGGCTGAGCAATGTAAGAAGAGGTAGGGAAGTGGTGTGTACACATATACCTTTGGACCAAGTTTCAAGCTACCGTAAAATCCCTTCATGTTTGACTGCTTAAGAATTAAATGAGTTCAATGGGTTGAAGACACAGACCACGAAGACCATACACATGCTACCTTCAATGCACAGGTGGCATCAAGCACACTGCCAAGCACAAAGTACACTTTCAACATGTATTTGCTGATTTGGCTGGACTTTTATCTATGCAGTAACAAGGTACAGTGTTATTAAAAACTCCTACAAATATCTTACCCTCCCCAAATTAGGTATTGCCATAAAATACCAGTTGAACTCATGTAGAAATGGTCAAACTTCTTTTAATTGTGCAGGTCAAGAAGAAATTAGAAACTTAGTTCCCATCAACAAATTGCTTCCACATTATTTTAATGTCAAACCGAGACCTTTCCAAAAAAAAAGAGGCTGATATATCAATCATATCATACCAAAGTTTATTGATTACATCAAACAAAAATTTCTGTAATGGAAAAGGCAAGTTGCAGTCATAAAAGATGGCATTCACATTCATTTTAGAAAGCAATAACGTAGATGTAAAAAACTGCTTAAGTGAAAAATGTAATATTGCAGTCCCATTTTGCAAGCTGAAAAATGATTTTGTCAACACGCATAAAATCTGCACATTTATATACTGCATGTTATTAAAAAATTCCTTCACTAAATTATTATGAATTTTGCAAAGTTAGGCTTACATTTATATTGTTGCTGGTGTATATGTAGTAGATATGGAATGAATGTTTTCAGTTTAGTAGGTAACATCCTCAAACAATGGACAACAGTTGTGAAAGTTACAAAGACATTTTGTTAGCTCAAAATTATTCAAATTATAGGCAGATGATCTTATGATTACATTTTTTTCCCTTTCTCTGTCACAAATAGGGTGATTACATTGTAGTGCTAGGAATACATGGTCTATTTCAAGTTATTCGATCTGCGAACCCCACACTAGCCATTTTTTAGCTCTTCAGTAAAGTATCTTTTAAAAAGGAAAGCCAGGTGCTTCTCAAGGATCTAGGCCATGATATCATATATCATTGCCATTCTGAATTTGAGCTGCAGTGTCACAATGTAATGTGTAGCTGAGACATAACTCTAAATCCCCCTTAATCCTTGTCTTTCTTTCTTTCTGGCTGGAAAGAATTTTACATGCAACCAGTTACTTTTCTACTAGATTATTCTGTTAACTCTTCAATGGCACTGCATTAAACAAGCCTCTCTACTGTGGCTCTCTTGTGTGTATTCACAGTTCCTATAGATTTTATGTAAAACAGCAATAATAATACAGCAACAACAACCATAAGAACAAGAAAACAAGCACAAAATATCAAAAGCTTTCCTGGGTTAGACTTTTTCACTCTTTGGAATAGGCAAAGAATACAGAGACTTTGTTTTCAGCAGCTTACCTCAAATACAGGCTACCAGAACACAGCGCACTTAGGTAAGTTGTGAATGACATGTAACGAAATGCTCAAAAATAATACTGATATATGAGAGCAAATGTAATAATGAAAAAGGGTCCATAATGATGGAATGGCTTCTGATAACTGAAATTATGTTCTTTTCTAGAATTTAGAAAAAAATCATACCTAAACATTAACATAAAATATATGTGGAAGAATCAAATGTGCCATATGGACTATATAAATATAATACAGATTAACTCCAATACTTTTCCAAATCAAGGTACAATATAAACATTAATAATAGTACAGGCATGCCAGAAAGACCAAAAAAAAAAAAAAAAAAAACTAGCAGTCAAATAAATATGGTCATTTATATCCAAAAAAGTATGTGTTTAACATTGAATGAAGACATTTCACATTTATGTTTCAAGTGAGCTAATTAGAAGGCTAAATCTTCCTTCTAGCTCAGCTACTCAAGGACTTTACCAAGGTCAGTCTCATGGTTTAGAGTTAAACCATTTCCCTGTCCAAGTTAAGAGACAACATTCATCTTCACGGAGTCATGGCTCTACAAGCTGAACCACTGTTTTGGGGTGGATCCTTCCCCCTTTCCAAATTGGCCATGTTTAAGAAAAAGCACTGCATATATGCACAAATGCAATCTCTTTCAAATAAAAACCATCAACAGTTTAAAATAAGCTATTTTTCTTCCTCTTCACATAAAATTATAAAAGGCTAATGTTCAGAATGACCTTTATTTTTATATAACTATGGTTTAAACCACTTTACTGCAGATCCCAGTAAAATCAACACTGGAAAAATCTGTTTACTTCCTAACTACTTTGAGGGGCTACTAAGTGATTGGAAATGTTTTATGCTTTATTTTCAAGTCTAGTAGGCTTACACCCATAAGTGGGGTTTAATTCAGAAGAATAAAAAATAAACAATTTTTTTCTATTCCCACAAAAATACCCGTAAGTTAACACTTTCCACATAAGTGTTCAAGGTATTTTTTTTGGCAAGAATATTCTACCAAGACATAAGTAGCACATGGGTAAACAGAAGGGATTAACTACTTTGTCTGATGCATTGATACTATTTAGTCCTTCTGTATTTTCAAGTATTCCTTATGTACTTTTGAAAAACAAAATTAAGATGATCATTTAGGAGGAACAAGAAATGTGATCCAAATAGTCTATTTCTTCTGCCAGGCAAAAAAAGTAATATTAGCAAAATCTATTCATTCTCATTGCATAACTTCTACTTTATACTATTGTATTTAAATCCATTCACAGAGTTCATGGGTTAAAAGAGCACCCATTTGAGTTATATTATTCTATCTAAAGCCAGAATTCTAAGTATTCTTGCTTTCAACTTTCATATAATTCTTAACTTACAGCTTTGGCCATAAAGGCTACTTACAATAATTGTAAATGCTTAAGAGAATCATTTGGTATTTTAATGAACATTTATTGTGAACTCTAGACATGAGAGTGGTTTAGTGTGTTGCATATCAAGTATCCTGAGATGATAACTTTTTGTAGTTGTTTCTTCATGCTTTCTTTTTTAGCTGTAACCACTGTCAGTATGCTTGTAGGACAATAACATAGGCAGTTCAAGATTCGGATTCTGAAAAATGTAAAATATACAGATTTAAAAGGCTTATTTTAATAATGTGAAACCATCTGTTAAGCATTTTCAGAAATAAGTAGTAAATTTTGTTATGAGAGTAAAGCAACTGTCTTAACAAAGTGCCAAGTTTTATTCACATGCAGGGGAAAAAAAGAGTGGCATTATAACCAGATTTTAATCCTTTCTTCATTTGTCAGCTGAATAGATTCAGGCTTGCTTTTTGCTTTTGGATTGTTCCAGGGTTCTCCTAATACTTTCTACCTCTGGGATTATTTACCATAGCAGAGGTTTTGCTTGCTATGATCCCTTCTCCTCTAGGCTGGGAGGTCCCTGAAAACAGGAACATTTTATTTACCTTTTATCTCCAGCAGCTAGTATAGTGTCTGGCACACAGCAGATACTCAGGAAATGTTTGACGAATGATTAGATTACTATTTTTCTTGATGTGTTAATTTTGACAGAGGAAGTCTGAAGATATATCCAGCTTTGGAAGATTATTGTGAAAATATTCTTCCTTTTTACTGAAAGAAGCACATTTCCCCCTACAACATGGAAGTCAGTTTTCCTTTTGGTAGATCACGTATCTATGAGTCAACTGATTCTTCTGGTTTTTTTCTTATGCTTCATCTTTTTGGAAGAGAAACCATGGATATTTCCCTATCAAATCTGTAGATTCTTCTCTGTCCTCTAAACATCATCAAATGCTATGATCAGGATGGTGCATGACAGACAAACTGATCATTAAGTGTAAGTCAAATATGTTAAGAAATGGAAGTCATATGTCAAAACAGGGAGCCTGATTCTCCACTCTAAAACTCAATCTTTTTGAACCTGAGTAGTGGAAGGTCTTAAGTAGTATGCTATTTTCTTCCCATTCTGGGACACCTCCTTTGCCATGGTTGGACTAGAAGTTCATCAGAATATCTTCCATATCTATTTATGTTCCACATTCTCCAGAACCGCTAATAGGTTTTCCGGTAGCTCCGCAGAGTCATGGCGACTCTAACCAAAATGAGGTTGCCATTCATATTAAGAATGTAACTCACATTGAGGAGTTAGGTAGTTTCCTTACTAACCAAGGAACAAACTAGATGCCTAAACTAGCTGCGAATTATTGTCCTTGGAGGAGAAATAATGCCACATGAAAATCTATTCCTGGAAGAAATAACTACATTAAAAATAAGATAATTGTTTTTAAAAAATACTTCCTCAGTTCTATGTTAGACATTGAAGGAGATAAGGCCCTGGAGAGGCCAAAAGCAATAGCGGTGTCTTCTATCCAGCCCAGTCCCCCAAACCACAGACGAAGCTAAAGAGAGCAATCCAGGGGGATACAAAATTAGCCAGAAACAATATTGCTAAAATGCATCACACAGCTTAGAGCAAGGCAATCTGGGACAAAGGGGTCAAAGACTTTGAAGGTCACTTGTGAAGCAGATTTATTACTAAGGGAAAAGATACACAGGTAAGTTGTTCAAAAATGGGTAAAAGGATGCTAACTGTGGTAAAATGAATCTGCTTCTAAAATAACAGTGCAGATGCAGACTGATGAACTCCAGGAAGACAGAAGAACCAATGGATTCAATCCATTAATTTAACTTGTATTCTTTACTAGAGGGTGGCAGAGTTGACAGCTGTTGAAAAAAACGGGCCTATGAGGTGGACTCGCAATTATTAGCTTCAAAGTGAACTAACCCACAATTTTATTCGTGATGATCATTAATTTTTATGTGTGCATGAAAGATGGCCCTGCGCTAAGCTGTGTAGAGTTGTTTCTAAGCTGACAAGCTTGGAAGCCTTGTTCATGAATTACTCTAAATTCCTATGGATGGATAAAAGACCTCCAGAGGTCTGGGTTGTTATAGGCCCCCCTGAAGGAAATACAGACTACACATAAAGGAGTCATTCTGAGTTCAAGGGTCCCTCTCATGGCATATCAATTCCTCCCAAATATTTCTGGGGGTAAATGAAATATATTACAAAGTGAATTTAATCATTTTTGGAAACATTATTATAAAGCATTTTATATCATTAGGCAAGCATCCCCCTGAATGGCTATGAAAGATTTTACCTCTGAAAGTTGAAACATTTAGCTTGAATAAAACTTGACATTAAAAAAGTTATGATTAGACTGATTCATTGATATATATTTGGAGATCAGACATTTACAAGGACATAAGTGTATACAGTACCTGCAAACACACAGACACAGCACATGAAAGTACAAACACATTTAGTTATTTTCACATAATTCCCAAGAGAACATGCAATGCTAAATTGGCTTGATATTATACAGATGCAATTTTGGAATATTTATTTTTAATTTTCCAAATGATCTTTATAAATCAGTTATATTTCCTGATCAATATTAACAAACATTTTCACATGATGGCCTTGCCATTACAACTTGCCCCTTACAAATTAAATATGCTGTATCAACATTTGGCTCTGAAAAATGTTTAACATTTTATTGGGGGGGGGGGGGGCTTAGCAAATTTTAAATGCATATTTCCCCATATTCCAAGTAATGCATCTTTATATTTTTGCAAAGAATATTGTAAAGTTCACCACACCAACAGCAGAGAAAATTTAGAGAGTGATATTTTCATTTTTTCTTTATAATGCTGTTAATCTGTTTTTTTAAAGCCAGCCCATTTGTTTAACACTAGGTACCTGTTACAATACATTAGATTCGTCTGAGAATGTTCGTAAAAGAAGAGGTCTGACTGAAGGTCTGGCGGATAATGAGTCAGATGCCCTTCTACAGCTCAGATTTCTCTGTAATAGTGAGGCAAAGATACTTAAAGCATGTGAAAATCGGTTAACCTACCTGGTGATTATATATTTAAAAAAAAAGGTAAAAGAAAAAATCATTTCCTATAGACTACTCCTCTGACCAAAAGTACAAATGATTACACTATATAGTAAATGCGTAACATTCAAATGAATACATTCAAAGGCCTAAAAAAGTCTCCAACTCGAATTGTTTTTGTGGTAGAAGTAAATAGACAACAGTAGTATGTGGCAAACTTGGGTTTTTGGAATGGCACTGATAAGTAATATGGTAAGATGAGTCAATATGGTTTGATTAGTAAACCTTACCATCCTTTTGGTGAACACCTCTGAGAGTTGTGCCGGTGCTGTGAGTATATCAAACAAAGAGAAATTTGTGCAAAACATTCCTGTCCTAGTGAACAGACTAGCTCTAACACGCCATGGCTACTGCATACCGTGGATCAATGAAGACTACAGACCCATAGTCCAAGCTTTTAAAAATTACTTCCTCTCCAGTGTGACAATTTGGAAGGTGAACACATGATTAAAAGAAAATGACAAAATACTCTAAGCATCAATAGAAGATATAAAATGAGTCATGAGAAGTAATTTTTCATAAAGAATCAGAAAATGGTGTCAGGCAAATGAGAATGCAAGCAAGTTGGTACATTAAGAAAGGAAATCACCTTATTCACTCCAAGAGAAACTGTGATTGCTGGAAGTTTGAGAAAGCATGAAGATAGTAGATGTTCCTGAGGAAGGGAGGCGTTTCGTTACCTTGTTCACAATTGCACAAAAGGTGGAAAATTGCAGTAGAAAAAAGAGAAATGCAAAAACCAAAAAAAAAAAAAAAAGTAAATAATCTCTCAAATGTAAGACATTTAAAAAGAAACCTTGAGAATTCGAAGCCGAAATGATATGTTAGTTTTGAAGACATTATTTTCTGAAGTAAAAGCAGAGTCAGTGATAGGAATAGTCTATTATTATGTGCCAACTACTATTTCTCTACATGTCAATTTGAAATTATTTCATTAATGGGAAAATTGACTATTTTAAATAAAATAGCTTTAAAATATGCTTCTTGTTAAAATAAGACTTATCTCTAATCATTAATTCACTATCCTACATTTGTTCAAAATCCATTGGTCAAAGAGTTATGTCCAGGGTCCACTGCCAATCACCAATCTATCTTGAAGTAATTATCTCCCCTATCCAACTGTACAGATACACTATGAAGGGACTGACTGCTCTTAAGAAGTTGCAGGATAAAAACCTAATCAAAAATAACAATGAGAAAGCATTTGGTGATATCACATTTCAGTCCCATTTGCCTCTGACCAATGCTTAACTTCCTTTCTTACAACCTAATTTGATTGGTTTCCCTGTTTTTCCTACAGAGTCCTCTTTAGAAAGATAGGCTAAATTTTACCTAGGTATTATTTTTTTTCCCCTTAAAACACCCAGAAAAGTAAAAATGGATAAAGTTTAACTAGCAAACCTAAGGTTATTTTTTTTCCTTCTGATTCTGTGCCTGAAATTATAAGGTAATTTACAGACTCAGTTTTGGCATTGCCCAAGCAAAACAGAAGATGAGTGGTCAACAATGTGGATGAGTTTAACAACTCTGCTAATACAGATTACCCATATTGTCTACTTAGTGACTTAAAATGGGCTTTAAGAAACCAGCTAAAGTAACATATGTATCCAGCAGATTCTAATAAACAATTAAACTTTTAAAGGTAAATAATTTATTCATGTTTTGACAACTACGTTTTTTCTTGTTTTTACCTTAAATGAAGAAAGTTGGTGGAATGAAGAAAGCTGGTAGACATGTTGGTAGAATGCAAATTCCCAACTGATAAAGCTAGAGAATATTTAGATTCTGAGAAAAAGATTTTAATTGTTTCTATCTTCTATTTTATGGGCAAAAACCCTGCGACAAGATTAGCATGATACCAAGTTCCCCACCCCCGTGTTTAATGCACAAACCTATCTATTCAAGACTGCAACTGTAAGCACGTTTTGGTGTGCTCAAAAACTTGTATCCAACCATTGGAGATAAAAGTATTTCTATGAAGCAAAAATATTAGGAGTTAATGGATTAGGTGTTAAAACTACTTTATAAAGGAAATGAAAGTACAGAAAGCAGGAGAAAGCATGGAAAGAAGAACTAAAGCAATAAAAAAACTGATAGAGCTAGCAACTGGCAGTGGGGTGGGGTAAACAGGAGATAACGAGCTAAAACAGAATGAAATTTCCACATTCCTTTGCAGTCACCTAGAGAGCTTTGACACCAGCTCAATTAGCAGTATGTCAAAGAGGCCAATGGATAAAGGCCCATGTCAACAGCCACGACATTAGGATTAAACTTTATTTTTGTCTAATCCAGCTAACAGGGCTATTGCCCTCTGAACCCACGGTTGTATACGACACTGTAAGAATCATAATAGTAATCATCATTATTATAATGATTAACTATATTCTCCAAAATTTCCAAAGTGCTTTCTCTGGGAATTTGGCTCAGACAGTTGACATTCTTCCCTTCCCTGTCTGCTACTCTGAAAGAGCTCTCTACATAATGGAATATTTCTTCCTGTTTGTGCTGACATCCCATGCTAAGCATGGCCATGTTGCTGGGTGCATTCCCATTAAATTATAGTCTTCCTTTGTCTACCTTCGGCGAAGTTAAGCCTCCTTTTTGATTGTGGTGACTTACATGAGAAAACTTCACACAGGATATGTGGAAATTACTCCACTGGAAATGTGAAATGGTATTTGCTACTTGGCCAGAAAGTCGAGGTATATTTCACTGATTTACAGACAGCCAATGACTATGCTTAGGGGGGAAACAACCTTTGAAATACAAAAATCCTATAATTGAACTTTCCTTGAGGTGTTATCCTGTTGTTTCACTGTTCAGTGCTCAATGGTAGTTTCATCATATACCATCAACAGCATTGCTATGCAGTTTTGTCACTTCATAAAGCTAAAGAAAAACTCTAGGATTCTTAATAATGGAACTTTGGGGAAAAAAATTAACCTCATTGCTAAAAATACAGCTGATGGATACATGGCTTAACTATAACCCTTGAGTTAAACAACTGAGAGAACCTATATTTGAAGATACTGGAATTCTTTCTAATACTAGCATTATGACAGAACTCAGTTGCAGTGGAGGCTGCCATACTAGCGATTTTACTGGAGGTTTCAGGAGGTAGTGATTTGAAATAGCTCAATTGTGTTAAAACAAGCCATATCACTGATTCTGCTATTCTGTTTAATACCTGCTTACAAAAGTATTCCATATGAATGCTCCTTATAACTAGAGTGAGAGCTCCTTGTGAGCTAGGGCCACACCTGATTCATCCGTGAATTACCAACACCTAGTACAGTAGCTAACTCATAGTGGGCCCTCAGGCAAGGTACGCTGAATTGAACAGAATTCAGCATAAGGCTGCTCTTGTAATTGTTAAATATAAATAGCTTGGCTTCTTTCTCAAATGCCATAGAGACATTTTCACTACACACTGCTAAGTCCCCTTCTCAAAGCAGCTGCCAAGACCCACATTCGAAAAGCACTGGCAGCTGACCTGCCACATTTCTGGCTGTGTGTATAAAGTGTCCACGATACTTATTGGTTTAAGTCAGGGATTCTTCTACTCTAGGTAGAGACACACATTTGACCACATCAGGGGATCTATCAGGATATGGGGCAGACCCAGTATCTTCTGCCTCTCTTTAAAATGAGGCCAATGTCTTAGCAAGGAATACTGAACAAAGTAGGAAATCACACAGAGTGTCAGACTGTTGGTGACTGAGCATGAAGACTAAAATATTTGGGGGAAAGTAACATACTCTTTCTCCCTTATCTTAGAAGTTGGCCTCCACCTCTTTGATATAGCCAAATAGGGCCTTATATAAACAGATGTGACTTATCAGAATAGCCATGGCTGCCATGTTGCAGTAGGCCTTTATGCATTCATATTGCACTACTTTGCTCTTGCATTTTCTCATAAGAAAAAAAAAAAGAGGCAGCGCTGCTGAGTGCCCACAACATGTTGCCTCATTTGCAACTCTTGAAATCCTGCAGAGTCTGAAAAACCATTTAGCCTTTCAGACATTGGATGTAAAGAGAGATGTTCATCAGCAGGTGGTTCAACAAATGTTTATTGGTTCAACGAGGGTAGGAATAAATGAATGAATGATTGCATGAATGAAAATGATTATGGAAATTTTCCTGGTTGTTCTAGCACATCAGCATGCCCAGTTATAGCACAGACACTAGAATTCTTCCTACGCCGGACATAACCCATAACAAATTTCATGCTAAACCCCTGGCAACGGTCTATGCTGCTAAGTAAAAAAGGATGCAGTCCCAGAACTCCATACTTTCAACAGAAGTTCAGAATCTGTTCATGTAAAAAAAAAAAAAAAAAAAAATGTTCTAAGTCTTTATCTGTGACTGCTTAGTAGCATCCCACAATTTAATGGTCTATGTAAGAGTCACCTCCAGCCAATGCCTAACTTTTTAAAGAGAGGGCCTAATAAGAAAAAAGATGATATGCTTGAAGGCTTTGTTTTCTAAGATATTTCTATAATCTTTAGACCATGTAGCTGGGTGTGAGCCATTATTTAAAATGAGTTCCATTACCTCAAATAAGAGACATATTTAGGATCACTCCAAAGTATACTCCCAAATAAGGAGGATGGAAGAGCAACTTGGAAATCCTTCCCTGAAAAATTCTCTATTATAAAAAGCCCCAAATAATTTCTTATTGCAGCATATTTTATTTGGTTTCATGCAAATTGCCACCTGAGACATTCTGGGTGGTCTGTTGTATCAACCTGTTTTATCCCTGTTCAACTGATATTGAGACATAATCAGGTATTTCAATGCAACTTTTCCATCCTAAAACACCAGACTAGAGTATAGCAGTCATACCTAAGCTAACATTACTGCGTTCAGTTCCAGCCCATAAGACATGCAGAAGCAGTGAGTTAAGAGCAATTCTGGCCAACTAACTACACACTGACTGGCCTGGTATATGAAGAATCAATGTACCCTATGACAGTTCTCTTTTTTTTGATTGGGGCTGACACTGACTTGTAACATGAAACTCCTCTTTTACAATTCTAATCACTGAAGGTTTTCTTACTCTAATCATTTCAGATCCCCATGTCTATCTAATATCAACTACTGGATTCTATCAATTCAACAGGCAAAAACAAAATCATGATGTAACAGTTTTGTAGCTAAACTGGTTGGCAAATTTATCAAATAAGTCAGGTAGTTGTAGCTTAGAATATTACCCGAAAATACTGCCTTGGAGGTGCTATAAGATCTAGTTGTGTCAATATGACAGAAGCAGTTTTGTTTAACAAAATCAGCTACTGTTGGCAGGAATATGACATATTTAATTAGCCTGTTGGTCAAAATCTGCCAAAAGTTTTATTTTCCATGCTCATCTCCCTATTTCACTGTAAAGACTTTTAAAAAAATGTTTAAAAGATATCATAATAAGGCAGCAGAAAAAATAACTTCTCATTCCCACAGGAAATTTACAATTTAATAGGAAAAATAAAAGCACACTCATAAAACTATTTTGAATTTTTACGAGTGTGTTCCAGAGGCTAAGGATGTAGAAACCACATCCAGGGAATTCTCTTTGGTTCAAATATACTGCTGGACAGACAGGGCTAGAAGCAACACAGAGATTAAGCAGCACTATAATTAAAGGAAGGGGAAAGGTTTGAAAGAGGCAAATTGGTGTTATCAACTGAAAACAATCTGCAAACGGCCCACAGGGAAATTTCTAAGTTTAAAGCGAAAATGTTGGTGTGGAAATTCCTGGTGTGAAAATTCTAGGCTAAATACAAAATAAAATAATTTTTTCCTTTTAAAATTCCATATGGAGCATAGGAGATACTCCATATGGATTGCTGAAGGTCACATAGAACACTATTAAGGAATCTACTTACCACCTGCATTGGATAACGAAGTTTTTACTATACTTTTTATGCAGAAGAGGAAATTAAGTGATGAACCTGTAAGGAGGGGTTCAACATGCTGTAACTAATGTAATTTTCTAAATCAGGTTTTTAGCTCATGGCAGATATTGAGGCCCCTTCCAAAAATCAGGTTAGAAGATAAACTTAGTTCTTACCCTGGCACTTCTTCTTCTTACATTCTTTAATACTATCAGAAGAATTTCAGGGAAAAGGCTGATAAATATTAGAAGAATTATAGCCAACCATGTGGATACAGAAGACAGCATTTGGGCAAATACAAAATACATTCTCTGTTGCTTGAGAAAAGGCCTGAAGTGGAAAGAAAATACATGATGGAAAAACAAATCAATTCCTGTCATATGAAATGGATGTTTAATTAAAATGTCTTTTGTATTTAAAAAGAATCTTCCTTACAAACATTAATAAAAATAATTTTCTCTAGAATAACCCAAAAGTAATAAACAAATTTCATTTACCAAATGTTTGGGAAAAAAGGAATGATAATCAAAGGAGAAAAAAGACAATAAAATGCATTTGACTTGAAAACAATCAGGCAATCAATTCTAAAGCTGCCAACTGGCAACTATTTACATGCATTAGAAAATGCTGGTGCTTCAAAGACATTCAAGAGAAATGGTTCATTTTTATCCTAACAAGCATTTTATTTCCTCAGCTGTTTTATTAAGATGGGGATGGATTTGTGTTCTGTATTCAGAAATTCAAAAGACATTTTTATAACTCTCCCCCGATAAAAACACTATGTAAATATAAAAAGGACAGTAGAAGCTTATCATGTCTCTCAAATGGAAGGAATCTACCATTGTCATCCACAAAATATATTAACAGTATGTGCCAAACAGGCTGACACAGAGCAGAATACTTCTAATTGGACATTAAGCCTTAGAATCCAGAAATCCAGCGGGAACCCCCATTCTGGAGTCAGATTTCATTCCGAGTCATCCACTTCATTGTTAAGTGGCCACTGAGAAGCACAGCCTGTTTCCCTTCCCTTCTGTCTGAGCTGAACCACAGAGAGCCTCAGTAGCTGAAGCTATTGTTGTTTGAAGGTGAGGGGGAAGAACTGGTTGCTTAAGGACAGGATGCACATCAGACTGCCCTAGGATTAAGAGCTCCAGGTAGATAACTATGGTTCCTGTTTATTAGAAGACACATCATGCTTCCTGAAGATAATCTGGTTTCTCATTTAAAAATTAATGTCCATGCACCCTTATGTAACATGATAAAACTGAATTTGTGGCTCTACTTTTATGAAAACTAGATTGTGGAATAAAAGTGAGAACAGGGAGGTGGAAAAATTTATGAGGCCTAGGCTACACAGGCTTTCTGGGAAATGTCTGCCACACGGAAAAGACTTCTGCAGAACTCTACCTCACTCGAATTCTGAAGAACACCTTGAATAATGTTCTAGGCAGTTAACTGAGCCACAACAGGGGCCCAGATGACAAATGACAGCTAGTCACAGGGTGTTCCTTTGCATCATACCTTCTGACTAATGTCTCCAGTTTTTTGTTTTTTTTTTTTAAACTTCCATGTCATCTATGGAGTTTTGTAGTAGGGCAGTAAAAAATAAACACTATTTTTTCTGGATGTGGTTTGGGGCTCGGAAGTCATCATTCTCACTACCCAACCCCAAAGACAGGTGTGACTCAATGCCTCAGGGTAGAACATGTCCAGAGACATTAGTTGTGATCACATTCAGCTGAAGTTTCACATTGTTTCTAGTCACATTTTACTGGTTGCTTTATAAGTTTATATTCATGTAGTGGCTCAGCTCCACTTAATGATAATACTTCAGGCAATAAAATACAAAATAGATTAACATTTCATTTTTGGTATCACTAATGAATAGAAACAGGTGTGACAATATCTTAATCATTTACTGGATTTATTTTCATCAATAAGGAATAGTTTGGAAAGGGTTGAAAATGAGTTTGCTAGAAACATTTTTTTCTTGTAGAAATTTTGCATAATTAGTTCAGATGCTGATTACATAGATTCATAGACAGAATTACGGTACTCTGGGCAGAACTACAATTGTATATGGTATGTTCTTAATCAACTTTGATTTATTTGTATACTATTAAAGAAAATAAGAGACTTCCTTCAGCTTCATTGCTCTCAATTACCTATAGAGGTACCAAAAATATGCTGTAATTATACTTTTTAAAGCTGGTACTTCCTTAAATGATTAGGTTTCTTATATTTTTATTTCTTAAAGTTTTATTTTTAAAAAGCTTTTCAAAATAGAGTTTCTTCTAATTAAGACTCAAGGGACATAAACATAGGACTCACATCTCTGTGATAAAATAGAATCATTTTGTATGTAAGATTTTGCTCAAAGCAATGAAAACATGTATTTCTGAAATCTTATCCTATGGCTTGCTCTAGCCATGATCTCTGCTGCTGGCATCCTTGTCAGGGGAAGCCACTGACTAAAAAAAACAACTCTGACATTTAAAACCAAAATATATGTTTTTGGGAGTAAAGAAAGGAGATGCAAATATATAACTCTCCCAATCACAGCTTATGTGTCCCTCACTGGACTCTACTCTCCTTGAGTACAGTCCAGTCATCTCTCTATCCCATAGAGTCCCAAGCACAAAACTGATTCTGAACAAACATCTATTGAACCAAGATGAACTAAATGAACTTTAAGGACAAGTTGCAGAGTCTGCCTTTCTACATCTTCCCACCTCCACCAAAACAGTGAGATGGTGATTTCAAAATAGAACCCTCTGAGTATTAAGTAGTATATATCCTATACCTTGAGCACACCTGTAGTAACATGAATCATGGTTATATACTATAAAGAGAAAATAAGGGTCCAAATGGACAATAATGTATCTGTTGGCCAACATATCAGGTAGAAACTTCACAGGATGAGTATTTCCTCTGAAAATCACATGAGAGGTTGTGCTGAAAACTACAGTTTCACTAAAGAGATGTTTATACACCTTCAAATAGAAAGAGTTGGACGGGGCTACCAAAGGGAGGTCTTCTGAGTGATTTGTGCAGTCTATATACTTGTATTTAAAATCTTACCCAAAATTAGTAGCACTACCAGCTAACAAGTAACCTTCAGGCCATTAATATTAAAGATGTGCCATCTTATACAATTAAAATTTTAAAAGTATAATGAATGCTTACATATATAGTGTACATACACGTGTGTCTACTTTGTTATTTACAGACTGCTCACATATGTACAATTGCTTACCAAATAATTCCTCCCCAGAAGAATGAGAAAAATACATAGAAGGCTAAAGAACCCCAAATCACAAAGTGATTTATCCACGTCCAGAATCGGGTATCCAAAGCAAGCTGAAAAGATAACAACACGAAAGGTTTCATGATGGTTACAAATTGCACCAGGCAATATGCTATAGTATCTAATAACTAGTACACAATGATACCTATGGAAGGATCTAGCTTGCGCCAGGGATCCAGAGGAGAGGGAACTAAAACAGAATCCAGGTTTTTCAAAGAACAAAGGTGAGAAACCTAAGCTCTGCCCTAAGGCCTCTAAACTCTGGAGTACAGGCTGGAGGTGTGATCAGGCTGAGTAGCTGGTAAGTGTAGGGCTGCAGATATCTCAGTACTGGGGAATGGGCAAGGAGTGAAGTAACGGTAATATCTAGGAGGCCCAAGCCCCAGGTCCTCAGGCAATGGCTGCCAGGAAGATGATGGCAAAAGGAGACTTAGCTGGTGGAGGCAGATACGCTGAAAAGAAGGAGAGGGAAGGGGTAGCTAGGAAGGGTAGACAAACTACAAAACTTTCAAAGGTGCCGTGAAAGCTCAAATATAACAGATGGGAGTCACTAAATGCAAAGGCTCTATACCCCTAACATCATGTAGCAATCAATCATGAGTTTGACTATGTAGTGTATCTTTCCAATTGAAAAACCTGTATCTATTCCATTAAATTAATAAAATATTCAGTTAGATTTTAATCTCTTCATGTTTCTGCCAGGACCAATCACGTTTTCAGATTGTGGCATCTGGGGTTTTCAACAAGTATGGTCTATTTCGCTTGCTTAAAACTTCTGGGTCACATGAGCTAATATCCAGAGCTGTTAATTTTTATAGAGGAGATGATGTCTCAGTTTTGTTACTTGCTGTGACACCATGGTCATCAGCTCTCTGTTATAGTTTCTCATTTATAAACAGGATGTTGATAACATTATTAATGTAGCTCAATCTTGAACTGCTACTCTTCTAGTTGTTAGGGAAAATACTACTATGAATCCAAAGATAATACTAATATTAATCCCAAGAGGAGGGAGTGGAAGTCTTTGAGATACACTTGAGAAACACTGTGAAGGCCATTTGTAAGCCCTGTGGCTATATGCAAGGCCAGGGGAAAAAAGGAGCGGGGAGGCATCCATTTCAAATTGTGATACTGTGAGACATAATAAAAACCGAAAAGTAGCATTTATTGAAATAAGCACCACCCTAAGTGCTTTATTCACTAATTGAGTCCTCAAAAAACCCTAAGAAGGGTAGGCTCTACTTTTATCTCGACTTTATAGAAGAGGAAAGTGAGGCACAGAGAGGTAAAGTCACTTGCCCAAGGACACACAGCTAGTAAGTGGCTATACTAAGATGAATTGTAATATCCTTTTAAGGTCCTAACATGTTACTGAAATAGATGAATAAAGCAAACATATGTTAGCTCTATCCGGTATGAGAAATAAACCATGAACAGAAATTTAGAGAGAAATTTGAGAGAGATCCTTTGACAATTATACTTCTGAATTCTGCTTCTAACCCCTGGACATGCTGGAATTCATTTAAACGTATTTACTCGTGGACCCCATGTGTGGTGTTGATTATTGGAATGATAAAAATAAAAATAATTTGAATTATGCTTTCAACTATAAGAGATTTCCAAATCATGGGCCTCAAGGGTAGCATTCAGTGAGGCTTCACAGCATTATCACATGGCTACATGTCAATGCCAAAGATTTTGCCAAAATTACCTTCCTGCATTATATTCTTAGGCACTTTATCACTAACATGGGTAAATTTTAGTGATGAATACATTTTATACTTTTTATATTTATATAGATATATTATTTTTATATTTATTTTTAAATTAAATATATATACCTATATAAATAGAGACACGGTCTCACGATGTTGCCCAGGCTGGTCTTGAAGTCCTGGGCTCAAGCGATCTGCCTGTCTTGGTCTCCCAAAGTGCTGGGATTATAGGCGTAAGCTACCAACCTGGTCATCAGTAATGAATACATTTTATAAGATTTCACTACTACCAAGCCCTTTTTCACATATTATCTTGCTCACATATACTTATTTGAGGCCTGGGGTTCTTAAACAGATGTATAATTTTTAGAAGATTCAAGTACTTAACATAATTACACACACACACACACAAACACACATACACACACACACTCTCACTCTCTCTCTCTCCCCCTCTCTCGCTCTCACCCACAGCCTGTTTATATGCCACTTATCATAACGCCTTAAAAATAGCAATAAAGAAGAAACAGATTTTCAACATAAGTATGGTGTTTGAATTTTTTTTAAGTAAAACAAAATAAAGAGGATTACGATATACTGGGAAAAAACTGATCAAAAATAGTATACAAATACCCAAATCCCTAGCATCATACACATTTTAGTAAGTATTAAGGCAAATACTTGAATAACAACCCATAACAAAAAATAAAGGAGACCAAAAAATGGTATATTAGGATAAGACAAGAAAGTACTACAAAAACAGTATTAAAAAATATATGAATAAGTAAAAATCTAACCTTCAGGGTTACAGTGAATACTAAGACTGTAAAAACAATGGTTCCAAAAGTCCAGTTTCCGTATACCTGAAAAACATTTAATAATTACATGTATCATGTATACACAAGTATTATCTTAGTATTTTTTCATTTAAAAAAAAAGCCAAGTTTAATCCTGTGTATAAGTGCCAAATATTTTTGTATGAATTGTTTAGGGAACAGCTAGTCAGTAAGATCAGGCCACAATGCCAGATTTTCCTGGGATCCAATTTTCACAAACAGGTACACTACACCTGTGGTTGGTAGGGTTTATTTCTATTACTCCATGCAGCATTGAACAGGGAACTCACTGGTGTGATAAAGGCCAAAGAAAGCAACTACTCTAATAGCAGCAGTGTTCATCAAAACAAGTCATTTGGATGATTCATGTCTCTAAAGAATCTGATACGGGATTTTCCTATAATATAGAATTAAACCTCTCAAATGAGCAATAATTTGTAGACAAATGGATTTACATTTTTTAAATGAGTCTAATTTTTCTGGTTGTAAATACAAGAGCTATCAGCATGTGCACATCAAAAAAAAAAAAAAAAAGCAGATACCATGTATAAATCCAAATGATGGCAATGAATGGCACATATGCTTACCAAATGCTGTCAAGATCTGAATGCGTAACATTAAAACAGAAAATGAGATGTAAAAGGCTTTTTCAAAAAAATAAAAAGAAAAATTAAGGTTAATAGAAGCAAAAAAAAGGATTCACTCAAATCATACACGAGTGTTATGTTTTCTTGCTAGTAGTAATTCACACACTTACTGTAATTTCAGCAAACATTTAGAGGGAAGGTGACATATACAGTAAAACCTTATTAATTTGGACTTTATGAACTCAAAATGGGTAATGAATTAAACAGACACTTAACTGATGCTCTCACGCACCACCTGGAAAGTTGGCTGAGCAAATGAATCACACTGACTATAGGAGAGTATCTGCCTACTTTGGAGCAAACTCCTTTTAAGCAGTAGCCAGTTATATAAAATCTGTCTGCCCAATAAAACTAAAATAAAAAGTGAAAGTCACATAATCAGTTATAAACCTGAAGAGGCCAGGAAATCATAAAATCAAATCCATTCTTCTTACTGATGGGCAAAGCTGACCTGGGAAACTGATGTGATTTTCCCAAGTACGCACAGGATTTATGAGGACACTCTCTTTGGCAAGTTCTACATGTGACTACTTTAAAGTAGATCTGTGTTTCCCCAGCAAGTACTTTGTGATTAATAATTTTCATGGATTCATACTAAACTGATTTTTGTTAGTCCAAATTAGAGAGCTTTTGACTGTAGTGCCTAATTTTAAAGTACTGTTCAAATTCACTGAACCTATTACTTCTGTAACAGGTGTTACCAGTTTCCAGACATAGTGTCCTCAGTAAATCCTTTTTGAACCTTAGCTTTCCTTCACATTATGATTACAAAGAATGAATGACCATAAAAGGAGAATCTCAGAAATAGCAAAGGAGAACTTAGTGAAAGCAGTATGCAAGGTAGTGTTTTTGTTTTCCTATGTGTGGCTGCAGGAAGGTGGCCTCACCTGTCCCCCTCATCAGTAATTTTCTCCTAGAGTACAGCCAGGGCAAAATTAACCCAGTGCAACTGCCGAATGAGATAGTCATGTTCTAGGAAGACGCTGGCAGGAGCAGAGTAGCCTTTCTGGAGAATACTGTGCTTCCACTGGGAAGAGGAGGGAGAGAAGACAATTCCTCTCTTCACCTACTGGGCAAACACTCCAAAGATATGGCAGCTACCCCCTTCAGCTCCAAGCATAGAAGGCCACTATAAGTAAGAAATGAATGCAGCCGGGCTTTACTTTAAAATGGGAAAAACCTTTCTCACATCAAAGAGCGGAAGTCTGAAGTCCCAAGAACTCTGTTCATCTAGTAAAAATTGCAGCCAAGTTAAGGTTCCAGAAAGTTTGCACATAAGCTCTCTAGTTAGCCATGCACACAGAAAGCGATTGCTTATTTCACTTTTATTGTTCTAAAGAAGCTGTGAGAACTAACTACTGTATCTTCAGCAAAAGTTTGTAGAATGATTACAGCTCGAGTATGTATATGATAGATCCAGTGCCTATGGGAAAAAGATAAGCCATGCTTATAATACCAAAAGATGTAATGACAGGTTCTTTTTACCTTTCCATTTTCTTCTAGGGATGCAGTCTGAAAAAGAAAGTAAGTCCCAAAGAAGAACACTGTCCCTTCAAAGGCAGCCAGAAATGTCCAATATAAGAAGGGGCCCAACTGTAGCATGGCATTGCCAGAAATTTTCCTATTGAGAAATGGGGAGAAAAAAACATTAGTGAAACTTTTCATTTAAACATGCAGTGAAATGTCAAAGGTGGGCGTGGAGTTTGACCCTGTTATAATGAAGGGGGCTACCCTTAATGGCCTGACAGATTTTTGGTAAAGGGTCAGACTGAGCCAAAGGCTGACCTTCACGCAATCATCTCCTGACTCAGCCACTGGAGTAAACTCTCTAAACTCTTCTAAATTTTTGGCCACTGACAACAATAACATCAACAATAATTTGCTTCTATTTAATGGTACTTATATGCCAGGAACTGGGTTCAGAGTTTTATAGACATTTATTTTCACCCACATAAAAACATGAGATAGGTATTACTACCACTCATATCTGCTAATAATAAGGAGCCTCAGAAAGGTGTAACACAATGGTGCTCAAACTTTGATGCACTTTGGAATCCCCTGAGGATCGTTAAAAACTAATGCCTGGTTGCCATCTTCATTCTGATTTAATTGGCATAAAGTATAACCTGGAGGTCAGGATATTTTTAAAGCCCCCCAGCTGACTTCAATGTGCAGTATAGTCTGGGAACCACTAGTGTAGCAGCTGTGCCAAAGTTCACTTGGTAAGAGACTGAGTTAATATACAATCCTGGATTGACCTGACTTCAGAGCATATGCTCTCAACCAAGCTACCAAGCTTTCCAAGAACAATTAAGATATTTATTTTAATCAAGATTTATTCCTGGAAATTTAACCTTTTTTTTTTTTTAGGTCTTACGGTGCCCTTTATATTTTTCCATCAAGTCAAATAACATGTCTGGAGTTGTATAATGATACTTTGATAAATGGGAGGTGGATAGATTAAGTTTAAATCTGTCAAAAATAGTACAACCTTCTCAGCACAAGTCAGAATGCTAAATAAGGCTACCAATTCTAATGGAGCAGAGCTGCAGAAAAAGACGGGTTGGTGCATGTGTTTCTTTTGGATTCTATTTCAAATTGCTCTTAACATTTAATAAATGATATCTAATTACTCAAATAACATACTTGTCGCTAATACTACCAAGAATGTCACTGGGCTGTATGGAGTAAGAAACACCTTTGTAATGTAAATGCAACTGATCCTTGTTCAGTTGGTATTGAGTACCATGGGGTTTCGTGCACATGGCAATTATGCAACTTTTACCTACTAGGATTTCCAGGTGCATGCAGCGATCTGAAACTCAGCGTATGCTCTCTGTCCTAGAAAAATGGCAGAATGAGATAGCTCCTTCCCAGAAACAAGCTCTCCCCATAGCCAGTAAGTCATGTTTCCAAGGCAACTAGGAACAACAGGTAAGGCACCTCTGTAAAGATCCTGGTAGGCAGTGCCCAACAACTGCCAGCCAATGTGGCTTTTGACAGTCACTGACTTGGGCTGGAGAAGAAAGGGCAAAAGCAGGAAGTGGTTCCTGTCTTTACAGGCCACTGATGGGAAGTACATCTCATTCAGTGTGGGAAAATAGCAGGAGCAGCATGATACGTTGAATTATAGGTCAGGTTTTCTAGCTGCATTCGAATAAAGAAGCTGTCAAAAACTCAGAATGGGGCAAGCAACGTGAAGGAGAGCATGAGAGAGAATCAAGATCTGGGGAGAGGCTGATGAGCAGCACAGGCCTGAGCACCTCCATATTATGGTGGGCAGCAGGTATACCAGAACGCTTTCTTTTGCCTTTTAAAGCTGTAGAAGAAACAAATTACACCTGTTCCCTCTATAGAAAAACTACAGTTTACTTTTTAAATGTCTCTTAAAAATATAAAAACATCCAATTATGTCGTTTCACATCCAAGTGTTTGGTAATACCCAAGTCACTAAATCACCAAAGGTAAAATCTATAATACACTATACAATGCCACTGCTAATATTAATTGGCATACTGTACAGAAAGCCATATAGGAAGACCAGGGCTTCGTGTTCACAAAGGAACAGTCAGAGTAAATAAACTACCTATACTCTGGTGACAGGTCAAGAGCAGTGTCTTGTCAGAGCAGGCATTCACGGCTTGCAAGTATGAGGTCAAAAAGGAAAGCTGCACTTTGGGCTCAGCAAAAGGTATGCCACGGTCTTTATTTTTGCATCAGATATGGCAAGTCTATACAAAATTCAATAAATCATGACCTACACCTACAGCACAGTCACCAAAACCTTATGGAAACCCTTACGATATTTTGTACTCAACAGGTTTTTTGCAGATTTTTGACATTCTTAATTTATACAAGTGCTCAGCAGAGCCCTGAAGGCTGGAGGAGGGTGTTAGAATAGTAAGATTAATAGCTATCATTGCTTGAAAACTTGTCAGGCACTATTTTTTTAAGTTCTTTAATACATAGTGGCTCATTTATTCCTCACAAAACCATTGTGATTAGGTGCTACTGTTGCCCATATATTACTGAAGATGAAATTGAGGCACATTGCAGTAACCTGCATAAGGTCACACGGTAAGTGGCAGAGGCTTTCAGCCCAGATGTTAGTCTGAGCTCTTGGTGGGACTGAATGGGGGGAATTCAGCTTACTACTCCTCAAACCCCACTTCATTCAGAGCAACTGCACTATTGGGCTTCTCTTTAGAAGTTGTCTGGAAACAACTACAGTTAAAACAATGTTTTAAAACCACTGGCCTGCTAGAAAAAGCACTGGAAAGAGGGCTGAATTCTGATCTTCATTTTGCATCTGGTTGTACTCTGTGTCCTTAGGTAAGTCATTTCTGGGCCCTGGTTCCTTATTTTCATAAAGAGCATAGTAGGAGCTGATGCTTGTAAGATTTCTACCAAAGTTCTAATGATTCTCCTCTAGATCTAATTATGCATTTACAACAAATACAGGATCAGCAGAATATGTAAACACCATGAGGATACAATCAGCAAACTCTAGACTGGGAGAAATTTTACAACATAAATAATCTGGTTTTCTCCACAAATAAATTGCAAGGTTAACCTACACATTAAAAGAGACTCCGAAAGTATATAAACCAATTGCAATGTGCAGACCTTCTTTAGATCTTGATTCAAATAAGCATGCTATGAAAAAAATGAGTCAATTGGAGAAATGTGAACTTGACTATTTGATATTAAGGACTTAAGTGATAGGGTATTATTATTTTTAAAAATCCTTATCTTTAAGACATGCATACTGAAATAACTGTTTTTGAGATGTGCTTCAAAATAAGCCTGTGATAGAGTAGACGGGGTTATCAGTGGAATAGGAATGTCAAGGAATTGAGAGTTGTTGAAGCTAAGTGGTTAGGACAAGCTGAGTGGTTCAACAACTATTTACATTCATTCATTATATAAATAGCATTCTCTCTACTTTTATGTATGTCTGAAATTTTCTTTAATAAAGACCTTTAAAATGATAAATTTTACAACTGTATAATTCTTAACAATTGCTAAATGTAAATTTTATGAGTCATGCCGGTTAAAAAAAAAATCCCTTAAATTTGTGTATCTTCATTTCATACAAATAAACTATCCAAACCTCTCTAATGCACTTGCTACCTACTATTTAGCAATGCTTACAATCTGCTGTAAATTAATATCTTTATCCTTAGCTGTAGGCTACAATTCCAAAAATCCAATTAAATCATAAGTTAAACAACTGGGGCTAGTGCCAAGTCCCCCATCCACAGAGAAAAGCATCCATTTTCAACTGACACAAAATGAATACAATGGCTTATGAGTCCATTATTTTCTTCAACAAAACAGTTTTAGAATGGGGCTAATAAAGGAGGGGTGTGGGGCGGCTAATGCTATAGGCACAGTTTACATGAGAAAGGGTAATATAACTTCATCGGTTCAATCTACAACAAGTAGGAATCAATATTCTAAACTACGGAAGATCTTTGTGTATGCTTTTTCTTTTCTTTGCAGTTGAAATATCATGTCTTCCCATGAGACACCAGAACACTATAACAATGTAGGTTTAAGTTTTAGGAATTAGTGACTCTGAACTAAATGTTTCACATATATTCAAGTACAGAACCCACACCTAGGAAATATGTCATTTTCCTGTTGAGCAGTCTGCTTTCAATAGCTAAAAATTCCAAAGAGAACCACATAATCATACCACAAACCAAGTGCATTGTTCTGCATTCTTCCCATCTACAGGTAAAATGAAAACCACAACATTGAAAGTCTTAGGGGGTTTTAACTATATATTTAACTTACATATACAATCGGGGATCTGAGGTCAGAGTGTCAATGTTGATGTGCTGTTCCAGTAGACTATAGGCCAGGATGGGCAAGGATGTGAAGCAGATATTGTACATTGTAAGGTAAGCAGCATCATACAGTGGCTAAAATGAAAAACAACAGAGGAAAGAAAGAAATTTCATAACAATCATCTACAAGATGATATTTATGTATGAGGAAAACTTACTAGCTAAAATAAGAAACTTTTTTACATGCTTTTGGTAGTGGCAAAGGAACTGTAAACAAGGTCACTGCCTAGTAACTATAAAAAAGAAACTAACATATTGTGATGTGTCACATTAATATACCTCCCCTTTAACAGAATCTTATTCAGAATGTTTACATGCTATAAGTTGCATTTCTAATAGACATTAATAACTTTTCAAGGTTGCTTAATAGCTAAAACTAGCTATTCAGGAGTTACTTCAGCAAACACCATTAAGTGTAAGTGAGGAATTCTTAGAGAAACTAAATATAGGCAGCAATCAGCCTGTGTCACAAATGTTTTGGTTAATATTTTACATATTTTTGGTTAGTATTTTCAAGTCCAAATTGTGGAAGTCTTTTCTAACATCCTCTTCCTGAGAAGCCCCACAGTTTCCCATGGCATGTGTTCTTCCTTCCTGAACTGAGTAATAAACCTAATTTGATCAACTACAAGTGTATTCCTGGTGGTCTTTGACTGGACAACTTGGACAATCTTGAGCTCCTATAACAGAACTTGGCATACAAAAAACAATCAATAAATACTAGATGAATAAATGAATGAGTACAGATTGGAAGCTGTAACATTTGAAAAGGCCTGCTCTGATATTATAAATCCTCCTTTATTGAAAAAAATTTAAAAAATTCTATGAACCTCATTCTGATGAAAGTATTTACATCAGTATTTATCTACACAGTGCTAAAGATTGTCATACAAACATTTTCTGTGGCCTGAATAATTCCCCATACTCATATGTATTTTTCACATGTATAAATGTCCCTTAATAAAATGCATTTAACTATGACAAAAATTAACAAAATAATGTATTTTCAATCAATGGCTACTAAAGATAATTACTATCATAATGAAGACTGACTCCAAAAGGCTGGGAATTACTTGAATGGTGCATTAGTTAGTTTACTAGTTGACTTCAGAACATTTACTGAGTGCCTACTAAATGACAAGTACTAGGGACAGAGATGATTCATCCCCTGTCCACCAGAGAGTTCAAACTCTAGATGGAGAGGCAGAATTGGGGAAACCCCAAGGAGGGGACTACAACTCTAGCTGGCAGGAGAGACAAAGCAAATGATAATGGATGCAACATTCTCCATGAAGTTAAAAGACACTTCCAACATACTTTCTATAAACAAAGATTTAAGCTCAACAAAGATACTCCACTGAATTTAAAAGTACAAAAAAAGGTGTTGCATTCCTTTTTGTTTTCAAAGGAGAGGACTAGTCCGTGGCACATAACACCATACTTTCTTTGGAAACTACTCATTTTCACTAACAAGTAAATTTTTAAAAGTACAACTCAGATTGACTGGTGTATAATTTAGTCTTGAATTTCATTCAAACAAAAGAAGTATCAATCTACTTTTGTTTCACTATGATACTTTAAAATCACATGACCGATAATTGTAATTCTTAGGTACATAATTAGAAGAGACAGAATATTCCCAAAACAAACAGATATAGTTGATAATACTATTTTTTTTTTTTAATGAAACCTGTTACAATGTTTTCTTTTCATTAAACAAAAGACATTTAGTATCCTAGTTTTGCTAAAGAAAGGGAAGCTTTTTGTGTAAAGAATCTGAACCCTGGTCCATTTCTACATTCTTCATAGTCTTCCTTGCAAGTTCCAGAGAATGCCTAATGTGCTTCTGGACTGAAAAAGACAGACTACTCATAGGCACTCCAAAGATATTTGCAATAAAGGTTGCTACATTCAGCACTAGCACAAAACCAAAATCAAAAATAAAGATTTTGCACATCACATTACCTCCTGAGCTCTCCTGGTACACTTTTACCTTCCTTTTACCTGGTATACTTTTCCTTTAAGATGTCCACGTTATTCCTTCTCTTACCTCCAGGTCTCTGCCCAAATGTCATCTCATCAGAGAGACCTTTTCAGATGTCTATAACAGCAGCTCTCTCTCTCCCAGTCACACTCTATCCCTTTATTATGCTTTCTTTTTTCCACCATAGCATATAGCAGTACCCAACATAATATATTTGATTGTTGTCTTTCACCCTATCACTATACACTGCAAGTTTCATGGGGGGAAAAAGTTTGTTTTGATCACTGCAATATTCTCAGCACTTATCCAGGCACAAAGCAGGCAATCAAGAAATAGTTGCCAAATGAATGAACCTACCAGTTCAGCAACAGAAGGAGCCAAACATCAACTCCTATGGAACCATAAGCAGTTAAGGTAATCTAAGAAGACTGAAGACAATCCACGGTTTAAATCTCAGCTGGTTTTATAAGGAGTAAGTCCTTTTTGCCCTAAAACTTGTGCTTGGTAAACACGTTTTAAAAGGATAATAAAGCAACAGACTCCTTTCAAAATGAAAACAGTATTTCCACCAGAACAAGCCAACTTAACCTTTAGCACACTGCTACACATTAGTTAAGAGAATTTCATATATTTTTAATACTTGCATTCATCCAAGAAAGTAAGGAATTAGCAACATTTTGCTCACTAGCAATTTGAATGTTCAAGAAAAACGGATTGATCAGAACTTACGAAACTCTCTAATACTATTAATTTTGAATACAAGAAGGTTGATGGCACTTCCGAAAACTGAAAGATGCTTAATTTACAATGAAAGATGATCTGTTTAACTGGCACTACTGGGGGCTAATGACATGGCACTGATGGCAGTATGAGACAGATCACTGAGGTCAAAAATTAACAAAGATATTCAGGCCCTGAACTCAACATGTGACCAAATGGACCTAATAGACATCTACAGAACTCTCTACCCCCAAAACAACCGAATATACATTCCTCTTATCGCCACATGGCACATACTCTAAAATTAAGCACACAATTGGACATAACAATCCACAGCAAATTCCAAAAAACAAAAATCATACCAACCATACTCTCAAACCACAGTGTGATAAAAATAGAAAGGAATACCAAGAAAATCACTCTAAACCATACAACAACATGGAAATTAACCTGCTCCTGAATGATTTGGGGGTAAATAATGAAATTAAGGCAAAAATCAAGAATTTCTTTAAAACTAATAAAGAACAAAGATACAACATACCCGAATCTCTGGGACACAGCTAAGGAAGTGTTAAGAGGGAAATTTATAGCACTAAACACCTACATCAAAAAGTTAAAAAGAAGGCCAGGCACAGTGGCTCAAGCCCGTAATCCCAGCAATTTGGGAGGTGTCAACATAGGCAGATCATTTAAGGTCAGGAGTTCAAGACCAGCCTGACCAACATGGTGAAACCCCGTCTCTAATAAAATACAAAAATCAGCCAGGTGTGGTGACAGGCACCTGTAATCTCAGCTACTCAGGAGACTGAGGCAGGAGAAATCAAAATCACTTGAACACAGGAGGCGGAGGTGGCAGTGAGCCAAGATCACACTACTGCATTCCAGCCTGGGCGACAGAGCAAGACTCGGGAAAGGGAAGGGGAAGGGGAAGGGGAAGGGGAGGGGGAGTGGGAGGGGAGGGAAAGGAAGGAAGGAGGGAGGGAGGGAGGGAGGGAGGGAGGGAGGGAGGGAGAGAGAGAGAGAGAGAGAGAGAAAGAAAGAAAGAAATCAAATTAACAACCCAACATCACAACTAGAGCAACTACAGAAACAAGAGCAAACCAACCCCAAAGCTACAAGAAAACAAGAAATAACCAAAATCAGAGCTGAGCTGAGGGAAACTGAGATGCAAAAAACCATACAAAAGACCAAGAAATTCAGGAGATGGTTATTTGAAAAAATTTAATAATATATATAGACCACTAGCTGGACTAATAAAGAAAAAAAAAGAGAAGATTCAAATAAACAAAATCAGAAATGACAGAGCAGATGATACTACAGACACAACAGAAATAAAAAAAAAAAACCTCAGAGACTACTATGAACATTTCTATGCATACAAACTAGAAAACCTACAAGAAATGGTTAAATTTCTGGACATGTACAACCTCCCAAGACTGAACCAGTCAGAAAACCAGGGATTTCCTGAATCCCTCAAAAGACCAATAATGACTTCTAAAACTGCTAATAAAAAGTCTACCAACCAAAAAAAAGCTCATGACCAGATGGAGTCACAGTCAAAATCTACCAGATGTATAAAGAAGATCTGTAGCATTTCTACTGAAACTATTCCAAAAAATTGAGGAGGAGGGACTTCTCCCTAAATCATTCTGAGGCCAGCATCATTCTGATAGGAAAACTTTGGCACAGACACAACACCAACAACAAAAAGAAAACTTCAGGCCAATATCCTTGATGAAGATAGATGCAAAAACACTTAACAAAATACTAGCAAACTGAATCCAGCAGCACATCACAAAGCTAATCCACCATGATCAAGCAGGCTTTATCACTAGAATGCAAGGTTGGTTCAATATATGCCAATCAATAAATGTGATTTATCACATAAACAGAACTAAAAACAAAAGCCACATGATCATCTCAATAGATGCAGAAAAGGTTTTCAATAAAATCCATCATGTTAAAAAACTGTCAACAAACTAGGCATTGAAGGAACATTCTTCAAAATAATAAGAGCCATCTAAGAAAAACCCATAGCCGACATCACACTTAACAAGCAAAAGCTGGAAGCATTCCCTCAAAAACTAGAAGAAGAAAAGGATGCCCTCTCTCACCACTCCTATTTAACATAGTACTGGAAGTCCTAGCCAAAGCAATTGGGCAAGAGAAATAAATAAAAGGCATCCAAATAGGAAGACAGGAAGTCAAACTATCCCTGTTTGCAGACAATATGATTCTATATCTAGAAAACCTCACAGCCTTGGCCCAAAAGCTTGACCTGTTAACTTCAGCAAAGTTTCAGGATACAAAATTAATGTACAAAAATCAGTAGCAATCCTATATACGAACAACATCCAAGCTGAGAGCCAAATCAGTAACATAATCCCATTCACAATAGCCACAAAAATAATGAAATGCCTAGAAATACAGCTAACCAGCGAGGTGAAAGATCTTTAAAATGAAAATTGCAAAACACTGCTCAAAGAAATCAGAGATGATATAAACAAATGGAAAAATATTCCATGCTCTTGGAAAGGAAGAATCAATATTGTTAAAATGGCCATACTGCCCAAAGCAATTTACAAGTTCAATGCTATTCCTATCAAACTAGTAATTATATTCTTCACAGAATTAGAAATAAATATTTTAATATTCATATGGCACCGAAAAAAGAGCCCGAATAGCCAAGGCAATCCTAAGCAAAAGGAACAAAGCTGGAGGCATTACATTACCTGACTTCAAACTATACTACAGGCTACAGTAACCAAAACAACATGGTATGGTACAAAAACAGACATATATAAAACAATGGAACAGAACAGAGAGCCCGGAAATAAGGCCACATATCTACAACCATGTGATCTTCAACACAGCTGACACAAACAAGCAATGGGGAAAAGAATCCCTATTCAATAAATGGCACGGGATAACTTGCTAGCCACATGCAGAAGATTGAAACTGAACCCGTTTCTTATGCCATATACAAAAATCAACTCAAGATGGATTAAAGACTTAAATGTAAAACCTAAAACTATAACCACCCTGGAAGATAACCTAGGATATACCAGTCTGGACATAGGAGCTGGCAAAGATTTCATCACAAAGATGCTGGAGGCAATAGCAACAAAAACAAAAACTGACAAATGTTACCTAATTAAATAAAGAATTTCTGGCCGGGCGCGGTGGCTCGAGCCTGTAATCCCAGCACTTTGGGAGGCCGAGACGGGCGGATCACGAGGTCAGGAGATCGAGACCATCCTGGCTAACACCGTGAAACCCCGTCTCTACTAAAAATACAAAAAACTAGCCGGGCGAGGTGGCGGGCGCCTGTAGTCCCAGCTACTCGGGAGGCTGAGGCAGGAGAATGGCCTAAACCCGGGAGGCGGAGCTTGCAGTGAGCTGAGATCCGGCCACTGCACTCCAGCCCGGGCTACAGAGCAAGACTCCGTCTCAAAAATAAATAAATAAATAAAAAATAAAGAAAGAAAGAAAGAAAGAAAGAAAGAATTTCTGCATACAAGAAGATGACTATCAACAGAGTAAACTGACAACCTACAAAACGGGAGAAAATATCTGCAAATGATGAATGTGACAAATGTCTAATACCCAACATCTATAAGGAACTTACATAAATTTGTAAGCAAAAATCAAATCACCCCATTAAAAAGTGGGCAAAGGACACGAACAGACACTTTTCAAATGAAAACAAACACGCAGCCAACAAGCATATGAAAAAACGCTCAACATCACTAATCATTAGAGAAATGCAAATCAAAACAAAAACAAGATATCATCTCATACCAGTCAGAATGGCTATTATTAAAAAGTCAAAAAAGAAAAAAAACCAGATGCTGGCAAGGTTGCAGAAAAAAGGGAACACTTGTAGAATGCTGGTGAGAATGTAAATTAGCCATTGTGGAAAGCAGTGTGATGATTCCTCAAAGACCTTAAAACAGAATTACCATTCAACCCAGCAATCCCATTACTGGGTATATACCCAAAGGAATATAAATTATTCCACCATAAAGACACACACACACGTTTACTGCAGCACTCTTCATAATATCAAAGATATGTAATCAACCTAAATTCCCATCAATGGTAGACTGGAAAAAGAAAATGTGATACATATACACCGTGAAATACTACGCAAACATAAAAAAGAATAAGATCACGTCATTTGCAGCAACACGGATGGAGCTGGAAGCCATCATCCTAAGCAAACTAATGCAGAAAGAGAAAACCAAATACAGCATGTTCTCACTTGTAAGTGGGAGCTAAACAATGAGAACATATGGACACAAAGAAGGGAAAAAGACACTGGAGTCTACTTCAGGGTGGAGAGTGAGAGGAGGGAGAGGATCAAAAAGCTACCTACCAGGTACTATACTTTTTACCTGGGTGACAAAATAAACTGCACACCAAACTCCTGTGGCATGAGTTTGCCAATATAAACCTGCACATGCACTCCTGAACCTAAAAGTTAAAAAAAAAAAAAAAAAATGCTGCCAAAGAATTAGAAGAAAATCACTTCCTACCAGGAGGAACCAAGAAGAATACATAAGTGTATTCATAAGTGTACTTTGTATTCACAGAAGCGTATGTAAAGCTTGCCTTTGAAATTTAGAAACTTAACACCTATGGCAATGTGGTAGCTCAGTTTGGAAAAATCATTGAACTTCTCATAGATTAATTATAAAATTTCTGAGTCACTGAGTATTATAAGCTCCTGTATTTTGTTATACCTCCCATTAGAAGCAATGTCAAATCCATTACAGTTTTTAAAACAAAGATGCCTCGCCATCCTACCACTTATGTATCAAGTTAATATATAACATATTCCTTATGTAATACATGTTCAGAAAACAACAGAAGGCAAAACATCTATAGCTGCTTTACATAATCCAAGGCTTTCTCTAGGAATCACAGGTTCTTGGATAGCTTAAAGATTAATGTTTTTCTATAAAACTAACCTGAGAGCCTGCAAAGTTGGGAGATTTCATCTGATAAAATATTAAACTAACATTTTAGAATTATGAAACATTTTATACATTGATTAAAAAGAAAAAATTCAAAATACTCTTTTTAATGTTATCACATCTCCAACAGGATGTACCAAAAGCATTTCAAAATGAAGATAACAATAAGAAAGCTAGTAAAGCAAAGACATACACATTTGCTATCGTCAAAACCAAGAGATCCTTTTACTTTGTATATACATCTCTAATCTCTATAAATCTAATATATAAGGGTAATTTATTAACAGCAAATATTATAACCACATTATAACGAAAACTTGGGAAACAAACCTGTTGCGAGAATCCACAGAAGAACTGGTACAAAAACTGTGGCAAAATGAAACAAAGGTTCTGAAAAAAAAAATGAAGACAAGGATTAACATTTTCACTTAATCAACTTGCTAAACTAAAATGGGAAACTATATTCCAAATAGTTTATATAATTATTCCTAAATCCTTCTAATGCCAGAATGCAATAAACCTCTATTCCACAGACACAAGGAAACAACTAAAAAAATGATTAATTCATATTAAGGCCAACTTTTGCCCTATCAAGGCAGAAGAGGATCTTATTTACTTAATGAGAATCTGTTGCTATCCTTCTTCCAGGAAATAAATGAGCTCATCCAATATGAACACCTAATGACACTGTATCTTTAACACCAATTAGATTTGCAAACCATATAGTAGACTGACAATGCTGCAAGTGTACATTTAAAGTCAATTAATGCCAACAAATAGTTGGGAAATTATTATAGATTATGTTGACACTAACAATATCAACTAATGCTTTAATGCCTTTATTACTATCTCATCAAACAATCAACATATCATTATTGAGCATCTACTACACACAAAGATGGCACACAGATGATACCAAAAAAAGAGTCAACTTCTTTTTCCTAAGTCAGGGACCCCCTCCCCTCCCCCGAGGATGCACAGCAGGAGGTGAGCGGCAGGCAAGTGAGCATTAGGGCCTGAGATCCCTGGTGCCAAAAAGGTTGGGGACCACTGTCCTAAGGGACATATTGTTTAATTTTAGAAATACTAAAAAGACAAGCAGAAAAGAAACACAAGCTGGGAAGTCATAAGGTAGTAAAAGTTACTAAGTGTGATTATAAAATACTGAAATTAATGTCTTTAAGCAAAACTACCAGGACTAGAATTTTCAAATAACTGCTATTCTTCAAAGCAGGCTGTGAGCTTCTTTGCTGTTACTTGTTCATGATGTCTCTGAACTTCTCTTCGAGAAGCCCCTTCAACAGCCCACTTTCCAGTCATGCCAGAAAACTAGTCTCCTCCCTTCTGTCAGCTAATTCTCCAGAATTAGCTCTAGGAGACTTGAGACTGTTTTTAAAAATCAAATGCAACCCCAAAGGATGAACATCTACCATAGCTGAGGATATTTAGATCAATGTACTACTGACTCTGGAGGATGTTTCTAAAGAAACGAGCTCAACATGTTTTGAATCACCCCTGCAGCATGAGTCAGAGCTCCCAAGGTCATCACCTGGAAAAGCAACACTCATTTGTACATTATCAGTTCTGGTACAATGCAAAATATAGTCCATAGTATTTCTAGAGTCACAGTTTATGAAAAAAATAAGTGTTCTGAGGTTGAAGCAGGTAGAGCTCAGTAGGGGATCACAAGGTTGCTTCATGATAAGGGAGAGTGGGTATCTACCTCACCCACCAGAATCTAATTTTCATGAGAACAGGGACACTGCCTGTCTTACACCATGGTGTATCCTCAAGCACCTAAAACAGGCCTTGGCACATGGTAACACGTTTAAAATATATTTGTTGACTGACTGAATAAAGAAGTTAGAACTTGAACTATGAATAAAGATGAACAGGACATGTTGATGGCAGGAACCAAGGCAAGAATGTATATATTTTAAACTTATATGGTAAGACAGGGTCACATTGTGGGGTGCATTAAAAGCCAGACTAAAGCTGAGACAATGGAGAGTAAAGTTTCTAAGGGACAAGTTGAAAAGTGGCATTCTTTAAACACTAATCTAGCTGAATTATATAAGGAGGATTAAATGGAGAAACAGAAGGTAGGAAGACCTGTCACTGAAGTACTCCAGGAGTGGGCAATAACAATTTGAAGACGATGGCGAGAGGACAGAAAGACCTCTTAGCTCAGCCAAATAGAGTTGAAAATTTTAGAAATCCTCTTGGCACAAAAGATAGTAATAAAAAAGAAATACTGCTGAGTCAGTAACCAAGATGATAATGAGCCTAGAGACACTAACTAAGACAGAGAATATAATCTACATAAATAACCACTGGTCAACATTTGCCATTTTAAAGCTTGTTTTGTTCTCCTTAACAGAGCATTCCTTCCATCTGGTGGCAGTTGCTTAAACTGCAGGCCAAAACTCAAAAGAGGCAAAATAAGCCTCTGGAATAGGTTCAGATTACTAGGCAGATCTGAATGACAAATCTTCAAGGGATCTCCTGCTAGGTGGAGGTCAAGAGAGAATAACTCTTTATTTCCATAAGCTACTGTTACTGGGTGCAAGGCCCAAAAGACCCTAACTGTGACACATAAAAAGTCCCGGATTTGGAGTAAATGAGTCTATGGTGGAACATCGTCTCCTGGATGGAAAGCCAAAGGCAAGTTATATCATCTCTCTGAGCTCTACTTTCCATGTATCTTAAATGGAGATAATACTACTTGTCTCATAGGATGTTTGTGAGGATTACATTTTTAAAAAAGTGATTTTGTGAACTCACAAAATACCTTACACATATTGGGTTACCATCATCATCATGATCTTCCTCCTCCACAGTGTTTGGCCTGGCTACCAGCAAATACCGGCTAGCAGGGTCTTAGAATAATTTGTGAAACTGGGTTCATAGTTTTATAAATAAATACTTTCTTTAAATATAAAGTTAGTAAGAAAGACCTAGAGTTGACTATAGACAACTGACACACAAAATCAGGTGCTGAGCTTTAACTCTTATAAAATATAGGGTATGAAATTCAAATATGACTACTTGAATCATATACTAAATACTATATGATTCGAGTAGTTGGAAGATGCACTAAATACTCTATCTACAAACTAGAATCTAATTAAGAAATTTAGTAAATTCTATTCCCTGGTAGACAATAACAGGTATGCAGACTCAGTCTAATGTATACACTAATGCTTCGTGATAAAAGGAAACCAAGGTATTGTTGAGGAAACTACTTCAGTGTCCAATATTGGGGATTTGCGATGTTGCACAATTATGTTTTGGAAGAATATTAAGTTGAGTGAGAAAAATGTTCACAATATAAATTAAGTGAAAAAGGCAAAGTGCAAAGCAATATGTATTATACCAATAGGTATGAGGTTTCTTTTGGGAACGATAGAAAAGTTTTAGAATTAGACAATGATGATGGTTGCACATCATAGTGAACACACTATAGTCATTGAATTATAAACTTTAAAATGGTGAATTTTAGGCCAAGTGTGGTGGCTCAAGCCTGTAATCCCAGCACTTTGAGAGGCTGGGGGGGGGCAGATCACTTGAGGTCAGGAGTTCAAGGCCAGCCTGGCCAACATGGTGAAACCTTGTCTCTATTAAAAACACAAAAATCAGCCAGGTGTGGTGGCAAGGGCTTGTAATCCCAGCTACTCGGGAAGCTGAGGCATGAGCATCATTTGAACCCAGGACACAGAGGCTACAGTGAGCCAAGATCACACCACTGCACTCCAGCCTGGGCAACAGAGAGACACTCTGTCTTTAAGAAAATGTTTCTTTAAAAAAGGTGAATTTTGTTAAATTATGTCTCAAAAAAATTTTAAAAACCTATATGTAGTGTATAGTGTATAAAAGTACAAAAAAAATACATATATACATTAATTTGTACAGACAAAAGACCAGCAAGGTCACATATCAAAATGTTACCAGTGGTTCTCTTGGTTGGCATGCTTATAGACAATTTATAAATGACTGCAAAAATTTCATTTTAGAAAATTTTTATTTTTGTAGAGACAAGGTCTCTCATTATTGCCCAGGCTGGTCTCAAAATCCTGACCTCAAGTGATCCTCCCACCTTGGCCTCCCAAAGCACTAGGATTACAGGAATGAGCCACTAGCAAGCCAAAATGTTCTATTTTTTGACTGGTGTGATGGTTACATGGATGGATACAATTGGCAAAACTCATGGAACTGTACACTTTTGATGAATACACTTTATTGTATTTAATTTATATTTCAATAAAGAGGGCTTAAAAATTCCTATCAAATATTTTGGATCAAAAGGAATCTCTGTTTTCTGATTCATCCAATAGACAACCTCTGCTTTGTTGACTGCAAATTTCAGTATGAGATAGCAAAAGCAGCATAAAAAAAAAAAGGAAGACCACCACCACCATGACCAAGCTGAGTCAATGCTGGATTAAAAAGAAATTAAATTACATATATTTTATCACATACCTTATAGAAGAAGTACTGTACAAGGTGTGCTATTCTCACATAATATAGATGTCCATGAGCCAATAGCAGTTTCTTTAAGTGTTTAAACTTTGGAACAGAATAATCGCTATTCCTAGCTGCTTGGCGACCTTCTTTGCCTTTAATACCTAAAAGAGAGTATCTCTATACAGTGAGCATTTTCTAGAATAAATGACTCCCTGATTTATTTTCATAGTTTCAACTTGGTTAAATGTTATAGTTCAATTCTATCATTTAGTTTTCCTTTTTTAAAAACCAAAAGAGCTTTCTTTAACAGTGACACTGAGACTTACCAAATAATTTAAGTTTAACTGGTAACTCCCTATTTGTAACACAGCATACAACAATTAAATAGAATCATTATTTCAATCATTACAAGGCAAAAATTATCTGAAGGAAAAAAATTCAACTTAAAAATTATTAAGTCACTCAGTAAGGGCTAAATTGTGTATGACCCTAGACTAGGTGCTATATTAAGGCAACTCAGAAACCTGGGGTTTGTGGTCTAGGGGCTCAATGAGAAGACGGTGAAATTCTTTCATGAATGAAACCCTGACTAGCAGCGCAAGGGTTCTATGAGCTCGAGCAGCTTTAGGCCATTTGACACTTGGATAACCAATGAGTAGAACTTAAAAGTTGCACAATAAATAGGAATACTTCCAAACGAAAAGAACAATTTGGGAATCTAAACTGCAGTACAATAATTCCCAAGATACGAATTCCATATCTGGTCCCACCACCCTGCCAAAACAAACAAACTAGCTAACTAACTTGCTGGGGAGTTAGCTGTGCTGCCTAATAGCAACCAGAGAAGGAAAAAGTGACACAGGTGGTGGAAAAGCTGTTGTTGCATGTCAATATATAAATTCAACACTACAGCCCAAACCACCCATTAATACTGCCATGTTAAAAACAGCCAATCAATTATCATTTCTTAGCCCCAAACAGTTGAGGTCTCAAAAGATATAGGACAGCAACATAAGTAGGCAGTCTGGCCAGGGGCAGAAAATCAATAAAAGTTTCACGCATGCTGTCAAAGTAAGAGCTAAACAATCAATTGTGCTGCCAGTAGCTTTGGGAAATTCACTCTACTTGGCTAATTGAAAAACATCCTTTAACTTTGTTACATTGCTACATTTCTACCACAGGGCAGGACCTTGGGATGGACATGTTGCATGATCAGATGAGGCATTCATTTAATTAACAATTTTAATTCCAAAATTCAAATTCAAGATGAGCAACCAAAACAGCCACTCTAGAATGTAAGACCACACTACCTAAAAGCAATACTGATACTTTTTACAGCTGCCATCTCATTAGATGTATCTTACCTATTCCCACATGGGATTCCAAGATCATACTAACATCATTGGCACCATCACCTATCGACAGAGTTATTGGGCTGCCTTTTAAATTCTTCACCATTCTGACAATCTAAATATTAAATACAAAAGAGGTATAAAAAAGGTCAAAGAAGAATGTAAGATTGGACTACTTTAGGGGTTTATGCCTCATTCACAATTGTAAATAGCGGCCTTGCAAACAGAAAGGTAGTTTGTGCATATACAGTCATCCCTCAGTATCCTTGGAGGATTGGTTCCAGGACCCTCGTAGATACCAAAATCCTCCTGCATACTTTAAATCATCTCTAGGTTACTTTTAATACCTAACTACAATGTAAATGCTATGTAAATAGCTGTCATACTGTATTGTTTTAAAATCTGTATTATTTTTATTGTTATACTGTTCATTGTTTTAGTTTTATTCTAATGTTTTCAATCCACAGTTGTTTGGATCTGTGGATGCAGGACCCATGGATACGGAGGGCCAACTGTAGTATGTATAATAGTGTCAAATTCACAGATGCAGAACAACACAGCCATTCAAAATGTAACACCAGCACCCACTTGTCCTAGTTCTGTGATATATGAACTCTCAAAAACTTTGCCTCTCATGCATATTAGAGGTCAATACATTTCCTTCTTTTGTCATTGCATCATGTGTTCTTTCAGATCAGATGTTGAATGTGTAACAGTAGAAGCCAGAAAGCTGATTTGGGGTAACACACATAGGGCCACCAGAACCAAGTAGGAAGTCAGTGAACAATGTTTTTGGTTACTTGCTACTCTCTCCTCCCTGCTGACACTCTCACCTTCCCTAGAAGCACATCAACACTTATTCCAACTTACCTAATGTTAAATTCTTGCACCTATCTGGCTGCCAACTAAACTTTAATAAATCTCTCACTGCTCAATATGGTCCGACCTCTCCTATGAGTAGCTGTATTTTAAAAGAGGTGTACTAAAGGGGTTGACATTTGCAGAAAGATGCCCAAGATATGTGTACAAAGCCTGTCACTATTCCCTGAGTGTTTCTTCAAGATGTATAAATGATACTGTGTAGTTCAGGGACATGTTCATAACAGGTACTGAATAAAATGTTCATCCCTGATATTAAAATATTTCTGCCTTGGGGTTCTCCAAAAACCTCCTGGCAGAGTTACTTGTGGGAAGTGTATTGGGTAATCAGCTGCCCTCCTACCCTATGTTTTAGATAATCACTGTTTGATGTGGGAAGCCACAAAACCCCTTGGAATCTAGCAGTTTAAAAAAAATAATTTAGTAACTAAATAATGCTTTGCAAAAATACTGTCCTCACAATTGTTCTGACCAGTTAACATAAATAAAATCCATTTTCAACATAACTGGAGTGATTAAAAATAATTCATGAGACTAAGGCACCCTGCGGTTATTTCTTTAAATAGAATTCAATCAGGTTTTAGTTGTATTAAATAGTACAAAAAACCCCACATCGAATTCCACTTCACACAAAAATGATGTGACTATGAGATGCCAACTTCCCCCAATCCTTTTCAATCTCTAGGATAGCTTCATGAAAAAAAAAAAAAAAATTTACCAAAATACTATTTATTCATCAACTATAATAGCTTGCTTTATATTGTATACAGGAATGTGCTAAGAGCCAAAACAGATAAAAGGTTTTATTACACACCTTAAAAAGCATATAAATGAAGTAGTAGAGTTAGGTCATGAGTACAAGAATATTAGATAAGCAGATGAACAATACAAAGTAACAAAATGTAGCATCTGTGCAGGAATGCATGATATTGTCATTCACATAAGAAGGCCTAGGATGCCAGAGAAGGGAGAAGACACCACATGACAGAGTGATCAGGAATTTTACAGAAGGAAGAGTGATTTGAGGTAAATCATGAAATATTAGTATGACTCGCATAGATGACAAAGAAAGAAAGGAGTATTCCAGAGAATCGGACTAGCATATCTAAGAGCACATAGCCAGATAAATACAGTACATGCTGAGAGAATAGGTCTGGCTTGCCCAGATCAATTGGAATTTTCATATAGGGAACACGGACAGAAATATCTGGAGCTAGTTCAACAGGGAGTGATATGAAAGTGACAGCAGGATGTAGGAAGAACTGGAGGAAAGCAAGACTGTGGGTGAAGAGAGAAGTTAGGTGGCTAGTTCCAGGAGTTCAGTGAGCTATTGAAAGGCCTGGCCCTGAAAGGTAATGAAAAGAAAGGAATAGACGGAAAAGACAATGTAACAAGAAACGGACAAAATTTAGTGACTAAGACTACAATGGAAGAGTAATGTATGTGGTATGTGGGAAGGCAACACAGGTTTCAAGGTTTTGAATCTAGAAATCTGGAAGTACACTGAGGTCAGTCATAGAAAAAGAAGATGCCAGGGAAAATGATGGTTGGACTCTGGAGAAGTCAGATTTGGGGTGATAATGCCACACCCAAGAATACATGTTTGGGAAACAGGTGAAGAAGTAAAGTAGATCACCAAATACTTGGATTGGAGGTAGTGACTTGAATATCACCTACATGAACATGACAGCTAAGTATGTAATATCCTGCAAAAAACAACTATAGTGACAGAAATAAAACAGAATGAGGACTAAACCACAAGTGGTGGCATAATTAAGATGGAAGCAGCAGCATGGGGTCAGGAACCTGCCTGGCAGTGAAGCACTCAGAACCCAGGTGAGCAATTTGAACAGCATACACTGAACGTAAGGGGAAAAAAAGAGGTCGCTGTTGCAGGAAAGCCTCTGACTAAGGGGACGGATACTTTTGAATAGTGTATTCTGGTTGGATCTGATTCCCAACCTGGGGCCAAGAGAGGTTTTCAAGATTGAAGAAAAGAAAGAAGAGCCTCTGATTGCAGTGGGGACTGAGAGCTAGAAGGCAGACAGAAGAAATGCCCCAAATATGATGGGCGCTGTGTGTGTGTGTGTGTCCGCGTGCAGTATGTAAAAGAAAAGCCACAGACACTTAGAGCAACCGGTTAAAGAATCTGATGAAGCAAGACTAACACATATGAAAGAATATCCTATAGCATATACAGAAATGAAAAAGTAGGTAACCGAGACTCTAAGTTTCCTTGTACCTAGTGAATACAAAGAAGCAAGATGAGGCAGATCAATTTGGACTGGAGGAGCTGGAAAAGAAAGCATGTAGGAGGTGGCCCTTCAGCTAGGTTTCATTATGAGTAAAATTTTTGTTAGGCCAGGGGAATTCAGAGAGAATGCCAGTTGAGGAAATGATGTGACAAAAGTTTTGAAAGTTGCCCTGAGTATGACATATGGAAGACCACGGAAGAACAACCAACAGGAGTGGAGAATGTACGCCAGAGAAAGGAGTGACAGTGGACACAAAATACAAAATATGTAAAGCCATGTTAAGGGACAACAGTGGGGAGCCCCAGGCGCCACACTCAGTCAACTGCCCTTCATCCTAAGGGACTATGAAACTACTGAAAGTGTCCGAAAAAGAATATATGATAGGAAGAGTTATGTTTTAACAAGATTAATTTGGGAGTGTGGAGAGATTAAAAATGGATGGGTGAAAGCAAGGAAGCCAGTGAGGAGACTAAATCAAATAGTCTATGTGTAAAGTCATAAGGGCTTGGACTAGTTGGGCAGTAAAAGGTTTTGAAAGATGGCATCAAAATGAGAGCTATGACAAAAGGTAGGACCAACAGAACATGGTGACTATATATAGAGGGAGATGAGAAGGATCAAAAGTAGTTTTGAGACATAGGGAGCAAGAGAAAAATGGCACCGGTAACAAGAACAATATAAAAGAAAAACCATACTGGTCTGAGGAAGAAAATTTTAAGATCTAATAAAAAGTCACTACGTTGACAAATAAAATGTTAGGACCATGGACCATCACAGAGACCATCAAAGGATAATTTTAAGGAGGATATAATTGATGGTATCAAGAACAAACGAGAAATGAGAAAGAGAATGGAAGACTACACAAGGGATGGGCCAGGTCTACCTGCAGGCAAGCCAAGGGAGTAAGAAGAGCAGAAAGAACACACAGAGCTAATGTCATAAGGGATCTAGGAGCAGTGACAGCAGGCAAAAAGCACTCATCAGAGAAAAAAGTCTGGAAGGTGAGGAACTGGGATAGCCAGATTGAGGGGACAACAAGGTGCAGCATAAGTTTAATTCAAAATGGGAAAAGATTTGTAATAATGGCCCTTTGAAGAAGAAATAATTTTTTAAAAAATAAACATTTCCACATATGTGTACAGAAGTATCCAGAATGGAACGTTAACTAATGTTCACAGTTACCTGGGGTGCAGCATAAGTCTTGACTGGAATTCAAAATGTGGAGGGAAAAGATTTCTGAGTCTGATTAGAAAAAGAAAGAAGCCTTGGAGTTATGATAGATTTCTAAATTAGATAAGGGGTCAATCTGGTTCCTCAACCTGTTCACTCTAAAGAAGCAACTGCCTCTAATAATTACAAACTTTTTTTTTGATGTTTAGAAAATAAAGATATTAAGCAGCCTGCCTCTGTTTAAGAAACATATAGTGAGTATTTGGAAATAAAATCAATTAGTTAAACTCTGCTATGAAGACAAATCATCAATTAGTCTGAAACTCCCTAACAATACAGGGAAAAGACAAATGGCTTTGGGGCAAACATATATATATGTATGTTTTTTTTTTCTTTAAATGTATCATTTTACATACTAGCTTAGTGGTTCTCTAGCCATCCCATTCGAATCATCTGGGTGGCTTTAAAAATTGCCCATGCCTGGGGCCTATCCCCAGACCAATTAAATCAGAGTACCTTGGCCAGGGCTTGGTTTTATATATATATATATATATATATATATAGTAAAAGCTTCCTAGGTGGTTCTCATGTGTAGCCAGGACTAAGAGGTGTTAGGTGTCAGGAAAGACAAATGTGTAACAGGTGCCAAGTATTTAAGAAAAATATAGTGTAAAACTAACAACTGAGAAAATTCTGCCAATTAACTTTTATTTTTCAATTAGGAAACAAACGAGTGGTTATTCAAGTTTTGCTCTGGGGAATCTTGGATGCCATTTGACAACCACTGCAGTGGAAGCGTTCGACAAAGCAGGATCTCACAGATTGTTATCTAATTTAATGCTACTCAAAGTTTAATGTGCAAAGGAATCACCTGGGAATCTTGTTAAACTGCAAATTCGGATTCGTTAGGTGTGATGTGAGATTTTGCATTTCTAAAAAGCTGCCCAGTGACAATGGAGTTGCCATTCTAAAAAGCTTTGAGTAGTGAGGGCCTAATATACCTCATCATTCCTTTATTCCATATTTCTTCAGTGTATACTGCTAATACCGTAACATTTTATACTTACCCATATTTTGCTGTATAATTTTATTCACTAAATAAAGAGACATCAATGATGTGTTCTCTTTCTTTGCCCCCCTACTCATATATTAATAGCTTACTTACGGGGCTGAAAACAGCAACTCAATAACCAATGAAGAAATAACTTGCGAACACCAACTATAAGCACACTATATAGAGAAATACAAAGAATTATGGACTAATCTTTTTATGGAGAATAGAACATCTCCTTAGACTGATAGAAGCATACGTGAGAGAACTACCCAATCAAACAAGATAATCCATGGCTAATGCCCAGTTACTGAGACACATCCACACAGGAGAGAATAGTGGATTCTTTGTGAGGTGCAGTATCTAAAGTAGGACTTGAAAAACAGAGACAAAAGAGGTGAAGTAATAGAATGTTATGTTGGGGTGCACTGGAAAAGCACACTGAAAAGGTCACTTAAGGCCTTTGGTGTGGCCTGAATCTGTGGGTAATGGAGAACCACCAAAGTTTTCAGAGCGGAACTGTGACATGGACAGTGCTTCATTTAAAGATCATTCATCTGGCAGAGGGGCTTAAGGGATTTCATGCATGAGGTACTAGGCCTCTGATGTGGGTGGGGCACTAGAGGTGAGAATGGGAGTATGAATATGGCTTGGGGTCTGATTTGAAGGGGAAAGGGCAAAGGAGCAGAAGCTGGCAAAGGTGACTGAGTCTGAACCCTGTGTAAGTAAGTAAAGACTGTGCCCAACTCAGGAAGATGGGCTGATCTGAGACAGTGATAGTACATTAAGTTTTCCATAAGCCCTGGCTTTTACAAAAGTGTCCTCAGGGCTGCTGAATGGTGCTATAGACTGAATTGTGTTCCCCTGCAAATTCATGTTGAAGCACTACCCCTCAATGTGATTGTATTTGAAGATAGCACCTTTAGAGGGTGAGGCCCTAATGATGGGATTTGCGTCTGTCATAAACTGAATTGTGTTCTCCCAAGATTTATCTGTTGAAGCTCTTAACTCCCAGTGTTGTGGTATTAGGAGGTGGGGACCTTGAGAGGTAACTGACTGATAAGGTTTGGCTGTGTCCCCACCCAAATCTCAACTTGAATTGTATCTCCCAGAACTCCCATGTGTTTTGGGAGGGACCCAGGGGGAGGTAACTGAATCATAGGGGCCGGTCTTTCCTGTGCTACTCTCGTGAGAGTGAGTGAAGTCTCATGAGATCTGATGGGTTTACTGGGTTTCCGCTTTTGCTTCTTCCTCATTTTTCTCTTACCATAGCCATGTAAGAAGTGCCTTTTGCCTCTTGCCTTGATTCTGAGGCCTCAGCCATGTGGAACTGTAAGTCCAATTAAATCTTTTTCTTCCCAGTCTTGGGTAAGTTTTTATCAGCAGCATGAAAACGAACTAATACAGTACATTGGTACCCGTAGAGTGGGGCATTGCTGAGGAGATCCCAAAACTGTGGAAGTGACTTTGGAACTGGGTAACAGGCAGAGGCTGGAACAGTTTGGAGGGCTCACAGGAAGACAGGAAAATGTGGGAAAGTTTGGAACCTCCTAGACACTTGCTGAATGGCTTTGACAAAAATGCCGATAGTGATATGAAAAGTAAGGTTCAGGCTGAGGTGGTCTCAGATAGAGATGAGGAACTTGTTGGGAACTGGAGCAAAGGTGACTCTTGTTATGTTTTAGCAAAGAGGCTGGTGGCATTTTGTCCCTGCCCTAGAGATTTGTGGAACTTTGAACTTGAGAGAGATGATTTAGGGTATCTGGCAGAAGAAATTTCTAAGCAGCAAAGCATTCAAAAGGTAACCTAGGTGCTGTTAAAAGCATTCCATTTTAAAAGGGAAACATCATAAAAGTTCAGAAAATTTGCAGCCTGACGATGTGATAGAAAAGAAAAACCCATTTTCTGAGAAGAAATTGATGCCAGCTGCAGAAATTTGCATAACAAGCAAGAAGCCTAATGTTAATCCCCAAGACCATGGGGAAAATGTCTCCAGGCCATGCCAGAGACCTTCACAGCAGCCCCTCCCATCACAGGCCGGGAGGCCCAGGAAGAAAGGGGGTTTCATAGGCCAGGCCCAGTGTCCCCGTGCTGTGTGTAGCCTAGGGATTTGGTGCCCTGTGTCCCAGCTGCTCTAGCCGTGGCTGAAAGGGGCCAATGTAGAGCTTAGGCTGTGGTTTCAGAGGGTGGAAACCCCAAGCCTTGGCAGCTTCCACGTGGCGTTGAGTCTACGGGTGCACAAAGTCAAGAACTGAGGTTTGGGAACCTCCACCTAGCTTTCAGAAGGTGTATGTATAAACACCTGGATGCCCAGGCAAAAGTTTCCTGCAGGGATGGGGCCCCTGTGGAGAACTTCTGCTTGGGCAGTGCAGAAGGGAAATGTGGGGTCGGAGCCTCCACACAGAGTCCCTACTGGGGCACTGACTAGTAGAACTATGAGAAGAGGGCCACCATCCTCCAGACGCCAGAATGGTAGATCCACTGACAGCTTGCACTGTGCACCTGGAAAAGCTGCAGACACTCAATGCCAGCCCGTGAAAGCAGCCAGGAGGGAGGCTATACCTTGCAAGGCCACAGGGGTGGAGCTGCCCAAGACCATGGGAACCCACCTATTGCAATAGCACGACCTGGATGTGAGACATGGAGTCAAAGTATATCATTTTGGAGCTTTAAGATTTGACTGCCCTGCTGGATTTCAGACTTGCATGGGCCCTCTAACCCCTTTGTTTTGGCCAATTTCTCCCATTTGGAACGGCTGTATTTACCCAATACCTGTACCCCCATTGTATCTAGGAAATAACTAGCTTACTTATGATTTTATACAGGCTCATAGGTGGAAGAGACTTGCCTTGTCTCAGATGAGACTTTGGACTATAGACTTTTGGGTTAATGCTGAAAGACTTTAGGGGGCTATTGGGAAGGCATGGTTGGTTTTGAAATGTGAGGACATGAGATTTGGAGGGGCCGGGGTAGAATGATATGGTTTGGTCATGTCCCCACCCAAATCTCAACTTGAACTGTATCTCCCAGAATTCCCATGTGTTGTCGGAGGGACCCAGGGGGAGGTAATTGAATCATGGGGGCTGGTCTTTCCTGTGCTGTTCTCGTTATAGTGAATTAACTCTCATGAGATCTGATGGGTTTATCAGGGGTTTCTGTTTTTGCTTCTTCCTCATTTTTCTCTTGCCACTGCCATGTGAGAAGTGCTTTTTGCCTCCTACCATGATTCTTGGGCCTCCCCAACCATGCAGAACTCTAAGTCCAATTAAACCTCTTTTTGTTCCCAGTTTCGGGTATGTCTTTATCAGCAGTGTGAAAACAGACGAATACACTGACTTTAGATGAGTCAATGAAGGTGGGGACTCCATGATGGGATTACTGCCCTTATAAGAGGAAGAGACAGCAGAGCTCTCTCTGCCATGTGAGGACACAGGGAAACGGCGGCCATCTCTAAGCCAGAAGAGAGCCCTCACAAGAATCCAACCATGCTGGCACTCCAATCACAGAACTTTAGCCTCCAAAACTGAAAAATAAATTTCTACTGTTTAATCCACCCAATCTATGGTATTTTGTTATGGTAGCTCAAGCAGACTAAGACAAAAGGAGAAGTAAAATGCACATACTTTGGACTGTCTTTATAAGTACCATTTGGCTAAAGGAAAATGTTTCTCATAGGCAATTAATAAAAACCTATTTATTCTCATTGATGCCCAAGTACTAGAACAACAACAGCTGCTTTAGAATTGGCCATAGCCTCATGAATGCAGGCTATTCATTTTTAAAGCTTGCTTAAACATTAGAGATGAGGATACAGATATAGCATAGTTGTTATAAGCATGGGATCTGAAATTGGATAGACTTTCTGAACTCCTTCTTAGCTGTGTGATCTCTATCTGTAAAATGAAGAAAATACGGTTGCCTAACTGGGTTGTTAATGATGATTAAATGACAATTATCATACAATGCCCTTAACACTGTTCCTGGAACATAAAGTATGCTTAAGAAATTGAAAATAATATTGCTTAGGGATATTTCAAGTTAGTACAGACACATCCAGTGGCATTCCAAAAAAGGAAATCAATTTGCTTATGGCCAAGGTAAATTCAAGTAACTGGTTTAGACAAGGCTCACCCTTGGTCAATGGGAAGTATAGAAAATATATCTCTGGGCATTGAATTATTGTTTATCAGTGGCTTTCCCTGACACCTTCATGTTCCACAAGTTCTTCCTAGTTGAAAGCAGAGTCAAAGCAGCCATGTCCTCTAAATAAAGTGGCCACGTTAACAAGTATTTGATTCCATTTGGAGCTCTGGGGTATAAAAATGCACAGAAAATGGCTCCAGAACCTCAAAATGCACGAAAATTGTCATAGAGATTGATTTTATTACATTCAGTTTAAGAGACTGTGAAAGGAGTATTTTTTTTCTTAACATGGACCAGGCCAGAATATCAACACTGAATACCTAGACTCTAAATATTTAAAAATTGAGCTATTTTTCTAAACCTTCCGAAATGTGCAGTTTTCTTTTAAGTTAAAAGAAAAGGTGGAAAGTGCCAAATAATCTCAGATGGGCCATTAGTCAAGTCCTCAGGGACAATTTTAACTTATAATGATAAAACACCTGCAAACAGAAAATCACAAATTACAGAAAATGAAGCGTTTTGTACGCGCAGCTGTGATTTACATCTGCACCAATGTCTAAATATAAGAAACTAATGTATTTTCTTACTTTTTAAGGCTTCTAGTACTTTTAGGAAATTCATGCAGCAATTTCTTACGATATTCTATCAATAATTCATGTAATCGATCTTCTTTCCTTTCACTTTCTTCAATGGTTTTTGTGGTTAGTTCTAAGAGCTCGGTGTTGGTTTGGAAAAGGCGGCAGGCATAGCATGTGGATTTAGCTGTCTCCATCTTGTCCCCAGTGAGCACCCAGACTTTCAGGCCTGCTGCATGCAGAGCTTCAATGGTCTCTGCAGCTTGATCTTGTAGCCTGGGAACACAAAAGAAACTTTGTGATCTTCTAAAATTCCTGACAAAGATTCTACAGGAAGGCTTGTTAAAGAGAATATTTTTATAATTCGCAGCAATTCTAGAGTCCTGACATCTTATCACGGTTGACTTTCATATACATCCCCTACTCATTCTGAGTGCTGTCTCTGGCATAGTTTTACTTATTAAAGCAAATTTCAGACAATGAGGTTCTGAAGTTTGTGACACCTTGAGGTAACTGGTATCCAGTGGCAGAATTGAGTATCATCATTCTAAGCTAAAATGTTCTGAAACATTTGTACTCAATGTCACTTTAGCATATTTCATTTTATGTTCTATCTTACCATACCAATTAACATCACTTAACATCATTCAAAGTATAAAGGTCCAAACATTCTAATCAGACGATGAAGGAAATTAGTGAATCCCTATCCTTGAGGAACTTTAAGAACAGGAACATGGGTTTTCAAGATGGCTGACTAGGGACATCAGATGCCAGTTGTCCTCATAAAAAAGATCAAAGTTACTGGTGAATGGACATTTTCTGAACTGAAAACTGCAGGAAGAGAGCCAGGACCTATTGGAGAGCCCACAAGAGAAAGCTGGGATACAGAAAAGGAAAGTAGCGAGACTCTGGCAGAGACTGTCCCCCGAGGAACTCAAAGCCCCATGTAAAGGGTAGGTGGAAATGCTTCTCTGCTTCCTCACCCTGTGACAATGTCCTGACCATCAAACTGCTGGGGAACCCTTCCCTCCTTACCTAGGGCAACGCCATCAGTGGCTATATAGGAGCTTCCCAGGGACAGAGATCCAGGTGGCCAGCTCATGCAGGCATGTCAGTACTCCCCTCAGACCCAAACTTAGAGGGCAGGAACCATTCTGTTTGTGCTGCTGTGGTGGGCCAATACCATACCTAGGGGAATCTCTGCCCTTGAGTTATCATACCATCAGATCCCCTGCAAATATACTCCAATCTGCTCTGACTTTGGCAAGCTCAGGGGGATCAGTGAGTCCCCAGGGAGCTATGGGATCCCTGGAGATCTATCCCTCAGCATGGAGTGTCCCTAAGGGGGAGGTAAGCACAGCCCGCTAAGGGCCCTCCTGGGACAAAGGAAATGTGGGCACAGTGACAATCACTAAAGGAGGTAGCACTGAGGGCCAGGAACAGTCATGGAGACATTTCCCACTGTGCCCACTCCTGTACACTGTTGTTGATGCGGCCAGCAGCAGTTCTTCCCAGTGGAGGGTAGCGCATATGTACCTGGAGAAACTTTTCACCTTTTTCACAGTGGTTCTACCCCTGCTGAAAATGAGCTCGTGCCAATTGGGCTTTCACAAAGGGTGGGACCCAACTCCAACTCCCTACACAGAGCAGCAGCATCCCAGCAACAGACAGGTAAGCTGCAGAGTTGCTGCTCTGAACTTGGGGTAAAGTCTTGGCCAAAGCCCATTTTGGTTGCAACCATCAGAGAGATGTATCCACGATCTGCAGCCACACTGTGACCAGGAACCAAAGGATACAGTCTATACGAACTGAAGATTGTGAGCACGACAGGGGCATAATGGAGAAGTGGATCATGTCCCTATCTGCACAGGATGAGGAGCTGGTGCACCCTTCCTCGTTCCTTCCCCCAAGACCTCGGCATACCCCAACCCGATCTCCAACCCCTGCCACCATCCTTCCCTCAGGATAGGCGCTTCCACTCATCATCAGCCTCCCAGAGGAAGAACTGACTCTTACTCTTAAGCTCCACCTACCGGACTGAAGCCTGAACTGCACCCCCAAATAAGTAACTTGCTGCCAGAAGGGTTTAGTGCTAAGCTTTCTGACACCTCCACACCCTTAGCCCTGAGGGAGGCAGTGTGTCGGCCCTTGCATCCAATACATCACTACGACAGCATCTGAGAAAGCCATTGCACTGAAGCTATCCACAACCCAGGAAACCATATAGAGCCTTGCCCTGCCGAAAGCACCCAGAAACAAAGCCAAACAATCATATACAACATATACCACAGTCATATCCTCAAGGGAAAAAAGAACTAAAAAATAAAAAATGTCTTATCCAAACTACAGCAAATTCAAAAATAAGAAGCAACAGATCCCTCAGATGAGAAGGAATCAGTGTAAGAACTCTAGCAGTACAAAAAGCTGGGCAGTGTCTTGACACATCCAAAGGATTGTACTACCTCTGTAATAATACAGGTTAACCAGAATGAAAAGTCTGAAATGACAGATAAAGGAATTCAAAATATGGCTTGCAAGGCAACTCAACTAGATCTAAGAGAAAGTTGAGGCCCAACACAAAGAAACCAGAAAAATGATTCAGGATATGAAAGATAAGGATAGCTATAATAAAACAAATCAATTAGAACGCCTGGAATTGAAAAACTCACTAAAGCAATTTCAAAATACAGCTGGAAGCCTTAACAATAGACTAGACCAAGCAGAAGAAAGAATTGCAGAGCTTGAAGAGCAGTCTTTTGAATTAACCCAGTCATATTAAAAAAAAAAAAATTTAAACGTGAGTAAAGTCTTTGAGAAATATGGGATTATGTAAAGCAACAAAATCTATAACTTCTTGGCATTTCTGAGAGAGAAGAAGAAAAAAAGGCAACATGGAAAATATATTTGGGGAATAATTCAGGAAAATTTCTTGAACCTTGCTAGAGGTCAACATCCAGATACAAGAAATTCAGAGAACAACTGTTATATGCTACACAAGATGACCATCACCAAGGCATATAGTCATCAGACAACCCAAGGTAAACAACAACAACAAAAAAAATCTTAAAGGCAACTAGATAAAAAGGACAAATTACCTATAAATGAAATCCCATCAGACTAATAGTGAATTTTTCAGCAGAAATCTTAGAAGCCAGAAGATTGGGGATGTATTTTTGGCTTTTTTTTTTTTTTTTTTTTTTTTAAAGAGACAAAAATCTCAATCTGTCACCTAAAGTGTAGCAGTGGTGCAGTCATGGCTCACTGTAACTTCTGGGCTCAAGTAATCCTCCCACCTCAGCCTCCCAAGCAGTTGGGACTACAAGCATGTGTCACCATGCCTAGTTATCTAAAAAAAAATTTTGTAGAGATGGGGTCTCGCTATGCTGCCCAGGCTGGCTGTGAGCTCCCAGGCTCAAGTGTTCCTCCCACCTCAACCTCTCAAAGCACTGGATTACAGGTATAAGCCACCATACCTGGCCTTTAGCCTTCTTAAAGAAAAACAACTGCAGCCAAGAATTCTATATCCTGCTAAACTAAGCTTCCTAACTGAAGGAAAAACAAAGTTTTTCGCAGACAAGCAAATGCTATGGGAATCTGTCACCACCAAACCTATCCTATAAGAAATGCTTGAAGGAGCTCTAAACACGGAAAACAAACGGATGATATTTGCTACTATAAAGGTATATGTCAGTAGAAAGTTAACAGATCCTATAAAGCAATTATATACTTGAGACTATCAAAACAACTAGCTAACAACACTAAGACAGGAACAAACCTCACATATCAATATTAACCTTGAATGTAAATGGCCTAAATGCTCTACTTAAAAGACACAGATTGGCACAATGAGTACAAAAATACCATCTGTTAGGCCGGGCGTGGTGGCTCACACCTGTAATTCCAGCACTTAAGGAAGCTGAGGCAGGAGGATCACCTGAGGTCATGAGTTCGAGACCAGCCTGGCCAACATGGTGAAACCCCTTCTCTACTAAAACTACAAAAATTAGCCAGGTGTGGTGGCAGGCACCCGTAGTCCCAGCTACTCAGGAGGCTGAGGTACGAGAATGGTTTGAACCCAGGAGGCGAAAGTTGCAGTGAGCCGTGATCGCGCCGCTACACTCTATCCTGGCTGCACTATAGCCTGGGCGACAGAGCAAGACTCCATCTCAAAAACTTCAACAAACCCATCTCAGGCGTGATGACAGCATAATGATGGCCACAAGCTAAAACTAAAGGGATGGAGAAAGATCTATCATGCAAATGGAAAACAAAAAGGAGTAGGGTTTGATCTTCCTGTATCAGATAAAACAGGCTTTAAATCAACAACAGTAAATAAAAAGACAAGGTGGGAATTACATAATGAAAAGGAATTCAATTCAACAAGATTCAACTAGCCTAAATATATATAAACCCAACATCAGAGTGTCCAGATTGATAAAACAATCATCCCTAGACCTAAGGAAAGAGACAGAGAGTCATACAATAATATTGGGGGATTTTAAGACCCCAATGATAGCACAAGACAGATTATCGAGGCAGAAAACTAACAAAGAAATTCTGGACTTAAATTGGACTCTTGACCAAATGGGCCTAATAGACATTTACAAAACACTCTACTCACCAAGTGCAGAACATACATTTTTCTCATCTGTGCATGAACATTCTCTAAAATTGATCACATGCTTGGTCATAAAGCAAGTCTCCTGAAATTCAAAACTCAAAATAATATCAAGCATCTTCTCTGAACAGAGTGAAATAAAATTAGAAATCAATACCAAGGGGAACTCTCAAGACCACATGAGTACATATAAACTGAACAACTTGCTCCTGAATAACTTTTGAGTAAACAATGAAATTAAGGCAGAAACCAAAAAAACAATTTTGAAACAAAAGAAAATAGAGACAGAACATACCAAAAACTATGGGTTATGTCAAAAGCAGTGTTAAGAGCAAAGTTTATAGCACTAATTGCCTACATCAAAAAGGCAGAAAAATCTCAAATGAACAACCTAATGTCACAGCTAAAAGAACTAGAAAAACAAGAACAAACCAGACCCAAAGCTAGCAGAGGAGTAACAAAGATCGTAGCAGAACTAGCATAAATTGAGACCAAAAAAAGCATACAAAGTATCAATGAAACAAAAATGTGAAACAAATAGACCAGTAGCTAAATTAACCAAGAAAAAGAGAGGATGCAAATGAGCACGATCAGAAATGACAAAGGTGACATCACAACTGATACCACAGAAATACAAAAGATTCTCAGACTATTATGAACATATCTACGAGCACAAACTGGAAAATACAGATGAAATGGATAAATTCCTGGAAACATACAACCTACCAAAATTGAACTAGGAGGAAAAAGAAACCCTATATAAGCTATGAAATTGAATCAGTAATAACAAATCTACTAATCAAAAAAACCCCCAGGACTATAGAGATTAACAGCAGAATTCTATCAGATGTATATAAAGAAGAGTTGGTACCAATCTTACTAAAACTACTCCAAGAAAAATCAACGAGGAGGAATTCCTCCATAATTTATTCTACAAAACTAGTATCATCCTAATATCAAAATTTGGCAAGGATGCAATAAAAACAGAAAACTATAGGCCATTACTCATGATGAACACATAGATGTAAAAATCCTCAACAAAATACTAGCAAACTGAAACCAGCAGCACATCAGAAAGATAACTCATCAAGATCAAACGGGTTTTATTCCTGGGATGCAAGGATGGCTTAACATATGCAAATCAATAAATGTAATTCGCCACATACATAGAATTAAAACAAAAATTATATGATCATCTCAATAGATGCAGAAAACATATTTAATGAAATTTGACATACCTTGATGATAAAAAAAAAAAACCCTGAGAACAAACTAGGCATTGAAGAAACATACCTCAAAATAATAAGAACCCTACACGCAAACCCACAGCCAACACCATACTCAATGTACAAAAGTTGAATGCATTTTCCCTAAAAACTGGAACACGACAGGGATATCCACTCTTACTACTCCTATTTAACATAGTACTTGAAGTCCTAGCCAGAGCAATTAGGCAAGATTGCTGGAATACTATGCAGCCATAAGAAGAGTGAAATCATGTCCTTTGCAGCAACATGCATACAGATGGAGGCCACTATCCTAAGTGAAATAACTCAGAGGCAGAAAATCAAATACCACATGTTCTCATTTATAAGTGGGAGCTAATCAATCAGTACACATGGACATAAAGATGGAAATAACAGACAATGGTGACTCTAAAAGGGGGAAGACGGGAGAGGAGCGAGGGTTGAAAAACTACCCATTGAGTATTATGTTAGTATCTTAGGTGATGGGATCAAAGGAAGCCCAAACCCCAGCATTACACAATATAATCACATAACAAACCTGCACATGTACTACCTGAATGTATAACCCTGACCCACCCTCCAAAAAAAGAGGAACGCCAATCATCCTGAATGAGAATTTAATTATAATTCTTAAAGGCAAGGAGAGAAAAATGATACTTTCCTCCGGGTTTCTCTTGGCCACAGAATAACAATGAAATCAGACTAAATGAATTTCATTAGAATTTCAATACCTTTTAATGTGACTAAATATATGTTTGTAACTTTTTAAGTCTCATAATTTTCATATGTAATATTTAGAAAATTCCAAAAATATTAAGAATCTAAAACTTATTATTTCAAGCAGATCAATGGCAGTGTCCTGCAATCAAGTCTGAAAACGGTCAGCCTGTAAGTTAAAAGCATATTATTTTAAAGTATGCAGTCCAGGCACGGCGGCTCATGCCTGTAATCCCAACACTTTCGGAGGACAAGGCAGAAGATCATTTGAGGCCAGGAGTTCAAGACCAGCCTGGCCAACATGGCGAAACCCCGTCTCTACTAAAAATACGTAAATTAGCTGGGTGTGGTGGCATATGCCTGTAATTCCAGCTAGCAACTCCAGTGGCTGAGGCACAAGAGTCACTTGAACCCAGAAGGCAGAGGTTGCAGTGAGCCGAGATTGTGCCACTGCACTCCAGCCTGGGTGACAAAGCAAGACTCTGTCTCAAAAAATAAATAAATAAAAATAAATAAAAATAAAAATAAAATTAAAAAGTATGCAAAAACATACTCTGGTCTGTTAAACCAGGTTAGATTAAGCTCTCATGTTGTTCACTCTACCTTAAATTTCCTTTCTGCTCATCTGTCTCTCAAAATCTTACCCCTTCATCTAGGCACCAGCACAAACAATGGCTACAGTACCCTTCCCTACACGTGTCAAGACTATTTGATAATATGTGCATAAATATATGGATAGCTTAGTAAATATTCAAAAGACCTTAGTGAAAATTGATTCATTCTTCTAGGTTACATGAATTTACCTTAAAAATCATTCCTACTGGCCAGGCGCAGTGGCTCACACCTGTAATCCCAGCACTTTGGGAGGCCGAGGCGGGCAGATCACGAAGTTAGGAGATCGAAGCCATCCTGGCTAACATGGTGAAACCCCATCTCTACTAAAAATACAAAAAATTAGCCAGGCGTGGTGGTGGGTGCCTGTAGTCCCAGCTACCCAGGAGGCTGAGGCAGGAGAATGGTGTGAACCCAGGAGGTGGAGCTTGCAGTGAGCCGAGACTGTGCCACTGCACTCCACCCTGGGCAACAGAGCAAGACTCTGTCTCAAAAAAAAAAAAAAAAAAAATTAAAAGCTTAAAAAAATTTTTAAAAATTAAAAATCATTCCTACTAACAGCTCAAAATCTGGTGTAATTTTTCATACTTACTACAATAAATAAATCTTTAAGCCCACTTAAACAATAAAACTAAACCAAAGATTTCAAACTTCAAGATTAAATTACTAATCTGGGGCAGATCACACCCAAAACACTGGTCATTAAAATAGTAAGAGTATCATTTTCTAGTTACTTGTCTTCAACTGCAGTGGCTCCAATTAAATTCATGTTTGTCTCAATATCATCGAAAACTTTTTCCATTTTTTCTTCTCTGTCTTGTAAGGCCATTTTTGCCTCTATGAGCTGTCTGTTAATTCTTTCATAATCATCTGGAGCAATTTCTTTGAAGGCTACACAGAGTGTCCGATACCCATCCTAGGAGTAAAGTAGGAGATCCGTAGTTATTCTAATAATAGTTGGAAAAAAACCAAAAACAAAAAACCACACTCTGTAAATACTCTTGCTTTAGCCATATGTACAAAAGAGAAATTCTGACACCTATTTAGTTTGAAAAAATGAACAAACCACACCTGAAAAGGCAACATTGAATTAGGTTCAGAAAAAGGAAGTAACAGTTCTTTTAACAAAGGTCATTGAAAAGTCTTTAAGGCTGCAAATTCTGATCAGCAACTTGCTCCAGGATGTTTTATATTAAGATAAAAAAAAGTAATATCAAATCCCCAAATACAAAACATAGACCACAAAAATAAGCTGAAATGTATTTAAACTGTCATTTAAACAGAAATCCAATAAACATAGTCATCTTCAGCATTTCTCTGCTTACTTATTGGTGGGGGAAGGAGTATAGGCTCACCATTGCATTACGTTCCACATGGACTTTAGTTAACTCAATTTCATGATTTTGCACTCTGGGAAAAACTGCCGAGTCTGCTCCTTTACAAAAGAGAAGTATGTCTCCTAAAATAAAGAACCATAGTACTTGACTTAGAATTTTAAGGCTGGTATTGTGGTTTTAATAAGAGTAACTTTTAAAGCGGCCTCTCTCACCCAAGTGTTATATATTCTGAGCATGCCTCGCAATACTCACCTAAATGGAATGAGAAATCTTGGCCTTTAGTCTGTCAGAAAGGCATGCACCACCTCTTCAGGTCATTATGAACACAATTAATAAGCCAGAGTTTACAATAGGCACCTCTGTTAAAATATACTTCCTCCCACCAATTCACGGAGGGCTGGGCTTGTGTCAAGGAGCTGCATCTGAATTTCTTCTGAAAATGTATGCCAGATGCAGTGGCTCATACCTGTATTCCCAGCACTGTGGGAGGCCGAAGTGGGAGGATCACTTAAGCTCAGGTGTTCAAGACCAGCCTGGGCAACATAGGAAGACCCTGACTCTACTAAAAGTTAAAAAATTAGCCGGGCATGGTAGTACATGCCTATAGTCCCAACTACTCTGGATGCTGAGGTGGAAGGATTGCTTGAGCACAGGATGTCGAGGCTGCAGTGAGCTATAATCTTGCCACTCCAGCCTAGATGACAGAGTAATACCATGTCTTTAAAAAAAATAAATGCAGTGAAGTCATGGTCTAGAGTATACATACATATGGCATCTACAGATGTCAAGAAGAAAGCTCAAGCTCAAATAAGCTGAAATAATTTTCAATAAACTATATTAACCAGCTTTTAAAACACTGGCTTCATAGTTTTTACTGATGAGAATAGCTCTCTAGAATGCTGGTATAAGTGCAGCTTTAGATCACTTCACACACCCAGGAAATATTCACAGTTGTGCACAAGACAGACACTTTATCCTTATAAGGGAAACAATTGAGGTCAACAAATTAAAAAGTTTAGCTCTGAAGTCAATGACCTTTGTAGACCAGTTCCACAGACATTTCACCATTTGCTGTAGAACACGTGGACATGCACACATAATAGCAAGTATTTGAAATGTTGTGGGTTTTTTAAATTTCATTTATTCTTACACATCCAAAGTATTTTAAAATTCACAAGACAAACTCCATGGTCACTTATTAAGACGAATTTCATGACTATGCAATCATACCACAAAGTATGAATAAAGTGGGATATGTTCCCCCAAGGATCTGCCTGTATCCTCCCATTCTCACATTAAGGAATTTAGAAAATTTAATAGTAAAAAGTAAATTAATGGGAAATAAATCAAGAACTTTTAGAAAACAAACCACCTGGGCATACCACACACACACACACACACACACACACACACACACATATCTGAGAGCCTTTGAATAAAGCAGGAGTGCTCGCCCATGGGTCTTGCAGAATCTGAGCAGACGGCAAACCACCATGGTGCCTCCAAAGACATGAGGGAGCCCAGGATTATGGTACCAGTTCCCCCGCAAAGGGCAAGCTTTACTCTGTTCAACAAAGAACCTGAGCTCTGTAGTGAAACTGCAATGCCATTTCCCAGAAACCAGGCCCTCAGTCCTCTCTACCTCACCTGTTTCCAGGGAGTGTCAAGCAGTAGGGGAACCAGGAAGGTCAGTGAGGGATAAGAAGCAACTCCCATACTCAAGGATTCTGCTACTAGTAATCCCAAACCATAACTACGTTGGGTGGCTGCATGTAAACATTACTGGTAGACTGGTCAGTACCCCGATCCATATAAAAGTCATCCTTTCAGTTCCTGTTCGAACACCCAGGGCAGAGGGATATGGTTCTGCTACCAAGAAAAGGCACATCCTGTCATAACAAGGGTTCTATCACTAACAATTTGGTAAATAGAACATCTGTGCTTAAAAAAATACATGAAGGCATATGCAAAAGCTACTGCTTTGCATGACTTTCACTAATCCTACAATACTACATGAAATGATTCTCTTTCCTGAAAGAGTGAATCAACCAATAAGCCTACAAATCAACAAAGAGAAAAATTCAAGCTTTTCAGATATGTACCTTCTTGAGTCTTCACAATTACACTCATACGTCGCCGGACGGCATCAAAGTTTAAGGTGTGAAGAAGTTCATATCTTTAAGAGAAGAGAAAGGAGAAAAGTAAAAAACCTAGAATATACTGAGAAAAATAAAGCACAACAGAAATATGTTAAGATATTTAAACATCTTAACAGAGAAGATAGCTATTCTCTTTGCATGAGGGTCACTAGTTGTGTGCACAACTGGTACTTTCCTTTGTCTTAGAATTTCTCTGAACATAGAACATGCTGTCAGAGGATACCAGTGTTAGTTAAGGGGTATTTATAGCCCCTCACTATATTACTTAAAATGGTAAGAATGACCACATAGAAATGGAGGATAAAGAGCTGTCCCACCAAGCCATATTTGGAGGGGTCTAGAAACAGTCCCACTCTGCCAATTTTTTTGGCAGCATTTATGCATGGAGTGTCAGACACAGTGCTAGGTGCTGGGGAATAGAGGTGAATCTGCCTGAGTCCCTTCCCTTATGCAGGTCACCATATGAAAAGACACTGGGGCATCAGAGTACTTGCCCTGAGGCTCACACCTGAACATTCCGAACAAAACAAGGCTTCTGGTTTACAGCAAAGCTGTCTTTATTGGCTCGGCTTGCAATCCCAGAGTGATTGCTTGGACACCAGATAGCAGGTTTCACATATATTCACTGATTTTTCTTGTAGCATGTGTTAGAAACCTGAAATGGCATCTAAATTTGAGAAACATTCCAGGCAGACTCTCATTCTGGCTACTGGACCCAGATGTGAACCAGATTGGAATTTCTACCTCAAACTACAGTTTCTGCCATTCTGTGTAAAATGGCTTCTACCCCAACTATATTTACATAAAACTCCGAACTGGGAGAGAAAAGTCTTGTATTTTCAGTGGCATCATTTCCTCTGCTGCCCTGCCTGAATCCGTTTAAATTTGACTACGGGGTTAAGAAATGACGAACATCAAACACAGAGCTACTTACTCTTCTATTTCTTTTCTTTGGTTCTCTACTCTCATGTGTCCATTTCGATTTCCTAAAAATGTGAACCCGTACCTATCAAAAACAATAAAAAAGACCACGTGTATCTCTAAAGAATGATTAATTTAATTTTATTTTTTTGAGACAGAGTCGCGCTCTGTCGCCCAGGCTGGAGTGCAGTGGCGGGATCTCGGCTCACTGAAACCTCCACCTCCCAGTTTCAAGCGATTCTCCCGCCTCAACCTCCTGAGTAGCTGAGATTACAGGCGTGTGCCACCACACCCGGCTGATTTTTATATTTTTAGTAGAGACAGAGTTTCACCATGTTGGCCAGGCTGGTCTCAAACTCCTGACCTCAGGTGATCCACCCGCCTTGGCCTCCCAAAGTGCTGGGATTACAGGTGTGAGCCACCGCACCTGGTCTAGAATGATTACTTTTCAATGGGACAATTCATGCTTGTTTATGCTTTTCTTCTCTTTCATATGATCTCAATATATAACCGTACTTTCTTTTTCTGGATAAGCTGGTAACAGAGAAAGTCAATGCCCAGCCACAACTATTGTAACCAAGGGAAAGACAATTTGGGTTTCTGATTCTACAGCTAACACACTGGGTGACCTTTTGGCCACTTAATTATCTTGAAACTCATGGGTAAAACTAGACTTTCAGTTCTCAAATGATGTCAAAATTGCTGGGAGCACCTCAGAAATAACATGTGTTGTACAAAAAGTGGCCACTGTTATGTTATTTGCAAAACATAGTATGAACATTCAGACTTCTGGCTGGCATGCATAAATAGTAAGGCAAGTAATACCTACATGTAACTATTTTCTTTTTGGTCTTAACTGGTTAGGTGTGGGAATTTTCCACAAATTTTTGGCTAAAGCAGTTATGTTTTTTATTAAATAACAGGAGACGTATGTGCTAAGGTCATTGAAGAAAACGGAAAAAAACAAGTAACTTCTGTCCTCCTGTGGTTTCACTTTCTTAGGAGAAGTTAAGAACGTATACTTTACTTTTTAGCTCCTTTCACCAAAGCTATTTCATCTGGTGAAGAGGAGATATAGGTTAATTCAGCTGATTCTGTAGCTCCATCAACAGCATCATTTGTTTTGATTTCTACAGTATGACATAAACACAAGGCACGTAGAAACAGCTCTTCTCGATTCTGTGGAACAGTAACAAAATAATGATTGTTATTTTTAATTTGATCACTCGGTAACTAGGCAGTGAACAGAGGAACTATATTAATGTGAGAGAATGTTATAACTTCTAACAAACTTAGTAGCAGATATGTATAAATTCCTAACACTCAAATCAGCTATATATTCTCCTAGTACTTAATAAGAGTTCCTGGTTCTCAGCTAGCATACCCTATAGGCTGTGTTAACTCATTGAGGTTATTGTAGTGCCACCTAAGCCAAAGCAATGACTTCTTCATGGCCTAAAAGACTTCATTCAGTAACTAATTCACAATCTAGCAATAGCTCAAGTGTAGGGAGACTCTGGTTAATTTAATGCCTAGACACTCCTGAGACTTTAATCATTTGAACAGACATCATTCTTGGGGGAGCTTACACTTTAAAAGACAAAGCACAAAAAATTATGATCAGACAAGCAAGCTTTTACCCAAATGTCATTTCCCACAATTCTCTTTACTTGTAAATTCTACTCATTTACACATTTCAGAAGTATCAGTAAAACAAGAAAGGTGAAGCCAACAATAGTTATTCCAAAGTCACCGGGCACAGTGGCTCATGCCTGTAATCCCAGCACTTTCAGGGGTGGGGGGTGATTACCTGAGGTCAGGAGTTTGAGACCAGCCTGACCAACATGGTGAACCTCCGTCTCTACTAAAAATACAAAAAAATTAGCCAGATATGGTGATGGACGCATGTAATCCCAGCTACTCGGGAGGCTGAGGCAGGAGAATCGCTTGAATCTGGGAAGTGGAGGTTGCAGTGAGCTGAGATCACGCCACTGCACTCCAGCCTGTGCAACAGAGTGAAACTCCATCTCAAAAAACAAACAAACAAAAGTCTATGTCATGTGCCCACCTAAAAATAATTTTCTACTATGGAACGTTAACATGCATTCACAGATTGATTTCTTATATAAAACAATAACGCAAATGCACCTTATCTGCTTTATCAAAATATGTTAAAGGTCCATCAGTTTGAGATAATCCATCAACCTCTTGAGTTACACCTTTATATTTATGCCCATCTATGCAGCATTCAATGAATTCCATGCTGTTTTCAGTGAGTGTTCCAGTCTTATCTGTAAATACATAATCCACCTAAAACAAGGACACAAACATACACACACTGTTAGTTTCTTCAGTGTGATTAATTTTTAGTCTGCTGTAACGCAAAGCTATTTTCATATCCATAGGAAATCACCTCTTCTAAGACTTATGTCAAATGTCAGGGAATTACAGAGATAATATTACCAAACAAATGAGGAATAAATTAGTATTTTTAAAGACACTAAAATGGTATCACATGTCTAAGGTAGATCTACTCAAATATAAAAGATGAATAGAAAAAAATGTGACTATTGACCAGGCATGGTGGCTCACGGCTGTAATCCCAGCACTTTGGGAGGCTGAGGCAGGAGGATTGCTCGAGCTCAGGAGTTCAAGACCAGCCTGGCCAACATGGTGAAACTCCGTCTCTACTAAAAATACAAAAATTAGCTGGGTGTAGTGGCACACACCTATAATCCCAGCTACTTGGGAGGCTGACGAGACTTGAATCCAGGACAAAGGTTGCAGTGAGCTGAGATCATACCACTACATTCCAACCTGGGCGATAGAGTGAGACTCTGTCTCGGGGAAAAAAAAAAAAAAAGTGACTATTTTATCAAACTAAGAGCCCTTCTCATGTAAGTTAACCTATTTTTTTTTTTTTAAAGACAGGGTCTCACTCTGTCACCCAAGCCAGAATGCAGTAGCCATTATAGCTCACTGTAAGCTCAAACTTCTGGGCTCAAGCAATCCTCCCGCCCCAGCCTCCCAAGTAGCTGGGACCACAGGCACTCACCACCACACCAGGCTAATTATCTTGTAATTTTTGTAGAGACAGCATCTCACTATGTTGCCCAGGCTGATCTCGTACTCCTGGGATCAAGCCTTGGCCTCCCATAGTGTTGGGATTATAGGCATGAGCCACCATGCCCAGCCAGTTAACCTGTTTGATGTAAAAAAAGTTACATAAGTCAGTTTTTCAAGTGGGAAGTAAGACTATACTGACCACTTATTTCTCTCTCTCTCTCTCTCTCTCTCTCTCTCTCTCTCACACACACACACACACACACACACACACACACAAACACACACTCTTATACTTTGTGGGATAGTATGTACATTACCCATTAAAAATATTTACTAATAAATTAAATGGGATATAACAAAATAAAATGGAAACTGATGAAGGTTTTTTCCCCTTTTACAAATAAAATTTTCTATAAAAATACTGAATTAAAATAAAATGCACCACATTATACAATATACACAAGAATTAATAATAACATTAACAGTTACCTAATTAGAAGATACAGTATACGTCAATAGTGATCTAAACCATAACTTAAATTTCTTTCTTTATACTATACATATTTTGAAAATACTCAAGTTCCCAAATTTAGAAAGAAACTAGATAGGCTGAAGTATAACACAAGTATATTTTCATAAATAATGGAAAACATAAGCCAAGAAATAAATTTGCCACTAAGATAAATCATTTAGAGCATTTCTATTTTATCTCAGTTTTTTTTCTCTATTTTTAACATCTGGTTTTTGGAAACCCACAATTTTATCCTCGTTTTGGCAATTTATGCTTAAATAGTTAAAATTATGGGCTGACAGGAACAAGCCTAAGCACAAGATTAAGGTTTTTATTATGTAAGGGAAAAAGAGATGAACTACAGCAGTAGTTGCTTTCTAATTATTTTTCAAAGCTTTTCACGGTAGCAGCACTGGCACAAATAGAGCATTCCAATCTTTTTTTTTTTTTTTCCCTGTTAAGCCAGCCAAGTTTGAACTCTCTCTTTAAATTAATCCAAGTGGTATTACTTGTGTATCATTTAGATTCTTCTAGTTTAAATGAAATTCTTTGGGGCTTTCTTCTGATCAAAATTATTAACCTTCATTTTCTCCTAAAGGGTGTCCTGGGTTATTTTACCTCCTGCACTTGGATGAGCATTAGGATCTCTTTTGTTAGTGTCGAAGATGGTAGCTTTAAAATATAAAGTACAATTTATTCACCTATATGAAACAGTTTGGGCAGTATGAATCTGGATACTTTGAATCTCACAGGTATATGCCTACAAATTATACTCAAATGCAGTAATTATCAAACTGTAGAATGCATCACATGTACTTGGAGGTCTTGTTAAAACTCAGATCACTGCTCTATCACCAGAGTTTCTGAATCAGTCGGTCAGAGGTGGGACCAGATAATTTACACTTCTAAGTTCTCAGGTAGTGTTGATGCTGCTGGTCCCAGGATCATATTTACAGAACCACCACCCTAATATATGATCTATACTCAGAAAAAGAAGAGAAGCAGATCGACTGTAATTAATTTAACTCTTCTCATATTTTACGGAGAGAAAGGAATGAAGGGGGAGGCTGCTGCTTTCCTCTGACTCTCAAGCAGCCTCTCTTCTTCTTCAAGCTTGCCAAAAAGACTCCTCTATATCAGTAAGCTCAAAGCCATCATTTGTGTGATATTGTAAAATATATTTGATAAATATATATTTGATCTTCCTTCCTGTTTCCTGACAGAAAGCTCCTAAAGCCTTAGCATCTCCAGAGTGATGAGTGCTTTTGTATGCTAATGAAATGACAAATGGTTCAGGGCCCCTACATAGCTTCAGGATGAGTGCAGTCACTGAAAAGACCAAGGCATGATTACAGGGTTGGGATTTTCGGCCCCACATCTGACCTGGGTAAGGAGGAAAGAGGGGCTGAAGGTTAAACTTAACACCAATGGCCAATGATTTAATCAATCATCCCCACATAATGAAGCTTCCATAAACTCCCCAAAAAACTGGGTTCAAAGAGCTTCCGGATAGCTGAACACATGAAATTTCTTGAAGGATGCCTGGAAAGGTCATGGAAGCTCCACGCCCCTTCCCCCATACTTCACCCATCTCTTCATCTGTATCCTTTGTCATATCCTTTTATAATGAACCAGTAAACACAACTGTTTCCCTGAGTTTTATGACCTGCTTTAGTAAACGAATCAAATCCAAGGAGGGGGTCTAGTAAACTACTGGACCCCATTTTATAGCTGCTCAATCAGAAGCATAAGTTACAACCTGAACTAGCAACTGGCATCTGCAGTGGGGGGCAGTCTTATGGGACTGAGCCCTCAACCTGTGAGATCTGACACAATATACTATCTCTAGGTAGGCAGTATCAAAAGTGAATTGGAAGATACCCAGCTGGTGTTTGCTGGAGAACTGCTTGCTTGGTGTATCAGGAAAAAAACTTCACATATCTTGTATCAAAAGTGTTGAGTGGCTATGTGAGAATAATGAAAGAAAAACAGGGTCTTACGGATAACTAACATGTGGGGGTTCCTGGAGGGTGGTGCGCCCAGGGAAGGTATGGAAGCTCAACACCCCTTCCCTTATATCTCGTCCCACATGTCTCTTCATCTGTGTCCTTTACAATATCCTTTATATGAAACTGGTGAACATAAGTAAGTGTTTTCCTGACTTCTGTCTGCTGCTCTAGCAAGTTAATCAAACCCAAAGAGGGGGTTGTGGGTAGCCCAACTTGAAGCTGGTCGATCAAAAGTTCCGGAGGCCCAGACTTGTGACTGGTGTCTAGGAGGCATGGGGCAATCTTGGGGACTGGGCCCTCACCCTGTGGGATCTGATGTTATCTCCAGGTAGACAGAATTGAACTAGAGGACACCCAGTTGGCGTCCACTGTTTGTTGGTGAGAAAAACTGCTCCCTCCCACATTTGGACACAGAAGTCTCTGTGTTGCTTGGTGTGAGAGCACAGTAAAAACACATTTTGGGAGTTTTCCCTGAAACACATATTAATCCCATCATACAGAAACAATCATGTTAATATTTTGAGTGGTAAATGTGTATTTACCACTTGAACAAAAATGTAATCTCATTATGTTTGCTATATAATCTATTTTTCTCACATACATATAAATATATATGTATTTCCATGTCAAGAATATAGATTTACAGAATAACCTTTATGGATTAATTAGTATTTCATTGAATAAACTATAATTTCTAAAAAAAGAAAAAAGACTTTTTTTTCCCTATCTCTTAGTGAGACAACTGCTGTACGTAGAAAAGGCTCTGAAGTATATGTTGAACATGTGAAATCATCTATTTTGTAGATCAAAAATTACCATACGGTTCAACTCAATGGAACACTCGGACTCCATCTTGGCACCACCACCTACTAACTCTGTGACCTTAGGAAAATCTCTTTATCTCTATGAACTTCAAATATTAACCTTAACGATACCTGCTGCACAAGAATGAAAAGATTAAAAAATAAAGCTCAAAAATAATTATCTATAACCTAAAAGGTGCTATATACATGGTGACTGTCACTGATGCTCACTTGACCAAAATCAAAGAGCACCAGACTCTGCACTGCCCCACATTTTTTCTGATTATGATCACATTGCTATAGTCAGGTCTGATGTGTGTGTCTCCTCCATGATATTTTTAAAAATTTGAGGGTTTCTTTTTAACTTCATAACAGTAGCTAGCACACACACACATCCCAGACAGTAAAAGGTGAATAACAGCTACTGGCTTGAATTATTGGAATCAGAATATATACTTATACTATAAAGTGCCACCATTAGGCAGAGCTGCAAGATGGGAAGGCGACATAAAGAGTAGCCCCACAGGTTTTTCAATATGGATTACAATCATTTGGTTGTCTAAAAGATTGATGTCTAATCATCAAAGACTGCATTATTTTCCAACTGAGCTGAGCAGTCCACTTCCTTTTGTTTCTCATGTCAAGCACTGTTCTAAACATATCTTTCTATTTTTAATCCCAGTGTGGGTCACATTAAACGAGGTTAAGCAAATGCTTGCAATGGTATGAATAGGAATTAAATGGCATTGCCTTTAATAACATAAAAAGTTACATAGATCTTAAATTTGACTCAACAAAGAGAAAACAGGTTACACTTAATTTTGTGTGTACTGGTTTATTGAATACTAAATGGCCTAAGAAACCATTTCAAGACTTCTTTGCACTTTCATTTAGGTCATTTCTATACATGCAAACTGATAACAATGGCAAGTTGCTTATACTCTGTATTAACTTAAGTGATGGTCTGGCTATTAACTTAGTGATTTGACTAAATGACAACCACAGCTAGAAATGCAAAGTTTCATGGGAGAAAGGAGTGGTGACTAAAAGGAAGACTGTAACTTCTTTTCACTCATCAAATTTACTAGATCATTACCCAAAGATCTACTTTACTTTCTGCAGTATTAACATAGTCTAGATGATAAGAAGACTGCATTCCCATAGGTAATATGGAATCTGCTGAAATGAAGATCTGAAAGAGGTATAAGAGTCTCACCAAACGGAACCTGACCCAGGCATGTTTTCTGTTTTTAGTGAACATTAAGTGTCATATTCGGAATGATGGCTATTCTATTTGTAATAGTAGTTGAGGCTAGCCCCAAGCTAGTCACGCTTAACCTTGGGTAGGCTAACACATACAGCCAGGCACTAAATCCAGAACAGGTAGATTTGCTCAGCATCCAGAATGAACCACTAAATTAACTGTCAGGGAAGGGTTCACTAAAGGTGGCTTGTATACTCGAAATTTTTTCTCATGCATTCTGCAATTTGATGCCTTTTATTGACATTAGAGCAGTTCTACTCAGATAGCTCTAACCCTGGATGAAAACTTCTGGCTTAAAAGACAATGGTCAGGTATGGCAGCCCATATCACCAACAAAATAACCTTGTGGGAACAATATCCAAAGGAAAAGCCATTTGTCCATTCAATTTTTGTCCTATTCTTAGTGCCTTCGTATCTACATGGGATGTAGACTCCATGGTTTCAGATACTGGTGTCCTGAAGTCAAATGTAAACAAAATAGTATCTGGAGAGTCCTTTCTACCTTTCAACTGCAGTTGTCATGTGGGTACTTTGATTTAGGCAAAGGCTGTCTCAAGACCAGAAACACAAAGCAGGGACTGTGGAGAGGGTTAAAGTCAGGAAGTAAAGAGTTTTGAGGTGAGAATGCAAATCAGCCCCATTTAAACAACTGTGAGGCTCTGTTCCAGCCACACAGTTTCATTAACTCAATTTGGAACTCCCAGTCACAAAAATGACATTTCCACAGTCTTGACATTCTAAATGTCATGAGAATAAAATGCAAGCCAAAAAATTCCTTCGGCTCGCAAAGATCATTACATGACAGAGTAAAATCAAAAAAAGGGGAAAACTTCCTCAATACTAATAAGAAAAGTACCCGAGAAATCATCACTTGAAGAATTACAGCCAGACTGTGTTGCACTGGAAAATAAATGCACCTGGGTTAGAATGGGGTCACAGTCTGGGTTACATTGGTATATAAAGAAGAACGCATTTTGAGGAGTGCATGCCCTCACATTTTCCCTTCATTGAAATTCTTGTACTGGAATAAATAACTCTGCTTGTTAGGTCTATCTTCTACCTGATCAGAAATGTACCAAGAAAATGTCAATAGGACAACTCTGGTCAATTTTGCTTATGGAACAAAATACATTTATAAAAGAGCCATATTTGCTACCCCATATTCTATCCACAAATGGTTATAGATGGTCATGAAGACTGTCTGTTTCCTGTTCCAAAGCAATAGCTAATAAGGTAACATCACCCAGTTCCAAGGAGAATTTCAGTAACATTCAAATTTAATACATAAATTGCATCCTTCTCAAAAAGGCCAGCAAAAGAACTGATGCTATAACTATGAAAACACTGCTTACCTTCATTACATGCCTGCATTAAAGAATTTTCTCTGAATCATTTTTCCAAATGTGACATGATCACATATATTGGTAATCCAGAGTACATAAAAAGATATTTTCAGTATGTTGACAAATTATTTTAAGTAAAAAAAAAATATGCTCTAACCTGACCAAGTTCTTCATTAAGGTCTGATGTGTTAACCAGGGCTCCTTCATTAATTTCTTCATCATAAAAGTCCTTATCCCATGAGATGAAGAAGGAGCCTAAGAATTTCTGCATTTCTACTGTGACGTACATGGAGACAGGAATGATAAAGTTGAATAGAACCATAAATGATAGGAAGTCGGTGAACATTTTTAAAACCTAAAATAAAAGAGATAGTTCATGCTAATTAGACATACAATTCCATCAGACCAATATAATATAAAGGAAGAATTAATTTCATCTTTATTTCAATGCTGAAAACACTGCTCTTACTATCAAGATGGAACTTCCCAATAACACTACATCACTGTAATCAAAATTATCACAGTATGTGAGAATAATATTTAAGAACACCCTCAATTTTATCATTATTCTTCAGTATATACGACTTCAGTCAGTACTTTTTCACTTCTTTAAGTTCTCTTTGCTCACTCCACCCTAAGATATGAATGTGAGATCAAAGTTCGTATGTAAGCATTCATTATGCTTTTATTGTGACATCTCACATACTCCTCTTATATTAAAATGCCAAAGCATCTTGCCAAATTGTTTCATCTTAAATTCTTATATAAAGAGCTAAAAACAAGCACAGACGCCTAAAGTAAAAGAAAAAAAAAAACCTCTAAATCTTCTTAAATATTTATTGGCTTAGAGCCACCATGTAATCAAGAGAAAATTCAGAAGCTTACAAAAGGTGCAATTTCCCTGAGCAGCATTTCAGTGAAAGTTGGCTCAGTCACAAAGTTCTAGAGTTTCAATTTTCAGCAGAAAACAAATTACCTTCAAAGTCTCTCGCTCTTTCTGAGTCTTTTGGTTATACCAAGGTTCATCATTGTATGGGGTACTCTGCCAAACGTACTTTAGAGTAGTGCATACTGCAGCTTTGGTCAGTAAGATAAATAAATATACAATCAGGAAAGCATTAATAGATCTGAAAAATAAGACAGCATGGATTTTAAAACCACCTAATTATTAATACTTAAGACATCAGCCAGATATGAATTAAACTACTGAGTCATCTAAAGCTTTTTCTGTGTACGACGCATAACTATAGCACAAGCCTTTGTGTGTGAACCTCAGTTATCATAGCTGGAGCATTACTTTCAAGTGGCAAAATGAAAAGCTGGCCATGAACTGTTTATTGACCACCAATGCTCTCCCAAGTGCAATGGCTGACTAGCGGAACACACCTTAGTAAGGTTCCTGTAAAGTGACAGGGGACGTACACACATGCACACATACAAACACCATTACTTACTCAACCCTTATAGAAGGAGTATCTTGTCTCCATTTCCCTGAATCCTAAATGTTTGGGGTAGAGGGCACGGTAGCAATGTGAAATCCTCAAGCTCGGTGTAGGTTCTTTCAGTTTGAAAGTGGAGCTACGGAAAGGGTGCCAGTGATGTACTGGTTATCCATGCCAAATATAGGGTGAGGTCTATGGCTGTGGCACCTGGCTTGAGGATCTACCAGGTAATGCTTCAATAGGTGCCAGGAGACTATTATCTATATTATAGAACCAACTTGCATATAGCAACTAAAGGACTCCAAACTATTGACTCCACTAGCAAAAAGGAATGAATTTATAGTTCAGGTAAATTCTGCCCTTTAATAGCTATGTGAGCTTAGGTAAGTCACATACCATCTCCAAGACCATTTCCTCATCTGTAAAGTGGAGAGGTTAACATGAATTATTTCACAGTGTTCTTCAGAGGACTAAACCAAATCAGACATACAAATCATTGAGCACAGTTTCTGGTACATAAACAAGTGCTTATAATAGTAGTTGCTATTATAATTGATGTTGTTTTTTGTTATGCTTGTTACTTGGAATTACCGAGAAAAGTAACTATTTTAATCAATAATGACTAAATAAATTGTGGCGCATACTCATACTAACTTTTCAACAGCAGAACGTTTCTGAGATTTCCCTTGGTAGTTCAAAGCCATTTTGGTTTCCATTCCAGTGTAAACAGCAACTCCTAAGAAATTACAGAATATAATGAAAACTAAGAACTTGTCAACCAACTCCTCACACAGCTGGCTCTATGAATTTTTAAGCCTATAAAAGCAGGAAATCTAGGCCCTCTTCCACTCACCAGTTGTATATCATTTATAGTATAATTTTAATTATATAGAGTATTTGTCATATTTCTTCTTAGTTTACCACCTTATAAATTCCCAATATCCAAATATAGGTTTAGATTAAATGGCAAACCTGCCATGTTTACTTTTTAATATGCACTATTTATTCACAGCCTTTACAAAGCATATTTTTTGATAAGTATATCTTAAAAATTGTTCACCATATATCTTCTCGGTATTTTTTAGTGTAGCTCCTTTCAGCAAGAGATTTTCAGGTCCCAAAGACCTAAATAAAAAATGAACACAGCTTATCCAAACAAGCCAATAGCATCAACAACTCTGGGGACAGATTTTGCCCTGACACACACCTATTTCCAAGGGGTTCAGAATGTATCTGTCTACTTATACCATATGCTTACTCCCCAGGACAAGCTGAAAGGTCCTTCATTCTGAAGTTACTTGAGGGTACAGCACAGATGGAAGCACAGTACGGGAGTAGCCAGCAACACACAGAGGCAAAAAAATACATGGGGGGATAAAAGGATTATGAATCATAGATAGCAAGACGAGAACAGGACAGAGCAGCAGATCGCAAGACACAAAAGCAGAGAGTCACAGATAAAAGACTGGGAATGCAAACATCAAGGTGGGAAAAATACACTGACATATTTGGAGAGAATAAACCCTCCTTTTGGGGGATCACTGGGGACCCTGTATTTCTTTAACTTCTTTTTGAGTGTGGCTGTAAAGGCCAAGTGGAAAAGTTGCGGTAACTAATACGATGATAGAAGAGGAAAGAAAGCATCCCTTTTTGTATGAACTCCTTGATAAATTGTATGAAGGCTGATACAATTTATCATTTTACTGAAGTTTTAATTATCATTTTAATGAAGACTTTCATTTTACGTAAGTCCAGGTAGTTCTTCCAGCATTTTACCCACTGCTTACTTTCTCAATTACTTTCCCACTGTTCTCCAGGTGTAATTTCAATGTTGTCAGCCACTCTACAACCGAGGATAATAAATACCATGGCTAGAACAGGTTTGGGAATATCATCCAAAGTGTCTAGAGCTCTGCTATTTTTGAAACCCTAAGCATTACTTCTAACAGCCCCCTCCCCACAACACAGAGACCCTATTACCATAACCCTACCAATCACAAGGTTAGTTGCTTATTCACCTTTATATTCCTTTTTTTTTTTTTTTTTCCAAGATGGAGTCTTGCTCTTGTTGCCCAGGGTAGAGCGCAATGGCTCAATCTTGGCTCACTGCGACCTCCGCCTCCCGGGTTCAAGAGATTCACCTGCCTCAGCCTCCTGAGTAGCTAGGATTACAGGTGTGTGCCACCACGCCCAGCTAAATTTTGTATTTTTAATAGAGACGGGGTTTCACCACATTAGCCAGGCTGGCCTCAAACTCCTGACCTCAGGTGATCCACCCACCTCAACCTCCCAAAGTGCTGGGATTACAGGCGTGAGCCACCGCACCTGGCCTATATTCCTTTCTATAATAGAAAGGTATTTGGTTATTTTGGTCGATTTAAAAGAAAAATAGACCCCTCCCCCCCCACCCCCCCACGCAACCAAAGGACAAATTAAAGAAACAACAAACTTACCTGGCAACAGCCTCAAGACTATTACTATAGATATTGATTCGCCCAACAAATCTGTAAAAAGAACAAAATTGCAAATGTGTTTTCCACATCCAGGTGAAATCCATGTACCAGAAATATGAGAATGAATGAAAATACAAATAATAAAACAGAGATAGATAAAACTGTGAATGAACTACAAAAGCCTATTATATTTCTGGGGAAAAAAAAGTTATGTTGAATTGATAAGGTGTATAACATTTTCATATAATTTTTAAATAACATGATGGGATTATAGGAGCAGAAACAAACGTCGTCAATTGATTTTCAAGTTCTGTTTAACATCATGCAAGCACACAACACCTCTCTCTTTTATAAGGTATATAAATAACGTAACTTCCATCTTGGATCGTGTGAAGAAAGGTTTCTGGTCCTAAAATACAATTTTCAAAACTGCTAGTTCAGTAGTTCTTCCACTTGAGTGTGCATCAGAATCACTGGAGCGGTTATTAAACCACAGATTTCTAGGTCCCATCCCTGGGCTTCTGATTCAGGTTCCCCAGTAATGCTGCTGCTGCTGGTCCTGAAACCACTCTTTAAACCATAGTACTAGTCTTAGACAGTGAACACTTGAGTGCCATCTTGGAAATGTCCAGCCTGTGACTTGTAGTTGATCTCAATATTGAGCTTGACCTAACCACTTAATATAATAGGTGTATGGTAACCTGTATTTCTGCAAAATAAGGTAAAAATACCTAATCCCTTGTTAACATGAGTGTTTTATAAGCTGCATTGTAAACAGCATTTTCCCCACAAAATAGAAATTACGCATATACACAAAATATGAAGGTTTGCTCATTCATTCATCATACATTAATTGTGCCAGTGCTATACTAAGTGCTAAAGATATACTAATAATCAAAAAAGAAATGCCCCTTGCCCTATAGAAGACAAGTAAATAGGCAATTACGACGCAAGTGCTTACCACTACAGTAACAGAAGTACAAGGTATTCTGAAGGCACAGAGCAAGGCATTCAGTCGTCTAAAGAAATTAGGAATAACCTACCCTGTCCTATCATTCTCCTTCATACTTAAAGCAGCTGAAAAATATGGGGGCTGTCCTATAAATATGCAAGGGTATAGATACTGTTCTCTAGCTCAGGCAGAATAAGTTACTCCATTTTCTGCGATTCCATAGACCTTACACTCACCTCTATTATCACCTTGTATAAGTTTAGCTTTATTACTTTATCTCTTTTGCTCACAGTGAGTCCCTTGAAGGCAGAGAATAGCTGTTACACTTTCTGGCCCTAGTTCCTATCATCAAGGTGGATACAGAAGAGGAAGGGAAAAAGGAAAGAAAAAATGATGAGAAGGAGGGAGGTCATTGTTCTTGAAGTAGAATGAATACTTTGTTTTTCCACTAGTAGGTGTTAGTGTAAACTACATCCAACCACTTGGTCGCTCATTATGACTAACAGCATGCATGAACAAGATGGGTAATGGATGCCATCTGCAATGGTAGAATAGGATAAAATTAATTAGCCGACGTGGGGATAAAACCTGTTACGCTACCCTCATTAGTACTATGCTCTAATCAACCAAACTAACCAGTCTTGAAATCAAATGCCAAATTTTTGACAACTCACAATGACTAATAATCAGCAAATCTACTCCAGAGAGCCTAAGTATAGTAAAATAGAGGAAATTACATCATTTTACTCATCCCTTAACTGTTTACTGTGGACAAGAAATAGCCTATTTGCAATCCTTAGTGCATCATGATCATTGTAAGAAAGGATAGAGCCTACTAATTGCATGAAGAGGATATCCTCCTTCTCTCTTTAATGTTAGATGGCATGTAAAAGGATTTGTTTTTTATTAACTCTGGTTACTGTGTCAGTCTGATAGATCAGCTTTACAGGGTAACATAATCTAAAATTTTGATATATGGCCATGTTTACAAGTAATAAAAATAAAAGAAAAATCATAAGATACCTGGGCCCACAATGATTTATCCTGGGCTGATAGTGAACAAGGCTGATTTGATTCATTTTTCTGCCAGAAGGAAGGAATAGCCCATAAAAACACAAATGAGAGTAGGCTGGTAAGTGGTGGGTGTTTCTTTTGCAATACTATTAGCAAAGAGAAGCAGAGCCAAGAAACAGACGTAAAATGAAACCAGGTGATTCTTACTTATAGAGGTCAGGTTGAGGCTGTTCACATTCAATTGCTGCTCGGAGGGTATCAATGGATTCTGCTGTACACAGTGCAATGGTATCACGTACTGCATAATGTATCTAGTTGAAAGCAGAAGAAAAAGTGAAAACCAAAAAAACTGTTTCTTTTCATAATCATACACCCAACTGACTTCAGGAACAAATTTAGTATGTTTTAGTAAGAGGCTTTGGCAGAATAAACAAATATTAACATTTCCCACTAAATAAGTTTTATGGTATTATTATGAAAATATATTACAAATAATTAGAAAGATAACCTGCTGCAAGGGGGGTTTCAAAGACAATTAAATACCTAAAAGCTCTTCTTGACACTGACAGCTGAGAGGATTCTATTCACAACATGCATATAATTAACTGAAACCACGTGAAAAAGTTAATACATTTTTTTTTCCTATTTACGAACTGAGACTTATTATTTTGCTCACTATAGTGTATGGGCAATGGAGATATACACATATGAATTGAACATAACTTTTTGGTCACAAAAATGCCAAAATTTTGCCAACAGCAAGAAAAAATCATTAATAGTTCCAGTACACAAATAGCTTAATTAATGATCTTGAAAATGTTCAATATGGATACATTTTGTACGAGGGGCAGGGAGATGATGTGTCTTGCAATAGTCAGATAATTAGAATATTCTACTAGTGTATATTATGCACTTGATTCATCCAGAACTCAAGGCAGGTGCCAATAAACCCATTTATAAATCATCAAACAAGGGCTAAAGCAGATGCAAAGAGCTCACCACTGAGGCAGAAGAGAAAGTTGTTGTCATCGTCTTGGGGGAATATTACGGCAATGTCTGAACTACATTTAAAACTAACTCCTGATTTTGAAAACCTCTGTACTTTTTAGCTGATTTGATCAGAACAACTTAACTGAAAAAAGAAACTACCTGAAAGTTTTCTTACTCCAAATAACTTTTTCACTATCAGTAAATCTTTATGTAGATTTCTTGATTTATATCCCTAAATTGTAACTTTGTTTTTGAACAGGTTAAAAGCAGGTCATTACCATGCTTTTGAAATACAGAATTAGTCATCCAATAGGTAAAGGTTCTTTTTTACATACTGAGTCCTAGTCTTCAACTCCAGGTGGAATAAACAAACAGAGGAGCCCTCCAAGGATATAGCCAGCGGTGAATCACTACAGTAACCCTCCTTAAAGGCAGCATAGAGAGGATACATCTTCATGCCCTGTGGAGCTCTGGACCATGGCCAAGAAAACCGACTGTGCCAGAAAGTATATGAGGGAAATAAGTTACCCCCATTTGACCAAATTTACTTTAAGTCACTTATAATTATAAGTGAGTTATAATTTGTTATACGTACATAAAACGTTGCTTTATTACTTACTTATAAAGCAAACATTTTCCAAACTACACCCGTTTTTTTGGTTTTTTTTTTTTTTGAGATGGGGTCTCGCTCTGTCACCTAGGCTGGAGTGCAGTGGCGTGATCTTGGCTCACTGCAACCTCCGCCTCCCGGGCTCAAGCAATTCTTGTGCCTCAGCCTCCTGAGTAGCTGGGATTACAGGCGCCCACCACCACGCCTGGCTAATTTTTTTGTATTTTTAGTAGAGACAGGGTTTCACCATGTTGGCCAGGTTGGTTTCGAACTCCGAACTCAAATAATCCGACTGCCTCAGCCTCCCAAAGTGCTAGGATTACAAGCGTGAGCCACCGCACCCAGCCCTAAGTTATTTTTAAATAGGAATCAAATTACTCCAGGTTAGGTTTCTTATATCCCAAGAATATACATTTTTAATGAAAATATACAACATTTTAGAAAAAAAAAATAGATCAAATTGTAAGGTTAGCATACATGAAGCTATCTGTATAGTTACACAGTTTAAGCCTATGATTACTCCCATTTTAAAGAGTCTAAATATTAAATAGGCTGTGTCAATATTAAATTCAAGCAGTGCTATAAAAATTGTGGGAGCTTTTACTTGGGGCTCAGTTTCTCCACACCTAATTACCAACCACCCTTTTATCCAAAGATGAGTGTTTGCTTAGAAGTTAAAAAACAATTATATAACAGCTGTTTTCAAATACAAAACCTAAGAAAAATAAAAATAAGAAAAAATAAAAGATTAGAGGGTGGTGGGAGGCAGTATTGTATGATTAACTATCCTGAGATCAAAATGTTTAGGTAAGGTTTAGTCTGTTACCTTGCAATTGGATTCCCCATCAAGACTGGCTGTAGTGACATAACAGGTTCCATCAGTGGTGCAAGATGATAGAAGAATAAGATCACAGGGAAAGGTTTCATCTGCCTGTACTTCTACTACATCACCAACCTAGAATTGATAAATAAATATAAATATTTTAAATTCCAAACAAAGCATTCATTATACTCATACAAAAGTCAAAACATTAGCAAGAGATTAGCTCTGGGGCTTTGAGAGTATCTCAGCATCCTACAGCATGTGAAAGGTGATGAAAGAATATTACTCAATATTCAGAATCCTCTTTAAAGTCAGAAGGAGTTAGGATGCTTTCAGATTACCTTAGCACTGACCTTTACCTTTAATAAATGATTCTGACACCTTTTGCTCTCTGATATTTCTTGCACAGATGTTTGATAAAACAATGACATTATCACTTCATGAATGAATCAAGAAAATCTACATGTCACAAATTGGGCACTTCATGAACACCGAGCAGCCACACTCCCACTCTGTACCACGCATATTTCAACATACTTTGCCTGCCATGTGGGTGCCAGGTCCTTCTTCAGTGCTCAGAAAATCCCAGTTAATTAGAGAGGCATTGATTTTTCCCATAATATTTGAATTTTTTTTTTCTACAGGTCACTTTCTATGAATTCACCTGCTGTCAGGAGAATCACTTAATACAGCAATAAGAAACAATTTCTTATCAGCAAGTACCCAAAGCTCAAGGAGAGGAAAAACCTGAGAGAATAAATCAGGAATAATTTAATAATGTAGGGTTAAGTAAATCATAACCGTTAAAAGTTTGGACTCTAACCTGACTTCTTGTCCCAGCTCCGCCACTTAACCGTATGACGACCTTAAATAAGTGTCTTAGATGATTGCAACTACCTCAGAGAATTAATGTGAGCATGAAATGATGATACAAGAAAAGTACTGAGCAAAGTGCCTGGCACGTATTAACCACTTCAAAGGTGTTAATTATAATTATTACCAACATCCCGCAACTACTTTACTCCCAACTTATGAATAGTCATAACATTTTTTTGGAAAGATGTAAGAAATCCTCCAGTCTGGTGCTTCCCAAGATTTTCACATCATAGTACATGTTGAAAATTATAAATAATATTTTTGTACAGCACCCTCAGGTAAAGGGAAGAGGCTGCTGGATGCAGAAGATAACCCACTTTAGAAGGGAGTCAATATTTAGCACAGTGACCTAAACACACTGACTGTGAAATGCTAGGTAATACATGCAACACCTGACCCTATTTGCAATATGGTTTGGCAGATAAAGATGAGGATTTCAAGACCTATTCAGGAACAATTTTATTTTCTTTGCCAATCTTAATCACTAGCCAAGATCAACAGCATCAATAATTGAACTAATTTGTAAACAATATTTTGTTTTGTTGGATTGTTCCTTCCTCACTTACATAAACACTTATGTTGCTTACATAAAACCACGATTTATGCTTACATATGCAGAAGGGAGATAACAAACAGAATCCTAACACATCTTACAAGAAGGAAATACCCATTACAGGTTGCAAGATGACTCTCAGGCATTGATAAATAAAACACACAAAGAGAGCATTTTTTTCAACCGTTAGGATGTAGTCGGATATGAAATATAAAGGCCCCTACATCTGCAGTGCAAGCTCAGACTGACAAGATGGGTAGGAGTCAGATCACAAAGGGCTTGGCAGGCCAGCCTAAGGGATTTAGGCCTCACCCTAAAGGTAAAAGGATAGGTACAGGACTTTTAAAGACAAGGAATAACATGATCTAGTTAGACAATGAACTCTAGAGGTCTATTTACCATTTTAAAAGCCACAATAGAACATCACCACTTCCCATTACAAACATTAGGGAAAAAATGGATAATCTAAAAAATAATATGTATTTTTTAGTCCATCAGAGAGTTGAGGTTGCAAAGCAACCAAGTGAACTGAATTTCAAAGGGTAACAAGTGTTTCTGAGGAGAGACAGGACAGATGAACTCTTTCATAACTGACCAAGCATAGAAGGAAGAGATGGCTACCATGAAAGTGGGTAAGAAGAAAACAACTAGATTTTTAACCAATTCTTAAAGACTGGGTGTGAGCTAGTATGACAGTTGAGAATCTCTACAAGCCTGGGAGACAAGAAGAGACCACAACCATTCACCAGCTCTTCTCTAGAGGCTTCTACTCAGTGTTCATGAGAAAGCATACAGGCAGGAGACCTAAAAGAACCTTTCTCACTGGTACAGGCGTACAGGTGATGACTGACTGCTGTGAAGAAACAGGCACAAAAATAACATGCCAGAATCACAGACCCCTTTCTCATATTAAGCAAACCCCATCTGCATCTAGGAGAAAGGCAGGAAACCTTCCCTGGCATAGTCTCAGGGAAACCACTACGTTAGAGGAGAGGTAGAAACAAAAGTGACCTGCTACAGGGGATGGGACCTGCTACAGGGAATGGGACAGGAAACCTATTCATACCAAGAACCTGGCACTGATACAAGGTAGAAGTTCAGTTACTATGGGGGCGGGGGCAGGAATATTGAGAAAGTCTTACCCTAAGGCTTTGGTGCATATGGCCTGCTTAATATTGAGATTGGAACGAGAAAACCAAGAAACCATTCTGTTCCCGCCAACAGCCTTACACTGAGTAACTGAGTAACAAACAAGAAACAGCAGTCTACCACTGGAGAAAAAGCAAGGTAACGGGGGTGGGGCGGGGGGGGGGGGCAGAAGGGGGCACCCTCTGTGACTCGGGAGTATAGGATGTGCTGAAAGCAGACAGTAGAACAGGAACACCATCAAAAACTCTCCGGCACACCAGGCCCCACGCAAAGCTCAAGGTAATAAGGTAATGGCGTTCTACCACTTAAGGAATTTGAAGTGGCACACTAAAAACATCAAAAACCAAAGTCAGCCCAACTCTTGACTAGACTGTCTCAACCCCCAACAATAGTGGCCTGACAGAAGAAGCCAGGCCCATTTCAGAACACATATACCACTGACCTCAGTGAATAACATTCTTTTACATACAATGCCCAAAATTCAATTAAAAAATGAAACGTACAAAAACACAAGCAAAAAATGAGCCATCATTGAAAGATAAAGCAGTCCGTGAAACCAGACCCAAAATGTCCAGATTTTATAATTATGAAACAGGGACTTAAAAATAGCTATGATTAAGATGTTAAATGGGTGGGGTGTGGTGGCTCACATCTATATTCCCAGCACTCTAGGAGGCCAAGGTGGGAGGATCGCTTAAGGCCAGGAGTTTGAAACCAGCCTCGGCAACTTAATAGAACCCCATCTCTACAAAAAATGATTATAATAATTAGCCAAGTGTAGTTGCACACCTATAGACCCAACTACTCTGGAGATGGAGGTGGGAGGACTGCCTGAGCCCAGGAGTTCAAGGCTGCAGTAAGCTATGACTGTGCCACTGTACTCCAGCCTGGGCAACAGAGTAAGACCCTATCTCTTAAAAAAAAAAAAAAAAAAAAAAAGAAGAAGATATTAAATGGTATGGTATTTAGTGGAAAAGGTAGACAACATATAACAGTGGATGAAGAATGCTTGCAGAGAGATGGATACTATAAAAAAATGAAAATGTAAAGTTAGAAATGAAAAACATGTTATCAGAGATGAAGATTTCCTTCAACTAGTGGACTGGGTACAACAAAGGAAATAATCACTAATTCTGAAGACAGAGCAAACTAAAATTATCCAAAGTGATATATAAACAGGAGAAAAAGGAGTGTATTTAAAAAAACAACAAATTACTCAAGGGAGAAAATATCAAACAGCATAATAGTCATGTAATTGGAGTACCAAAAGAATAGAGAGAATGAGGCTGAAAAAACATTTCAAAACTGTTTTTTTATCCAAAGTTAATCAAAGTCAACAAACAACAGATCCAAGAGAACTTAGAGAAGGATAACTACGACGAAAAAAATGTAGGCATATCATAGTCAAACTGCTGAAAACTGAAAATAGAAAGAAAAATGTGAAGGCATCAATGAAATATTATATACACAAGAACAAGAATAGAAATGAAACAGACTCATTAGAAACTATGCTTACCAGAAGACAATGGAGTAATATATTTAAAGTACTAAAAGAAAAAAAAACCCCACCAATCCATAATTCTATATAGCCGGAAAAATAATTTTTGTAATTGAAGGTAAGATAAAAAACTTTTCCATAGGAACATTCACTTCCAGCAGATTTACACTATAAAATATTACAGAAAGTTCTTCATGGATAAAAAATAAGACACTATATGAAAATTTAAATCTACATAGGGAAATGATAAAAATGTGGGTAAATATGAAATATAGTTCTTATTGCTAATCTTTTAAAAACAGTTTTAGGCCAGGCACAGTGGCTCCCACTCGTAATCCTAGCACTTTGGGAGGCTGAGGTAGGCGGATCACCTGAGGTCAGGGGTTCGAGACCAGCCTGGCCAACATGGCAAAACCCCGTCTCTACTAAAACTACAAAAATTAGCCACACGTGGTGCCACATGCCTGTAATCCCAGCTACTCAGGAGGCTGAGGCAGGAGAATCACTTGAACTCAGGAGGCAGAGCTTGCAGTGAGCCGAGATCGTGCCACTGTACTCCAGCCTGGGTGACAGAGTGAGACTCTGTCTTAAAAAAAAACAAAAAAACAGGTTTTAAAAAGTTAATTACAACCTAGTAATTCTGCTCTAAGTTATATACTCAAAAGAATCAAAGGCAAAAACTCAAACAGATACTTATATACCAATGTTCGCAGCAGCACTAATCAAAATAGTCAAAAGTTCGAAATAACTCAAATGTCCATCAACAATAAATGGATCAACAAACTGTTATATACATATAATGGAATATTATTCACCTTTAAAAGGGAAGAAATTTCTGATACATGCTATAACATGGATCAACCTTGAAAACATTATGCTAAGTGAAAGAAGCCAGACATGAATGGACAAGTATTGTATAACTCCACTTACATAAAGTATTGAGGATAGGCAAATTCATAGAAACAAAATGTATTAATAGAATAGAGGCCACAAGGGGCTGAGGAAGGGGGAAATGGGAAGTTACTGTTTAATTAATAGAGCTTTGTTTGGGATAATGGAAAAGTTCTGGAAATGGATAGTGGTGATGGTTGTACAACATTGTGAATGTACTTACTATAAAAAAAATTGTACGCTTAAAAATGGTTAAATGGGGCCTGGCGTGAGCCCAGCACTTTGGGAGGCTGAGGCGGGCGGATCACCTGAAGTCAGGAGTTCGAGACCAGCCTGACCAACATGGAGAAACCCCGTCTCTACTAAAAACACAAAAAAATCAGCCGGGCATGGTGGCACATGCCTGTAACCCCAGCTACTTGGGAGGCTGAGGCAGGAGAATCACTTGAACCCAGTAGGCGAAGGCTGCAGTGAGCCAAGATCGCGCCATTGTACTCCAGCCTGGGCAACAAGAGCAAAACTCCGTCTCAAAAAAAAAAAAAAAAAAAAAAGTTAAATGGTAAAGTTTATTTTATATATTTTATTACCAAAAAAGACAACTCACAGGCAAAAATAGTAACATATTGTGGGCTTTATAATATGTAAAAGTAAAACGTATGACAACAATAACACAAAGGGTATGAATGAGGAAATGAAAATATGCTCTCTGAATACAATGGAATTAAATTAGAAACCATAACAAAAGGTATCTAGGCCAGGCACAGTGGCTCACGCCTATAATCCCGGCACTTTGGGAGGCCGGGGTGGGTGGATCACCTGGGGAGTTCGACACCAGCCTGACCAACGTGGTAAAACCTCATCTCTAACAACAATACAAAATTAGTCAGGCATGGGGGCGCATGCCTGTAATCCCAGCTACTTGGGAGGCTGAGGCAGGAGAATCGCTTGAATCCGGTAGGCGGAGGTTGCAGTGAGCCAAGACTGTGGCACTGCACTCCAGCCTGGGTGACAAAAGCGAAACTCCATCTCAAAAAAAAAATAATAATAACTAGAAAATTCCCAAATATTTAGAAATTACATAACAAACTTCTAAATAACCCATGAACGGAGGAAGAATTAGAGAGAAATTAGAAAATATTAAACTAAATGAAAATGTAAACATAATATATCCAAATTTGTAGGCTGTTGCTAAAGCAACACTTGGAGGAAAATTTACAGCATTAAACATTTATATTAGCAAAGATGTTCAAATAAACTCCTTTAACTAAATCTAACCTAACACCTCATTTTTACTCAAGGAGCTGCTTCTTTACCTCTTAGCATTGTTCCTCACTCTCTGCCCCAAGCCGTACGTTTTCACACTCTGCCTCTCTAAATTTTACAATCTATTTCATGCCCATCTCATGTGAGAAAACTGTTTTCATTCCCGTTTTCTAAATTCAGAGTATTTTTTTTTTCAGAAGCACTCACTGGGTTCTGACCAGTTACCGTCTTGTATTTTTATTCTTTTAGCATTATGTGGCATGACTACTAAGTTAAACTATAAAACTTCTTGAGAGCATGAACCATCTCTTTTCATTCTTTGTAACCCTTCTAGAACTCAGCACAATATTTCAATACATCTTGGTTGATTCATTGGTTGAAGCACTAGAGCATAACTTTCATTTCTATTTGGCACTAAAGCATAACATATGATTGAGAGGTGTCTTACTACGTCTAGTTTCCGGTATTTACGCCAAAAAATACTCCTTCCATTAAAAATAATAGTGGCTTTACACTGGAATTCCTCAAGTCCTGTTACTAAGTCTCATTCTCTATGCCGTATGACATTCCATCCAGTCTCATGGCATCATATGGTATGTACAGACTGATGACACCCAAATTTCTACTTCTATTTAAAGCATCTCCTCTGAGCTCCAGGATTGACAACTCCAACTGTATGTCTAATAGGTTTCTCAAACTTAACATAGCCAAAAGTGAATCCCTGATTTCTCTTCACTCCCACCTCTGTCCTTAAATCTGTTTTTCTCCTAGGCTTTCCCATCTTATTTAAAAGCACCAGCATTTTCTTTAATAGCACTATCTAATTCACTCAGTCGCTCAGGCCAAAACCAGGAAGGCTATCTTAATTATTCTCTTTTTTTGTTTTTCTGTTTCTCTCACCCACTACATCCAATAAATCACTAATTCTGATGATTCTACCTCCAAAAAATATCCTGAATATATCCATTTCCCTTAAAATCTAAACAGGTAGTAGAGAGTTATGGTTAAGAGTATGGACTCTACACCTAGGCTTGCTTTAATTCAAATCTCAGCTTTCCAACTTACTAGTAGTGGGCAAGTTCCTTAACCTCCTTATGCCTCGGTTTCATTATTTGTAAAGAGAGGATAATAAAAATACCTACTTCATATGGCTGTTGTTGAGGGTTAAATGAGGTAATAGAATGTAAAAAAGATTGCCTGATATATACTACATACTATATAAATGGTGATTACTATTTTTATTATTGTTATCAATACTACTATCATCCTAATATAAGCCCTTATCATTTTTTGCCTAAGCTATATCTCTCTGATTGCACATTTGCCCATGCTTTCATTTTGCCTCTCTCCAGTTTTATTTTAAAAAATCATCAAGTCACTCTCCGGCTTTAACACTTCAAAGACTCCCCACCACACTGAGGATGCAGACCAAGTCTCTCTCTTGCTCAAAAGGAGTCTCAACAAACTCTTTCCCCCTACTCCCCAGCCAAGCAATCTGCTATTTAGAGACTGCTGGCTAATAAGCATCTCTTCCCACACACTTACACTCCAGAAACAGCTACATCAAATAGCATCTCACACAATAATTTAATCACAATAGTTTCACATTTATTTAATCAAGATTATACCTGGTTGAGTTCAGCCTCAAGGCAAAGAAGCTTGGTGGCGGGAAAGTGAAAAATGGGGGCCTTTGTAAAGGGGGGTGGGGTGGAATGTCAACAAAATCAGAAAGAGGAAATGAGAGAAAGGGAGAGATGTAGGAGGACTTTGCCTGCTTTGCAATTTTACGTAGTGTACTGGGAACAACAGACTGGATGCTATGAATCATTTAGGCAGCCTTTTGTTTTTGTTTTTGTTTTTTGAGACAGGGTCTCACTCTGTCACCCAGGCTGGAGTGCAGTGGCTCGATCTTGGCTCACAGCAGCCTCAACTTTTTGGGCTCAGGTGATCCTCTCACCTCAGCCTCCCAAGTGGCTGGGACTGCTTGGCTAATTATGTTGCAGAGACAGGGTTTCGCCATGTTGCCCAGGATGGATTCCAACTCCTAGACTCAAGCGATCAACCCAACTTGGCCTCCCAAAGTGCTGGGATTACAGGCATGAGCCACTGTACTCAGTCTGCCTTTGGTTCTTATGCTGATCAATAATGCTGAGTTTCTACAACTGTTTCGAAAACTTCACATCTTAACCTAACCTAGTTCAGCACAAGTTCCCCCTTGACCAGGATGTAGAGAATAGAGAAAAGAAAAAGTAGAAAAAGGAAGACATTCTATGTGAAACACTGGTGACCCTCCCACTCTGTAGTATTCCTCCCATCATTACTGTAAGAAGATGTGAGGAAACAACTATTGTTGGGCATATGGAGAACTCTTAAAATTCAATAAGAAAACAACCTGCTTAAAAAATGGGCAAAAACTAAGCAGCATCTCACCAACGAAGATATACAGATTGCAAAGAACCATATGAAAAGAAAGTCTGTATCACATGTTATCAGTGAAATGCTAATTAAGACAAAAGTGAGATAGTACTACACGCCTGTTAAAATGGCCAACATACAAAGCACTGACAACATCAAAACCCAGTCAGGATGTGGAACAACAAGAACTCCCATTCATTGTTGGTGGGAATGCAAAATGATACAGCTACTTTGGACGATAGTTTGGCAGTTTCTTACAAAATGAAACATACTCTTACCATACAATTCAGCACTTCTTTGTATTTATTCAGATGAATTGAAAATGTATGTCCACATAAAAACCTGCACACAAATGTTTATAGCAGTTTTACTCATAATTGCCAAAACTTGGAGGCAACTAAAATGCCCTTCAGTAGGTGAATGGATAAACTATGGTATATCCAGAAAATGAAATATTATTCATCACTAGAAACAAATGAGCTATCAAGCCATGGAAAAAGACATGGAAGAAACTTGAAAGCGTATTACGAAGTGAAAGAAGCCAATCTGAAAAGGCTGTATGATTCTAAATATGTGACATCCTAGGAAAGGCAAAACTATAGAGACAGCAAAAAGATTACTGGTTACCATGGGTTGGGGGGAATAAGGAATGAACAGGAAGAGAACAGAGGATTTTTAGGGCAGTGAAACTATCCTGGTATGATACTACTATGGATACATATGTACATGTATACAAATGTAGGATATGTGGATATGTATCCTATATCTGACAAAACCCACAGAATGTACAACACCAAGAGTGACTCCTAATATAATCTATGGACTCTGGGTGATAGTGTGCTAAAATAGGTTCACTGATTGTAACAATTCTGGTGTGGGATGTTGACAGCCAGAGAAAATGTGTTTGGGGACAGTGGGTTTATGGGTACTCTCTGTATTTTCTACTCAATTTTCCTGTGAACCTAAAACTGCTCTAAAAATATAATTTTTTCATTTAAAAAATCTAATGAGAACCAAAAAATTAGTGTTTGACAAGTCAAAAATGTTATTTGACAGGGGTCTTACTGGGTAAATAATAAATAATGATTAACTGGAATAAATAATTGCCTGAGACTGTCAAAAAAAAATACTACTACCTTGGAAGTCTCATATGTTGCTGATGGGAATACAAAATGTTACAGGCACTGTGGAAAATAGTTTAGTGGTTCATTAAAAAGTTAAACATGTAATTACAATATGACCCAGCAATTTTCCTCCTAGGTATATACCTCAAAGAATTAAAAACAGGTGTTCAAACAAAAACTGTAATTCAATGTTCATAGCAATTCATAATACCCAAAAGGTAGAAACAACCCAAATGTTCATTAGCTGATGAATCAACAAAATGAAATGTTATTCAGTCATCAAAAGGAATGAAATGCTGCTATATACTATAATGCAGATGAACCCCAAAAAAAAACATTCTGAGTGAAAGAAGCTAGACAAAAAGGACACATAGTATATAATTGCATTTATATGAAACATTCAAAATACATACATCCATAGGGACAGAAAGAAGGTTAGTATTGCCAGGGCCTGGGAGGAGGGAGAAATGTGGAGTGTCCGCTTATGGGTATAGGGTTTCCTTTTTAGGGGATGAAAATGTTCTGGAACTAGATAGAGTTAACAGTTGCACAACATTATGAAGTACTAAATGACACTAAATTATACACTTTTAAAAGGTGTATTTTTACCATTAAAAAAGGAGTGGAATAAGAAAAACTACCTTGATTTTTTCACTTTCTTTTCTCACTCGCTTTGCATTTTCAATAATGTAAACAGTGCTTTTGTTGACTTCATTGTCAGCTCTATGTCTCAGCCAATCTTCATATCCCTGAAACATAAAAATAACTATATAATCGAGTTCAGATGAAATAACGCTGTTAATAAATTTATATATCCTCCCATGAGTCAACACCAAATATTTATAATTATAGCATTAATTTAAACTCAGAATGCTAGAGACAATGCTACGCATTTTAATAGCAAATCTGAGATACATTTTCAAAATACTCCTTAGATAAATAGCTTTATTGTGTTAAAAGTATTCTCCATTCTTTAAACATTAATGAAAACACAAGCACTGGAGACTTACTGTTTTTCATGTGTGAAAGGCTATGATTTATTTTAATTGTACTCTTATTTGAGTTAATGTTAATTCTCCCTACTTTTTAATTTGAATAAAAGATTGTCCTGAGTTTGTATTTTCTTATAGCCATAATCACTTACATATAATCTTTTGTATATGCTGTAGTAAACTGTTCGAGTAATCATCTCCGAGGGAATATTTTAATTATTTCTCACCCACAGAGAATAGAAAAGGCAAGCTAGGATTGTTTTAGCAGAGAAGCTATGATAAGTTTTAGAGATCAACAGCTAAACTTTTCAACTGACTTGGTGATAAAAGAAAATATAAATTGGTATTCATCTTTTACAGTTAAAAGTAATCAGAGAAAGATTAAATGGCTCGTTTTACTTTGGACTTTTCACCTAAAGTAGATTTAAGCCAAAAGATTAAAGGAGGAGGATGCTCATGAATGTTTGAGCATGACCTCCTCTCCTTTTTTATATACCTTTGCCTTTTTTCGTTGTAATAATGTCTGTACCTTTTCAAATACAACTGTTTGAAAAATCTCTTCATCGCCTCCCCCCACTTTTTTCCCCTCAGGTGCTATATCCATTCTTCTTCTGTCCTCTTTATGACAATGCTAGGCTATCACTTTATAGAGTACATTTTGTGATACTGGTGAAGAAATAAAGGCCCTAACATGAACCAGTATTGGGAGTAGAATGAATCAGTAAAAAAGTCTTTGAAAACCACACATGCTATTCTTGGAACCAGCAATTTTATGATGTTAAAGAAAATAATCCTACCAGTCTAAGGAAAAGAACATTCCAAAAGTCTTTATTTTGCAACTGAACACTTGATAAAATATTCTTGTAGTTCCTGGTAGGCAAGATGTAAGACCAGATAACCCCACGAGGAAAGGTAATCTTGTTCCCAATACTGCTAAGAAGACCTTTGCTTTGCAAGCTTCTTTGGTATCCTTTTAAAAAGTACTTTGTTAAGTATCATCTAAAAGTATGTTCGTAAATAGTCAGATGCTGTGGACTGACACAAAACATGCTTAACATTGTTAACCTACCCTTTCACCTCCAATTTCCTGTTTCCATTTTCATCTGGAATTTTTCAAACATACTAGCATACAAAATGTTCAAAATACTTCAAAGACATCCATATCACAATCTGTGGCAGTCTATCAGCTCTGACAAAAAACAGGAAATGTCCCCTCTACCTACTACCCCCTGAAGCGGTATAAGGAAAAAACAAGAAAATTAAAGTATTCTTCCCTTAAGTTCTCGCTACAGTCATAAACAATTTAAAAAATCCATAAAAATGGGAGTTTTTCCACACAGACATACCACACTGAAACAATTAATGTACATCAAAAATCTACCTCCTATTTCCTGACTGGGCTGTACCTTTTACCTGCTCTTTCTTTAACGTTTACACCCACACACACAGATACTGAAGAGGAAACAAGGAAATACATGAAGGATGTGCCTTACTATCATTTTAAGAGGTTTTCAAGAGGAACCAAATATAAAATAGATCCATAAAGGATACTACCCACTGTATATAAATATGAAAAAGAGCCTTTGATAATGCAATTCCAACAAGCCTGGACTGAAATGCAGGTGTAAGTGTAAATAAGAAATTTACCTGCTTGATGGCTGTAACAGTTATAACAAAGAAAAGTGGAAGTCCACTGGTAACTGGGCTAGTTGGTGTGTCTACTGTGACCTAGGTAAACAAATTAAATTGAAAGTAAAATGAAAATTTGTCATTAACTCATATGCAGCACTTACATGCTGCAAACATTTCAAACAGAAACATAGATAAAACACATTCCAGTAGTAGGGTAAATATTAATTTTCATTAAAACAAAAGCAAACTACATGGCAGTTAGTTTAAGAAATAGTCCTAAATTCAAGCATAGTTTTTATCCCAGCTTGGATTAACCCCTTTATTGAAATATATCCATTCACTTACCACCTATTTGCTGAGCACCATTCTGTCAGCCCTTGTGCTATTATCAGCCAAGCTCTAAAGATATTGCTTTAAACAAGATGGAGACAAGTCCCTGCATTCATGTAGCTGGCAGCTTATAGGAAAAAATCGGACAGTAAAACAAGTGTGTAGATTCTGAGGCCTGAAGGGCAAACAGGAGTTAACTAGACGAAAGGTAGTTTTCTAGGCACAGTGAACAGTATATGCAGGTCTCTAGGAAATAAAGGAAGCCAGTGGCAAGAGGGAGTGTGGTGCGAGATGGGGCTGGAAAGGGAGGCAGGAGCCAGACTGTGCAGGGCCCTCTAGGCCAAAGTAAGCTGTTCATTCTTTATCCCACAAATAGCAGGAAATCCTTGAAAGTTTTAAGCAAGGAAAGGTCACATGAACAGAAGTGCATTTTGAAAAGATCATTCTCACTGCTCTGTGGAAGATGAATTAGATAGGGAACAAGAGTGAAGGCAGGGAGTCTATTTAGGAGGCTATTGCTGTAATCTAGGTGAAAGATGATGGCTTGGACTAGAGTGTTAGCGGCAGGCATGGAAAAAAGTTCTATAAATATTTAGGAGGCAAAAATGGCAACAGATAGAAGTGCTTATTAAAGATGTCTTCCAAGTATCAGGTTAGCATGTCTAGGTGGATGTTGTCATTCACTGAGACAGGAAATACTGAAAGAGAACTAGATTTAAGGAGGATGATCTTGAGTTCAATCTGCCCTCCCAACTCGTTGACTCTCATCTCCAACCCTCAACCAGGCCTGCCTCTATCATACACCCTGTGTTGTAGATACAACATATACTTCCATGTATGCAACGCTTCTACATGGCTCTGTGACTTTAGGCAATCTCTTCCCTATCCTTGAAATACCAGTTCAGCATTCTCCACCAGGTAAACCCCTTCTAATCCTTAAAGGCTCCGTTCAGATAGCATCTATTCTCTGAAGCCTTCTCAAATTCCTCTTGGGTAGAAAAAAATGATAACTTACACTGTATACACAAAGCATTCTGTTCATGCTTCTTGAATGGCTTTACTACATTAAGTGAATATATGACTGTTAATGTGACTGGTCTTCTCAGCTATAGCATAAATTCCTTAAGAGGATAAAAGCTATATCTTGATCTTCATTGTACCTGCTACCATTTTTGTTATCTGTCCTACTGCACAGCACACAGTAGGTGGATGAGTGGTATACGTTTGCTGAACTCAAATGAAATGCGCTGCCCACCAAGTAGAATGATTCTTTCAAGCGGAATCCTCTAGGTAGTTTATTCTGTATCTGTAAGACATCTGACTATGGATCCAGAGGAGCTCCTTTTCAAATCTTCCATCATTCAGGATTAAAATAGGCTCTTGCCCATATTATATCCCAGATTGATTTTAAGTAGCAAGGCTAAATTCAATTACAGTACCATTTACTCAAAGCCTCAAAGTGGGTAAACAGAAGCACTTAGCATCAACAGGGAATTTGAGCAATTTCAATGGGATTTTCCTGCTTCATTTAAAAAATGAAATGAGAAAAAAAGTACCTTTAATGTAGTAAAATTATCAGGGGTAATTATGGCGACGAAAAGATTTTAATAGCTTACAGATTTAAAGATGGAAGATGCAATTTAAACTGTCTAAAATTTAAAACACAAAACAGTAGAAAGAATACAGAGAAGCAGATTGATCTAACTAGGCTCTCACCCTTAAAGTGAGTAAATGAATGAGGGAGAGCAAAAATGGTAATCAGGAAGATGAGTGAGAAGTTTCCAATTAGGCTGAAACTGGTATGTAACAAAATAAAACTATTAGTTTGAACTATTTTCAATTTTGATATATTCCATTTCATTTAATAGTACACAATACACGTCGTCCTAGGATGAGCAAAGATATGATATCCATAAAATTTCAAAGAAAGTAACAATGAAATAAAATCTCAACAGGTTTTCTAGTAAAAATGCAACTTTAGAAATTTATAAAATGATAATCTTTAAATATTACGTTTCTGCTTTAAGAAGTCATATTATAATAAACTCTGGAATGTCTTTCTTTAATTACATGGCATTTTAAGGTTAGAAATAGACTGAAAATTTGTTTAAAGCAATCAAGTTTCTAAAAGTTAAGTGGCTGTTTAAGGAGCTCTTACCTGTACAAGGAAAATTATGAGAAAATAAAAATTTGCAATTCTTCTAAACTGTTCAAACAGATTCTTTGGGAGAAAATTCCAAAGTGTATACTGTAAGGGAGGAAGAAAAAAGAACACTATTATGAAAGAAACTTGAAAAATCTTAATAGTAATGACTGATTTTGAGTCCACATTATCATATAAAGTGATATTTAGTATGTCCAACACTTTGAAATCCAAATCTCACACATATACATCAGCATATATTTAGAGACATTTTCCCAACACTCAGCACAGTGCCTGGTACAAGGCAGACAATAAATTATTTGGATGGCCAGGTACAGTGGCTCACACCTGTAATTTCAGCACTTCAGGAGGCCAAGGCAGGCAGATCACCTGAGGTTAGGAGGTCAAGACCAGCCTGGCCAACATGGTGAAACCCCGTCTCTACTAAAAATACAAAAATCAATCAGATGTGGTGGTGCACACTGTAATCCCAGCTACTTGGGTGGCTGAGACAGAAGAATCACTTAAACCTGGGAGATGGAGGTTGCAGTTAGCTGAGATCTCACTACTGCACTCCAGCCTAGGCAAGAGAGCAAGAACAAGACTCTGTCTCCAAAAAAAAAAAGCCTGGGCAACATTGTGAAACCCCACCTCTACTAAAAATACAACACTTAGCTGGACATGGTGGTGCATGCCTGTAGTCACAGCTACTTGAGAGGCTGAGGCACGAGAATCACTTGAACCCAGGAGGCGGAGGATGCAGTGAGCTGAGATGGTGCCACTGCACTCCAGCCTGGGTGACAAAGCAAGACCCTGACTCAAAAATAAATAAATAATAAATAAATAATTTGGAGGAATGAATGAACACATTAATTTCTGGCTCAGCTAACCTCTGGAGTCTTGATGATCATAACAGATACCCCTGTGAATCATTCTGTCCCCTATGAGTACCTCCAATTTCCATGACAGCTGGGAAGGTGTATACACAACCCTGGGCCATGGAGGGCTTTCATTTTAATCAACAACATACCACTCTGGCCTGGGCTTTGGTAATTGGTAATAGGTAAAAGTTTCATGCTAAATTGCACATGGTCAGAAGACAAGAACTCTTAGGCCAACTGTCAACCGCAGAACTCTTAGGCCAACTGTCAACCATACTTTGTCCCTGAAACCTTAGGGTCAAGGACTGAATCATTTAAAAGTGACCAAAAAATGTTGAATTTTTCAGATGACGTAGTAAGACCAGAAACTAGAAAGAAAGAAATGTTTCTTAACCTAAAAAGCTAAATTTATATTTGAGAGTTCTGCGGTTGACAGTTGGCCTAAGAGTTCTCGTCTTCTGACCTTGTGCAATTTAGCATGAAACTTTTACCTATTACTAATTACCAAAGCCCATCCCAATTATCTGTATAATATGTGAGAACATATCCTTTAATAAGAGGTGACTGAAAAGCCAAGCTGTAGAGCACGACTTAATATACGGGAATTTACTAACCTTTCAGTTTAAAAAGGCTTATAGGCTCAAAATTTAGGGAATCCTCCGAGAAAAAAGACAAAAAGAGGCAAGTATATTCAGTAGAACAGCTGCATTACAACCAATAACCAACTTAGAAAATGTTCTACCTTGGAGTCCAAGAAGTATGTTAGGGAAGATAATTTTAAAATAAATGCAGAATTGTGCATGGATGTACATCACTTGGGAGAAGGAAGTCCACGCTTTTTATGAGATTCCCAAGGTAGCTTGTGACCAAAAACAGAAGTCACTCAAAACCACTGATCCAGTCACTTTGAAGCTGACATAGGTCAGACCAGCATTTTTAACTATCCCAATTATTTAAAATGAACTTTCTAAAACAATAAGCTAAACTCCAACAATAGGCTAATGGCTGAGCTTCTGGTATGTTACCCTTCTGTTCCCAAATGAAAGAGATTTTAATTAATCAAATAAGCATTACAGACAGAGTCATCTGTAAAAGGTGATATAAACACATCAAAAGGGAATACTTTTGTTGTTGTCGTTTTTAAGTCCCAACTGTTAGTTTACCACTGTTTTATTAAATGAACTGCTTCCTTGAGGAATTCTGATTATTCCCTTCATAGGAAATGACTGCCCTCTTCTCTCTTTCATCAAGTCATGAGCTATTATGAGATCAGGGAGCATGTCATAAGTCGCCTTACCACAGGTGCCTAGAACGATAGCTAGACGATAATTTAGCACACAAAAGGTATACAAGAAATCTTTATTAAAACTTGTGCCCTAGCCATTTACTCTACTGGTTTACCTAAAAGGTAAACTTAGTTTCTAGTACATCATTTTTACTATAATACAAATGTAAGATTTTAATGCAGACCAAGAGAAGTCTACTTTTTAGAGTTTTCTAACTAAAAGTGAAATTGAGTTATAGCCATATACATCAAGTTATTCAAATTAACTTGTTTATCTAAAAAGTAGACTCTCCAGCTTGGTCAGTTGCTACAAAAAAAAAAAAACAATGTTATCTCAAGCATGACCTCCATGGCAAAAAAAAAAAAAAAAAAAAAAAAAGTTAATCACAAGAAGAAAATGTGTATAGCAGTTTTTTAGACACAATGATGAGAATTCAGTTTTTGTTACAAGTTAGTTCTTGCTTGGAGACGTCAGTAAACACTATTTATTTATTTATTTATTTATTGAAACAGAGTCTCACACTGTCACACAAGCTGGAGTGCAGTAGCGTGTTCCCAGCTCACTGCAGCCTCTGCCTCCCAGGCTCAAGCAATCTTCCCGCCTCAGCCTCCTGAGTAGCTAGGACTACAGGCATACACCACCATGCCTGGCTAATTTTTGTTGTTGCTGTTTGTTTGTTTGTTTGTTTGGAGACAGAGCCTCACTCTGTCACCCAGGCTGGAGTGCAGTGGTGTGAACTCAGCTTATTGCAACCTCCCCCTCCCAGGTTCAGGCGATTCTCCTGCCTCAGCCTCTCGAGTAGCTGGAATTACAGGTGCGTGCCACCACACCTGGCTAATTTTTATATTTTTAGTAGAGACGGGGTTTCACCATGTTGGTCAGGCTGGTCTTAAACTCCTGAGCTCAGGCAATCTGCCCGCCTCGGCCTCCCAAAAGTGCTGGGATTACAGGCATGAACCACCGCGCCCAGCCAATTCTTGTATTTTTTGTAGATACGGGGTTTTCCTTTGAACCATCTCCCAGGCTGGTCTCGAACTTCACCCGCCTCAGCCTTCCGAAGTGCTGGGTTTACAGGTGTGAGCCACTGCACCGGGCCTCTTTTATACTATCTTTAAGTGCAACTATAAACTTAAAAAGCAGCCCAGACATTTAGAACATGTTTAAAACTACTTATACAGAAAACACCAGCTTTGGGCTGGGCATGACGACTCACGCCTGTAATTCCAGCTACTTGGGAGGCTGAGGCAGGAGAATCACTTGAACCCATGAGGCAGAGGTTGCAGTGAGCTGAGATCGCGTGCCACTGCATTCCAGTCTCGGTGACAGAGAGACTCTGTCTCAAAAACAAACAAACAAACAACGCCAGCTATCCCAGTACATACAATGCATTTTATATATGCTTTGTAGTGGATTAAATAATCTATACACAAGTGTGGTCACTAAAGATGAAATTAAGTGAAAAAGTTGTGGGTCACTGCCTCAAATATGTATCATCTAATTTAACTTGAAACTAAAACCTTATAAACTTACTAAGCAAATTTCCCAAAGGAGGAAAGTTGAAGAGAATCTCAGCTTTGAGAGTCAACTATTTCATTTAAGCAAAAGGAGGCTTTAGAACTTTATTTGTTTTTACCAGTTGTTTTAGCCAAGATTTCCAATTTATCATTAAAAATGCCGATGATTTAGCATTAAAAATGCTGATGAGGAACTTAAGACTCCAAATAACTTTTAATGTGTCTGAATAGCAGCAAAAAAGAAAGAGAAAAGGGTAAAAATAAAGTAGCAGATATTTAAGGTAATAATAAAGTTAGCAGTCAACTGCCCGAAGAAAACTTAGGAAAAACTCTTCTGGACATTAGCCTAGGCAAGTAATTGATAACGAAGACAAAAAAGCAAATGCCCAAAAACCAAAAATAAACAAATTAAAAAGCTGCACAGCAAAAGAAATAATCAACAGAGTAAACAGACAATCTATAGAACGGGAGAAAATATTTGCGAATTATGATTCTGGCAAAGGACTAATATCCAGAATCTATAAGGAACTCAAACAGTAAGAAAAAAAAAAAAATCAACTCCATTAAAAGCTGGGCAAAGGGCAGGGTGCAGTGACTCACTTCTGTAATCCCAGCACTTTCAGAGGCTGAGGCAGGGGGATTACTTGAGGCCAGGAGTTTGTGACCAGCCTGGCCAACATGGTGAAACCCCGTCTCTACAAAAAATACAAAACAAAAAAAATTAATTTCTAAAAAAAATCTTAAAAATTTTTAAAGGAAAAAGAAACACACAACAGATAAATATGATGGAAACTAAAGATCCTAAAATTTACAGCAGAGTACAACCAATGCTCCTTTTGCTAAAGAAGGGAATTTCCAAGTTTTGCACCAGCTACAAAATTCTGGTGATTTCCAAAATCCCTGCAGAGCACATTAAAGTTTGTGAGGCTGTAGAGGCCAAATTTTTCTAAAGAAAGTATTTGTGATCCCAGGAGATTTAAAAAAAAAAAAAAAAAAAAAAGCATTAGGCCGGGCGCGGTGGCTCACGCCTGTAATCCCAGCACTTTGGGAGGCCAAGGCAGGTGGATCACGAGGTCAAGAGATCGAGACCATCCTGGCTAACATGGTGAAACCCTGTGTCTACTAAAAATACAAAACATTAGCCAGGCATGGTGGCGGGCACCTGTAGTCCCAGCTACTCAGGAGGCTGAGGCAGGAAAATGGCGTGAGCCCGGGAGGCGGAGCTTGCAGTGAGCCAAAATCGTGCCACTGCACTCCAGCCTGGGTGACAGAGCAAGACTCTGTCTAAAAAAATTTTTAAAAATAAAAATTAAAAAAGCATTAATTTTATAAGCAAATAAAATTTAAAGTAGGTCAAAATGTTTGTCTTCAGTGTTCCCTGCCTTAACATTTATAATGTCACATTACTAATGGTATTTGTAAATAAAAGCAGCATCCAATTAAGATAGTTATTTTTATGACTGAAGGGTGGAGAAAGAAAATCAACACTTGCTACAAAGTTGGAAGGCAGCTAATGTATTCTGTAAATGGTATATTTTGAAAAAATAATATTTTTATAAACTCTGGTATAAATACAAACAGCCAAGACAATGTGAGGAAGAAAAAGTCAAATTATGACATTGTTGGTCTTTTCGGAGTAGACCTGAAGGCCTCCATTTAGGAGACAGTATCCCACACATTCGAAACACATGAATCTGAGGAAATCAATAGTACTACTCAGATTTGTAATACTAATCACAGAAACACAAATAACAATAGCAGTTAGCGTTTGAGTTGTCACCCCATGCCAAGCACAATGCAAGAGGAAAGAAAAAAAATGAGGAAGGAACCCAGACAGCACAATGATGTAAAAAGGGCTCTTTATTCAGAGCAACTAGAACTTATAAAGTAGTTCTACTCCTGGTTTTATTACTGTCTCTGCTTGGTGACCATGTGACTAAATTTCTCTGGCCTTGGTTTCTCCATCTGTAAAGTCAGTGAGTTGAACAAGATAACCTCTTAAGATCATTTAGCTCTACAAGTCCACAATTCTGAATCAAAGGACTACAGACCATTTAATTGGATACAAGGTGAGCCGAAATTTCTAGTAAAAGAACTATTCACTATTTTAGGCACAAGTACGTAAACCTCTGGCTGAGAATAAAATTTCTGCCACTAGTGTGTAAGATTAACAGGAAATAGACATTTTTATCCAAAATAAAATGTTCTATAGGCCGACAGATCTGTTCATTAGGCAACAAAATTTTCACCTGTCCTGACCATATTTTACATGTTAATCTCCCAGATAAAGATGATCACTACTGTATCACCACCCAAACGAGAAATTAAATGCATATTTGAAAACCAAAATGTCATATATTTGTAAGGAAGGGCATAATTTTGTGTTTCAGGTTCTAAGTGATTACAAGTATACAGTGAACCAAATGTCACCAACTTTTATCTCTGCCTTGCCAGGGCACATGAGGAAGGGAGGAAAATCTTCAAGATCTCTTCTATTCTACTAGAGATGGCAGTAGGCCAACCTAGCACCTAACCTGGTCAGCCAGAGGTAAAGACTAGCTAAGTAACACTTGCAGAATGATGACTACTGGGTACTAGGAGCTATAAGAAGTGGTTTCACAGAGTATTAGTCCCATTTCACCAATGAGGACATTTAGAATCAGGGCGATTAATTTGGCCAAGGTGACGCAACTAGTAAGTGGCTAGGCCAGGATTTAAATACAGGTGTTCAAACTTCCAGGTCAATGCTCTTAGTCCTACACTATGCTGAAGAAAGAGGTATTCAAACGGTGACACAGCTGCAGTGACTTAACTCTTAACAGATCACAGGTGAAGCAGTGTACTGAGCATCATGCACCCTTTGGGACAAAGGAGTGTATTAATACTTGAGAAGTGGGACGGGAGGTAGAGGGGTTGGCAGGGGAACTAGAAAGAAATGCAAATGAAGACATTCCAGGACAGCTCTCTCCAAAAGAATGCAAATCATTTATATCCTAGTTCATCCATTCAAGAGTAATTCAGGAAGCTTTGCACAAGTAAATAATAAGTATTTTTAGCACACTTTAAGGTTTAAAGTAATATGCATAATCAACAAGCACTGTGAATCATAATGGAAGGCAAGCGATTTCACCTATAACAAGACAAAGTGATTTTTTAAATAAACTGTTTTTCAGAGGAATACTTACTATAGCTGATATATGATCCGTATACATGCACATACATGTACACATATATAAATGCATGTTTCCTCAGAAGCATAAATTAGAATAAATGCATTATCTGATTCACTATATGAACATCTATTGAGTTAAAACAAAAACTTACCTTAGATGAGACTATTCTATTATCACAAAATCTTTGTGCAACGTAAGCTTCTGTTCCCGAAACTGAATGATTGCCAACAAACACTGTGCGTGTGCCAACTCGTTTCTCTTCTCCAGCACACTGACCAAGAGAAAAGGGGAAAAATTCAGTTTTTCATCACATTTCTCCACACTTCTACCAAGTCCAGCATTCTTGTCTAAGCATGTTGGGCTATAATCTGGGGAGAAAGCAGTAGGGAGACGAGAAAACCTTGTTATGGAATTCAAAATCCACTAAGCTCTTACTTGCTGACATAGTAAAGATTAGTAAAAGTGCTGTTTGAACCAACTGTTCTGAGGTCAACAGTGCAATTCTAAAATGATTAAAGAAAGTACCCTAGAGAAACAATATTTTTACTGCCAATCATTTTTCTTTCATCCACAGCCCAAATGAATCTTAACCATAACCTTCACTAGCAACACACTAACTCAGAAGAATGGACTGGGAATATTTCATTTATTATGCAACTACTGAGGATAACCTTTCAACTACCTTACTAGAGAACAGAAAGCATAATGCAGATTACTTCTAAATGCAAAATAATTGTGTGTAAGCGTAAAGGTCAGAAATAGAATGGCTGCCTCTATTGAATAAATGATCAACTTTTTATAAAAAGAAACTATAATTATTTGGCTTCACAGGATAGAGTTTATTTTGCAATCTCTCAGAGTCTTATTGTTGTAAAGTTCCATTTCACGCAATATATTTCTCATGCCCATTTTACATGTTTAATAAGTAGACTCACTGAATCTACAAGTTTCAAGATTGGGCTCTATTTTATCCCACCCTTTAATTTTGCTGAGGCCTCACTCTCTTCGCTTAAATCAGGATAATACCCTTTTCTTATATAAATTTGGGACAGTCTCCTTTTATGGTACTGTATTACCATATCTGAGACTACCACATATTTAAGTCAAAGGATGTATGATAGAAACCAATATCCATTTATATATTCCCATTATTTTTTAGAAATATAATTCCCCAACCTAAAATGTTTTAATATATGTAGTCACAAAGATTTTCCTTCCTTTCAATGATCTATTTAAAGGTCAAAGGTATAAATCCCACCCTCAAAGTAATCATTTTAAGCAAGACTACTTAGAACTTGCAGTCTTCCAATTATCTACAATGTCTGAATGTACTCCAGTCTGAATTTGTGCATCTTATGTAGATGGTATGTATAAAATTATTTCTTCGTTTAAAAATTAAAAATCACCCCAAAGTATAGATAAAACCTCTTTGCCTTGCGTTTTCACTTAAGCTTATGGTATTGCCTTCGAAATTTGCAAGGAATCATGCAAAAAGTAACTGGGACAAACTGAAGTAGAAGAGAGACTCAGGCTGTATATAACTGGAAAGCTACTCTGGCATGTGCTAAGGGAATTTGTGGGATCCCTGGAGACCTGGAAAAAGTCAGTTAAGTATCCATGCTGGACAGCTTAGTTATTTATCTGCCTGCCCAAAGACAAGGCATTTGAACAACTGATTGTCCAAGGTCCTTCGCATGCTAAGAGTAAATGATTCATAGGTAAATTTTCACACAGTTCCTGGAAACCAGTAAACAGTATCTTTACCAAGTGGTAGCTTTGATTTAGGGGCTTACTTCTCTGTTTGCAACTGTAATATACAGGTTCTGACACAGCTCACTGATAAGAGCACCAAATTTTCCATAATATCCATTTTGTAAAACTTAAAAGTGAAAGTGTGTGCACCTGCCAGATGTATAGTTTATCTGGCTTCACCCCAGCTCCAACCTTCTGTTGCAGGTTAAGGCCTCTCTGTGGTCTCCACAACAGACCTGACTCTTATAATGTACCAATTTGAATTATAGAAAATGCCAAGTTCACGTATACACCGCAATTTGCAACCTTTAATTTAATATTCATATGGCTGTTTAGTTTTTCACACAAGGAAGAAGTGGCTACAGAGTAAATGAGGCAGATTTACCTTTTATACAAGTTCTTAGTTAATTCTACAAGTGGAAAAGGGAAAGAGGCAAAGGAGGTAGAGAATCAGTGAAGTAGGATAGGTTGTGTGCTGTCAATATAGATTTTTCCCCTCAATTACAGCAACCACTGATTAACTTAAAACAAAAATGGACTAGTGCCTTCCCAATTCTGAATTGTCTTCTACTGAATTGTCTTCTACAATCTGTGCCAAAGAACAAAAGGAGAAAACAATACAATTTTTTTAGGCACACTGATATTTTTATGAATTCCCTACATTTGAATGACATTTCCAGTTTTACTAAGAGCTTTCCTCATATATTATCTCTCTGATCTTTTTTGAATAAGGCCTAAATGACCTCTATCTCCATTAAATTGGAGAAAATGGATTGAAATTACTATGCAGGTTTGGGGTTTTGTGTGTGCAGATCCCAGCAGTGATTGCTGTTAGATGATGAAACAGAACCCTGAAAGAAGCAGCAGAATGTCTACTTCTGAGCATTTTCCAAAATAGCACAGTCTCTTTACCCTAAACAGGTTTGGGTTGAGAAGTGCCTGAAGACTGGGGGTGGGGTAGTATGAAGTAGGTGACTTTTCCATGCCTGTTTCACCCTAAAAGCTGATGAGACTGCAATGTCTGGTGGAATTTCCTGCAACTGTATAATAATATTTGGTTCACGTAAAAAATTGCAATGTTGAACTCACATAAATTTCACCACAACTGCCCACCTGCTGCCAATATAGAGTGTTAAAACAGTGGTGTTAGTTCCTGTGATTTTGAATAATGTAGGTGTCTTTGCCAAAGCAGAGAAACGCTAAGTAGAAATCATTTTTAAAATTCCCATTTGGATGGCACGCAGTGTAGTCTGGAGTGGGAGTGTGTGATTCCTGGCACCTCATAATGAATTGTAATTCATTAGGAGTCCATCCTGTGCTGAACTGCTTCCCATTCAATTGTCCTTAAGAACAGCATTTCTTAAAACTTGAAATATGCTGGTACTGACTCTATTTTAATGACACATCACACTATATAATAAAGTATGGGCCGGGCGCGGTGGCTCAAGCCTGTAATCCCAGCACTTTGGGAGGCCGAGATGGGCGGATCACGAGGTCAGGAGATCGAGACCATCCTGGCTAACACGGTGAAACCCCGTCTCTACTAAGAAATACAAAAAATAGCCGGGCGAGGTGGCAGCGCCTGTAGTCCCAGCTACTCGGGAGGCTGAGGCCGGAGAATGGCGTGAACCCGGGAGGCGGAGCTTGCAGTGAGCTGAGATCCGGGCACTGCACTCCAGCCTCGGCTACAGAGCGAGACTCCGTCTCAAAAAAAAAAAAAAAAAAAAAAATTAAAGTATGGCAAATATTTTAAAATGTTTACAATATATGAATTAACAGAGAAAGCAATGTAAATTTCTTTCTCAAGATAAAAATCAACCTTTTGTACTCCTAATTTATACCTCCATAGTATAAACTGAATACTGTAAAAAAAAAAAAAAAAAAAAAGGCAAGTAATTTATACTCCAAAATGGCCTCTCAATAAAAATCCTAACAGAGTAATCATTTAACTGGAAAATCCTATGTCTTTGCTAGTCATAAAAAAAATGAAGAGCCATTGGAAACAAAATTTGTTCCTTGATTGCCTCCAGACCTGACTAGGTAAGAACTGAAGAAAAATAGAGACCTCAATACAAGACTGTTACTATAAAAGCTGGCACAGGATCTGAAATAAAGCCTACCTCTATATCCTTTCCAGGTGCTAGAAGACTTATATTTATCAGTTAGCCATAGATCTTTGACTCCTAATCCTGGTCACAGCTTTAAACACAATAACTGATGCCTTGTTCTTTTATTTAATATTTAATTTTTCTGGAAGCTCCCCAGGTGACAATTCTAATTTGCAAGCACTGTTGAGAATTACTGCCACAGACTCTTTCAAACAGTGATTGTCCTTAAACAACATTCTACAAGTTTTCAGTATGCCAGCCATAATCTTGCACTATTTCTTTAATTTAAATAAACAATTTGCTTTCCAAAGGTTAAAAATACAAATAACCCTCAAATAGTGTTCCACCCAACCATTTTAAGCTGCTCACAAAGTAAGATTTCCCTTTGACAATTTATTTTGCATGCGGTTATCTCCCATCAATTATTCAAATCACTGATAATGAGAGCTACAGGCCCTGATATAATGCAAAGCTACTTGAATTATCAGCAAATAATCTTAAAACTGATGTAATCCCTGGCAGTTACAGCATTATTTTTATTGGTCATCAAACTGCTTTCTGTAAGCTACCACAGCAAATAAAAGTATTGGCTCAAAAATGAACAAAAAAATTTATTAAAATCTGAAGACCTGGCAATGATGATTTAAAATGGTTCTCCACGCTCCAGTCCAAAGCTATTTTCTTCTCTGAAGCAGGAATATTTTTGAACAGCATAATGTCTTAAAAAGGCCAAACAAATTCAAAATTGAACGAACATTTCATCAAAATTTCAGATGTCTACTAAAAGGCTCCCAGAAGTCAGCATTTTCATACTAGGGCTGAAGGGGTGGGGGTACGGGGAGGAGATCACTACAGTTCCAGGAAACATTTCCAGTGTATTAAGCTTCTTGGTTAAAATAACTACAATGTATTCGGTGGTCAAATTGCTGAGGTTTCCAAGCCCACTCCATTATAACAACCAAAGATGAATAAATCTGATGTGTAATTTACAATCATAACTCTAAAATGATCCTTAAAACTGCACTTTTCAGATTTTGCTTTTACTGCAACTTAAGTGATTAAGCTGTCTCTCCTTTTGCCAAAGGAAGTGAAGCAAGACTGATGGGGAATTTTGTGTTGTTCTGCCTTTAAAGCTTAATTACAGTCATATTTACTGAAATTCTCAAACACCTGACCAAAGGACAAATGAATACACAAAGCTTATTCCTAAACACAAAGATTTCTCTAATTAGGCATTACCCAATGGCAGCACATTTAATTGAATAAAAACTGCTATAGGAAATGGACATTAAGCCTCACACAAACACCTAAATCACCAAGCACAACGCTTAAGAAAAAGCACTGACCATGAAGATTTGGATAAGAGCAATGCCTTGTTTGCAAGCTCAGAGTGGACCTTTCATTATCTCAAAGTGATCCACTGAGCAGTTTAATTTCACCAGGGACAATCAATTCTAAGTATTCCCAATCTGATCACCCTTCCCCCACCATGCCCTTACTCCAAGAACTTCAGGGCTACAGAAATTGTGGCTCTAAAGACTGAAATGCAGCTTCATTAAAGGATTGCTAGTAGAAAGTTGATGGATCAAAAATACTGTAAACATTCTGTGATTCAGGATTCTAACAGGAATTTTATCTTTTAACGATTCAGGTTCTTCCATTTATAGGAAGTAACCTACGACTCTCAGTGTTCCTTTGGGGTCTCAGCAACTCAACTTTCCTTATTAACAGAATCTTTCCTAACACAAAGCCTGACAATATGCACAAAAATTTAACTAGCAAGTATACAAAGCCTCAGAAGTTCCCTTTCACTTTCACCCTACCCATCTCTACACACAGTCTTTCATTTCAAATACTTAACAAAATTTAAAACTCTAAATAAGGAGATTCTTAACTCTAAAGATAGGAGCAGTGAGGCTGACAATCCAGCTAACCATTTACGATTACCCTCAGGAAATGGATAAAAATATACATGCAAATAAAAAGCAGGAATAAAGCAGGCCCCAAGACCTCAAAACTCAACCTGGCTGAGAAGAGGAGAATAAAATATATATTACAAACCTCAGAGGCTGAAGGGAGAGATGGGACCATCTGCATACTGACATGCAGAAATTTGGCAACACAATGGCAGCTAAATCTCAGAGAGAATGCTGCAGATTATCAAGCAACTTGTACCAACCCCAGTGATCCTTGTAAAGTTTCCCAGAACTTGGGAAGTGAGCCAATTATGGCTTGCCTAGTTCCTGTACTTCCATGGGAGGCAGCAAAGGAAGCATCAGACAACAGTCTATTCCTTAAGAGCGCAAAGCAGTACTCTGGCGGCCTTAGCCCCATTATTGCACCATTTAACATCTTTTTGTTATTCTTCTCAAAAGACCTGATTTGTCTTTGCAACTTTCGTATTTTAAGGTGTTATTATTTTAAAATGTCCGTATCTTACATCACACAGTAATTTTTCCTCATCTTGGGAAGTTCTTTTCTAATCCCTGCCTACAATAAATGGACCACAATAAAAAGTGGGGCTAAACAATAAGCTTCTGAGGAAAGTTGAATTGAACTTTTAGTTGTAGTTTAAGAGGAAGCGACATAATCTAAGTATTCACTATTATACAGAGTTTCCCCACCCTAAGAGAGTGACTGTAATACTGTAAATTCAAGCTTCAAAAACATATGCAAGACTATATATAAGGCCTAAGCAGATGGTTTATGTGGAAAGGTCCCTTAGGGATGGAAGATTTTTCTCACTATTTAGATATCTCATAGGTAAGAAAGTTATATCTCAGCAGCCAACAGTAACATCTAACAATCACAAGGAAAAAAGTCACTGGATATTAGGGAGGAAAATGCCTTTACCAGTATCATTACCTAGAAGAGATAAATTCTCATCCAAAAATTACTTTCTAGATCACCAGAGAAGAATTTTTATTACAGTGTAAGAAGAGATAAGAAACTCTAGCTGGAGCAAAAGAAAAAATATCGTAAAACGGGTGTCTGACGACCCGAACAGGGTTTTCTTTCTTTTTTTCAATGATAGTGTCATTACTATAAAAGTGATAAGTTTTCTAGAAAGGTCTGCCAGTTCAAATATAAGTTGGAGTGTGTCCAGCAAAAACAATGAATGCATTTTTCCAAGTAAACTGTTAAACACCATACAAAAAGCAAACTGGCTTAAAAACTGCCCGAGTTGTAAATGTAATTAATTTAAACAGCACATCCAGGCTATAACTTTTCTTAACATCCCCAACAAAAGAGGTAGGTAAAAAGCCAGTTTCCATTGTGGAGTACGGCTTAGTTGAATAAATGAAGAAAGTAAGGGGTTTTGGGGCAGGGGGTGCATTCTTCCTGGACCTGGCACAGTGGCTTGGACCTGTAATCCCAATGCTTTGCTTGAGGCCCAGAGTTCCAGACCAGCCTGGTCAAACACGGTGAGACCCCTGTCTTTACCAAAAAAAAAAAAAAAATTTAATTAGTGGAGCATGTTGGCACACACCTCTAGTCCTACCCACCAGGGAGCCTGAGGCAGGAGGACCACTTAAGCCCAGAAGTTCAAGGTTACAGTGAACTATGATCACCACTGCACTCCAGCCTAGGCAACAGAGTAAGACCCCATCTCTTTAAAAAAAACATTCTTCCTATAGGGAAGGCTTTCAGGGCAAAATCTGGAGGGGACAGGGGAAGCAAGACAGTTATGACTTTGAGAAATATTATTTATACCTTTCTTTTTTCTTCAAAATGAGACCTGGAGAAAATGACTTAGTTGAGCTTCATTTCCTTATCTGTAAAATAAGGGCACAAAACGTAACAGACTGCTTACAGCAGGATTAACAGAAACACCCAGAAATCACTTTAAATGACTGTAAACTATTCACAGGAACAAAGGATGAGGTTTGCAGATGTTAAACTATGGGAATATTAAAACTCTAACAACTGGGCCAGCACGGAACTAGGCAATGTCCTCAACATAACCCACGTGTAAATGTTTTATTTAAAGCAAGAAAGTTTCTGGCTCTACAGAAGAGGCACAGGAAATTTTGGTGCTACCCCTGCCTAAAAGGGCAGGATGAGTTATGGTCCAGTAGCAGAGAGTGCTTGCTTTTGAAAACAGTTCTTCAGTGTTCATGAAGAGCACTAGAGTTAGCCAGGGAGGCTGACAAGTGCCATGTTTGATGACAAATGAGGGCCACTCGAGGAGCTTATGGAGGCTGCTGTCCAGAACATATACCGTTAGTATTTTGGAACTGTTGGTCTGACACCCTGACAGTAAAAATAGGAATTCGTTTCTCCCTTTGTGGCAGAGCACACGGGCGCTTGGGAACTGCACAGGAATTATTGACACTGTCTCTCCATCATCTCTTCCCTCTCCCCAAAGCCTTGGATTTGAAGCTTTTGTGCACTATAAAGACTGGATGCCGCTATAAATATAACAGATGATCTGATTGTAATTATTCCTAAAACATGCTTAAAAGCGACTATATAAATTAGCAAGACGTTTGAAGTGCGATATATAACTTGGATATTGAAACATAAAAGAGTACGACAAATATTCAGCAATGCCTTACATATAAATAAAAATTGTTTAGATTGCTAAATTTTAATGTGCCTTTGAGTACTGCCAACTAGGAATGCCACAGTAAGATGAATGGCAAGAATATCAGGATACCACACTCAATGTTCCCCAGACTGAATTACATGGAACAAGTTAATAAGGAGGTTCCTTAGAGAAAGGGGAAGCCCACCCCTCCTCCTGGCTATTCACAATGCATACCCACGTAGTAAAAGCTCCATAAAGTCTTAAAGAAACCTTTTTTAACTTTGTGTAAGTCAGCATTTCCCAGAATTTTTTGACCACAGAACTTTTTTCCCACAAGGAAATTACAGTGACATGACATTCTGTACAGCATGTTTTGGGCAATGCTACGGGAATACACCTCTTATCTCAGCAAACATGTCTACATATCTGGGCTACATCTATGCTAGAGTCTACTGGTAGGAAAAACATAAGGTATTCACAATCAGCTATACTGGCAAAGCACTCAAGGGTATGAGGTGAGATCACTGTTGCATTTGTGATGATTTCTATCCATGTATGCCAAAAATGGGTAAAATTAAGTATTTGGCTATGATCCTAGGTGGGTGTTTTTGCTTCTAAAGCTTAATAAAGAGAGGGAAGAAACCGGGAGATCGAGGTCCTATTAGCCTTCTACCATCAATTGGTCTATATGTGTCTTGTGGAAGTCCTGGCATTGGTTTCTTCACATGTAACTTGGAGGGGACTTGACCAAATAATCTGATCTAAAATGAAGCAGGGGAAAGTGGGGCCAGATTTTCTTTGAGATGGAGTTGCACTCTTGTCACCCAGGCTGGAGTGCAATGGTGCAATCTCGGCTGACTGCAACCTCCTACTCCTGGGTTCAAGCAATTCTCCTGCCTCAGCCTCCTGAATAGCTGGGATTACATGGCGCCCGCCATCACACCCAGCTAATTTTTGTATTTTTAGTAGAGACGGGGTTTCACCATGTTGGCCAGGCTGGTCTCGAACTCCTGACCTCAGGTGATCCACTTGCCTCGGCCTCCCAAAGTGCTGGGATTACAGCCGTGAGCCACCGCACCCAGCTAGTAGGGACAGATTTTCTAGCAATAAAACTTGAAGTGTGGCCAGCCGAGTGCGGTGGCTCACGCCTATAATTCTAGCACTTTGGGAGGCCGAGGTGGGCAGATCACTTGAGGTCAGGAGTTTGAAACCAGCCTGGCCAACATTGCAAAACTCCGTCTCTACTAAAACCACAAAAATTAGCCGGGCATAGTGGTACACATCTGTAATTCCACCTACTCGGAGGCTGAGGCAGGAGAATCACTTGAACACGGGAGGCAGAGGCTGCAGTGAGCTGAGATCGCACCACTGCATTCCAGCTGGGTGACAGAGCGAGACTCCATCTCAAAAAAAAAAAAAAAAAAAAAAAAACTTGAAATGTGGCTTTGGATGTTCCATCATTTGCCACCTGTTTTAGCCTAGTCCCCTAAAACAAAACAAAACAAAACATCCAAGGGTGAGGAAGAGATTACTCCCTGTTTCAGGATAAAGAATAACTTACAAACTAATATACACGAGAAGACAATATACGTGGAATAAAAAATTGCAGGTTTGGGTCAGGCACGGTGCCTCATGCCTGTAATTCCAGCACTTTGGGAGGCTGAGGTGGGCGGATCACCTGAGGTCAGGGGTTCGAGACCAGACTGGCCAACATGGCAAAACCCGTCTCTACTAAAAATACAAAAATTAGCCGGGAGTGGTGACGGGCGCCTGTAATCCCAGCTACTCAGGAGGGTGAGGCAGGAGAATCGCTTGAACCCAGGAGCTGGAGGTTGCAGTGAGCCGAGATCGCACCAATGCACTCCAGCCTGGGTGACAGAACAAGACTGTCTCCAAAACAAAAACAAACAAAAAAATGTCAGGCTTCAAAGCAGAAAAGGAGGGAAAAAAATCAATGAAACATCATGAAAAGTCACAAAGACCAGGGAAAGGTTCATGTGCTAATGCCTTTAAAACAATGTTTAAGTCCCACATTTTCTTAATCCAGTCGGTCACTGATGGACATTTGGGTTGATTCCAAGTCTTTGCTATTGTGAATAGTGCCGCAATAAACATATGTCTGCATGTGTCTTTATAGCAGCATGATTTATAAGAAAACGTGGCACATATATGCCATGAAATACTATGCAACCATAAAAAAGGATGAGTTCGTGTCTTTTGTAGGGACATGGATACAGCTGGAAACCATCATTCTCAGCAAACTTTCGCAAGAACAGAAAACCAAACACCGCATGTTCTCACTCATAGGTGGGAATTGAACAATTAGATCACTTGGACATAGGAAGGGGAACATCACACACTGGGGCCTATTGTGGGGAGAGGGGAGGGATAGCATTAGGAGATATACCTAATGCAAATGACGAGTTAATGGGTGCGGCACACCAACATGACACATGTACATATATGTAACAAACCTGCACGTTGTGCACATGTACCCTAGAACTTAAAGTATAATTAAAAAAAAAATGTTTAAGTACAAACTGACTAGATAAAACTCCTTCAGGGTGCTACTTTTGGTACACTAGAGGGTACACTGGTTCTTTCAGGCTTTTAAGATGCTCACTTAAAGCACTACAGTAGCAATTTACTTAATGGTAATCTTTAAATGTGAAAAAATGAATGCCTTCTCATATGTGCCTGTTACCCTAGGGAAAGTGTTTACTCCTCTGATAAAAGGGAATGAAATTCACTTCCCAGCAACCAAGGTACAAACAACCGCAAGTAAATCAGGTTAGAATTAACTACCATAAGGGCAATTTTTAAAATTAATAAACCTCTTAGAATATAAATCTTACCTGTACACAGGATTTCTGCAGTCAAATGAAAACACACACACACACACACACACACACACACACGGGGGCAGGGGGGAGAGATAAAGCCATTTGAAATAATTTTTATTAGAGTGGATACATTCAAAATTCATGACTTTGCGAAAACAAACACCACTCACACTAAAGGCCAAACCACCCTCAAACCAAACAATTTTCCACAAAACAAATGTTTTTTACCAAATAGGACAAACAGTAGTTAGAAGTTCTATTCAAGTATATGCTTGAAAA